>NW_027362768.1:288932092-291750842 GCF_046119375.1 Phyllobates terribilis | reverse complement strand
TGATACCGCAAAGCAGGAGACATACAGGACTCAGTTCAGACACGGGAGCTGATACCGCAAAGCAGGAGACATACAGGACACAGTTCAGACACGGGAACTGATACAAAAAGCAGGAGACAAGAGACGGGACCTGGCACCTTCAGAGTGCAAGCACACACTGAAGGAAACACTATGCTCAGGCAGGGATAGAAGGGAGCTGCTGAGCTATATACCAAGTGTAAGACAGCAATAGGCTGAGGACGCACAAGGGGTGTGACCCACAGCAGGTACAAAAAGCAGGAAGTGATCGGGCGCCGCCCTTAGGCAGCAGAGACAGACACAAACAGACAGCATGGAGGGAAGCCAGAGAGACATTCTGGACAGGAGATCAAGTGCGCGCTCCTGCACAGTGGGAGATGGACCACTATGCAAGGACGCCGCCAGGTATGTTACAGTACCTCCCCCCTTACGCCCCCTCTTCTTCAGGCCTGCCAGAATCTTCCGCAGGGAATTCGAGGACCAGTCGTTCACTGGGTTGGAGGGGGACAGAGACTTGAGGGTAATCTCTGCTTCGAGGTACATCTTGTCAAGCTCACAGGAAAAAATAGACGGGTTATCAGGTACATAATGAGGAAAAGTCACTGTCTCTTTTTTATCTGGTGGTATCCCGGAGGATTCAGGAAACAACTGGAGGTCCTCCGCCGGGTCAGAAGAGTGCAGAGGCTCAGAGAAAACAACTGCTTCAGAGTACACTAGGTCGGACTCACTGGAGGAAGCAGGCGAGGTATCGGGTACCGAGTATAGGAAAGTCTCTGTCCATTCACCACCAGGTGGCACCCCGAAGGGTTCTGAACACAACTGGAGGTCCTCCGCCTGGTCGGAGGGGTGTAGAGACTCAGGAGTAACCTCTGCTTCGGAGTACACTAGGTTGGACTTACTGGACGAAGCGAGCGAGGTATCAGGTACCGAGTATAGGAAAGTCTCTGTCCATTCACCACCAGGTGGCACCCCGAAGGGTTCTGAACACAACTGGAGGTCCTCCGCCTGGTCGGAGGGGTGTAGAGACTCAGGAGTAACCTCTGCTTCGGAGTACACTAGGTTGGACTCACTGGACGAAGCGAGCGAGGTATCAGGCACAGAGTATAGGAGAGTCTCTGTCCTTTCGCTACCAGGTAGCACCCCGAAGGGTTCAGGAGACAACTGGAGATCCTCCGCCTGGTCGGAGGGGTGTAGAGACTCGGAGGTAACTACCACTTTGGGGTACCCATTGTCAGGCTCACAGGACGAAGCGGACAAAGTATTGAGTACCGGGTGTAGAGAAGTCTCTCTCCATTTGTCATCGAGTGGTATCCCGGAGGGTTCAGGAGGCAACAGGGGATCCTCCGCCAGGTAGTAGAGGTGTACAGACTCTGAGGTAACCACAGCTTTGGAGCATCCTTGGACATGCACACCGGTTAAAGAGAAAGAAGCATCTGATGCCGGGTGCAGGAAGTTCTCCTGTGTGGAGTCTGGATGGGCAGAAGTCTCTTCGGCCAGGAGAACTGGTGCACTACCCACGCACATTACCCATTGGGGTTTCTCCGGGATACAGGGAGATGAAGCTTCAGTAGGGACTTCAAGGTTGGGGTCAGGAGGTCTCAGGGAGGACAGACCCTGGCGTGACGGCTTGCCTCTAAGTCTAGCACGTCTGGACTGCCTCTTGAGGTTGAGAGAAGTATTCCGGAAAGCGTAGTCACCCTGTGAGGATTCTGGGTGGGCAGTAGTCTCATTGGGCTGGAGGACTATTGCGCTACCCACACACATTACCCGTCGGGGCTGCTCCGGGATATTGGGAAGTGAAGCTTCAGCAGGGGCTTCAGAGTTAGGGTCCTCGAAGACCATACGAAAGGCCACCAGGAAGGCCTGCAGGTCAAGGATGACAGGATCCCATGCTTCCCATAGGGGGGTGACCCATTTCAAGGCATCACCCGCTAGGTAGTCAATCATAAAGGCCACTTTAGCCCAATCGGAAGGAAAATAGAGAGGGTAGGCCTTAAAGTGTAGCATGCATTGCTCCACAAATGCACGACACTGTCTTGGATCCCCATAGTAACGTGGCGGATCCGCAGGAACGAGGGCTGATAGATCCATCTGGACGGGTGCGTAATTCGCCTGGAACTCAGCTAAAGGGGGGAAAAAAAATTTATTTATTTTATTTTAATGCATGTATTCGCTGGAAAAACTTCTCAAAGAGCGAAGGCCGTGGGGCTCAACGGGAACCATGGCCTGAGCATGCTGTTATGCACACGCCCGGGCTAAGCGGCGTGTGCGTGTGATTGGTAGTGATTCCACTGGACCGTGCCGGAGAGTGAATGCCTGGAGGGGCGTGACTAAGTATTCACCCGATCCGACCAGGGTCGCACGACGGCATACGATGCCAGTGCACCAAGGAGGAACCGAGCAGAGGGACCAGGTGCTACTCCAGGACAGACCCCGGACACGGCTGTTGACCCACACAGGGGAATACAGGAACAGGCTGGTAGGCTGGCACACAGACTGGTGGGTATAGGCAGGCACGACTGGTATGCAGGCAGGCGGGTATGCAGGCAGGGGGGTAAAGGCAAGCACAGCTAGAGTGCAGACAGGGAGGCACTAGCAGGTAGGAACACAGGCGGGATAGGACCCAGTACACACCGGGACTCAGGAACAATACAGGCAGAGGGTTACAGGCAAGCACGGCTAGAGTGCAGACAAGGCTGAGCAGGGAGGACAGGGCTCTGTTCACACGGAACAGACAGGAAGGGAAAGACAGAGCCAGACACCCACAGGGTACTTGCAGTGAAGTAGCGAGTGGACCACAAACTCACAAACGGGAGTACAGAGACAACTGGCAGGAGTTAGGTACGAGTTCAGACTCTGCAGAAAAAGGAAGGGAACGGACATAGAGGCAAAACAGGTAAAGGATAGGAGAGAGTTCAGACTGGAACTGAGTGTACGGAGGAGACCGACACTGCAGCGGGATACAGGAGCGGGTCTGGGAATACTGCCCCCAGAGAGGCAGGACGAACAGGCAAGGAGCGTGTTCAGACAGGACAGACAAGATACAGGAGCGGGTCTAGGTAATCGGCCCCTAGAAGGCGGGAGGAACAGGCTAGGAGCGTGTTCAGACAGGACAGACAAGAGAACACAGAAAGGACTCAGTTCAGACACGGGAACTAATACCGAAAAGCAGGAGACATACAGGACTCAGTTCAGACACGGGAGCTGATACCGCAAAGCAGGAGACATACAGGACTCAGTTCAGACACGGGAGCTGATACCGCAAAGCAGGAGACATACAGGACACAGTTCAGACACGGGAACTGATACAAAAAGCAGGAGACAAGAGACGGGACCTGGCACCTTCAGAGTGCAAGCACACACTGAAGGAAACACTATGCTCAGGCAGGGATAGAAGGGAGCTGCTGAGCTATATACCAAGTGTAAGACAGCAATAGGCTGAGGACGCACAAGGGGTGTGACCCACAGCAGGTACAAAAAGCAGGAAGTGATCGGGCGCCGCCCTTAGGCAGCAGAGACAGACACAAACAGACAGCATGGAGGGAAGCCAGAGAGACATTCTGGACAGGAGATCAAGTGCGCGCTCCTGCACAGTGGGAGATGGACCACTATGCAAGGACGCCGCCAGGTATGTTACACTGTGTTTTTAGGCAAGACTGTGAGTGAGCCGATTCCCTTGGCTGAGAAGCAACCCCACACATGAATGGTTTCAGGATGCTTTACAGTTGGCATGAGACAAGACTGGTGGTAGCGCTCACCTCTTCTTCTCCGAATAAGCTGTTTTCCAGATGTCCCAAACAAACGAAAAGGGGATTCATCAGAGAAAATGACTTTGCCCCAGTCCTCAGCAGTCCACTCCCTGTACCTTTTGCAGAATATCAGTCGGTCCTTCATGTTTTTTCTGGAGAGAAGAGGATTCTTTGCTGCCCTCCTTGAAACCAGCCCTTGCTCAAAGAGTCTCCGCCTCACAGTGCGTGCAGAAGCACTCACACCAGCCTGCTGCCATTCCTGAGCAAGCTCGGCAATGCTGGTAGTCCGATCCCGCAGCTGAAACAGTTTTAAGATACGGTCCTGGCGCTTGCTTGTCTTTCTTGGGCGCCCTGGAGCCTTTTTGACAACAATGGAAGCTCTCTCCTTGAAGTTCTTGATGATGCGATAGATTGTTGACTGAGGTGCAATCTTTGTAGCTGCGATACTCTTCCCTGTTAGGCCATTTTTGTGCAGTGCAATGATGGCTGCACGTGTTTCTTTAGAGATAACCATGGTTAACTGAAGAGAAACAATGATACCAAGAACCAGCCTCCTTTTAAAGTGTCCAGTGATGTCATTCTTACTTAATCATGACTGATTGATCGCCAGCCCTGTCCTCATCAACACCCACACCTGTGTTAATGGATCAATCACTAAAACGATGTTAGCTGCTCCTTTTAAGGCAGGACTGCAATGATGTTGAAATGTGTTTTGGGGGTTAAAGTTCATTTTCTGGGCAAATATTGACTTTGCAAGTACAGTAATTGCTGTTAAGCTGATCACTCTTTGACATTCAGGAGTATATGCAAATTGCCATTACAAAAAATGAAGCAGTAAACTTTGGAAAAATTACTATTTGTCTCATTCTCAATACTTTTGGCCATGACTGTATATCTGTATATAAGATTGCTTTATTAGTTAGAAAACTAGCTTGAAATGGCATACAGAATTACTGTATGTAAAAGATGATGTTAAAATCGCAATTCATATGGATTGTATTCGCATGTCATACGGATGCTAGTTGAGAAAAATTGCATTGTAATCACATGACACTCGCCCTACTTTTCAGGATCAACATCAGAGTGATTTTTTTTTTTTTACGCTGATGAATGCAAGCCCTTAGGCCACGTTCCCACCTTCAGTCCTTCAGTATTCGGTCAGTATTTTAAATCAGTATTTGTAAGCCAAAACCTGGAGGGGGTGAAAAATACAGAAGTGGTGACATGTTTCTATTATACTTTTCCTCTGATTATTACACTCCTGATTTTGGCTGACAAATACTGATGTAAAATACTGACCAAATACTGAATGTGTGAATGTGGCCTTACAGTGTAGCTACATTCAATTTATGACACTATCAAGGTACAATAGTTCAGTTGTTTTTCTATCTTAAAGAGCAAATTTGCATTTCGCCTGCTGAAGTCAACAAGCTACCCCAGTTAATTGATAAAGGTCCTTAACTTTAAATCCCCAAATGGGGTTTATAAAAATAAGTTTTCTGAAGCAGGGAAAGCCCTTTACCTTTTTTTTTATTACATGTAGACCTGTGTGCATAAAAAATAAAGCCCTAAAAAGCTTCTGAGACAAAGCGCGACTTGCAAATGTTATTAACCATAATAGAAGAGCTATAAAAGCTTAGGGTCAAAAATCTAAAATCTAAACATAAAAGCTTTAATGAAGATATACAGCATGCTTCAGAAAGGCACGCTTACTAAGTGATGCCATGCACGTTACTTGCTAACGAGGCACATCTCCTTTAATGCATATCCCCAAGCGGGTGAAATATTCAAATCGGTTATTAAGTAATTCCGGCACTGCTCTCACTTAGTACATTGCCCCTCCAGTAAGGACAGGGAAGGCAGATAGCAAGAATGAGCACAGACACAAGAAAAGATATAGACATAGCTATCTGGCAGCAAGATAGCGATGCCCTAATGCTACTAGTATGGTGCTAACAGGCTCCAGGTTCCATTTAATTATACACAGAGCATGAACATGAGTCCCATAGCACATCATCCTCCTGGAAATGCATTAAGGGCTTATCCAATCAATTTTCTCCTACTGCATCTTAAAATAAGATCATTGCTTTTCTTAACCTACTGCTACTGCATTAAGGTCACTGCACATTAACAAAGTGACACTGCTTTGAATTAACTGGTTGAGATATATATATATATTTTTTAATCACGAAGGTTGCTTATGTAGCACATTAGCAGAAAGATCTGCAATGGTTGTGATATCGCAGTTATTTTTTCATTTAGATGGGCAGATTTACTCCACTGGATTTGCAGATTGATTGCACTTAGGCCTCCGTCTCATCGCCAGCTCGGTCTCTCCCTTTGCATCATTTTGCACGGTCACACATGGATTTACTCCGAACATTGCTTCGGCGATGTCGTTTTAAGAGACTGCACATTAACACAATGGCATTACAAGTCACTTCCAGTATATTTAATGGCTTTGATCTTGGTCTATAGCATGGGATTAAATTTGCCCGGTTTGTACTTACACCGTAGGTGCTGCACTCCAGGTCTTGCAATTGCATTAAGGTCCCCAGTACTGCATTAAGAAGACTGCATAAAGTCTTCATCACTGCTCGCATTTGCAATATGGAAGGTCAGTTGAATTGGTTTCTATGCAACAAAAGTAACGCTGCTCATGGATGGGTGATTTGGGGTTGATGTTTGCAGGGGTGGTGGATTTTCCTTGTTGCTATAGAAACGTGATTATATGTGATTGTGTATGTATTCCTCAGGGGCCTTCCGGTGTTTATCATTTTTTCGAATGTTAACGCAATGTATTCGGACATCAATGTATGAGGTTTCAGAACTCTCATAGAAGCAGTTATTGCACATTTTGGACAACTTTTTGAAATAGACTTGTGGGAGATTTTAGAGTGATTTTTTTTCCACCCCGTCAGTGTGTGTCTAGATGCTGGGGCTTAGGGCTCATTTACACTGGTCTACCCTATTAATGACTGCCGATGAGCTATATAAAAGCCTATGGGCGGCCTTTTAAAAGCCTGTTTAGAAAGGCAGACCTAGTTTCTGATGCTCGCAGAAGGATCACAAATAGACTGCCATTGCACAAGATCTGCTTACACAGGGATTATTTCTAAACAAGCTTAAAAATCATTTCACCCAACGAACAAGCATTTTGCTCGTTTGTCTGGTGATTGGCAGCCTGTTTCCACTGTCAATTACAGTGCTCGATTATCAGGAAACGAGCTTTAGGCCATGTTCACACGTTCAGTGTTTGGTCAGTATTTTACCTCAGAATTTGTAAGACAAAACCAGGAGAGGAACAATCAGAGAAAAAGTATTAGGCTACTGCCCCACTATCAGTATTTGGTCAGTATTTTCAGGAGTGGGAGCCAGAGCCAGGAGTGGGTGATAAATGCAGAATTGGTGACTTGTTTCTATTATACCTTTTCTCTGATTGTTCCTCACCTGGTTTCGGCTCCCACTCCTGAGAAAAAATACTGACCGAATACTGACCAAATACTGATAGTGGGGCTGTGGCCTAATAAAAACACGTCATCACTTCTGTATTTTCACCCACTCCTGGTTTTGTGTCGAGGAGGTACCATGACAGAGAGTGGTTCCCTCCATTTCATGGGTGGGAGAAACGCAGTTTTTGTCTACACACACTCCTGCTCTGGTGGATCTGCTTTGCTTTCCAGGTAGCTATGCAGATTTCCCTTGTTCTTTGGTTGCAAGGGTTTAACTCTCCTGCTTGTCTCCTAAAGCCGTCTGTCCTGAGTTATCTCAGCTGTTCTGATTTTCTCCACTCCCCTCTGATTTTCTCCACTCACCTCTTAGCTTGAGTAGTTGCCAGTGATAGCTTGCTATACCTTGTAATTGGTTTGGAGCTGTGAGCCATTGAAAGAGAAGCCGTTTAGGGGTCGTCTCTGGAGATTGCTGTTTGGAAGTTTGTCTGGTGTTATCCTTCTCTTTATCTCCCTTTTGGTTTGCCTCTCCCTTCCTCTTCCTTCATATGCCATTCCTTAGTCTGGGTGCGCTTAGAGTGATTGCTGTTTTCTTTTACCCTTGTCTGTTTCCCTTTGTGTCTGTATTATAGATCAGGACTAGCGCTCCTTCTGCCCCATGTACTAGCCAGGGCCATGCTTAGGGCAAGACAGGGATAGGAAAAATAATTGTCACACAGGGTGAAAGAACCCATCTAGGGACATCAGGGAGCACAGTGTTGTGCAGGGCAATATTCAGGGGTGTCCCTCTAACCTTTACCTAGTTGCAGTGCTTCTCTTCCCATCCGTCTTGCCTTGTGCCGTCCGGCTCCTTAGTGGAGCGTGACATTTTGGCTTACAAATACTAATGTAAAATACTGATCAAATACTGAACGTGTGACTGGGGCCTTAGTCTGATGACAGGGCATCCTGATGCCATGCACAGGCATCTTTCGTGAAGTGTAGATTTCTCAGAGGCTCCAGTGGACTTATTTGGCGTCAGGGAGGTATGCCATCTCTTCCAGGAGTCTTGGAGGTCTCCCCATTTTCTGCCATGTTCCTAAAGAGTTAACAAACATATCATCACTTTGTAGGCATTTACTTTTTATGGTATGCAGAAAATTCTCCACTTTTTTTTATAGAATTGTTTCAGCTAACAAGCAATCACCTCTATAATGATCTAAGAGCTGTACAACATGTAAGCTAATGAAAATTATCCATGTTTAAAGATTTTGCCCCACGTTTATTAAGTCTAAGAGGAAACATAGCTGAACTAGAGCGGGTGCAGAGAAGAGCGAGCAAGGTTATTAGAGGACTGGGGGGTCTGCAATACCAAGACAGGTTATTACACTTGGGGTTATTTACTGTGGAAAAAAGAAGGCTTAGGGGTGATCTTATTACTATGTACAAGTATATGAGGGGACAGTACAAAGACCTTTCTACTGATCTTTTTACTCTGAGGCCAGAGACGGGGACAAGGGGGCATCTTCTACGTCTGGAGGAAAGAAGGTTTAATCATAATCACAGACGGGGATTCTTTACTGTAAGAGCAGTGAGACTATGGAACTCTCTGCCGCATGATGTTGTAATGAGTGATTCTCTACTAAAATTTAAGAAGGGCATGGATGCCTTTCTTGAAAAGTATAATATTACAGGTTATAAATACTAGATTCCTTGATGGGGCGTTGATCCAGGGAACTAGTCTGATTGCCGTATGGAGTCAGGAAGGAGTTTTTTTCCCCAATGTGGAGCTTAGTGTTTGCCACATGGTTTTTTTTGCCTTCCTCTGGATCAACATGTTAGGCTATGGGTTGCACTATATGGACTTAGTCTTCCTCCAACCTTAAAAACTATGTTACTATGTTACCATGTAGATAGCTGTAGTGATTTGCACCAAATGTAGTAAATGGAGCACATCTCTGAATAAATTTGGTGCGGCTGGGACCGTCTAAGTTAGGGTCCAAATGACTGTGCTAAAACTAGAGTTCGTCGTATCTACAAATTGCAGACGTGATTGGGTCCGGTATGCAGTTCTGTGTGTCCGTCCGCATGGCGGATGAGTGCAGGAGCTGTCTGCTATTTACATGCACTATTAATAAATTCACAGGAAAAGCTATAGTTAATTTAGCTGGGAGCTTGTTCATAGAAAAAGTAGCATGATTCCTTATTAATAATTCAACTATGGATATAAAATAGAAGAAACTCCTACTCAATTGCAAAATTCAATGCCAAAAAAATAGAGTGCTGACTTCAATATATACTGTATTATCAATTGTCAAAACTTTATTCATTGGAAACAGCTTGGGGAGAGAAATAGTTTAAAGTACACAGTATACCATGACCTGACTCTCCTATCCTATAATCCCCATATGTTCATAGCCTTTGCAGCAAACAATGTATCAGCAAAGTCCATGTGCAAATAAATAATAACTGAAAAGCTTACACATCATAAAGTGCAAGTGCAGACTCCCAGGGAACAGCCCCGACTCGCGTTTTGCATACGCTTTCTCAAAGGGGTATCTCTTTTTTTGGTATTGAATTTTGTATTTCCATGCACTAGTCTGGTCCCTAAATAGGATCAAAGAAGTGCATGCTGCAATTTTTTCCATTCATCCGTGTGATTAACCTATCATGTGCACTAGCACATTGGCTGTAATGGGTGCATGTGTTCTCTATGTGCGGTTCGTGATACACACATCCATATAATGCACTCATCTGAATGAGCCTTAAAAGCTAGAAAATAAAAATGATGTGGTAGCAGGTATAGACTTGCATCAGCATTTGTGTTATTTTCTAATTATAGTATTAATAAATATTAATAATGGTTGCAGACCACTCTCCATGCCCATCTTTCTGATACTTTTTAAATTTGGTGTGTGCCGCAAAAAGTTGTTATTTTTGCACAATTTTCGACTGTAGAAAAGTGACATAGTAAATGAGGGGGTTTTAATAGAGACAAGCAAAAATATTTGCACTTCCCTGGTCTGGTATCCACCTTGATACTCCGTTGCAGATGGAGCAAGGTAGTACGAACTTCCACTGCCAACACTCGGATGCCGTCATCTTAGACAATCACAATATCATGAAATTCACAGTTACCTGGTCCGGCTGCAATGAAGTACCGAAGCGAATGCTTGAACAGGGTAGTGCGAATCCTTTTGTTAATTTCTAAAAGGTGAAAAAGTTGTTCCACAAGGATTACCCCTTTTGGGAAAAACAGCTGCCCAAGAAGTCAGATCTGAATGGTTAAACTCCCAATTATCAGCTCTGGGTGGCCACGCATTTTTCTGGCATAGGACACTGCAAATAAAATGTTGGATTATTTGGTGACCATTCAAATACATGGTGGACCATTTAATACACGGTTGAACTGAGTTCTCCAGAGCATTTGCCCCCCTTTACAGTAGCTCTCTGCTATTGTTAATAAAAGGGGATCACAAGTGGGACACTCCACTGTATGACATCTATGCCCTAATAAGACGTATGGACAGGTACTGTCCGCAGCCCACTCCAAAGCTAGTTTATATTTGCTGTTTTTCTGACATATGTGTAAGGAGCACAGGGTGTTAGTTGTTGCGAGAGGCTACTGTCCTCCCACACTTTGGCTCCTCACAAATAAAATATAATGTCCTATCTGTTGTGTGGTTTGCGTGTAATGGACAACACTCACTTTTGTTCTTTGAGGCTCCATCTATTCCACATCTCGTGTCCAGTTTCGATCACACAGTCCACACCCGACTCTTAGCTTTTTTTTCAACAATTCAACTTTATTAAGTATGCTCAGTTTAGACTTGGTCATGGGTACAGCTCAGTGTATCACAGCAGTTATGGTTTTAGTTGACTGCGTTATCCCTCGCTTTAATGTCACTTCTTGCCTCAGGGATGTCTCGCCCGACCCCGCAGCTTCCCAGGACTCGGCCCCGAGTTATCTCTTTGGATCCTCATTCGTTCTCCCCTTTGGAGATGAAAATGAGGTAGGCTCCTCCACACCTTCTTCCGGCCATAGGCCGTGGACGTTAAGGGATGTTCCACTGAATGTTGTCGCTGCCATCCTCATACTGCTTTCTACTGCTTTTGCTTGTTCCTTTCAGGTTGTTTTGTTGCCCAAATGACTGACCCTTGGCCCACTGGCCCCCGAGCTGTTTTTTTCCAAACCTTCACTCTTATTCTCTCCACTCCCCTCACCTATCACAATCAGGAAAAACCTCTCCTTATATGTAACTGGGGCTGTTGCTATCTTATTATTAACCCTTACCTTTCTTCTCCTAACTACTCCTTTCAATGTAGTTTAGTTGGACAGGGAGAAGTCAGAGGGAAAGCTCCTAGCGCAGACTTCTCTCTGAGCCTGTCATGTTTTTTAAACAATGGATCTTATATATCACAATTGCCTAAAATGAAAACTGCTTTTGTTGCACATAGTAACCAATCACAGATTAGATTTCATTTTTTTTAACTTTTTGGGTAAAATGAAAGCTGCCATGTGATTGGTTTCTAATACAGTTGTACTTTTAGACAGTTTTGATAAATCCGCCCCTATGTTTTCTCTAAAAGGGCAGCATGTTCTTGTTGTCAGGTTCCTTTTTAAAGGGAATCTTTTACCATGTTTTTGCCATCTCTGTATATGGAGGTATTACCTGTAATTGTAATCCTGTCTATGATAATTAGACTTATGAAAAGCCCTCTGTAAAGGACAGGAAGTGTGAGTCTAGCATTAGGCTTAGTGGCCAATGTGAAAATTGCAAAATTCCTCAATTTCTTTTTAACCCTTTTTCCATGTTTGCGTTTTCGCAAAATTCCAAATGCAGTGAAATTGCAAAAAAAGTGCAATTCCACAAATGTTATTTATTTATTTTTTACCATGTTCACTATCTGCTAAAACTGACCCGCCCTTGTGATTCTCCAGTTCATTACGAGTTCGTAGACACCAAACATGTCCAGGTTCTTTTTTGTTTAAGTAGTGAAAAAAAATCCAAAGTTTGTAAAAAAAATAAATAAATGGCGCCATTTTCCGAGACCCGTAGCGTCTCCATTTTTCATGACCTCGGGCCGGGCGAGGGCTTATTTTTTGCATGCTGAGCTGATGTTTTTATTGATACCATTTTGGGGTAGATACGATGTTTTGATCGCCCGTTATTGCATTTTATTGCAATGTTGCGGCAACCAAAAAAACGTAATTCTAGCTTTTGGATATTTTTCTTGTTATGCAGTTTACCAATCGGATTAATTGTTTTTTCATATTGATAGATCGGGCGATTCTGAATGTGGCAATACCAAACGTGTATTTTTGATTGATTTCTAATTGTTTTATTTTGAATGGGGCAAAGGGGGGGGGGTGATTTGAACTTTTATTTTTTTTATTTTTGTAATGTTTTAAACTTTTTTTTTTTACTTTTCACTTGCTTCAATAGTCTTTATAGGAGACTAGAAGCTGCGATCTTGTAACAGAAATGCTCATCTGCTATGAGCACCGACCGCTGGGTGGTGTTCATAGCAGATTGGCTATGACAACCACAGGGGTCTCCTGCAGATCCCGGCTTGTCATGGCAACCCATCGGTGACCCGTGATCACGTGACAGATGCGCCGATGGGCGTGGTTTGTTACGCGCTTCTGGCGAGGCCATGTTAAATGCCGCTATCAGAGTTTGACAGCGGCATTTAACATGTTAACAGCCGTGGGTGGATCGCGATTCCACCTGCGGCTGTTAAGGGCACATAACAGCTGATCAGATCAGCTGTCATATGCCCATAAAGGTAAGGGCCCATCGCCAGAGCCCGCACCAAAGAGGGGAGGCGACCTCCTTAAGGGGTTAATATACGTCATGATATGGAAGATTGAAAAAAAAAACATAACATTTAAAAAGTTTTCATTTAATGGGGTATTCCTATCTCGAAAATTCTATTCCAATATGTAGTAGGTGTAATAATTATAATATTAGCAAATTCCTCCAATTAAAAATGTAGTATAGTTCTTCTGATTCGCTATGTCACTTACCCCATGTGCATGACATTGCAGTAGCTTAGATATCAATAGTTATGACCACTAACAACTAACTGTCACTATATGAGTGGTCGTAACCATGGACACCTAAGCTACTGCAATGTCCTGCACGTGGGGTAAGCAACATGGCAAATCAGAAGAACTATATTACATTTCTAATTGGAGGTATTTGCTGATATTATTATTATTATTATTATTATTGCACCTACTACATATTGGGATAGGATCTTGGAGATGGGAATAGTCCTTTAACTAAAAAACCTGTTTTAAACAAGAGGTAATTTCTGAGGATAAATTCTCTTTTGAGGAGGGAAAGGTGCTGTGAGACAGATAAATATCTGGATTAGGCGCTTTTCACCTTAAGTGCAGTGCTTTGGCTACTGTGAAAGGTATCATCGTACATGAAATAAAAAAGACACATTTTATTATTTCTCAGAAAATGAAAGCTTCTAGAACTGAAGCCAGTACTTAGAAAAGATGGAATCTATAAAGTTAATATAGATTAGGAGTCTAATGCTGAGAGTGCACCGATGTCACAGATGGAGATGAGAGAATCAATAAGAAAAAATGAATTCTAGTCCCCCATGCTTGAACAGTTTGTCCAATTTAATACCTTGAATTCCCAATTGAAAAGCCATTGATATAAAGCAATATAGGTAATTTCATTCAACTGTATCATAACTTCTTACAGAACATAGAAAAGTGCAGGCAAGAATTCCAAATTGTAGCTGTTGCATCCTAAAAGCAAAGAAGAATGTGGTATAAAACATGATTCCTCATTCCTCCATTTTCCAGTAGAGTTAACATTTGCATCCATAATGTCACACAGCAGGAGGTGTTAAAAGGAATCTGTCAGCAGGTTTTTGCTGTGTAATCTGACAGCAGCATGAGGTAGGGACAGATACACTGATTCCACCGATATATCACTTAGTTTATTGGGTGCAGAAGTTGTGATACAATCACAGTTTTCTCTGCTGCAGTTCTCTGAATGCGGAGCTCTGTATAACTCCGCCCCCAACACTGATTGACAGCTCTCTGTGTACACTATGTATTGACAGAAAGCTGCTAATCAGTGGTGTTTTATTGTAAACTTGTTGTTATATTAGTGGACAAGGATATGTTGACATTTTGACTAAATTACAGAGAATGTACCCCCAAAGTTTATGCTCCCTGGACTCAGGGCAGCATAAAGTAGTGACAAAGAACCCAATTCTATCACTAGATTTCTTAGTAGGTTTATTGTGTGGTTGTCATAAAGTCATCCCTGATCAGCCACAATGGGGGCCAAGCCCTGGCATCCTCTCCAATATGTTCCGGCCCCCAAATTGTGTAGCATAATTGTGACACCCCAGGGGTCTGGTTGTCACAGTGATAGAGATATTACGTCTGAGAGCAGGTGGGAGGTCCTTTGGTCAGGGATCCTGTGCATGCCACACCTCCTGCCCAGCCTTGGGAGGGGAAGAACTTCCCCTGTATAAACCCGGGGCTGAGGCAGGGTTAGTGAGTCCAGGAAGAGTAGAGACAAGAGCAGCATAGGAAGCAGCAGAGTCACAAGGAGTCAGGGGCTGGCAGCTAAAGAGCTCGCCCTGACTAAGAAGATTCTTTACCGGACCCGGAGTCCGAGGCTGTGGGGACTAACTTCTACCCAGCAGCAGAATCCGTCAGGCAGGGGATTTCAGGTCCCCTGGCCCAGAAGCCCGAAGGCCCGGTCACACGCGTGGGACCAGCACCGCCATCGTGGAGCGGAAGCCATTAGAAGGCCCCGAGTCACCGGCCATACGGGTGAGCACCACACGGTACACTCAGGGACGTGGGCTACTTACATCAGCTTCTAGCAAGGTAGCCAGAAGAGTACAGTCAGCTTGGGAGGCCTACAACTACGCCTGGCCAGGGGAGATCCCATCTGCTCAAGGACTGACCAGGCCCCGTTCGCTAGCAAGTACTCCGGGAGGGTCTATCGTTGTTACCAGTAAAGACCCTGAACGCTACCATACCGTCTCTGAGTGGTTCCTGCTACCCCCATCATCCACGTCGGCTGCCCTGAGGCCATACCCCTCCCGTTGGGGGTTATACTATCACGCTGCACCATCCTTCCACCGGCCTCAGCGGTCTGCCCTGCAGCAGCAGCCCCCTGGCTGCATTCAACGGGTGGCGTAGTCATCAACCATTTTCTACCGCTAACAGACTGCCGTCCAGTTTGACTCCCTGGGCACGGACCGGGTCACCGCCACGAGACTACAACCCTAAACAGATCCGGCTCCGGGTAAGCTCCCGCGTGCGCAACGCAGCGCGACACAGGCCCAGGGGCGCGTCAACTTTGGCGTAGTCGGCAGGATTTCGTGCCCGCAACCACCGGGTACTGCGTGCCTGAAAAGCAAAGACTGTTCAAACTTACCAGTGGTGAAGGTTTCCCGCCATCCGGCGCCATCTTCTACCTTCTTCCCGCCATCCGCAAAGTTTTCCCGCCATCCGGCGCCATCTTCGACCTTCTTCCCGCCATCCGTGGAGTTTTCCCGCCATTGGACGCCATCTTGAGGACGCCGCGCGGGAAGAAGAGGGGCGTGGACTCCGAAAGCGCGCGAGAACTGAAGCCCCGCCTCACGTCCGGACGTTGCGTAAGGTCCTGGAAGGAGCCCAGCAGACGCCGACGTCACAGGAGCGCGACGGAAGGTCCTCAACCCTGATGATCCACTGCGGAGCCGCGGCCTACGGAACAGGATCATCGCAAGGTAGGCCACGGTCCACTAGGGGGGAGGAAGATGTCGGATACGGAGGAGAGCTCCACTGCCTCAACCCCCGCCAGCGCTACCGCTGTTGCAGTTATGCCCTTCACCATGCCCTATATCCCGGGAGCAGCTTGGCTACCCCAGTACTCAGGGGAGTCACATACCCTGCATGACTTTAGAGAAAAGCTGGATAGCCTCTTCCAGGTGTACCCCCTCACAGAAGAGCAAAAAGTGAGCATCCTGGTGGCCCAACTAACTGGGGCAGCCAAAAGGGAAGTAAAATCCTGGCCACCTGGGAGGAAGACTGTCGCAGGGATACTAACCCGGCTGAAGGACACCTTTGATACCCGCACCTCAGCCGAGATTAAACTTAGATTCTACGGGTGCAAGCAGCGAGCGCATGAGAGTATAAGGGACTATGCACTCAACCTACAAGAGGCCCTGAGGGCCATTAAGCAGACCGACCCTAATGGAGTGGGAAACGAGGACAGGCTGTTGACCGAACAATTTATAGAGGGTTTATATTGCAATGCCCACCGCACCCAGTTGCGGGCAATGGCCTTACAGGACCCTCATCTAGAATTTGCACAGTTCAAGGACAGAGCCATCCGGGTGCTCCGAGAACCGGCACCAGGTGGCGTTGTGACCCACAGACGCCCCACTACCACTTACTACCAGGAGGCGGCGCCCTTGTCAGCAGGGCCTGTGGGAGCTGATGCGCAGGCTTTGGACAATGACCCGGCTCCAGACCTACACCATCAGGTCCAAGAGCTAGCTAAAAGCGTTGCTGCGCTAACCCGAACTGTGCAGTCTTTACAGGTTTCCACTCCAGGGAAGATCCAGCTGGCATCCGGACCGGAGGACATCCCGTGGCGTCGACCAAGGAGGACCCCACCGGCCAGAGGAAGACCCAGTGACCGATACAGCGAGGACGGACGACCCATCTGCCGCCGCTGCAATCAACCCGGACATATGGAAAGGTACTGTTCTTTAAACGGGCACAACCTGGGGTAGAGGGCCAACCCCCAGGAAAAAGATCACCAGGCCCATCGAACTGGCGCGACAGATATGTGGGAGGACGTCCAGTCTTGCCTGTGGTACTGGATGGCATTCCCATGAGTGCCCTACTGGACATCGGGTCACAGGTCACCACCATCCCGTACGTGCTCTTCAAGCAGTACTGGAATGACTCGGATATTACCCGCTACCCTGACGACGACTTGAGTATCATCGCCAGCAATGGTCAGCCCGTGCCACAGATCGGATTTAAAGAGGTGACCATCAAAATTGGTAGAGTCGAACTGGCCGCACAGGGACTGATCATTGTAGATATTGACAAACATGAGAGTCACCCAAAAATAACTCTAGGAACTAATGTAATTGAAAATTGTCTTGCAGAGGTGATTTTCCTTTTACAGCAGGTTGCCAAGAATGCCAGCTCCGGCGAGCAGCGGGTGCTCCAGAAAGAGATCCGGGCACTGATGCAACGGCAACAAGTGGAACTCTCCGGCGGTGAGATTGGTAGCGTAAGAATGTGTGACCCTTTTCCTATTGCCATGCCCCCAAAAAGTGAAATGATGATTTGGTGCCGGGCAGCTATTGGTCTGAGAGGTAGAGATTACCAGGCAATGGTAGAACCAGTTTACTCAGACAGTAGGCCCACCATTTTGACAGCACGGGGGGTGGTCAATGTACGCCATGGGAGGGTGCCCGTTCGCATAATAAATATCGGGGAGAGGGAAGTGTACCTGCCCCGGTATGCCACGCTAGCCAAATTATATACCACTAATCAAAATTCTATACAATCTGTGGAACCCTTGCCTCCATCTCACCCGGAGGAAGGTAACGGCTCTAAGAAAGACATGGAGGACTGGTGTCAGCAACTACATCTGGGTACTGACTCCACTCCCTCACACCAGAAACAAGGAGTCTATCGGGTGGTTCAAGAGTATGAGAGAGTGTTTAGTAAACACCCGTTAGACTTCGGGCGAGTCAAGGGGGTAGAACACCGCATCCCCACGGGAGATCATCCTCCCATAAAAGAGAGGTATCGACCCGTACCCCCTGCACATTACCAACACGCCAAGGGGATGCTTAGAGACATGAAGGAGGCTGGGGTAATCCGGGATAGCTGTAGCCCCTGGGCAGCCCCACTAGTTTTAGTCAAAAAGAAAGACAACACCATGAGGATGTGTGTAGATTACCGGAAAATCAACCGTATCACACACAAGGATGCGTACCCCTTACCAAGGATAGAGGAGTCATTGGCTGCTTTAAGATCTGCTAACTTCTTCTCTACCTTGGATCTCACTAGCGGGTACTGGCAGGTTCCTGTAGCAGAGGCGGACCGGGAGAAGACCGCATTCACCACCCCGATGGGACTTAGCGAGTTCACCTGCATGCCGTTCGGACTCTGCAACGCCCCAGGAACCTTCCAACGATTAATGGAGTGCTGTCTGGGCCACAGAAACTTCGAGACGGTCCTGTTGTACCTGGACGATGTCATCGTATACTCCAAAACTTATGAGGACCACCTGAAACACCTGGCGGAGGTGTTCGAAGCTCTGGCGAGTTACAGCCTAAAGGTGAAACCCTCCAAGTGTCACCTCCTGAAACCAAAGGTGCAATACCTGGGACACGTGGTGAGCGCTGACGGAGTGGCTCCCGACCCCGATAAGATCACCGCAATCAAAGGATGGCCAAGCCCTTCCAGCGTAAAAGAAGTGCGGCAGTTCCTAGGGTTGGTAGGCTACTACCGAAGGTTTATTCCCGGTTTCACCAAAAAGGCGGCGCCTATGCAGGACCTCCTGATAGGCCAGTCCCGGAAGGCCAAGAACCAGAAGCCGCCCTTCAAATGGGAAGAGCTAGAGGAAGAGTCCTTCCGCCAGCTGAAGATGGCCCTCACGGGGGATGAAATCTTGGCGTATCCGGACTATAGCCAGCCCTTCATCCTCTACACCGACGCCAGTAACGTCGGGCTAGGAGCCGTACTGTCCCAGATTCAGCAGGGGAAAGAGCGAGTAATCGCCTATGCCAGCCGAAAACTGCGACCCACCGAAAGGAATCCCGAGAATTATAGCTCATTCAAGCTAGAGTTCCTGGCCGTGGTATGGGCAGTCACCGAGCGCTTTAAGCATTACCTCGCTTCTTCCCGGTTCACCGTATACACGGATAACAACCCGCTGACACACCTGGACACGGCAAGACTCGGTGCCCTGGAGCAGAGGTGGATGGCCCGTCTGTCCAACTACGAGTTCACAATTAAATACCGGGCAGGGCGCTCCAATACCAACGTGGACGCCCTGTCCAGGATGCCCAACCTGCCGGACGGAGGAGAAGATCCGGAGGGACTGGAAGAAGTTGAACTCCCTGCGTTCCACCGTCATGGGACTATCCAGTATTCCCACCGGGTAAGGAGTAAGCAGGCTGCTACGTTGAACCCCTTACCTCACTACAACTGGGCGGAAACGCAAGACAGCGACCCTGCCGTCCGACTGGTGAAGGAGATGCTGACTCGCCCGGAGGCTAGCCTGGAATCAGACGCTCCAGAGGAAGCCAAACAACTATGGGCAGAGAAGAGTCGACTGTTCCTTTACAAGGGGAAGTTGTGCCGCAGAATGGTTAACTCCAGGACGCATGAACTACTCTGGCAAGTAGTGGTGCCACGAAGAGACGCAGCCATGGTGATGGAGGCATACCACGACGGAGCTGGACACTTCGGGTGGAAAAAGCTGGAGTTCCTGCTGCGCGAGCGGTTCCACTGGGTAGGCATGAGGGGAACCATCGAGAAGTGGTGCAGAGACTGTGGCCCGTGCAATCTGAGAAGGAAGGACCGGGCCAGCCAGAAGACTCCCCTGCAGTCCATCGTCACCCGGCAACCGTTGGAACTGGTAGCCTTGGATCATGTAAAACTGACCCCCAGTAGAAGTGGCTACGTCTACGCGTTAACCATCGTGGATCATTACTCCCGGTTTCTGGTTGTCGTCCCCGTCAAGGACTTAACGGCTCGAACAGCAGCTAGAGCCTTCCAGCAGCACTTTTGCCGTCCACACGGGTACCCGGACCAAGTGCTGACGGACCAGGGACCTGCCTTTGAAGCGGAGGTCTTCCAGGAATTCTGCAATCTGTATGGCTGCCGGAAGATAAGGACGACACCCTACCATCCGCAAACTAATGGACTTTGTGAGAAAATGAACCAGGTGGTAATGGATCTTCTAAAAACGTTGCCCCTGGAAGAACGCAGTCTGTGGCCTGAGAAGTTGCCCGATCTGGTGGACCTATACAACCACATCCCGGTAGGTTCCACCAACTGTACCCCGGCTTACCTAATGAGGGCAAGACCTGGTAAGTTACCTGTTGACCTGGAAATGGGAGTCCTGACGCCCGAGGACACTTCACCAGAAACAGACTGGGACACAGAGAGGCAGCAGCAGTACCGGAAAGTACAGGAGAGCGTGGAGCGAAGTCTCTGTCAGGCTAGGGAAAGACAAGAGAAGACTTACAACCAGTATGCTCCCGCTGTTCCCCTGGTACCCGGAGAGCAGGTCTTGAAGAGGAAGAGACGGCTCCACAAGTTGGACGACCAGTGGGAGAAGGACCCGTACACCGTACTGCCCTCAAGCCACGAGAACCCGAAGGTCTGTACCATCAGTAAAGACGGAGGGGAAACCACAGCCATTGTATCCCGGGACCACCTGAAGAAGTGCCCCGAACAACTGAGGAACCCTGAGGAGGAACAGGAAGACCATCGACCCGTGGAAGAAAGGGAAGATATGGTTAGTACCGTGCTCGGGGACTTCCCTCGGTCTTGGACTCAAGTCAATGGTGCAGTTGTGGTACCCGTACTCACCTTCCTCCAACCATCATCCCAAGAACCTACGGAGCAACGGGTAGAGCTGGAAGAGCAGCCGGTCCAGGAGGCAGAAGACTCCACCCAAGCGGAACAGGAGAATCCACCCTCTGCTTATAGTGAGCCTGCCGTACCCCTAGTGAGACAAAGAGCCGGTAGACAGCTGCCCAGTTTACCCTTGACAGCTCCTACACCCTGTAGTTCAGGGCCAGACAGTCAGCTCCGTAGGTCCACTAGGGCCACTAGAGGCCAGTTACCCGCACGTTGGAGGATCTAAATGTTTAAGTTGTTTTACAATGTTTACCTGTTTATTGTTGCTTGTGTGTAATTTTGTGTTTCTAGTTGTTTTTAGGAGTCTTCGGTGGATTTGCCGGGAATCCTTTGTATATAGTTGGAGCGTAACCCAGGATGGACTAGAGACTGTTAAGGACTCGGGGTAGGACAGACCCCTACCTGGTTACGTCTCCCTGTGTTGGTGAAATGGACACCTTTGCTTTTCTTCAAAGACTGCACCCGGTTGCGGACATCCGTGACCATCTTATTGTGTTTCCTTATTGTATTTTATTGTTGTTTGATATACCTTGTTATATTTTTCTAAAAAGTGTTTAGTCCCGGAGTACTAAATTTCACTAGGGGGGAGTGTGACACCCCAGGGGTCTGGTTGTCACAGTGATAGAGATATTACGTCTGAGAGCAGGTGGGAGGTCCTTTGGTCAGGGATCCTGTGCATGCCACACCTCCTGCCCAGCCTTGGGAGGGGAAGAACTTCCCCTGTATAAACCCGGGGCTGAGGCAGGGTTAGTGAGTCCAGGAAGAGTAGAGACAAGAGCAGCATAGGAAGCAGCAGAGTCACAAGGAGTCAGGGGCTGGCAGCTAAAGAGCTCGCCCTGACTAAGAAGATTCTTTACCGGACCCGGAGTCCGAGGCTGTGGGGACTAACTTCTACCCAGCAGCAGAATCCGTCAGGCAGGGGATTTCAGGTCCCCTGGCCCAGAAGCCCGAAGGCCCGGTCACACGCGTGGGACCAGCACCGCCATCGTGGAGCGGAAGCCATTAGAAGGCCCCGAGTCACCGGCCATACGGGTGAGCACCACACGGTACACTCAGGGACGTGGGCTACTTACATCAGCTTCTAGCAAGGTAGCCAGAAGAGTACAGTCAGCTTGGGAGGCCTACAACTACGCCTGGCCAGGGGAGATCCCATCTGCTCAAGGACTGACCAGGCCCCGTTCGCTAGCAAGTACTCCGGGAGGGTCTATCGTTGTTACCAGTAAAGACCCTGAACGCTACCATACCGTCTCTGAGTGGTTCCTGCTACCCCCATCATCCACGTCGGCTGCCCTGAGGCCATACCCCTCCCGTTGGGGGTTATACTATCACGCTGCACCATCCTTCCACCGGCCTCAGCGGTCTGCCCTGCAGCAGCAGCCCCCTGGCTGCATTCAACGGGTGGCGTAGTCATCAACCATTTTCTACCGCTAACAGACTGCCGTCCAGTTTGACTCCCTGGGCACGGACCGGGTCACCGCCACGAGACTACAACCCTAAACAGATCCGGCTCCGGGTAAGCTCCCGCGTGCGCAACGCAGCGCGACACAGGCCCAGGGGCGCGTCAACATCATAGTCCTTCAAAGGGGTTGTCTCAGGACCCTAATTTCAGGAGCGCATTGGTTCCCTGTGTGGCACCCCAGGGGTCTGGTTTCCACAGTAACAGCAATGTTATGTCTGAGAGCAGGTGGGAGGTCTCTTGGTCAGGAATCCTATGCATGCCACACCTCCTGCCCAGTCCTGGGAGGGGAAGGACTTCCCCTATAAAAACCTGGGGCTGAGGCAGGGTTAGAGAGTTCAGAGGGAGAGTTCAGCCAGGAGGGCTGACAGGGAGCTGTGACTCCGGCTGGGCCCAGCTCCTGGGCCATGCCAGAAGTAGAGACAGAGAAGAGAAGCAGCATAGGAAGAAACAACAGGAGCTCTGTGGGAGCAGTGCTACAAGGAGTCAGGGGCTGGCAGCTGCAGAGCTCGCCCTGACTGAGAAGCTATCACCGGACCCGGAGTCCGAGGCTGTGGGGACTAACTCCTATCCAGCAGCAGAAACCGACCGGCAGGGGATTTCAGGTCCTCTGGCCAAGAAACCCGAAGGCACGGTCACACGCGTGGGACCAGCACCGCCGTCGTGGAGCGGAAGCTACTAGAAGGCCCCGAGTCACCGGCCATACGGGTGAGCACCACACGGTACACTCAGGGACGTGGGCTACTTATACCCGCTTCTAGCAAGGTAGCCAGAAGAGTATCGTTAGTTTGGGAGGCCTACAACTCCGCCTGGCCAGGGGAGATCCCATCTGCTCAAGGACTGACCAGGCCCCAATCGCTAGCCAGTACTCCGGGAGGGTCTATCGTTGTCACCAGTAAAGACCCTGAACTACACCGTACCGTCTCCGAGTGGTTCCTGCTACC
This sequence comes from Phyllobates terribilis, assembly GCF_046119375.1. Taxonomy (NCBI): domain Eukaryota; kingdom Metazoa; phylum Chordata; class Amphibia; order Anura; family Dendrobatidae; genus Phyllobates; species Phyllobates terribilis. Next base: position 291,727,584 of record NW_027362768.1, on the reverse strand, counting down.
CCCATCATCCACGTCGGCTGCCCTGAGGCCATACCCCTCCCGTTGGGGGTTATACTATCACGCTGCACACATCCTACCACTGGCCTCAGCGGTCTGCCCTGCAGCAGCAGCTCCTTAGCTGTATTCAACGGGTGGCGTAGTCGTTCATCATCTACCGCTGATACAGCGCCACTTAGTCTGACTCCCTGGGCACGGACCGGATCACCGCCACGAGACTACAACCCTCAAGAGATCCGGCTCCGGGTAAGCTCCCGCGTGCGCAACGCAGCGCGACACAGGCCCAGGGGCGCGTCAACTTTTGGCGTAGTCGGCAGGATTTCGTGCCCGCAACCACCGGGTACTGCGTGCCTGAAAAAGACTGTTCAAACTTACCAGTGGTGAAGATTCCCGCCATCCGGCGCCATCTTCTGTCTTCTTCCCGCCATCCGCGAAGTTTTCCCGCCATCCGGCGCCATCTTCAGCCTTCTTCCCGCCTTCCGTGGAGTTTTCCCGCCGTTGGACGCCATCTTGAAGATGCCGCGCGGGAAGAAGAGGGGCGTGGACTCCAAAAGCGCGCGAGAACTGAAGCCCCGCCTCACGTCCAGACGTCGCGTAAGGTCCTGGAAGGAGCCCAGCAGACGCTGACGTCACAGGAGCGCGACGGAAGGTCCTCAACCCTGACGATCCACTGCGGAACCGCGGCCTACGGAAGAGGATCATCGCAAGGTAGGCCACGGTCCACTAGGGGGGAGGAAGATGTCGGATACGGAGGAGAGCTTCACTGCCTCAACCCCCGCCAGCGCCAGCGCTGCTGCAGTCATGCCTTTTACCATGCCCTATATCTCGGGAGCAGCCTGGCTACCCCAATACTCAGGGGAGTCACATACCCTGAATGACTTTAGTGAAAAGCTGGATAGCCTCTTCCAGGTGTACCCCCTCACAGAAGAGCAAAAAGTGAGCATCCTGGTGGCCCAATTAACCGGGGCAGCCCAAAGGGAGGTAAAGTCCTGGCCACCTGGGAGGAGGACTGTCGCAGAGATACTAACCCAGCTAACCGAGGAGGAGCTGCAGTACTACCAATACGAGGAAAGCCAAGAGGACCCGGACGGGTCTGAGGACTACCCTCAGGAGGGAGCACAAAGAGGACATAGCTACTGAAGGGAAGTAGCGTGAATAAAGAGCTGTAAATAGTTACCCGTAAGGGTACAAGGACTGCTGCTAATTAAAATATGGTCCCCGTTGGGATTAGTGAATTGTTCCCCATGTGCCCCTATCTTAAACCAGGCTGAGGACTGTGAGCAGCCATTCCTTATCCCCACTGGCCGAGGACTGAGAGCGGCCATATCCTGTAAATAATTATGTGTTTCTAGTTATTTACAGGAATCTTTGGTGGATTTACCGGGAATCCTTTGTGTATAGTTGGAGCGTAACCCAGGACGGACTAAAGACTGTTAAGGACTCGGGGCAGGACAGACCCCTACCTGGTTACGTCTCCCTGTTTTGGTGAAATGGACGCCTTGCTTTTCTTCAAAACTGCACCCGGTTGCGGACACGCCGTAACCATCTTTATGTGTTTTTCTTATTGTATTATTATTGTTTATACCTTGTTATGTTTAAAAATATGTTTAGTCCCGGAGTACTAAATTTCACTAGGGGGGAATGTGGCATCCCAGGGGTCTGGTTTCCACAGTAACAGCAATGTTATGTCTGAGAGCAGGTGGGAGGTCTCTTGGTCAGGAATCCTATGCATGCCACACCTCCTGCCCAGTCCTGGGAGGGGAAGGACTTCCCCTATAAAAACCTGGGGCTGAGGCAGGGTTAGAGAGTTCAGAGGGAGAGTTCAGCCAGGAGGGCTGACAGGGAGCTGTGACTCCGGCTGGGCCCAGCTCCTGGGCCATGCCAGAAGTAGAGACAGAGAAGAGAAGCAGCATAGGAAGAAACAACAGGAGCTCTGTGGGAGCAGTACTACAAGGAGTCAGGGGCTGGCAGCTGCAGAGCTCGCCCTGACTGAGAAGCTATCACCGGACCCGGAGTCCGAGGCTGTGGGGACTAACTCCTATCCAGCAGCAGAAACCGACCGGCAGGGGATTTCAGGTCCTCTGGCCAAGAAACCCGAAGGCACGGTCACACGCGTGGGACCAGCACCGCCATCGTGGAGCGGAAGCTACTAGAAGGCCCCGAGTCACCAGCCATACGGGTGAGCACCACATGGTACACTCAGGGACGTGGGCTACTTATACCCGCTTCTAGCAAGGTAGCCAGAAGAGTATCGTTAGTTTGGGAGGCCTACAACTCCGCCTGGCCAGGGGAGATCCCATCTGCTCAAGGACTGACCAGGCCCCAATCGCTAGCCAGTACTCCGGGAGGGTCTATCGTTGTCACCAGTAAAGACCCTGAACTACACCGTACCGTCTCCGAGTGGTTCCTGCTACCCCCATCATCCACGTCGGCTGCCCTGAGGCCATACCCCTCCCGTTGGGGGTTATACTATCACGCTGCACAATCCTACCACCGGCCTCAGCGGTCTGCCCTGCAGCAGCAGCTCCTTAGCTGTATTCAACGGGTGGCGTAGTCGTCCATCATCTACCGCTGATACAGCGCCACTTAGTCTGACTCCCTGGGCACGGACCGGATCACCGCCACGAGACTACAACCCTCAAGAGATCCGGCTCTGGGTAAGCTCCCGCGTGCGCAACGCAGCGCGACACAGGCCCAGGGGCGCGTCACCTGCATCACAGCTTCTTACTTACTTGGGGGTGATGCATGTGTAATGCAGGTGACCGGATGCAACTCAAAGACAGCACGAAGCAGGAACAGCCAATGTACAGTTTAATCCTTTTAAATACAGTGAAATTTGCAGTAATTAAGGGACAGTTAATAATATCAAACAGTGCAGACAGCAATAAACCATGAAACAATACAATTGGAATAGCGGGGAAAGTCTCTCAAAAATTATACTAATGTTCTTTTATGTAAGGGTGGTGTACACCCATTCCTGGGAGTTACCACGTTAGTTCTTTCTGCAATTCTGGCCCTAGCGGGGTCACCGGGTTTTACCGCTAGGCTGCAAGTCCTTCTAAGGTCTATCAGGGAGTGTTGAGCCTCCTGTGCCCCAACCGACCCCTACCCCACCGGTTGTCCTAACCCAGGCCGACCTCTGTACCGTTTATTATGGCAGGAAGTGACGGCTCTGATCACTTGTGTTGTCCCTCTGTAACCGCAGGCATCCTCAACTGGTTGATATCTCCTCGCGGATTTTTGGTGCTAGACCGTCAGTGGGCGTCTCCTAGGACTGGGGCAGAGAGAGCTGGGTCCCGACTCTCGGCGGCCGTGATCTGGATTCAGGAACTTGACAGGGTGAAGGTTCCAGTCTTGACCAGTGCAGCCTGGAGTCTGGGTCTTGACCGGCGCAGGTCTGGCCTCTGGGTATTTTCTGACCACCCTGCCGGTGCACGCTTTCCTCTATGGCCTGTCAGCATAGTCTCTGGTCCACGTCTGCACTGCTTCTCTCCTTGGTGTCAAATCACAAAGGCGCAGTGCTTTTATATCCAGGAACTCTGTCATGAAAGGCACTTGACCAGATCCGGCACAAGAACTAGCTCCCCCTGCAATTCTTCTGCTGCAAATTGATTGCGCCTGACTTTGTACTGCCAGCAGATGGCAGACTTTCCTCACTGATGTCACATCATGCAGGGACTTTTCAGAGGCATCGTCGCTTCCTCTTACACACTCCTGATGTATTGATGGTTCTGATCAGCTTAACTATGTCCTCTGCAGCATCTGAAGAGCAAACTGAGACAAGCTGCCACATCCTACAAACTGGCCAGCATCACGACAGCACTTACTTGCTGTATAGCAAACAGCTTGCAAGCGGGCACTTCTTGCCTAGGAAACTGTCCACTTCTGATAAACTGCAGAAATGACAGGTGACGTTGGCAACAAGCAATAAACAATATAATTAAAAATCCCTTTGTTCTTAACCCATTCATGGACCTTCGATGTCCGTCAAAGGTCGTGTCCCTGACTTTCGGTGTGCTAGCCTGCATCTCTGCTGGCAGATGATGGCTGATTTAGTCAGCCATCATGTGCTTTTCACAGCCATGGGTGGAGCTCCACCCACAGCTATTAACCTTGTAGATGCCGCTGTCAATTTGTGACAGCAACAGCTAACACACTCCAGCAGGGGAGCGTGCCATTCCACCCGCCCATCGGCACACCTGTGACGTGATCGCATCCAGTGGTCTACTGAAGACCTCGTCCTTGTCAACCCAATGCAGCCATCTGTATCCTTTAATCACCCCTATTAGCCTAACAGCACAATAGTTTTGGGGGTGCAGCTACAGTATAGAAGACTACATGGGTTGTCACTCTCCAAAATATCTAGGAGTTGTGAAAATCTATGTACAGTTGAAACCAGAAGTTTCCATACACTATATAAAAAGACACATATCTATGTTTTTCTCAATATTTTACATGAAATCAGAATAAACCTTTCCTGTTTTAAGACAATTAGGATCACCATAATTTTTAATATTTGCCAAATACCAGAATAATGAGAGAGAGAGAGAGAATTTTTTAAGGCATTTTTATTACTTACTGCAAAGTCAAAAGTTTACATACATTTCATTAGTATTTTGTACCATTGCCCTTAAACTGAAAGACTTGGGTCAAACGTTTGGGATATCCTTCCACAAGCTTCTCACAATAGTTGGTCGGAATTTTCTCCTGCCTTTTCAGCTTTGCCCATACATTTTAAATGGGATTGAGATCAGAGCTTTGTGATGGTCACTCCAAAACATTGACGTTGTTATCCTTAAGCCACTTCGTTACCATTTTGGCAGTATGCTTCAGGTCATTGTCCATTTGGAAGACCCATTTCCGCCCAAGCTTTAGCTTTCTGGCTGATGTCTTGAGATGTTGCTTCAGTATTGCCACATAATCTTCTTTTCTCATGATGCCATCTATTTTGTGAAGTGCACCAGTCCCTCCTGCAGCAAAACAACCCCACAACATGATGCTGCCACCCCCGTGTTTCACAGCTGGGATGGTGGTTTTAGGCTTCCAAACTTCTCCCTTTTTCCTCCAAACCTAACGATGGTCATTATGCCCAAAAAGTTCAATTTTAGTTCCATCAGACCACAGGACATGTCTCCAAAATGGAGGTCTTTGTTCCTGTGTGCATTTGCAAACATTAATCTGGCTTTTTTATGTTTCTTTTGGAGTAATGGCTTCTTCCTGGCAGAGTGGCCTTTCAACCCATGTCCTTGGGTTGATAAGCACATGTTGGACTAAAGCACATTAATCTCTGGGACACAGAACCGGTCTCCTTCCTGAGCGTTATGATGGCTGGACATTCCCATCTTGTTTGTACTTGCGTATACTTGTTTGTACAGATGAACAAGGCACCTTCAGGTATCTTGAAATTGTACCCAAGGATGAGCCAGACTTGTGCAAGTCCACAATTCTCTTCCTAATAGCTTGGCTGATTTCTTTAGCATTTCCCATGATGCTGCACAAAGAAGCAGTGTGTTTCAGGTGTGCATTAAAGTACATCCACAGGTGTGTCTCTAATTAACTCAGATATTGCCAAAAAAACTATCAGAAGCTTCCAAACACATGACATCATGATATGGGCAGTTCAGAATTGTTTAAAGGCATAGTAATCTTTGTGTATGTAAACTTTTGACTTTGCAGTAAGTAATAAAAATGTCTTAAAACATTCTCTCTCTCTCATTATTCTGGCATTTGGCAAATATTAAAAATTATGGTAATCCTAATTGACCTAAAATGGGAAAGGTTTATTCTGATTTCATGTCAGATATTAAGAAAAATATGCAGATGTGTCTTTTTATATAGTGTATGTAAACTTCTGGTTTCAATGTATACTCTCATACTTATTTCAGTGGTAAGAGACAGGTGCATCTCACAAAAATAGAATATCATCAAAAAGTTAATTTATTTCAGTTCTTCAATACAAAAAGTGAAACTCCTATATTATATAGAGTCATTACAAACAGAGGGATCTATTTCAAGTGTTTATTTCTGTTAATGTTGATGATTATGGCTTACAGCCGATGAAAACACAAAAGTCATTATCTCAGTAAATTAGAATACTTTATAACAACAGCTTGAAAAATGTTTTTAAAATCCGAAATGTTGTCCTACTGAAATGTATGTTCAGTAAATGCACTCAATACTTGGTCGGGGCTCCTTTGGCCTCAATTACTGCATCAATGTGGCGTGGCATGGAGGCGATCAGCCTGTGGCACTGCTGAGGTGTTATAGAAGCCCAGGTTGCTTTGATAGCAGCCTTCAGCTCGTCTGCATTGTTGGGTCTGGTGTCTCTCATCTTCCTCTTGACAATACCCCATAGATACTCTATAATAGATTCTCTATGGGGTTAAGGTCAGGCGAGTTTGCTGCCAATCAATCACAGTGATACTGTTGTTTTTAAACCAGGTATTGGTACTTTTTGGCAGTGTGGACAGGTGCCAAGTCCTGCTGGAGAATGAAATTTCCATCTCCAAAAAGCTTGTCGGCAGAGGGAAGCATGAAGTGCTCTAAAATTCCCTGGTAGACGTCTGCGCTGACTTTGATCTTGATAAAACACAGTGGACCTACACCAGCAGATGACATGGCTCCCCAAACCATCACTGATTGTGGAAACTTCACACTAGACCTCACCAGCTTGGATTGTGGCCTCTCCACTCTTCCTCCAGACTCTGGGACCTTGATTTCCAAATAAAAATTGGAAATCTGGGACCTTGTGGAGTGTGTCAATGACTGCCTTCTGGACATCTGTCAGTCTTCCCCATGATTGTGGAGCCTATTGAAACAGACTAAAGGACCTTTTTGAACGCTTCAGAAGCCTTTGCAGGTGTTTTTTGTTAATTATTTTAATTTACTGAGATAATGGCTTTTGTGTTTTCATTGGTTGTAAGCCATAATCATCAACATTAACAGAAATAAACACTTGAAATAGATCCCTCTGTTTGTAATGACTCTACATAATATATGAGTTTCACTTTTTGTATTGAAGACCCGAAATAAATTAACTTTTTGATGATATTCTAATTTTGTGAAATGCACCTGCATGTGCAGCTTCATGTGCACTGGACCTGGTCAGTATTGGAACCCACTTGTTCTAATTGTGATATTTTTTATGTTTCTTATTGACTTTATATAACTCAACCGTGGAAGTGATGGCAGGCTCAGCCATAATATATGCCATTCATTACTTATCGGTGAAGATCCAACAGCTGTGACTCCCATTATTTCTCATAATGAAGGAGCTGGCCTAGTGGCTATGTGCTTTTTCCTGCACATTCTATGAATGAAGCCGTATGGCAATTTCTCCATGCATCAGTTGAATTGGTGCAATGCTATGCAGGGAAAATAGGGAAAAAAAGGGATGTATTTATTTTAAGTGCTTACATAGCACCATTATTTCTACAGTGCTTTCCAGAAGTCATCATAACTGCCCCCATTGGGGCTTACAATCTAAATTTCCTATCAGTATGTCTTTCGAGTGTAGGAGGAAACCCATGAAAACATATACACTGCTTGCAGATGTCGTGCTTGGTGGGATTTGAACGCAGGAGGACCCCATCGCTGCAAGGCTACAGTGCTAACCACTGAGCCACCATGCTGCCCAGGTGATAGGTGGGCATCACAAAAGGTGTGGCTCCCATCAAAACATCTTACTATGACAATAAGTTCACACAAATATCAGTCACATTCATCTGATTCTTTTTTAATCTAAACTTGATACAGGGTTTGCGTCCCCCAGAAAACGTATAATAAAATGAGGTAGTCACCCCAAGCACAACTTTCTGTACACCCCAATATGTTTATTTTAAGGAGGAAAGGAGGAATATGACCTTTTTTCTCAGTGCCCTTTTCTGTGGTCTGCTCCCCTGAGTATTCTGTCTTTTCTTTTTTTTTTTTAAATCCGCCATATGTATCCAGAGATATGAGCCTTTTCAATCATCAAGATGCATTTATGGTCTTTATCAAGTGGGCAGTGCTAACAGAGAAATTATGCAGAACAGCCTAGGGATACGCCCCGGAGAATCCTGTCAGCCATGCCCCCTTGTAAAGACCATATAAATTTGCACTGAATAAAAAGGCCCACGTATATGGAACAGTATGGTGGATTTAAAAAAGCAAAAACATGAATATTCAGGAGAGCAGCAGGAATAAAATAAGAGTAAACACTGGACGCTGCTGACGTGGTAACAGCAGGTCCCCTTTAAATTGATTTCCCTTTTTTTCACAGAGGTACAGGGGGCACTAACATGGTAACAATTTTGATGGGACTAACAAATATAATATGAAGTAATCTATGAACTTAGAAAGCAAAGAGGTTGTCCACTACTGGGAGAACCCCTTCTCAATCCTTGTTTCCCCCCCTGTAAATTAATAAGACTTTTACTCACCTCTGGTGCCGGTGCTATTCCAGCGGTTTTGACACTGGCTGTCCCGGGGATTGCATGACATTAGTATGTCATGCGATCCCTGCAGCTAATCAGGTGCCACTTCACTCTTTCTGTCTTAGGAGAAATCACATACATCTGGATGAAGTGAGCGAACAGATGCTCTCTCGAGAGAGAGCCAGTGCCGACACCGCTGGAACAGCACCGGTATAAGTGTTATTATTTTACTGAGAGATTGAGAAGGGGTTGTTCTAGTAGTGGACAACCCCTTTAAAATGACACAACTACAGGCTTCTAAAAGCAGGAGTGAATCCGGTAAATTGTGGGATTTGGAAGCAGCATCTTCCATTGTAATGCCACTAGGAAGTAACAAGGTTATGATGGTGAGAAGTATTACTTTACACCCAAGGTCACGCGGTTTACATATATTTGTGGAACTCACATACTAATATCGATTTCCACATATATAACTCAGACAGAGCCCAATATAATTCTAGCTTTTATTGGGTGTTGAAAGCAATAATAAGCTGAGACATATCCTTCCATATGATAGTTGCAAAGTTACATCTAGTGTGTTTGCTCATACGTCTGATTATAGAAACGAGAAAAAGAGGTGTCACCAACAACCAGTAATGGAGAAAACGTAAAGAGGACCTGTCACTTGCTATAAATATGTATTTTTCTATCTGTTCTCCTGAATCCTGATATACGGCAATCTCTTCACTGTATATAAAGGTAGGGGTTTTTAGCCAACTGGGTGTGGTCCCAATTAAGATGTGCACAGACAGTTAACGACCACGCCGACATGTAACAAGACTAAATTTCTATACAGGGAAGAGGAGGCCATATCTCAGAAATACAGAAGTGCAAGAACAAAAGAGACGCCATTCAGGGTTCAAAACAGCGGTATTTACACAATGTAAAAAAATATGTATCTCTGGTAAGTGACAGGTCGTCTTTAAGTGACTTAATATCTGTACAAAAGCAGAAAAGTAGTTGTAAAGTATCTCCTTATTTGGAGATATTTGGTAAAAAGAATACAGCTTTTAGAGGGAATCTGTCAGCAGGTTTCTGATATGTTAATCTGAGAGCAGCATAATGTAGGGGCAGATACCCTGATTCCAGGGACGTGTCACTTGCTCAGCAGCTTGCTGTAGTTTTAATACAATCAGTGTTTTGTCAGCAGGAGATTATCACTACAGGACTAGGTGTCTTGTGCCAGGCAGTGCAGCTAATCTGTGTAATCCCGCTCTCACTACTGATTTGCTGACAATGTACAGTGTATACAGAAAGCCACCAATCAGTGGTGTGGGCGGGGTTATACACAGATCAGCATTCTGAGCACTGCTAGATCTGCAGCGGAGAAAACAGGGATTCTATCAAAACTGCATGAATCAGCCCAGTAAGTAATACATTGCTGGAATCAGGCTCTCTGCCACTATATCATGCTGCTTTTAGATTCCATAGTAAAATTCTGCTGATCTAAATTTAGTAAAATTAGTACAATTTAGATGAGTCTATCACAGTGTCATGGCTTCCATTGTAGATAGAAGATGTACAGTATCTCTGATGTAAATGGGTATATGTGTACTACTCTCTGCGCCAGAAAAAGCTTGGAGGGAAACTTTCAATTGGTATCAGTGGTCATTTCAGACCCTTTAATGAATTATATTCTGGACCTGTTGTTTGCTACTCAGTTGACCACCATCAATAGTATACTGCTTAATATACACTAGTAGTAATATCACTAAGTATATAAACGTGACTAATAATGTAGCTGGCTGATTCTGTCGTGATGTTGAAGAATTGAACAATCTAAAGTAGACATATACTGATTCACTTACTCCATTTCAAATGTATTCACAAGCTCTTTAGAAGATCGTCACTCAACAACCCCCTATATCTCAACTTCCTGAAGGTGTTGGGATTGTCACCATCACCAGTCACATTTGAACATTCAGATTTCCAGGGGATTTAAGATTTTCTATTCTTACAGTTTTGTACAGGCGTCCTTTTCATGTTGGCAGTGGACCAGCCATTTGCGCTAAGCCTACATGGCGAAATGTGTAGAGCGACATGAGGATTGCGTATTCTATTGTGACCTTCATATGTTTGAGAACATGTTGTAAGGTGAATTTTTTAGGTCTATTCACTTGGTGTTGGTGCTGTGTGGCAGGCATTAAAGCTGTGATGGTGTGCCTGTGGGGTGTCGTGGCCTGGAGTCATGGGGACTCAGCCTCGCAGTACGGGAGCTGTAGGGCACCAGGTTACCTGTCTTGCTGGTGCACAGCCACTCGATGGTGGTTGGCACACGACATCAAATCTTTAAGGTCAGGGACCCACTTAGAGGTTCGCCGTGATTGGTAGTGGACTTCATACATTCTTATGAAAATGTTAAACTAAGAACTTCATGTTCAGTTTTGCAACTTTATGCCTAACGGCCTTAGATCAACGTATGATTTTTGGATTTATGGTCCATGTCTTCTCTACAGTCCTGACATTGAACCTAATGATTGTCAATGAGGTCACATTGTAACCCAGTATCTACCACACCCCAAACATACAAATCTTTCCCTGATGGATTGCATGAAACTTTGCCCCAACTTTCAATGTAAGTCTGCAATTTTGCAAGTTCAATTTGGTTGTGTGACACCAAGTCACAGGCAGCGGTTGTTTAGTAACCTGTTTAGACAGGTCCATCATACTTCCATGCACACAGAACAATCATTAATATGGCGTTCTGAGTGCATAGAATACATTCTTTTCTGCAGCACATATTCTGTTCACAGAGGAAGATGTGCTGCGGAGAACAATGACTTTTAAGCAAGCTTAAAGGTTATTAAAGGGGTTGTCCACTACCAGGACAACCCCTTCTTGATTTAAATGTTTGGCCCCTATAAAATAAAAATGCTTATACTCACCTCCCATGTCGGCACCATTCCAGCGGTGTCGACACTCCCGGTCCCGGGGCTCTCATGCGGTTGTTGTGCTGGCCTCACTGTTCCCTCCTTCTGTCGAATTGAACATGAAGAGGAAGTCCAGGCTGTGGGTGAACTCTGACTTCCTCTTCATGTTCAGTTTGTCCGAAGGTGGGGCCAGTGACACCAGCGCTGATTGGATGCTTGGCTCACGTGTCATAACAACTGCACGGGAGCCCCGGGACCACGAATTCCGACACCGCTGGAACAGCGCCGGCATGGAAGGTGAGTATAGGCTTTTTTATTTTATCAGGGCCAATATGGTGTATGAGAAGGGGTTGTCCAAGTAGTAGACAACTTCTTTAAGCATTTTTCTCATTTGTTGGATGATTGGCGACCTGTATAAACAGACAGGATTTCTCGCTCCTGACTATTGGCTGGGAGCAAGTAATCCTAAATCCACCCAATGTCTGTAGTTCATCGATTTTAGATTTTTTACCTTTATATACATAACTCTGCCCCGGTAATGTTTCTCTATGTTAAGCATTCTTCTGTTACTTTGATAATTATGGATTTTGCCCATTGATTTAGTACTTTTGATTTTCTCCCATGTCAAGCATTCTTCTGCTGCTCTAATATGACAGCATTTTCTGCACTCGATATAAGTACTACTTTCATATTCCATTTCGACACTCTTGTAATTGTTTGTTTTTTTGTGCTAGAAAACTCTCACGGTACCTAGGAGTGGTGGAATTTTAGTTTATCTGTATAGTAAGCATAGGAAACGTGCGATATCTTCTATCTACTGGACTGGACCAAAATATTTACTATCCCTACACTTGAGATCAAAGTATAGATGTGCCAGTAATCAGGACTACGTGGACAAAATCATTATTAGGCATTGTGTTGCATTTTGTATCCCTCAGTCTAAAACTTCGTCCTAACTAGAAAAAGCTAAAAATTCCTATGAAATTATTTAGGATGGTCTGAAGTGTATCCAGACTATGAATACTGTATATCATCTGAAGACAGGTCTGCAGCATTTGGCAGAACAGACAGACTGGATGAACTGACTTATTATTTTCTGCCGTTGACGTTAAGATATTAGACATTATCATAAAATAACCTTGTAATCATAAACTTTATCTTCGAGGCTTCATCAATGGATATGTTATAAAAATTTATATTATTTTGTCTAAAATAATATTATTTGCAATTATTAATATTTTTTAAACAGTTGAATTCTTCATCTGTTATCTTCTATACTCCTATGTAAACAGGAAAGGGTCCCCGTAGTAAGTAACCAAAGGTTCAGTACCTTGGACAAGGCCCTACAGGCCATAGAAGATTATGTAGCATTTATGGGTCTATGTGAAGTTGGGGACCAGCCCAGGATAACCCAATCCCCATGTCTTGTGGGCTTTGTAGATCTGCAGAAGACTTCCGGTTTTAACAATCATAGTGATGATAAAGAGTAATATGTAGAAATGAGCGGATCATTTGAAATTAAAATTTGTTGGGTTCTCTGAATTTTCCTCCAAAATTTGATTTAAGGTGAAAGGATGGGGAGGACTGAGCGAAAGGCCACAGCTCCACTATCTCAAAGTATTTGAATTTGCGTGGAACATTGAATTTCAAATCAAACTTGACCCTCAATGAATTGATCCGCTGATCTCTAGTAATAAGACAACCCCTATAGAAAGATCCTATAGGCATGGCTGATTTTGCTAGGAAAACTGTGGACAAAAAGACATTTTCCCGGCAGATGTTTTAGCTTATATAAGGAAGAATTTGCCCAATAGGGATTGTGGACGGGGGTGGTCTTAAGCACAATACAACATATGAAGGAAAAGTTATTAAGAGGGGACCATATATGGTTACCTTTCTTTGGGGCTTCTCTGCCATATTTTGCTCCAAATTTGTTAAAGTTTTGCACGATGTTTCACAAATTTGAGGCATTTTATGATATCAAACTTCTTTCTGGAGATGTAACACAGCTTTGTACGGCATCCCCCTATACAAGGGATTTTGTGACTTATTTATGACTTTTTTTTTTAGAAATTCGCAATTCATCTGGCTACAATGTCATTTGTACAGTTAGCGGTGTCCACATCTGTTTTATTAAATACTTGAATTACCCATGAAAAAACAATTCTGGAGCATCTTTTCTTAGAACTGTGCCTTGTGTGGTTCCTCTGTTATTCCTCCTGAGACTGTAAATAATTTGGGTGTTTACATTACCCTTGTCTTAGAGGCAGGTCCCTACACAATTTGTCACTGTCAGTATTAATTGGACTGTAACACCCAGTTGTCAATTTATTAGTTAGTCTGGAGAATAACGAAAGAATGGCACCACACACCGGAGGAGATTTTTTAAAAAAATTAGATGTTAAAATTAAACTTTGTCAGAATGCACCAAATTTTTTTCTTTGTATTAAATTTGGCACATTCTTAACCACTTATAAAATACTTTTGGGAATTTATCATTCCCTCTTATGCCAGTTTTTTAGGCTTCAATAAGCTGTAAATGTGGTACCAGGGGCATTTGTGCAAGGAAAAGTATAATGGGGGGCATTATACAAAAAGGGACCCAGGATTGGGGGCATTATAAAAAGAATGGGCCTAGGATGAGGAATATTATACCAGGATTGGGGCATTATACAAGGAAGGGACCCAGGATTAGGGGCATTATACAAAGAATGAACCCAGAATGGAGGTCATTATACGAGGAAGTGGCCCAGGATGGAGGACATTACACCAGGAAGGGGCCCAGGATGAGAGACATTATGATGGGGGCCACAATGGGGGAGATTATTACAGAGAACAATCAGGAGGAGGGACATTATTATATGGGGGTTAACACTCATGTTATTATAGGATCTAGAACTCTACAAGGGCCCATACATCTGACCAACATGCAGGTGGGGGCCCCGGTCCACATTTGGCACCAATGACCATCTAGCCAGTAGAGAGAAGTGGTTTAGACTTATCGCTGCACACCCCAGTGCCCCATGCCACTGTAGTGGCTATCTTGGATGCAGGAGGAATGGAAAAACATTTTGAGCAGTGTAAACGTAGATAGTCAAGTGTGCATATTGATTGCCATGGGGAAAGGAGATAAGACGATGGTGCATGTCAAAATCCAAGATATTCAACCCTTGTTTGCCCCAAAGCAGATACTAAGGAGCCAGCTATCAGATAGCTGGCTGTAAGCAATTACATCGTGTGTATGGACAGTTTGTTAAAGGGGTTATCTCATGAAAAACACTTATCACCTATCCACAGGAAAGGTGATAAATGTATGATCACTGGGGATCTGTCCAATCAGACCCTCTCTGATCAGGAGAACCAGGTTACTTTGATGTCCATGTGTAAAAAGCAGTAGTGTCTATGCATGAAAAACGTTCTACTCATCATTTTTGGTGGTTGGTGGTCCTTCTTGCCAACTATTGATTACTTAAACCCAAAGAGGTGAGTGGAGCAATGGTCATGTATGCGAACTACCACTACGTTCACAAGGAGGACCTCATGGATCTCATGTCAGAGGTTTGACCTGCACTGATTGGGTAAATGGGTAAAAACTGTGGGCTCTCCTGTTTGTCCAATGAGTTGGATATGATGGCATGAAGTAGCACCAGCGGGGTCCCCAATTTTAGGTATTCTCCCACACTTTAGTACGTGTGTATTTCACAATAGTGTATTATACATTTGAATAATATTTTTAGCATTGTGATTAAACAAAATTAGGGCACACGTATTTTGACATGTGCCATATTTGGTGTATTCGTAGATCTGTCCTTCTAATTGAATGTTCTTGTATCAGGGACACGACAAGTCATCTACTACCTTTTTTTTTCTGGACCTCATTCAGATGCTTTAAATATTGACCTCGGGCTGCAGTCGTGCGTCAGGATTTGGTTTTCTATTTCGCCTGGGTGCTTGTAATCCCTACATTTGTGGATTTTGTCCATGACACCGGTTACATGAATTCCCTTGTACAGCATGTAATCAGAGATTATAAGAAAATAATCTATCGTTTCCATTCTGTAAAATTCCGATAAATGCTACCATATTTACATTTTAGAGCCTTTTATTTATTGTGAATCTGTCACACTCTGTCTCGCATCCGGCATCTATTGTTTAATTGACGCTTTCCTTCTCCTTGGCCTTTTGCTTTCCCAGCCTTATTCCTATCGCTCTCTCTTTCTTTTCCTCATTAGGGACCCCCTTTCTGCTCTTTTTCCCCACTGGTACGAGGCAGTAGAATAGCGGGAAGCTGTCTTTCAGCATCATATATAAAAATGACACATCTTTTCCCACTCCCTCCTTCGCATTCATACACAAGGACCCCCGCCTTCCCTTCTCCCGGTATAATCCACATTTTAGTGTGGCGCAATGTTCTGCAGGTCCCTCTGCATTGGAATTAACCCACAGCAACACGTTATAATCACAGCCCCGCAACCCCTCCTCCTGCCGCGCTGCACCCAGCTCTAATTAACAGCCTCGTTAGGAGATGGAGAAGCATTACCATATGAAAACACGATGCACTGTTTGTTTTAGTCTGTGTGGGAGCGAGGGAGGGAGTGTGCTTGTCTGAGGAGGGGGCGGCCATGTGTTTCAGGGAGACCCTTAACTTTTTCAATGCCATATTGACCTTCTATTCATTTATTTGGCAGCATGTACATATATTTTAAGAAATGACTTAAAAAAAAAAGGACGTCATGATAAGATGTCTTCGAATTTCTTCAGCTAGTCCATTATGATACTCTACTGTGTTTGCAAATCCATTTTTTAATGGTTCCATACAGTAGAGAATTTTCTCTCCTCCACGCGCCGCACACGTGTCTCCCTCCAGATTTTGTCCCCATCGCTCTTATTCTTCCTCTATTTATATCAGCATACTGCTGATTCTCTGCTTCTGCCATTCTTCACACCTTCTCTTTCTCGCCACCACATACCTCAGCTGCTGTCGTTGTTCCCTTTAATTCTCTGACACATTCATTCTTTTGCCTATATTCCCGTCTATGTTCCCTTCACGTTTGAACATTTTGTATTCCCATCGCAGAATACTACTCCCTCTACACCTTCTCCCCATATCTCAGAGCATTGCCCCCCACACACACACACATCTGCCTCTTTTTTGTTCTTTTCACACTCTCCTCCTCCTCCACCCTCTGCTCTCTAACTCCTTTATTCTCTCCTTCATCAAGTGTGCCACACTCTGTGGTTTATTCCTTCAAAGCATGGAAGCTTATTCTTCTTGTTTGAAGAAGAGAACATATACCTGCAAACAGAAAAATGCACATATGTTCTTATACAAAATATAGGAATTACCAGCTGTCGCAGATTTTCTTTTAGCCCTTTGACTATATTTTCCTCCAGCCACCATACAGTATTGCATTTAGAGACTAGCTTGTAGGCAAAGAATGTTTAGCCTTTAAAAGGGTTGTTCAGTTCTTTATATTGATGGCCTATACATCGGATAAGTTATCAATATCAGATTGGTGGGGGTGCAACACCTGCAGCCTCCACCATTCCAGATTCCTGGTGCTGGCGTGAATCTCCAGTACCCTGCTGTGGCCACCATACAGTTGATGGAGAGGTGTAGTTCTGATACTCAACTGGGCTCATCAGGCTGGCAATGGCAATCGTTGATCGGCAGGCGTGCTGGATGTCACACCCACAAAGATCTGATATTGATGAGCAGGGCCAGGCTGGTATGAAAAAGCAGCCATGACACTCAAATCCACCAATCCCACATACTATAGCATCCCCCCATCAAGGCGCAATGCACGGTTCAGCACATTTTTATTTACTTGGTCATGCCGCTCACCACTCTCTTAAAGGGGTTGTTTGAGAAGCCCTGTGTAACTAGAGCTGCAGTGTGCATGATCGACCACTGCTCCATTTACATGGGGCGCTTTAGAGCCCCGGTTCTTGAGATCAGTGTCAGACCCCAGCGATCAGAAAGTTAGAGGATTACAGATAGGGGATAACTTCTAAAGTTGGGATAACCCCTTTAAAGAGGTTGTTCAGGAATAATTTTTATTTGCCCATAGCATTGCACACATGGAAAATAATACACATCAATACTGACCCACCCCAAGTCCAATGCTGCCTGTCCGTCAAGAGGGCGCACTGTGATATATACAGTGTAAATATATATATATATATATATATATATATATATATATATATATACATACAGTATATTGTGGTAAGACGACTCGCACGGCCGCTTCCGGAAGTAGACTCAGGAACCCGGGTTTTCTCTGCAGGCTTTATTAAACGGCATAAAGCCCTGCACACCAGCAAAATAAACTCAGCCTTACCGGCAAAGTGACAAAATAAAAGAATAAATGATAGCAGAGTCCATATGCGTATGGGATTCGCCCACACAGGTTGTAGTCCCAGCCTTCAGCTCTAGGTGAAGGTATGGGGAATGACTTACCTCCCTCTCTAGTCATTCCCATAAAACCACACCCTTTAAAAGAGTTAACCCCCAGCATATAACATGATGGCAGAAAGTTTATTGGTTTCAGTTCAGACAGGCTAGCAACCTGCGTGACACATACCTCCCCTCATGTATCATACCAGTGACTCTGTCACATGTTCCCCCCCTCTGCCCAAAGCCGTGGGTTTGGGCACCTTCCGATACCAGACAGGGAATTCTAGACAGGGCATCAGCGTTCCCGTATAACTTCCCGGGCCTATGCTCTACGTGAAAGTTGAAGTCCTGAAGAGCTAGGAACCATCTAGTTATCCTGGTATTTTTACCCCTCTTTTCCCTCAACCATCTCAATGGGGCATGGTCTGACACCAACTTAAACTTCCGGCTTAGTAGGTAGTATCTTAGTGTATCTACGGCCCACTTTATGGCTAAACACTCCTTTTCTACTATTGCATTGTTTTTCTCGCCGGAGGACCGCTTCCAGCTCAGATAGAGAATGGGATGTTCTTCCCCATTTATCTCTTGAGAGAGTACGGCTCCTGCACCAACCTCTGAAGTGTCTGTCTGGACCACGAACTCTTTCTTAAAGTCTAGTGTGACCAGGAGCGGCTGTTTACACAGTGCTCACTTCAGCAGTTGAAACGCGGTCTCTGTTTCCTCAGTCCACTTCACCATGGTTGACCTGGTGCCTTTTAGGAGATCAGTCAGTGACGAGGCCATCATGGCAAAATTTGCCATAAACTGCCGGTAATATCCCACGATTCCCAGGAATGCTCTCACTTGCTTCTTAGAGAGCGGTTACGGTCAGGTCTGGATTGCTTCCACTTTATTAACTTGCGGCTTTATTTCGCCTCTCCCGACGATATAGCCCAAGTACTTGGCCTCCTCTTTTCCAACGGCACATTTTTTCGGATTTATTGTAAATCCCGCCTTCCTTTGAGCATCCAGAATGGCCTGTAGTTTAGGTAGATGACTAGCCCAGTCTGGGCTAAAGACTACAATGTCGTCAAGGTAGGCTGCGGCATACTTCTTATGTGGGGCTAGGATCCGATCCATAGCCCTCTCGAAGGTGGCTGGGGCCCTCTGTAGCCCGAACGGCATCCGAGTGTATTGAAAGCACCCATCCAGTGTCGAGAAAGCCATCTTCTCCTTGGCCGTCTTGGACATGGGGATCTGCCAATAGCACTTTGTCAGATCAAGAGTGGTGATGTATCTCGCCATTCCTAGCCTCTCGATGAGTTTGTCGATGCGGGGCATTGGGTATGCATCACACTTGGACACCTCATTCAGCCCTCAGTAGTCATTACAAAACCTCCACTCTCCGTTGGGTTTTGGCACAAGGATGACTGGGCTCGACCACCCACTGTTTGACTCTCTATCACACCGAGGTCTAACATCCTCTTCACCTCAACCGAGATCACCTCCAGGCGTGCTTCCGGAATCCGATACGGCTTCAGATTCACTCGTACGTGTGGTTCTGTTAGCACGTCATGCTCTACCATCTGAGTATGCCCCGGCAACTCTGAGACAGCTCCCGATTCCACTGTAGTAGTTCTTGACATTGTTGCTTTTGGGATGGCGATAGAGTCTCCGCTATAGTGATCTCTTCCACCTTGCCTTCGGGAGTGGCTCTCAGGCAAGTTTCCACAGGTTCCCGGTCTCGCCATGGCTTGAGCAAGTTAACATGGTATACTTGGTGCGGCTTTCTTCGGTCGGGTTGGTGGACTTGGTAGTTCACTTCACTGAGTTTCTCCACCACCTCATATGGGCCTTGGCACTTGGTCAGGCACTTACTTTCAACAGTGGGTATGAGAACCAGAATGCAATCCCCAGGCTGGAACTGTCTCAGCCTTGCCGACCAGTTATACACCCTCGCCTGGGCTTCCTGCGCCCGAAGGAGATGTTCCTTCACGATGGGCATCACTTTCGCCATTCTCTCCTGTAACTGGGCGACATATTCGATGATGCTCCGGTGGGGTGTGACCTCGGTCTCCCAGGTTTCCTTGGCGATGTCTAGGAGACCCCTTGGATGCCGGCCATATAGAGGCTCGACGGAGAGAAGCCAGTGGAGGGTTGGGGAACTTCTCTGATGGAGAAAAGTAGAAACGGAAGCTGGTAGTCTCAGTCTCGACCATCCTTCTCGACGACCTTTTTGAGCATCGCTTTCAGGGTCTTATTAAAGCACTCCACCAGGCCATCGGTCTGCGGATGGTAAACAGAGGTTCGCAGCTGGGTAATCTGAAGCACTTTACACAGCTCCTTCATCACCTTGCTCATGAATGGGGTTCCTTGGTCTATCAGGATTTCCTTCGGCAGGCCGGTCCTGGCAAAGATGTGAACAAGTTCCCAGGTTATGCTCCTACTGAACGAGTTCCTTAAGGGTACTGCTTTGGGGTACCGGGTCGCATAGTCCATGACGACCAAGATGTATTGATGGCCCTGGGCCGATTTAATTAAGGGACCCACGAGATCCATGGCAATTCTCTAAAAGGGAACTTCTATCACAGGTAGTGGAACTAAGGAACTACGGAAGTGGGAGGTGGGCGCTGTTATCTGGGAGGTGGGGCAGGACCTACAATAGTTTAAGATCTCCTGGTAACATCCTGGCCAATAAAACCTCCTCATTACTCCCTCCTGAGTTTTTTCAACCCCTAGGTGTCCTCCCTGAATATGTGAGTGGGCCATGTCTAATACCCTCCGACGGTATGGCCCTGGAACAAACAGCTATTCCACTACCTCTTCACCTTTCAGTTTGGTTACCTGGTATAATAGCTCCCCCTGAACTGCAAAGTCTGGGTACCTGATGTCCGCCCCCGGCTCTTGGGCAACACCATTACAAACCGTAACAATGTCCCATGCCCCTTTCAAGGTCAAGTCCCGAACCTGAGTTGCCCCAAAGTTCTCTCTGGGCACCTCTAATTCAGGGAGGTCGGCCTCCTCAGTCACAGTCTCTTCCTTGTCACCGACAAGGACACACAGTGGAAACTCATCCACTTACGATGTCGACCAGGGTATTTCTCTAGGGTCCTGGCTTTCATCCCCATGACTGAGTCTGGATCCCTTCCCCACTCATCCCAGAACAAAGGAAAATCGCGCCCCAATATGATGGTATGTATCAGGTCCTTGACCACCCCGACCTCGTGGGATTGGGAGCCACAGTCTGTTCCGACTGTCACTCTGGCCACCGGGCAGTTCTTTGCGTCCCCATGTATGCAGTGGACGCCCACAGATCTGTCGGGGATCAGCTGGTGGGGAAGAGTGGCACTGATCAAGGTCAACAGACTCCCAGAGTCCAACAGCCCCAGGACCATCACTCCATTGACAGACACAGCACACGCCTGCTGCCCCTCGCCGGGTTTACAGTCCACACTGAAGCCTGGGTAAGCATAATATGAACATCGTCTGCCTAGGCTACAGTCCATTGGCTCAGCAGAAGTATGACACTGGGCGGCTACGTGTCCCGGATTGCGACATCGCCAGCAGATTACATCCTTCACAACAGTCCTTGCAGCCCCTTCAGTGGAAGTGGAACGCCTCCCCCAGTTGTGGCTCTGAACCCCTTCTGTGGTGAACCCACCCCCTTTTGGGAACTCCAGTAAGGGGAGGTGGCTATGTTGGGTTTCCCCAGGGATTTTTTGACCACTTGCTATCTCTCTACCAGACCTACGAGGTCGTCTGCGTTCCAAGGGTCGCCCTCGGCAACCCAGGCCTGCACGGGCCTGGGTAGGGAATGGATGAACATGTCCATCATTACACATTCACACTGGTCTGTCGCCAGCATACGCTCAGTAGTAGACCTTTTGTGCTCTGACAGACATAGTCACTCCAGTTTTTAATTTGGCGTATTCCTTTGCGTCTTGTAAAGTCAGATCGTAATAAGCTTTCTGCGGCTCCTCAGTCAAATATGGCGCCAGAACCTCCGCCCACTGCTCCAGCGGCAATTTCTCCCGTTCCGCCACCCTCTCAAAACAGTCAGGAATGCCTCAACATCACACCCGGGATCATCTTCTTTAATGCTCTCCTTACCGTCTTCCTGACATATGCGTCATCACCTGGACTTGTAGGAGCCGTCGCCTTGCCACGGCTCGCCTCTGCAAGTAACTCGATCTGCTGTTGCTGTTGGCAATTCTGATCTTGTTGCTGCTGTTTCTGGAGTTGAACCTGTTGTATCAGGAACTTAGTGGTCTCTTGTTGCTACTGTAGCTGCTCACGGTGCTACTGCTGCATGCTCTGCTGGGTCTGCCGCATGCTCTGCTGCATGCTCTGCTGGCTCTGCAAGTGCTGCTGCTGCATGCTCTGCTGGCTCTGTACCAGGTGCTTAATTAGCTCTTCCATGCTGCCTGATGTCTCCTGCTGGCAGCTTTCACCCAAGACATCCACCGGTCTCTGTAGCAGGTACACGTGTTCCTAGAATCTTGCCCACATTTCGCACCAACTGTGGTAAGATGACTCACTCGGCCACTTCCGGAAGTAGACTCAGGAACCCGGGTTTTCTCTGCAGGCTTTATTAAATGGCATAAAGCCCTGCACTCCAGCAAAATAAACACAGCCTTACTGGCAAAATGACAAAACAAAAGAATAAACAATAACAGAGTCCATATGCATATGGGATTCGCCCACACAGGTTGTAGTCCCAGCCTTCAGCTCTATCCTGAGCTGAAGCTCTCCCAGTCTGGAGACCTTGCCTCTCCAAACCACAACAGAGAAAAAAAACTGGACTGAACATTTAAACATTGCTTAGCCACACCCTGAGGTGGAGGTATGGGGAATAATGTAGACTGTGAGCCCTCGCGGGCAGGGTCCTCGCTCCTCCTGTACCAGTCGCTGACTCGTTTTGTTAAGATTATGTAAATGCTTTTGTTATGTATATCCCTATCACATGTAAAGCGCCATGGAATAAATGGCGCTATAATAATAAATAATAATAATAATAATAATAATGTCCCTCCTTCTATACGTCATTCCCATAAAACCACACCCTTTAAAAGAGTTAACCCCCAACATATAACATGCTGACAGAAAGTTTATTGGTTTCAGCTCACACAGGCGAGCAACCTGCGTGACACATACCTCCCCTCATATATCATACCAGTGACTCTGTCACAATATATATACAGCGGTGGCCAAAAGTATTGGCACCCCTGCAATTCTGTCAGATAATACTCAGTTTCTTCCTGAAAATGATTGCAATCACAAATTCTTTGGTATTATTATCTTCATTTAATTTGTCTTCAATGAAAAAACACAAAACGAATTGTTCTAAAGCCAAATTGGATACAATTCCACACCAAACCTAAAAAAGGGGGTGGACAAAAGTATTGGCACTGTTTGAAAAATCATGTGATGCTTCTCTAATTCATGTAATTAACAGCACCTGTAACTTACCTGTGGCACCTAACAGGTGTTGGCAATAACTAAATCACACTTGCAGCCAGTTAACATGGATTAAAGTTGACTCAGTCTCTGTCCTGTGTCCTTGTGTGTACCACATTGAGCATGGAGAAAAGAAAGAAGACCAAAGAACTGTCTGAGGACTTGAGAAACCAAATTGTGAGGAAGCATGAGCAATCTCAAGGCTACAAGTCCATCTCCAAAGACCTGAATGTTCCTGTATCTTCCGTGCGCAGTGTCATCAAGAAGTTTAAAGCCCATGGCACTGTGGCTAACCTCCCTAGATATGGACGGAAAAGAAAAATTGACGAGAGATTTCAACGCAAGATTGTGCGGATGGTGGATAAAGAACCTCAACTAACATCCAAACAAGTTCTAGCTGCCCTGCAGTCCGAGGGTACAACAGTGTCAACCCTGTAAGGCAGCGCTAGTCTTCATAATGGGGGATACTCGCTGCATCGGGTAAATTAAGCACACGTGCAAAGTCCTTCCGGTATTTTCTCAATACAGCAGTTTATTAAGTTATCATAAACCGCTGTTCACACACATAATGACCATCTTAGTTTGTCACCGGCATGTTTACACACTTAACATCCGGGAGTCTCTCAAATAGCAGACAGGCCCAATTGGCCCAGGACACAGCCTTCAGCAAGGTAATACTATAGCAATGTCCATAACACAGTCCATGTAACAAAGTGTATTACCTTTGCCGGGTTCAGTTGCTGCAGTCCTTTTAATCTGCCACCACTGTGGCTTTGTGGCTTCCCAGGTGGGGGTCTCCAGCCGTCGTCCCGTCTAAGGCTACTGGGATGTTTCACTCACACACATCCAGTCTGCGCCTTTCCGGACTCTTCACCAAGCCTCTGCCTTCCAAGGCCACTAGCATCCACACAGGATCCAGTCTTGACCTTTCAGGTACCAGGCTTCACTCCAAAGCCGCTGCCTTCCAAGGCCACTGGTATCTACACAAGATCCAGCCTCGACCTTTCAGGCTGCCAGGCTTCACTCGGCCTCACTAGGCCTCACACGGTCGGTGTCCCACACATACAGGACCAGGCCTCATGCCTCTCTCACGGAACACCTGTCTCAAATTACCAGGGTTTATATATCCTGTGCACACACACACAAACTGACAGGACCTTGCTGATGTCACAGTCATGTGATCAGTCAGCTGTGTGTATAGGTCCTGTGCTGTCCCAGTCATGTGTACAGACCTTTACTGTGCATACAGGACATGTGTGATGTCACAGTCATGTGACCAGTCAGTTAAGGGGAAGGTACATGGTCAGGTAAAACACATCCTGGACCATTTACAGTAATGCTAGCAAGCTGCTGCATTACATATCCCCCCCCTCTGTTCAAACTTGTGGGGTTGAACACATAATATACACAATAACATTATAACCCCCAGCTCACATAGAGACCATGTACTTTACAATTGTGCTACTCAGCCCTTGGAACCTTAGTCAACGACACTAGCTCATTCCTTAGGGACCTACCATTTGTCACTGTCACTGACTTCGTCAGGTCACCTTTCCGGGTCGTAACCTTGTCAGATCTCCCCCGCTCCCAGCGGTCAGTCATAATCTTGTCAGACCTCCCCCACTCCCAGCGGTCAGTCGTAACCTTGTCAGGTCTCCCCCGCTCCCAGCGGTCAGTCATACAGCGGTGTGACTCACATGCCCTGGTATCTAAGGTCCGGTTCGACTCCGTAATGTCCCGTTCTCTATTGGGTCGTTTGTATGGGCTTCTCAAACCTGAGTTACTGGAGGTCTCACCACCTCTAAACCCACGCCCACTACTCTCAGGACATCTTGAAAGGTCCCTAACTCCAGCTGTAGCTGTTCTGGTATTTAGGGGGCCCTTTCTCTGTCGGGTCTCACTATTTCTAGACGGCTTCCATCTTCTGCTGCTCAGATGATGCTGTCTATCTACTCGCAGTCTAGCGAGATTCAATTGTTCTACCTCCTGCAGGTAGGTCACTCGGTATTCAATCAGCATGCGTATATATTCTAGGCTTTCTTCTGTTCCTACAGCGGAGAAAGACACCATGCCGTCTTCGTCCGGTATCCAGTCCTGATGATCACGTGGACTGCTTACTTTCACCACACCAGACTTCTTGACCATCATCTGCATGGCTCGACCGCTTCTCCCAATGAGCTTTCTCACCAGAACATGAGGCACCCGGATGACCTCTTCACGCATACTGTGAGCTTTCCTCATCAGCTCCAGTTGTCTAACGGCTTGTTCGGTCTTCAACCGGAGAAACCACTTCGTGCGAATATGTGGCACCCCAGGGGTCTGGTTTCCACAGTAATAGCAATATTACGTCTGAGAGCAGGTGGAAGGTCTCCTGGTCAGGAATCCTATGCATGCCACACCTCCTGCCCAGTCCTGGGAGGGGAAGAACTTCCCCTATATAAAACTGGGGCTGAGGCAGGGTTAGGGAGAAGAAGAGGAGTCCCAGACAGAGACACAGTCTGGTCTGGAGAGGAGCAGCTATAGGAAAGAAAGATCAGGAGCTCAGTGGGAGCAGTGCTAAAAGGAGTCAGGGGCTGGAAGCTGTAGAGCTCGCCCTGATTGAAGAGTTCTCACCGGACCCGGAGTCCGAGGCTGTGGGGACTAATCCTTACCCAGCAGCAGAAACCGACCGGCAGGGGATTTCAGGTCCTCTGGCCCAGAAACCCGAAGGCACGGTCACACGCAAGTGACCAGCACCGCCGTCGTGGAGCGGAAGCTACCAGAAGGCCCCGAGTCACCGGCCATACGGGTGAGCACCACACGGTACACTCAGGGACGTGGGCTACTTTTACCCGCCTCTAGCAAGGTAGCCAGAAGAGTACGATTAGTTGGGGAGGCCTACAACTCCGCCTGGCCAGGGGAGATTCCATCTGCTCACGGACTGACCAGGCCCCGATCGCTAGCCAGTACTCCGGGAGGGTCTACCTTTGCCACCAGTAAAGACCCTGAACGACACCGCACCGTCTCTGAGTGTTTCATCATCCACGTCCGCTGCCCTGAGGCCATACCCCTCCCGTTGGGGGTTATACCATCCACGCTGCACAACCGTACCACCGGCCTCAGCGGTCTGCCCTGCAGCGGCGGTCTCATAACCGCATTCAACGGGTGGCGTAGTCGAACACTCTAACATCTACTGCTAAAGACTGCCATTTAGTTTGACACCCTGGGCACGGACCGGGTCACCGCCACGAGGACTACTACCCCCAACAGATCCGGCTCCGGGTATTCCCCGCGTGCGCAACGCTGCACCACAGCACAGGCCCAGGGGGCGCGTCAAATACATCGCCAATGCCTATCACTTAGGATCGCCACCCTCTTCACTGTGACTTCGGTCATGGACAGAACCACCAGCTGTTTAGCTTCGGAGGCCAAGTACACCTTACAGGCTCCCACAGCCTTCTTAAACTCTTCATGCACGGACTCACGGGTGCATTCTTCCCTCAAATCCTCGGGTACATCTATGAGGCATTTGTACCAAGACGTTTCGGACTCACCAGTAGTTTCCAGACGATCAACAAGCTCAGGGTTCAGGGACAACTGACTTTCAGCTTCTTCCCCCTGTATGCTTAGCCTGAGCTGACTCACAGCTACAAATTCACGAATTTTCGTCTTGACCACTTCCACTTCATATTTATCTTCTGTTACCCTGCTCTTAGTTCTCCTCAGGTCCACCTTCTCATGGTATAAGGGAGTGAGTACAGCGTGTTCGCCCTTTTCCTTCTCCAAGAAGGCCTCGTTCACTGAGTGATACTTTGTCAGGCGACTTTTGAGCCCGGAAACTTCTTCCTCTAGCTCCGCCACTCGCATCTCAGCGGCCCGTCTCTGAAGTTCTTCCTGCTTCAACTGCTCTTCCAGCAGCAGAGTTCTCTCAGACCTCTCCACCTCCAATGCGCCCACTCGGTCTCAATAGCCAGTCTCTCACGCTTCTCTTGTGTCCACTGGGTTTGTAGCAACTCCTTGAGCTGCTTGAACTCGGCTCCGACATCCACCGAACCCTCCGAGCCCACATCACTCGAGGAGGTATCTGCTTCATACCTCCCATCACCAGCGGTCAACTCCTGGCCCTGGTCTGTGGCTTTTCCGATGGACTCCTCCATCCTCTCTCGCTCAGCTTCCATCTTGCTGACTGTTTCCTTAAGGTACGTCTCCGCCTTCTGGAGAGTATCACAGGACATCTGTAGCTCCTTCACCTGAGCTTCCAGATCTAGGGTCTTTCCCCGGAGACCATCATTCTCCTCACGGGTGTCTTGCAGAGTGGTCTCAACCACTTGGCGCCCTTGCTCTGCACCCGCCTTATCCTCCTCTAGTTTTTCCTTCACCTTGAGGAGATCCTCATAATCTCTCTTACTCTGTTGCAGTTCCCTACTGCGTTCACCACACTCCTTCTTGGAGTCACACAGCTCCTGGTTGAGCTGTTTGCGCAGAAGTTCTAGGATTTGTTCACGTCCAGAAACACCATCCTGCCGCGCCTCCTTCTCAAGCTTCAACTGAAAAACCTCTTCCTTGATTTTGCGGCGGTCCTCCTTAATTGCGTAGAACATTTCCTTCCAATGGTTAATTTCCGCGTTGCTTCCCTCCATGTCTCGCTGCCAGTTCCTCATAACCTGGTATATTTTCTGCTGCTCAGACTCCAGGTTCAGCTGGTCTGAGGACACGTTCCCCAGGTTTTCACATAACTGCTGTACGTCAATCTGACACTGCGACCTGATAGGCTCCAGCTCTTGGTCATGACTGGCCGCCTCCCCTTTCAGGGCTGTCGGATCCTGACTCGTCAGTCTCAGTACCGTACCGGAGGTTGCTACGGGCAACGTCATCTCCTCTTCTACCTCTAAAGGAGGATCCACACTTGAAGCATAGGCACACAGTACTATATTCTCTTTATTTTCATTTTCAGGGAGTACTACCGGAGCAACCTTTTTGTGGCCCTTGCGCCTTCGACGACGAGAGGGGGACTCTCTCCCCTCGTCTAGCCCCTCCTGACTGAACTTACTTTTTACTTTCATAGTGTCACAGTCAGCTACGGGGTCTGTGTCACTCCCCATGGTGTTGTGGACTAACAGGTCACCTCCCACTTTGACGTCACCCCCTTCTACTGGAGTTACCCCGTTATCAACGGTCACATTGTCATTTTTAAGAGGTACCAACCCACAACCAGTAACAATTTTCAGTTTTCTACACTCCACACTCTTGTGAAAATCCGCCCCTTTTTTAGACTCCACCCCCTTTTTAACAACCACACCGGCAGGGTAATTTTTACACAAAAAATCAGCAGTAGTCTTAGGACTCAGTTCACAACATCTCATAACACCTCCCCGGGCACTCTGGGACAACACTGGCGCCCCCGGAGAGTCCATAGAATGGTCCACTGCCGCCATTCCATATGGTGCCCACAGCTCCTGCGGTTCCTGCACCATGTCCAGTAAAAGTTTCCCAAATACCTGCTCCGGTCCCAACCGGCCCTTCAACCGCTCAATAGCTCCAGACAGATCTGCTGCTTTGCTCACAGCCATCGCGGTACGCTGTTCACACTAGAACTTCACCGCTCTCCCGGAAAAAAATATTCGTGGCCCCGCCAAGCCACAGCAAACCAGGTTTGAGTGCGACGCCAATCTTCGCAACCCCGCCGAGTTGCCGCAAGATGCTTTAAACTTCGTGAGCCCCGCCGAGCCACAGCAAACCAGGTTTGAGTGCGACGCCAATCTTCGCAACCCCGCCGAGTTGCCGCAAGATGCTTTATCCACACTCGTCGTCCTGTGCCGTTGCCCCTAGCAACCGGGCTGCAGCTGCCCGTATCCTCGAACCATATGTAAGGCAGCGCTAGTCTTCATAATGGGGCATACTCGCTGCACCGGGTAAATTAAGCACACGTGCAATGTCCTTCCGGTATTTTCTCAATACAGCAGTTTATTAAGTTATCATAAACCGCTGTTCACACACATAATGACCATCTTAGTTTGTCACCGGCATGTTTACACACTTAACATCCGGGAGTCTCTCAAATAGCAGACAGGCCCAATTGGCCCAGGACACAGCCTTCAGCAAGGTAATACTATAGCAATGTCCATAACACAGTCCATGTAACAAAGTGTATTACCTTTGCCGGGTTCAGTTGCTGCAGTCCTTTTAATCTGCCACCACTGTGGCTTTGTGGCTTCCCAGGTGGGGGTCTCCAGCCGTCGTCCCGTCTAAGGCTACTGGGATGTTTCACTCACACACATCCAGTCTGCGCCTTTCCAGACTCTTCACCAAGCCTCTGCCTTCCAAGGCCACTAGCATCCACACAGGATCCAGTCTTGACCTTTCAGGTACCAGGCTTCACTCCAAAGCCGCTGCCTTCCAAGGCCACTGGTATCTACACAAGATCCAGCCTCGACCTTTCAGGCTGCCAGGCTTCACTCGGCCTCACTAGGCCTCACACGGTCGGTGTCCCACACACACGGGACCAGGCCTCATGCCTCTCTCACGGAACACCTGTCTCAAATTACCAGGGTTTATATATCCTGTGCACACACAAACTGACAGGACCTTGCTGATGTCACAGTCATGTGATCAGTCAGCTGTGTGTATAGGTCCTGTGCTGTCCCAGTCATGTGTACAGACCTTTACTGTGCATACAGGATCTGTGTGATGTCACAGTCATGTGACCAGTCAGTTAAAGGGGAAGGTACATGGTCAGGTAAAACACATCCTGGACCATTTACAGTAATGCTAGCAAGCTGCTGCATTACAACCCATACTATCCGTCGGCATCTGAATGAAAAGGGACTGTATGGTAGGATACCCAGGAAGACTCCACTTCTTACCCCGAGACATAAAAAAGCCAGGCTGGCGTTTGCCAAAACTTACCTGAGAAAGCCTAAAACATTTTGGAAGAATGTTCTCTGGTCAGATGAGACAAAAGTAGAGCTTTTTGGCAAAAAGCATCAACATAGAGTGTACAGGAAAAAAAAAGAGGCATTCAAAGAAAAGAACACGGTCCCTACAGTCAAACATGGCGGAGGTTCCCTGATGTTTTGGGGTTGCTTTGCTGCCTCGGGCACTGGACTGCTTGACCGTGTGCATGGCATTATGAAGTCTGAAGACTACCAACAAATTTTGCAGCATAATGTAGGGCCCAGTGTGAGAAAGCTGGGTCTCCCTCAGAGGTCATGGGTCTTCCAGCAGGACAATGACCCAAAACACACTTCCAAAAGCACTATAAAATGGTTTGAGAGTAAGCACTGGAGACTTCTAAGGTGGCCAGCAATGAGTCCAGACCTGAATCCCATAGAACACCTGTGGAGAGATCTCAAAATGGCAGTTTGGAGAAGGCACCCTTCAAATATCAGGGACCTGGAGCAGTTTGCCAAAGAAGAATGGTCTACAATTCCAGCAGAGCATTGTAAGAAACTCATTGATGGTTACCGGAAGCAGTTGTTCGCAGTTATTTTGGCTAAAGGTTGTGCAACCAAGTATTAGGCTGAGGGTGCCAATACTTTTGTCTGGCCCATTTTTGGAGTTTTGTGTGAAATGATCAATGATTTGATTTTTGCTTCATTCTCTTTTGTGTTTTTTCCTTGCAAGCAAATTAAATGAAGATAATAATACCAAAGAACTTGAGATTGCAATCATTTTCAGGAAGAAACTGAGTATTATCTGACAGAATTGCAGGGGTGCCAATACTTTTGGCCACCACTGTAGATAAAAATATACTGAGAATTACACCCAGTATATAGAACAGGAGAAGTGTTACTGTACAGTATGTCTGCATACATATGTGTGCATACATATATATATATATATATATATATATATATATATATATACAGCAAAATAAATAATTATTTGACAAAGAACCTAATAATAAGGTTTGGTATTGCCTGTGAGGCTTTGCACTCGCTTATATTTTTGCTAATTGCTGGTGCTGCACCTTTATTTTGCTATATATATATATATATATATATATATATATATATATATATATATATATATATACTGTATATACCTACAGTACAGACCAAAAGTTTGGACACACCTTCTGATTTAAAGATTTTTCTGGATTTTCATGACTATGAAAATTGTACATTCACACTGAAGGCATCAAAACTATGAATTAACACATGTGGAATTATATACTTAACAAAAAAGTGTGAAACAACTGAAAATATGTCTTATATTCTAGGTTCTTCAAAGCAGCCATCTTTTGCTTTGATGACTGCTTTGCACACTCTTGGCATTCTCTTGATGAGCTTCAAGAGGTAGTCACCGGAAATGGTTTTCACTTCACAGGTGTGCCCTGTCAGGTTTAATAAGTGGGATTTCTTGGCTTATAAATGGGGTTGGGACCATCAGTTGTGTTGTGCAGAAGTCAGGTGGATACACAGCTGATAGTCCTACTGAATAGACTGTTAGAATTTGTATTATGGCAAGAAAAAAGCAGCTAAGTAAAGAAAAACGAGTGGCCATCATTACTTTAAGAAATGAAGGTCAGTCAGTCCGAAAAATTGGGAAAACTTTGAAAGTGTCCCCAAGTGCAGTTGCAAAAACCATCAAGCGCTACAAAGAAACTGGCTCACATGAGGACCTCCCCAGGAAAGGAAGACCAAGAGTCACCTCTGCTTCTGAGGATAAGTTTATCCGAGTCACCAGCCTCAGAAATCGCAGGTTAACAGCAGCTCAGATTAGAGACCAGGTCAATGCCACATAGAGTTCTAGCAGCAGACACATCTCTTCAACAACTGTTAAGAGGAGACTTTGTGCAGCAGGCCTTCATGGTAAAATAGTTGCTAGGAAACAACTGCTAAGGACAGGCAACAAGCAGAAGAGACTTGTTTGGGCTAAAGAACACAAGGAATGGACATTGGACCAGTGGAAATCTGTGCTTTGGTCTCATGAGTCCAAATTTGAGATCTTTGGTTCCAACCACCATGTCTTTGTGCGACGCAGAAAAGGTGAATGGATGGACTCTACATGCCTGGTTCCCACCGTGAAGCATGAAGGAAGCGGTGTGATGGTGTGGGGGTGCTTTACTGGTGACACTGTTGGGGATTTATTCAAAATTGAAGGCATACTGAACCAGCATGGCTACCACAGCATCTTGCAGCGGCATGCTATTCCATCCAGTTTGCGTTTAGTTGGACCATCATTTATTTTTCAACAGAACAATGACCCCAAACACACCTCCAGGCTGTGTAAGGGCTATTTGACCAAGAAGGAGAGTGATGGGGTGCTACTCCAGATGACCTGGCCTCCACAGTCATCAGACCTGAACCCAATCGAGATGGTTTGGGGTGAGCTGGACAGCAGAGTGAAGGCAAAAGGGCCAACAAGTGCTAAGCATCTCTGGGAACTCCTTCAAGATTGTTGGAAGACCATTTCCGATGACTACCTCTTGAAGCTCATCAAGAGAATGCCAAGAGTGTGCAAAGCAGTCATCAAAGCAAAAGGTGGCTACTTTGAAGAACCTAGACTATAAGACATATTTTCAGTTGTTTCACACTTTTTTGTTAAGTATACAATTCCACCTGTGTTAATTCATAGTTTTGATGTGAATATACAATTTTTATAGTCAAGAAAATACAGAAAAATCTTTAAATGAGAAGGTGTGTCCAAACTTTTGGTCTGTACTGTACATATACAGTGAAGGAAATAATTATTTATCCCTTTGCTGTTTTTGTAAGTTTGCCCACTGACAAAGACATGAACAGTCTATAATTTTAAGGGTAGGTTAATTTTAACATTGATAGATAGAATATCCCCCCAAAAAATCAAGAAAATCACATTGTATAAATTAGATAAATTTATTTGCATCTTGCAGTGAGAAATAAGTATTTGATTTCTCTGGCAAACAACACTTAATACTTGGTAGCATAACCCTTGTTGGCAAACACAGCAGTCAGACATTTTTTGTAGTTCATGATGATGGTTGCGCACATGTCAGGAGGAATTTTGGTCCACTCCTCTTTGCAGATCATCTCTAAATCATTCAGATTTTGAGGCTGTCGCTTGGCAACTCGGAGCTTCAACTCACTCCATAAGTTTTCTATGGGATAAAGGTCTGGAGACTGGCTAGGCCACTCCATGACGCTACTGTGCTTCTTTTTGAGCCACTCCTTTGTTGCCTTGGCTGTATGTTTTGGGTCATTGTCTTGCTGGAAGACCCAGCCACGACCCATTTTTAATGTCCTGGCGGAGGGAAGGAGGTTGTCACTCAGGATTTTAGGGTACATGGCTCCATCCATTCTCCCATTGATGTGGTGAAGTTGTCCTGTGCCCTTAGCAGAGAAACACCCCCAAAACATAATGTTTCCACCTCCATGCTTGACAGTGGGGACGGTGTTCTTTGGGTCATAGGCAGCATTTCTCTTCCTCCAAACACGGCGAGTTGAGTTAATGCTAAAGAGCTCAATTTTTGTCTCATCTGACCACAGCACCTTCTCCCAATAACTCACAGAATCATCCAGGTGTTCATTGGCAAACTTCAGATGGGCCTGCACATGTGCCTTCTTGAGCAGGGGGACCTTGCGGGCACTGCAGGATTTTAAACCTTTAAGGCCTAATGTGTTACCAATTATTTTCTTGGTGACTGTGGTCCCAGCTGCCTCGAGATCATTAACAAGTTCCCCCGTGTAGTTTTAAGCTGATCTCTCACTTTCCTCAAGATCAAGGATACCACACGAGGTGAGATTTTGCATGGTGCCCCAGATCGATGTTGATTGACAGTCATTTTGTATTTCTTGCATTGTCTTACTATTGCACCAACAGTTGTCTCCTTCTCACCCAGCGTTTTACTTATGGTTTTGTAGCCCATTCCAGCTTTGTGCAGGTCTATGATCTTGTCCCTGACATCCTTAGAAAGCTCTTTGGTCTTGCCCATGTTGTAGAGGTTAGAGTCTGACTGATTACCATATTTTTCGGACTATAAGACGCACCGGACCATAAGACGCGCCCAGGTTTTAGAGGTGGAAAATAGTGAAAAAAAAACTTTTGAAGCATTCTGCCGATGGATTGCGACAGCTGATGCATGGTGCCCTTGGACCAGGCAGAATGTATCAGACACTGGATGTATGACGTAAAGCTGATATGGTATGTTTCAGTCTTCCGTCTGAAATGCTGCGGCAGAGGAAAACATACCGTACTTTGGCTTCTCCTCTCCTGCTGTCAATAACTGACTGGTCTCTAACTGTACACACATGCAGGAAGAAATGCCGAGAAACAAACGTGGCTGAAGTCATACAGAAGGGTATGCTGCCCGATCCACTGGCGGCTTGTATCATGTACTGGCTGTATGACTTCAGCCACGTATGGTATGTCCTCTTTAAGATCCCACAGGTATTGTGGCTGCCTTTTAGGGGCACTATAACTCACAGCATATCCTGCAGCTCTTATGCCATGCTGGGAGTTATAGTTCACTACACATTTGTCATGTGGTTGCTCCGAGGAGAACTTTAACTCCCAGCAAGTCCTTCAGCTCTTATGGCATGCTGGGAGTTGTAGTTCACCACAGGAGTTGTACAATGTTTAATGACATGTGCTTTTTATCTTTACTTTATATTTTACTTCTACGACGTCTTATTCTGGACCCACAATAGGCAGGGAGCGGGGTCACACTGGCTGGGGGCTACGGCAGCGGAGGCTGGGGCTGTGGAGGGAGCTGTGGCAGCGGAGGTGGCTGGGGTTGTGGCAGCGGAGGCGGCTCGGGCTGTGGCAGCGGAGGGGGCTGGGGCTGCGGCAGCAGAGGCGGAGGGAGTCGGGGATGCGGAGGGGGCTGTGGCAGCGGTGACGGCTGTGGCTGTGGCAGCGGAGGCGGCTGTGGCCGTGGCAGTGGAGGCGGCTGGGGCTGCGGAGGGAGCTGGGGCTGCAGAGGGGGCTGTGGCTGTGGCAGCGGAGATGGAGGGGGCTGGGGCTGTGGCGACGGAGGGGGCTGCGGCAGCGGAGACGGTTGGGGCTGTGGCAGCGGAGGCGGCTGGGGCTGTGGCAGTGGAGGCAGCTGGGTTTGTGGCAGCGGGAGGGGGCTGGGACTGTGGCAGCGGAGGGGGCTGGGGCTGTGGCAGCGGAGGGTGCTGTGGCTGGAGGGGGCTGTGGCAGGAGGGGCTGTGGCTGTGGCAGCAGGGGGCTGGGGCTGTGGCAGCGGAGGCGGCTGGAGCTGTGGCAGCGGAGGCGGCTGGGGCAGCGGAGGGGGCTGGGACTGTGACAGCGGAGGCGGCTGGGGTTGTGGCAGCAGGAGGGGGCTGGGACTGTAGCAGCGGAGGGGGCTGGGACTGTGGCAGCGGAGGGGGCTGTGGCTGTGGCAGCGGAGGGGGCTGTGGCAGGAGGGGGCTGTGGCTGTGGCAGCAGGGGGCTTGGGCTGTGGCAGCGGAGGGGGCTGTGGCTGTATGAGCGGAGGGGGCTGTGGCTGTGACAGCGGAGGGCGCTGTGGCAGGAGGGGGCTGTGGCTGTGGAAGCAGGGGGCTGTGGCAGCGGAGGGGGCATTGGCGGCGATGGAACGGTGTTAACCAGTATCGAGTGGCGGCAGCAGCATGTTTGTGGGCACAGCCATGAATTCACTATGGCCGCACTAGACATCAGGTGGTGGGCGGTCCCTCATCCAGATCGCACGCTGCAGTGACGTTACAAAGAGGCAGAGCCGGTGATGACTGTGCGCTGTGCTGTTCTGCGCTGCCCTGGCCCTGCCTCTTAGTAACGTCACTGCAGCGCGCGATCTGGATGAGGGACCGCCCACCACCTGATGTCTAGTGCGGCCATAGTGAATTCATGGCTGTGCCCACAAACATGCTGCTGCCACCGCTCGTTACTGGGTAACACCGTTCCATCGCCGCCCCAGCTGCCACAGCCCCCTCCGCTGTCGCAGCCCCAGCCGCCCCACACCACAAAATGGTACATTCGGACCATAAGACGCACCCCCATTTCCCCCCATAATTTGAGGGGAAAAAAAGTGCATCTTATGGTCCGAAAACTACGGTAATTGAGTCTGTGGACAGGAGTCTTTTATACAGGTGACTATGTAAGACAGCTGTCTTTAATGCAGGTAATGAGTTGATTAGGAGCGTCTAACTGGTCTGTAGGAGCCAGAACTCATAATGGTTTGTAGGGGATCAAATACTTCTTTCTCACTGCAAAATGCAAATAAATTTATCTAATTTATACAATGTGCTTTTCTTGAGTTTTTTTGGATATTCTATCTCTCAATGTTAAAATTAACCTACCCTTAAAATTATAGACTGTTCATGTCTTTGTCAGTGGGCAAACTTACAAAATCAGCAAGGGATCAAATAATTACTTCTTTCACTGTAAATATATATATATATATATATATATATATATATATATATATACATATATATATATATATATATGTATATATATATATATATATATATATATATATATATATATATATATATATACAGTACAGACCAAAAGTTTGGACACACCTTCTCATTTAAACATTTTTCTGCATTTTCATGACTATGAAAATTGTACATTCACACTGAAGGCATCAAAACTATGAATTAACACATGTGGAATTATATACTTAACAAAAAAGTGTGAAACAACTGAAAATATGTCTTATATTCTAGGTTCTTCAAAGTAGCCACCTTTTGCTTTGATGGCTGCTTTGCACACTCTTGGCATTCTCTTGATGAGCTTCAAGAGGTAGTCACCGAAAATGGTTTTCACTTCACAGGTGTGCCCTGTCAGGTTTAATAAGTGGGATTTCTTGCCTTATAAATAGGGTTGGGACCATCAGTTGTGTTGTGCATAAGTCTGGTGGAAACACAGCTGATAATCCTACTGAATAGACTGTTAGCTGCTTTTTTCTTGCCATAATACAAATTCTAAGTAAAGAAAAACGAGTGGTCATCATTACTTTAAGAAATGAAGGTCAGCCAGTGCGAAAAATTGGGAAAACTTTGAAAGTGTCCCCAAGTGAAGCTGCAAAAACCATCAAGCGCTACAAAGAAACTGGCTCACATGAGGACCGCCCCAGGAAAGGAAGACCAAGAGTCACCTCTGCTTCTGAGGCTAAGTTTATCCGAGTCACCAGCCTCAGAAATCGCAGGTTAACAGCAGCTCAGATTAGAGACCAGGTCAATGCCACACAGAGTTCTAGCAGCAGACACATCTCTTCAACAACTGTTAAGAGACTTTGTGCAGCAGGCCTTCATGGTAAAATAGCTTCTAGGAAACCACTGCTAAGGACAGGCAACAAGCAGAAGAAACTTGTTTGGGCTAAAGAACACAAGGAATGGACATTAGACCAGTGGAAATCTGCTTTGGTCTGATGAGTCCAAATTTGAGATCTTTGGTTCCAACCACAGTGTCTTTGGGCGACGCAGAAAAGGTGAACGCATGGACTCTACATGCCTGGTTCCCACCGTGAAGCATGGAAGAGGAAGTGTGATGGTGTGGGGGTGCTTTACTGGTGACACTGTTGGGGATTTATTCAAAATTGAAGGCATACTGAACCAGCATGGGTACCACAGCATCTTGCAGCGGCATGCTATTCCATCCGGTTTGCGTTTAGTTGGACCATCATTTATTTTTCAACAGGACAATGACCCCAAACACACCTCCAGGCTGTGTAAGGGCTATTTGACCAAGAAGGATAGTGATGGGGTGCTACGCCAGATGACCTGGCCTCCACAGTCACCAGACCTGAACCCAATCGAGATGGTTTGGGGTGAGCTGGACAGCAGAGTGAAGGCAAAAGGGCCAACAAGTGCTAAGCATCTCTGGGAACTCCTTCAAGATTGTTGGAAGACCATTTCCGATGACTATCTCTTGAAGTTCATAAAGTGAATGCCAAGTGTGCGCAAAGCAGTCATCAAAACAAAAGGTGGCTACCTTGAAGAACCTAGAATATAAGACATATTTTCAGTTGTTTCACACTCATAGTTTTGATGCCTTCAGTGTGAATGTACAATTTTTAGTCATGAAAATACAGAAAAATCTTTAAATGAGAAGGTGTGTCCAAACTTTTGGTCTGTACTGTATATATATATATATATATATATATATATATATACAAACACACACTATAGGAACATATAGAATTACACCCAGCCTACACAGCTCCACACTATATACTATATATGTAGACTATAGTATTATACTATAGTGTATACTGTTAAACTGTGTACATAGTATTTAGTGTGGAGCTGTGCCTGTGTATATAATTTCTAGTGGCAGTCCACAATATATACTATATATAGTTCCACACTATATACTGTGTTATAGAACATAGTGTGGAGCTGTGAATTTAATATATAATGTAGAGATGTGTCTGTGTATATAGTATATAGTGTGAAGTCCACACTATATACTATACACATGGCATCGAATTATATACTGTACACATATCTACACTATATATACACCATCTTTTATACTGTATACACAGGTCCATATGTACTGAACTGCTATTTATACATCACATAGGAAACACTGAAGCTGATGTATATACATCACATAGGAGACACTGAAGCTGATGTATATACATCACATAGGAGACACTGAAGCTGCTACATATACTGTATATCACATAGCAGGCACTGAGGCTGATGTACATACATCACAACGGAGACATTGAGGTTGATGCATATACATCACATAGGAGGCACTGAGGCTGATGTACATACATCACAATGGAGACATTGAGGTTGATGTACAGTACAGACCAAAAGTTTGGACACACTTCTCATTTAAAGATTTTTCTGTATTTTCATGACTTTGAAAATTGTACATTCACACTGAAGGCATCAAAACTATGAATTAACACATGTGGAATTATATACTTAACAAAAAAAGTGTGAAACAACTGAAAATATGTCTAATATTCTAGGTTCTTCAAGGTAGCCACCTTTTGCTTTGATGACTGCTTTGCACACTCTTGGCATTCTCTTGATGAGCTTCAAGAGGTAGTCACCGGAAATGGTTTTCACTTCACAGGTGTGCCCTGTCAGGTTTAATAAGTGGGATTTCTTGCCTTATAAATGGGGTTGGGACCATCAGTTGTGTTGTGCAGAAGTCAGGTGGATACACAGCTGATAGTCCTACTGAATAGACTGTTAGAATTTGTATTATGGCAAGAAAAAAGCAGCTAAGTAAAGAAAAACGAGTGGCCATCATTACTTTAAGAAATGAAGGTCAGCATCTCTGGGAGCTCCTTCAAGATTGTTGGAAGACCATTTTCGGTGACTACCTCTTGAAGCTCATCAAGAGAATGCCAAGAGTGTGCAAAGCAGTCATCAAAGCAAAAGATGGCTACTTTGAAGAACCTAGAACCTAGAATATTTTCAGTTGTTTCAGAACCTAGAACCTAGAATATTTTCAGTTGTTTCACACTTTTTTGTTAAGTATATAATTCCACATGTGTTAAATCATAGTTTTAATGCCTTCAGTGTGAATGTACAATTTTCATAGTCATGAAAATACAGAAAAATCTTTAAATGAGAAGGTGTGTCCAAACTTTTGGTCTGTACTGTATATACATCACATAGGAGACACCGAGGCTGATGTATTTACATCACATAGGAAAAACTAAAACACTGAAACTGCTATATATACATCACATAGTAGACACGAAGGCTGATGTATATACATCACATAGGAGACTGAGGATGATGTATATACATCATATAGGAGACACTGAGGCTGATGTATATACATCACATACGAGACACTGAGGCTTATGTATATACATCATATTACCCCATCTTAGTAACTCACCCAGAGCCTGGAGATGGAACACTGCAGAATGCAGCCTGCCAGGCACCTGCAGGACTTGTTTCAAGTAGCTTGGAGAGAGATAGAGCAGAGGGCATTAACTCTGCCCACAAAAAATGCACTGGTAATGCTGACACTTAGTCCAGCAGTGTATGCGCTGCTGCAGTGTACTAAGCATCGCATGCATGCGCTTGCATGGGTGCATGCACACACGTACACTTTGATTAGGAGAAAAAAATTAAAAATCCAGCAACCCACTATGTAGCCGAGTGCTACAGCCCACCAGGAATTTACTCGATTTACCAGATTTGGCAGATGGTCAGTCCTTGCCCTTTGATGATCTATTCTAAGGATAGACCATCAATATATAGTACTTAACAACCACTTTAAAGTGAATCTTCACACATCATCTTTTTTCTTTTAATTCAATAGCATACCTGTCGTTTCAGGTATCTTTTTAAAATAAATTGTTCTGTGTATGTTCATGAGGAACAATACCATTTCTAACCATTAGGTGACTTGTATCCTGCATTTTTCCCCAGTTTTTGGAGACATCATCTCTAATCATTAGTTGTCTCTGACCTAATGAGTGTAGAGTGTAGATGTCTGCTATTATGTCTTTTATACACAGGCA
Organism: Phyllobates terribilis; assembly: GCF_046119375.1. Taxonomy (NCBI): domain Eukaryota; kingdom Metazoa; phylum Chordata; class Amphibia; order Anura; family Dendrobatidae; genus Phyllobates; species Phyllobates terribilis. Next base: position 291,687,048 of record NW_027362768.1, on the reverse strand, counting down.
TGAGTGATTCCTGCTCTTCTTTCTCTGTAGCACACATTTAGTATCAATAACCTGAAAGATTGTTGCACACCAGTACTGAGCTGTGTAGCTGTGCATCCAGCACTAAAGTGAAACAATTCCTGAAAGCTGCAGCAAGATCTTTCTGTGTCTGCCTGATCTCGCTCTGTGCTGAGTTTCACTCACTCCTCCTCCACACCCCCTCTCAAAAGAGCATAATATAAGATGTAAACTGATACTTCAATGAGCTGTCAATTTGTCTTGCTTTGACCAAGATGGATTTGAGATGATTTTTCAGAATAAATTATGCGTTCAGGAGGTATGGTGAGAAGAAAAACTGGCTCATAAGGGGAGAAAGATGCATATTTCTCTGATAAGATGTATTGCAAAGTTTCAGATATTCATTTGTACTATTGTTTTATTCAAAGTCATATTGATTCATTTCTTAAAACATATCAGAAATCAGAACTGTGTTTTTCTGGTACACAGCTCCACCGTTCTACATAGATATAACATAGAATATAAATATAGGGGCAGATTAACTACTGAAAATGAGTCAGAATTCAAGCATGTGCCATTTTTATTAAGTGTTTAGACACTTTTTGAGCTGTACTCAACATGGGGCATGTGATAACGAAAAAGCGTGTAACTTAGGATATTCATTCTCTATAGGATTTTCGAACATAGGCAGATGTGCTCTTTTCAGATGGGAAGCCAGGTTGTCAAGATTGGCGAGAGACTTTCTGGTTGATTCCCTGAAGATTAGCAAGTTGTCGCCTATCAATTGCTTTTACACTTGGTAAAAACTCTTTATGCACATAAGTTCCCATATTTTATAAGTTAAAGGGCACCTGTCTGCAGGATTGTGCTCAGTAAACTACATACACTGTCAGGTGGGCGACATTACACTGATTAATATGATAACTTGGTTGATGAAATCCATCCTGTGGTTCTTGTGTAATCTTTACTTTCAGTTTGGAGATAATGATATGCTCGTGCTTTGGGAAGGCCTGTGAGGGGAGCTCTATCTGGTGCTCTGCTTACATATTCATCTGTATGCTCTTATGACAGCTCACTATGCCTTCACTGACCTGCCTCCTATTTTACATAATGCATCTACAGTAGTAGTGCGGAGCTAGGTAAAATAGAAGGCAGGTCAGTGAAGACACAGTGTCCTCTCATAAGAGCATACAGATGAATAAGAAATCAGAGCACCAGATAGAGCGCCCCCACAGGCCACCCCAGAGCAAGAGCATATCATTATCTCCAAACTGAAAGTAAAGATTATACAAGAACCACAGGACAGATTTCATCAACCAAGGTATCATTTTAATCAGTGTAATGTCGCCCACCTGACAATGTATGTAGTTTACTGAGCACAATCCTGCTGACAGGTGCGCTTTAAGCTTAATGGGACCAAAGTAGTATAAGGAATAAAAAAAAGCCATGCTCACCTCCGGGACCAGTGCTATCCCTCTGCACTTGGTACAATGTCCACTGCAGGTCTCCTGCCAGGAACATCACATGACCATTGCAGCCAATCAGCGGCCTATTCAGCTGAAATATGTAGGCTGCAGCCAATCAGAGATTGCTGATCAACTGCAGCAGCCATGTAACGGCCCTTTTCCTTGAATATTGATGCCAGGATTCCAACGGTGGATACAGGACAGAGGACATAGGCGTGGAAGCGGTCCAGCAGGTGATCATAGGTTATTTTTATTTCTTACACCTCTCTGGACCCACTAAAGTACAGAATATCCCGTTTAACCTTCTCATTACAAAGATCTATGGTGTCAAAATGTCAACATCAAAATGTTATCTTTTCAAAAACATATGTTGTAAAAGTTAATATCTCATATTTGATTATATATACACTGCTCAAAAAATAAAGGGAACACTTAAACAACAGAATATAACTCCAAGTAAATCAAACTTCTGTGAAATCAAACTGTCCACTTAGGAAGCAACACTGATTGACAATCAATTTCACATCCTGTTGTGCAAATGGAATAGACAATAGATGGAAATTATTGGCAATTATCAAGACACCCTCAATAAAGGAGTGGTTCTGCAGGTGGGGACCACAGACCACATCTCAGTACCAATGCTTTCTGGCTGATGTTTTGGTCACTTTTGAATGTTGGTTGTGCTTTCACACTCGTGGTAGCATGAGACGGACTCTACAACCCACAGAAGTTGCTCAGGTAGTGCAGCTCATCCAGGATGGCACATCAATGTGAGCTGTGGCAAGAAAAGTAGCTGTGTCTGTCAGCGTAGTGTCCAGAGGCTGGAGGCACTACCAAGAGACAGGCCAGTACACCAGGAGACGTGGAGGGGGCCGTAGGAGGGCAACAACCTAGCAGCAGGACCGCTACCTCCGGCTTTGTGCAAGGAGGAACAGGAGGAGCACTGCCAGAGCCCTGCAAAATGACCTCCAGCAGGCCACAAATGTGCATGTGTGTGCACAAACGGTTAGAAACCGACTCTATGAGGGTGGTATGAGTGCCCGAGGTCTACAGATGGGGGTTGTGCTCACAGCCCAACACCGTGCAGGACGCTTGGCATTTGCCACAGAACACCAGGATTGGCAAAGTCGCCACTGGCGCCCTGTGCTCTTCACAGATGAAAGCAGGTTCACACTGAGCATATGTGACAGAGTCTGGAGACGCCGTGGACAGTGATCTGCTGCCTGCAACATCCTTCAGCATGACTGCTTTGGCAGTGGGTCTGTAATGGTGTGGGGTGGCATTTCTTTGGAGGGCCGCACAGCCCTCCATGTGCTCGCCAGAGGTAGCCTGACTGCCATTAGGTACCGAGATGAGATCCTCAGACCCCTTGTGAGACTATATGCTGGTGCAGTTGGCCCTGGGTTCCTCCTAATGCAGGACAATGCCAGACCTCATGTGGCTGGAGTGTGTCAGCAGTTCCTGCAAGATGAAGGCATTGAAGCTATGGACTGGCCCGCCCGTTCCCCAGACCTAAATCCGATTGAGCTCATCTGGGACATCATGTCTCGCTCCATCCACCAACATCACGTTGCACCACAGACTGTTCAGGAGTTGGCGGATGCTTTAGTCCAGGTCTGGGAGGAGATCCCACAGGAGACCATCCACAACCTCATCAGGAGCATGCCCAGGCATTGTAGGGGGGTCATACAGGCACGTGGAGGCCACACACAATACTGAGCCTCATTTTGACTTTTTTTAAGGCCATTACATCAAAGTTGGATCAGCCTGTAGTGTGTTTTTCCACTTTAATTTTGGGGGTAACTCCAAATCCAGGCCTCCATTGGTTAATAAATTTGATTTCCATTGATGATTTTTGTGTGATTTTGTTGTCAGCACATTCAACTTTGTACAGAACAAAGTATTTAACGAGAATATTTCATTCATTCAGAACTAGGATGTGCTTTTTTTGTGTTCCCTTTATTTTTTTGAGCAGTGTATATACAGTATATATATATATATATATATATATATATATATAAAATATATACCGTATGTATATTATTTATATACATATATAATTTATTATTTTTTTGCAATATCCATGGCTTAGATTTGCCTGTCATACAGCAATAAAAGAAGACCAATATTCTTTTATTTTCAATTTTATAGAGAGATAAAAAGAAGTATAGAAAAAATAATCATCTCCAGTTCAGTAGAATCGGACTGGCAAAGTGCCAGTCCATCTCTTTAATGCAAAGCGACATTTACCACTGAAGCGGTATTGGTGCTCTGTAACAGAACAACGACCAATATAAAAATATATTAAAATCAGTGCAAAGTTTTGAACCTAAAAATGATAAAGTGTCAAACGGTTATCTCTCACTTGCAGTCATGTGTTGCAATCCTGCAGGAAAACTTTTGAAAGGCAGTTCCCTTATTTCTGTCCCCAATTGCGGTTCTGTTCTTATTTTAATATTTCTTCTCCACCCCTGAACCTCATATAAAGTCTATCTAGAATTGACCCCATTGTGCACCTCTGTTGGCATTATAAGAGCAATATCATCCAGTACCATCTGAAGCTATCCGTCTGACCTTTCCTAATTCCTACGTTAGTGCAAACTACGTATGAATACAGAATTCTTAGAAATGTTTCCATTTGTAATTTTCACTCTCGCAGGTTTCCTTTTTTATCCAAGTTGTATTCTTTCTAGAGGTAATTCTAACCTTGGTGCTGCAGAAAGTTATTGCATTACAATATTACAATAAAGGCCTCTGTACACATTAAAGAGTCAGCTGAACCTGCAGCTTTCAGTGGTATAGGACGATCACCCAATGGGAAGGGGGGGGGGTCCTTAGGACCCTGTAACTCTCCTCCAACTTATGATAGAGTCTAGATCACGTGAAGTAATTATCTGCCTATACTCCTCCTTGATCAGACCTCATCTGGAATACTGTGTTCAGTTCTGGGCGCCACATTTTAAAAAAGACATCGAAAAACTGGAGCAAGTTCAGAGAAGAGCTACCAGGATAGTGAGCGGACTGCAAACTATGTCCTACAAGGAACGGTTAAAGGATCTGGGAAGGTTTAGCTTAAAAAAAAAGGCTAAGAGGAGACTTAATAGCAGTCTACTAATATCTGAAGGGATATCACAGTGTAGAGGGATCATCCTTATTCTCATTTGCACATGGAAACACGAGAAGTATTGGGATGAAACTGAATGGGAGAAGATACAGATTAGATATTAGAAAAAACTTTTTGACAGAGAGGGTGATCAATGAGCGGAACAGGCGGCCATGAGAGGTGGTGAGTTCTCCTTCAATGGAAGTCTTCATACAGAGGCTGGACAGACATCTGTCTGAGATGGTTTAGTGAATCCTGCATTGAGCAGGGGGTTGGACACTATGACCCTGGAGGTCCCCTCCAACTCTAACATTCTATGATTCTATGATGTCAAAGGAGAGAAGGATCGAGTATGATGAATTTCAATATCTGATCCTTTTATTCTGAGAAATAAGTCACCACTAGATGCTATGATGTCACCGTTGAGAACACATGCACACTCGGCCGCTCTGAGCATGCATGTGTTTAGGGGAGATGGGAGAAAGAACTTTTGATTGACAGTAATCTTTGGTGTTTGGATGGTTATCCACCTTTATGGACATTTTTCTTTTCTTACTTAAAATCACATATTTGGCGTTAAAGGTTGATTTTTGTATCTGGATTTCATTAAAAATTTTGCACCATTTGCCTTCTATACCCTCTGTGTTTCACTGCCTATTAATGGCTGCAGAATGAGTAAACTGAGAATCCGTTAGTGAGCACGTTTTGACAGTTTGACAATAGAGTTTGTAACTCTTTATTTCTCTTTTTCTGAGCTTCTCTCAGCTGATTTATGACCACAAACCGCATCAAAGTTGAATGTGCAGGAAAATTGAGCCTGTAAAACTCAAACGATGCAAATTTTTTAATGAAACCCAGTTTGCAAAAATTATTTTTATATATTCATTTAAGAAAAAACATATCCCTGAAGACGGACAATCCCTTTAAGGCAGTGTTCACACTGAGTTTTTTGAGGCAGACAGATATGAACAGTTTATCAAGCAGAAACTGCTTCAGGTAATGGTTCTTTTTTTGTTAGAGTTTTTTTTATGTTCCTGAATCATTTTCTATAGCTGATTTTAATGAGTTTTGGAAGTTTTTATCATGAAGGGTTTTTCAAAACCTTTTCTGGAAATAGCTCCTGAGTAGCAAAGTGAATTTTCATAGAAATAAATTGCTATGTGCACATGGAGTCTTTTTGTTGAGTTTTCGAAGCAAAAACTGAGCAGAAGTTTTGAGATTTGTAGATTTTCCACTCGGTTTCAGCTCCACAAACTCTTTAAAAATTTCTGTGTGCACATAGCCAACAAGAAGGTTTACCAACCGCATTTGAGGTGTATTTAGCATTCAGATAAGTAAGGGTATTTCTTTTTGCTGAGCTTTTGGAGCTGAACTGAGTGGAAACTCCAAGTTTTTGAGGAGTTTTGTGTTTTTGAGGAGGATTTGGAGAGTTTACGCTCAATTTCTGTTCCAAAAACTCCCCAAAAATCTAAGAGGATGAGTCTTCAAGAGCAGCGATTTTCTCGGTTGTGATAAGGGGGTGTTTTTGAACAGACGCTTCTGCTGGAGTAAGATTTGTGGCTTAGCAAACACCGCCGTTCATCATGAATTTGACGAGTGGGGGTTGCCATGTCCCCGATCCGCCCCAGCACCGACAAAGTGGGTGCGAATGGGGTTAAAATGCCAGAAGTCACTTTTTTTTTGTGCAACCTTGCACTGCACAAAAAGGTTGTGACTTTTGAAAGCATTTTTTGTTAGAAATCTAGCGAAAAAACTTTGATGAATCGCTCCCTGAGCATGCACATACCCTTATAGTCCTGAAAATGTTACAATATCTTATCTTATTATTCATCAGTTGGGTTCAACTTTCACAGCAAATCCGTGATTTGCATTTTAGTGAAGAAAAGGGATTTTTTTTTTTTAGGATGAGCTCATCTTATATCTTTAGACATAAAGCTGTTTAGTCACAAAATAAACAAGAAGTAACTGGATATAAAGTTTATATCTATTGTGCCTGACTTTATTCCGGTTGTCCTGGCTACAGTCAGGAGCATGTATTTGTATATATTTTTGTTATTTATTTATTATGCTTATTTATATAGCACCATCATATTCCACATGATGTCATCATCGCTGTCCCCATTGGGACTCACAATCTAAATTTCCTATCAGTATGTCTTTGGAGGAAACCGGAGAACCCGGAGGAAACCCACACAAACACCGGAAGATGTTGACATATCAGTGAATCTCTCCTATACTCTGTAGTGAATGTAGTAATATGCACATAAAAATCATGACATTTATAAAGTTATTAACCATAAAGATGTTTTTTTTTTCATTACAAAAGATAATTAAAAAGAACACAATTACAGTAGATGGAAAGTTTCCTCCATTTTTTATTTTGCCTTCTACGCGGGTGATGCAGATGTTCAGAATTGCTGGAGGCACTTAGAGACCTGGAAAACAATGTGCAATAGAAATAAGGTTTATATCTAATGTCTGACATCTGAAACTAGCTATTGGAGCTGGAGTCACCATGTGCACTCTGTGGGCGCAGTCAGACGGCCTTATCAATCAGACTGAGATCGGAACGTAATGCACGGACTGGCCGGCGGGCCACCTGACCCAAGCGTGATCGCTGTATAGAAAGCTGTCACGCCCGGGTGAGGAGACCCACCGGCCAGTCCGTGCATTGCATTTCGATCTCAGTCCAATTTATACTTCTATCTGACTGAGCCTTGTATGTGAGAGTCCCAGGCTTTCTAAAGGCCAACGCAATCCAAGGCACCACCATCATGACCAATGCCTCCTTCATAAGGAAAAACAACAATTTGTCTGCATGCTGATCTTTCTGAAGTTGTTCTTGCTTCTCATTAAGTCAGTAATTGACCATATTGTTATGGCCTTGGGCTCTTTAGCACTTTTAAATTCTTAGATGGACTAAAGTAGATCCCACCCTGCCCTAGACAGCACATCACCCATGCAACAGGTGTATACAACACCTACTTGTATGCAGACTTTTAGCCACTTCACGACCACCAACAGTCCAGAGAGCATAATATGACCTCTGTAAATGCAGAAAAACAAGGCATTACAGCTACAGTATCCCAAAAAGCATAGTATGTATTCTAATAACTTGTTATTGGGTATCATTCATTGTCCTCCCACTATCGGTCTGTGTTTTGCTTCCTCTATTTAGATTGTTGGCAGATGACGATGAGATTGCTCCTCAAGTAGTCCTTGAATTAGAAGCTGCAGAGATGCATTGCTAACTACAAGCAAGGAGTAATGCCATTAAAGTTTTTTGTGCTACATTTATTATTTTTAAATCTGGCAATAGTTTTTCATAGTTATCGTAATCTATATTACAAATAAAAAATAGAAATCTTGCAATTTTCACACCGACTACTGGGGCTTTTTTAGACTCTAACTTACTATTGTTTCAGGAAACAATACATGTACAAAGCCAAAATCACCCGACCCTATTTTTTGTATTAAAATATCTAATGATGGGAGGAGGAGCAGGGTCAGTTCAGACATCGTCTATTGTGATTGCTGGATCCTGTGTTATCATCTGTATATAGAGGTGTTACATGTCATTGTAATCCTGTCTCTGATGATAAGGAGCCTGCTAAAAACTCTCCCTGAAAGCAGAGGAAGTATGAGTCTAAATGCCCCAGTGGCCAGTGTGAAAATTGCAAGATTACTCTTTTTTTTAAATTAAGATGTTAATATAATAATAATAATCTTTTTATTTATATAGCGCCAACATATTACGCAGCGCTTTACAATTCGGACAATTTACAGACATTATGGCCACTGTCCCCATTGGGGCTCACAATCTACATTCCCTATCACTATGTCTTTGGAGTGTGGGAGGAAACTGGAGAACCCGGAGGAAACCCACACAAACATGCAGATGTTGTCCTTGGTGGGATTTGAACCTAGGACCCCAGTGCTAACCACTGAGCCACCGTAATATGAAAAAATAGAACTATTGCCCACATTTTTAAAAAAAATACACGTAACACAAAAAGAATATGTATATATATATATTTTACGTCGCCAGAAAACCCGTAGAGGTTCTCATTACATTTTTTGTGCACAGCCCTTTGCTAACTTTGGTCTGGGGTTCAACCAATAATTTACTTACTGAGTCCCTCACTATGTGGTAATGCTCAGTAGATCATCCATGAAAAATTCAGACAAGGTTGTAAATATGAAAGTATGTGATCAAATCTGTGGTAAGTTTACCCCCATCTTTTTTTAGCTAACAAGAGGAAAGTGAGGAAAGTATACCATGAGGTCCAAACATTTTTAAAGGTCTTATAATATATATAATAATATGCACACCATCAGTGATTTATGACAATTTCAGTTTTGACTAAATGGATAAGACAGATTTCTGTGGGGTTGTTTTTTGTTCTGCTGCGAAGAATATTCTGGTAATATATTCCATTCTGGTAATTAAAATAATTTAATGTCGGGGTTAATCAGGGTTCAGTCCTAGGCCCCCTCCTCTTCTCCTTATACACTGCCCCTATTGGACAAACAATCAGTAGATTCGGTTCTCAGTACCATCTCTATGCTGATAACACCCAATTATACACCTCTTCTCCGGACATCACCCCTGCATTACTACAAAAGATCAGTGATTGTCTTTCTGCTGTGTCTAACATTATGTCCTCCCTCTGTCTAAAACTGAATCCGTCAAAAACTGACCTCCTCATGTTTCCTCCCTCCATTAACCTACCTGTGCCCGATATTGCCATCTCCATGTGCGGTTCTACCGTTACTCCCCAGCAACATGCCCGCTCTCTTGGGATCATATTTTATTCAGATCTTTCCTTCAGTGCCCATATCCGATTGCTCGCCCGCTCATGTCACCTACAGCTCAAAAATATCTCTAGAATTTGACCTTTTCTTACCTTTAACTCTGCAAAAAGTCCTTCTGTAGCTCTTATTTATTCTCGTCTGGACTATTACAGCTCTTTACTAATCGTTCTCCCTCTTACTAAACTCTCCCCATCCAATCTGTCCTGAATGCAGCAGCCAGTGTCATATTCCTTTCCAACCGCTACACCGATACCTCTACCCTGTGCCAGTCGTTGCACTGGTTGCCCATCCAATTCAGAATTTAATATGAACTTATCACTCTCACACCAAAGCGCTCCACAGTTCAGCACTGCCCTCCATCTCTTCCCTCATCTCTATCACCCTACCCATGCCCTCCGTTCTGCTAGTGACTTAAAATTAAAATCCTCAATAACTGGAACCTCCCTTTCCCGTCTCCAAGACTTCTCACGTGCTGCGCCAATTCTCTGGAATGCACTACACAGGACAATTCGATTAATTCCTAATACCCACAGTTTTAAGCGTGGCCCAAAAACTCATTACTTTAGACTGGCCTATCACCTTACGACACTTGTCTAATTACCATTTTCCCATACAAAATATTCTTCCCGATCAGGACCCTCACAGAATCTGTTCACACCCTCTGTGCACTTAATAGCCCTCTGTCTCTGTGCTGTACAGATTCTGGCTGGTGACTGGTTCATACAGTGTTATCTGCATACCCTATTTAGTATAATATGGCTGTATCGTACAATATAAGCACATTTTGCGATTGACCTTTCGTCTCCCCCCTATGTCCCCATAGATTTGTAAGCTTGCGAGCAGGGCCCTCACCCTTCTTGGTATCTGTTGAATTATGTGTTTATTCTGTAATGTCTTTATTGCCTGTTCATGTCCCCTATAAAATGTAAAGTGCTGTGGAATATGTTGGCGCTATAAAAATGAAAATTATTATTTGGGGTACAGCATTTTTGAGAAAACCATTGCAGTTTTTGATGCAGTTTTTGAACCAAAGGCAAAATTATATCAAGTTGAATACACTTCTGGCTTTGGTTAAAAAAACTGCAGTGGAAATCTGTAGAGCCATGTTAAAAACTAAACAAAACAAAACAAAAAAAACAATAAGTGTGGAATCAAAATGAGCAATGTGAACTTGCGGGAAAAGAACTAATGCAAGTATGGGCAGAAGCTTAGGCTCTTGCCTATGTAAATGTATTGGGTCTTCCATGTAATACCTTACAACTCAATGGGTCCATGTAAAACACGTATAGGACACGGATGTTTAACATTGCCAAGTATAGGAGATCTGTAATTTCTTTTTTTTTTGCCAAAACACTGATGGCACCCTGTTGACACACTGATAGCAAACTGATGGCACACTGATAATGCACTGATAGCAAACTGATGGCACCCTGATGACACACTGATGGCACACTGATGGCACACTGATGGCACCCTGATGACACACTGATGGCAAACTGATGACACACTGATGGCACCCTGATGATGCACTGATGACGCACTGATGGCAAACTGATGCCACACTGATGGCACCCTGATAGGAAACTGATGACACACTGATGGCACACTAATGGCACCCTGATTACACACTGATGACACACTAATGGCACCCTGATGACGCCCTGATGACTCACTGATGGCAAAGTGATGACACATTGATTTCAAACTGATTACACACTGATGGCAAACTGATGACATATGTAGCACCCTGAGGGCTCGGTCGCTACAGAGGTACTGCACCTCACCCAGAGGTGTGATATCTCACTCTCAGGTAAGGATGGAGTGTGGATCAGGACCCCGACACCTGCATGCATTACACCACATTTCCGGGGGGCAGGGCGACCGATATGCTCCAAGTAGAGCACGACAGTCCCTGTCCCTGGCTGGAGTGGGGGGAGGGAACACCGAGGAAGGGGGAACCCTGTAGTGCATAGGAGGGAGAGGGCAGTTCCTGGGTGCACCTAGAGGGAGGTATAAAAGGTGGGCACCATCTTAGATCAGTGTTCAGTTCAGTGGAGTCCAGACAGAGAAGAAGAGGGAGCTGGAGGTGGGAGCAGAGGCTTTGCATGGGCTCTGCTCCGCAGGCAGGCCTGAGAGTGAGGCCGGGGCCTGGAGGAGGAAGAAGGAAGAAAGAGGAGCGGCGGAGGCTCCAGGAACAAGGAACGAAGGGACCCCAGGGGTGTGGACCGGCGAGTTGCCACCGCACGCCCGAATCTACCTGCGTAGAAGGGTCAGGCCAAAGGGGGAGACCGGTCCCCGAAACTAGTGGAGGCGGGGAACTACCCTCAGCTAGAAACCGGAGGCTGTGACATTTCACGTGGCGCAGCCCCTCGCTACACCCGCTAGGAAGGCACCATATAGGGTCAGGGAAACTGGCGCCAAGGTTTACCATAGAAGGCCAAGGCAGCCGGACAGAAGCGAGGTCACTGGCGGGGTATGACAGGCCAGGGAAAGGACACATAAAGGGGGTCCTGTGAAATGCTCCAAAGTTATCTGGGAGTAGGCCGAGCCCCTCACCTGGTGAGCACAGTGCACCGAGGGACGTTATGACCAGCTGTAGTAACGTGGATAAAGAACTGTGAGTAAATACCCTGGACTGCATTACAGGACTCTGTGTCGTTACTGCTGCTCCCGCGCACCATAACCCCCAACATCTCCACTTGCTGCCCTGAGGCTATACTCCTCCCGTGGGGAGTTATACTATTTCCTGCTGCACTCACAACACCAGCCTCAGCGGTCTGCCCTGCAGCGGCGGTTCACTCTGACCGCAATCCACGGGTGGCGTAGTCGGACATTTAATCATAAAAACCACATAAATAGACTGCCATTTGGGTTGACCACCCTGAGCCACGGGACCGGGTCCCCGCCACACAAGGACTACAACCTCCAGCATTCGCAACGGGTCCGGTTCCGGGTATCCCCACACACACGCGGCCCAGGTGGCACGTCACATACTGGTGGCAACCTGATGACACAATGATGACACACTGATGGCAAACTGATCCAAAACACTGGTGACACCGGTACTGTTTTTTCTGGTACCTGCTTTTTACGGAAGTGTAAAGGAGGCCTAGGAGAGCCACTGCCAGATGCCTTAGGCAGCAGCTTATATTGTCAAGAACAAAAGGATCAACAGTCCAAAATTTGATGTTTTGGATCCTAATCTTCCCCATTGTCATGTTGGGGGAGGGCCTCATGCACATTAGACTGTCAGTCAAGCCTGCTGATATCTGCGGTTTGGCTAACATTAGTCTAATATGTATATGGGCCTTAAGACCTATTTGTATATATATATTTCTTTTCAATGTAAAATCATTCCCCATTTCTTTGATGGACATTGGTATCGATTCATCAAGATTGCCATTGTGGACACCAGTCTTAGTTATGGGGCTTGTTGGAGAACGATGCGCCTCATTTATCAAGAGTCGTACAAAGCTTAATGAATTAGGTGCATCTGTTAACTAGTGCGAACCACCACCAGAAATGTACTCCAGTCAAGTTACACCACCAAAGTGGCATCATTTTTATGAATTTGATGGAAAGGCGTAGACATGACCCATCCCAACCATGCCTGTACTGGCATACCTAGCCAAGACTTAAGAATCGCACAAAAATATTTTATGCGGGAATTGACGCCATAGTGTCCAGCCTTATATATGTTGACTCGCCCCCAGGGCCATGGGGGACTCGGCAGCCGGGCCACTGGCTGCTTGCTGGGGATATCACGGTGGCTGGCCCGGTCCGTGGCCCAGGGCGGTCACTAAAAAGGGGGGTATATTGGTTGGGGAAAATTGTCGTGACGCCACCTGTGGTGTCTGGTGAGGATCACCAGCGCTGCAACAGTCCTCTGAGGCAGATGTTAGGGCACCTTGGGATGGTACGGCTCCCCACAGGTGGAACAGGCCTCAGGGCAGTGTAGGGGAAAATGGAGGAGGTGCGCTGGGCTTTGTAGTGCAAGGCGGGAAAAGGTACCGGCGAAATGAAGGAGCAGAGGCAGTTCAGTGCAGTCATCCGAGTTTACTCACAGTTCCGTTCAAGTTCCTCAGGTGCACAGTACTGGTGCAATCCTCCCACGTCGCACTGCGTTCACCGGCAGGGGTTCAGTCCTTCCTCAGGCAGCTCGGGTGTGCCTGGCAGAACCCCACTTTCATATGTACCTTCCTAGACTGACTTCACGCTGGGTCTTTACTCCCTCCTGCCCTGCGCTTCTCACTGTGAATCCTATTCGGGTGCTGCGAAGTCCCCCCTGTCCGTCGGAGTTGCTCAGACCTGCTCGACCTTACTCTTGGATTGGAGTGAGAGTTTGGCTCCTGCTATAGAAGTCAGAAGCCTCCGGTTTTTCCAGCCGAGGCTTGAAGCTGCACGACTGGGCCAGGGGCCGGTCCCCTTCTTGCGGCCTAGATCCTCCTGACACCTGGCAGGTTCGGGGTGTACGGGTGCCACCTGCACTCGCCGTACCCCCTAGGATCCCTTCTTCAGACCGGAGCTTCCTCCCTGCTCCCCTCCTGGGCCTCTGAGGCTAGGCCCTGTTGAGGAGCAGAGCTCTGACTGAGACTCTGCTCCCTGACTGTCTTCACTCTCTCCTCTCACTGACTGGACTGCAGTATTCTAAGATGGCTTCTTTTTATATCTTTACTGTATGAGTGCTCCCCTAAACTACTTCCTCCATCCACACTCACTACTGGTTCCCCCTACCTTTGGGTTCCCCCCACTCCAGCCAGGGACAGGGCTCAGCAGCTACGCTCTGCATGTCGCCCCTCCAGCCGGCCTGGAGCAGTGTAGTGTTGGATGCAGGTGTTTGGGGTTCTGTGCAGCACTCCCTCCTTACCTGAGTGAAGGGAGCCACCACACCTCTGAGTGAGGTGCAGTACCTCTGTGGCGACTGAACCCGCAGGGGCGCCACATTCCCCCTAGTAAAACACAGCACGTCCGCGGGCTGGAACAGAGTAAAACAGTGCATACATGACATGCAAATTTTTAGAACGCATTATATACAAGACAATAAAACATTTCCCTTTATGGGAGGCACTTCACTTAAACGTTGCAGGTTACATTTTTCAATCATTATAAGTTTCTGGCTGTTCACAGTCCCCAGCCTGGAGTCTATATACCCTGACGGGTAATTATGCACACAAAATGTTCAGCAGTTCAATAATGGTGCTCCCTCCGGGGAAGCACCTGTCCACGATAGGCTGGCCCAGCTGGGTCATCAGCTCTGGATGGCGAGGGTTTGCTCTCCTCCACCACCCTGTGGACATTCAGGGCATAGCAGCCCCTTTCACCTCTATGCCTGGTGTAGGTGACGGAGTCACCAGGGTAGAGATTCCGGTCGGGAGCGTTATCCGGTGCTCCGGCGTCTTGCTGGTCGTTGGCCATGGTTGTCCCCCCCTAGTGAACCAGAGCCTACCTTCTTCACGTTTCTTTTAGGTAGGCCTCAGCTAGGCGGGCAACGGTCTTCCTTCAGGACTTTGCGTCGCTTGCGTCTGACGTCAGAGCGTCCTCTGGCTCCTTCCAGGACTTGACGCTTCCTGGTACGACGTCAGGGGCGGGGCGTGTCCTGGGCTTCGCGCGCTTCCAGCAGTTACGCCCCTCTTCTTCCCGTGCGGCAACAGGAAAAATGGCGGATATGGCGGGAAAACCTCGGGAATGGCGGGAGAACTTCACCACAGTAAGGGTTACAGTCTCTTAAAGGGCACAGTACCCGGTGGCAACGGGCACGCAATCCTGTTAGTGACGCCAAGGTCTGACTCGCCCCAGGGTCGTGGGGTACTCGGCAGCCGGGCCTCTGGCTGCTTGCTGGGGATATCACGGTGGCTGCCCCGGTCCGTGGCCCAGGGCGGTCACTAAAAAGGGGGGCTTATTGGTTGGGGAAAATTGTCGTGACGCCACCTGTGGTGTCTGGTGAGGATCACCAGCGCTGCAACAGTCCTCTGAGGCAGATGTTAGGGCAGCTTGTGATGGTACGGCTCCCCCCAGGTGGAGCAGGCCTCAGGGCAGTGTAGGGGAAAATGGAGGAGGTGCGCTGGGCTTTGAAGTGCAGGGAGGGAAAAGGTACCGGCGAAATGAAGGAGCAGAGGCAGTTCAGTGCAGTCATCCGAGTTTACTCACAGTGCCGTTCCTCAGGTGCACAGTACTGGTGCAATCCTCCCGCGTCGCACTGCATTCACCGGCAGGGGTTCAGTCCATCCTCAGGCAGCTCGGATGTACCTGGCAGAACCCCACTTTCATATGTACCTTCCTAGACTGACTTCACGCTGGGTCTTTACTCCCTCCTGCCCTGCGCTTCTCACTGTGAATCCTATTCGGGTGCTGCGAGGTCCCCCCTGTCCGTCGGAGTTGCCCAGACCTGCTCGACCTTACTCTTGGATTGAAGTGAGAGTTTAGCTCCTGCTATAGAAGTCAGAAGCCTCCGGTTTTTCCAGCCGAGGCTTGAAGCTGCACGACTGGGCCAGGGGCCGGTCCCCTTCTTGCGGCCTAGATCCTCCTGACACCTGGCAGGTTCGGGGTGTACAGGTGCCGCCTGCAGTCGCCGTACCCCCTAGGATCCCTAATTCAGACCGGAGCTTCCTCCCTGCTCCCCTCCTGGGCCTCTGAGGCTAGGCCCTGCTTGGGGAGCAGAGCTCTGACTGAGACTCTGATGACACACTGATCCAAAACACTGATGAGACACTGATCCAAAACACTGATGACACACTGATGGTAAAAACGGACACACGGACCACACACTGATAACTCACTGGTGACAACACCAGTACCATTTTTTCATGGACATGTGAATGAGGCCTTAGATAAATTGTAGACATACCTTCAACTAATATGGACATTCTAAATACCCGAGTGTCTTTTGTATGGGAATCTGAAATATTTGAGTGTCTGAGTGTTGATGATGACGGAAGTGATACTTAAGTACATATAGAAAATTCTTGGCTGGAAAAGAAAATTCAGTTCATAAAAATTTGGAATAAATATGAGTTCTTAAATGTGAACACAATGTATTCTGAAGCTCTTTCTTTTCTGCAAAGCAGTTTTTGTTTCCAGTTTTGCTATGGAGATTTATTACAGTTGCAGGTATAGAGTTGCAGCAGTCTCAGTCAGAGCCTCCAGGAATATGAGTCATAACACCACACGTTATTTCCAAAAGATGTTTTCTCCTATAAGCTAATGTTCTGTAGACAGGGAAATTGACATTGGTTCATTAAGGTCTCATATTTGACACATACAGACTTAGCAGAGTTGATTTTGACTTTTTTTATTCCTATTCCGTAGGAATAAATGGCTTTATGATTGTATCCATGGAACATTCCGTAGAATCAGCGTAAACAATATGGAGATGTCACTCTACCATGTCCTTTTTTTATTTATAGCTCTGACCCTCTTTCTTCTGCTATTTGTCTCCCCCTCCCACCTTTTCTTCTCCATCATTTTCCTTATGTTTTCCATACTCGTTCTCTATTTCTCTGCCTCGTTCTCAGTGCCGGGTACCTCGTGCCTTCTCTCTGGTGGATGTACAATGTTAGAGGCAGCAGCTGGCACCGTGAGATAACGGGCTAATTAAATCGGCATTGTGTGAGCAAACTTGGGGGGGGGGGCGTAAAGGAATGGCACTCAGTGCCACAGCAACTGTTTAGCCACACTTGTGCCAACTGTTCCCCCCTAAAACGTTCCTATACCTAAATGTCTAAGCACTTGTCTGACGGACAGTGAAAAGGCAAATAGTTATGTATTTTTCATTTTTGGGAAGTTGTTGCTGTTTAATATTCAGAGCACGGACAATATAGTGAATTTGATGTTACTGTATATGTCATGCACAGTGTAGGAAAGACAAAGTGCAACACGAAGGGATGAGGGGAAGGAGATCTCCTAGGCTGACCTGATATTACCCTGTCTTCCCTACCGTCCCTATATTGGTTTCTCACCAATCGCCAATAAGGAACCTAAAACCCTGTATCTCCCTAGAGCTAGGCCCTGGCTGGGGAAGGGGGGATGAGCAATAATCAGTCCCCACTAACAACTAAAGACAGCAAGGGGAGACAGACACAGGGGAAGTAACGTCGCTTGAGCTGACTTCAAGAGAGATTACACACATGGCCTCTTAGCACCAAAGAGGAAGTACGCAGACTGTAACAGCTTCAAGCCTTCACGAGTGGTCATGTGAATATCACCAGCACCTCTCTATAGCAAACAGGAAGCATTTAAACACCCAGGCCTGGGTGTCAATTAGCCAGACGGAGGTAGCCGCTGGGTCCTAGAGTGAGACAGATCTAAGATGCCAAACGAAGAGATCTCCTGCAAACAACTGCAGGGCGCCTGTCTATCACATTTGACACACCTGTGACAGTATATTTCACGGCCATTACATATATACATATAGTATGTTATGTAAGTTACCATTTCCACATAGACATGCTTAAAATTATATGTAACTCGTATAGGCAATGTTGGACTAGGGTGCCGACATTGAAAGTTGTGCACCCCGAAGCAAAATTTCCAAAAGTGCCCCAACTATCATGAGTCTTGGTGTTAACATATGTGCCAAAGGGACCTTTTGGCCTCACTTAGACAACCTTTATGCACTACTATGGACACAGACAGCGTCAGACTGTGGTGTCAAGGGCCCACCAGTAACCAACTCCAGGGTCCCACTTTTCAGCTACATGTAAATGTGACATTATCCTCAATCACAAATTTATATAACAATGATCTGGGTAGATTGCTAAATGAATAAGGTGCCGCCTTTGTCTGTACATGGTGATTCAAGAATATTGTGGCATGTACTGCTCATATAAGAGGGTGGTGGCCCACCGAAGGATTCTCCTGTTGGCCAGTCCAAGTCTGTGTATAGGAATAATCAGAATACATAGATCTTGTGCTATATTTATTAAATGATCACTCTTGTTTCACACAACTTATTGCTAAATGAAAAATAACAAAATTATTTGCATTATTACCCAAAAATTGCATTTTTCCTCCAAAAATGTGCTATAGCAACCGAAGTATGAGCATGTATGTTTCTGATGCCGACAGGCATAACAGTGAAGTAGTCTCTACGTCTGGGTGAACTATCCAATTGGTGACGGTCAATGCATGAGCGTGCTGCAGATGGAGGTGCAATGCATAACTTTTAGTACAGGAAAGGAAGCAACTGGCAGATGTTAAATGCTCTACGGCAGAATGAAAATGCCATACAAAGATCCAGTAGCCTACAAAATACATGTACGTGACAGGTATGATTTCAAGGGTGGTCTGTCATCAGATTTCACAATACAAACTGCACACAATATTAACCACTTACAGGGGGTTTCCCGTGAACAAAGTTGATTTTAATCAATAGATCTTGGAATAATAATAAGTTCCACAATTGGATGCGTTTAAAAAATGTTCCTGTGCTGAGATAATCTTATAAATGTGCCCCTGCTGTGTACTGTGTAATGGCTGTGTCTGACCGTACAGGAACATGGTCTGATCATACCACAGCCCCTGGGCAGTGGGAGGGGAGGAAAAGAGTATACAGACATTACAGCATAGGATCTCAAATAATCCTTTGTTCAAGGTAAAACATTTTTAAAAACAGGCAGGGAAATGTTTTACCTCTCAATAAGAATCAGCCGTGATCCCCTGCTGTAATATCTGTATAATCTCTTTTGCTTCCCCCCCTGCCCAGGAGCTATGGTATGATCAGACCATGTTCCTGTACGGTCAGACACAGCCATTACACAGTACACAGCAGGGGCACATTTATAAGATTATCTCAGCACAGGAACATTTTATTTAAATACATTCAATTGTGGAAGTTATTATTATTCAAAGATCTATTGATTAAAATTAAAACAGTTGTCCAGTACTTTTAAAAATATGCCAATGTGTTTTAATGATAAATAGAAGCTTCTTTCTAATTACCTCCTGGTGCTGTTTCTGCCTGTGAGCGGCGCTATCGGATGCCAAAAACAGGCTTCATAGGGGCACCAACATGGCAATGATGGGGACCTTCAGTAGGCCCCTCCTGCCCTGGCAACCTATTGGAATCCTGTGATCGAGTTGTGGCCACCTGAAATGGAAACCCAAGTAGGATTTCAAAAATGCCGATGTCAGTGATCAACAGCAGTGATCAACAGGTTAACAGCTGCTGTCATAGCTCGTACCAATTGCTGCTCTTAAATGCTGATGCCGGCTGTGAAGCACAGCTGCCATCTGCCTTGTGTTGAGCTGGATCAGCTCCTGAGCCCTCCCCATACACTTACACCCATTATTTAATGTAATAGTTCATCATGGGGTGTGAAGGGCTCAAATTGGACTCTTAGACCTGATGAGGCTGGATCGCTTCCTTAGAAAGTACATGCGAGAATAGCTATATAATCCTGTTGAAAAGTTTTCCTGTCTATGATCCAAATATATTTATTGATAACTAAGCTGGATATGGCTTTCAACTGAATTTTAGTATTTAGCCATCACCATATGAGATGCAAGAAAGGTGATAGAAACAAGGGGTGCAAAAATTCTAGGAATCTTATTTTGTGAGGTTTTGGTAAGGGAATTAAATTAATATAAGTGACTGAATAAATTTATATCCCCTACTACAGGATATGGACACAATTGGATAATAATAGCACCACACATGGGTTCAAGGAAGCATTAGGGTGAAGGAATACTCTCAAGAAGCGGGTATTCAGATAATGAATTCTTTGCTGTAAAATGGTTGAAAAAAAATAGCAAACAGCAGATGTTGGGTCTGAACACTGTATGAAAGGCTAACATTTTTTTTTTTACTTACTGTACTCTGCATTATCGTATAGTGTATAGAAATAATTGAGGGAAGCACTTGTATGGATCTGCTCTTTAAATATAGGTTAAGTTAATAGAATATTAAAGGTTATTGTGGGCAATTAATCCATAAATTACCGGAGGTGAGGCTGGGTACAGTGTATTGTGAGAAAGCACTTACTATACAATAAATAGAAATATGTTAGAGAATGAGTCCAGGGTACAATGTACAATGTCAATTGTATTGACCGTTGACCTCTCGTGTATTTCATTTCCATTATTTATTATAGATACTAAGAAAGTACATTAATAACCAAGCACCATAGCAGCACATTGGAAGACAAATCTGTGGGGCTTTTAGTCCAAACATTTTTAATTGTAATATCAAGAAAGCCAATCTGTATGAATTTTATATGATTTGTAGCACCACATTTATTCTATCATAGCTTAGGAATTCAACATTATGGGCTGTTCTGCCAATGATAAAGAACTCCAACTGATACAGTTATATGAAAAAGTTTGGGCACCCTTATTTATCTTAAGCTTAATGTTTTATAAAAATTGGTGTTTTTGCAACAGCTATTTCAGTTTGATATATGTAATAACTGTTGGACACAGTAATGTTTCTGCCTTGAAATGAGGTTTATTGTACTAACAGAAAATGTGCAATCCACATTCAAACAAAATTTGACAGGTGCATAAGTATGGGCACCCTTATCATTTTCTTGTTTTAAATACTCCTAGCTCCTTTTTACTGACTTACTATATCACTTTTTTTGGTTTTGTAACCTCATTGAGCTTTGAACTTCATAGCCAGGTGTATGCAATCATGAGAAAAGCTACTTAAAGTGGCCACTTGCAAGTTGTTCTCCTGTTTGAATCTCCTCTGAAGAGTGGCATCATGGGCTCCTCAAAACAACTGTCAAATGATCTGAAAACAAAGATTATTCAACATAGTTGTGCAGGGGAAGGATACAAAAAGCTGTCTCAGCGATATAACCTGTCAGTTTCCACTGTGAGGAACATAGTAAGGAAATGGAAGAACACAGGGACAGTTCTTGTTAAGGCCAGAAGTGGCAGGCCAAGAAAAACATCAGAAAGGCAGAGAAGAAGAATGGTGAGATCCGTCAAGGACAATCCTCAGACCACCTCCAGAGAGCTGCAGCATCAACTTGCTGCAGATGGTGTCACTGTGCATCGGTCAACTATACAACGCACTTTGCACAAGGAGAAGCTGTATGGGAGAGTGATGCGAAAGAAGCCGTTTCTGCAAGCACGCCACAAACAGAGTCGGCTGAGGTATGCAAAAGCACATTTGGAGAAGCCAATTTCTTTTTGGATGAAGGTCCTGTGGACTGATGAAACCAAGATTGAGTTGTTTGGTCATACAAAAAGGCGTTATGCATGGCGGCAAAAAAACACAGCATTCCAAGAAAAACACTTGCTACCCACAGTAAAATTTGGTGGAGGTTCCATCATGCTTTGGGGCTGTGTGGCCAATGCGGCACCGGGAATCTTGTTAAAGTTGAGGGACGAATGGATTCCACTCAGTATCAGCAGGTTCTTGACAATAATGTTCAAGAATCAGTGATAAAGTTGAAGTTACGCAGGGGATGGATATTTCAGCAAGACAATGATCCAAAACACCGCTCCAAATCTACTCAGGCATTCATGCAGAGGAACAATTACAATGTTCTGGAATGGCCATCCCAGTCCCCAGACCTGAATATCATTGAACATCTGTGGGATCATTTGAAGAGGGCTGTCCATGCTCGGCGACCATCAAACTTAACTGAGCTGGAATTGTTTTGTAAAGAGGAATGGTCAAAAATAACTTCATCCAGGATCCAGGAACTCATTAAAAGCTACAGGAAGCGACTAGAGGCTGTTATTTTTGCAAAAGGAGGATCTACTAAATATTAATGTCACTTTTCTGGTGAGGTGCCCATACTTATGCACCTGTCAAATTTTGTTTAAATGCAGATTGCACATTTTCTGTTAGTACAATAAACCTCATTTCAAGGCAGAAACATTACTGTGTCCAACAGTTATTACATATATCAAACTGAAATAGCTGTTGCAAAAACACAAATTTTTATAAAACAATAAGCTTAAGATCAATAGGGGTGCCCAAACTTTTTCATATAACTGTATGTGCGGAGAGATTGGCATGTAGGAGAAGTTCTCTAATTCCAGGACTAACAGCAATCTACAGGACTCTGATCGGGACGTAATAATTAAAGAAGCACTCCTCCCATCAACATTTTATCCTCTTAACGTATTGCAATCATCATATTATATAGCACAGTGTACTTACAATTGCTCATTTTGCCCTTCAACTCAGTAAATTGTTCTCTTTACCATTAGGTCTATGACATCACATGATTAAACACTGACTAGCTGTAAGCTCTATGCAGAAAACAGGAAGTCTGTTTTCCCTGTGTAGGGTGCCAGAGGGCAGTAGTCATGGGTGAGCCACTGCTCCATGTCGCCCTAGCCCTCCACAGGAAATTCGTGTCCCAGATCAAATGTGCTGTGGTGTGTGGGGTGCATCACACTCACTTGCAGGCTACAGACTTCAGCTGTCTCCAAGACTTCAGTTTCAGG
This sequence comes from Phyllobates terribilis, assembly GCF_046119375.1. Lineage (NCBI taxonomy): Eukaryota > Metazoa > Chordata > Amphibia > Anura > Dendrobatidae > Phyllobates > Phyllobates terribilis. The sequence goes on along the minus strand of NW_027362768.1, from coordinate 291,664,263 downwards.
AGCCACCAAACGTGAATCAGGGGGCACCCAATTTGTTTCATGAGAGACAAGTTTACTCAAAAGTCTAAATGCATCGTACTGCAACACAGTATCGGGCAACATAGTATCGGGCACATCACTTTCCGTTTCTAGTTACCACCGCATAGTACACTTCCAAATTTTCCTTCCGTTCTACCTGGACTATCCCTGTTTTCACTGATCCTGTCAGTCCAAGGGATCCCCAACCCAGTACCGCAGTACATCCAGGAGAATACTTCTCCCCCCCTCCCGGGACTCCACATCAATCTTCCTCCACAAGGAAGGAGTTAAAGTGTTCGCCATTGCACCAGTATCAAGTCTTGAGCTTCAGAAGTTACAGGAGTATATTCGCCCAGGGAATTCTAGTAAGGCCTCATACTGCCCAGAACTTTGTGTACTCTCTCTTGCTATTCAGCTCTAGCTCCCTATCTACAGGGAGAAGTCACTTGCTCTAACACTAAGCCCTTGCCACTATGGGCTAGTCCCAAACACTATCTTACCCTATGCTATCCCAAACTGTACACTACCCACATTATCCATGTTACACTTATGCATTATCATACCACAATACACAATATATACAAAAGATCAAGGACACTATTCACATTAAAATACCCATCACAACACGATTTGTGTCTTCAGCGGTGGGAATGCAACAGTCCAATCCACACCCCTTACACCTGCATGAGTCATCCTTGCAAAAGTCCCTGGCAGGGAAAGGTGGGAGCAGCTGAATCAGGAGTCGAGGAGGATGACACATGCAGGGACAAGAGACTTCCTGTTTCTACATAGAGTTGAGAAAAGATAAGAATTAACTGGGTAGAAAGGCAAAATGAGCAATTGTAAGTACACAGTGCTATATAATATGAGGACTGCAATATATTAAAAGGATACAAATTTTAATTGGAGTGCTTTTTTAATACCCATTTTTAAATAAATTATTATTAATGATAAAAGTGGACAACTCCTTTAATTTTTTCCAGCATTGGTGTGGCAAAGAAATTGTACACTTAGTGATGATTTCTTCCACAGACAATAGTGGCTCGCCGAAGTTGTGGCCCAGCCATAACTTGTAATAGGCTTAACAGTAAGGGAAAGCATCTAATGTTATTAAGAGAATCGGTTTGAGTGACCAACCCAATAAAAAAAGGATATTAGTATGGTGTTATGGGGACGGTTGCAAGCAACTTTATTAATAATGGAAAGCAACCAAACCCGGGGTCCGCGATGCAGCCTGGAAGAATGCGGCCGAACACCTTCCGGGTAAGAAGGTAAAACAACCAACTAATATATCAATCCCTCCCGTGTTACTACACACCGGGACGGGAATAGGGATTTGCACTATCTCCGTTAACTGCACGAGAGATGTGCGACAAATAATGTAGCCGTAGCCCTGTTAACTGCACAGAGACTACGCAGCAGGCGCTAGGATGTGTGTGTGATTCACGCCGGCGTATACGTGCTCCCAGCCGGCATGCTACCAGACTGCAGAGTATCTCTCCACGTGGCTAACAGGCAGTGCCGGGAATACGGAGTCCGCAGTCTGCTCGGGGTGTATAGCGACCCCCTTGTCAGAGCCAGACTGTCAGACGAAGCTACCTGCCTCCCTCCATTTAAGGCTGCCAATCCCCCGCTTAACCTGCCTGTCCGAAGCTATAACAGCAAGAGCACACGTGGAGCTCAAACAACCAAGCGTCCACACAATAACACCATCTGAGCTCAATGATCAGAGCGCGCCGCCATGTTTGTGGGCGGGCTATTTAAAGATTAAGCCCTGCCCACCATCGCATTATTGGTGACTTCACCCACGGCCAATCAGGTGGTGCCAGGTCACCGGATCAGCGTTGGGACCGACAGCGATGCTGAGCAGCATCTGCCCTGGCTGGGCTGGAATGGGAGACCACAGAATCCACTGATGATTCTGAACCCATTTCAGATCCAGCAAATGCCCGACGCCTAACAATGGTGCCTTATGTTATATTAGAGGGTACATTCATACACCCACTAGCCACAAATAAGACAAACAAGAGGGGTTGAAAAGTGTCATTGAGAGATCTTTATCTTTCTTTGACAGGTTCTCTCCATGACAAAACAATCTATTGCAAACAATTAATTTAAGATGAAGTGTCTCCCCATATTCTGTGAGTAAATTCACATGCATTTTGCAACAGGGAGGCACAGTGGCTCAGATGTCATTCCTGTTGGACTTGCAACGTTACGGTTCTGAGGTTGCATTTCCTCGTACATTTACGATACGTGTTGACTGAACACTCATTTGACCTACAAGATATTTCTATCTACTCCCCGTACACATGAATGATTGAGGCCGCAATGTTTTCAATGTGATAGAGTATCAAGCTTTTTCCAAACAACGCTGGTACAAGGTGGCATAATTTGAAAGTTGTATGCCCCGAAGCAAAATTTCCAACAGGGCCCCCAACTATCATGAGTCTTGGTGTTAAAATATGGGCCAAAGGTACCTTTTTTGCCCCACTTAGTCAAGCCTTACGCACTACAATGGACACAGACACAAAAGGGACCCTGTTTAAGAATGGTATATAGACCCATTGCAGCTCATCATAATGTACGATTCCACTTGCTTTGGAGGTTGAAATAAGTCCTCTTACTTCTTGGGCACCTGGTTGCACCAATGCTATGTCCAACCCTACTTACACCGACTATAGTCACACCCCTACTGGCATGGCTTTATTCCTGTTATGGTTTCATCATTCAATATGGCCTAGGGACGCTGTGAGTGACAGCCTGGCCACCCCATTGGATCTAGAGTTTGCGGGACTGTCAGTATTGTGAGTGACAGCCTATTTGTCCAATCTAATGTTGGGGCGTGCTGAGCTGTCTGTGTTTTGATTGAGCAGCAGGGTGGTCAATCTGGCCTAGCCTGCAGGCTTTCCTCTAGGTGCCCCCCATCCTTGATTATTTGCTAGCTATTTAGCTGGCTAGCTATGAGCAGACCATTGTCAGCTGTAGCTTTGCTCTGTGATGTCTGTGCTTAGCTGTGATGTGTGTCTCATTCCCTGATCTTTCTGCCGGACCTAGGATTTGTTGTGACTATTCAGGTGTTATCCCTTTTGCTCCTGACGCTCTCTGACCTCAGGTACCTGACCTTGGACTTGGCCTCTGACAATCTGTTTTTCTTATCCCCTTATCTTGACATACCCTCCTGGCACTTGGACCCCGGACTGTTACTTGACCACGCCTTTGTCTTGCCCCTCTGTACTACGTTATGAGCCCTCCTGGTATTTGACCTCGAACCTCCTGACTGCTCTGTCTCAGCATCACAATTCCCATGAGAACAGAATTGGAACTGCTTTGGCATTGAGTTCCCTGGCATAATCTGTCGGGGGATTGCTCAGAGACCCCCATACATATTAGATGATTGAAAGTTGGGCTTGGATGACTTTAATATAATATTTATGGGTCTGTTAGCCACCAACAAAATTGGCCTAGAGTGTACATGTTAGTTCTTTTCAAGCGAGAAGAGAAAGTAGAAAATCAAAAGAGTTTGGCACTGAAACATCAGCGGCACTCAGGGCACATGCTGGTGTGAGGCATGCCACTATGATAGGTATGCCACCGGGACTTGTGATAATGCCTGAAAGATGGGAAGCAGAAACCATTTCTTGTATGATAACCAGAGTCAAGTGTTGTGTACTGATCTGTTGGATAAAAAAAACGTAAAAACCATAGCAACTAGTCAGCCGTCACATGTAAATTTTTCTACTGTGAGTTGAAAACAATGAATCCAATACTTAATCTGAATAGTGTTTGTAATTAACCCTCATTGCGTCCAAAATCGCTGGAGTGGAGGAGGGGGGAATCATGCTGCAATTAACAAACCAACAATACAGTTTTAATGACTTTCAAGATATTAATGAACGCTAGAGTAACTGCCCAGTTTTTGACATTTTAGACATTTTTGGCCAGCTCTTCTTGTCGTAATAATGTTGTTGTTTTTTTTCCCGATGTCATTTATACCTCCTCTGTAGATTGGAAGCTAAACATAGCTAGTCAAATTTTGACTTTCTCATTATCTTTTACATAATAGCGTATGATAATATGATCCTGACTTGCTTATTCATGCTTATAATTAGTGATATGTATAATTGGGGTAAACAGACAAATAGGAGATAAGTGTCCATGTGGGAAAGTAAAATGAGGGTTCTAATCTCAGTAATTGCACGCCTTGGGTTTTATCACTTGTCTAACAAGCTTGAACAAAAAAAACTCTAAATAGCTAAGATGTTAAAGTCTTTTCTTTATTAGTGATCAATTTATAATCTTTACACGTGGAAGTTCAGGATAGAGTGAGTCAAGACACCAAGGTCGGTGTCACGGTGTATCAGGGGTGACAGACAGTTGCCCTGCAATTGGTTGAAGGAGATCTCTACGTTTGGCATTACAGACATCTTCTTAAATGAAAGGCTGTCTTAGGGACCCAGCGGCTACCTCCCTCTGGTAGTTAGCTCCCTGGCCTGGGTGTATATAAACCTGGTGTGTCTGAGAGGGAGGTGCCGGTGATATTCATTACTACCTGTGAAGGCTTTAGCAAGAGCAGTACTTCGTCCTCTCTGGAGCTTGAGGCCAAGTTTGCATTTGTCTGGAGTCTTCTAAAGCTAAGCAATCCCCCCCTGTTTGTCTACCCTTGTTGTCTATAGAGTTTAGTGGAGATTGACTAGTGCTCATCTCCTCCCATCCCTAGCCTGAGCCAAATGCCAGGGAAAGTCAGAGCGAGGCACGCGTGCGGCGATTGGTGAAGGGCCAATATAGGGATGGTAGTTGAGACAGGTTGATACTAGACCAGACTAGGAGGTCTCCACTTCCCCCTTTCCCTAGTGTCTGGGCTCCCTTTCCCTCTTCCCTCTGTGTTGAACTAAGTCTTTCCCACACCTGGCGTGACAGTCGAAGACTCATTTTTTTTATAAATTACATAATTTGATAAGTTGGGGAAAAGGTATAAAAGAAAGAAAGCAGTCATGCTTTACTATCATATTCTGCAACATTTTACAGACATCACTGTTCCCATTGGGGCTCACAATTTAAATTCCCTATCAGTATGTCTTTGAAATGTGGGAGGAAACCAGATAACCCGGAGGTAACCCACGCAAATACGGGGAGAACATACAAACTCCTTGCAGATGTTGTCCTTGGTGGGATTTGAACTCTGAACCCCAGCGCTGCAAAGAAACTACTTTCGTATGCTGGGGGTCAGCCAAGTCTGAGTGTGTTCCATCATTCTCCTACCCTCAGGAAAACAGATTAGGATTTTAGTGAAAGTGGGTCACAGGGAAAATTATGCATTTCACTATTTTACATAACTGCTTCTTCATATTGGTTGGATTTTCAAAGGCACAAATATCTGACATATGTACAGTACCCTAATACATGGTGCTGCCCAGGAGCAGACATATCGTTGGTGCAACCTGTGCTGCCGCACAGGGGCCCAAGGAATAAGGGGGCCGCTATCACCTTCAAATCAGAAAGCAGCTTCTCTCATAGTCAGGACTATTGAACTGCAATGGGCCCATATATTGTTCTTACACTGGGTACTTTTCTATGTCCACCACTGGTGCTGCAATAAGGTGCCGAAATAATACAACTACTGTAAACAGTTCACCAATAGAATACAATGCGCATAAAATGACTTTGTGATTTATCCAAATAATACTGCCATATTGTTCCTCATTAAATATTCTGCCATATAGCGCCTGATTAAAACTACTCTATCATTTAGTGTGATTATTATACAGCCATTATGTGCTGATATAGGTTTCCAACACAATGCATCCATCCATTGGAAATATAATATGCCTCTACAGTGCCCAAATAAAACTTTTGTACTGTGGCCACATAATCCTGCCACATAGGATTGTGTGGTTGTTACATGGTTCCGCAGTTCTCTCTATCTTATGCTTTCTACTAATTGCCATAAACAGTTAGGGGAAGCTGGGAGGACAACATCACACTGAAACCACATATTTAGCCATGTAGGACTTTATTTACCCCATTGTGACCCTAGAATCCTTGAGAATGTACTAGGAACTTCATTCCTATGGACCCAATAGGATTTAACATTTTACCCCTTCAGTAGTATAGAATCCTATAAAACTTACAATGTCTTCACTAGGGATGAGCGGTCCCATGGAAGTTCGGGTTCTGGTACCCGACCCAAACTTTATTACAAAGTTTGGTTCGAGTACCAGAACTGTACTTGAACATGAACTAGAAACCCATTTAAAACAATGGTGACCTGAACTTTTTCAGCAGGAAATATTGTCTCTCCCTCGCTCTCTCTCCTCCCTGACTTCCTCTGGAACTCCGACCATTGCAACTGACTTCCGTAAGAACTCTGTATTCGGCATTTAACCCCGGACACTAACTGTCCGGTACGAACCCTGAACTTTTAAGTTCGGATTCTCTCATCTCTAGTCTTCACCTCCACGTATGACCAACGATGTCTTAATTAGTGCCATTACTTTCTGTGACAAAGTCACTGGCAGAATACTGGAGGGGAGGTATGTTTCACTGAAGCTGTTAGCCTCAGTGATGTGAAACATGGAAGTTTCTCCTGCATAGTAGGTGCAGAGAGGGTTAAGCAGCCATAAATAAAAGGGCATGATTTACAGGTGGATGGCTAAAGTGCGGGCGGGAGGCCATCCACCATATCTCTACCCCAGGGTATGGTTTGGGGCTGTAAAGAACCAGCCTTTTGGCACAGGTGGTGTTCAGTATCTGGAGAGACTTGCTCCAGAGAGGAGCTTGCATGTATTGTGTTGAACAGTGTGTGATTAATCCTGAGTGGCCAGACCTCAGTCGATACACGGACTGTGTTGCAACTTTGTATTTTGTTTTGCCATTTTTGCCGAATAGACTGTGTTTACTTTATGGACTCCAGAAATTTAAAGAGATAGTGTCCTGTGTCTACCTCCGTGTACAACCAAGCAAGCCGCTTTACCACATGTCATAGATTACATATATGTGACAATTTGTGGTATTTGGTGGACACAGAATAGTAATATAGTAAAATTGGGAATCTATCTCCAGGTTTTTGCTACGCCATCTGAGAGCATCATGACAGGGCAAAGATCCTGATTCCAGTGATGAATCACTTGCTGGGCTGCTTGCTTCAGTTAATAAAATCAAAATTTAATCTGCTGCAGATCTACCAGTTCTCTGAATGCTGAGCTCTGTATAACCCACCCACACCACTGATTGGCAGCTTTCTGTGTACATTGTGCATAGGCAGAAAGCTGCCAATCAGTGGTGTGGGCGGGGTTATATAGATCTCATGAATATGGAGGACTACATGGCAGCAGGTTTACTAGTCCTGTAGTGATAATCTCCTGATGATAAAGCAGTGATTTTACCAAAACTACAGCAAGGAGCCCAGTAAGTGACATCGCTGGAACCAGGGTCTTCCTCTACATCATCCAGCTCTCACATCAGGTGGCAAAAACCTGGTGATAGATTCCCTTTTAGTTGAGGCCAGGGAGATTATTCAGGCATTGTGTTGCGGTAATATTTAGATAATGAATGGCTCTAATATTCTAATAACTATATGAATACTGTATGGATATATTATTTCCAGTACGTGCACCAACCCAATATTTCAGGCAATTCGTTAATATAGCTAGTGATATGATGTGCAATGTTGTTGAAATATGTATTACATATGGTCTCTGAAATGCCCAGTGCAGTGTGGTAGACGTGGAGTTTAATAGCTACATGTAGTATGACATATAGCTGTATGGAAGTCTAATTGCACTGACCCCATGTTCTTTAGTCTGACACTGCTTGCTGTTGCATCCTTCTTTGAAGCCAATGCTGAACTACATTGCCCTCTTCTATGTCAATGTGTACTTTCAACGCTTACATCCCAAAGATAGTGTCAAGCATAACCCCATCTCATGACAGCGACATAGTGACAGCTACCATATTCAGCCATATGAAATGACAGCCACTGTCACTTGTAGGAAGCTGTGAAGATACCTGTCACCTGGTTGTGCTATTAATAATTTTAAAGATTGGAGATATATAACTGATATTGACTTCAGCATGTTCTGAGTCCTGTTAGCTTCATTTGGATCATTTAAGATTTTGCAGGACATTTCTGAAGATACTCAGGACTTAACCCAGAAACTGTTAAATATACTTATTTTCGTATATTTATTTATGCAGGACTTGTTACCAGATGCGATTCTTCAAAGAACATATCATGATAATCTTGAAAAAAATTGTAGCAATTTATTTGATGTCTATCAAAAAGAATCATTGCAGCAAAACATAAAATAGTTGAAGGAGTTACAAAGAGTCTGTCCATAATTAGCTTATTAGTTGAGATTCATTCTTGAATGTCCATCTTTCCCTGAATCCTGAATGGTATTTCGTCTCTCTTTGTTGAGCACGCATCGAGGTCTACATGTCAGCTGCCCTAAGCATGTAGATTCTCCTCCTGGTGTAGTGTGAAGTCGAAAGCAAGCAGGGGGGCTGTGTCTCACATGGGTTATATATGTCCCACATAGCATCTGTTTTCCATATATGGCCTTAACCATTTACCCTGAACTAAGAACAGAAATAACATGTCTTGCTAGCTAAAACCTACCACAAGGCTAATGCAATCTATCCAGTATAGAATTGAGAGTAAAAAATGAGTAACCATAATTAATATTAAACAGAAACCAAGACTAGCAGTGAATCTGAAACACTGGGGGACGCTATATAAAAGTATACATACCCTAATTTATGAGATCTTGCTTTGATCCACACTATAGGCTTCAGAAACTGAACAGAACAACTGAGGAATACTGCATATTAACTGTACATGGTAGAAGTGACCCCAATAATAAGCTGGTCATAGGAGGTCCTACTGCTGGGACCCTTGATAAGTGTACAGTTTCCCCTCTGCACCATAAGAAAATTAAATAATTACATAGTTCTCACTTAGAATAGGATTAGAGAAGCCATCCAACCAATAAAATGGAATGTGTGACTTTTTAATGGTACCCCCAAACCTTATAGACATAATCCTTATATATGTGTCCTCTTGCTGTAATTCGCCTGGGTGGACGTGTATACAGTGCATACACTGCGCATGCACTAATACTTTCACAGTAGTTATGTGCTTATGTGCTGCTACCTGCCCACATGATAATGCCCAGACTGTGGCACTGATAGTGACAAAGTGAGCAGTAGAAAAGAGAGAAGAATGAACAGATAAAGTTTTTATGTAATACCGGTGGAATCGTGCCCCCTAACCCAATAACAATGCACCTTCTGAGTGTCCCCTTAAAAAAAATGAAGCCTCTTAAGTGCCTCGTTTACAAAGTATTAATGTCCCCTTTAAAAGTAATGTACCTCAATTGCCTCCTACCTGAAAAAATAATAATGCCACCTTAGAGCCACCCCAACCCCTAACTCCCGTGGAAAAAAAAAATATAGACCAGTAATGTTAAAATCCATTGTAGGAAAAATGTTCGAAAAGTGATATAGACAGGAATATGTGGTAGAAAGTAACATTATAGGTGACAGCTAGCACAGTTTTACTAAGGTAAAGCTAACCTCAGCTTTTCTGAAGAGATGAGCAGAAACCTGGAAAAATGGGTAGTTGTGGATATTGTGTTTTTGGATTCTGTAAAGGCATTTGACACTGTTCTACAAAGAAGCCTAATGGATAAATTCAGGTCTATAGAATAAGAAAGTAAGGTTTGTAATTAGATTGAAAAGTAGTGTTGAGCCACCCCCGTAGTGTTCGAGTTCGGTTCGGTTCGTCGAACACCCGTATGTTCGCCGAACTGTTCGTCAAACTGTTCGTCGAACACCTTCGAACACCGTTAAAACCAATGGCAGACAAACAAAAACACATAGAAACACATAGAAAACACCTTCAAAGGTGTCCAAAAGCTGACAAACTGCTCAGAAGACACAGCTAACACATGGAAAAGTGACAAGTGCATATAGTCATGCGAAAAGAAAAGAGGTGGAGGAGTAAAAGGAGTGGGAGACACAGATATAGGCATGTCATGCCCTTCTAAAACCAAAAAAGTGCGAAGCCGACACGGCCAGTCCGTTCCTGCCCGTGCGACCTCCGTGTCGCCGGGATTGTGCCAGAGCCGCGGTGGACCCTGACGGCCAGCCCCCCTCTCCCAATACTGGTGCCTGTCCGCTGGGGGGTCGAGCCCCCCCGCGGTGGGGGGGGAGTAACATCTGCAGAACAAAGACCATCTTCCAGCCAAACTAAGATGTCTACTTCTTTTCGTGGACAATGTGATAAGATCCCTTTCTTACGGACACGCCCATCGCTACAAATTCCAGATGAGGCACAAAAACAGCAGGTGCTTCAGCGGATATCAAGTGCTCCTTCAAGTGGGCTCTCCTCCATCTCAACTTCAACATCACAAATACTCCAGTCCTCAGAGGTGTCACCCCAATCGCACTTGCTTCATCACAGCTCCCAAGTCTCCAGCTGCCCGTCTGAGTATGGGGTAACACAGATGGTTGAGTCTGCACAGCTGTTTACTCATACTATAGCCTGGGAAACGGAGGTCTGCTCCAGAGCTTCTGTTAATCCAGACGAGGAAATGATCTGCACTGATGCCCAGAATCTTTATAAGTCGGATTCAGGACCAGATGAAGGTTCTGAGCATAATGTAGACCCTCGATCCCAAACTGTAACTCCTGTTGGTGGAGACAATGATGAAGACGATGATAAGACTCAATTACCTGATTGGAGCGACAACTTGACTTTTCGGTCAGGGCAGGAAGAGGTTGGCTCTGAGGACGACGGGTGTGAGAACACACAGGGTGATGATGACGAGGTTGGAGATCCCAATTACTGTCAACCCACAGTCAGCCAGTCGATGAGGTCAGCAGAGGAGGTGGAGGAGGATGTGACTAGCCCAGGGGATGGGGATGACTCGGTACCCAGGCCCTTGCTTGGCCTTGGGGATGTCACGGTGGTCGGCTCTCGGGCCCGTACCCTGGGGTCACTCTTTAAAAGGGTGGATAATTGTTAATTTTATAAGAGTTCGTGACGCCACCTGTGGTATCTGGTGAGAAGCACCAGCGCTGCAGCAGTCCACTGAGGCCGGTGATAAGGCAGCTCGATGGTATAGCTCCCCACAGGTGGAGCTAGGTCTCAGAAAAGCATATGCAGGGGGAATGCAGGACAGGCGAGACCCAGCTGGTTCAGAGCAAGAACGGGAACGGACATGGTAGTCACTTCAGTACCTTTTACTGGTGGAAATTCAGGCACATCCCGGAGCACTGTAGGGTGAAGGGTGCATATCAGGATCCTCCCCAATGAGCGGGTGTAGGGCCTCCTGTTTCTTGCCTCTGCGTAGTAAGTTTCTTACCTGCCTGGAGCTAGGCCTAACTTTGTCTCTGTCCTGCGCTGGCTGACCTTATGGTAGGGCCTTGTCTAGGAGTTCACGATCCCAGTATGCGGGGCCTAAGCGTCTCCTGGCTCTGTTACGTATCAGCACCTTAGAGATCCTGGGACTTGTAGTTCTCCAGGGATTCCGGTTATGCCTTACTGGGTCATAGAGATCCCGGTGTCCGGTAAATGCTTCGGGGTGAGCTGGTTAAGCTCCTCTGCCCCTTATGTACTAACTCGCCACTCGCCTTCGGCCTACTTGGGCCCTCACCGATCTTATGGCGCTGGCACACCTTAAGCTCTAATTGGGCTCCCTGAATCTAGCTAGAAGGAGCCTCGTGCTCCACTGCTGAACTATTAACTGAGTTCTCTAGACTAGACTGAGCTCCACTGCAGACTGACCTCTCTTAGGCTTCTCTACTGCAGGAACTCTTCAGAGGAACTGAACTGCCTAGCTCCACCTTCCCTATTTATATCCCTAACGGGCTCCCTCTGCTGGTCTGAGGTGGAAGGTGGAGATGTGTGAATGTTTATGGGGGCCTCTTGTGGAGGATTCCATCAATGCACTCTTCTAGGATCTGTGATACCAAGCGCAGCGGGGCGTCACAGATGCTATTGACGACGAGGTTAGGTTGCGCCTTCCTGGACAGAGACGGAGTAATGGAAGCACGTCAAGAACTGCATCCTCAACCACAACTCTGCCTCTGACCACAAGTCGTAGTGGCTCTTCAGGTCGCATGGGCTCTAAGCCTTGCATAGCCTGGGCATTTTTTCAGATCGATAAGGATGACCCAACTCGTGTTATCTGTAATATTTGTCATGAAAAGCTAAGTAGAGGCCAAAAAATCCATAGTTTGAGTACTTCATGCATGAACCATCACATGGATATGAAGCATAAGTTGCAGTGGGAAGCTCACTGTGCTACAATGCGGCCTAGCGGGCCGGGCCAACCACCGTCTGCCCCATCTTGTGCATCCGCGGCCTCTTCATCCTCTGTGACTGGGGGGACAGCAGTCACACATGTTTTTGGACGCAGACCTGCCACATCTTTACCCGCAACAGCTAGTTTGATTGGCAGGTCATCAGTTCATTTGGAAGTGGAAACACCTGCTGGTGTTGAGCGCTCTCTGGCATCGAGAGTTCCACCTTTGGATCAAGGCAACCTAACATGTCCGCCTGCATCTGTGACACCCCAGGGGTCTGGTTGCCACAGTGATAGAGATGTTATGTCTGAGAGCAGGTGGGAGGTCCTTTGGTCAGGGATCCTGTGCATGCCACACCTCCTGCCCAGTCTTGGGAGGGGAAGAACTTCCCCTATATAAACCCGGGGCTGAAGCAGGGTTAGGAGTCAAGGAGAGTAGAGACAAGAGACAGTCATAGGAAGAAACAGCTGGAGCTCAGTGGGAGCGATACTACTACGAGTCAGGGGCTGGCAGCTGCAGAGCTCGCCCTGACTGAGAAGCTTTCTTACCGGACCCGGCGTCCGAGGCTGTGGGGACTAACTCTTACCCAGCAGCAGAAGCCGACCGGCAGGGGATTTCAGGTCCTCAGGCCCAGAAACCCGAAGGCACGGTCACACGTGTGGGACCAGCACCGCCATCGTGGAGCGGAAGCCAATAGAAGGCCCCGAGTCACCGGCCATACGGGTGAGCACCACACAGTACACTCAGGGACGTGGGCTACTTATATCCGCTTCTAGCAAGGTAGCAAGAAGAGTACAGTCAGTTTGGGAGGCCTACAACTCCGCCTGGCCAGGGGAGATCCCATCTGCTCAAGGACTGACCAGGCCCCGTTCGCTAGCAAGTACTCCGGGAGGGTCTATCTTTGTTACCAGTAAAGACCCTGAATTACACCGCACCGTCTCTGAGTGGTTCCTGCTACCCCCATCTTCCACGTCGGCTGCCCTGAGGCCATACCCCTCCCGTTGGGGGTTATACTATCACGCTGCACAATTCTACACCGGCCTCAGCGGTCTGCCCTGCAGCGGCAGCTCCATAGCTGCAAATCAACGGGTGGCGTAGTCGACACTCAAATAACATCTATCAAGACTGCCACACACTGAGTCTGACTCCCTGGGCACGGACCGGGTCCCCGCCACTCGGAGACTACAACCCTCATCTGATCCGGTTCCGGGTAAGCCCCCGTGCGCGAGACGCTGCGCGACACAGCAGGCCCAGGGGCGCGTCAACTTTGGCGTAGTCGGCAGGATCTCGTGCCCGCAACCACCGGGTACTGCGTGCCTGAAAAGCAAAGACTGTTCAAACTTACCAGTGGTGAGGTTTCCCGCCATCCGGCGCCATCTTCTGCCTTCTTCCCGCCATCCGCGAAGTTTTCCCGCCATCCGGCGCCATCTTCGGCCTTCTTCCCGCCATCCGTGGAGTTTTCCTGCCATTGGACGCCATCTTGAGGACGCCACGCGGGAAGAAGAGGGGCGTGGACTTCGAAAGCGCGCGAGAACTGAAGCCCCGCCTCACGTCCGGACGTTGCGTAAGGTTCTGGAAGGAGCCCAGCAGACGCCGACGTCACCGGAGCGCGACAGAAGGTCCTCAACCCTGACGATCTACTGCGGAGCCGCGGCCTACGGAACAGGATCATCGCAAGGTAGGCCACGGTCCACTAGGGGGGAGGAAGATGTCGGATACGGAGGAGAGCTTCACTGCCTCAACCCCCGCCAGCGCCACCGCTGCTGCAGTTATGCCCTTCACCATGCCCTATATCCCGGGAGCCGCTTGGCTACCCCAGTACTCAGGGGAGTCACATACCCTGCATGACTTTAGAGAAAAGCTGGATAGCCTCTTCCAGGTGTACCCCCTCACAGAAGAGCAAAAAGTAAGCATCCTGGTGGCCCAACTAACCGGGGCAGCCAAAAGGGAAGTAAAATCCTGGCCACCTGGGAGGAAGACTGTCGCAGGGATACTAACCCGGCTGAAGGATACCTTTGATACCCGCACCTCAGCCGAGATTAAGATTAGATTCTACGGGTGCAAGCAGCGAGCGCATGAGAGTATAAGGGACTATGCACTAAACCTACAAGAGGCCCTGAGGGCCATTAAGCAGACCGACCCTGATGGAGTGGGAAACGAGGACAGGCTGTTGACCGAACAATTTATAGAGGGACTGTATTGTAATGCCCACCGAACTCAGTTGCGGGCGATGGCCTTACAGGATCCCCATCTGGGCTTTGCACAGTTCAAGGACAGAGCCATCCGGGTGCTCCGAGAACCGGCACCGGGTGGCGTTATGACCCACAGGCGCCCAGCTATTACTTACCACCAGGAGGCGGCGCCCTTGTCGGCAGGGCCTGTGGGAGCTGATGCGCAGGCTTTGGACAATGACCCGGCTCCAGACCTACACCATCAGGTCCAAGAGCTAGCTAAGAGCGTTGCTGCGCTAACCCGAACTGTGCAGTCTTTACAGGTTTCCACCCCAGGGAAGATCCAGCTGGCATCCGGACCGGAGGACATCCCGTGGCGTCGACCAAGGAGGACCCCACCGGCCAGAGGAAGACCCAGTGACCGATACAGCGAGGACGGACGACCCATCTGCCGCCGCTGCAATCAACCCGGACATATGGCAAGGTACTGTTCTTTAAACGGGCACAACCTGGGGTAGAGGGCCAACCCCCAGGAAAAAGATCACCAGGCCCATCGAACTGGCGCGACAGATATGTGGGAGGACGTCCAGTCTTGCCTGTGGTACTGGATGGCATTCCCATGAGTGCCCTACTGGACACCGGGTCACAGGTCACCACCATCCCGTACGTGCTCTTTAAGCAGTACTGGAATGACTCGGATATTACCCGCTACCCTGACGACGACTTGAGTATCATCGCCAGCAATGGCCAGCCCGTGCCACAGATCGGATTTAAAGAGGTGACCATCAAAATCGGTAGAGTCGAACTGGCAGCACAGGGACTGATCATTGTAGATATTGACAAACATGAGAGTCACCCAAAAATAACTCTAGGAACTAATGTAATTGAAAATTGTCTTGCAGAGGTGATTTTCCTTTTACAGCAGGTTGCCAAGAACGCCAGCTCCGGCGAGCAGCGGGTGCTCCAGAAAGAGATCCAGGCACTGATGCGACGGCAACAGGTGGAACTCTCCGGCGGTGAGATTGGTAGCGTAAGAATGTGTGACCCTTTTCCTATTGCCATGCCCCCAAAAAGTGAAATGATGATTTGGTGCCGGGCAGCTATTGGTCTGAGAGGTAGGGATTACCAGGCAATGGTAGAACCAGTTTACTCGGACAGTAGGCCCACCATTTTGACAGCACGGGGGGTGGTTGATGTACGCCATGGGAGGGTGCCCGTTCGCATAATAAATATCGGGGAGAGGGAAGTGTATCTGCCCCGGTATGCCACGCTAGCTAAATTATATACCATTAACCAAAATTCTATACAATCTGTGGAACCCTTGCCTCCATCTCACCCGGAGGAAGGTAACGGCTCTAAGAAAAACATGGAGGACTGGTGTCAGCAACTACATCTGGGTACTGACTCCACTCCCGCACACCAGAAACAAGGAGTCTATCGGGTGGTTCAAGAGTACGAGAGAGTGTTCAGTAAACACCCGTTAGACTTCGGGCGAGTCAAGGGGGTAGAACACCACATCCCCACGGGAGACCATCCTCCTATAAAAGAGAGGTATCGACCCGTACCCCCTGCCCACTACCAACACGCCAAGGGGATGCTTAGAGACATGAAGGAGGCTGGGGTGATCAGGGATAGCTGTAGCCCCTGGGCAGCTCCACTAGTCTTAGTCAGAAAAAAAGACAACACCATGAGGATGTGTGTAGATTACCGGAAAATCAACCGTATCACACACAAGGATGCGTACCCCTTACCAAGGATAGAGGAGTCATTGGCTGCTTTAAGATCTGCTAACTTCTTCTCTACCTTGGATCTCACTAGCGGGTACTGGCAGGCTCCTGTAGCAGAGGCGGACCGGGAGAAGACCGCATTCACCACCCCGATGGGACTTAGCGAGTTCACCTGCATGCCGTTCGGACTCTGCAACGCACCAGGAACCTTCCAACGACTAATGGAGTGTTGTCTGGGCCACAGAAACTTCGAGACGGTCTTGTTGTACCTGGACGATGTCATCGTATATTCCAAGACGTATGAGGACCACCTGAAACACCTGGCGGAAGTGTTCGAAGCTCTGGCGAGTTACGGCCTAAAGGTGAAACCCTCCAAGTGTCACCTCCTGAAACCAAAGGTGCAGTACCTGGGACACGTGGTGAGCGCTGACGGAGTGGCTCCCGACCCTGATAAGATCACCGCAATTAAGGAATGGCCAAGCCCCTCCAGCGTAAAAGAAGTGCGGCAGTTCCTCGGGTTGGTAGGCTACTACCGAAGGTTTATTCCCGGTTTCACCAAAAAGGCAGCACCTATGCAGGACCTCCTGATAGGCCAGTCCCGGAAGGCCAAGAACCAGAAGCCGCCCTTCAAATGGGAGGAGCTGGAAGAAGAGTCCTTCCGCCAGCTGAAGATGGCCCTCACGGGGGACGAAATCCTGGCGTACCCGGATTATAGCCAGCCCTTTATCCTCTACACCGACGCCAGTAACATCGGGCTAGGAGCCGTACTGTCCCAGATCCAGCAGGGGAAGGAACGAGTAATCGCCTACGCCAGCCGAAAACTGCGACCCACCGAAAGGAACCCCGAGAATTACAGCTCATTTAAGCTAGAGTTCCTGGCCGTAGTATGGGCAGTCACCGAGCGCTTTAAGCATTACCTCGCTTCTTCCCGGTTCACCGTGTACACGGATAACAACCCGTTGACACACCTGGACACGGCAAACTCGGTGCCCTGGAGCAGAGGTGGATGGCCCGTCTGTCCAACTACGAGTTCACAATCAAATACCGGGCCGGACGCTCCAATACCAACGCGGATGCCCTGTCCAGGATGCCCAACCTGCCGGACGAAGGAGAAGATCCGGAGGGACTGGAAGAAGTTGAACTCCCTGCGTTCCACCGTCATGGGACTATCCAGTATTCCCACCGGGTAAGGAGTAAGCAGGCTGCTACGTTGAACCCCTTACCTCACTACAACTGGGCGGAAACGCAAGACAGCGACCCTGCCGTCCGACTGGTGAAGGAGATGCTGACTCGCCCGGAGGCTTGCCTTGAACCAGACGCTCCGGAGGAAGCCAAACAACTATGGGCAGAGAAGAGTCGACTGTTCCTTTACAAGGGGAAGTTGTGCCGCAGAATGGTTAACTCCCGGACGCATGAACTACTCTGGCAAGTAGTGGTGCCACGAAGAGATGCAGCCATGGTGATGGAGGCATACCACGACGGAGCTGGACACTTCGGGTGGAAGAAGCTGGAGTTCCTGCTGCGCGAGCGATTCCACTGGGTAGGCATGAGGGGAACCATTGAGAAGTGGTGCAGAGACTGTGGCCCGTGCAACCTGAGAAGGAAGGACCGTGCCAGCCAGAAGACTCCCCTGCAGTCCATCGTCACCCGGCAACCGTTGGAACTGGTAGCCTTGGATCATGTAAAACTGACCCCAAGCAGAAGTGGCTACGTCTACGCGTTAACCATCGTGGATCATTACTCCCGGTTCTTGGTTGTCGTCCCCGTCAAGGACTTAACGGCTCAAACAGCAGCTAGAGCCTTCCAGCAGCACTTTTGCCGTCCACACGGGTACCCGGACCAAGTGCTGACGGACCAGGGACCTGCCTTTGAAGCGGAGGTCTTCCAGGAATTCTGCAATCTGTATGGCTGCCGGAAGATAAGGACGACACCCTACCATCCGCAAACTAATGGACTTTGTGAGAAAATGAACCAGGTGGTAATGGATCTTTTAAAAACATTGCCCCTGGAAGAACGCAGTCTGTGGCCTGAGAAGTTGCCCGATCTGGTGGACCTATACAACCACATCCCGGTAGGTTCCACCAACTGTACCCCGGCTTACCTAATGAGGGCAAGACCTGGTAAGTTACCTGTTGACCTGGAAATGGGAGTCCTGACACCCGAGGACACTTCACCAGAAACAGACTGGGACACGGAGAGGCAGCAGCAGTACCGGAGAGTACAGGAGAGCGTGGAGCGAAGTCTCTGTCAGGCTCGGGAAAGACAAGAGAAAACTTACAACCAGTATGCTCCCGCTGTTCCCCTGGTACCCGGAGAGCAGGTCTTGAAGAGGAAGAGACGGCTCCACAAGTTGGACGACCAGTGGGAAAAGGACCCGTACACCGTACTGCCCTCAAGCCACGAGAACCCGAAGGTTTGTACCATCAGTAAAGACGGAGGGGAAACCACAGCTATTGTATCCCGGGACCACCTGAAGAAGTGTCCCGAACAACTGAGGAACCCTGAAGAGAAACAAGAAGACCATCGACCCGTAGAGGAAAGGGAAGATATGGTTAGTACTGTGCTCGGGGACTTCCCTCGGTCTTGGACTCAAGTCAATGGTGCTGTTGTGGTACCCGTACTCACCTTCCTCCAACCAGCATCCCAAGCACCTACGGAGCAACAGGTAGAGCTGGAAGAACAGCCGGTCCAGGAGGCAGAAGACCCCACACCCGCAGACCAGGAGGATCAACCCTCTGCTTGCAGTGAGCCTGCCATATCCCTAGTGAGCCAAAGAGCCGGTAGACAGCTGCCCAGTTTACCCTTGACAGCTCCTACACCCTGTAGTTCAGGGCTAGGCAGTCAGCTCCGTAGGTCCACTAGGGCCACTAGAGGCCAGTTACCCGCACGGTGGAGGATTTGAAATGTATAAATTGTTTTATTTATGTTTACCTGTGTATTGTTGCTTGTGTATAATTTTGTGTTTCTAGTTATTTGTAGGAGTCCTTGGTGGATTTACTGGGAATCCTTGTACATAGTTGGAGCGTAACCCAGGACGGACTAAAGACTGTTAAGGACTCGGGGTAGGACAAACCCCTACCTGGTTACGTCTCCCTGTTTTGGTGAAATGGACACCTTGCTTTTCTTCAAAGACTGCACCCGGTTACGGACATGCCGTAACCATCTTTATATGTTTTTCTTATTGTATTATTATTGTTTTTATCTTGTTATGTTTTTCTAAAATATGTTTAGTCCCGGAGTACTAAATTTCACTAGGGGGGAATGTGACACCCCAGGGGTCTGGTTGCCACAGTGATAGAGATGTTATGTCTGAGAGCAGGTGGGAGGTCCTTTGGTCAGGGATCCTGTGCATGCCACACCTCCTGCCCAGTCTTGGGAGGGGAAGAACTTCCCCTATATAAACCCGGGGCTGAAGCAGGGTTAGGAGTCAAGGAGAGTAGAGACAAGAGACAGTCATAGGAAGAAACAGCTGGAGCTCAGTGGGAGCGATACTACTACGAGTCAGGGGCTGGCAGCTGCAGAGCTCGCCCTGACTGAGAAGCTTTCTTACCGGACCCGGCGTCCGAGGCTGTGTGGACTAACTCTTACCCAGCAGCAGAAGCCGACCGGCAGGGGATTTCAGGTCCTCAGGCCCAGAAACCCGAAGGCACGGTCACACGTGTGGGACCAGCACCGCCATCGTGGAGCGGAAGCCAATAGAAGGCCCCGAGTCACCGGCCATACGGGTGAGCACCACACAGTACACTCAGGGACGTGGGCTACTTATATCCGCTTCTAGCAAGGTAGCCAGAAGAGTACAGTCAGTTTGGGAGGCCTACAACTCCGCCTGGCCAGGGGAGATCCCATCTGCTCAAGGACTGACCAGGCCCCGTTCGCTAGCAAGTACTCCGGGAGGGTCTATCGTTGTTACCAGTAAAGACCCTGAATTACACCGCACCGTCTCTGAGTGGTTCCTGCTACCCCCATCTTCCACGTCGGCTGCCCTGAGGCCATACCCCTCCCGTTGGGGGTTATACTATCACGCTGCACAATTCTACACCGGCCTGCAGCGGCAGCTCCATAGCTGCAAATCAACGGGTGGCGTAGTCGACACTCAAATAACATCTATCAAGACTGCCACACACTGAGTCTGACTCCCTGGGCACGGACCGGGTCCCCGCCACTCGGAGACTACAACCCTCATCTGATCCGGTTCCGGGTAAGCCCCCGTGTGCGAGACGCTGCGCGACACAGCAGGCCCAGGGGCGCGTCACATCTTCCTCACAGACCGGCAGTTTGCCGGGGACACCCTACTCAAGCCCGTCTAAGCACAACTGCCAGCCCTCGGTCCCTCAGATGTGGACAAGTAAAAGACCATTTCCTCCTAGCCATGACAAAGCTAAGAGGTTGAATTTCACCATCTGCAAGCTGTGGGCTACAGAAATGCTGCCTTTCCGCCTGGTGGACACAGAGGATTTTCGATACCTTATGTCCGTCGCAGTGCCCCAGTACCAGATGCCCATTCGGCACTACTTCTCAAAGAAAGGTGTGCCTGCGCTCCACCAGCATGTCGCACACAACATCACCGCTTCTTTGAGAAACTCTGTGTGTGACAGGGTGCATTTCACCACAGACACTTGGACGAGTAGGCATGGACAGGGGCGTTACATGTCGCTGACTGGGCACTGGGTAACTATGGTGACAGCAGGACAAGGGGCTGCTGTCCAAGTCTTACCGTCCCCACGAGTTGTGCGTCAATCCTCTTTATCTCGAAGTTTCTCCACTGCTTCTGCCTCCTCAACCTCCTCTCGGTCCTCCACCTGCACCCAAAGCCTGTCTGGTAATTGCCACCTGCTTTCTAACTGCACAGAAGGAATCCTGCACTCCTCCTTACTATGCTTACTTTGAAATGTCTGGGAAATGTGAGTCACACAGCTGAGGAGTTGTGGTCAGCTCTGGAGACTCAGTTTCATGAATGGTTGTCTCCACTGGACCTGCAACCAGGGAAGGCCGTGTGCGACAATGCTGCAAACCTGGGTGCGGCCCTTCGCCGGGGCAATGTCACACACGTGCCTTGTATGACTCACGTGTTGAACCTGGTTGTCTAAGCAATTTTTAGCCCACTTTCCCGGACTAGATGGCCTTTTGCAGAGGGCACGGTCGCTATGTGCTCACTTCCGCCTTTCGCATCCCGCAGCTCAATGTTTCACCACTTTTTTAGACCATCCTTTGCAAGGCCACAGGAGACAAGAAGTATGACACATAGTCAACGCCTAGAGAGGATGGTACAGGAGTATCTCCAAGTGAACATCGAAGCCATGACTGTGTCACTGGACCCTTGCTCATTTTGGGATTCCAATCTGGAAAAATGGCCGGAGCTCGCCACTCACGCCTTGGAGATCTTGTCATGCCCTGCAGCCAGCGTTCTCTCTGAGCGTGTGTTCAGCGCTGCTGGTGGTGTGCTGACAGATAAGCGCACGCGGCGGTCTACTGAGAATATAGACAGACTCACGTTCATAAAGATGAACAAATCATGGATTCGCAAGGCCTTTTCTACCCCTGTGTCATCCTGGGGAGACTAAAAGCTTGAGGATTTGGTAAAATCACCTCACCAACCGTTTTAAGCAACTGTGGGACAATTGATGCCACTTAACCCTAGAACACATGAACATAAAAATCTACACTTTCACATACCTGGGGCCTTTTAGGCCCGTGTGCAAATAACATGGAATAACTCAAACTCAAATGACAAACAACTATATACATGAAGAATACCTAGAGTTTCAAAATTCTAACTAAAGTAATCTTGCAGAAAATAGAAAACAATTAACAGGGCGGGCCTGCGGGGCCCCAGGTATGCGTTCTAGGGTTAAGTGGTGTCTGTGCCACAATTTTTGGAAAAAATGGAGACTCTTTTTGGAGTCCCCTTGCTGTGTCTTAAGTGACATTGGCATCGTCAATTTCAGGTGGGTTGGGTCGCTCCCCCCCCTTTTAACTGTAAGAAACTACATACACTATGGCTTTGGGTAACACAGAAGGTTGAGTCTGAAGAGCTGTTTACTCAGAGGTCTGTTCCAAAGCTTCAGTGTCTGCTAGTCAGCGTAGAATTTTTAACTGCATCTAGCCTAGGCAATACTTTGGGCGTAGTAGCCCAGCTGCGAAGCAAGCTGCACCGCCTGTGCATCTAATAAGAATTTTTAAATGCATCTAGCCTAGGCAGACTGTGGGGACCCCCAACCAAACCCAGATGCTCAGCCTCCCTACCGCCCCCCTTTCCTTGACAATACAATAATGTAACTCTTACAACTGGATGGGTGAGGATCGGTCACAGCTTTATTAACTCTTTATACTCATTCCATTAGAAAGGCATTTTATTTCTAAAATAATTCAGCTTGTTGCAGCATGCCCTGGGTCTCCACTCCGGCAAGTTGGCCAACAAGTGTAACTCTCCAACATGTCCTTTCTATTTCCAGGCCACGGAGGATCCTGCGTACTCGTATGCAGGACTCTGACTCCCACCCATCACTCTTAACGCTTGTTCCACTCCGTCCTGGAGTCCTGACAGGAATATGTCCAGTCCAATATCCATTAAGTGAACACCGTCGGGCCGTATGAGGCCTGCTTTATCTCCTTCCAGTTGTCGGTGTCGTATCACTACACCGCCTCTGTCTCTTCTAAATTTTGCCATCCGAATATTTATTACCCGCCTTGTCCGTTCGATGGCCGTGATGTCTCGCGCACCTTGCCATACCGCTATCGGCACAATCTCTGACCATACTATAGTTAGTTTTGTGAAAAATTCTCTGAAGCGCTCAGTGTCTAGTTTCATTATTGCCATTAGTTATGCGCTCTTGTGATGACCTAGGTTGTTTCCCCCGGCCTGTCTAACTAAGATGACCAGACCTCTTGCCTCTCTCCCTACCTTGATTACCTCCATTAGTACCTGTGGCCATAGCAGGCCTCTAATACCTCTCCAGATGAAATATGTGTTATGAAACTCTAATTTCCTCCCACCTGGGCGGACTTTCGCCCTTTTTTCTGCCCAATATATATACGAGTGGCCTATCACCCACACTGTTGGCTTAGCGTCACCTGTAAAAGAAACAAACCACGTTAGGATAACAAGTCCGGTCTTATGTATTTCGCCAAACACGTGGATTGCCATCTCCCTATCCTCTGAACTTCCGTTTCTGACAGTCCTGCTCTTGCTGCTTCCGTGGCCGCACCTATGCGGAATGAGTGTGTCCCGTAATGTTTGGGGTGGTTCCTTGCCGATGTTATGCATTTATTAAATATAGCTTGGAACTGGTATCTTGATAATGGCGTTCCATCAATGTGTGATAGGAAGAAATTACTTTGTGATCTGATGGTTATATATGTTTTTACTATTGTTACCTGACTCAGTGTACCGTTTGTGGGTTGTAGAAGTACCCAAGTGCCCCTGCCCGCTGGAACCATTTTCGATTGGCATATGCGTAGACGTATTGCATTATTGGCTATGACTACGTCCTGGTATAATAAGCCTCCACTGGTGGTAATTTTGGATTGAGGGACTAATTCGCTTATGCATAGCACCCCAAAGGAGGCGATCGCCAATGCAGTAGACAGTAGTGTTGCTTCAAATTGTGAGTGTCATGTTAATGGTGTTAGGGATATGATGTGAGAAATCAGTTTTAGTGACACGGGACGGGACGTCTACACTCCTGACTTGGCTGACCCCTTTTCCACCCTTTTATGGATTGTCTGATGATGAATCTTTGTCACATCTCCCCAATTCAGTAGTTGGAAGTGAAATGCTACTCCGGTCAGACACCGCTGCGCTGACGCCCCTGATATGCCCCTCATCATTAGCTGGTGGAGAAATTCTATGGTGACTTGTGATCTGGCTTGTTCACATTGGTCAACCCGTCTGCCTGCTACTAGTCGAGTCCACTCTTCCCATGCCTTACCGTATGCTTGCCACATCGACGGGGCAACTGACACTTTGATTAATGGCATCAACTATTTGCCACTAGATCCCATAGGGAGGGTGGGCAACTGTTGCCCGATGGGTGGGCGTTGGGGAAGAGCTCTGTGAAAATCTGCCAATTGAATTGTAATAAAGCATTAGCAGCAGCTTTAGACCCCTCAGCATCGTGGCTAGCGCGGACCCATACATTGTGTTTTAGGCACAGGAATGCTAGCCGGCCTAGTAGGCCTAGCACTGGGAGAGACGATGATGCCATCTTATTAATGCAGTGCGCTAGGCTGTTGTTTTTTGTTATGAAGCGTATATTTTTGTTAACCAGGCGCGCGCCCCATAATTCTATTGCTACCACTATTGGGAAGAAAAATTATTTTCAGGGCTAGATGCAGCTAAAAATTATTATTCATCTAAAAGCTGGTGGAGCTTGGTATAGATGGCCTAATACAATGAGTACCACACACTGCTACAAGCCGAAATATTTTTTCAGAGCTAGATGCAGAAAAAAAAATATATTGAATTTGCAACCTGCTGGAGGTTAGTATAGATGGACTAATAGAACAAGTCCCACACACTGCTAGAAGCCGAAGCCCAAATATTTTTTCAGAGCTAGATGCAGATAAAAATTATTTTGAATTTGCAACCTGCTGGAGGTTAGTATAGATGGACTAATAGAACAAGTCCCACACACTGCTACAAGCCGAAGCACAAATATTTTTTCAGAGCTAGATGCAGATAAAAATTATTTTGAATTTGCAACCTGCTGGAGGTTAGTATAGATGGACTAATAGAACAAGTCCCACACACTGCTACAAGCCGAAGCCCAAATAATTTTTCAGAGCTAGATGCAGATAAAAATTATTTTGAATTTGCAACCTGCTGGAGGTTAGTATAGATGGACTAATAGAACAAGTCCCACACACTGCTACAAGCCCAAATATTTTTTCAGAGCTAGATGCAGAAAAAAATTAGATTGAATTTGCAACCTGCTGGAGGTTAGTATAGATGGACTAATAGAACAAGTCCCACACACTGCTACAAGCCGAAATATTTTTTCAGAGCTAGATGCAGAAAAAAATTATATTGAATTTGCAACCTGCTGGAGGTTAGTATAGATGGACTAATAGAACAAGTCCCACACACTGCTTCAAGCCGAAATATTTTTTCAGAGCTAGATGCAGAAAAAAATTATATTGAATTTGCAACCTGGTGGAGGTTAGTATAGATGGACTAATAGAACAAGTCCCACACACTGTTACAAGCCGAAGCCCAAATATTTTTTCAGAGCTAGATGCAGATAAAAATTATTTTGAATTTGCAACCTGCTGGAGGTTAGTATAGATGGAATAATAGAACAAGTCCCACACACTGCTACAAGCCGAAGCCCAAATATTTTTTCAGAGCTAGATGCAGATAAAAATTATTTTGAATTTGCAACCTGCTGGAGGTTAGTATAGATGGACTAATAGAACAAGTCCCACACACTGCTACAAGCTGAAATATTTTTTCAGAGCTAGATGCAGATAAAAATTATTTTGAATTTGCAACCTGCTGGAGGTTAGTATAGATGGACTAATAGAACAAGTCCCACACACTGCTACAAGCCGAAGCCCAAATATTTTTTCAGAGCTATATGCAGATAAAAATTATATTGAATTTGCAACCTGGTGGAGGTTAGTATAGATGGACTAATAGAGCAAGTCCCACACACTGCTACAAGCCGAAATATTTTTTCAGAGCTAGATGCAGAAAAAAATTATATTGAATTTGCAACCTGCTGGAGGTTAGTATAGATGGACTAATAGAACAAGTCCCACACACTGCTACAAGCCGAAATATTTTTTCAGAGCTAGATGCAGAAAAAAATTATATTGAATTTGCAACCTGCTGGAGGTTAGTATAGATGGACTAATAGAACAAGTCCCACACACTGCTACAAGCCGAAGCCCAAATATTTTTTCAGAGCTAGATGCAGATAAAAATTATTTTGAATTTGCAACCTGCTGGAGGTTAGTATAGATGGACTAATAGAACAAGTCCCACACACTGCTACAAGCCGAAGCCCAAATATTTTTTCAGAGCTATATGCAGATAAAAATTAGATTGAATTTGCAACCTGGTGGAGGTTAGTATAGATGGACTAATAGAATGATGCTATGCCCAAAAGGTTTTACTTCACTAGGTGCAGTAAAAAAAATTGTATTCTATACACAGGTGGTGTAGCTTGCAACACAGATAGGCTTCTCCACTGACTAACACACACTGCATAAAGGATTTGCTTTGCAAGATTTAGCCAAATGCTGTGAAAAAAACTTGCACAGCACTGGCACAGACCTGCCTGGCAAAAAGTGATAGGAACTGATGTAACCTAGTCCTGAAAAGGACTGCAATTACAATTAGTCTTTACTCCCAACCTATCTATTTAAGAGCACAGACCTGCCTGATAAAAGTCATAGGAAATGATGTCACCTAGTCCTTAAAAGGACTGCAATCACAACTATTCCTTACTCCCAAGCTATCTGTAGATTTGTGCGAAAATTGGCTTGAAATTAACAAAGTATAGCGCACACAGCAACAGCGGTGCCATCTAACAAGCAGCTGCAGCAGTGAGAAAATGGCGGCGACGGAGAAAATATGGCTGGGTCTTATAGGGCAAGGACATGTGACATACACTGCCAATGACACATGCCCTTGCTTGTGGGAAAAAAAGCAGTTCGCTCCGTGTGTGCGCTGCTGATAGGCTGACAGATTGCACCTCCCCATTGTAAATGCGGGAAAGAGAAAAAAAAATGGAGATCTTCATTATTTCTGCATAGATCCATCCCCTGCCCCTCCCCCCACCCCGCTGTACACTCAAACTGCGTATTAACATTCATTTTCAGCATTACTGAGAAAAAATCCAGTTATGATTTTGGTGCACGAACAGTTATCGAACATAACCTCGAACAGCCAAATTTTTTTCAAATCGTTCGGGTTCGCCGAACGGCTCGAACACCGCCCAAAACAGCTCGAATTTGAGATTGGCGAACAGTTCGAGTCGAACAGTTCGAGTCGAACACCGCTCATCTCTATTGAAAAGTGGCTCAAATCTGCACCCAGAGAGTTGTGGTGGATGACTGCCACTCTAAATGGTTTTGTGACGCTAAGTCACTTCTCACGGATAAGCCATGAGTAGGGATAGTCAAGGAGTCTGAGGTCAAAAGCCAGGAAGATACGTCATAAACAGAAGGAAGAGACAAAGGCGTAGTCAGGTAACAGTCCGAGGTCAAAATACCAGGAAGATAGTGGATCAGAACAAAAGGATTAAACAGATAGATGGTAAGAACGAGGTCCAAGGTCAGGCAACAAATGATCAACAAACAGAACACAAAGCACAGAGAGACAAACCACAAAAAATCTGAATGTATGTCTGGCAGAGGTCTGGGACTAACAGCCCAGTGAAGTAGCCGGGCAATCATCTGGGACAATGAACAACTGGAGACAGTCAGCACCTCCCAGTCTCAGATTGGACGGCCGAGCTGTCAAAACACCGAGAGCTTCAAGATTCCCCTGTACTAGATTTGATGGCTGAGACATCAGTAACTGCATCCCAGAGACACTGAGGGGTGGAATCGTGACAGGTCTCTGATTATAAGTGTTGCACCCCAAAGTTTAGTGCTGGGTCTACTATTAATCAACTTATTTATTAAAAATATAGAAGATGGGATTTATACTGTTGCTTCTATTTTTGCTGATGATACCCCCCTAGTACTATAGTGCATCCTATGGAAGATGTTCATAAGTTTCAGGCTGAGTTGAACAAAATGAGTGGTATATGAGGTTCAATGTGGAAAAATGTAAAGTTATGCACTTGGGCACTAATAATATGTGGGCATCTGTCATGTTGTTGGGTATCCCGGGACCAGGGGCTCCTTCTCCTGTTCCTAACGCTAGGGATGCCCTAGCTGGCTCTGTTCCCCGGATTACTTCTGAAGGGGAAGATGTTGGGGCCACGTACCTTGCCTAAGCTCCTCAATCCCTCCTCAGTCTGTTCCCTCCCCCCACCCAGGGAAGAAGGGAGTAGTAGTGTATTGCAATACACCAAAGAAAAACCAAAGTAGGAGAAGGAGAGGATTAACACAAAACCAAAACAATGCAACAGTCTCAGCTAAATCCACCAAACGCCTTCTCAAACAACAACAACCCACCAAACTCCTAACAATGCACCAATGAAGGTATCTCTGGCAATGACTGGTTGCCAGGGTCCAGCATATATAGGAGAGGGGAGTGGCTAACAATGAACAGCTGCCAGCGTTAAGGCAGGTAAGCTTCCAGGAGCTCTCAACTGAGTAGATTAACCCTGCACTGATAGAAGAAACCTGCACAGTTTAATATGAAGGTGAAGTGCTTCTAGTCAGTGCAGGAGTAGGAGGAATCAGACGCTGCAGTCTTCTGGCTCCTCTCTGTTGCAGTAAACCTGTGACAGCACCATATGATTTGGGGAAAGAAAACTAGGAGAGTCACTTGTAGAGAAGGATCTGAGTGTACTTGTAGATTGTAGACTAAATAACATGCAATGTCTATCATCAGCTTCTAAGGCCATGCATGAACTCGTGAGAAAGGGACATAATACTATAATTTTACAAAGGATTAGTGCGACTCCATCTGGAATATGCAGTCCAGGAGTTAGAAGAAGTGCAAAGAGCCACAAAACTGATTCTGGGCGTCGAGAATGAAAAATTTAAATAATTACATTTATTTAGTCTTGAGAAGAGACATGATTAATTTGTACAAGTACATAAATGGCTCATACAAAAGGTACGGTCAAAAGCTGTTTTATCTAAAACTCCATAAAAAAACAAGGAAGCACTCCATCCGTCTTGAGAAAGAAAGGTTCAGTCTCCAGTGGAGAATCACCATAAGAAATAAAAATACCATAAGAAATAATAATCTGTGGAATAGTCTATCTCAGGAGCTGGTCACAGTTGGAACCATTATTGGTTTAAAAAATAAAAGGCTTAAATGCATTTTTAGCATAAAATAACATAAATGCAAACGTAAAAGTGTAAAGTTGTTTTTTTTTTTAAATTTGATCTGTTAAATCGAAAATTGGGACCAGGAGGGAAATATTAGCTCTTTGGAGTGGACTGAATCATGCATTGTGGTTGTGCATTCGGAACTTCTCTTTGTTATTTCCCAGTCCTCAGTTGAACTTGATGTATATGTGTCTTTTATCAGCTGTATTAACTATGTAACCATCTAAAGTTTATACTCTCCTAATTCAAACAACCGATTCTTCTTTTCCGCTGCACACATAGTTGGCCGGGAGTGTAACGCAGGGTGTGGGAAAGACTTAGTGCAACACAGAGGGTAGATGGAAAGGGAGCCCAGACACGAGAGAAAGGGGAGAATGGAGACCTCCTAGACTGGTCTAGTGTCACTCTGTCTCAACTACCATCCCTATATTAGTTCTTCACAAATCGCCACACGCGTGCCTCGCCCTGACTTTCCCTGGCATATGGCTAAGGCTAGGGATGGAAGGAGATGAGCACTAGTCAATCTCCCCTAAACTCTATAGACAACAAGGGTAGACAAACAGGGGGGGGTTGCTTAGCTTTAGTCGAGTCCAGCCAATGCACACATGGCCTCAAGCTCCAGAGAAGACAAAGTACTGCTCTTGCTAAAGCCTCACATGTAGTAATGACTATCGCCAGCACTTCCCTCTCAGATACACCAGGTATTTATACACTCAGGCCAGGGAGCTAATTAGTCAGAGAGAGTTAGCCGCTGGGTCCTAGAGACAGTCAGCCTCTAAGAAGATGTCTGTAATGCCAAGCATAGAGATCTCCTTCAACTAACTGGAGGGCAACTGTCTGTCCCCTCTGACATATCCGTGACAGGGAGAGGTGGCTTAATGCAGTGACGTCATTGTACCACCTGCTCCAGAATCTTGATGACTTGTTGACACTGATACAGTTCACTCATTCAGAGATCTGGTTCACCCATCTGGAAAGCCGGGATATGTGCACTTACCCAGATCTTTGGTTCTAGCAATGCCACTCCAACTTTCCGTTTTTGTTTTAAGAATCTTGCTCCCAGGGCCACCATCCCTGTTCCCTCTCCTCCAAGCTATGCCACCATATAATACATATATATTTTTAGATTTGAGAGTGAATGTGCTTGTTGTACAACCCTTT
This sequence comes from Phyllobates terribilis, assembly GCF_046119375.1. Classification (NCBI taxonomy): domain Eukaryota; kingdom Metazoa; phylum Chordata; class Amphibia; order Anura; family Dendrobatidae; genus Phyllobates; species Phyllobates terribilis. The sequence goes on along the minus strand of NW_027362768.1, from coordinate 291,633,917 downwards.
TAATGTACGGACCAGCCAGTTCAGACAATTACAATACATACATAGGTATAGACAATCTGCTCTTTGATCTGTCTAGAAGAAGGAGGCATACACTCTTCACTCATAATTCCCTAAAGTAGCAGTTGAAAATAGGTTTTCTAAACCAGAAAATCCATTTAATATTTCTATTAATCTGCTTTAACTATTTAGCTATAAGAAACAACTTCCTGAAAGTCTCTATGTGTTAATGCAGTTCATTCTTTAGTATAAATAAGTTCATTTATAAGCCATGTGTTTTATTAATCCATAGGATTGTGTCAAATAAACAGGAAGACATATGCATGATGAGAAATATTTTTGAACAAGTGACCTCATGATACATATATACATTTTAAAAAAAGCTTGTAATACTTTTACAGAACAGTATGTTGTAACATAAGATGTATGACATTATTGCAAAGAAATAAAATACCTAGAATGTTGTGGGGTCTACGTGTAAGAGATGGAAAGAGGAAATGATCTTTAGAAGGGGTTTCACATGCTAGGTTGCTGAAATAACCAACCCGGGTTCCCTCGGCCCTTGAATACATTTTCTTTTTAGTGTATGTTTCAATACTTTCTTTGGAAAAGAAACATTCTGAAAGTAGTAAATTGAAGCATTACCAATTGTGTATCAGGACAGAAAATAAAGCATATCACTAGGATATGCTATCAATTTCCAACCGTTGAGAGACCGATCGATATGACCCTAGCAGATCACTTTAATGAAGTCCTTGGTGCTCGGAAAGTGCTATGCTTCTTTATCTCACCAACTTGCACTGGAGGTTGCTTGGCTGTCCATTGACTGTAATGGGTTGACATCATATTGGTTGGACTGGCACTGATGAGACTTTGTTGGCACATTGTAGTAATAAGCCATTATTGTCTTTCCCAAGAAGACTGTAGTTATTGATAACTCTAGGATAGATAAATAGAAAGATAGATAGATAGATAGATAGATAGAAGACATATTGCAGAGATGAGCAATTTTATCTGTGCTGCTCGGGTGCAGCATCCAGTCCGGACCTCTGTTGCAGCAGATCTTCTCTTTAGATCCTTGGTCCTACATCCTGGACACTTCTGTTGTGTACTAGGCCCTGTGATATCATGATTTCATTTGAGACCTATTCACTAAGCCTCACCCAAGCTTCACAAACATCATGACATGTATTGTGCCATGATGACCTGACTTTGCAGGACTTGGTAAGCACCAGAAGCACCAAGAATGCCGTGTTAAGGATGTAGGGCGCAGAGGAGAAGACCAGCTGTCACAGAAGACCGAACTGAACACTTAACCAGGGCAGCACAAATCCTAATCTCTAATAGATAGAGAAAATTACTCAGGAACCCCAATTATGTTGCATTTTCATGTATAAACTCCAACTAATGGGACAGGGAATTATCAAGAGATCGGATCCAACCGTTAAATAGCCGTTTTGTTGAAATTCTGGAAATGACAGGACAAGTTAGTGGAAACATTTAATAGGAAATATAATCAGAGTATGTCTTTATTGTGAGATCAAAGAAAAAAAAATAATGGTTTGTATAAAAAAGATTTATTAGAGTGGAAATGAAAAGCTATAGTGAAAAATTATGGACATAGTTCTAGAATGAAGCACTGTGGTGCATGAAGGACAGGGTAATTGAAAAGTTATCATGACCACTTAAGGAAGATTTGATAGTGGCTCTTTATGGGAAAAGATATAGGAAGATTTATTAGGATCCATTATTTTAGTATCAGATAAGGTGTTTCTTCCATTCAGTAAATTGAGCAGACGGGATGAGAATAACTGTTAGACCAGCACAGGGAATTTGTATGCGAAACTCTATCTTTTGGAGGGTATAGGTGCTTTGATGGACCAGTGGTAGATGGTATAGTCACAATAATATTTCAAATCTGGCTATTATAAAACATAACATCCATTTTACAGGTCACTAAAACTATGCACTGTGTTTCGGAACAGCCTTCCCTTGACTTAAGTTGTCCCCATAAATTTGACAATATGGTTGATTATACTTTTTTTAGTATTTCATACTGTACTATTTGCGTTCTAAAATATCAGACGGCAGAGGTGTCAACATTTTTGCCGACCAAGCAAGATGGAAGAATTTAGGCATTTTAGATATATGCAATTGGAGCATTAAACAACATATACAAATGAGCGCAGTGCCGAACCATGATATGAACAGACTAGAGCGTTCGATAGCGTATGCATACCGGTCAGTCAGTCTCAAGTGAGTCATATCTTCAGCCCACAGCGGGATTGGCACCACGCTGACAGCTGAAAAGGTAAAATGCAGGTCATACCATTCCCTTTGTAAGCTTAGATTAATTATTTTAAAAGATTTTTCTAAAAATACATAGAGTGGAGAACAACTTTAATTAGGAGAAGATGATAAATAATGAATTTTTACTTCACTTACGTTACAATTTCACACAGTCTTGAGAGATTATTTCATTACTATTTCAAAAGTCTACAGAATTTTTTTTTTCTGTACTGAAGCCTGCATGGAGTCGGTGCTCCTGAGTCACCGAAAAACTTCAACATGAAGTCAGGTTGTTCTACGATGACAGATCCTTAAAATGCAACTGTGAATCGGACCGTCAAGACATCTAGCAGGTGCCAATTAGGGAACTAAAACCTATTGTGTGCTATATGTATTTAGTTTGAACTACCTCTTACTACTTTCTTCGCCAATCACAAGTACCAAGAAGGCTCCCACAAGTAGACACTTTCAGGTTATTATCTAAGAACTTATTCAGATGCTTGTGATTCCTGTACGTCTTCTTTCTGTGATTTTTACAAATAGAAAAAAAGCTCATTACGTTCTATGGTGCAATTTACATGTACAAGTGCTTCTCACTAAATTAGAATATCATCAAAAAGTTAATTTATTTCAGTTCTTCAATACAAAAAGTGAAACCCATATATTTTATAGTGTCATTACAAACAGAGTGATCTATTTCAAGTATTTATTTCTGTGAATGTTGATGATTATGGATTACAGCCAATGAAAACACAAAAGTCATTATCTCAGTAAATTAGAATACTTTATAACAACAGCTTGAAAAATGATTTTAAAATCCGAAATGTTGTCCTACTGAAATGTATGGTCAGTAAATGCCCTCAATACTTGGTCAGGGCTCCTTTTGCATCAATTACTGCATCAATGCGGCAATGTGGCATGGAGGCGATCTGCCTGTGGCACTGCTGAGGTGTTATGGAAGCCCAGGTTGCTTTGATAGCAGCCTTCAGCTCATCTGCATTGTTGGGTCTGGTGTCTCTCATCTTCCTCTTGACAATACCCCATAGATTCTCTATAGAGTTAAGGTCAGGCGAGTTTGCTGGCCAATCAAGCAAAGTGATACTGTTGTTTTTAAACCAGGTATTGGTACTTTTGGCAGTGTGGACAGGGGCCAAGTCCTGCTGGAGAATGACATTTCCATCTCCAAAAAGCTTGTCGGCAGAGGGAAGCATGAAGAGCTCTAAAATTTCCTGGTAGATGACTGCGCTGACTTTGGTCTTGATAAAACACAGTGGACCTACACCAGCAGATGACATGGCTCCCCAAACCATCACTGATTGTGGAAACTTCACACTAGACCTCAAGCAGCTTGGATTGTGGCCTCTCCACTGTTCCTCCAGACTCTGGGACCTTGATTTCCAAATGAAATGCAACATTTACTTTCATCTGAAAACAACACCTTGGACCACTGAGCAACAGTCCAGGTCTTTTTCTACTTGGCCCAGGTAAGACGCTTCTGGCGTTGTCTATTGGTCATGAGTGGCTTGACACAAGGAATGTGACACTTGTAGCCCATGTCCTGGATACGTCTGTGTGTGGCGGCTCTTGAAGCAATGACTCCAGCAGCAGTCCACTCTTTGTGAATCTCCCCCAAATTTTTAATGGCCTTTTATTAACAATCTTTTTGAGGCTGTGGTTATCCCGGTTGCTTGTGCACCTTTTTCTACCACACTTTTTCCTTCTACTCAACTTTCCATTAATATGCTTGGATACAGCACTCTGTGAACAGCCAGCTTCTTTAGCAATGACCTTTTGTGGCTTACCCCCCTTGTGGAGTGTGTTAATGACAGCCTTCTGGACATCTGTCAAATCAGCAGTCTTCCCCATGATTGTGAAGCCTACTGAAACAGACTAAGGGACCTTTTTAAATGCTTAGGAATCCTTTGCAGGTGTTTTTTGTTAATTATTCTAATTTACTGAGATAATGACTTTTGTGTTTCCATTGGCTGTAAGCCATAATCATCAACATTAACAGAAATAAACACTTGAAATAGATCACTATGTTTGTAATGACTCTATATATATATATTATATATTTCACTTTTTGTATTGAAGAACTGAAATAAATTAACTTTTTCATGATATTCTAATTTAGTGAGAAGCACTGGTATCTGTTTTTTGCGTGTCGTGTGTCCGTAAAAAAATCTTGGAGAAACTTCCGTTGTTGATCTGAGTGTCAGATCAAAATTACCCATATAAGTCAATGGGTCTGTGAAAAATTGCTGAAGCGCACATTGTCAACAGTGTGCAATTTGTTTGCTGTCCGAAATCAGATCTCTTGCTTTGCACTGAGGAGGGGCAACACCCCGAAACACTTGTCTGCAAATGGAGATTCTGGTTTGGCTTTTATCCTAAATCATGGGGCAAAGCTCGTTAAAGGGTCAATAATGACTTGTAGAATTGCTACTTCAAATAGTTGACACTAGAGTTCAAGTCCTCTTCCTCTCTGAAGAGGCAATTTGCGTCTTTAATACTGTAATGGATAGGAACAATTTTGTAATTTTTTTTTTCATATAAGAAAATCTCTGATGAAACCTTCATGGTAAAAACTAACACACTGACCAAACACTCATCACTTTTGGATCCAAAACAGTGATGAAAATCAATCTGCATTTCTACGCACAGGAAATATCAGTGATGTTTGAAAGTCTATGTTGGCTATATGTAGGTTCTCTTAGTAATTCTGATAACCCAGGATGACTCAGCTTTGGTATATTAAACTCTACTGCCATATTAAGTTAGAGCAGCAGTGGGACGAGCTTGTTTAGTGGCCAAGATACACTTTTCATGATGCAACCTGTCAAACTTAGTCCCTGAAGTAAAGATCACTGCCATTGCCCCACAGAAAGTTTGAACGTTTGTGTGATTATTATATACAGTAGTATGCAAAAAGTTGTAGGCAGGTGTGGGAGAAAAAAACTGCAAAGTAAGAACACTTTCAAAAATAGAAGTATTTATTTTCATCAAGTAACAAAATGCAAAGTAAATTAACAAAAGAGAAATCAAAATAAAATCAATGTATAATTCTTCTAGGTACATTTGATCAGTTTTTGAAGGAACTCGGCAGGGAGATTGTTCCAAACAGCTTAGAAAACTAATCACAGATCTTCTGTGGATGTCGCTTGTGCAAATCCTTCTGTCTCTTCATGTAATCCCAGAAAAACTGGATGATGTTGAGATCAGAGCTCTGTGGGGCCATATCATCTCTTCTAGGACTCCTTGTTCTTCTTTACTCAGAAGATAGTCTTTAATAACATTGGCTGTATGTCTGAGGCTGTAGTCGTGCTGCAGTATAAATTTTAAGTTACTCAGACACCCTTCTGATGGTATTGCATGATGGATAAGTCTGTGTCTGTATTACTCAGCCTTGAGGACATTACAAAATGGGCAACATAGAGGACTGTAGACACAGTGGTCAGCCAAGTAAACTAAGAGCAAGGAGTCCTGGAAGTGATGATATAGCCCCCCATAGTCCCCTGATCTCAATATTATTGAGTCTGTGTGGGAGAACAGAAAGGCTTGCACAAGCCTACATCCACAGAAGATCTGTGGTTAGTTCTCCAAGATATTTGGAACAACTTCCTTCCGAGTTCTTTCGAAAACTATGTGCAAGTGTACCTAGGAGAGTTGATGATTTGTTGCTGTTTTGAAGTCAAACCAAATATTGATTTCATTTAGATTTCTCTTTTGTTCACTCACTTTGCATTTTGTTAATTGACAAAAATAAACTACTAACACTTCTAATTTTTAAATCAGTCTTACTTTGCTGCATTTTATCCACTCCTGCTTAAAACGTTTGCACAGTATTGTATGTTTGCACCATAGAGAAAGTCCACACAGCTCTGCTCCATACCCGATTAGCAGTGTGTAGTTTAAAAATTGTCTTATGGTTTTCTTAAAATACAAAAAACAAACTAAAAAAAAACAACAATCTCATCCATAAGATCTTGACAACTCCTCCGTACTTTGGCCAGTGTCCTCTCCCAGTCTCCTGACTTCTTCTTCTGGTCTGGGAGCATCAGTTGACCTGTGTAGCCAATCTATGGCCATAGATTGGCTGCAGCAATCACATTCCATCTGAGCTGGAAGAAAGAGCTAGCAGACTCTTTCTTCCAGCTCAAGTGGAATGGGACCACTGTAGGCAATCAGTGGCCACTAATGCAGTCTTAAAGTGGTTTTCCAGGCAAAAAATTTGGATGACCTAATCTTGGGATAGGTTATCAATAGCAGATTATGGAGGTTCAACATCCGGCACCCCCACCAATCAACTATTAGTGCCGGCTGTGACCAAATATAAATTTAGATTGACTTGATATTGCCTGGGCAACCAATTTAAATGCTTGGATGGATCCTGTTTCCATTGTTTAACTGGTGGAAAAAAAAACTAGATCTATAATAGAAAATCTGCCTGTTTTTAAGACACGTCGCTCATATCTATTGGCAATAATCACAGGACAATGACTGGAATATTATATTTGTGAGAAGTGAAAGAGAAGCCACAGGTTAGTACAATTCAAAGAAATAAAAAAAGTCTGATAATAGATAGCGTATGTTATGGAATCAGTATAAATGGAAGTCCTAATATAAATACATAGGGCTACCAAAGATTAGTCTATACTGTCACCAATAAACGCTAAATACTCAATTTGTATCCTTTATTAAAGCGGATGTCCACTACTTTAGCATTGGATAGGTCAGCAATGTCTGATCGGCCGGGGTCCAATACCAGGCACCCACGCCGATCACCTTTTACCGGTGGCGGAGGCCCAACCACCGGCTGGAAGTACTCACTTGCGGAGCTGGCTGTCTTCTAATAGTGGCCACCACAGGGTACTACACATCCTCCTCCTATTGATTTGAATACCCTGTTGTGGCCACTACAAGGAGGTGGCCAGCTCCACAAGTGAGTACTTCCAGCCAGCGGCTGCCGCCGCTGACACCAGTAACAGCTGATCGGTGGGGGCGCCGGATGTTGGACCCTGACCAATCAGACATTGATGACATATCCTAAAGATAGGTTATATATGAAAAGTAGTGGACAAAAAAAGTAGTGGACTCTTTACTTGTGGGTTGGTAGTTCATCATTGTGATTTGTGCTCACATCGCTGGACCTTCAGGCTTCCAGTAGTAAAAGTAAAATGTAAAAAGCAGAATCAATGTACTGTTCAACCTCAGCACTTCTTTGGCTCATTATATGTACACATGGATCAATTCTCTTCTACTACAGTAAAAAAAAAAACATGGTGAAAGCTTTTAGTATGTAACACCCACACAATATTCTAGTTTTAACTGGGACCAAGTAGTGTAGCTTATGGAGATAATAGTCATAACTAACGTAGGCATCATCTTAGATCCCATACCCTGGGGTCTTGACAAATTTGGTGACCTAGGGGGCCTCCATTACCTACTATAGACTCTATATCCTACATATAAGAACAGCAGCATTATATGCAAAGCCAGAGTTTAGTGAAGAAACATTGTGCAGGTGTCCTGGGGTCTTGACTACCTTGGGGACCTATGGGGCTTTCATTAACTACTCTAAGTTTTTTTGTAATCCAACTCAGCTGAGAAGAGGTGGAGAGGAATTGTGATCATGTATGTATAGCAGGTCTCTCTTTAAGTCTAAGGGTATGTGCACACGGTCCGGATTTGCTGCGGGTTTGACGCTGCGGACTTATGCAGTGTCAAACCTGCAGCGTCCAGATGTTACAGCATAGTGGCCATGGGATTTCTAGAAATCCCATGCCGACTATGCGTATCTGGGCACCTGCTGATCACCCGCGGAAACTGACATGCAGAGCGTCTTTCAGACCGCAGCATGTCAATCTCTCCTGCGAGTCCGCATGTGAGCTTTCCCCATAGAAATAACCTCTATGAGGAAAGTTCGCATGTGAAAAAAAAATGGCACCACTCATTTGCATAAAATGAGCGAAAGCCGCTGGCGGCTCTTCCGCAGCGTCAAACCCGCAGGCCCGAACACTTTGTGGACACATACCCTAAGGGTATGTGCGCGCGATCAGTATTTGCTTGCAAGGTTCTGCACCTATTGGCAGCAAAAAAGCTGCAGAAATTCCGCAGCGTTTTTCATGTGTTTTTGCCTGCGGATTTGCCATGCATTTTTTTCCCAATGCATTGTACAAGAAAAACGCAGGCAAAAACTCACAAAGAATGGACATGCTGCTTATTTAAACGCACGTCAGGAAGATTCCTGATCATGTGCACAGATCTTGCAAATTCTCATGGAAAATGCTGGGATAATGTTTGCAATGCATTTTTGGGGCCAAATCCGGGCAAATTCACTGTGGGAAAAATGCATAAAAAACGCACCGTGTGCACATAGCCTAAGAGTCGATTGTTACTATTGCACCAGTGGCAGACTCAGACAGAAGAGGGTCCCTGAGCAAGAACAGTATATGTCTTTATAAGACAATAGCTTGTCATAATGCACAATTCCACCTACATTGGAGATTACCTAGTATTCTCACAACTCACATGAAACAAAGAAGATATTTATATTCTATAATAATCCTGTATGGTGTCTAAATGCAAAATTAAGGGGTGGGCTCACATACTTACCAACAGTTAGAACTGAAAATTTCCAACAATAAGGCATGCCCACGGGACCACCCAGAAATGTCTAGGAATGATCATGCCAGAACACCCATCTGTGAGAATGCCTTTGAATAGCCTTGTCCCCTTGCTATCTAGCTCAAGGGACTGTCCTGGTAAAATCAGGTTCTCTATAAGCCTTTACTTACCAGTCCTATCAGCACGATTTTGTAATCTAAAAATGGTGCTATAATATTGATTTCATTGATACCTTTGGTGAACAAATCCGCTTTGTTGTTCTTCTCTAACCACCATTTAAAGTTCTCTGCTAATTAGATTTTGGTGCACAGGGGCTGGACTGTGCACTGGGTCTTCTCCTCGCTGTCTGCCATTTCCCGGCCCCTTTGCTGCCTCCAGTCTGTGAATGACAGGTCACTGCTTAGATTTTAAACAGAGGAGGCCAAACAGCTTAGAGATATTATGGAGTAGCAAAAAAATATTTTTTAGCCCATTAGCTATTAGAAATATGGGTAGACTGGTTTCTGGACCAGTGCAAAGTCAATGATCTTAATATACACTAACTAAATCTGCGCCACAGCACTGATCCAGCCTTTTGTAGGTATTGGGTTAAGAGAAAGCTCTCACCTGTCAGTGCAAATCTCAAACCCATTAGTCTCAGGACATCTCTCCGAGGATAGTGGGGGTTAAAACATAAATTTCTAACCGAGCCCACTTAGCACAGTAATATCACGCTCCGCTGCTTCTCAACTGGGACTTACTCACAGCCGCTTCTCGCTTTCTATCTCGTGTCAGATGTGATCTGTAAGAGAAAGGGTGGTGTGATACTCTGCCGTCCTGTAACGATGCAGGACTGAGAAGATCACTGAATTGGATATTAGTGGCGTAAAGCTCTGCAGCTCCGGCAAATACCATAATATTATTAGGTCGATGCTCTACAGGTTTTTTTTTTTTTGCAAGTGGGCTGCCAGTGGCGTCATGATATGCAGTCTACAGGTTCTTGCCTTTCATTATCGGCAGCTTGGAAACCTCTGTAAATCACATTGCAGAATTCCAGGAACACTGTCCAAAAGCCCGAGGCTCAAACAATTAACTGGAAATAATAAAGTAGTGTGTACCGGGTAAGACCGGCAACAAATATACTCTGACATTAACACACAGATACCGATAAATGCTTCTTACATTATGACAAAACGGGATAGACTTGTAAAATTGGTAAAATTCTACAAGTAATATTTCTGTAAAATGAATATCGTGTGGCCTGAGCACTTTGCTATTTCCTTCTTTCTTCCCTTTCTATGAGACCGGAGACGCTGATGTTGCTCAGTAGAAGGTCTGAGATTAGTAACGTCTCACCAACTTGTCAATTATGGCAAAAACACTAAATAATCGTTGAAAAATATTTGAATTTGGTTCAATGGAGCTACTAATTTCTTCTTTTTCAAGCTAACTTTATTAATATTTCCACACTTTAACAAATGCAAACTGGATAGGGAAGGGAGAAAGGAAAAGAAAGGGAAAAAGCTCAAGTAGGCTTCCTACCTTGGTTTAATAGGGAAACTACCTAAATTGGGAGAGGCACGGAAGAAGGGAAAGGTAAAAGGATTAAACAATCTTAACAGGAATATTTATAACAATTTTTACAATGGTTGAACAGTTATTTTTCATTTTGAATGCTTAATCATTACTAATTTCTTCTAAACAACAGCTATGAATTTTTTGAATTTTACATATAAGGGTGTGTGACATTTTTAAATACATCTTGTAGTTTTGCAATTTTCTGCTCTGATGAGAAAACTAACCAATGGCTTATAAACAGAGATGAGTAAACCGGAACTTAAAAGTTCAGGGTTTGTACCAGTCAATTAGTGTCCGGAACTAAACGCTGAACACGTACTTCTCTCGGAAGTCTGTTGCAATGTTCGGATTCAGGAGCAGTCCGTTGCAAAGAGAGAGAGAGAAATTATCCAGCTCAAAAGTCTGGGTCCCCATTGTTTTCAATGGGGTTCAGGTTCTGGTTCAAGTTCGGGCAAAGTTCTGGTACCCAATCCGAACTTCGGAATAAAGTTCGGATAGGTTACTAGAAACCAAACTTCTACGGGTCCGCTCATCCCAACTTATAAACTATGGTAAAATATTCTAAGAAGAGTTTACCATATTTGTTAACAGTCCCAATTTGCTAGGTCAATTCCATTAACTGGACCACATATGTTATGAGATTCAATAAGAGCTAGAGTTGAGCAAAAAGATTTGAAGAACCTTTGTCCAATGTCCACGTCAGACAGGATTTTGCACAGTTATACAGAGTGATCATAAAAATTATGCAGAGCTAGCAACACAGCGAAAAGCATTATATATGTGTGCATACATATACTGTATATGTATATATACAGTACAGACCAAAAGTTTGGACACACCGTCTCATTTAAAGATTTTTCTGTATTTTCATTACTATGAAAATTGTACATTCACACCGAAGGCATCAAAACTATGAATTAACACATGTGGAATTATATACTTAACAAAAAAGTGTGAAACAACTGAAAATATGTCTTATATTCTAGGTTCTTCAAAGTAGCCACCTTTTGCTTTGATGACTGCTTTGCACACTCTTGGCATTCTTTTGATGAGCTTCAATAGGTAGTCACCGGAAATGGTCTTCCAACAATCTTGAAGGAGTTCCCAGAGATGCTTAGCACTTGTTGGCCCTTTTACCTTCACTCTGTGGTCCAGCTCACCCCAAACCATCTCGATTGGGTTCAGGTCTGGTGACTGTGGAGGCCAGGTCATCTGGCGTAGCACCTCATCACTCTCCTTCTTAGTCAAATAGCCCTTAAACAGCCTGGAGGTGTGTTTGGGGTCATTGTCCTGTTGAAAAATAAATGATGGTCCAACTAAACGCAAACCGGATGGAATAGCATGCCGAGGCAAGATGCTGTGGTAGCCACGCTGGTTCAGTATGCCTTCAATTTTGTGTCATCAGCAAAGCACCCCCACACCATCACACCTCCTCCTCCATGCTTCATGGTGGGAACCAGGCATGTAGAGTAGACACTGTGGTTGGAACCAAAGATCTCAAATTTGGACTCATCAGACCAAAGCACAGATTTCCACCGGTCTAATGTCCATTCCTTGTGTTCTTTAGCCCAAACAAGTCTCTTCTGCTTGTTGCCTGTCCTTAGCAGTGGTTTCCTAGCAGCTGTTTTACCATGAAGGCCTGCTGCACAAAGTCTCCTCTTAACAGTTGTTGTAGAGATGTGTCTGCTGCTAGAACTCTGTGCAGCATTGACCTGGTCTCTAATCTGAGCTGCTGTTAACCTGCGATTTCTGAGGCTGGTGACTCGGATAAACTTATCCTCAGAAGCAGAGGTGACTCTTGGTCTTCCTTTCCTGGGGCGGTCCTCATGTGAGCCAGTTTCTTTGTAGCACTTGATGGTTTTTGCAACTGCACTTGGGGACACTTTCAAAGTTTTCCCAATTTTTCGGACTGACTGACCTTCATTTCTTAAAGTAATGATGGCCACTCGTTTTTCTTTACTTAGCTGCTTTATTCTTGCCATAATACAAATTATAACAGTCTATTCAGTTGGACTATCAGCTGTGTATCCACCTGACTTCTGCACAACACAACTGATGGTCCCAACCCCATTTATAAGGCAAGAAATCCCACTTATTAAACCTGACAGGGCACACCTGTGAAGTGAAAACCATTTCCGGTGACTACCTCTTGAAGCTCATCAAGAGAGTGCCAAGAGTGTGCAAAGCAGTCATCAAAGCAAAAGGTGGCTACGTTGAAGAACCTAGAATATAAGACATATTTTCAGTTGTTTCACACTTTTTTGTTAAGTATATAATTCCACATATGTTAATTCATAGCTTTGATGCCTTCAGTGTGAATGTACAATTTTCAAAATCATGAAAAAATACAGAAAAATCTTTAAATGAGAAGGTGTGTCCAAACTTTTGGTCTGTACTGTATATATATAAACTTCCTAGTCAGGCACTGGAAAAGGGTTTTCTGGGCACCTCTTGTGATTATGAGGCCCCTGCAACATCATTACATCACAATGCAATGCATATCATGATAATGCATTAGACTTGGCAACTAGGCCTCACACAACATCCTAGGCTTAGTAATTAGAAGAGGCGCCCAGGATACAAGCATTGCAGTGCCAGCCAATGAAGTTTTCAGGACCCTGTCCTGCCTGCCATGAATGCCTAACGAGGGTCCTGCAAATCTTTTTGCTCAACTATAATATTACCATATCCAAAATAGGGTTTTAGGGCTGTTATTGGTCATTCTTGAAGCCAGGGCTGATGGGCCGGGGAGCTGGGTATCGAACTCCCACGATCAGACTATTGATGACCTATTCTAGGAATAGGTCATCAATGTTAAAGTCTCGGACAACACCTTTAAATATCATGATTTAGGCATTTTAAATGTTGAAAAGTGTGTTTTTGCCAGGCATATTCCTAGTGCTTAATATCTGTGACTCTAATCAGAATATAGCACTCATCTTGGACAAACAGGAACCCGAGTATCCACACCCATAAGATGACACGCTGTCACACACTCCAAGGAACCCACTTGGAAAAATTCACAATAAAAAGTAATAGACAGCTTCCAGGCTTGGAAAAATCTTCTTTTATCCTGCCATCTAAGATGCAACGTTTCGACCAAATACAAGTCTTGACAAAGCCCAGTATTTGGTCGAAACGTTGCCTCTTGTATGGCAGAATAAAAAAAGGTTTTTTTGCTTCGCCCAAACCTGGTCGCTATTACTTTTTATTCTAATCAGAATATAGTGAGTATATCATGAGTTCTCATCAATTTTGCCTTGCTAGGTCATAATGTTTAGTCATAATCTGCAGGCAAAAATCGACATCAAATGGAAATCTCGCACCATCTGATCCTAAACAATCTGCTGAAGGGAGGCTGTGAGAACAGATATGCCTGGGATTTTCCTTATAATATGCACTACAGTAATTAAGTCCAATGACAGATGCTTGTCTTTTTAAATGAGGCCAGAGCCACGGACTAAACCAGGACTCTGATAAGCCTCTACAGTGTACAGCCGAAACATGATTCCGCTCCTCGGCAATTATTACATTCTAAATCAATAACTTTTAGCTTAATGAATGTGTGCGAATCACAAAGGATATTATTTTCTGGACACAAATGGACTGATACAATGAAAGCGTAATTGTTTGTTTTACCAAATTTTTTACTTTTCATATTGTGATAAACGCACAGTGGGTTGAAGGACATTGAAATTTATAGAGATGTAAACTGTTTACTTACTATTAGTGATGAGCGAGCATGTTCATTAATCGAGATTTACGAGCATGCTCGGGTGTTTTCTGAGTATCTTCAGTGTGCTCGGGTCTTATGTTTTAGTCACTCTGCGCGCATGATTTGCAACTGTTTGACAGCTTTAATACATGTGAGGAATGTCTAAGAAAGAGGCATTCCTCACATGTATTAAAGCTGTCAAACAGTCGCAAATCATGCGCACAGAGTGACTCAAACATAACACCCGAGCACACTGAAGATACTTGAAAAACACCCGAGCATGCTGGCTGAAAGGGTTAACAGAACAAACTCACTCATCACTACTTACTATGTGACAACAGAAGGGTGGGATTTAAATTTTTAGAAATCGGTTCCCTAGCCTGCCAACAAAGTTATACTTTTGGCAAATTACTCTCACCCAGTTATTACGGGCTGATGCCTTGCCAGTACTGCGGAGCTTTGTCTTATAGCTGCCAGTGGAGGAAATTAGAGAAGACCGAGTTACATTCTGTAAGAAGGAGCACAAAAGTGAAGCATTCGGAGGACACTATTACTAACGAGTTATTGTGGCTTACACTAATGGAAATGCTGTGGCATACACTATGTCAGGCACACATTTTACTTCAGAAGCTCGTATTGTTCCATTGGGTGTGGATTGCCGGATTGCTATTTGAAAAGAGGTTCTGCAGTAGCTGGAGTATGTGTTAAAAAATAGTGTACCTTTGCCCATAAAATATTAAAAGGAATCTGTCAGTAGGTTTTGCTTTGTAATCTGAGAGCAGGATGATGTAGGGGCAGATACCCTGATTTCAGCAATGTATCACTTAGTTTACTGGCTGCAGCAGTAATGATAGAATCACAGTTTTCTCTGTTGTAGATCTAGCAGAGCTCTACATGCTGAGCTCAGTATAACCCCGCCCACACCACTGATTGGCTGCTTTTTGTGTACATTCAATATTTCCAGAAAGCTGCTAATCAGTGATGGGGGTGGCTGGACTAGGAGGCACTAGGCAGCTTGTCCTGTAATGATATTCTCCTGCTGATAAAACACTGATTGCATTGCAACAGCAAAACACAGCCTAGTAAGTGACACATCGCTGGAATCGGGGTCTCTGTTCCTACATCATTGTGCTCTCAGATTACATAGCAAAAACCTTGTTTCCTTTAAGTAACCTAGTAGTTCTATGGCCTGTAGAAAAAATGTACGTGATCAAAGCCCTCAGCTAACATTCATATTCATGAAATGTGCGTATTTAATTAATTTTATAAAATTATTAATCTTTTAAAATAATCAATTCCTTGTCTCTTTCTAAAACTATAGCACATAATGTATATCGCAATCATGACTGCAACAATATTAAGATCAAGTGGTGGTGTTTGGTCTATATGCTTTATTGAATCCCTTTGCCAGTCTCTATACACACTCAGGCAGGTGTGCACACTGTCCATTGAGCTGTAAATTTCTCGGGGGTCTATAGTGTGATCACTTGGGTTTTCAGGACCCAGACCACCACTAATCTGCAGGCAATTTAAGTGCCTGCTCAATATGAAAAATTAGGATGAAAGTTTAATAACTATTTAAATCTCAGTCCTCCTTATAATTTGGGACATTTGTGAGTTTTCTAACATTATCTAATTTGAAGAAAAAAAATCTATATGCCTCATTATAAAATCAGAGTCAAAAGGGGTATTCTGCAGACCACCAGAGTCCTTTTTATGGCTAAGTATGAAATGGAGCCATGATTTGACCTTGTCCATGAGCCATAATTGTGAATCCTTCTCCACTCTGTAAATCATCTTTGTGGATTGGTTTTAAAAACTATTTTTTATTAACTAAATATTTTTGCTTTTTAGTATTTTTTAATTTGTATGATTATTGTATTTTCTTTTAAAACCTCCCCTATTCTAGAAGTCCCAATCGTCTGTAAAGTACAATTTTACATGACTACCTACATTTTATTCTAAATATTGTGTAAATCTGGATTCATCAACTTTGGTCATTGGAACATGAAATGTTGAATTGCTATTCGTTCCCCTTTAATCTATAATCATACAGGCATGCTCCTTTGTATAGAAATTTTTCCAAGTCTCACTCTGCCCTAAAATCTGCTGCCATTAGGTTATAACATTATATATAAAGATCATGTACTCTCCAAGCCCGTACTGAAAACATACAATGACTAGGTCACACTTCATTGAATTAAATCGGAGCTGCGCTAACACCAACATAGACACAATCCTCTTGTATCAATATATTCCAAAACATGAGAACAAGTTGTCCCTGGATCTCAGTATGATTGTACCATCATGTCAGATGAGTTGCTGTAAAGTGCTTTGTATCATGTGAAGAGGATAGAAAGCTTTCTACCAACCTAGCCTTGCCCCCACCTCTCGTTGTCTCCAAACCACTTCTTCGTATTGATACTTCTGTACAAGTTAACATCTGTGAAGGTTTTCTCCTCTTATTTAAGACAGATCCAAGCGATGCCTACCCAAGCAGCCATCTCGGCAGCCACTAAATTGCTGTTGTTTGTTTTAAGTATATGGCAATTAGGGAATGATAGTTTCTCTTACCCAGCGAATAATAGCCTCATACATCAATACGGAAGGCAAGGTAGTTTCTGTGTGTAGCAGTGACCTATATTTATCTTCCATATGACTATGTCAGATGTAGAAACAATATGTCTTAAATTCATTTGGGCATACTTTCTACTATAAACACACAGAGAAAAAAGAGAATATCTGACAAACACCATCTTTTTGCAATGTTCATTAATGCCCAGAAAGTGCCCCTTGATGGTGAGAGTTAAGTTGATTTTGCACTGGTTCTTGTCTACTTGAATTCACATCAACCTCTTCAATCCTCATTCTTTCACTCTTCCTCTCTTTATCTTTCAACCCACTGGCTTTGATTGTCGCTCTATCTTCCTCTTATCTCCCTCCAACTCCCCCTTCTATGCAGCGTGAGGATCATTTACATATTTATCACCTACTTCCACTTGCCTAGTCTCTCATTTTTTTCTCTCTCTCTTGCATGGTTTCTTTTCTTTTATTCATTATCTTGAATCTGTTCTGTCACTTTTAGTCCCATCCATGACACCATGCCTTTTCTCCTTCTCTATATCCATCTCCACTTTGCCTAGAAGCATCAGCTTTTCTTTTCCGCTCTCCCTCCCATTTAATTTTCTGCTGACGTAGTCTTGTCTCTCGTTTTTTTTTCAGAGCCTGGTGGCAGCTGGATACAGACGGACACAGAGACGGATTCATCTCTAAAAATCTACAATCCTGGGTCAGAGAGGCGGTTGGCACACAAATACACATTCTCTGTCTTCTGCCTCCAATCATTCTTTCTGTTCACTCTCCGTTACCAAGGCTCGATAGAAGATGTGAAGACACAAATGAGTAACTGTTGCTAACTAGAAGCAACCTAGTTGATTAGATTGTTTCATTTAAAAGAGACTTGCTTTCATATCCTGTCCTGCAGCACATGATGCACAGAGATTTAGGAAGAACTGTGGAACACAGACTTCTCTAATTCAGGCACAAATTTCCAGAGTTGGACATCATCTCTCGCCTTGGCCCTTCGTTCTTGATATGGCCATCATGTCATGCTGGTGGGTCTTTGTAACAATAACTTTTTGTTTCTCGTACTTTCCACCAGGAACAAATAGTGATTGCTGGTTGATTGAGGGAGACAAGGGTTATGTTTGGTTGGCTATATGTAGTCAAAATCAACCACCTTATGAGACCATTCCTCAGCATATCAACAGTACAGTTCATGATCTCAGACTTAATGAAAATAAATTAAAGATAATAGGTTATGCTTCTCTATCCCGCTTTGGAAACCTGACAGATTTGAACCTAACCAAGAATGAGATCTCCTACATTGAAGATGGAGCCTTCCTTGGACAGTCCAACTTACAGATTCTTCAGCTTGGTTATAACAAGCTAACCAATTTGTCTGAGGGAATGCTTAGAGGTATGCCTAGGTTACAATTCCTCTTTGTTCAGCATAACCTGATAGAGGTGGTGACCCCAGGAGCGTTCTCTGAATGTTTAAGCCTTATAAGCATTGACTTATCCTCTAATCGACTCCAAAAATTGGATAGTTCTACTTTTATTGGTCTTCAAGCACTGATGGCATGTGAACTGGCCGGAAATCCTTTTCATTGTGGTTGTGAGCTCTATGGCTTTCTTGATTGGCTTGTCATGTTTAACAATTTCACTCGCAATTATGATCGCTTGCAGTGTGAAAGTCCTCGGGAATTTGCTGGTTACCCACTCCTAAGTCCCAGGCCTCACCACAGTCGAAATGCAATTACTGTTCTTCAAGCTCGATGTAAAAATGGAGGCATATTTTCTGTGCCACGTGACAGGCCAACACCATTCATACCAGATTCTTCACATGATCTAGATGAAAATTCTGGCTATAGTCCTGGGGATGTTCTTTATCCTGAACCAACCCCTCCCTCCACTACTGACTCTTCTGTTATGCCTACCATTGATATTCATCATGTGACTGGTAGCTCAGCTACTTTGATCGTCACTATTCCCTATCCATATAAAAAGATGTATATTTTGGTGCAGTATAATAATAGTGCTGTATATGATATAACAACCTTGAAGCACAAGAAGGAATATATAACCTTAGATAAGTTGAAGGCTCATGTGAATTATACTTTCTGTGTGGCTTCCATTCGCAACTCAAAACGCTACAACCATACCTGCCTCTTTGTATTTACTCGTTCCAAGGATAAGGAAGAATTTTCCCCAAATACTTCCACCACTACACACTATATCATGACCATATTGGGCTGCCTCTTTGGCATGGTTATCATACTGGGAGTTGTCTATTACTGCTTAAGAAAAAAAAGGAGGCAAGAAGAGAAGAAAAAATCACTCAACGTTAAAAAGACTATTCTTGAAATGCGGTATGGTTCAGATGTTGACCCATGTCTGGGAGCCCATTCATCACAAAAAATGTCAGAGCATCCCATCCCTATATCTCGCATTTCTTCACTGCCTACTTCAGTCTCTGGGCTTGGGAGTTGTGATAAAGGTATTTCCAAACCTATGAATTCTCAAATGGGAACACCTAAAGGTCCAAAGGGAACAAACTACATGGAAGTACGAAGTGGAGAAGGACTAGAAAGAGGTCAAAGAGGGATTTCAGGAGGGGATGAAGATGAAGAAGACTTTCGAGAACTAGACAATGGTGAAGGCTCAGCATCTGAGATATCAACAATTGCCAAGGAGGTAGATAAAGTGAACCAAATCATCAACAATTGCATTGATGCCCTAAAACTTGACACGGCTTCTTTTTTAGGCGGGGGGGACCCGGAGCTGGGCTACGATTGCCAGTCAATCCCTGCCAGTTCTTCGGGTCATCTGGAACGATTGAGCTTCCTCTCTCCTCCATACAAAGAGGGTGTTCATCCTCTTCAGCGTCAGCTGAGTGCAGACGCTGCCACAGTTGCGAAGAAACGTTGCAGCATTTCGTCTAGTGGCTCAATTAAAAGTGCCAGAGTCTTCAGCTTGGATATACCTGATCAGCCTCTAAAGTGTGACTCTAAGTATATTGAGAAGAGCAGCCCTTTGAATAGCCCATTGGATCGACTTCCACTGGTATCTTCTTCTGGAGTCCACCATTTAGATGTAAAGCCTTCCTATCACTGTAGTGAACACCGTCACTCCTTTCCTGCTCTGTATTATGAGGAAAGCGCCGATACATTAAGCCAGAGAGTCAGCTTTCTGAAGCCACTGTCCCGCTCTAAGAGAGACTCTAGCTACTCTCAATTGTCACCGAGACACCATTTCTCTGGATACTCCTCCAGTCCAGAGTACTCTACTGAAAATACCCACAAGATTTGGGAGCGCTTCCGTCCTTATAAAAAACACACCCGGGAAGAGGTGTACATAGCAGCTGGACATGCCTTGCGCAAAAAGGTCCAGTTTGCCAAAGGAGAGGACTTGCACGATATCTTGGATTACTGGAAGGGAGTGTCTGCTCAACAGAAACTGTAAATGACACCTACTAAGGTGCTTAGAGCCGGCTAGGGCTGTGGACATGTCTCTGCTGAGAATTGTGGTGCTGAAGCGCTACAGTTTGCTATTAAAGTTTACATTGGAGGTGGGGATGTACCCTCACAGAGGGGAGATAATTAGTTCTGCACAGGGAATTTTCTGGCACAGACCTCCTCCCCTTTTTAACACTTCTCCCTACATCTCCACACTATGTATTGGTGACTTTCTTTCCATTTACATAATTTTGTTGCTAAATATTTTCTTTCATTTTTTGCATTTGATTTTGTTAAAAAAAAAAACCTGATATGTATTGCTCTAAATGTTGCAAGCTGATGTCATGCACTATCCCAATACCATTCCTCTAATGCTTTTAAATAATAATCTTCTTCCACGGTTTCTTTAGTACTTGTATAAATTGACAGCAATGAGTTATGACACAAAGCTGGCATTAAAGCAGCAATCTGACGATATGGTGAATTTCTTCCCAGACCTCCGGAGAATAGTCTGTCCTGCTTACACTAATGAAATAGTAACCTTAAATAGAATTTGTCATCGCAAGCTAAAAATAACTTCTCCGTAGTATCTTTAAATGCTCTGTAATGTACAGGTATGTTGACTATGATTACTGGAGAAGTTTGAGTCAGCATAATATGTTCCATTATACATTTAACGTAGACTGCAAAGCTTCCCTTTTATTCTCCACTTCATATCAAACATGAATTATTTGGTTCATTTTTCTATAAATAGTTTTATTTGGCATTCATAATTTCATAGTGATCCTGTTTCATTACTTCTTTCTTCTTCTGATACTGTATACCATATTTTTCAATATGCTTACCTGGCGGAAAGGAAAGTCCTAAATGACCTTGAGTCATCTGAAACTTGTACATACAGTTTGTAATAGTATCATATGTGTCAAAGTAAATTGAAATAATTTTCAACCTGTGGTTGAAAAATAACATAAAATTTAAGTTAGTAAATCTGCAAAAGCATTGCCAGTAGGCTGTAAAGCATAATTAGCCTTAAAATTTATTTACGCCTCCTTGGAGTTTTGCTAATACATGCGTATGCTTCTGGTTACATAGAGTATTCTGAATTTAAGATTAGAAGCAAAGCTCTAATGTTTTAAATGAGCACTAAATAAAATATTAAAAATACCAGTAATTAATTCCTTAAAATCCCATAATGTGTTTCTTATCATCCAGTTTTGCCATCCTGCTTCTTATAAACCTTTGCCTGGATGAGGTAAGGCAACTGCCTACACTAGGAGCCTCCCCTCTTAGCTAAGCCCCAACTGACTTCCTTAGTTAGGCCCCACCTGACTTCCTTAGCTAAACCCCACCTGACTTCCTTAGTTAAGCCCCATCTGACGTCCTTCACTAAGCCCCATCTGATTTCCTTCGCTAAGCCCCATCTGACTTCCTTCGCTTAGCCCCACCTGACTTCCTTAGCTAAGTCCCATCTGACTTCCTTAGCTAAGTCCCACCTGACTTCCTTAGCTAAGCCCCACCTGGCTTCCTTAGCTAGGCCCCACCTGACTTCCTTAGCTAAGCCCCACCTGGCTTCCTTAGCTAAGCCCCACCTGACTTCCTTAGCTAAGCCCCACCTGACTTCCTTAGCTAAGCCCCACCTGACATCCTTAGCTAAGCCCCACCTGACTTCCTTAGCTAAGCCCCACCTGACATCCTTAGCTAAGCCCCACCTGACTTCCTTAGCTAAGCCCCACCTGACTTCCTTAGCTAAGCCCCACCTGACATCCTTAGCTAAGCCCCACCTGACTTCCTTAGCTAAGCCCCACCTGACATCCTTAGCTAAGCCCCACCTGACTTCCTTAGCTAAGCCCCACCTGACATCCTTAGCTAAGCCCCACCTGACTTCCTTAGCTAAGTCCCACTTGACATCCTTAGCTAAGCCCCACCTCACTTCCTTAGCTAAGCCCCACCTGACTTCCTTAGCTAAGCCCTACCTGACTTCCTTAGCTAAGTCCCACCTGACTTCCTTAGCTAAGCCCTCCCTGACTTCCTTAGCTAAGTCCCACTTGACATCCTTAGCTAAGCCCCACCTCACTTCCTTAGCTAAGTCCCACCTGACTTCCTTAGCTAAGCCCTACCTGACTTCCTTAGCTAAGTCCCACCTGACATCCTTAGCTAAGCCCCACCTGACTTCCTTAGCTAAGCCCCACCTGACTTCCTTAGCTAAGCCCCACCTGACATCCTTAGCTAAGCCCCACCTGACTTCCTTAGCTAAGCCCCACCTGACATCCTTAGCTAAGCCCCACCTGACTTCCTTAGCTAAGCCCCACCTGACATCCTTAGCTAAGCCCCACCTGACTTCCTTAGCTAAGTCCCACTTGACATCCTTAGCTAAGCCCCACCTCACTTCCTTAGCTAAGCCCCACCTGACTTCCTTAGCTAAGCCCTACCTGACTTCCTTAGCTAAGCCCCACCTGACTTCCTTAGCTAAGTCCCACTTGACATCCTTAGCTAAGCCCCACCTCACTTCCTTAGCTAAGCCCCACCTGACTTCCTTAGCTAAGCCCTACCTGACTTCCTTAGCTAAGTCCCACTTGACATCCTTAGCTAAGCCCCACCTCACTTCCTTAGCTAAGTCCCACCTGACTTCCTTAGCTAAGCCCTACCTGACTTCCTTAGCTAAGTCCCACCTGACTTCCTTAGCTAAGCCCTACCTGACTTCCTTAGCTAAGTCCCACTTGACATCCTTAGCTAAGCCCCACCTGACTTCCTTAGCTAAGTCCCACCTGACTTCCTTAGCTAAGCCCTACCTGACTTCCTTAGCTAAGTCCCACTTGACATCCTTAGCTAAGCCCCACCTGACTTCCTTAGCTAAGTCCCACCTGACTTCCTTAGCTAAGCCCTACCTGACTTCCTTAGCTAAGTCCCACTTGACATCCTTAGCTAAGCCCCACCTGACTTCCTTAGCTAAGCCCCACCTCACTTCCTTAGCTAAGTCCCACCTGACTTCCTTAGCTAAGCCCTACCTGACTTCCTTAGCTAAGCCCCACCTAGATAATCTATTAGGCTTCATTCAAATGTCTGCTTCCATGTACATGTTCTGTCTGTATTTTTCACGGATAAAACACGTACCCATTATAGTCTATAGTTGTTTTTGCACACCAAGTGTCTGCAAAAACATAACTAGGACATGTCAGTTTTTTTTTTATAAAAGCCTTAGATCAAAGTTACCTATAAATCCAAGAACATCACGTACAGCACATCCCTGTGTCGTCCGTTCTAACATTGCAATTGGTAGGGGAAGCCTTACAATATTTTTTTTACATACAAGAAAAAGACTGATAAAACAATGATGGTATAACATGACACTTTCATGAAAATCTAGTCCAAAATACTAATGAAAATTGTTTTGCTTGTTTTATTTTTTTTTTTACGAGAAAAATTGCTGACATTTGAATGAGACCTTAAGCAGATGTATCAAAAGAATATTAAGATCCATGTTTTAGGTTTTCTGCAATTTTTCTACAGGACTGTATGATTGAGGGGCTCGCTAAAAACACAATACAATGACAAAGTAGGCAAATTTTTCTTCTGTATATTTCTATCTTTCATTTCTCAGCTTAGTCTTCCTTTAAGTCAAATTTAGATACCGTTATGAGTTTCCAATATAGTCTTTGATTAAACAGATAATTGGAATCATTTATATTAATGTGATAGTCGTACCGAGAATAGATTATAAAACAATAGCATATCTATGGATAGTTCTTACTTCGCTTAGGGGCCAAATAAGTCACAAAAAAAAGGAGCACAATCTGGAACAAAATCTTTATATTCTGAGATTCATCTAGTCTTCAAGGGTCTGTCTTCAATTGCAGCTTTAGAATCAAAGACTATACAAAGTAAAATATGAGCTATAACACGCGTTTCATGATTTCAGCTTGCAACATCTATTTTTGTGGTTTCTCAGTGCATGGTTTTAACTTTTGTTACTTCTACACTGCCCTGTATTTCTAGACTTTTTAGAAGTTAATTGCCAAAATGGCATTTTTTAGGATCATATTTTATGTTAAAGAATACAAAATGCTCACATACATTGGAGACAGTAAATTTTGTGGCTAATTCAAGGTACTAATCCACATAGATCAAACCTTAAGAGGTATCTCAATGGTAGAACTCGTTTCTGTCAACCGATATTCTCATGACTACTGTTTTCAGCCTTCAAAATGGGTGCCTGTATTGTGAGTATGCTGCAGGTATAATTTAAAGGTTTATTGCTATGGTATCGGAGACATCTTTTTGGCTTTTTGTTTTTTTTGTTCCAATTTTTATTTCTTGGGTGGAATTGAGGGTATGGGAGGGTTTGGGAAAAAGGGATGGAGGGGAATGTAAACAAGACTTTTGGCCAATGATTTTCCAGAGAGGAGATGCGAACTGTATTTTTTGCATGCATTAGTGTAAAAAAAAACTGAAAAAAAACCACGCAAGATGATGAAGTAAAGAGATATAAAAGCACTCAGCACATTTCACTTTTACAAGAAATCCAGCAGTGACACATGGAGATATCCTGCCTGCTGAGGATTGACTGGTATCTGATGGGACCTAGAAGAGAGAAATAATTTGCAGTCCGCCTCACTGTGTCTCTAAATATAATGCATCATCCAAACCTAGCATTATGTAATAAAAAAAATAGAATGTGGACTGAAAAAACTTGGAAATGCATGCTAACAAACGTACCCAAAAGTATTCAGTCACACGCTCATTAGCTTGACGACTCTCCATTGTCAAACCTGGGCATTGTATTTTATCAACTCTGGGAAGAACCGTCAGTTTCTTGAGATTCAGGATAATGGGTTTTATGGTATGATACAATACATGATACATGGCAAAATAAGTTACGTGGAGACTAATACATTTGGTGAAGTCAGTAGTAAATTTCATCAATTCCATCCGGTAAGTTTGATGTGAACAAAAATTTGAATTTACCATAGAAGGTTTAGTACCTAAGTGTCATATGAGATGGATAATAAAATGAACGTGAACATTTTTGTCCTCTTTCACCAAACTTCTGTCCACCGAGTCAGTTAGGTGTAAAAAAATGAACAAACTGAGCTTTACTTACCCTCCCTGGGTCTCTGCTGCTGCTCTGGTCTCTGTTGTTTGGCTGTAGCAGTCAACATCGCTGCAGCCAATCATTGGGCTTCTTCTGTTTACATTGGCAGAGCCGCGGAGCTCAGTTGATGGACTGCAGTGCTTTCGATACGATAACATCATATCATCCAAACAACCGAGACCGGGAAAGTGAAGGAGACTCAGCGCTGTGCCCAAAGAAGATAAGAAAAGCTCAGTTTTTGTTTTTTTTTTACATATAGCGGTGTAAAAGTTTGGTGAAACGGGACAAACCCTTCAATGAGAATTCACCACTAAAAATTACTATTCTCTACTACACCATGATCTGATAAATCCACCAAGGTCATGATCAAAATGATGTGGATGAAGTTACCAGTGTATTGGCCACCCAGAAAACACTGTTGACAAGAGTGACCCGCAGGAATATGGCCGAGACTTGGTATATCGTGGACACTAGGTAATGATTTTTCAGATCTCTAGCTTGAAAAGCTTGACTCAGATTTTTCTTTTCAGATTGTTGCCTATAAACATTGACATATAGTAAGTCAACAGTGACAAAATTTCATATGGTATTATAGGACGACTCCAATACTTTGACAAAGGTCTTAATTATCCTATATCCTCTGAGGTGGCTGAGATAACTCCTGATCTACTACTTATGAAGAGGCATCATTTTTCATTTCAGCTATACTTTCTGGCCATTTCAAGTCCAATGCACAACAATATTCTGACAAAAACTTTTTGCAAACAGAAGGTGACTAGATAACATCCCAAAATATATTGGAGTTTAAATGATTGAAGGCTTTAAAGGGAACCTGTCACATAGTGCCGTCCTATCTGTGGACAGCATGGTGTAGAGAAGTGAAAGCTGAGCACAATGATCAGATTTAGTATAACTTGTATATTGTTAATTGAAGTCCCATGGTGTTTGTATGTAAATGAGTCCAGTGGGCGGTGCTACTAGTGAGTGACAGCTATGTCTGCATGCTCAGTACAAGGAAGACCGTTAATCACTGAATAGGACCGCCCACTGGACTCAAATAAATTATAAAAAACAGGGATTTCAAAGAATAAAATGCAAGTTTTACTAAAACCTTTCCCTCAAATATATACATCAATTTGATCAGCTCCTCCTGCTCTATAACATCCTGCCCGCAGATTAGAAGCCATTTTCAATATGACAGGTTCCCTTTAAAGAGCTAGTTTCTTAGGCCACGGCCCCACTATCAATATTTGGTCAGTATTCGGTCAGTATTCTTTCTCAGGAGCGGGAGC
Source organism: Phyllobates terribilis (assembly GCF_046119375.1). Lineage (NCBI taxonomy): Eukaryota > Metazoa > Chordata > Amphibia > Anura > Dendrobatidae > Phyllobates > Phyllobates terribilis. The sequence goes on along the minus strand of NW_027362768.1, from coordinate 291,607,334 downwards.
CATATCCAGGAGTGGACAATCATAAAGACAAGTAGAAAAGCAGCACTCACCATGTTCTTTATGGCTAAGAGTCCTTTATTTCAGACAAAATGGACATCCGATACAGCGGTGATTTTAAAAGTAGGAGAGAAATGCGGGGAGAGGTGGGTGGACGACAGCTGTTTTGCGTCCTTACGACGCTTCTACTTGTCCAAGATTGCCTCCCCTGCTTTTATAATCACCGATGTATCGGATGTCCATTTTGTCTGAAATAAAGGACTCTTAGGAATAAAGGACATGGTGAGTGCTGCTTTTTTACTTGTCTTTATGCTTGCCCATTCATTATGCTAGCACTTGCACCACCAAGATTGTCTTAACAATTTGCTGGTTCGGAGTTTCATATAATACGTACACTGGTGCCTAAAGAGACTTCCTATCTCTTTTTTGCAAAACCAGGAGTGGGTGATAAATGCAGAATTGGTGACATGTTTCTATTATACCTTTTCTCTGATTGTTCCTCACCTGGTTTTGGCTCCCACTCCTGAGAAAAAATACTGACCGAATACTGATAGTGGGGCCGTGGCCTTAGATGTAGGCTCTTGGATGTAGGATCCCAATTACTGGAAGCATTGATGGAATTCAATCTCACCCAGTTAAATTAAGAACTCATTTTCCAAAGTTTTATATGGAAAATGCTTTACTCTTCCTAAAATCTGGATCCCCCAAAATAGCGCTATCTTCCATTTCAAACCATGTAGAGTAAATAAGAACAATGACGTGTGCTTAATTTAATAAATATTTTCTTCATTTTCTTCATTGGTTTACCAAGACGATCCACATGTTCTTTTCAGTTTTCACCACTACTGATATCATTCTTTAGCAGTATTATAATAAAGTCGACGGTTAATAACATCTCATTTTAATCCAATTAATAATAGTAGTTTCCTGGTTTACTATAATCAATGACTATAAGGCTGCTTTCACACTTTGTGGCCAAGATGCATTTATTTTTGTTTCAATGGTAGCAAAGATGCATTATTTTCTAATATCGCAGGGGAAAAAAAGGAAACGCAAAACGGACACAAGGTCTGAACACAGCCTAAGTCAGTATACAGTCAGTAAAGAGCCCATACTGATCGTCGGTCTCCTGAATGAATTTACAGCCTCATTTATGTTTATGAGGCTGTAAGTTTGGGTCAGGACACCCGAGGAGTGAAGATATATAAATTTTCGTTAGCATTCTATAGATAAATAAAACAACCATTGCAGAAAAGGGTCAAACTTATTGTTAACTATAAGACCTGCAACAGAAGAATTGTCTGTTATAAGTAAGCAACATTTCCACTAATTGGACAACCTTAGGCAAAGCCTTAAGGTTACATCTGTCCAGCAAGCAGGGCAGCAATATCATAGCTGACACTGACCTTTTCCTCTATAAAATTGGTATAAGAGGGAACTCGAGGCAAATGAGTAATGAATGGATATCCTGGCTCTAATTGGATGCCCGTTAGACCCATCCGTTCTTATGACATCCATTCATTACTCACTTAGGCAGCAAAACCAGAAGAATTAAGAATTAATAATAAAACATTGGTGTTGTGTGATTATTATAATGCTGCTGTTCATCTCAATAGCCTGAAATGTCAGGACGTAATAGGTCATGTTCTTAAACTGTCCTTTTATAAATGAGTGTGTAAATCAATTATTAAAATTACAGTCGGATGAACACAAATAAACATGGCCAGGTAAAATGTAGAATTGTGTCTTTTTACAAGGGTATTCCCATATTGTACATTAGATATGACATAAATGTATAGTAGATGCGTGTCCCACTGGTAGGACCAACATTGATCTGAATAACCGGGCTCCATTGTGCACATATGTGAATGGAGAGGTTATAGGAATTGCTACACAAATAAATGGGATTTACGACCACCTCTCCACTGACAGCAATGAATGGCCGGGTCCTTGTCTCTAGATACACGCGGGTCCCATTAGTGAGACTCGCGTATACTATGCCTTATGGCATATTCTGTGAATATAGGATATATTGTTACAGGATTTTCTCCTCCAAGCATTTGCTAATTATTTTATTGGTGTCTTCCTAAGTGGCATAGGGGTTTCTACAAAGGTACATAAAAAAATCCTCTCCAAATCATGCGGATCTTGTTTGGGTGATGCTGGGGGTATCAAGCAGATTACATCGCTTTCTATTGAATGATGGCAAGCAGAAATCTTAAAGGGGCTGTCTGGCTTTAGGGTACAAGTCTGTAGATTCTATGTGACTGCAGACTTGTGAATCCTCACAGTGCAAACTGCACGCTGTGAAGATTCTCCGGCAGCGGCTATGTGACCGCAAGTATGGGATTTGCACGCATGTGGTGATGTGCCGACTAGACATGCATGGCCTCTCTCGGTGAAAGTGTATTGAGAGAGGCCGGACAAGTCTAGTCGGAATGTGGCTGGATGTATGCAAATTGCATATTTCTGGTCACATGACTGCACGCTCTCACGCACTGCTCGCTGTGAGGATTCACAAGTCTGCAGTCACATCGAGTGACTACAGACTTTTACTCCAAGGCCAGACAACCAGTGTCAGACTGGGGTGCCAAAGGCCCATCAGTAACCAACTCCAGGGCCCCACTTTTCAGCTAAATGCAAATGTGACATTATCCTCAATCACAGATTTATATAGCAATGAACTGGGCAGATTGTTAATGAATAAGACGCTGCCTATGTCTGTACATAGTGATTCAAGTATATAGTGCCAAGTACTGCTCATATAAGAGGGTGGTGGCCCACCGGAGGATTCTCCTGCTCTCCTGTGGGCCAGTCCAAGCCTGAGGACAATCCCTTTAAAGATTAAGCAAAAAAATATAGAAAAAAAACACAGTATATCTCACCATGTATTACACACTTGTTAAAATTATTGTGAGCTGCAATATAAGATGCAACCATCAGACAAGAGTTATATTTTTTTCGGAGGGGAAAAAAAGTACCCTAACTTCTCTAATACCGGGAAACTCCAATAAGGAAGTTCTAACTGAAAGTGTAGTATGCTAATAATTACAAATGAAATACAATTTGATAAGAAGATATGGAGAATTTAGGCCTCGTTTATTAAAACAGTCTGAAAGAAAAACTGCTTGTGTTGCCCATAGCAACTAATCAGAGCTCAGCTTTCATTTTGTAAACAGGTTTGGTAAAATGAAAGCTGCACTGTGATTGGTTGTTATGGGCAACAAGGTTTCCTCTTAGTTCTTTGTGTGCTTTGGTCTGAATTAATATGCAGATAATAATAACATTACAAATGCCTTTCTTAATAATAATTAAGGCAGATAACACAAAAAATACAGTTAGATAGATAGATAGATAGATAGATAGATAGATAGATAGATAGATAGATAGATAGATAGATAGATAGATAGAATGTAGGAAAAGGATTTCTTGGCCTAGTAACCTAGGCTGTGTTGTAGGCACTTAAATTGTTATATGACACATTTACAATATGAATGGCTTAGAAAAATGATTCCCATTAGACTGTATACACCACTGCTAATTGCCTTCCAAAACCCGTTTAGTTGAATATTTCCTCTCCTCCTGTGAACCAGCAGATACCAGCAATCATGTCCCCTATATTTTGAGGACAGTGAGGAACATGATAGTCCTCCAGTTTGTTATCTTTCCAAATTTTGTTTTAATGATACACAACTGTTCCTAAAACGGACAAGAAAAGAATGGATAAATGGATGGAAAAAAAAAATTCTATTTCTATATTTGCAATAAATTTCGTATGAAAACCAGAAACATCGGTGTGATTTTTTTTTACATTCTGGTAATCGAATGGTGTGTTGAGTGTTTTTTTACGATCCATTGTCGAATATTAAAATATTATAGTGGAAAATCAGTCAGAAAATTACCGTATACTATGCAAAATCTGTAACAGACATCTAAAGAAGACTTGTCACGTACAATAAATGCGTATTTTGTTTTCACTTGGCGTAAATGCCACAGTTCTCCGAAATCTGGCATTATGTATTTTTTAACACGGCGTCTTTCTGTTCCTTTGTTCCTAACATATGGCACCTTCTTCACTGAATATAAATCTAGTTTTTTTTAGCCAACTGGACATAATCCTCAAGAAGATTTCAAGAGATAGAAGTTGATGCCTATTCCACATTGGCTATAAAGACTGGATTTAACATATTTTTTGAACCATAGGATTCACTTTACTATAAGACACACCTTAGGATTAGACAGGAGAACATAGAAAAAACATATCGCTTACTACTAGTTAAAACTTTCCTTGCGGTGTAAAGAAATAAAGGGGTCAATATCACCCATTTTAATACACTAGAGTAGAATAGGGAGTTAGTAGATCTAATGTTAGTGATTCTCTGCAGCACATATAGCTTTACAGCACGCACATTATGTACATTCTGCAGCGCACATATGTACACAACACTCAGCTCTGCTGCATATACACACACGTCTGCTACATTTACATACACAGTTTTGCTATAGACACACAAACACAGCTTTGCCACATGCATACACACAGCTCTGCTACACACAGCTCTGCCACATGCATACACACCACTCTGCTACAGACACACACAGCTCTCCATACATACAAACTCAAAACTGTAGAACATACACAAGCAGCTTTGTTATATACACACAGCTCTGCTACATACACACAGCTCTCTATGCATACACTCAACTGTAGAACATACACAAGCAGCTTTGTTATATACACACAACTCTGCTACATGCACACAGCTCTGCTACAACACACACACAGCTTTGCTACAACAACACACATACATACCTCTGCAACACAATGTATATTCACAATCCAATTTTAAAGTTCCTGGATGATCATAAGACCTGAAAGGCCCTTCAGCTAGTCAGTTCCTGAAGCACCCATGCAGGTTTAGTGATGTGCAGGTATCAGTAGCTTTCCTTACTGTGCCATGTTCAGATGGATCAATGTCCGGTTGGAAAAGAGAGAGTTGAGCCACTGTGTAGTTCTCTCAGTGATCAGGAATAAAGCTGCATCAACATCTTATAGTCAAAAAAATGCATATCAAAGAGTGCAGCAGCACACTGTGGTGCAAATATTGCATATATGAAATGTAAACTGCCTTACTTCTATATATATATATATATATATACTTATAAAATGAAGATATTTAGTGCACAAATTGGCCAATTTGTGGGTTCCCACAAACCACAACAAGGAAACTTTTCGCTGATGGGACCCTAACACTTCTTTCCTAATGGGGTCATTTATCAAAAATGGAGAGGTGCAGGAACAAAAGAAAAACAATCCCAGATTCAGAACAGCGGCATTTACAACTGTTAAACAAAATTCCGTATTAAAGGCAAGTGACAGATACTCTATATGGCCATGGAGACATCTGAACAGGTTCAAGTGCACCGACTACAAAGCCTTTTCTTCTGCAGCATTACACCCCCGACCGTCCCTCGATGACAAAATCATCCATCCATTTGGAGGCATTCTGCACCTTTGAGGACCATCATACCTAGAGACCTACATACTCTCAGATGACCGATCATATTGCAGGAGCAGCATATGATAGATGGATATTTATACGTTGCTATTCACCCTGAAGTGTTCATCAGAGGTATTCATTAGTGATGAGCGAGCATACTCGCAAGTATTTGGTACTCGCCCGAGCATCTCAGTACTCGAGATGCTCGGAGCTCGCCGAGTACTTGCAAGATGCTCGGGCGGATGCTCGGGTCCCCTCCCTGCATGTTTGGCGCTCTTTAGAGCGCCAATCAACATGCAGGGATTGCCTGCCACTCACTGTAATGCTGCAGCCATGTTGGTTGAGGCATTACAGTGATTGGCTGTCCACACAGCGTCATCAGGTCTATATCAGACCTGGCGCCGCTGTGCTCGTCGGCCTACTCCGCAATCAGGCAGAGTAGAGAGAGGTGCTGTTGAGCTAGGGAGAGATTTGGTTGTGTATTAGGTAGTGTAGGGAGAAAACAAGTACATTACACATATCCATCTCAATAAACAGTCCTTCTGAGGACTAATCCATCTGCAGAGATATCAGGCAGGCAGTGTATATAGGCAGGCAGGTAGTGTATATAGCAGACTGCAGAGCATATAGCACAAGAGGCTCCATTCCAGTTCTGCCTTCTGCTGCTTTTAGATATTTCTAGACAAAGGCCCAGGTCTCAGGGGCTAGGAATAATTTTTTTTGGATCTTAGTCCTCACTATTTGCTTAAAAAGCAATCTAGAGAACACCGTTTTTCTGTGCCATTTGCTTGTTGGACTGCAGAATACAGCCAGGTCCTTTCCATATTACAGCGCTAAAAATCCAGCTATTTAAAACTGTGGTTTGTCAGTAACACGGATCACATATAATTGCGCTGAAAATACTGCCATTTTTAGCATCCATTCAAATTTTTTTTCAGTGTGTCAGCAAAGTTTTTGATACCGGTTTGCTGTTCAAAATAGTTACCTACAGACCAGGTATTTAAAACTGTGGTTTGTCCGTCACACGGATCACATATATGTTTTCTGAAAATTCTGCCATTTCTGGCCTCCATTCTAATTATTTTTCAGTGTGTCAGCTAATTTTTTGGCACCAGTTTGCTGTTCAAAATAGTTACCTACAAGCCAGGTATTTAAAACTGTGGTTTGTCCGCCACACGGATCACATTCACGTATAATTGTGCTGAAAATACTGCCATTTTTGGCCTCCATTCAATTTTTTTTCCATGTGTCAGCAAAGTTTTTGGCACCGGTTTGCTGTTCAAAATAGTTACCTACAGGCCAGGTATTTAAAACTGTGGTTTGTCCGTCACACGGATCACATATACGTTTTCTGAAAATTCTGCTATTTCTGGCCTCCATTCAAATTTTTTTCAGTGTGTCAGCAAAGTTTTGGCACCGATTTGCTGTGCAAAATAGTTACCTATAGGCCAGGTATTTAAAACTGTGGTTTCTCCGTCACACGGATCACATTTACATATAATTGCGCTGAAAATACTGCCATTTTTGGCCTCCATTCAAATTTTTTTTCAGTGCGTCAGCAAAGTTTTTGGCACCGGTTTGCTGTTCAAAATAGTTACCTACAGCCAGGTATTCAAAACTGTGATTTGTCCGTCACATGGATCACATATACGTTTTCTAAAAATACTGCCATTTTTGGCCTCCATTCAAATTTTTTTTCAATGTGTCAGCAAAGTTTTTGGCACCAGTTTGCTGTTCAAAATAGTTACCTACAGGCCAGGTATTTAAAACTGTGGTTTCTCCATCACATGGATTACATATAACTTCGCTCCAAATTCAGCCATTTGTAATGAGCGTGGAAGATATTGTCCTCCATTTAAAATGGGCAAGGCGCGTGGCAAGGGACGGGGAACTGGACGTGATGGTGATGGTGCATGCAGAGGCTGAGGCCGAGGCCATGGGCAAGCTGAAATTGTGCCACAACAATCACCCACATCTTCTCGCCCGACCTTCCTGTCCCAATTCCTAGGGGACCGCAGCACACCACTATTGAACCCAGAGCAGTGTCAAACGGTTGTTGGTTGGATAGCGGATAATGCTTCCAGTCACTTAGCCACTACCACCACCCTGTCTTCCACACGGTCAAGTCTCAGTAGCCGTGAGTCTGGACCACATATTCCTCACCCTGATCCTCCTTCCTCCCACCATGCCGAGTGCCCGGAGACAACTGATCCCACACTTGGACACTCTGAAGAGCAGTTCACTTTTCCATTTATAGATTCGGGCCTCTCGCCTGGTCCTCTTGAAGTGGGGCAAGAGGAGATCGCATGTAGCGATGCCCAAATATTTGAGCAGACACGGTAACATGAAGGTGATGGTGGGAAAGTATCACAAGAGGTGGATGATGATGAGACACAATTGCCAGAAAGTCAGGAGGAGGACCAGGGTGCAGATGTGGAAGACGAGGTGGTGGATGATATAGTAACTGACCTGGCAGGAGGACATGCAGAGCGAGGACAGTAGCACACAGGGGGAGAGAGGCAGAGCACCCCAACAGGCAGGAAGAATCAGTGTTGTGGTCGCAGACAGAAGGCAGGCAACCATTACCCGTAACACCAACACGAAGGAAGTTGCCAGTACAACTGTTAGGTCTTCCAGGGTCTGGTTGTTTTTTAAAGACTCTGCCAATAACCCCAAAAAGGCCATTTGCACCACTTGCCAGGCCAGCATCAGCAGGGGTGGCAAAACTAGCAGCCTGACCACCACCCGCATGATCAGGCACATGGCAGCAAAGCACCCGACTTTGTGGGCCGAACCCCAGGGTCCAGGAACAGTGTCTGCGGGTGGCACCATTGCTTCTTCCGCTGTTGTGCATGCAAGCCAATCCCCTGTCCATGGTGCATGCGAAGATGCCTCTTGCCCTGCACCTGTCATTGCACACTCTCAAGTAGCAGCATCAGGAAGCATGTCCATGTCCTTGTCCCAGCGCCTAGCTCTGTTGTCCATACCCCAGTCCTTGGAACGCAAGCGCAAATACGCAGCCAACACCCCACAGACCACACTACTAAATTCCCACATTTCATGACTGCTTGCGCTCGAAATGTTGCCTTTTAGGCTCGTGGAGACGGAAGCATTCCGCAACCTGATGGCGGCGGCCGTCCCTCGGTAGCCGGTCCCCAGCTGCCACTATTTCTCCCGGTGTGCCGTCCCCGCATTACACAAGCACGTGTCCCAAAGTATTAGCCGTGCCCTCAACAACGCAGTTACCGGGAAAGTCCACCTAACCACGGACACGTGGACAAGTGCTTGTGGGCAGGGACGGTACCTCTCGCTGACGGCACACTGGGTTAACATAGTGGAAGCTGGGACCCAGTCGGACATTGGGATGGAACACGTCCTCCCGACGCCAAGGATTGCGGGCCCTAGGTCAATCAGGGTTGCCCCCACGGTCTACAGCTCCTGCACCTCACCCTCCTCAGCCTCCTCCTCCTCTTTAGCCTCCATCTCCGAAATGACCACATCAGTCACAAGCTGGAAGCACTGCAGCACTGCCTCGGCCAAGCTGTGCTGAAGCTAATATGTTTTGGTGACAAACCACACAATGCTGAAGAATTGTGGACACCTCTGAAAGAGCAGGCAGATCTGTGGCTCACACCGCTAAACCTACAGCCAGGCATGGTCGTGTGTGACAATGGCCGGAACCTGGTGGCGGCTTTGAGGTGAGCTCACACACGTACCATTCCTGGCCCATGTGCTTAACCTCGTGGTTCAGCGGTTTCTCAAATCCTACCAGGAGCTGCCGGATCTGCTTGCTAATGTACGTCGCCTGTGTGCCCATTTTAGAAAGTCACCTACAGCTTCCGCTGCCCTTGCTGTGCTTCCGCAGCGTTTGCAGCTTCCGGCTCACAGACTTGTGTGTGATGTCCCCACGCATTGGAACTCTACACTGCAGATGTTGGGAAGGATTTGTGAGCAGAAGAGGGCAGTTGTTGAGTACCAGCATCAGCAAAGCCGTCGGTATTCAGTTCAGACTCCACACATAAGACCTCAGGAGTGGACATGGATGTCAGACATATGTACCATCCTCCAAAACTTTGAGGACTCCACAAAGATGGTGAGCGGCGATGACGCCATAATTAGCATCACCATCCCGCTTCTCTGTCTTCTGAAATGCTCTCTGCTCACAATCAAAGAGGATGCATTGCAGGCAGAGCACGATGAGATGGAGCAAGGAACCATACAGGGTGATTACACACAGTCCAGCCTCCTCTCATCCCAAACCTGGATTGGGTGACAATGAGGAAGAGGAGGAAGAACAGGAGCTAGTTTCATGCGCTAAAGACGGTATTACCTGTATAGCTGTCATACTGTCTGTTCAGCATGGATGGCCAGAGGACAGAGAGGAGGAGGAGGAGGAGAGCATGCTCAGTCATGCTCTTGGTGAGGACACGGAAGTCTTGTCTGTTAGCAGTCTGGCACGCAAGACTGAGTTTATGTTATGCTGCCTTTTCCATGACCCTTGCGTTTTCAAAATTTTGGGTGACAGTCATTACTGGTTGGTGACACTTCTAGACCCACGCTACAAGGTGAACTTTATATCTCTTATTCCTGAGGCGGACAGGTCTACAAAAATGGGGCTGTACCAAAAGGCCCTTGTTGCGGAACTATTAAAAAAATTCCCATCTGAAAACACTGGCGGCAGAGGTCACAGTTCGTTGGACAGCCAAGGAGTACAGGCTAGAGAGACACAACTTCCACAGAGGCAAGGGAACACTGTCAAAATTCTGGGAGAATTTTCTCAGCCTCTCCCATCGCACAAGCCCTGAGACGTGGTGTACTCTCGCAAGGAGTGCAAAGCTTGGGAAGGTGCTGAGGGACTACCTTGCCGACCGTACCAACGTCCTCCGTGATTCCTCTGTGCCTTATAATTATTGGGTATCCAAGCTGGATACGTGGAATGAACTGGCTCTCTATACCTTGGAGGTCCTGGTCTGCCCTGCCGCCAGCGTTTTACCAGAGCGGGTTTTTAGTGCCGCTGGTGAAATTATAACTGATAAACGCATCTGCCTGTTAACTGAAAATGCTGACAGGCTGACTCTTGTAAAAATGAACAAGGGCTGGATTGCGCCTGACTTCTCAACACCACCAAATGATAGCAGCATAACATAAACTCAAATCCAGTGTCTTTTTTTGGGAGGTATATTCCCATGCACCTCTTCACACCCACACATGGGTATACTCTTCCTGATTTTGGCTATTTGCTCTTGTCCTCCTCCTTCTCCTCATCCTCATCCTTCACCACCATATCACCAGGGTGACCGTGGTCCGTGAGGCAACACCCACATAATTTTTTTAAAGGGTGTTTATGATGCCCGTAAAAAAAATTTTTATACAGTGTGTTCATGTATACCCCCCAGGGGTAAATGTTTGTCAGCCCATACACTTAGTGCATGGGCATTACAAGTATAGTAGACCCGCTCCTTTCTAATGAGAACATTTTTTTATGAGGCCCTCCTCCACATCTCTTTCAAGGGGCATTGGAGTGCCTCTTAATTTTTGGCAGCCCTTGCGTTCACTGCATAGGCAAACACAATAGGAGACCCACTTCCTAATAATGGGAACATTGTTTTCAGGAGGCCCTCTGACCTCCACGTCTCTTCCAAGGGGCATTGGAGTGCCTCCCAATTTTTGGCAGCCCTTGCATTCACTGCATAGGCAAACACAATGGGAGACCAATTTCCTAATAATGGGAACATTGTTTTCAGGAGGCCCTCCTCTAAGTCTCTTCAAAGGGGTATTGGGGTGCGTCCAAATTTTCAAAGTGGTATTGGTGTGCGTACAAATTTTGGGCAGCCCTGCCACTCACTGCATACACAATAACAGTATAGGAGACCCACTCTTTAGTAATAGGAAAAATAAAACATAGCCGGCTGATGGCTCTCAGCCAATAGTGAGGGCCGACTGCTGGCCCTTTAAAAATAGGCTTTGTGACTTTCAGAGTCTCTCCTTCATAAATGAAACACGATGTGTCTGATTATATCTCACACACCACATCTCCAGATAAGGTTGTAAAATGTTAAAATGACATTTCCTTGTGAATGCATTTGTCACGGTTGAAAGCAATACAAAAGTGAAAAACACATCAAAAACGCTACATGTGAACATAGCCCAAGGTGTGGAGGAGCATTTTTGTTTTTGGTTATTTATTTTGCTTTGTACACAAGTCATTAACCTGGAAAGGATGTCCCTTAACATATTTCCCAGGAAAATCCATTTTGGTTTCGATTTTGTATGTTTTATTGTGAGTCCGTAAAAGTGGCGTAATACTCTGACAGAAGTGACCTGGGAGTCAGAAATGCTTCCAGGGGTCTTCCCCATGCTGTCCCCATGTCATTTGAGCAGTGTTCCCATCGATTTGGGCAATTTTTAGGCCCTCTGCAGACCACTGGGGGGAGCCGCCTGAAAAATGCTCAAGTTTTCCATAGACTTACATTGGGCTCATTGCTCGGGTCGAGCACCCGAGTATTCCAATGTGCTCGACCCAAGCATCGAGCACCCGAGCATTTTAGTGCTCGGCCATCACTAGTATTCATTGGTGGCAATTGTCTTTTAAAGACTCCCATACAGTACACAATCTTTTTTTTTATTTGATAGTTCTGTATAGAATATTGTAGTTAGCTATACTCTTCTATATAGAACACAAAAAACATGAAAACAAATACATACATATTTCAACCCAAAGGAGGTAAAAAATACACATTTTTGATCTCCGTTGGGTAAATGGGGACTTATCCATGCATTACATGGTGCATGCATCAAATGTGAACTGCAAATGCTATAGTATACAGGCACCCTTAGAAGTAACTAAGGAATTTTAACCAACGACTAGAAGCAAGTCATTGGGAGCCATTAACAAACAATTCAAGAATGATTCTTGAATAAGTTTTCTTAGATGGAACCTGTCACCTTGGAAAACCTTATTTACTTAAGATATGGGGTCAATCTGCAGGTAAATAGCCTTACAATGCTGCCCGACCGCCTTACTGAAACACTGGGACAAAATGATCTTATCTCCTCCAGGAGCTGCCGGTTTTCAGTCGTGGGGGCAGCTACAGCCATTACTCACAGCTTCACTTCCTATACTGAGAGTGGTGGTTGTAAGCACATTCTGGCACTTTGATGGACAGATTACAGCGCATCTGTAGCGCCCCGAGGGTTCGGTTGCTACAGGGGTATTGCACCTCAACCAGAGGTGTGATATTCCACTTCCAGGTAAGGATGGAGTATGGACCAGGGCTCAGTTAGCTGCATACACCACACACACCCCATTTCCGGCGGACAGCTCTACGGTGCTCCCATTTATATATATATGCAGGCACATCTGACCATGTCCCTGGCTGGAGTGGGGAGGGGGGAGAGAACCCAGTGATGTAGGAGCAGAAGGGGACGGTTTCTGGAGCATAGGAAGGAGCTCATTGGTTGCAGGTCACCTGAGCTCAGACACAGTGAAGCTGATAAAAAGGTGGGGGCCATCTGAGGAGGGAGTTGAGTGATCTGTGAGAGGAGAAGGCAGGGAGCAGAGCTGCTGTATGGGCTCTGCTCCCTGGGCAGGCCTAGCACAGAGGCTGGAGCCTGAAGGAAGAGAGAAGAAGGAGAAGGAAGGAAAGAGGAGAGAAAGAGGAGTAGAAAGGCTCCAGAAACAAGAAGGCAGAAGGGACCCTAAGAACCCACGAGATAACGGATGAAGGGTCGGGCAGAATAAGGGTACAGAATTCCCAAGTTGGTGGAGGTAAATCATCCCTCAGCCAAAGACCGGAGGTCGTGATCATCTATTGGTGCGACCCCCTGCTACACCCACTAGGAAGGCACCACATAGGGTCAGGGAAACCGGCGACAGGTTTCACCAAGAGAAGGACCGAGGCAGCTGGACAGAAGTGTGGTCACTGGTGGGGCACGAGAGGCCGGAGAAAGGACAGAAGGGGGCCCTGTGCCATACTCCTGAATTGCCTGGGGGTTGACCGAGCTCCTCACCTGGTGGACGCAGCACGGCTTGGGCAGTTATTCCCTGCAGAAGTGACTCGGTTAACAACTGTGAGTAAAAGACCCTGGACTGCATCACTGACTCTGTGTGATTTATGCTGCGCCTGCACCATCACCCCCAGCATCCTATCACGCTGCCCTGAGGCTACACTCCTCCCGTGGGGAGTTATACTATTCTCTGCTGCACCCACAACACCAGCCTCAGCGGTCTGCCCTGCAGCGGCGGTTCACTCTGACCGCAATCCACGGGTGGCCTAGTCGGACATTCATAACTATACTAATAGTAGACTGCCACAGCATTTGGTCTGACCACCCTGAGCCACGGGATCGGGTTGCCACTACTACCCCCATCATCACACTGAAGCCCGGTTCCGAGTGCTCCACGGCCCAGGGGGTGAGTCAGCTTTGGCGTAGTCGGCAGGATTGTGACCAACCCGCCACAAACGAGTATTGCGTGCCTGAAAAAGACTGTATACGTACCTTAAAAAGAGGTTTCCCGCCATCCGGAGCCATTTCCCGCCATCTTCAGCCGTTTTCCCGCCATCGGACGCCATCTTCGGGACGCCACGCGGGAAGAAGAGGGGCGTGGACGTCAAAAACGCGTGAAGTCCGAAGCCCCGCCCCACGCGCTGACGCCGCACAGGGTCCTTGAAGGAGCCCAGCGAGCGCTGATGTCAGCAGCGCGCAATGCCAGGTCCTCAACGCCGACCATCGCGAGCGGAGCCGCGGCCTACAGAGGAGGATCACCGGAAGGTAGGCCACGGTTAACCGGGGGGGAGGAAGACATCAGGAACAGAGAGCAAGATGGCGGACCGGCAGCAGACTAAGCTGCCCAGCATTGGTAGTGCCCCAGCCGTCGCGGGTCCCGACCAGCGCCAGGAGAAGATGCGTGACGCAGGAACGGTCGCGGGAGCAGGTAAGAGGAGTCTCCCTGTCCCGGACGCTGCCAGCGTCAGCCTGCTCCCGGGCCCCCTGGTGGAGCCGCCGATCCTGGGCGTCATCAACAGCGGCCCTCTCCAGGCCCCGCCGCAAGGCCCACTGCACCACGGCGCAAGGGGCTGGTATGCCCTCAACATCCACCGGGTGTGCGCAGAGAGTCACACGTCAGAGGACCCAGACGTGTCTGAAGATCAATATGAGGAGGAAGAAGGTGCGCAGGGAGGACACCGCTACTAAGGAGCAGCAGCGTGCAAGTGTACATAGTTGCCCAACCGGGTAAAAGGAACTGTTTGTCTGATACAAAGTTGATCCCGATTGAACTGTTACCTGGCTGAGGACTGAGAGCAGCCATCCCTCTTCCCTACCTGGCTGAGGACTGAGAGGAGCCATTCCCCTAATAGAAAAATGGACACCTGGTCGCAAGTTGCACAGTGGCCAGTGAAGAAGAGAATTTACTAAAATGTTTTATATGAAAGGTTTTATATGCCGCTACATGATAATCAGAATGTTTTATATGACAAAAGAGTTCCGGTAGTATTAACAATGTCTTATAAAGAAAAGTGTTTCCCATAAAAGGAATTGAATAGTGTCGGTTGTTTTCTAAATGTAAAAAGTTTTGAAAAAGTTTTGCATGTCTTGTAAATCAAATGTTTTTGTTCTTTCCCAGCCCGAGGACGTGCTGTGCTTTACCAGGGGGGAATGTAGCGCCCCGAGGGTTCGGTTTCTACAGGGGTATTGCACCTCAACCAGAGGTGTGATATTCCACTTCCAGGTAAGGATGGAGTATGGACCAGGGCTCAGTTAGCTGCATACACCACACACACCCCATTTCCGGCGGACAGCTCTACTGTGCTCCCATTTATATATATATGCAGGC
Source organism: Phyllobates terribilis (assembly GCF_046119375.1). Taxonomy (NCBI): domain Eukaryota; kingdom Metazoa; phylum Chordata; class Amphibia; order Anura; family Dendrobatidae; genus Phyllobates; species Phyllobates terribilis. The sequence goes on along the minus strand of NW_027362768.1, from coordinate 291,592,001 downwards.
ACATCTGACCATGTCCCTGGCTGGAGTGGGGAGGGGGGAGAGAACCTAGTGATGTAGGAGCAGAAGGGGACGGTTTCTGGAGCATAGGAAGGAGCTCATTGGTTGCAGGTCACCTGAGCTCAGACACAGTGAAGCAGATAAAAAGGTGGGGGCCATCTGAGGAGGGAGTTGAGTGTTCTGCGAGAGGAGAAGGCAGGGAGCAGAGCTGCTGTATGGGCTCTGCTCCCTGGGCAGGCCTAGCACAGAGGCTGGAGCCTGAGGGAAGAGAGAAGACGGAGAAGGAAGGAAAGAGGAGAGAAAGAGGAGTAGAAAGGCTCCAGAAACAAGAAGGCAGTAGGGACCCTAAGAACCCACGAGATAACGGGTGAAGAGTCGGGCAGAATAAGGGTACCGGATTCCCAAGTTGGTGGAGGTAAATCATCCCTCAGCCAAAGACCGGAGGTCGTGATCATCTATTGGTGCGACCCCCTGCTACACCCACTAGGAAGGCACCACATAGGGTCAGGGAAACCGGCGACAGGTTTCACCAAGAGAAGGCCCGAGGCAGCTGGACAGAAGTGTGGACACTGGTGGGGCATGAGAGGCCGGAGAAAGGACAGAAGGGGGCCCTGTGCCATACTCCTGAATTGCCTGGGGGTTGACCGAGCTCCTCACCTGGTGGACGCAGCATGGCTTGGGCAGTCATTCCCTGCAGAAGTGACTCGGATAACAACTGTGAGTAAAAGACCCTGGACTGCATCACTGACTCTGTGTGATTTATGCTGCGCCTGCACCATCACCCCCAGCATCCTATCACGCTGCCCTGAGGCTACACTCCTCCCGTGGGGAGTTATACTATTCTCTGCTGCACCCACAACACCAGCCTCAGTGGTCTGCCCTGCAGCGGCGGTTCACTCTGACCGCAATCCACGGGTGGCGTAGTCGGACATTCAAAACCCTATAAATAGACTGCCGCCATTTGGTCTGACCACCCTGATCCACGGGATCGGGTTGCCACTACTACCCCCATCAGCACCGTACACAAGAAGGCCCGGTTCTGAGTACCCCACGGCCCAGGGGGCGAGTCACATCTGTGCAGAGTGAGCTGTCAATCAAACTGCCGGGACGTGCTCATAACCACCGTTCACAGTATAGTGACTGTGATCATCCGAATCTGCCCCCATGACTGAAAGCCGACGGCTACCGGGATGAAATAACTTAAGTTTTTCCTGGCAGCCACACATTAGGTAAAGCAGCTGGGGAGCATTGTAATGCTATTTACCTGCAGAATAATCCCTTATCTGCAGATAAAAAGCAAGGTGACCGGTTCCCTTTAATGTCCTTTTATACAAATAACTAGCATAGTGGAGACTGTTTTACCCATGCTTGGTTGGATCCATTCTCATGTTGCATGGGTCAGTTCTACTTTGGATCAGATCTGAAATGCATTTTATACAGTGTGAAACAGAGCAAATGAAATGTTTTGAAAGACAATTCTGAATCTCAGGTCTGTTTCTTCTCTAAATTCCCCATTAGTTCTGGAATAGAACAATCAATGAAGACGGTATTCCATACGATGCTTAGCTAGGTTAGCATCCATTGCTCTGCTAACATTCAAGAATAAAAAAATTGTGCAAGCACTGTTGACCATTCTCCATCAGTAGTCCATTAGGTTTCCTTTAGATATCTTGGTTTCTATTGAGTAATCATGCAGTTATCACTACAGCTTTTAGAAAGCACCCCAAAGTCAATAACAAAAACATGGTATTCCATGTGCTGCAAATCACTTTCGAAGGGATGCAATAGTCACAGACTGCCGATGTTTAGATGAAACAAGAATTACATCTACACTATGCAATTAATCAATGTTGAGTACGGTAATTTTCCTCCTGTATGAAAAACATTTTACAATGGAAATGCACAGCAAAATAAATACAAACTCTGGACCAAATGTTCTTAGTAACCTCCTAAGAAAAATGTGGGGCTGCTGAAAATTCTAAGAAAATATACAGATATAGCAAATATTACAACTCTCTTTATGTCCGCATCTAGACTACCAGACAGAATTCCTTTCCATATAGTAGGTCTCAGAAACATAACTGCAGGGAAGTTGCATGTAAGTTTAGTACAATTTTTGTTCCTTTTTCAGGAAGCACAAACTTCTACATATCAAATATCCTCTATGGGCAGATATTTCAAGTTAATGGTATTGTTACATGTCTACTCAAACCATCTTCAGTGACAAATGCCATATTCATCTTGTGGAAGATTCTGGTGATAGGGGAGATGGAATGACCAACATTGCTGGGTGGAGCAGCTCCATTAAGCCAGGTTTAAAAGTGTTGTTGGAACCTATGGTGCTACCCAGTCAAGTAGAATGGGTATGTGTGCTGTCTATAAGCTTAGCTGGAATAATCATCAGCTCCCTGCTTTGGTCAATGATGCAATACCACACTCTACTTAAACTCTGACACTACTGCTGGAAGTTGCTTAGATTTCTCCTATTTCTTCTGATTCTGACCCAGCTTGTTATCTTGACCTTGTTTTTTCTGTAATCCCTTCTGACTTGGAACCCAGCTAGCCTGACTTTACATTGACTGACCACCTGCTATTTGATCTGTCTTTTACCCTGACTACGGATTTATCTCTTGATTTTGTCCCTGGTTCTGTCCTCTAGTTGCTCACCAGGCTGGATAGACTACTATTGATTCACTCTCACTTCTCTGGCCAACAGCTATTCTGTGGAGACAACCCAGGGGGCCCTTATAATTCCAAATCCCTGTATAACCTGTATAAGGATTAAAGAGTTTCTCTCTGACCTGCTACACAGAGTGGCTAGCGCCAAGTCTGTCGGAGGCATACTTTTTTAAATTACGGCCTTAGAAAGACTTAAAGGGGTTATCCACTTTCTTTTGTTAGGGCAGCTTTCCTAACAAGCTGAGCAGCATTCTGTCCATAAAGTGGCTGCTGATGAAGTAGCAATAGTATAGGAGGTTGCCCATGTGAGGTGCTCTGCCATTGGAGGAGGCTTGTGGATTGATCTGGTCACATGTCCCTCCACCAGTAGCCATTGTATGGACAGAAATGCTGGTTAGTTTGTGAGGAAAGCTGCTAATAAGGGAAAGTGGCCAACCCCATTTAACAGGAATCTACTGTGTTCTTTTTTCTTTACAAATCTGGGAAAAAAAATGCTACTACTAAAACTCCCTTAAAGGGGGTGTCCAGTGTTTTTTACCCTATTTACCAAATACGGCAAGTGAAATCTATGAAGCATTTCTTTGCATTTTGTGCCATTTTGGTGACATCTTCTCCCTTTTTCTTTGCTGCTATCATAGTGTTGTAATGCTCCATTATGCAAACAAGCACAGACTAGCTTCCACAATCTCCAATCACTCTCCTTGTCTGCGGTCAAGGCAGGATTAGCACTGTGACAATGTAATTTACAGCATAATAGCATTAATGTCCAGACTGAGGAATAGAAAATGGAGCATGGCATGGAAAGGTAGAGCCCTGGCAGGTTGGCTTCAAGTGCTGTGGTGCAAAGATTGCACGTCGGCTTCACGTTCTCTAGAGGTTAGCCCAAATGGCCACATAAACTGGAGAAAGAATCATGGGATCACTGTTTTGTTACATGACGGAACAGAGGAGAGCAACAATGTGGATATTCAGTTGCAAAGAAGCGATACATATAGGTACAAAGTAGCAATCTATTGGAAGGGGCATAAGACCTACCCAGAAATTAAAATGCTTGGCTGCTTCTTTAAACTCGTGAATGATAAATTTTATACACCAAGACATATCCATTATTGACCCAGCTGCAGGGACTATTTCTATTATGGACCTTTTTACCACCATAATCTCTATTTCAGTCTCCATTGTCCTATAAGAAATTACAACTTTCTAATATGAGATTCTCCCATTGGCAAAAATCACAGTTTTCACAGATTTGATCATCTGTAGTAACAATAAAAAGTATAATGAATTTGCCTTAGGTCTGTTTTTTATAGCCAAGGAACATCTAATACCTACTAATGCTATTACATTGTCCATTACTCCGCATCATCTGTGATATAATAATCTATCTTGGTATCTACTTCCTATGTTTTAATGGAAGTGCATTACAAATGAAAGAACAACTTTCAAGTTGTTTAAATCTTTTATAAACATTAGGCTTAAACTGGGAGGTATTACGGGTGAGGATGCTTATTGGCTCTGACAAGAAAGCTATTATTCCCAAGGAAAATCTGAATTTTTTAATACTTGTACCACATTCCTTACAAATATTAACTTTTCCTTCATGACAAAATCTAGGTTATCTCATTTATATCTTTGAGTTGATTGTAAAGTTATTTAAAGAGAACCTGTCATCAGGATTTTATACCACAAACTAATGACATGTATAAAAAGGTGCTCTAATGTTGATTAAATCCTTACCATTTATGCAGAAATCCGTATAGTTGTTTTAGAGAAATCCATAGTTGAAATTATATGCTAATGAGCTGTAAGTGCAGTGGGAGGACCCTGCACTTACAACTCTCTTGACTCTCCCTATTCATTGCCTGCAGACTGCCTCCTGTCTCTTACTGACAGATTTCTCATGTTTCAGTGACCTGTGAGGTAGAGACAGGAGGCTCGCAGTAGGCGGTGCATGGCGAGAAAGTGCAGGAGAGCTGTAAGTGCTGCGCACACCCATTGCACTTGCAGCTCATTGGCATATAATTTCAAGTATGGATTTCTCTATAACAGCAAAACGGATTTTTGCAAGAAAGGTAAGGATATAATGAACATAAACATACCTTTACATACATGCCATTAGTTTTGGTCTGTACAATCCTAATAATATGTGACATGCAGAAGTAGTGCTGTTGCTTTAAAAGCATTCAGCAACTATTGGAAGTAACACAAGCACATGAGACAGGAAGTGTTGTGCTCCAGAAGCATCCATCAATTAGAGGGGTTAACACAGTCACAGGAGAAGGGGGTTGTTTTAGCAGAGCCCCAGGGGGAATGTGGGGAAGTTGTTTACTGTCTTGCTGGAGCCGAAGAGAAAGGTGGTGTGTGTGTTCTGTATCTCACAAAATCGCCCCTGCAAGTGAAAAGGATTCAAGTCAGGAGCGAAGCTAAGCACATGTCAGGTAGAGTTCCTGAACTAAGAGTGCAGAGTTTTTCAGGCAGAAAGATAAGGACTGGAAGAAATGGTGTCACAGGGATCATCTCCCTCAGCAAACCCCCCTCCTTCATCTCACTCTGCTGTAATGAATGCTGTGTTCATTAATGTGTCTTTGCATTAGAACTGTGCTGTCCTGTACTACTGAGAAGGCTGTGAGCTGCAATGCTGCTAAGGAAACTGTACTATTTGTCACTGAAGCCTGTTGCTCATAAGACTTAACTTGCACTGGCTGTGCGGCTTCTTATTAAATGCTACTGTTCTACCATTTATGAGGACTCTTGTCAAGTGTGTCTGGTCAGCAAGTGAAACAGTCTATGTGTCTGTGCCTGAGGGTCAATACCCCTGTGTGCCTGAGAGAAGCTGCAGCACATGGTCTATGGTCGCCTTGAGTAACGGTTCCCCCAGGATTCCAAAGAATTCATGTAAACTGTCTCGCCCTTATCTGAACCTAGCGGTGTGTGTGTAACAGATTGAATCTCTTTAAGAGGTCCAGATGATCTCTCCGAATCATAACGAAATTTCATAGTGTGGTAACAAGCTATACCACATGGAATAATAATAATAATAATGGAATGTATCTACTGCTCTTCTAACATATAAACTTCAGTGGTAGGTCTTTTTACCAGAAGTGGCAAAAAATGATTTTTATAGCTAACTTGGAAATGAATTGAGCATTATAAAAGACCTAGGTGATCTAAAGGAACGTGCATAGTTTGGTATAAAAGAGCAGACCATTGCACTTAGAGCAATTTCTCATTTCTTTGTAGCTGAAAGCTCTTCAATCTCTACCTATTTCCAGCTTTCAGCTAGTCCCTTGTGATAAACCTTCATGTACTGTAGTCAGTGGGCGTCAGGGACTCCATTCAATTTCCATCAGATCTGATGGGAATAATACCGCTGCATGCATTGCTATGAATCCTGTCTTAACAATGGACACCACAACAGAAACCAACAGACAGCAATACAAGCCAACGGAGTCTATTTGGTTTGGCACAGGTATCTCCCAAATGATAGATGATTTGTGATTTACCTTTTAAAACAGAAATTGTGTGTGAATATAGCTTTAGGCTCCATAAACTCAAAGTATAAAACACTATAGTTGGTGTCTCTAAGAAATTATCCTCTGCCGCAGCCTGCCCTGCTTTTCTACCCCTCATGGGGTTGCATCAGTTAGTAAGTAACAGAACCTAAGATAAAAACAAAAAGAGCAAATACCCTGTAGTAAGTAAATAAATAGTAATAGTATATGTATATAACATTGAGTACTTAGTTAACATTGTTTTAATAAAAAAAAAGTAAAAACCATCCCACCATGACAAGGTGTACCCAATCAAAGCCATCCCACCATGACAAGGTGTACCCAATCAAGACGGTCTCTGCTCTGGCTCAATTTTTTTTTTTCACTTAGTAAGCAGATTGCCCTGCAACTCCAAGGGTCTTCATGGCCACCACTTTGTTAATACCTTTATGGATACACAACCTCTCTAAGAACAGGAGTACAGTCCTAGGCTACAGAGTGCCTAACTCAGTCCAAATCTTTTTTGGAACAGGGTACCTTCTCTTTAAAAGATGGCTCAGTCTCAAAAGTGCAGCTATGACTGTAAATTCACACAGGTCAACTTTAACTTGCAGTATACAGTGCAACAATTGAAGCTTTACTAATACCCACGAGTAGGGATAACTAATGAAAACAAAAATACCAGGTACATTGTAAGTAATTATATATCAAGCCATAAGAGACCAAGCAAAATATTCAGAAAAATTAGACAAAGCAACTCATGAAAACATGAGAATAAAGGAGAAGAAAATGGAGTTTGAATGGCTAAAAAATTCTTTATTTATACAAAACATTAAAAAACATTATAAGATATAGATAAACAAGTGGGTAATAGGAAAAAAAAGAAACCACAAGTAATGAGTCCTAGAGGTGGATAAGTATATGAGGGGGAAATTGAGATGTATAAACCACCGTGCTATTTATCACCATCCCTCAAAACAATATCCAACCAAAAGACAGAAATTCGGCCCAAGGTTGCCAATTCTTACTCATTTTGCAGAAAACACCTATAGGAAATCCCCAATGTGCGTTTCGCTAGTTATCTCAATGCTTTATCAAGGGGAGAGTGAGGAAAAGAAGTGCCCTGCAGGACCTTATAACCCTGCGACCCGAGGTCACATGACTGGTGATCAGCCAATGGGATCGGACCATCGGCGCATGCGCAGATCACCACGCACGCTCACCACCCATCCCCAGCCATCAAGCCGCCAATGCACATGTCCGGGAGCGAGGACGCATTGCCAGGGATCCCAGATATGCGCAGACAGCATAAAGATGCCGGAAGACAGACGAAAGTGCGGAGCAGGTGTAGTAGAGGCGAGAGAGCCTTTAAGAGAACTCTTACATGATGCTTCAAAGATGGAGAGAGACTGCCATCTGCTGGCCAGACACAGTCAAGCGGAACCAAGATATACAAGAGAAGTTGAAGGGAGAGCAGATTTAGACGCTGGACCCGGTCAGGTGACTTCCAGGAAGGAGTTCCTGGAGATAAGAGGCCAGCGCGCCAAGCCTGAGGAGTTTTTCGCGCCAAGCAGCAGAGAGGAGCAGACGTGCTCCCTGCATGCTGAGAAGCCTCGCGTGGCAGGCCTAAGCCGGAGGCCTGCGAGGTGCCACAGCCGGGCGCCGGTGGATGAGCTCCGGATCCCTCACAGATGTGACCCAAGTGCTGTACCTACTGAGGAGAGTCAGAACCTGCTTGCGGTACTGAGTGAGTTCGCGGAACCCGACGTCACCCGCCGACAGACGAGGTCTGGACCCCCCTATCCCCGGCTTGAGAGACTGCCTCTGTAGCGCCCCGAGGGATCGGACGCTACAGAGGTATTGCATCTCAACCAGATGTGCGATATCTCACTTCCAGGTAAGGATGGAGTGTGAATCAGGACCCCGACACCTGCATGCATTACACCACATTTCCGGGGGGCAGGGCGACCGATATGCTCCAAGTAGAGCACGACAGTCCCTGTCCCTGGCTGGAGTAGGGGGAGGGAACACCGAGGAAGGGGGGACCCTGTAGTGCATAGGAGGGAGAGGGCAGTTCCTGGGTGCACTTAGAGAGAGGTATAAAAGGTGGGCACCATCTTAGTTCAGGGAGTCCAGACAGAGAAGAAGAGAGAGCAGGAGGTGGGAGCAGAGGCTCTGCATGGGCTCTGCTCCGCAGGCAGGCATGATAGGGAGGCCGGGGCCTGGAAGAAGGAGAAGGAAGCAAGAGGAGCAGGAGTAGGCTCCAGGAACAAGGAACGAAGGGACCCCAGAGGTGTGGACCGGCGAGTCGCCACCGCACACCCGAATCTACCTGCGTAGGGGAGTCAGGCCAAAGGGGGAGACCGGTCCCCGAAACTAGTGGAGGCGGGGAACTACCCTCAGCTAGAAACCGGAGGCTGTGACATTTTATGTGGCGCAGCCCCTCGCTACACCCGCTAGGAAGGCACCACATAGGGTCAGGGAAACGGCACCCACGTTGACCAGAGAAGGCCCATGGCAGCCGGACAGAAGCAAGGTCCCTGGCGGGGTACGATAGGCCAGAGAAAGGACACATAAAGGGGGTCCTGTGAAACGCTCCAAAGTTATCTGGGAGTAGGCCAAGCCCCTCACCTGGTGAACACAGTGCGACGCGGGACGTTATGACCAGCTGTAGTAACGTGGATAAAGAACTGTGAGTAAATACCCTGGACTGCATTACAGTACTCTGTGTCGTTACTGCTGCTCCCGCGCGCCATCAACCCCAACATTTGCACTTGCTGCCCTGAGGCTATACTCCTCCCGTGGGGAGTTATACTACCCTCTGCTGCACCCACAACACCAGCCTCAGCGGTCTGCCCTGCAGCGGCGGTTCACTCTGACCACAATCCACGGGTGGCGTAGTCGGACATTCAGCATAGAGACTGGCCATTTGGTTGACCGCCCTGGGCAAGGACCGGGTCCCCGCCACGCAAGGACTACAACCTCCAGGATCCACAACGGGTCCGGTTCCGGGTATCCCCACACACACGCGGCCCAGGGGGCGCGTCACCTCCAATGACCAGGAAGAGAGGAGTTGAGAGACTGCTGAGCCAGGAAAGTCACGCCAGTGAAAGCAGAAGAGCTGCATACGTGAACAGGGCCGTCACTTCTTCTGTTCACTCACGGTACCGGGGCCAGTTGGGTTTAGGTACTCAGGTTGGGAGGGGAACAGTTGGGGCGGAAGAAGCTAAACTTGCTTTAATTGATTTTGTCTGGAAAAGACTTGCGGCCTAGCGGGAATAACGGGTGACCCCCGCTAGAGCCATATACAGGGATAAAGAACTGACGTGGTGACTCCTCTGACTGGGTGCACCACATTACTTTGAGAGACTTCGTATTTTGCTAATATTTCAAATTACCATTTAATACCCTTGTTGTTATCCCTTTGTTCAAAATACCTGTTTTATATATACATAAACTGTTTATAATCATCTCCGACTGTCCCTGCCTTGTGTCTCTGTGCGTTGCATTCCGGCACCTACATTACATTTGGCGTAGTCGGCAGGATGCAACATTCAGACGCAGAGATGGCAGATCAGTCTGGGGCTGGGTCTGGCCGGAACAATATACCCCTGGGGGCTATGCTCAATCATCTTCCCAAATTCACGGGGGATGGCATGTCACTGTGGGACTGGGTAGAAAGACTGAGAAGTATGCTACGTATGTATCCCCTCGATCCCCCAGCCCAGGCGGAACTGGCCCTCCTAACCCTTGATGGGGAGGCCCGGCAAACTGTGATGTACCGCCCACCTGGGGACCGTGAAACCGTGGACAAAGTGATAAAAATCCTAGAGGACATGCACAGATCTGGGACACTTGCGCCTACGGTTGTTTCAGCGGGTCCAAGGGGAAAATGAGACCATAAATCAGTATGTTAATGCATTACAGGAAGTGACGGCCCATATCACTAAGAAGGCTCGAGACGGGAACCGAGGACTGGGACCATTGGATGAAGTGTTGCATGACCAACTGATTGCTGGCTTGAAAGACCCTTCCCTGAGGCAGATCTTGAAGGAGCGGCTGCGTTTGAGCCCTGATCTTGGCTTCCTGGAGGTAGGGGCTGAAGCTAGAGTCCTGGAGAAAGAAGTTCCTGTTCTCAAAGCCACAGTTAGAAGTCATGAGGCCATTACCCCTGGATTCACCAACAAGGAGCCTGATTGGGTACGGGAGATACGTCAGGAAATTCGAGATATTCGGGGTGAGCTGAACACTATTAGAAAGGCCCCTGCTGCCTCTTTGCCGATGCATCCTACTGCCTCACGTGGGCAGGACCAGAGTGTTGGACCTGCGGTGGTAGGGGGCATATCTCCAAAGACTGTCCAAACCGAGAAAGGAGGAGGCGGGGGCAGCCGTTAAACTAAGATGCCCCACGGTTGTGGAGCATACCGTGGGGTCTCGAGCTTCAGAGAGTGGAAGAGGGAGCTCTGAAGACATTGTCTCTGAGAGGCCCATTATCTGGGCTGAATTTAATGGGCAGCGCATCCGCTGCCTAATGGACACTGGGTCTCAGGTGACCACTATGCCTGAGGCATATTTCCAAAGCCACTTTCCTGAAGTTGCTCGTTCCTGGAAGGAACCCACTGTCAAGCTGGTGGCTGCTAATCAACTACCTATCCCAGTAGTGGGAGTAGTATGGATGTCTGTCCGGGCATGTGGAAAGGACCTCGGTCGGAAGGGGATAGTACTGACCACAGGGCCCGAAGGCGATGGGCCCATTGTAACCCTGGGCATGAATGTGCTGAAGGAGGTCGAACAGTTCCTGGCCGAGGGCTGTAACAAAAACAACTGGACCCGCGCCACTTGTGACCCAGCTAACAAGAGAGTATGCCAGCATCTCGTGCGGGTCAGTCAAATTCAAAAATTGCCCGCTACCTCTCAGTACCTTGGTAAAGTATCGATACCACCCGAAGCCACAATGACACTGCCAGTGGGACAGACTGTACTCACTTTACCGGTGCTGGCACATGTGTCCTTAGAGGGCGTGGACATTCAAATTGAACCAATGGAGGGAGAGGAAGCGCCCTCAGGACTCCTGGTTGCTCGGACCCTGGCCACCGTGCGGCAGGGTCGAGTGCCCGTGCGTTGCATCAATCTAAGTGGCACGAGTTTACAGTTGTTGCCCCGACAAGAGGTGGCGCGAGTCTGTATAATTCCAGAGGCCCTTACCAAAGCTGACGCTATAGGGCTGGCACCTGTGGAAGGAGAGCCATGGACCTTGGAGGTGCCCTTCAACAGCCAAGAGAATGGAAGAGAACCGTTGGCTGGGCGCCACCTCTTGGAGAAAATGGAGGCTAATCTTACTGAGTTTTCTGCTGGACAAGTAAGGCAGATCGAACAACTTCTACAGCGATATCAGGGAGTGTTTGCACAACCGAAGACGATTTCGGGTGCACTCGGGACATTCGGCACGAAATACCCACCGGAAATACTGCTTCCATTCGAGAGAGATATTCTCAGATCCCACCTCAAATGTACCAGGAGGTGAAAGAGCTGTTGGCCCACATGTTTCGGAATGGCATGATCCGCGAAAGTCAGAGTCCTTGGGCGGCTCCTATCGTGCTGGTCCGGAAGAAGGATGGTACCCTGAGATTCTGTGTAGACTATCGGAAGCTGAATGCCTGTACAGTACGGGACTCCTATCCACTCCCCCGAATTGAAGAGTCTCTATCTGCGCTAGGAAGCGCCAAGTTCTTCTCTTCCCTCGACCTGGCCAGTGGCTATTGGCAGGTCCCACTAGCTGAGAAGGATCGTCCGAAGACTGCTTTTGTTCTCCCTATGGGCCTGTTTGAGTTCAATAGAATGCCGTTCGGGCTAACAAATGTGCCGGGAACCTTCCAAAGACTGATGGAGAGATGCTTGGGGGACCTCAACTTTGAAGCCACTTTAATATATCTGGACGATATCATTATCTATTCCTCTACGTTTGAAGATCATCTCCGCCGACTGGAACAAGTGTTAGAACAGCTTTGGAGGCACGGCCTGAAGATTAAGCCTCGTAAGTGTCGTCTCTTCAAGCGGGAAATTGAATATCTGGGGCACACTGTGTCCAGTGAGGGAGTGCACCCCACTGCAGAGAAAGTAGCTGCCGTGCAGAAGTGGCCCACACCCGCCAATCTAAGAGAACTGAGGGCATTCCTGGGGCTCGCTGGATACTACCGAAAGATTCATTAAAGACTTCACTAAGATTGCGATCCCGCTCAATGAATTGCTGAGAGGAACGGCTGGGGGAGCCAAGCGGCAGCCCATTCAGTGGGGCCCACGACAAAAAGAGGCATTCCGAGCATTGAAAATGGCTATAACGGATGCCCCAATTCTGGCTTACGCTGACTTTTCGCAGCCTTTTGTGTTGTACACTGATGGAAGCTTGCATGGACTGGGAGCAGTGATGACTCAAGTGCAAGGAGGAAAAGAGCGGGTGATTGCGTATGCCAGCAGGTCGCTCCGCGATACGGAGAAGAATCCGGACAACTACAGTTTGTTCAAGATGGAGCTACTGGCACTGGTGTGGGCCATGACCGAGAAATTTGCTGAGTACTTGTGGGGGTTCAGAAGTGCAAGTGCGAACAGATAACAACCCTTTGGCCCACTTGGAGAACGCCAAGCTGGGCGCGCTAGAGCAGTGGTGGGTCGCAAGGATGTCCAAATGCCAGAATAAGATCGCCTATCGGTCCAAGGCTCTGAACACTCATGCAGATGCCCTGTCCCAGGTTACTCAGACGAGCCCAAAGGGGATAGAGATGAGGAGCTAGAAGGCGAAGAGATTCCGGATTTCAGCCAGTTTGCCACTGCTGTGGTCGACGCCCAGGAGACCAGAGAGGAGCCGAGGCCCACTCAAATCCTGGGCCGCTCAAGAGACGAGTGGATACATCTGCAACAATCCGACCCAGAGCTGGCAAAGCTGAGAGAATGGGTCGCCCTTGGTCAAAGACCCGACCAGGAGGCCAGGGCCGCTTCCCTTCCAACTACCCTACAAATTCTAGGCCAGTGGGAGAGGCTCTTCCTGAAAGATGGCTTGCTATGCCGAAGAATCCAGCTACCTCGAGAGTTTGATGTTACCTGCCAGGTAGTAGTTTCAGAGGCGCTGGTAACGCAGCTAGCCCAGGAGACTCATAGAAGAGGTGCTCACTTCGGTGTGGAGAAGACCTTTCGGTGGTTGCAACGGCTGGTGTATTGGCCTCAACTGCGGCAAGAAGTTGAAGGGGTCTGCCAAACATGTCGCAAGTGTGAGTTGAACAAACCCCCGGAACAAAGCGCTCCCATTCAGGCCATCTGAACTTCTGCACCCTTGGAAGTCCTGATGATTGACTATCTGATGATCGGAACTTCATACAATGGTTACGGACACTGTTTGGTAATGACTGATCACTTTACCAAGTTCGCAGTAGTGACGCCTACCAAAGACCAGACAGAGAAGCCGCAGCTAAGGCCATCTATCAGGATTTCATCCTGATTTATGGGTGTCCGAAGCGAATACATTCTGACCAAGGGGCCTGCTTCCAAGGACGAGTGATGGATGAACTATACTGTATCTATGGGATCGACCGATCCAGAACAACGCCTTACCACCCTCAAGGGAATGGCGCATGCGAGCGCTTCAACCGAACCCTGTTGCAAATGTTGCGAACGCTGGAAGCGGACAAAAAGATGAAGTGGCCCGAATTTGTGTCCGAGCTGGTGTGGGTGTATAATAATCGAGTTCATGCGACTACTGGCTGCACCCCTTACATGTTGCTGTTTGGAAGGAGTGGACGAGAAATTACTGAACTAGAGCTAGACTCAGAAGACTCCGGCCTGGGCAGTAGCCCGAGTACCTGGATTCGAGAGCACAAGCGCCGACTTCATACGGTGAGAAGATTGGTCGCTCAGAAGTTTCAGGAAGTAGAGCATGCAGATCGGCCCCCGACCTCAGGTGGATCACTCCAGCCAGGAGACCGTGTGCTGGTCAGGGCCAAATGATTTGGGAGTAAACTGGACCATTGTTGGGAGGCGATACCATATCGGGTGGTGAAGAAGATTCACCCCGACAACCCAGTCTACGAGGTCAGGCCCGAAGGGGATGACGCTGCGACACCCAGGGTGTTGCACCGTAATATGCTTCGACCTTGCTCTTCTGAAGCAGAGGCCTGTAACGAAGTTGGGCCTTCAAACAAATTGGCTGAGGTGCCGCATACAGGAACCTTGGGGGATGAAGAAGGATGGGCCACAATGCAGTTGTGCCCGTCAGAACCGTCGATGCCAACCCCGAGTGGGACCCAGAATGAATCAAGAAGTGACTTGCAATCCCCAGAGGTTGATTCATCGGATATCCCGGAGTCACCTCCGCAGGAGGAGCCTCGCAGAACTGAGCGGGCTAATGCCGGAATTCCTCCTAACCTATCTGGTCTCAGATCCAACAGAAAACGCAGGAGTGTGCCCAACTCCTGTCTGAGCTTGCATTGCCTAGAAAGAGACGTCAATCCTGCAAGAAATCCACTCGCCCGAGGACTGGCGAACAAAAAGGAGGGAGGAATGTAGTAGAGGCGAGAGAGCCTTTAAGAGAACTCTTACATGATGCTTCAAAGATGGAGAGAGACTGCCATCTGCTGGCCAGACACAATCAAGCAGAACCAAGATATACAAGAGAAGTTGAAGGGAGAGCAGATTTAGACGCTGGACCCGGTCAGGTGACTTCCAGCAAGGAGTTTCTGGAGATAAGAGGCCAGCGCGCCAAGCCTGAGGAGTTTTTGGCGCCAAGCAGCAGAGAGGAGCAGACGTGCTCCCTGCATGCCGAGAAGCCCCGCGTGGCAGGCCTAAGCCGGAGGCCTGCGAGGTGCCACAGCCGGGCGCCGGTGGATGAGCTCCGGATCCCTCACAGATGTGACCCAAGTGCTGTACCTACTGAGGAGAGTCGGAACCTGCTTGCGGTGCTGAGTGAGTTCGCGGAACCCGACGTCGCCCGCCAACAGACGAGGTCTGGACCCCCCTATCCCCGGCTTGAGAGACTGCCTCCAATTGCCAGGAAGAGAGGAGTTGAGAGACTGCTGAGCCAGGAAAGTCATGCCAGTAAAAGCAGAAGAGCTGCATACGTGAACAGGGCCGTCACTTCTGTTCACTCACGGTACCGGGGCCAGTTGGGTTTAGGTACTCAGGTTGGGAGGGGAACAGTTGGGGCGGAAGAAGCTAAACTTGCTTTAATTGATTTTGTCCGGAAAAGACTTGCGGCCTAGCGGGAATAACGGGTGACCCCCGCTAGAGCCATATACAGAGATAAAGAACTGACGTGGTGACTCCCCTGACTGGGTGCACCACATTACTTTGAGAGACTTCGTATTTTGCTAATATTTCAAATTACCGTTCAATACCCTTGTTGTTATCCCCTTGTTCAAAATACCTGTTTTATATATACATAAACTTTTTATAATCATCTCAGACTGTCCCTGCCTTGTGTCTCTGTGCGTTGCATTCCGGCACCTGTATTACACAGGGAAAAGTGCATGGGCTCACTGTCCCATTGGAAAATAGGTAATAATGGGCTGAATGGAAATATATCATCCCTACAGAGGAACTTGAATAGTGGAATAAGTAGATACATTGGAAAAATAGATTAAACATATAGCCCAACAGATATTTATGTACATTTGGTATTTAAACAATTATCATCAACATAAAATTTAAATTATCTGGACCAATAATTAAATCCCCATCCCACTGAATATATACATCATGAGACATCACGGATAGTTTCAAGCTTTCCTCCAAAGATATTTTACAGACAGATGTAAATCAGCCCAGGCACAAAATAGATGATAAGTCTGATGAGGTACTGCAGGTAAACAAAATAAACAAATCAGAAACATATACAGTGGGGGAAAAAAGTATTTGATCTCTTGCTGATTTTGTAAGTTTGTCCACTGACAAAGACATGAACAGTCTATAATTTTAAGGGTATGTGCCCACGTTGCAGAAATGAAGCAGAAAATTTCTGCTTCATTTCCACATGTCCTCTCCCGGAAAAACGCTTGCGGAATTTGGCAAGCATTTTTCGCGCGTTTATGATGCGTTTGGGACATGTGGAATTGCCTTGCATTTTTTATTGCATTGACAAGGCAATTCCGAATGCATAAACGCAAAATTAATGGACATGCTGCGGATTTTTGAGCGCAGCATAAGCGCTGCAGAAAAATCCGCAGCATGGGTATTGAAATTGCGGATTCTCATTGGGGACCATGGGGGACGGATTAACAAGCGTTTCACAAGCGTTTACGCTGCGGAAATTCCGCAGCATATACGCTTGTGAAACGCTATGTGGGCACATACCCTAAGGGTAGGTTCATTTTAACATTGTGAGATAGAATATCCCAAAAAATCAAGAAAATCATATTGTATAAATTAGATAAATTTATTTGCATTTCGCAGCGAGAAATAAGTATTTGATCCCCTACAAACCATTATGTGTTCTGGCTCCTACAGACCAGTTAGACGCTCCTAATCAACTCGTTACCTGCATTAAAGACAGCTGTCTTACATAGTCACCTGTATAAAAGACTCCTGTCCACAGACTCAATTAATCAGTCAGACTCTAACCTCTACAACATGGGCAAGACCATAGAGCTTTCTATGGATGTCAGGGACAAGATCATAGACCTGCACAAAGCTGGAATGGGCTACAAAACCATAAGTAAGATGCAGGGTGATAAGGAGACAACTGTTGGTGCAATAGTAAGAAAATGGAAGAAATACAAAATGACTGTCAATCGACATCGATCTGGGGCACCATGCAAAATCTCACCTCGTGGGGTATCCTTGATCATGAGGAAGTTGAGAGATCAGCCTAAAACTACACTTGGAGAACTTGTTAATGATCTCCAGGCAGCTGGGACCACAGTCACCAAGAAAACCATTGGTAACACATTACGCCTTAAAGGTTTAAAATTCTGCAGTGGATGATTCTGTGAGTTGTTGGGAGAAGGTGATGTGCTTAGATGAGACAAAAATTGAGCTCTTTGGCATTAAGTCAACTCGCCGTGTTTGGAGGAAGAAGAGGATGAGTACAACCCTAAGAACATCGTCCCAACCGTGAAGCATGGTGGGGGAAACATTATACTTTGGGTGTGCTTTTCTTCAAAGGGGACATGACAACTGCACCCTACTGAAGGGAAGATGGATGGGGTCATGTATCGTGAGATTTTGGCCAACAACCTCCTTCCCTCAGTAAGAGCATTGAAGATGGGTCGTGGCTGGGTCTTCCAGCAAGACAATGACCCAAAACATAAAGCCAAGGCAACAAAGGAGTGGCTCAAAAAGAAGCACATTAAGGTCATGGAGTGGCCTAGCCCGTCTCCAGACCTTAATACCATAGAAAAGTTATGGAGGGAGTTGAAGCCCCGAGTTGCCAAGCAACAGCCTAAAAATCGCAATGATTTAGAGATGATCTGCAAAGAGGAGTGGACCAAAATTTCTCCTGACATGTGCGCAAACCTCATCATCAACTATAAAAAACGTCTGACTGCTGTGTTTGCCAAAAGGGTTTTGCCACCAAGTATTAAGTGTTGGTTGCCAGAGGGATCAAATACTTATTTCTCACTGCAAAATGCAAATAAATGTATCTAATTTATACAATGTGATTTTCTTGATTTTTTGGGGGATATTCTATCCCTCAATGTTAAAATTAACCTACCCTTAAAATTATAGACTGTTCATGTCTTTGTCAGTGCGCAAATTTACAAAAACAGCAAGGGATCAAATATTTATTTCTCCCACTGTACAAAAAGTAAAAAGAACAAATAAAGAATTTATAAAACAAGAGGCCGGTGGCAACAAAGTGTTACTACAAAAAGGATGAGAAACTCAATGTTTCATTCAGACCAGAGGGGATCAGGGTACCAAAAGAAGCTTTATTAATACCCAAGAGTAGGGAAAACTGTCTTATACTCAGTTTCCAAATAAACATTTAGTTAGCTTCTGTCTCTCCATCATTTGCACAGACTTGTGCAGACCTTTCACAAGGTCCTAGAGAAACTAACATTTTACTACTATATACAGTTATATGAAAAAGTTTGGGCACCCCTATTAATCTTAAGCTTAATGTTTTATAAAAATTGGTGTTTTTGCAACAGCTATTTCAGTTTGATATATGTAATAACTGTTGGACACAGTAATGTTTCTGCCTTGAAATGAGGTTTATTGTACTAACAGAAAATGTGCAATCTGCATTCAAACAAAATTTGACAGGTGCATAAGTATGGGCACCCTTATCATTTTCTTGTTTTAAATACTCCTACCTACTTTTTACTGACTTACTAAAGCACTTTTTTTGGTTTTGTAAACGCATTGAGCTTTGAACTTCATAGCCAGGTGTATGCAATCATGAGAAAAGCTACTTAAAGTGGCCACTTGCAAGTTGTTCTCCTGTTTGTATCTCCTCTGAAGAGTGGCATCATGGGCTCCACAAAACAACTGTCGAATGATCTGAAAACAAAGATTATTCAACATAGTTGTTCAGGGGAAGGATACAAAAAGCTGTCTCAGAGATTTAACCTGTCAGTTTCCACAGTGAGGAACATAGTAAGGAAATGGAAGAACACAGGGACAGTTCTTGTTAAGGCCAGAAGTGGCAGGCCAAGAAAAACATCAGAAAGGCAGAGAAGAAGAATGGTGAGATCAGTCAAGGACAATCCTCAGACCACCTCCAGAGAGCTGCAGCATCAACTTGCTGCAGATGGTGTCACTGTGCATCGGTCAACTATACAACGCACTTTGCACAAGCAGAAGCTGTATGGGAGAGTGATGCGAAAGAAGCCGTTTCTGCAAGCACGCCACAAACAGAGTCGGCTGAGGTATGCAAAAGCACATTTGGAGAAGTCAATTTCTTTTTGGAAGAAGGTCCTGTGGACTGATGAAACCAAGATTGAGTTGTTTGGTCATACAAAAAGGCGTTATGCATGGTGGCAAAAAAACACAACATTCCAAGAAAAACACTTGCTACCCACAGTAAAATTTGGTGGAGGTTCCATCATGCTTTGGGGCTGTGTGGCCAATGCCGGCACCGGGAATCTTGTTAAAGTTGAGCGACACATGGAGTCCACTCAGTATCAGCAGATTCTCTAATGTTCAAGAATCAGTGATAAAGTTGAAGTTACGCAGGGGATGGATCTTTCAGCAAGACAATGATCCAAAACACCGCTCCAAATCTACTCAGGCATTCATGCAGAGGAACAATTACAATGTTCTGGAATGGCCATCCCAGTCCCCAGACCTGAATATCATTGAACATCTGTGGGATCATTTGAAGAGGGCTGTCCATGCTCGGCGACCATCAAACTTAACTGAACTGGAATTGTTTTGTAAAGAGGAATGGTCAAAAATACCTTCATCCAGGATCCAGGAACTCATTAAAAGCTACAGGAAGCGACTAGAGGCTGTTATTTTTGCAAAAGGAGGATCTACTAAATATTAATGTCACTTTTCTGGTGAGGTGCCCATACTTATGCACCTGTCAAATTTTGTTTGAATGCAGATTGCACATTTTCTGTTAGTACAATAAACCTCATTTCAAGGCAGAAACATTACTGTGTCCAACAGTTATTACATATATCAAACTGAAATAGCTGTTGCAAAAACACCAATTTTTATAAAACATTAAGCTTAAGATTAATAGGGGTGCCCAAACTTTTTCATATAACTGTACTTGTTGTGACATGCAGAAGTAGTGCTGTTGCTTCAAAAGCATCCAGCAACTATAAGAGTTAACACAGTCACAAGAGACAGGAAGTGTTGTGCTTCAGAAGCATCCAGCAACTAGAGGGGTTAGCACAGTCACAGGAGACAGGGAGTGTTTAGCAGAGCCCCAGGGGGATTGTGGGGAACTTGTTTATTAGTCTGGCTGGAGTCTAAGAGAAAGGTGGTGTATGATCTGTATCTCACAGAAGGCAAGTGAACAGAATACAGGTCAGGAGGGAAGCTAAACATGGGTCAGATAGACTCCCTGAACTAACAATGCAGAGTATTATAGGGCAGAAAGATAAGGACTGGAAGGAATCGTGTCACAGGGATCATCTCCCTCATCAAACCCTCCCCCCTCCATCTCCATGCAGGATAAAGAATGCTGTGCACTATTGTGTCCTTGTGAAGGAAAAACTTGTGGTTGTTATGCATAGAAGTGTGCTGCAAAGAGATCTAATCTGTGCTTAATTATTCTACTGAAGAGACTGACGTTACTGTGCCTGCTTTAATAGACTGTACATTGGTGAAGGTTGTTGCTTCAAATAGTTAAATGGTACTGGCTGTACTTGATTAAACTCCACTGTTCAACTGTTTATGAATACTCTTGTCAGATGTGTCTTGTCAGCATTTGAATCTATCGTGTGCCTGTTAGAAGCTGCAGCATATGGTCGCCCTGGGTAACGGTTCCCCCAGGATTCCAATGAATTCATGAAACCCGTCTCACCCTATCTGAACCTAGCGGCGTGCGTGTAACATTGTCCCTTCAACTCTAGTTTGGCATCCTCTCAGCCCAAATAGACAAAGCAATAACTCTGACTGTTCCCCAGTCTCTCTTCTAACTTATTAGCAACATTGCTCACACCTAATTGTATGGTACCACTCAGGCAATCTCAGTGTCTTTGACTCTAAAGCATTGGAAAGCTCTGCCATGGGAAAACCTCTTTTCTTAAAATCATGGCGCAAATGCCGCAGAGCTTATCAAGACATCATCGTTAGGCTCTGTGTGAGCACATATAGATGCCCACTTCCTAAAAGGTCTCAACAGGGAAACTGAGGGGCCCTATACACAATAGATAGCTGTTGGCCAAAGGATGGTTTGGTGATCATTTGGTTGGCCGCTATCTCTCCCGACTCCTCCATACACAGGAACACTCACTCTTCCAAGAGTTCCTGTGTTCTCTACGAGAGACTCCTCTGGTGGTATCTTATCTTGCAAAGAGTAAAAGGATCTGCAGTCCAAAATTGGACATGCCAGATTCTTAAAACCCTCAACATCTTCTGTTGGGGAAGAGTCAGAGGTTCCGATGCACATCAGTCTTTTGGCTGAGCCCACAGTTATCTGTGTATTTGGCTTTGGCCAACATTAGTCTAATGTGTATGGTGGCCTTACGTTTTATAGTGCCCATCAAACTAGCAGGATCTGGTAGTGTAGCCACTTACAGCAGCACAAATGTGGTGCAGCAAAATGGATGGAACACAGCACAATAATAAAATGGAATGAGAAGCTCAGACATGTCTATTGTAGCGAAGAAGAATATGAGGGATCCCCAACTATAGGCCAATCAACAAGGAACATTTTAGATCCAAGAAGCAAATTAAGCTTTACAAGATTACAAGATGCTGTTTTAGGCGTGGAGGGGAGAACTTGATTATAGATAAAAAAAACTAAAAACTCAACAAGGGCCTATATAAATATCAAAGCTCCATAAAGACTGAGCATAAAAACGAGGCTTTGTTAAATCAACAAATGAAAAAGAACCAAGCCTTTTATTTAGTACCTTGATCTTGACCCTTACAATAAATAGCACTAAGTTATCTTTGCATCTTTTTGACATCCTATATTCTGAGCTGATTTTGAGCCTGAGCTGACATTAGAGAAATGGACTTTAGGCATTGGTGACATCACATTTATGGCCTCTATTTAACATATATGAGCTGAGATAAACACATGAAAAACACCATGCAGTGTCATTTATCATTCATAGGATCTCATTGTTAAAACATAAACATATTACACCTGTATATTTTTTTTTACTGGGCCCCTCCACTGGAGACTAAGACTCTTTCACGCCACTTGCATCATAGAAAATGTTGCCTGCGTTAGAATGGAGCCATCAGTAAGGAAGAAGGAAAGGAATGATTGTCAGGTGACGCTCCCTCTCCCATCATTCCCCTTCTGCTTCTGACGCAGCAGGTGCGATGATGTCACTTAATCGCGGGCCACGCTGTGCCAGCAGTGGAGCTGCTGAGGAGACGCGTTGCAGACTGAAGCAGCAGGGGAACAGGGAGAAGGTGAGTATTGTATTTTTTTTTTAGCAGTGAGTATGTGGTGGCCATAACACTGCAGGACTATGGGGGCTGAATTATACTCTATGGGGGGGCTACTTTATACTCTATCGAGGACTATGGGGGGTGCATTACACTATATGTACTATATGGGGGCTGCATTATACTCTATCAAGGACTATAGGCTGTGTATTATACTTTATGCACTATATGGGGGCTACATTATATGCTATTGAGGACTATGGGGTGCATTATACTATGTGTACTATATGAGGATTGTATTATACTGTACAGAGGACTATGGGGTACATTTTACTATATGGACTCATATGTGGAGTGCATTATACTGTATGGAGGACTATGGGGTGCATTATACTATTGGGAGTGCATTGTACTATAGGGAGGACTATGAAGGGTATATTATACAATATAGAGGACTATGGGATGCATTGTACTATGCTTAGGGCAATGGGGAGTGTATTATACTATATGAAGGACTGTGGGGTGCATTATACCATGGGGGCATTATACTATATGGAGGACTATGGGCATATTATACCATGTGGAGGACTATGGAGCACTTTAGACTATATGGGGGACTATCGGGTGTGCATTATACTATATGGAGGACTATGGGGAGTGCATTATACTATATGGAGGACTATGGGGAGTGCATTATACTAAATGGAGGATTATGGGGCACATTATACTATATGGAGGACTATGGTGTGCATTATACTATATGGAGGACTATGGGGTGTGCATTATACTATATGGTGGACTATGGGGTGCATTATACTAAACGAGCAAAATGCTGCCTATTCAAGCGATTGGATTGTTTATGCCGGAACAAAAATCATTGTTCTCAGCGGCACATCGCCTGGTGAAATCTGCAGATATAAGGCTGATAACATGATACTGTTTGGGGACAGATTGATCTATTAGTAATTGTTCTGTGCCCATCATTCTTCCTCAGCCGGTGTAAAGAGGCCGGGAAACAAGGGTCGAACGACTTCAATATTGTTGATCATGCTTGTTTAACGGCCTGAACTCAGTGCATGTAAATACAACTGAAATGTTTCTGTGTAATGGTGCTATATGTTAGCATTTGGGGCCCCACTTTAAACTTTTGCCCAGGGCCACACTTTGTCTAAAACCGGCCCTGCTGTGGACTAAAGACTGAGAAAAACCAAAGACAAGCAAAATACCCAAATAACTGGAAGTAAATGGATAAATCGCACAGTGCAAAAATAATGATAAATAATAAAGGGTATTTAGTTAACATAATTTTGATCAAAATAATATAAAAGCCATCCCACCATGTCACGGTAACCCTTATGGGACAGTCCTAAGTCTAATATTAAAACCTTACCATTTGTCAAGTGACATACATATGGACACGGGCAGAGAGACTGAACCCCTAGTAGAAACATAGACTTGAGAGGCAGAATGAACCTTTCAGCTCAGACAAAGGGCAGCCACACCCTTTATATGCACTAAAGCACACTTAACTGCAAAGAAAAGACCTGGGAGTCTGAACTGAAACGTAATTGGATGTGCATGCAAAATGTAAATGCATGTTCACATAAGGCCACTAGACAGAGAAAAACCAAAGACAAGCAAAATACCCAAATAACTGGAAGTAAATGGATAAATCGCACAGTGCAAAAATAATGATAAATAATAAAGGGTATTTAGTTAAGATAATTTTGATCAAAATAATGTAAAAGCCATCACACCACGTCACGGTAACCCTTATGGGACAGTCCTAACTCTAATATTAAAACCTTACCATTTGTCAAGTGACATACATATGGATAAGGGCAGAGAGACTGAACCCCTAGTAGAAACATAGACTTGAGAGGCAGAATGAACCCTTCAGCTCAGACAAAGGGCGGCCACACCCTTATATGCACTAACGTGTGGACTAAAGACTGTAGTATATGTGGAGGTTCTTACTTGGTGTATTATAAACAGCAGGGT
The DNA here is from genome assembly GCF_046119375.1 of Phyllobates terribilis. NCBI lineage: Eukaryota > Metazoa > Chordata > Amphibia > Anura > Dendrobatidae > Phyllobates > Phyllobates terribilis. The sequence continues at coordinate 291,567,825 of NW_027362768.1, read as the reverse complement.
AAAGGGCTGAGTCCTTGATCATCAGTGTTCGATGAGGGGTCATAGAGTAAATCATAAGGTTTCAGTATATGTAATACTGAGTTAGACAATAAAATCATTCCCATGAACAATGCATATTCTGATATGGGCACTACCTGCATACAATACACACATAATGTGAACACATTGTACTTTTGTTGCTATGATGGCTTGCTGAGAGTTGTGGAAATGTATAATAAATTAATATGGTATTCATCTCTCAAGTGTTGAACAGTTTTGTCCGAATGAGCGCTCCTGTGTACAAAAGAGATGTCTTTTGGACCAACGCTTGGCAGAAGCATCGTTTGGCGGACAGCTAATTAGTGTGTATGGGGGCCTTTAGCTCTTCCTTCCATGCAATGGTCTCTAGTTCACTAATGTTATTGGGTTGTCGAGTGAGTGGTCATAAGAGTTAAGATAAGAAATCATTGCTTTGGAAAACCAAGCAAAAGGATTAAAAAAATAGTATATGCAAATTGCCTCTTCAGAGAAAAAGAGGACTTCTACTCTATAGCGCCACCTATTGGAAGCAGCAAGTAAATATTCCCAGAGACACAGGAGGAAGTATAGTTTGCAAGATCAAAGTTAAAGGATCCCTGGCTACACTACCTGGATGTGGCTTCCACCAGATGTGGAGGTAGGTGGTCAAAAACTTTCAAGTGACTGCATTAGACCTGCAGCAAGATTTGGTGGCAACAGGCACTAAGGTTTCAGTTTGCACAATAAGGTGCAGACTAAACCCTCAAGGTCTCTATGGCCAAACTCCAAGACATGAACCTCTACTGACCCACAAGCACAAGAAATGTCAGCTACAATATGCTCAAAACTATATAAGGAGACCACCGGAATTTTAGATTCTGTTCGATGAAATAAAACTGGAACTTTTCAGGTCTATGAATCTGCTTTATGTCTGGAGGAGGAAGAATGAAGCATATGCTGAAAAGTACACCCTGCCTACAGTGAAGCAAATATCAGCTTTTGACAGTTATACTCTGGGACATCTTTGCTTTATCCTTGCTTACTCTTTCATTAGAGACCTGTAGTGTATGTTGGGTAAGATGGATTTAATCAAGAATCAGGAAACCTTAGAAGAAAGCTTCATGCTTTCTGTGAGGAAGCAGATGCTTGGGTGTCATTGCACCTTCCAACAGGACAATTATCCCAAGCCCATCTTAAGGTCCATCTAGGCTTTGTTTCGGAAGCTCTGGAAGATTCTGGAGCGACCATCACAGTTGCCTAACTTGAATTCCATAGGAAATCTTTTGTGGGATTTGAAGAAATTGTGATTGCAGCACACAAACCTAAGAATATTAGTGAATTGGAAGACATTGCCCATGAGGATCAAGCTAAGATTCCTCAGGACTGCTGCCAGAAGCAGCAGGTCATAAAAGCCAAAGGGGCTCTCCTAAAAGCTAAAGATGCTTGATGTGAACAGATTGAATAATTTGGAGACTGCAGTAGTCATTAAAAGTGGAATTTTGTGATGAATTTGGAAAAAACACTTGTTATATTACTTGCGTTGAGATATTTACATTTTTGGCGTACAGTATGATTGTTTTTCTGCTAACAGTAATTTTGTATATTTTGCTGATGAAGCAAAATTGCCACGGCAGTGTCATAAGTTTGATTTCAAATGTGTTTAATGCCAAGATTTTGTGTGGGTTATAGAGAGTAATATAGAAAGCAATAATCTATACACAGCATCAAGGAAAAGCTAAAAAAAAAAATCAGCCTTCAGACAGCAGGTGAAAGGACACAGCAGTCAGCAAAGAACTTGTATCCTTCATTCCAGCAATTAGTGACGTTCCTTATGACGTATTAGAATTTTTAGGAGATTTAGGAGATAAGGAGCTAAACAATGAAATAGTCACAGTGATATTCCAAAATCCAAAGTGACAGTGATACATTTTATATACTGTTGTCCGTTACTAGTTTAGTTACATTGTTTTAACCCTGGTGGCAAATTTCAAAACTACTACAACATGCCAAATGTAATTTGTGCACAGTAGTATTTGTGTGATGGCAGGGGTGTTAATGGACGCTGGTGGAACAGCAACATAGGGAGACACACAGGGTGACGTAGGAACATAACTTTACTCCAAAGAGGTAAAAAGCTTTATAGTTACACTTGAAGAGAAAGAATCGTAGTGGTTGCATTACGAGCACATAGCAGTGGTCTTACTGGACTACTGCCCCTTGTGAAAGTGACTGCAGGTGCCGCGAAACGCGCGTTGGGGTATACCACTGCGCCCACTGTGCTGCTAGTTCACCCACAGCCCTTATCACCGGTAAGACCATCACCTTTATAGCACGCCTAACTATAAAGGAATTTACATGGCTGTCATGGATACGTTTTTCATTGGCATTTAGCTAATATAGGTTTATGGTTTTATGTTCTACCTGTGCTGCACTTTATGACTTATGCTTTCCGCATTTTACTAGGTAGTCCTTTCTGGGATGTGGACCCACTTGCTGCACACCTGTTGCTGTGTTTTGCACATAGTTCTTTTCTAAATGAATTTTTGTCTTCAATAAATATGTACTTTTTAGCTATCATAACTCTGTTTCCTCATTGCATATAGTGGTCTTACTGGTTGCAGATAGTCTAGCTTAAAGAAAACCTATCACCCAATAAAATCATCCAGATTTTGCTCTTATTTTATTCTTGCTGCTCCTATGAGTAATCTGTTTTTTTGTTTTGTTTTCAATCCACCATACCGTCCCAGAGATCCTTTTCATTTATTGCTGTTTTTTTTCACCAAAGGTATCAATTTAATCTGTATTACAATGCTTTTACAGCCATTGCTTTAATTTACATTACAAAATCGTGCTGATGGGTTCTCTTTAAAAAAAATCATACGCAATGAAGCATTAGAAATATAATAAGAACATAAAATTTACACTTTTGGCCTTTTGACAGGTCCTCTTTAACAGTCCATGGCATAAGAAGACATGAAGATGGTACTTGCCAATAGTCTCTTGTTGGCAGAGTAGCTGCTGGCCAGTTTTCACAGCTACTCTAGCCTATAATAGCCTCTCTGGCACTCACAATTACATTCTTCTGCCCTGCTTGGATCTCCAATGCCTGCCCAACCCATTTCCTTACTCACTCGCCATACTCTGGAAGCACTCACTCTGTCTTACACAACTGCATCACGCCGACACTATAGTGCCAACACACCTGAATATACAGTATGATGTATGCTTGTTCCCCTCTTCTTAGGCACTCTAGGTATCCAACCTCTGACCCAAAGTAACCTTTAACTGTAATCTATGAAGAATAACAACAGTCATCAACATGCAGTGTGCTTCAGTAGCGAAACATACGCAAAACAATGGTGTCTCCTTAATAACAACCTATTCAATTCTTCTTATATATTCATGCAATTTACATGCTGCAATTTAAAGACACAATGCAAAATAAACTATTATTCTTTACTTATACGGCATCATCATATTCCACAGCGCTTTACAGACATCATCATTGTCCCCACTGGGGATTGCAATTTAAATTGCATATCAGTAGGTTTTTGGAGTGTGGAAGGAAACCCACGCAAACAAGGGGAGAACATACAAACTCCTTGCAGATGTTGTCCTTAGTGTGATTTAAACCCAGGACCCCAGCGCTGCAAGGCTGCAGTGCTAACCACTGAGCCACCATGACACTTAGAACATGATACATTTGCAGTGGAGCCATATGCAATGCATCTAGAAGCCAAAAGGGAATTACCATGGGTTGAGAACATTTGTGAGAAGTGTGGTCATCTAACTAGTTAAACGTTTTCTAAACTGTACTCTACTTTGTAGTGTATGGCTACTTGAGCACCGAACTTGATGCATTGAATTCTACTGTAAACCATATGTAGACTCTTCTCTATGGGATGTATTTCATTCTGTGTGTACAGACAAGAAAGAAGCACATATGCTGGAGATAGTATCACTGTTGTCACTTTGCCAATACCTGTTCTAAATGTACATGAATATTTTATTACCCCTTCAGAATATGTATTGTGTGACAACAGTAGGTGTGTGACTTTTACATGAGAATTTGCTTGCTGAAGCAAAGAAGCAAGTAACCAAACTATTGTCATATTCATCACATGTTGTCTTTGCCAATGTAATGGAAATCCTGTGGTCAAAGACAGCCAGTAGTGTCTCTCAATTTTGGCATAGGCTTTATTCTAGATTTGAATATTGAGCATTGGAGGTATTGCTAGATCTGCCATGGAACAACCACATATTTTGGAGCCTTATCCTTAAAGGTGCTGTCTCAGTGCAACCAGTCCCTTCCAGGTTAAATTTACTGCATCTACCTCTTGACACCCCCTGGTAATTTTCTGATGGTCAGGCAGTTACTTCCCGATCAGAGATAACTTTAGTTCTCCAGAAAGACCACTGCTTTTTAATGGTTCTCCATTCTGACTTGTAGAGTGCCAAGTGGGGTTGCAACCCCCTATGACATATACGATAATAGAGCAAATTAACAGAGGTTATCTACATGAGACTATCTGTAAGGTAATTTGTATATGAAAGCCATACAGCTCTTAATAAAACTTCCATAGACAAGCTTTCCTCAAGCCACTTTGCTTAGCACAGTGTTTCTCAACTCCTGTCCTCAAGACCCACCAACAAATCATGTTTTCATGATTTCCATTCACATTGCACAAGTGATGGAATTATTACCTGGGTAATACTAAGGAAATCCTGAAAACATGGCCTGTTGGTGGGTCTTGAGGACAGGAGTTGAGAAACACTGGCTTAGCAGGTCTTAGAGGAACTCTGGCTTTCACCCTTCAACCCCTTTGCAGGTATCTAGACTTACACAGAGTCCCTTGGGTTACATCCACAGAGTTGCTACTAACCAGTTTAGCAAGCTGGCAAAGGGAAGTTGACGTGCCAGATCTAAATAAGAGAAGTCTGGATTAGGACAGTATCTTAAGTCAAGGTTGTGATCAGAAGGATGCCAAGGTCAATACCAACAGGACAGAATTTGAGACACAATCATAAGGCCCAAGGAGAGTAAAAAAAAATCGATAACTAGTAGCAACAGATAGCAAGCCATAGGGATTCACTAAACAGCAGACCAGGGTCAGAATAAACCTATAACTGAAAGCTTTCAGGAAGCTGCTGGGGGTTTAAATAGAGTGCGGCTCACAGCAAAGAGGTGATTACAACTGATTACAACTAGTAATCAGTACTCAGCCGTAAAACATGAACTCCCTGGCTATGCAAAATTACATGTTCCAGCCACGCTAATGTTAAACAGGACCTTGCCTGCATCTCCCAGCGCTGTCTGCTGTTCAAGAGCAGTGTTGCCTTGTGGCAGAGGTCATAAGCGAGAGTTCAGACACTCACACAACACTACACTAACCTTTTAAATGAGTTTTCTTCTATTATAATGATAATAAGGATAGGTCATTGATATCAGATCAGTGAGTTTGACACCTGACACCACCACCAATCAGGGGTTACTAACTTAAGCAGGGGCTGAATATAAATAATGAGAGTGGAACGCCGCAGTTCTTTGCATTGTTTATTGGCCATGGATTCTCTTCAATAGTAGCTGGTCTAAAGTGCCCAGAAGCAGGCGCTAACACAGTTTACAAAGCCGTGTTGTTTGGATCTGTATACTGATTATTTCCAACTAGTGATAAGAGCAAGTGCTCATTACTCGAGTTTGCCTACGGTGTTCGGGTATTCACCGAGTATCGCGGGTGCTCGAGTGACATATTCGAGTCCCCGCAGCTGCATGTTTTGTGGCTCTCTAACAGTCATGAAACATGCAGCCACAGGGACGCAAACATATCACTTGAGCACCCGCAATACTTGGAGCATACCTGAGCACCCTAGGCAAACTCGATTAACGAGCACTTGCGCTCATCACTACTTCCAACAACTGACTGATCTGGTAACAGATGATTGGTGGGGGTAGTAATTGTCAAACTTACTTATCTGAAATTGAGGACCTATTCCAAAGATGGGTCATCATTATAATGGACAACGCCTTTAATCCCATCACAGAAGCTATAAATCTCAGTGGCTACAGAGAAATTCACAGACAAACAGGGTTGTCAACTTGATTTTTATGTTTACTGGACATCTTATCCAAAAATGCAGGCCTAGAGACAAATATTATGCTCTACTTGGGCAGCATGGTGGCTCAGTAGTTAGCACTACAGCCTTGCAGCATTGGGGTCCTGAGTTCAAATCCCACCAAGGACAATATCTGCAAGTAGTTTGTATGTTCTCCCTGTGTTTGTGTGGGTTTCTTTCCACATTCCAAAGCTATACTGATTGGGAATTTAGATTGTGAGCCCCATTAGAGACAGTGCTGATAATGTCTGTAAAGCACTGTGGAATTAATGGCACTATATAAGTGGGTTAAATAAATAAAAATAGCATTATCATATTCAACAGCTCTTTACAGATGTTATCACCACTGTCTCCATTGGGGTTCACAATCTAAATTCCCTATCAGTTATTTTTTGGAGTGTGGGAGGAAACTGGAGAACCTGGAGGAAACCCACAGAAATGCGGGTAGAACATACAAACTCCTTGCCGATGTTGTCCTTGGTGGGATTTGAACCCAGGATCCCAATGCTGCAAAGCAACAGTGCTAACCACTAGTGATGAACGAGCCTGCTCTTTACTCAAGATTTACAAGTATGCTCGGGTTTCTCCCAAGTATCTACAGAGTGCTCGGGTGTTATGTTTTAGTCGGCTGTGTGCATGATTTGCGACTGTTTGACAGCTTTAATACATGTGAGGAATTCCTATTTCTTAGGTATTCCAAACATGTATTAAAGCTGTCAAAAAGTCGCAAATCATGCACACAGCCGACTAAAACATAACACCCGAGCACTCTGAAGATACTCGACGAGCACCCGAATATGCTCGCCGAAAGGGTTAACAGAACATGCTCTCTCATCACTACTAACCACCCATGATAAAGATTATAAGCTATATCTACAGCTTAATAAATCAATATGAACTTAGTGTTTAATATCAGCTGTAAATTGAGGACCTGTTCAACTACCAACAGCCTAAAACTAAATCATTTTTTAACTAATGTTTTAAAAAAATCCTATATTTTTACAGACTTTCCATTTATTTCTAGTTGGCAACCATGATGACAGGTCCATATTCAGTTCCCAGTCAACCTGTAACGTCTTAGACTGGGCTTCAAGTATCGAAATCCTAAATAGGTCACTAAAGGTTATTATATTTCCTAATGGCGGCACCTAGCTTTTCGCAGTTTGTCATCTGTACATGTTACCTCCAGAACTGCTGACTACCGGCATTTTTTTCTTGGTACAAAGTCAATAATTTACACGACAAAATTGGCCACTGCCATCTGTCTTCATATAATGTCCCTTGCTCCCTGCGTGTCCTTTCATAACTAGCTTCATACGCCGTGTGGTCTCTTTGCTAAGCGAGTCATTAGAGGTCATAACACATCTTTACAGAACAGCTGTGCCATGGCGTAATAATACACAATCTTCCAGATTTTCTCTGCAGAAAAAGAGACCTTTGTCACACAGGGCTTGAGAGTCCCGTACTAAATATGTGTACAAATTCTGTGGAAAGGGACAAGCAAGTGACATTATATAACCTTAGTGCCATCTGTCCTCTCCCCTCTGTGACACCCCATGACGGAAAGGCAAATTTCACAGTCTGTGTTCCAATAAAGGCGGTCAAGTGCATGGATACAAATTTGGGAATTTTTGGGGGCACAATAAGACTTACAGATTATAGTTAGAAATATAAGAAAAAGCTTGCAACATTTCTTTGTATGTATTTCTGCTGTGTCACCACGCGTTTCAGCCATGCCCAGCTACCTAATGTGTCATTTCTCTCTATTGCTTGCATATATTTTCTTTTCTTCCTCCCAGTTTGCAGCTGACATGCAGCTGTGTGGTTTCTTCTGGCTGGAAGGCATTAATGACGGGAGCCGCTACCATTCTCTGTGCAATGATCAGATGGCACCATTAATAGCCCAGTCTAAATGTCAGAGTTGTGACAAGGACTGTAATGAGAAGCAGCCCTCACGTTCAGATTTGTCTATCTGTATCATGGTTTGCAAACATTATCTAATCATCTGTGCTTCTTATGTCTCTAATCAATCCCCACGCATTTCCATTCTTCTTTCAGGCTTTTATTAGCAGTAAACACCTCTACAGGTTGTTTAGCACCCCCCTTCTCCTTCCTCTTTCCTGACTTCTTATGTTCCCACTGACAGATTTGCCCCTGTGCTCCCCTGATGTGCTGAGCGCTTTTAATGATACTCTGTGGAATCACAGGGGGTAATAGGATTAGGTGGAAAATCCAGTTTCCCTGTGGATGAGAAGAAAACTGTGAGAGAGGCAGGAGAAGGGAGGCGGTGAGGGAGGAAATGTGTTCATAGAGCAGTGGAGACCGGGAGCGCAGGTAGAGGAGAGAGCGCAGTGTATGGAGGAGAGTGCCAGTGATTAGTGTATGGGTTCATGTAAAAATCAGGACAAAATGGAAAAATCAGTCAGTGCAATCATCTGCCCTAGTACTGCATTTACATTTCAGAAGTCTAAGAAAGTAAGTCCTCGAATAGGATTCTAGTAATATAACTCATTCATTACCAGTACCCCATTGACACCCTAATTTTTGACCTTCTATTAAGCTGCATTTGCATTAAAAAAATTATTCAGCCCCCCATGGAAAATTGGGTTTATAATCAACATCCTTCTCTGTGGCCAACCTGCTAACACTCTCGCACCTCTCCAGTCCGCCCTTCACTCTGCTGCCAATCTAATTCATCTCTCTCTTCGCTACTCCTCCTCTTCTCGCCTCTGCAAATCTCTTCATTATCTCCCAATTCCCCAGCGTATCCAGTTCAAACTACTAACACTGACCTACAAAACCATCCATAACCGGTCTCCTCTGTATATCTCTCAACTAATCTCCCGATATCTTCCCTCACGTAATCTCCGGTCCTCCCAAGACCTCCTTCTCTCCTCCACACTTATTTGTTCCTCACCCAATTACCTCCAAGACTTCTCTCAAATATCCCTCAACCTCTTGAATTCTATGCCCCAACACATCAGATTATCCACCACATTTGGATCCTTCAGATGGAACTTGAAAACCCATCTCTTCAAGAAAGCTAGAGCCTGCAATGACCCCGCTGTCGCCTCACCACCACCGGAGCTGTCGCCTCCCCAACACTGAAGCTGCTGAAACCCCCCAACCTACTGTCTCCTTCCCCACCATCCTGTAGAATGAAAGGCCACAAGGGCAGGGTCCTCTTCCCTCTGTACCAGTCTATCATTGTTAGTCTGTTAACCGTGATATCTGTATTTTGTATGTAACCCATTCTCATGAACAGCACCATGGAATCAATGGTGCTATATAAATAAATAAATAAATAATAATAATAAAATCTAGAAACTTTCTGCTATTTCCAATAAGCCAATACAACCAGAAATATTTAAAAACCTCAATGCAACTAATATAACAAATGAACTGAAGAAAAAAGAAACATGCCCTGTAGTACAGGGACCACACAAATATAACACATTTTATTATGACATAGACAAGCCAAAACAATTAAAAAATTTAAAAAGTCATACAATGACATACAAATCCAACAACCCACAATAAAGTTGTATAAGCCACAGATAATGTATACAGAAATAGTATATATAAAAAATATAAATATAGATACAATATCAATATATTAGTGAAACCAAGGACCTAATACTATAACCAATGTATATATGGTCAGCACCAAGGACACAATGAGTATTAAATATATGTACCAGAATAAATACACTCATAGAATATATGTGTCAGGGCCATAACAACATTAACCCAGGAAAAAAGGAGGGTGAGAGATGTAAAACAGCCCTATGATAGGGCAAACAACCCCATATAAATGTTATAAAAAGCTCCTACTTCACATGTCTCGAAAAGAAAAGTAGACAGAATGGCAACATTGTTACAAAAATAGTAAATGGCACATAGTGAACTGTGACGATACAGAGTAAAATCTTAATTATGCCAGACATACTTTCTGATGGCAAGAACAGCAAACCTTTATTTTTATATTGACTCTTTAATCTGTGTTCTTCTTTAGTTGATTAACACAGATTATTATTTGTATAACCCTGAATGTTATCTGCTCTTTGATTCTGAAACAATGATGTGTATTTACAAGAGCCCCTGTGATGCAAACTATGTAAATAGATGAGCTAGAACAATGAATGTTTGCTAGATATGTTAAATACCATTGTATGGTGTTTGCCAGTCAATCTTGGGGGATGAGCTATGGATACTCAAGCCCTGCACCTTTACCTCTTACCTGTGCCTGATGACCTCTCACAGATGTAGATATAAACAGGGATGTCTGTAGTGCTAGAGACAGATTCAGTCTTGGAACAGAGATCAGAAAGACTTTAGAAGGAGAATGAGAGACATCCTTCAGGACAGCAGATGGATTGCATGGCATCCAAAGAGACACAGATTTGTATTCTACATGAGGGTACCGGCCCTAACTGGAAAGATTTGTATTTGTTCCATTAACCATCAGAGACAAGAATACATTTTGGGGAGTCGGGGAGAGGACAAAGAAGTCACCTGGCCCCATGGATATGTTGTTTTGGGGTTTCTAGGAGGGACCCACCGGTCGCCTAGAACCCATGGAGACGTTTGGAGTTGCCAGGAGGGACCAACCGGTCGCCTGGCCCCATTAAAACTCTCGGAGAGGCCAGATTTGGACCCTCGGGTCTCCTGGTCTTTTACCTCGATGGACTGCTAGCTTCCTAAGCTTGCCGCTACCTTCTCTCCGTGGGGGCCCACCAGAAGCGAGGGGCCACTGGTTGAGGTAGTCGGCCCTGGAAGTCTTCAAAGTCGCAGCTGTTCTATCCCAGGCGGGCGGAGAAGGAAGGGTGAGACTGTGTAATGTTGTACCATCTTGGGGCATTTGCTGAGACAGTTCTACGTATTTATTGTCCACTTTATGGTTCAATAAAGTATTGCCACACTGTTTTACCCTCACCCTGTCTTGTCTGAGTAGCGTTATGCCCATGTTAGACCCCGGGTCTTCACATGAATAAAACTCAATGGTTGCAAGTTCACAACATATGAAGCCACAAATGTAAAGTGCACCACAGACTGGTGATGCTCACAGAAAGAAGTGTCAAATATTCTGGAATTTCATATATTTCATGTTTGCATACTATAGCACTACAGAGTGCTACTTTATTTGTTGCTTATACAGTACAGACCAAAAGTTTGGACACGCCTTCTCATTTAAAGATTTTTCTGTATTTTCATGACTATGAAAATTGTACATTCACACTGAAGGCATCAAAACTATGAATTAACACATGTGGAATTATATACTTAACAAAAAAGTGTGAAACAACTGAATATATGTCTTAGGCTGCGTTCACACATTGCGTATTTCCCTGCGTTTTTTTACGCTGCGTATTTTCCTGCTTTTTTTACCTGCGTTTTTTTAAGCAGGTAAAAAAAGCACCTCCATTCACACACTGCATAAAAAAGCGCAGCAAAAAACGCAGTGTGAAAATGAAGGGTGACATGTGTAATGTCACACTTCATTTCAGTGTGACATGTGTACTGTCTGTGTCTGTGTGTCGTGTGTGTACTGTCTGTGTCTATGTGTCCTGTGTGTCTATGTGTCGTGTGTGTGTCCCTAGCAGTGTATGTACAGACTATGGATACTCACCTACCCGAAGGATGAGAGACGCGTCTGCTCCGTCCCACGCTTGCCTCTGCTCCCTGACTTCTCCTCCTCTGACTGACTGAACACACTCTCTGAACTCTGATCTAAGATGGTGTCTAGTTTTTATACCATTATCCAGTCACGCTGCCCTGAAGCTACACTCCTCCTGTGGGGAGTCACATTACCTTGCTGCACATACCACCAGCTTCAGCGGACTGCTCCGCAGCGGCGGTTACCAATAACCGCATTCCACAGGTGGCGTAGTCGGACTATATATAACCTATACACATAGACTACCCTGGTTTGACCGCCCTGGGTCACGGACCGGGTCGCCGCCACGGTGACTACAACCCCCAGCATTTGCAAGGCCCAGCTCCGGGTACCCCCACGGCCCAGGGGGCGCGTCATATCCACCAGACTTCTGCACAACACATCTGATGGTCCCAACCCCATTTATAATTCAAGAAATCCCACTTATTAAACCTGACAGGGCACACCTGTGAAGTGAAAACCATTTCCGGTTACTACCTCTTGAAGCTCATCAAGAGAATGCCAAGAGTGTGCAAAGCAGTCATCAAAGCAAAAGGTGGCTACTTTGAAGAACCTAGAATATAAGACATATTTTCAGTTGTTTCACACTTTTTTGTTAAGTATATAATTCCACATGTGTTAATTCATAGTTTTGATGCCTTCAGTGTGAATATACAATTTTCATAGTCATGAAAATGCAGAAAAATCTTTAAATGAGGTGTGTCCAAACTTTTGGTCTGTACTGTATATGGAGATGGCTACTCTTAGTAAGCACCTGCACACACCAGCTTTCTGTTTAAGGACGTGACGGTCAGTCTTTTGATGTTTGTTTACATAGGCTTTCTGACTGAGCACTTCACCCCTAAGCCTCAGGTGGTTTTAATTCTAGCAGGATCCTACCTTCCCACATACAAGTAGACTTCAGTCTAAGAGAGGATTCACACTAGGTAGGTTCCCAGCAATGAGAGCCATCTTACCGTGGCCGCCAGGTACACATGAATTGGCCAATTTATGCTCTAACAATTCTCATTTATTTCTATTTCCTAGAACAGTAATGCAATTCAAATTTCATATATTTCATGTTTGCATACTATAGCACAACAGAGTACTACTTTATTTGTTGGCTATATATGGAGATGGCTACTCTTAGTAAGCACCTGTACACACCAGTTTTCTGTTTAAGGAAGTGATGGTCTGTCTTTTGATATTTATTCTGGATGTGTTCTTTTTACAATTTAACTATGAGGTTAGTAATGGGGCCATCTTATAGATGCCTTTCCATTACTAACACCTGGGCTTGATGTCAGCTGCCAATACAAAGCTGACATCAACCCCAATACTATTACCCCACTTGCCACCGCACTAGGGCAAGTGGGAAGACCAGAGGCTAAGCGCCAGAATTGACACCTCTTATGGATGCGCTTTTTCTGGGGCGGCTGAGAGCTCATGTTTTTAGTCTGGGAGGGGGCCAATATTCATGGCCCTTTCCTAGCTATTAATATTAGCCCCCAGCTGTCTGCCTAGCCTTTGCTAGTTATTAATCACAGGGGGGCTCCACATCATTTTTTTGGGGGGGCAATTTTAAAATCCAGTTAAAACTAAATATACAGCTGTGAACTGACATTAATAGCCTGGGAAGCTCCATGTGTATTACCCCCTTTCCAGGCTATAAACATCAGCCACCAGCTGTCGGCTTTCCCTCAGCTCATTAACAAAATTGTGGTGGAAGTTTAAAAGAAAGAAAAAGAAAAGAAAAATAAAACATACTAAACAACTTCCAAACGTTGGTCACTAAAAGACTCATGAGGCTAAAATATAAAATCCTGATATCCAATGGAAAGTCATCACTGCTATAGGCCTACTGATGTATTTTAAGTACCGCTTTATGTTAATCTGTTAACATTAATTAAGTTAAAATGTATTATTTGTCACTACAGACATGGGCGTACCCACCGTGGGGCAGGGGGGGGCAGCTGCCCCCCCCCTAGAAGCAGGCACGCACGCCGCACACCAGGGCCGGCGTCAGCACCCGGCGCACCCGGGCAAATGCCGGGGCCCTGAGCAGCGCCCGTTCCCCCCGGCTTGCTCAGGGCCCCGGCACCCGGCACAATACTTACCTCTCCCCGTGCCTCCGCAGCAGCTCCTGCATCCTCCGCGGCTGCTGCACTGTGACATCTCAGGTCACCGCGCTCTCTCCTGAGCAGTCACAGTGCAGAGCGGGAAGATAGCGGCGACTCTGGAGTCCGGAGCAGCGGCAGCAGGTGAGATGTGAGGTGAGTATTTGATTTTTTTTTTTTATTGTATGGAGGCCTGTGGCAGTATAAGGGAGGGGGGTGAGGTGGGGGTGTGTGACATCCTGCATGGGGCATTATAAGGGGGGGTGACATCCTGCATGGGGCATTATAACGGTGGGGGTGTGACATCCTGCATGGGGCATTATAAGGGGGGGGTGACATCCTGGATGGGATATTATAAGGGAGGGGGTGTGTGTGACATCCTGCATGGGGCATTATAAGGGAGGGGGGGTGTGACATCCTGCATGGGGCATTATAAGGGAGGGGGGGTGTGACATCCTGCATGGGGCATTATAAGGAAGCGGGGGGGTGTCATCCTGCATGGGGCATTATAAGGTGGGGTGACATCCTACATGGGGCATTATATGGGGGGAACAGCCTGCATGGGGCATTATGTGGGGGGAACAGCCTACGTGGGGCATTATGTGGGGGGAACAGCCTGCGTCGGGCATTATGTGGGGGGCGACAGCCTGCATGAGGCATTATGTGTGGGGAACAGCCTGCATGGAGCGTTATATGGGGGCCAGTATTCTGTATGGGTCGTTATATGGGGCCCAGTATTCTGTATGGATCGTTATATGGGGGCCAGTATTCTGTATGGAGCGTTATATGGGGGCCAGTATTCTGTATGGGTCGTTATATGGTGGCCAGTATTCTGTATGGAGCGTTATATGGGGGCCAGTACTCTGTATGGAGCATTATATGGTGGCCAGTATTCTGTATGGAGCGTTATATGGGGACCAGTATCCTGCATGGAGCGTTATATGGGGGCCAGTATCCTGCATGGAGCAATATATGTGGGCCAGTATCCTGTATGGAGTGTTATATGGGGGCCAGTATTCCGTATGGAGCATTATATGGGGGCCAGTATCCTGTATGGAGTGTTAAATAGGGTCCAGTATTCCATATGGAGCATTATATGGGGGCCAGTATTCTGTATGGAGCATTTTATGGGGGATAGTATTCTGTATGGAGCATTATATGGGGGCCAGTATCCTGTATGGAGCGTTATATGGGGGCCAGTATTCTGTATGGAGCATTATATGGGGGCCAGTATTCTGTATGGAGCATTATATGGGGGCCAAATTCCTGTATGGAGCGTTATATGGGAGCCAGTATTCTGTATGGAGCGTTATATGGTGGCCAGTATTCTGTATGGAGCGTTATATGGGGGCCAGTATCCTGCATGGAGCGTTATATGGGGGCCAGTATCCTGCATGGAGCGTTATATGGGGGCCAGTATTCTGTATGGAGCGTTATATGGGGGCCAGTATCCTGTATGGAGCGTTATAAGGGAGCCAGTATTCTGTATGGAGCGTTATATGGGGGCCAGTATTCTGTATGGAGCGTTATATGGGGCCAGTATCCTGTATGGAGCGTTATATGGGGACCAGTATCCTGTATGGGTCATTTTATGGCGGCCAGTATACTGTGTGGAGCGATTCGCCGGCTTCTGAGCTATCACTCATGTAATGTAAGAAGTGAAAGCTTTGCATTGTACTATATATATATTTCTCTTCGGTATCTGTGACCATGGCTTGCCCCCCTAGTTTTGATCCTGGGTACGCCCATGATTACAGATACAGTATGCTGTAACACTACTAAAAATTACGTGTTTGTGTAAAGTATGAAATAAAAGAACAAGGTGCTTTGTATTTTCAAACAATATTTTAATAACGATATCGTCAAAAATAAAATATTACATAGGCATATTAATCTCATACGCCAAAACAACAGTAATATAAAAAACAATTGAAAAAGAAAAAAAAATACAAATTATAATAAGACGGTGGGGAACTCACATCAGGGCCAGGACTGGATGTGGAAAAAGGTGGGGGAACAGCTACTGGAGTGGAGACATAGGGGGTAAGTGAGAGAAGAGGACTAAATGATGGAAAGACCCCATGGTCCGAAGTGTTGTATAGGAAAGGGTTGTCCGCCCCAAATATACCATCCTCTTCCTGTGTTTCAGGTGGCTTCTGTGGGCTGTTGTGGCATCTCAGCAATGAAATTCTCATTTCTATATCTCCCTTGGCCAGTGTCCTCTTGGTTTTTCCCCACATTCTAACCACCAAAAGGTGTTTGTGGCAGGAGACATGATGGTGATGGGGTTGTTCAGTGCCAAAATCGTTGGATTGGATGAGACTGTGGTGTCTGCTGCGTGGGTGTCACTGCAGTAGGTGGTGCTGGCTTCAGGGTGGGTGGCACTTGAGGAGGTGCTGCTGGCTTCTGGGTGGCTAGCACTGGAGGAGGTGGTGCTGGCTTCTGGATGGCTGTCACTGGAGGAGGTGGTGCTGGCTGGTGGGAAGCTGGCACTGGTCTTGGAGGGCGTCGTGCAGGTGGATCGGCTGAGTAGCCTTCTCTGGGGTTCAATGTTTGGTTCCCAAGAAAGCTGCCACCTTTCTAGGAGTTCGAAAACCGACATTGGACAATTTGGTGGTGTTGCGGCACTGAAAATAATCTGTATAACAGTCCTGGCCTTCAGCCGTAAATCAAAGGGGACATGGTGGAAATAGCGGGCCAGACTATGACAGAAATCCTTCTCAACCTCTTCACTCACAGCAACTTCCAAGTCTTGACCGCCAGTGATGGTGTGGGGGCTCTCCTTGGCGGGTAGCGTCACTGGATGATGGGTGGCTTGGGGGAGATGTCAATGGTCTGGGTTGTGGTGGTGGTCTCCGCTGGCTCATCTTCTTCATGTCCCCCAGCTACAGCCTTCAGGTCAGATTCCTCCCCGGCCTCCAGCCCTTCCGAGCTTGAGGTAGTTCCCTTTTTGCCCTTGCCCGATCTGTAAGGTGACGGATGACAGAGCAAAAATTATTTTTGGACTGCAAAATCATAAGGAAAACATACAAACACCAAAGTGAAAAAGGTAGCCACTTACACCCCCACTCTTGCTCCACTGTTGCATCTCACAGCAGAACTGGTCCTGGCAACTCCTCCATCGTCTTGTCACTAAACCCACTGGAAAAAAAAGTTGAAGATATTAGAATAGTAAAGTAATATCGGTCAAGGATGTTGCACGCAATAACATGTATAGTGTGTGTTATAAGATCACTGGTAGTATAGTATGGTGCTTATTTTTTTTTTAGGTTTGTGATTTTGTTTGTGGGTGGTTTATTTTGGGTTGTAAAAAATTAACACATAATGTTTTTGTTTTTTAAAAAAAAAAAAAAAAATTCTCCAAATAAAAGATTACACATATATTACGACAATCAGAATGTAACGTTTAAATTGGGCTTACTTACTTAAATCCTCTTGAATCTGTTTTGAGCTGCTTCCATAATTGGGGTACAGCTCGCAGCAAATGTACTTCCACGATGCATGCTGGTGACTCTGTTCCCCACAACCTTCATGCTTGCTGTCTCGCACAATTCAGACCACTGATGCACCAGAAACAGCATCAGTTCAACGTTGATAGTGTGACTCATGTTGCTGGTTTCCGTGGAGGTGTGATTTTTTTTTTTCAAATTTATAACATCCCTTGTGTCAAATGATGAGCTTCCTGGGTTGTATAGGGACGGATGGCATACGCATGTGACGCGCCCCCTGGACCGTGGGGTACTTGGTAACCGGACCGGTCGGTGCTGGGGGTGTCACAGTGGCGGTGACCCGGTCCGTGACCCAGGGCGGTCAATAAAATGGGATGTTGAGAAAAGGGGAATTAAAGTTTTATATATATAACATTCGTGACACCACCTGTGGTATACGGCTATATGGGGCCGCCGCTGCGGTGCAGATCCTCTGGAGCTGGTGATGACGCAGCAGAGTTGGTTCAGCTCTCCACAGGCAGAACTTAGCTCCAGGGCAGGAAATGGTGGTGTTATAGATGTTGCTGTGCAGTATAGTGCAGGGGATGGCGCAGTTAATAATCAGTCCACAACTTAATGGCGGTTTCCTCTTATCTTTACTTGTGGTGGTTAGGCAGACCGGGGTACGGGTACTAACTGGTAGTAGAGGTCCGGGCGGCCTGGAAGCAAGTTGGGAATCCACCTCGCCAGGTGAAGTTGGAGGCCTTCCCTTTGCGCTAATCTCTTTGGCCCTGCTGCTTATAGCTGTGCTGTGGCCCTCGTCCCTGAGTAAAATGTCTTTGTGCTCACCCGTATGGCAGGCAGCTCGGGCTTTCCTGGAGTGTCGCTCCCACGTGGCGGTGCTGGGCCCTATGTGCTGCTGAGCCTCCGGGCGTCTGATGGG
The DNA here is from genome assembly GCF_046119375.1 of Phyllobates terribilis. Lineage (NCBI taxonomy): Eukaryota > Metazoa > Chordata > Amphibia > Anura > Dendrobatidae > Phyllobates > Phyllobates terribilis. Next base: position 291,549,570 of record NW_027362768.1, on the reverse strand, counting down.
GCCAGGAGACCTGCAGTCTCCTGCCCTCCAGTTTCTGCTGCTGGGCCTTCAGTGCCCCACAACCTCGGACTCCGGTGTCCTGTTCTTCTACGCTCCTCTCTGGGGTGAACTGCCGTGCAGCTCCACTCCCCAGGTCTTTCCTCTTCAATGTCCTGTATTCAACTCTTCTCACTAACTCTTACTAACCCCGCTTCCAGATTCCAGTTGCTAAGGGGAGGAGCTCCCCTTGCTTGTCTGGAGCCAGGAAAGTGTTGCATGCTAGTATACTTGACTAGGGGACCCCTGCTTGCTTCCAGGCATGGCATCACCCCTTGTGAGGGAGGCAATTCCACTGTGGCAACCGGACTCCTGGGGTGCCACATTCCCCCCTAGTTAACTTCAGTACTCCCGGACTGAGGATACCTTTTTGAATTAACAATTAACAATAACAATTCTCATTACAAATAGTTTACAAAGTCAAAAATGACAAAAACTCAACAAAAATTTATAGCAGTCTCTGCGGCGCTTAGTTTTTACGCCACAATCCGGGGATTGTCTTTTTCCGGATAACTGAAATTTGGCTGGTGGGAACCGCATCTGCCCACTTTGTGTATCGTCCCTGGGCGTGGCTTCAGGGCACACTGTCATTGGGCCTGGTCTTCGGCCACGTCTGCGGTTTATTTTCAAGGCCACTTACTAACTATTTTCAATATTGTCCTGACCACACCTAGTCCTGTGGTCCAATTGTCCATAAATTTAACAACTATATATATCCAAGATTATTTAATGGTTACAACATATATATAACATACACTTTAGTTCTCCTACACTTTAGTTTCTCCAGCGGGCAGGGAGCTGACCTTTAGTACTCCGGGTCGATCTACGTAGTACATTTGTTGTCACTGACCTACCCTGGTTCCTAGTGTCTACCCCTGGTGTGGTGGGTTCAGTGTGAACTACACTACGGGTAGTCTGAGGTAACACTGGTAGTGTTAGAACCCTCCTGTTAGTTTTTTCTATCTTGTGTTTTGCAGTTACGTGACCATCTGCCTATATATTCCAGCTCCTTCTGGCTTTGCTGGACTTCAGTGTTGTTTGACTGTTTTGCTAGCCTGGTGCTTCGGTGCCTATCTCTGTCAGTTTGCTTGGTCCTCTTGGACCTCTAGAACTTTTTGTCAGTTTGTCTTTTGTGTTCTACAACAATTTCTGTTTAGGAGGTGTCCCATTTTTGTCCCAGTCCTTAGTTCTTTTAGGGACTCCTCCCTTAATTTTATAGGTCTTCGTTCAGATTAGCCGAGGATGAAGGCGGGTCTGTTCACTAGGAACAGGCAGTCCGCTACATTGTAGGGATTCAGCTTAGTCTTACTGTAGGGACAGCTTTCCCCTATCTTTGCTTAGTTCTTGTTGCAGATCATAACAGGTAGGTTGGGTAATCTCCTACGAATTCTTTGGCTCACCCTGGGTACGACAGGTTCACTGCTAGCAGAGGGTAGATTCTCCTGATCTGCTGCTGATGAAGCATCTGTCTCTGGGGCCGACTGGTCTTCCAGATGTTCTGGAGCCTCTGCAGCTTCCAGTGAGGCCTCTTGGAGAAAGGTCAGGACCGGTACCACAATTGCTCTGTTCACCTGCGTCCAAGACCGGGGAAATGCTCCAAGGACTGTCTGGACCGTTTCCTCCACTTTTTCTGTGGGCTGAGGGCTGTCTTGGTCTTCTTCTTTGTGTTTCAACTGTTCAGGGCATATCTTCAGGTGGTCTCTTGAGACTGCCGCTGAAGTTTCTCCTCCATCTTTACTGATGAGGCACACCTTGGTGTTATCGAAATTTGAAGGTAAGACGGTGTATGGCTCAACCTCTCACTGGTCATCTAATTTATGGACTCGTCTCTTCCTCTTAAGTACCTGTTCTCCAGGTGATAAGGGAACTGCAGGTTCATGCTGACTGTAAGTTTTCTCCTGCTTCTGTTTCGCCTGGGACAAACTTCTCTCAACACATTCTTGCACCTTGCGGTATTGTTGCTGCCACTCGGTATCCCAATCCGCATCTGATGATGTCATCTCTGGTGTTAAAACTCCCATGTCTAAGTCGATGGGTAGCTTACCAGGTCTTGCTCTCATCAGGTAAGCAGGTGTACAGTTGGTGGAGTTCATCGGGATGTGGTTATATAGGTCCACCAAATCTGGTAACCTCTCTGACCACAGGCTACGTTCTTCAAGGGGCAACGTCTTCAACAGGTCTATTACCACCTGGTTCATTTTCTCGCACAACCCATTGGTCTGGGGATGATACAGAGTCATCCTTATTTTGTTGCAGCCATACAAGTTACAGAATTCCTGGAACACCTCTGCTTCAAAGGCTGGACCTTGGTCGGTAAGCACTCGTTCAGGGTAACCGTGCGGATGACAAAAGTGTTGTTGAAACTCTTTGGCTGCCCTCTGAGCCGACTGATATTTCACTGGCACTACTATCAGGAATCGGGAGTAGTGGTCTACTATGGTGAGAGCGTAGACATAGCCCGACCGGCTTGGGGCTAGCTTCACGTGGTCCAAGGCTACCAGTTCAAGTGGTTGTTTGGTGATTATGGGCTGCAGGGGAGCCCTCTGGCTATCGCGGTCTTTTCGTATCAGGTTGCATGGACCACATTCTCGACACCATCTCTCGATTGCTTTCCTCATGCCAACCCAGTAGAATCGCTCACGTAGCAGGGCTTCCAACTTCTTCCACCCGAAGTGTCCTGCTCCATTGTGGTACGCTTCTAAGATCATTGGCGCATCCCGCCTCGGGACTATCACCTGCCAGACCAGTTCGTGTGTCAGGGAGTTGATGCTTCTTCGACACAGCTTTCCCTCGTAGATGAACAACTTGCCCTTCTCCTTTCTCAACTGTTGGGTCTCCTGTGGAGCATCTGGATCAGGGTGCGAGTCAGCTTGTGTCAGCAACTCCTTTACCAGGTAGACAGCTGGGTCGCTATCCTGCGTCTCTGCCCATCCATGGTGGGGCAATGGGTTGAATGTGGCCTCTCTGTTGGCGGAGTGCTTGTCCCTCACACAGTGGGAGCACTGGGTCACCCCGTGATGATGGAAAGCGGGTAGCACTATCTCCTCCAGCTCTTCCGGGTCTTCTCCCCCATCTGGCAAGTTGGGCATCCTGAACAGCGCATCAGCATTTGTGTTTTTATGCCCCACCCGATACTTCATGGTAAACTTGTAGTTAGACAGTCGGGCCATCCATCGTTGCTCTAGGGCACCAAGATTCGCAGTCTCCAGGTGCGTCAGCGGGTTGTTATCCGTGAAGACTGTAAATCTGGAGGAGGCGAGGTAATGTTTGAAGCGCTCTCTTACAACCCAGACTATGGCTAAAAACTCCAAACTTGAAGGAACTATAGTTGTCGGGGTTCCTTTCCGTGGGCCGGAGCTTCCTGCTGGCGTAGGCAATCACTCTCTCTCTGCCTTGCTGTACCTGGGACAGCAACACTCCCAATCCCACGTTGCTGGCATCTGTATGAAGTATAAAGGGTTGGCCATAGTCGGGGTAGGCCAGGACTTCGTCTCCAGTAAGAGCCATTTTCAGTCGACTAACTAAGAGGTCCTGCATGGGTGCCGATATCTTGATGAAACCCTTGATGAATCTCCTGCAGTAGCCTACCAGCCCGAGGAACTGCCGCACTTCCTTGATAGTGGAGGGTCTTGATCCTCTGGAGCTGGTGATGACGCAGCAGAGTTGGTTCAGCTCTCCACAGGCAGAGCTTAGCTCCAGGGCAGGAAATGGTGGTGTTATAGATGTTGCTGTGCAGTGTAGTGCAGGGGATGGCGCAGTTAATAATCAGTCCACAACTTCTTCTACGCTCCTCTCTGGGGTGAACTGTCGTGCAGCTCCACTCCCCAGGTCTTTCCTCTTCAATGTCCTGTATTCAACTCTTCTCACTAACTCTTACTAACCCCGCTTCCATATTCCAGTTGCTAAGGGGAGGAGCTCCCCTTGCTGGTTTGGAGCCAGGAAAGTGTTGCATGCTAGTATACCTGACTAGGGGACCCCTGCTTGCTTCCAGGCATGGCATCACCCCTTGTGAGGGAGGCAATGCCACTGTGGCAACCGGACTCCTGGGGTGCCACACATGGGCAGTATGCTGTGTGATTTTTTTCTCGCACCCATTGACTTGCATTGGTGAGTCTCGTCCGATAGACGTGGCCACTCCAGCATGCTGTGATTTTTTTCTCAGTCCAATCTGAGCTGAGAAAAAAATCGCACTTGAGCACTGGATCATTGAATAACATTAGTCAGAGTGCAATCCGATTTTTTATCGGATTGCACTAGTTCATTTTTTCACGCAGATGAGTATGAGCCCTAAATTGTGAAATTTGTTGAGATTAAAATGAGCTATCATGGTTAATAGAAACCAAAATCAGCAATCAATAAGGGCTGGATTCCGAATCACCCCAAAATCTAAGTTAAAAACTTAATCACAGCAACTTTTAATGTATCTCATCTTAGTGTGTTTGGCCACCACTAGATGGTATGCATGTAATGCACCAGAGCGCAGAATGGATGGGAACCCCTTCAGTACACCAGGCATGGGTCGGATCCTCTCTGGTCCCCATTAAACGGTTGGTGGTGGCCGTGCCCGATGCCTGGCGCTGAGGAGGCACATTTGAAATAAGGATACAAGGCTGTGGGTGTGTGAGGGTTAAACGTCCTTCTACTGCCCCCTCACTGATGGTGTGCGGTTGTGGTGAATGTTCCCCATGGTATTTCGGTATGGAGGGAGACAGGGGTAGGAAGAGGTAGGAGAGAGAGATATGAAGCCAGGAGACTTTGGTAACGGTAAAACAGACTGTAAGCTTTTACTCTTTCACAGCCCAAGGAGGGGTTACAGCCGAAGAGAGTACAGTACAGGCAACACGTGCTGATGACAAACAGTTCCATTTTACAGACAGCATTTGGTAGCGGAGGCAGAGTGATGGGTACCAATGAGGAGCAATATCAGTAAGTCCCTCCAGGTGTCTAATGTCTGGTGTCCAGTACTGACGCTATAGAGTTTCCGTTTCACCCCTTCAGGGTCTCTATCCATGAATGACCTCTTTGTCCCAACCTCACTAACTTTCATATAGCATGAGGGGCAATGGCTTAACGTTATCCCCATAGTCTTCTATGAGTAACCACCAACTGGCCGAATGTTGTTCCTAAGTTCCGGGCCCACTTACAGAGCAATGTGCTCTGTAGAATCAGGCGATCACTCACCCCAATTGGCAGACGTTGGTGCTCCCTCAGACCTCTCTTGAGTTAGCCACTCCATTGCAGCCTGATAGGAACAGAGGAGAAGTCCCCCTCACATGTGTGAATGTGTCTGTAGTTGTGCTCGCTGAGCTTCGCTTCTTCTTTAAACTCCCATTTTGGACTCTCTCTCCCTCTTCTCTTTCTTCATACTCCCTCTTCTCTTCTGGACTCTCTCACTCTAACCAAACTAACTATATTCTGTCTCTTACTTTTGTGCACTAGAAACTCCACCCACTAACTGTTTTCTTGGCAACCTGCCTTGGTGAGGATGTTAACTGTTTCCCTTGCAACTAGCATAATAAGTGCTGACTGACGATAACATTAATATACAGTATTAACCTATACAGAGTTCCTAGTAATACCCAACTCTGGGGTATGACATGCACCCTGTACAATATTTGGACATGTTACTGCTAAGAAAGCAAATGGTGTCTTTGGGATGTTCTCCCAGACCTAGATCAGGGTATCAATGAGCTCCTGGATAGTCTGTGGTGCTTTTTGGTGGTCAGATGCACTGAGACATGATGTCCCGGAGGCTCTCAGTTGGATTCCGGTCTGAGGAACATGAGGGACTGTCATTGGCATAAATGCCTTTGTCATCCAGGAACTGCCTACATACACATGACCTGGCATTGTACTACATCAAGAAGAACCCAGGGTCCACTGCACCAGTGTAAGGTCTGATATTGGCTATGAGGATTGCATTACAAAACCAAACAGCAGTTACAGTATGTTGGATAAGACATGGAGATTTGTGCAACCCTCCAAGGATATGCCTGCCCAGACCATCACTAACCAGGGTGAAGCTGATCTCCTATGAAGAGAATAAAGCACCAATGGTGGGTCTGCCAATTATGGTGTTGTCTGTTGAATGCCAATTGAGCTTCATGGTGTTGGGCTGTAAGCACTGGTCCACCTACGGATCCTCACAGTTCTATCCCCACAATTTGGTCAGTAACATGCATACCAGTAGCTGCTGAAGGTAATTTTGTAGGGCTCTGCCAGTGCTCTTATTCATCCTAGCACAAAGGAAGGAACAGAAACTGATCATGCTGATGGAGATATCCAGAAAAGTGCCAATGTCCAGCAACACATCCAAAAAGAATAAAAACAAAATTTTTTGTATAGTATTAAAAACATGGTAGAAAAATATTCCTGGAAACTGTTCCAACACGTTTGGAATTGAAGGGTTCTCATTCATAGTCCTAAGTTAATACCCTTCTATGACTTCTTCTGGTTCTCCTTTTGTAAAAGCCTCTAACCTGGTAACTGCCCCATGGTATTGATACTGTGCTGGGTGACACAACAAGCCTTCTTGTGATGGTACATATGCATGTGCCATCCTGGAAGAGCTGGACTACCTGTGCAAGATGAATGAGCTGCAGGTACCTCCTCATGACACTAGCAAAGTGCAAAACTTGAAATGAATTAGTCAGGAAGGAAAACCATTACTTTTTTCGGGCCTGCCTTGTGATTACTAGGTATAGGGAGAACAGGATCTGCTAGGTCCTAGGAGACCCAATCAATTCTGCTATTCAGGCAGGAAATGAAGTTTCTCCTGTAACTTGGGCTAATTTGCTAGCTTCAGTTACAGTGGAAATCAGCAATAAAAAAATGTATTTATATGAAATTAAAATACCCCAGAATGTCTTTTAACACTTTACAACTCATAGCATGTGAAATAAATGAAAAAATAAAACAATTAATTAAGAAGAAATAAATAAATAGAATATGATTTAAACATTTTTAGTGATCCTTTGTGGTTGCAAAAAATATAATAAAAAAAAAAATGAAACCAAAACACGTATTTCCTATTTTTCTCTACATATTTCCATGAGATCAGAAAAAAGGAGCCTAAAAATGACATAAAAATTAGGCCTCTTGTATTGCAAAAAAAAGGCAAAAATTATTTGAATATCCAAATGAGAAAAAATTGTTAAAGCCGTCTAAAGCACCCGTATGAAAAAAAAACAGAAAATGTTCCTTGTATGAAAGGGGAAAAATGGCCCCGTCATGAACTTGTTTACCTGTCACGCATCCCCTTATTATAAATAAATGAGGACATTTTGATTGTCTTCTTCAGATCTTCATATCTTTCATTAGATCACTTTTTCCAGTGCAGATTTCTGATTCTTCAGTGAATATCATCTGATCATCTAGACTCCACGATAGCTTCTTTTTAGCTCGCTGTAACCTTATTTTCTTCTATTTGGGCATTTTTCTTTTTCTTTTAAAATATGTAAATCCCATTTGTTTCAGCCGATTTCTTACAGTTCTGTCACAAACATTGACTTCAGGTTTTTGTCACTTTGTTTTTCATTTGTTCCATTCTGCAGTTTTCTTTATAAGGCATATTCCTTTGAGTTTTCTCTCCTAACACATTGATATTTGATATATCCATAGCTAACTGTTTTCTTCTTTTAACCTTACCATTTTGTTAAAAGTGGCACTTAATTATTAACAAAATTGATTAAGACATCCAGCATCTATTGTCACATTCAGTTTACCTTTCATAGGGTTTTAGGCTGTGTTCACACATTGCAGCCATGGTGTATATTTTGCCACAATGTGGCAGCTTTGTGTTTTGCGTTTTCCAAAATCATGGCAAAGATGCTGCAATTTTGCCACAATTTCAAAAAATCAAAGCAAAAACTACAAGATGGTCACAACATGAACACAGCCTAATAATCCTTTCTATAATATCAATTGACAACCGTCTTCTCGGGACCATGTTTTCTGATCATGAGACAGATTATTATCAACATATTGATCAGAAATCATTTAAAATTCATTTTTTTACTAACTTCCTAAATAAAACCTTGGATGGTAAAAACAATGAGCAAATGCTCTGCAGTAAGTAGGTAAGTAAATAGTAATAGTACATGTATAAATAACATAAGGTACTTGGACAACATTATTTTGACCAAAAAAGCCAAAAAATCATCCTACAGCGACATGGTGTACCCAATCAGGATGGTCCTATCTCTAGTATTTCACCTCTTTATGTGCCAACAGGCCTCAATAGATGGGGGCAGAGCAGGACCCCTAGGCTAACTTCCCAAATAAGTGATAGCTGCAAGGCCTCATGAGGAAAGCTGCCCAGCAGCTTCCTAGGTCATGCGAGCCTTCTCCAGTTTATGGCTGATGTAATCTTTTGCATCTTAGTCAATTCATGTGGTTCGAATTTTTCGAATTCGCCATGTTCAGCAAATTCCTAAAAATTCTATCTTTAAATTAAAAAAATGTGATTCGCTCATCTCTAGTCAGCATGTCATACAGCAAGGGCAAGGCACCACCCGGCTATGCATCGGTGATACTTTAACTAGATATGGATGCACGGCAAACTCCACTTTAGTGATCAGCATCAGACAGCTGCTGCCAAGGAAAATAAAATCATGGGGATGCATTAAAAGAGGCCTAAATGCTCATGACGAGAAGGTAGTTTTGCCTCTATACAAGTCAGTAGTGCGGCCACACTTAAAATACTGTATACAATTTTGGTCTCCAACATATAAATTGGACATAGCTGAACTAGAGAGGGTGCAGAGAAGAGCAACCAAGGTTATTTAAGGGATTGGATGGACTGCAATATCATGATAGGTTAAGCTAGGGGTTATTCAGTTTGGAAAAACGAAGGCTTAGGAGTAGTGATGATCAAGCATGTTCTGTTAACCCTTTTGGTGAGCATGCTCAGGTGCTCGTCAAGTATATTCAGCGCGCTCGGGTGTTATGTTTTAGTCCCTCCGTGCTCATGATTTGCGACTGTTTGCCAGCTTTAATGCATGTGAGGAATGCCTGTTTCTTAGACGTTCCTCACATGTATTAAAACTGTTAAACAGTCGCAAATCATGAGCATGGAGTGACTAAAACATAACACCCGAGCTTGCCGAAGATACTCGGAAAACACCCGAACATGCTCGTAAATCTCGAATAACGAGCATGCTCGCTCATCACTACATAGGAGCCTTATTACAATGTGCAAATATATGAATGGACAGTACAGTGATCTTTCTAATGATCGTTTTACACTTAGACCTATGACAGGGACAAGGGTTTGTCTTCTATGCCTAGGGGAAAGAAGGTTTAGAGACGCAGATTCTTTATGGTAAGAGCAGTGAGACTATGGAAGTCTCTGTCACACTGGATGAATTCTGTTTCATCCAGTCCCATTGACACAGGTGTATATGACGCGCCCCTGGGCCTGTGTCACGCTGCGTTGCGCACGCGGGAGCTTACCCAGAGCCGGATCTCTTGAGGGTTGTAGTCTCGTGGCGGTGACCCGGTCCGTGCCCAGGGAGTCAAACTGAGCGGCGATGTAACAGCGGTAGATGCAGGACGACTACGCCACCCGTTGAATGCAGCTATGGAGCTGCCGCTGCAGGACAGTCCGCTGAGGCCGGTGGATGGATGGTGCAGCGTAGATGGTATAACCCCCAACGGGAGGGGTATGGCCTCAGGGCAGCAGATGTGGATGATGGGGGTAGCAGGAACCACTCAGAGACGGTGCGGTGTAATTCAGGGTCTTTACTGGTAACAACGATAGACCCTCCCGGAGTACTGGCTAGTGAACGGGGCCTGGTCAGTCCTTGAGCAGATGGGATCTCCCCTGGCCAGGCGGAGTTGTAGGCCTCCCAAACTGACTGTACTCTTCTGGCTACCTTGCTAGAAGCGGATATAAGTAGCCCACGTCCCTGAGTGTACCGTGTGGTGCTCACCCGTATGGCCGGTGACTCGGGGCCTTCTAATGGCTTCCGCTCCACGATGGCGGTGCTGGTCCCACGCGTGTGACCGTGCCTTCGGGTTTCTGGGCCTGAGAACCTGAAATCCCCTGCCGGTCGGCTTCTGCTGCTGGGTAAGAGTTAGTCCCCACAGCCTCGGACGCCGGGTCCGGTAAGAAAGCTTCTCAGTCAGGGCGAGCTCTGCAGCTGCCAGCCCCTGACTCGTAGTAGTATTGCTTCTGCTGTTTCTTGTCTCTACTCTCCTTGACTGCTAACCCTGCTTCAGCCCCGGGTTTATATAGGGGAAGTTCTTCCCCTCCCAAGACTGGGCAGGAGGTGTGGCATGCACAGGATCCCTGACCAAAGGACCTCCCACCTGCTCTCAGACATAACATTACATTACTGTGGAAACCAGACCCCTGGGGTGCCACATATACAATTTGTCCCTTAGCCATGAAGTCTGCGTTTGCTAACACTTGAGAAAGAATGGAGAGCTAAGGGAGAACTTTTCTCCTTGTGAAGCGTGCCAAGTCAGCATAAGGAGACTTATAGGCCATGAAAGAATGGCTCGTAGTAGAGAGCTCACTGATACTAGCGTGGAACTGTCAGGCTATGTGCCCACGTTGCATTTATGAAGCAGAAAATTTCTGCTTTATTTCTGCAAGTCCTCTCCCGGAAAAACGCATGCGGAATTCCGCACGCGTTTATCGCGCATTTTTCGCGCGTTTATCACGCGTTTTCCACATGCGGAATTGCCTTGCGTTTTTTATGCATTGGACAAAGGCAATTCTGCTTGCGGAAACGCAAAATTAATTGACATGCTGCGGATTTTTGAACGCAGCATAAACGCTGCGGAAAAATCCGCAGCATGTGCATAGAACTTGCGGAATCCCATTGGGGACCATGGGGTGCGGGTTACCAAGCGTTTTACAAGCGTTTCCGCTGCGGAAATTCCGCATCAAAAACGCTTGAAAAACGCTACGTGGGCACACAGCCTCATAGTGCGTCACCACTGTAACAAGTCAGTTCATTAAATGTCTACTATCCTAAATATTCCACCATCCACTGTCAGTAGTATTATTGAAAAGTGGAAGAGATTAAGAACTACAATAGCCTTGCCACAAAGTGTCAGGCCACATAAAGTTACAGAGTGGGGTCACTGAGTGCATAGTGCATCAAAGTTGCCAATGCTTTGCTGACTCAATAACAGCAGAGTTCCAAACCTCCTTTGGCATTAAGAAAGGTTGTACACTACTGGATAAACCATGTTTAAGTGTCCTACATAACAAAAACATATTATTTCCCAGTCTGGCGCAAAGCCAGTGCTGTGATTCCCAGTGCTCACTTGACATTGTTATATCACATGTCTGTTGCAGCCAGTCATTGGACTCTGATTGGCTGCAGTGCTCACAGTTCTGTTAAATAGAACAGTTTTGTGTGATGGAAGTAGGAAGGCTACAGCTGATCAATGACCTTTGACTGGCTGCAGCAGTCACGTAACATAACAGTGTGCAGGAATTGCAGTGCTGCTGACATCTCAGGAACAGCGCTATGTCATTGCGTCAACTGTAAAGTATGGTGGAAGAGAGACAATGATATGGAGTGTGGGGGGATTAGAGGTCAGCCTAAGACCCTTGGTTCCAGTGAAGAGAAAGAAAGCATGCAAGATATTTTGGAAAATTGTTTGTTTCCAACTTTATGGGAACAGTTTGAGAAAGGCCCAAAACAACTTTAGGTTGGAAGAACATGATTGGCCACACAGAGCCTTGACATCAACCCCCCTAAAACAAAAAATGTGAACCAGGCCATTTTCAACATCAGTATCTGATCTAACAAATGCTCTTATAGATGAAGAGACAAAAATTCCAACCGGTATGCTCCAAAATCTTGTAGAAAGTCTTTCCAAATTAATGAAAGCTCTCCAATCTCTAAACCCTCTCTAAGGGGATTTTCCCATAACCGGTATAACCGGTAGGGATCAAGCTGGTTCTGAAAATTGAGGTCCCATGTCACCTATGGAGCCCTAGTGTGCATGCATAATAATAATCTTTTTATTTATATAGCGCCAACATATTCTGCAGCGCTTTACAATTCAGACAATATCAGCACTGCCTCCATTGGGGCTCACAATCTACATTCCCTATCAGTATCTCTTTGGAGTGTGGGAGGAAACCGGAGAACGCGGAGGAAACCCAGACAAACACGGGGAGAACATAAAAACTCCTTGCAGATGTTATCCTTGGTGGGATTTGAACCCAGGACCCCAGGGCTGCAAGGCTGCAGTGCTAACCACTGAGCCACTCCTCCATTCCGTTCTACACACCCATTGGAGCAGTAGTGCTCTTGCGTGACCAATGTGTGAATGCACTAGTAGTAAATCATATGCACTACCTCTCCCTTCACATGAGGACAAAGAAATCTCAGGATCAGATCAGGTCCCAGTGGTAGGACCTCCACATATAGATCCATTTACAGATACATTTATCACTGTTCTGTGAATGTTGTTCCTGGGACAATCCTTTGAAACAAAGATTTGGAACAAGCACTGTTTCTTCTGCTTGGAAAAAGTGAGAATGCGGCAGCTGATCTGCGGCTTGGCTCATGTGATACCCCCATCAGGTGTGGATATTAGCAACATGGCAGAGGACATTATAGTGATTAGTATGGAGGAGTGGCACCAGCCCAGGATGTGGGTATCGTTACTGGACAACCAGTAGTGGACAACCCCTTTAAGGAGACTCTAAAATAAATAAATATTTGCTTTCTCTTGTCACTTGCATCTGACAAAATGCAAAGTTGAAATTTGTTGTTGCTAATGGATCATAAAAATGATTAAATCCTATTAGAGAAGGAATCATCCCCTCTGAGACCAGCCTTCTATATTGAAGTTTGTAATTACTTGAACTTACTATTCCCCTTTATTTATTTACTATATGATTCTACTATTCCATTTCTATAAGTACATTCTCTCCATCTTGTTTTCTCTCTCTCCCTCATGCCATCTCGTTTGATGTCTGCCTAAAAGGCATTTAATTAAAGGCCCACAGATCAATGCGTTTCCCTGTATATGACGCGCCCCCTGGGCCAGTGCTGTAGTGCGGCGCACGTGTGCGCGGGGGAATACCCGGAGCCGGATCCGATGGGGGTAGTAGTCTCCGAGTGGCGGGGACCCGGTCCGTGCCCAGGGTGGTCAAACTAAGTGTGTGGCAGTCTTTGTAGATGTTGTTTAAGTGTCGACTACGCCACCCGTTGATTTGCGGTCGCAAGGCCGCCGCTGCAGAACAGTCCGCTGAGGCCGGTGGTATGTGTGCAGCAATGGTGGTATAACCCCCAACGGGAGAGGTATGGCCTCAGGGCAGCTGGTGCGGGTGAAGGGAGTGATAGAAAGGGCGTCCCGGTACCTTTAGTGCTGGTAGTGCGATGGAACACAGAGACTGATTGCAGTTTTCAATGCTTTACTCACAGATGTTATCAGTGTCAGTCCTGCAGGTGATGACGACCCGAGCTGTGCTGCGTCCACCAGGTACGGGGCTCGACCAACCCCCAGGCAGTTCCAGAGTGTGACCTTGAACTCCTTTCTCCGTTCCTTTCTCTGGCCGTCCCCACTAGGGACCCACCCATGTCCAGCTTCCTCGGGCCTTCTGGTGGCGAAACCTATCTCCGGTTTCCCTGACCCTATGTGGCGTGCCTTCGTGGTGAGTGTAGTGAGTGGTCGCGCCAAGACGTGGCCACGACCTCCGGTTCCTGGCTGAGGATCAGTGGCCTCCACCAGTTCGGGATCCGGTACCCTGATCTGCCAACTCTTCACCCACTGACTCCTAGCGTGTTCGGGTTCCCTCTTCCTTCATGTCTCTGGGCCTTTCTCCAGGTTCCATTCCTTCCTTGTTCCTTTCCTCTTGTCTTTCTCTCTCTTGCTCCCTTCAGGAGCAGCACCCAGACAGGGCTGCTGCTCCCTGTCACTACTCTTCTCCTCTTCTTCTGTCTGACTGAACTCCTAAGATGGTGCCCACCTTTTATACTCCCTCTGACACCCGAGCCCAGGTGACTAGCCACCAATGGGCTCCTTCCTATGCCCAGAGTCCCTCCCCTCTCTGCTCCTGCACCACTGGGATATTCCTCCCCCCCTCCCACTCCAGCCAGGGACAGACGCTGTCGTACCTGCACATCTATCTGGTGGGAGTACCGTTGATCTGTCCCCCGGAAATGGGATGTATGTGGTGCATGCAGCTAACTGAGTTCTAGTCCACACTCCATCCTTACCCGGGAGTGGAATACCACACCTCTGGTTCGAGGTGCAATACCCCTGTAGCAGCCGAGCCCTCGGGGTGCTACATATACTTCCTGCCTCTGCTCATCTCTCACACACAAGTGTATTGACATCTATATTAAGCCATGTGTGCACGTGTATTTCACTGGTTTCACTATTTTAGAACAGCAAATCTATTTGGCTAATGAGCAGGTTAAAATAATGACATTTTCTAAATAAAACATACTTTTACAATTCCACCAAGAACAATGAAAATACACTTTTTTTCACATATGTTCAGATGTGATATGCAAACCTTTATCCCCTTAGGGACACAGACCAGAGGCATACGTAAGTTGAAATTATGGTCCCCATAGTAAAAGTCCTAATTAAATCCCTTCCCCCAGAAAAAAATGGCGGAGTAGGCAGAGTCATGGCACATAGGCGCAGTCGCAAGAGGGCAAAGCTCCCGACTAAGGGAGAACACTAACAGCCTGGGGCCCCTGTGCTGTCTGGGCTCCTTTATAAGCTACAGCTTTTATATTATAATAGTTAACAATATGGAACATTTGGGGTAATTCAGTAGTGAAAATAAATAAAACCCCATACTATGACTTATTTATCAATAAAAAAGGACTACCGAAGTATGTATATACCAAAGATTAGACAACAGGAGAAAGACTTCGAAACACGTCCCAATTAGAAAACATGTAAACTTTTATTTAGCAAAATATAGAATTAGGAGGAGACACATGTGGATCACACACAATTATATAAAAACAATAGAAAAAGAGCTTGGAGACAAGAATGACGTTATATTCATTAATATATAGAGGTAAATTAAATGTAAATACAATGGAGGCACGAATAAAGCAGATCATAGGGGACAATGTGCACGTCTATACTGGGATATCAATTAGATTCTAGGACTCATTGAATATCATGTCCCATATATGACTGCTCAGTGTTAATACTCCAAGGCAACAGTGTGTATTACAGGAATTTCTATATCTAAAACATTTAATTGCCTTAAATTAATCCCCACAATAGTACTCTATATATAGAGGTTGATTGCCAGCAGAGGATACAAATGTTTCCCAGTCACTGTAGGAAAATAGTGAAGGAATTTATGCTCCATGATATGCATGATGTGATCCAAGAAGGATCACTTACTTACAGCAACTGGGAGAACCACGCCGCTTGCTCCTGCTCTGCCCTACGCGCGTTTCGGAGCAAAACCTACAAAAGACAAGACAAAAATATATCTCATACCCTACCATCATTATATATAAATGTAAAGCAAAGTTGCATAATAAATATAGGGTACTTAGTGAACTATTTTTGATCAAAAAAAGTATACAAGCCGTCCCACCAGCGGCAAGGTGACCCTAAATTGGGACGGTACCTATACTGCCTATATTAAAAACCTTACTGTATATCAAAGTTGAAGTAATGCATATAAAAGGGTAGACAAATAGGACCGGGTCCCAACTCCAGACCACTCAGGCCCGTGGTAAGCTACATATGTACCAGTCAGCTCAACAAAGGGGATGCCACACCCTTAAATTGCACAGAATGCAAACAAGATAAAAAACCAAGCAATGTGAACTGAGGTCTAAGATGGTAGACATGCAAGAATTAGGAGCATGTTCACACTAGCAAAAAGAAGCAAAACCTACAAAAGACAAAAGACAAAAATATATCTCATACCCTACCATCATTATATATAAATGTAAAGCAAAGTTGCATAATAAATATAGGGTACTTAGTGAACTATTTTTGATCAAAAAAAGTATACAAGCCGTCCCACCAGCGGCAAGGTGACCCTAAATTGGGACGGTACCTATACTGCCTATATTAAAAACCTTACTGTATATCAAAGTTGAAGTAATGCATATAAAAGGGTAGACAAATAGGACCGGGTCCCAACTCCAGACCACTCAGGCCCGTGGTAAGCTACATATGTACCAGTCAGCTCAACAAAGGGGATGCCACACCCTTAAATTGCACAGAATGCAAACAAGATAAAAAACCAAGCAATGTGAACTGAGGTCTAAGATGGTAGACATGCAAGAATTAGGAGCATGTTCACACTAGCAAAAAGAAGCAAAACCTACAAAAGACAAAAATATATCTCATACCCTACCATCATTATATATAAATGTAAAGCAAAGTTGCATAATAAATATAGGGTACTTAGTGAACTATTTTTGATCAAAAAAAGTATATAAGCCGTCCCACCAGCGGCAAGGTGACCCTAAATTGGGACGGTACCTATACTGCCTATATTAAAAACCTTACTGTATATCAAAGTTGAAGTAATGCATATAAAAGGGTAGACAAATAGGACCGGGTCCCAACTCCAGACCACTCAGGCCCGTGGTAAGCTACATATGTACCAGTCAGCTCAACAAAGGGGATGCCACACCCTTAAATTGCACAGAATGCAAACAAGATAAAAAACCAAGCAATGTGAACTGAGGTCTAAGATGGTAGACATGCAAGAATTAGGAGCATGTTCACACTAGCAAAAAGAAGCAAAACCTACAAAAGACAAAAATATATCTCATACCCTACCATCATTATATATAAATGTAAAGCAAAGTTGCATAATAAATATAGGGTACTTAGTGAACTATTTTTGATCAAAAAAAGTATACAAGCCGTCCCACCAGCGGCAAGGTGACCCTAAATTGGGACGGTACCTATACTGCCTATATTAAAAACCTTACTGTATATCAAAGTTGAAGTAATGCATATAAAAGGGTAGACAAATAGGACCGGGTCCCAACTCCAGACCACTCAGGCCCGTGGTAAGCTACATATGTACCAGTCAGCTCAACAAAGGGGATGCCACACCCTTAAATTGCACAGAATGCAAACAAGATAAAAAACCAAGCAATGTGAACTGAGGTCTAAGATGGTAGACATGCAAGAATTAGGAGCATGTTCACACTAGCAAAAAGAAGCAAAACCTACAAAAGACAAAAGACAAAAATATATCTCATACCCTACCATCATTATATATAAATGTAAAGCAAAGTTGCATAATAAATATAGGGTACTTAGTGAACTATTTTTGATCAAAAAAAGTATACAAGCCGTCCCACCAGCGGCAAGGTGACCCTAAATTGGGACGGTACCTATACTGCCTATATTAAAAACCTTACTGTATATCAAAGTTGAAGTAATGCATATAAAAGGGTAGACAAATAGGACCGGGTCCCAACTCCAGACCACTCAGGCCCGTGGTAAGCTACATATGTACCAGTCAGCTCAACAAAGGGGATGCCACACCCTTAAATTGCACAGAATGCAAACAAGATAAAAAACCAAGCAATGTGAACTGAGGTCTAAGATGGTAGACATGCAAGAATTAGGAGCATGTTCACACTAGCAAAAAGAAGCAAAACCTACAAAAGACAAGACAAAAATATATCTCATACCCTACCATCATTATATATAAATGTAAAGCAAAGTTGCATAATAAATATAGGGTACTTAGTGAACTATTTTTGATCAAAAAAAGTATACAAGCCGTCCCACCAGCGGCAAGGTGACCCTAAATTGGGACGGTACCTATACTGCCTATATTAAAAACCTTACTGTATATCAAAGTTGAAGTAATGCATATAAAAGGGTAGACAAATAGGACCGGGTCCCAACTCCAGACCACTCAGGCCCGTGGTAAGCTACATATGTACCAGTCAGCTCAACAAAGGGGATGCCACACCCTTAAATTGCACAGAATGCAAACAAGATAAAAAACCAAGCAATGTGAACTGAGGTCTAAGATGGTAGACATGCAAGAATTAGGAGCATGTTCACACTAGCAAAAAGAAGCAAAACCTACAAAAGACAAAAGACAAAAATATATCTCATACCCTACCATCATTATATATAAATGTAAAGCAAAGTTGAATAATAAATATAGGGTACTTAGTGAACTATTTTTGATAAAAAAAAGTATACAAGCCGTCCCACCAGCGGCAAGGTGACCCTAAATTGGGACGGTACCTATACTGCCTATATTAAAAACCTTACTGTATATCAAAGTTGAAGTAATGCTTATAAAAGGGTAGACAAATAGGACCGGGTCCCAACTCCAGACCACTCAGGCCCGTGGTAAGCTACATATGTACCAGTCAGCTCAACAAAGGGGATGCCACACCCTTAAATTGCACAGAATGCAAACAAGATAAAAAACCAAGCAATGTGAACTGAGGTCTAAGATGGTAGACATGCAAGAATTAGGAGCATGTTCACACTAGCAAAAAGAAGCAAAACCTACAAAAGACAAAAGACAAAAATATATCTCATACCCTACCATCATTATATATAAATGTAAAGCAAAGTTGCATAATAAATATAGGGTACTTAGTGAACTATTTTTGATCAAAAAAAGTATACAAGCCGTCCCACCAGCGGCAAGGTGACCCTAAATTGGGACGGTACCTATACTGCCTATATTAAAAACCTTACTGTATATCAAAGTTGAAGTAATGCATATAAAAGGGTAGACAAATAGGAACGGGTCCCAACTCCAGACCACCTAGGCCCGTGGTAAGCTACATATGTACCAGTCAGCTCAACAAAGGGGATGCCACACCCTTAAATTGCACAGAATGCAAACAAGATAAAAAACCAAGCAATGTGAACTGAGGTCTAAGATGGTAGACATGCAAGAATTAGGAGCATGTTCACACTAGCAAAAAGAAGCAAAACCTACAAAAGACAAAAGACAAAAGACAAAAATATATCTCATACCCTACCATCATTATATATAAATGTAAAGCAAAGTTGCATAATAAATATAGGGTACTTAGTGAACTATTTTTGATCAAAAAAAGTATACAAGCCGTCCCACCAGCGGCAAGGTGACCCTAAATTGGGACGGTACCTATACTGCCTATATTAAAAACCTTACTGTATATCAAAGTTGAAGTAATGCATATAAAAGGGTAGACAAATAGGACCGGGTCCCAACTCCAGACCACTCAGGCCCGTGGTAAGCTACATATGTACCAGTCAGCTCAACAAAGGGGATGCCACACCCTTAAATTGCACAGAATGCAAACAAGATAAAAAACCAAGCAATGTGAACTGAGGTCTAAGATGGTAGACATGCAAGAATTAGGAGCATGTTCACACTAGCAAAAAGAAGCAAAACCTACAAAAGACAAAAGACAAAAGACAAAAATATATCTCATACCCTACCATCATTATATATAAATGTAAAGCAAAGTTGCATAATAAATATAGGGTACTTAGTGAACTATTTTTGATCAAAAAAAGTATACAAGCCGTCCCACCAGCGGCAAGGTGACCCTAAATTGGGACGGTACCTATACTGCCTATATTAAAAACCTTACTGTATATCAAAGTTGAAGTAATGCATATAAAAGGGTAGACAAATAGGACCGGGTCCCAACTCCAGACCACTCAGGCCCGTGGTAAGCTACATATGTACCAGTCAGCTCAACAAAGGGGATGCCACACCCTTAAATTGCACAGAATGCAAACAAGATAAAAAACCAAGCAATGTGAACTGAGGTCTAAGATGGTAGACATGCAAGAATTAGGAGCATGTTCACACTAGCAAAAAGAAGCAAAACCTACAAAAGACAAAAATATATCTCATACCCTACCATCATTATATATAAATGTAAAGCAAAGTTGCATAATAAATATAGGGTACTTAGTGAACTATTTTTGATCAAAAAAAGTATACAAGCCGTCCCACCAGCGGCAAGGTGACCCTAAATTGGGACGGTACCTATACGGCAACAGTGTGTATTACAGGAATTTCTATATCTAAAACATTTAATTGCCTTAAATTAATCCCCACAATAGTACTCTATATATAGAGGTGTCATGATTGCATCACATGTGCCCATAGTGATACATGATTGCAGAGGATACCTAAGCTCGTATGTATTCCCAGTCACTGTAGAAAATAGTGAGGAAATTATGCTCCATGATATGCATGATGTGATCAAGAAGGATCACTTACTTACAGCAACTGGGAGAACCACGCCGCTTGCTCCTGCTCTGCCCTACGCGCGTTTCGGCTAGAATTGCCTTCGTCAGCCGATTTATATATATGGAACTGGTCAGGTCGCATGCTACGCCATCAGCAGTCACTTTATATATAAAAGAGTATGGTACATAATTAGGGATGGTGCTATGCATAATAATAAGAAAGAACACTATGTAGTAAGGGATGGCACTATACATAATGAGAAAGGATGCTATTTAATAAGGGACAGCACTATAGATACCAAGAGAGGATGCTATGTACAGTAATAATGGAACAGCGCAATACAAAGTATGGGAGAAAGTTATGTTATAAGGGACATCACAATACATGACAAGAGAGTACACTATATACCAAGGGATAGTGCATGCTATACATGATAACAGAGTACAGAATATACTAAGGGATGATGCTATACATAATAAGGGAAGTTGTTTTACAACCAAGATATTACTCCCATCATTTCTCTACAAGTCATACAGTGTAGATACAGAATAAATATTTAGTATAATATCCAGTAACTTACTAGTGACATCTCTGATTGAGTCATTTTCTTTTGTTTTTTAGTCATCTTCTGGTCAGACCTTCATGTCAACGTCTTCCACCCAAGACTCATGTTGCCGCACTGATCACCGCGGCACTGAAATAACAAGGTCATATATATTGTATATATACATTTGCCTCCTGAATAAAAAATCTCCCACACTTTGTCCTTGAATACAAGTATGTATCATACCATTAATATACAATTAGCCACGCACCAATCAAAATATAAATTGATAAGCCAACACTATGCTTCCATGAACTATAATTAGCCATTTTTCTGCAGCCCAATAAATAAACATTAATTAACTAATGTGATTTTCTCCCCAGATTCATTACAAAAGCCTATCCTGTGTCCTCTATCTAACAACCAATTTATTATAAGTCCCTGACATGTGTCTTCTCTTCCACCCTATAATGCATTATAAGTCTCTGCTCTTCGACCTCTTTCCCAACCCACAATTCATTATAAGTCTCTATATAGTGAATTCTCTCTGACCCCCACTTTATTATAAGTTTCCGTCTTGTGTCCTCTCTCACCCCTCACCAATTCATCGTAAGTCCATGTATAGTATCCTCTCACCTCACCTCTGCAATTCATTATACGTCCCTGCAATGTGTCCTCCCCCTCCTCTTGCTCCAATTTATTAAGATCCCCTTTAATATTTCCTCTCCCCCATCATAGTCTTCCCCCTTGTGTTATTTAAAACAAAAAAAAAAAATGTACTTACTTATCCAAATAATACTCCACAAGGCCAGTCCAGTTCCATCCTCTTCTGTTCGGGCGCCTATTAGATGATGCAGGTGTTGTGATGACATTATCAAACTGGCTGAGTAGTAGAGAAAGTGACGGCTGCTACTTTATTGCTGGCAGTGGTACTACAGGAACACTCTCTGCCCAGCAATAAGATTAAAAAGAGTACAATGAGGGCAATCTGACCATGGACCTCCAGAGCCTTGGGCTCCAAGTGGTAGACCAAATTGCCCTAATTATAATCCGACCCTGCACAGTGGGTATGGGCACCCCTCCATTTCTGGGCCCCTGTGCAGCTGAACTGGAGGCAATGGCTATATATCCACACCTGCTCCCAATATAGAGTGGGACATGTATCTGTGGCGCCCCTGAGGGTTCAGTCGCTACAGAGGTACGGCACCTCACCCAGAGATGTGGTGTCTCCTTCTCTCAGGTAAGGAGGGAGTGCTGCCCGGAACCCCAACACCCACATTCAACACTACACTGCTCCAGGCCGGCTGGAAGGGCAAGTTGCACTGTGTTTCCTGCTGAGCTCTGTCCCTGGCTGGAGTGGGAGGAACCAAAGGTAGGGGGAACCAGTAGTGGGTGTGGGTGGAGGAAGTAGAGTAGGGGAGCACCATAGTAGGAGGTATATAAAGGGAAGCCATCTTAGGGTGGCAGGACAGAAGAAGGTCAGACAGTGAGGACAGTCAGTCAGGGAGCAGAGTCTCTTTAGGAGCTCTGCTCCACCAGTGGGGCCTAGTGACAGAGGCCCAGGAGGGGAGTAGAGGATTAAGGCTCCGTTCTATAGAAGGGATCCCAGGGAGTATGGCGAGTGCAGGATGACACCCGTACGCCCCGAATCTGCCAGGAGGCAGAGGGATCAGGCCACAAGAAGGGGACCAGCCCCTGGACCAGCCGTGTTACTCCAGGTCACGGCTGGAAAAACCGGAGGCTTCTGACTTTTATAGTGCAGTTGCCACAGCCTCATCTTAGTCACTATGAGGGTCAAGCCGGTCCGGGAACTCCAAGTTGCCCAGAGGGACTTCAGAGCACGTGAGTGGGGAAGCGCAGGGCAGGAGGGAGAAGACCCAGCATGAAGTCGGTCTAGTAAGGAACATAAGAAAGCGGGGTTCCGTCAAGCACTCCTGACACATCTGAGGAAGGGCTGAACCCCCGTTCTGGTGGACGCAGCACGACGTGGGAGGCTGGCACCCGCGCAGTGTACCTGTGGAACTTACATGAGAACTGTGAGTAAAAACTCGGATGACTGCACTGCACTGCCTCCGTCAGTTATTTCAGCTGCGCCATCTCTCCCTCTGCACTACAACACCCAGCATCACCACCCACCATCTGCACCTAGACTGCCCCGGGGGCCCGCTCCGCCTGTGGGGAGCAGAAACATCTCAGCGGCCATCCCATCACCCCCGGAGGACTGCAGCAGCGCTGGTAATTCTTACCAGGTACCACAGGTGGCGTCACGAACACTTCGTAAAACTACAAACCCCATATAAATAACAACCCCCTTTTTGTTGACCGCCCTGGGCCACGGACCGGGCCAACCACTGTGACATATCCCTTTTTCTCAGCATCCACCGGCCCGGCACCGAGTACCCCACGGCCCTGGGGGCGCATCATATCAATGCATTTACACTGTAATTACACCACTGCTTAAGCTCTTCAGTGTTCCCAAACTCTATGATACCGTTCTTGGCCCCCATATCTCCCAAATAATGCCTCCCACAAACGGTATGATACTTAAAAATTGAATTCCCTCACATAATTTGCCCGCACAGTGTCCTCAACAAAGTATAATTCCTCCAAGTGCCCACAAATCTATATAATGACCCCACAGCCCCCGAAGACAGTATGATGTCACCACAATGCCCCTACAGAGTATGATGTCTTCAAAGTTCCCTCACGCATATTTTTTAGGCCTCATAGTGACTTTCCCCACAATCTCCCGCACACATTATGATGCCCTGACAGTGACTTCCCCGACAGTATGATACCCTCAAAGCCCCTCACACAGTGTGATGCCCCACAGCAAGATGCCCCAAAAGCCCCTCATGCAGTATGATGCCTCCACAAAGTATAATTCCCAACGGGCTCCCCACACACACAGATACCCCTTACAATCCTCTCCTTTACAGTACAATGGCCCTCAGAGCCCCCCACATATTATGATGATCATTAGCCCCTCCCCCACACAGTATGATGCCTTTACAATGCTCTCACACAGTATGAAGCTTCCACAGATCCCCTACAGTATAACCCTCACAGCCTTCCATAGAGTATGATACTCTCACATTCCCTGACAATATGACTCCACAGCCCCCTACACTGTATGATGCCCTCCACATACAGCATGTGTGCCCACACAGTATAATGACCTCACAGTAATACACACACAATGATAATCACACCCTCACACATTATGATGACACTAAAGACCCCAACTCACATTACAATGACCCCCACACATTAGGGTGTACCCACACACTACGATGGCCCTGCAGTCACTCACACAACATAAAGCTCCCACAACTCCCCCGACAGTATGATGGTCCCATAGCCTACCATACATGATGATGCCCCCACAGCCCCTCTGCCCACAGTATGATGCCTCCACAGTCCACCACACAGTATAATTGCCCCCACAACCCTCCCCACACAGTATAATGACTGCACAGTCCCCACACACTGTACAATGGCTCCAACCCCAACTGCGACATGGTTTTATGCCTCCCTCAATGCTATTCTTCATAGTAGGATGGCCTCCACAGATGCCCCCACACAGAATGATGACCCCTATAGCACCCCACACAGTACAATAGTCTTAAGAGCTCCCTCCACAGTATGATAACTCCAGCAGCTGCCACACAGTATGATGCCCCTACACACAGTATGATGGCTCCAACAACCCATCCCATACAGTATGATAACTACACGGAAGCTCACACATAGGACATTGTCGTCCCCCCACATACAAACACACAATAGGATACCCCCAAAGACCCTCACAAAAAATGATGTCCCCAAAGCTTCCACAAAATATTGTGCTCTACTGAAGAACTAACTGACAAAAATAAAACAAAAGAACAAAAAAGCTACTCCTTGTTCCTCAGTGCAGCATGAGGACTGATGAGCAGATTATATGGTGAAGCTTTATATGACGGCTCCCTGAATAATCCAAGAATCCAAAGCACTGGA
Organism: Phyllobates terribilis; assembly: GCF_046119375.1. NCBI lineage: Eukaryota > Metazoa > Chordata > Amphibia > Anura > Dendrobatidae > Phyllobates > Phyllobates terribilis. Next base: position 291,524,827 of record NW_027362768.1, on the reverse strand, counting down.
TAGTATCCTTCAAAAAAGTTTTATTGGCATTAGTGTGCACATAAAACAACGGACATGCAACGTTTTGGCCACACATGTCCTTTTTCAAGCCAAAAACAAGGTGTACATATTTTCTTGGCTTGAAAAAGGCCCTGTGTGGGCGAAACATTGCATGCCCATTTTTTATGTGTACACTGATGCCAATAAAACTTTTTTGAAGGATACTACCTGGTGCCTTGGATTATTGGATTATTCAGTTTTTACAACTGAGTGGAGGGTTGTACCAAGTCTGCAGGGGGCACCTAGTGGTGCACGGGATATACTTTTTAAATATGACCCTGTCATACTATTATATTTAACTACTTGCATTGAGGCCCTGGGTGTGGAGGGGGGACAATGCATTTCCTGCATCGGGCCATCTTAACCCATAATGGCCATCTTAACTCACTCATTTTCCTGCACCGGGCCATCTTAACCCATAATGGTGATTGTTTTTCTTCACTACAAATCTCTCACAAGTTCTCAATTGGGTTTAAATCAGGTGAGTAAGGGGTCATGTCATTATTTTTTCATCTTTAAGGCCTTTACTGACAGCTGAGCAGTGGAGACTGTGATGCTGATATGGAGCATTGTCCTGCATAAAAATGTGTTTTTTGAAAGATGCTAACTTTTTCCTGTACTACTGCTTGAAGAAAGTGTCTTCTAAAAACTGCCAGTAGGTTTGGGAGTTGATTTTTACTCTATTTTCAACCCCAAAGTGTCCAACTAGCTCATGTCATAATACAAGCACATAGCAAGATCCTACCTCCACCTTGCTGGTGTCTGAGTCGAAGTGGAGGTCTGTTCCCATTACTGATCCAGCCACGGGTCCATCCTTCTTGTCCGTCTAGAGTCACTCTCATCTCATCAGTCCATAAAACCTTTCAAAAATCTGTCTTCAGATATTTTTTGGCCGAGTCTTCACATGTCACCTTTTGTGTCTTCTTCAGTGGAGGTCAGGTTTCAGATTTCCTTACCTGGGCTGTGTCTTTTGGCACTGAATGCCCTGTACTTCTGGTTATTCCAGAGAGGTTGCAGCTCTGGAATAGGACAGCACTGGAGGATAATGGGTTCCTGGTCACTTCATGATTGATTCTTCTCAAATCTTTGGTAGTTATTGTATGTCTTTTTTTCTGAACACATGTTTTGAGACCCCGTTGACAATATCTAACAAAACTTTTTATGGTTCTGTGATCACGCCCCAATATCTTAGCAATTTCAATAGTGCTGCATCCTTCTGTAAGACTTTTAACACTTTTTGACACGGCCAAAATAAGGAAGGTTGAATTTCCAACCACCATTGAAAAAAACACATAAATTCATAAATTGAAATGGAGGTAATGGGTCTTTTCAGAGTCAGTTAAATCTCTTTTTGACTCATTTTGCCTGAGGAAAACAAGCTACTGTAATGATGGTGTTGGGACTATGGGCGCTAACCAGGTCCCTAGAACTAGGGGTGCCCTAGTCTATCCCTGTCCCCCGGATTACTTCTGAAGGTGGAAACGTTGTGTTCACATGCCCTGCTATGCTCCTATATCAACCCTTAACTATCCCCACACCCAGGGTAGTGGAAAGCTAAAGTGTATAGGAGCACACTAACCAGACAAACAATGGAAGACGGACAGGGATAAATGAAAATAACAGCCATACAAAATTCATACACCAAACAACAGAGTGGGACATAGGCGAGAGAAAGGAAGGAGAAGCCAAATAGAAGAGGATGAGGATGTGCACACAGACAAAACTCCAAGCAACAATCTCCCGAATAATTCTCCAAAACACCAACTCCAACCACGAACTATACCTCCAACTCCAGAACCAGGCAGTAGGAACTAATACTGGTAATCCCTAAGTGCCAGAGACAAGTATATATAGCAGAGGGGAATGCCCAACACTGAACAGCTGAGACAATCCAGGTGGGAAAGTTCCAGGAGCTTCAACTGACCAGATTAACCCTTGCACTGCTAGCTAGGAAAAAAACTGCACTATTTAATAAGATGGTGAATGTGACGATACAGCCTAAAATCTTAAAAAGCCAGACAATTAGATTCGTTAATCCAAGAGAAATACCCTATTATATTTGTGTATTTGTGTCTGGTCAATAGGAACAGACCAGTATTTGTACAACCCTGAACTTTGAAGGGTATTCCTTTGGAAACAATTATGTTTACTATGCTAATGACAAATTGTACTAAACGCCACCTAGATGTTTATTTACAACAGCCCCTGTGATACCAACTATGTAAATAGATTAGCTAAAACAATGATAGCTGAGACCTGCACCTTTACCTCTGACATGTGACTAATGACCCTTGACCTGTGGATGTGTGCTTAAAAAGGAGATGTGCTTCTGTAGGAGTGAGACTTGGGACAGGGAATCAAGGAAAGACTTTAGAAGGATAATTATAGACATCCTTCAGGACAGAAGATGGATTGCATGGCATCCAAAGAGACACAGATTTGTATTCTACATGATTCTAGTCTGACTGGAAAGATACAGATCTGCTCCATTAACCATCAGAGAGACATGGATACATTTTGGGAAGACCAGAAGAGGACGAAAAAGTCACCTGGCCCCATGAATATGTTGTTTTGGGGTTGCTTGGAGGGACCCACCGGTCGCCTAGAACCCATGGAGACATTTAGAGTTACCAGGAGCCCCATGGAAACTCTTCGAGAGGACAGAGTGGGACCATTTTGTCTCCTGGCCTTGTACCTCGATGGACTGCTAGCTTCCTAAGTTTGCCGCTACCTTCCCTCTGTGGGAGCCAACCAGAAGCGGTGGGCCACTGGTTGAGGTAAGTCGGCCCTGGAAGTTTCCAAAGTTGCAGCTGTTCTATCCCAGGCGGGCGGAGAAGGAAGGGTGAGACTGTGTAATGTTGTACCATCTTGGGCATTTGCTGGGACTGTTCTGTTTGTTTATTGTCCGCTTTGTGGTTCAATAAAGTATTGCCACGCTGTTTTAACCTCACCCTGTGTTGTCTGAGTAGCGTTACGCCCATGTAAGACCCCGGGTCTTCACAGTGAATTACTTCTAACCAGTGCAGGAGTTCGTGAAACCAGACACCGCGGTCTTCTGGCTCCTCTCTGTCGCAGTATCCCTGTGACAGCTGCCTAATAATTCTGCACACCTTAATAAAGGATGTTAATATCCTTACTCTCAGCCTCCTTCATTACTTAAATATTCACAAAACACATCACCCGATCTGCTTCATCCAACAGGAATTCAAGTTTATACAGCGCGGCGTTGGAAAATATGCATAAAAATTATGATATGGTCAAAGTACTTACTTGCCAAATAATTGTGCACACAGTGCAGTAGGAAGTTATCATTGTCTGCAATGATACAGATAGCTACGAGGTTAGACACAGTCACTATATTTACAAACCTGCTAGCTGACATTACTTGTGCTTCCCATGCCCTGCCGCCTGTTAGCATAGCCTTACCATCTGCTTGAATCAGTGCCAATGCTGCTGTAATCCCAGGTCTTTATTAACTAGCAATTTCCCTTTCCAGATAGACAACAGTTTGTAATTCCCTGTTTAGCAATCAAAATATATTAGAACATCAGTTTGCAAGTGAACTAACCCACAAATATTATTTTTTTACTTATAGTGTAGATACTTGAATTTTTTATACTCCGAGGATTATTGGAGGCACAGTATACTTACTTCATATAGTAAAAATGAAGATCGGGACTACTCCCAAGGACATGTTAAACACATTGGGACAGAGACGACTACCCAACTTATAATAATAGTCTCTATTGATACAAATTTGACGTAAGTAAGTAAAAAGAGAAAACTTGGCGTGTGTAACAGAGGAACCTCACTCAACCATGTGCAAGCTACACAAGAAACAATAAACAGTAGTTAATATGATTCCATGCATAAACCAAACAAGGCTGTAGCATGCAAAAAGTATGAATATGCAATTATTAGCGAAAGGTATCTAAATACAAATGGTAACGCCAATCAGTGGCAATAATGCTGAGGAATACATCCTGCAGCAGGTCGTAGAAAAACATATGGACATCATAAATCTCCCATAATGGAAGATGCACAATAAATAGTAAACATAACAAGTATACTGGTGAGACCTCAAAATGAGGAAAGAGGAGAAAGGTATGGAAACCATTCACACATACAGTGCAGAATATCTGAGAGAGTTCAATGTAATACTTACAATAATAACAATCATAAAAAATAATAAGTATCATTATTATTACTATTATTATTTTATTGTTATAATAATTAAAAAAAAAAAAAATAATAATAATCTAAAACAGCTTTCTTTGTACCCCAACCAGCCATCTACAATATAAGCCTTACCAAGGAGCTATCATAAAATAGCTCATTCTGGTACCTAAGGATGCCTCTTTTAATATGGGTTCAATATTCTTCCTATTATTAAACAACCCAAGCAAGACATTTTCCTTTTAAATGTTTCATGTTTCTCAATTTCAAACCTTCTATTAAATTGCTCTCTTCTTTGCATAACTATGTGCCAAAAAGCTTTTTTTGAACACAAGCACAAATGTTGAAAAAAAAATCATAGGGACCATGAATAAAAATGAGCACATTGAAAATGTTCTGTGGCCTCAAGCTAAGGATGGCAACCACTCATATTTACCCCTTGAACATATGTTTTCAATAGAAGTAATCCTTGCAAAAATTAGTTTGCAGATTTGTGTTTCTTGGTAAGAAGGACACATTCAACCAACCTGGTTTTTTTTGTACAGAATGCCGCTATGCTCTCCATAGATAGATGCTGGGTAAGGAAGTTGTTTCTGCGCTCTCTGGAGTCACGACAAACCATTAGTATGGATAAAAATGTAGGTTTATTGTCTACGCGTTTCAGAGTCCACCGACTCCTTCCTCAGGACAACCATACATAACCTTACAGTAAGGTTATGTATGGTAGTCCTGAGGAAGGAGTCGGTAGACTCTGAAACGCGTAGACAATAAACCTACATTTTTATCCATAATGGTTATGTATGGTTGTCTTGAGGAAGGAGTTGGTGGACTCTGAAACGCGTAGACAATAACCTACATTTTTATCCATATTAATGGTTTGTCGTGACTCCAGAGAGCAGGAAACAACTTATTTTCCCAGCACCTATCTCTGACATATGCATAGGAAGCTGCAGCATTTGGAGTCCAGGCTTTATAGGTGTTGTGTCCCACACAACCCTACTAGGTGAGCAGTTTTTAATACTTCTGTAACAATTATTAATTGGATAAGACCCTATTGTGCGCTTGCATTTTTTCATACCTATGCTCTCCACGTACAGGAGAACTAGGCATCATTTAATAAATTTCAAACTGCAGGGAATATGTAGTGACATCATACTATGTGGGGGCATCACACTGTTTGGGGGCTGTGGGACCATCAAACTGTGTGTGGAGAGCTATGGGAGCCATCACATTATATAGGGGACTCTGTGGGTATTACAGTGCCTACAAGTAGTATTCAACCCCCTGCAGATTTAGCTGGTTGACACATGCGGAATTAACTTGGCATTGTGACATTTGTACTGTAGATCAGCCTGGAAGTGGGAAATGCACTGCAGCAAATTTTTTTTTTTTTTTTTTAAAAACGTTAAAAGTTAATTCAGAGTGTCATTTATTATTCAACCCCTCAAACCACAAGAATTCTGTTTGGTCCCCCTAAAGTATTAAGAAGTAATTCAGGCACCAAGAATAATGAGCTTCACATGTGTGGATTAAAGATCTATTTTGCCAGCCTTTTCTGACTATTTAAGACCCTCCCCAAACTTGTGAACAGCACTCAGACATGGTCAACATGGGAAAGACAAAGGAGCATTCCAAGGCCATCAGAGACAAGATCGTGGAGGGTCACAAGGCTGGCAAGGGGTACAAAACCCTTTCCAAGGAGTTGGGCCTACCTGTCTCCACTGTTGGGAGCATCATCCGTAAGTGGAAGGCTTATGGAACTACTGTTAGCCTTCCACGGCCTGGACAGCCTTTGAAAGTGTCCTCTCGTGCCGAGGCCAGGCTTGTCCGAAGAGTCAAGGCTAACCCAAGGACAACAAGGAAGGAGCTCCGGGAAGATCTCATGGCAGTGGGGACATTGGTTTCAGTCAATACCATAAGTAACGTACTCCACCGCAATGGTCTCCGTTCTAGACGAGCCTGTATGGTACCTTTACTTTCAAAGCGTCATGTCAAGGCTCGTCTACAGTTTGCTCATGATCACTTGGAGGACTCTGAGACAGACTGGTTCAAGGTTCTATGGTCTGATGAGACCAAGATCGAGATCTTTGGTGCCAACCACACACGTGACGTTTGGAGACTGGATGGCACTGCATACGACCCCAAGAATACCATCCCTACAGTCAAGCATGATGGTGGCAGCATCATGCTGTGGGGCTGTTTCTCAGCCAAGGGGCCTGGCCATCTGGTCCGCATCCATGGGAAGATGGATAGCACGGCCTACCTGGAGATTTTGGCCAAGAACCTCCGCTCCTCCATCAAGGATCTTAAGATGGGTCGTAATTTCATCTTCCAACAAGACAACGACCCAAAGCACACAGCCAAGAAAACCAAGGCCTGGTTCAAGAGGGAAAAAGTCAAGGTGTTGGAGTGGTCTAGTCAGTCTCCTGACCTTAACCCAATTGAAAACTTGTGGAAGGAACTCAAGAATAAAGTCCACATGAGACACCCAAAGAACCTAGATAACTTGGAGAAGATCTGCATGGAGGAGTGGGCCAAGATAACTCCACAGACCTGTGCCGGCCTGATCCGGTCTTATAAAAGACGATTATTAGCTGTAATTGCAAACAAGGGTTATTCCACAAAATATTAAACATAGGGGTTGTATAATAATTGACCCACACTTTTATGTTTAAAATTTAATAAAATTCAACTGAGCAACATAACTTTTTGGTTTGTAAGATTTATGCTTCTGTTCATAAAACCTACTCTCGTTTGCAGTTTGAAGGCTCTAACTTATTTGCATCTTATCAAACCAGCTAAATCTGCAGGGGGTTGAATACTACTTGTAGGCACTGTATGCTGTGTGGGGGACTGTGGGGGTTCAACCTACAGTACAGACCAAAAGTTTGGACACACCTTCTCATTTAAAGATTTTTCTGTATTTTCATGACTTTGAAAATTGTACATTCACACTGAAGGCATCAAAACTTTGAATTAACACATGTGGAATTATATACTTAACAAAAAAGTGTGAAACAACTGAAAATATGTCTTATATTCTAGGTTCTTCAAAGTAGCCACATTTGGCTTTGATGACTGCTTTGCACACTCTTGGCATTCTCTTGATGAGCTTCAAGAGGTAGTCACCGGAAATGGTTTTCACTTCACAGGTGTGCCCTGTCAGGTTTAATAAGTGGAATTTCTTTCCTTATAAATGGGGTTGGGACCATCATTTGTGTTGTGCAGAAGTCAGGTGGATACACAGCTGATAGTCCTACTGAATAGACTGTTAGAATTTGTATTATGGCAAGAAAAAAGCAGCTAACTAAAGAAAAACAAGTGGCCATCAAAACTTTAAAAAATGAAGGTCAGTCAGTCCGGAAAATTGGGAAAACTTTGAAAGTGTCCCCAAGTGCAGTTGCAAAAACCATCAAGCGCTACAAAGAAACTGTCTCACATGACGACCGCCCCAGGAAAGGAAGACCAAGAGTCACCTCTGCTTCTGAGGATAAGTTTATCCGAGTCACCAGCCTCAGAAATCGCAGGTTAACAGCAGCTCAGATTAGAGACCAGGTCAATGCCACACAGTGTTCTAGCAGCAGACACATCTCTACAACAACTGTTAAGAGGAGACTTTGTGCAGCAGGCCTTCATGGTAAAATAACTGCTAGGAAACCATTGCCAAGGACAGGCAACAAGCATAAGATACTTGTTTGGGCTAAAGAACACAAGGAATGGACATTAGACCAGTGGAAATCTGTGCTTTGGTCTGATGAGTCCAAATTTGAGATCTTTGGTTCCAACCACAGTGTCTTTGTGCGACGCAGAAAAGGTGAACGGATGGACTCTACATGCCTGGTTCCCACCGTGAAGCATGGAGGAAGAGGCGTGATGGTGTGGGGGTGCTTTGCTGGTGACACTGTTGGGGATTTATTCAATTTTGAAGGCATACTGAACCAGCATGGCTACCACAACATCTTGCAGTGGCATGCTATTTCATCCGGTTTGCGTTTAGTTGGACCATCATTTATTTTTCAACAGGACAATGACCCCAAACACAGCTCCAGGCTGTGTAAGGGCTATTTGACCAAGAGGGAGAGTGATGGGGTGCTACACCAGATGACCTGGCCTCCACAGTCACCAGACCTGAACCCAATCAAGATGGTTTGGGGTGAGCTGGACTGCAGAGTGAAGGCAAAAGTGCCAACAAGTGCTAAGCATCTCTGGGAACTCCTTCAAGATTGTTGGAAGACCATTTCCGGTGACTACCTCTTGAAGCTCATCAAGAGAATGCCAAGAGTGTGCAAAGCAGTCATCAAAGCAAAAGGTGGCTACTTTGAAGAACCTAGAATATAAGACATATTTTCAGTTGTTTCACACATTTTTGTTAAGTATATAATTCCACATGTGTTAATTCATAGTTTTGATGCCTTCAGTGTGAATGTACAATTTTCATAGTCATGAAAATACAGAAAAATCTGGTTTGAGGTGCAATACCCCTGTAGCAGCCGAGCCCTCGGGGTGCTACATTCCCCCCTGGTAAACCACAGCACGTCCTCGGGCTGGAATAGAATAAAACAATTTTCAACATACAAAATTTTTAGAATGCATTCGCATATAAGACATTTAACTAAAAACTCATCCCTGTATGGGAGGTACTCTTTTTCCTTTTAACGTTACTGATTACATTTTCATACAACATCTTGCTAAGGCCACTGGAACTCTTTTATAAAATACTATATAAAACTTTTGCATTACTATTTTAGCAGCATTTTAAACTTCTTCACATGAGATATTTTCAAGTAAAACATTTTCAAACAGATTCTTGAGCTCTGGCCGCTGCGCAACTTGCGACCAGGAAAAGGTGCAACAGTCCATTTAATCCGCATTTAGGTAGATGTTGCGGTTTTTGTATAAAACCAGTAGGGGGCGCTTTAAGAAGTGCAACTTTTTACAAGGGGTTGGCCGCTCTCAGTCCTTGGCCAGTGGGGATAGGGGAATGGCTGCTCACAGTCCTCAGCCTGGTTAGGGATTAGGGGCAATTTTTAAACAGTCAACAGTTCACTATTTGTCCCAACGGGGACCACACTTTCACAAACGGGAACAGTTCCATTTTACCGTTTACTGGTAACGGTGTCCTCCTCGCTCTTCCGGGTAGTCTTCAGATCCGTCCGGACCCTCAGGGTAGTCCATGTCTGGGCGGTACCGCAGTTCCTCCTCCATTAGACGGTGGACATGGAGGGCGTACAGTCCCTTTGCGCCCTTGTGCCGGGTGTAAGTGACCATGTCACCGGGGTACAGGTCACGTCCGTGATGTCCCTCTGGCAGGTGGCTTTCGACGTCCCTTCTAGTGACGAAGACGTCGGTGTCAGCCTCCGGGTCTCTGATGAAGCCCCAGCCGTGCTCCAGCTGGAACTTGACTACGGTCCCGGTGGCTCTGGGACCGCGGATGACGTGGGCATCTTGTCGGGCCCTCCTCTTCTGTTCCGCGCTCCTGGCCTGGAGTCGCTCCTCCCTGATGCGCCTCTGCCGTCGCTCCCTTTCAAAGGTGGCCAGCTGCTGACGGCAGCAATCCAGGCGCTGGGCTGCTTCCGCCCGGGTCTCCTGGGTGAACCCCATGAGATTCTCGCCGGTGGGGTCCCATGCAAATTGGGCATCCTCCGGCGGGGGTGGAGCGATGTTGGCAGGCTCCGTGGCCGGGATCAGAGGCTCGCTCAGGGGTTGTTCTTTCCGGAGACGGGGGTTGACAAACTCCGGTGGCCACTCAAAGGGCAGCCCGTCTGGGCTGGTATGTTGGGCGTACAGGTCCGCACCCAGGGGTGGCACCGCAGGCTTCGGACGAGTGGCAGCACCCGGGGGCACTCGACCTTGCGACCAGGCCGGTGGTCGCTTGTTGGTCGCACCCGGGGGTGGCACCGCCAAGGTAGGGGGCGCTGGTGAGGCAGCGGCGCCCGGGTGTGCTGGGTCTTGCGTCCCGGCCTGTGACGTCTCCCGCTTTACGGCGCCCGGGTTCAGAGGGCACAGCGCGGGGTGGGGCGTGACAGTGACGATTGCAGCCTGAGGCCTAGCTGGCGGCGGTGGAGGCATGATGTCAGGTACGGTCCCCAGGGCTTCGGGTCCCGCAGTGGAGGGTGAGGGCAGGCTGGTGTTCCCAGGGCTTGGGGTGGTGGCGTCCCCATTACGTGCCTCGGTCTCCGTGGCCTCCTCCGCGGCGTCGTCTGCAGCTGCCGGTCCCTCTTCTCCGCGCCCGGCGGTAAGCGTGCTGCCCGGTCCCGGCGGGGTCCTCCGCTGGCTGCCTTCGTGCTGCCGGGCCATCTCCTCTCTCCACCCGGCAAACACATCCCGCTGCGCCCGGACCATCCTCCTGTTCAGGTCTTCCAGCGCTGCGCGCGCACTGTCCGGGTCCCTGGGCAGCTGGGCTAGCAACTCTGTCAGGCTGCAGGGTGGCTCAGCTTGCAGCAGGCTGCGGGCCAGGGTGCTGGTGGAGTTCTCTGCTCCCTCCATCTCCAGGTGCGGCAGGTCCAGACTGATCCAGGCCGCGCCCGGCCCCACAGTTTTCTTTCCTATCCACCCCCATGGGGGGTGGTCTTGGGGGCATCTGCTGACAATCACCTTTAGGGGCAGCCCCCCCACGTTGATGGACATCTCCATTGCTGCACTCATTGTTGCTGGGGGCGGGACCCTCCTTTGGCGCCACTCTGGGACCTGGCCCACGATGGGAGGCGGCTTCCTGCTGTCCTTTGGTGCGCACATAATGGCGTCCGCTCTGCCAGGGCGGGAAAAACGGATGAAGATGGCAGGAAACGGTCCAAAATGGCGTCTGATGGCGGGAATCGTCTCCGGATGGCGGGAAACGACTCCGGACGGCGGGAAACTTCTGGAAATGGCGGGAGACTTCTTTTCAAGGTACATGTATGATCTTCTTCAGGCACGCAATACCCGCTTGTGGCGGGTTGGTAAAGATCCTGCCGACTACGCCAAAGTTGACGCGCCCCCTGGGCCTGTGTTGTGCAGGGGATACCCGGAACCGGGCCTCTGGTGGGATGTAGTCTCAGTGGCACTGACCCGGTCCGTGCCCAGGGTGGTCAATTCAGTGGCAGTCTATTTGTATTGTAATGGTCCGACTACGCCACCCGTGGATTGCGGTCAGTGGGGACCGCCGCTGCGCTGCAGACCGCTGAGGCTGATGTAATTTGCGCAGCCGAGTATGGAATAACTCCCCACGGGAGAAGTATCGCCTCAGGGCAGCTAGTGTGAGATGATGGGAGTGATGGTGTGAGCGTCCCAGTACTGATGGTGCTGGTGCGGCGATGAAACACAGAGACTTGTGGTGCAGTTTCCAATGCTTTACTCACAGTTCTCATCCAGGTCACTTGTGCACATGAAGGACCGCCTGAGCCGTGCTGCGTTCACCAGGCAAGGGGCTCGACCAACTCCCAGGCAATTCCAGTGCGTGGCACAGGGCTCCCTTCCTTTCCTTTCTCTGGCCGTCCCCACCAGTGACCCACCTTTGTCCAGCTTCCTCGGGCCTTCTGTTGGCGAAACCTCTCTCCGTTTTCCCTGACCCTATGTGGTATGCTTTCCTGGTGGATGTAGTGAGGGGTCGCACCAAGATGTGGTCACAACCTCCAGTTTTGGCTGAGGATTATTCGCCTCCACCAATTTGGGTTCCGGTACCCTGCTCTGCCAACCCTTCACCCTGTATCTCCTGGGCATATGGGGTTCCTTCTGTCCTCGTGTCTCTGGGCCTTCTCTGTGTTCCTTGTTTCCTTTCTCCTCTGTTCCAGTTCCTTTCTTACTTTCCTTTCTGTTCCTTCTCCTCTCTCTTTCTGCTGTTTCTGGCCTCCACTCCAGGCCTGCCTCTGGAGCTAGGCCCAGACTGAGCCACAGCTCCCTGTCAGCCCTCTCTGGCTGAACTCCTCTCTGAACTGAACTGGACTGTCCTAAGATGGTGCCCACCTTAAATACCTCCCTCTATGTGTGAGCCCAGGTGACTTGCAACCAATGGGCTCCTACCTATGCCCAGAGACCCACCCCTATCTGCTCCTACACCACTGGGTATTCCACCCCCCGCCCCACTCCAGCCAGGGACAGATGCTGTCATGCCTGCACTTCTGTCTAGTGGGAGCACCGTTGACCTGTCCCTCGGAAATGGGGTGTGTGTGCTGTATGCAGCTAAACGAGTCCTGGTCCACACTCCATCCTTACCCGGGAGTGGAATATCACACCTCTGGTTTGAGGTGCAATACCCCTGTAGCAGCCGAGCCCTCGGGGTGCTACATGTACATATATCCACGTCCGTAGATTTTTTGCGCCATGGTAGGATGTGTATTAAATGAATAAACCCAGCTTCCTAACCTGGCTGCCCTCTGCATAGCAATTGCATTGCCCTGTATTTAATATATTGCTATTTGCTATATTTTTACTGTATGCTTGTTGGTAACCATACCTGAATAATGATTTATTGACCACTGGGACTAGTGATTACTATTTCAGATTTATTTTGAATGCACGTTTTGATGCAGTAATTTGGTTTTATTCATGGTCTTTGTGGCTTTAATATACTTGTGTACAGTGATTTGTTTCAGAAGTGTAGTGGCTTACTATATTCCTTTCCACATTGAAAGCACATGCATTCTCGGTCAAGCAAAGAGTATGACGCGCCCAGGGGATGGGGACGACTCGGCGCCCGGGCCTTGTTATTGCCTGATCTCGGGGGATGTCGCGGTGGTCGGCTCCCGGGCCCGTATCCTGGGGTCACTCTTAAAAGAAAGGGGGAAGTTATATGGGATAGGGGAATGTTCGTGACGCCACCCGTGGTGTCTGGTGAGGATCACCAGCGCTGCAACAGTCCTCTGAGGCCGGTGTTCAGGCAGCTTAGTTGGTGCGGCTCCCCACAGGTGGAGCGGGGCCTCAGGGCAGCGTAAGTGTAGGGATGCAGGACAGAGGGGACCCAGCCGGGTCAGAGGAAGAATAGGCACACACACGACAGGTCACTTCAGTACCTTTACTGGTGGTGTTTCTGGCACGGTCCAGGGTACTTCAGGGTGAAGGGTGCATATCAGGACTCTCCCCAGTGAGCGGGTGTGGGGCCTCCTGTTTCTTGCCTTTCCTCGATAAGTTTCTGACCTGCCTGGAGCTAGGCCTAACTTGGTCTCTGTCTTGCACCTGCTGACCTAGTGGTAGGGCCTTCTGTTGGAGATCACACTCCCTGGTCTCCTGGGCCTCCGTGACTCCTGACCCTGGTATAACAGTTAGCTTTTTGGTGTTCCTGGGACGTATAGTTCGCCAGGGGTTCCGGTTATTCCTGCTGGGGATATAGGCCCCCTGTAGGCGTGGACCCGGTGTCCGGTAAATGGTTTTGGGGTGAGCTGGTTAAGCTCCTCTGCCCCCTATGTTGCTCTCTTTCCACTCACCTTCGGCCATGCTCGGGGCCCTCACTAGGCTTCACACTGCAGCAAGCACACTGTGCTTCACCGCTCTTTTGGCGTCGGCACTCCCTAGGCTCACTAATCTGAGCTCACTGAGTCTGAACTGACCTGACAACCTCTCTGGCTGCAGCAGACTGACTAACTGCCTAGCTCCACCTTCCCTTTTTATTTCCCTAACGGGCTTCCTCTGCTGGTCTGAGGTTGAAGGTGGAGGTGTGTGAATGCTATGAGGGCCTCTTGTGGAGGAATCCGTCCATGCACCCCTCTGGGATCTGTGGCACCAATGCGCAGCAGGGCGCCACAAGTACATGAGAATAGGAAAGTTGAGAGGAGCAGCTGATAATCATACAAGTGTTTGGCCAATGGCTTCTGTAAGCGTATGAGCAACTTTAGAGCTTGCTATACCCCTAGGTCACATTATGCTTGCAGCCTGACAAGGTCAACGATGGACTTTATTTCCTAATTTCTTGTTCGTCTGGTCAGACATACTGTAGTTCTGCAATTTACAATGGAAAGAGCAAAAGTTTGTAATGGAGCCGATTAGAGTGAAAGTTTCTGAACCTGTAACCTAAAGAAGCACTCCTCCCATCAAAATGTTTATCCTCTTAATATAATGAAGTCAACATATTACTTATCATTGTATACTTACATTGCTCATTTTTCCTTTCTACCCAGTTAATAGTGATGAGCGAGCATACTAGCAAGTACTTGGTACTCGCCCGAGCATCTCAGTACTCAAGATGCTTGGAGCTCGCCGAGTACTTGCGAGATGCTCGGGCGGATGCTCGGGTGCCCTCCCTGCATGTTTGGCGCTCTTTACAGAGCCAATGAACATGCAGGGATTGCCTGCCACTCACTGTAATGCCGCAGCCATGTTGGTTGTCGCATTACAGTGATTGGCTGGCCGCACAGCGTGATTAGGTCTATATTAGACCTGGCGCCGGCGTGCTCGTCAGTCTACTCCGCAATCAAACAGTGTAGAGAGAGGTGCCGCTGAGCTAGGAAGAGATTCGCTTGTTTATTAGGTAGTGTAGGTAGAACAGAAGTATATTACACATATCCATATCATCAAACAGTCCTTCTGAGGACTAATCCATCTGCAGAGATATCAGGAAGGCAGTGTATATATATTATCCTCGATTTAAAATGGGCAAGGCGCGTGGCAAGGGGCAGGGAAGTGGATGTGACGGTAATGGTGCATGCAGAGGCCGAGGCCGTGGGCAAGCTGAAATTGTGCCACAACAAACTCCCACATCTTCTCGCCCGACCTTCCTGTCCCAATTCCTAGGGGACCGCAGCACAGCACTATTGAACCCAGAGCAGTGTCAAAAGGTTGTTGGTTGGATAGTAGATAATGCTTCCAGTCACTTTGCCACCATCACCACCAACACCCTGTCTTCCACACGGTCAAGTCTCAGTAGTCGTGATTCTGGACTGAATATTCCTCACCCTGATCCTCCTTCCTCCCACCATGCCGAGTGCCCGGAGACAACTGATCCCACACTTGGACACTCCGAAGAGCTGTTTACTTTTCCATTTATAAATTCGGGCCTTTCGCCTGGTCCACTTGAAGCGGGGCAAGCGGAGATCGCATGTAGCGATGCCCAAATATTTGAGCAGCCAAGTTCACACGAAGGCGACGGTGGGAAAGTGCCCCAAGAGGTGGATGATGATGAGACACAATTGCCAGAAAGTCAGGAGGAGGACCAGGGTGCGGAAGTGAAAGACTAGGTGGTGGATGATATAGTAACTGACCCAACCTGGCAGGAAGACATGCAGAGCAAGCACAGCAGCACACAGGGGGAGGGAGGCAGAGCACCCCAACAGGCAGGAAGAAGCAGTGTGGTGGCCACAGACAGAAGGCAGGCAACCATTCCCCGTAACACCAACACAAAGGAAGTTGCCAGTACAACTGTTAGATCTTCCCGAGTCTTGTTTTTTAAAGACTCTGCCGATAACCCCAAAAAGGCCATTTGCATCACCTGCCAGGCCAGCATCAGCAGGGTTGGTAAAACTACCAGCCTGACCACCACCAGCATGATCAGGCACATAGCAGCAAAGCACCTGACTTTGTGGGCCGAACGCCAGGGTCCAGGAACAGTGTCTGCGGGTGGCACCA
This sequence comes from Phyllobates terribilis, assembly GCF_046119375.1. Lineage (NCBI taxonomy): Eukaryota > Metazoa > Chordata > Amphibia > Anura > Dendrobatidae > Phyllobates > Phyllobates terribilis. The sequence goes on along the minus strand of NW_027362768.1, from coordinate 291,509,080 downwards.
CTGCTTCTTCCGCTGTTGTGCATGTAAGCCAATCCCCTGTCCATGGTGCATGCGAAGATGCCTCCGGCCCTACACCTGTCATTGCACACTCTCAAGTAGCAGCATCAGGAAGCACATCCACGTCCTTGTCCCAGCGCAGCGTTCAGTTGTCCATACCCCAGTCCTTGGAACGCAAACGCAAATAGGCAGCCAACGCCCCACAGGCCACACTACTAAATTCCCACATTTTGCGACTGCTTGCACTCGAAATGTTGCCTTTTAGGGTCATGAAGACGGAAGCATTCCACAATCTGATGGCGGAGGCCGTCCCTCGGTACTCAGTCCCCAGCTGCCACTTATTCTCCCGGTGTGCCGTCTCTGCGATTAAGACATGCAAGTTTCCCAAAACATTAGCCGTGCCCTCAACAACGCAGTTACCGGGAAACTCCACCTAACCACGGACACGTGGACCAGTGCTTGTGGGCAGGGACGGTACATCTCGCTGATGGCACACTGGGTTAACATAGTGGAACCCGGGACCCTTTCGGAACTTGGGACAGAACATGTCCTCCCGACGTCAAGGATTGCGGGCCCTAGGTCAATCAGGGTTGCCCCCACAGTCTACAACTCCTGCACCTCATCCTCCTAAGCCTCCTCCTACTCTTCAGCCTCCATCTCCGAAATGACCACATCAGTCACAAGCTAGAAGCACTGCAGCACTGCCTCGGCCAAATGGCAACAGGCTGTGCTGAAGCTAATATGCTTAGGTGACAAACCACACAATGCTGAAGAGTTGTGGACAGCTCTGAAAGAGCAGGCAGATCTGTGGCTCACACCGCTGAACCTATAGCCAGGCATGGTCGTGTGTGACATGGCCGGAACCTGGTGGCTCTGTGTGAGGCGAGCTCACACGCGTACCATGCCTGGCCCATGTGCTTAACCTCGTGCTTCAGCGGTTTCTCAAATCCTACCCGGAGCTGCCGGATCTGCTTGTTAATAAACGTCGCCTGTGTGCCCATTTTAGAAAGTCACCTACAGCTTCCGCCGCCCTTGCCGTGTTTTAGCAGCGTTTGCAGCTTCCGGCTCACAGACTGGTGTGTGATGTCCCCACGCGTTGAAACTCTACACTGCAGATGTTGGGAAGGATTTGTGAGCAGAAGAGGGCAGTTGTTGAGTACCAGCATCAGCAAAGCCGTCGGTATTCAGTTCAGACTCCACACATAAGACCTCAGGAGTGGACATGGATGTCAGACATATGTACCATCCTCCAAAACTTTGAGGACTCCACCAAGATGGTGAGCGGGGATGACGCCATAATTAGCATCACCATCCCGCTTCTCTGTCTTCTGAAATGCTCTCTGCTCACAATCAAAGAGGATGCATTGCAGGCGGAGCACAATGAGATGGAGCAAGGAACCATACAGGGTGATTACACACAGCCCAAGCTCATCTCATCCCAACGTGGATTGGGTGACAATGAGGAAGAGGAGGAGGAAGAACAGGGGCTAGTTTCATGTGCTATAGACAATACTACCTGCAGAACTATCATACCATCTGCTCAGCGTGGATGGCCTGAGAACAGAGAGGATGAGGAAGAGGATAGCATGGTCAGTCGTCCTCTTGGTGAGGACAAGGAAGTCTTGCCTGCTAGCAGTCTGGCACGCATGGCTGAGTTTATGTTACGCTGCCTTTCCCATGACCCTCGCGTTCTCAAAATTTTGGTTGACAGTAATTACTGCTTGGTGACACTTCTAGTCCCCATGATATAAGGAGAACTTTATATCTCTTATTCCTGAGGCGGACAGGTCTACAAAAATTGGGCAGTACCAGAAGGCTCTTGTTGCGGAACTATTAAAAAAATTCCCATCTGAAAACGCTGGCGGCTGAGGTCACAGTTCGTTGGACAACCAAGGACTACAGACGAGAGAGACGCAACTTCAATCCAGCAGAGGCAGGGGAATACTGTCAAAGTTCTGGGAGAATTTTCTCTGCCTCTCCCATTGCACAGGCCGTGAGGCGCGGGGTACTCTCACAAGGAGTGCAAAGTTTGGGAAGATGCTGAGGGAGTATCTTGCTGACCGTACCAATGTCCTCCGTGATTCCTCTGTGCTTTATAATTATTGGGTATCCAAGCTGGATACGTGGAATGAACTGGCTCTCTACGCCTTGGAGGTCCTGGCCTGCCCTTCCACTAGCGTTTTATCAGAGCGGGTTTTTAATGCCGCTGGTGGAATTATAACTGATAAGCTCATCCGCCTGTCAACTGAAAATGCTGACAGGCTGACTCTTATAAAAATGAACAAGGGCTGGATTGGGCCAGACTTCTCAACACCACCGAATGATAGCAGCGTAACATAAACTCAAATCCAGTGTCTTTTTTTTGGGAGGTGTATTCCCATGCACCTTTTCATACCCACACATGGGTATATGCTTCCTTATTCTGGCTATTTGCTCTTGTCCTCCTCCTTCTCCTCATCCTCATCCTCCACCACTACATCACCAGGGTGATCGTGGTCCGTGATGCAACACCAGCATCATTTTTTTAAAGGGTGTTTATGATGGCGGTAACATTTTTTTTTATATAGTATGTCCATGTATACCCCCCAGGGGTAAATGTTTGTCAGCCATACACTTAGTGCATGGGCATTACAAGTATAGGAGACCCGCTCCTTTCTAATGGGAACATTTTTTTATGAGGCCCTCCTCCACGTCTCTTCCAAGGGGCATTGGAGTGCCTCCCAATTTTTAGCAGCCCTTGCATTCACTGCATAGGCCAACACTATGGGAGACCCACTTTCTAATAATGGAAACATTTTTTCACGAGGCCCTCTACGTCTCTTCCAAGGGGCATTGGAGTGCCTCCCAATTTTCTTTTCAGCCCTTGCATTCACTGCATAAGCAAACACAATGGGAGACCCACTTCCTAATAATGGGAACATTGTTTTCAGGAGGCCCTCTTACCTCCACGTCTCTTCCAAGGGGCATTGGAGTGGCTCCAAATTTTTGGCAACCCTTGCATTCACTGCATAGGCAAGCACAATGGGAGACCCACTTCCTATTAATGGGAACATCTTTTTTCAGGAGGCCCTCCTCTACTTCTCTTCCAAGGTGCATTGGAGTATTTCCAAATTTTTGGCAACCCTTGCATTCAGTGCATAGGCAAACAGTATGGGAGACCCACTTCCTAATAATGGGAACATTGTTTTCAGGAGGCCCTCCTCTAAGTATCTTCAAAGAGGTATTGGGGTGCGTCCAAATTTTCAAAGGGGTACTGGGGTGCGTCCAAATTTTGGGCAGCCCTGCCACTCACTGCATACGCAATAACAGTATAGGAGACCCACTCTTTAGTAATGGGAACAACAAAGCATAGCCGGCTGATGGCTCTCTAAGAATAGTAAAGGCCGCCTGATGGCCCTATAAAAATAGGCTTTGTGACTTTCAGAGTTCCTCCTTCATAAATGAAACAGGATGTGTTACACACCACATGGCCAGATAAGGTTGTAAAATGTTAAAATGATATTTCCTGGTGAATGAATTTGTCACGGTTGAAAGTAATACAAAAGTGCAAAAACGCATCAAAAACGCTACATGTGAGCATAGCCTATAGTGTGGAGGAGTATTTATTTTGCCTGTATATACAAGTCATTATCCTGGAAAGGATGTTCCTTAACTTGTTTCCCAGGAAAATCCATTTTGGTTTTGTTTTTGTATGTTTTATTGTGAGTCCGTAAAAGTGGCGTAATACCTCTGACAACATTGTTGACAGCAGTGACCTGGGAGTCAGAAATGCTTCCAGGGGTCTTCCCCATGCTGTTCCCATGTCATTTGAGCACTGTTTTTAGGCCCTCTGCAGACTGACGGGGGGAACCGCCTGAAAAATGCTAGAGTTTCCCATAGACTTACATTGAGCTTGTTGCTCGGGTCGAACACCCGAGTATTCCAATGTGCTCGACCTGAGCAACGAGCATTTTAGTGCTCGCCCATCACTACCAGTTAATTCTTCTCTTTTGTCTGCTCTATGTAGAAACAGGAATTCTCTTTAATTTGTGTCTCACAATGAATTTTTGAGGCATTGGATGTTTAAGAATTGTTGCTCTTTGTAGACTGGATGGGATGCATCTAACCGGAACTGAATATCATATCTAATGATTCTTATACAGTATAGATGGAATGCTGCAGAACTGAGCGTCAAAATTTACACAAGGCAGAAAAGTGGTGCATCTCTAAAAGTGTTAAAACTGACCAGAGGATTTTAAAAAGTGCATCAAATCAACACATGGACCCCTCATGGAGTTGAGTTTATTTTATATGGTATAAAAAAAAAAAAAAAACATTTCTCTGATATATTCCTTACATAGGCTACAAAGCTGCTTTACCTTCAAGTTCCATATTAATATCTGTTGTTTCTAATTTTCTTGGATCCACTCTTTCTTCTCCTTGGACTTTTCTCCAGTCTTGGTCAGTGAAGAGAGACAGCAGGAACCGGCTTATTCAGCATGTGATTTACAATCTCCTCTCTCACCTCTTGCCTCCCCCTTATCTATCATGGTGGCAGGTTTCCCCCATCCTCCCTCTTGCAGACAGTGAGGCTGAATCCATCTTCATGTATCCAGATCAGTGACAGACGGAAACACTTACAGCCCCCATTGATAGATTTATCTGCACAGTCTTTGTCACCTATACATGCACAACCATTTGCGGTATGTGGAGGGAAAGGAGTTAATGATACACTAGCAAGAAAGCATTAGTGGGGTAATATGTGTTCTAGAGCTCTTCTTCTACATATTCGTCTTTTATAAGAGATTCAGTAGAGAAAGCGACTATGGAAATGAGTCATCGGATCTTCACACAACCTGGGAGCTTCTCTTAGACAACCTGGACTATCTTATCTCCCTCGTAGCCAATGAGGTCTGGCAGGGGGAGTGAAGTTCTCCTTCGCTCCATCAATCTTTCCTGGTATCCCTCCCTTTTTTTTCTCCTCCGCTGTTTGTTTCTCTATCACATATTAAAATTTCTCATCATCCCCCCACCTTTTCCACCACTTTGCTCATTTCGACATCTATGATATGCATTGCCCATCTAAGTCATTTCCTTCCTTCAGCCCGTCTTGGACTCTCGAGATCTCTACCACTCCTCCAATGTTCTCCTCCTTTTCTCCTCTCTCTCTCCATCTCCCCATCCCTCTCTCCGGGGTGTGTCCTACCCCATAGTAGCGCAGTGCAGAGATGGGATGTGTTGTTACCATGGAAACCTCCTCTCCTCAGCACCAATTAAACCTGATGCTTCGATGCTGCAAGTCCAGTGATCCATAGACCACACACATCACACCGTGCACTGCAGCTCCGTCATCTCACCGACATCCATTAAATACTTTGTAAGGCAAAGCATTTACATAAAGACACAATATGTGCACCCACACTTGCACTTACTGATGTTAAATGCCCCCCACTCCATTGCACTCAACTCTGGAACAAGTGGGTTAAATATACCAACCAATAACCTAGACTTAATTATAAGGCATTTGGTTTGAAAATTCCCAGTGGGCAGCCATATTTAAAGATCCCCCTCTGCAAATTATCTTCTGACAGTAATGTTCCTCTGGAGGTAAAACTGACGTGATAGGGAGCGATCAGGGATTTAGATGAAAGGTCCTTTACTATCCCCCCCCCCCCCCTTTCCCAGGTTCTGTATGGAAGCTTGGGGCTCCTGGGATGGAAATGCAGCCGTCAGGAATCATATACGAGTAATAGCTCTGCTGATCTCTCCTCAAAGGGAAAGGGTTAAATTGCATCCCTTTTATCGTGCTTGTTAGCAGGGACTTCAAAGAAGAAATATTTGGTGCCTCATTTGCATACATCAGTTTTAATGAGGAAAGATCTGTAGCTGGTATTGAATGTATGCACACTCCGTGTTGGAGACATGTATCATATTTTCAAAGTGGATCATTGCCGGAGGGGACAACACTCATCTTCAGCAGCAATACTCCGAGAGGAGCACATGCAACCGTGCATGAGCTCTCGGGGTGGTCTATCATTTTTCACCCAGAGAATATGATGAAAGTGACTGTGAAACTGTAACATTCATCATAATGGGTAACCTATATATCATCAACAATCTAATGTCTCTAGTTTCTTGCAAATCGAAGTGACACCGTCATGTAGTCCCGCTAAATTGTCTTTTTTTTTTTTTAAGCTGTGAAATATGCCAAGAGACTTTATGAGCAATGCTGATATAATTGCAGAGCGAGATAGTCACGGTAATTATGTTTCTGCTTAGTATCATGGTGTTGGACGACCTCTTCTGGCCACATGGGGTATAGCTGAACAAGGAATTGCAAAAAAAAAGTTTTTTAATTTTATGTTGACCCATTTAGTGCCATCAAATATTTAACATATTAGAGCAAAATGATAAGAAAATAGTGATAATTGCAAAAACAATTCCCTGGGCGATTTATCATGTTAGTACATGTACAGTCAAGTATTACACACAGGACAGGTAGAGCAAGTTCCTCCATACATTTCCTGTATATGAGCATAATTTCCTGTGTGCTCAGACAAGTGCAATCTGTTTTTGCTTGTCTAAACATTTCAAGGATGACCCCTATACATCTACTCCCCTATCCCCCTTTTGTAATTTATTACACATTTATACATTTTCCAAAGAATTGGAATGAGGCGTAAAAGGATATTGGGACCCATCTGAGGGACCACCACTAGAGAAGAGTGAATGTCCCAAAATTCAACTTTGGAAGATTTGCTTGAATTTGATCAGCAAACTCAGTCTGAATGAATTTGGTCCGAAAACAAAACTTCCCCAAAGGAGTTTAACAAAAAAAATGAAACACACCTTTCCTTACCTGTTTTTACCCTTCCTTAGTTACCAGCTCAGGATGAGGCCTTCTGTTCTTTCTCCATTCCAGTGCGTGAGGTCAATTTGAGACCCGTGATTAGCCTCAAGCAGTTACATGGGGAGGTTACATATAACCCATGTGACGGCAAGAGGTCAATCACAGATGTCAAATTGTCCTGACTTGGTCATTTGGACCGGTGATGAACGTCATGATATTTACCACCTCCCCAAGTGACCGCAAAAGGTCAGTCACAGGCATCAAATCGTTCTGACTTGGTCACTTGGACGGGTGATGCACGTCATGATATATACCACCTCCCCAACTGACCTTAAAAGGTCAGTCACAGGCATCAGATTGTCCTGACTTGGTCACTTGGATGGGTGTCACCTCCCCAAGTGACTGCAAAAGGTTAATCACAGGCATCAGATTGTCCACATTTGGTTACGTGAATGAGTGACACAAGTCATGATGTACATCGCTGGCCCACATGACCAAGGTGAGGTCAATCACAAGCCTCAGATTGGCATCACGCAAAGGAAAGGAAGAAGAACAGGACAGAAGATCAGAAGACTTCGTGAAGGACCATAAAGGTGGACATAGGTGTGGCCATGGGGGTTGTGTAAGAACAGATGAGGAAAAGTGAGTATAAAGTTTTTTTTTTATATTTTAACTCTTTCTCAGCCTACAGCAAACCCAAAAAATGGCAACTGGATCCTAATGAATCGTGTCCCAACTATTTCTCTTTTCGGGAGAATCAAAAATGTTGAGAAATTTGTAGTGAAGTCAATTATGTTTTGCTCATCTCTCGCCTCCACGAATATTGGTCCACCCATGTTAATGCCTCTGTTCTCTTGTTTCAGTTCACATCACTTTGTCCATGTTAATTATAGGTTAAATATACACTTCTGAGTGAACTTGACAACATACAGCAGAGTTTATGGAAGCCATAAGGGATTCCGAAGACCAGAGAGCCTTGTTGCATTGTCATCTTCCATATAGTCCTCCTTGAGTTTGAGGTTTCAAGAGAAAATTTACAATAATATCAGTTTTCAGCTCAGAATGCTGATGTTTTGCCATGGTCATACAAAGCTGTAATATTGACCTCAAATTGCAGGTAAGTAGGTCCAAATATATATCCAGCACTTTGAGGGAAATGTCTGCTGGGATCACATAATATTTGTTTATGTACAACTTTTGCTTTCGTCTTCATCAGTGACCATTTTTGATTGTTGAGATCTTTTTCTGGATGGTGACTGTGTCATAGAAAGGATCCCAAGAAATACTGGATCTAAAAGAAGATAAGTCTGTTAAGTTTACTTTGCAAACAGATTGTACCCATTGACAAATGGTGAGAATTCACGACAAATCTAAATCAGAAGATCACATTGATGAAGCTTATAAGTGCTGACTGCCCATAATAACAAGAATGGAAGGGCTTGAACTCCTTTTGCAGTACCAAGAGATATCTGTTACTGAAAATCTGGCACATCATTAAAGGAGATGACCTATCCTTATTTATTTTACTTGCTTATGTAGCGTAATTAATTTCTACAGTACTTTACAGACATCATCAATGTCCCCATAGGGGCTCTCTATGTCGCTCAGCTTCATTAACTTCAGCAGGAGCAGAGCTACAGTGCCATTACATAGTGTTCTGAGCTGTACACTGTGAACCTCGTATCAGCTGATTATTAGAAGTGTTGGACCACCACCAATCTGATATTGATGACATCCTAATGCTAGGGACGCACCACCATATTTTCTCATCTGAGAGAATCAGGTCGATTATGCTAATCAGACACTGATCAGAGTGTGATCATAGTGTGATTGATTTTATTGGATGAGGGGAAGATGGAAAAAAAAAATTCTTAATTCTCTCCATTCTGTCATTTCGTGAAAATTGCACCGCACTCAGATGTCATCCGAGTGCACTCCGATGTTTTCCCAGGACTCATTGACTTGCATGGCCGAGCATGATCTGATAATAGAATCCACCTTGGGCATGCTGACAATTTTTCTTCTAACCAAGGAAAAAATTGGACATTTGCATGGCTCCATAGAATTACATTGGTCCGAATGCGATACAATGTTTTGTCGGATCGCACTTGGACCAAAAATATGATCATCAATATCTTAGTCCCGAACTACCCATTTAATAGCAAAATATCATTGATTTAAATAGAAATATCATTTTGAATTCATCTCCACTTTAAACCACTACATAAATGTAGATATGCATAACTTTACATTTTAAGTGACTGTTTTCTGTCCATTTTTGCAAAAGGCTGTGGGTCAAGAACGTAGAAGAGTTAAAATGAATGGACACTTATGGAAATAGCTTGGCATGTGAGATGGCCCATGATTGCTCAACCATTACAAAATGTATATACAAAAAAAAAGCAGATATTTTGGTCTAACGGGGCATAATTACCAGCCTGCAATGTGACGGGTGCCTGTAATCAAGGATGTCTAAAGAAAATCTAGATGGCATTGTACAATTCCACCTTAGTACATAAAGCCCTGAATCTTAAGAATGCGTGACTTATAGAGCAATTGAATTTTTTTTTGCATATTCTGTAAAGACTGACCTCAGACTTTTTACCCAACTTTCCCTTTCTTCATGACTTGTAGCTGACAATCGATAAGATTGATGATTTCCTTGCACCTTTTTCCCATCTGCTTGGGTTTTGCATGCCTTAACAGTTTGCCCTCTCGCGTGCAGGTCGAAGCAGTGCTAAATTAAATAAAAGACATAAATATGGCAAATCCTAATGCAATAACTAATAATATAGTAACTTTACATTTACATTTCCTTTTAATTCTTGAGTTGGCCACTTGGGGCATCATACACTGCTCATATTCTAACATTTCTAACTTGGTTTACAGCAGTTAGAAGATTGTATGGAAATTTGTAAAATGTTTCACACAGATCATTAAAGTTTTTTTCAGGATTACATAGCCAGGAAAATAACTAAACATAATGCATACTTACTAAAAATACAGAACCATTGAGCCTAGTCCCATGAATCACCCTTCCTTTACCATAAATATGATGAAAGCACCGGAGTTATTGCAGCCACCGCCATAGGAGACTCTTTGCAGAACCTTCCACATATGTACAGAAGACGAAGTGAGCTTGTACAGGCTTAAAGGGGTTGTCCAGTTACACAAGTTATTACCTATCCATAGGATAGGTGGTAACTTACTGAATGGGAAGGGGGGATATCTGAGCACCGGGACTTGTACCAATCAGCAGAACAGGTAATTTTTTATCCCTGACAAGGCATTTTTATCTCCGTTACAAAATAGAGTGTCAGGTCGGAAATGGGCTTGATGCTCAGTAGTTCCATAGGGAATAAATGTAGCGTCAGTCAAGCATGTGCTTCTACTCCATTCTAAATTGGTTAAAAGATCCCTATTCTGCCAATTGGTGTGGGACCCAGTGCTCGGACCCCTACTGATCAACAAGTCAAAGGAAAACCCCTTTAAGGTCCACATACACAATTGATTAATGCCAGCCGAACCTGCAAATTACGGCAGTAGTGGGCGACTTACATATATGGGGGCTTCCCAACTTTCACCCGGCAGAAGGATGCCAGGAGAAAGAAGAATCGAGCATGTAGAATTACAACATCCAATCCTGTTGTTTCCATGTGAGATAAGCCACCACAAGAGGAGTATATGAGTTCAATTCATCAAAGCTTTCATGTCAGAATTCTAGAGTAAAAGCTTTGAAAAGTCTCAAAATTTAGGTACAGCTTGGAGTTTAGCCTTCATTTTTCGACTTTTGGCATTTTCATGCCAGTTTCTCCCAGCTCCGTTAAAATGGGCGTAACTGGGGCGGGGTGGGGGTAGAGGTGTGACGCCACAGCTCTTCTAATTCATGACAAACTGTGGCGTTCCCTATGCTAGAAATCTCACTCAAATACCTGACTGGAGTAAGATATCTGGCATAGCGCATGGAGGCGCACATCACTCAACAGATGCTCCAGATTCATGAATAGGCCCACACGTCTTCATGAATCAGGAGTGTCTGACTCCAGAAGGCACCCTCATCAAGACCAACCTGAACAACACCGGCCATGATGAATCGGGCCTTATGTGTGCATGTCGACGAGGAATTTTGGAGAAATAGCTGTATATACCATAAAGGCACACCATGTGGCCGCTAAGAAGTGTGACGCCCTGAAGCTGCAGGCTGTCACAGAACTCCTGGGTGTTGCACAGATGGGATTCTCACCAGTGGCCTCAATACAAGCAGACACCTCCACCCAAGTCCACTAGATGGAGCCCTGTCAGGTATATACAGTACAGACCAAAAGTTTGGACACACCTTCTCATTTAAAGATTTTTCTGTATTTTCATGACTATGGAAATTGTACATTCACACTGAAGGCATCAAAACTATGAATTAACACATGTGGAATTATATACTTAACAAAAAAGTGTGAAACAACTGAAAATATGTCTTATATTCTAGGTTCTTCAAAGTAGCCACCTTTTCCTTTGATGACTGCTTTGCACACTCTTGGCATTCTCTTGATGAGCTTCAAGAGATAGTCACTGGAAATGGTCTTCCAACAATCTTGAAGGAGTTCCCAGAGATGCTTAGCACTTGTTGGCCCTTTTGCCTTCACTCTGCAGTCCAGCTCACCCCAAACCATCTCGATTGGGTTCAGGTCTGGTGACTGTGGAGGCCAGGTCATCTGGCGTAGCACCTCATCACCCTCTTTCTTGGTCAAATAGCCCTTACACAGCCTGGAGGTGTGTTTGGGGTCATTGTCCTGTTGAAAAATAAATGATGGTCTAACTAAACGCAAATTGGATGGAATAGCATGCCCCTGCAAGATGCTGTGGTAGCTATGCTGGTTCAGTATGCCTTCAATTTTGAATATATCCCCATCAGTGTCACCAGCAAAGCACCCCCACACCATCACACCTCCTCCGCCATGCTTCACGGTGGGAACCAGGCATGTAGAGTCCATCCGTTCACCTTTTCTGCGTCGCACAAAGACACGGTGGTTGGAACCAAAGATCTCAAATTTGGACTCATCAGACCAAAGCACAGATTTCCACTGGTCTAAGGTCCATTCCTTGTGTTCTTTAGCCCAAAAAAGTCTCTTCTGCTTGTTGCCTGTCCTTAGCAGTGGTTTCCTAGCAGCTATTTTACCATGAAGGCCTGCTGCACAAAGTCTCCTCTTAACAGTTGTTGTAGAGATGTGCCTGCCGCTAGAACTCTGTGTGGCATTGACCTAGTCTCTAATCTGAGCTGCTGTTAACCTGAGATTTCTGAGGCTGGTGACTCGGATAAACTTATCCTCAGAAGCAGAGGTGACTCTTGGTCTTCCTTTCCTGGGGCAGTCCTCATGTGAGCCAGTTTCTTTGTAGCGCTTGATGGTTTTTGCAACTGCACTTGGGGACACATTCAAAGTTTGCCCAATTTTTTGGACTGACTAACCTTCATTTCTTAAAGTAATGATGGCCACTTGTTTTTCTTTACTTACCTGCTTTTTTCTTGCCATAATACAAATTCTAACAGTCTATTCAGTAGGATTATCAGCTGTGTATCCACCAGACTTCTGCACAACACAACTGATGGTCTCAACCCCATTTATAAGGCAAGAAATCCCACTTATTAAACCTGACAGGGCACACCTGTGAAGTGAAGGCCATTTCCGGTGACTACCTCTTGAAGCTCATCAACAGAATGCCAAGAGTGTGCAAAGCAGTCATCAAAGCAAAAGGTGGCTACTTTGAAGTACCTAGAATATAAGACATATTTTCAGTTGTTTCACACTTTTTGTTAAGTATATAATTCCACATGTGTTAATTCATAGTTTTGATGCCTTCAGTGTAAATGTACAATTTTCATAGTCATGAAAATGCAGAAAAATCTTTAAATAAGAAGATGTGTCCAAACTTTTGGTCTGTACTGTATATACTGGGTGGTGGAGTTCAGGAAGTCAGTCAGTGGGAAGCAGTGTAACACGATGCTGCTGCACCAGACAAGCTGAAGTCTGTGTGGCTGAAAGCCAGGCTAGGCCCAAGCTGCGGGCTAGTCTGGCCAGTGAGAGCCTAGAGTGGGCTAGAAGGCAAGGAGAAGAGAAGAGCCATGAGGGACAGAGGAACCACAAAGAGTTCGTCACCTGATGCAAGCCGGGCACCGGGCCCGAGCCTATTGGGATCTCTATGCCCAGTAGGGAATCCAGCATACTGAGGAGGATTTCATATCCCTCAGTCCACCCGTGAATACCGCACATTCAGAGGACTAGGTACCATGAAGGCCACAGCGTCCAGGGATCGTGGTAACCAGTGGGAAAGCCCTCGCCGCCAAGCAAGACGGGTGAGAGAAACATCAAGGGAGCTAGACCCTGTTCCAGGCAGGTCAGAAGCTCCAGGGAGAGAGACAGGAAGATACAGAAAGGAAGCCTTACACCCGCTCACTGGGGAGCAAGACCAGAAGTGCACACCACCCAGGGGTGGATTAAGAGTAGCAAGGGCCCCGGGCAGTTTAGAAGGCGCGGGCCCCCCCCCCACACACACACCTGATTTATCACGTGACATGTCACATGATCCCCTGTGATAGTTCACGTGAAATTAATTTGGCACAATATTAATTATAATATTTTTTTTTAGGCTGTGTGCCCACTATGCGTTTTTTAAGCGTTTCCACAGCGGCAATTCCGCTGCAGAAACGCTTAAAAAACGCTTGGTAGAAGGTCAGCCATGTTCCCCAATGATAATCCGCATGTGCTGTGTACATGCTGCGTAAATTTCCGCTGCGGATTATCATTGCGAAAAAATCCGCAGCACTACCAATTATTTTGCGGAAGCGTGGCGTTTTCGCCGCCATTGACTTGCATTAGAACGCATGGAATTCGCATCCCAGCGAACCTGTAAAAAAAAAAAATAAATAAATATTATACTTACCTTCTGATGGCCCCCGGTGTCTTTATCCGATGCGTCCTGGCTTGCCGGCAGCTCGCGATGGTCTGAAAAGGACCTGCCGTGATGTCATTTAGTCATGTGACGGGTCACGCGACCGCTGACGTCGGCAGGCCATCAGAAGGTAAGTATATATTTTTTATTTTTTACCATTCTTTTACAGTCACACTATATAAATCCATGCTGGTTGCATGGATTTATATAGTGTAACCAAGTTGTCAAGCACTTTCCAAGTGATGCTAAAATCGCTTGGAAAGCGCTTGTCAACCCGCATGCGGAAATGCAAGTGAAGAACGCTTCACATCCGCATGTCCCTGGCAGGAAAACGCATTTACAATCCGCATGTAAGATCCGCATGTACAATCCGCATGTAAAATCCGCATGTGTTTTTTCTGCCAGGGAGATGCAGAAACGCTCAAAAAAAATCCGGAACATTTCTGTATCGTGGACACATAGCCTTACATTAATTGTATGACTCAATATTGAGCACACGTAGCCATCTATACACACCGGGAGGCTGCACGGTGCCATCTATACACAGCGGGAGGCCGCACGTAGCCATCTATACACAGCGGGAGGCCGCTCGTAGCCATCTATACACAACGGGAGGCTGCACGTAGCCATCTATACACAGCGGGAGGCCGCACGGCGCCATCTATATACAGCAGGAGGCCGCACGGCGCCATCTATACACAGCGGGAGGCCGCACGGCGCCCCCCCCAGAGGCAGCAGGAGGCCGCACGGCGCCATCTATACTCAGCAGAAGGCCGCACGTAGCCATCTATACACAGCAGGAGGCCACACGGCACCATCTATACACAGCGGGAGGCCGCACGGCGCCCCCCCCCAGAGACAGCAGGAGGCCGCACGGCGCCATCTATACACAGCAGGAAGCCGCACGGCGCCATCTATACACAGCAGGAGGCCGCACGGCGCCATCTATACACAGCAGGGGGCCGCACGGTGCCATCTATACACAGCAGGAGGCCGCATGGCGCCATCTATACACAGCAGGGGGCCCCACGGCGCCATCTATACACAGCGGGAGGCCGCACGGCGCCCCCCCCAGAGACAGCAGGAGGCCGCACGGCGCCATCTATACTCAGCAGGAGGCCGCACGTAGCCATCTATACACAGCAGGAGGCCGCACGGCACCATCTATACACAGCAGGAGGCCGCACGGCTCCATCTATACACAGCAGGAGGCCGCACGGCGTCATCTAAACACAGCAGGGGGCCGCACGGCGCCATCTATACACAGCAGGGGGCCGCACGGCGCCATCTATACACAGCAGGGGGCCACACGGCGCCATCTATACACAGCAGGGGGCCGCACGGCGCCATCTATACATAGCAGGGGGCCGCACGGCACCATCAATACACAGCCGGAGGCCGCACGGCGCCATCTATGCACAGCAGGGGGCCACACGGCACCATCTATACACAGCAGGCGGCTGCACGGCACCATCTATACACAGCAGGGGGCCGCACGGCGCCATCTATACATAGCGGGAGGCCGCACGGCGCCATCTATACATAGTGGGAGGCCGCACGGCACCCGCCCCCAGAGACAGCAGGAGGCCGCACGGCGCCACTTATACTCAGCAGGAGGCCGCATGCAGTCACGCACACACACAAACAAATACAGACATATATGTAGCGCCCGCGCACCATCACTCCCATCATCCACATTCTCTGCCCTGGGGCTGCACTCTTCCCGTGGGGAGTCACACTACCTCAGCTGCATACACCATCAGCCCCAGCGGTCTGCCTTGCAGCGGCGGTCCGCACTGAACGCAATCCACGGGTGGCGTAGTCGGACAATTAACGTAAAATCCCTATAAAAAGACCGCCATTGGCCTGACCACCCTGAGCCACGGGACCGGGTCACCACCACGGAGACTACAACCCCCAGAAGCCCGGTTCCGGGTTCCCTTCGGCCCAGGGGGCGAGTCATATACATACACACATAAACACATTTGAAACACAAAAATACATATAAACAGAAATCACACAATGATATCTGCCTACACACACACACACACACACACACACACACACACACTCACCATCCCCTGGCTCCATTCCTCCTGAATGCTCTGACTTCTCCGTTGCAGCAGTGCAGGTCGGGCGCGCACTGCGTGACGCCACAGCTAGGAGACACGGCCGTGCACAGGGCCGTGTCTCCTAGCAGTGACGCGGCCGGGCCAGCACAGGGAAGTTAACTGCTGCAGTGCTGGCCCGGCCGATGAAGAAGCAGCAGCGGCCGCTGCTGGGGGAGCGGTCCGGGGCCCCCCCTCCCGCCACTGCTATCGGTATGTGCCACGGCGGCCCGCACATATATTGAGGCAATCCGGCATTAGACACCCCGCCCGGAGCCGCGGGCCCCCTGCAGGCTCGGGGCCCCGGGCAGTAGCCCGGATTGCCCTCATTATAATCCTCCTATGACACCACCTACAAATACCCCGGACCGTACCTGACTACCATCTGCAGTAAAGGTACTGAAACTAGCCCCGGTGTGTGTGTCTGTTCTTCCTCTGACCCGGTTGGGTCCCCTCTCTCCTGCATCCCTTCACACCATCCCTGCCCCGGGGGCCCGCTCCACCTGTGGGGAGTAGAAACACCTCAGCTGCCATCCCATCACCCCCCGGAGGTCTGCAGCAGCGCTGGTAAACCTTACCAGGTACCACAGGTGGCGTCACAAACTATTTATTCTATTTTTCCTATTCAAGTTACAATTCCCCTATTTGGTTGACCGCCCTGGGCCACGGACCGGGCCAGCCACCATGATATCCCCCACCAGCATCCATAGGCCCAGCTGCCGAGTACCCCATTGCCCTGGGGGCATGTCAGAAGCACTTGAAGGGGGGCCCAGAATTGGTTAGTTTCACTCAGTGGAACTATATTTTTAACAAACAAGGGGATGAAAAATTTGGTTCTTGGGTTGAAAAGGTGAAGAAGAAACAAACATTAATTCATTCTGTCCTGCGTAACAAATTTGGGCAACATAATGGTAAGGCCATTTTGATCTTTAGAATAGCACCTCCACTTTTCCATGAGAGCTACTGAGAATTAGAATAAAGATTGCCTCTGCCGACTTTAATGATTATAGTTACCGGCTTCTTAGGGTCTTCTGCTAATTCCACAGATAGATTTTCCAGAGGAATTATTCCAAGTGGGTCTTTATCCTGGAAAGACATAAACACAGGAGGATGTTAATCTCTCCATTTTGACCTACGCCTCTTGTTGGCCTTTCATTGGTATGCCATTCTTACCGTTGTATATTCAAAGTAATATAGACAGTTGTCCTTGAGAATGAACCATCTTTTCTTCCAAGTCTTCACGCGGCCTCCTGTAACAAGCAATATGAGCTGCTATCAAACTCATCATAACCATGATGAAGAGGAAATTGGACATTTACTTCTCAGATGCTTACTGGTCGCTCATAAAATTGCCTTTTTAAATGCAAATGAATTGATATGTTCCCATATGGTGTTCATAGTGAAAAAACATTATTCCTATATATATATATATATATATATATATATATATATGTTAATAAGGTATTCGGCCAGCTCAGTTTTTAAAGGGGAGTTATTAAGCAGGTTGGTGCCAAGAGTGAAGATGCAAAATCCCCCTCTTCCTCCGCATCTCTCACATAACATATGAACTGTCTAAGAGTTTTGGGATGTTTGTTTGATGCTTAAAATTTCAGTTTTGTTTTTTTCTTGAATGATGAAAAAGTTAACTCTCCCCCTACTGCATAGAACTTCCCATACTTCAGGTCTTGAAAAAGCAAACCATGGAATTGTGCAGCAGGAGATCAAAGGACCTATTTAACTGCAGGTCCTTGTCATATGTGATCCGTCACGTGCCTGAAAGTGTGGGGGATACAGTAAGAAGACAACTTTACACGTGTTACTGATTTACTCATTAATAACATAGATATAAGATGTGGCTGGAGGTCTGTGCATGTAGCAGTGTTGTGTATATGTCTGTATGTATGTATGCAGTAGAGCTATGTGTACAGCAGTAGTATGTGTTTGTGGTCATCTGAGATATGTGTGTGTACTATGTATGTATGTAGCCCAGAGCTGTGTGTGCATATATGTATGCAGCAGTGTGGTGTGTGTATATGTATGTGTTCATCAGAAATGAGTGTATTTATATATGCAGCAGAGCTGTGTGTTTATGTATGTAGCAGAGCTATGTGAGTGAGTGTATGTATGTAGCAAAGCTATGTGAGTGAGTGTGTGTATGCAGCAGAGCTGTATGTTTATGTATGTAGCAGAGCTATGTGAGTGAGTGTGTGTATGCAGCAGAGCTGTGTGTGTGTATTTATGCAACAGTACTGTGTGAGTGTTTATATTTTTCATCAGAGATGTGTGTATGTATGCAGCAGAGCTGTGTGTTTTCATGCAGCAGAGCTGTGTGTTTGTATGCAGCAGAGCTGTGTGTTTGTATGCAGCAGATCTGTGTTTTTGTATGGAGCAGCAGTACTGTGAGAGTGTAAGTATGTATTCAGCTGATATGTATGAGTGATCATGTGTATGTAGCGGAGTGGTGTGCTTTTGTAGCAGTGCTGAGCGATTGTGTGTATGTATGAAGCAACGCTGTGTGTTTGTAGCAGTGCTGTGTGTGTGTATGCAGCAGCAGCATAGCTGTGTATGTATGCATGTATGCAGCAGACCTGTGTGCTTGTAGGTGTATATATAACAGAGCTGTATGTTTGCAGTAGTACTGTGCAATTGTGTGTATATGCAGTAATGTGTGTTTGTGGCAGTGCTGTGTGTGTATGTAGCAAAGCTGTGTGCGGCAGTGCTGTCTATTCATGTACTGTTCAGGCAGCAGAGCTGTGTGTACATCTGCTGTGTTCACAGAAGTGTTGTGTGTATATGTGTATGTACAAGCTTCATAGAAAAACTAAAAGGAGATGTCTTAATTACAGTATTACCTCCCTATTCTAGCTTAGAATATAAAAATTATTTATTTTGACCTCTCCACTTATGATATTTACGCCAACAAAAAAATTTCAACTGGTAGGAAACACATTATACCTATTTTTTTATATTTAAACCTGGGGTGCCCATGGCTTACACCTTGCCGCATTACCTGGTTCCCGGCTCTTGCTACACACAGATGCCTTTGATAAAGATCGCTCTCGGACGAAACGTTGGACCATATCTGTTTTGACTCCTTGCTGGATCAAAATAAATAATGCTGCAGCAAGAACTACCGTTCCATTTTCTTTTTTGTGGTGCTGAGGTTCCTACTTCGATAAACATGGGCGTGCATCTTACAATAAGGTGCATCATCCTATAGTCCAAAAACTATGGTCTACAAACTACAATATTTTCCGAGTTGATCTGCACTGCACTAGTCAGCGTCAGGATGGGGTGTCACGTGTGCGAAGAGGCTCCCATGCAAAAATTTGCTATGGGACCTGTCTCCTCTAGGATTCTGTTTTTTGTATGATATTTGAAACGTATGTGTCTTGACCTACAAGTAGAGAAAGCCTACAGTCAAGGAGTTTTATTAATATTTGTAACATCTCTGCCTGCTGGTAGTGAATGAATATTCTCATTCAGATCCAAAATCATCAAGAAAACATTGGAGTAACCCTTGTTAGTGATCTTTCCCTTGCTGTCCATCTATGGTGGCTGGACACATCCTGGATAGGGGGCTTTTAGCATATCAAAAACTTTTTTTATGCGATTCACTTTGTTGCATAACTGTGGAGAGCACATTTGAGAGATTAGTGCTATTTTCCCATAGATTAAGCAACAACATTTCACATCCTCCATTTACAGTATGTGTGAGATCATGATCGAACGTTACTTCTCCTTGTGTAAAAGAGACTTCCTCGTTGCTTGTCCCTATCACATACATTGCATTATGGCTGAACCTACTACCCTTCATTAAGCAAACTGAAAAGCCTAAAATCAGGGAAAGTGTCAAACAAGTGTTTCGGAACCCAAAAAGTTCTAGCTTTTATAGTGATTCATTTTAGCTAAAGTGAAGTGTACAAAAAGTCCATCAATAAGATACAACAGAGAAATTGGTTATGAAAAAAAGGATCTCTTTATCTTTGGAGGACCAGGTTTGTCAATTCATTTTAATGGGCATCATGTAATATTTCAGTTCTCCTTTGGAGGATCTGCAGAAAAATTCAGCACTTATTAAAGAATGAAAAAAATTGCGGATGCCCAGAGGGGCATAAAATTCGATATTTCACCATCCATTAGTTTTAAATCTTCACTTTTATTAAATTCCAACTATGAAGGTGAAGTTTTAAAACTAGTAGTTGATGAAAGATTGACATTTGTGCCCCTCTGAGCATCTGTGAATTTTTGATGACTAATTGTAATATCACCATCTTTAACCTGAAAAGGACCAAGTAGTGTAAATTTATGGCACTTGGTCCTGGGCTTTAACCCTATGCTATTGTAAATTTACAGTGCCAAGTTAAATCTATTACTTCTGCAATCTAGCTGAAGTAGGCCAGGTCTCTAGCTGGCAGACACAGCCGGGAACACTAGGGAGAAGACAGAAGTGGTTTATAATGGTTTCTGCACCATGTAGTATACTACAGAAGCATCAGCAGTGCCGATGCCTCTCTGGAACCTGGCGATCACATGATCACCGGGTCTCCGCTGGCATAGCAGAGCTGATGGGTCTTAGCAGATGCAGAACATGTCTGCCAGTGACTTATCTTACCATAGTGTGTTGTTTCCCCCTGTTATTGGGCTTCTATGAATGCCCCAGTTACAGTGCAAAAAAATTATCAATAAATTAAAAAAAAAATGTTTCCCCAGAGATCTTTACTGATCTCTAAGGGGACAAACTGTATAAAAAAAAATATAAACATAAAAAATTATAAAAAAAATAGAAAAAGTATTGAAAAGCAAAAAGTCCCCACCACAAGATTAGGTTAGTTAGTTAAAAACATGAACAGTAAAAAATATATATAAAAAAAAAAATGTAATAAAAAATCGCTTCTTTCTATATTTGCATTGCAAAAAAAAATAGTAAAGTAAATAAATAAAATGACACAGTAATATATGGCACAAATTAGTGGCAATAAAGAATACCAATTCTCCCGCATAAGAAAAAGGGTCAGTGCTGGGGGGAGAGAATATAGAGGATGTAGCAATTATTTTCTTATTTCACAATTTCGGCAGCCATTCTTACAAATGTCTACAAGTTGGATAACCCCTTAAAAGTGGGCTGTTTCGGTCTTCACATCCTTTATGTCATTTCTTTTATTTTCCCATGATTTTTCAGTGACCCGGTTTCGGTTTTGAAGCAAATTTCCTAATTATGTTTTTCCCCAAAATTGGGATCATTTACATTTTTCTCAGAGGCATTTGACCAACAGGCACAAAATACTGAACACAGCTAATGTAAAAGATATTAATATAGGGATGTGACACACATTACACATTCAGAGATGTAAAAAACAGCGTGCAATTTTAGAAAAAGGGGACATTTACGTTCTTATGAAGAAATGGGAAGTGAGACTATATGTATTGCTGAAATGCAGAATTACGTACCAACAGGGGAACTAAGTCACATACAACTTGACATAGTTACTTTTGTGGTTTCTTCACAAGTCTCTGTCCATAGCTTCAAAAATAGCTGATCTACAAAAAACGTTTACTTACATCTATGCAAAGCAGATAATGTCCTACTCTTCACTTTGGCCCCAGAGTGCGAAACAAATTATATTTCCAACTAATAAATGTATCCCCTTGAGAAAGCTCTGTGCGAAACGTTGGATCAAAGGGACCTTTTAGATGTCCTCTAGTCTCCAGGGCCCGGGAGCAATTGCAACCCCTGCACCTACAATAGTTACACCTCTGTCTATGTAAATTTCTACCCTCTAGACTTAGGTTTCCCATCTAAGCACAAAATATTTTGAAAAGTTTCACATGGATCAAACTTTATCTTTTCAAATGCAGAAGACCTGTGTCTTTACACCAGTTGGATGCGCCAAGAAGGCTCGACTTTTAGCAATTGGTGAAAAAAAACATACCCATTTTGAGGAGCCATCCTTCTCTTTGTGGTTTTTGGAAGGCAAGTGTGAGTTCCCAGGCATCTTCATCCTCTGGAAGCTGAAATGGCTCCTTTTTCAGGCTCTCGTACATGTCCTGCCAGGAACGAGCGAGCATGGATGTCAAACACAAAATATTCGTGCGACAATAATTATAAAAACCTCAATATGCCAACATTTGCAGATGCTGGGTACATGATACAGGATTTTGGGCTGAAGCCACTCTGTAAAGCTCAGTTCACATTGTGTTTACAGTATACTTTGGGTGTATGAGCCAAAATGCATGAAACCACTGGGCCCTATAAAAGCTTTCTGGGATCATGTAAAAAAGCTGATATTGACTAAAATGTTGGGTGCTGGCCTGATGCTTACTAAGCGATATTCAAATCATATTTAGGCCCATGTACTTTAGTGAATAAAAAAATAGTCATGGATTTATTGCAGTAGCCCAATAAAATAACCAACCTACTGGAAGCACCAGCTTCACAACGACCCACGAGAGGACTACAAGTCCTTTTGGTGGCTGTGAGTCTTAAGGTGCCCATTAGCTGACAACTATCTTTCATCACAAATGCAAGCTGTGTCCTGAATAGGGAAAGTGGAGTAAAACACTGTCAGACACCTCTTATCTCCCAGGAAAACCAAAGGATCAGGCAGTGCAATTCCACATGCACAATCCTCCTCTGTTATGGAAGAATCTGGAGGTCAAAGCCCCAGCAGAAGACAACCTAGAGACACTAGGATTTATTTATTACTTGATTCAGAAAAAGATTATTGATAAAAAATCCTAGGTGTACAATGATCAAAAATAATGTATAATACAATTAATAGTATCTGTGCACAGTAAATAGAGGGTGGACTCTCAGAACAATTTGGCTTGGTGGGCCAGAGAAACCATGATCTGATGTTGGATAGCATTGCATGGAATTTTTTTACTTGACTGGAGATGGCAGCTCACTCTGGGTAATGGACAACTTCTTATCATTATGTTAATGATATTTTAAGCTTACTCACGGTCAGCAGCTCTGTGGGCAGATCTCCACCTGGGTGTACACCCCGATGTAAAGAAATGAAATGCTGCAGGTCAGGCTTCTCCTTTACACTTGGGTTGTGTAAAGATGTGTTTAAGATGATGAGTGAGAAGGAGACGATATAACAACTGTCTGAATGAATGAATATATAAAAAAAAGATGAAGAAATTAGAAGGAGGACTTGATTTTTTTATATCGGATTTTTTACTAAATATCTGTATAAAACACAGTATAAGCCTTCTAACTTGCAATTGCTATAAGGATTTAGAATTGTATCATCACATTAAATATTTGCTGCATTCATGGCAGGAGAATTGCCAAACGTAAACCCCTGAGGTATGCAAGGTACACCACACATGTGAAGACGTCATACATATTCTGCCATCTTAAAATAAAAAAATGTTTACTATGTATTTTTACGGTGACTGACTGTAGAGGCATACTTGTCAATACTCTCGGGACGTCCAAGAGGCTCCTGGAATAAGGAAAGACCTCCCTAAACTCCCAGAGGCGTCTGCTATTCTCCACAGCCTGGGGAGGCAGGGAAGTAGGCATAAAGGGCAAAAAGCCTGTAGAGTTGAAAAAAAGTAAGAAAAAAAACTTTTCTTGCAGGTACTAAAAGTCCACCTAAAAGTCTAGGGGTGTATGATAAAGTGACATAGCATTGCATGGCCACAATGGCTGTTGCAGAATTTTTAGAGGCACGACATTTAAAAAAATGAAATGTTGCACTTCTAAGAAGTGGCATCGCTAGTGATGAAAATCCGGGGCCATGCCAAGTGCCCCAGTCTCTGGGGAAATTCCACTTTGAATGAAGGGCATCAGAATTACGCAGAATCGGCAGCAACCTATGGTAGAGCAAGGAGCCAGAGGCTCCCTTCCCCACCACTCTCCATTCTGTAGGCTCTAGGATGCTATTAGCCTATGGCCTTCAAGATGTCAGCATCCCGGTGAAGGTGGCACAATGATGTCACTGTGTTGCGCTGCCCATGGCGGCCCACTGTGTGTGCACAAAAAAAGAGGATTCAGTTGCTTGGATTAGGTCAGTATAAACCTAATATTTTTCAGGGATGGCACAGAGATGGAATTATTACTTTGGAGGGGGCATTCACAGGGAATGTTTACTTTTTAAAGAGACACTACTGGGGCATTTATACTTTCTATAGCGAGCACTCAGGAGGCATTATTTGTTTTAAGGGGACCCTCAGAGAGTATTATTACAGAGTTAGAGGGTATGAACTTGCTTTGTCTCTGACACTGTCAACCCACACTATTCTACTGTATGGGTGTTTTTAATCATATGAGAAAATATTTTCCCTTGTGTCTGGTATTTATTCTGGTTTTTATTATAGTTTGTATGGTCACTAAACCTATTACTCAGCCGGGAGCTTTAAGGCTGCTCTTAAAGGGGTACTAAGGCTGATTATTGTGGGTGGTGCTAAACTGTATTGAATTAGAATGATAAAATATTGATAACTTACTGTAATTAAAAAAAAGGTTATGGCTTACACAACTGTAGAGTGAGACAAACCGTCTATGGGAGCTCTGCGGCTGTCACTCTTATTTTGTAGCTATAGCTGATACTGATAGAATGAGCACATTTTCCAAGAATTTCCTTGGGCGCCAAAATGGCTTGTCATACCACCACCTAGCAAACCAAATGAGCTTGGTATTTTAAAAAAAAAGATCTTTTCCTTAACATAATTGCTATTTTATCAGCCTATGCTTAATAAATGTAAGCTACACAGGCGAGCACTTTAAAGGTTGCCCACGTTCAGGAAAATGGGAACCAAGCTCTCTGAAAAATACCTAAAATACAACAGGTATTCACCCTCCCTGAGTCTAGCGCCGGCTCCCCAACACTGCCACTGTCGGTGTTTTGGTTGCAACATGAGTCGTGTCACCGTTCTAGCTAATCACTGAGCTCAGCAGCTGTTCTGAGGTTGATGGCATGAACTCAATGTTTGTGCTCCCGAGTTCAGTGATTGACTAGGACGTTGACTCACGCTGTTGATGTGACCTCACCCCTGCAGCCACAACACCGAGATCGAAGAAGGCAGGGAACCGGCGTTGGACCCAGGGACATTGAGTACTTTCTGAGTTTGTTATTTTAGGTTTTTTGGCTTTTCTGAACCTGGACAACCTCTTTAAGTCTCATTTGAAAGTATTAAAGAAGCCCTCCCATCAACATTTTATCCTCTTAATATATTGCAGTCATCATCTCATACAGCACTGTGTACTTACAATTGCTCATTTTCCCTTCTACCCAGCTAATTTTTCTGTTTTCCTTTAGGTCTATGACATCACGTGATTAAACACTGACTAGCTGAATCCTTCTAAGCTCTATGTAGAAACAGGAGGTCAATTTTCCCTGCATGAGTCACTAAAAAAGTCCCTGGCAGAGGGGAGGAGGGAGCAGCTGGGACAGGAGTTGAAGAGAGGGATAATTTCTGCAGGGATAAGAGACTTCCTGTTTCTACATAGAGCAGAGAAAAGAGAAGAATTATCTGGGTGGAAAGGCAACATGAGCAATTGTAAGTACACAGTGCTATATAATACAATGATTGCAGAATATTTAGGGAATAGAAACTTAGATGGGAGTACTTCTTTAAGTCTGTAGAAATAATGTGATCTTTAAGGCAACTTTGACCATGACAGAGCTTGTGCTGCCATAGATACTTTGAAGCACAGTGCAAGTAAATGGAGTTTGCATTAGGTACCACCATGGCAGCAAGCAAGTCATCAACATTCGGATTTTTTGTTGTAGTCATGGTACCCTGCGGGTCACAATGCAACCCCATTCTCTTGCACTATGCTACTGTGTAGTAGCAGAGGCATACAGCTATCTTTGGCCACACAACGAGTGTTGGCTTGTAGCCTCAGCCTTAAGCTTCGCTGCTACAATAGATATCATTAGCGATTTTGGAATCACAGACGACACATTTTACGGTATCTAAGGGAACCAAAAGACTTGAAGCATTTTGCATTTTTATTACTGTTTCCACATAGACCATTTGATCACACTCAAACAGGATGTTGAGAACATCAACCCAGCAGACCACAAACTAGAGCAGTCCTATCATATATTGGCATATAGGCGCTACGTCTGCAAATATATATAGAAACAAAACCAGCAAGACCACCAAATGTCCATCAGGAGGAGACACGGAGAAATTACATCTTAAATCCTCAACCAAAGAATATAATATTCCATTACATCACTATATAAAAATATGGTAAAATAGAACTAGAAATCCCATCGGCAGCACTAGATGAAGTATTGATGGCTTGTACTCAGTGTGTTTCTCCGCAAGCACGGAAACTGGTGGTTAAATGAAAGGGAATATCAGTGGGTGGTAGAGCAAATATCCCATTTCCAGCTCCAGTCTAAAGTTTCCTCAATGAATCAGTATTTGAGATTCTGTAATTAGCTAGAAGCGCACATAACGGTATAAAACCAGAGCGAACCCGACTGTGAGACTGACTCCGATATTGATTATAGAGAGTCAAGTAATATGCATTATGAGATAAGCACCCAAATACATTGACCTGGAATTTCTAGTTAACAGGAACTTGTTAGCAGATTCATGCTGCCGTAACCACAGGCGGCAAAAAATCCCGACAGGCTTCCTCATTACTGCGAACTATGTTTAACTCTAAAATGCAGCAACATTTAGAGAATACATAAGAAGAGACAGGTACAAGGAAAATTCTCCATTGGGTGGCTCAGCTTGATCAACAGGTTTTTCACTGTAATGAGGGAGCATGTTGCTATTCCAGGCTGTGTGTGCATGGTTAGGGCAGCATTAATCTGCCGACTGGTTCCCTTTGAAATGGTTTTACATTTTCAGCAATAAGGCTCTGTTCACACGGTTATGGCTTATTTTCAGCATATTTTAAACTGGAAAAATCTCTGGGCACACACTCTAAATATAAACCCCCGATGTATGCAACTGTATACCCATATCTGGAAACAGTCCAGATCTTTCGGAAGCAATCCTGGCAAATTCGCAGCATTCCAGGCCAAAAGTGCTAACTTCCCAAAAATGGATGGTTCTGTGTTGGGGTGAGACAAGTTACCTACACAATTATGGTAACTATGTATACCATGAGTTGCTTGGGTTTGTAATACATACTTGATGTGGATCACTTATCTCCTTGCCAAAAATATTAAAAACACATTGGGCCCAATTCATAAAGACCGGTGCTCTTCCAGAGGGGTGCTGGAGTCAGACGCATCTGATTCATGAAGAGGTGCATACCTCTTCATGAATCTGGAGCGTCTGTTGAGTGGTGAGCGACTCCGTGTGCCATACCAGAAATCTCACTCTGGTCATGGACTGGAGTGAGATTTCTGGAGTAGGGAATGCCACAACTCTTCATGAATTAGACAAGCTCAGGTGTCGTCCCACCGTCCCGCCCCAGCTCCATTTTTTTTGTAGAAGGAGCTGGGAGAAACTGCCATGAAAATGGCAAAAGTCACAAATTTTTGGCACCTAAATTTTGCAATTTTTCACAAATTTATGCCAGAATTCTGGCAGAAAAGCTTTGACCAATCGGGCCCTTAATGTCTCAGCGTGTCGATGGCTATATTGAAAAGAAAATGCAGCATATCCTCGAACACTTCTCCACAAGATAGCAGTGTGAAATTAGTAATTCTTGATAGAAATTAGAATAATCAGTTACACTGGCCATGGTTACCTGTGGACTTGAAGGTGCTTGGGTTACATTGGCAGTAATGAGCTGAGAAAGACTCCATTATTCGGTCAATCTTCTGTGCTTCTCCTGGTAATCGAAAAGTACCAAGAAATTGTCTGGAAGAACACAGATCATAAAGATTTAGTTGCTATTTTTGGTTGTGGTAGAGGTGCACAACATTCTTTGGTGTTACATTATCAGATTGTACCACTTACAAAGTACCTAAGCTATATTTTTTCCTTTATCCTCCAAACAAATTAAAATTTTTAATTTTTGTAATGTACTTCACTACCTTATTTTGCTTACTTCTCCCTGTGAATGCTATGTTGCAGTGCTGTTTCAATGCGTAGTTCATGCTCCTTTAGAATCTCCTTTCAACTGCTGCTTGTGCAAGATCCATACTCTAAATTCAAACAGAGTTTGGGACTTTCTCTGTCTGAGCCTCTCTTCTCCCCACCCCTGTACTCAGAGAGGACAATTTCCATACTCTGATTGATTATAGCATATGATATTGCTGAGCAGCACTTGAAAACAGTTTCTAAAGGGACTGAGCATCGAAATGGCACTGCAGCATAGTGTTTGTGAGAGAGGGAAGGAAAATAAGGAAGTATATTAGAAAAATACCGAATTTTGCAATGTTTGGAAGATGATTAAAAAAGTTTAGATACTTTTTAAAGAATATTTCCTTTGAGACATGTAGACTGAGAATCCCCTGCTCCTCCACTTAGCACCCAAAAGAGGAGGAGAGGAGACATGTCGGATATGACTAGTATATGTTCTGTGAATATGACGCGCCCCTGGGCCTGAGTCGCGCAGCGTTGCGCACGCGGGAGCCTACCCGGAGCCGGATCTGATAGGGGTAGTAGTCTCGTGGCGGTGACCCGGTCCGTGCCCAGGGAGTCAAGCTGAGTGGCAGTCTTTAGCAGTAGATGTTAGAATGTTCGACTACGCCACCCGTTGAATGCGGTCAGGAGACCGCTGCTGCAGGGCAGACCGCTGAGGCCGGTGATACGGTTGTGTAGCGGGGATGGTATAACCCCCAACGGGAGGGGTATGGCCTCAGGGCAGCGGACGTGGATGATGAAACACTCGGAGACGGTGCGGTGTAGTTCAGGGTCTTTACTGGTGGCAAAGGTAGACCCTCCCGGAGTACTGGCTAGCGATCGGGGCCTGGTCAGTCCGCGAGCAGATGGGATCTCCCCTGGCCAGGCGGAGTTGTAGACCTCCCCAACTAATCGTACTCTTCTGGCTACCTTGCTAGAGGCTGGTGAAAGTAGCCCACGTCCCTGAGTGTACCGTGTGGTGCTCACCCGTATGGCCGGTGACTCGGGGCCTTTTGGTAGCTTCCGCTCCACGTCGCGGTGCTGGTCCCTTGCGTGTGACCGTGCCTTCGGGTTTCTTGGCCAGAGGACCTGAAATCCCCTGCCGGGTGGTTTCTGCTGCGGGGTAAGGATTAGTCCCCACAGCCTCGGACTCCGGGTCTGGTAAGAACTCTTCAATCAGGGCGAGCTCTACAGCTTCCAACCCCTGATCTCTTTTAGCACAGCTCCCACAGAGCTCCTGATCTTTCTTGTTCCTAAAGCTGCTCCACTCCAGACCAGACTGTGTCTCTGTCTGTGTTCTCTGCTCTTTCTCTACTCACTAACCCTGCCTCAGCCCCAGCTTTATATAGGGGAAGTTCTTCCCCTCCCAGGACTGGGCAGGAGGTGTGGCATGCATAGGATGTCTGACCAGGAAACATCCCACCTGCTCACAGACGTAATATTGCTATTACTGTGGGAACCAGACCCCTGGGGTGCCACATTCCCCCCTAGTGAAATTTAGTACTCCGGGACTAAACATATTTTTGTAAACAAAACAAGTTATAAACAGAAACAGCATAACAAAGAAAAACACATTATGATGGTCACGGCGTGTCCGCAACCGGGTGCAGTCTTTGAAGAAAACAAAGGTGTCCATTTCACCAAGAGACAGGGAGCCGCAACCAGGTAGGGGTCTGTCCTACCCCGAGTCCTTAACAGTCTTTAGTCCATTCCTGGTTACGCTCCAACATATGTACAAAGGATTCCGGATAATCCATAAACGACACCTATAAAATAACTAAAAATACACAATTATTTACAGGTAACAGAAAACAGGTAAATACAAATAAACAGTCTAAACACTTAGATCCTCCAACGTACGGGCAACTGGCCTCTAGTGGCTCTAGTGGACCTACGGAGCTGACTGACTGGTCCTGAGCTACCAGGTGTAGGAGCTGTCAAAGGTAAGCTGGGCAGCTGTCTACGGGCTCTTTGGCTCACTAGGGGTACGGCAGGCTCACTATAAGCAGAGGGTTGATCCTCCTGGTCTGCTTGTGTGGGGTCTTCTGCCTCCTGGACCGGCTGCTCTTCCAGCTCTGTTTCTCTGTAGGTACTTGAGATGCTGGTTGGAGGAAGGTGAGGACGGGTACCACAACAGCGCCATTTACTTGAGTCCAAGACCGAGGGAAGTCTCCGAGTACAGTACTAACCATCTCCTCTCTTTCCTCTACGGGTTGAGGATTTTCTTGATCTTCTTCAGGGCTTCGTAGCTGTTCGGGACACTTCTTCAGGTGATCTCGGGAGACAATGGCTGTGGTTTCTCCTCCGTCCTTACTGATTATGCAGACTTTCGGGTTCTCATGGCTTGAGGGCAGTACGGTGTACGGGTCCTTCTCCCACTGGTCGTCCAACTTGTGGAGGCGTCTCTTCCTCTTCAAGACCTGCTCTCCAGGTACCAGGGGAACAGCGGGAGCATACTGGTTGTAAGTCTTCTCCTGTCTTTCTCTAGCTTGACAGAGACTTCGCTCCACGCTCTCCTGTACTTTCCGGTACTGCTGCTGCCTTTCTGTGTCCCAGTCTGCTTCTGGTGAAGTGTCCTCGGGTGTCACCACTCCCATCTCCAGATCAACAGGAAGCTTACCAGGTCTTGCTCTCATTAGGTAAGCCGGGGTACAGTTGGTGGAACCTACCGGGATGTGGTTGTATAGGTCCACCAGATCAGGCAGTTTCTCAGGCCACAGACTGCGTTCCTCCAGGGGCAATGTTTTCAGAAGATCTATCACCACCTGGTTCATTTTCTCGCAGAGCCCATTGGTTTGCGGATGATAGGGTGTTGTTCTTATCTTCCGGCAGCCATACAGAGTACAGAACTCCTGGAAGACTTCCGCTTCAAAGGCAGGTCCCTGATCCGTCAGCACCTGCTCCGGGTATCCGTGTGGACGGCAGAAGTGCTGCTGGAAGGCTCTAGCTGCTGTTTGAGCCGTTAAGTCCTTGACCGGGACCACCACCAGGAACCGGGAGTAATGATCTACGATTGTGAGGGCATAGACATACCCAGATCTGCTTGGAGCCAGTTTCACATGGTCCAGGGCTACCAGTTCCAGTGGCTGTCGGGTGATGATGGGCTGCAAGGGAGTCTTCTGGCTGGCACGGTCCTTCCTTCTTAGGTGGCACGGTCCACAGTCTCTGCACCACCTCTCGATGGTTCCCCTCATGCCTACCCAGTGGAACCGCTCACGCAGCAGGAACTCCAGCTTCTTCCACCCGAAGTGCCCAGCTCCGTCGTGGTATGCCTCCAGTACCATAGCCGCGTCTCTTCTTGGCACCACTACTTGCCAGATCAGTTCATGCGTCCAGGAGTTAACCATTCTGCGGCACAACTTCCCCTTGTAAAGGGACAGTCGACTCTTCTCAGCCCACAGTTGCTTGGTCTCTTCCGGAGCGTCTGGGTCAAGGCGGGCATCTGGCTGAGTCAGCATCTCCTCCACCAGTCGGACGGCGGGGTCACTGTCTTGCGTTTCCGCCCAGTTGTAATGAGGTAAGGGGTTGAACGTAGCGGATTGCTTACCCCTTACACGGTGGGAATACTGGATAGTCCCATGATGGTGGAACGCGGGGAGTTCAACCTCTTCCAGTTCTTCTGGATCTTCCCCCACGTCCGGTAGGTTTGGCATTCTGGACAAGGCATCCGCGTTGGTATTGGAGCGTCCTGCCCGGTATTTGATTGTGAACTCAAAGTTGGACAGGCGGGCCATCCATCTCTGCTCCAGGGCACCGAGTCTTGCTGTGTCCAGGTGTGTCAACGGGTTGTTATCCGTGTACACGGTGAACCGGGAAGAGGCGAGGTAGTGCTTAAAGCGTTCGGTGACTGCCCACACCACTGCCAGGAATTCTAACTTGAATGAGCTGTAATTCTCAGGGTTTCTTTCAGTGGGTCGCAGTTTTCGGCTGGCGTAAGCAATTACTCGTTCTTTCCCCTGCTGGATCTGGGACAGTACGGCTCCTAGCCCGATGTTACTTGCGTCGGTGTAGAGGATAAAGGGCTGGCTGTAATCCGGGTACGCCAGGATTTCATCCCCCGTGAGGGCCATCTTCAGCTGGCGGAAGGACTCTTCTTCCAGCTTCTCCCATCTGAAGGGCGGCTTCTGGTTCTTGGCCTTCCTGGACTGGCCTATCAGGAGGTCCTGCATAGGAGCTGCCTTTTTGGTGAAACCGGGAATGAATCTTCGGTAGTAGCCTACCAACCCGAGGAACTGCCGCACTTCCTTTACGCTGGAGGGGCTTGGCCATTCCTTAATTGCGGTGATCTTATCAGGGTCGGGAGCCACTCTGTCAGCACTCACCACGTGTCCCAGGTACTGCACCTTTGGTTTCAGGAGGTGACACTTGGAGGGTTTCACCTTTAGGCCGTAGTTTGCCAGGGCTTCGAACACTTCTGCCAGGTGTTTCAGGTGGTCCTCGTAGGTCTTGGAGTAGACGATGACATCGTCCAGGTATAACAGGACCGTCTCGAAGTTTCGGTGTCCCAGACAGCATTCCATCAACCGTTGGAAGGTTCCTGGTGCGTTGCAGAGTCCGAACGGCATGCAGGTAAACTCGCTAAGTCCCATCGGGGTGGTGAATGCGGTCTTCTCCCGGTCCGCCTCTGCTACAGGAACCTGCCAGTACCCGCTAGTGAGATCCAAGGTAGAGAAGAAGTTAGCAGATTTTAAAGCAGCCAAAGACTCCTCTATCCTTGGTAAGGGGTACGCATCTTTGTGTGTGATACGGTTGATTTTCCGGTAATCTACACACATTCTCATGGTGTTGTCCTTCTTTTTAACCAAGACTAGTGGAGCTGCCCAGGGGCTACAGCTATCCCTGATTACCCCAGCCTCCTTCATGTCTCTAAGCATCCCCTTGGCGTGTTGGTAGTGTGCAGGGGGTACGGGTCGGTATCTCTCCTTTATGGGAGAATGGTCTCCCGTGGGGATGTGGTGTTCTACCCCCTTTACTCGCCCGAAGTCTAACGGGTGTTTACTAAACACTCTCTCGTACTCTTGAACCACCCGATAGACTCCCTGTTTCTGGTGTGAGGGAGTGGAATCAGTACCCAAATGTAGTTGCTGACACCAGTCCTCTATTGTTTTCTTAGAGCCGTTACCTTCCTCTGGTTGAGATGGAGGCAAGGGTTCCACGGCCTGTACAGAATTCTGGTTTATGGTGAACAATTTAGCTAGCGTGGCATACCGGGGCAGGTGTACTTCTCTCTTCCCGATGTTTATTATGCGAACGGGCACCCTCCCATGGCGTACATCAACCACCCCCCGTGCTGTCAAAATGGTGGGCCTACTGTCTGAGTAGACGGGTTCTACCATTGCTTGGTAGTCTCTACCTCTTAGACCAATAGCTGCCCGGCACCAAATCATCATTTCACTTTTTGGGGGCATGGCAATAGGGAAAGGGTCACACATTCTCACGCTTCCAATCTCACCACCGGAGAGTTCCACCTGTTGCCGTCGCATCAGTGCCCGGATCACTTTTTGGAGCACTCGCTGCTGGCCGGAGCTGGCGTTCTTGGCAACCTGCTGTAAAATGAAAATCACCTCTGCAAGACAATTTTCAATCACATTAGTTCCTAGCGTTATCTTTGGGTGACTCTCGCGCTTGTCAATGTCTACAATGATCAGTCCCTGTGCTGCCAGTTCGACTCTACCGATTTTAATGGTCACCTCTTTGAATCCGATCTGTGGCACGGGTTGACCATTGCTGGCGATGATACTCAAGTCGTCGTCAGGGTAGCGGGTTATATCCGAGTCATTCCAGTACTGCTTAAAGAGCACGTACGGGATGGTGGTGACCTGTGACCTGGTGTCAAGTAGGGCACTCATAGGAATGCCATCCAGTACCACAGGCAAGACTGGACGTCCTCCCACATATTTGTCACGCCAATTCGATGGGCCTGGTGATCTTATTCCTGGGGGTTGGCCCTCTACCCCAGGTTGTGCCAGTTTAAAGGACAGTACCTTGCCATATGTCCGGGTTGATTGCAGCGGCGGCAGATGGGTTGTCCGTCCTTGTTGTATCGGTCGCTGGGTCTTCCTCTGGCCGGTGGGGTCCTCCTTGGTCGACGCCACGGGATGTCCTCCGGTCCGGTTGCCAGCTGGATCTTCCCTGGAGTAGAAACCTGTAAAGACTGCACAGTTCGGGTTAGCGCAGCTACGCTTTTAGCTAGCTCTTGGACCTGATGGTGCAGGTCTGGAGCCGGGTCATTGTTCAAAGCCTGCGCGTCAGCTCCCACAGGCCCTGCCGACAAGGGTGCCGCCTCCTGGTGGTAAGCGGTAGTAGGGCGCCTGTGGGTCACAACGCCACCCGGTGCCGGTTCTCGGAGCACCCGGATGGCTCTGTCCTTGAACTGTGCAAAGTCCAGATGAGGATCCTGTAAGACCATTGCCCGCAACTGGGTTCGGTGGGCATTGCAATATAGTCCCTCTATAAATTGTTCGGTCAACAGCCTGTCCTCGTTTCCCACGCCGTCAGGGTCGGTCTGCTTAATGGCTCTCAGGGCCTCTTGTAGGTTTAGTGCATAGTCCCTTATATTCTCATGTGCTCGCTGTTTGCACCCGTAGAATCTAAGCTTAATCTCAGCTGAGGTGCAGGTATCAAAGGTGTCCTTCAGCCGGGTTAATATCCCTGCTACAGTCCTCCTCCCAGGTGGCCAGGACTTTACCTCCCTTTGGGCTGCCCCAGTTAGTTGGGCCACCAGGATGCTCACTTTTTGCTCTTCTGTGAGGGGGTACACCTGGAAGAGGCTATCCAGCTTTTCTCTAAAGTCATTCAGGGTATGTGACTCCCCTGAGTACTGGGGTAGCCAGGCTGCCCCCGGGATATAGGGCATCGTGAAAGGCATGACCGCTGCAGCGGTGGCGCTGGCGGTGGCTGTGGCAGTGAAGCTCTCCTCCGTATCCGACATCCTCCTCCCCCCTAGTGGACCGTGGCCTACCTTGCGATGATCCTCTTCCGTAGGCCGCGGCTCCGTAGTGGATCGTCAGGGTCGAGGACCTTCCGTCGCGCTCCTGTGACGTCGGCGTCTGCTGGGCTCCTTCCAGGACCTTACGCAACGTCCGGACGTGAGGCGGGGCTTCAGTTCTCGCGGGCTTTTCGGAGTCCATGCCCCTCTTCTTCCCGCGCGGCGTCTTCAAGATGGCGTCCAACGGCGGGAAAACTCCACGGATGGCGGGAAGAAGGCAGAAGATGGCGTCCAACAGCGGGAAAACTCCACGGATGGCGGGAAGAAGGTAGAAGATGGCGTCGGATGGCGGGAATCTTCACCACAGGTAAGTTGAAAAGTCTCTTTTTCAGGCACGCAGTACCCGGTGGTTGCGGGCACGAGATCCTGCCGACTACGCCAAAGTTGACGCGCCCCTGGGCCTGAGTCGCGCAGCGTTGCGCACGCGGGAGCCTACCCGGAGCCGGATCTGATAGGGGTAGTAGTCTCGTGGCGGTGACCCGGTCCGTGCCCAGGGAGTCAAGCTGAGTGGCAGTCTTTAGCAGTAGATGTTAGAATGTTCGACTACGCCACCCGTTGAATGCGGTCAGGAGACCGCCGCTGCAGGGCAGACCGCTGAGGCCGGTGATACGGTTGTGTAGCGGGGATGGTATAACCCCCAACGGGAGGGGTATGGCCTCAGGGCAGCGGACGTGGATGATGAAACACTCGGAGACGGTGCGGTGTAGTTCAGGGTCTTTACTGGTGGCAAAGGTAGACCCTCCCGGAGTACTGGCTAGCGATCGGGGCCTGGTCAGTCCGCGAGCAGATGGGATCTCCCCTGGCCAGGCGGAGTTGTAGGCCTCCCCAACTAATCGTACTCTTCTGGCTACCTTGCTAGAGGCTGGTAAAAGTAGCCCACGTCCCTGAGTGTACCGTGTGGTGCTCACCCGTATGGCCGGTGACTCGGGGCCTTTTGGTAGCTTCCGCTCCACGTCGCGGTGCTGGTCCCTTGCGTGTGACCGTGCCTTCGGGTTTCTTGGCCAGAGGACCTGAAATCCCCTGCCGGGCGGTTTCTGCTGCGGGGTAAGGATTAGTCCCCACAGCCTCGGACTCCGGGTCCGGTAAGAACTCTTCAATCAGGGCGAGCTCTACAGCTTCCAGCCCCTGATCTCTTTTAGCACAGCTCCCACAGAGCTCCTGATCTTTCTTGTTCCTAAAGCTGCTCCACTCCAGACCAGACTGTGTCTCTGTCTGTGTTCTCTGCTCTTTCTCTACTCACTAACCCTGCCTCAGCCCCAGCTTTATATAGGGGAAGTTCTTCCCCTCCCAGGACTGGGCAGGAGGTGTGGCATGCATAGGATGTCTGACCAGGAAACATCCCACCTGCTCACAGACGTAATATTGCTATTACTGTGGGAACCAGACCCCTGGGGTGCCACAAATATGCCATAAATATCTCATATCGGAATACTCTTTCAAAGAAGTAACTTGGGTAAATACTCGAGTATAGAAAAGATTCTGAAATGGCTTAACAGCTAAGATAACTAGGAGAGGATTTTAAAGGGTTGTCTCAGGATCTTAAATAGGTAAAAATGTAAAGTGGTTGTAAAAACAAACAACTTTGAAATTCATCTCTTAATAAAAATCCTTTTTTTTCTCAACAACAGAAGGATTTTTAATTCTAAAGTTTAGGTTACTGGTCACCGCTACAGTCTTTCAAAGGTGGCTAGTTTTCTAGGCAAGGAGTGGACACTTACAAGCTTTTTGTTATTGAGTTTGTAAGTTGGACAGACCACTGGATCCAGCAAGCACCAGTAGCCATGTGCTCCTCTAGCAACATCAGAGAAAACACAGTTCGGGCCAGCGATGCAAAATTGCCACTATATTGTAATTATTTAGGAGTGCACCGTCACTCGGCAAGAAGGAACCTGGGAGACTGGGGAGCAGTGCGCTCCTGAAGATAGGATCATGAGAACAAACCTTTAAGAAAACATTGACAAAATGAATGTATTCCTATTGGATTCTGTTAGTCTTTGTAGACATCACATTTTAGCAATGTATTTAACGCATTTCAGATGTATAAGTTAAGTTAAAAAAATTTACTCAGACACACTGTGGCATCTGCAACCATAGGAATCTATTATTAAAACGTACTAGATATTATTGTCTAGAACGTGCAATTGACTTTAATCACTTATACCCCTTTAATATGCAAATTGCCTCTTCAGAGAGGAAGAGGACTTAAACTGTATAGCGCCACCTCTTGGAAGCAGCCAAATCAGTCATCATACTTTGCACTGACGAGGGGCAATACACCAAAACACTGTGTCTATAAATTGAAATTCTGATTTGGCTTTTATCGTAAGCAATATTACAAGGCTCGTTAAAGGGCTGACAGTGACTTGTAGGATTGCTAGTTCCAACAGGTGGCGCTATAGAGTTCAAGTCCTCTTCTTCTCCAAAGAGGCAATTTGCATATTAAATTTCCCAGAGGAGCATTACCTCCTTACACTGGCATGCCAGAGCCAGTATGTCACTCTCCACAAGGAGAAACGTTACTCCTTATGCCCCTTTAATTCAGTGTATTATGTAGAAAGTCGCCACCCCGTGGCAATATTGGCTGATACTATACAATAAAATTCCTACCTCAGAGCATCTACTAGATTGAGTTTGTTGAAGTTGTGGCATTTCACGAAAGCGTTCAGAACCTGAATATTCAGCGACTCCCTGGAGAGAAAGAACAAAAGAGAAAGGAAAGGAAAAGGAAGGAAATGGGATTGGGCCAAGAGAGGAAAATAACAGCAAAGGGAAGACACAATGGAAAAAAAATAATAAGTTGATGATCCATTCATATTTTACTAGTGCACATTCAAAACAGCTGAATTTATCATTTAGCAGATTCTTTTAGCACCAGGGTGATCTCGCGAAGTCCGATTATGCAATCTATTGGAAGTCTAATGATTTTGTCTTTCATAATGACTGACAAAGACAACGTTGCTATGTACACTGCTCAAAAAAATAAAGGGAACACTGAAATAACACATCCTAGGTCTGAATGAATGAAATATTCTCATTGGATACTTTGTTCTGTACAAAGTTGAATGTGCTGACAATAAAATCACAGAGAAATCATCAATGGAAATCAAATTTATTAACCAATGGAGGCCTGGATTTGGAGTCACCCCCAAAATTAAAGGTGAAAAACACACTACAGGCTGATCCAACTTTGATGTAATGTCCTTAAAACAAGTCAAAATGAGGCTCAGTATTGTGTGTGACCTCCACGTGCCCGTATGACCTCTATACAACACCTGGGCATGCTCCTGATGAGGTTGCGGATGGTCTCCTGTGGGATCTCCTCCCAGACTTGGACTAAAGCATCCGCCAACTCCTGGACAGTCTGTGGTGCAACGTGACGTTGGTGGATGGAGCGAGACATGATGTCCCAGATGAGCTCAATCGGATTCAGGTCTGGGGAACAGGCGGGCCAGTCCATTGCTTCAATGCCTTCATCTTGCAGGAACTGCTGACACACTTCAGCCACCTGAGGTCTGGCATTGTCCTGCATTAGGAGGAACCCAGGGACAATCGAACCAGCATATGGTCTCACAAGGGGTCTGAGGATCTCATCTCGGTACCTAATGGCAGTCAGGCTACCTCTGGAGAGCACATGGAGAGCTGTGCAGCCCTCCAAAGAAATGCCACCCCACACCATTACTGACCCACTTCCAAACCGGTCATGCTGAAGGATGTTGCAGGCAGCAGATCGCTCTCCACAGCGTCTCCAGACTCTGTCACATGTGCTCAGTGTGAACCTGCTTTCATCTGTGAAGAGCACAGGGCGCCAGTGGCGACTTTTCCAATCCTGGTGTGCTGTGGCAAATGCCAAGCATCCTGCACAGTGTTGGGCTGTGAGCACAACCCCCATCTGTGGACGTCGGGCCCTCATACCACCCTCATGGACTCGGTTTCTAACCGATTGTGCAGACACATGCACATTTGTGGCCTGCTGGAGGTCATTTTGCAGGGCTCTGGCAGTGCTCCTCCTGTTCCTCCTTGTACAAAGGCGGAGGTAGCGGTCCTGCTGCTGGGTTGTTGCCCTCCTACGGCCCCCTCCATGTCTCCTGGTGTACTGGCCTGTCTCCTGGTAGCGCCTCCAGCCTCTGGACACTACGCTGACAGACACAGCAAACCTTCTTGCCACAGCTCGCATTGATGTGCCATCCTGGATGAGCTGAACTACCTGAGCAACTTCTGTGGGTTGTAGAGTCCGTTTCATGCTACCACGAGTGTGAAAGAACAACCAACATTCAAAAGTGACCAAAACATCAGCCAGAAAGCATTGGTACTGAGATGTGGTCTGTGGCCCCTACCTGCAGAACCACTCCTTTATTGAGGGTGTCTTGATAATTGCCAATAATTTCCATCTATTGTCTATTCCATTTGCACAACAGCATGTGAAATTGATTGTCAATCAGTGTTGCTTCCTAAGTGGACAGTTTGATTTCACAGAAGTTTGATTCACTTGGAGTTATATTCTGTTGTTTAAGTGTTCCCTTTACTTTTTTGAGTAGTGTAGCATAAGTGCTGTATTTTTTTTGTTCAGAAAATCTGCTTCACACAAGTGTATAAAAAAAGTGTCCAATTTTCATCCAGAAAAAAACAGCCTTTTTCCATCTGTATTGTCATCCGTACACAATCCATTTTTATACCCCAGCAAAGAATATAGTCTACAATACCAAATACTGTTTCCTATGTTAAAGAATTGCAATGTATCTGTAAAAATTGGATGCTATACGATTAATCCATATGGAATTCAATTTTTTTTTGCGCACCCATAGGCGAGTCTCAACCCCAGCAGCATGCACTATTCTATTCCATATTTTGGAGAGACTCGCCCATTCAAGTCTATGGATGAGCAGACAAAATCAGATCCCCTACGGATCATCTGGATATCATCCGATTTTTATGGATACATTGCCATTATTAATATAGGAAATTGGATGCGTAAATACGGATGCTGCAGGAATACCACAATGCTCTTAAAAATGGAAACGGATGGAATACAGATGACAAAACGGATGAAAATCTTCAAAGTTTTCTGGATGAAAATCGAATGATTCTTCATATTGTCATCTAAACCCGGCAGAAAACTCATACCTGAGTCTTTACTGAACTGTGCATTTTTTGGTGGCTTATATAGGGAGCCTGAAAAAAATGCATTTCTGCTTCAAATCTGCACCAAAAACATACCAAAAATGCAATAATCAGAGAATATTTCTACTGCAGAATTTTGTGCGGGCACCTGCGGGAAAAAAAATCGCAGCGAAAAAAAAAAATCAGCGCTTTTGCACTTTGGAATATGCACTTAGTTGTTGTGAAACTATATATTCATTGTCATTTTCATTTCTATATTGCAATTACTGAATGGCTGTGCAGCGAGGATTTTCTTGGAGTCTAGCCCAAACCCGGCATCCATGTTTGCAGCATTGTCCTGAAAGCTCATGCAGTGTCAAGAAAATGACAGACAGGTCAGTAATGGGAGTGGATTAACCGACCGTCACTGTTCCTGCAAATAAACCTATTTGTTCCGCAGCTCGCGGGGCTGCATGGCACAGAGCCGTGCGATAAAGGAGCGGCGATCACTAGTGGCCTGTATGCTTACCGTCACGTGTGCTATCGCTTGTGGTTGTTTTTACTCTTGTAATTCATTATCAAATCTAATGGCAATTAAGAGATAATTAGCAGCGTCGTCATTAGGGAAATGTTCCCAAGGACTGTTTTGTTGCTGCAATATAATCCTGATTAAAATATGATTTATCCAATACTGCACTGTAGGGAAGCTCTACGGATGACAGACTGCTGCTTGTGCGCAGACACAGGGGAAGATGACTGGTTAACACGGAGTAAGCAATAACCATTGATGCTTTTAAAATTTATCATATACTCACCTTTGTCCGAGGTATTCCCCTATGGCAGCCTTGCTGAGTCCTGCCCCATTATATAGGAAGCTTGCAATTTGTTCTGGCTCTTTTTCCACAAACTTCTTAGTAATAAGCAACTGAATTCCCTGGACGACATATATGACAAAAAGTAAAAAAAAAACATTTAATGAAAGATAAGTTTTATAGGGCATATAGTAACAGAACTTGTTAAGTGGAAATTGTGGATTAAGGCCTCATTCATACATCCTATTTTTGCATATGAGAAAAGAAAAAAAGGTGTTTTTTCATCAGTATGCTTGATCCTATTTTTATCCATTTTGGGCGGTGTGTCCATTGGTATTTCATCCGTTTTTTAAGGGAAAAAAATGTCAACTTCCCTTACCCATTGACGTCATTCAGATTTTTCCTCATAGGCTATGGCCCCACTGTCAGTATTTGGTCAGTATTTGTAAACCAAAAGCAGGTGAAGAACAATTAGAGAAAAGGTATAATAGATACAAATCACCAATTGTGCATTTATCACCCACTCCTGGTTTTGGGCTAACAAATACTGAGGAAAAATACTGACCGAATACTGATAGTGGGGCCGTAGCCATACGAGAAAAACGGAGCAATTATTCTGATCAGATTTTGATCAGGGTATGGTCCAAGTGTCATCCATTTTCCTCGTACTTGGAGAAATAAAAAAAAATTCTTCACCTTCTCCATCCTGAAAGTCCATGAAAATCAGACTGTACTTGGATGTCATCCGGTTGCAGTCTGATTTTTTCACGGACCCATTGACTTGCATTGCTGATTTTGATCCGACCCTCAGATCAATATTAGACATGTCTCCATGGGTATGTGAATCACACTATCAGAGGTATGAGCACTATCCGTGAAAAACACCGATCGCATTGGTACGTGAAAATTAGACGTCTGCATGAGCTCTAAAACAGGAAAAAAACAGATTGAACTTGGATGACACAAGGATGAAACCTGTCTTCTGTCCAATTTTTCATGGATCCATTGGTCTGAATGAACACGTTTGATCCATCCGGATCAAAAACCGACATCAACTTGTTCTGTAGACATTTAGTCTGCAAAAAATTAATGACACATGAAACAACGCCATAGACTGTAAGCCCACGTGCACACACTGAGTATTTGGTGAATTTTTTACACCAGTATCTGTAAGCCAAAACCAGGAGTGGAACAATCATAGGAAAAGTATAATAGAAGCAAGTCACCACTTCTGTATTTATCACCCACTCCTGGTTTTGGCTCCCACTCCTGAGAAAAATACTGACAGAACACTAATAGTGGGGTCGTGGCCTTATTCTGATTAAAGTTTTATCAGAGTGTGGTACGAGTGTCATCTACTTTTCTCGTACATGGAGAAATAAAAAAAAAAGTTTCTCCACCTTCTCCATTCTGACAGGCCATGAAAATTGGACCACATTTGGATGTCTTCTGAGTGCGGTCTGATTTTTTTCACGGACCCATTCACTTGCATTGCCGCACCTCGGATCAAAATCGGACATGTGAATGGCGCCATAGACTATCACAGGTACGAGTGCTATCCGTGAAGAACACAAATAGCTCTCGTACATGAAAATTGGACGTCCGAATGAGGCCTTAAGTAGAGTGCCATGAACAGCAATTGCCCAACGAACCCATTTGCTGGCCACCTCTTGTATTTTTGTTGCTACATAATGCTGGCTGTACGTTGCAAGAGCCCACTGTATCTGTCAGCTGCCGAAACAAAACTGTGGGGCATGATAGAGATGATTGGTGGAGGGTGTGGGGCTGGTGAGTATGTGACACTGATTTTATTTGCAGAATAACCAATTGTTTTTAGGCTTATTTTGTTGTTTGATAATGTCTGTTCCTTGTGGCATGTGCTGTGTCCTCATTAATGAATGCATCAGTTTAGGACAGGACTCATTAATCTTCAGAACCTGCAGCGTTATCAGCTACCTGGACATGGTCTACTCCATAAAGGACACCCCATCTTCTCAGTAGTTCTTTAGGCCTTTTTCATATGTCAGTGTGTCCAGTACGTGTGGTGACAGTTTTCACACGTACTGAAGACACTGACACATGTAAATCTATACAAATGAATGGGTCTGCGCACAT
The DNA here is from genome assembly GCF_046119375.1 of Phyllobates terribilis. Lineage (NCBI taxonomy): Eukaryota > Metazoa > Chordata > Amphibia > Anura > Dendrobatidae > Phyllobates > Phyllobates terribilis. The sequence continues at coordinate 291,466,189 of NW_027362768.1, read as the reverse complement.
GTCAGTGTGTTTCCATGTACCGCGTGTCCATGGTCAAAACATGCTGACATTTCAGTTTTTTACACGCTGCACACGCTGCAAAACGTCCCACACACATGCACACTGATGACACACGCATGACACCCGTGTGTCATCAGTGTGACACTTACCGGTGCTTGGGAATCAGCAGTACAGCTGTTGCGCTGAAGGCATCTGTCATCATTATCCCCTGCTGGCGCTGCGATCAGCGCTAGCAAGAGACAATATTGAGAGTAGTATTCACCTCCCGATGTCTCTAAAGCCTGTAAAAATATGAATATAATAAAAAATTCATTATACTCACCTGGCTTGCCCTGACCTGCGCTGAGCTCAGTGAGCGGTGTCTTGTCACTCACTGAGCACAGCATAGTTCAGGGGCCCGCTCGCTGCAGTGAGTCATTCTCCTCTGCCCTCAGCATGTGCGGTCGCCTTAAGCCAGGTGAGTATAAAGATTTTTTTATTTTATTCTTATTTTTACAGGTTTTGGAGACATAAGAAGGTGAATACTACTCTCAACATTGTCCCTTGCTTGCGCTGATCACAGCGCAAGCAGGGGACGACGATGAGTGATTCCTTCAGCACTTGGGAACAGCGCTAACTGTACCGTTGATTCCCAGGCGCCGGTACGTGTGATCCTGATGCGGCACACAGGCGGCACACGGTTGCCACACATATGCTACACAGGTACACACGGACACGGATATCTCCGGTACTGGTTTTTCCAGTACTGGAAATATCTGGGCATGTGAAAGAGCACTTAGTCAGGATGCTGCCATAGAAGGGTGGGCGATCATACAAAAAATAGTGGATTCAGACATCTTTGTTTGGAGGCTTTTAAGCCAATAAAATAGCCCCTTTTATTCTAATATGCTCTTTGGTTTGGATGACCTTACTATAATCACTCTGTGACTGCAGACTTGTGAATTCTTACCGAGCGCACAGTGTGCGCTGTCACGATTTGCCGGTGCTGGTGCCGGGAGTGGGCGGTCATGTGACCGCAAGTATGCAATCTGAATACTTCCGGCCACACTACAACTAGACGTGTCCAGCCCCTCTGAATTCACTTGAATTGAAGGAGGCCACACATGTTTAGTCGGCATGTGACTGCATGTATGCAAAACACAAACTTGCGGTGACACACCCGTCAGCTCTCACCACCGGAACCGGAGAATCCTGACAGCGCACACACTGAACTCCAAGCCTGGACAACCCTTTCAAAAACAGTCCGTAATTTCTCATGTACAAAAATACCTGTTTGTCTGAATGTGGCCTAATGCACATTTGCTTATTTCTAGATGTTCATACTTTGTAATGAGCACGAGAGCAGTGATAGTAATGAGGGTTATGAACAATGAATTATCTCTGTTACTTTTTCTGAATTCAAGTATATTCAAATCTAATTTTCATTTTAAGAGTCTGACACCTCAATACATAAATAAAATAGATATCGAGCCCAGACTTTTATGATGGGTCACCACATCCTTCCTTAGTGCTACCAGCTTCGCATTGCTTGTAAATTACAATGGGCTCCCCCTGCTTGTAAGCTGACTGCAGCTTCTGCACCCCCAGTAACTACACCCCTGCCCCTGGTCCATAATGTTATTATATGTACCACATACGTTCACAAGTCATTGAATTATTAATCATTTTTCTGTACTTTTAGGCTCACCTTCTCTGGATCCATGTTAAATTTCCTGCTTGCACTGAGCAATTCATTGTCCCTTTGTTCTTTTCGACTATGAGAAAACAGATTAAACTTTGACTTAAATCTCTGATCAGCAGCGCAACATGTTTATGCGCAACGTAAGTGGTAAATTCTACTCACCTTAGCTGCAGGCGCTCAAAATCATCTATTTCAGCCACAATTTCTGTTATCTCATTTTGCAAGTTCTGCTCTCAATGATTAAGAAAAAGGAAGACAAAGCAGAGGGTGTCAAAATGATAGCTGACATGAATTCTTGATGTGGTAAAGTGTATAGTAAGGCTATGTGCCCACGATGCAGAAATGAAGCAGAAAATTTCCACTTCATTTCTGCATTTCCTTGCCCGGAAAAACGCATGCGGAATTTGACGCGCGTTTTTCGAGCGTTTTGCACATGCGGAATTGCTTTGCGTTTTCTAATGCATTGTAGATGGCAATTCCGCATGCCTAAGCGCACAAATAATGGACATGCAGCGGAATTTTCCACACATCAAAAACGCTACGGAAAATTCAGTAGCATGGGCTTTGAAATTGCGGAATTTCATTGGGGACCATGCGAAAAAGATTACCAAGCGTTTCCCAAGCGTTTACGCTGCAAAAAATCCGCAGCATAAACGCTTGAAAAACGCATCGTGGGCACGGACCCTAACAGACAAGGGAAAAAATTAAAGAAACAATGAAGTCTCTAAAGAGGCATGTGACATATATGCCATAATGATGTGATGTCACAAATCACCAGTAGATTCATTACCTATAGAAATGAATGAAGGCAGCCATGTATTTGTAGCCAACTCTCCAACTGCCAGGGTCAAAGGCGAGCAAATAGCCTGCGCAACAGATGTAGCTTCGGTCCAGATGGGAGGGGGCCATCACAACTATAATAGGGTCGTGAACTGTATACCACATAATGTGTATTGCATTGGAATGTAAACAGAAGATTTCAGTGTGGGATAAATGGAGGCGGGACTTAGCTGCACTAGTGGGCAGGGCTTACTGGTGCTAGTGGGTGGAGCTTTGTAACTTCTGAATTGAGTCTCTGCTCGTGTGCAGTGTTTGATGTGCACATTGTAATTTTATGATGTCTCTGATTTGTGTGCTGTGCTTATGTGCCATGTATAATGTTTGTGCTGTGCTCGTGGGACATGTGTGATGTGAGCACTGTGTTTTTGTGATGTGTCTGATGTGCTTGTGTGACTTGTCTGACTTGTGCACAGTGCTTGTGTGTGTGCGCTGCGCTTGTGCGTCATGTCTGACTTGTGCACTGTGCTTATGTGACATGTCTGATGTGTGTGCTGCGCTTGTGTGATGCGTGCTCTGTGCTTGTGTGACATGTCTGATGTGCGCGTTGCACATTTATGACATGTCTGATGTGTGCGCTTTGCTTGTACACTGTGCTCCAACTTATTATGCAAATAATATTTTCTCAGATTTTCCCAAATTACCTATATGAATTGCAGTCATTGTAATTTTCCAGTCAAATAACTATTAGAGTACAATTGAAAGGTTTTTGTACAAACTGCCTATGATAACAGTATATTTTTAAAAAAATAAAAAACTCAAACTGCACTCAAAATGCATGTTCGAAATTATTATGCACAGCAGAGTTTTCAACCTTTTCATTTTAATAAAGAACAAAAAAATGGTCATTTTTGAAATTATAAGCATTAGCAGGTTATTACAAACTGAAATCAAACAGTTTTCAACTCAAAACTTTATTCTAGGTGATGATACATTTGCACATAGGACCCCTTGTTCGAAAGGAGCTTCTGAACTCTCTCGTCCATTGAGTTTGTCAGGTTTTGGATGGTTTCTGCTTTAATTGTTTTGCATGAGGATAGAATACCCTCCCAGAGCTGTTGCTTAGATGTGAACTGCCTCCCGCCATCATAGACACTCCTTTTGATGATGCTCCAGAGGTTCTCAATGGGGTTGAGGTCAGGGGAGCATGGGTGCCACACCATAAGTTTGTCCCCTTTTATGCCCATAGCAGCCAGAGATGCAGATGTGTTATGTGCAGCATTAGACGGGGCATTATCATGCATGAAATGATCTCGATGGTCCAGATGGATGGAGTGGAGGATGGCTAGTTGATGGACACCCCATGCAAACACGGCTACGGCGCTAACAAGGAGGAGGTGAAGTAATGTTTTGGGCTGGAATCATGGGGAGAGAGATTGTCGGCCCTTTTAGGATCCCTGAAGGGGTAAAGATGAACTCCATAATGTATGTTGAGTTTCTCAAACAGCACTTCCTGCCATGGTTCAAGAAGAAGAACCGTGTATTCCGCAGCAAGATCATTTTCATGCATGATAATGCCCCGTCTCATGCTGCACATAACACATCTGCATCTCTGGCTGCTATGGGCATAAAAAGGGGACAAACTTATGGTGTGGTACCCATGCTCCCCTGACCTCAACCCCATTGAGAACCTCTGGAGCATCATCAAAAGGAGTGTCTATGATGGCGGGAGGCAGTTCACATCTAAGCAACAGCTCTGGGAGGGTATTCTGTCCTCATGCAAAACAATTAAAGCAGAAACCATCCAAAACCTGACAAATTCAATGGACGAGAGAGTTCAGAAGCTCCTTTCGAACAAGGGGTCCTATGTGCAAATGTAACATCACCTAGAATAAAATTTTGAGTTGAAAACTGTTTGATTTCAGTTTGTAATAACCTGCTAATGCTTATAATTTCAAAAATGACCATTTTTTTGTTCTTTATTAAAATGAAAAGGTTGAAAACTCTGCTGTGCATAATAATTTGGAACATGCATTTTGAGTGCAGTTTGAGTGTTTTATTTTTTTTTAAATATACTGTTATCATAGGCAGTTTGTACAAAAACCTTTCAATTGTACTCTAAGGCTGTGTGCCCACGTAGTGTTTTTCAAGCGTTTATGCTGCGGAATTTCCGCAGCGGAAACGCTTGTGAAACGCTAGGTAATCCGCACCCCATGGTCCCCAAGGGGATTCCGCATGTTCTATGCACATGCTGCGGATTTTTCCGCAGCGTTTATGCTACGTACAAAAATCCGCAGCATGTCATTTCATTGAGACGCATAGAAACCGCGACTGTACATTTGTACAAGCGGCTTCTATGCGTCTCTATGTGCGGATGGTACCCAGTTCTGGAGGAGAGGAGACTCTCCTCCAGACCTGGGTACCATTGTACCTGTAAAAAAAGAATAAAATAACAAATAAAATTTATACTCACCTGTCCGGCGTCTTCTCTCTGAATGCCAGCAGCGCTGAAGGACCTTCGGTGACGTCACAGTCATGTGACCGCAGGCCCTTCACCGCTTTGTCTCGCGATATGCCGGCAGCCGGGAACCAGACAGGAACGAGCGCTGCAGCCACGCCGGGCATCGGGGGTGAGTATAGCTTTATTTGTTTTCATTTTTACGGTTCACACTGTATAAATCCATGCTGTTTGCATGGATTTATACAGTGTGACCTAGTTGTCAAGCACTTTCCAAGTGATGCTATCGCCTGGAAAGCGCTTGTCAATCTGCATGTGGAAACGCATGTGAACCCGCATGTGGATCCGCATGTATTCTGCAGGAAAAACGCATGCACAATCTGCATGCGTTTTTTTCTGCCAGGGAGATGCAGAAATGCTGCAGAAATTTTCTGCTTCATTTCTGCATCGTGGGCACATAGCCTTATGCTGTGGAATTTCCGCAGTGGAAACGCTTGTAAAACGCTTGGTAACCCGCACCCCATGGTCCCCAATGGGATTCCGCAAGTTCTATGCACATGTTGCGGATTTTTCCGCAGCGTTTATGCTGCGTTCAAAAATCCGCAGCATGTCATTAAGGCTATGTGCCCACGTTGCATTTATGAAGCAGAAAATTTCTGCTTCATTTCTGCAAGTCCTCTCCCGGAAAAACGCATGCGGAATTCCGCACGCGTTTATCGCGCATTTTTCGCGCGTTTATCACGCGTTTTCCACATGCGGAATTGCCTTGCGTTTTTTATGCATTGGACAAAGGCAATTACGCTTTCGGAAACGCAAAATTAAATGACATGCTGCGGATTTTTGAACGCAGCATAAATGCTGCGGAAAAATCCGCAACATGTGCATAGAACTTGCGGAATCCCATTGGGGACCATGGGGTGCGGGTTACCAAGCGTTTTACAAGCGTTTCCGCTGCGGAAATCCGCATCAAAAACGCTTGAAAAACGCTACGTGGGCACACAGCCTTAATTTTGCGTTTCCGCAAGCGGAATTGCCTTTGTCCAATGCATAAAAAACGCAAGGCAATTCCACATGTGGAAAACGCGTGATAAACGCGCGAAAAATGCGCGATAAACGCGTGCGGAATTCCGCATGCGTTTTTCCGGGAGAGGACTTGCAGAAATGAAGCAGAAATTTTCTGCTTCATAAATGCAACGTGGGTACATAGCCTAATAGTTATTTGACTGGAAAATTACAATGACTGCAATTCATATAGGTAATTTGGGAAAATCTGAGAAAATATTATTTGCATAATAATTTGGAACACAGTGTATGCCATGTCTGATGTGTACAATGTACTTATGTGAAGTGTGTGGTGTAGTTATGTGATGTGTGTGTAGTACTTATGTGAGACGTGCCTTGGACTTATTGCACTGTGATTTTCTAATGTGTGCACAACATACTTTTGTTTTATGAAATGTGTTTCTTAAAGGGATTTTCTATTTTCGATTTTTTTATGCCTGAACGTTTTAAGGAAAAATAATCAAATCAGAGTTTAATAACTACCAGTGCTGCCTCTCCAATACTACTCTGGTCTTTATTTACAGACAGCTGTGGGGATATTAAAACTAGAGCACATGATCACTTCAGCCAATCAGTGAGTTCAGCAGTCATGCCAAAGTAGATGGCACAAGCTGCTGAGCCTAGTGATTGGCTGCAGCGGTCATATGTGCTCTAGTTGCGATGTAACCACCTGTGACGCATGTAAACAAAGACCAGTACAGCAGCGGAAATACATCACTGGACTCAGAATGCATGTCTGGTTTTATTATATTTTGCCTAGTGCAAGCCTATAAATCTGACATACAACCATACGTGTACTATTTGGTGTCTCTGTTGTACCTGAGTTAAAAAAAATGTCACTGCAAATTGACTACTATCAATTAGAGTAAAAAGCCGGGGGCGTAACAATCGTGGTCACAAATGGTGCGACCGCGATTGGACCCGTGTGGGAGGAGGCCCGCTGACGCAGCACTTAGTTCAGCTGGATGTGCCTTCAAGGATGCACATTCAGCTGAAATGCATTGCGTCGCCGGCCAATCTGAGGCCGGCAGCTGACATTGGCGTGCAAGTCACTGGCTGTGCATGGAGGTGACATCATGCACTGCCCATCGTCAGCACGCTAATGTCAGGTGCTGGCTACAGAAGAGGACATCGTGCAGTGTTAAAGTGGCGGTAAGGTGAGTAGAATCGTTTCTTTTTATGCTTTAAAGAATAGAGGAAGAACGGAGGACATATACTAGGATGGTGGTCAGATATACTACAATGGGAGGCATATATACCAGAATGGGCGATATATATATATATACCAGGATAGGCCCAGGATAGATGACATATATACCAGGATGGGGGACATATATACCAGAATGGGGGGGAATGTATACCAGGATAGGGGACATGTATACCAAGATGGGCCCTTGACTGGAGACTTATATACCTGAATGGGCCCAGGATGTAGAACATATATACTAGAATGGGCCCAGGATAGGGGACATATATACCAGGATGGGGAACATATATACCAGAATGGGCCCAGGATGGGGGACATGTATACCAAGATGGGGGATGTGACTACCAGGATGAGATGGGGGACATATATTCCAGGATGGGCCCAGGACAAGGAACATGTATACCAGGATGGGTGACATATATACCAGGAAGAGGCCAAGGATGGGCGACATATATACCAGGATGGGGAACATATATACTATAATGGGGGACATATATTCCAGGATGGGGAACATATATACTATAATGGGGGACATGTATACCAGGATGGGGAACATATATACTATAATGGGGGACATATATACCAGGAAGGGGCCCATGATGGGGGAGATATATACCAGGATGGGGGATATTACTACATAATGGGGGAGGGGGAGAAAAACGTGTGGGCCCATCAGACTCTAGTTATGCCACTGGTAAAAAGACAACCATGAAATATGAGCTTTTATGGAATTGCACTGCATATAGAAAAATAAATGAAAACTAACAATATAATGGTTAAAATAATGAAAACAGGAATGGGATAAGATAGCACAGGATGGATTTAGAAAGGGACCAACATACTGTAATTTGCTCCAGTAGCTCATCTTTGGTTGGTGATGTGATCTTTGTCTCCTTTGTTTGAACCATTGTGTTTCCTTTTGAAAGAAAACATACAGTGCATTTAGAAATATTTTATATTTTCTACAGGAAGACATACAATTATTTGTGCAGTTTGCAAATATCTACAGAAATTAGCTAAAGATCGGCAAACCTTCTAATATGGAACTGTGTTTCACTTATTTAAAGCAAAAGGGGGTACAACATAGATCCCTTCATTCCTTCTGTGTTACAAATCAGTTCTGTGATCTGATAAAATAAAAAAGAAAATCTACATTTTGAACTTGTGATTTTGGTGATTTCTTTTTGTTTCTTATTCATATACAGGGTGGGCCATTTATATGGATACACCTAAATTAAATGGGAATGGTTGGTGATATCAACTTCCTGTTTGTGGCACATTAGTCCTCATGGATCTTCGGTGCTTGACCAACGTCGGGTGTCTTCCAAGTCTGAGGGAAAGATGGCTGGGCTCCGGCTCTTGACCAGCATCGTCTGGACTCTGGGTCTTGATTGGTGCAGGTCTGGGATTCGGGCCTAGACCTGTCACTCCATCTGTAGCATCTCCTCCTGAGCACGTCTGGACCGCTCTCTCCTTTGGCGCCAAAACCATCTCCGGTTTCGTGCACAGACTCTTTATATTGAGGAACTCCGTCATCAATGGCACCTGACTAGGAGTTGCATTCAAACTCGCCCCCCTGCAACTCTTACTCTTCCGGTTAGTTCCGCATAGTCCCTTCTGAAAGGTAGGTAGCAGCCTTCTCGCACCAATGATACACAGCATCTGTTTTTTCAGGAGTATTGTCACCTCCTCTTAAATATACACAGCAGCTATCAGTCACATGTGCTAGAAGCAATAAAGTATAATGCCAGATGCACTTTAACGGCCCATTCACACTGCCCAATTGTGGCCGTTCAACACATCCATGTGCATAGAACAATCTTCAGTCTGGATGTTCTGAGTAAAAGGTCTTGTTTTTTTACAAGAATGTTTTTGTAACCCTACTTATAAACTATCTTACTGACAAAAGAGCGTTTGACTAATTTGTTGGGTGATTGCCAACCTCTTTAGATAGTTTGGGAATGAGAGTACCTAAAAAGGTTAGTTCTCAATTATAAACAAGCGTAAAATGGCCCTTACGGAGTTTTTCCACTAAATACATTTATTTCCCCAACTGGTGACACTAAAGTCCTAAGACCCACATTTCCTCTCAAACCCTTGACAAAGGTTAAAACGACAATTATAATTAAAACAACTTTTTAAAGAAATGCGTCATGAAGAAGCACGTTGTTATCTCTAGTGCTGGCCATAAGAGGGAAAGTCATGACTAGTGATTTTCATAGTCAGTAAGGGTTCTATGACCTTCAATGGATGGGGTCTAGATCACCCTCAGTCCATCCTCATTCATAAATGTATTAAAATCCAAGTTAAATGACTACAAGGGGATAAGAAGTGACCTGTTAAACTTCAGATTTGCTGAAGCTGTGAACTCCATCCTTTTCCGCTCACAGTTTCACTGATTAACTGAATTTCGTGTTCGGAATATGGTGTTCCCCTACCCTACACTTTTTATTGTGCCTATCATTTACTGATAACAGCAAGTAAATATTGGGCAGCAGGACTAAACAGTACTTATGGCAGGAAACAATATAAGTATATGGTCACAAATTAGCTGTAAAGTGTGCCTGGAGAGGAGTCTGACTTACAACTTACAACGTATGACAGCAAGCATTGCAGCTATCAATAGCCTTACGCGTGTACAGCCGGGAGGTTACAACCCAAGCATTGTGCAGCAAGAAGTCTACGGCCCCAGCTTTGTGCAATTATGGAGCTACAGCTTGAGCAGTGTGCAATTATGGAGCTACAGTCCCAGCAGTGTGCAATTAGGGAGATACAGCCCCAACAGGGAGCGACCATGGAGCTACAGTCACAGCAGTGTGCAACAATGGAGCTACAGCCCTAGCAGTGTGCAATTATGGAGCTACTGCCCCAACAGCGAGCGACCGTAGAGCTACAGCCCCAGCAGTAGGTAAAAATGGAGCTACAGTTCCAGCAGTGTGCAACCAGGAAGATATAGCCCCAGCAGTGTGCAACCAGGGAGATACAGCCCCAGCAGTGTGCAACCAGGGAGATACAGCCCCAGCATTATGCAATGAAGGAGATACAGCCCAGCCCCAGTAGTGTGCAATCAGGGAGATACAGCCCCAGCAGTGTGCAACCAGGGAGATAGAGCCCCAGCATTATGCAATGAAGGAGATACAGCCCAGCCCCAGCAGTGTGCAATCAGGGAGATACAGCCAAAACAGGAAGTAACTATGGAGCTACAGTCCCAGCATTGTGCAATTATGGAGCTACAGCCCCAACAGTGTGCAACCAAGGAGCTACATCCCCAATGGGGAGTGACCATGGAGTTACAGCCCCAGCAGTGTGCAACCAGGAAGATTCGATCCCAGCAGCGTGTAATGAAGGAGATACACAACCCAGCAGTGTGCAATTATGGAGCTATAGCCCTAGCAGTGTGTAACCAGGGAGATTCAGTCCCAGCAGTGTGCAACCAGGGAGTTGCAGCTTTGGCAGTGTTCAACCTGAGAGCTACAGGCCGGCAGTGCACAACCAATAAGCTAAAGCCCCATCAGTGGGTAACCAGAGAACTACAGACAGTCAATTTGCAATTCGAAAGCTAGGGCACTGGAGATGTGCAACCAGGGAGGCAAAGCCTGGACAGGGAGCTACAGCCCAGCAGTGCATAACCAGGGAGTTATAAGTAGTAGCTTCTTGACCCATAAAAGCTATATATACCACCAGTCTATTAAAGGGCAGGAACAGAAGGTGAAGTCAGGCGTCCAACTTGCAGTGTTAAACAACCACTGATTGGCAACATGTTTGCTGATCGTCGGTCATTTAATAGGCTGTTTAGGCAGACATCTGATATGTGCTCAGAATAATCAGTAATAGATCATTCTGTTTCATAGACTATCATTGTTCTCAACAGCACATGCTCTGTTTACAAAAGATGATGTGCTGCCAAGATCGTTGATTTGAAGCAAGCCTAAAAAATCAAACATTAAATGAGCAACATGTTCAAACTGCACAATTATCAGGAAACGATAATCGTTCAGTGTGAATAAGAGTATGCCATTTTGCTAAATTTGCATCGGAGCAAATTACAAAACAATCCACATTTTGACAAATGAAAATATTTGTAAAATGAGAGTAGAATTTAATTCCACTCGAATTTATTCGCTTATCTCTAATATTTATGTGTATGGTCTATTCATTGCTAGATACTAGCATATACTTGTGTATATGGTTTCTTTGCTGTTGGTATATACAGTACAATACAGTATGTGTATGTTTTTTACATTTCTTTGTTCTTTGTATGTACATATATATACTGTATATGGTTTCATCATGCTGATATACTGTATACAGTATTTGTGTATGGTTCATTCATTGTTGAATTCTTTTTTGGAAGTAAAAACAGAGATGGCCATTTTAATTTTTGATTCAGGCAGCAGAAAATCTAGAATCAGCCCTGGTCCCGTCAGTGTGCAACTCATTAGCTACAGCCTCATCATTGTTCAACCAGCGAGCTAAAGCCCAGCAGTATACAAGCAATGCGCAACAGTCCCATCAGTGTTAAACCAATGAACTACAGCCTGGCATTGTGCAACCTAGAAGCTGCAGGCCTGGCAGTGTGCAATCAGTTAGCTAAAGTCCTTGCAGTGAGCAACTAGGGAGCTACAGTCCTGGCAATGAGCAACCAGTGACCTACAGTCCTGGCAGTGTGCAACCATGGAGCTACAGAACTTTTTGACGCGCCCCCAGGGCTGTGGGGTACTCGGCCTATGGATGCTGGTGGGGGATATGTCACAGTGGCTGGCCCGGTCCGTGGCCCAGGGCGGTCAACCAAAAAGGGGATTGTAACTTGGATAGAAAATAAAAAAATAAAGTAAATAGTTTGTGACTCCACCTGTGGTACCTGGCAAGGTTTACCAGCACTGCTGCAGAACTCCGGGGGGTGATGGGATGGCAGCTGACGTGTTTCTGCTCCCCACAGGTGGAGCGGGCCCCCGGGGCAGTGTGGAGCTTAGTGGGTGGTGATGCTGGGACTCGTAATGCAGACGGGATGGCGCAGCAGGAGTAACTGACAGAGACAGGGGATTCGCTTCAATACCTTTACTGGTGCGGATGTCAGGTACGGTCCAGGGTACTCAGTAGGATGGGTGCACTTCAGGACTTCTCCCCAGTGAGCGGGTATAAGGCCTCCTGGTCCGTGTCTGCTTCTCTGTATGCTCCTGGCCAGCCTGCAACTGGGCCTAGCTCATGTGTCGTGCTGTTCCTTCACCTGTCGCTTGGTAGTAGGACCTTCTGCTGGCAACCACTATCCCTGGTAACGCTGGGGCCTTCGTGGTTCCTGGTCCTGTGATGGACATGTTTCTCTTACTATGGTGCCGGACCTATTGACCGAATACCAGGGATCATGGACCAGTGTACATATATTAAAATACTTGAAGAAGTCATGTTGCCTTACACTGAAGAGGATATGCCCTTGAAATGGGTGCTTCAACAAGACAACGACCATAAACACACCAGCAAACATGCAAAATTTTGGTTCCAGTCAAACAAAATTGAGGTTATGCAGTGGCCAGCCCAATCCCCGGACCTTAATCCAATAGAACACTTGTGGGTTGACATCAAAAATGCCATTTCTGAGGAAAAGCCAACAAATGGCACAAAGTTGTGGGATGTAGTCAAAGCATCCTGGGCTGGAATAACAGGTGACAGGTGCCAGAAGTTGGTTGACTCTATGCAACATAGATGTGAAGCAGTTCTAAAAACTGTGGTTATACAGCTAAATATTAGGTTAGTGATTCACAGGAATGCTAAATCATCAAACAAAGAGGACATATTGTGAGTTTGTAAAGACAAATGCAGACACTGCTATTATTTAGAATAGCCCAATGTTAATTTTTTGTTATTTTCTGTAAAGTAGTTAAAATTATATACATTTCTCTTCATGTTTTAAATTAGAAAACAGTGTGCAATGTTCCCAATGCATGGAAATAAAAACTAGTATAAAGATTTTGTGCTTAACCACTTTACAGCCTGGGGCGTATTATTACGCACCAGGCTGTCATCCCCTGTTCAGCGTGGGCTCCGGCGCTGAGCCCACACTGAACCGGGCACATGTGAGCTGATTCTTACAGCTGACATGTGCCCGCAACAGCCGCGTGTGGAATCGCGATCCACCCGCAGCTGTTAACATGTTAAATGCCGCTGTCAATCTCTGACAGCAGCATTTAACATCGCCGCTCCGGAAGCGCATCAGTTACCCCGCCCATGGGTGACCCTGTCACGTGATCGCGGGTCACTGATGGGTGGGCATGGCAACCCTGGGTCTGCAGCAGACCCCAGTAGTTGTCATATACTGATCGCTATGAGCGCCACCTAGTGGTCAGCGCTCATAGCACAGGAGCATTTCTGCTACATAGAGGTGATCTGCTCATCACCTCTATGTAGCAGAGGCGATCAGACAAGTGCTGCTTCTAGTCTCCTAGGAAGACTATAGAAGCATGCAAAAAGTGAAAAAAAAATGTTTTTAAAAATATTGAAAAAATTAAAAAAATATAAAAGTTTAAATCACCCCGCTTTCGCCCCATTCAAAATAAAATAATTAAAAAGAAAACCACATACACATATTTGGTATCGCCGCATTCAGAATCGCCCGATCTATCAATATAAAAAAAGAATTAATCCGATCGGTAAACGGCGTAACGAGAAAAAAATTCTAAACGCCAGAATTGCGTTTTTTGGTCACTGCAACATTGCAATAAAATGCAATAACGGGCGATAAAAACATCGGATCTACCCCAAAATGGTATCAATAAAAACTTCAGCTCGGCATGCAAAAAATAAGCCCTCACCCAGCCCCAGATCCCGAAAAATGGAGACGCTACGGGTCTTGGAAAATGGCGCCATTTTTTTTTTTTAGCAAACTTTGAAATTTTTTTTCCTATACATGTTTGGTATCTACAAACTCGTAATGACCTGGAGAATAAGAATGGCAGGTCAGTTTTAGCATTCCGTGAACGTGGTAAAAAAAATTAAAAAAAAACATCTGTGGTATTGCACTTATTTTGCAATTTCACCGCACTTGGAATTTTTTTCCCGTTTTCCCGTACACGATATGGTAAAACTAGTAATGGCGTTTAAAAGTACAACTCGTCCTGCAAAACATAAGCCCTCACATGGCCATATTGACCAAAAAATAAAAAAGCTATGGCTCTGGGAACAAGGGGAGCAAAAAACAAAAATGCAAAAATGGAAAATCCCAGGGTCCTTAAGGGGTTAACTCATGTTTTTGAACACATTGCTACTGTTTTGTACACTACTGTATGCGGGCAGACTGACGGCTGTATAAATCGGATGGCGATCGGAACGCAGTGCACAGACTTTCCAGCGGCTCTCCTGACCCGAGCGTGACAGCTGAATAGAAATATATGAAGCTGTTATGCTCGGGCGGGAGAACCGCCGACCAGTCTGTGCACTACGTTCTCATTGCCATCCGATTTATACAGCAATCTGACTGCGCCCTTTCCATCTGTAAGAAGCAGTTCTAACCTCCACCGACAAGATCTAGACTTGGCCTAAAGTTCCCTATGAGCAAAAAACCTGCAGATGCAATAGCTTCAATTTAATTTACACTATCCCAAAACTGCACGCTTTCCTGCAAGAGGAAATTTTCACTTCCAAATGTTACTGCTGTTGACAGCAGATTTCAAAACCTTGATTAGTTCCAACAGACGCTATTATAAAAGGTATCTAAAGTAGAAATTCACTTGCCTGCGTGATGCAGTTGTGGCACCCCAGGGGTCTGGTTTCCACAGTAACAAGCAATGTTATGTCTGAGAGCAGGTGGGAGGTCTCTTGGCCAGGGATCCTGTGCATGCCACACCTCCTGCCCAGTCTTGGGAGGGGAAGACCTTCCCCTATATAAACCCGGGGCTGAAGCAGGGTTAGTCAGTCAAGGAGAGTAGAGACAAGAAACAGTCACAGGAAGAAACAGCAGAAGCTCAGTGGGAGCAATACTACTACAAGTCAGGGGCTGGCAGCTGCAGAGCTCGCCCTGACTGAGAAGCTTTCTTACCGGACCCGGCGTCCGAGGCTGTGGGGACTAATCCTTACCCAGCAGCAGAAACCGACCGGCAGGGGATTGCAGGTCCTCTGGCCCAGAAACCCGAAGGCACGGTCACACGCGTGGGACCAGCGCCGCCATCGTGGAGCGGAAGCCATTAGAAGGCCCCGAGTCACCGGCCATACGGGTGAGCACCACACGGTACACTCAGGGACGTGGGCTACTTATATCCGCTTCTAGCAAGGTAGCCAGAAGAGTACAGTCAGTTTGGGAGGCCTACAACTCCGCCTGGCCAGGGGAGATCCCATCTGCTCAAGGACTGACCAGGCCCCGTTCGCTAGCAAGTACTCCGGGAGGGTCTATCGTTGTTACCAGTAAAGACCCTGAATTACACCGCACCGTCTCTGAGTGGTTCCTGCTACCCTCATCTTCCACGTCGGCTGCCCTGAGGCCATACCCCTCCCGTTGGGGGTTATACTATCACGCTGCACAATTCTACACCGGCCTCAGCGGTCTGCCCTGCAGCGACAGCTCCATAGCTGCAAATCAACGGGTGGCGTAGTCGACACTCCAATAACATCTATCAAGACTGCCACATACTGAGTTGACTCCCTGGGCACGGACCGGGTCCCCGCCACTCGGAGACTACAACCCTCATCTGATCCGGTTCCGGGTAAGCCCCCGTGCGCGAGACGCTGCGCGACACAGCAGGCCCAGGAACGCGTCAACTTTGGCGTAGTCGGCAGGATTTCGTGCCCGCAACCACCGGGTACTGCGTGCCTGAAAAAGAGACTTTTAAAACTTACCATCCGTGAAGTTTTCCCGCCATCGGTGAAGATTCCCGCCATCCGGCGCCATTTTCAGCCTTCTTCCCGCCATCTGTGAAGATTCCCGCCATCCGGCGCCATCTTCAGCCTTCTTCCCGCCATCCGTGGAGTTTTCCCGCCGTTGGACGCCATCTTGAGGACGCTGCGCGGGAAGAAGAGGGGCGTGGACTCCGAAAGCGCGCGAGAACTGAAGCCCCGCCTCACGTCCGGATGTTGCGTAAGGTCCTGGAAGGAGCCCAGCAGACGCCGACGTCACCGGAGCGCGACGGAAGGTCCTCAACCCTGACGATCTACTGCGGAGCCGCGGCCTACGGAACAGGATCATCGCAAGGTAGGCCACGGTCCACTAGGGGGGAGGAAGATGTCGGATGCGGAGGAGAGCTTCATTGCCTCAACCCCCGCCAGCGCCACCGCTGCTGCAGTTATGCCCTTCACCATGCCCTATATCCCGGGAGCAGCTTGGCTACCCCAGTACTCAGGGGAGTCACATACCCTGCATGACTTTAGAGAAAAGCTGGATAGCCTCTTCCAGGTGTACCCCCTCACAGAAGAGCAAAAAGTGAGCATCCTGGTGGCCCAACTAACCGGGGCAGCCAAAAGGGAAGTAAAATCCTGGCCACCTGGGAGGAAGACTGTCGCAGGGATACTAACCCGGCTGAAGGATACCTTTGATACCCGCACCTCAGCCGAGATTAAGCTTAGATTCTACGGGTGCAAGCAGCGAGCGCATGAGAGTATAAAGGACTATGCACTAAACCTACAAGAGGCCCTGAGGGCCATTAAGCAGACCGACCCTGATGGAGTGGGAAACGAGGACAGGCTGTTGACCGAACAATTTATAGAGGGACTATATTGTAATGCCCACCGAACCCAGTTGCGGGCGATGGCCTTACAGGATCCCCATCTGGGCTTTGCACAGTTCAAGGACAGAGCCATCCGGGTGCTCCGAGAACCGGCACCGGGTGGCGTTGTGACCCACAGGCGCCCAGCTATCACTTACCACCAGGAGGCGGCGCCCTTGTCGGCAGGGCCTGTGGGAGCTGATGCGCAGGCTTTGGACAATAACCCGGCTCCAGACCTACACCATCAGGTCCAAGAGCTAGCTAAGAGCGTTGCTGCGCTAACCCGAACTGTGCAGTCTTTACAGGTTTCCACCCCAGGGAAGATCCAGCTGGCATCCGGACCGGAGGACATCCCGTGGCGTCGACCAAGGAGGACCCCACCGGCCAGAGGAAGACCCAGTGACCGATACAGCGAAGACGGACGACCCATCTGCCGCCGCTGCAATCAACCCGGACATATGGCAAGGTACTGTTCTTTAAACGGGCACAACCTGGGGTAGAGGGCCAACCCCCAGGAAAAAGATCACCAGGCCCATCGAACTGGCGCGACAGATATGTGGGAGGACGTCCAGTCTTGCCTGTGGTACTGGATGGCATTCCCATGAGTGCCCTACTGGACACCGGGTCACAGGTCACCACCATCCCGTACGTGCTCTTTAAGCAGTACTGGAATGACTCGGATATTACCCGCTACCCTGACAACGACTTGAGTATCATCGCCAGCAATGGCCAGCCCGTGCCACAGATCGGATTTAAAGAGGTGACCATCAAAATCGGTAGAGTCGAACTGGCAGCACAGGGACTGATCATTGTAGATATTGACAAACATGAGAGTCACCCAAAAATAACTCTAGGAACTAATGTAATTGAAAATTGTCTTGCAGAGGTGATTTTCCTTTTACAGCAGGTTGCCAAGAACGCCCGCTCCGGCGAGCAGCTGGTGCTCCAGAAAGAGATCCGGGCACTGATGCGACGGCAACAGGTGGAACTCTCCGGCGGTGAGATTGGTAGCGTAAGAATGTGTGACCCTTTTCCTATTGCCATGCCCCCAAAAAGTGAAATGATGATTTGGTGCCGGGCAGCTATTGGTCTGAGAGGTAGAGATTACCAGGCAATGGTAGAACCAGTTTACTCAGACAGTAGGCCCACCATCTTGACAGCACGGGGGGTGGTTAATGTACGCCATGGGAGGGTGCCCGTTCGCATAATCAATATCGGGAAGAGGGAAGTGTACCTGCCCCGGTATGCCACGCTAGCCAAATTATATACCATTAACCAAAATGCTATACAATCTGTGAAACCCTTGCCTCCATCTCACCCGGAGGAAGGTAACGGCTCTAAGAAAACAATGGAGGACTGGTGTCAGCAACTACATTTGGGTACTGACTCCACTCCCTCACATCAGAAACAGGGAGTCTATCGGGTGGTTCAAGAGTGCGAGAGAGTGTTTAGTAAACACCCGTTAGACTTCGGGCGAGTCAAGGGGGTAGAACACCACATCCCCACGGGAGACCATCCTCCCATAAAAGAGAGGTATCGACCCGTACCCCCTGCACACTACCAACTCGCCAAGGGGATGCTTAGAGACATGAAGGAGGCTGGGGTGATCAGGGATAGCTGTAGCCCCTGGGCAGCTCCACTAGTCTTAGTCAGAAAAAAAGACAACACCATGAGGATGTGTGTAGATTACCGGAAAATCAACCGTATCACACACAAGGATGCGTACCCCTTACCAAGGATAGAGGAGTCATTGGCTGCTTTAAGATCTGCTAACTTCTTCTCTACCTTGGATCTCACTAGCGGGTACTGGCAGGTTCCTGTAGCAGAGGCGGACCGGGAGAAGACCGCATTCACCACCCCGATGGGACTTAGCGAGTTCACCTGCATGCCGTTCGGACTCTGCAACGCACCAGGAACCTTCCAACGACTAATGGAGTGTTGTCTGGGCCACAGAAACTTCGAGACGGTCCTGTTGTACCTGGACGATGTCATCGTATATTCCAAGACGTATGAGGACCACCTGAAACACCTGGCGGAAGTGTTCGAAGCTCTGGCGAGTTACGGCCTAAAGGTGAAACCCTCCAAGTGTCACCTCCTGAAACCAAAGGTGCAGTACCTGGGACACGTGGTGAGCGCTGACGGAGTGGCTCCCGACCCTGATAAGATCACCGCAATTAAGGAATGGCCAAGCCCCTCCAGCGTAAAAGAAGTGCGGCAGTTCCTCGGGTTGGTAGGCTACTACCGAAGGTTTATTCCCGGTTTCACCAAAAAGGCAGCACCTATGCAGGACCTCCTGATAGGCCAGTCCCGGAAGGCCAAGAACCAGAAGCCGCCCTTCAAATGGGAGGAGCTGGAAGAAGAGTCCTTCCGCCAGCTGAAGATGGCCCTCACGGGGGACGAAATCCTGGCGTACCCGGATTATAGCTAGCCCTTTATCCTCTACACCGACGCCAGTAACATCGGGCTAGGAGCCGTACTGTCCCAGATCCAGCAGGGGAAGGAACGAGTAATCGCCTACGCCAGCCGAAAGCTGCGACCCACCGAAAGGAACCCCGAGAATTACAGCTCATTTAAGCTAGAGTTCCTGGCCGTAGTATGGGCAGTCACCGAGCGCTTTAAGCATTACCTCGCTTCTTCCCGGTTCACCGTGTACACGGATAGCAACCCGTTGACACACCTGGACACGGCAAGACTCGGTGCCCTGGAGCAGAGGTGGATGGCCCGTCTGTCCAACTACGAGTTCACAATCAAATACCGGGCCGGACGCTCCAATACCAACGCGGACGCCCTGTCCAGGATGCCCAACCTGCCGGACGAAGGAGAAGATCCGGAGGGACTGGAAGAAGTTGAACTCCCTGCGTTCCACCGTCATGGGACTATCCAGTACTCCCACCGGGTAAGGAGTAAGCAGGCTGCTACGTTGAACCCCTTACCTCACTACAACTGGGCGGAAACGCAAGACAGCGACCCTGCCGTCCGACTGGTGAAGGAGATGCTGACTCGCCCGGAGGCTTGCCTTGAACCAGACGCTCCGGAGGAAGCCAAACAACTATGGGCAGAGAGGAGTCGACTGTTCCTTTACAAGGGGAAGTTGTGCCGCAGAATGGTTAACTCCCGGACGCATGAACTACTCTGGCAAGTAGTGGTGCCACGAAGAGACGCAGCCATGGTGATGGAGGCATACCACGACGGAGCTGGACACTTCGGGTGGAAGAAGCTGGAGTTCCTGCTGCGCGAGCGATTCCACTGGGTAGGCATGAGGGGAACCATTGAGAAGTGGTGCAGAGACTGTGGCCCGTGCAACCTAAGAAGGAAGGACCGTACCAGCCAGAAGACTCCCCTGCAGTCCATCATCACCCGGCAGCCGTTGGAACTGGTAGCCTTGGATCATGTAAAACTGACCCCAAGCAGAAGTGGCTACGTCTACGCACTAACCATCGTGGATCACTACTCCCGGTTCTTGGTTGTCGTCCCCGTCAAGGACTTAACAGCTCGAACAGCAGCGAGAGCCTTCCACCAGCATTTCTGCCGTCCACACGGGTACCCGGACCAAGTGTTGACAGACCAGGGACCTGCCTTTGAAGCGGAGGTCTTCCAAGAATTCTGCACTCTGTATGGCTGCCGGAAGATAAGGACGACACCCTATCATCCGCAAACTAATGGACTTTGTGAGAAAATGAACCAGGTGGTAATGGATCTTCTGAAAACGTTGCCCCTGGAAGAACGCAGTCTGTGGCCTGAGAAGCTGCCCGATCTGGTGGACCTATACAACCACATCCCGGTAGGTTCCACCAACTGTACCCTGGCTTACCTAATGAGGGCAAGACCTGGTAAGTTACCTGTTGACCTGGAAATGGGAGTCCTGACACCCGAGGACACTTCACCAGAAGCAGACTGGGACACAGAGGCAGCAGCAGTACCGGAGAGTACAGGAGAGCGTGGAGCGAAGTCTCTGTCAGGCTAGGGAAAGACAAGAGAAAACTTACAACCAGTATGCTCCCGCTGTTCCCCTGGTACCCGGAGAGCAGGTCTTGAAGAGGAAGAGACGGCTCCACAAGTTGGACGACCAGTGGGAGAAGGACCCGTACACCGTACTGCCCTCAAGCCACGAGAACCCGAAGGTTTGTACCATCAGTAAAGACGGAGGGGAAACTACAGCCATTGTATCCCGGGACCACCTGAAGAAGTGTCCCGAACAACTGAGGAACCCTGAAGAGGAACAAGAAGACCATCGACCCGTAGAGGAAAGGGAAGATATGGTTAGTACTGTGCTCGGGGACTTCCCTCGGTCTTGGACTCAAGTCAATGGTGCAGTTGTGGTACCCGTACTCACCTTCCTCCAACCAGCATCCCAAGCACCTACGGAGCAACAGGTAGAGCTGGAAGAACAGCCGGTCCAGGAGGCAGAAGACCCCACACCCGCAGACCAGGAGGATCAACCCTCTGCTTGCAGTGAGCCTGCCATATCCCTAGTGAGCCAAAGAGCCGGTAGACAGCTGCCCAGTTTACCCTTGACAGCTCCTACACCCTGTAGTTCAGGGCTAGACAGTCAGCTCCGTAGGTCCACTAGGGCCACTAGAGGCCAGTTACCCGCACGCTGGAGGATTTAAAGTGTATAAATTGTTTTATTTATGTTTACCTGTGTATTGTTGCTTGTGTATAATTTTGTGTTTCTAGTTATTTTTAGGAATCCTTGGTTGATCTACCGGGAATCCTTGTACAATTAGTTGGAGCGTAACCCAGGATGGACTAGAGACTGTTAAGGACTCGGGGTAGGACAGACCCCTACCTGGTTACGTCTCCCTGTTTTGGTGAAATGGACACCTTTGTTTCTTCAAAAACTGCACCCGGTTACGGACATGCCGTGACCACCTTTATGTGTTTCTTTATTGTAATGTTATTGTTATATCTTGTTATGTTTTTCTAAAATATGTTTAGTCCCGGAGTACTAAATTTCACTAGGGGGGAATGTGGCACCCCAGGGGTCTGGTTTCCACAGTAACAAGCAATGTTATGTCTGAGAGCAGGTGGGAGGTCTCTTGGCCAGGGATCCTGTGCATGCCACACCTCCTGCCCAGTCTTGGGAGGGGAAGACCTTCCCCTATATAAACCCGGGGCTGAAGCAGGGTTAGTCAGTCAAGGAGAGTAGAGACAAGAAACAGTCACAGGAAGAAACAGCAGAAGCTCAGTGGGAGCAATACTACTACAAGTCAGGGGCTGGCAGCTGCAGAGCTCGCCCTGACTGAGAAGCTTTCTTACCGGACCCGGCGTCCGAGGCTGTGGGGACTAATCCTTACCCAGCAGCAGAAACCGACCGGCAGGGGATTGCAGGTCCTCTGGCCCAGAAACCCGAAGGCACGGTCACACGCGTGGGACCAGCGCCGCCATCGTGGAGCGGAAGCCATTAGAAGGCCCCGAGTCACCGGCCATACGGGTGAGCACCACACGGTACACTCAGGGACGTGGGCTACTTATATCCGCTTCTAGCAAGGTAGCCAGAAGAGTACAGTCAGTTTGGGAGGCCTACAACTCCGCCTGGCCAGGGGAGATCCCATCTGCTCAAGGACTGACCAGGCCCCGTTCGCTAGCAAGTACTCCGGGAGGGTCTATCGTTGTTACCAGTAAAGACCCTGAATTACACCGCACCGTCTCTGAGTGGTTCCTGCTACCCTCATCTTCCACGTCGGCTGCCCTGAGGCCATACCCCTCCCGTTGGGGGTTATACTATCACGCTGCACAATTCTACACCGGCCTCAGCGGTCTGCCCTGCAGCGACAGCTCCATAGCTGCAAATCAACGGGTGGCGTAGTCGACACTCCAATAACATCTATCAAGACTGCCACACACTGAGTTGACTCCCTGGGCACGGACCGGGTCCCCGCCACTCGGAGACTACAACCCTCATCTGATCCGGTTCCGGGTAAGCCCCCGTGCGCGAGACGCTGCGCGACACAGCAGGCCCAGGGGCGCGTCACAGTGACATGTTCATTGTAAATGAGGAAGCTTCTGGTCTTTTTTGCTATAAAAAGAATTCAACAATTTTTATGTGTCCCAAGTGACTTGTAGCTATTCAGAGCACAAAGCTGAGGACAATACTGATCAACAGTGAGCAACAATTCTACCATATGTTGCAGTCACTTCTTCTGCCATGCAAGGAAATAAATCGCAAATCCGGCCAAAAGATAGCACTTTATTTTGACCCCTAAAATGTTGGAAACCATGATAAAAGAAATCTGACAAGCTCCATTATTGGGGGTCCATTCTCGCCACTTGTGTCTATCATACTCGCATATGATCCAACACTGCCATTAATTAGCAAACCAAGATGCGAGCGAAGCTTTTTAAAAGTTTATGGCAGCCAGTTTTTTTTTCTCTTATGAATAGAGATGAGTAGAGATGAGTGGACCCATGGATGTTGGGGTTCGGAAGATTCGACAAATATAGAGTTTAAAGTTTGGTTTGGATCCGAACTTGACCCTGAACCTTAACCCAATACAAGTCAATGGGGACCCAAACTTTGGTGCTGTAAAATGTTTGTAAAATTGTCGTAGTAAGGACTAGGAGGCTGTGTGCCCACGATGCGTTTTTGGTGCATATTTTGGTGCGAATTTGCAGCACGTAAACTCTCCAGAAACGCATTGCATACCTTATCCCATGGCTTCCTATCACATTCTGCAAGTTCTGTGCACATGGTCCGTATTTTTTCTGCGCAGATTTTACTCGCAAAAAAAATACGGACATGACCAATTCTTGTGCGTTTCTGCATGCGTATTTGCCTATACAATGCATTGGAAAAACGCATGGCAAATACGCATGCAAATACGCATCAAATACGCGTCAAAACGCATGTAAAAAAATGCATGCGTTTTTCTGCCAAAGAGATGCAGAAATGCTCAGGAAAATTTCTGCTTCATTTCTGCATCGTGGGCACTAAGCCGGAGGCTGCAAAAGGAAGCAAAATGGGGGTAAGAGCAGGACAATTGCCCTGCAAATAAATGTGTATAAGTAAATGACTTAAATCCCTTAAATTAGTCAGTAAACATTTAGTTAATTAGTTTACTCAACAGGCTGGATAGAATCAATAGAATGGTGTGATGCTAGATAATACATGGTCCAAAAACAGTGCAAGTCAATGTAAACTATTCTTATCAATGTCATATGTAAATATCCATCCATTCATTGAAACCCACCCAGATTTAAATCACATTAGTAAGAAAAGCAGATAGCTGCGAGCTGGTGTTATTTTTCTGGGAAGGGGCCAACATCCATTAATCTTCCCAGCCTATTAATATCAGCTCACAGCTGTCTGCGTAGCCTTTACTGGTTATTAAAAATGGAGGTCCAAAAAAAAAAGACTTTGGGTCCCCTCTATTTTTAATAACAAGGTGAGGGAAAGCAGACAGCTTGGTGCTGGTGTTATTATTCAGGGAAGGGGCCAATATTCATAAACATTCCAGCCTATTAATATCAGTTCACAGGTGTCTGTGTAGCCTTTACTGGTTATTAAAGGGGGATCCAAAAAAATGACGTGGGGTCTCCTCTATATTTAATAACCAGCAAATTCTATGCAGACAGCTGTGGGCTTATATTAATAGGCTGGGAAGGGACCATGGATATTGTCCCCTTCCCATACATATAACACCAGCCCTCAACCACCCCAGAAATGGCACATCCATTAGATGGCCTTGGCTATTCCCGCTTTTGGTGCGTTGGCAAGTGAGGTAATGGTTTTGGAGTTGATGTCAGCTGTTTTATGTCTGCTGACATCAAGCACAGGAATTAGTAATGGAGAGGTGTCTATAAGACATCCCCATTACTAATCTCATAGTCAAAAGTACGAAAGACACACACAGAGAAAAGTCCTTTAATTGAACAAAACACTCCACGACAAATACCCTCTTTTACCCATTTTTTAAGATAAAATTAAAAATAAAAAATCAAAGTAATCCCCATCTGTCCGCCGATAATCCATAATGATGAGGTCCCACGATGATCCCCAACTCTGCTCCATCCAGATGCAGTCACCTCAGTTTACAGACGCCAGTTCTCACAGGTTCAGTGTGAGTGCCGGAGTAATGAGCGGTGACTTCAGTAAGGTTACCGCAGTTCATCAGCTATGAAGTGCGATAACTTTAGTGACGTCATTGCTAGTCGCAGCAGTCATATTCACATTCTACTTCCAATGGGTTCAAGCTTTTCGTGCTGAACGGTAACATTACTAATGTCACTGCTCGGGACTGCATCTGGATGGAGCAGAGTCGGGGATCGTCATGGGACATCATCATTAAGGATTATTGATGAGGATTACTTTTGATTTTTGTTTTTTAACTTTATCTTAATAAATAGGTAAAATAAGGGATTTGTCAGGGAGTGTTTTGTTCAAATAAAGGACTTTTCTCTGGGTTTGTCTCTCTTACTTTTGACTTTGGGGCTACTAATGGGAGTGTCTTATAGATGCTTCTCCATTACCAACTACTGGGCTTGATGGCAGCAGACATAAAACACCTGATATCAACCATAAAACCATTATCCCGCTTGCCAATGCACCAGAGCAAGCAGGAAGAGTCGAGACTAAGCGCCAGAAATGGTGCAGCTATTGGTTGCACCATTTTTGGGGGCGGCTGAGGGCTGTGTTATTAATCTGGGAGGGGGCCAATACCTAAGGCCCCTTTCCAGCCTATTAATATCAGCCCACAGCTATATGTTTAGCTTTTTCTGGCTATTAAATACAGGGGGACCCCACATCATTTTTTTGGTCCCCCTTTTAATAACCAGTAAAGGCTACACAGACAGCTGTGAGCTGATATCAATAGGCTGGGAACCTTTATGGATATTGGCCCCTTCCCAGAATAATAACACCAGCTCCCAGCTGTCTGTTTTCTCTCAGCTGGTTTTAAAAACGATGGGGACAGCACTTTGTTGTTGTTTTTTTTTTAAATATTTATTTATTTTACACAGTCCGGCCAAGCCTTGTGTTGCGCTGGCCAATCGCAGCCATGCCATTTTTTGACATGGCTGAGATGGAGCCGGAAGTGCCCACAGCCTTAGAGCTTGTTGATTTGCTGCACTGCAGCCTTTCAACAAGCTTTATTAGGATGACGAACTGGAACGGGAAACCGGACATACAGTAAGTATTCCGTGTTTTGGGTCGGGTACCGGACACTAGAAGTTCAGTATGAACCCTCGACCTTTCCAGTTGGGGTTCGCTCATCCCTAGAGATGAGTGAATCACCCCCAATTTTTTTTAGGCAGATTCACTTGAATCTCCTTGCTGATTTATAGTTTCATAGCTTTTAAGATTGAAGGTAGATATAAGTCCATCAAATTCAATCAATAGCCTAGCATGTTGATCCAGAGGAAAGCAAAAACCACATGGGGCAGATGCTAGTAGCTCAATATTGAGGGAAAAATTCCTTCCCAACTCCACATTCGGCAATCAGACTAGCTCCCTGGATCAATGCCCTATTCGGTCCAAATTGAAAGTGTCCCTATTGCCAAGAAAAGACGATAATTATGATCTGGGATCACTCCAGGTCCTAAAATTTAAAAAACAGAAGGGAAGGAGGGGAGTTACAAGAAAGCACCTTATACTTACCTGTCCTAGGCTCATTACTTATTATGGTCGTGTTGGGAAAAGTGGGTTCAATGCACATCACTATCTTCAACGAAATGCGCCAACCCCCATGTGAACTCATGAGAGCCGTGTGGAGGACCGTAAAGCTTCAATTTACTCAGTATAAAGAGTTAGGTGAGAGCCTGGGACAGATGATTATAATATGCTTTTTTGTTTAATGTTTAAGACTTTCCTGGAAGCCATTTTGCTGGAATTATGCAACTCAAATGCCAAAATATTCTGGAAATTCATAACTTGTTTGATTAATTACGGATCGATGTGATCATCTCTACTGATAATTTTGCAAATAATAGAGGCTGTAATAAAGTAACTGGAGGATAAAGATTAATTGTAGTCAACCAATCGCATCACAGTAGAACATGTGTCATAGATTTCATGCATCTTGGGACATTTTTCTATTCCTTACTCCACTTATTAATTGGCTTACTTTACACCAATATTTTACATACAAATTAAATGGCATGGGGAAAATAAATTTGGTGCAATTTGTGCAAAAGTCTGTAAACTTCATAAATCTAGCACAAGTTACGTACTGTACACCAGTTCTTTGTGCCTTAATTTTGCCACATTTTGCTTTGTAAGTTTCTATCACTGCATCTGTTCAAAAAGTGCAGGAAATGGGGACCTTTCTGGGACTGATGCTAATAAAGGAAACAGTTCCGATAACACAAGTATGTGACAGAAATGGAAGTGAAGATACTGGAATCTCTATTGGGACAACTTAAAAAACCTTGAAACAATTGCGAAAACTACAAAACTACAAAGCAAAGACAGAGGAAACAAAGGAAGTCACAGAGGAGGAAGCCATTGGGTTCACAATGGGAAAAGAAACATTAGTGTAGAAACTTGTGTATCGGATAACCTTAGGGATCGATTAGTTATACAGTGTAACAAGCATCAGGCATCAAGTCCTATTAAAAGGGACGTCTAAAGTAGGTGTTACCTTTAGGCTATGTGCCCACGATACAGAAATGAAGCGGAAAATTTCCTCTTCATTTCTGCATGTCCTTGCCTGGAAAAATGCATGTGGAATTTCACACGCGTTTTTCGAGCGTTTTTGAAGCGTTTTGGACATGCGGAATTGCCTTTCGTTTTTCTAATGCATTGAAGAAGGCAATTCCGCATGCGTAAACGCACAAATAATGAACATGCTGCGGATTTTTCCGCACATCAAAAACGCTGCGGAAAATTCCGCAGCATGGGCATTGATCTTGCGGAATGTCATTGGGGACCATGGGGGACGGATTACCAAGCGTTTTACAAACGTTTACGCTGCGCAAATTCCGCAGCAAAATGCTTGAAAAATGCATCGTGGGCACGCAGCCTTAGGGGTACTTTTTATTTTGTGTAAAAACAACAGATTTTATGTTTGGAAAATGAGCAATGTTCATGAGATTTTACAAAATTTCAGCACAAATTGAGCATAAATTGATGGGTACTGTGGATTTAAAGTCCACAGATTATCAATTTATAGTGCAGATGGTACTGCAAAGGGTGATATGTGAGGCTTAACTACATCATTTTTTGCAGCAATATCCACAATAGTATTTTCTACTGTAGATTTTTCTGCCTTATTTCAGATGCAGGAGGTCAGATATGGAAATGCCCCTTGGGATTGTGCCCTTATAGCCCATTTTTGGAACATCTTCGAAACATCCTCTACTATTTACTATGGTACATTTGATAATAAGTAACAAATATACTAGAAAGTTAAGCAGGTATACATAGGACTTGAATCAGCAAAATTATAGGTATTTTTTCAAACAAAACTAGTTGTAAAATATCTCCATTGGGGTTTTTTAGATGCATTTGCACAAAAACAAATATGCAAAGGTCTATATACTCTTTAAAGGGATTGTACACTACTCACTATATTCCCCCTAATAAAATAAAAACAACTTATACTCACCTCCAATGCCAGCACCATTCAAGCGATGCTCTCCCAGGGCTTGCGTGACATAGTTATGTCAAGCAAGCCCTGCAGCGACTCAGCAAACCCGTTACTCTCCCCTCCTTCGGATGTAATATTGCATGTAATGTGCTCTTTCAGAGACATGTGATATTGCAAATGCATACACTTGATCTGTTTTTTTGCAATAAGTAGACATCAAATTTGCATTTGACATGATGCAATTTTAAACTAGAATTTTATGAGAGGATTGCTGTGGAGCCGTCTCCTAGCGAATGGTCAATACATCTATCAATCCTGTGGCCCTGGAACTTCCAATATTACCTGTTGTCAAGCCCTGGGTAAGGGATCACATAAAATAAAAATCACGGAATATTGTGTAAAGTGCAAATAACCACAAAACAAAAAGCATAATAAATCTCAAAGGAAGGAACTTGCAACATTTTATGGTTGGCGGTGTGGGAAAGAACTTAACGCTGGAGCCACTTTTCAGTATATATGAAAATTGCTTAAAAAAATAATTCCCTAATATGATTCTAGTCAACACAAACATATAGTATTAGTTACCTACATGTCTGTGACCAAAACACAATGCCTCACAGCTTCTCGGCTACCTGTGGGCACTGGACAGGGCATAGATAATTAGTAGCCTAAGTTGGCATCCTGTTCTCATACAGTATATGTCCCCACTGTAGTTGCTCATAAGGAATTGTGCAGTTTTAAGAAACACTCTATGGACAAAAGTATCTGGACAAATATATTAATCATTGAGATTATAGCTTTTCATGCAGTTTAATTGCCACAGGAATATGCAGTCTGCCTTTGATAGCACCTATGAAAGAATGGCTCGTGGTACAGAGCTGACTGGTACTGATACAGGATGCCACAATTGTAACAAGTCAGTTTGTTAAATGTATTCCTGCCTATATATTCTACCATCACCTGTGAGTGATGGTACAGAAAAGCAAGTCATCCACAATGTATCACACCATGTAACTTACAGAGCTGGGTCGTTGAGTGCTGGGGAACACTCTGCTGACCCCATAGCAGCAGAGTCCAAACCTCATCTGGTATTAAAATCAGCACAAAAACTGTGCACCAGTAGCTTCAAAGCATGTATTTCAATGGGAACTGCATACAAGCCTTACATCACCAAGCACTATATCAAATGTCGGATGGAGTGGTGTAAAACAGCCACAACTGGACTCTGGAGAGAGGTAGAAATGTGTTCTGTGGAGTGATGGATCACACTTCTCGATCTGGCATCTGATGGATGAGTCTGGGTTTGGCAAATCCCAGGAGTACGTTACCTGCCTGCATTGTGCCCGGTGTAAAGCTTGGTGGAGGAGCGATTATTTTTAATGGTTTTGTCTATGCCACATAGTTTTAGTGAAGGGAAATCTTAATGCTACAACATACAATACATTTTGGACAATTGTAACTTCAAGCTTTGTTGGAACAGTTTGGGGAAGACCTTTTTTTGCTCCCCATAACTGTGCCCAGTGCACAAAGTAGGAGTAGAAAAGTCTTGGTTGGGGGAGATGGTGTGGAAGAACATGACAGAGCCTGGACCTCACCCCCATCCAACACCTTTGTGATTTTGTGATGAACTAGAATAGAGATTTCAAACCAGACCCTCCCTTCCAACATCAGGGTCTGACCTCATAAACTCTTCTGGATTAATGGGCAAAAATTCCCACAGACACCTCCAAAATCTTGTAGAAGGTTTTCCAAGAACAGCGGGAGCTGTTATAGCTGCAAAGGGAGAAACCACTCTGTATCAATGCCTATGGATTTAAGATGAGATGTGATAAAAGCTCCTGTAGGTGTAATGTGTAGTGTATATTGTGTCCATATAGTGTACATTGTGTCTCCAGTAATCTTAGTAATTCACGTTAGTCATCAAATGATAATGTATATAAAGAGAAACCAAAACATAAAAATAACAACAACAAGTCCTCTCCTGTAATAGTTAAAGAAATGGGTACTCACCATTTTCATGGTCTTCCATTAGAAGCTGGACCCCTCTTTCTTTCGTAGGTGAACCTGATGATGGCATTAGGTATCTTGCTGTGTCTCTGCTCCCCATTTAATATAACTTTTTTTATAAATTTTTTTTTAAGCTTTTTACCAAGACTCCTAGTTACAACTATCTGGTTATTACTAATTCTCCATCCAGTCTTGCCTGTATTCCAATTCTATCTCTTTTGATCTTTTGATCTGTTATGTCTGTGTCTTTGTTTTTCATTATTAAATATCTTCTCTAATTCTTCACATCATGATGACCGATCCATCAAATTGTCTAAGATCGCTTCTGACTTTATTCTTCTTCTGTAATCTGCTTTCACAATACAAAAACCAAGTCACCCAATGTCCTACGTCCTGCACCGCAACATACTGCAGTGACTTTAAAGTTGGTCCCGTCACAGTGTCAATGCACACACGAGCTGGTGACAGAATAGGATCCTACTAACAGGAAGAGGACAGGCAGATTGTGGTTAACGCTCGGCTTGTTGAAGTCACACTTCCTAACCCTGCCTCGCCGTCACTTAAGCTATACACAAATCATTCATTTATGATCCAGGAAAGTAGCACTCTGGTCCGGTTGCTGCTTCCTGTTTATTCCTTTTTTGAAGTTTTGGTAGAGGTAAATTTTTTAATACCCAAATCTGTCTACTTTTCCTTTAAACCCTCTCATCTCTAAATATCTGTTTCAACCCCACCCCTCCCTGCAAGTTCCTTTTTCTGCAAACCACAAGTTCTCTAAAAGCAGATGTTCTTCTGTTCTCAAGCAGGATCTTTTCTTGCGTTACTCATTTCTGTGACTTGATAAGACAAGAAAGGCGTCAACCATTACCATACATATGAAGAAACAAATTATTTTGATGTAGGGTAAAGGAAATAATGACACCCAGATTTATGCAATTTAATTTGGGATTGTTAAAAAAACGCAATAAACAATTTCTTATCTCTAGGAGTCTGGGGAACTTTTTGTAACTGATTGATTAGGGATGAGCAGACACGTGGAAGTTCGGGTTCTGGTACTCGACCCAAACTTTAGTCCAAGAACCAGAACTTGAACCAGAATGTGAACCCCATTGAAAACAATGGAGACCCAAACTATGGATCTGGGAAAAATAAAATCTCTCTCTCACTTTCCCCGGAACGCCTAACATTGCAACAGACTTCGGGGGAAAGTCCATGTTTGGCATTTAGCACCAGACACTAACTGATTGGTACGAACGCTGAACTTTTAAGTTCGGATTCACTCATCTCTAGTAATGGTGCAAATTGGCCACAGATTTCACCCTTTGTAATAAAAACTGTAGTAAAAATTTGCAACAAAATAATTGATATGGTGTGAAGTCAAAATCTGCACCACACATTAATTTTTACCCTGCAGATTTTTTTTTTTACAGCTTGTGGAAAAGATTTTTTAACAACTCAAACACTTGGCTACTGCAAATTTTCTACTTGCAAATATGGATGGAAAATCTGCAAGATGTGACATTACCCTCTAACTACTTTATGGTTGATTGCACAACCTTTTTTGAAGATGATAAAAACATTGTGAGAAAATGTTCTTTAAAGATCCAGCCAAATCTGGCACTGATGCGCCGGAGGAACGTCTGTCAGTTAGTGGCACGCCCTTATGACTGAAATCTGGCGGCTCATGGGAGGAATAAAGTTAATTTTCTCCCAGGTGCTGCACTTTCAGTACAGCAACCGGGCACCTTTCTAACTCTAATAATCTGCAGATTAACCCTATATTTCCAGGTTAATAGTGATATCTGATGTGACAGGAGGTTCCCTTTAAAATAGCAAAACGTTATAACAGTGAAAATCTATAAGTTCCTTTACTGTTTGGGAAATCTTTTGATTATTATTGAATTTCTGTACTACAACCTAATAAATAGGAACATGAACCTCTGTTCTTACTCCTGTATATTACAGATCGTCAGCCCACAGATTCCATGCTTTATTCCCAGGTCAATATCATGTCTATAGATCCATTATGACAGAAATATGTCTCTGATCACCTTCTTATAGAGAACCTACAGCTTCGGGCTACATTTTGTCTATAAAAGGTGATTTTCAATAAACCTTCAGTCAAGTGAAAGTGAATTCTTTTAATGATTCTTGAACATGATGCATATGGGTACTCATTAACATTTTGTTGTAGGCTTGTAACGATGCCCGATGTGGTAGCCATAGGTGAGTGTTATGAGTCTGACACCCCGGCACGTTACATAAAAAACAAGAGTTCTGGATGTGTGTGTATGCTTGCAGTGTTGCTATTGGTACCTTCACCTTCAGGCAGGTCCCATTCCACTCCTCATCAGGTCCAATAGACTTCCAGACAAGGACACCAGGCACATTCATAAAAACAAGGAACTCTTTATTTGACAGCACACTTAGGTACACAAGGCAGCAGGCAGTACACTTTACAACTTCTTCTGTCTCATACAGAGGTATGTTCTTATTACTTTTGGGCGACGGCACCTTACAAGTGGATGGTAATCAAGAAGAGCAAATCAGATAAACCTCCATCTGTCCGGTACAGGGACACACGGGTTGATATGTTACGCTGTGAACTCTGCACCCAAACATCAGTCTGTGATCTGTAAACAAGGGTCTCTCTTAGAGCCGCATCTGACGCGCCCCCTGGGCCGTGTGTGCGAGCGTGTGGGTTACCCGGAGCCGGGTCTCTGGGGGTTGCAGTCTCCGTGGCGGCGACCCGGTCCCGTGGCTCAGGGTGGTCAAACCAGTGGCAGTCTTTATAGGGTTTTTGTGGTTTAATGTCCGACTACGCCACCCGTGGATTGCGGTCAGGGTGTACCGCCGCTGCGAGGCAGTCCGCTGAGGCTGGTGTGGTGTGCGCAGATAAAGATGGGATAACTCCCCACGGGAAGAGTATGGCCTCAGGGCAGGGAATGTGGATGATGGGAGTGATGGTGCACGGGCGTCCCAGTACTAGTAGTGCTGTATGCGGTGAGAAAGCAGGAACGACTCAGAGTCTTTGCAGTGCAGTTCAGGGTCTTTACTGATTATATTAAGGCAGACCCTCCCGGGAGTACTGGCTAGCATAAGGGGCCTGGTCAGTCTGCGAGCGAGCAGGAGTTCCCCTGGCCAGGTGGAGTTGTAGGCCTCCCCGTCTATCTGCACTCTTCCTGGCTACCTTGCTGTAAGCGAGTGGAAGTAGCCCACATCCCTGAGTATACCGTGTGGTGCTCACCCGTATGGCTGGTGACTTGGGGCCTTCTGATAGCCTCCACTCCTCGATGGCGGTGCTGGTCCCTTCCTTGTGACTGAGCCTCCGGGCTTCTATGGCCAGAGGACCTGGAATCCCCTGCCGGCTGGTTTCTGCTGCTGGCCTTAGAGGTTCCCACAGCCTCGGACTCCGGTGTCCGGTACTTAGATTCTTCTGCCAGGGCGAACTCTGCTTAGCTCCAGCCCCTGGCACTCAGCTCCTGCTCCTACAGAGCTCCTGCTGTTTCTTGCCCTGTGTCTGGAACTTCACTCCAGGCTCTGACTGACTAATCCCGCCCCAGACCCAGTTTATAAGGGCAGATTCCTCCCCTCCCAGGACTGGGCAGGAGGTGTTGCATGCTTAAGGGCTCCTGACCAGGAAACCTCCCACTTGCTCTCAGAGGTAATATTTCTATTACTGTGGTAACCAGACCCCTGGGGTGCCACACATCCCTCTACTGTACCGTGTCCTCAGCTGGGTAAGACCCTTCTCAACAGGGCCTCCCACGTCTGGCCAACATTGGACTCACTCCTTTCTTTAATTCTCCCACAAATAGATTTCACCAAATTGTCTGCTTAAATGGATCTCAGTCACCTGTACAGTTCTGTAATGGTTCTTGCTGCCATGTGCCTTCCAGCTCCACACAAGTCCTTTTCCTCTCCAGATGTCTGCACACTCTCCTCTCCTACTGTTATGATCTGCAACAAGTACTAAGGAAAGATAGGGGAAAGCTGTCCCTACAATAAGACTAAGCTGAATCCCTACGATGTAGCGGGCTGACTGTTCCTAGCAAACAGACCCGCCTTAGTCCTTGGCTAGTCTGAACGAAGACCTATAGCATAAGGGGAGGGGTCCTTAAAAGAACTAAGAACTGGGACAAAATGGGACACCTCCTAAACAGAGAAGTTGTTGCAGGACACAAAAAGACAAACTGACAAAAAGGTACTAGAGGTCCCAGAAGGACCAAGCAAACTGAGAGAGAAAGGCACTGAAGCACCTGGCTAGAGAAAAAGTCAAACACTGAAGTCCAGCACAGCCAAAAGGGCAGAGCTGGAATACAAAGGCAGATGGTCACGTGACCGCAAAACACAAGATGGAAAAATCAAACAGGAGGGTTCTAACAGTACCCCCTCTTTTATGAGGATCCTCCTGATCCTCTAGGCCCAGGCCTATCCGGAAACCTCTTGTGGAAAGCTTTATCAAGCATAGGAGCAGAGACATCATCCGTCCTTACCCAGGAGTTGTCTTCGGGACCGAAACCCTTCCAGGAGACAAGATACTGTAATCTCCCTCTATGCCATCTAGAATTCAAGATACGAGAAATTTCTATTCGCCGTCTTCCACCACAGGAGGAACTGTGACAGTGGCGTCCCTATCTGATACATCAGCCGTTTTCAACAAGGAAACATGAAACACAGGATTAATCTTCCAGGAGTTAGGGACATCCAACCTAACAGCAGACGGGTTAACAACCTGAAGTACTTTAAATGGACCCACAAACTTAGGACCCAGTTTTTTAGAGGGAATTCTCAACCGCTGGTTCTTTGAGGACAACCAAACCATGTCACCCACAGTAAAAAAAAACTACTTATGTTTCCTGTCAAAATACTTCTTGGACTTCTTGTTAGCCTCTTGAAGGTAGCAATGTACATTAGTCCAAACTCTCTCCAAATCACCGGAAAAATTCTCCTCCTCCGGCACTGCCAACCCCAATTTGGAGAACGAACCAAAAGATGGATGTCTCCCAGTACAATAAAAAAAAGGAGAACACCCAGCAGAGGAGGATGTATGATTGTTAAGAGCAAATTCTGCGAGAGGCAGAAACTCAGACCACACCTCTTGATTGTCCGCCACAAAACAACGCAAAACCTGTTCAACATCCTGGTTCTTTCTTTCAGTCTGTCCATTAGACTCAGGATGATACCCAGACGAAAATGACAAATGGACTCCCAACCTGTCCCAAAAAGCATGCCAAAAGCGAGCCACAAACTGAGGTCCTCTATCAGAAACAATATCCGTGGGAACGCCATGGAGCTTGACAATCTCCTTAACAAACGCCTTAGCGAGTGTCTTGGCGCAGGGCAACTTAATGAATGGAACCAAATGACACATCTTACTAAAACGGTCCACGACCACCCAGATGACAGTAAAACCCTTGGACACAGGAAGATCAGTAATAAAATCCATTGTGAGATGCGTCCAAGGCGCACTAGGAACCTCTAGAGGACAAAGCAACCCCGCAACAGGAGTATGTGAAGCCTTTGACCTAGCACACACCGTACATTGATGCACCCACTTGATGACTTCTTTCTGCCATCCAGGCCACCAAAAACTGCGACTGATAAGTCTCTTAGTCTCAGAAATTCCTGGATGACCTGCCAACCAAGACTCATGACACTCTACAAACAATTCTCTCCTAAAGGCTCTAGGCACAAAAAACCTCCCATGGGGAGTGTTAGATGGAGCATCATCTTGAGCTTTCAGAATCCCATTCTCCAAAACGGAGTCCAATGCCGCTACTACAACTCCTTTCTGTAAAATGCTCTCCTCCTCCTCGGCACCGACCGTAGGAGAGAAGCTGCGAGTTAAAGCATCGGCTTTAACATTCTTAGTACCAGGGATATAGGTAACAGAAAAATGAAACCGAGAAAAAAAAAGTGCCAACCTAGCTTGACGGGCATTCAAGCGCTTGGCAGCGTCCAGATTCTTATGATCTGTGAAAACCTGAATAGGAAATCTAGCGCCTTCCAAAAAATGATGCCAATGTTCAAACGCGAGTTTAATAGCCAGCAACTCCCGATTTCCAACATCACAATTCAGTTCGGTTTCCGAAATTTTTTTCGCAAAGAAGGCACAAGGATGTACTCCATCCTTGTTCTCCTGAGACAAAACTGCTCCAACCCCCACCGATGAAGCATTGACCTCGACCAAAAAAGGCTTGGTCTCATCAGGCTGCATAAGGATAGGGGCAGAACTGAACCTCTCTTTGAGATACTCAAACGCTTCAATGGCCTCAGTAGTCCACTGGACCGTATTCGCACCTTTCCTGGTGATATCGGTCAGAGGCTTAACAATTATAGAAAAATTCTTAATGAATTTCCAGCAATAATTGGCAAAACCCAAAAATCTCAGTATAGATTTCAAACCAATAGGCGTAGGCCATTCCTGCACAGCCTGAACCTTCACCAGGTCCATCTCAAAGTCCTCGCTGGAGACAATGTAGCCCAAAAAACTAATTTTCTGCACAGCAAACTCACATTTCTCCAGCTTAGCAAAGAGTGAATTATCACTCAATAACTGCAAAACTTCACGTACATTCTGCCAATGGGACTCTAAATCTGGTGAATAAATCAAAATGTCATCCAAATACACAACCACATTCTTACCAATCAAAGGTCTCAAGATGTCATTAATAAGGTTCTGACCAAAAGGCATCACCAGATTCTCAAAATGACCTACCGGAGTGTTAAAAGCAGTTTTCCATTCATCACCCTCCTTCAATCGTAACAAATTGTATGCCCCCAGGCGATCAATTTTAGAGAACCACTTGGCCCCCACCAACTGGTTAAACAAGTCAGGAATTAACAGCAATGGGTAGGAATTGCATACAGTAATCTTATTAATTTCACGAAAATCCAGACATGGATGTAAACCCCCGTCCTTTTTTTTAACAAAGAAAAATCCAACTGCTACAGGCGACTTAGAAGGTCTAATGTGACCAGCAGCCAGGCTAGTCTGTATGTACTCCTCCAATTCCTTTCTTTCAGGAATAGTCAGATTAAACAAGCGACTCTTAGGAAGAGTAGCTCCAGGAACAAACTCAATGGTGCAATCATAATCCATATGAGGAGGTAAAACTTGTGACTCCTCCTCTGAAAAAACCCTCCAAAAATCTTGAATAGGTACAGGTAATTCCCTTTTTTCCACAGCCGCAATGCGACCATTACAACATTTATCATAGCACTTCGGACTCCAAGACTTAATCACATTAGTAGACCAGTCCAGCAAAGGATTGTGCAGTTTTAACCAAAAAAACGACCGGAGAGGGTAAATTATCTAATACAACCAAATTTTCTTCGTGAACTCCATTGATAGGGGATGGGAAGAAAAACGCCGGACACGAACATGCAACCAGAGAACATACTAATGAAAGATATGAAGTGCGACAAAGAAGGTCCAAGACAAGATACTTGGAAGGGAGGTATGAAAATTTCTAATACAATCCACAGGGAGAAGATTGGAACAAAACAAAATCGTGTAAACTGCATGCTAGCAAATGCCAGGAGCCTGACAAACAAGATGGATGAACTGGAAGCAGAAATATCTACAGGTAACTATGACATAGTGGGAATAACCGAGACATGGTTAGATGAAAGCTATGACTGGGCAGTTAACTTACAGGGTTACAGTCTGTTTAGAAGGGATCGAAGAAGTCGGAAAGGGGGTGGAGTCTGTCTATATGTAAAGACGTGTCTAAAGCCTACAATACGGGAGGATGTATGGGAGGGAAATGAGGAGGTCGAGTCCTTATGGGTGGAGATATGTGGGGCAAAAAACAATAATAAAATTATCATAGGAGTCTGTTATAAACCACCAAATATAGCAGAAGCCACGGAAAGTCTATTAATGAGACAAATAGACGAAGTAGCAAAAAATAACGAGGTGATTATTATGGGGGACTTCAACTACCCCGATATAGACTGGGAAACCGAAAGCTGTAGATCTCAGAAAGGAAACAGGTTTCTGTCAATTATCAAAGACAATTATTTGTCACAACTTGTGCAGGAACCAACTAGAGGGACGGCCCTTTTAGACTTAATATTAACTAACAGGCCAGACAGAATAACTGAGGTGCAGGTCGGGGGGCACCTGGGAAATAGTGACCACAACATTATACAATTCCACATGTGCTTCAGTAGGGTGCCCAGCAAGGGAGTCACAAAAACACTGAACTTCAGGAGGGCAAAGTTTGATCAGCTAAGAGATGCCCTTCACCTTATAGACTGGGATAGTATCTTCAGTAATAGGAGCACGGATAGAAAATGGGAAATTTTCAAAACAGTCCTACATAGTCACTGTAGAAGGTACATACCTTATGGGAATAAAAGGGCTAGGAATAGGAGGAAGCCAATGTGGCTAAATAAGGAAGTCAAGAGGGCAATGAAAAACAAAAAAAGGGCTTTCAGTAAACTTAAACAAGAAGGCAGCGAGGAAGCGCTAATATCTTATAGGGAAAAAAACAAAATCTGTAAGAAACAAATAAGAATAGCAAAAGAGGAGACAGAGAGACTAATTGCCAAGGAAAGTAAAACGAATCCCAAACTGTTCTTTAACTATATAAACAGTAAAAGGATTAAAACTGATGGAGTTGGCCCATTGAAAAATCACCTGGGTAAAATCATAGAGGGCGATGAGGGTAAAGCAAACCTACTCAATAGCTTCTTCTCCACTGTTTTCACAAAAGAAAACAATTTATCGGAGGAAATGCAGAGTGATAAAGTAAACCCTCCACTAAATATCACCCACCTAACCCAGGAGGAAGTTCAGAAACGCCTAAATAATATCAAAATAGACAAGTCACCAGGCCCAGATGGCATACACCCCCGGGTACTAAAAGAATTAAGTAATGTGATAGACAGACCGCTGTATCTTATATTCAAGCACTCTTTATGGACAGGGACTGTCCCACTAGACTGGCGCCAAGCAAATGTGATAGCAATATTCAAAAAGGGGTCTAAAAGTGACCCTGGGAACTATAGACCAGTCAGCTTAACGTCTGTTGTGGGTAAATTGTTTGAAGGATTTCTTAGAGATGCTATTGTAGAATATCTTAATGATAATAACGGTCTAACTCCATATCAACATGGATTCATGAGGGATCGCTCCTGCCAAACAAACCTGATCGCCTTCTACGAGGAGGTGAGCTCACAGCTGGACCGGGGAGAGTCAGTGGATGTTGTATACCTTGACTTCTCCAAAGCGTTTGATACCGTGCCACACAAAAGGTTGGTATATAAAATGAGAATGCTTGGTCTGGGGGATAATGTGTGCAAGTGGGTAAATAGCTGGCTGAGTGATAGAAAGCAGAGGGTGGTTATCAATGGAGTAAGCTCAGGGTGTGTCAGGGTTACTAGCGGGGTGCCTCAAGGGTCTGTCTTGGGCCCTATATTATTTAATATATTTATTAATGATCTAGTGGAAGGGTTGCATAGTAAAATAGCAATATTTGCAGATAATACTAAACTTTGTAAAGTAGTTAATACAGATGAGGATAGGGCACAGCTACAGGAGGATTTAGATAAATTGGGGAGTTGGGCCAAAAAATGGCAAATGGGGTTCAATGCCGATAAATGTAAGGTCATGCACATGGGAAAGAAAAACAGCAGTCACCCATACATATTAAATGGGAAACCGTTGGGGAAATCTGACATGGAGAAGGACCTGGGCGTCTTGGTTAATAGCAAATTAAATTGGAGTGCCCAGTGTCAGGCAGCAGCTGCGAAGGCAAATAGAGTCATGGCATGCATCAGAAGAGGAATAGGGGCATATGATGAGAACATTGTTCTTCCTCTGTATAAAGCGCTGGTAAGGCCGCACTTAGAATATTGTGCACAGTTCTGGGCTCCGGTGCTCAGGAAAGACATATTGGAGCTAGAGAGGGTACAAAGGAGGGCGACTAAGGTAATAAGGGGAATGGAGGGACTAGAATACCCAGAGAGGTTGTCAAAATTAGGCCTATTTACGTTGGAAAAGAGAAGGCTTAGGGGAGACCTCATAAACATGTATAAATACATCAGGGGGCAGTACAGAGATCTCTCCCATGACCTGTTTATACCAAGGATGGTGACAAAGACGAGGGGGCACACTATGCGTCTGGAGGAAAGGAGGTTCCTGCACCAGCATAGAAGGGGATTCTTTACGGTCAGAGCCGTGAGACTCTGAAACTCTCTGGGAGAGGAAGTGGTGATCTCCAACTCACTTAATGAGTTTAAGAGAGGCCTGGACGCCTTTCGGGTGACAATAAAATTACATCTTATGCTTAGTTAATTAATCCAGGGATTTAATCTGACTGCCAGATTGGTGTCGGGAAGTGAATTTTTCCTCAATGATGTAAATTGGCCTATACTGCATGGTTTTTTTTTTGCCTTCCCCTGGATCAACGCTGCGGAATAGCTGCAGTGCACAAGAAATAGGCTGAACTGGATGGACGCTTGTCTTTTTTCGGCCTTATAAACTATGTAACTATGTAACTATGATAATGAGGGGAAATGCAGCAGCCTTGTGAGTAATACATTTCAAGGGAGTGTTATCAATTGCAATCACAGAAATAGGTGATGACAAAGGTTTGGTTTTTAATTTAAGGTTTTCCAAAAACCCTTTATCAATCACATTAAGTTTTGAACCACAATCCACAAATACCTGAAATTCAATCAAATTTTCCTGCAAAGTAGTACTCCCAGAAAGAAATACTCCTGCAGAGCATAAACAAGCTATACGGGCGTAACTGACTTTTTTTTTTCTTTACTTAAACAAAGCTCACAATATTTAATCAAATGGTCAGCTTTGCCACAATAAAGACACAATCCCTCGGCGAACCTCCAGTCTCTTTCCTGAGAGCGGAGTGACATCGCTCCAACCTCCATCAGTTCTCTGCCGTCAGAGCATATTTTCTGGGGACTAGGACCTGACATTACAGGAGTCTTTACCTCATTCACCCTGGACCTCAGTCTCCTGTCCACACGAACAGCTAACTGCATGGCATCCTGCAGAGTCTCAGGTGCGGGGAATGCAATTAGCAGATCCTTAACCCTTTCACTCAGAACAGCAAGAAATAAACATTTCAGCGCAAGATCATTCCATTTGACTTCTGAAGCCCTTCTCCTGAAGTGTGTGCAATAATTTTCAACATCACCTGACCCCTGATTCGAACGCCTGAGTTCTGCCTCAGCAGATGAGATTCTATCAGGATCGTCATATAATAGCCCCATAGCAGAAAAAAATTCTTCTGCAGACCTTAAACACGGATCATTAGGTTGGAGAGAAAAGGCCCACCCCTGTGGTTCATTGAGCAAAAGTGACATTATAAAACCAATGAACTGTGATTCATTCCCAGAGGACCTTGGTCTCAAACGAAAATATAACAAACAAGCATTTTTAAAGGAAAAAAAATCTTGCTGTTTACCATAAAAAACATCAGGCAGTCCCACATGGGGTTCCACAAAATGCGCTCCAGAACAGCTACTCATGTGTTGCTGTAGCTCGGCCACCTCCAGAGACAATCCCTGCAAGCGTTGAGCCAAATCCTGGATGGAAACTATACTAATCCACGAATTTTTTTCCTTATAGTTTTTTGGGCTGGACTTACTGTTATGATCTGCAACAAGTACTAAGGAAAGATAGGGGAAAGCTGTCCCTACAATAAGACTAAGCTGAATCCCTACGATGTAGCGGGCTGACTGTTCCTAGCGAACAGACCCGCCTTAGTCCTCGGTTAGTCTTAACGAAGACCATAGCATAAGGGGAGGAGTCCCTAAAAGAACTAAGGACTGGGACAAAAATGGGAAACCTCCTAAACAGAGAAGTTGTTGCAGAACACAAAATGAAAAACTGACAAAAAGGTACTAGAGGTCCCAGAAGGACCAAGCCAACTGACAGAGAAAGGCACCGAAGCACCTGGCTAGAGAAACAGTCAAGCACTGAAGTCCAGCACAGCCAAAAGAGCGGAGCTGGAATATAAAGGCAGATGGTCACGTGACCGCAAAACACAAGATGGAAAAAACAAACAGGAGGGTTCTAACACCTACATCACTAAGTTCCTCAATCTCTCACTACCCTGAGATTTCCAATACTCCTCCCCACTTCAGGCTGACCTTACAGTTAACCCTGACATAACTGTCGGTCCCTGCAATTGTTGCTGGGCAGACTTAACCTTTCACCTACATTCTATACAACAGTATAAAGGAGGACAGAGACATTTTGCGCCCGTTGGTTAGTACTGCAGCCCACAGGGAAATTAACACTTGTTACAACAGAAAAACATATCAGGTACAAAACATTATTCACATCCTACATATTATATATCACAGCAGTATTGATGTCTTCAGGGGGGAAAACGGCAGCTGGTCCATCTCCTCACAGGCTCAACTGGTGAGATGGATTCTCTAAGCTGTAGGTGAGTGTGAGCATCACAGAGCGGACGTGATGATACAGCAGAGCTGGAGTTGTCAAACAGAATGTGGAATGGTGAGAACTAAAGCAGCTGGAAAAACAGGATGACAGGTGGAAAAGTGAAGGCAGGAAGCACTAAATGTAGCAAAGCCAAATGTGCAGATTACTTAAGAACAACAGTGTCTGTCTCCTAAAAATGAATTTACATTCGTGGGAAAAATACTAAACTATCCACGGTTCTTTTGAAGAGGCAAAAAGGTACGAAAGAATCAATATGAACACATGACCTGAAAATCCAATGAGCACAGAAAAAGCCACTGCTCCAAAATGATCAGAAAAATGGCCAGTTACTTCAACATAGCCACCATAGTGTATGAAGGAAGCAAGGGGAGGCTTGCAAGCCAAAGAACATCATATTTATTTATTATGCATTGCTTATATAGCACTATCGTATTCCGAAGCAATTTACATACATTATTATTATTGCTGTCCCCAATGGATCTCACAATCTAAATTCCCCATCAATATGTCTTTTGAGTGTGGGAGGAAACTCGAGTACCGGGATTCTAAGCATGAAGCACTGGGGTGGCTCTGTTAGATGTGCTTTTCTGCCAGAGGAATTGGTGCACTTCATAACAGATCTCAGAAAATGGAGACACAAGACAACTTTTTTTTAGCGAATTTCCAAATTTTTTTGCACCACTTAATTAAAAAACAAAAAACTATGCATGATTGGTATCACTGTCATCATAATGACCTGGAGAACCATATTCCCAGGTCATTTTTATTATCTAATGAACACTGTAAAAGAAAAACCTCAGAACAATTGCAGAAATACACTTTTTTCACAATTTTGCAGCATTTGGAATTTTTATATCGCTCTCCAGTGTATCACATGAAAAAATGAACAGTGTCATTCAGACTTACAACTCTTCCCACAAAAAAACAAGCTGTCAAACAGCTATGTCGACAGAAAAATAAAAGCTATGCCTCTTGGAAGCAGGAGAGGAAGAAACAAAATTTTCAGGATAAGCCTTCCTGTAGGTTTACATAAGGATTAATGCTATTTCTGGATATTATATTGCATGCACTCAGCACTTTCATCAGTTTTCCCCTCAGCAGCCTCTATCTCAACCTCCAATTTGCAATTCACTGTGAGCTAGTGGTAGTAGACTAGTGTTATGATAACGTAGCAACTCACTTGAGAAAATAGTTAACACACTAAAAAACACTACAACTGACTCTGCCGGTTCCTGTACAGACTAAAGATCCTGACCCCGCAGTCCCTAGTGGTTCCTTCATGAGCTGAGATAACCCTAACAGTAGACAATGGCAACTCGGTCCAATGCTGCCCGAAAGGCCATCGAGCGCTTTAGGTTCCTCCTAAGGAACCGGAGGGCAGAGCAAAGTGTAAATCACCTACAAAAGGGAAAGTATCCTGAAATAGAAAGAGATCCCAGAGTGAGTAAAACAAACCACAAAATACAAAATAAAGGATTAAGTATGTACTGTTAGAAAATATGCCGTCTACTTCCTAAATTGAAACAGAACATAGGTGTACGTTAAAGAACATAAACAGCAAAGAGATAAACCCTATCTGATCTTTCACCGACTGGATTAAACTACAGCAGTATGGCTGGACTTCCAATTAAGGCTATCACCAGCAGAAAATACCAGCAGGGGGAAAGTATATAAAGCCGCACCAGAAAGGTGATAGAACAGACAAATGAGTAAATAAAAACACCTGTTATCTTAAAAAGCTAAAAAGACAGAAGCAAGGATAACAGAAACTAAACACCTGGAGAAAAGGTGTATCTACTGTGGCTTGGCAGACAGAGAAGCTGACAACAAAGCACAGGCTCAAGGGTTTGAACCCAGAAGCATGACAACTAGATTCTGTGACATATCCCATACACAACACAGCACACAGAGAGGAATTTCTGTTC
Source organism: Phyllobates terribilis (assembly GCF_046119375.1). Taxonomy (NCBI): domain Eukaryota; kingdom Metazoa; phylum Chordata; class Amphibia; order Anura; family Dendrobatidae; genus Phyllobates; species Phyllobates terribilis. Next base: position 291,421,410 of record NW_027362768.1, on the reverse strand, counting down.
CTTTCCTCTTTTAGCTCATATAGAAAAGCAGCAGTATGGAGGAAATTCTAGAGCAATAATGATCATTGTATATGTGAATGCTGCACTGGAGTGAGGTAAAAGACTTGTCGGAAAGGTCAGCACCACCTATCTGTGTCTCCCTCTATTTTGCAATTCACTGTGAACTAGTTGTAGGAGACTAGATGCCGTGACATCTTCCCTACACAACACAGCACACAGAGAGAAATATTGGGTCCTTTTCTTTTTAGCACACATAGAGAAGCAGCAGCAGCATGAAATCCAGCACTGGAGTGACGTAAAAGATTCGTTAGAAATCTCAGCACCATCTATCTGCGTCTCCCTCTAATTGTTTCTTCACTCTTCTCTACTCCACTCCATTCTCTCTCCATAAAGTATAATATAATCATATGACACCACAGAATGCTGACAGTCTGTCTTGTCTGAACAAGATGGATTTTTGCTGTTTTTACAGAGGGGATGACTAGTTCAGGAGACAGGGGTGCAGGTGTGGGGGTGTGAGGGTGGAGGGGAAGAAGTGTCTGATAAGCAGGGAAGGAAACAGATTGCTCTGATAAGTTATATTAAAAAGTTTCTTATATTCACCTGCACTATTCATATATGAAAAGTTTATTAAAACTATAGTTTCTATATAAGCCTGAGTTATTCTACGACAGGCTGTGCACTCAGGAGACAGACTGAGATCTGGTGATCACTAGTGATGAGCGAGCATGCTCGCTACTGCTCAGTACTCGCCCAAGCATCTCACTGTTCGAGATGCTCAGCGCTCAGCGAGTACTTTCTGGATGCTTGGGCGGGAGTTCGAGTCCCCACCCCGCATATTTGGCGCTGTTTAGACAGCGAATAAACATGTGGGCATTGCCTGCCACTCACTGTAATGTTGCAGCCATGTTGTTTGTGGCATTAAAGTGATTAGCTGGCCGCATAGCGTCATCGGGTCTATATAAGACCTGGTGACCCTATGCTCGTTACAGTCTACCCTTCAGACAGGCAAAGTAGGGAGAGGTGCTGCTGAGATAGGGAGAGAATTGGCGGTGTATTTAGTTTGGTAATAGTATAGGTATACCAGAGCAATATACATCTCAACTAACAGTCCTTCTAAAGACTAATCCAGATGCATATTATTAATCCTGGTGATAGCAGAGGTTGGGCAGGCAGAGTTTGTGGAGAGTGTATAGAGAAGAATAGAGTCCATTGCACTTTTTGTCTGCTTCTGTTACTGATATCCATAACCCTAGATATCAGGGCTAATATTCTTTTTGCTCTTAATCCTGATTATTTGCTTGAAAAGCAATATAATACACCATTTTTACTGTTCCATTTGCTTGTTAGCAGCATACAGCCAGATTTGTTTCATTTTATTCACATTGCTGTATTGTGGAAGCAGAGGAACTTGTCCATCATAAGACGTGATCCAATATTACTGCGGTAATAATCGTGACATTTTGGGGAGCATGCCGAATATTATACTCCATTTAAAGTCTGCCAGTTGTGTGTTGTTCAACCTATTCACTCTTGGTCACTGACCAACACCATACTACAAGGCCACTGCCTAAAACCGTGGTCATCAGACATGATCCGATATTACTGCGATAATAATTGTGACATTTTTGGAGCTTGCCAAATATTATACTCCATTTAAAGTCTGCCAGTTGTATATTGTTCAACCTATTCACACTTTGTCACTGACCAATACCATACTACAAGGCCACTGCCTAAAACCGTGGTCATCATGCGTGGTCAAATATTACTGCGGTAATAATTGTGACATTTTTTGGAGCGTGCCAAATATTATACTCCATTTAAAGTCTGGCAGTTGTGTGGTGTTAAACCTATTCATATGTGGTCACTGACCAATACCATACTACAAGGCCACTGCCCAAAACCGCTGTCATCAGACGTGATTCAATATTACTGTGGTAATAATTGTGACATTTTTTAAAGCGTGCCAAATATTATACTCCATTTAAAGTGTGCCAGTTGTGTGTTGTTCAACCTATTCACACTTGGTCTCTGACCAATACCAGCCTACAAGGCCACTGTCTAAAACAATAGTCATCAGACTGGTTCCGATATTACTGCGGTAATAATCGTGTCATTTCTTGGAGCGTGCCAAATATTTAACTCCATTTAAAATGGGCAAAGCGCATGGCAAGGGATGGGGAAGTGGACGTGATGGTGATGGTGCATGCGGAGGCGAAGGCCATGGGCAAGATGAAACTGTGCCTGCTGAGGGAGCAAAACACCCACCCACATCATGTCGAGCTACCTTCCTGTCCCAATTTCTAGGGGGCCACGGAACACCACTCTTGAAGCCAGAACAATGTGAAAAGGTTGTTGGTTGGATAGCTGATAATGCTTCCAATCAGTTTGCCACCGCCACCACCCTGTCTTCCACATGGTCAAATCTCAGTAGTGGTGAGTCTGTACCACATATTCCTCACCCTGATCCTCCTTCCTCCCACCATGCCGAGTGCCCGGAGACAAGTGATCCCACAATTGGACACTCCGAAGAGCTGTTCACTTTTCCATTTATAGATTTGAGCCTGTCGCCCGGCCCGCTTCAAGCGGGGCAAGAGGAGATCACATATAGCGATGGCCAAATATTTGAGCAGCCACGGTCACACAAAGGCGATGGTGGGAAAGTGCAATTATTGTTGCAAGAGGTGGATGATGATGATGAGACACAATTGCCAGCAAGTCTGGAGGAGGCCTAGGCTGCGTATATGGAAGACGAGGTTGTGGACGATGAAGTCACTGACCCAACCTGGCAAGGTGACATGCAGCGCGAGGACAGCAGCGCAGAGGGGGAGGGAGGCATAGCATCACAACAGGCATAAAAAAGCAGCAGGGGGGGCCAAAAACACAAGTCGGGCAACTGTTCCCCGGTACACCAGCACGAGGGTAGTTACCAACTGTTACTGAAGGTCTTCCCGAGTCTGGCTTTTTTTCAAAGACTGTCCAGTTAACCCTAAAAAGACCATTTGCAACATCTGCCATGCCAGCATCAGCAGGGGCAGAAAAACTACCTGCCTGACCACCACCAACATGCTCAGGCACATGACAACAAAGCACCTGACTAGTTGGGCTGAACGCCAGGGTCCACAAACAGTGTCTGCGGGTGACACCACTGTCTGTTGCGCTATTTTGCGTGCTTGCCAATCCCTTGACCATGGCGCAGGCAAAGTTGCCTCCCGCCCTGCACCTGTCATTGCACACTTGCAACCATCACCATCAGCAACCTCGTCCTTGTCCCAGCGAAGCGTTCAGTTGTCCCTAACCCAGTCCTTTGAACGCAAGCGCAAATACGCAGCCAACCACCCACAGTCCACAGCACTAAACTGACACATTTCTCGAATGCTTGTACTTGAAATGTTGCCTTTTAGTCTTGTGGAGTCAGAATCTTTCCGCAACCTCATGGCGGCGTCCGTCCCTATGTATTCGATCCCCAGCCATCACTATTTCTCCCAGTGTGCCGTCCCCGCCTTACACAAGCACATGTCCCAGAACATTTCCTGTGCCCTCAACAACTCAGTTTCTGAGAAGGTCCACCTAACCACGGACATATGGACAATTGCTTGTGGCCAGAGACGGTACACCTCACTAATGGCACACTGGGTTAATACAGTGGAAGCCGGGACCCAATCAGACCTTGGGACGGAACACGTCCTCCAGATGCTGAGGATTGTGGGCCCTGGGTCAATCAGGGTTGCCCCCACATTCTACAGCTCCTGAACCTCCTCCTCCTCTTCAGCCTCCATCTCCGAAATGACCACATCAGTCGGAAGCTGGAAGCACTGCATCACTGCCTTGGCCAAGCAGCAACAGGCTGTGCTGAAGCTAATATGTTTAGGTGACAAACCGCACACAGCTGCAGAGTTGTTGACAGCTGTAACAGACCAGGCAGATCTGTGGCTGTCACCGCTGAACCTTCAGCCAGGCATAGTCGTGTGTGACAATAGCCAGAACCTGGTGGCGGCTCTGAAGCTTGGCAACCTTGCACACATACCATGCCTGGCCCATGTGCTCAACCTAGTGGTTCAGCAGTTTCTCAAAACCTACCCAGATCTGCCTGAGCTGCTTGTCAAAGTACGCTGTGTGTGTGACCATTTCAGAAAGTCCCCTACAGCTTCCACCGCCCTCGCCATGCTTTCATAGCGTTTGCAGCTTCCAGCTCACCGACTGGTGTGCGATGTGACCACGCTTTGAAACTCAACGTTGCATATGTTGGGAAAAATTTATGAGCAACAGAGGGCTGTTGTTGAGTACCAGCTTCAACACGCCCATCAGTATTCAGGTCAGCCTCTGCACATAAGAGCTGATGAGTGGGCTTTGAGAACTCCACCAAGATGGTGAGCGGCGATGACGCCATAATTAGCGTCACCATCCCGCTTCTCTGTCTACTGAAATGCTTGCTGCTCACAATTAAAGGGGAGGCATTGCAGGCGAAGTACGATGAGATGGAACAAGGAACCATACAGTGTGATGTCACACAGCCCAGCCTCATCTCATTTCAATGCGGATTTGGAGATAATGAGGAGGAGGAAGAAGAGGAACAGGAGCTGTTTTCGAGCACTACAGATGGTATTACCCTCACAACAGTCATACCATTTGTTCAGCGTGGATGGCCTAAGAATAGGGAAAATGAGGAGGAGGACCAGGAGGAGGATGTAGGAGGAGAGCATGGACAATCATCCTCTTGATCAGGACAGGGAAGTCTTGGCTGTTGGCAGTCTGTCACACATGGCTGACTTTATATTCCGCTGCCTTTCCAGTGACCCTCGCATTGTACACATTTTGGGTGACAGTAATTACTGGTTGGTCACACTTCTAGACCCACGCTACAAGGAGAATTTTCTATCCATCCTGCCCGTGGCAGAGAGGCCATTGCAGAATTATAAAAAAAATTTCTATCTGAAAACGCTGACAGCAGAGGTCACAGTTTGTTGGACAACCAAGGAGTACAGGCGAGGAAGTATGATGTAGCAGAGGTAGGGGAACACTGTCAAAGGTGTGGGACAGTTTTATCAGCCCCTCCCAGCGCCCAGGCCCTGATGCGCTGAGTACTCTGACAAGGAGGAAAAAGTTTTGGAAGATGCTGAAGGAGTACCTTCCTCTGTGCCTTATAACTATTGAGCATCCAAGCTGGACACATGGCATGAACTGGCTCTCTACGCCTTGGAGGTCCTGGCTAGAGATGAGCAGTGTTCGACTAGAACTGTTCGCCAATCTCAAATTCGAGCTGTTTTGGGCGGTGTTCGAGTCGTTCGACGAACGTGAACAATTTGCAAAAAAATCGGCTGTTCGAGGTTATGTTCGATAACTGTTCGTGCACCAAAAGCGTAACTGGATTTTTTCACATCATGCAGGGATTGTCTGCCACTCACTGTAATGTCACAGCCATGGTGGTTGTGGCATTACAGTGATTGCCCAAATCGATGGGAACAGTGCTCACAGTGAAACATGAAAAGCCGGCAATTCAGCAGTGGCATACACCAGTACCTGACAATTTAGAACAGAAAGAATAGAGCATCACACATAGATTAGATAGATAGAAACATGTCAGTCACATATATAAGAAGTACAGTGACAGTGTTGGTTACTGTACTTGTCATTTAGTGTTAAAGGATTTAGTAAAAAAAATAATAGTGTTTTCATGCACCGTCTCTTTAAAAAAGCCAGCCAGCAATTCAGCATCGGTACCCGACAATTTAGAACAGAAAGGATAGAGCATCACACATAGATTAGATAGATAGAAACATGTCAGTCACATATATAATAAGTACAGCGATAGTGTTGATTACTGTACTTGTCATTTAGTGTTAAAATAAAGGATTTATTAAAAAAAAATTGACGTGGGGTTCCCTGTAATTTTAGTCTCTAGCGGAGGTTAAGCAGATGGCTGGGGCAGATGTTTGAAGCCTGGGAAGGGGGTAATACCCACGGAGCTTCCCAGGCTACTAGTATCAGCCCCCAGCTGAATACCTAGCCTTTACTAGCTATTAAAATGGGGGACCCCCCCAAAAAAATGACGTGGGGTCCCCCTTATTTTAATAGCTAGCAAAGGCTAGGCAGACAGTTGGGGGCTGATATTAATAGCCCAGGAAGGGTGCCATGAATATTGGCCCCCTCCCAGGCTAGAAACACCAGCCGTCAGCCACCCCAGAAATGGCGCATCCATAGGATGCGCCAATTCTGGCACTTAGCCTCACTCTTCCCACTGCCCTGTAGCGGTGGCAGTGGGGTAATAGGGCTGGGGTTGATGTCAGCTTATAATGCCAGCTGACATCAAGCCCAGGTTAGTAATGGAGAGGCGTCTATAAGACACCCCCATTACTAACCCCATAATCAAAGTTAAAAAACCCCACAAACACCCAGAATAAAGTCCTTTAATTGAAATAAACACACAATTCTTTATTGTTCTAAATTAAACCATACTTACCATCACGCCCATTCCAGCTGAAGCCAATGTCTTCTGCAATAAAAGTAAAATAATAAACCAACATCATCCTTATCTTTCCATGGTTCCCAGGACGGCTCCAGCTCTGCTACATTCACATGACAGGCTGGATCGCAGCCAAAAGCGATGACTCCTCCGGTCCACTGCACTCGGCTCTTGCTCCCAGTCCTGGAGGCAGGGGCCTGGACCCTCTCAAACTGCTCTTGTGGCGCCCCTGAGGGTTCAGTCGCCACAGAGGTACTGCATCTCACCCAGAGGTGTGGTATCTCCTTCTCTCAGGTAAGGAGGGAGTGTTGCCCGGAACCCCAACACCTGCATCCAACACTACACTGCTCCAGGCCGGCTGGAAGGGCAAGATGCAATGTATTTTTCTGCTGAGCCCTGTCCCTGGCTGGAGTGGGGGGAACCCAAAGGTAGGGGGAACCAGTAGTGAGTGTGGGTGGAGGAAGTAGTTTAGGGGAGCACCATAGTAGTAGGTATATAAAGGGAAGCCATCTTAGGGTGGCAGGTTAGTTGAGTAAGAGGAGTGAGTGAAGTCAGTCCGGGAGCAGAGTCTCTTTAGGAGCTCTGCTCCACAAGTAGGGCCCAGTCCTAGAGGCCCAGGTGGGGAGCAGAGGAGTAGGCTCCATTCTAAGAAGGGATCCTAGGGGGTACGGCGAGTGCAGGATGGCACCTGTACGTCCCGCATCTGTCAGAAGAGAGAGGGATTGTAGGCCGGAAGAAGGGGACCGGCCCCTGGTCCATCCGTGCTACTCTACGTCTCGGCTGGGAAAACCGGAGGCTTCTGGCTTCTATAGCCAGTTGCCGAAGCCTCATTCTAATCCCCGTGAGGGTCAAGCAGGTCTGGAACTCCGACGAGACAGGAGGGACTTCAGAGCACCCGAGCGGGATTGAGAGTGGGAAGCGCAGGGCTGGAGTGAGAAAGACCCAGCGTGAAGACGGTCTAGCTAGGAACACAAAGTGGGGTTCTGCCAGGTACTCCTGATCTGCCTGAGGAAGTGCTGAACCCCGGCCTGATGAACGCAGCGCGACGTGGGAGGCTGACACCTGTACAGTGCACCAGTGGAACTGTCATAAGAACTGTGAGTAAAGACTCGGATGACTGCACCGTACTGCCTCCGTCCCTTCTTTCATCTGCGCCATCTCTCCCTCCCAGCACTACAACGCCCAGCGCTACCTACACACCTTACACTGCCCTGGAGCTAGCTCTACCTGTGGAGAGCCACACCATCCCTGCCTCCGTAACACCAGCTCCAGAGGACTGCTCCGCAGCGGCGGCTCCCTTTGGCCGCAATCCACAGGTGGCGTCACGAACTTTCCCAAAAACCCATATAAATAGAAGTCCCCCTTTTTACTGACCGCCCTGGGTCACGGACCGGGCCAGCTACCGTGACATCCCCCAGCAACCGGAGGCCCGGCTGCTGAGTACCCCACGGCCCAGGGGGCGCGTCACTCTGCTGAGCAGGACCCAGCTCTGCTTTCCTGCGCAAATGTCCTCGTCTCTTCCTCTCTCTACCCACATCACCAGTCTCTAGGTCACCTGACCTCCCAACTCTCACTCTGGACCCGCCCCCAGCTTCCCAGTCACCTGACTCCTGTGCTCGCAGTCTGTCTTCCCCCTGCAACCAGAGGCACGGCCCCGGCAGTTCCAGATCCCTTGCTCTGAAAGTACTTACACCCCGGTCTTCCCCCTTACAAGCACATGTAGATTTTAAAGAGTCAAGTTGAACGTGGAAGGGAAGATGAGCATGTTAATTTACACCCATGTTAACAAGAACATCTGAAGGAACTAATACTCCACCTGAGCACACTCTTATGGATGTGTTTCTGGCAATCACTACAGGCAAGACTGCTTCTATAAACTTCTTAACCTGGATGATGACCTCAAAAGACGAATAATAAATCACACAGAAACTGCTGTGTTGGGTAAACAAGTGGCCACAGCTTTATTAATTATCAGGAAACCAACCACAATCATTTATCCCTATTTTATTATAAACTCAAACAAAGAACATGCCCATCACTGATGAACAGTGAGCATGTAATTTTAAGGGCCAAAATTTACCGCCAGCTGTGACAATTAACATCATAATACTAAAATTAAAAACCACCAAAAAGGGGGAAGGAGGGTGGGTGTTATCCTCAGGTCAAAGGTGGGAAAGAGGGTGATTTATTCCCGCCCAAAACCCTATATACCCCTTGATGATCCTCCCTCTTTCCCAAAACCCAATCAACTTCTTTGTTTTCTTTCAAAAACCCCAGCATCACATCCCACTTATCCATATTTAACTCTCGCAGCCCTGGCCCCTTCACTAGTCATTATGGTGCCTGCAATACCACTCAGATCTCCTTATCTGTGCAAGTTAGATACTGTATATGAACGAGGAAATGGGGATGATAAAACTCAGGTTGCAAAAGGCATCTAAGCGCATTTTGGTGGCGGAAGGCTGTATAAGTGATATAGAGAACAAGATTGCGCCAATGCAAAAAGATGTCCGTAACCATGAACAGCTAATCGGAGACCTGTAATTGAATGCAGATGACCTTAAAAATAGATTACATTGGAAAATGTTTGCCTTATGGGGGTTCTTGAAAGAATTGAAGACACAAATCCTGTTGAATATTCTGGGGACTGTCTGCAATCTATGTATGAAAAAGATGTCCTATCTCCCCGATAAACAGTACACAAAGCTCCCACCCGACCTTGCTTCCAAGGGGCCGTCCTTATCAGATTAATATGAATGGATGGATCCCTTCTGAATCCATGCTGATGCTGGGTCAAAAGATTATTTTCAATGAGTCACTCCAGAATGCCATCTCTTAGAAAAACCTTCAAATATTTGTCCCTCAAAGGAAGACTACAATAGTAGGAGATTTGTGTCATTATTCGCACCATTTGTTAGCGGTCTTTTTTTATAAATCTAAACTATGGCCCCGATTCATCAAAGTGACTTAGAAAATTATGTTTTTTATAATTTGCACATCTGTTTTGGGCACTGCTGCAAGAATGGACGGAGCTGGAGAGCAGATGCGGCAGGATGGAGCGTGGCTATTGTGACATGCAGAAGTAGTGCTGTTGCTTCAAAAGCATCCAGCAACTATTAGAAGTAACACAAGCACAGGAGACAGGAAGTGTTGTGCTCCAGAAGCATCCAGCAACTAGAGAGGTTAACACAGTCACAGGAGACAGGGAGTGTTTTAGCAGAGCCCCAGGGGGATTGTGGGAGAGTTGTTTACTGTCTGGCTGGAGCCGAAGATAAAGGTGGTGTGCGATCTGTATCGCACAGAAGGCAAGGGAACAGAATTCAGGTCAGGAGGGAAGCTAAACACAGGTCAGATAGACTCCCTGAGCTAACAGTGTGGAGTATCATCAGGCAGAAAGATAAGGACTGGAAGGAATCATGTCATATGGATCTTCTCCCTCATCAACCCCCCCCCTCCATCTCCATGCAGGATAAAGAATGCTGTGTACTATTGAGTCCCTGTGAAGGAAAAGTCTGTGGTTGTGTATGCATAAAAGTGTGCTGCTAAGAGATCTAATCTTTGCTGAATTATGCTACTGAAGAGACTGATGTTAGTGTGCCTGCTTTATTAGACTATACTGTATTGAAGATTGTTGCTATAATATCCCTGAATCGCACTGGCCGTGCATCAGATTAAATTCCACTGTTAATCTGTTGAAAAAGACTCTTGTCAGATGTGTCTGGTCAGCAACTGAATCTATTGGGTGCCTAAGAGAAGCTGCAGCCTATGGTTGCCCTGAGTAATGGTTCCTCCAGGATTCCAAAGAATTCATGAAACCTGTCTCGCCCTATCTGAACCTAGCGGCGTGCATGTAACACTATGCCTATTTATCAAATTCATCAACAGAGGCCGCATTTATTATGCTAGAAATGTTACTTCAGTCCATAGCTAGGCGTATGAAGGCACATGCAATGGATAGAATGTGCCAAATTCATTAAGTGGAGTGTGCCTCTTAATGAATTTGGCGCATCTTATTCCCTTCAATAAGACTAGCGTATGAAATGCCTATTTGTGTTTTGGAGACCTCAATCTTATAATAATCTATATATAGCGCCAACATATTCCGCTTAAATTTACATAAATTATCATTGCCTACCCCATTGGGGCTCACAATCTAAGTTCCCTATCAGTATGTCTTTGGACATACTTGCAGATGTTGTCCTTGGTTGGATTTGAACCCAAGACCCCAATGCTACAAAACAACAGTGCTAACCACTGAGCCACCGTGCTGCCCGATATTCTACTCCCTTTCCAAATCTGGCCATAAGTAAAAAAAATAACTCACAAGTTTTATTGCTAAAATGATGATACAATTTGCAAAAGTTTTCTTTTCATGAGTGTTCTTAAAGTGGTTTTCCAGCCTTACAATATTGATGGATCCTTGGATACCCTGCTCTCCCACCAATCAGTTGCTTTCAGCCAGATGTAAACTATACCATACTGTATAATTTTCACAGGTTGTAATGCGGAAAAATCAATGCTTGACGACAACTTAGCGCACCATAGAAAATATTCAGCTTTTGCCATACCCTCTTTTGTAGACCACTATCCATCCATGCCCATTCCCCACCCTTACACACTCAGTTTCCCTCCCAGAATATGCGATTGGGTACCAGGGCACAGGAAACTTCCTGGATAAAGGAATTGCAGATCAGCTTATTTTCACTTTAATGGAAACTCATCTGCAGTAGATGTTTTTTTAAAATAAAATATTGATGAAGCTGCATTTTCCTGTCCTTGGGGACACGTAGAATGCGATGCACAAAATCTCCAGGGATGCAGCAGTAACAACACATTATATTAAATTTATTTTATGCAAATTGCATCAGTTAATTTCTGCACACATACATGTCCGCTAGGTGTCATTTGCAGCTGGCAGTCAGATATTCCCTAGCAAACCCTTTATGTGAGAGTGCTAAATGCAAAACTGCATCTGTGCTGCTCAGGCAAACAAAAACACAATATTTGCTTGTCTAGTAGGACCCCTGGTGATCGTTAGAGGCATTACATGAAAAAATTGCAGTTTCAAGACAGCGACTGTTACAATATATTTATACTATAGAGTGATACAAACATGGAAAGAGATAATATGGAAGTCAAGTAGCTGCACTATGCACTGTGACACATTTTTAGTATATTTGCAGTGAAACTATGGTCATAAGTATTTTAAAAAGTATTTAGATTAAACCTTAATGAAGACCATCCCAGTTCCAGAGACAATTTAGAAAAGTCCATTCCTACATCATGGGTGAAAGGGAAACCCAGGACGCGTGAAAAATCCAGGACAATCTTGAAAAAGACTCTCAATACAGATTGGTAGTTTGAAGGCTGTAACAGAAGACACAACTTAGTTACCCATGGGATACTTCCCTGGCACAATGAGAGAAGAAGAGGTAAGAATAAGGTAGAAAAGAGAAATTATTATTGAAGGAGTTGTCCTGTTCATTAAAGAATGGGGACAAGGCTACTTTTGTTTTAAGGTAGCAAAGAAATGCCAGGCTCACACTTATAGAGTTCTCTCTGCTGTCCGTTTTAGTGTTTGGAGTTCGGATGCTGATAGAGAGATTATGTTGGGGTACTATGCTTCATTTGACAGACCCCTAGCCCTTATTATGACCATTTTACACCACCAAAGTTTGGGTTCCATTGATTTCTATGAGGTTCAGGTTCAAGTTCAGGTAGAGTTCTGGTACCCGAATTTTGGACTAAAGTTCAGTTGAACCCGACCATCCACGGGTCAGCTCATCCCTAGTTGGGACAGCCTCTTTAGACACTTGTTTGGATTCTCATCCCTGAACGACCTATAAGCTGATAACATGGGCAGGAACATTGCAGATAAAATATAATGTTGGTAAGTGTATTCGATCTAAGCATAAGGTTATTACTGTATGTATATCAAATGGAATAAAACTAGAAGAAAATGAACGAGAGAGAGATAGAGACTCTGCTTCCTTTGGTGGTCACTTAGCCCTTACTATGACTATTTTACAGCCCTTTTACAGCACCATCTGTGCTGGCACTATGTCAGTCAGAGTTGCCCCCACAGTGTACAGCTCCTGCGCATCATCCTCCTCCTCCTCCTCATGTTCAGCCTCCATCTCAGATATCACCACATCAGTTACAAGCTGGGAGCACTGCAGTACTGCCTCCGCCAAGCGGCAACAGGCTGTGCTGAAACTCATAAGCTTAGGTGAGAAACCTCATACTGCTTGTGAGTTGTGGACAGCTGTGAAAGAGCAGGCAGATCTGTGGCTGAGACCGCTGAACCTACATCCAGGCATGGTCGTGTGTGACAATGGCCGTAACCTGGTGGCGGCTCTGAGGCGAGGCGAGATCACACACGTACCATGCCTGGCTCATGTGCTTAACCTCGTGGTTCAGCATTTTCTTAAATCGTATCCCGAGTTGCCAGATCTGCTCATCAAAGTACGCCGCCTGTCAGCTTATTTTCGCAAGTCGGCTACTGCTTCCGCCGCCCTTGATGTGTTGCAGCAGCGTTTGCAGCTTCCATCACACCGACTGGTGTGTGATGTCCACACACATTGGAACTCTACCCTCCACATGTTGCAAAGGATTTGTGAGCAGAAGAGAGCAGTTGTGGAGAACCTGCTGCAACAAGGCCGTCGATATTCAGGTGAGACTCCACACATAAGACCTCAGGAGTGGACCTGGATGTCTGACATATGTACCATCTTGACAAACTTTGAGGAGTCTACCAAGATGGTGAGTGGCGATGACGCCATCATTAGCGTCAGCATTCCACTTGTCTGTCTTTTGCAACATTTTCTGCAGAGAATTAAAGAGGAGGCATTGCAGCGAGAGTATGATGAGATGGATCAAGAAGCCGTAGCGGTCAATTACACACAGCCCAGCCTCATCTCATCCTAACGTGCATTGGGGGACAATGAGGGAGAGGAGGAGGAGGAAGAACAGGGGCTTGTATCATGCGCTGTAGACGGTAGTACCAGTACAACAGTCATACCGTCGGTTCAGCGTGGGTGGCCTGAGGACAGGGGGGGAGGAGGAGGAGGAGAGCATGGTCAGTCGTCATCTTGGTGAGGACACGAAAGTCTTGCCCATTACCAGTCTGGCACGCATGGCTGATTTTATGTTACGCTGCCTTAACCGTGACCCTTGCGTTGTCAAAATGTTGAGTGACAGTCATTACTGGTTGGTGATACTTTTAGACCCCCGCTACAAGGAGAACTTTCACTCTCTTATTCCTGAGGTGGAGAGGTCTACAAAAATGGGGCAGTACCAGAAGGCCCTTGCAGCAGAACTGTTAAAAAATTCCCATCTGAACACGCTAGCGGCAGAGGTCACAGTTCGTTGCCCAACCAAGGAATACATGCGAGAGAGACACAACTCCAATCCAGCAAAGGCAGGGGAACACTGTAAACATTCTGGGACAGTTTTCTCAGACCCTCCCTTCGAACAGACCCTGAGGCGCGGGGTACTCACACATGGAGTGGAAAATTTCAAAAGATGGTGAGAGAGTACCTTTCCGACCGTTCCATCATCCTCCGTGATTCCTCTGTGCCTTTTAATTATTGGGTATCCAAACTGGACACTTGGAATGAACTCGCTCTGTACGCCTTGGAGGTCCTGGCCTGCCCTGCCGCTAGCGTGTTATCGGAGCGTGTTTTTAGTGCCGCTGGGGGAATTATAACTGATAAGCGCACTCGCCTGTCAGCTGACAATGCTGACAAGCTGACCCTTATCAAAATGAGCAAGGGCTAGATTGGGCCAAACTTCTCATCACCACCAAATGACAGCAGAGTAACATAAAGTCAAATCCACTGTGTTATTTTGGGAGGTGTATTCCCATGCACCTCTTCACACCCACACATGGGTATACGCTTCCTCATTTTGGCTGTTTTCTGTTCTTCTCATTATCCTCAGCCTCCACCACCACTATACCACCAGGGTGACCGTGGTCCGTGTTGCCATTATTGAAAGTTCCTCAGTCCTAATTTTTGGCAGCTTTGCTTGGAAGGCATAAGAAAAGACTGTGGGACACCCACTCCCCAATAATGGGAATAATATTTTTAAGATGCTGTACTGTATGACTCTTGTAAGGGACATTCAAACCATCTTGTTAAGCTACTGGGACATCCACGTCTCTTCCGAGGGGCATTAAAACCGTCTTGTTAAGCTACTGTGACCTCCATGTCTCTTTCGAGGGGCATTAAAACCATATTGTTAAGCTACTGTGACCTCCACCACTTTTTCCGAGGGGCATTCAAACTGTCTTGTTAAGCTACTGGGACCTCCACATCTCTTTCGAGGGGCATTAAAACCGTCTTGTTAAGCTACTGCGACCTCCACCACTTTTCCGAGGGGCATTCAAACCGTCTTGTTAAGCTACTGGGACCTCCACGTCTCTTCCGAGGGGCATTAAAACCATCTTGTTAAGCTACTGTGACCTCCACGTCTCTTCCGAGGGGCATTAAAACCGTCTTGTTAAGCTACTGTGACCTCCAGGTCTCTTTCGAGGGGCATTAAAACCGTCTTGTTAAGCTACTGTGACCTCCACGACTTTTCCAAGGGGCATTAAAACCGTCTTGTTAAGCTACTGTGACCACCACCACTTTTCCAAGGGGCATTAAAACCGTCTTGTTAAGCTACTGTGACCTCCACCACTTTTCCAAAGGGCATTAAAACCGTCTTGTTAAGCTACTGTGACCACCACCACTTTTCCAAGGGGCATTAAAACCGTCTTGTTAAGCTACTGTGACCTCCACATCTCTTCCGAGGGGCATTAAAACCGTATTGTTAAGCTACTGAGACCTCCACGTCTCTTTCGAGGGGCATTAAAACCGTCTTGTTAAGCTACTGTGACCTCCACCACTTTTCCAAGGGGCATTAAAACCGTCTTGTTAAGCTACTGTGACCTCCATCACCTTTCCAAGGGGCACTAAAACCGTCTTGTTAAGCTACTGTGACCTCCACCACTTTTCCAAGGGGCATTAAAACCATCTTGTTAAGCTGCTGCGACCTCCACCACTTTTCCGAGGGGCATTCAAACCATCTTGTTAAGCTACTGGAACCTCCACGTCTCTTCCGAGGGGCATTAAAACCGTCTTGTTAAGCTACTGTGACCTCCACGTCTCTTACGAGGGGCATTAAAACCGTCTTGTTAAGCTACTGTGACCTCCACGTCTCTTTCGAGGGGCATTAAAACCATCTTGTTAAGCTACTGTGACCTCCACGACTTTTCCAAGGGGCATTAAAACCGTCTTGTTAAGCTACTGTGACCTCCACCACTTTTCCAAGGGGCATTAAAACCGTCTTGTTAAGCTACTGTGACCTCCACCACTTTTCCAAAGGGCATTAAAACCGTCTTGTTAAGCTACTGTGACCTCCACATCTCTTCCGAGGGGTATTAAAACCGTCTTGTTAAGCTACTGAGACCTCCACGTCTCTTTCGAGGGGGATTAAAACCGTCTTGTTAAGCTACTGTGACCTCCACTACTTTTCCAAGGAGCATTAAAACCGTCTTGTTAAGATACTGTGACCTCCATCACTTTTCCAAGGGGCATTAAAACCGTCTTGTTAAGCTACTGTGACCTCCACCACTTTGCCAAGGGGCATTAAAACCGTCTTGTTAAGCTACTGTGACCTCCACGTCTTTTCCGAGGGGCATTAAAACCATCTTGTTAAGCTACTGTGACCTCCACGTCTCTTCCGAGGGGCATTAAAACCGTCTTGGTAAGCTACTGTGACCTCCACCACTTTTCCAAGGGGCATTAAAACCGTCTTGTTAAGCTACTGTGACCTCCACCACTTTTCCAAGGGGCATTAAACCGTCTTGTTAATCTACTGCGACCTCCACGTCTTTTCCGAGGGGCATTAAAACCGTCTTGTTAAACCACTCTGAACTCCACAGCTCTTCCAAGGGGCATTGAAATGTTGTTTTTAATTAACTCTAACCTCCACGACTCTTCGAACGGGCATTGGATTTCCTCCTAATATTTGGCAGCTTTTGCTTGGAAGGCATAAGCAAAGACTATGGGAGACCCACTCCCCAATAATGGGAATAATTTTTGTAATATGCTGTACTGCATGGCTCTTGTAAGGGGCATTGCAAGTTCCTCCGTCCTAATTTTTGGCAGCTTTTGCTTGGAAGGCATAAAAAAAGACTATGGGAGACCCACTCCCCAATAATGGGAATAATGTTTGTAATATGGTGTACTGCATGGCTCTTGTAAGGGGCATTGCAAGTAACTTCATCCTAATTTTTGGCAGACTTTGCTTGGAAGGCTTAAGCAAAGATTATGGGAGACCCACTCCCCAATAATGGGAATAATGTTTGCAATATTCTGTGCTGCATGGCTCTTGTAAAGGGCATTGCAAGTTCCTCCGTCCTTATTTTTGCCAGCTTTTGCATGGAAAGCATAAGCAAAGACTATGAGAGACCCATTACCAAATAATGGGAATAATGTTTTTAAGATGCTTTACTGTATGGCTCTTGTAAGGGGCATTAAACCGTCTTGTTAAGCTACTGGGACCTCCACGTCTCTTCCAAGGGGCATTAAAAGCGTCTTGTTAAGCTGCTGTGACCTCCACGTCTCTTCCGAGGGCATTAAAACCGTCTTGTTAAGCTACTGTGACCTCCACGTCTCTTTCGAGGGGCATTAAAACCGTCTTGTTAAGCTACTGTTACCTCCACCACTTTTCCAAGGGGCATTAAAACCGTCTTGTTAAGCTACTGTGACCTCCACGTCTCTTCCGAGGGGCATTAAAACCGTCTTGTTAAGCTACTGTGACCTCCACGTCTTTTCCGAGGGGCACTAAAACCGTCTTGTTAAGCTACTGTGACCTCCACCACTTTTCCAAGGGGCATTAAAACCGTCTTGTTAAGCTACTGCGACCTCCACCACTTTTCCAAGGGGCATTCAAACCGTCTTGTTAAGTTACTGAGACCGCCACGTCTCTTCCGAGGGGCATTAAAACCGTCTTGTTAAGCTACTGTGACCTTCACCACTTTTCCAAGGGGCATTAAAACCGTCTTGTTAAGCTACTGCGACCTCCACCACTTTTCCAAGGGGCATTAAAACCATCTTGTTAAGCTACTGTGACCTCCACGTCTCTTCCGTGGGACACTAAAACCGTCTTGTTGAACCACTCTGAACTCCACAGCTCTTCCAAGGGGCATTGAAATGTTGTTTTTAATTAACTCTAACCTCCACGACTCTTCGAACGGGCATTGCATTTCCTCCTAATTTTTGGCAGCTTTTGCTTGGAAGGCATAAGCAAAGACTATGGGAGACCGCTCCCCAATAATGGGAATGATGTTTGTAATATGCAGTACTGCACGGCTCTTGTAAGGGGCATTGCAAGTTCCTCCATCCTAATTTTTGGCAGCTTTTGCTTGGAAGGCATAAAAAAAGACTCTGGGAGACCCACTCCCCAATAATGGGAATAATGTTTGTAATATGCTGTACTGCATGGCTCTTGTAAGGCGCATTGCAAGTTCCTTCATCCTAATTTTTGGCAGCCTTTGCTTGGAAGGCTTAAGCAAAGACTATGGGAGACCCACTTCCCAATAATGGGAATAATGTTTGCAATATGCTGTGCTGCATGGCTCTTGTAAGGGGCATTGCAAGTTCATCCGTCCTTATTTTTGGCAGCTTTTTCATGGAAGGCATACGCAAAGACTATGAGAGACCCACTACCCAATAATGGGAATAATGTTTTTAAGATGCTTTACTGTATGGCTCTTGTAAGGGGCATTAAAACCGTCTTGTTAAGCTACTGGGACCTCCACGTCTCTTTCGAGGGGCATTAAAACCGTCTTGTTAAGCTACTGTGACCTCCACGTCTCTTCCGAGGGGCATTAAAACCATCTTGTTAAGCTACTGTGACCTCCACGTCTCTTTCGAGGGGCATTAAAACCGTCTTGTTAAGCTACTGTGACCTCCACCACTTTTCCAAGGGGCATTAAAACCGTCTTGATAAGCTTCTGTGACCTCCACGTCTCTTCCGAGGGGCAATAAAACCGTCTTTTTAAGCTTCTGTGACCTCCTCCATTTTTCCAAGGGGCACTAAAACTGTCTTGTTAAGCTACTGTGACCTCCACCACTTTTCCAAGGGGCATTAAAACCGTCTTGTTAAGCTACTGCGACCTCCACCACTTTTCCGAGGGGCATTCAAACCGTCTTGTTAAGCTACTGAGACCTCCACTTCTCTTCCAAGGGGCATTAAAACCGTCTTGTTAAGCTATTGTGACCTTCACCACTTTTGCAAGGGGCATTAAAACCGTCTTGTTAAGCTACTGCGACCTCCACCACTTTTCCAAGGGGCATTAAAACCGTCTTGTTAAGCTACTGGGACCTCCACATCTCTTCCGAGGGGCATTAAAACCGTCTTGTTGAACCACTCTGAACTCCACAGCTCTTCCAAGGGGCATTGAAATGTTGTTTTTAATTAACTCTAACCTCCACGACTCTTCGAAAGGGCATTGCATTTCCTCCTAATTTTTGGCAGCTTTTGCTTGGAAGGCTTAAGCAAAGACTATGGGAGACCCACTCCCCAATAATGGGAATAATGTTTGTAATATGCTGTGTTGCATGGCTCTTGTAAGGGGCATTGCAAGTTCCTCCGTCCTTATTTTTGGCAGCTTTTGCTTGGAAGGCATAAGCAAACACTATGAGAGACCCTCTACCCAATAATGGGAATAATGTTTTTAAGATGCTGTACTGTATGGCTCTTGTAAGGGGCATTAAAACCGTCTTGTTAAGCTACTAGGAACTCCACGTCTCTTTCAAGTGGCATTAAAACCGTCTTGTTAAGCTACTGTGACCTACACTTCTCTTCTGAGGGGCATTAAAACCGTCTTGTTAAGCTACTGTGACCTCCACCACTTTTCCAAGGGGCATTAGAACCGTCTTGCTAAGCTACTGTGACTTCCACGTCTCTTCCGAGGGGCATTAAAACCGTCTTGTTAAGCTACTGTGACCTCCACGTCTCTTCCGAGGAACAATAAAACTGTCTTGTTAAGCTACTGTGACCTCCACCACTTTTCCAAGGGGCATTAAAAGCGTCTTGTTAAGCTACTGCGACCTCCACCACTTTTCCAAGGGGCATTAAAACTGTCTTTTTAAGCTACTGCGACCTCGACCACTTTTCCAAGGGGCATTAAAACCGTCTTATTAAGCTACTGCGACCTCAACCACTTTTCCAAGGGGCATTAAAACCGTCTTGTTAAGCTACTGTGACCTCCACGTCTCTTCAAAGGGGCATTAAAAGCGTCTTCTTAAACCACTCTGAACTCCACAGCTCTTCCAAGGGGCATTGAAATGTTGTTTTTAATTACCTCTAACCTCCATGACTCTTCCAACGGGCATTACATTTCCTCCTAATTTTAGTCAGCTTTTGCTTTTCAATGCAAAGGCGAAAACTAAGGGAGACCAACTCCCCAATAATGGGTAGAAGGTTTTTAGTACGCTGTAATCCACATCTTTTTCAAGGGGCATTGCAGTTCCTCATAATTTTTGGAAAGCCTTCCATTCACTGCTTAGGCCAACAGTGTACAGGAGACCCAGTTGCTATAAATGGAAAAAACGGTTTAATTAAGGCCCTCTGACCTCCATGTCACTTCCAAGGGGCATTTGAGTGCCTCGAAACTTTTGGTAGGCATTGCACTCACTGTATGCCCTATAACTGTGTAGCCAAACCGCTCCTTTTGTTACAGAAACATATCCTACAAGACATATGTGATTGACTGGCCTGATATTGATGTGAATGGTCCCTGTTCCTCCTGCTCTTTCTCCTTTGCCACCAACTCATCCATCATTTATCACCTGAAGCTTTGTTTTAACGGGAGTCATAGAACTGGGATAGTAGCAGGAAAACATCCAGCAAACCTCGGAGGAGGTAGGATATGCGCCAAAACGCTGACCACCTCAGACATAGCCGCTACTACATACATGCGCTTGCATTCCAAGAAAACAAAGCAGATGCTAACTTCTATCATCATCATCATGCTCCTCACCTTGACAATCTCAACTCCCCTGATGGAGAAGCCAGGGCCCACCGGAGGAGTCTGGTTCTCTGGTGGACTCGTCCAATGCTGCCCTAAAGCAGGCCAGGCTAAGAAAAGTGTGTGTCTTGTTAAGCTACTGTGACCTTCACCACTTTTCCAAGGGGCATTAAAACCGTCTTGTTAAGCTACTGCGACCTCCACCACTTTTCCGAGGGGCATTCAAATCGTCTTGTTAAGCTACTGAGACCTCCACTTCTCTTCCGAGGGGCATTAAAACCGTCTTGTTAAGCTATTGTGACCTTCACCACTTTTGCAAGGGGCATTAAAACCGTCTTGATAAGCTACTGCGACCTCCACCACTTTTCCAAGGGGCATTAAAACCGTCTTGTTAAGCTACTGGGACCTCCACATCTCTTCCGAGGGGCATTAAAACCGTCTTATTGAACCACTCTGAACTCCACAGCTCTTCCAAGGGGCATTGAAATGTTGTTTTTAATTAACTCTAACCTCCACGACTCTTCGAAAGGGCATTGCATTTCCTCCTAATTTTTGGCAGCTTTTGCTTGGAAGGCTTAAGCAAAGACTATGGGAGACCCACTCCCCAATAATGGGAATAATGTTTGTAATATGCTGTGTTGCATGGCTCTTGTAAGGGGCATTGCAAGTTCCTCCGTCCTTATTTTTGGCAGCTTTTGCTTGGAAGGCATAAGCAAACACTATGAGAGACCCTCTACCCAATAATGGGAATAATGTTTTTAAGATGCTGTACTGTATGGCTCTTGTAAGGGGCATTAAAACCGTCTTGTTAAGCTACTAGGAACTCCACGTCTCTTTCAAGTGGCATTAAAACCGTCTTGTTAAGCTACTGTGACCTACACTTCTCTTCTGAGGGGCATTAAAACCGTCTTGTTAAGCTACTGTGACCTCCACCACTTTTCCAAGGGGCATTAGAACCGTCTTGCTAAGCTACTGTGACTTCCACGTCTCTTCCGAGGGGCATTAAAACCGTCTTGTTAAGCTACTGTGACCTCCACGTCTCTTCCGAGGAACAATAAAACTGTCTTGTTAAGCTACTGTGACCTCCACCACTTTTCCAAGGGGCATTAAAAGCGTCTTGTTAAGCTACTGCGACCTCCACCACTTTTCCAAGGGGCATTAAAACTGTCTTTTTAAGCTACTGCGACCTCGACCACTTTTCCAAGGGGCATTAAAACCGTCTTATTAAGCTACTGCGACCTCAACCACTTTTCCAAGGGGCATTAAAACCGTCTTGTTAAGCTACTGTGACCTCCACGTCTCTTCAAAGGGGCATTAAAAGCGTCTTCTTAAACCACTCTGAACTCCACAGCTCTTCCAAGGGGCATTGAAATGTTGTTTTTAATTACCTCTAACCTCCATGACTCTTCCAACGGGCATTGCATTTCCTCCTAATTTTAGTCAGCTTTTGCTTTTCAATGCAAAGGTGAAAACTAAGGGAGACCAACTCCCCAATAATGGGTAGAAGGTTTTTAGTACGCTGTAATCCACATCTTTTTCAAGGGGCATTGCAGTTCCTCATAATTTTTGGAAAGCCTTCCATTCACTGCTTAGGCCAACAGTGTACAGGAGACCCAGTTGCTATAAATGGAAAAAACGGTTTAATTAAGGCCCTCTGACCTCCATGTCACTTCCAAGGGGCATTTGAGTGCCTCGAAACTTTTGGTAGGCATTGCACTCACTGTATGCCCTATAACTGTGTAGCCAAACCGCTCCTTTTGTTACAGAAACATATCCTACAAGACATATGTGATTGACTGGCCTGATATTGATGTGAATGGTCCCTGTTCCTCCTGCTCTTTCTCCTTTGCCACCAACTCATCCATCATTTATCACCTGAAGCTTTGTTTTAACGGGAGTCATAGAACTGGGATAGTAGCAGGAAAACATCCAGCAAACCTCGGAGGAGGTAGGATATGCGCCAAAACGCTGACCACCTCAGACATAGCCGCTACTACATACATGCGCTTGCATTCCAAGAAAACAAAGCAGATGCTAACTTCTATCATCATCATCATGCTCCTCACCTTGACAATCTCAACTCCCCTGATGGAGAAGCCAGGGCCCACCGGAGGAGTCTGGTTCTCTGGTGGACTCGTCCAATGCTGCCCTAAAGCAGGCCAGGCTAAGAAAAGTGTGTGTCTTGTTAAGCTACTGTGACCTTCACCACTTTTCCAAGGGGCATTAAAACCGTCTTGTTAAGCTACTGCGACCTCCACCACTTTTCCGAGGGGCATTCAAATCGTCTTGTTAAGCTACTGAGACCTCCACTTCTCTTCCGAGGGGCATTAAAACCGTCTTGTTAAGCTATTGTGACCTTCACCACTTTTGCAAGGGGCATTAAAACCGTCTTGATAAGCTACTGCGACCTCCACCACTTTTCCAAGGGGCATTAAAACCGTCTTGTTAAGCTACTGGGACCTCCACATCTCTTCCGAGGGGCATTAAAACCGTCTTATTGAACCACTCTGAACTCCACAGCTCTTCCAAGGGGCATTGAAATGTTGTTTTTAATTAACTCTAACCTCCACGACTCTTCGAAAGGGCATTGCATTTCCTCCTAATTTTTGGCAGCTTTTGCTTGGAAGGCTTAAGCAAAGACTATGGGAGACCCACTCCCCAATAATGGGAATAATGTTTGTAATATGCTGTGTTGCATGGCTCTTGTAAGGGGCATTGCAAGTTCCTCCGTCCTTATTTTTGGCAGCTTTTGCTTGGAAGGCATAAGCAAACACTATGAGACCCTCTACCCAATAATGGGAATAATGTTTTTAAGATGCTGTACTGTATGGCCCTTGTAAGGGGCATTAAAACCGTCTTGTTAAGCTACTAGGAACTCCACGTCTCTTTCGAGTGGCATTAAAACCGTCTTGTTAAGCTACTGTGACCTACACGTCTCTTCTGAGGGGCATTAAAACCGTCTTGTTAAGCTACTGTGACCTCCACCACTTTTCCAAGGGGCATTAGAACCGTCTTGCTAAGCTACTGTGACCTCCACGTCTCTTCCGAGGGGCATTAAAACCGTCTTGTTAAGCTACTGTGACCTCCACGTCTCTTCCGAGGAACATTAAAACTGTCTTGTTAAGCTACTGTGACCTCCACCACTTTTCCAAGGGGCATTAAAACCGTCTTGTTAAGCTACTGCGACCTCTACCACTTTTCCAAGGGGCATTAAAACCGTCTTTTTAAGCTACTGCGACCTCGACCACTTTTCCAAGGGGCATTAAAACCGTCTTATTAAGCTACTGCGACCTCAACCACTTTTCCAAGGGGCATTAAAACCGTCTTGTTAAGCTACTGTGACCTCCACGTCTCTTCAAAGGGGCATTAAAAGCGTCTTCTTAAACCACTCTGAACTCCACAGCTCTTCCAAGGGGCATTGAAATGTTGTTTTTAATTACCTCTAACCTCCATGACTCTTCCAACGGGCATTGCATTTCCTCCTAATTTTAGTCAGCTTTTGCTTTTCAATGCAAAGGCGAAAACTAAGGGAGACCAACTCCCCAATAATGGGTAGAAGGTTTTTAGTACGCTGTAATCCACGTCTTTTTCAAGGGGCATTGCAGTTCCTCATAATTTTTGGAAAGCCTTCCATTCACTGCTTAGGCCAACAGTGTACAGGAGACCCAGTTGCTATAAATGGAAAAAACGGTTTAGTTAAGGCCCTCTGACCTCCATGTCACTTCCAAGGGGCATTTGAGTGCCTCGAAACTTTTGGTAGGCATTGCACTCACTGTATGCCCTATAACTGTGTAGCCAAACCGCTCCTTTTGTTACAGAAACATATCCTACAAGACATATGTGATTGACTGGCCTGATATTGACGTGAATGGTCCCTGTTCCTCCTGCTCTTTCTCCTTTGCCACCAACTCATCCATCATTTATCACCTGAAGCTTTGTTTTAACGGGAGTCATAGAACTGGGATAGTAGCAGGAAAACATCCAGCAAACCTCGGAGGAGGTAGGATATGCGCCAAAACGCTGACCACCTCAGACATAGCCGCTACTACATACATGCGCTTGCATTCCAAGAAAACAAAGCAGATGCTAACTTCTATCATCATCATCATGCTCCTCACCTTGACAATCTCAACTCCCCTGATGGAGAAGCCAGGGCCCACCGGAGGAGTCTGGTTCTCTGGTGGGCTCGTCCAATGCTGCCCTAAAGCAGGCCAGGCTAAGAAAAGTGTGTGTCTTGTTAAGCTACTGTGACCTTCACCACTTTTCCAAGGGGCATTAAAACCGTCTTGTTAAGCTACTGCGACCTCCACCACTTTTCCAAGGGGCATTAAAACCGTCTTGTTAAGCTACTGGGACCTCCACATCTCTTCCGAGGGGCATTAAAACCGTCTTGTTGAACCACTCTGAACTCCACAGCTCTTCCAAGGGGCATTGAAATGTTGTTTTTAATTAACTCTAACCTCCACGACTCTTCGAAAGGGCATTGCATTTCCTCCTAATTTTTGGCAGCTTTTGCTTTGAAGGCTTAAGCAAAGACTATGGGAGACCCACTCCCCAATAATGGGAATAATGTTTGTATTATGCTGTGTTGCATGGCTCTTGTAAGGGGCATTGCAAGTTCCTCCGTCCTTATTTTTGGCAGCTTTTGCTTGGAAGGCATAAGCAAACACTATGAGAGACCCTCTACCCAATAATGGGAATAATGTTTTTAAGATGCTGTACTGTATGGCTCTTGTAAGGGGCATTAAAACCGTCTTGTTAAGCTACTGGGACCTCCACGTCTCTTTCGAGGGGCATTAAAACCGTCTTGTTAAGCTACTGTGACCTACACGTCTCTTCTGAGGGGCATTAAAACCGTCTTGTTAAGCTACTGTGACCTCCACCACTTTTCCAAGGGGCATTAAAACCATCTTGTTAAGCTACTGTGACCTCCACGTCTCTTCCGAGGGGCATTAAAACCGTCTTGTTAAGCTACTGTGACCTCCACGTCTCTTCCGAGGAACATTAAAACTGTCTTGTTAAGCTACTGTGATCTACACGTCTCTTGTGAGGGACATTAAAACTGTCTTGTTAAGCTACTGTGACCTCCACGTCTCTTGTGAGGGGCATTAAAACCGTCTTGTTAAGCTACTGTTACCTCCACCACTTTTCCAAGGGGCATTAAAACCGTCTTGTTAAGCTACTGCGACCTCCACCACTTTTCCAAGGGGCATTAAAACCGTCTTTTTAAGCTACTGCAACCTCCACTACTTTTCCAAGGGGCATTAAAACCATCTTATTAAGCTACTGCGACCTCAACCACTTTTCCAAGGGGCATTAAAACCGTCTTGTTAAGCTACTGCGACATCCACCACTTTTCCAAGGGACATTAAAACCGTCTTGTTAAGCTACTGTGACCTCCACGTCTCTTCAAAGGGGCATTAAAAGCGTCTTCTTAAACCACTCTAAACTCCACAGCTCTTCCAAGGGGCATTGAAATGTTGTTTTTAATTACCTCTAACCTCCATGACTCTTCCAACGGGCATTGCATTTCCTCCTAATTTTAGTCAGCTTTTGCTTTTCAATGCAAAGGCGAAAACTAAGGGAGACCCACTCCCCAATAATGGGTAGAAGGTTTTTAGTACGCTGTAATCCACGTCTTTTTCAAGGGGCATTGCAGTTCCTCATAATTTTTGGAAAGCCTTCCATTCACTGCTTAGGCCAACAGTGTACAGGAGACCCAGTTGCTATAAATGGAAAAAACGGTTTAGTTAAGGCCCTCTGACCTCCATGTCACTTCCAAGGGGCATTTGAGTGCCTCGAATTTTTTTTAGGCATTGCACTCACTGATTGCCCTATAACTGTGTAGCCAAACCGCTCCTTTTGTTACAGAAACATATCCTACAAGACATATGTGATTGACTGGCCTGATATTGACGTGAATGGTCCCTGTTCCTCCTGCTCTTTCTCCTTTGCTACCAACTCATCCATCATTTATCACCTGAAGCTTTGTTTTAACGGGAGTCATAGAACTGGGATAGTAGCAGGAAAACATCCAGCAAACCTCGGAGGAGATAGGATATGCGCCAAAACGCTGGCCACCTCAGACATAGCCGCTACTACATACATGCGCTTGCATTCCAAGAAAACAAAGCAGATGCTAACTTCTATCATCATCATCATGCTCCTCACCTTGACACTCTCAACTCCCCTGATGGAGAAGCCAGGGCCCACCGGAGGAGTCTGGTTCTCTGGTGGGCTCGTCCAATGCTGCCCTAAAGCAGGCCGGGCTAAGAAAAGTGTGTGGGAAGGTAACAGGAGAAATAGGGGCGGCTGGGGACCGTTTATGGACACCCGGCCGCTCCCAGGCGGCTGGGGACCGTGTGTGGACACCCGGCCGCTGGGGACCGAGTATGGACACCCGGCTGCCCCCTGGCGGCTGGGGACCGAGTGTGGACACCCGGCTGCTGGGCAGCTGGGGACTGAGTATGCATACCTCGCTGCCGAAGCAGCCATGAGGTAGTGGCCAGCTTCGACCTCCTCCAAACTAAAAGGCCCCATTTCAAGTGCAAGCTAGCAGTATGGCATTGCAGCCTGGGGGTGGGTGGGTGACAGGCTGCACACTTACACTTGCATTAAAAGAAAACAAAGCAGATGCTAACTTCTATCATCATCATCATGCTCCTCACCTTGGCACTCTCAACTCCCCTGATGGAGAAGCCAGGGCCCACCGGAGGAGTCTGGTTCTCTGGTGGGCTCGTCCAATGCTGCCCTAAAGCAGGCCAGGCTAAGAAAAGTGTGTGGGAAGGTGACAGGAGAAATAGGGACGGCTGGGGACCGTTTATGGACACCCGGCCGCCCCCAGGCAGCTGGGGACTGTGTGTGGACACCCGGCCACCCCCTGGCGGCTGGGGATCGAGCGTGGACACCCGGCCGCCGGGCGGCTGGGGACTGAGTATGGATACCTCGCTGCCGAAGCAGCCATGAGGTAGTGGCCAGCTTCGACCTCCTCCATACTAAAAGGCCCCATTTCAAGTGCAAGCTAGCAGTATGGCATTGCAGCCTGGGGGTGGGTGGGTGGCAGGCTGCACACTTACGCTTGCATTCCAAGAAAGCAAAGCAGATGCTAACTTCTATCATCATCTTCATGCTCCTCACCTTGGCACTCTCAACTCCTCTGATGGAGAAGCCAGGGCCCACCGGAGAAGTCTCTGGCTGTCTGGTGGGCTCATCCAATGCTGCCCTAAAGCATGCCAGGCTAAGAAAAGTGTGGGGAAAGTTCCCGGGACAAATAGTTGCGGCTGGGGACTGAGTATGGAGACCTCGACGCCGACGCAGCCATGAGGTAGTGGCCAGCTTCGGCCTCCTCCAAACTAAAAGGCCCCATTTCAAGTGCAAGGTAGCAGTATAGTATTGCAGCCTGTGGGCGGGTGGGTGGGTGGTTGGATGCATATTTGCACTTGCATTGGAAGGAATGGGGGAGGTACAATTGAACACTGCCCTGGGACAAGGACTTGCACGGGGATAGTTGCAAGTCTGCATCTTCTGATGCGGCAAGGATCACTTCTGATGGGCACACTTTTAGGCAGTGACCTGGGTGTCAGAGATGCTTCCAGGGGTCTTCCCCATGCTGTTCCCATGTCTTTTCAGCACTGTATGCATGTGTCACACAGCACATGGCCAGATAAGGTTGTAAAATGTTAAAATGACATTTCCCGGTGAATGCATTTGTCACGGTTGAAAGCAATACAAAAGTGAAAAAACGCATAACAAATGCTACTTGTGAACATAGCCCAAGGTGTGGAGGAGTATTTTTTGGGGGGGTTATTTATTTTACCTTATACACAAGTCTTTACCCTGGAAAGGAACTTCCTTAACATATTTCACAGGAAAGCAGTTTCACTTTCGTTTTTGAATGCTTTATTGTGAGCCCTTAAAAGTTTCTTAATTCCTCTGACCACGTGACCTGGGGGTCAGAAATGCTTCCTGGGGCGATCCGCATGCTGTCCCCATGTCATTTGAGCACTGTCACTATCTTTTTGGGGACTTGTTAGGCTTTTAAAAGACTGCTGGGGGTGCCGCCGCAAAAATGCTCGGGTCTCCCATAGACTAACATTGGGCTCGTTGCTCGGGTCGAGCACCCAAGTATCACGGTGAGCTCGGCCCGAGCTTCGAGCACCCGAGCATTTTAGTGCGCGCTCAACACTAGTGAACTTGTTACTTTCGTTTTGCTCCTAACCTGATTACATACTATGTGCTATATGAATATTTTGTTAGTAATTGTTAAAGGGGTTGTCCAGGCTTGAGGCTCATGTCTGTAATCGCTCTATGAGACTGCAGACTTGTAAATCCTCTCAGCACACACAGTGCGCGCTGTGAGGACTTCTCCAGTGTAGGCGCTGGGAGTGGGTATACATACAAATAGAGCCTGTCAGTTCTCTGAGGTACTACACATTACTGAACAATTCACTTCCTGTACTCAACATTAATACTGGGTTACCCCTCCCTCTACTATTCGGGCTGTCACAGCTAACCCCTTAACTGGACCAAAGTACAGCCCAGAGAGATCTAACGTTTGAGAACATGGTTTTAACCTCTTTTCGGTGCCAGAGGGTAACTCATTCGTTATCCACTACTACATTAGGACTAGAGATGAGCGGATCGATTCAGCGGACTCCTCTCCAGCGTCCAGGTCAGTGCTACCTGGTGGCTGGAGAGGAGGCCTGAGAATCGCTCACCTTTCCAGTATCCCCATTGCGGCTTTTGGTTAGCCCGGGCTGGCGCGACTTGATTTGTGCATCATGTTCATCTCCAGTTGTTAACTATGGATTTATTTTTTGTTCCCTCATTCACAGTCGTAGCAGCCAGAACTTTCTCATCTTTATGTAACTTCGCTATATGAGATCTTGCATTTTTTGGCTGTAAGGCCATGTTCACATGTTACATAAATACTGTGTTTTTGATTTTCTGCAGATGTCCGTATGAAACTACACAATTACAATATTCTCTGATTATCGCATTGTTTTATGCGTCTTCCCCTTATTTGATGCATTTTTGTTGCAGATGTGAAGCCGCGTTTTTATGTGTTTTTTATAGTAAGTAAAAGCTTGATTTTGTGCTTCAACAAAGTAACTGCAGTTTTTACATGTGTTTTTTAGGCTCCACATAGAAACCTCTAGAGAAAAAAAGCACCAATTTGCACAGTTCAGCAACATCTTTAGACCACAGGGGGCAGAGTTTTCAAGAAATCACAACCATTTCACTTGGACAGTTAAACACTGCAGAATTTCTGTACAAAAAGAACAGCAGAAACAATACAGCATTCACGCTACATGTGAACACAGCATAAATTTCCAAGTAAAGTGGATGTGATTTCATGAAAACTCCACCCTCTGTGCATCTGTTGCGGCTTTGATGCATTTTTTCTCTATAGGATTCTATGTGGAACCTACATAAAACAAGTATAAAAAAAGAGCGGTTACATTTTTAAGTGCAGAATCAAAGCAGTTCTTTCTTCTAACGATAAGCATTAAAAATGCTGCATCAAATCTGTACCAAAAATGCATCAAATAAGGAGAAAAGGCATAAAAAGACTTGCTGGTGTGTTTTGGATCATTGTCCTGCTGCATAACCCAAGTGCGCTTCAGCTTGAGGTCACGAACAGATGGCCGGACATTCTCCTTCAGGATTTTTTGGTAGACAGCAAAATTCATGGTTCCATTTACCACAACAAGTCTTCCAGGTCCTGAAACAGCAAAAAAGCCCCAGACCATCACACTACCACCACCATATTTTACTGTTGGTATGATGTGCCTTTTCTGAAAAGCTGTGTTACTTCTACACCAGATTTAATGGGACATACACCTTCCAAAAAGTTCAACTTTTGTCTCGTCAGTCCACAGAGTATTCTCCCAAAAGTCTTGGTAATCATCAAGGTGTTTTCTGGCTATACTGAGATAAGCCTTTAAGTTCTTTTTGCTCAGCAGTGGTTTTTGTCTTGGAACTCTGCCATGAATGCCATTTTTACCAAGTCACTTT
Source organism: Phyllobates terribilis (assembly GCF_046119375.1). Classification (NCBI taxonomy): domain Eukaryota; kingdom Metazoa; phylum Chordata; class Amphibia; order Anura; family Dendrobatidae; genus Phyllobates; species Phyllobates terribilis. Next base: position 291,390,907 of record NW_027362768.1, on the reverse strand, counting down.
CTTATGGTAGTGTCATGAACACTGACCTTAACTGAGGCAATTGAGGCGTGCAGTTGTTTGGATGTTGTTGTGGTGGTCTTTTGTGACCTCTTGGATGAATCGTAACTGTTCCCTTGGGGTAACTGCGGTCAGCCGGCCACTCCTGGGAAGGTTCACTAGTCTTCCATGTTTTCACAATTTGTGGATAATGGCTCTCACTGTGGTTCGCTGGAGTCCCAAAGCTTTAGAAATGACTTTATAACCTTTTCCAGATTGATAGATCTCAATTACTTTGTTTCTCATTTGTTCCTGAATTTCTTTGGATCACAGCATGATGTCTAGCTCTTGAAGATATTTTGGTCTACTTCACTTTGTTAGGCAAGACCTATTTAAGTGATTTTTTGATTGAGAACTGGTGTGGCAGTAATCCGGCCTGTATGTGGTTAGGGAAATTGAACTCAGCTTCTCAAAGATGTGATAAACCACAGTTAATTTATGTTTTATGGGTGTGGGGGGGGCAATCACTTTTTCACACAAGGTTCTGTAGGTTTGGATTTCTTTTTTTCGTAATAATAAAGACCTTCATTTAAAACATGCATTATGTGTTTACTTGTGTTATCGTTGTCTAATATTTAAATTTGTTTTGTGATCTGAAACATTTAAGTGTGGAAAACATGAAAAAGAATAAAAAATCAGGAAGGGGTCAAACACTTTTTCACACCACTGTATCTACAGTCCTACTCATCATTATTGGCACCCATGAAGCTTAAGTATTTAACGTGGAATATCTACTGAAAGAAATGAATCAAGTTAAACAGTTTTTTTGTATAGAGAACTCGTGTTAAATACAAAAGAGCAAATGATAAACAATAATAAAAAACAATGGGAGGGAAAAATAGAAAAACTTAAAGCTTGCTGTGTCACTGGTATTGGCACCCGTTACATTAATTTAGTATGGAAACACATTTTAACTCACCTGTGGTAAATCAAAAAAGAGATTAACCTGTGATTAATTGTCGGTGCCTATGTGACATGAATTAGCCAATAAATGATGACTTCAGTGTTTTAACAAGCTACATGGTAGGCCCTGTCCCTTTGTCACAATTGTGAAGACAAAGGAGTTGCCTGAGGACATCAGAACTGCTATTATTAGCAAACACAAGACTTCCAAAAGATATAAGGCCATATCCAAAGACCTTGGTATCCCAGTTTCAACAGTGCGCAATGTTATTAAGAAGTTTACCAAGTAAGGAACTGTCAAGAGCCTCTCTGGATGTGGGGGAAAGAGGAAAATTGACAAGAGAAGTCTTTGAATGTTGGTGTGAATGGTGGAAAAAGCACCACGTCAAACATCCAAAGACCTGAAAGCCAACCTGGAACAGTATGGGGTCATAGTTTCAACAAGTACCATATACCACACACTAAACCAAGCAGAGATTTATGGGTTAAGGCCAAAGAAGAAACGATTGTTGAAGAAAAGACTGTTCTTTGCCAAAGACTACCTTGACAAACCACAATCCTTCTGGGAAAATGTTCTGTGGACAGATGAAACAAAAATAGAGCTTTTTGGCAATGCAAACTTGTTTACAGATGGCGCAATGAAGCTTATAATGGAAATAACATCTTACCAACAGTTAGGCATGGTGGAGGATCCATAATGCTGTGGGGTTGCTTTTCTGTGTCTGGCACTGGAGGCCTTGAATGTATCACAGGAATCATGAAATCAGAGAATTATCAAGAGATTTTAGAGCGAAATGTCCTACCCAGTGTAAGAAAACTTGGTTTTAGTCAAATATCATGGGTCCTCCAGCAAGACAATAACCCAAAGCACACATCCAAAAGTATACAGGAATGGTTGAAAAGGAAAAAATGGACTGTTTTAACATGGCCAGCAATGAGTCCTGACCTCAATCCCATTGAAAATCTTTGGGGTGAGCTGAAATCTGCCATTCGGAAAAAGAACTCCGCAAACATTTAAGAGCTTGAACAAACTGCAAAGGAAGAGTGGGAGAAAATTCCATCTGAGAAGTACAAGAACCTTATAGATGGCTATAAGAAACGTTTGGAGGTTGTCAGCAATGCCAAAGAGTGTGCAACCAAGTATTAATTAGGGGTGTCTTTATTGCTGCACATGCTGTTTATTCTGTTTTTTCTTTGAAATTGCAAGATGGAAGTGGAAAAACAATGTTTCATTGTTGTATTACTTTGGACCACTAATGAAAAAATCCTGAGGATATAACTTAGGTACATTTCCATTTATTTCTAAAGCTCTTGTACAGTCTATGAAAAAAATGAAGTGGTACCAATAATGGTGAGCAGCACTGTACATGGTCCCCCATACACAAGAGCACTCAATTGGCCCAAGTGCTCTGGTGTTCCCTATTAGTGAGTCACTACCAGCCGCATATTTCCAGAGATGACAAAAAAGTACAATCACTGAAATTTAATAGGCTGGGTACTTTTTTCTCTCAGCATCATCTGTCAGAGACAGTCAGGAGACTTCCATACACAATAGATTGTCGACCAATCCTGCCTATATTTGTAAGTTCGGCCAACTTCAGTCTAATGTGTATGGGGATCCTTAGTGTCACTGAAGGATCTGGCGCCCAGCATGTGAAACACTCCCGCTCTACACTATTAGCAAAATTCTGCAGACAAATTCCCTTTAATCGCAATTTCCTAATACTGATAGAACAGCAGCCATCAAGTTGTAAACACTATATAGTACACACCTTAAACATCTACAGTGCTGGCGAAAAGTATTGGCACCCCTGCAATTCTGTCAGATAATACTCAGTTTCTTCCTGAAAATGATTGCAATCACAAATTCTTTGGTATTATTCTCTTCATTTAATTTGTCTTCAATGAAAAAAACACAAAAAGAATTGTCCTAAAGCCAAATTGGATATAATTCCACACCAAACCTAAAAAGGGGTGGACAAAAGTATTGGCACCCTTTGAAAAATCATGTGATGCTTCTCTAATTCGTGTAATTAACAGCACCTGTAACTTACCTGTGGCACCTAACAGGTGTTGACAATAACTAAATCACACTTGCAGCCGGTTAACATGGATTAAAGTTGACTCAACCTCTGTCCTGTGTCCTTGTGTGTACCACATTGAGCATGGAGAAAAGAAAGAGGACCAAAGAACTGTCTGAGGACTTGAGAAACCAAATTGTGAGGAAGCATGAGCAATCTCAAGGCTACAAGTCCATCTCCAAAGACCTGAATGTTCCTGTGTCTTCCGTGCGCAGTGTCATCAAGAAGTTTAAAGCCCATGGCACTGTGGCTAACCTCCCTAGATGTGGACGGAAAAGAAAAATTGACGAGAGATTTCAACGCAAGATTGTTCGGATGGTGGATAAAGAACCTTGACTAACATCCAAACAAGTTCAAGCTGCCCTGCAGTCCGGGGGTACAACAGTGTCAACCCGTACTATCCGTCGACGTCTAAATGAAAAGGGACTGTATGGTAGGATACCCAGGAAGACCCCACTTCTTACCCCGAGACATAAAAAAGCCAGGCTGGGGTTTGCCAAAACTTACCTGAGAAAGCCTAAAACATTTTGGAAGAATGTTCTCTGGTCAGATGAGACAAAAGTAGAGCTTTTTGGGAAAAAGCATCAACATAGAGTGTACAGGAAAAAAAAAGAGGCATTCAAACAAAAGAACACGGTCCCTACAGTCAAACATGGCGGAGGTTCCCTGATGTTTTGGGGTTGCTTTGCTGCCTCTGGCACTGGACTGCTTGACCGTGTGCATGGCATTATGAAGTCTGAAGACTACCAACAAATTTTGCAGCATAATGTAGGGCCCAGTGTGAGAAAGCTGGGTCTCCCTCAGAGGTCATGGGTCTTCCAGCAGGACAATGACCCAAAACACACTTCCAAAAGCACTATAAAATGGTTTGAGAGAAAGCACTGGAGACTTCTAAGGCGGCCAGCAATGAGTCCAGACCTGAATCCCATAGAACACCTGTGGAGAGATCTCAAAATGGTAGTTTGGAGAAGGCACCCTTCAAATATCAGGGACCTGGAGCAGTTTGCCAAAGAAGAATGGTCTACAATTCCAGCAGAGCATTGTAAGAAACCCATTGATGGTTACCGGAAGCGGTTGTTCGCAGTTATTTTGGCTAAAGGTTGTGCAACCAAGTATTAGGCTGAGGGTGCCAATACTTTTGTCTGGCCCATTTTTGGAGTTTTGTGTGAAATGATTAATGATTTGATTTTTGCTTCATTCTCTTTTGTGTTTTTTCCTTGCAAGCAAATTAAATGAAGAGAATAATACCAAAGAATTTGTGATTGCAATCATTTTCAGGAAGAAACTGAGCATTATCTGACAGAATTGCAGGGGTGCCAATACTTTTTCACAATAGGAGCACAATGTTTACATAGATTAATATTAGCATAGTAAATAGGGCTAAAGCCAACTACATGTAATCCATCATGTAAGATGTTAGGAGGTTTTGTGCAACATTGATCTGTCAATGGAAACCATATACAGTCTTTCCTGTAAAAAAATCAATTAAAATAGACAGAGGCCACAGTACACATCCTTTATTTCCTAGATTTTGCTCTTGCAAAAAGAGACTTGTAATTTGGAGGCATAGATTTTTTTAATCAGGTTATATTATGTTGATCATACAGTGCAATGAGTGTTCAATATATTGAGGTCATGTCAGCAAAAGGTTATTTCTAATTCCAGTGGATTCTTTGCAAGCTCCAGTTGCGTAATGACCTTCAACTGACATTCCCAGTGGGCTTCTCACTCCACTGGTATTCTTGTTTAATATGTGTTCATTAAAAAGCTTGTTTATGTGGTACGACGAGAATACACAATATTTTTGGTGAAAGTAATCGTAAAAGCTATCTCTGCTCGAAAATGAAATGTTTCAGTGCAGTGATCTTAAATTGTCCACTCCATAGAAAGTTGTATTGACTGCTATAATCTGTGTGGGTTTTACTGTAGGAAGCTGTGATCAGTGCTGCTGTTTGTAAAGTACTGTTGCAAGAGACCTTATGCCTGGAAATATGACATCAATGAGATTAACCTAGACACCATTGTACTATTTTGTATAGCTAAATAGTGTTTCTGCGCTGACACTAATAGAGATGATTGAACCATTTTGATATTTAAATTCTTCGGCTTTGCCAAATTTTTCCATAAAATTCAATTTGCAGTGAATACATTTGCTCCAAATCTCAATTAGGCAAAGCCTCGAATTGCCCTGAAAATAGGTGTATAACATTCAAAGTTCTCCTAGGACTCTCTTTGACCCCTTTTGAGATCTTTAATGCAAACTCATCCTTATTAAGATCCAAGTGAAATCAACCTATCTGGCTATGTGAAACCTGATGGTAACTGATAATATAAATAACAGGCTATTTAACAACACATAGCAGTATCAGAATTGTTAGGCTTCTTAAGTTGTAGAAACGGTCCAAAAATTATCTTTTTTTGGAGGCAGATGCATGTTTTGCTCGTGTTTACAGGAGGTGCAAATGGAAGAAGTATGAATGGCTGTTTCACACAGGATGGTGCAAAAATGATCCCTGTTTGTGGAATTTCAATAGCTTTTTTATTTGCTAAATGAAGAAATAAAAGTATTCTTACAAGGCATTCAAAAATTCTCTCTCTATTTATGCAGCAAAAACAGGTGTGCTCTGCACTTTTCAAAGTGAAGAAGAATAGTAGCTTTTCAACTAGTAGTGAAAAAAAATATATCCCTTTGACAAAATGAGCAAATACCCTGCAATAAATAAGTGCTCCCCCTTTTTGGGCTGTGCATATTTTCTTTATAGCTTTCCATAGGCCGGTGCAAAACAGACATATCCGGGTCCTACTTTGCCCCTTCTATTTTAAGGTCTGCTGACAATTAGGGAGGTGAACTGCAAGAGTTAGGGTCCATCCTGATTGGGTACACTTTGTCACAGTGGGATGGCTTTTATGTTCTTTTCATTAAAATAGTGTCAACTAGGTTCCCTATGTTGTCTAAATGTACTACTACTATTTATTTACTTACTTCAATGTAGTTGCTCATTTTGTTTTTAATCTGTGATGGACTGGGAGTAGATGCTTGGCTGAGTATGGTCCATCGGCATTGACGGTAGCAGAACGGTGTAGAAGACAGACAATGGACAGTCGGGCAGGCATATGGAATGGCTGATTTAATCATTGGCATCAGCTGTAGGTGAATAAAAGTCAGAGCTGGTCCATACATGATTCATTTTAACAAATAAAAGGTTTCCTACTGAGCTGACACTTTCATGGACATAGCCACTACTCTCCTCAAGCTGGTATATTTCTGAAAGAAATCTTGTACTATTAATATTCAAAATGTTGGCCATGCAAGGAGTGTGAGTTTTTTTGTCTGACCAAAAGTCAGTCAGAATATTCAGGGCATTGTCATTCATGACAGTTCTCAGCTGCAGTTCACAGAGAGAGTCAGCGTGAGAGTTGCCATTTAATGCAGAGCAGCAACTTATCCACTGTATGACTTTTGTACCCAAAATTTTGAAGCTGAAAAATTACTTGCCATCATTTTACCTTGCATTAGTTAAATAAGTGAGGTCAGTATGTGGAATCAATACTGTACTTTATGGCTGTTGGGAAAGGGGTCATATCTGTTGAGTAGAATCTGAGGAACTGTAGGTGGATACATATAACTGCCCCCTGGCGGTTGAAACAAACATAACTCCCAGTCACAGAGGCAATGGAATTCATATATTGGACCTACCCATAGTTGCTGCTCAATGTGTCTATGGTGTAGTGCGTTTTGTAGTTCAAAGTACAAGTCAAGAAAACGGCCCACATTCTTTTGCACGTGAAGGCAAAGAGCGTACACCCCTTTCTGCGAAAACTAATGGTGGCTGGATATCTTCCTGTGAGGATAAGAGCACACCATAATATCTCAAAACGTAGCCAACTCCACAAATTAGTTCATCAGCGACTGCACCCCCCGCAATTGGACCAGGTGAGAGTTTAGTTGGCAAACAAATGGATGATTGGGAGTGTACTCTTGTTTTCTCGACAGACAATCAGGAATGGTTATTTTCCTGGTGTGACAGAGAAGGAGGAGGTGTACTTAAAGCACGACAAGTAGTAATGGTGGATAACAATAATGATGGTGATGACACCAACCAGACAAAACATTAGGTTGTTGTGACGCTCGCAGCCCTGCCCTGGGAAAAGATGGTGGGGGGTACTCGAAATCGGGTCAGATGTTAGTGGGGATGCAGCCGTGGACCGGACCCGGCCCGTGCCCAGGGCCGTCACATTAAAAATGATGTTAGGGCATTCAGGCTTGAGTGGTTTTAACGACTACGCCGCCTGCGGTGTCTGGTGATGAGCCACCAGCGCTGCTAGCAGTCCTCTGAGGCCGGGTGTTGTGGCAGCTTGCGATGGTATAACTCCCCACAGGCGGAGCTGGGCCTCAGGGCAGATGGGACAGGAGGATGGGGAGAGTAGTCCTGGGTCACTCAGGTGCTGTGTAGTGCAGTGTGGGAATAAAGAGTCCGGAGGCCATAGGGATAGTCTTCCAGGGTTTTTACTCACAGTTGTTTTAGCTCAGCCGCAAGGCTTATCCCTGCTCCTCACGGATCACTGCGGCCACCAGGGATGAGGGCTCAGCGCACCCAGGTGCTTCAGGTGCCTGGATCAGGACCCTCAGAGTGTTCCTAACTGTCCCCCTTTGAACCTCTCCTGTCCGTGTGCGTCCAAAGGCTGGGTCTCCCTCTGGACTATGCACAGATATAGGGTAAGGCGGCAATTCCGTTCCGCCTGTCACCCGACGGGATCCACTGTAGCCTACCGGGCTTCTCTGACAGAGACGTGAAGTGGCAAAGTCAGATGTCGGGGGCCGATACCCCTCTTGCAGCAGGAGTCCCTCTGGCAGGGCCAGAATGGAGAGCACAGGTGGCGTACGCCGCTCCGTCTGGGATCCTTTTGCTATGGAGCTCTACTCCTGAACTCTGGGCCTTTTTGGTGATGGTCCCTGACCAGGTGGAGACATAGGTTAACTCCAACCTGCCCCTCGCCCCAAGGCCAGGGCACGAGGGCCGTGTCCCCATCCACTGCAGGTCCACACAGGATCCACGTTCAGTGTTGAAGTTCACAATCCAAGGACCTTCAGCCCAAGATGGCTGAGTATTAAGTATGAAATTATGTGTGCAAACTAAAAGTGTGTTCTACACCCTCCACCCACTACATGGTTCCCCTAACTTTTGGTTCCCCCACTCGTGATCCTGCTGAGGAAGCACTATGGTGCATACTTGCCTCCCATAGGTCAGGAGTGTGTAGTGTTGAATGTAGATTCAGGGTCCTGATTAGTACACCTTCCTTACCTGGGTGAGGAGACACTACACCTGCTGACAGGCTGCAGTATCCCCCCTTGTGGCAACCGAACCCTCAGGGGCGCCACATTCCCCCCTGGTAAAACACAGCACGTCCGCGGGCTGCAAAGAGAGTAAAGCCTGGTAAAGACATTTTTATAACAACCAAAACTATCTTCCCTTTATGGGAGGTACTTTTCTTAAACATTGCATAAATATAAAAGTGCAAAAGTACAAAAGTATAAAAGTATAAAAGCATAAATTAGAGCAAGAGACTTTTGACTATGGCAGCAGACTTGTTTAAAATGAGGTAGCAAGAGGCAGTTCAGTAGCAAGAGGGACCTGTCCTAAACCCTCACGTGGGCCCTGGGGTGGCTGCAGGGCATGAAGATCCGGTCATGAACCTCCAAACGTGCCACTCCAGACAGGTTTTGCTTCTGAGCTCTGAGGTAGAAAATAAGGCACGGTTTTGCATAAAACCAATAGGAAGCACCTAAATAGATGCATAACTTTTTACAAAGAAAGTCTGCCGCCTGCCATAGTCCGCAGGGACCAAAGTCTCTAGAAATGGGGAAAAAGCATATAAAACACAAACAATTAAACTTTTAAACTGCAACAGCAGCCGGGGGCTGCTCAGTCCATGGGTTCCCGCCGAGGGAAGGGCTCATTGCTCCCGACAGAGGCTAGCCGGTCCTCTGCAGCGGAGCGCGCAGGGGCCTCGCTCCTGGACACTTTACGGATATCCAGGGCGTACCAGCCTCGCTCTCCATGGTGGCGGGTGAAAGTCACCATATCACCCGGGGTGAGGGTCCGGCCAGGGTGTCCCTTCTTGAGCTGGGGCTCGACGTCACGCCGGTTAAAGAAGACGTCCCGCTCCAGCCCGGGACTCCTTATGAAGCCCCATCCTGCCTCACGGTGGAAGCGGACCACCTGCCCTTCTTCACGGGGGCTTGGGTTGGACGCCTCCTTCTGGCGGGCCCGGGATTTGGCAGCTTTGGCCCGCACTTGAAGCTGCTCGCAGCGAAGCTCCCGTTCCTGCCGCTCCCGACTCAGCTGCTGGATCTGCTGGGAGCAATACTCGCTCCTCTTCCGAGCTTCCACTCGAGTCTCCCTGGGGAAGCCCATTAGCTCGCCCCCCTGGTTTTCCCAGGCCCACTCTTCTGCCGCCGGGCAGGTAACGGAGGGGGCCGGAAGCGACGTTAGAGGTTGCTGCAGCAGGCCCGAGTATGCGGACCAGTCCGGGTTGGGGCCCGTGGACCCCCATACAGAACCAGGTTCCTCCAGTCCGGGAGGTGAGAGACCACGGAGGTCTCCGGTCATGGCGGCGGGTTGGAGCTCCGCGGAGAAGGCTTCCTCCCAGGATACCGCACCTGGGAACTGGCACTCGGACCACAGGTCCAGGAGGGGCTCAGCCTGTTCCGCAGCCGGGGTAAGGATTTCCAACTCACCCGATGCTAGGCCGCAGGCGCCATCCAGGGACTCTCCTTCTGGGGCAGCCGCCTCCTGGGTCAAGGCCTAACTGTTTCGCCACCGCTCCTCTCGCTTCCGCATAGCCACATCCATTTGCTTCCTGGCCAGGTTACCCGGTCCATAGCTAGGGACCGCAGGGGCTCCCATGTAGGGAGGGGGTCTGGCTCCGTCTCCGTTAGCATCCATCGTCGCTACTCGTGGTGACGATGCTGGAACTCGCACAACAATTGCTGCACTTCTTCGTCTCCACCTCTTTTTGGGGTGGCTCCTGGGCTGCAGGCCGACTGGCACTCCCTCGGACGTCCCCTCCGAGGTGATGGACACTACCCCGCGGACAGTCTCTAATGGAAGGGGCGGTCCGCACTTTTGGCGCCATTGGGGAGCCAGGCCCACGATGGGAGGTGCTGAGACGCTGTCCATTCTGCACATTATGGCGTCCGTTCTTTTTGGGCGGGCGCCATTTTAAGTGAAAAACGACAGTCTGTGGAAAAAGGCGCGCAGTACCCGATAGCAATGGGCAATCTTCTCCGTTGCTGCGGGCACGAGATCCTGCCGACTACACCAGTGATGTGACGCTTGCAGCCCGGCCCTGGGAAAAGATGGTGGGGGGTACTCGGAACCGGGTCAGATGTTAGTGGGGATGCAGCCGTGGACCGGACCCGGCCCGTGCCCAGGGCCGTCACATTAAAAATGATGTTAGGGCATTCAGGCTTGAGTGGTTTTAACGACTACGCCACCTGCGGTGTCTGGTGATGAGCCACCAGCGCTGCTAGCAGTCCTCTGAGGCCGGGTGTTGTGGCAGCTTGCGATGGTATAACTCCCCACAGGCGGAGCTGGGCCTCAGGGCAGATGGGACAGGAGGATGGGGAGAGTAGTCCTGGGTCACTCAGGTGCTGTGTAGTGCAGTGTGGGAATAACGAGTCCGGAGGCCATAGGGATAGTCTTCCAGGGTTTTTACTCACAGTTGTTTTAGCTCAGCTGCAAGGCTTATCCCTGCTCCTCACGGATCACTGCGGCCACCAGGGATGAGGGCTCAGCGCACCCAGGTGCTTCAGGTGCCTGGATCAGGACCCTCAGAGTGTTCCTAACTGTCCCCCTTTGAACCTCTCCTGTCCGTGTGCGTGCAAAGGCTGGGTCTCCCTCTGGACTAGGCACAGATATAGGGTAAGGCGGCAATTCCGTTCCGCCTGTCACCCGACGGGATCCACTGTAGCCTACCGGGCTTCTCTGACAGAAACGTGAAGTGGCAAAGTCAGATGTCGGGGGCCGGTACCCCTCTTGCAGCAGGAGTCCCTCTGGCAGGCCCGAATGGAGAGCACAGGTGGCGTACGCCGCTCCGTACGTGCTCCCTGGGATCCTTTTGCTCATGGAGCTCTACTCCTGAACTCCGGGCCTTTTTGGTGATGGTCCCTGACCAGGTGGAGACATAGGTTAACTCCAACCTGCCCCTCGCCCCAAGGCCAGGGCACGAGGGCCGTATCCCCATCCACTGCAGGTCCACACAGGATCCACGTTCAGTGTTGAAGTTCACAATCCAAGGACCTTCAGCCCAAGATGACTGAGTATTAAGTATGAAATTATGTGTGCAAACTAAAAGTGTGTTCTACACCCTCCACCCACTACATGGTTCCCCTAACTTTTGGTTCCCCCACTTGTGATCCTGCTGAGGCAGGACTATGGTGCATACTTGCCTCCCATAGGTCAGGAGTGTGTAGTGTTGAATGTAGATTCAGGGTCCTGATTAGTACACCTTCCTTACCTGGGTGAGGAGACACTACACCTGCTGACAGGCTGCAGTATCCCCCCTTGTGGCGACCGAACCCTCAGGGGCGCCACATTGTGACCTGGGTGACAGAAAGACAAGAGTGACGAAAAGGTGGAGAGGAACAACTTAAGGATTCCTCTGCTTGCTGGCCATATTGCTTTTCCAAATTAAGCAGGTGATGTTGCTTCATGTGCTGATGGAGAGCAGTATTTTAGAGTCTATGTGATCTAGGACATCCATGACTTATTTATCTCTTTCAGAGTTTGCAGACTGCCAAAGGATCATCTGGCGACAACATGCAAAAAATTTCCACACACATGCTCGTTCGCATGTACCACTCGCCACCACCACCATCAGATGTTTCAGGCACTGTTCAACTTCCTCCACCAACAGCATTTCTGGCATCACCTGCTCCAGAGCTAACAGCAAAATGAGCAAATTTGCCCCAGAGGATCATTTAGCCTCAGGTTGCCTGTGCTGTGCATCGCTGAGGCTAACACCCTGTTTTTCTGATGATATCACCTCCTCAAGACCCCTGTGTAGCTTCCAGGTCACAACAGAATCATCATCATTATCTCAGATTCAGTTGAAGCTTGCCTCTCTGTGGGAAATAACCTGAGCTTCTTGTCCCCTCTTCCCCGTGCTTGATTCCCACAGCAAGATTTGCTAGGGCACAGATGGCTACTATGACTGCCAGTGCTCCTACAACCATGACTGTCAATGTAAGCAACCCAGTATGGCATTAGAATTGAGCCAGCCATCTCCTTTGGTCCCACATCTTGCGAGAACAATGGCTGAATGTTTATATTTTCCAGAAAATCAACAGGAAAAAAATGTTCTGGTGCAGTATCTTCCTTATCCCATGGTGTGCTGTGGGTTATTGGACTAAGGGGCAGAACAGAAACAGGTGAATGGATATTCCCTCTGTACAACATTACGTGTTATGGTGGCAAAGAAGGTGGACACCGCATAGCAATGACTCAAGTTGATGGTGTTGCTGTCAGAGGCTACATCATCATGTGTAACTCAGATGAATGATATGACATACTGTATATTCCATTACACCCTCCACTTCCTCCCCACTAATGTGCTTTCCTGAGGCAATGTAGCACAATTGTAACCTGTATTTTGTACTACTACTGATGTTGCTGTCAGATTTGCTGTGGGTGCTGCTGACTCGCCCACTGGGCCGTGGGATACTCAGGGCCGGGCCTCTGGATGCGGATGGGGAGAAGTAGTGGCAACCCGATCCCGTGGCTCAGGGTGGTCAGACCAAGTGCTGTGGCAGTCTATTCGTATGGTTTGCAATGTCCGACTACGCCACCCGTGGATTGCGGTCAGAGTGAACCGCCGCTGCAGAGCAGACCGCTGAGGCTGGTGTTGTGGGTGCAGCAGGGAATAGTATAACTCCCTACGGGAGGAGTGTAGCCTCAGGGCAGTGAGCGTAGATGGTGGGGGTTGTGGTGCAGGGCATCCCAGTACCGTTAGTGCTGGCGCGGTAAGAAACACAGAGACAACGTGTTGCAGTCCAGGGTCTTTTACTCACAGTTGATATCCAAGTCACTTCCGCCGGTAATGACTGCCCAAGCCGTGCTGCGTCCACCAGGTGAGGGGCTCGGTCAACCCTCAGGCAATTCAGGAGTATGGCTCAGGACTCCCTTCTGTCCTTTCTCTGGCTCGTGCCTCACCAGTGACCAAACTTCTGTCCAGCTGCCGCGGATCTATGCGGGCAAACGTGGGCCCCGTTTCCCGCTATCCTATATGGTGCCTTCCTAGCAGGTTTGGCGGGGGGTCGCACAAATAGATGATCACGACCTCCGGTCTTTGGCTGAGGGATAATTTACCTCCACCAACTTGGGATCCGGTACCTTTCTTCTGCCTGACCCTTCACCCGATATCTCATGGGCTCTTAGGGTCCCTTCTGCCTTCTTGTTTCTGAGCCTTCTGCTTCTCGGTCTCTTCTCCTTCTTTCCTGTTCCTTCTCCTCTCCTCCACTCTGGCCCTGGCCTCTTCTCTAGGTCTACCTTCTGAGCAGAGCTCCAACAGAGCCTCTGCTCCCTGTCACCTCTCCACTGTACGGACCACTGAACTAAGATGGTGCCCACTTTTTATACCTCCTCCTCTGTGTGTGAGCTCAGGTGACCAGCACCCAATGAGCTCCTACCTATGCTCAGAACCCAACCCCTATCTGCTCCTACACCACTGGGTTTTCCTCCCTCCTCCCCACTCCAGCCAGGGACATAGTCAGTTGTGCCTACATATACAGTACAGACGAAAAGTTTGGACACACCTTCTCATTTAAAGATTTTTCTGTATTTTCATGACTATGAAAATTGTACATTCACACTGAAGGCATCAAAACTATGAATTAACACATGTGGAATTATATACTTAACAAAAAAGTGTGAAACAACTGAAAATATGTCTTATATTCTAGGTTCTTCAAAGTAGCCACCTTTTGCTTTGACGACTGCTTTGCACACTCTTGCCATTCTCTTGATGAGCTTCATGTGGTAGTCACTGGAAATGGTATTCCAACAATCTCGAAGGAGTTCCCAGAGATGCTTAGCACTTGTTGGCCCTTTTGCCTTCACTCTGCGGTCCAGCTCACCCCAAACCATCTCGATTGGGTTCAGGTCTGGTGACTGTGGAGGCAAGGTCATCTGGCGTAGCACCCCATCACTCTCCCTCTTGGTTAAATAGCCCTTACACAGCCTGGAGGTGTGTTTGGGGTCATTGTCCGGTTGAAAAATAAATGATGGTCCAAATAAACGCAAACCGGATGGAATAGCATGCCGCTGCAAGATGCTGTGGTAGCCATGCTGGTTCAATATGCCTTCAATTTTGAATAAATCCCCAACAGTGTCACCAGCAAAGCACCCCCACACGATCACACCTCCTCCTCCATGCTTCACGGTGGGAACCAGGCATGTAGAGTCCATCCGTTCACCTTTTCTGCGTCGCACAAAGACACGGTGGTTGGAACCAAAGATCTCAAATTTGGACTCATCAGACCAAAGCACAGATTTCCACTGGTCTAATGTCCATTCCTTGTGTTCTTTAGCCCAAACAAGTCTCTTCTGCTTGTTGCCTGTCCTTAGCAGTGGTTTCCTAGCAGCTATTTTACCATGAAGGCCTGCTGCACAAAGTCTCCTCTTAACAGTTGTTGTAGAGATGTGTCTGCTGCTAGAACTCTGTGTGGCATTGACCTGGTCTCTAATCTGAGCTGCTGTTAACCTGCGATTTCTGAGGCTGGTGACTCGGAAAAACTTATCCTCAGAAGCAGAGGTGACTCTTGGTCTTCCTTTCCTGGGGCGGTCCTCATGTTAGCCAGTTTCTTTGTAGCACTTGATGGTTTTTGCAACTGCACTTGGGGACACTTTCAAAGTTTTCCCAACTTTTTGGACTGACTGACCTTCATTTCTTAAAGTAATGATGGCCACTCGTTTTTCTTTACTTAGCTGCTTTTTTCTTGCCATAATACAAATTCTAACAGTCTATTCAGTAGGACTATCAGCTGTGTATCCACCTGACTTTCCACAACACAACTGATGGTCCCAACCTCATTTATAAGGCAAGAAATCCCACTTATTAAACCTGACAGGGCACACCTGTGAAGTGAAAACCATTTCCGGTGACTACCCCTTGAAGCTCATCAAGAGAATGCCAAGAGTGTGCAAAGCAGTCATCAAAGCAAAAGGTGGCTACTTTGAAGAACCAAGAATATAAGACATATTTTCAGTTGTTTCACACTTTTTTGTTAAGTATATAATTCCACATGTGTTAATTCATAGTTTTGATGCCTTCAGTGTGAATGTACAATTTTCAAAGTCACGAAAATACAGAAAAATCTTTAAATGAGAAGGTGTGTCCAAACTTTTGGTCTGTACTGTATATATAAATGGGAGCACCGTCGAGCTGTCCCCCGGAAATGGGGTGTATGTGGTGTATGCAGCTAACTGAGCCCTGGTCCATACTCCATCCTTACCTGGGAGTGGAATATCACACCTCTGGTTGAGGTGCAATACCCCTGTAGCGGCCGAACCCTCGGGGCGCTACACTGCTGCTAGGGGTTCCATATATTTTGTGGTGATATGGCTATATTTTCTCTCATCATACCAAGTCTGTTGCCAGTGCCACGTTTTGGTTTAACGTGCATCTTGGACATTTAAGTCCTTTACCAAAATTTGTTATCAGCCACACCTAACCATCCCTTGAAAATAATGGAATCAACCAAAAATCCAAAGCAAGGATTACTTGATGGTCAAAAAAGGCTAATGCAACAACAGCACCAGCCTGTCAGTAATATTGGTGGATCATGTATGTGTTTCCAGTTTCACAATTTAAACAGATGTGTCAAAACAGACCTGCACTGTTAAATGTCTCAATTTACTTTAATTACTGTATATCTATTCAAATGTTTGGTTAAAGCAAGTTAATTTTCCCTGTCCAAAATGGAACACGGAAAAGCAGAAGCCAAGAAGTAGGAACACAGCCTCGAAATCCAGCAACAGCCCACAATATAGTTGTAGGGTGTACAGTTGCCAAATTGGAATAGTTAAACATGTAAGCAAAAAGTAAATTGTGTGTTTTCCAATTTCTATTTTTATAAAAAAAAAATGTAAACACTATTATCAAAAAAGAAGTGTGCACAAAAACAAATGATAATTTTTTAACAACATGCACATTATGTAAGGTAGACACTAAATTTTAAATTTCTTTATTCTGGAGATTTGTGATTTGTACTAAAAAAATATGGCTACCCTATCTATGACACACAAGTCTAGGTTTCAGGATTCTTCTTTACTATCTAAATTCCGACACATGGTATTTAACTGCCCTCCTCGTTTACAACTGCAGTGTGGGAAGTTTAAAAATTAAAATGGTGTTATGCAGGTGCTATGGTGTTACAGCAGTATCTCACAGATCAATTCCAAGACGCACTGACTATGCAGCTACATCACCTCCGTATCTCACATAAATCTTTGAATTATTATTTGTAGACTGAGACTACCACTCACACTTTGAATGTGCTTCAACATTAGTGCAAAAGTACAACACAATCCAATTTTGGCCTTTTTTGATCAGTAGGTGGAATGACTTGTGCCCTGACCTCTATCCCTATGATATAGAAGCATAAAGTGGTGCTGCTTATCTGGCCCTCATCTTTTATACAGGCTGTGATAGTCCTTTTTGATTGGCTGTGCTAGACCATGTCATGTGATAGCTGCAAGGTACTATGAGGAAGCCGGCATGGCCCTGTCTAATGTCATTCGCTCTGTGGTTCATCAGCTATGTGTGAAATGGTATCTGTAACTTTTTTCTTCAAATTTTGAGATTCTGTGTGAATCGAGTTGCAAACTTTCATATTCATGGGGACTTGTGAATTTCAAGACATTCGTCTTGAAGTCGACTCTCGGTGGATCAATTTGATCATCTCTAGACACTAACATTAGTGATGCGTGATGTGTAGACTTGAGTTCTGGTTAGTCAGGGTAATTTTCATCAGTGTTGGTGGCTCCCCACTCCAAGGCAAACATAACGGTATTATGAGATATCTCGCTATTAAGCCGCACTCTGTATGATTTGGGGAGACTCTGTTCTCCAACTTTCCAGGATTTATGATCTGCAGGTAGGCAGCTGTGGTGTAGATACAAGCATCTTTGAAAGAAACTCACATCAGCAAGTGACAGTCACTCACAGGTTCAAGACCTATCTCTCAAAAACTTTTTACTCGTTTTTTTTCAGGAGTGGAGTCAAGAAATGGAAGATATGCAATTGTTTCCATAATGTGCTTTATGTGTTAGGGCTCAATCAGACGTTCGATTTTTCCATGTTTGGGAAAAAAAGACAATTTTTTTCTGGTCACACTTTGAAGAGAGTTTGATCAGTGTGGTCCGAGTGTCATCAGATTTTCTCGTATGTGGAGAAATGTAAAAAAAAAAATCTTTCTCCAGCTTCTCCATTCTGATAGACCAAGAAAATCGGACCACAGTCAGATGTCATCCAAATGCAGTCCGGTTGTTTATGGACCCATTGACTTGCATTGCCAATTTTGTTCTGACCTTACAAGTACATGTCAGTGGCTCCACAGACTATCACAGGTATGAGTGCTATCTGTACAAATCACAGATAGCACTCATACGCAAAGATCGAATGTCTGAATGAGCCTTCAGATACAAACACATACATTTTAGTCTTTATTGGCTGTTAGACATTTAACCTGCCATATTTTTGTAGTGACATCAGAAAAGGGACCGAAAGATTTTTCTGAGAATGGTCTTTCAAATAAAAACAGTTTTGCAAATAATTAAATACTCCACAGGAAATGTTTGGCCAAGAATATAATGCATAGCAAAAATGTTGTAAAATGGTCTATTCAGTATTATATTAAATTTGTATATTAATAAGCTATAAGCACAAAAAGCTAGGTCACACCCCATGCATCCCATGTAGGGCAACTGTGGTTTTCAGTAGAGAACAACTCTTAGAATTCATTTGTTTACAAAAGAAAGGAAAAAAACTTACAACTGTTTCTATAACCTAGCTAGAACACTTGCAGGTTCCCCTTAATAAAATGAACAGTACAGGAATACTTCCCCTCAGGAATAGCTTTACAAACCTGACAGAAAGTTTCCACTATTTCTAAAACATTGAACTTTAGTTCCACCTTCAGTTACAGAAGTGCCCCTTTAATTATAGCAGTGCTGCCCAAAACTAATCACATTGCAGTGGATCCAGTTAGTGACCTTGATTAAAGAGGTTGTCCAGCCTTAGGCTACAAGTCTGCAGTCACTCTATATGACTGCAGACTTGTGAATCCTCACGTTGTGCACACTGCACACTGTCAGGATTCTCTGGTGCCTGCACCCGGAGCAGCGGGTGTGTGATTGCAAATATGTGATTTGCACACATGCAGTCATGTTCCGACTTGACATGCATGGCCTCATTCAATGTAAGTTTATTGAGTGAGTCCGAACAAGACTAGTCGGAATGTGGCCGGGAGTAAGAAAATCACATACTTGTGGTCACATGATCACCCACTCCTTGAACATAAGAATCCTCATAGTGCACAGAGAATGACTGCAGACTTGTAGTCTAAGGTCGGTCAACCTCTTTTATGACTCACAACCTACTCTTTATGAGATCCACATATTTGTACATACAGAGCTAGCTGTCAGTCAATAAGAAGGATCTCCCACTGGACTTCCAGAACAAGCAGGGATTTGAATTAGTAAATTACATGGAAGGTTATGTGCTCATGATGTTTTTTTCGGGTCTGATCAGTAAACCGCCTGAAAAATAGCTAAATAAATGTTAAAAAGAACGAATATATGTACTGCAGAAAGACTCGCTATTCATAGGTTCCATCTTTTAAACTTCTTTTTACCGCATCACATTTATAAAGAAAAAAAAGCGACTTTCATCAAGCTGCTTCCTGCATAGAAGTAAAAAAAAAGCCATCGCAAAAAATCACAGAAGAGAAGCCAAAAAAGATGTCATGTGCACAGACCTTCACATTGAATCATTACCCAGAAATATGTTCACCTAGGCGTGGCATTTCCCCTGTGGTGGCACAGCAGGAGAATTAAGCCCTTGTTGGCTCTCTGGTTAAAGGAGTTGTCTACTACTAGGACAACTCCTTCTCATTCCCCATGTTTGGCCCCATTAAAATGAAAAAGCTTTTACTCACCTCCCATGCCGGTGCTATTCTGGCGGTGTCGGCACTCGCGTTCCCGGGGATCACGTGAGGTTGCTACATCACTTCCTCTTGATTACGTATACGTCTGAAGACCGGGACAGTGACGACAGCGCTGATTGGGCGCAGGGCTCACATGACATAACAACCTCATGCAAGCCCCGGGAGAGCCAGTGTCGACACCGCTGGAACGGTGCTGGCATAGGCGGTGACTATAAAAGTTTTTACTTTATCGGGGCCAAATATTCATATTGAGAAGGGTTTGTCCTAGTAGTGGACAACCACTTTAATTATAGCTGATTGCTGGGAAATTCTGTGTCTTAAATGTCTAATAGTTGAGGGTCCTAACTCTGTGACCCGCACCTATCTCCAGAAGGGAAGCCATAGTGTAATTGTTTGCTCTTATTAGAACTCTTATAGAATTGAATGTAGAGATCTGTAGATGCCTTACCCCTTACTGCCGGGAACCACGTGAGATAGCAACTTTGGAGATAGGTACAGGTTCCAGAGGTGGAACATGCGTCTTTTACTTATTCTGTGGATATGCCCTAAATATATGTGATAAAACAATGCCTTTGTTACTGATATATCAATGTATAATATAAAAAGCATATTTATTAAGACTGGTCTGAAAGGGATTGTCCACTACTCGGACAACCTCTTCTCAATCGCTATGTTTCCCCCTTGTAACTCCTATACTCACCTCTGGTGCTGGTGCTGTTCTAGATGTGTAATGCAGGTGTCAGAATGCAACGCGCAGAGTCACAAAATGAGGGCAGTCAAATAGCTATAAATAACAATTTATATATTTAACCCCTTTACCCCCCAGGGTGGTTTGCACGTTAATGACCAGGCCAATTTTTACAATTCTGACCACTGTCAGTTTATGAAGTAATTACTCTGGAACGCTTCAACGGATTCCCCTGATTCTGAGACTGTTTTTTCGTGACATATTGTACTTCATGATTGTGGTAAAATTTCTTCGATATCACTTGCGTTTATTTGTGAAAAAAATGGAAATTTGGCGAAAATTTAGAAAATTTAGCAATTTTCAAAATTTGAATTATTATGCCCCTAAATCAGAGAGATATGTCACACAAAATACTTAATAAATAACATTTCCCACATGTGTACTTTACATCAGCACAATTTTGGAACCAAAATTTTTTTTTGTTAGAGAGCTATAAGGGTTAAAATTTGACCAGCGATTTCTCATTTTTCCAACAAAATTTACAAAACCATTTTTGTAGTGACCACATCACATTTGAAGTCACTTTGAGAGGTCTTTATGACAGAAAATACCCAAAAGTGACACCATTCTAAAAACTGCACCCCTCAAGGTGCTCAAAACCACATTCAAGAACTTTATTAACCCTTCAGGTGCTTCACAGGAATTTTTGGAATGTGGAAGAAAAAAATGAACATTTAACTTTTTTCACAAAAATGTTACTTTAGACCCAATTTTTTTTATTTTCACAGGGGTAACAAGAAAAAATGGACCCCAAAATTTGTTGTGCAATTTGCCCTGGACACGCATATACCCCATGTGTGGGGAAAAACCACTGTTTGGCCGCACGGCAGGGCTCGGAAGGGAAGGAGCGCCATTTGACTTTTTGATTGTAAAATTTGCTTGAATAATTAGCGGACGCCATGTTGCGTTTGGAGAGCCCTTGTGTGCCTAAACAGTGGAAACCACCCACAAGTGACCCCATTTTGGAAACTAGACCCCCCAATGCACCTATCTAGATGCATAGTGAGCACTTGGAACCCCTAGGTGCTTCACAAATTGATTCTTAAAAATTAAAAAGTATTTTTTTTCCACTTTTTCAAATCAATTTGTGAAGCACCTGGGGGTTCCAGGTGCTCACTATGCATCTAGATAGGTGCCTTGGGGGGTCTAGTTTCCAAAATGGGGTCACTTGTGGGGGAGCTCCAATGTTTAGGCACACAGGGGCTCTCCAAACGTAACATGGTGTCCGCTAACAAATTGAATGGAAAATCGGCTTAAATTGTTAGCGGACACCATGTTGCGTTTGGAGAGCCACTGTGTGCCTAAACATTGGAGCTCCCCCATAAGTGACCCCATTTTGGAAACTAGACCCCCCAAGGCACCTATCTAGATGCATAGTGAGCACTTAGAACCCCCAGGTGCTTCACAAATTGATTCGTAAAAATGAAAAAGTGTTTTTTTTTCCACTTTTTCATTTTTACGAATCAATTTGTGAAGCACCTGGGGGTTCCAAGTGCTTATTATGC
The DNA here is from genome assembly GCF_046119375.1 of Phyllobates terribilis. NCBI lineage: Eukaryota > Metazoa > Chordata > Amphibia > Anura > Dendrobatidae > Phyllobates > Phyllobates terribilis. The sequence goes on along the minus strand of NW_027362768.1, from coordinate 291,369,406 downwards.
ATCTAGATAGGTGTCTTGGGGGGTCTAGTTTCCAAAATGGGGTCACTTGTGGGGGAGCTCCAATGTTTAGGCACACAGGGGCTCTCCAAACGCAACATGGTGTCCGCTAACAATTTGAGCCAATTTTCCATTCAATTTGTTAGCGGACACCATGTTGCGTTTGGAGAGCCCCTGTGTGCCTAAACATTGGAGCTCCCCCACAAGTGACCACATTTTGGAAACTAGACCCCCCAAGGCACCTATCTAGATGCATAGTGAGCACTTGGAACCCCCAGGTGCATCACAAATTTATTCGTAAAAATGAAAAAGTGGAAAAAAAACACTTTTCTATTTTTACGGATTAATTTGTGAAGCACCTGGGGGTTCCAAGTGCTCACTATGCATCTAGATAGGTGCCCTGGGGGGTCTAGTTTCCAAAATGGGGTCACTTGTGGGGGAGCTCCAATGTTTAGGCACACAGGGGCTCTCCAAACACGACATGGTTCCAATTTGTTAGCGGACACCATGTTGTGTTTGGAGAGCTCCTGTGTGCCTAAACATTGGAACTCCCCCACAATTGACCCCATTTTGGAAACTAGACCACCCAAGGCACCTATCTAGATGCATAGTGAGCATGTGGAACCCCCAGGTGCTTCACAAATTGATTCATAAAATGAAAAAGTGGAAAAAAAAACACTTTTCCATTTTTACGAATCAATTTGTGAAGCACCTGGGGGTTCCAAGTGCTCACTATGCATCTAGATAGGTGCCTTGGGTGATCTAGTTTCTAAAATGGGGTCACTTGTGGGGGAGCTCCATTGTTTAGGCACACAGGGGCTCTCCAAACGCAACATGGCGTCCGCTAACAATTTGAGCCGATTTTCCATTCAATTTGTTAGCGGACACCATGTCGCGTTTGGAGAGCCCCTGATGTGCCTAAACAGTGGAGCTCCCCCACAAGTGACCCCATTTTGGAAACTATACCCCTCAAGGATTTTATTAAGGGGTATAGAGAACATTTTGAACCCAGAGGTACGACACAGAATTTGATAACATTAGGTCATCATATTGAATAAGTTGTCATTAGTCTTGAGCGCAAGTGCTCGCTACTTGAGTTTGCATCGGGTACTCAGGTGTGCACCATGTACTGCGTGTGCTCGAGTGACATGCTCGAGTCCCTGCCTCGCATGTTTCACGGTTATTAGACACCCAAATAAAAACATGCGGGGATCGCTCGTGCATGGCAGGCAATCCCCGCAAAGTTTTCTTGCCCGCAAAGCATATGGGGTGGAGACTCGAGCATGTCACTCAAATACCCACGATACTCAATGCGAACCAGAGCACCCAATGCAAACTCAAGTAGCGAGCACTTGCGCTCAACACTAGTCGCCATATCATCATCTTTTTCTCTTACTTTTGAAAAAAATCCCAACCCCATCACAACCCTAACCCCAAACCCAGCCCTAACTCTAGCCCAACCCTAACCCTAGCACAAACCTAACCCGAGAGTTTATTTTTTACGCCGTTCCTCATGCGGTATAAGTGATTAGATGACCTTATTCTTTGGGTCGGTGCGACTGCAGCGATACCAGAATCATATCGGGTTTTTATGATTGACAGCTGTCACACACTAAAAGATGCATTTTTTGTAAAATCTAGTTTTTGCATCGCCATATTTTGAGAGCTATAATTTTTCCAGATTTTGGCAGACAGAGTCATGTGATGGCTTGTTTTTTGCGGGATGAGTTGACGTTGTTATTGGTGCCATTTTCAGGCACGTGACATTTTTTGATCGCTTTCTATTCCGATTTTTGGGAGGCAGAATAAACAAAAGCCAACAATTCAGGAATTGTTTTTTTTGTTTTTTTTATTCTGTTCCACGTGTGGTAAAATTAATAAGGCAGCTTTATTCTTCGGGTCAGTACGTTTACAGCGGTACCACATTTATATAGTTTTTTTATGTTTTGCACTTTTACATAATAAAAGCAATTTTATAGAAAAAAATATTTTTTAGCATCACTTTATTCTGAGAGCTATAACTTTTTTATTTTTCGGCTGATGGAGCTGTATGGTGGCTTGTTTTTTGCGGGACGAGATGACGTTTTCAGCGGTACCATTTTTATTTATATTCGTCTTTTTGATCGCGTGTTATTCCATTTTTTGTTTGGCAGTACGGTGATAAAGCATTGTTTTTTGCTTCGTTTTTTTTTTTACCGTGTTCACTGAAGGGGTTAACTAGTGGGACAGTTTTATAGGTCAGGTCATTCCGGACGCGGCGATACCAAATATGTGTACTTTTATTGTTTTTTTGTTTTTTTTTATAATAATATTTATTGATGGGTACATTATATTTTATTTTTGGTGGATTATTTTTTTTTTCAATATTTTTACAATTTTTTTAAATTTTTTTTTTCACTTTATGACAGTTTTTTTACTTTTGTACTTTGTCCCACTATGGGACTTTCACTTTTTTTTCTCTGATCGCCTGCATGGCACAGTAATGGAGCACCATCCCTGTGCCATGCAGGCTGTCAGCGCTGGACAGGGAGAAGATAGTTTGGAGATGCACTGCTCATGTCCAAAAAATCTTCCTGCTGTCTGGTGACCCGGATGTCGTCATGACGACATCGGGTCGTCATGGCAACATCCTGGAAGCCACAGCAGACAGCGCTGGAGGCCGGAAGAGGAGGTGAGTAATCCGATCACCTCCCCTTAGCCACCGCAATGCTGCGATCGACTTCGATTGCAGCATTGTGGGTGTTAATGTGCCGGGAGCGGTGCGGGACCACTTCCTGCACATAGCACCGGGTGTCAGCTGTGACAATCAGCTGACACCCGGCGGCGATCGCGCCCGCACAGCCTGTGTGCGGGCGAAATCGCCAGGGCGTATAAATACGTATCTGGTCCATAAGTCCCAGGGCACAGATACGTACTAATACGCCCTATGTCGTAAAGGGGTTAAACAAGCTGACAGGGATTGCAACAGGGGTTAGTAATGAGAACAATATCACAATAGCAATAACAATAGCAATAACACACAATACATCACAATAGCAATAACAATAGCAATAAAATCCTTCTCTAAAATACTATTTCTAGCCCAAATATGGGATTACTCACTGAAGTCCATCGGTTCTGCAAATGGCCCTAGCGGGGGTCTCCGGCTATTCCCGCTAGGCCTTTAAGTCTTTTTCTGACAAAGTCAATTAGATCCCGTTTGGCTTGTTCCACCTCACCAGTCCCCCTCCCAACTTGATACCCTAAACCCGATTGTTCACGGTACCGTGAGAGAGCGGTTGAAGTGACAGCCCTGTTCAGTGATGACACTCGTCGGCTTCTGCTGACGTGATCTCTCTGGCACGTCTCGTTTCTATCCTCTCTTTGTCCTGTCAATCAGGGCGGTTTACCACGTCGTGGGTAGGAGGGTCTTGTACATTTCCTTAATAGCTTATCCAAGTCCTGGTCCTCTTCCGCAACCGTGACACCCGAGGGACCGCTGCGCTGAATCCCGCACTCGTTCGCCGGCAGCCACCCGTCTTGCCTTACTGGTCTCTTACCCCGGTCTCTCTCGCTTGTTCCTTCAGCGTGTCCAGCCTGCATCACATCTCTCTCTGTGTCTGGCACCGAAATCACCTCAGGCACTGCGCGCTCGACCGTTAAATTTTGAAATCCTCTGCTGGAGGTCACCTGACCGGGTCCAGTGTGCAAACTTGAAATGCTCACCAGATGGCGCTCTTTTTCCTTATTACATATATCTCACATTGATTCTCTGAAAGACTTTTCTCCTTCTATTACATTCCTCCCTCCTTTTTAATCGTCAGTCCCCGGGCGAGTGGATTCTTTGCGAGATCAATGCCTCCTTCGAGCCAGCGTAAGTTCAGACAAGAGTTGAGCACACTCTTCTGTTTTCTGTTGAATCTGAGACCAGATAAACTCCTCTTGAGCATATCGGTTAGGAGGGATCCCGGCATTAGCCTGTTCGGTTCTGCGGGGTTCCTCCCGCGAAGGTGATTCCGGGGTATCTGATAAATCAAGAAGTGAAGATTGTAAATCGCCTCTTGATGCATTTTGTATCTCACTCGGGACTGAAGGGCTCAATTGCATTGTAGCCCATCCTTCTTCGTCTTTCAGAGTCACCGTGTGGCGCTTCAGTTAGTTTTTCTGCAGGCTCAATTCTGTTATAGTCCTCTGCTTCGGATGAACAGGGTCGTAGCATATTACGGTGCAACACCCTCAATGTCGTGGCATCTCCCCCGTCAGGCCTAACCTCGTAGACTGAATTCTTTGGATGGATCTGCTTCACCACTCGATATGGTACCACCTCCCAATGATGGTCTACCTTACTCCCAACCGGTTTGGCCCTTACCAACACACGATCTCCTGATCAGAGTGGGCTCACTGAAATCAGGGGCCACTCTGCATGCTCTGCTTCCTGAAATTTCTGCACAACCAGGTTTCTCACTGTATGAAGCCGCCATCTGTGTTCTCGAATCCTGGTACTCGGACTGTTGTACGGACCGGGATCTTCTGAGTCTAGCTCCAGCTCAGTAATGTCTCGTCCATTCCTTCCAAACAACAGCATATAGGGAGTGTAACCAGTAGTCGCATGAATGCGATTATTAAACACCCACACCAACTCGGACACAAACTCGGGCCATTTCATATTCTTGTCCTCTTCCAACGTCCGTAACATCTGCAACAAGGTTCGGTTGAAGTGCTCACATTCCCCATTTCCCTGGGGGTGATAGGGTCTTGTTCGAGATCTGTTGATGATATAACTCATCCATGACTCGCCCTTGGAAGCTGGCCCCTTGGTCAGAATGTATCCGCTTCAGACACACATAGATCCGAATGAAATCTTGACAAATGGCCTTGGCTCCGGTTTCTGCCATCTGATCCAGAGTAGGTGTCACCACTGCAAACTTGGTGAAGTGATCGGTCATTACTAGTGATGAGCGAGCATGCTTGCTACTGCTCGGGTCCCCTCCCTGCATGTTTGGCGCTCTTTAGAGAGCCAATGAACATGCAGGGATTGCCTGCCATGCACTGTAATGCCGTAGCTATGTTGATTGTGGGAATTACAGTGATTGGCTAGCCGCACAGCATCATCAGGTCTATATCAGACATGGCGCCGCCACGCTCGTCACAGTCACTCCGGATCAAACAGTGTAGGGAGAGCTGCTGCTTTGTCAGGGAGAGATTTGATCGTGTATTAGGTAGCGTAGGGAGAAAAACCCGTACATTACACATATCCATCTTAACAAACAGTCCTTCTGAGGACTAATCCATCTGCAGAGATATCAGGCAGGCAAGGTGTATAGGCAGGCGGTGTATATAGCAGACTGCAGTGCATATAGCACAAGATGCTCCATTCCAATTCTGCCTTCTGCTGCTGTTAGATATTTCTATACAAAGGCCCAGGTCTCAGGGGCCAGGAATACTTTTCTTTTCTTTGGATCTTAATCTTCATTATTTGCTTAAAAAGCAATTCAAAGAACACCGTTTTTCTGCGCCATTTGCTTTTTTTGGGAGAGGTGCTGCTGCATCAGGGACAGATTTGCTTGTGTATTAGGTAGTGTAGGGAGTAAAAACGTACATTACACATATCCATCTTAACAAACAGTCCTTCTGAGGACTAATCTATCTGCAGAGATATCAGGCAGGCAGGGTGTATAGGCAGGCAGTGCATATACAGTAGCAAGCTGCAGTGCATATAGCACAAGAGGCTCCATTCCAATTCTGCCTTCTGCTGCTGTTAGATATTTCTATACAAAGGCCCAGGTCTCAGGGGCCAGAAATACTTTGCTTTGGATCTTAATCCTCATTATTTGCTTAAAAAGCAATCCAGAGATCACCATTTTTTCTGCGACATTTGCTTGTTGGCACTGCAGAATACAGCCAGGTCCTTTCCCTATTACAGCACTAGAAATCCAGCTATTTAAAACTATGTTTTCTCCGTCTAACGGATCACATATACATTGTCAGAAAATACTGCCATTTCTGGCCTCCATTAAAAATTTCCTTTAATGTGTCATTGAAGCAATTCACCCCAGTTTGCTGTTCAAACTACTTACCTACAGGCTAGGTATTTAAAACTGTGTTTTCTCCGTCACACGGATCACATATAAGTTCGCTCCAAACTCAGTCATTTGTAGTGAGCGTGGAAGATTCTGTCCTCCATTTAAAATGGGCAAGGCACGTGGCAAGGGACGGGGAACTGGACGTGATGGTAATGGTGCATGCAGAGGCCGAGGACAAGGCCGTGGGCAAGTCGAAATTGTGCCACAATAAACACCCACATCTTCTTGCCTGACCTTCCTGTCCCAATTTTTAGGGGACCACAGCACACCACTATTGAACCCAGAGCAGTATCAAAAGGTTGTTGGTTGGATAGCGTATAATGCTTCCAGTCACTCGGTCCCCAGCCGCCACTATTTCTCCCGGTGTGCCGACACCGCATTACACAAGCACGTGTCCCAAAACATTAGCTGTGCTCTCAACAACACAATTAGCGGTAAAGTCCACCTAACCACAGACACGTGGACAAGTGCTTGTGGGCAGAGACGGTACATCTCGCTGATGGCACACTGGGTTAACATAGTGGAAGCCGGGACCCAGTCGTACCTTAGGACGGAACACGTCCTCCCGACGCCCAGTATTGCGGGCCCTAGGTCAATCAGGGTTGCCTCCACAGTCTACAGCTCCTGCACCTCATCCTCCTCAGCTTCCTCCTCCTCTTCAGCCTCCATCTCCGAAATGACCACATCAGTCACAAGCTGGAAACACTGCAGCACTGCCTCGGCCAAGCGGCAACAGGCTGTGCTGAAGCTAATATGCTTAGCTGAAAAAACGCACAATGCTGAAGAGTTGTGGACAGCTCTGAAAGAGCAGGCAGATCTGTGGCTCACACCGCTGAACCTACAGCCAGGCATGGTCGTGTGTGACAATGGCCGGAACCTGGTGGCAGCTCTGAGGCGAGGCGAGCTCACACACGTACCATGCCTGGCCCATGTGCTTAACCTCGTGGTTCAGCGGTTTCTCAAATCCTACCCGGAGCTGCTGGATCTGCTTGTTAAAGTACGCCGCCTGTGTGCCCATTTTAGAAAGTCAGCTACAGCTTCTGCTGCCCTTGCAGTCTTTCAGCAGCGTTTGCAGCTTCCGGCTCACAGACTGGTGGGTGATGTCCCCACGCATTGGAACTCTACACTGCAAATGTTGGGAAGGATTTGTGAGCAGAAGAGGGCAGTTGTTGAGTACCAGCATCAACAAGGCTGTCGGTATTCAGTTCAGACTCCACACATAAGACCTCAGGAGTGGACATGGATGTCAGACATATGTACCATCCTCCAAAACATTGAGGACTCCACCAAGATGGTGAGCGGCGATGATGCCATAATTAGTGTCACTGCATTGCAGGCGGAGCACGATGAGATGGAGCAAGGAACCATACAGGGTGATTACACACAGCCAAGCCTCATCTCATCCCAACATGGATTGGGTGACAATGAGGAGGAGGAGGAGGAGGAGAAAGGACAGGAGGTAGTTTCATGAACTATAGATGGTACTACCTGCACAGCTGTCATACCGTCTGTTTAGCGTGAATGGCCAGAGGACAGAGAGAAGGAGGAGAGCATGGTCAGTCATCCTCTTGGTGAGGACACGGAAGCCTTGCCTGTTAGTAGTCTGGCACACATGGCTGGATTTATGTTACGCTGCCTTTCCCATGACCCTCGCGTTCTCAAAATTTTGGGTGACAGTCATTACTGGTTGGTGACACTTCTAGACCCACGCTACAAGGAGAAATTTATATCTCTTATTCCTGAGGCGGACAGGTGTACAAAAATGGGGCAGCAGCAAAAGGCCCTTGTTGCGGAACTATTAAAAAAATTCCCATCTGAAAACGCTGGCGGCAGAGGGCACACTTCATTGGACAACCAAGGAGTACAGGCGAGAGAGACACAACTTCAATCCAGCAGAGGCAGGGGAACACTGTCAAAGTTCTGGGAGAGTTTTCTCAGACCCTCCCATCGGACAGGCCCTGAGGCGCGGGGTTCTGGCCTGCCCTGCCGCCAGCGTTTTATCAGAGCGGGTTTTTAGTGCTGCTGCTGGAATTATAACTAATAAGCGCATCCGCCTGTCAGCTGAAAATGCTGACAGGCTGACTTATAAAAATGAACAAGGGCTGGATTGGGCCAGACTTCTCATCACCACCGAATGATAGCAGCGTAACATAAACTCAAATCCAGTGTCTTTTCTTGAGAGGTGTATTCCCATGCACCTTTTCACACCCACACATGGGTATACGCTTCCTGATTTTGTCTATTTGCTCTTGTCCTCCTTCTTCTCCTCATCCTCCACCACCATATCACCAGGGTGACCGTGGTCCATGATGGAACACCCACATAATTTTTTTAAAGGGTGTTTATGATGCCCGTGAAAAAAATGTTTTATACAGTATGTTCATGTATACCCCCCAGGGGAAATGTTTGTCAGCCCATACTCTTAGTGCATGGGCATTACAAGTATAGGAGGCCCGCTCCTTTCTAATGGGAACATTTTTTTATGAGGCCCTCCTCCATGTCTCTTCCAAGGGGCATTGAAGTGCCTCCAAATTTTTGGCAGCCCTTGCATTCACTGCATAGGCCAACACTATGGGAGGCTCTCTCCTTTCTAATGGGAATTTGTCGTTACTGTGGCCCTGCTCTGTGTGTCTTTAAATTCTTAGTAGGGTTTTTCCTAAAATTGGTCAGCCGTTGGACTCACTGCATACTCTATAACTGTATAGCAGACCCTCTCCTTTCTAATGGGAACATGTCGTACTTGTTACTGTGGCCCTTCTCCGTGTGTCTTTAAATTCTTCGTGGGGTTTTTCCTAAAATTGGTCAGCCGTTGGACTCACTGCATACCCTATAACTGTATAGCAGACCCTCTCCTTTCTAATGGGAACATGTCGTACCTTGCTACTGTGGCCCTGCTCTGTGTTTCTTTAAATTCTTCATAGGGTTTTTCCTAAAATTGGTCAGCCGTTGGACTCACTGCATACCCTATAACTGTATAGCAGACCCTCTCCTTTCTAATGGGAACATGTTGTACCTTGTTACTGTGGCCCTGCTCTATGTGTCTTTAAATTCTTAGAGGGGTTTTTGCCAAATTTTGGCAGCCCTTGCAGTCACAGCATGGGCATTACCACTATAGGAGACCCGCTCCTTTATAATGGGAACATTTTTTTTACTGAGACCCTCCTCTATGTCTCTTCAAAGGGGTATTGGGTTGCGTCCAAATTTTTGGCAGCCCTTGCAGTCACTGAATACGCAATAACAGTATAGGAGACCCACTTGTTAATAATGAGAACAACAAAGTATAGCCAGCTGATGGCTCTCTAACAATTGCTACGGCCGACTGCTGGCCTCTTAAGAATAGTAAGGGTCGTCTGATGTCCCTGTAAAAATAGGCTTTATGACTTTCAGAGTCCCTCCATCATGAATAAAAAAGGATGTGTCTGATGATGTGTCGCACACCACATTGCCAGATAAGGTTGTAAAATATTAAAATGACATTTCCCGGTGAATGCATTTGTCTTAAAAAATAACGTAAAAAACCCCAAAACAATAGGATCTTTCTTTAGTATAAAAAACAGCGTCACCAATTTAACCTCAATGTAATCACTTTGTTCAGCTCATGCACCTCCTCCTCCATCTCCGAAATGATCACATCACTCACAAGCTGACAGCACTGCAGCACTACCTTGGCCAAGCGGCAACAGGCTGTGCTGAAGATAACATGCTTAATGCTTAGTTGACAAACCACCAAGCGCTGCAGAGTTGTTGAAAGCTGCAACATAGCAGCCTGATCTGTGGCTGAACATACAGCCAGGCATGGTCGTGTGTGACAATGGGCGGAACCTGGTGACGGAGAAATGACAGCCGGGGTAGATACGGTTTCCCTCTATACCAGCCCTATCACCGAGCTAAAGAATATGGCTGTGGTGAAATACAACTCCCACTGAGAAGCTGTTTCAGACTGAAAAACATTGTGCCCACCAGAGGATTTGATTCTGAGGGCTAACCTTTCTCATCCACTCAAGAGCCCAATAGCAGCTGCAAAGTTAGCGCTATCATGAACTCTCCTGAGGTAGAAGCCACGGCACACCAGAGGATTCTCTGGTGCGACCATCCAACTCTGCTGAGAAGCAGTCCTTGCTAAGAAAAGTGTGTGGGAAGGTTCCTGGACACTCTATGGCTGCTTTTTTTACTGAGGAGGAAACACACACAAACACGGGGAGAACATACAAAGTCCTTGCAGATGTTGTCCTTGCTGGGATTTGAACCCAGGATCCCAGCGCTGCAAGGCTTCAGTGCTAACCACTGATCCAATGTGCTGCCGTTCACCCTCTAATATCTAACAGGCTGGAGAAACTTGCACCTACTGCCACTCTATCTTCAGCTCCTTTGTGAGAACATGTATTTGGGCAGCCACTCAGTCTACCAAATAAAATTCCTGAGAAGAAAATTGGGGATGGCTTCGCTACTGGTACTGGGGGCAGTGCTAATACCATGGCGTCGTACCATAGTTTGCTGGAAATATTCCTGGCTGGTAGGAGGCAAGCAAATTCCCACAGAAAAGTACCAGCAGTAATGTTCAGGCCACATTTCAAGTGCAAGCAGCTTTAGAGAACTTCCTGGGAGAAATGACACGCAGGGTACATACGGTTTCCCTCTATGCCAGTCCTTTCACCGAGCTAAATACAACTCTCAGCCAAAAAAGTTGAGGACTGGCTCCATGCCGTCCCTGGCCACATTCACCTGTCCACGTGTTTGTGGTTAGGTGGTCCTTCCCAGTAAGTGCACTGGGGAGGGCACGGGTAATGTTGTGGGACCCGTGCTTGTGGAAGGCGGAGGCAATACCGGGAAATATAGTGGCGGCTGGGGACCGAGTATGGACACCCGGCCACCGCCGGCATGAGGTTGTGAAAAGCTTCCACCTCCACGAGCTTAAAAGGCCATATTTCAAGTGCAAAGAGCTGCCCAGAAATCTGGCAGTTTAGTGTTGCGGCCTGTGGGTGGGTGGGTGTGTGGCTGGCTGCATACTTGCACTTGCATTCCAAGTAACAGAAAACTAAGCAGATGGTGGCCTCTATCATCATCATGGCCTAATCTCGGCACTATGAACTCTCCTGAAGGAGAAGCCAGGGCCCACCGGAGGAGTCTCCAGGTCTCTGGTGAGCTCGTCCAACCCTGCCGGAAAGCAGCCCTGGCTAAGAAAAGTGTGGGGGAAGGTTCCCGGACACTCTGTCGCTGCTTTTTTTAATGTGGATCAGCCTTGCTTATGCATGTTATTTCTCAAAACGCATTACAGATCAGGCCATTGTCCAACTCTGTATTCAAGAAATTAAATGTGCAAAGAAAGATGTGTGTGTGTGTGTGTGTGTGTGAAAGCACCACTGACAAGTGTGAGTTGATGTTAGACAAGCTGCCATTGCTTCTGCAACAAGCTCAATTACAGGACTTCCTGGGAGAAATGCCACGCAGGGTACATACGGTTTCCCTCTATGCCAGTACTTTCACCGAGCTAAATACAACTCTTAGCAAAAAAAGTTGTGGACTGGCTCCGTACCGTCCCTGGCCACATTCACCTGTCCACGTGTTTGTGGTTAGGCGGTCCTTCCCAGTAAGTGCACTGGGGAGGGCACGGGTAATGTTGTTGGATCCGTGCTTGTGGAAGGCGGAGGCGATACCGGGAAATATAGTGGCGGCTGGGGACCGAGTATGGACACCCGGCCGTCGCCGGCATTAGGTTATGAAAAGCTTCTGCCTCCACAAGCCTAAAAGGCCACATTTCAAGTGCAAGCAGCTGTCAAAAATTTGGCAGTATAGTATTGCAGCCTGTGGGTCGGTAGGTGGCTGCCTGCATACTTGCGCTTGCATTCCAAGGAATGGGGTAGGGACAACTTAATGCTGCAGTGGGACAAGGACGTGGACGGTGATTGTTGCAAGTCTGCAACGACAGGTGCATGGCGGGAGGCATCTTCGCATGCGCCAAGGATCACTTATGATGGGCACACTTTTAGGCAGTGACCTGGGAGTCAGAGATGCTTCCAGAGGTCTTCCCCATACTGTTCCCATGTCTTTTCAGCACTGTATGCATGTGTCTGATGATGTGTCACACACCACATGGCCAGATAAGGTTGTAAAATGTTAAAATTACATTTCCTGGTGAATGCATTTGTCTTGGTTGAAAGCAATTCAAAAGTGCAAAAACGCATCAAAAACGCTACGTGTGAACATCGCCCAAGTTGTGTAGGAGTATTTTTGTTTTTGGTTATTTAATTTGCCTTATATACAAGTCATTACCCTGGAAAGGATGTTCCTTAACATATTTCCCAGGAAAATCCATTTTGGTTTCGTTTTTGTATGTTTTATTGTGAGTCCGTAAAAGTGGTGTAATACTCTGACCACGTTGCTGACAGCAGTAATCTGGGAGTCAGAGATGCTTCCAGAGGTCTTCCCCATGCTGTTCCCATGTCGTTTGAGCACTGTTCCCATCGATTTGAGCAATTTTTAGGCCCGCTGCAGACCGCCGGGGGGAGCTGCCGGAAAAATGCTCGAGTTCCCCATAGACTTACATTGGGCTCTTTGCTCGGGTCGAGCACCCGAGGATTCCAATTTGCTCGACCCGATCAACGAGTACCCAAGCATTTTAGTGCTCGCTCATCACTAGTCATTACCAAACAATGCCCGTAGCCTTTGTATGAAGCTCCGATCATCAGATAATCGATCATTAGAACCTCTAATGGTGCAGAAGTTCGGATGGTCTGAATGGGAGTTCTTTATTCAGGAGGCTTGCTCAACTCACAAAGCTGACACTTTCGGCAAACTTCTTTGATTTCTTGCCACAGTTGGGGCCAATATGCCAGTCGTTGTAACCACCGGAAGGTCTTCTCCACGCCGAAATGGGCACCTCTTCCATGAGCCTCCTGGGCTAATTGTGTTACTAGTGATCCTGGGACTAATACCTGCCAGGTCACGTCAAACTCTCGAGGTAGCTGGATTTTCCGGCATAGCAAGCCATCCTTCAAGAAGAGTCTTTCCCACTGACCTAAAATTTGTAACGTAGTTGGGAGTGAAGCAGCTCTAGCCTCCTGGTCGGGTCTCTGACCTAGAGCGACACATTCCCTAAGCTTTGCCAACTCTGGGTCGAAGTGTTGCAACTGTATCCACTTCGTCTCTTGAGCGACCCAGGATTTGAGTGGGACTTGCCTTTTCTTTGGAGTTCTGAGCATCGATTAAAACTGCAGCGAATTGATGAAAATCCGGAGTCTCGTCACCTTCCAGCTCTTCATCTATATCTCTCTTCGGCCCCATCTGAGTGACCTGGGACAGAGCATCTGCATGAGTGTTTAGGGCCTTAGACCGATAAGAGATTTTGTACTGATATTTAGACATCCTTGCAACCCACCGTTGTTCCAGTGCCCCCAACTTTGCGTTCTCCAAATGAGCCAAAGGATTATTGTCCGTCCGCACTTGTACTTCTGAACCTGACAAGTACTCTGCAAATTTCTCAGTCATAGCCCATACCAGTGCCAGGAGCACCAGTTTGAATGAACTGTAGTTATCTGGATTCTTCTCAGTGTCCTTAAGTGACCGACTGGCATTCGCAATCACCCAGTCTTTTCCTTCTTGCACTTGAGCCAACACTGCTCCCAGTCCATGTAGACTTCCATCAGTGTACAATGCAAAAGGCTGTGAGAAATCAGCATAAGCCAGTATTGGGCGTTCATTAGCGCCATTTTCAATGCTCGAAACGCCTCTTCTTGTCGTGGTCCCCACTGAACAGGTTGCCGCTTTGCTCCTCCAGCCGTTCCCCTCAGTAATTCATTGATCGGGACCGCAATCTTAGCGAAGTCTTTTATGAAACTGCGGTAATATCCAGAAAGTCCTAGAAATGCTCTCAACTCCCTTAAGTTGACTGGTGTCGGCCACTTCTGCATGCAGCTACTTCCTCAGCAGTGGGATACACTCCCGCACTGGACACAGTGTGCCCCAAATATTCAGTTTCTCGTTTGAAGAGATGACACTTACGAGGCATGATTTTCAATCCATGCTTCTGAAGTCGTTCTAGCACTTGTTCCAGTCGGCGGAGATGATCTTCAAACGTGGCTGAATAAATAATTATATCATCCGGATAAATTAAAGTAGCTTCGAAGTTGAGGTCCCCAAGCATCTCTCCATCAATCTTTGGAATGTTCCTGGTGCATTTGTCAGCCCGAACGGCATCCGGTTAACCTCAAACAAACCCATAGGAAGAACAAAGGCAGTTTTCGGACGATCTTTCTCAGCTATTGGGATCTGCCAATAGCCACTGGCCATGTCAAGAGAAGAGAAGAATTTAGCACTTCCTAATGCGGATAGAGATTCTTCTTTTCGGGGTAATTGGTAAGAGTCTCGCACAGTACATGCATTCAATTTCCGATAATGTACGCAAAATCTCAGAGTACCATCTTTTTTTCGAACTAGCACAACAGGAGCTGCCCAAGGACTCTGACTTTCGCGAATTACACCATTCCGCAACAGATGGGCTAAGAGTTCTTTCACCTCCTGGTACATTTGAGGTGGGATCTGCCGATACTTTTCCCGAATGGGAGCTGTATTTCCTGTGGGTATTTTGTGATGAATATCTCGAGCGTACCCTAAATCATCTTCATGTTGTGCAAACACCCCCGGTAACGCTGTAAAAGTTGCTCGATCTGCTTAACTTGTCCACCCGAGAACTCAGTGAGATTAGCTTCCATTTGCTCTAAGAGGCGACGCCCAGCCAAAGGTTCCCTTTTGACTTCTTGCCTGTGAAGGGACACCTCTAGGGTCCATGGGCTCCAACTCTATAGCATCTGCTCTGGTTAGGTCCTCTAGCATTATGCAAACCCGCGCTATGTCTTGGCGGGGCAACAACTGTAGGCTTGTGCCACTTAGGTTAATACAGTGTACGGGTACTCGACCCTGACGCACGGTAGACGTGTGCGAGCAACCAGAAGTCCAGCAGGCACTTCTTCCCTTTCTCTTGGTTCTGTCTGGATGTCCATACCCTCTAATGATACATGTGCCAGTACCGGCAGAGTGAGCACAGTCTGTCCTACTGGCAATGTCACTGTAGCTTTAGACGGCATAGACACTCTACCAAGATACTGAGAAGCAACAGGCAATTTGACTGACTCGTATGAGCAAAAGACCCTCTTGCTGGCTGGGTCATGAGTGGTGCAGGTCCAATTATTTCTGTCAGAATCTTCTGCCAAGAACTGTCCGACCTCCTTAAGCACATTCATGCCCAGGGTTACAATGGGCCCGTCACCTCCAGATCCTGTAGTCAGTATTATCCCCTTTCAGCCGAGGTTCTTTCCACATGCCCGGACCGACATCCATACTACCCCTGCCACCGGGATAGGTAATTGGTTAGCCACTACCAATTTGACGGTAGGTTCCTTCCAGGAACGAGCAACCTCTAGAAAATGATTTTGAAAATACGCTTCAGGCATAGTGGTCACCTGAGACCCAGTGTCCATTAAACAACGAATCCACTGTCCATTGAATTCAACCCAAATAATAGGCCTCTCGGAGGCAATGTCTTCAGAGGTTCTCCTTACACGCCCTGAAGTATGAAACCCCACGGTATGCTCCACGACCATGGGGCGTCTTAGTTTAATGGCTGCCCTCGTCTCCTCTTTTCTTTTTTCGAACAGTCTCTGGAGATATGACCTCTACCGCCACAGGTCCAACACTCCTGTCCTCGCTCTACCGGTGGACTGAGTGCATGACTCGTTGGAACCTGATAGGAACGTCTTCCTCGCTCTTGTCTCCTTCCACGTGAGGCAGAGCGGTCCATTAACAAGGGGGCTGCAGGGGTCTCTCTAGTAGTGCTCAGTTCATTTCAAAGGTCTCAAATCTCTTGACGTATCTCTTGTGCCCAATCGGGCAACTGACTGAAAGCAGTGTGCTGAGAATTGGTTGAACGAGGGGTTATTGCCTCATGACTTCTGAATTTGGCCTTGAGAACAGGAAATTCTTGCTCCAAGACTCTAGCTTCAGCCCCAATCTTTAAGAAACCTAGGCCGGGCCTCAGGCATAACCTCTCCTTTAAGATCTGTCTCAGGGAGGGGTCTTTTAAGCCAGCAATCAGTTGGTCACGCAATATTTCATCTAATGATCCCAGTCCTCGATTCCCATCTCGAGCCTTCTTAATGATATGGGCTGTCACTTCCTGCAGTGCATTAATATATTGATTAATAGTCTCATTTTCCTTTTGAACTCTCTGAAATAACCGCAACCGTAAATGCCCCAGATCCGTACTATCACCGTGCATGTCTTCCAGAATTTTGATCACTTTGTCTACAGTGTCACGGTCCCCGGGTGGGGGGTACATTACAGTCTGTCGGGCTTCCCCATCAAGGGTTAAAAGGGCCAACTCAGCCTGGGCTAGGAGATTCAGGGGATACATGTGTGGCACCCCTGCTGCGCATTGGTGCCACAGAACCCAGAAGGGTGCATGGATGGATTTCTCCACAAGAGGCCCTCACTACATTCACACACCTCCACCTTCCACCTCAGACCAGCAAAGGGAGCCCGTTAGGGATATATAAAGGTAAGGTGGAGCCAGGCAGTTCAGTCTCAGTCTAGTGATTAGATTAGTTTCAGTGCAGTGTGCTCTGAAGAGAGAGAGCAGCACGCAGGCTGCTGTGTGAGGCAAGCTAGGCCTCCCGCAGCCCTGAAGCCTAGTGAGGGCCCTGAGTGTGGTCGACGGTGAGGAGAAAAGGAGAGTGGAACCAAGGGGGCAGAGGAGCATAGGAAGCTCACCCCGTTATATTTACCGGACACCGGGTCCGCGCCTACAGGGACTCATTATACCCAGTAGGAACAATCGGAATACCAGGAGGACTACAAGTCCCTGGCAAACCTGAAGCTAGACACACACAGGATTAGGAACCACAAAGGCCCCGACGTCCAGGGAAACTGGTTACCAACCAGAGGTCCAACTTCAGAGCAACAGGTGAAGTAAAAGCAGGACACAGAATCTAGGCTCAGTTCCAGGCTGGCCAGGAGCATACACAGAGACAGACACGGATCAGGAGGCCTTATATCCGCTCCCTGGGGAGAAGTCCAAAAGTGCGCCCTTCACCTGGGGTACCCTGGACCGTACTTAACAGCTGTACCAGTAAAGGTAACGAAGCAAAGTCCCTGTCTCTGTCCGTTACTCCTGCGGCGCCATTCTTCCTCCCCCGCACTACAATGCCCAGCGCACGTTTCATCTATTTTTACACTGCCCTGAGGCCCGCTCCGCCTATGGGCAGCCGTACCATCTTTACCTGCCCTGACATCTGCCTCAGAGGACTGTTGCAGCGCTGGTGATCCTCACCAGACACCACAGGTGGCGTCACAAACTCTTTGAACATTAGCTAATAGTCGGCATCTCCTTTTGTGCACTGACCGTCCTGGGCCAGCCACCGTGATAACCCCAGTGATCTGCCACCAGCCCCTGGGGGCGAGTCATCCAACTGACATCACAAACAGGATTCCGTGCCCTTTGCCACCGGGTACTGTGCGCCTTAAAGAAACTGTAACCCTTACTGTGGTGAAGTTTTCCCGCCATTCCTGAAGTTTTCCCACCATATCCGCCATTTTTCCCTGTTGCCGTGCGGGAAGAAGAGGGGCGTAACCGCTGGAAGAGCGCGAAGCCTAGGACACGCCCTGCCCCTGACGTCGTATCAGGCAGCGTCAGGTCCTGGAAGGAACCAGAGGACGCTCTGACGTCAGACGCGAGCGACGCAAGGTCCTGAAAGAAGACCATCGCCCGCGGAGCTGCGGCCTACCTTAAAGAAAAGTAAAGAAGGTAGGCTCCGGTTCACTAGGGGGGCGCAACCATGGCCAACGACCAGCAAGCCGCCTTAGCACCGGTTACTGCTCTAGATGGCCAAGCTGCGCCCGGTGCTGCACAGGCCGGTGCTCCACCAGCAGGAGTCGTAACCCCGTTAATACCTATGGCTCTGCCGTATATCCCTGGAGCGAAGTGGTTCCCCCAGTAAAATGGCAAACCGGACACACTGTCCGGATTCAAGAGGAAAATATGCGGCATACTGGACATGTACTCTATGACTGGCAAACAGAGAGCCGCTGTAGTGTTAGGACAATTGACTGGTGCCGCTGAGCGAGAAGTTGAAACCTGGCAGGCCGCAGACCAAGAATCAGTGTCCATCATCTTTAAAAGATTGCAAACAACGTTTGAAAACCGCACTGAGACAGATCTCCGGATGAGGTTCTACCAGTGTGTCCAGAAACCCGAGGACAGTATCCGGGACTATGCCTGGCACTTACAGGAGGCCCTGCGGGCCCTGAAACAGGTTAGTCCAGCCAGCATCCATGAAGAATATAAAATGCTGACGGAACAATTCATCTGAGGGTTGAAGTCCCAGGAAGAGAGCAGAACTGTACGGTGGTGGGCCTTAGACCATCCAGATGCTACCTTTGACACCCTTAAGGACATGGCTATAAAGGGCCTGCAACCCCTGGAAACCACAGACACTGCTATCCAGCGTTACCAGGGTGGGGCCACCCCAGTGCCCGCAGCACCCACTGCTCCTCCATTGACAGCTGAAAGAAGGATGCAAACAGTGCCCCCTAGCGAGCTTGTCAGCTTACGCTCTGAAGTGCGCCAGTTAAGTAAAACCCTGGCCACTGTCATGAGCACCCTGCAGCTACGGACGGAGCCTGAGCCGGAAGGAAGGATCCTGCTAGCCAATAGCCCTGAGGATGTCCCCTGGATGAGAAGAAGAAGGAGGACAACGCCACCCCGAAGGAGGACAACGCCGCCCCGGAGGAGGACAACGCCACCCCGTGGGAGGACCAACGACCAATGTCACCCTCCAGGAGAATTCATCTGCTGCCGTTGCCAGAAAGCAGGCCACACCACGCGGACCTGCCCTTTAAACAAGGAAACCCTGGGGCCGAGGGCCGACACCCAGGAGTAGACCAACCAGGCCCATCAAACTGGTACCGCTGGTTCGTGGGAGGAAGACCTTTCCTGTCCATTGTGCTGGACGGCATCGCGATACCTGCCCTGCTGGACACAGGATCTCAGGTAACCATCATGCCTGATGTCCTCTATAAAAGGTTCTGGCCCCTAGACGAACTTCGCCCGCCAGCTCCAAACCTTTCTGTGTATGCCTCTAATGGCCTCCCCCTTAACCTAGTCGGGGTTAAGGATGTGGCAGTAAAGGTGGGAAGAGTGGAACTGAAGGACCAGGGACTAATTGTAGTAGAGACTAATCCTGATGATACAGACTTGTATATGGTACTTGGCACAAATATTGTTAGTAACTGTTTGGGAGAAGTGTTGTTCTTGCTCCAACAGATGGCTGATACCGCCAGATCAGGGCAGAGGAGGGTGCTCCAGAAAGAGATCCGAGCCCTTATGTACCAGCAACAGGTAAAGCTATCAGGTGGTGAAATTGGTAATGTACGGGTGACAGACCCGATACCAATTGTGATCCCCCCGATGAGTGAGATGCTGATTTGGTGTAGAGCAGCAATAGGTCTCAAAGGACGGAGCTACCAGGCGGTAGTAGAGCCCCTTAGCTCAGAGCATAGACCTACACTCTTGACTGCCAGAGGGGTAGTGGATGTACGCAATGGGAGGGTGCCCGTACGCCTCCTAAACTATGGGGAGGACGAGATTAGATTACCACGCTACGCCACTGTTGCCAAACTGTACACAGTAGATAACAACTCCATACACACGGTGGAGTCCTTAACCTCACCAGACGAAGTGGAGGATAATGACCCGGGAACCCAGGTGGAGGATTGGTGTCAACAGCTCCATGTTGGGACAGACACCACTCCCGCCCATCAGAAACAGGGTGTACACCGGGTGGTTCAGGAATACGAGCAGGTATTCAGTAAACACCCACTTGACTTTGGGAGGATTAAAGGGGTACAACACCATATACCCACAGGTGACCATCCACCCATCAAAGGCCTATACCACCAGCACACTACCAGAAGGCGAAGGAGATGTTGCACGACATGAAGAAGGCAGGGGTAGTAAGGGATAGCTGTAGTCCCTGGGCAGCTCCCCTGGTCCTAGTCAGGAAAAAGGACGGAAGCATGAGAATGTGTGTAGATTACAGACAGGTAAATCGCATAACACACAAAGATGCATACCCTTTGCCCCGTATAGAGGAATCCCTGGCTGCATTAAAGTCTGCAAATTACTTCTCCACCCTTGACCTCACTAGTGGGTACTGGCAAGTAGCTGTTGCTGAGGAGGATCGGGAGAAGACGGCCTTTACTACCCCGATGGGACTCTGCGAGTTCAACAGTATGACGTTCGGACTGTGAAATGCCCCCGGAACGTTCCCGAGATTGATGGAGTGCTGCCTGGGACACCGCAACTTCGAGACTGTACTGCTATACCTGGATGACGTGATAGTGTACTCCAAAATGTACGAGGATCATTTGAAGCACCTTGCAGAGGTATTTGAGTCGCTGTCCCGGTATGGGATGAAGCTGAAGCCCTCCAAGTGCCACCTGCTCAAGCGAAAGGTACAGTACCTGGGGCACATCGTCAGTCCAGAAGGAGTAGCACCGGACCCAGAGAAGGTCACTGCCATCCAGAAATGGCCGGAGCCGAAGAGCCTCAAGGAGGTACGTTAGTTCCTGGGACTAGTCGGGTATTACCGGAGGTTTGTGAAGGACTATACCAAAAAAGCGGCGCCTTTGCAAGATCTCCTGGTAGGACAGTCCGGGAGAGGCAGAAACCCCCCATTCCAGTGGGGTAAGGAGCAAGCTGAATCCTTTGAGGTGATGAAGGAGATCCTCACCGGCGAAGAGATCTTAGCATACCCTGACTACAGCCAACCGTTACTGCTGTACACTGATGCCAGCAACGAGGGATTAGGAGCTGTGTTAAGTCAGAAGCAGAATGGCCGAGAGAAGGTGATCGCCTATGCAAGCAGGAAGCTCCGCCCGACCGAGAGGAACCCAGAGAACTATAGCAACTTCAAGTTGGAGTTCCTGGCCCTGGTCTGGGCCATCACCGAGCGGTTCAAGCACTACCTAGCCTCCAGTAAGTTCACTGCCTACACTGATAATAACCCCTTGACTCATCTGGAAACAGCCAAGTTAGGAGCCATGGAGCAACGATGGATGGCTCGGCTGTCAAACTACCAGTTCACCATTAAGTACCGGGCAGGCCTCAAGAATGCCAATGCCGATGCCCTGTCCAGGATGCCTCACCTGTCGGACACTGAAGAAGAAGTGGAGGACCTGGAGGAGATTGAGCTACCTGCCTTCCACCGTAATGGAATGGTCCACGAGCAACGAGCCTCCAGGAGGCATCGCGGTAAGACGTTAAACCCTTTGCCTCACCACAGCTGGAAGGAGACCCAGGACAGCGACCCGGTTGTCAGCCGTATCAAAGAACTGATAACCCAGGAAGGTTCCTCCCTGGAGAAGGACGCGTCTCCACAAGCCAAGCAACTGTGGAATGAGAGAAGCCGGCTTTTTATCTATAGAGAGAAGCTGCGCCGAAGGAACGTCAACCCGAGGACCCATGAGATGGTATGGCAGATCGTAGTGCCTACCACGGACATCCAGATGGTGTTGGAGGCCTACCACGATCAAGCGGGGCACTTTGGCTGGAAGAAGCTAGAAACCCTGCTGAAAGGTCGGTTTTATTGGGTTGGAATGCGCCGTTCCATAGAGAGATGGTGCCGGGATTGTGGACCCTGTAGCCTCAGAAGAAAGACTACAGCAGCCAGAAGGCACCCCTGCAACCCATCAAGACAACTCGACCCTTGGAGATTGTGGCCCTGGATCATGTCAAGCTGTCACCCATCAGGTCAGGATATTCCTATGCCCTGACCATGGTGGATCACTACTCCCGGTTCCTGGTGGTCGCCCCCGTCAAGGATCTGACGGCAGAAACTGCGGCGAAGACGTTTCAGGCGTACTTCTGCAGACCCCATGGATACCCGGAGCAGGTGCTGACAGATCAAGGCACTGCCTTCGAGGCCGAATTGTTCAAGGAGTTCTGCCATCTGTACGGGTGTGAGAAGATCCAGACTACACCGTACCACCCCCAAACCAATGGGTTATGTGAAAAGATGAATAACATCGTCATCGACCTTTTGAAGACCTTACCGCTAGAAGAAAGAAACCGGTGGCCCGACTAGCTACCTGACCTGGTATATTTGTACAACCACATACCTGTGAGTTCTACCAATTGTACTCCAGCCTATCTCATGCGAGCAAGACCCGGAAAGTTGCCCATGGACCTGGAGCTTGGTGTAGTAGAACCCGAAGCAGATATGTCCACCGAGGACTGGGACATGAATCGACAGGAGCAGTACAGGAGAGTACAGACCTGTGTCGAAGACAGTATGAATAGGGTAAGAGACAAGCAGGAAGTGTGACACCCCAGGGGTCTGGTTGCCACAGTAATAGAGATATTATGTCTGAGAGCAAGTGGGAGGTTTCTCTGGTCAGGATCCCTAAACATGCAACACGGCTCACCTAGACCTGGGAGGGGAGGAATCTGCCCTTATAAACTGGGTCTGGGGCGGGATTAGTGAGTGAAGCTGCAGACAGAGTCAGAGTCTGGAGAGGGAAAGTGAGATCAGGAGCTCTGGAGGAGCAGTAGCTGAAGTCCAGGGGCTGGAGCTGAGCAGAGCTCGCCCTGGACGAAGACACTAAAACCGGACACAGGAGTCCGAGGCTGTGGGGACTGATATAAACCCAGCAGCAGAAACCAGCCGGCAGGGGATTCCAGGTCCTCTGGCCATAGAAGCCCGGAGGCTCAGTCACAAAGAAGGGACCAGCGCCGCCATCCAGGAGCGGAGGCTAACAGAAGGCCCCAAGTCACCAGCCATACGGGTGAGCACCACACGGTATACTCAGGGACGTGGGCTACTTGTAACCGCTGACAGCAAGGTAGCCAGGAAGAGTGCAGATAAACGGGGAGGCCTACAACGCCACCTGGCCAGGGGAACTCCTGCTTGCTCGCAGACTGACCAGGCCCCTTATACTAGCCAGTACTTCCGGGAGGATCTGCCGTGTACCATCAGTAAAGACCCTGAACTGCACCACACGTCTCTGTGATTCCTTGCCGCACCAGCACCATTAGTACTGGGACGCTCACACCATCACTCCCATCATCTCTCACATTAGCTGCCCTGAGGCAATACTCCTCCCGTGGGGAGTTATCCCATACTCGGCTGCGCAACCAACATCAGCCTCTGCGGTCAGCAGCGCAGCGGCGGTCCCCACTGACCGCAATCCACGGGTGGCGTAGTCGGACACTTATTACAACATTTAGACTGCCACTGGTTTGACCACCCTGGGCACGGACCGGGTCACCGCCACGGAGAACTACAACCCCCAGCGATCCGGCTCCAGGTATTCCCCCTGCACAGCAGCAGCAGCACAGGCCCAGGGGACGCGTCAACTTTGGCGTAGTCGGCAGGATTTCGTGCCCGCAACCACCGGGTACTGCGTGCCTGAAAAAGACTTTTGAACTTACCTGTGGTGAAGTTTCCCGCCGTCCGGAGTCGTTTCCCGCCGTCCGGAGCCGATTCCCGCCATCAGACGCCATCTTGGACTGTTTCCCGCCGTCTTCTGCCTTCTTCCCGCCATCCGCAGCTGCTTCCCGCCATCGGACGCCATCTTCGGGACGCCGAGCAGGAAGAAGAGAGGCGTGGACGCCGAAAGCACGCGAGATCCGAAGCTCCGCCCCACGCTCCGCCCCACACAGTGACGCTGCGCAAGGTCCTGGAAGGGAGGAAGAGCGACACTGATGTCATCGGAGCGCGATGCCAGGTCCTCAACCCCGACGATCGACTGCGGAGCCGCGGCCTACGGAAGAAGAGCATCGCAAGGTAGGCCACGGTCCACTAGGGGGGAGGAGGATGCCGGACACCAAGGGGAGCTCCACTGCCACAGCCACCGCCAGCGCAACCGCTGCAACAGTCATGCCATTCACCATGCCCTATATCCCGGGGGCAGCCTGGCTACCCCAGTACTCAGGGGAGTCACATACTCTAAATGACTTTAGAGAAAGACTGGATAGCCTCTTCCAGGTGTACCCCCTCACAGAAGAGCAAAAAGTGAGCATCCTGGTGGCCCAATTAATCGGGGCAGCCCAAAGGGAGGTAAAGTCCTGGCCACCTGGGAAGAAGAGGACTGTCAGAGACATACTAACCCGGCTGAAAGACACATTTGACACCCGCACCTCAGCCGAAATAAAACTAAGATTTTATGGGTGCAAACAACGGGCACATGAGAGTATAAGAGACTATGCTTTAAACCTACAAGAGGCACTGAGAGCCATTAAGCAGGCAGACCCTGACAGCGTGGGAAATGAAGATAAGCTGTTGACTGAACAATTTATTGAGGGTCTACTGTGCAATGCCCACCGAACCCAGTTGCGGGCAATGGCCTTACAGGACCCTGACCTGGACTTTGCACAGTTCAAGGACAGAGCCATCCGGGTGCTCCGAGAACCGGCACCAGGTGGCGCTGTGACCCACAGGCGCCCTGCTATCACTTACCACCAGGAGACGGCGCCCTTGTCTGCAGGGCCTGTGGGAGCTGATGCGCAGGCTTTAAACAGTGACCCGGCTACAGACCTGCACCATCAGGTCCAAGAGCTGACTAAGAGCGTTGCCGCACTAACCAGAACTGTGCAGTCTTTACAGGTCTCTTCTCCAGGAAAGATCCAGCTGGCATCCGGACCGGAGGACGTCCCGTGGCGCCGACTGAGGAGGACCCCACCGGCCAGAGGAAGACCCAGCGACAGATACAACGAAGACGGACGACCCATCTGCCGCCGCTGCAATCAACCTGGACATGTAGCAAGGTACTGTCATTTAAACGGGCACAACCTGGGGTAGAGGGCCAACCCCCAGGCATAAGACCATCAGGCCCATCAAACTGGCGTGATAAATACGTAGGGGGACATCCAATCTTGCCTGTGGTACTGGATGGCATTCCTATGAGTGCCCTACTAGACACCGGGTCACAGGTCACCACCATCCCGTACGTGCTCTTCAAGCAATACTGGAATGACTCGGACATAACCCGCTACCCAGATGACGACCTGAGTATCATCGCCAGCAATGGTCAGCCCGTGCCGCAGGTGGGATTCAAAGAGGTGACCATTAAGATCGGTAAAGTCGAACTGGCGGCACAAGGACTGATAATAGTGGACATAGACCGTCATGAGAGTCACCCTAGAATAACCTTGGGAACTAATGTGATTGAAAATTGTCTTGCAGAGGTGATTCTCATTTTACAGCAGGTTGCCAAGAACTCCAGTTCCGGCCAGCAGCGTGTGCTCCAAAAAGAGATCCGGGCACTGATGAAGCGGCAACAGGTGGAACTATCTGGTGGTGAGATAGGTAGCGTGAGAATGTGTGACCCGTTCCCTATTGCCATGCCCCCAAAAAGTGAGATGATGATTTGGTGCCGGGCAGCTATTGGTCTAAGAGGTAGAGACTACCAAGCAATGGTAGAACCCGTCTACTCAGACAGTAGGCCCACCATTTTGACAGCACGGGGGGTGGTCGATGTACGCCATGGGAGGGTGCCCGTTCGCATCATAAATATCGGGGAGAGAGAAGTACACCTGCCCCGGTATGCCACGCTAGCCAAATTGTTCACCATCAACCAGAGCTCGGTACAGGCCGTGGAACCCTTGCCTCCATCTCAACCAGAGGAAGGTAACGGCTCTAAGAAACCAATGGAGGACTGGTGTCAGCAACTGCATTTGGGTACTGACTCTACTCCCTCACACCAGAAACAGGGAGTCTATCGGGTGGTTCGAGAGTACGAGAGAGTGTTTAGTAAACACCCGCTAGACTTCGGGCGAGTAAAGGGGTTAGAACACCACATCCCCACGGGAGACCATCCTCCCATAAAGGAGAGATACCGACCCGTACCCCCTGCACACTATCAACACGCCAAGGGGATGCTTAGAGACATGAAGGAGGCTGGGGTAATCAGGGACAGCTGTAGCCCCTGGGCAGCTCCACTAGTCTTAGTGAAAAAGAAAGACAACACTATGAGAATGTGTGTAGACTACAGGAAGGTCAACTGTATCACACACAAAGATGCGTACCCGTTACCAAGGATAGAAGAGTCCTTAGCTGCATTAAAATCTGCTAACTTCTTCTCTACTTTGGATCTCACTAGCGGGTACTGGCAGGTTCCTGTAGCAGAGGCGGACCGGGAGAAGACCGCATTCACCACCCCAATGGGTCTCAGTGAATTTAACTGCATGCCGTTCGGGCTCTGCAACGCACCAGGAACCTTCCAACGGTTGATGGAATGCTGTCTGGGACACCGGAACTTCGAGATGGTCCTGTTATAACTGGACGATGTCATCGTCTATTCCAAGACCTACGAGGACCACCTGAAACACCTGGCAGAAGTGTTTGAAGCTCTGGCAAACTACGGCCTAAAGGTGAAACCCTACAAGTGTCACCTCCTGAAACCAAAGGTGCAGTACCTGGGACACGTGGTGAGTGCTGATGGAGTGGCTCCCGACCCTGATAAGATCACCGTAATTAAGGACTGGCCAAGACCCTCCAGCATAAAGGAAGTGCGGCAGTTCCTCGGGTTGGTAGGCTACTACCGAAGATTCATTCCCGGTTTCACCAAAATGGCAGCCCCTATGCAGGACCTCCTGATAGGTCAATCTCGGAAAGCCAAAAACCAGAAGCCGCCCTTCAGGTGGGAAAAGCTGGAAGAGGAGTCCTTTTGCCAGCTGAAGATGGCCCTCACGGGGGATGAAATCCTGGCATATCCAGACTACAGCCAGCCCTTTATCCTCCACACGGATGCAAACAACATCGGGCTAGGAGCCGTACTGTCCCAGATCCAGCAAGGGAAAGAACGGGTAATCGCTTACGCCAGCCGAAAGCTACGGCCCACGGAGAGGAACCCTGAGAATTATAGCTCATTCAAGCTGGAGTTCCTGGCAGTAGTGTGGGCAGTGACCGAACGTTTCAAGCATTACCTTGCCTCCTCCAAATTCACCGTGTACACGGATAACAACCCATTGACACACCTGGACACTGCAAGGCTCGGTGCCCTGGAACAGAGATGGATGGCCCGCCTGTCCAATTTTGAATTCGCCATCAAATACCGGGCAGGACGCTCAAATGCCAACGCGGATGCCCTGTCTAGAATGCCGAACTTACCGGACGTAGGGGAAGATCCAGAAGATCTGGAAGAAGTTGAGCTCCCTGCGTTCCACCGTCATGGGATTACCCTGTATTCCCACCGTGTGAAGGACAGGCGCTCCGTGACGTTCAATCCCTTACCCCACTACAACTGGGCGGAGACGCAAGACAGTGATCCCGCAGTCCGTTTGGTGAAGGAAATGCTGACCCAGGCCGATGCCAGTCTTGACCCAGACGCTCCGGAGGAGACCAAGCAACTGTGGAAGGAGAAAAGTAAGCTGTTCCTCTTCAGGGGGAAGCTGTGCCGGAGAATGGTTAACTCTCGAACACATGAGTTGACCTGGCAGGTAGTGGTCCCAAGACGAGACGCGGCTATGGTTCTGGAGGCATACCACAACGGAGCAGGACACTTCGGATGGAAGAAGCTGGAGTTCTTGTTGCGTGAACGGTTCTACTGGGTAGGCATGAGAGGAGCCATCGAGAGGTGGTGCAGAGACTGTGGCCCGTGCCACCTGAGAAGAAAAGACCGTGCCAGCCAGAAGACTCCCCTGCAGCCCATCATCACCAGACAGCCACTGGAACTGGTAGCCCTGGACCATGTGAAACTGGCTCCAAGCAGATCTGGGTATGTCTACGCCCTCACAATCATAGATCATTACTCCCGGTTCCTGGTGGTGGTCCCGGTCAAGGACTTAACGGCTCAAACAGCAGCTAGAGCCTTCCAGCAGCACTTCTGCCGTCCACACAGGTACCCGGACCAAGTGTTGACAGACCAAGGACCAGCCTTCGAAGCGGAGGTCTTCCAGGAGTTCTGCAACCTGTATGGCTGCAAGAAGATAAGAACAACGCCCTATCACCCTCAAACCAATGGACTCTGCGAGAAGATGAACCAGGTGGTGATAGATCTGCTAAAAACATTGCCCCTGGAAGAACGCAGTCTGTGGCCTGAGAAACTGCCCGATCTGGTGGACCTGTATAACCACATCCCTGTAGGTTCCACCAACTGTACCCCGGCTTACCTAATGAGAGCAAGACCTGGTAAGCTGCCTATCGACCTGGATATGGGAGTCCTGATGCCTGAGGACACCTCGCCAGAGGCAGACTGGGGTACAGAACGGCAGCAGCAGTATCGGAAAGTACAGGAGAGCGTCGAGCGAAGTCTGTCTCAAGCTAGAGAAAGGCAAGAGAAGGCTTATAACCAGTATGCTCCCGCTGTTCCCCTGGTACCTGGAGAGCAGGTCTTGAAGAGGAAGAGGCGGCTCCACAAGTTGGACGACCAGTGGGAGAAGGACCCGTACACCGTACTGCCATCAAGCCATGAGAACCCAAAAATCTGCGTAATCAGTAAGGATGGAGGAGAAACCACAGCCATTGTCTCCAGAGACCACCTGAAGAAGTGTCCCGAGCAGCTGCAAAGCCCTGAAGAAGATCAAGAAAAACCTCAACCCGCAGAGGAAAGGGAAGAAATGATCAGTACCGTACTCGGAGACTTCCCCCGGTCTTGGACACAAGTAAACGGGGCTGTCGTGGTACCCGTCCTCACCTTTCTCCAGCCAGCCCCGCAAGTGCCTACAGAGGAACCGGTAGAGCTGGAAGAGCAGCCGGCCCAAGAGGCAGAAGAGTCCACACCAGCAGTACAGGAGGATCAATCCTCTGCTATTAGTGAGCCTGCCGTGCCCCTAGTGAGCCAAAGAGTGCGCAGACAGCTGCCCAGCTTGCCCATAACACCTCCTACACCCTGTAGTGCAGAACCAGTTAGTGAGCTCCGTAGGTCCACTAGAGTCACTAGAGGTCAGATGCCCGCTTGCTGGAAAATCTATACTAATGCACTGTGAATTTATCTGTTAACTGTTTATGGTTTATGTGTGTTGCCTGTTACTAATTATGTTTCTCAGTTACCCTGCAGATTTCTTTGGACTAACAGGTTATGGACACTGGATAACCGGAACAATGCTTGTAGATAGTTGCACCTTGGTGCCTCTTGCGAAGACGGTCGCAGAAGAGAAAACCTGTCTGGCGTGGCCTACTTGCGGCCCAAAGTAACTAGCTCTACCCTTGCAGCCACGCCCAAGGACAACGCAAGGGGTTTGCTTTGGACAGGTCCCCTATTCTGTGCCAAGACTTCGCCTTTTTGGGTGACATGAACACCCCCTTTGTTTCATAAACTTCACCTTGGGTGATATGGACACCCGGTCACGGAAACGCCGTGACCTCTACAGACTAAAGCTTCTTGTAAATATGATGTCTTCTTATTGTTATACCTTGTATTTATGTTTCTTTAAAAATGTGTTTAGTCCCGGAGTACTAAAATTTACTAGGGGGGAATGTGACACCCCAGGGGTCTGGTTGCCACAGCAATAGAGATATTATGTCTGAGAGCAAGTGGGAGGTTTCTCTGGTCAGGATCCCTAAACATGCAACACGGCCCACCCAGACCTGGGAGGGGAGGAATCTGCCCTTATAAACTGGGTCTGGGGCGGGATTAGTGAGTGAAGCTGCAGACAGAGTCAGAGTCTGGAGAGGGAAAGTGAGATCAGGAGCTCTGGAGGAGCAGTAGCTGAAGTCCAGGGGCTGGAGCTGAGCAGAGCTCGCCCTGGACGAAGACACTAAAACCGGACACAGGAGTCCGAGGCTGTGTGGACTGATATAAACCCAGCAGCAGAAACCAGCCGGCAGGGGATTCCAGGTCCTCTGGCCATAGAAGCCCGGAGGCTCAGTCACAAAGAAGGGACCAGCGCCGCCATCCAGGAGCGGAGGCTAACAGAAGGCCCCAAGTCACCAGCCATACGGGTGAGCACCACACGGTATACTCAGGGACGTGGGCTACTTGTAACCACTGACAGCAAGGTAGCCAGGAAGAGTGCAGATAAACGGGGAGGCCTACAACTCCACCTGGCCAGGGGAACTCCTGCTTGCTCGCAGACTGACCAGGCCCCTTATACTAGCCAGTACTCCCGGGAGGGTCTGCCTTGTACCATCAGTAAAGACCCTGAACTGCACCACACGTCTCTGTGATTCCTTGCCGCACCAGCACCATTAGTACTGGGACGCTCACACCATCACTCCCATCATCTCTCACATTAGCTGCCCTGAGGCAATACTCCTCCCGTGGGGAGTTATCCCATACTCGGCTGCGCAACCAACATCAGCCTCAGCGGTCGGCAGCGCAGCGGCGGTCCCCACTGACCGCAATCCACGGGTGGCGTAGTCGGACACTTATTACAACATTTAGACTTCCACTGGTTTGACCACCCTGTGCATGGACCGGGTCACCGCCACGGAGAACTACAACCCCCAGCGATCCGGCTCCGGGTATTCCCCCTGCACAGCAGCAGCAGCACAGGCCCAGGGGGCGCGTCAGAAGCACATTACAACAAGAGTGCACCAGCAGAACCCTTTTCACCTGGAGAAGTTGTGCTAAAAAGAAAAAGGAGAAGCCATAAACTTGACGACCAGTGGGAAAGAGAACCTTACACTGTGTAGAACTCCAGATTCCATAATAGGAAGACCTGCCTAATTAGTAGAGACGGAGGAAGAACAACTGCGACGGTATCAAGAGACAACCTGAAGTTGTGTCCAGGTCTTTTGAAGCCCCAGGAAGAAGTGCCTCTCACCGTACCGGAGGGGCCTAAAGAAGAAGTACTCCACACTGAATTAGGAGATTTCCCGGCAGATTGGCCTCAATTGGATGGAGCAGTGATAATACCTGTGATCCCCTTCTACCAACAGCAAGAAGACCCTCCACAGCAAGTAGAACCTGTAAGTGCCCCAGAAGAGCCTGCTCAAGAAGAATCCCCGGAAGAAGGATCCCCGGCTGGAGCAGAGCAAGAAGGCCCAGCCAATGGTACACTTGCCAGTCCCATGGAGAGGTTAAGGCAGTTTTACAATCTACCCACACGTAGAACTGACAGAGTAGCAGACGGTGCAGACACAGATACCATCCACACTTCCGTACTATGCAGATCAACACATAGCACCAAAGGCCAGGCCCCTGTCTGGTTCAGTGAATAAGTGGAAATACCTATAGTATAAATAGTTGCCCCTGGGGTGTTATTCTTGTGTGATTTTCATGTATTTAATTATTGATGTGTTTTGCCTTGCTAATGGACAATTTATGTGACATAGACACTTAGCTTTGCATTTAGTTACGTGTAATGGTATATATATAAAGACTTGTAGGCTGAGGACTGTGAGCAGCCCAAAAACTGTCCTGTAAATAGTTGCACTCCCTGGAGTGCCTTGTAAATGACCACTGAACAAAAACCTGTTTGGTGTGGCCGAAGACGTGGTCCATCACCTGGATCACTTATGCCCTGCAGCTACGGCAAGGGGCCTACCTTGAGGGTTTTCGAACGGGTCCCTCATGCTACTTAGCTACTTTCGGTGAAAAGGACACCAGGTTACGGGACTTGCTGTAACCTTATTGTTGTTGTTATTATTGTAATTGTTATTATTATTGTTGTAACCTTTGTTTTACAAAATGCTTCAGTCCAGGAGTACTGAGCTTTACTCGGGGGGGAATGTGGCGCCCCTGCTGCGCATTGGTGCCACAGAACACAGAAGGGTGCATGGATGGATTTCTCCACAAGAGGCCCTCACTACATTGACACACCTCCACCTTCCACCTCAGACCAGCAGAGGGAGCCCGTTAGGGATATGTAAAGGGAAGTTGGAGCCAGGCAGTTCAGTCTCAGTCTAGTGATTAGATTAGTTTCAGTGCAGTGCGCTCTGAAGAGAGAGAGCAGCACGCAGGCTGCTGTGTGAGGCAAGCTAGGCCTCCCGCAGCCCTGAAGCCTAGTGAGGGCCCTGAGTGTGGTCGACGGTGAGGTGAAAAGGAGAGTGGTACCAAGGGGGCAGAGGAGCATAGGAAGCTCACCCCGTTATATTTACCGGACACCGGGTCCGCGCCTACAGGGACTCATTATACCCAGTAGGAACAACTGGAGTCCCAGGAGGACTACAAGTCCCTGGCAAACCTGAAGCTAGACACACACAGGATTAGGAACCACAAAGGCCCCGACGTCCAAGGAAACTGGTTACCAACCAGAGATCCTACTTCAGAGCAACAGGTGAAGTAAAAGCAGGACACATAATCTAGGCTCAGTTCCAGGCTGGCCAGGAGCTTACACAGAGACAGACACGGATCAGGAAGCCTTATACCCGCTCCCTGGGGAGAAGTCCAAAAGTGCGCCCTTCACCTGGGGTACCCTGGACCGTACTTAACAGCTGTACCAGTAAATGTAACGAAGCAGAGTCCCTGTCTCTGTCCGTTACTCCTGCGGCGCCATTCTTCCTCCCCCGCACTACAACGCCTACAGCGCACCTTTCATCTATTTTTACACTGCCCTGAGGCCCGCTCCACCTGTGGGGAGCCGTACCATCTTTAGCTGCCCTGACATCTGCCTCAGAGGACTGTTGCAGCGCTGGTGATCCTCACCAGACACCACAGGTGGTGTCACGAACTCTTTGAACATTAGCTAATAGTCGGCATCCCCTTTTGTGCACTGACAGCCCTGGGCCAGCCATCGTGATAACCCCAGTGATCTGCCACCGACCCCTGGGGGCGAGTCACATGCGTAGCATACTTTTCAATCTCTCTACCCAGTCCCACAGTGACGTACCATCCCCTGTAAATTTGGGAAGGTGACTGAGCATAGCCTCCAAGGATATATGTCCACTGACAGACCGGGTTACAGACTGATCCCCCATCTCTGCTTCTGATTGTTGCATCCTGCCGACTACGCCAAATGTAATGCAGGTGTCAGAATGCAACGCGCAGAGTCACAAAATGAGGGCAGTCAAATAGCTATAAATAACAATTTATATATGTATATATGTAGCACCCCGAGGGCTCGGCTGCTACAGGGGTATTGCACCTCAAACCAGAGGTGTGATATTCCACTCCCGGGTAAGGATGGAGTGTGGACCAGGACTCGGTAGGCTGCATGCACCACACACACCCCATTTCCGAGGGACAGCTCAACGGTGCTCCCACTAGACAGAAGTGCAGGCACGACAGCATCTGTCCCTGGCTGGAGTGGGGGAGGGGAAAGTACACCCAGTGGTGGAGGAGCAGATAGGGGTGGGTCTCTGGGCATAGGTAGGAGCCCATTGGTTGCTAGTCACCTGGGCTCGGGTGTTAGAAGGAGGTATAAAAGGTGGGCACCATCTTAGATCAGTGTTCAGTTCAGTGGAGACAGTCTGAGGAGAAGACAGGAAGCAGAGCCCCTGCATGGGCTCTGCTCTGCAGGCCGGCCTTGTCAGGAGGCTGGAGCCAGAGAGAGAGAGAGAGAAGAAGGAACAGAAAGGAAAGTAAGAAAGGAACTGGAACAGAGGAGAAAGGAAGCAAGGAACATAGAGAAAGGCCCAGAGACACGAAGGCAGAAGGAACCCCATATGCCCAGAGGAGATACTGGGTGAAGGGTTGGCAGAATAGGGTACCGGAACCCAAATTGGTGGAGGCGACTAATCCTCAGCCAAAACCGGAGGTTGTGACCACATCTTGGTGCGACCCCTCACTACATCCACCAGAAAGGCATACCGCATAGGGTCAGGGAAACCGGGAGAGGTTTCGCCAACAGAAGGCCCGAGGAAGCTGGACAAAGGTGGGTCACTGGTGGGGACGGCCAGTAGAAAGGAAGAGAGGGGAGCTCTGAACCACGCTCTGGAATTGCCTGGGAGTTGACCGAGTCCCTCACCTGGTGGACGCAGCACGGCTTGGGCAGTCATCGCCTGCAGCATTGACCTGAATAACAACCGTGAGTAAAGCTTTGGAAACTGCAATTACAAGTCTCTGTGTTTCATCGCCGCACCAGCACCATCAGTACTGGGACACTCACACCATCACTACCACCATCATCCACATTAGCTGCCCTGAGGCAATACTCCTCCCGTGGGGAGTTATCCCATACTCAGCTGCGCAACCAACACCAGCCTCAGCGGTCTGCAGCGCAGCGGCGGTCCCCACTGACCGCAATCCACGGGTGGCGTAGTCGGACACTTATTACAATACAAATAGACTGCCACTGGTTTGACCACCCTGGGCACGGACCGGGTCACCGCCACGGAGAACTACAACCCCCAGCGATCCGGCTCCGGGTATTCCCCCTGCACAGCAGCAGCAGCAGCACAGGCCCAGGGGGCGCGTCATATATATTAAACAAGCTGGCAGGGATTGCAACAGGGGTTAGTAATGAGAACAATATCACAATAGCAATAACAATAGCAATAACACACAATACATCACAATAGCAATAACAATAGCAATAAAATCCTTCTCTAAAATACTGTATCTAGCCCAAATATGGGATTGATCACTGAAGTCCATTGTTTCTGTAAATGGCCCTAGCGGGGGTCTCTGGTTATTCCCGCTAGGCCTTTAAGTCTTTTTCTGACAAAGTCAATTAGATCCCGTTTGGCTTGTTCCACCTCACCCGTCCCCCTCCCAACCTGATACCCTAAACCCAATTGTTCCCGGTACCGTGCGGGAGAGGTGAGGGGGCGTCTTGCCTTACGGGTCTCTCACCCCGGTCTCTCTCGCTTGTTCCTTCACCACGTCCGGCCTGAGTCACGTCTCTCTCTGTGTCTGGAGCCGAAATCACCTCAGGCACTGCGCGCTCGACCGTTAAATTTTGAAATCCTCTGCTGGAGGTCACCTGACCAGGTCCAGTGTGCAAACTTGAAATGCTCACGAGATGGCGCTCTTTCTCCTTATTAAATGCATCTCTCATTGATTCTCTGAAAGACTTTTCTCCTTCTATTACAGATGTATGCGATTTTCCTGAAGACGGGAGTGTGAAGTCAGCGCTGACTGACCCCAAGGATCATGTGACATAAAAATGTTATGCGATCCCCAGGAGAGCAAGTCCCAACACAGGCGGTATGGTGATTCCATAGAGACTGAGAAGAGATTGTCTGAGTAGTAGACAACCCCTTTAGTAAAAAGCCTGCAGAAATAAGATGCACATGTCGCATTGGCATTTCTTCGGCCATCAGTGGCATCATAAAATGAAGTATGATTTCTGCAAAATGTTATGCTAATTTTTCATGTAAATTCGAATACATCCGCCCCCTTACAGATCTCCCGAATTATACCCTCATTAACCTGGACAATAGATAGAAAGGGACAATAGAAACTGGACTTTGTTTGTTGAAAACATTTTTGGACGCTGCTTATTTAACCTGACAGGAGTAGAGTGAAGTTGACATGACAGTTATTTGTCAGTAAAGGGTGACATTTTTTAGTTCCTGTATAGTTGGGGAAATATCTTTTCCTGTTTTACAGCATTGAGCATTTGTGGTCGGTTCTCTGTAGACATCCTCCTCCTCCTCTCTCTATCTTGTAAGTTCCTTTTTTTTGTTCAGTGACAAGTGCACAGAACACAAGATCACGTCTCTAGCCAGCCATGCAGGCCATAAAGTGCGTCGTGGTGGGAGATGGGTAAGTACAAAAATATTCATTGTATCTCTATTGGGATATAAGTTGTGGAAGGCATATAATAAAAAACTGAGCACTTCATGTAAACTTGAATTTGTAGAATTAGCCCTTATGCTATGCTGCCTACTTCCTGTATATGTGGTTTATGCAGTGACTTTCATGTACGTCTGCTCTTTTATAAGAATACTCTGATATTTGTTGTATATGAGCAGTCCCTCTGATTTAGTTTTTTTTTAATCAAAAATATTAGTTACGTAAAAGATCAATTCATTAATAGATTGGAGTGTCTATAGTAGAGTAGCCTATACTACTTGCCCTATTCGTAGATTGCAGGCTACTGTAAATATCAACTGGATGACGAGAACTTATTATAGAGAATTGGAACTCTCCTCCTTTATTAGGGTCATTCCTGGATTTTGTTAACAACGAAGGATGTTCCAGGTTTGGTGAATAATTACAAATAAGAAGACAGATCTGGCCTTCAGTGTGAATGTGACCTAAGGGTGGAGGTGGTGCACATCCTGGAATCACATTCTGCACATATTCTCCCAATGTCATCATTTGCCTCGACCTGTTTCCAAACAAATCTTTTCTAATTCACGCTGCACTCACAATAATGACGACATTTAGAATTACAGACATACATTGATCACCTAGTTATTAAATACTGGGCTGGAGGCCATTGTTTCATTTACTGCCAATGTGATTTGGCAACCTGCATGCCATTTATACCTACAGCTTAGATAACAACCTAGAAAAAATCCCCATTTTCTTGCTTGTGGTTTACAATTACAGCAACCTGTTGTTTGTACTTCAGTTACTGGATGGTTTCCTTTCTCATAGTATGCACTTACACAATTTAGTTTACTTAAAGGGGTTGCTCAGTTCATTTTTCTTTCTAAAAAAAGTCTCAACATGATGCAAACATAAAAAAATGTATACTCACCTACCTATTTCCCACCACCCACCCATCTGTAGCTTTGTCCAAGTCCCCTGCCAAATTCCAACCTTCATCTTCCAGTGGTGACAGACACATGATTGTATCAACCAATCTCTTTCAATCTCTGAGGTAGAAGTGATCACTGAGTGACCTCTGCAATCAATGATTGTCTGCAGGGGCCACATGTTCTTATGAGACTGGCTCTAAACATTTTAAGCTGGCCGTCCGGATATGTGACTGCTGGTCATTGCAGTCACCAATGCTTGATTACAAAAGTCACAAGAGGAAGCTCAGAGGCTGGCGGAGGTGTGGCAGGGGATAGATAGGTAAGTAGAGATTTATTATTTTTAGACCATTTATTATTTTTAGACTAACCCCTTTAACTGCCGACATAAGTAAAGATTTATAAAGCTAAATCATGCATGGCTTGCATAAAATATATTATGCATTTTTTAACACTTTTTATGCTTCTTTGGGCAAGAGGATATGGCTTAGCAGAGAAACTATATGGTTTTGTACAAAAGGGGGCAAGGCTTCAGATGCAATACTGTGTACAAGAATGAGGCCAATATGTTCTCTTAGAAATTTGTCTCAAAGTAAGTCAAGTATAATTATTATAATATTTTTAAATGGCATAAACAAAAGTGCCTAAAAATGTGCTAAATTTATCATCCAGCATGAGCCACTATGAAAAACGTGGCTAATTTTCAGACTGTGTAGGCTAAGCTTTACACTGTCTAAAAATTATTTAGTTTTAGTAACTTTGACCCATTATGTTCACACTAGCATCAAGGCTTCAGTTTGTAATGCTGAATGTATTTATATTCAGATTCTGGTGAACCCTGGTGAACACAAAGAACTTTAATGGTGTCAAAATAGAGAAACAGTGAGGGACATAAGGGAGATAAAGAGAAAGGGAGAGAGAAGGAGAGAGATGGGGGTGAGGAAGAGAGAGGAGGAAATAGATAGGGTGAGGAAGAGAGAGAGAAGGAGAGAGAAATAAGGAGAGAAAGACAGTCAGATAGGAGAAAAAGGTACAGAGGGTGAGGGAATGATAGAGAAAAGGAGAGGTAAAGAGAGGGCAAGGAAGAGAACATGAGAGGGAGGGAAAGAGAGGAAGAGAGTGAGAAGAAGAAAATGTGAGAGGGAGAGAACATAAGAGGGAGAGAAAGATGGAAGAAGGGAAGGAAAGAGAGTGAGAGAGTAAGAGGGAGAGAGATGGAAGAAGGGATAGAAGGAGAGAGTAAGAATGAGAGAGATGGAGAGACTGAGAATACGAGAGAAAGTGAGAGGGGAGAGAGAGAATGGATGAGTGAGAGGGGGGAAGAGAGGAAGAGAGTGAGAAGAAAAAAACTTAAGAGGGAGAGAACATAAGAGGGAGAGAGAGATGGAAGAAGGGAGAGAGTAAGAGCGAAAGAGATGGAGAGACTGAGAATAAGAAAGAAAGTGAGAGGGGAGAGAGAGAGAATGGATGAGTGAGAGGGGGGATAGATAGAGGGAGAGAGAAAGTGGCAGTAAGAGTAAGAGAGAGCAAGAAGGGGACAAAAAGACAGGGAGAGAAAGAGACAGGGAGAGAGTGTGAAAGAGAGAGAAAGAGAGAGAAAATGAGATTGAAGAGAGAGATGAGATTGAGCGAGGGAGAGAAATAAAGAGGGGGCTTGAGAGGGAGAGAGAGAAAGAGAGAGGAAGAGGGGGAGAAATGGAGATGAAAATATGAGATATGGCAATTCTTAGTTGACTGACACAGAAGCGAGATCTGAACTACAAGCGGTTGCTGCAGAAATGTATTATTTGATAGAGGAGCAATTAACTAATAAAATGAGCACTTTAAAATCATCAGCAATAGAGGTCACCTAACAGCACTTCTCATTTTGGAATCATGGTGCCAATCATCCTCATCATCATCATTTAGAAGGTCAGTGACATTACCTTTGATTGGCATATTACTTATTATGACCCAGTAGCGAGGCAAGGCAGATTGCTGAAAAAAAAAGCGAATGCTACCAAACCACCACACCCGGGCCGGGAGAGGAAGTGGTGCTTGCGTGCATTTTTTTTGTGACAATTATTGTCAACAGTGAAGTTTTATTTGACATATGGATGCACATTATAAAGTGGTCATATATATATATTTTTATTTCATGGCAAAAAAAATCAATGTACAGGATACAAGATATGTGCTTTATATTAAGTGACATAATCTGGGCTTCATAAGTGGAGGCTGTAAATATAATATGTGTGTAGCTTGGAGCTACTTCATTTTAGATCTATATCTCATTTTTTACAATTTTGTTACACACGTAGGTGAATCTGTCAGCAGTTACAAAAGCTTAGGAAATATATCTGTTTTAGCTTACACATGGTGGGAGGCGTGACATGACATTCCAATACCGATACATTAGTTACATCTAAAATAGCATAAGCAAGCAAGAAACTTATGAGCATACTCATTGTATAAAATGTAAACAACATAAAACCCAGCAAAAAATATTTAAATACCGTATATTGGAAACAGACAGATCCATTGAGTGCAACCTCTCTGAATCAATAATACATCATACATGCCTTTGGATCCTTGTAAAGTTCGTTAGAAAAATAAGTCATGTGCCAATTTATTTGTAATGACCACACATGTCATAACTGAGATCACTTCTGGCTTCTTTTAAGAAACTGAACAAGTCCAAATTTCTAGCCTCAATGTAAGAGACCTTCCATTAAAGAGGGCCTGTCACCAGGTGGCCTGTGGACAGTTTTTGTTCTTATTTTCTTTATCGCTAACTTATAATTTGTATTTGCTTTTGCAGCTGCTGCCTGACATTGAGTACTGCTGCTTAGCTTAGCTTACTTGTAACCAGAATTCCCAAGATATTGTCTTGTTCAGTTACTTATTGTTTTATTTCATTTGATATTCATACACTAATAACCTGATGGGGCTTCGATCAAATACCCTTACCAACATTCCATTTTATCTGAAATGTTCTTGCCCATGTATCAGCTTATTCAGGTCCTTCAGGAATGAGAATCTAAACCAGTATCAAAAGAGGTTGTCCCAACTGGTCAATACAGGTCCTGCTCATGAAACCCTCAAAAATCCAAGGGGCTCACTTAGGAAAGCGGCCACAAGTGGTATACTTAGCTCCTGGGATCTTTTACCACCTACAATATCTTTTTTTCCTGAGTAGTTCCTGTTTTACTGTTGATCTTTCAAAAGAGACTTCTCTTTTTGTTTCACCTTTTATCTCTGACAGCTATGTCTTTAGGTGTCCAACAGGTTGACATTAATACGTCAGAACATTGACCATAAATAACAGCAAACTTTCTAGACTCATGATCCTTACTAGCAAAGTAGCAGAAATAGTAGGGGTTATGGGGGCCTACCAACTAAGTAGAAGTTTCTTCAGCACAATTAATAGCACAGATGATGGAAGATGAATAGAAATTTAATGCGTATGAGAATGTGATGGGGGTCATGGTGGCGCTAAGCAGCATAGCTAAATGCAATGGTTGTGCTCCTGACAATATTGACCATTTGTTTGGTGAATTTTCACAAGTCCTTTGTAGACATGCTGAAATAATCCTTTTCCTATATTGGCTTAAAGGTAAGCTATCATCAGAAAATTACCTATTGGTTAAATCAAGATGGTTAAATATATATATTTTTATTTCTGACAATGTTTTTGTTAATATATCACAATCTGTATTAAAAATAAAAAAATAAAAATTTTGCAATTGTCAGACTTGCCACTATTTTTTAGACTCATTTTTTCTTTTGTTTCAAGAAACAACATATGTACATAGAAACAATAGTCGGACCCTGATCTTATCTTTTATATTGAAGTGTCTAAGGAGCTGTGCAGAGGTCATTGTGAAGGGAGAAGGAGCAGGGTCAGCTGTGACATCGCCTATTGTGATTGGTGGATCCTGTGTTATCAGCTGTGTACATAAGTGTTACCTGTCATTGTAATCCTGCCTCTGATGATAATGAGCCTTCTGAAAACTGTTTTTGAAAGTTCAGTCTAAAAAAGCCCCAGTGGCTAGCGTGGAAATTGTAAGATTACTATATTTTTTTTATAGCGATATTAAAAAAAAAATGTAGCCAATTTTTTTTTAAATACACATAACAAAAATGTATTTAAACAATATGTCATTTTCTATAGATAGCTTCCCTTTAAGGTGCCCATACCACTTGTTAGGAGGGCGGTTGCAGACAACTTTATTATAATGGAACGCAACCAACCCCGGGGTCCGCGATGCCGCCAAGGTGCACTGCTGCCGAACACTTTCCGGGTGAAAAGGAAAGCAACCAACTTAAATGATAAACCCTTCAGTGTTTCTGCACACTGGAACGGGTATAGCAATTCGCACTATCTCCGTTAGCAGCACGAGAGATAGGCGGTGAAAAACTATCTGTAGTCCTGTTACCGCATGGCGGTGCTAGGATGCGTGTGTGACTACGCCGACGGGTACACGTGCCTCCAGCCGGCGTGCTACCGGACTGAAGGGTACTACTCCACGTGGCAGACAGGCGATAGCCATGGATAGGACGTCTGCAGGCTGCTCAGGGTGTTAGACGACCCCTTTGGCAGAGCCAGACTGCTAGACGAAGCTACCTGCCTATTTCTACTAGCCTGCTTACTTTCACTAAACCAGCCTAAGGAAGCTACGTGGAACACAGTCGTCCACACAAACGCAACACTTGCTCAATGATCAGAGCGCGCCGCCATGTTTGTGGGCGGGCCTTTTAAAGACTAAGCCCTGCCCACCGACGCGCCATTGGTGACGCCACCCGTGGACCAATCAGGCGGTGCCAGGCCACCGGGTCAGGTGGGTGCCAAACCACCAATCACGATCCGCCAGGTCACGGGCATGCTCAGTGCGGCGAATCCTGGACTTAGACTCCAAAAGCCCTGTCTCCCTCCGCAACCTATGCTTAACATTGCTAGGCACAAATACCCGGGAGACAATCTGTACATCTCGTGGACCAGCTAGGCATTGGGGCTGATGATGATGCTGAGCAGCATCAGCCCCAGCTGGACCAAAATGGGAGAACACAGAAGGTTCTGCACCCATTTCAAATGCAGCAACAGACCGACGCCTAACATTATCCCCCCTTCTAACATCCCCCTCCACTTGATGCTCATTTTCCTCCATGAGCAGGGGGGCATGAATGTGGTCCACTGGTTCACAGAGAAGATCCTCAGATCCGTGACCCCTCCGGTGTACAGGTTACCCTTTCTTTCCCATGAACCATTTTAGACTCCATAATAGCCTGCAGCTCGAGATTATCACCCCTGGTGTCAGTAGCAGGTTGGGGTTCAGCGAGTTTTGACAGGTGAACGGGTCTAAGGAGCGACACAGGGAAAGTGTCGTGACTCCCCAGGTGTCGTGGTAACTAACGGGTACATTACAGGGTTTACCTGGCCCAAAATTTTGAATGGACCAATAAAGCGAGGAGAAAACTTAGCAGATCTCCCGCATAATCTAGTACTGCGGGCCAAGAGCCACACTCTGTCGCCCGGGTAGAATACGGGAGCAAGACGACGAAGAGTGTCAGCCGACTCTCTGTCTGTGGAGTCCGCCACGGGTAACGGGTGGACAAAGCCAGCCGGACTTTGACGGAAAGATTTATCTCTCGCACAGAAGGCACACGCAAGAACATACTCCTTAACGTCCTGGCACCACCGGGGCCACCAATAGGACCGTTGAAGGGACTTTGTGGTACGTTTGACCCCAAGGTGGGCTCCGATCTTAGGGGCATGAGCCCAGGAGAGCACCTCATTTTGTAAATTAGGGGAAACAAACGTCCTCCCCGACGGAACCTGGTTAGAGGACACTGGAGCTACCCTCTCTACCTGAGAGTTCTTTTTGACATAGTCTGACAAGACCCGTGTCTTGGGGACAGACAAAGAATCTGTACCGGAAGCCACGACGGTAGAGGGATCAGAAACTACCCTCCGGGTGACAGTAACCATACACTGAGACACACAATTCTCTCTCCAGGAAGAAATTCTCCCCGTATTCCAGTCAATGTGTGGAGTATGACAACGTAACCAGGGGAGACCCAATAACACCTCATCTAATCCACCGGGAATAATAAGAAAGGAGATGACCTCCCGGTGGCCCTGAGGAAATGACATGGCGAGAGGAATCGATTGGTGGGTGATTTGCGTGTCCAGGAGTGAACCATTGATTACTCTAATGTGCATGGGTCTTGGAAGTAACTCCATAGGGATGGCGTGCCTCTGGGCAAACGTAGATGACAAAAAATTGCCATCAGCACCAGAGTCCACCCACGCCTTGGCAGTAACTGCAGATGTACCAAAGGATAATGTCACCTCATACAATAATCTGGAGGAAGAAGCCCCCGAATCTAACACACCTCCTCCAAAGGTGGTAAGACCTACTCGTTTTCCCGACTGCTTGGAACCCTTATTAATTGGGTACTCCAAGAGATGTGCAGGTCGGGAATGAGAGGGACTAGAGTCGGCCGGGATATGTCCATAGCCTCAGGCTCCGGGTCAGGAGTCGCGGGTTTGGAAACGGGTCTAGAGAAGGACAGTGCCAACCGACACTGGGGTCTGGGAACCTCCAGTTCTAATTTGTGTTCTGCATGACGCAAATCAATTCAGTTAGCAAGGGAGATTAACTCC
Organism: Phyllobates terribilis; assembly: GCF_046119375.1. Taxonomy (NCBI): domain Eukaryota; kingdom Metazoa; phylum Chordata; class Amphibia; order Anura; family Dendrobatidae; genus Phyllobates; species Phyllobates terribilis. Next base: position 291,326,180 of record NW_027362768.1, on the reverse strand, counting down.
TCCAAGGAGGTTGGAATCTCTCTGGTAGATAGAGCATTTTTAATATGCCCAGCCAGACCCTTCCAGAACACCGGGATAAGCGACCGCTCAGACCTATCCAGTTCAACCGCTAGGGTTCTAAACTGGATGGCATAGTGGCTGGCGGTGGCCGAACCCTGGATCAACGCAAGAAGCTTAAGAGCCGTATCATGCGTGACCTGAGTACCTAGGAATACACTTTTTAGGGGCTTAAGGAAAAGACCCGCATTTGCTACAACCGGATCATTCCGCTCCCATAGAGGAGTAGCCCACTCCAGAGCCCTGTGGGAGAGTAATGAGATGACATACCCCACTTTGGCTCTTTCGGAGGGGAACCGTGCCTCCATCATCTCCAACTGAATGGAGCATAAATTAATAAAACCCCTGCAGGATTTACTGTCTCCAGAAAATTTTTCCGGGAGAGCAAAACGGGGTAATGGGGCACTTACAGCTGTTGCAGCATTTATTGCAGCCGAGTTAACCAGATTGGCTGCTAGCGAAGCCGCCTGGGTAGCTACTGCAGTGATATCAGCGTCCGGAGCTTGTTCCAGAGACCTAAGTCCGGTCTCCAGTTGCTGTATGTAAAGCTGCAGTTGCTGGTTGTCGGCCATGTTTGGCAAGACCCTGGCGCTCTGATACTGTTAGGAGGGCGGTTGCAGACAACTTTATTATAATGGAACGCAACCGACCCCGGGGTCCGCGATGCAGCCTGGTGGACTACAGCCGAATACTTTCCGGGTGAAAAGGAAAGCACTCAACTTAAATGATAAACCCTTCCGTGCTTCTGCACACTGGAACGGGTATAGCAATTTGCACTATCTCCTTTAGCAGCACGAGAGATAGACGGTGAAAAACTATCTGTAGTCCTGTTACTGCACAGGGACAACACTGGCGGTGCTAGGATGCGTGTGTGACTACGCCGACGGGTACACGTGCCTCCAGCCGGCGTGCTACCGGACTGAAGGGTACTACTCCACGTGGCAGACAGGCGATAGCCGTGGATAGGATGTCTGCAGGCTGCTCGGGGTGTTAGACGACCCCTTTGGCAGAGCCAGACTGCTAGACGAAGCTACCTGCCTATTTCCACTAGCCTGCCTACTTTCATTAAACCTGCCTAAGGAAGCTACGTGGAACACAGTCGTCCACACAAACGCAACACTTGCTCAATGATCAGAGCGTGCCGCCACTTTGATGTCAGCTGAATGTTCATTTGGCTGATAACTATCTTTTTGGTCTCCCCCATGCAAATGAATGCTCAGCTCTGCTGAGAGTTTCTGTATGTTCGATGGGGAGAGAAGAAAATCCCGCCACCAGATTGGGCTTTGCTAATTTTTGCTCTTTTCTTCCCCTTGTCCTTTATTAATGAGATTGCAGTGACATAGTTAGCTCATAGCCCTACGCTATCACATTCTAAAGCTACTACTACAGCTGGTAATAAAAGTTACAATTCTTTCCTGAAATCTGTTCTCCTCGACAAAACAAAATTATGGAACGTATATTACTGATGAGGTTATATTTTGGGTTGCCCCCTGCCAGGGCCGGCTCCAGGTTTTTCTGGGCCCCGGGCGAAAGAGTCTCAGTGGGCCCCTTTAACACATACCACGATTCATGATGCAGAGATACGGCGGAGAAATATATTATATATATATATATATATATATATAGTACAATGCAAAGATTTCACTTCTTACATTACATGAGTGATATCTATTGTAAATTCCACAATAGCTCAGAAACCGGTGAATCGCTCCACACAGAATACTGGCCCCCATATAAGGCTCTATACGGAATACTGACCCCCATATAACGCTTCATACGGAATACTGGCCCCCATATAAGGCCCCATACGGAATACTGGCCCCCATATAAGGCCCCATAAGGAATACTGGCCCCCATATAAGGCCCCATACGGAATACTGACCCCCATATAAGGCTCCATGCGGAATACTGGCCCCCATATAAGGCTCCATACAGAATACTGGTCCCCATATAACGCTCCATACAGGATACTAGTCCCCTTATAAAACTCCATACAGGATACTGGTCCCCATATAACGCTCCATACAGGATACCGGTCCCCTTATAACGCTCCATACAGGATACCGGTTCCCTTATAACGCTCCATACAGGATACTGGCCCCCATATAATGCTGCATGCAGGCTGTTACCCCCCACATAATGCCCCATACAGGCTGTCCCCCCCTTATAATGCTCCATGCAGGCTGTTACCCCCCACATAATGCCCCATACAGGCCCCACCCCTTTTAATGCTCCATGCAGGCTGTTACCCCCCACATAATGCCCCATACAGGCTGCCCCCCCCTTATAATGCCCCATGCAGGCTGTTCCCCACCTTATAATGCCCCATGCAGGATGTCACCCCCCCCCTCTTTATAATGCCCCATGCAGGATGCCCCCCCTCTCTTTATAATGCCCCATGCAGGATGTCCCCCCCTCTCTTTATAATGCCCCATGCAGGATGTCCCCCCCTCTCTTTATAATGCCCCATGCAGGATGTCCCCCCCTCTCTTTATAATGCCCCATGCAGGATGTCACCCCCCCTCTTTATAATGCCCCATGCAGGACGCCCTCCTCCTCTCTTTATAATGCCCCATGCAGGATGTCCCCCCCTCTCTTTATAATGCCCCATGCAGGATGTCCCCCCCTCTCTTTATAATGCCCCATGCAGGATGTCCCCCCTCTCTTTATAATGCCCCATGCAGGATGTCCCCCCCTCTCTTTATAATGCCCCATGCAGGATGCCCCCCCCTCTTTATAATACCCCATGCAGGATGTCCCCCCCTCTCTTTATAATGCCCCATGCAGGATGTCCCCCCCTCTCTTTATAATGCCCCATGCAGGATGCCCCCCCCCCTTCTCTTTATACTGCCCCATGCCTCCATACATTAAAAAAAAAAAATCAAATACTCACCTCCCTTCTCCTCACCTGCTGCCTGCTGCCCGCTGCTCGGGTCCGAACTCCAGCGTTGTCGGCGTCTTCCCGCTCAGCGCTCCCTGTGACGGCTCAGGGGAGGGCGCGGTGTAAAGACGTCACCGCGCCCTCTGACCTGAGACGTCACAGGGAGCGCAGAGCAGGAAGACAGCGGATCTGCGGAGGCACGGGGAGAGGTAAGTATCCAGCTGCCGGGGCCCTGAGCAAGCGGCGGAGAAGGGCGGGCGCTGACACCGCTCTCCTCCGCCCATAGCCCAGCGGGGTGCGCGACCGCCAGTGGGCCCCTCTGCCTGCTCAGGGCCCCGGCATTTGCCCGGGTGTGCCGGGTGCTGACGCCGGCCCTGCCCCCTGCTTTAAAAAATACATTTTTAAAAAATATTTCTACTTTATATGCTAAATGCATATCCAGATGGGTCACTTTCAATAATATTTAAACTTTTGAGACTTACAGGAATCTTTGCATTGTAAAAAGATCCTAAGAACAATACCTGACAGTTGTGGCTTTGCTAGTATATGTATGCAATCTATACGCTTTGTATACTTGAGAAGTGCTTGATGGACAGAATTTTTATTATACAGGAGTGAAGGATACAACAGGTAAGACCTGCTCTACAGCTTATGCTTGAATCATACCAGAGTACAGATCTTTTACTAACTAGCAATATATATTAAATTGTGGTAAGAGAAGATTGTGTATCTACAGATAAGCTAAGATTTGTACCTTGTACTTGTCATTTTTACACATTTTATAAAAACCAAACATTACAAACCACATGTCAGAGTCAGATCATGACCAAGGCAACATACACAAAGTGAAACACGCTGGCCTCTCTCAACCCATTTATATCGGTTACTTACGTCAGAAGAATACTTTTGAATAAGAAAGAGCTATACAAATCTACATGATTCAATGGGTCAATGTATGACAAGAAAAGAGTCTTTTTTGTCATTTATTTGACAGGTTAATGAGACTTTCACCTGGTGACATTCATAGGTATAGTACTAGAGCATAGGTAGGGCTCGCCATTACTAATATGCATTTAAATTTTCGAAATAATAATTAAATATCTGAGAGCTCTTCTTTATACCCATTAGTTGAGTTTAGGGGATTTTTTGTTCATGTTATATTGGTATGGAAACTAGCAAAACATTAAATAGTCATCTGCCGAATGTTCCCTTGTTTCCTATGAGAATCATCTGGTAGTGGCTTATCTCCCCGCTAAATAAAAAGATTAACCGATTCAAATCCAACCTCCCAAACTTTATGGCCCTTGACATCTGTCGGGGCACAGTCAGTAGGACCCAGGTAAATTAGATGGTTGGCCAATCTCACAGAAATCAGTAGGTTTGACCGATTTACAGTATGTAATGTGTATGCCCTATAGACAGGATACATCCATAGCTTTCCATAACTCTCTAAGAATATATCCAATGTATTCAATCCATAGAGATTACCCCTTTGCAGCTATACTTCCAGAAAGCTGGCCTCCTGATCATTTTCTAAGTAATACTTCTAAATAGCAGCCATACTGCTACCTAATAACAAATATCACCATGAGGTCACTGAACAAGTCCGCAATACTACTACTAATAATAATACCTCTACACATTGACCATATAGTATCACCATATAGTGTCTGAATATAACCAACAACCTGTTACTGAACAAAATTCTCTATACCAAGACCAATATACCAATATCATATACAAGGGATAAATACCGTCACATCATGACCGGACTACATATTACCACCACATAGTAACCGAATTGTAACGTCAAACTAATCCTTAACAAAAACCACAGTACTAACACTAATGTTACCACCAATGACATTATACACTGGTGCTCTGTATATAGTACTGTATATATAGTATATACAGTACAGGTAAATCCAGTGGCTCACCAATAACGCATCCAAATTAAGTCATTCATTTTTGCTTTTCAACTTCATCCAGCACAGACAGCTATGACTTCTTCCAGCCAGGACTCATCTCTGCGGAAACGCACATATACTGTATCTATGACGGATCACTTCTACAGCACCCTCCACACTGTCCCTCACTTCTACACTGCATCAAATGAAGAAGAAAAATGCAATAATACCTCCATGGTGCTCTGCACAGAATCATTGCCCCCATTTAATGCCCTCTATAGTAACAGTGTTCCCAAAAATTAAATATATTACAGAAGTAATATAAAATATATTTCAGTAGTGATGTTTCCCTTTTTGACCCTCTCACAGTAGAAGTGACCCACTCTATGGTCCCCATACAGTATTAATGCATATGTTCCCTTTTGTGGCCTCCGTGCAATAATAAAATTCCTCTCTGTGTCCCCATTCAGTAGTAATATCCCCTCGAAAGTGGCAACAATACAGTAGTAAGATACACAATTTTTGCCCCTTACAGTAATAGCGTCCACAATTTATGCCTCAATACAGTTGGAACGTCCTAAATTGTGGCTCCATATTTTTATAATGTATGTGCCAAAATGGGTAATATTATTAATGTCCTCGATTGTGGAGTAATATTGTCCCCTATTCTGGCCCCTATATAGTAATATTGTCCCCAAATTGGCCCCATACTGTAATAATGTTTTCCAATTGGCCTCCTACAATAATTTTGTTCCCACTTGCTCACATAAATTAATAATGTATGTTCCTCATTCTGGCCCCCATACAGTAATTATATCACTTACTCTGTAATAATTTCCACCATCTTGTAATATTGTCCCTCATAGTAGCCCCCATGCTATAATAATGTCTTCCATCCTGTAATGATGTCCTCCATCCTGTCATAATGTCTCTGATCCTGGCCCCCATCCAGTATTAGACGCAGTGTTCTGCGTCCTGTTATAATATCATCCATACTGTAATAATTAGCCCCATTCCTGGTTACTTTCTTTAATAATGTCCCCCATCCTGCAATAATATCCCCCATGCTGTAATAATGTCCCCATCTTGGCCCCTTTCTTTAATAATTTCCTTCTTCCTGGCCCCATTCTTTAATAATGTCCCCTGTCCAGGTGCTCTTCTCCAATACATTTAAAAATAAACCAAATTATTTTTCTCCCCTGTCCCCCCTGCATCAGTGGTCGCCTTTCCTCCCTAGGCCATTCGCCATTATTACACCCAGTGGTGTAACTTATAGCTCATGGGCCCCAATATAAAAGCTCCAACGGGGCACCCAATTATTGCAAATTTTTATTAGTATTGGTCTTTTCATATAGGCCAAAGGGACTTTTTGGGCCCCTTAACCTCCAGGGCCCAGGTGCGATCCTGCACCTATTGTACTTATTCCGCTGATTACGCCCATATTCACAGTATGTTTGGTGTTATGTTGGAAGTATATGTTGGGAATGTTCCCTGACATTGACCTCTAACATATGCTGCCATACTGTCTAGCCATAGAGTAGTATATCAATTGCAAAAAGAACTTCGGCACTCCATACATGAAAATATAAGACATATTGTATCTGGACTAATGTCACTTTGAAAAATGAAGGTTTTTTGCGCATAATTTGGCCAATTTATGTGTGCCCATCAACCACGACAAGGTCACCTTCGTATGATGGGAAACTACGCTATGCTACCACTGGATATGCCACTCTTGGGCTGTAAGCCTGTATGGACAATATGTCTCTGCTTGGGCTTTTAACCTACAATGTATGGGCTGGTAGAGCTAGTTAAAACCACCTGTGACTGAATGGGAGGGACACATGGTCAGAAAAAAGGCTGTCAAACTTCTAATAGTGTGAACACGTACCTGCTGCAATGCTCCTTTTTTCCATAGAGTAGAATATGTCAGCCATTGGCTACAACACAGATAAAAAAGTATCCTGTGCAGTAGACCGCCCACTGTATGGAAAAGCATAGTCATCTGTGTTGATACACATCATGATGGTACACCTATTGCATCCGTTGGGTAAATGTGGTGTAGTGGTTACATTTGGCTCTAAATTTGTTCACATGAACATGGTATGAACATAATTTTGTACTGACCGGAAGCCTATAAGGGTCCAATATGCTTTCAGGCCTGAAGGCCTTTATTAAACTCCTTCAGCTCTGAACATGGCATACATTGTGGGGTGCGGAATGGCTAACACAGGGAGTCCACTCCCTTAGTAAACAATTTAGAAGGTAGAAACACTATTACCGGTTGCATTTAAAGGGTTGAATGGCTGCGATATGAGTTAGCTTATAGCTGTAACCTGACGCTAATTTATAAGTGGAGTACGTGCATGCAGCAGTGGTTAGATGTAATATACAGCCGGGGTCTGAATTGACTCAGATCACAAACACTTAACCCCTTAGACCAGGGATGTCAAACTCAAACACACAGATTCAATCATAAAAAACTTGGACAAAGTCGAGGGCCAACCAGTATATAGTATAATGTGCCCCACACAGTCCTCCATACAGAATAATGAGCCTCACATAGTCCTTCATACAGTATAATGGCCCCACATAGTCCTATATACAGTATTATGGGCCTCACATAGTCCTCCATACAGAATAATGGGCCCCACACAGTCCTCCATACAGAATAATGAGACCCACATGGTCCTCCATACAGAATAATGGCCCCACATAGTCCTATATACAGTATAATGGGCCTCACATAGTCCTCCATACAGAATAATGGACCCCACATAGTCCTCCATACAGAATAATGGCCCCACATAGTCCTCCTTACAGTATAATGGGCCTCACACAGTCCCCCATACAGAATAATGGGACCCATATGGTCCTCCGTACAGAATAATGGGCCCTATATAGTCCTCCATACAGTATAACGGGCCCCACAAAGTCCTCCATACAGTATAATGGGCCCCCCATGGTCCTCCATACAGAACAATGGGCCCCACATAGTCCTCCATACAGAATAATGGCCCCACATAGTCCTCCATAAAGTATTATGGCACCACATAGTCCTCCATACAGTATAATGGGCCCCACATAGCCTTCCATACAGAATAATGGCCCCATATAGTCCTCCATACAGTATAATGGGCCCCACATAGCCCTCTATACAGTATAATGGCCGCACATAGTCCTCCATACAGAATAATGGCCCCACATAGTCCTCCATGCAGTATAATGGGCCCCACATAGTCCTCCATACAGAATAATGGCCCCACATAGTTCTCCATACAGTATAATGGGTGCCACATAGTCCTCCATATAGAATAATGGGCCCGACATAGTCCTACATACAGTATAATAAGCCCCGCATAGTCCTCCATACAGTATAATGGGCCCCCACATAGTCCTCCATACAAAATAATGAGACCCACATGGTCCTCCATACAGAATAATGGCCCCACATAGTCCTATATACAGTATAATGGGCCTCACATAGTCCCTCATACAGAATAATGGACCCCACATAGTCCTCCATACAGAATAACGGGCCCCACATAGTCCTCCATACAGTATAATGAGCCCCGCATAGTCCTCCATACAGTATTATGGGCCCTCACATAGCCCTCCATACAGAATAATGGTCCCACATAGTCCTCCATACAATATGATGGGCCCCCACATAGCCCTCCATACAGTATAATGGGCCCCACATACTCCTCCATACAGTATAATGGGCTCCATATAGTCCTCCATACAGCATTATGGGCACCACATAGTCCTCCATACAGAATAATGGCCCTACATAGTCTTCCATACAGAATAATGGCCCCACATAGTCCTCCATACAGAATAATGGCCCTACATAGTCCGCCATACAGAATAATGGCCCCACATAGTCCGCCATACTGAATAATGGGCCCCACATAGTCCTCCATACAGAATAATGGCCCCACATAGTCCTCCATACAGTATAATGGGCCCCACATAATCCTCCATACAGAATAATGGCCCCACATAGTCCTCCATACAGAATAATGGCCCCACATAGTCCGCCATACAGAATAATGGCCCCACATAGTCCGCCATACAGTATAATGGGCCCCACATAATCCTCCATACAGAATAATGGCCCCATATAGTCCTCTATACAGAATAATGGCCACACATAGTCCTACATACAGAATAATGGCCCCACATAGTCCGCCATACAGAATAATGGCCACACATAGTCCTCCATACAGAATAATGGGCCCCACATAGTCCTATATACAGAATAATGGCCCCATATAGTCTTCCATACAGAATAATGGCCCCACATAGTCCCCCATACAGAATAATGGCCCCACATAGTCCTCCATACAGAATAATGGCCCCACATAGTCCTCCATACAGTATAATGGCCCCACTTAGCCCTCCATACAGAATAATGGTCCCACATAGTCCTCCATATAGAATAATGGTCCCACATAGTCCTCCATACAGAATAATGGCCCCACATAGTCCTCCATGCAGTATAATGGGCCCCACATAGTCCTCCATACAGAATAATGGCCCCACATAGTTCTCCATACAGTATAATGGGTGCCACATAGTCCTCCATATAGAATAATGGGCCCGACATAGTCCTACATACAGTATAATAAGCCCCGCATAGTCCTCCATACAGTATAATGGGCCCCCACATAGTCCTCCATACAGAATAATGAGACCCACATGGTCCTCCATACAGAATAATGGCCCCACATAGTCCTATATACAGTATAATGGGCCTCACATAGTCCCTCATACAGAATAATGGACCCCACATAGTCCTCCATACAGAATAACGGGCCCCACATAGTCCTCCATACAGTATAATGAGCCCCGCATAGTCCTCCATACAGTATTATGGGCCCTCACATAGCCCTCCATACAGAATAATGGTCCCACATAGTCCTCCATACAATATGATGGGCCCCCACATAGCCCTCCATACAGTATAATGGGCCCCACATACTCCTCCATACAGTATAATGGGCTCCATATAGTCCTCCATACAGCATTATGGGCACCACATAGTCCTCCATACAGAATAATGGCCCTACATAGTCTTCCATACAGAATAATGGCCCCACATAGTCCTCCATACAGAATAATGGCCCTACATAGTCCGCCATACAGAATAATGGCCCCACATAGTCCGCCATACTGAATAATGGGCCCCACATAGTCCTCCATACAGAATAATGGCCCCACATAGTCCTCCATACAGTATAATGGGCCCCACATAATCCTCCATACAGAATAATGGCCCCACATAGTCCTCCATACAGAATAATGGCCCCACATAGTCCGCCATACAGAATAATGGCCCCACATAGTCCGCCATACAGTATAATGGGCCCCACATAATCCTCCATACAGAATAATGGCCCCATATAGTCCTCTATACAGAATAATGGCCACACATAGTCCTACATACAGAATAATGGCCCCACATAGTCCGCCATACAGAATAATGGCCACACATAGTCCTCCATACAGAATAATGGGCCCCACATAGTCCTATATACAGAATAATGGCCCCATATAGTCTTCCATACAGAATAATGGCCCCACATAGTCCCCCATACAGAATAATGGCCCCACATAGTCCTCCATACAGAATAATGGCCCCACATAGTCCTCCATACAGTATAATGGCCCCACTTAGCCCTCCATACAGAATAATGGTCCCACATAGTCCTCCATATAGAATAATGGTCCCACATAGTCCTCCATACAGAATAATGGCCCCACATAGTCCTCCATACAGTATAATGGCCCCACTTAGCCCTCCATACAGAATAATGGTCCCACATAGTCCTCCATATAGAATAATGGTCCCACATAGTCCTCCATACAGAATAATGGCCTCACATAGTCCTCCATACAGTATAATGGCCCCACATAGCCCTCCATACAGAATAATGGGCACCACATAGTCCTCCATACAGTATAATGGCCCCACTTAGCCCTCCATACAGAATAATGGTCCCACATAGTCCTCCATATAGAATAATGGTCCCACATAGTCCTCCATACAGAATAATGGCCTCACATAGTCCTCCATACAGTATAATGGCCCCACATAGCCCTCCATACAGAATAATGGGCACCACATAGTCCTCCATACAGTATAATGGCCCCACTTAGCCCTCCATACAGAATAATGGGCACCACATAGCCCTCCATACAGAATAATGGTCCCACATAGTCCTCCATACAGAATAATGGCCTCACATAGTCCTCCATACAGTATAATGGCCCCACTTAGCCCTCCATACAGAATAATGGTCCCACATAGTCCTCCATATAGAATAATGGTCCCACATAGTCCTCCATACAGAATAATGGCCTTACATAGTCCTCCATACAGTATAATGGCCCCACATAGCCCTCCATACAGAATAATGGCCCCACATAGGGGTGGCGGTTCTGGTGTCGCGGGCCAAATAAAAACACCCTGAGGGCCAGTTTTGGCCCACGGACCAGAGTTTGACATGTATGTGACGCGCCCCCTGGGCCATATTCTTTAGGGGAATACCCGGAGCCGGATCAGATGGGAGTTGTAGTCTTCCGAGTGGCTGTGACCCGGTCCGTGCCCAGGGTGTCAAGCTCAGAGTATGTGGCAGTCCTACAGATGTTATAAAGTTCTTAATGTCGACTACGCCACCCGTTGTATTGCGGTCACTATGGCCGCCGCTGCAGCAGGGTCCGCTGAGGCTGATGGTGTTGGTGCAGCTTTTGGTAGTATAACCCCCAGCGGGTGGGGTATGGCCTCAGGGGGTCAGGTGCAGAGGATGGGGGTTGTGGTGGTGCAGCATAAATGTTAAGTGAAGACAGAGTCGGGTTGTGCAGTTTAGGGTATTTACTCACTGCTGATGTTCCGGTCACTCCAGCTTCAAGTGACCACCCGAGCCGTGCTGCGTCCACCAGGTCCTGGATTCAGCAAACCCCCAAACAAGTCCGGAGCGTGACCCTGAGCTCTCCTTCTGTCCTTTCCTCTGGCCGTCCCCACTGGTGATCCACCTAGGTCCAGCTCCCTCGGGCCTTCTGTTGGGAGACCCTTGGCCTTGGGTTCCCTGACCCTCCACGTGGTTTGCCTTCGGGGTGGATGTGGTGGGTGGCCGTGGCGGACGCTGCCCACGGCCTCCGGTCTCTGGCTAGGGTGTGCTTTTGCCCCCACCAGTTTGGGATCCGGTACCCTATTGCCGACTCTTCACCCGGGGATTGAATTTGGGTTCTCAGAGTCCTCTCTTTGTCCCCTCTGGGTCTTTCCTTCTCTGCTCCACTCTCTCTCTGCAGGCTCATCTGGACCTCTGCTTCTTACTCTGACAGACTGACCCTGATCTTTGATGGTGCCCACCTTATATACTCCCTCTATGTGTGAGCTCAGGTGACCAGCACCCAATGAGCTCCTATCTTTACCCAGGCTGCTCCCCCTATCTGCCCCTACACTACTTGGGATGTACCACCCCCCTCCCACTCCAGCCAGGAACAGACTCGGTCGTACCTGCACATTTCTAAGTGGGAGTACCGTTGGTCTGTTCCTCGGAAATGGGATGTGTGTAGTGCATGCAGCCTACCGAGCCCAGGTCCACACTCCATCCTTGCCCGGGAGTGGAATATCACACCTCTGGGTTGAGGTGCAATACCCCTGTAGCAGCCGAATCCTCAGAGTGCTACATATGCCTTAGACTGTACATGATCATATAGCAGGCAACTGCAATTGAATGCCATATCGTGGGAAGGTGTGAACTGGTGCAGCCTAAACACTGTGAGCTACAAGCCTGAGGAAGGGAAGATAGATCCTACTGCAGCTGACCTGCCCGTTTTATGAGCATAGCCAGGCCCTGTGTCTGGAATAGCCTGCTCTGCAATAGATACTGGCACTCCTCACCTCTGGACAATCATTACGCTGATCAATCTGTCTTTGTTGTCCTTCAAGTTGTTCACTTTTAGTTTAATCTATTTCTTGAGAAATATCTGTCTGTGGTAAAGCTGGATGACTGTTCTCTGAAAATTGTAATGTTACCCAGCTTTCCCAGAAAAAAAAACAACAAAACCTAAGAAAGAAAATGGTTGAGAAAAGTAGTCACTAGTGATCTACTGATCTTGTCAAAATAATTTTTTTGTGACATTAAGTCAGATTTGATACGTTGGACTATTGTCCTTTTTGTGCTTTCATTTCCTGCCATTTTTAATATCTCTGCTTGTTGTGGATCCAAATTGCTACAGACCCAGTCCTGGTAACACATGAGGGTCTGACACAACGAATCATTATGGTAAAATGTATTAGACTGGAGGTTTGTTCAGAATTAATTAAAGAGAACCTGCTTGTTCCCCTGACTGTCCCCAATCACCACTACAGCAGGATAGGTGCAGATTTCTTTAAAGAGTAACCGTTGTTTTAATGTTTATTTCATAAATCAATAACATACATGAAAATAAGCAACTTTGTAATAAATTTTTATCAGTGAAATCTGCTTCTTTCTCCTCCCGGACTGATCTTTCATTCCCAATTCAAGGGTCAAACCTGTCTTCAGTAAAGACAGATTTTCATATTACGGAGATAGAAGATGGCTGTTGGTGCCTATAAGATTTTATGGTGATATGATGGGATAGTAAGAGGAGGGAGGAGGCTGGAGACTCAGACACGGTAGACACTTTAAATGGAACCTGTCACCTGATTCATGCTGCCCAAATCTTAAGCAGGATGAATCAGAGCCCGACTACACATTTGCAGCCAAGTATAATTTTCTTTGAAAAACTTGTTTCAGAGAAAACAGAAGATCCAGCCTGGGACCATAGCCAGTGACAAGAATATTCTGGCGCTGGCCCTGGCTGACTTTTTCCAGTACTGCTACAGGTGATATACAGATCTCTCACTAAGGGAGAGATGTATCAATCACCTGTACGGGCGCTGGGAAGAGTCAGCCGAGGAGGCGGCACTGGACTAGCATCGTCTCTGGCTATGGTCCTACTAACTATATTTTTTCTGAAACACCGGAATGTATCGGAAAAAAAAATATATGACTGCAATTGTGCAGCCAGTCATTCTGTCCGAAATTTGTGCAGCATGAAGCGCCCGACATGTTCCCTTTAATCTGATCATGGATTTTTTTTTAAAAGTCACCTTTTATTTTGCAGCGATGCATATGCTAGTGGTAGCAGGACTAGTCCAGCTGGGTTTCTCTTCTCCCCGACTAGACCTGCTTCGAACCTTATAATCACACCCCAATCAAAAAAGGTTGTCAATTTGACTTTTTATTTTTTCCGGGCACCTTATCAAAAAATCACAGACAGACAATAGTTTTAACGAACACAGTGGAAAACCATAATAAATCACTATGATTATAAGCGACTCATGACTACAGTGGTGACGGGCGAGCGTGCTCGGCACTGCTCAATACTCAGGGATGAGTCAACTGTAAAATGATGATAATTATAGTAAAAAAAAAATCTATGTAAGTTTCTTTAGTCTCCAAAAAATCAAGGGCACCTCAATTTTTTTTTACTGGCAGAGCCCTATTTTTACAGACTGTCCAGAAATTTCTGTATGGTTGGCAACCCTGCTCCTGGGGTTTGATTGACAGCCTGCATGCACTGCTCACTATGGTAGCAACTTCATGAAGGCTGTCACCCAGGGAGACTTGATTTGAAAATCCTAGGCAGAACAAGACTAGGGGAAGCCACTAGGGATGAGCAGACCATGGAATGTCGGGTTCACCCGAACTTTAGTTCAAAGTTCGGTTCAGGTACCAGAACTGTTCCCAAACCGGAACCTGAGTCCCATAGAAATCAATAGTGACCCAAACTTTGGAGCTGAAAAATCTCTCACTCCTCCCTGGACACCCGAATTGTGAAATGGGTTTCCAGAAGAAGTTCTTGTTCGAAGTTCATCCCCTAGTGTCTGGTATGAACCCCGAACTTTACAGTTAGGGGTTTGCTCACCTCTAGAAGAGACTCCTTGCTGGATAGTCATGGCGCATTAGTAATTGCGACTCTGCAGAATTATAAAATGATTCTTCAAATTAAAGAAATCTGCACCCACATCGCTAAAGTAGTAATTAGGGCAATCAAAGAACTTTATAGGTTCCCTTTAAAATGTTTCCATTAGTCATCTGAGAGAGGGCAGCATGGTGGCTCAGTGGTTAGCAGTGTAGCTTTGCAGCTCTGGGGTCCAGGGTTCAAATCCCACCAAGGACAACATCTGCAAGGAGTTTGTATGTTCTCCCTGTATTTGTGTGGGTTTTCTCCGGGTTCTCCAGTTTCCTCCTACACTCCACAGACATACTGATAGGGAATGTAGATTGTGAGCCCCAATGGGGACAGTGCCAATAATGTGTGTAAAGCGCTATGGAATTAATGGCGCTATATAAGTGAGTAAAATATTAAATAAATCATCAGTTCTGTGTGAATTTACCACCTCTGGGTGTAGACAAGTGTATTTCATTCACTGAAGGCAAAGATTTTGAAAAGCATGAAGAAATAGAAGACGGCATATTAGCAAGTTTTATCTGTTTCATTATACAGTGATTACGTTTTATTTACATAAAGATGGAAAACCCCTTTTAAGTAGAAACGAGCAAATTTGTAAGACATGTAACGCTAATCTGGTCAATAAGCCTGCTGCGTCTTGAATTCCTTGCTAATCACGCAGATTTCATGCACCTCGGCTCCCCGACAAGAGTGAAATCTAAATAGTGCAATAGCTTCTTTATTCTAATGCTAATCACTCGCAGGTAGGTGGATTAATCTATTGCATATGAATAGTGTTTGCGTTAGTTTTGACACTTATGCCATTTTACCACACTGTGTTGTGTCTAGGTGGGCATAATTTGGCAACTAATCAACCTGATGCTTCCAAATATAGATTCTTAATGTAAAAGTAAAGTATGTTCTAACAGATTGTCTGTGGAGGATGTTCTTTATACATCTGAATAGAAGTAATTGGGAAAGGAAAACACATAGCAAATGAATGCAACAGTTGGCGAATAAATCTGCATTAAATCGTCCATTACTCTATATATAGAGCTTTTATCACCCTTGGATTAGGACATGAAAATAAGTGACCAATACATATAGTTCATTTATTTTAGGAAACAGAACAAATGAAACAGATCAGATAAAAATTTAAAGGGCACCTATCACGTTTCCCTCTTTATGCATATTATATACAGAAAACAAAATGACTGGTACAGGACATTCAAAATAAAATGAAAACACGCCACACAGTCCTCGTAGCCAGTAATTTCTTTCTGTTTGGCAGGAGAAAGCAGATAATTTTAGGTGTAGCATCTATGGTTTGTTGGACAGAGAAGAATATGTAATTCAAGGACCATTAAGGCTTCAAATAATTTAAAAAGGACTTTTTTTCAAATTTTTCACATTGAACTGGACGCGTGATGTAATAGTGGCTGCAGAGCAGAAGAAGCTATTTTTCTTTTTATTTCGCCTCTCTGTTGCAGAGATATTAGCAATTAAAATATTTGAGACTAAGTGAATTAACTTTTGTTAAGTCCAAGCGGATGTTATTAGATATTTTAAACTTGGGGAGTGTACTTCTCATAAGCAGGCAGGAAAACTGCAGAAAAATAAAACATTCCACAATAGATTAGGTTTGTTAGTGTGTGAGATGTAATAATATAACCAGATCTCCTGGACTAACCTCCTGCATGATTTGAAAGTGCAGCTGAATTTAGCTGTGTCACATTACAAACCCTTCTATCAGCTCTTCTCCTTTCGTAGAACTATGAGTTCTGCTGTTCTACTGTACTGCCCCTCTCCCACACTCCCTCCCTCTGACTGCCACGGTCCAAAGATGAAAAACGGTTATGTCTATTGTGCTTACAACATCTTGTAATCCCTCCGCAATGAGAGCAGAGCCGAGTGTTATTACGTCTCACATGGGAGTAGCTTGTTTTTCTCTCACTGCGATACGATTACAAGTTGTCCTTACAACAACAGGCATAAGTGTGGATCATCTCCAGACGATCAGTGCTAGGGGAGGGACAGTACAGCAGAGTTGACAGTGCTATGAGAGGAAGAAAGCAGATAGAACGGTTTGTATTGTGACACAGCTAAACTCTGCAGAGCTGCCTCTCCCTCACGTCGACCTTAAAGGAGCTGTCCACTACTAGGACAACACCTTCTTAATCTGAGTGTTTTTCACCATCAAAATAAAACCACTTATACTCACCTCCCGTGTAGCTCCTGAGATGTTGGCACTCGTTCATTCAAGGCTCACGTGAGGTATTTACGCCATGTGAGCGCTGTGCTCAATAAGCTCTGGTTTCTCTCTTCCCACCTTTAGACGATTAAGCAATTGACAGGAAATGATAACTGCAGCTGACTTCCTGTTAAACTTAACGGTTGAGTAATTACCAGGAAGTCAGAACTGCAGCTACCGCTCATTTCCTGTTGATTGCTTAATTGTCTCAAAGCGGGGGAGAGAGAAGACGGCACTGATTGGGCAAAGGGCTCACGTGATGTAAGCACTTCACGTGAGCCCAGGGAGAGCGAGTACCGACACCACTGGAAAGGTGCCGGCATGGGAGGTTAGTATAAGTGTTTTTATTTTGACGGGGGGGAAAACACTCAGATGGAGAAGGGGTTGTCCTAGTAGACAACCCTTTAACTGAAGATGTGAGTGATCTGTGCACTTGCACTTTCTAATTATGCAGGAGGTTAGACCAAGAGACCAGAGCTGTATCATTGCATCTCACACACTGAGAAACCTAAGCTAATGTGGGGACTTTTTTTTGTGCTGTGCTGCAGCCTGCTTATGAATGGACAACCCGTAAAGGGAGAAAAAATACATAACCCCAGTGAAAACTAATCTAATAGCACCCACTTGGACTTAACAAAAGGTGACTCATTAGGTGCCAAATACCTTCATTTATAATACCTCCACAATGAAGAGGCAAAACTAAAAAAAAGAAAATAGACTTTTTATTCCTCCCTGCAGCCACCTTGTGTCCTGTTCAACATTGAATATTTGGTGAAAGATCCTCTTTAAGAATCTATGGGACTGTAATGTACCTCTGTACAATGTCTCAAATAGTATACCTACCTAATGCATTTTAAGGTATTTTTGACTTTACCGGTTTTCTCTCATTATGGTATTTCATGTTTTATATAAGCTGCTTTCTTTTTGATGTTTCCTAGTATTTGGCTTTGACAAAGCTTTATGGATACAGTCATGTGCGAATTACATGTATTTCTAGTGTGTTTCCATAGCAGACATGCACTAAAAACACATTCTATGGGAAAATCCACACATAAAACTCAGCATACTGGCAAGAAAAATTAACATGTTGCTGATTTAAAAAATGCTCTACGGGTCAGTTTATGCAGTGTAAAAAAAAAAGAAGCTCAGTGGGCAAGAGATTTCTATAACTCCCATCTACTTAGCTGGATCTGTGAGATGTTGCATTTTTTACATGGTGAAA
Organism: Phyllobates terribilis; assembly: GCF_046119375.1. Lineage (NCBI taxonomy): Eukaryota > Metazoa > Chordata > Amphibia > Anura > Dendrobatidae > Phyllobates > Phyllobates terribilis. Next base: position 291,307,869 of record NW_027362768.1, on the reverse strand, counting down.
ATATGCAGAGTAAAAAAACTCATTGTGAGAACTTAACCTAAGAAAGAGGTCAGATGAGCACATGAAAAATCAACCAATTTACACCCAGAAATTCAGACGATTCTCATCCGCATTTCATCCGTACTGTAAGGCAGCGCTAGTCATCACGCTGGGGGACACTCGCTTCACCGGGTCAATTAAAACATACATGCAACGTTTTCCAGTAACGTGAAATCCAGCAGTTTATTACACTTCATAACTGCTTATCACACAGTCCATCTCAGTGGCTCACCGGCATGTTTACACACATAACATCCAAGAGCCTTTCAAGTGGCAGACAGGCCCACTTGGCTCCAGTTACAGCCTTCAGCAAAGTAACTATATCAATGTCCACATAACGCATTGCTTTTACCTTTTGCCGGGTCTAGCGGTTTCCATCAGATTTGTTCTGCCACAGCTGTGGCTTTACTTCTTCCCAGATGGGGGGTCTCCAGCCCTTGTACCTTCCAAGGCTACTGGCATCTCTTACACACACAGGGATCCAGCCTCGGCCTTTCAGGACTCTTGTCTTCCAAGCCTCTTGCCCTCCAAGGGTACTGGCATCTCTTACACACAAGGATCCAGCCTCTGCCTTTCAGGACTCTTGCCATCCAAGGCTACTGGCATCCCCCACACACAGGGATCCAGCCTCTGCCTTTCAGGCTTCACCAGGCTTCACACTCTCACGGTGTCCCACACACTGGGAACAAGCCTCATGCCTTTCACACCCTGTTTCAAAAGCACCAGGATTTATATATCCTTCAGTGCACACAGGACCTGTAATGATGTCACAGTCATGTGATCAGTCACCTGAGGGAGAGGTACATGGTCAGCCAGAACACACCCTGGACCATTACAGTAATGCTGCAAGCCGCTGCATTACAGTACTCAATCCATGTGTCCATATTTTACACCTGTGTGCCATCCGAGTTACATCCTTGTGACATCCTTATTAATACATCCAGATTTTAAAATTTACATAGTCAAATACAGTTTCCTAGGTTAACAATGACAATATAATGTAAAAATCAAATGCTATACATATGATCCAATGGGACCCTTTTTTTGCACCGATAGAGGAGTGCATGCTGCAATTTGATCTCAAAGACACTCTCATCTTGCAAAATCTAGATGTTACAGCACTCTTGCCAAATGTTCCACCTTCTTCCAACCCATTTTTTGTATGCTGTCCTTGCTACCAGAGTGTTGACTATATAATCATCAAGCCTGTAGTTAAATTTGAATTTAAGTTGAAACGTTGTGAGTGTCGTAGCTGACAGAAGTCTTCTCTTTCTGTCCTTGAATGGGTGGTCTTCCCTTCCACTAGTGGTACAATAACCTCATCTCTTCTTTCCAATGGTTCAAACACTTGGACCACGTGGTACCCCCTTGATCCCAGAGTAATTGAGTAGGGCAGCCATAAGGAATGATGAAGCTATTTAATAAGCCCTGTGTGACACATTCTGCTGTTTGATCTCTTATGGGAATTGCTACAGCAGCAAACTGGGTGAAGTGGAAGTGGTCCACAATGGTCAGCAGGTATTTGAGGCATTGTAAGGACTCTTCGGCTGTCAGATAGTCCATTGATACCAACTGCAGTGGGGAAGTAGTCTGCACCGTCCCAGTTGAAAACTGTTGCTCTCGAGCTTTCGACAGGTTGCAGCTTCAAAAACTTTGGCAGACTTCCATGGCCATATCCAATAATATAGGAAGATATTAAAGCCTGTCTAACCATGCAAATATCTTTCCTGGACCGAAATATCCCTTCTTTCTGTGCACTCATCTATCTACTTTTCTAACATCGCTCTTAGGGAATATTATCTTCCAGGTGAACCGTAGTTCAATCAGTAGTTGCACTTTATTATACAGCACTCTTTCTTGCAGAGTCAATGTTTCTGTTGTAGAATGTTTTTCTAAACCGAGGTCTGTCGGTACTACTTAGTATCCATCTTCTCATTTGCTTTACTTGATCATTATAACTCGGTTTGCGGCTCCATTACTCAGCAGTAAACCTGACCCCTGAGTCACTTACTGACTCTTCTTGTGTAATAGGTGTGGTCCCAAAGTCATGATAGGATCGTTTCCATTTTTAACAGCATGAAATTAGAAGCTTCAGTCTCTTCTAGTTCTTCATCTGGTAGGCATTTGGCAAGCTCAACAGGGTGTAGAGATAGGACTTTGGCGGTTCTGTTGCTACAGTCTGGACAGTACAACATCTTGTAGTGAAATTTTCTTAGTTGGGCCATCCAAGGCTGTTTCAGGCCTCCTAGATTGGCAGTTTTCAAGTCCACTAGAGGCTTGTAGTCAGTCAACAAAGTGAATTCTGCCCCCATAAAGAGGTCGGAATTTCTCGTTGACTGCCCACGCTACTGCCATTATCTAAATTTTGAAGGAGCTATAACTGGCAGGATTCTTTTCTTAATCCCACAGTGTTCGATTGTCATAGACAATCACTCGCTCTTGACTATCTTGACATTAGATCAGTATGACACTCAGTCTCTTTAGGCTGCCATTTGTATATACTGAAAATGGCTTAGAGAAATAAACATACACCAGGATAGGAGCACAGCTCAACAGCCTCTTCAATTTCTGGAAAGCTCAATCCTCTTTTTCTCCCCACACAATCACTTTCTTCTCGTTGCCCCAGGAGCCAATCTATGTAGCGTAGCATACAGGACTGATGTCCTTAATAAATTGTCGGTAGTAACCAACTAAACCCAGCGAGGTTCAGGGCTTTGCAGGTCATTTAGATGCTGGCTAGAAGTGACCTAATACTGAACATAAACATGTGCACAGCAATAATGATTTGACATTGCTGTGCATTATGTTCATTTTATGGGCTGCATTTACAACCCTTTTTCAGGGGATTCTGGGAGGCATGTTCCATGAAACAGATGCCATGTGCACATACCCTAAGGCTATATGAACACAGAGTTTTTTAGAGGAACTTTTGGTGTGGAAACTGGCTATATGTATATGTAGTCTTTTGCTAAGTTTTTGGAGCCAAAACTGAGCAGAAATACCAAATTTTTGATGAGGATTTTGAGAGTTTCTTCTCAGTTTCTGTGCAGATTCCAAAAGACTCTCCATATCCTCCTCAATAATCCAAAACTCCAAACTCCTCAAAAACTTGGAGATTCCAATTAGTTTCCGCTAAAAAAAAAACTAAACAAAAAGGCTCCATGTGCACATAGCCTTTTTTGAGGAGTATTAGGTTTTTTTGGAGCAGAAACTGAGCGGTACAAAGCCAAGTCCTCCACCAAATCTCCTAAAAAAACTTGCAGTTTCCGCTTAGCTTCTGCTCCAAAAACTCTGCAAAAAGACTCTGTGTGCACATGGCCACTTTCTGCTTCAAAAACTTCAGTGTGAACACTGCCTGTTCAGATTGTTTGCTGCAACACAAGTCCAGCAGAGACTCACCAGAACATGGAAACTGATCTGCATTACAATCTGGAAATGATATAAGGGACAAACTGCTGAACCACCATAGAGCAATAGTTGAACTGATTACTGCCATACACTTTCTGTACTAAGATATGTGAGGCCAATGAGGCATTCTTTTTAGATATGCATTTTTTTTTCATATCCAGATCTTCTGATTTGATTTATAGCTGTGCAGAATGGTACACAGCATCCCTTGTACAGCCAGGGAAAGCATTAGACTATCAGGATTTGTCATTGCTCCTGATCTACCAGCCGCATTATGCAAACTATCATTCACAATGCCTTATTTATCCTGCCTCAGTCTTTCCCACAAATGCAATTGTAAAACCGTGTAAAACTGCCAAACTATCACTATTGCTAATGAGGTAAGGATTCATTTACAGCTGCCGCTACCTGCAGAAATAAATATATATATAACCAAACAGAAGGGGGCAGTAGAAGCTTATGTTTCTTATTTGGATGCTATACGCTGCCTATGTCTGAAGGCAAAGTCCTTATGCTGCATAAGCAACCCTCTATATCTACATACTGTATCTCATTTTATTTATATACATAAAAGCTTTCATAAACCAACAGATTCAAAGGAACACTATGTATAGCCACAATATGGTGGTATTAATATGCAAGCACCTTATACAGAATGCATGTGCAGAAGACATTCTCTGACAAGGAGCTGCAACATTACTAAAATGTGCAAGTCTGACAAATACTTCTCAGAATAGAAACATTGGAAGCCGCACACCCCCATCACCTAAATTGTAAGATGTCTGACTGCAGCAATGAAGGATAAAGATTTTAAAGGGAATCTGTCAGTAGGTTTTAGCTATGGAATCTCAGAGTTGCATGATGTAGGGGCAGAGACCGTGATTCCGGTGATGTGTCACTTACTGGGGTACTTGGTGTAGTCTCGATAATAATCCCTGCTGTGTATATAGCAGTGCTCAGAATGCTGAGCTCTGTATAACCCCACCCACGCCCCTGATTGGCAGCTTCCTGTGTACACTATGCATAAAGCTGCCAATCAGTGGTGTGGGTGGGGTTACATAGATTAGCTGGACTGCCAGGCACTCAGCACCTAGTCCTCTAATGATAATCTCCTTCTGATAAAACACTGGTTGTATTGAAACTATAACACACAGCCTAAGGCCACGTTCACATGATGAGTATTTGGTCAGTAAGCCAAAACCCGGAGTAGGTGATAAATACAGAAGCGGTGACGGTTTCTATTATACTTTTTCTGTGATTTTAGCTTACAAATACTGATGTAAAATACTGATCAAATACCGGACGTGTGAATGTGGATTAATAAGTGACAAATTCCTAGAATCAGGCCTTCAGTCCCTACATGATGCTGCTCTCAGATTAAATATAGCTAAAACCTGCTCACAGATTCCCTTTAATGCCATCAGATTAAACTGTAAAATAAGATACATAAAAACCTTAAAGGGCTTTTCTCAATATCATAAATAGGTAAAATTGCAAAGTGCTTGATAAAAGAAGCAACTTTGTAATTTATTTGTTATTAAAAATCCTATTTATTCTCAAGAAAGGAGGGATTTTTTATGTTATCATTTATTGCTCATTGCCTAGGTTAACGACCACTTCTGTAGTCTATCAGCGGTGGCTGTGACGCGCCCCCTGGGCCTGTGTTGTGCAGGGAATACCCGGAGCCGGATCGCTGGGGGTTGTAGTCTCCGTGGCGCCGACCCGGTCCGTGCCCAGGGTGGTCAATTCAGTGGCAGTCTTATTAGTGAGATAATAGTCCGACTACGCCACCCGTGGATTGCGGTCAGTGGGGACCGCCGCTGCTAGGCAGACCGCTGAGGCCGGTGTTGTGTGTGCAGCTAAGAACGGGATGACTCCCCACAGGAGGAGTATAGCCTCAGGGCAGTTAGTGTGGATGATGGGAGTGATGGTGCACGAGCGCAGCAGGAATAACTCAGAGTCCATGCAGTGCAGTTCAGGGTCTTTACTGATGTTATAAAGCAGACCCTCCCGGGAGTACTGGCTAGCAGTAGAGGCCTGGTCAGTCTGAGAGCTAGCAGGATCTCCCCTGGCCAGGTGGAGTTGTAGGCCTCCCCGTCTATCTGTACTCTTTCCTGGCTACCTTGCTGTGTGCGGGTAGAAGTAGCCCACGTCCCTGAGTATACCGTGTGGTGCTCACCCATACGGCCGGCGACTTGGGGCCTTCTGTTAGCCTCCGCTTCACGATGGCGGTGCTGGTCCCTTGCTTGTGACCGTGCCTCCGGGCTTCTTTGGCCAGAGGACATGGAATCCCCTGCCGGTTGGATTCTGCTGCTGGACCTGGATGTCCCCACAGCCTCGGACTCGGTGTCCGGGCCTTAATGTCTTCAGCCAGGGCAAGCTATCTAGCTTCCAGCCCCTGGCACTCGCTCCTGCTCCTACAGAGCTCCTTGCTGACCCTTTCCCTGTGTCTGGAACTGTCTCCAGGCTCTGACTGACCTAATCCCGCCCCAGACCCAGTTTATAAGGGCAGATTCCTCTCCTCCCAGGTCTGGGCGGGCGGTGTTGCATGCTTAGGGCTCCTGACCAGAGAAACCTCCCACTTGCTCTCAGACGTAATATTTCTATTACTGTGGTAACCAGACCCCTGGGGTGCCACATTCCCCCCCAGTAAAATTTAGTACTCCGGGACTAAACATATTTTTAAAGAAACATAAATGCAGGGTATAACAATAACAAGACAACATGAAAAAGTACATTTTGTGGTCACGGCGTTTCCGTAACCGGGTGTCCATATCACCCAAGGTGAAGTTTTTGAGAAGAGGTAGGGGACCTGTCCAAAGAAAACCCATTGCTATGGCCTTGGGCGTGGCTGCAAGGCTGAAGCTAGCTACTTTGGGTCGCAAGGAGGCCACGCCAGACAGGTTTTCTCTTCTGCGGCCATCTTCGCAAGAGGCACAATGTGCAACTATCTACAAAATTGTTCCGGTTATCCAGCGTCCATAACCTGTTAGTCCATAGAAATCTGCAGGGTAACTGAGAAACATAATTAATAACAGGCAACAACAAAAACCGTAAACATTTTCAAGAAACAGGTAAATTTACAGTGCATTACTTTATATTCTCCAGCGAGCGGGCATCTGACCTCTAGTGACTCTAGTGGACCTACGGAGCTCACTAACTGGTCCTGCACTACAGGGTGTAGGAGGTGTTATGGGTAAGCTGGGCAGCTGTCTGCGTACTCTTTGGCTCACTAGGGGCACGGCAGGCTCACTATTAGCAGAGGGTTGATCCTCCTGCGCTGCTGGTGTGGACTCTTCTGCCTCCTGGGCCGGCTGCTCTTCCAGCTCTACCTGGTCTTCTGTAGGCACTTGAGGGGCTGGCTGGAGAAAGGTGAGGACGGGCACCACGATAGCGTTGTTTACTTGTGTCCAGGACCAGAGAAAGTCTCCGAGTACGGTGCTGATCATTTCCTCCTTTTCCTCTACGGGTTGAGGGTTTTCCTGATCTTCATCCGTGCTTTGCAACTTCTCGGGGCACTTTTTCATGTGGTCTCTGGAGACAGTGGCTGTGGTCTCTCCTCCATCCTTGCTGATGACGTACACCTTTGGATTATTGTGGCTTGAGGGCAGTACGGTGTACGGGTCCTTTTCCCACTGGTCGTCCAACTTATGAAGCCGCCATTTTCTTTTCAAGACCTGCTCTCCAGGTACCAGGGGAACAGCGGGAGCATGTTGGTTATAAGTCCTCTCCTGCCTTTCTCTTGATTGACAGAGACTTCGCTCGACGCTCTCCTGTACTTTCCTGTACTGCTGCTGCCGTTCTGTATCCCAGTCTGCCTCTGGCGAGGTGTCCTCGGGTGTCAGGACTCCCATATCCAGGTCAACAGGCAGCTTATCAGGTCTTGCTCGCATTAGGTAAGCCGGGGTACAGTTGGTGGAACCTACCGGGATGTGGTTATACAGGTCCACCAGATCAGGCAGTTTCTCAGGCCACAGGCTGCGTTCTTCCAGGGGCAATGTTTTTAACAGATCTATCACCACCTGGTTCATCTTCTCGCAGAGACCATTGGTTTGGGGGTGATAGGGCGTTGTTCTTATCTTCTTGCAGCCATACAGGTTGCAGAACTCCTGGAAGACCTCCGCTTCGAAGGCTGGTCCTTGGTACGGCAGCACTTGGTCCGGGTACCCGTGTGGGCGGCAGAAGTGCAGCTGGAAGGCTCTGGCTGCTGTCTGAGCCGTCAAGTCTTTGACAGGGACCACCACCAGGAACTGGGAGTAGTGATCCACGATGGTTAGGGCGTAGACATACCCGCTTCTGCTTGGAGCCAGTTTAACATGGTCCAGAGCGACCAGTTCCAGCGGCTGCCTGGTGAGGATGGGCTGCAGGGGAGTCCTCTGGCTGGCACGGTCCCTCCTTCTTAGATTGCACGGGCCACAGTCTCTACACCATCTCTCAATGGCTCCTCTCATGCCTATCCAGTAGAACCGTTCACGCAGCAGGAACTCCAGCTTCTTCCATCCGAAGTGCCCTGCCCCATTGTGGTAGGCCTCCAGCACCATAGCTGCGTCCCGTCTCGGTACCACAACTTGCCAGATCAGTTCATGTGTCCGGGAATTGACCATTCTGCAGCACAACTTCTCCTTGTAGAGAAACAGTCTGCTTTTTTCCATCCACAGTTGCTTGGTCTCTTCCGGAGCGTCTGGGTCCAGGCGGTCATCAGCCTGGGTCAGCATCTCCTTCACCAGACAGACTGCGGGGTCACTGTCTTGTGTCTCCGCCCAGTTGTAGTGGGGTAAGGGGTTGAACGTAGCGGATCGCTGGCCCCTCACACGGTGGGAATACTGGGTAATCCCATGATGGGGGAACGCAGGGAGTTCGACCTCTTCCAGTTCTTCTGGATCTTCCCCTCCGTCCGGTAGGTTTGGCATCCTGGACAGGGCGTCCGGGTTGGTATTGGAGCGTCCTGCCCGGTATTTCATCGTGAACTCATAATTGGACAGGCGGGCCATCCATCTCTGCTCCAGGGCACCCAGTCTTGCAGTGTCCAGGTGTGTCAACGGGTTGTTGTCCGTGTACACGGTGAACCTGGAAGAGGCACGGTAATGCTTAAAATGTTCGGTTACCGCCCACACCACTGCCAGGAACTCTAGCTTGAACGAGCTGTAATTCTCAGGGTTTCTTTCCGTGGGTTGCAGTTTTCGGCTGGCGTAAGCAATTACCCGTTCTCTCCCCTGCTGGATCTGGGACAGTACGGCTCCTAGCCCGATGTTGCTTGCGTCCGTGTGGAGGATAAGGGGCTGGCTGCAATCAGGGTATGCCAGGATTTCATCCCCCGTGAGGGCCATCTTCAGCTGGCGGAATGACTCCTTTTCCAGCTTTTCCCATCTGAAGGGTGGCTTCTGGTTTTTGGCCTTCCTGGACTGGCCTATCAGGAGGTCCTGCATAGGAGCTGCCTTCTTGGTAAAACCGGGAATGAATCTTCGGTAGTAGCCTACCAACCCGAGGAACTGCCGCACTTCCTTTATGCTGGATGGTCTTGGCCAGTCCTTAATCACGGTGATCTTGTCAGGGTCGGGGGCTACTCCGTCAGCACTCACCACGTGTCACAGGTACTGTACCTTTGGCTTCAGTAGATGACACTTTGAGGGTTTTACCTTTAGGCCATAGTTTGCCAGGGCTTCAAACACTTCTGCCAGGTATTCCAGATGGTCCTCATGGGTCTTGGAATAGACGATGACATCGTCCAGGTATAATAGCACCGTCTCGAAGTTCCGGTGTCCCAGACAGCATTCCATCAACCGTTGGAAGGTTCCTGGTGCGTTGCAGAGCCCGAACGGCATACAGTTAAATTCGCTGAGTCCCATCGGGGTTGTGAATGCGGTCTTCTCCCGGTCCGCCTCTGCTACAGGAACCTGCCAGTACCCGCTAGTGAGATCCAAAGTAGAGAAGAAGTTAGCAGATTTTAATGCAGCTAAGGACTCTTCTATCCTTGGTAACGGGTACGCATCTTTGTGTGTGATACGGTTGACCTTCCTGTAGTCTACACACATTCTCATGGTGTTGTCTTTCTTTTTCACTAGGACTAGTGGAGCTGCCCAGGGGCTACAGCTGTCCCTAATTACCCCAGCCTCCTTCATGTCTTTTAGCATCCCCTTGGCGTGTTGATAGTGTGCAGGGGGTACGGGTCGGTATCTCTCCTTTATGGGAAGATAGTCTCCCGTGGGGATGTGATGTTCTACCCCCTTTACTTGCCCGAAGTCCAGCAGGTGTTTACTAAACAATCTCTCGTACTCTTGAACCACCCGATAGACTCCCTGTTTTTGGTGTGAGGGAGTGGAGTCAGTACCCAAATGCAGTTGCTGACACCAGTCCTCCATTGGTTTCTTAGAGCCGTTACCTTCCTCTGGTTGAGATGGAGGCAAGGGTTCCATGGCCTGTACAGAGTTCTGGTTGATGGTGAACAATTTGGCTAGCGTGGCATACCGGGGCAGGTATACTTCTCTCTCCCCGATATTTATGATGCGGACGGGCACCCTCCCATGGCGTACAGCGACCACCCCCCGTGCTGTCAAAATGGTGGGCCTACTGTCTGAGTAGACGGGTTCTACCATTGCTTGGTAGTCTCTACCTCTTAGACCAATAGCTGCCCGGCACCAAATCATCATCTCACTTTTTGGGGGCATGGCAATAGGGAACGGGTCACACATTCTCACGCTACTAATCTCACCACTAGATAGTTCCACCAATTGCCGTTTCATCAGTGCCCGGATCTCTTTTTGGAGGACACGCTGCTGGCTGGAACTGGCGTTCTTGGCAACCTGTTGCAAAATAAGAATCACCTCTGCAAGACAGTTTTCGATTACGTTAGTACCTAGGGTTATTTTTGGGTGACTCTCGCGACGGTCAATGTCCACAATGATCAGTCCTTGTGCTGGCAGTTCAACCTTACCGACCTTGATGGTCACCACTTTAAATCCTATCTGTGGCACGGGCTGACCATTGCTGGCGATAATGCTCAGGTCGTCATCTGGGTAGCGGGTTATGTCCGAGTCATTCCAGTACCGCTTGAAGAGCACGTACGGGATGGTAGTCACCTGTGACCCAGTGTCTAGTAGGGCACTCATAGGAATGCCATCCAGTACCACAGGCAAGACCGGACGTCCCCCTACGTATTTATCACGCCAGTTCGATGGGTCTGATGATCTTATGCCTGGGGGTTTGCCCTCTACCCCAGGTTGTGGTCGTCCGTCCTCGTTGTATCGGTCGCTGGGTCTTCCTCTGGCCGGTGGGGTCCTCCTCAGTCGGCGCCACGGGACGTCCTCCGGTCCGGATGCCAGCTGGATCTTTTCTGGAGAAGAGACCTGTAAAGACTGCACAGTTCTGGTTAGCGCGGCGACGCTCTTAGTGAGCTCTTGGACCTGATGGTGCAGGTCTGTAGCCGGGTTATTGTTCAAAGCCTGCGCATCAGCTCCCACAGGCCCTGCAGACAAGGGCGCCGCGTCCTGGTGATAAGTGATAGCAGGGCGCCTGTGGGTCACAGCGCCACCTGGTGCCGGTTCTCTGAGAACCCGGATGGCTCTGTCCTTGAACTGTGCAAAGTCCAGGTCAGGGTCCTGTAAGGCCATTGCCCGCAACTGGGTTCGGTGGGCATTGCACAGTAGACCCTCAATAAATTGTTCGGTCAACAGCTTGTCTTCATTCCCCACGCTGTCAGGGTCTGCCTGCTTAATGGCTGTCAGGGCCTCTTGTAGGTTTAGAGCATAGTCTCTTATACTTTCATGTGCTGTTTGCACCCGTAAAATCTGAGCTTTATTTTGGCTGAGGTTCGGGTATCAAATGTGTCTTTCAGCCGGGCTAGTATTTCTCTGACAGTCCTCTTCTTCCTAGGTGGCCAGGACTTTACCTCCCTTTGGGCTGCCCCGATTAACTGGGCCACCAGGATGCTCACTTTTTGCTCTTCCGTGAGGGGGTATACCTGGAAGAGGCTATCCAGTCTTTCCCTAAAGTCACTTAGGGTATGTGACTCCCCTGAGTACTGGGGTAGCCAGGTTGCCCCCGGGATATAGGGCATGGTGAATGGCATGACCGCAGCAGCGGTTGCGCTGGCGGCCAGTGTGGCGGTGGAGCTCCCCTCGGTATCCGACATCCTCCTTCCCCCCTAGTGGACCGTGGCCTACCTTGCGATGCGCTTCTTCCGTAGGCAGCGGCTCCGCAGTCGATCGTCGGGGTTGAGGACCTTGCGTCGCGCTCCTGTGACGTCAGCGTCGCTCCCTCTCCCTTCCAGGACCTTGCGCAGCGTCAGCGCGTGGGGCGGAGCTTCGGATCTCGCGCGCTTTTGGCGTCCATGCCCCTCTTCTTCCCGCGCGGCGTTCCGAAGATGACGTCCGATGGCGGGAAGCGGCTGCGGATGGCGGGAAGATGGCAGAAGATGGCGGGAAATGACCCAAGATGGCGTCCGATGGCGGGAAACGACTCCGGACGGCGGGAAACTTCTCTCAGGTAAGTGCAAAAGTCCTTTTTTATTTCAGGCACGCAATACCCGTTGGGGCGGGTTGGTTTGAATCCTGCCGACTACGCCAAAGTTGACGCGCCCCCTGGGCCTGTGTTGTGCAGGGAATACCTGGAGCCGGATCGCTGGGGGTTGTAGTCTCCATGACGCCGACCCGGTCCGTGCCCAGGGTGGTCAATTCAGTGGCAGTCTTATTAGTGAGATAATAGTCCGACTACGCCACCCGTGGATTGCGGTCAGTGGGGACTGCCGCTGCAAGGCAGACCGCTGAGGCCGGTGTTGTGTGTGCAGCTAAGAACGGGATGACTCCCCACAGGAGGAGTATAGCCTCAGGGCAGTTAGTGTGGACGATGGGAGTGATGGTGCACGAGCGCAGCAGGAATAACTCAGAGTCCGTGCAGTGCAGTTCAGGGTCTTTACTGATGTTATAAAGCAGACCCTCCCGGGAGTACTGGCTAGCAGTAGAGGCCTGGTCAGTCTGAGAGCTAGCAGGATCTCCCCTGGCCAGGTGGAGTTGTAGGCCTCCCCATCTATCTGTACTCTTTCCTGGCTACCTTGCTGTGTGCGGGTAGAAGTAGCCCACGTCCCTGAGTATACCGTGTGGTGCTCACCCATACTTCCGGCGACTTGGGGCCTTCTGTTAGCCTCCGCTTCACGATGGCGGTGCTGGTCCCTTGCTTGTGACCGTGCCTCCGGGCTTCTCTGGCCAGAGGACATGGAATCCCCTGCCGGTTGGATTAGAGTTGATAAGCGCTCCTATATAGGTAGCCGGATCTCTGGGTCTGGCTAGTGTCAGTGACCCTGAACTCCTCCGATGCTACAGAAGCAAACCTGCCTCTGCTTGCAGTATCAGAAAATGCACAGTTTGGGCCAGTGGTGCAGCCATGCTGTTGGTCCCAAATGTCAGTCTTCAGGAGCGCACTACCACCTTGAAAGCAGAAAGCTCAATGGAACAAAAGTTGCATGAAGAATGATTAGGATGCAACTTCTTTAAAGGAAACCTGCCATTAGATTCATGCATATAAACAATGGGGGAAGTCTGTCAGTCAACTGGAGTGAGGCGGTAAGAAGCCTCTGGAGATGGTATCAGACTAGTCATCCAAGACACATGACTTCCGGCCGGCTTTGCAAAGTATACCTGGCTGTAATCACAACGCTAGACATTGATTCTTTATGCCATTGGTTCAGGCAGCAGGAATCTGAGGGATAGTTTCCTTTAAGCCCATTGGTGTAGAGGATTAACATCACATATTTTGCGAGTCCCTGAATAAGACTTTCTGAATACAATTGATTTCCATCGGTTGGTTGTTCATGTTGCAGTAATAAAATATTGAAATAATGTGGCTGTACACCTACTATTATTACTTCCAGCATTATAGTCATGTACATGGGCATTATATGGCAGCACACAAAGTCCATAAAGGTAAGTTATGTACTATGTCTGTTCTGGCCAACTGTCCCAAATCTGGCAAATTTGAAACCGCCCTGGGTCAAAATGGGTGCAGTTATAAAAACCTTGTCCAAAAAAATGGTGGGTGGGTCAGGGGCAGTGGCGACACTACAATCGGATGGGCCCCGGTGCAAAATTTGGACCTAGGCCCCCACTTCTATGTTGGTTAGATGTATGGGCCTTTGTAGGCCAGATCCTATGAAGACATACGTGTTCGCCCCCCCATATACTGATGTCTTCATCCTGATACCTTCCTGTAATAATATCCTCTACCCTAGCCTCTTCCTGTAATAATGTCTCTCATCCTTGGCCCCTTTTCTGTAATAATGTCCTCCATCCTTGCCCCTTTCTGTAATAATATTCCCTGTCTTGCACCCCTTCTGTAATAATGTTCCCTGTCCTAGCCTCTTTCTGTAATAATGTTCCCCATTTTGGCCCCCATCTTGTAATAATATCCCTCACTCTGGGCCCCTTTTTAGTTTAATGTCCCCAATCTTCTGCCCCTTCCTGTTATGATGTCCACTGTTATGGGCCTCTTCCTGGTATAATATTCCCCTTCCTGGTATATTGCCCCCATCATGGGCCATTTCCTGACATAATGTCCCCAGTCTTGGGCCCCTTACTGTAATAATGTCCCCTGTCCTTGCTTCTTTCTGCAATAAAATCCCCCGTCCTTGCTTCTTTCTGTAATAATGTCTCCCATCTTAGCCCTCATCCTGTAATAATGTTCTTCATACTGGGACCCTTTCTAGTATAATGTCCCCCTTACTGTGCCCCTTCCTGTTTTAATGCCCCCTGTCCTAGCTTTCTTCTTAGTATAATGCCCACCTTCCTGGTATAATGTCCCCCATTCTGTGCCCTTCCTGTTTTGATGATCCCATTTAAGTTTGTGGGTGTAATGTGAAAAAATGTGGAAAAGTTCACGGGGTATGAATACTTTTTCAAGACAGCGTAGAAGGATCTGGGTGTATTAACAGTTCAAAAACTAAATAACAGCATGCAGTGTCAACCATCACTTGCTAAGGCCAGCAGGAGAGTGTTATGTATTAAAAGAGGCATAAACTTGTGGGACAGGGACTTAATACTGCCACTTTACAAAGTGTTAATGCCAGCTTATCTGGAATATGCAGTTCAGTTCTGTGTTCCAGTTCACAAAAAGGATAACAGAAAGGATAACTCAAAACTGATAAGGGGCATCGAGGATTTTAGTTATGAGGAAAGATAATTTAGTCTTGAGAGGGATGTCTAAGGAGAGGCATGAGGAGGCTTTAACTTGTACAAGTATATAAATGGCCCATACTAAAAATACGGTGAAAAGCTGTTTAATGGAAAACACCCTCAATGGACAAGAGGACACTACCTCTGCCTGGAAGGTTCAACCTCTAGACCAGAGGTCTCAAACTCAGCTGGGTATATGGGCCGCACACGGAAAAACATTTAATTTGGGGGGGCCGCATTATTTGCAGGACAAAGTGACATTTTTAGGGATACCATTTTTTTTTCTATACACCTTTTGAACAGGTCCCCATATTGCAGACATGCCCCCATCCAGGTCCCCATATTGCAGACACGTCCCCCATCCAGGTCCCCATATTGCAGACACATCCCCCATCCAGGTCCCCATATTGCAGACACGTCCCCCATCCAGGTCCCCAAATTGCAGACACGTCCTCCATCCAGGTCGCCATATTGCAGACACGTCCCCTATCCAGGTCCCCATCCAGGTCCACTCCCCCCCCCATACTGCGCACAGGTCACCCCCCCATATACTGCGCACAGGTCACCCCCCCATATACTGCGCACAGGTCACCCCCCCATATACTGCGCACAGGTCACCCCCCCATATACTGTGCACAGGTCACCCCCCCATATACTGTGCACAGGTCCCCCCCCCCATATACTGTGCACAGGTTCCCTCCCCCCCCATATACTGTGCACAGGTTCCCTCCCTCCCCCATATACTGTGCACAGGTTCCCTCCCCCCCCATATACTCTGCACAGGTTCCCTCCCCCCCCCATATACTCTGCACAGGTTCCCTCCCCCCCCCCATATACTCTGCACAGGTTCCCTCCCCCCCCCATATACTGTGCACAGGTTCCCTCCTCCCCCCATATACTGTGCACAGGTTCCCTTCCCCCCCCATATACTGTGCACAGGTTCCCTCCCTCCCCCATATACTGTGCACAGGTTCCCTCCCCCCCATAAACTCTGCACAGGTTCCCTCCCCCCCCTATATACTCTGCACAGGTTCCCTCCCCCCCATATACTGTGCACAGGTCCCCCCCCCATATACTGTGCACAGGTTCCCTCCCCCCCCCATATACTGTGCACAGGTTCCCTCCCTCCCCCATATACTGTGCACAGGTTCCCCCCCCCCCATATACTCTGCACAGGTTCCCTCCCCCCCCCCATATACTCTGCACAGGTTCCCTCCCCCCCCCATATACTGTGCACAGGTTCCCTCCTCCCCCCATATACTGTGCACAGGTTCCCTCCCCCCCCATATACTGTGCACAGGTTCCCTCCCTCCCCCATATACTGTGCACAGGTTCCCTCCCCCCCATATACTCTGCACAGGTTCCCTCCCCCCCCTATATACTCTGCACAGGTTCCCTCCCCCCCATATACTGTGCACAGGTTCCCTCCCCAGGTATTTCACATAGACATGACAGAAAAAAAGAAAAAGATTATTCTCACCTGTCCTCCGTTCCCTCGGCGTCCTTTCTGCACCTATGGCCCGCAGGCACAGACCCCGTAACGATTGCGGCTCTCTCAGCAGCCGCGGACATCAGCGCTGTAATGCAGAGTATTGCCGCGCAGAGACCGGGTCTCTGCACAGCAATACCAGTGTCAGCCTCCGGCCTATCAGAGGCCAGCAGCTGACATGTGCGCATGGCAGTGACGTCATACGCTGCTGCGCTGGGACGCAGAGGTCAGCTGCTGGCAGAGCAGAGAGCCGGTCTCTGCGCAGCAATACACTGCACTACGGCACTGATGGCGGCGGCTGCTGGAGAGAGCCGCGATCGTTATGGGGTCTATGTGCCTGCGGGCCGCATGAAGCCGCCGGAGGGGCCGCATGCAGCCCGCGGGCCACGTGTTTGAGACCCCTGCTCTAGACAATACTTCTTTTACTATGAAACTATTAATCTGTGGAACAACCGACCTTAGGAGCCGGTCACAGCGGGAATCGTCCATGGTTTAAAACAGACCAAAATGCTTTTTAGATGAAAAAATATATATATATACATGTATATTTATGTAAATATATAAAATTCTCATTCTAAACGTTGATCTGTTCAATTGACCCTCAGGATAAGAAGTGAAAAATGTGCATTTTTAGAGCAGATTGGTTCAGGCATTATGGATATACATAAACCCCATTCTCTATATCCTTTCCCATCCCTCGGCTGAATCTGATGGACATGTGTCTGTCTTTTATCTACGGTACTATGTGAGATATTTAGCAGTTGGATTGCAGCTAAGTATAATGTGATTGTCCTGCCTTAGGGCTCATCTAGACAGGCCGATAATCAGGAACGTTCCTAGGAACAAATGTTTCACGATTATCGGATTTTCTAAACAGGTCGGAAAAACGCTCATTCGTCAGGTGAGATGATTTGTTCTTGGCAGCACAATGTCCTGTGTAAACAGGAGACGTGATGCCAATAGCATGATATACTGTACGTACAGAAAGATCTTATTAACAATCGTTCTGTGCACGTACTGTAAAAGTGCTATCAGCTTCTCTAAACAGGCCGCTATACCACCACCAATCGGCTCGTATGTAGTGGTTATTTACCGGCGATTGGCCATTCTATATGGGCCCTTACCAACTGATTTTTTAATGCTCCTAGCAGTTAAGATAAACATTTTTCTTATCTTATACATTTCCTGATCTGATCTTGATTAATTTTGCTTTTTCCTGACACTCACATGACAACGGTCATTTTTCTTCTCTTTAGTAAGAGTGAATGATGCAAAATGCCGAATATATTAGAACCATTTACTATACATCCAGAGTTATCCTCTGTCAAATGGCTTTTCCAAAATCCTGAATGCCAGATATGGTGCCTTATCCTGTAAATTATTCCTTGCTCCCACATTGTATCTGTATATTCAGTACAGATTCCATATACCTGTTCTCACAAAATGACAGTCAACTTAAACTACATGGTGGGCCATTTATATGGATACACCTAAATAAAATGGGAATGGTTGGTGATATCAACTTCCTGTTTGTGGCACATTAGTATATGGGAGAGGGAAAACTTTTCCAGATGGGTGGTGACCATGGCGGCCATTTTGAAGTTGGCCATTTTGGATGCAACTTTATTTTTTTCAATGGAAAGAGGGTTATGTGACACATCAAACTTATTGAGAATTTCATAAGAAAAACAATGGTGTGCTTGGTTTTAACGTAACTTTATTCTTTCATGAGTTTTTTACAAGTTTATGACCACTTATAAAATGTGTTCAAAGTGCTGCCCATTGTGTTGGATTGTCAATGCAACCCTCTTCTCCCACTCTTGACATACTGATAGCAACACCGCAGAAGAAATGCTAGCACAGGCTTCCAGTATCCGTTGTTTCAGATGCTGCACATCTCGTATCTTCACAGCATAGACAATTGCCTTCAGAAGACGCCAAAGATAAAAGTCTAAGGGGGTCAGATCGGGAGACCTTGGTGGCCATTCAACTGGCTCACCACAACCAATCCACTTTCCAGGAAACTGTTCATGTAGGAATACTTGGACCTGACACCCATAATATACCTGCGGTCACATGACCATACACTCCTGGCACCGACACCGGAGAATCCTCACTGTGTGATATGGGGATTGATAAGTCTGCAATCACAGAGTGACTGCAGACTTGAGCTCCAAAGCCGGACAACCCCTCAAGGTTGTGTGCACACATTGTGTTTTTGCTGCGTTTTTTTAGTGCAGATTTGTCACAAAATCTGGAGGGTTTCCTGATGCCAGCAAAGTGAATAAGAATCCTGAAGTCTCATGCACACATTGCTTATTTGTGATTTGCAGATTTGGTGCAGATTTAAATCAGCATCATGTCAATTCTTTCAGCGTTTTTGCTGCAGATTTCACCCATACTACTGAGTGGGGAAAAATCTGCACCAAAAATGCAAGTAAAAAATGCAGGAAAAAAATTTAGTTTTTGCCACTGTTTTTTTCCTGTCAAGAGATGCAGAAATGGTGCAGAAATGTCTGCACCAAATACTGTATTTTTCAGACTATAAGACGCATTTTTTAACAAGAACAACTCTTGTTACAAAGTGTGTGTGTCTTATAGTCCGAAGGCAGCTTACTGTTATGGAGGAGAACGCTGACACAGCATCCTGCCCGATCACAGTGTGTGAGTGAGTGTTGTTTGTGTGTCATTATGTGCATGTAGCAGAGCTGTGTAGGTCTATATGGGCATGTAGCAGAGATGTGTAGGTCTATATGGGCATGTAGCAGAGCTGTGTAGGTCTATATGGGCATGTAGCAGAGCTGTGTAGGTCTATATGGGCATGTAGCAGAGCTGTGTAGGTCTATATGGGCATGTAGCAGAGATGTGTAGGTCTATATGGGCATGTAGCAGAGCTGTGTAGGTCTATATGGGCATGTAGCAGAGCTGTGTAGGTCTATATGGGCATGTAGCAGAGATGTGTAGGTCTATATGGGCATGTAGCAAAGATGTGTAGGTCTATATGGGCATGTAGCAGAGCTGTGTAGGTCTATATGGGCATGTAGCAGAGCTGTGTAGGTCTATATGGGCATGTAGCAGAGCTGTGTAGGTCTATATGGGCATGTAGCAGAGCTGTGTAGGTCTATATGGGCATGTAGCAGAGCTGTGTAGGTCTATATGGGCATGTAGCAGAGCTGTGTAGGTCTATATGGGCATGTAGCAGAGCTGTGTATGTCTATATGGGCATGTAGCAGAGCTGTGTAGGTCTATATGGGCATGTAGCAGAGCTGTGTAGGTCTATATGGGCATGTAGCAGAGCTGTGTAGGTCTATATGGGCATGTAGCAGAGCTGTGTAGGTCTATATGGGCATGTAGCAGAGCTGTGTAGGTCTATATGGGCATGTAGCAGAGCTGTGTAGGTCTATATGGGCATGTAGCAGAGCTGTGTAGGTCTATATGGGCATGTAGCAGAGATGTGTAGGTCTATATAGGCATGTAGCAGAGCTGTGTAGGTCTATATGGGCATGTAGCAGAGATGTGTAGGTCTATATGGGCATGTAGCAGAGCTGTGTAGGTCTATATGGGCATGTAGCAGAGCTGTGTAGGTCTATATGGGCATGTAGCAGAGATGTGTAGGTCTATATGGGCATGTAGCAGAGATGTGTAGGTCTATATGGGCATGTAGCAGAGCTGTGTAGGTCTATATGGGCATGTAGCAGAGCTGTGTAGGTCTATATGGGCATGTAGCAGAGCTGTGTAGGTCTATATGGGTATGTAGCAGAGCTGTGTAGGTCTATATGGGCATGTAGCAGAGCTGTGTAGGTCTATATAGGCATGTAGCAGAGCTGTGTAGGTCTATATGGGCATGTAGCAGAGCTGTGTAGGTCTATATGGGCATGTAGCAAAGCTGTGTAGGTCTATATGGGCATGTAGCAGAGCTGTGTAGGTCTATATGGGCATGTAGCAGAGCTGTGTAGGTCTATATGGGCATGTAGCAGAGATGTGTAGGTCTATATAGGCATGTAGCAGAGCTGTGTAGGTCTATATGGGCATGTAGCAGAGCTGTGTAGGTCTATATGGGCATGTAGCAGAGCTGTGTAGGTCTATATGGGCATGTAGCAGAGCTGTGTAGGTCTATATGGGCATGTAGCAGAGCTGTGTAGGTCTATATGGGCATGTAGCAGAGCTGTGTAGGTCTATATGGGCATGTAGCAGAGCTGTGTAGGTCTATATGGGCATGTAGCAGAGCTGTGTAGGTCTATATGGGCATGTAGCAGAGCTGTGTAGGTCTATATGGGCATGTAGCAGAGCTGTGTAGGTCTATATGGGCATGTAGCAGAGCTGTGTAGGTCTATATGGGCATGTAGAAGAGCTGTGTAGGTCTATATGGGCATGTAGCAGAGCTGTGTAGGTCTATATGGGCATGTAGCAGAGCTGTGTAGGTCTATATGGGCATGTAGCAGAGCTGTGTAGGTCTATATGGGCATGTAGCAGAGCTGTGTAGGTCTATATGGGCATGTAGCAGAGCTGTGTATGTCTATATGGGCATGTAGCAGAGCTGTGTAGGTCTATATGGGCATGTAGCAGAGCTGTGTAGGTCTATATGGGCATGTAGCAGAGCTGTGTAGGTCTATATGGGCATGTAGCAGAGCTGTGTAGGTCTATATGGGCATGTAGCAGAGCTGTGTAGGTCTATATGGGCATGTAGCAGAGCTGTGTAGGTCTATATGGGCATGTAGCAGAGCTGTGTAGGTCTATATGGGCATGTAGCAGAGATGTGTAGGTCTATATGGGCATGTAGCAGAGCTGTGTAGGTCTATATGGGCATGTAGCAGAGATGTGTAGGTCTATATGGGCATGTAGCAGAGCTGTGTAGGTCTATATGGGCATGTAGCAGAGCTGTGTAGGTCTATATGGGCATGTAGCAGAGATGTGTAGGTCTATATGGGCATGTAGCAGAGATGTGTAGGTCTATATGGGCATGTAGCAGAGCTGTGTAGGTCTATATGGGCATGTAGCAGAGCTGTGTAGGTCTATATGGGCATGTAGCAGAGCTGTGTAGGTCTATATGGGTATGTAGCAGAGCTGTGTAGGTCTATATGGGCATGTAGCAGAGCTGTGTAGGTCTATATAGGCATGTAGCAGAGCTGTGTAGGTCTATATGGGCATGTAGCAGAGCTGTGTAGGTCTATATGGGCATGTAGCAAAGCTGTGTAGGTCTATATGGGCATGTAGCAGAGCTGTGTAGGTCTATATGGGCATGTAGCAGAGCTGTGTAGGTCTATATGGGCATGTAGCAGAGATGTGTAGGTCTATATAGGCATGTAGCAGAGCTGTGTAGGTCTATATGGGCATGTAGCAGAGCTGTGTAGGTCTATATGGGCATGTAGCAGAGCTGTGTAGGTCTATATGGGCATGTAGCAGAGCTGTGTAGGTCTATATGGGCATGTAGCAGAGCTGTGTAGGTCTATATGGGCATGTAGCAGAGCTGTGTAGGTCTATATGGGCATGTAGCAGAGCTGTGTAGGTCTATATGGGCATGTAGCAGAGCTGTGTAGGTCTATATGGGCATGTAGCAGAGCTGTGTAGGTCTATATGGGCATGTAGCAGAGCTGTGTAGGTCTATATGGGCATGTAGCAGAGCTGTGTAGGTCTATATGGGCATGTAGAAGAGCTGTGTAGGTCTATATGGGCATGTAGCAGAGCTGTGTAGGTCTATATGGGCATGTAGCAGAGCTGTGTAGGTCTATATGGGCATGTAGCAGAGCTGTGTAGGTCTATATGGGCATGTAGCAGAGCTGTGTAGGTCTATATGGGCATGTAGCAGAGCTGTGTAGGTCTATATGGGCATGTAGCAGAGCTGTGTAGGTCTATATGGACATGTAGCAGAGCTGTGTAGGTCTATATGGGCATGTAGCAGAGCTGTGTAGGTCTATATGGGCATGTAGCAGAGCTGTGTAGGTCTATGTGGGCATGTAGAAGAGCTGTGTAGGTCTATATGGGCATGTAGCAAAGCTGTGTAGGTCTATATGGGCATGTAGCAAAGCTGTGTAGGTCTATATGGGCATGTAGCAGAGCTGTGTTGTGTGTATTAAACTGCAGAGAGACGCTAAAAATAGATTTATTAACTCCCTATTCTACCCTAGTACATTAAAATTAGTGATAATGATCCCTCCACTTTACACCACCAGGGAAGTTTTAATTAAAAGGAAAAATGTTTTTCCTATTTTTTGCTGTCTAAACCTGGGATGTGTCTTATGGTCCGAAAAATATGGTACTTAACGTGTGCACATACCCTTAAGATGCATGGCAGCTCAGTTGGCTATTAATTACTTGACAATGTCAGTGATGCCCACAATAATCCCTTTACTGCCATAGCCAAACAAAGATTCTGAGATTAACACCTTCATTGCCTTTAAGTCCCCCATACACATTAGACTAATGTCGGCTGAACATATCGACAGGTTTGGCGGACGGTCTCATGTGTATGATGTCAATTGCGAATGTCCGATTTCAGACTGCCAATCATATTGTTCTCCCTGAGATAAGCCACCGGCCAACATGTCAGTCGGCGGCTTTCTTACAGAAAACACAGGAGCGCTCAGCCTAGTGAGCAGTCATGTGTATGGGAGTCGGCTGAGAAGATCGATTGACCGAAACATTGTTTGGCCAACAGACATATAATGTATATGGCCAGTCTCAAGACCACCAGGGACCCTGCCTTGAACTCCTCTACTATCCTAGGCTATCACTGATGCTGACATGAATCCCTTTCAGTGCTCTAGATCACAAAGGATTCTAAAATTAACCTATTCATTACCCTAGGCTACCATGGATCTGGACTTGAACCTATTTATGGTCTTAGACCTCCAAAGCTCATGACATTAACTCTTTTTCTGCCCTAGACCACCAGGAATTTTGATACCAATTCAGTCACTGCCCTAAAACACAAGAGATCCTGACATTAACATATCTCTGTCCAAGTCCACCAGTGACTCTGACATTGATTCCCTCACTGCTCAAAACCACCAGGGATCCTGATCTTAACCCCTTTACTGTCCTAGATCACCATATTAATTCCTTCACCACCACAGAACACAGATATATTAACAATAACCTCTTCACTGCCCTAGCCCAGCTACTTGTTGGGACCCTATGCATTAAAGGGTTTGACGGGTATTAGAAAAAAATTGCATCTTAAAGATGTGAAGGAAGTCATGACTGTGCTGTTCCGATGTAATAGAACAACTGAACCTGTGATCGGCTGCAGCGGTCAGGTAATCAGGAGTATGTGCCATCAGAGAAACAATCAATGTCACACTGTTCTAGTTAGCTGACCACTGCAGCCAATCATAGGCTTAAGTAGTCTTGTGACATCCAGATGGTGCATTGCTTCCAGAGCCTGTACAGACCACCGGAGCAACCTCTGCCGGAACCAACATTTGTGATTTTGAAATAAACAGATACATATGTTCCTACTTACAGTAAAGAAGTCACTTATTGCTTTTGTTTTTTCTGTTACAGAGCGGTGGGAAAAACTTGTCTGCTCATCAGTTACACAACTAATGCCTTCCCTGGAGAATATATCCCCACTGTGTAAGTACAGTCTTCTGCTCACCAGTTCAATTAAAGGATCCTCAAAAAGCGTACAGAAATGATGAGTAAACGCTTTCTCATTGAATCGTTACAAAAAAACTTTTTTTTGTTCGGGGAAAAAAACCCCATAGAAATGCATAATGAAATTTAATGCCTAATTGAACTTGTAAATCTACCCGTACATGTTCCCCACAGACCCGTATTTTTGTATATTTTATTGACTCCTTCCTTTTAGTTTTCCATTGTTTCTACGTTGATGAGTATGCTGTCCATTCACATAAGAGACACAACATCTACACTGGGTACGGAAAGTATTCAGACCCCTTTAAATTTTTCACTCTTTGTTTCATTGCAGCCATTTGGTAAATTCTAAAAAGTTCATTTTTTTCTCATTAAAGTACACTCTGCACCCCATCTTGACTGAATAAACCAGAAATGTAGATTTTTTTGCAAATTTATTGAAAAGGAAAAACTGAAATATCACATGATCATAAGTATTCAGACCCTTTGCTCAGATCGTTCTACTCTTTCATTGGAGTCCAGCTGTGTTTAATTAAACTGATAGGATTTGATTTGGAAAGACACACACCTGTCTATATAAGACCTCACAGCTCACAGTGCATGTCAGACCAAATGAGAATCATGAGCTCAAAGGAACTGCCCAAGGAGCTCAGAGACAGAATTGTGGCAAGGCATAGATCTGGCCAAGGTTACAAAAGAATTTTGTAACCTTGGCCAGACCCACACAGGAGGTTGCCAGTTCGGGTCGACTGGTAACCGCGACACGGAGGAGGCCCTAGAAGCAAATCCAAATCTCACCAAACTCCAGAACGGCGCATGAGGTAAAACGGCTGCGTCAGTACTACCCCCAAGTGTGTTCCCGTCTACAACAGCAGCAAGAGAGACAGGGGCATCAGTTACTTAATGCCCAGTGCGGAGGTGAAATGATGTACTCCTGGGAGGAGGATTCCTCGGTCAGTAAAGATAGCCTCATCAGCCTAATTGGTGAAAGCTGCTTTATACAGTGCCAGCTAGATGGACTCCTGGAAAAAGCACTGTGGGACACAGGAGCCCAAGCGAGCCTTTAAATGAAGAATGAAGAAGGCGCTACCTGCCACATACCTTTGGTCGCTAAAATAACTCTTAAGACCAGTGGAACTCCACTGCAAAGCCGTCAACCAGACCGAAATCCCTTTCATAGGCTGGGTGGAAGTGACTTTCCAACTGAGGGCCATGAAGAGCAGCAACGCCATTGAGCTTTTGGTACCTTTTCTCGTGACCAGTGATCAGAATGTGGCAGAAGATCCTATCCTGGGTTATAATGTAATCAGTGAGGTCATCACGAAACACAAGTCAGGGACGCTGGTGGTGGATGCAACTGCCACATCGCTTGCCATACCCAACGCAGTGGTGAAAAATGTGATTCATAGAGTAAAGAAAGCACAGAGTACAAGGGACCTAAAAGAAATCAAGGTAGGCTGGTGCCCAACCATCATCCCTGCAAACCAAATGGTGGGGGGTAATGTGTGGAGTCCAGGAAGAACCAGGAAGAATAGTCCAGAAAAGACTGTTCGTGCCAAAAGACTCCTCAGAACTTCCGGAAGGCCTAGTTCAAGGTGAGACTGTGCTTACTATTCCTACTGGTGGGTTTGCGTGAGTAGCAGTACCTGTGATGAATACTACAAAACACGAAATTAGACTGGATCCAAAAACTGTGTTCGGTCACATCGAAACCGATAAAACTGTATATCCAGTGTGAGACCTGCCCAGGGGTCTACCGTGAATTCAGTCTCCCCACCAAGGAACAGGAGTTGCCCAGGGGAGGAAATTGTATGACTCACCTTGGGGTCCTGGGATCCCCCAGTACCCCTGGAACACTTGTGTGCTGAAGATAGAGCGATAGCAAAACAGATGCTGAGAGAAGAGTGTCATACATTCTCCAAAGATGACTCTGATATAGGCTGTATCCCGTCGTTGCAGTTTAAAATCAATTTGAAAGACACGACCCCAGTAACCAGAAGTTACATGTCTGTGCCAAAACCATTACACCGTAAAGTGAAAGAGTATTTACAAGACCTAATCAACAGAGGTTGGGTCCAAAAGTCGAAGATGTCTTATTCCTCTCCTATTGTTTGTGTTAGGAAGAAGGACGGTTTGTTGAGACTCAGCTGTGATTACTAGGAACTAAACTGAAAGTCAGTACCTGATCGGCACCCGATACCAAAGATTTAAGGTATGCTGGATAGCCTATCAGGAAGTACCTGGTTCTCGGTCCTTAATCAAGGTAAAGCATACCATCAAGGATTTGTTGAAGAGTCCAGTAGACCTTTGACAGCATTCATCACACCGTGAGGATTATATGAGTGGATCCGCATACCGTTTGGGCTGAGTTCAGCTCCAGCAGAATTCCAGAGGAGCATGGAGACATGTTTAGAAGGATTGAGGGACGATATCTGTCAGCCGTACTTGGATGACAATGTGGTATACAGCAAAACCTTCCGGGAACATGTTGAACACGTGAGGACCGTATTATAGCGGTATCAACAACATGGAGTTAAGTTGACCCCAAAGAAGTGTGAACTGTTCAAAAGGCAAGTCCGATTTCTGGGGAAAATTGTGTCCGGAGAAGGATATACCATGGACCCAGCAGAAATCACTCTGGTACTGGCCTTAAAAGACAAGCGGCCCTCTACTGTCGGGGAGTCGAGGCTGATATTAGGATTCCTCTCCTACTATCGTACTTACGTTTGGAACTTCTCCAGGATTGCCGCCTCACTATACCTCCTCTTGGGGGGCACGACAGAGTCAACAACACCCACGGAGAAAAAGAACAATGTGGGTAGGACCGGACTTAAGATAAACAACGCAGTTTCGTCCCAACAGCCCATTCTCTAGACAGCAGACCACCAGGAGTTATTGGAAGAACTAGTAGATTAACTGGTAAAACCACCCATCTTGGGATATCCTGATTTCAACTTACCGTTTGTTCTTCATTGTGACGCTTCTCATGTTCTCAGCATCAAGATGGAAAATTGAGAGTCATCGGTTACGGTTCTAGAACGTTGAAAGACACTGAGAAGAATTATCATCTACATTCCGGAAAATTGGAGTTCCTGGCGTTGAAATAGGCTATCTGTGAATGATTTAGAGATTATCTATACTACAGCAAAGAGTTTGAGGTATACACTGACAACAACCCTTTGGCCTATGTCCTCACTACAGCCAAACTGAATGCAACGGGTCAGAGATGGGTCACGAACAAGCTGACTTCAATTTCAGCATCAAGTGCAGGCCAGGAAAATGCAATACAGATGCTGAAGGATTGTTGAGAATGCCACTAGAGCCTGAGGAGTTCATGCAAGAATGCTCGGAGGATGTCAGTCTGGAAGCAATGGAGAGCACTACCCAAGCAGTACAAGCTTATCAAGAGGAAGACACACCATTGTGGTGTCCGTTGACAGTGGAAACTACCATAAAAGCGAGAGACAGTATGGACAATGCTACCTGGTGGAAAGATTTGTTGTGGCCTAGTGAGAGAGAGAGAGCTGGTTGGAGACGTATGAAAAGCTCCAGCTGAAGAGATGCTGATTATTTTAATTGTACATTTCTTACAGGAGTTCTACAAGCAAAAGGTCGTAAGAATAGGTTGTTATTGATGTTTGTAAATGTTATGCCATTTTGACAATGCCAATTTGTATATAAAGTTATTCAACTTTTACCACTCTCTCAGAATTGGTCAGATTGACCAATTAAGATGAATGTCGAGGACGACATTCAAAAAGAAGGGAAGAGTGTGACATGCAGAAGTAGTGCTGTTGCTTCAAAAGCATCCAGGAACTATAAGAGATAACATAGTCACTAGAGGCAGGGAGTGGTTAGCAGAGCCCCAGGGGGATTGTGGGGAACTTGTTTACTATACTGGCTGCAGCCAAAGGGAGAAGTGGTGTGTGATCTGTATCTCACAGAAGTGAAGGAAAGAGAACAGGATTCAAGTCCAGGGTGAAGCTCAACACAGGTCAGATACCCTGCACTGTTAGTTCAGGAAGTCTATCATTGGGCAGGAAAATAAGGACTGTAATGAATTGTATCACAGAGATCATCAAACCCTCTCCCCCCCTCCATCTCTTTGCAGGGTAAGGAATGCTGAGTACTAGTGAGTCCTTGTGAAGTAAAAACCTGCTGTTTATGCATAGAAGTGTGCTGCCAAGAGATCTAATCTGTGCTGAATTATGCTACTGAAGAGACTGATGTTCCTGTGCCTGTAGTCACGAGTGTGTAAGAGGTGACAGACAGTCGCCCTGCAGTGGTATGCAGGAGATCTCCACGTTTGGCAATGCAGACAGCTGTCTAGATAGGAGTCTGTGTTTAGGACCCAGCAACTACCTCCCTTTAGTCTGGGTGTATATATACCTGGTGTGTCTAGGTGGGCGTCGCCGGTTATATTCATTCCTTCTTGGAACTTGGCTGAAGCAGCATCACATACTCTTTGGAGTCTTGAGGCCATGTGCCCTTTTGGAGTTCTTCTAAAGCTAAGTTATTATTTCCCTGTGTTGTCTTCCCCTTTTGTGTTTAGAGTGCTAGTGGAGGTTGACTAGTGCTCATCTCCTTCCACGCCCAGCTTTAGCCTTACGCCAGGGATAGTAGGGCGAGGCACGTGATCGGCGACAGCTGCAGAGGCTGTATAGGGACGTTAGGGGAGACAGGGTGGCGCTAGTCCAGATTAGGAGGTCACCTCTTCCCCCTTTCCCTAGTGTTTGGGCTTCCTTTCCCTTTCCCCTCTGTGTTTCACACACACCTGGTGTGACACCTGCTTTATGAGACTGTACTGTAATGAAGATTGTTGCTGTAATATCCCTGAATTGCACTGGCTGTGCTTCAGATTAAATTCCACTATTAAACGGTTGAAAAAGAATCTTGTCAGATGTGTCTGGTCAGCAACTGAATCTATCGTGTTCCTGAGAGAAGCTGCAGCCTATGGTCGCCCTGAGTAACGGTTCCCCCATGATTCCAACGAATTTATGAAACCCGTCTCGCCCTATCTGAACCTAGCGGCGTGCATGTAACACCTCCATAAGTCGGGCCTTTATGGCAGAGTGGCCCGATGGAAGCCTCTTCCCAGTGCAAAACATATGAAAGCCCGCATTGAGTTTGCTCAAAAACACATGATAGACTCCCAGACTATGAGAAATAAGATTCTCTGGTCTGATGAGACGAAGATAGAACTTTTTGGTCATAATTCTAAGCGGTTTGTGTGGAGAAAACCAGGCACTGCTCATCACCTGCCCAATACAATCCCAACAGTGAAACATGGTGGTGACATCATCATGCTATGGGGGTGTTTTTCAGCTGCAGGGATAGGATGACTGGTTGCAATTGAAGGAAACATGAATGCGGCCAAGTACAGAGATATCCTGGATTAAAACCTCTTCCAGAGTGCTCTGGACCTTAGACTTGGCCGAAGGTTCACCTTCCAAAAAGACAATGACCCTAAGCACACAGCTAAAATAAAAAAGGAGTGGCTTCAGAACAACTCTGTGACCATTCTTGACTGGCCCAGCTAAAGCCCTGACCTAAACCCAATTGAGCATCTCTGGAGAGACCTGAAAATGGCTGTCCACCAACGTTCACCATCCAACCTGATGGAACTGGAGAGGATCTGCAAGGAAGAATGGCAGAGGATCCCCAAATCCAAGTGTGAAAAACTTGTTGCATCATTCCCTAGAAGATTCATGGCTGTACTAGCTCAAAAGGGTGCTTCTACTCAATACTGGGCAAAGGTTCTGAATACTTATGACTATGTGATATTTCAGTTTTTCTTTTTTAATAAATTTGCAAAAATTTCTACATTTCTGTTTTTTTTTCAGTCAAGATGGGGTGCAGAGTGTACTTTAATGAGAAAAAAAATGAACTTTTTAGAATTTACCAAACGACTGCAATGAAACAAAGAGTGAAAAATTTAAAGGGGTCTGAATACGTTCCGTACCCACTGTATGATCTGCGGTAATGGAGCTGGTGAAAGTCCCTTCCTATACACACTCCAGGGTTCATCATGGCAGCTTAGCATTAAGAAGAGGCGCAAAACTTCTTGGAAAAATATATAAAAGGGTCCTAACTTCCTTAGTTCATAATGGCAGAGGAGCTTTTAGGTCACCTAGTACACCAGATACTGTACAACACTGCCTCAGTTATGGTATTTTCTAATTTTTTTTCATACTTTTTCTAACTTTAACTAGAGCTAGTTTAAGGGCTAGGACTAGGGTTAGGGTTAGAAAATAGTTACATAAATTGTAGCTAAAATGAAAGTACAAAAATATATCCTACCGATGTATAACTTTCATTTTTTAGAGTTTCATACTGAATTTCAGCAAAAGGCAGAAAAAGACTAGAAAGTCAAAAGGTAAACTATTGCATCAAAATACAATATATGGGCTTAGAGGATAACTAGATATGAATGAACCCAAACTTAAAAGTTCGTACCAGACAATTAGTGTCTGGTGCTAAATGCCAAACACGGACTTCTCCGAGGAGTCTGTAGCAATGTTTGGAGTTCCAGGGGAAATCTGTTGCATAGAGAGAGAGAATAGTTTGGCTCAAAAGTTTGGCTCCCCATTGTTTTCCATGGGGTTGGGGTTCTGGTTCAAGTTGTTTTTTGGCACCCAAACCAAACTATTGAATAAAGTTTGGGTCGGGTACCATTCAGAACTCAAACGTCCAAGGATCTGCTTATCTCTTCATTTAACTGGTTTAATACTCAACACTAGAAGGGTCTATAAGGTAAGCGGGGGGGAATACTTGTCTTATTCCAAGTGCCGGGAATATACGGTATGCCACTACATAGTAACATGGTAACATAGTTTTTAAGGTTGAAGGAAGACTAAGTCCATCTAGTTCAACCCATAGCCTAACATGTTGATCCAGAGGAAGGCAAAAAAAAACATGTGGCAAACATCAAGCTCCACATTGGGGAAAAAAATTCCTTCCCGACTCCATACCACAATCAGACTAGTTCCCTGGATCAACGTCCTATCAAGGAATCTAGTATATATAACCTGTAATATTATACTTTTCAAGAAAGGCATCCATGCCCGTCTTAAATTTTAATAGTGAATCAGTCATTACAACATCATCCGGCAGAGAGTTCCATAGTCTCACTGCTCTTACAGTAAAGAATCCCCGTCTGTGATTATGATTAAACCTTCTTTCCTCCAGACGTAGAAGATGCCTCCTTGTCCCCGTCTCTGGCCTCAGAGTAAAAAGATCAGTAGACAGATCTTTGTACTGTCCCCTCTATACTTGTACATAGTAATAAGATCACCCCTAAGTGTGGCGCCCCTGAGGGTACAGTCGCCACAGAGGTACTGCACCTAACTCAGAGGTGTGGTGCCTCCCTTCACTCAGGTAAGGAGGGAGTGCTGCACGGAACCCTAAAACACCTGCATCCAACATCACACTGCTCCAGGCCAGCAGGAGGGGCAAGATGCAATGTAGCTTTCTGCTGAGCCCTGGCCCAGGCTGGAGTAGGGGGGAACCCAAAGGTAGGGGGAACCAATAGTGGGTGTGGGTGGAGGAAGCAGATACAGGAAGCACTTATACAGTAGATATAAAGGGAAGCCATTTTAGAACAGAGAGACTAGTGGTTAGAGAGCAGTCAGGGAGCAGAGGCTCTTTGGGAGCTCTGCTCCGCAAGTTAGGGCCCAGGATAGAGGCCCCGGAGGGGAGCAGGGAGTAGGCTCCGTTCTACAAGAGGATCCCAGGGGATACGGCGCGTGCAGGACGGCACCCGTATGCCCCGCTCCTGCCAGGTGTCAGGAGGGATCGGTTGCTTCATTCTAATCCCCAGGGGGTCAGGTTGGTCCCTGATCTGACGTACAGGAAGGACTTCAGCATACCCGAGCGAGATTGAGAGTGGGCAGCGTAGGGCGGCGGTGAGAAGGACCAAGTGTGAAGACGGTCAAAGTAGGAACACGAGAAAGTGGGGTTCTGCCAGGCATTCCTAAGCTGCTTAAAGAAGGACTGAACCCCTGCCCGGTGAACTCAGCGTGACGAGGGAGGCCTTCACCTGTAAAGTGCACTTGTGAATTGCCTAAGAACTGTAAGTAAAACCTTGGACGACTGCATCGAACAGCCTCTGTCTGTTTCTTCACCGGCGCCATTAATCCTCACCGCACTACAACCTTCCATCTATTCTTACACTGCTCTGAGGCCCGCTCCGCCTTTGGGGAGCCGTACCATGTTTAGCTGCCCTGACATCTGCCTCAGAGGACTGTTGCAGCGCTGGTGATCCTCACCAGACACCACAGGTGGCGTCACGAACTCTTTGAACATTAGCTAATAATCAGTATCCCCTTTTGTGCACTGACCGCCCTGGGCCAGCCACCGTGATAACCCCATTGATCTGCCACCGGCCCCTGGGGGCGAGTCATAAACCTTCTTTTTTCCACAGTAAATAACCCTAAGTGTAATAACCTGTCTTGGTATTGCTGCCCCCCCCAGTCCTCTAATAACTTTGGTCGCTCTTCTCTGCACCCTCTCTAGTTCAGCTATGTCTTTCTTATACACCGGAGACCAGAACTGTACACAGTATTCTAAGTGTGGTCGCACTAATGACTTGTATAGAGGTAAAATTATGTTCTCCTCATGAGCATCTATGCCTCTTTTAATGCATCCCATTATTTTATTTGCCTTTGCAGCAGCTGCCTGACACTGGCCACTAAACGTGAGCTTGTCGTCCACCAATACACCCAGGTCTTTTTCAGTTACAGTTTAGCCCAGTGTTTTACAATTAAGCATATAATTATACATTTTATTTCCTTGAAAATGTATTATTTTGAGATCACTATTACCCAAGTGACCCCAAACTCGTATATTTGATATGCGGTCTGGCCTATTGGTTAATATTAGGTCTAGCAGTGCCCTCTTCTTGTTGGGTCCTGAACCAGTTGTGAAAGGTAATTGTCTCTCATAATTGTCAAAAACCTATTACCTTTGCTTGAACTACAGGTTTCTGTCCCCCAATGTATTTCAGGGTAGTTGAAGTCCCCCATAATAATGACTTCTCCTTGAGTCGCTGCTTCATCTATTTGCTTTACGAGGACATTCTCCGCTGTTTCCATTATTTTTGGAGACTTATAACAAACCCCTATCAGTAATTTATTATTTTTTCCCCCTCCCCATATCTCCACCTACAGGGACTCTACATTTTCATTAGATTCACATATATCTTCCCGCAAGATGGGTTTTGAGGATGATTTTACATATAAACACCCCCCCCCCAGCTTGTTTGTACGGTCATTTCTGAACAGACTATAGCCCTGTAAATTAACTGCCCAGTCATGGCTCTCATCCAGCCACGTCTCAGATATCCCTACCATGTCATAATTATTTTCCAACAAAATTAATTCTAATTCCTCCATTTTGTTGGTGAGGCTTCTGGCATTAGTGTACATGCATTTTATGTTTCTCTCTGTACCTTTATTCCTTCTTACTTTATTGACTGTTCTAACCCCACCCCAATTTCTTTATTTGTGCCCAGGTCACTATCTGCACTATCTTCCCCCCCTATAAAATGAATACCCTCCCCCCCAATCACTAGTTTAAACACTCCTCCAACCTTCTAGCCATTTTCTCCCCCAGCACAGCTGCACCCTCCCCATTGAGGTGCAGCCGGTCCCTAGCATAGAGTCTGTAGCCAACTGAGAAGTCGGCCCACTTCTCTAGGAACTCAAATCCCTCCTTCCTACACCAGTTCTTGAGCCACTTATTTATCTCCCTAATCTCCCGTTGCCTCTCTGGCGTGGCACGTGGTACCGGTAGTATTTCAGAGAATACCACCTTGGAGGTCCTTGCTTTCAGTTTGCAGCCTAATTCCCTGAAATCATCTTTAAGGACCTTCCACCTACCTCTAACTTTGTCATTTGTGCCAATGTGCACCATGACTGCTGGTTCTTCACCAGCCCCTCCCAGTAATCTGTCAACCCGATCAGCGATGTGCCGGACTCGAGCGCCAGGTAGGCAGCACACTGTTCGACGATCCCTGTCTTTGTGACAGATTGCCCTATCTGTTCCCCTAATAATTGAGTCCCCCACTACCAGCACCTGCCTGGCCTGCCCTGCTCTCCTATTTCCCTCCTTACTGGAGCTGACACTCCTCCGGCTTTCAGGGGACATGCCTTGCTGCAGCAGTGCTACCCCTGTACCATCACCCACCTCATCTGCCAACTTTGCAAACTTATTGGGGTGTGCCAGATCAGGACTAGTCTCCCTGGCACTCTTCCCTCTACCCCCCCCCTTCTAACTATCACCCAACTAGCAGCCTCACTGTCCTGCAGCTCCCTACTACCACCCTCCCCCACATCTACCCCGGTGAGCAGCTGCTCAGAGAAGCAGACTCCTTTCCATATTGTCAATGGATCTCAGTGTTGCCAGCTGCTCATTTAGATCCAGTACCTGGGCTTCCTAACGCACAACGTGCACACATCTCACGCAGCAGTAAGCAACCCCGACCGGCAGTTCAAGGAATCCATACATGTGGCAAGATGTACACTGGATAGCATTGTCAATAATGGAGCTCATTTCCTAATTGGGATTGCACTAGACAGAATATTAAGTAAAAATAAATGTAAAGAATTAATAAATTACAGACAGCAATTCAGTCCAAATTCCTCCCTTCCAAACTCCCTGAATCCAAAGTCACTGAAAAACAAGTCACACACTTACTTTCGCTTGCACTTACACTCCATTCACATTCGCTAATGTGGCGCCCTGATGCGCACTGGTGCCACACATCCCAGAGGGGTGCATGGATGGAATTCTCTCGAGTGGCCTCAATACATACAGACACCTCCACCCAAGTCTACTAGATGGAGCCCTGTCAGGTATATAAATACTGGGGGGGGTGGAGTTCAGGAAGTCAGTCAATGGTAAGCAGACAGTGTGACAACATGCTGCAGCCCCAGACAAGCTGAAGTCTGTGTGGCTGAAGGCCAGGCTAGGCCCAAGCTGCGGGCGAGTCTGGCCAGTGAGAGCCTAGAGCGGGCTAGAAGGCAAGTGAGAGTTCCTGTCAGGCACAGACAGGGACAGAACTCAGAGAGTCTGCTCAGGGAGTCTGCATGAGAGAGTCTGCAGACTGAGGAGAAGAAAGAGAAACGCATAGGGGGCAGAGGAGCATAACAGGCTCACCCCGAACCATATACCGGACACCGGGTCCGCGCCTACAGGGATCTTTATGACCAGTAGGAACAACCTGAATCCCTGGAGAACTACAAGTCCCAGGTTAACCAACTGCTGACCACGGCAACAGGGTTAGGTACCACTAAGGCTCCAGCGACCAGGAATAGTGGGAACCAGGAGAAAACCCTACCGCCAGGTCAGCAGGTACAAGAAGGAAGCAGTAAGCAAGCCAGGCCCAGCTCCAGGCAGGCCAGAAGCCTAGACAGTAAAGCAACAGATCAGGAGGCCCTATACCCGCTCACTGGGGAGAGTCCAGAAGTGCGCACTTCACCTGGAGTACCCTGGACCGTGCCTGCAGCATCACCAGTAAAGGTACTGAAGCTTACCTCTGTGTGAGTGTCCATCCTTCCTCCGGGACCGACCTGCCGTCTCTCCCCTGCACCGCTATCCAGTACATCCCCCACGCTGCCCTGAGGCCCGCTCCACCTGTGGGGAGCCGTCCCATCACAAGCTGCCCTAACATCTGCCTCAGAGGACTGTTGCAGCACTGGTGAGCCTCACCAGACACCACAGGTGGTGTCACGAATAATTCCAAAAACCCCAAATAATAGAAGTTTCCCCATTTCACTGACCGCCCTGGGTCACGGACCGGGCCAGCCACCGTGATATCCCCCGGAAACCAGAGGCCTGGCTGCTGAGTACCCCACAACCCTGGGGGCGCGTCACTAAGGAAGAAGATTTAAAGAGTTTTTTTTTTCCTTTTTTTTCCCTTTTGCAGCAATGCACCCTACAGCTCAATGCACTTCCAAAGTTATATCTTCCCGATACAAGGCGGAGATGGCTGTGATACTGATTAATGGACCTTATATATTTTGGCAGCAACCTGGAAAAACAATACAAATCTCCCCGTGTCACATGTTATGTGCAGTTTTGTGTCACTTATCAGTATTTTCAGCATTTATCTATAGCCTCCACTGCGAGTAAATGTAAGATACTGAAAAACATAGTGTAGAATTTTGCAGGAGTATATTATCCACTGGGCCAAAAAGCTGTAATCAGCAGCTGACTGTAAATGCCAGAAGAAAATGGCTTTTCTGACATCTTTCAGTAACGTTCTGTCTGCAGAAATATATTTACAGTGATATTCGACTGTAATTTTTACCGTGTGATAAAGCAATACTTGACAC
Source organism: Phyllobates terribilis (assembly GCF_046119375.1). Lineage (NCBI taxonomy): Eukaryota > Metazoa > Chordata > Amphibia > Anura > Dendrobatidae > Phyllobates > Phyllobates terribilis. The sequence goes on along the minus strand of NW_027362768.1, from coordinate 291,271,843 downwards.
AAAATAAAATTACACCTTGGTGATAGAAAGGTAAAAAAAATGTAGTTTTCATATGGGTTTCACTGGCAGAATCACAGTAAAAAATAAGCAGCTTTCATGGCCTTATAATGTATTTCTTTATATCTGATTCTTTTCCCTAAGGGCTCATTCAGACGCCAGTTTGTCACGTTTTTCACAGATAGAACTCATATCTATTATAGTCTATGGGGCTTTTCCCATTTCTGCACGAAAACTAAGAAACATGTCTGATTTTTTTTTTATCCGTGCATGATAGGAGAAGTTTGCGAAGCTTCCATCAGTTTTTGGGGTTTTTTTGCAGACAAGAAAAGCGCATGAAATTCTGATGGTAAAAAACTGACACTCTGACCAAACTCTGATGAAAATCTGATACTATAGCTATACAGAGTTCTACTTTATTTGTTGGTTATATCTGGAGATCCAGTGATGGTCAGTCTTTTGATATTTGCCTGCAGAAAATAACACAGTTATCTAGAACACAGTTCCCACTTTTTTTCCCAACCTCTACACTACGCCAGATGAAGAAAAAAGCTACATAGTGCCACCCTGCACAGTAACAGGAACCCCCCCCATTGAAAACAGTATCCGCAAAAATAAAATACATCACAGCAGTAATAATATCCCTTAGTTAGCACCTACAGTAATGATGTCCCACATCCTGGCCCCTTCCTGTAAAAATGTTCAACTTCCTGGCCCCTTCCTGCAATAATGTCCCACATACTGGCTCCTTCCGGTAATAAGATCCCACATCCTGGTCCCCATGTGTCTCATTCTTGGCCCCCATATGACTCATTCCTGGCCCCCATGTGTCTCATTCCTGTCCCCCACGTGTCTCATTCCTGTCCCCCATGTGTGTCATTCCTGGCCCCCACGTGTTTCATTCCTGGCCCCCACGTGTTTCATTCCTGGCCCCCATGTGTCTCATTTCTGGCCCCCATGTGTCTCATTTCTGACCCCCATATTGCGGGTTTTTCAGTGCAAGCAATTTTTTTTAAAAAAAGTTTCTTCTTACCTGGCCGCTGTCCAGGTGTGTCCTCTTCCTTCTTGATATGCGGCGCAGACACCCCGTCGCATTGCAGTGATGTCATACGCCGGCGACATGCAGGCAGATGTAAGCTGTCGGCCTCTGATTGGATGGCAGCTGTTAACTATTGCTGCCAGCATGTCTCACCAGGTCTGGGCCCCCCCTCTTTGCTTCTGCTCACCGAGCCCCATACACCAGTAATGGTAGTGATGCGCTGATGGTGACCCTGTGTTACTGTGACGCACCCCTGGGCCTGTGTCGCGCAGCGTTGCGCACGCGGGAGCTTACCCGGAGCCGGATCTGTTGAGGGTTGTAGTCTCGTGGCGGTGACCCGGTCCGTGCCCAGGGAGTCAGACTAAGTGGCGCTGTATTAGCGGTAGATGTTGTACGACTACGCCACCCGTTGAATGCAGCGAAGGAGCTGCCGCTGCAGGGCAGACCGCTGAGGCCGGTGGTAGGATTGTGCAGCGTGATAGTATCACCCCCAACGGGAGGGGTATGGCCTCAGGGCAGCCGACGTGGATGATGGGGGTAGCAGGAACCACTCGGAGACGGTACGGTGTAGTTCAGGGTCTTTACTGGTGACAAAGATAGACCCTCCCGGAGTACTGGCTAGCGATTGGGGCCTGGTCAGTCCTTGAGCAGATGGGATCTCCCCTGGCCAGGCGGAGTTGTAGGCCTTCCCAGCTAACTGTACTCTTCTGGCTACCTTGCTAGAGGTGGGTATAAGTAGCCCACGTCCCTGAGTGTACCGTGTGGTGCTCACCCGTATGGCCGGTGACTCGGGGCCTTCTAGTAGCTTCCGCTCCACGACGGCGGTGCTGGTCCCACGTGTGTGACCGTGCCTTCGGGTTTCTTGGCCAGAGGACCTGAAATCCCCTGCCGGTCGGTTTCTGCTGCTGGATAGGAGTTAGTCCCCACAGCCTCGGACTCCGGGTCCGGTGATAGCTTCTCAGTCAGGGCGAGCTCTGCAGCTGCCAGCCCCTGACTCCTTGTAGCACTGCTCCCACAGAGCTCCTGTTGTTTCTTCCTATGCTGCTTCTCTTCTCTGTCTCTACTTCTTCTCTACTCACTAACCCTGCCTCAGCTCTAGGTTTATATAGGGGAAGTTCTTCCCCTCCCAGGACTGGGCAGGAGGTGTGGCATGCATAGGATCCCTGACCAAGAGACCTCCCACCTGCTCTCAGACATAACATTGTTGTTACTGTGGAAACCAGACCCCTGGGGTGCCACATTCCCCCCTAGTGAAATTTAGTACTCCGGGACTAAACATATTTTTAGAAAAACATAACAAGGTATAAACAATTATAATACAATAAGAAAAACACATAAAGATGGTTACGGCGTGTCCGCAACCGGGTGCAGTTTTGAAGAAAAACAAGGTGTCCATTTCACCAAAACAGGGAGATGTAACCAGGTAGGGGTCTGTCCTGCCCCGAGTCCTTAACAGTCTTTAGTCCATTCCTAGGTTACGCTCCAACCATGTACAAGGATTCCCGGTAAATCCACCAAGGACTCCTATAAATAACTAGAAACACATAATTATACACAAGCAACAAGAAAAACAGGTAACCACAAATAAAACAATTTATACACTTCAAATCCTCCAACGTGCGGGTAACTGGCCTCTAGTGGCCCTAGTGGACCTACGGAGCTGACTGTCTAGCCCTGAACTACAGGGTGTAGGAGTTGTCAAGGGTAAACTGGGCAGCTGTCTACCGGCTCTTTGGCTCACTAGGGGTACGGCAGGCTCACTATAAGCAGAGGGTTGATCCTCCTGTTCTGCTTGTGTGGAGTCTTCTGCCTCCTGGACCGGCTGCTCTTCCAGCTCTACCTGTTGCTCCGTAGGCACTTGGGATGCTGGTTGGAGGAACGTGAGGACGGGTACCACAACTGCTCCATTGACTTGAGTCCAGGACCGAGGGAAGTCTCCGAGCACAGTACTAACCATATCTTCCCTTTCCTCTATGGGTCGATGGTCTTCTTGTTCCTCTTCAGGGTTCCGTAGCTGTTCAGGACACTTCTTCAGGTGATCCCGGGATACAATGGCTATGGTCTCCCCTCCGTCTTTACTGATGGTACAGACTTTCGGGTTCTCGTGGCTTGAGGGCAGTACGGTGTACGGGTCCTTCTCCCACTGGTCGTCCAACTTGTGGAGCCGTCTTTTCCTCTTCAAGACCTGCTCTCCGGGTACCAGGGGAACAGCGGGAGCATACTGGTTGTAAGTTTTCTCTTGTCTTTCCCTAGCCTGACAGAGACTTCGCTCCACGCTCTCCTGTACTTTCCGGTACTGCTGCTGCCTCTCTGTGTCCCAGTCTGCTTCTGGTGAAGTGTCCTCGGGTGTAAGGACTCCCATTTCCAGGTCAACAGGTAATTTACCAGGTCTCGCCCTCATTAGGTAAGCCGGGGTACAGTTGGTGGAACCTACCGGGATGTGGTTGTATAGGTCCACCAGATCGGGCAGCTTCTCAGGCCACAGACTGCGTTCTTCCAGGGGCAACGTTTTCAGGAGATCCATTACCACCTGGTTCATTTTCTCACAAAGTCCATTAGTTTGCGGATGATAGGGTGTCGTCCTTATCTTCTGGCAGCCATACAGATTGCAGAATTCCTGGAAGACCTCCGCTTCAAAGGCAGGTCCCTGGTCCGTCAGCACTTGGTCCGGGTACCCGTGTGGACGGCAGAAGTGCTGCTGGAAGGCTCTAGCTGCTGTTTGAGCCGTTAAGTCCTTAACGGGGACGACAACCAAGAACCGGGAGTAATGATCCACAATGGTTAACGCGTAGACGTAGCCACTTCTGCTTGGGGTCAGTTTTACATGATCCAAGGCTACCAGTTCCAACGGCTGCCGGGTGACGATGGACTGCAGGGGAGTCTTCTGGCTGGCACGGTCCTTCCTTCTTAGGTTGCACGGGCCACAGTCTCTGCACCACCTCTCGATGGTTCCCCTCATGCCTACCCAGTGGAACCGCCCACGCAGCAGGAACTCCAGCTTCTTCCATCCGAAGTGTCCAGCCCCGTCGTGGTATGCCTCCATCACCATGGCTGCGTCTCTCCGTGGCCCCACTACTTGCCAGATTAGTTCATGCGTCCGGGAGTTAACCATTCTGCGGCACAACTTCCCCTTGTAAAGGAACAGTCGACTCTTCTCAGCCCACAGTTGCTTGGCTTCCTCCGGAGCGTCTGGGTCAAGGTGAGCCTCTGGCCGAGTCAGCATCTCCTTTACCAGCCGGACGGCAGGGTCACTGTCTTGCGTTTCCTCCCAGTTGTAGTGAGTCAAGGGGTTAAACGTAGCGGCTTGCTTACTCCTTTCCGATGGGAATACTGGATAGTCCCATGACGGTGGAACGCGGGGAGTTCGACTTCTTCCAGTCCCTCTGGATCTTCTCCTACGTCCGGTAGGTTTGGCATCCTGGACAGGGCGTCCGCGTTGGTATTGGAGCGTCCTGCCCGGTATTTGATTGTGAACTCGTAGTTGGACAGACGGGCCATCCATCTCTGCTCTAGGGCACCGAGTCTTGCCGTGTCCAGGTGTGTCAACAGGTTGTTATCCGTGTACACGGTGAACCGGGAAGAAGCGAGGTAGTGCTTAAAGCGTTCGGTGACTGCCCACACCACTGCCAGGAACTCTAGCTTAAATGAGCTGTAATTCTCAGGGTTTCTTTCGGTGGGTCGCAGTTTTCGGCTAGCGTAAGCGATTACTCGTTCTTTCCCCTGCTGGATCTGGGACAGCACGGATCCTAGCCCGATGTTACTTGCGTCGGTGTAGAGGATAAAGGGCTGGCTGTAATCAGGGTACGCCAGGATTTCATCCCCCGTGAGGGCCATCTTCAGCTGGCGGAAGGACTCTTCTTCTAACTTCTCCCATTTGAAGGGCGGCTTCTGGTTCTTGGCCTTCCGGGACTGGCCTATCAGGAGGTCCTGCATAGGAGCTGCCTTTTTGGTGAAACCGGGGATGAATCTGCGGTAATAGCCTACCAACCCGAGGAACTGCCGCACTTCCTTTACACTGGAGGGACTTGGCCATTCCTTAATTGCGGTGATCTTATCAGGGTCGGGAGCCACTCCGTCAGCGCTCACCACGTGTCCCAGGTACTGCACCTTTGGTTTCAAGAGGTGACACTTGGAGGGTTTTACCTTTAAGCCGTAGCTTGCCAGAGCTTCGAACACTTCCGCCAGGTGTTTCAGGTGGTCCTCATAAGTCTTGGAATATACGATGACATCGTCCAGGTACAACAGGACCGTCTCGAAGTTTCTGTGGCCCAGACAGCACTCCATTAATCGTCGGAAGGTTCCCGGTGCGTTGCAGAGTCCGAACGGCATGCAGGTGAACTCGCTAAGTCCCATCGGGGTGGTGAATGCGGTCTTCTCCCGGTCCGCCTCTGCTACAGGAACCTGCCAGTACCCGCTAGTGAGATCCAAGGTAGAGAAGAAGTTAGCAGATCTTAAAGCAGCCAAAGACTCCTCTATCCTTGGTAAGGGGTACGCATCCTTGTGTGTGATACGGTTAATTTTCCGGTAATCTACACACATCCTCATGGTGTTGTCTTTCTTTTTGACTAAGACTAGTGGAGCTGCCCAGGGGCTACAGCTATCCCTGATCACCCCAGCCTCCTTCATGTCCCTAAGCATCCCCTTGGCGTGTTGGTAGTGTGCAGGGGGTACGGGTCGATACCTCTCTTTTATGGGAAGATGGTCTCCCGTGGGGATGTGGTGTTCTACCCCTTTGACTCGCCCGAAGTCTAACGGGTGTTTACTAAACACTCTCTCGTACTCTTGAACCACCCGATAGACTCCCTGTTTCTGGTGTGAGGGAGTGGAGTCAGTACCCAAATGTAGTTGCTGACACCAGTCCTCCATTGTTTCCTTAGAGCCGTTACCTTCCTCCGGGGAAGATGGAGGCAAGGGTTCTACGGACTGTATGGAATTTTGATTGATGGTATACAATTTGGCTAGCGTGGCATACCGGGGCAGGTACACTTCCCTCTTCCCGATATTTATTATGCGAACGGGCACCCTCCCATGGCGTACATTGACCACCCCCCGTGCTGTCAAAATGGTAGGCCTACTGTCTGAGTAAACTGGTTCTACCATTGCCTGGTAATCTCTACCTCTCAGACCAATAGCTGCCCGGCACCAAATCATCATTTCACTTTTTGGGGGCATGGCAATAGGGAAAGGGTCACACATTCTTACGCTACCAATCTCACCACCGGAGAGTTCTATCTGTTGCCGTCGCATCAGTGCCCGGATCTCTTTCTGGAGCACTCGCTGCTGGCCGGAGCTGGCGTTCTTGGCAACCTGTTGTAAAAGGAAAATCACCTCTGCAAGACAATTTTCAATTACATTAGTTCCTAGAGTTATCTTTGGGTGACTCTCGTGTTTATCAATGTCTACAATGATCAGTCCCTGTGCTGCCAGTTCGACTCTACCGATTTTAATGGTCACCTCTTTAAATCCAATCTGTGGCACGGGCTGACCATTGCTGGCGATGATACTCAAGTCGTCGTCAGGGTAGCGGGTGATATCCGAGTCATTCCAGTACTGCTTGAACAGCACGTACGGGATAGTGGTGACCTGTGACCCGGTGTCCAATAGGGCACTCATAGGGATGCCATCCAGTACCACAGGCAAGACTGGACGTCCTCCCACATATCTGTCGCGCCAGTTCGATGGGCCTGATGATCTTTTTCCTGGGGGTTGGCCCTCTACCCCAGGTTGTGCCAGTTTAAAGGACAGTACCTTGCCATATGTCCGGGTTGATTGCAGCGGCGGCAGATGGGTTGTCCGTCCTCGTTGTATCGGTCGCTGGGTCTTCCTCTGGCCGGTGGGGTCCTCCTTGGTCGACGCCACGGGATGTCCTCCGGTCCGGATGCCAGCTGGATCTTCCCTGGAGTGGAAACCTGTAAAGACTGCACAGTTCGGGTTAGCGCAGCAACGCTTTTAGCTAGCTCTTGGACCTGATGGTGCAGGTCTGGAGCCGGGTCATTGTTCAAAGCCTGCGCATCAGCTCCCACAGGCCCTGCCGACAAGGGCGCCACCTCCTGGTGGTAAGTGGTAGTGGGGCGTCTGTGGGTCACAACGCCACCTGGTGCTGGTTCTCGGAGCACCCGGATGGCTCTGTCCTTGAACTGTGCAAATCCCAGATGAGGGTCCTGTAAGGCCATTGCCCGCAACTGGGTTCGGTGGGCATTGCAATATAAACCCTCTATAAATTGTTCAGTCAACAGCCTGTCCTCGTCTCCCACGCCGTCAGGGTCGGTCTGCTTAATGGCTCTCAGGGCCTCTTGTAGGTTCAGGGCATAGTCCCTTATACTCTCATGTGCCCGCTGTTTGCACCCGTAGAATCTAAGCTTGATCTCGGCTGAGGTGCGGGTATCAAAGGTGTCCCTCAGCCGGGTTAGTATCTCTGCGACAGTCCTCCTTCCAGGTGGCCAGGACTTTACCTCCCTTTGGGCTGCCCCGGTTAATTGGGCCACCAGGATGCTCACTTTTTGCTCCTCTGTGAGGGGATACACCTGGAAGAGGCTATCCAGCTTTTCTCTAAAGTCATGCAGGGTATGTGACTTCCCTGAGTACTGGGGTAGCCAGGCTGCCCCCGGGATATAGGGCATGGTGAAAGGCATAACCGCAATAGCGGTGGCGCTGGCGGGGGTTGAAGCGGTGAAGCTCTCCTCCGTATCCGACATCCTTCTCCCCCCTAGTGGACCGTGGCCTACCTTGCGATGATCCTCTTCCGTAGGCCGCGGCTCCGCAGTGGATCGTCAGGGTTGAGGACCTTCCGTCGCGCTCCTGTGACGTCGGCGTCTGCTGGGCTCCTTCCAGGACCTTACGCAACGTCCGGACGTGAGGCGGGGCTTCAGTTCTCGCGCGCTTTCGGAGTCCACGCCCCTCTTCTTCCCGCGCGGCGTCCTCAAGATGGCGTCCAATGGCGGGAAAACTCCACGGCTGGCGGGAAGAAGGCCGAAGATGGCGCCGAATGGCGGGAAAACTCCACCGATGGCGGGAAGGAAGCGGAAGATGGCGCCGGATGGCGGGAATCTTCGCCACAGGTAAGTTTGAACAGTCTTTTTCAGGCACGCAGTACACGGTGGTTGCGGGCACGAGATCCTGCCGACTACGCCAAAAGTTGACGCACCCCTGGGCCTGTGTCGCGCAGCGTTGCGCACGCGGGAGCTTACCCGGAGCCGGATCTGTTGAGGGTTGTAGTCTCGTGGCGGTGACCCGGTCCGTGCCCAGGGAGTCAGACTAAGTGGCGCTGTATTAGCAGTAGATGTTGTACGACTACGCCACCCGTTGAATGCAGCGAAGGAGCTGCCGCTGCAGGGCAGACCGCTGAGGCCGGTGGTAGGATTGTGCAGCGTGATAGTATCACCCCCAACGGGAGGGGTATGGCCTCAGGGCAGCCGACGTGGATGATGGGGGTAGCAGGAACCACTCGGAGACGGTACGGTGTAGTTCAGGGTCTTTACTGGTGACAAAGATAGACCCTCCCGGAGTACTGGCTAGCGATTGGGGCCTGGTCAGTCCTTGAGCAGATGGGATCTCCCCTGGCCAGGCGGAGTTGTAGGCCTTCCCAGCTAACTGTACTCTTCTGGCTACCTTGCTAGAGGCGGGTATAAGTAGCCCACGTCCCTGAGTGTACCGTGTGGTGCTCACCCGTATGGCCGGTGACTCGGGGCCTTCTAGTAGCTTCCGCTCCACGACGGCGGTGCTGGTCCCACGCGTGTGACCGTGCCTTCGGGTTTCTTGGCCAGAGGACCTGAAATCCCCTGCCGGTCGGTTTCTGCTGCTGGATAGGAGTTAGTCCCCACAGCCTCGGACTCCGGGTCCGGTGATAGCTTCTCAGTCAGGGCGAGCTCTGCAGCTGCCAGCCCCTGACTCCTTGTAGCACTGCTCCCACAGAGCTCCTGTTGTTTCTTCCTATGCTGCTTCTCTTCTCTGTCTCTACTTCTTCTCTACTCACTAACCCTGCCTCAGCCCTAGGTTTATATAGGGGAAGTTCTTCCCCTCCCAGGACTGGGCAGGAGGTGTGGCATGCATAGGATCCCTGACCAAGAGACCTCCCACCTGCTCTCAGACATAACATTGCTGTTACTGTGGAAACCAGACCCCTGGGGTGCCACAACTGTATGAAGTCACAGGTCACAGGTACACAGATGTCAGGAGACCTCCCTCCCTAGTAGTCTATAGGCACCATATTACTGCACTGTACAGCATGGAGGTTTTTTGGATTGGTAGACTGTGTGCATAAGGCACAGTGCATGTAACACCACTGCTAACAACTGTTGTACAATACACTATTAAGAATACAATATTGCAGTACGATCGGGATAAGATGACTGAATCGGCAAACACTTGGTAGATGAGGTTTAATGTAGATAAATGTAGAGTAATGCACCTAGGACAGAGTAATCCTATCGCTACATATACATTAAATGGAAGTGTACTCGGGACTACAGAACAGGAGAAAGACTTGGTTACAAGTAAGCTGAGCAGCAGTACTCAATGTCAAGCAGCAGCCGCAAAAGCAAATAAGATTTTAGGATGTATAAAAAGAGAGATGAAATCCTGTGATCCCAACGTATTGTTACCCCTTTATAAATCACTGGTGAGGCCACATCTGGAATATGGGATCCAGTTTTGGGCTCCACATTTTAAAAAGGATATTGAGAAGTTAGAGTCAGTTCAAAGGAGCAACCTAGATTATTACAAGGGATGGAAGGCCTATCATATGATGAGAGGTTGGAAAAGTTGAGCTTATTTAGCTTAGAAAAAAAGGCGGCTCCGAGGGGATCTCATTTACATGTATAAACATATGTGGAGTCAGCACAAAGGACTAGCACATGACTTATTTCTTCCAAAGACCATACTAAGGACCAGGAGGCACTAATTACAGGTGGAAGAAAGGCGATTCCGGCACCTAAACAGGAAAGGGTTCTTTATAGTTAGAGCAGTCAGACTGTGATCTCATTTACATGTATAAATATATGTGTGATCAGTACAAAGGACTAGCACATTACTTATTCCTTCCAAAGACCATACTAAGGACCAGGTGATTCCAGCAGCTAAAGAGGAAAGGGTTCTTTACAGTCAGAGCAGTCAAACTGTGGAATTCCCTTCCACAAGAGGTAGTGATGGCCGACACTATAACAGCTTTCAAAAAAGGGCTGGACGATTTCCTCGATACACAAAACATTGTGGGTTACAGTTAAATTAGTGACATAATGTACAATTGGGGGAGGAAGGTTGAACTTGATGGACCGAGGTCTTTATTCAAACTATGTAACTATGGAAGAAGCCTTTGCAGCCGATGCCTGCCCAAAGTCGGCCCAAAAGCCTAGCTGTCATACAGCTTTACTAATTCTTGTTAATGTCTACATGTTTTTTTGCAGAAAACGTGCATAATTCAGACTTTAACAGTATCCTAATAATGTTACATTTCAGGATGTTGTTATTAAGAATGGATTTATGGTAAAAAAATAGTATCATCAAGAAAAAAATACTTTCACTATTGCTATTTTTAACAGGTTTGACAACTATTCAGCTAATGTCATGGTGGACAGTAAGCCAGTGAATCTGGGATTATGGGATACAGCAGGACAGGAAGACTATGATCGTCTGAGGCCACTTTCTTACCCCCAAACGGTAAGTATTTCCTAACAGGTGATAAAATATACTTTGTAGTCATTAAATAGAAAAATTTATAGAAAGATTTTTTTTTACGCAAACCAAAGCAAATAATAGCAAATCATTTTATTATATTTTATTTCTTGTAGGTCCACTATTAAAAGTCAACTGCATTATCCAACGATATTGTTCAACCATATCGAAAAATTCTACTTTAATGTGTTTTTTTTTTTTTCCATTTTCAAATGTATAATTAATGGTACATTGATGCCTATTATTCTTCTCGAAGAACATGATTTTACCTAAAGAAAAACTCTCCATAGAGCTGTTAGGAAATGGCATATCAGCAGAAGAAGCTATTTTAGCCTTTTAAGAAGGAATTGTCAAGTCAACACAATGTTATTAAAAGCTCATTTGTCTTCCTAAAGGGGGTCTATGACCCAGTAACATTAGGTTAGGTCAGCCACCCTTTGAAGAGATAACCTGGGTGTTTATAATTTTTTGCACTATTTCAGATCCTACAGCAATTCTCATATTAAAGTAAATCGTGGTTCATGTGCTTTATTTTTTTATTCTATAGGATGTTTTCCTCATTTGTTTTTCATTGGTGAGTCCAGCATCCTATGAAAATGTGCGAGCAAAGGTAAGAACGGATATGCTTTTAATTTTTAGCAATTATTGAGAAATGTACATACTCATATAGATATATATATATACAGTGCCTACAAGTAGTATTCAACCCCCTGTAGATTTAGCTGGTTTGATAAGATGCAAATAAGTTAGAGCCTTCAAACTGCAAACGAGAGTAGGTTTTATGAACAGAAGCATAAATCTTACAAACCAAAAAGTTATGTTGCTCAGTTGAATTTTATTAAATTTTAAACATAATAGTGTGGGTCAATTATTATACAACCCCTATGTTTAATATTTTGTGGAATAACCCTTGTTTGCAATTACAGCTAATAATCGTCTTTTATAAGACCTGATCAGGCCGGCACAGGTCTGTGGAGTTATCTTGGCCCACTCCTCCATGCAGATCTTCTCCAAGTTATCTAGGTTCTTTGGGTGTCTCATGTGGACTTTATTCTTGAGCTCCTTCCACAAGTTTTCAATTGGGTTAAGGTCAGGAGACTGACTAGGCCACTCCAACACCTTGACTTTTTCCCTCTTGAACCAGGCCTTGGTTTTCTTGGCTGTGTGCTTTGGGTCGTTGTCTTGTTGGAAGATGAAATTACGACCCATCTTAAGATCCTTGATGGAGGAGTGGAGGTTCTTGGCCAAAATCTCCAGGTAGGCCGTGCTATCCATCTTCCCATGGATGCGGACCAGATGGCCAGGCCCCTTGGCTGAGAAACAGCCCCACAGCATGATGCTGCCACCACCATGCTTGACTGTAGGGATGGTATTCTTGGGGTCGTATGCAGTGCCATCCAGTCTCCAAACGTCACGTGTGTGGTTGGCACCAAAGATCTCGATCTTGGTCTCATCAGACCATAGAACCTTGAACCAGTCTGTCTCAGAGTCCTCCAAGTGATCATGAGCAAACTGTAGACGAGCCTTGACATGACGCTTTGATAGTAAAGGTACCTTACGGGCTCATCTGGAACGGAGACCATTGCGGTAGAGTACATTACTTATGGTATTGACTGAAACCAATGTCCCCACTGCCATGAGATCTTCCCAGAGCTCCTTCCTTGTTGTCCTTGGGTTAGCCTTGACTCTTCGGACAAGCCTGGCCTCGGCACGGGAGGACACTTTCAAAGGCTGTCCAGGCCGTGGAAGGCTAACAGTAGTTCCATAAGCCTTCCACTTACGGATGATGCTCCCAACAGTGGAGACAGGTAGGCCCAACTCCTTGGAAAGGGTTTTGTACCCCTTGCCAGCCTTGTGACCCTCCACGATCTTGTCTCTGATGGCCTTGGAATGCTCCTTTGTCTTTCCCATGTTGACCATGTCTGAGTGCTGTTCACAAGTTTGGGGAGGGTCTTAAATAGTCAGAAAAGGCTGGCAAAAGAGATCTTTAATCCACACATGTGAAGCTCATTATTCTTGGTGCCTGAACTACTTCTTAATACTTTAGGGGGACCAAACAGAATTCTTGTGGTTTGAGGGGTTGAATAATAAATGACACTCTGAATTAACTTTTAACGTTTTTAAAAAAAAAACAAAAAAAAAGCAAAAACAAAATTTGCTGCAGTGCATTTCCCACTTCCAGGCTGATCTACAGTACAAATGTCACAATGCCAAGTTAATTCCGCATGTGTCAACCAGCTAAATCTGCAGGGGGTTGAATACTACTTGTAGGCACTGTATACTGAATATCTATATAAATAAATATCTATATATATAATGTTCTGCATAAATGAGTACATCACCTTTGAAAATTTTGACACAACTGTGTTTTATAGAGCATTTTTTTAACTCATAACATAAAAGTAAGGTTAATAATATAACTTTCATTACAAGATCTTCAGTTTTACTCAAATTAGATGATGCAAAAATGAATACACCCCACATCAAAAACCTCCACAGCTTTGTATGACCTCCATGATTTTTAAGGTCAGCACCACGTTTCCTAGGCATGGGATGAACAAGTTGGAGACATATTGCAACATCTATATATATTTCCATTCTTCAAGAATGACCTCTTTTATAACCTGGATGCTGAATGATGACAATTTGTCTCTTCAGAATTCCCCATAGGTGTTCGATTGGGTTCAGATCAGGAGACACTTGGCCGCTGTATCACTTTCACCCTGTTCTTCTTCAGAAATGCAACAGATGTGTGTTTAGGATCATTGTCATGTTGTAAAAGTATACGTCTACCAAGTGCATGGAGTGATGGTAACATCTTCTCTTTCAATATAGAGCAGAACATCTGTGAATTCATGATATCATCAGTGAAATGTAGCTCTCCGACACCAGGAGCACTTATGCAGCCCAACATAAGGACACTGCCACCACCATGTTTCACTGTAGGCACCATGCTTTTAGAAAAATGAATTAAAAAAAATGCATGGTTCCTACAGTGAAACATGGTGGTGGCAATATCTTTATGTGGGCTGCATGAGTGCTGCTGGTGTCGAGACCTACAGTTCATTGATGGTATCATGAATTCACAGATGTACTGCTCTAAACTGAAAGAGAAGCTGCTACCATCACTCTGTGCCCTTGGTAAATGTGCACTTTTACAAAATGACAATGATCCAGAACACAACAAAGGCCACTGCTGCATTTCTGAAGAAAAACAGGGAGAAAGTGATTCAGTGGCCAAGTGTCTCCTGGTCTGAACCAAATCGAACATCTATGGGGAATTCTGAAGAGACAAGTTGTCATCACTCTCCATCCATCATCGAGTCACTAAAAGAGGTCGTTCTTGAAGAATGGAAAAAGATAGATATTACAATATGTGCCCCATTACACCACCACCATGTTTCACTGTAGGCACCATGCTTTTAGAAAAATGATTAAAATCTTACTTTTAAAAGGTGGTCTACTCATTTATGCTAAGCACTGTATGTATTTTAATACAAAAAAAGCATAATAGACACTTTTCTTCAAAAAAAGGAACATTTTTATTCTCATAAGGTTTAAAATGAAACGCAAAAGCATCGCTAAGATCAAACGTTTTAAAATAACCTTTCGGCTTTGTGGGAGGCATACAAAACAAGTCTGTGAAAATTCATTTTATGGTTATATTATAACATTACAATTACATAAAACAACAACAAAAACAAATAAAAAATCATATAAAGGACACTTGTATAAAATTAACATTTCCTGTTCAAAGTATCCTACATACAGTAAAACATATAATATTACGATATTGACTTTTTTTGAGGAGGTATATTAACTAATAATCCTTTATTGTTACATCCAGTTGTGACTTTTTTATGACCTTATTCTCAGGGAAATTGAAATGCATTGAACATGCCGTATTCTGCATCTTACCTCAACAAGACGTGATTGTATTTTTATTTTTTATTGATTGCAATATAGAATAATCAATCTGATAGATTATTGTTGGCTGAAGCTGTCTGCACCTCGTTATTATATAATTCTTCATGTTGTCACATGCATCTCCTGTTTGAGCCAAGTGATATAGAATTTGTTAAAATTGTAATCAGCTTTTCAAGAATACCAGAATTACAGCTTTTAATAATTCAGTAAGAGATATTGCCTCCAGCCTCCAGGATGCATGTAATAATTTTTCATTTACTCCTAACTTTACATAAAAAAAATCTCAAACACTGGTTCATCCATGACAGCCTAAGCCTCCAATGATTCATAAATTTAATTTCACTTTGAACTATTTTACGGACCTGTAATAGTTTGACTTGGTTGCTCAGTTATTGGCCATTTCAGTGACATCAAAGACACTATATAATGATATTTTCTACTGGATTCCCTGAAGGAAGTCTTCTGTTAGCGCTTATTCATATTTATCCGATAGATAGGTTTCCACCCCCTTATAGAGATCTCATTGATATGGGGCTTGAGGTTGTGGAAGATACATCATTGACTGCCTTTTCTGGTAGCTATCACTTCACCTCTTATGGTATTTGTGTGTTCTTTCTTTTCTGTTCCTTCTTTTTTTGTTTATTGTTGTCCCATTTGATGGGTTCCCCCTTGTTACCCCTGTGTGGCGATGATGGTTGGACTACAAATGCAAATTTATTTTTATCAGTCATTCCGTTGACCTTTCTGTACGTGACAAGGAATGGAAAATATATTTATTAAAGCCTTTGGAAAAAAATTCCAGAAAATATTACATGACTTTTCCCATATATTGAAATGATTAGGTGGAAAATCTGACATCAACCTCTGTCCTTACACCACCGATGTGAATATTTGTCCTCTATAATAGCAGCATTTTACACTGTACGTTGCAAATTGCCTCTTCAGACAAAAAGAGGACTTGAACTCTATAGCGCCACCTATTAGAAGCAGCAAAACTACACTGTATGTTGAAACCAATGAAAAAATTAAATCTATGCAAGTGTTTCCTCCCATATAAAAATTTTTCCAGATTTTTCAATGCTGACAATTTTATTAGGGTGTTTCTATACAACCGCTATTATAAGATTATGTATATTTTGGTCATTGTCCTTATATTCTATAGGGTAAATACAGTAAGTGTCAGCATAGTGACGTGCCCCCTGGGCTGTGTGTGTGTGGGGATACCCGGAACCAGACCTTTTGTGGATGCTGGGGGTTGTAGTCCTTGCGTGGTGGGGACCCGGTCCCGTGGCTCAGGGTGGCCAAACCAAATGGCAGTCTGCTTATAGGGTTTTGTGATTAAATATCCGACTACGCCACCCGTGGATTGCGGTCAGAGTGAACCGCCGCTGCAGGGCAGACCGCTGAGGCTGGTGTTGTGGGTGCGGCAGAGGGTAGTATAACTCCCCATGGGAGGAGTATAGCCTCAGGGCAGTAAATACGGATGTTGGTGGTGATGGTGCGCGGGAGCAGCAGTAACCACACGGAGTCTGTCATGCAATTCAGGTTCTTTACTGTTGGTGGTATTAAGGGAATACAGGTTAACAATGGAGGCCTGGTCAGTCTGTTGGAGCAACTGGGAAATCCCGCTGGTCAGGGGGAGTTTGTAGGCCTACCGTGCTGACTTCACTCTTTCTTGGCTATCCCGCTGTAGTGTGGTGGTAGCCCACGTCTCTGAGTGTACCGTGTTGTTCTCGCCCGTATGACTGGCGACTCGGGTCTTCCGTACTTCTCACCTCTCCGGGGCAGTAGTGGTCCCTCTCGTGTGGCTGAGCCTCCGGGCTTCCTTGGGCCAGAGGACTTGAAGTCCCCTGCGTGGTGGTTTTCTGCTGCTGGGCTTATAACCCTCACAGCCTCGGACTCCAGTGTCCGGCTTTGTAAGTCTCTAGCCAGGACGAGCTCTGCTAGATCCCCTCCTGGCCTTGTGTTCCTCCTCTGCCTACAGGGACTCCTCAGCCTGCTGCAGGCCTGTCCCTATCTGCAACTTCACTGGAACCCTGTCTGGAATTTGTCTCTCTAACCCCGCCCCAGATCCAGTTTATAAAGGGCAGATTTCTCATGACATTGCTGCCACTGTGGCGACCAGACCTGGGGTGCCACATTAGCCTTTTTTATAATGTTACTGATGATTTTCTCAGATTGGTATTAAATTATTATAATATTTGTATAAGAGGAAAAGCTACATGTAGGTAGTAGCATTATGGACATTTGTTTAGGGTGTACCCACAAGTGACTTCTAACAGACTGGAAGACCTTGCTCTTTTTATTTGGTGCTGATGCTACTAAGATCAGTCCATTCATCTTTTTACAATTTGTGGATGCCTTTGAAATGTTGTTCACTATGTCCACTTGACCAGCAAAGAAACATATGGCAGCGTCATAAAAATAAGAAATAGTAGGTCAGTCAGTGCTCCAAGGAAATATAAAAATCCATGTTTTGATTAAGCTGATAGAAGCTACACAGTGGAATACGAATACTGGCTTAAATGGATGTTGATTATTTTTTATATTTCCTTTGAGCATTTTCTTACCTACTTACCTACATGCACTTAGATGTCAAATGCTTAAAGAGAATCTGTCAGCAGGTTTTTGCTGCCACATTTGAAAGTGGCCTGATGTAAGCAAAAAGAAGCTGCATCCAGCAAGGTATCTCTTAGATTACTGGGTGCAGCCGTTCTGACACAATCAGAGCTTTTAGATTTACACTGAAGCAGAGCTGAGAAAGATAATCCCACCCACACCACAGCTAACCCCGCCCACATCAGGCTCTCTGTGTACAAAGTCCATAGACAGTGAGCTGCTTAATTGCCGGACTAGTCTGGCAATGATAATCTTTTAGCGATAAATCCTTCACAGTTAGTAAACAACAGCATGTACTTTCATAAGTGACACATCCCTGAATTCTGTTTTTCAGCCTCTATCTCCTTTTGTCTTCAAATTACATAGCAAAAACCTGCTGACAGATTCCCTTTAAGCAAGCATAGTATTTTGATGGCGAGAGAATTGCTTCTTGTGACTTGTCAGATAAAGGGTTTGAGTTGGAAGAAAGTTTGCAATTCATAAACTAGCAAACATATGAAAACTGAACTGTCGACATTTTCTATATGTCAAGCGTTTCCTATATAAGAATTGAGCTTGTATATATATATAAAGTATAAGAAAGCACTCAGAGCGATATACAGATCCATAGACTTTCTACTGAACCCTTACACCGATATGTGCGCATTCAAGGAGGAGCTAACCGCTTCTTCAAACTATTCTGACTGATTGATGGGGGTATCAGGACCGGGATTTCCACCAATCCACAGGACCTTTAATCAATTTTAGCATGTTAAACTGGCTACATCACAGAACCATGGCTGCAAATAAAACATATTTTTTTATTTTTTGCATTTCTTTTTTCAATATTAGCTCATAAAGTTTAGGTTATAATTTCCCATTCAACCAACGGGAGCATTTGCAGATATTTTTCTCTGAAGACTGTTTCTTTTTCCCCTGTATTATGTTGTCCAATCATAAGCAAAAGGCTTCAATCAGCGTAAAAAAAAGAAAATGCCCCCAGAAAATGTCAGATCTAGCTTTCTCTGTGTGATATGGAAAGACATGTAATGACCCAAAGTCCTACTCTCCTCTCTGATCTCAATGCAGGCACCTACAAGCGAGGAAGAGGAGGAAAGCAGAGATGTGTGTGTCATTACAAACACCTCTAACAGTTCTCATTTCACAGCAGTCAGATTGAGAGGGAGTGGGGCAGAGCTGACTTCACTGTGATGAGATGAGAGATGTAGACATGTTTGTAATGACACACAGTTCTACTCTACTCCCCTCCCCTACTTGTAATCATGGTAAATGCTGGCATTGAGATAAGTGGAAGAGCAGAGCTGTGTGTCACTACATATAGCACACAGAGAAAGCTGAGTGACTTTTTTCTGTGGGCGTGTTCTTTTTTTTTGCCCTATATGATGCATCGTGTTTATGATTGGACAATATCATACAGGGTAAAATAGTACCCGCCCCAGAGACAAAGGAGAGATTACAATCTAAACTTTACAAGCTAATGTTTCCATAACAGACATGAGAAATAAAAAAATAAATGTTACATTTTATGAAACCCTACAACCACTACTTAATGATGTGGTCAGTTTAACATTCTCAAACTGCTGAAAGGTCCTTTTCAAGGGATTCCAGCGTGCAAACAAACTTTAATGAACCATTTAATTTTTTTGGGAAGCAGAAAATTTGAAGAATTTGACTTTTTTTTATTGTTTTCAGTGGTTTCCAGAAGTCAGGCACCATTGCCCAAGCACCCCAATAATCCTCGTGGGGACCAAGCTTGATCTTCGTGATGACAAAGAAACTATTGAGAAGCTTAAAGAAAAGAAGTTGTCGCCAATTTCTTACCCACAGGGCTTGGCACTAGCTAAGGAAATTGGTAAGTTTCTAATGCGATGGGGGACTAAAGGAATGTCCAGTCTTTAGCAATCATGGTTATTATTAATAATATTGATTTATCAACCTACATAGCACAACATGGAGGGAACACAATTATACTTGAAAACTGTGTCAAAGAAAAACTGGTTTTGTTGCTCATATGAGCCAATCACAGCAGAGCTTTTATGTTACCAGAGCAAATCAACAAAGAGAGCTATTTTTTTAGACAGTTATGATGATTGACGCTCATTAGTACTGATAAAATAAGAAAGGACAGTGTAGTACAGACAAAGATATAATTGGTAGGAGACCTGCCCATATACAGTAAGCTTACAATCTGCCCATGCTGAAAACTTAAAGGGAACCCAACATCACCAAAAATATGAGCTCTTAAGAATGAGACATTCTTTCAGAAATGTTTGTAAAGGCGGATGGCAAGGCAAGGGACTTACTTTTATACAACTGTGGCAATGGGACTAAATGTAAAGCCTGAATTCAGTTATTGAAGCTCTCCTCCTCCCATCAAAGTTTTTATCCTCTTAATATAGTTCAATCATTATATTATATAGCACTGTGTACTTACAATTGCTCATTTTGCCTTTCTACCCAGTTAATTCTTCGCGTTTCTCTGCTCTATGCAGAAATAGGAAGCATTTCGTCCCTGCATTTATCATCTCCCACTTAAACTCCTGACCCAGCTGCTCTCTCCTCCCCCCTATCAGGGAACTTTTGTAGTGACTTATGACTCCTGCAGAGAAAATAGACCTCCTGTTTCTACAAAAAATTCTACTAGTCAGTTTTTAATCACGTGATGTCAAAGACCTAATGGAAAAGAGAAGCATTAACTGGTTAGAAGGGCAAAATGAGCAATTGTAAGTAGAGAGTGCTGTATAATATGACGATTGCAATATATTAAGAGGATAAAAACTTTGATGGGAGGAGTGCTTTTTTAAGAAGTGGGTCCTGATTTATTATATGGATAAAAGTATGTTTTTCAAATGAGCATTTTACTAGAAAATGGGTAGACAGACACACTGAAATGCTAACCTTAGGGAATGTAAAATGTTCATTCCTGTCTTGAAGTAAACAAAAGAACAGTCTGATTATATAACATATTGATCCATGACATAAGGATCTACTTCAATCCACTACCGTCTCTATTTTTTTCACCATTGATTTATAAAGGGATTGTTATTGTAATACACTGCTCAAAAAAATAAAGGGAACACTCAAATAACACATCCTAGATCAGAAAGAATGAAATATTCTCATTGAATACTTTATTCTGTACAAAGTTGAATGTGCTGACAACAAAATCACACAAAAATCATCAATGGAAATCAAATTTATTGACCAATGGAGGCCTGGGTTTGGAGTCACCCCCAAAATCAAAGTGGAAAAACACACTACAGACTGATCCAACTTTGATGTAATGTACTTAAAACAAGTCAAAATGAGGCTCAGTATTGTGTGTGGCCTCCACGTGCCTGTATGACCTCCCTACAATGCCTGGGCATGCTCCTGATGAGATTGTGGATGGTCTCCTGTGGGATCTCCTCCTAGACCTGGACTAAAGCATTCGAGCACTCCTGGACAGTCTGTGGTGCAACGTGATGTTGGTGGATGGAGCGAGACATGATGTGCCAGATGTTCTCAATCAGATTCAGGTCTGGGGAACAGGCGAGCCAGTCCAGAGCTTCAATGCCTTCATCTTGCAGGAACTGCTGACTCACTCCAGCCACATGAGGTCTGGCATTGTCCTGCATTAGGAGGAACCCAGGGCCAATCGCACCAGCATATGGTTTCACAAGGGGTCTGAGGATCTCACCTCGGTACCTAATGGCAGTCAGGCTACCTCTGGCGAGCACATGGAGGGCTGTGCGGCCCTCCAAAGAAATGCCACACCATTACTGACCCACTGCCAAACCGGTCATGCTGAAGGATGTTGCAGGCAGCAGATCGCTCTCCACGGCATCTCCAGACTCTGTCACGTCTGTCACATGTGCTCAGTGTGAACCTGCTTTCATCTGTGAAGAGCACAGGGCGC
The DNA here is from genome assembly GCF_046119375.1 of Phyllobates terribilis. Classification (NCBI taxonomy): domain Eukaryota; kingdom Metazoa; phylum Chordata; class Amphibia; order Anura; family Dendrobatidae; genus Phyllobates; species Phyllobates terribilis. The sequence continues at coordinate 291,250,694 of NW_027362768.1, read as the reverse complement.
CAGTGGGGACTTTGCCAATCCTGGTGTTCTGCGGCAAATGCCAAGCGTCCTGCGCGGTGTTGGGCTGTGAGCACAACCCCCATCTGTGGATGTCGGGCCCTCATACCACCCTCATGGAGTCGGTTTCTAACCGTTTGTGCAGACACATGCACATTTGTGGCCTGCTGGAGGTCATTTTGCAGGGCTCTGGCAGTGCTCCTCCTGTTCCTCCTTGCACAAAGGCGGAGGTAGCGGTCCTGCTGCTGGGTTGTTGCCCTCCTACAGCCCCCTCCAGGTCTCCTGGTGTACTGGCCTGTCTCCTGGTAGCGCCTCCAGCCTCTGGACACTACGCTGACAGACACAGCAAACCTTCTTGCCACAGCTCGCATTGATGTGCCATGCTGGATGAGCTGCACTACCTGAGCAACCTCTGTGGGTTGTAGAGTCCGTCTCATGCTACCACAAGTGTGACAGCACAACTAACATTCAAAAGTGACCAAAAAATCAGCCAGAAAGCATAGGTACAGAGATGTGGTCTGTGGCCCCCACCTGCAGAACCACTCCTTTATTGAGGGTGTCTTGATAATTGCCAATAATTTCCATCTATTGTCTATTCCATTTGCACAGCAGCATGTGAAATTGATTGTCAATCAGTGTTGCTTCCTAAGTGGACAGTTTGATTTCACAGAAGTTTGACTTACTTGGAGTTATATTCTGTTGTTTAACCGGTTCAGGACCGCCCACTGTACATAAACGTCGGCGCTGCCCGGGCTCTGTGCAGCGCCGACGTTTAAAAACGGTGGGTGGTCCCGCAGCACTCAGGACCCCCAGGGTCCTGCTAGCGCTGCGGTACCGGTTCAGAGCGATAGCTCTGACATGTGGCATCATGGGGACCTGAATGGATCAGGTCCCCATGATGTTAACCTGTTCCTATCTTCTAGATGCCGCGATCCATAGCGATCGCGGCATTTAAAAGATAGCAACAGCTGGTGGTCGGCGATCGGGACCCCCCACATACCTCAGGAGCGGCGGGGATCCCGGTGCTGTGACCTCTGACATCATTGAGACCTGATTGGCTCAGGTCTCGATGATGTCAGCGTCACACCAGCCAATCAGAGAGATCACCAGGGAAGTTTGTTTTAGCAACAAACTTTCCCGGGCGATCTGCCTGATAAATACTCTGTTTCTCCTCCGATCTCAGTGAGAGAGCAGAGGAGAAACAGTGTGACAAGAGCTGTGTCAGCCTTGCCACTGTGAAAGTAAAAAAAATAAAATAAAAAAGAAAGTAAGAGTTAGGGTTAGTGAGTCTGTCAGATCAGTCAGTCCTGTCAGATCAGTCCTGTCAGATCTGTCAGTCAGTCAGTCCTGTCAGATCTATCAGTCAGTCCTGTCAGATCTATCAGTCAGTCCTGTCAGATCAGTCAGTCAGCCCTGTCAGATCAGTCAGTCAGTCCTGTCAGATCTATCAGTCAGTCCTGTCAGATCAGTCAGTCAGTCCTGTCAGATCAGTCAGTCAGTCCTGTCAGATCTATCAGTCAGTCAGTCCTGTCAGATCAGTCAGTCAGTCCTGTCAGATCAGTCAGTCCTGTCAGATCTGTCAGTCAGTCAGTCCTGTCAGATCTGTCAGTCAGTCAGTCCTGTCAGATCTGTCAGTCAGTCAGATCTGTCAGTCAGTCAGTCCTGTCAGATCTGTCAGTCAGTCAGTCCTGTCAGTCAGTCCTGTCAGATCAGTCCAGTCAGTCAGTCCTGTCAGATCTGTCAGTCAGTCAGTCCTGTCAGATCTGTCAGTCAGTCAGTCCTGTCAGATCAGTCAGTCAGTCCTGTCAGATCAGTCAGTCCTGTCAGGTCAGTCAGTCCTGTCAGATCAGTCCCGTCCGTTCAGTCCGGTCCGTTCAGTCCAGTCAAAAAATCTAAAAATAAAATGGCCCGTCAGACTTATACCGCAGAGGAGGTGTATGCCCTGCTGTGTTCTGACACTGATGACAGCGCAATCTCAGATGGCGATGTGGATTTTGAGGGCTTTAGTAGCGGCGACACTGAGAGCTCAGAAATGAGCAGTGATTCTGGTCCATCCTCAAGCCCAAGGACCAGTACAACAATAGGGGCAAATAGCGCTACTGGAGAAACGTCTCCAAATCAGGGAACACTGCCCAGTACAAGCGCTGTCCCTGCTACTAGTGAATTGGCGCACGCCAGTGTACAAGGGGCTTTGCCACATGATCTAGCATTTCCCAGATGGGAGGCTTCGGATTCGGCTGCTCCATTCAGCCCTGATTTCAACGCCACTCCTGGTATAAATGTGGAGGTGGAAGATTTTGGACCAATTCATTTTTTTAATTTGTTTTTTACAGACAGCTTGCTAGAGCATATTGTCGTGCAAACAAATTTATATGCATCCCAATTCATAAGCCAGAATCCCCGATCTTACTATGCTAGGGCAAATTTATGGACACCAACTAATGTCCCGGAAATAAAAAAATTTTTAGGACTTACATTTGCCATGGGGCTTGTTAAAAAACCGAGCATTCGATCCTACTGGTCCAACCACCCTGTTCAAGCCACCCCTATGTTTTCAGTCATTCTGCCAAGGACCCGTTATGAAATGCTCATGCGGTTTTGGCATTTTAACGACAATAGTCAATGCCTGCCCAGAAATGCCCCAGAACATGACAGGTTATATAAAATTAGACCCATCATTGAAAATTTGTCAGAAAAATTCTTAAGCCTCTACACCCCAACACAAAATATTTCTATAGATGAGTCCCTTGTAAAATTCAAAGGAAGACTGCACCTCAAGCAATTTATCCCATCTAAAAGGGCAAGGTTTGGAATAAAGATCTATAAAATGTGCGAAAGTTCAACCGGATACACATCCGCTTTCCGCATATATGAGGGGAAAGACAGCCAACTAAACCCACCAGGATGCCCTACTTATCTGGGGACATCTGGAAAAATTGTTTGGGAGCTGATAAATCCATTTTTTCAAAAAGGCTACAATCTATATGTGGACAATTATTACACCAGCATACCCCTATTTAAAAGTCTGGTTGAACACAACATCGGGGCTTGTGGGACCATCCGTAAAAACCGTCAGGGGTTTCCACAACCATTGGTCAACCAAAAGTTCCAAAAGGGGCAGTCAGGGGCTGTACGCAACGGAGAGCTGCTTGCCCTGAAATATAGGGATAAGAGGGATATTTTTGTCCTCAGCTCGATCCACACAGATGCCACAAGGGCCACTGTAGAACTAGGATCCACCACTCCGAAGCAAAAACCTGTGTCAGTCATTGACTACAACAAACACATGGGGGGTGTGGACCTTGCAGACCAGGTTCTACAGCCATACCAGGTATCAAGAAAGTCCTATACCTGGTATAAAAAGTTGGTTATCTATTTGTTTCAGGTGGCCACATACAATTCTTTTGTGTTGTACAAAAAAGCAGGAAATTCAGATCCTTTTCTTGATTATCAAGAAAAGGTCATTGAAAATCTTGTCTTTCAAAGTGTTAGCCCCGCTCATCCATTAGAATCTGAGGATGTGAAAAGACTCACTGAGCGACATTTTATTGCACTTATTCCAGCAACGGAAACAAGAAGGAACCCCCAGAAAAGATGTCGTGTATGTACTAAGAGAGGAATGAGGCGTGATACCCGCTACTATTGCCCACAATGCCCATCATTGCCAGCCTTATGCGTCACTGACTGCTTTAAAATCTACCACACAGAACCACGTTTTTAAACTGTAAAAATGTATCCCAATTTGTCATTCAAACATTTGGTTCATTTAGTGAATGACATATTCGAGTAGAGCTCACTTAATTTCGAGGGGGGGTTCTCCAGAATCTAAACCTTCCATTGCGTGCTTGTTTCTGGAAATCATCCATCGAGTTAAAATGGTCACTAAACCCATAGATGAATTCCCAGAGGGGTGTCATTTCCAAAATGGGGTCACTTCAGGGGGGATTCTTTAGCTCTGGTACTCTGAAAAGTGCCAGAACAGCATAATCCCCCCTGAAGTGACCCCATTATGGAAATGACACCTCTGTGGGAATTCATCTATGGGTTTAGTGACCATTTACCTACTTATTTTCCCACCACTAGATTAATTTATACAGAGGAGTAGATTGTAAAATTCGGTCACTTGTTGTGGGTTTCCTCTGTTTAGGCACCTCAGGGGCTCTCCAAATGCAACATGGCGTCCGCTATCCATTCCAGTCAAATTTCTATTCCAAAAGTCAAATGGCGCTCCTTACCTTCCGAGCCATGCCGTGCGCCCAAACAGTGGCTTTGCACCACATATGGGGTATCAGCGTGCTCAGGAGAAATTGCACAACACATTTTGGGGTCCATTTTTTCTGGCTGCCCTTGTGAAAATTAAAAATTTGAGGCTAAAGTAGCAGTTTTGTGTTAAAAATGTGTTTTTTTATTTTCACCCTTCAACATTATAAAATTGTGTGAAGCCCCTGGGGGTTCAAGGTGCTCACCACACATCTAGATAAGTTCCTTGAGGGGTCTAGTTTCCAAAATGGGGTGACTTGTTGGGGGTTTCCTCTGTTTAGGCACCTCAGGGGCTCTCCAAATGCAACATGGCGTCCGCTATCGATTCCAGTCAAATTTCCATTCCAAAAGTCAAATGGCGCTCCTTACCTTCCGAGCCATGCCGTGCGCCCAAACAGTGGCTTTGCACCACATATGGGGTATCAGCGTGCTCAGGAGAAATTGCACAACACATTTTGGGGTCCATTTTTTCTGGCTGCCCTTGTGAAAATTAAAAATTTGAGGCTAAAGTAGCAGTTTTGTGATAAAAATGTGTTTTTTTATTTTCACCCTTCAACATTATAAAATTGTGTGAAGCCCCTGGGGGTTCAAGGTGCTCACCACACATCTAGATAAGTTCCTTGAGGGGTCTAGTTTCCAAAATGGGGTGACTTGTTGGGGGTTTCCTCTGTTTAGGCACCTCAGGGGCTCTCCAAATGCAACATGGCGTCCGCTATCGATTCCAGTCAAATTTCCATTCCAAAAGTCAAATGGCGCTCCTTACCTTCCGAGCCATGCCGTGCGCCCAAACAGTGGCTTTGCACCACATATGGGGTATCAGCGTGCTCAGGAGAAATTGCAAAACACATTTTGGGGTCCATTTTTTCTGGCTGCCCTTGTGAAAATTAAAAATTTGAGGCTAAAGTAGCAGTTTTGTGATAAAAATGTGTTTTTTTATTTTCACCCTTCAACATTATAAAATTGTGTGAAGCCCCTGGGGGTTCAAGGTGCTCACCACACATCTAGATAAGTTCCTTGAGGGGTCTAGTTTCCAAAATGGGGTGACTTGTTGGGGGTTTCCTCTGTTTAGGCACCTCAGAGGCTCTCCAAATGCAACATGGCGTCCGCTATCGATTCCAGTCAAATTTCCATTCCAAAAGTCAAATGGCGCTCCTTACCTTCCGAGCCATGCCGTGCGCCCAAACAGTGGCTTTGCACCACATATGGGGTATCAGCGTGCTCAGGAGAAATTGCACAACACATTTTGGGGTCCATTTTTTCTGGCTGCCCTTGTGAAAATTAAAAATTTGAGGCTAAAGTAGCAGTTTTGTGATAAAAATGTGTTTTTTTATTTTCACCCTTCAACATTATAAAATTGTGTGAAGCCCCTGGGGGTTCAAGGTGCTCACCACACATCTAGATAAGTTCCTTGAGGGGTCTAGTTTCCAAAATGGGGTGACTTGTTGGGGGTTTCCTCTGTTTAGGCACCTCAGGGGCTCTCCAAATGCAACATGGCGTCCGCTATCGATTCCAGTCAAATTTCCATTCCAAAAGTCAAATGGCGCTCCTTACCTTCCGAGCCATGCCGTGCGCCCAAACAGTGGCTTTGCACCACATATGGGGTATCAGCGTGCTCAGGAGAAATTGCACAACACATTTTGGGGTCCATTTTTTCTGGCTGCCCTTGTGAAAATTAAAAATTTGAGGCTAAAGTAGCAGTTTTGTGATAAAAATGTGTTTTTTTATTTTCACCCTTCAACATTATAAAATTGTGTGAAGCCCCTGGGGGTTCAAGGTGCTCACCACACATCTAGATAAGTTCCTTGAGGGGTCTAGTTTCCAAAATGGGGTGACTTGTTGGGGGTTTCCTCTGTTTAGGCACCTCAGGGGCTCTCCAAATGCAACATGGCGTCCGCTATCGATTCCAGTCAAATTTCCATTCCAAAAGTCAAATGGCGCTCCTTACCTTCCGAGCCATGCCGTGCGCCCAAACAGTGGCTTTGCACCACATATGGGGTATCAGCGTGCTCAGGAGAAATTGCACAACACATTTTGGGGTCCATTTTTTCTGGCTGCCCTTGTGAAAATTAAAAATTTGAGGCTAAAGTAGCAGTTTTGTGATAAAAATGTGTTTTTTTATTTTCACCCTTCAACATTATAAAATTGTGTGAAGCCCCTGGGGGTTCAAGGTGCTCACCACACATCTAGATAAGTTCCTTGAGGGGTCTAGTTTCCAAAATGGGGTGACTTGTTGGGGGTTTCCTCTGTTTAGGCACCTCAGGGTCTCTCCAAATGCAACATGGCGTCCGCTATCGATTCCAGTCAAATTTCCATTCCAAAAGTCAAATGGCGCTCCTTACCTTCCGAGCCATGCCGTGCGCCCAAACAGTGGCTTTGCACCACATATGGGGTATCAGCGTGCTCAGGAGAAATTGCACAACACATTTTGGGGTCCATTTTTTCTGGCTGCCCTTGTGAAAATTAAAAATTTGAGGCTAAAGTAGCAGTTTTGTGAAAAAAAGTTAAATGTTCATTGTTTTCTTCCACATTCCAAAAATTCCTGTGAAGCACCTGAAGGGTTAATAAACTTCTTGAATGTGGTTTTGAGCACCTTGAGGGGTGCAGTTTTTAGAATGGTATCACTTTTGGGTATTTTCTGTCATAAAGGCTCCTCAAAGTCACTTCAAATAAGATGTGGTCCCTAAAAAAATGTTTTTGTAAATTTTGTTGTAAAAATGAGAAATCGCTGGTCAACTTTTAACCCTTATAGCTTCCTAACAGAAAAAAATTTTGGTTCCAAAATTGTGCTGATGTGAAGTAGACATGTGGGAAATGTTATTCATTAACTATTTTGTGTGACATATCTCTCTGATTAAAGGGCATGAAAATTCAAAGTTTGAAAATTGCAAAATTTTCAAAATTTTCGCCAAATTTCCGATTTTTTCACAAATAAACGCAAGTGATATCGAAGAAATTTTACCACTATCATGAAGTACAATATGTCACAAAAAAACAATCTCAGAATCAGGGGGATCCGTTGAAGCGTTCCAGAGTAATTACCTCATAAAGTGACAGTGGTCAGAATTGAAAAAATTGGCCCGGTCACGAAGGCAAAAACAGGCTCTGGCGCGAAGTGGTTAAGTGTTCCCTTTATTTTTTTGAGCAGTGTATTTTTAAAGTCTAGAATACCACAAAGTAATATGCAATTATAAGCATTAAAAAAGCAAGAGACCTAATGTAAAAAAAAAAATAATAAAAAATACAAGCGTTAACTAGCAAAGAAGTAGTACAAATCCCCCTAAGCATGTCAGTAGAAAAGAAAATGTATCATTGTGTTAGTATGAATACAAATCAATTGAAAATGTTCAGTAAAAGTTTTATATCAATTATTTTACATAGAAATGAATAATATCTTTGTACTATCTTATCAAGTAGAGTCCTCAGTGGTTGACATGTAATGTCTCTTGATTTCTGTGAAACTATGCCTGATGGAGAGTTTTGAGTAGTCTCGAAAACTTGCTGCCTGTGATCACCTTTTCAGCCAGCCATTAAGAGGTAACAAATAGAGAAGGGCGGATTTAATGGCGGCACTCCGGTCCATGGGCCAAGTCAGTAGTCTTTGGCTGCTGGGCAGGAGGTTCGCAAATCTCTTACCTACCGGGATACCCAATACGGTTTTTGATTAGCCCGGACTGGCGCAAAGTAATCCCTGCAGCGGGACTCCCAGATGACGTCGCACCAGACCAGTTAATCATAAGCGGATCCGAGAAGGTAAGAGATTCGGGAGGCTCCTATCCAGTAGCCAGAGACTATTGACCTGACCTTTGTATCGATCCGCCTAACCCTGTTAGCAACCACTGAGCACTCTCCATTTTATTTTTTTTATTCTATTATGTAATATGTTACATGATAATGTTTGTGAAGCCAATGTTAACTTTACAATTCTGAATCCTAATCTGCTTGAATTTTAAAATATATATATAATGTATCAGCCATAAATATCTAAAAATAATGTTCCTATTCTAAAGAACTCAAATGCCAAGCATTTGAATCATCGTGTGAACCAATTTTGAGACACATTGGTTATAATTGGCGTTCTAGTGGCATTCTGCCTAATAGACTGAATATATGATAATTAATGGATAATGGATTTGTATGACTTAAGACATCTGCTTATCCTTTCCCAATTTCACGGTTTTGACATCTCTTGTTAATTATACATAGAACTCACATGGGAGATGCAAATGAACAGCTGAATGTTTAAATCTCTATTTTATCACTTCCATGACATACTATAAGACTGGAGGGAAATGGAGCAGAGAAAGAAATTACAACTTGGGGGTTATCTTGAGGTATTATGTAATAGCCCTGGTGCTGTGCCACACATGAGCATATGCTGGTTGTTAAATCAATCCTAATATAGTACGCTGCATAAATCATCTACAACACAACAAAGGATCTAGCTGTAGACTACCAAGAACAACTTAATCAAAGTCAGGAGGTTGGATAGGATGGAATTTAGAAGCATCTAGTATCGCTGGAATCAGCAGCGTAACTAGAATCCGATGGGCCCTGGTGCAAAATTTGGACCTGGGCCACCACCAGCATGTTGGACAGATGTTTGGGCCCTTGTAGCATTCTAGAGCTTATAAAAACATGTGTATTTACCCTCATGGAATAGTGTCCCATGTCCTGTCTCCTTCCTATAATAATGTCCCCCATACTGGCCTCTTCCAGTAATAATGTTACCCTCCTGACCCCTTCCTGAATTAATGTCCCCCATCCTGGGCCCATTTCTGTGATAATGCCCCCCATCCTTTTACAATGTCCCCTATCCTGGGCCCCTTCCTGGTAGAATGTCCCTTATCCTGGGCTCCTCCCAGTAATAATGTTCCGATACTGGTCCCTTCCAGTAATAATGTCCCCCTCTTGGCCCTTTCCTATAATATGCCCACTTCCATCCTGGGCCCCATCCTATAACAATGTCTCCCATCCAAAACCCCTTCCTAGTATAATGTCCCCCATCCTGGGCCCCTTCAAATAATAGGGGAATAAGTTCCCCGTCCTGGGGCCCTTTCAGTAATAATGTCCCTGATTCTTCTACAGCACATTTTAAAAAGAAACAAATGATTATTCTTACCTTTCCACGCTCTCACGACATGTGGTCTCCTCCTCTCTAGCCAGCGCAGAAGCAGGCAGCTGACTTTGGCGTGCCAGCATGGGCAGTGCATGACGTCACTGATATGCGCTGCCCGTGACGGGCAAGCTGTCACCTCTGATTTGTCAGCAGAGTGTATTGCGGTGCATGAAACAGGCGGGTTTCTGTGTCGCAATACTTTTGGGCTGAACATGCATCTGAGAATGCAAATCCAGGAGAGATAGGCTCTGGCGTCCGGAGTGCCCGGTCATGGTCGCACCTGCCTGGAATGGGAGCTTGGTAAATGCCTAAAAATCACTGGGTGATGATAAATCCCAGGTCCACTAGTTATAATCTCCTGCTGATAAAACAGTGATTTTTATCAAAACTACAGCAAGCAGCCCAGTAAATGGCACATCTTTGGAATCAGAGTTTCTATCGCCACATTATGCTGCTCTCATGTTAAATGGCAAAAACCTGGTGACAGATTCCTTTTCAGCTGGTCATACTCATGAGATATCTGTTGGCTGAATTTTTGTTGGCCTGATATTATCTCTCGAGCCCCCCATACACATGAACAGTCAGCTCGGCCAAAACATTCATGAGTTTTCAGCAGGAAGAGAGGCAAACAAATGAATGAATTGAGTGTTGAAATTCTAACAGCCTAATTCATCTCTCCCCCGACATCATCTGTTAGGGAAGAGTTGGGAGGCCCCCATACACATCAGATGGTCGATAATGCCAAATCAGCGAGTTTAACCGACTTTGATCTAAGCCTTTAGTTCAATTATCAGACGTCTGTCATTTAACGAGCTGTGCACTTGTGTATCACATGACTAGGAAACCTTTGTATCAGCTGGCAGTAAACAATTAAAGGGTTTATCCAGGACTCTTTTTTTTACTAAGTTGCTAAAAACTAACAGGTAGGTACAGTAGTTGCTAACTACATGCCAGTTCTACCCAGCTCCGGCATACAGCTGCCACTGACTGCTCCTGCCAGCAGTTCAGCTGCACAAAGTCAACAGAGTAGCTCTTCCTCTTCCGCTCTGCTAGGTTGATTGGGTGTGACTGCCAATGTCATGCTGATTGACAGCCTGCTTCCTGCAGTTAGGCAGTACTGAACCGGCAGTCAATCAGCATTATGTCAGCAGCCACGCCCCGTCAACAGAGCAGAGCGGAAGAAAAGGAGCTGCTCTGTCTACGTGATATCAACGGAAGCCAATGAATCACTGGCAGGAGATGTCTGACCGAACTGTGCCAGCAGAGATTGGTGTCTGGCACAACATTCAGATAGTTAGCAACTACCTGCCTGTTAGTTTTTAGGCACATAGTTAAAAAATAGTCCTGGATTACCCCGTTTAAGGTATATATTGAATGGCTATGCAAGATGAGGTCTTGATATAAGAAGTATATTAGAAAATTGTATAACTTTTTAATATATAATGAATAACTTTTATTTGCCAAACTGTAATATACCCCTTTAAATGAATCAGTGTTGCCTCTTGGAATAAATGTGTCATAGACTAAGAATCTAATCTGTAGCAGGGTTAAATAAATCCTATATGTCCTCTTGATATTGCCGGCATGAAGAAAGGATTTATGAAAGCAAGCTGTGAGAAACAGAAAGAGAAGACTAATGATGCTGTTGAAAAGAATGGATAATGATCTTGTTTTTGGTTGAGCAAAGACAAGGTCTGAATGTAAACACACTATGGAGGCTGCTTCCATAATAAATAATAGCCGGCCTGCTGTCTATCCTGCTGACGTACAGTATTCACCTACAATGTCCATGGATCGCTTTCTTTTCTTTATCTGTTTTTTGTGCCTCTCTGCTTTCCGTTCATGATCTGAATGCTTTCTTTTTCCATTTTGCACCTTTTCTAATGCTTTGTTTCTTTGTGTCGACAGAGTCTGTGAAATATCTAGAGTGCTCAGCTCTTACACAGCGCGGTCTCAAGACAGTGTTTGATGAGGCCATTAGAGCAGTGTTATGTCCTCCACCCTCTCGGCCTAAGAAACACGGATGCATCTTGCTGTAAAGGTGAGCTAAAATTATGACTGTCATTTATTATATTGATTTGACCTCACTATGTTGTTGCCATCCTACCCTGCACCCAGGACAGAATTATAAGGGGAGCACCAGTGACATATGTTGTAGGACTTCACCAGCCTCGGGACCTTGGGGTGTAGACCTCCATCTATTTCTCCATCTATCTAAAAATGTTGTCCTCACTATGCTGTTGCCATCGTCTGTAAATCAGTATAACAGGGACATAATAGTCCTGCACCCAAGAAATAATTATAAGGGGAGCACAAGGGGCACATTTTGTAGCTCTTTCACCAGCCTGGAAACTGTTAGAACTCTCCTATTAGGTTTTTTCTATTTTGCTGGTCACATGACCTTTTTTGCCTATTTAATCCTGCTCCGCCCTTCTGGCCATGCTGGACTTCATTGTAATTTCTACTCTTAAGCTAGCCAGGTGCTTTGTAACCTTTCTCAGTCAGTTTAGCTAGGTCTTTTGACCTCTATGTTCTATGTTGTTTGTTTGTCTTTTTACTGCTACAATTTCTGCTAGGAGGTGTCCATCTTTCTCCCAGTCCCTAGTTCTTGTAGGGATCCCTCCCTCACATCTATAGGTCTTCGTTCAGACTAGCTGAGGACTTTAGCGGGTCTGATCGCAGGATCAGGTTCCCCGTTACATCGTAGGGATCTAGCTTAGCTCTATTGTAGGGACAGATCTCCTGTCTTTCCTTAGTGCTTGTAGCCGATCATAACAGTAAGTCCAGCCAAAAAATATCTCTAAGGAAAGACCTCCAGTTTCCATCATGGTGTCGGTTCAGGATTTGGCTCAACGCCTACGTGAGTAGCTGTTCTGGAGCGCATTTTGTGGAGCCAAAGGTACGATTGCCTGATTTATTTTTTGGTGAACAACAAGATTTTTTTTCCTTTAAAAATGCTTGTTTATTGTATTTTCGTTTGAGACCCAGATCCTCTGGTGATGAATCACAGCGCATAGGGTTCATAATGTCACTTTTGCGCAAAGAACCTCAGGGATGGGTCTTTTCTCTCCAACCTAGTGATCCGTGCTTTAGATCAGTGGATAGTTTTTTTTCTGCTTTGGGGTTGTTGTATGATGATCCTGATTGTGTCTCATCAGCTGAGACTTTTGAGGCAGGGATCAGGTAATGTGGAAAATTATTGTACTCACTTCCGTCGGTGGTCTGCTCAGGTGGGGTGGAACGATTCAGCTCTGAAAAGTTTATTTCTTGCTGGGCTAGGTGAAAGGGTTAAGGATCTGCTGATTGCTTATCCTACACCTGGAAACTTACAGGAGGCAATGCAATTAGCTATACGGGTGGACAGGAGACTGCGTGCAAGGGTTAATGAGAGTAAATCCTTTGCCATGTCAGCTTCTAGTCTTGAGAGGGTCTGTACTGACATTGGAGAGCCAATGGAGATTGGGGCGATGTCACCCCGCTCTCAGGAAAAAGACCGCAGGTTTTCTGAAGGTTTGTGCTTTTATTGCGGAAAATCTGACCATTTCATTAAGAACTGTGTGCTTCGTATGAACAAAGAAAAAAAAAAGGTCAGTTATGCCCATATAGCCTGTTTAAGCACTAAGGGGGTATTTCTTTCTGCTACTACTGCAGCTCAGGAAGAATTAATTGAATTTCGGGTATTTGTGGATTGTGGTTCTACTCTGAATGTGATTGATGGGGGATTCTTGGAAAAACTTAAATTAAAACCCAAACCTTTGTCATCCCCTATTGCCGTGGTTTCTGTCGATGGCTCTCCCTTGAAATGTGTTACTCACAAAGTTTATGAATTTCCCCTCACTATTAATGGTATTCACCAAGAAAATTTGGATTTGGTAGTATTAAATAATTTGCCTTCTCCAGTAGTTTTGGGGTTACCCTGGTTAAAATTGCACAATCCTGTACTGGATTGGTCTACTAATGAAATTAAGTCCTGGAGCCCTAAGTGTTATGACAAGTGTTGTAACGGGCGCATTGCTGCTGTGGATAAAGGGGAATTACCTGTACCTATTCAGGATTTTTGGAAAGTTTTTTCTGAGAAGGAGTCGCAAATTTTGCCTCCCCATAGAGACTATGATTGTACCATTGAATTTGTCCCTGGAGCGACTCTTCCTAAAAGTCATTTATTTAATCTTACTATTCCTGAGAGAAAGGCTTTGGAGGAATACATACAGATGAGCTTGGCCGCCGGTCATATCAGACCCTCTAAGTCACCTGTGGCTGTTGGATTTTTTTTTGCTAAAAAAAAGGACGGCGGTTTACGTCCTTGTCTGGACTTTCGTGAGATTAATAAAATTACTGTACGCAATCCCTACCCACTGCCATTGATTCCTGATTTGTTTTACCAGTTAGTGGGGGCCAAGTGGTTCTGTAAAATTGATCTCCGGGGGGCATACAATTTGTTGCTTATGAAGGAGGGTGATGAATGGAAGACTGCTTTTAACACTCCTGTGGGTCATTTTGAGAATCTGGTTATGCCTTTTGGTCTTACCAATGCACCAGCATTTTTTCAGAATCTTATTAATGACATCCTTAGACCTTTGATCGGCAAAAATGTGGTTGTGTATTTGGATGACATTTTGATTTATTCGCCTGATCTGGAGTCTCATTGGCGGAGCGTACGTGAGGTATTACAGTTATTAATTGAGAATTCGCTTTTTGCTAAGCTAGAGAAATGTGAGTTCGCGGTACAGAGAATTAGTTTTTTGGGCTACATTATCTCCAGCGAGGGCTTTGAGATGGACCCGGTGAAAGTTCAAGCTGTGCAGGAATGGCCTAGGCCTATTGGTTTGAAATCGATACAGAGGTTTTTGGGTTTCGCCAATTATTACAGAAAATTCATTAAAAAATTTTCTATTATTGTTAAACCACTGACCGATCTCACCAGGAAAGGTGCGAATACGGTTCAGTGGACTACGGAGGCCATTGAAGCGTTTGTGTTTCTAAAGGAGAGGTTCAGCTCTGCCCCCATCCTTATGCAGCCTGATGTGACTAAGCCGTTTTTGGTTGAGGTTGATGCTTCTTCTGTGGGGGTCGGTGCGGTGTTGTCTCAGGAAAACAAGGATGGAGTACATCCCTGGGCCTTATTTTCAAAAAAATTTTCTGAGACTGAACTTAATTACGATATTGGTAATCGGGAATTGCTGGCTATTAAACTCGCATTTGAACACTGGCGTTATCTCTTGGAAGGTGCTGAATTTCCCATTCAGGTTTTCACTGATCTATCTTGATGCTGCCAAGCGCTTGAATGCCCGTCAGGCTAGGTGGGCACTTTTTTTTTTCGCTGTTTAATTTTTCCGTTACTTACATCCCGGGTACCAAGAATGTTAAAGCTGATGCTTTGTCTCGCAGCTTTTCTCCCATGGTCGGTGCTGAGGAGGAGGAGAGCATTTTACAAGAAGGTGTTGTGATTGCTGCATTGGACTCCGTTTTGGAAGATGGGATTCTTAAAGCACAGGAGAATGCCCCATCTAACACTCCCCATGGGAGGTTGTTTGTGCCTAGGACCTTTAGGAGAGATTTGTTTGTTGAGTGTCATGAGTCTCGGTTGGCAGGTCATCCAGGAATTTCTGAGACCAAGAGACTTGTGGGTCGCAGTTTTTGGTGGCCTGGATGGCAGAAAGAAGTCATTAAGTGGGTGCGTCAATGTACTGTGTGTGCTAGATCTAAGTCTTCTCATACTCCTGCTGCGGGGCTGCTTTGCCCTCTGGAGGTCCCTAGTGCACCTTGGACACATCTGGCTATGGACTTTATTACTGACCTTCCCTCCTCTGAGGGTTTCACGGTCATCTGGGTGGTCGTGGACCGTTTTAGCAAGATGTGTCACTTAGTTCCCTTCATCAAACTGCCCTGCGCTATGAAACTCGCTAAGGCCTTTGTCAAGGAAATTGTCAGACTCCATGGTGTTCCTACTGACATTGTTTCTGATAGGGGACCTCAGTTCGTGGCTCTTTTTTGGCGTGCCTTTTGTGACAGGTTGGGAGTTCATTTGTCGTTTTCATCTGGTTATCATCCTGAGTCTAATGGCCAGACAGAAAGAAAGAATCAGGATGTTGAGCAGTTCTTGCGTTGTTTTGTGGCAGACAATCAAGAGGGGTGGTCTGAGTTTCTGCCGCTTGCTGAATTTGCTCTTAACAAGCATACATCCTCTTCTGCTGGGTGTTCGCCTTTTTTTTGTTGTTCTGTGAGACATCCGTCTTTTGGGTCATTCTCCAAATTGGTATCGGCTGTGCCTGAGGAGGAGAGTTTTTCCGGTGATTTGGAGAGTGTTTGGACGGATGTGCGGGGTAATCTTCAGGAGGCTAACAAAAAATCTAAGAGGTACTTTGACGGGAAACGTCAAGAGGTTTTGTTTACGGTTGGTGACATGGTTTGGTTGTCCTCTAAGAATCTGCGGTTGAGGATTCCTTCTAAAAAATTGGGTCCCAAGTTTGTAGGGCCCTTTAAGGTGCTTCAGGTAGTTAACCAATCTGCTGTTAGGTTGAAGGTTCCTACCTCCTGGAAGATTAATCCGGTGTTTCATGTTTCTCTATTGAAAAAAGCTGATGTATCAGATAGAGACGCCACTGCCACTGTTCCTCTGGTGGTGGAGGACAGGGAATATGAAATTTCCCGCATCTTTAATTCTAGACGGTATAGGGGGAGTTTGCAGTATCTCGTCGCTTGGAAGGGTTTCGGTCCCGAGGATAACTCATGGGTGAGGGCGGATGATGTTTCTGCTTCCAGACTTGTCAGAGCGTTTCACAAGAGGTTTCCTGATAAGCCTGGGCCTAGGGGATCCGGAGGATCCTCATAGAAGAGGGGGTACTGTTAGAACTCTCCTGTTAGGTTTTTTCTATTTTGCTGGTCACATGACCTTTTTTGCCTATTTAATCCTGCTCTGCACTTCTGGCCATGCTTGACTTCATTGTAATTTCTACTCTTCAGCTAGCCAGGTGCTTTGTAACCTTTCTCAGTCAGTTTAGCTATGTCTTTTGACCTCTATGTTTTATGTTGTTTGTTTGTCTTTTTACTGCTACAATTTCTGCTAGGAGGTGTCCATCTTTCTCCCAGTCCCTAGTTCTTGTAGGGATCCCTCCCTCACATCTATAGGTCTTCGTTCAGACTAGCTGAGGACTTTAGCGGGTCTGATCGCAGGATCAGGTTCCCCGTTACATCGTAGGGATCTAGCTTAGCTCTATTGTAGGGACAGATCTCCTGTCTTTCCTTAGTGCTTGTAGCCGATCATAACAGAAACCATGGGTTGGGTCCTTCACCTAATTCTTTGTCTTTCTAACATTTTTGCCCTCACTATGCTGTTGTCATCCTGTATAAATCATTTTAAGAGGGACATTATAGTCCTGCACCAAAGAAAGTATTATAAGGGGAGCACAAGGGGCACATTTTGTAGCTCTTTCACCAGCATGGAAACCTTGGGTTGTGTCCTTCACCGAATTCTCTGTCTTTCTAACATTTTTGACCTCACTATGTTGTTGCCATCCTGTATAAATCAGTATAAGAGGGACATAATAGTCTTGCACCCAGGACTGAATTATAAGGGAGCACAAAGGGCATATAATGTAGGACTTCCACCAGTCTGGCGACCTTGGAGTGAGGTCCTTTCTCTATTTCTCTGTCTGTCTAACATTTTCCACGACTAGTATTTATAAAGAAAGTTTATATCTGGTACCTCAGCATCTCCACCAGATATGTTGCTTCCATTATTTTACGTTGTAGGGATTCACATGTTTTGACCATTTCTATGTATAATAACTCCCATTAGGTCTGGGGGCTATTTTGCCAAACAATACAATCTCAATTTTTAAAAAAGATTTAATTCATTTTCCATTTTATTCTCAATTTTTATTTTAGGTAAACTTAGTCCAAATAGGTTTAAAATAAACATAACACATTATAATCCTCCATTTGCAGTTCTACTGATGGTCTCTGTAGCCTCGCCTTCATCAATAACGTGTTGTCACATGAGATTGCTGCAGCCGTCATGTGTTGATATTACATAATGCAGTTACAAAAGAATTGGAAGCAGCACAAAAGTCACAAAACAGAGGTGGTAGTAAAAGTAATTGAAAAAATCCCTCAAATTGATCTGTTCATCTTGTAATACAACAATCAAAAAGCAAGAAGTTAGCATAATCAGGGGATACAAAAGCTCAATGTCTCAGCTTAACCCAAAAATGTTATCAAGCTTTTTTTTTTTTTATTCTCTGCTGGAATAATGTGGATAGTTGTTTTGCTGATGTCTTATTACTTTTTTCAGCTGTATTGCTAAAGGCCAGAATACAGAGACCGGCAGGGGGGCAAGGGAAGTTTTTCCATGGAACGCAAGGAAGTATGAAAAAAAGAGAAAAAAGAGTCCAAACTAAAAGCTGCTTAACTTGGTGTGGAATTGTCCAGTGGGTTTCCATGCAGTTTTCTCATTAAGGCCACATCCCCACTATCAGTATTTGGTCAGTATTCAGTCAGTATTTTTTCTCAGGAGTGGGAACCAAAACAGGTGAGGAACAATCAGAGAAAAGGTATAATAGAAACAAGTCACCAATTCTGCATTTATCACCCACTCCTGAGAAAAAATAATGACCGAATACTAATAGTGGGGCCGTGGCCAAACTTGTAAACTGGTCAAACTGAGGTTGGATTAGAGCCAGACAATGGGTCAAGTATTATCCTTAACCCAATCAATAAATTAATTCATTTAAACCTTTAACCCTTTCATAACCAGGGGATTTTTTTTTAATTTTTGCGTTTTAGTATTTTTCCTCTTCTTTTTCCAAGAGCCATAACTGTGTTATTTTTTCTGTCGACATAGCCATATGAGGTCTTGTTTTTTTGTGTGCCGAGTTATAGCTTTAAAAGACATCATTTATTTTGCCATACAATACAAACATACTGGAAAAGGGAAAAAGATTCCACTTGTGATAAAAATTGCGGAAAGCAAAGGGATTCTACCATTTGTATCTGTGGGATGAGAGGGTTACAGTGTTCATTGTGCGGTAAAAATAACCCAGCAGCATCATTTTCCAGGTCAATACGATTACGTAATTATGGCAATATCCGACTCATATAGTTATTTTTTTTTATTTAAGTGGTAAGCAGTCATTTTTATTGACATTATTTTGGGTCACATACTATCTTTTGATCTAGTTTTCTTGCATTTTTTTTACAGGAGGTGCTGTGACCAAAAAAATACCACAGTTCTGGGGTTTCAGTTTTTTTCTCTTTATGATATTTACCGTACGTGTTCATTTATTTTATAGTTTTATAGATCAGGCTTTTACAAATGTGGCAATACCATATATATGTTTATTTTTTATTTATTTATTTTTAAGGAGAGAAAGGTGGGGGTGATACAAATTTATATATATATATTTTTTTTATATATTTTTTACTTTTGATTTTAGTCTCCCTAGGGAATTTGAACTTGTGATCATTTGATTGCTTCTTTTCAAAATGATAGGCTGGGCTTAGATCAAGCCGAATTCATCAAAGATTTTTCGCCAGAATTCTTTGAAAAGTCAATCGATGCATCAATACATAAAGTCCAGTTCATCAAAGTTTTTTCTAAAGAAACTTTGAAAAATTGCAAAACTTTTTCACAAAAAAAATTGGAACTTTTGTCATTTTCACATCATTTTTGCCCAGCTCCGACTAAGTGTGTGAAACATACGGGGCATGGCGACCACCGCTCGTCAAATTCATGGTGAGAGATGGCTCTCGCTACACAGGGGCTGGAGTAAGATTTGTGGTGAGGTGCACATGGAGGGAGGCACATGTCATTTTGTGCTTTGCCTGATTCATTAAGAGGTGTGCACCTCACACTTCACCTTGCCCCCTCATCAAGACCAGCGTGAGTCAGTCTTGTTGAATTGGATCCATGAGCTTTACATTTTATTTGTTCACCCCCAAATGTGTCAGTAATTTACCCCTCATTTTCATAAAGACTGTGGGTGGATAAAAAAGCAACAATTGACAAGGTAAAGATTAACACCTAAAAACAAGTTACGTTTTCAATTAGAACATGCCCTTAGCCCAAAAGTGGACCTTCCTAAACACAATGGGCGGGTCACATGGATACTATAAGCCCCTAGCAACATGAGTATGATAGGTCGCATAGTGACCTGAAAGAAATCTTCCCCTCAGCAAATAGTAAACATATTGTTTTGGCTGGAGACTTTCCCTCCAAAACACCTAAGAAATCTACATATGATCCAACATGGCAATTCTAATACCATGTTGTTCCTTCCTTATAGTCCAGGATCGTAACATAACTGCTATAAGGGCTCAGATGGTTAAGTTACATATTGTATGTAGGATAGGTGGTCCTCACCAAACATAATGCCTGGGGTTTCCACCAATCTTAGCCTGGCCCTATCGGAAACATTTTGTGGATTCTGTAAAAAATTCAGGTTCAAACTACCATAACTTTCACTGTAACATTATTATTACCTTGACATTTTTTCAATGGAGCTTTCCAGTCATATAAGGTAAACCAAATTCAGAGTACGGACCATGATGTATGGACAATGTACACGTCTCTTGGCCAAAACTTGATAGACTCATATATACTTATGAGGCCGTTCAGTTGGGGTCAGGAGACCTGCAGCCTGTCCATACATGGACAGGCTACACGGATGTCTAAATTTGGCATAACTTACTTGAATGGACAACGCCATTGAAAAAATGTCAAGGTAATAATAATATTATAACGAAGGCCAGCACAGTTTGAAGCTTCTGGTGGTCCAGACTTCAAATCATTTTCCACCAAATTGTTTTTCAAAAGTTGTTCAGGAAAAAAAAAAACACTCAAAGAACTTCTCATATAAACAGCAACGTGGATTCCCAATGAAAATGAATAGGAAGAGTTTTCCAAGAGTTTTTGAAGCAGTTTTTAAGTAGGATTTTAGGACGAATACACTCCAATAAAAACACATAAAAGACCTTTGTCCTCCATAAAAGACCAACAATATGAGGTGATAGTCACTCAATTTTGAAAAAATTGTGAAGTCCCATATGTCTTAATTAAAAAAAACCCACTTTGGATTTGACTAAGAAATAAAAAAAAATTATATTCTTCTTCTTCTATAATCTTTATGCCACCAGAGGGTGAATGCACAGCAGATTATCCTCTGTGGATTTGCATATTATAGTAGCAGGATTGTGAATGAGATTTCATTCTACAGCGCAGCAATTTATGCTCCTGATTTCACCCTTTGCGATATATATTGTTGCAGTTTGCACAATTTTCATAACAATTTTGCTGCAACTTTTCTGTGAGAAGTTTCTTTGTGAATATACCCTAAGGCTACTGTATATGCAAACAGCATCTTTTAGGAGGTGGAGCATCCGCATACTTTTTGAAGCAGAAGAAGCATCAGTAAAATGCCAGCGATGTTCTTTTTGAAACATCTTCTTTTTCATCTTTCTCGTCGTTTTTGCAGGTTAGTCCCACGCGATATAAGACCACCACCTTTCAGCCAGATGTACAGTATTCTAATATGCTGTATATAAGCCCCCAATCCGGCCTTCAAGACAAGGTAAAGACCTTTTATAGTGCTCACCTACGGGGCGGTTGGGTCGGATGGGAGTTGCTGCCTTGGTCCGGTGTCTCCCTTCTTTTTGTGATGCCATCCTCCTTCTTGCTTCGTGTGGATGACATGTCCTACGTTATCCACACAGTGCTCCTGTGCAGGCGTACTTCTCTGCCCTGATTACAGCAGAGCAAAGTACTAGAGTGCGCAGGCGCTGGGAAAGGTCAAAGAGCCCCGGCTCCGGCGCACTGCAATACTTTACTATGCTCTGGTCAGGGCTGAGAAGTATGCCTGCGCAGAAGCGCACTTGGCACACTGGGTGGATGACGTAGGATGCGTCATCGACACGAAGCAAGAAGTAGGATGGCATTGCAAGAAAAAGGGAGGCGCTGGACCAAGACAAGAGATGCCCTTCGGACCCGACCTCCCCATACATGAGTATAATAAAAGCTCTTTCTCTTGTCTTGCCGGCCGGATTGGGGGAATATATACAGCATATTAGAATACTGTATCTCAGGGCTGAAAGGTGGGCCTCATCTCATTTGGGACAACACTGGTGACAGGTTCCCTTTAATCTATTTACTAAGGTTACAGAGAAAGTTCACCAAGCGAGAACTGTCACTTGTATTCTAGAAATTGCTTTTTAGTAGTTTCCTATTATACGTTACAAAAAAGCGCTACGATCACAAGCTGCAGCAGTGAGCAATAAGAGAACTCAGGAAAATCAAATGAATTCATTCATTCACATTCATTGATCTGTATTTCATCAATAGAGAACATCGCAGCATGCCATCTATTCTTAGTATTGACAGAAGCAGGTGTCTGTATTCAGTTCACAGTGCCGGGAGAGCAGCCACTGCAAATATGATCTCCCACAACAGTTCTTTTGATTGCTCCAAATGTTCCAGCTCATATAGACAGTAATCTGGGTAATAAAATATATTTCAGAAATACTGATTATGTAGCGCCGGCGTCCCTGCCCTCTGCTAGGCAGGGACGCTGTTCCCCTCACCTCCCTGCTCCGTGCCCGGCGTCCTCCTCCCGCTCTGCTGGCAGCGCGCGCTCCTTCCCGGCCACTGTGCTTAGGGCGCGCGCTCTCCCTCCCTCTTAAAGGGGCCGCGCGCGCCGTCCTAAGGAGTCCCCGGCCAATGGCCGGAGGACTTCACCATATATAAGGCACCTCCTCCAAAATGGAGGTGCCCGAGCAATGTTGTTGCACTGTTCACTACTCTGCTTCAGCCCTCAGGTCCCGTTGCCAGTTACCTGCCAGATACCTGCCAGATTCCTGCCAGCCTGCTGTCTTTTCCTGCCTGATATTCCGCTACCTGCCTGCTAGCCTGAGGTCCGACGGTCTGCCTTACAACTCCTGTCAGTCTGTCTAAGGACCTGCTTGCCCGCTCACCTGGGAGCGCACTTCAGCTACCTGCCTGCTTGCCTGAGGTCCGACGGTCTGCCTTCCAACTCCTGTCAGTCTGTCTATGGACCAGCTTGCCCGCTCACCTGGGAGCGCACATCTGCTACCTGCCTGCTAGCCTACCTGGAGGCTCCGCCGTCACGTGCTGTGACCACCTGCCTGTCCAGTGACTCCTGTCCGCTCACCTGGGAGCGCTCATCTGCTGCCTGTCCGTTAGCCTACCTGGAGGCTCTGCCGTCACGTGCTGTGACCACCCGCTTATCCAGAGACTCTCGCCCGCTCATCTGGGAGCGCTCATCTGCCGCCTGTCTGTTGGTCTTCCTGGAGGCTCCGTTGTCACATGCTGTGACCACCCGTTTATCCAGAGACTCTCTCCTGCTCACCTGGGAGCTCAAGTCTACCATCAGCCGCCACAGGTCGTACCAACCCTTTACCCAGAGACTGCCCCGGTCACTTGCCGTGACCATCTGCCCGTTCACCCAGAGACTGTCCCGGTCACTTGCCGTGATCATCTGCCCGTTCACCCAGAGACTGCCCCAGTCACTTGCCGTGATCTCCTGCCCGTTCTTCCAGAGACTGTCCCGGTCACTTGCCGTGACCATCTGCCCGTTCACCCAGAGACTGTCCCGGTCACCTGCTGTGACTGCCTGCCTGGTCGCCACCCGCTCCCTTACAAGGACCGCCCCCTTGTATAGTAGCTCAGAGGTTCCGCCTCCCAGACCCGTTACAGTTTGCTCGGGCCATGGAACCCGGTGGCACCCAAGCTCCCTCGCTCTCGGACCTCTGTCATGAACTGTCCCGTCAGAGGTCCCAACAGGAGTCCATCCTGGGTCACCTGCGGAATGTCAATTCTCGCTTGGACACTCTGACTGCTCCACCAGCAACCACCGCCAGTGCCATGACTCGCAACCCGGCAGCTCCGCTGCCCACCAATATCATGGTATCCTACCCCGGACCCCGGCTTTCTGCACCTCCTCGCTTCGGAGGCGACTCCGCCCAGGCTCGGGGCTTCATTAATCAGTGCACCCTGCACTTTGAACTATTGTCCCACCAGTTTAACTCCGACCGGGCCAAAATTGCCTTCATCATGTCCCATCTCACCGGGGAGGCCCTGGCCTGGCTAAATCCTCTTTGGGAGAGAGGAGACCCCCTGGTGTCCAACTTGCCTGCCTTCCTCACGGCTTTCCGGAAAGTCTTTGACGAACCCGGACGGAAGACCTCATCCGCATCATCTCTGCTACGCCTCCGTCAGGGAAGTCTCACCGTGGGCCAATATGCCATACGGTTCCGTACCCTTGCCTCGGAGCTGGCCTGGGATAACGACGCTCTGGTATCCGTCTTCTGGGAGAGTCTGTCCGGCCGTATTAAAGATGAACTTGCCGGTCGGGACGTTCCTACCATTCTCGATGACCTAATAACTCTTGCCACCCGGATTGACCTACGGTTCTAGGAGCGTGCCAAAGAGGTCACCCATGAGAGGAGGTTTCCACGTCTAGCTCCTACTTTTCAGAAACCCGTCACTCCCTCCGTCTCTCCCCAGGTACACTCTCCTGAGCCTATGCAGGTCGACCAGACCAAGATGGTCAAAACCCGTCAGGACTTACGCCGTGCCGAGGGGAGCTGCTTCTACTGTGGCAGTAAGGAGCACCGGATCCGTGCCTGCCCAGAGAGGTCGGGAAACGCCTGTGTCTAGGTTCGCTCAGAGAGGTCGACCTAGACAAGAATAAATCCTCTCCATCTCTGCTGCTGTCAGTTTCAATCGTCTGCGGAGAGAACCGTTATTTCGAACTAGCCCAACTGGACTCTGGAGCAGCCGGGAATCTTATTTCACAGTCCCTGGTAGAGAGATACCGCATCCCCACCAAACCTCTGGCTGTACCCTTGTCTGTTGCTGCCGTGGATGGGGGTCTCTTACCACGCCCCATCCAACTCATCACCGAATCCATTACTCTGCAGGTGGGAATGCTGCATTCTGAGAGTATCTCCTTTCATGTTCTGCCTGGACTCTCTCACGCCCTCCTGCTAGGTCTACCTTGGCTCCAGAGACATGCACCCGTGCTTGACTGGCAGACCGGAGAAGTCCTTCGCTGGGGACAGGACTGCCATAAGACCTGTCTGGTTCCCGTCCATCCCGTCCGTCCTTCTCCTACCCCAGCTAATCTACCTGGACTTCCGATTCCTTATTGGTCTTATGCTGATGTCTTTAATAAAAAGGAAGCAGAGACACTACCCCCTCATAGACCATACGACTGCCCTATCGACTTGTTACCCGGTACTACTCCTCCCCGTGGGCGTATTTATCCATTATCCGCTGCTGAGACCCGGTCGATGTCCGAATATATTGAGGAGAATCTGGCCAGGGGATTCATCCGGAAATCTACCTCCCCGGCGGGAGCAGGCTTCTTCTTCGTAAAAAAGAAGGACGGCTCTCTCCGTCCCTGTATAGACTATAGAGGTCTTAACCAGATCACGGTGAAGAATAAGTACCCCCTTCCGCTCATTCCGGAGTTATTTGATCGTCTGAGAGGGGCTAGAATCTTCACCAAACTGGACCTCCGTGGGGCGTACAACCTGGTTCGTATCCGTCAGGGGGATGAATGGAAGACGGCATTCAACACCCGGGACGGCCACTATGAATATCTGGTAATGCCCTTTGGTCTCTGTAACGCTCCTGCCGTCTTTCAAGAGTTGGTCAATGACATCTTCCGGGACCTTCTCTACTCCTGCGTAGTGGTGTACCTGGACGACATCTTGGTCTTCTCTCCGGATCTCCAGACTCACCGGAGGGACGTTCGTCAGGTCCTGCTCAGGCTCAGGCAGAATCACCTCTTCGCTAAATACGAGAAGTGCCTCTTTGAGCAGACCTCGCTTCCGTTTTTGGGCTACATTATTTCTCAGACCGGCCTACTAATGGATCCAGAGAAATTGTCTGCCATTGAGAAATGGCCTCGACCGGAGGGGTTGAAGGCCATTCAGCGGTTCCTGGGCTTCGCCAACTACTACCGCCTCTTCATACCACACTTCTCTTCCCGGACTGCCCCAATTTCCGCGCTCACCCGTAAGGGTACTAATCCCAAAGAGTGGGCGCCCGAAGCAGAGGAGGCCTTTCTTTCCTTAAAACAGGCCTTCTCTTCCGCCCCGGTGCTGCATCGCCCGGACGGCAACAAGCAGTTCTTCCTGGAAGTTGACGCCTCCTCCTCTGGAGCCGGAGCGGTACTTACTCAAAAATCATCTTCCGGGAGGATGGTAACTTGCGGCTTCTTCTCTAAACTCTTCTCCTCCTCTGAACGCAATTATTCCATAGGAGACCGAGAGTTATTGGCCATCAAACTGGCATTGGAGGAGTGGCGTTACCTGCTCGAGGGGGCTCTTCACCCGGTAATAATTTACACTGACCACAAGAACTTGGCTTACCTCCAGCATGCCCAGAGACTTAACCCGCGCCAAGCCCGGTGGTCCTTGTTTTTTGCTCGCTTTGATTTTGTTCTTCATTTTCGCCCGGCTGACAAAAACGTCAAGGCGGACGCCTTGTCTCGATCCTTTCTGGTGTCTGATCTCGAGGAAGATCCGAAACACATCATCGATCCCGCCAGAGTAATGCAGGTGGCTCCCGTGAGTCTAAATCGTCTCCCTCCCGGAAAGACGTTCGTATCAGTACCTGATCGGGAGAAGATCCTTTACTGGGGTCACTCGTCTAAACTAGCTGGCCATGCCGGTCAGAAAAAGACCCTCCAGCTTATTACCCGGCACTACTGGTGGCCTACCCTGCACAAGGACGTAATAGACTTTGTTTCTGCCTGTGTGTCCTGCGCCCGCAACAAGGTTCCGAGACATCTGCCAGCCGGTCGCCTCCTTCCGCTCCCAGTACCTGCTGCCCCCTGGCAGCATATAGCAATGGACTTTATAACAGACCTCCCAGTCTCTGCCGGTTGTACGGTCATTTGGGTGGTCGCTGACCGCTTCTCCAAGATGGCTCATTTCGTTCCCCTGCCAGGCCTCCCGTCTGCACCCGAGCTAGCTAAAGACTTTATTCATCACATCTTTCGTCTTCATGGCCTGCCCCTTCACATCGTGTCGGATCGTGGGGTACAGTTCACCTCACGCTTCTGGAGAGCCACTTGTAAACTGCTAGATGTCACCCTGGACTTCTCTTCCGCTTACCACCCACAGTCCAATGGTCAAGTGGAGCGGATCAATCAGAACCTGACCAGTTACCTCCGACACTTCGTTAATGCCCATCATTCTGACTGGGTGGATCTCCTACCATGGGCCGAGTTCTCTTATAATAATCACGAGAGCGAATCCTCCTCCAAATCCCCGTTTTTTGTAGTCTTCGTTCAGCATCCTCGGATTCCTTTTCCTGTCTCCACCTCTGTGGACAACCCGGCTGCGGAATTTCTCGTTAGCAAATTTTCCTCCATTTGGGAGAGTACCCGATCCGCACTCCTTCAGTCGTCCGAACGGATGAAAAGACACGCTGACAAAAAACGCCTGGATCCTCCACAATTTCGTCCCGGAGATAAAGTCTGGCTCTCATCTAAATATGTCCGACTCAAGATACCTTCTTACAAGTTAGGGCCTCGGTTCATCGGTCCCCTGGAGGTCATCAGTCAGATCAGCCCGGTGGCCTATAAATTGAAACTCCCGGCCAATTTACGGATCCCTAACTCCTTCCATGTATCTCTCCTCAAACCTGTGGTACTTAACTCGTTTTCCAAGTCTACAGGTACGCCTCCTGCTCCGGTTTCTGCTGAGGACGAGTTTGAGGTAGAGAACATTCTTGCCACCAAAAGGGTAAGAGGAAAGACCTTTTTTCTAGTAGATTGGAAGGGGTTTGGTCCTGAGGAGAGAACGTGGGAGCCCCGGGAGAACATCCATGCCCCTCTCATCCTAGCTAAATTTCTGTCTGGCCTAAAAAAGGGGGGGCCTAAAGGGGGGGGTACTGTAGCGCCGGCGTCCCTGCCCTCTGCTAGGCAGGGACGCTGTTCCCCTCACCTCCCTGCTCCGTGCCCGGCGTCCTCCTCCCGCTCTGCTGGCAGCGCGCGCTCCTTCCCGGCCACTGTGCTTAGGGCGCGCGCGCGCGCTCTCCCTCCCTCTTAAAGGGGCCGCGCGCGCCGTCCTAAGGAGTCCCCTGCCAATGGCCGGAGGACTTCACCATATATAAGGCACCTCCTCCAAAATGGAGGTGCCCGAGCAATGTTGTTGCACTGTTCACTACTCTGCTTCAGCCCTCAGGTCCCGTTGCCAGTTACCTGCCAGATACCTGCCAGATTCCTGCCAGCCTGCTGTCTTTTCCTGCCTGATATTCCGCTACCTGCCTGCTAGCCTGAGGTCCGACGGTCTGCCTTACAACTCCTGTCAGTCTGTCTAAGGACCTGCTTGCCCGCTCACCTGGGAGCGCACTTCAGCTACCTGCCTGCTTGCCTGAGGTCCGACGGTCAGCCTTCCAACTCCTGTCAGTCTGTCTATGGACCAGCTTGCCCACTCACCTGGGAGCGCACATCTGCTACCTGCCTGCTAGCCTACCTGGAGGCTCCGCCGTCACGTGCTGTGACCACCTGCCTGTCCAGTGACTCCTGTCCGCTCACCTGGGAGCGCTCATCTGCTGCCTGTCCGTTAGCCTACCTGGAGGCTCTGCCGTCACGTGCTGTGACCACCCGCTTATCCAGAGACTCTCGCCCGCTCATCTGGGAGCGCTCATCTGCCGCCTGTCTGTTGGTCTTCCTGGAGGCTCCGCCGTCACATGCTGTGACCACCCGTTTATCCAGAGACTCTCGCCTGCTCACCTGGGAGCTCAAGTCTACCATCAGCCGCCACAGGTCGTACCAACCCTTTACCCAGAGACTGCCCCGGTCACTTGCCGTGACCATCTGCCCGTTCACCCAGAGACTGTCCCGGTCACTTGCCGTGATCATCTGCCCGTTCACCCAGAGACTGCCCCAGTCACTTGCCGTGATCTCCTGCCCGTTCTTCCAGAGACTGTCCCGGTCACTTGCCGTGACCATCTGCCCGTTCACCCAGAGACTGTCCCGGTCACCTGCTGTGACTGCCTGCCTGGTCGCCACCCGCTCCCTTACAAGGACCGCCCCCTTGTATAGTAGCTCAGAGGTTCCGCCTCCCAGACCCGCTACAGATTATACAGATCCCTTATACATGCAAAGCTTCAAAGAGTCAAAGAGAATTGTGACCCGGACATTTGTTATGAAGAGAATAGAAGTGACAGCATCTCATATCGAATATCTAGTTTTTAGGGTTGCAGCTGTTACCTTTTAGCCCTCATTGAGCCCACAAACTATTCTTAGAAGCCCAATCTCCATCTATACATCATAAATGGGTCACTACGGACAGCCTAGGACACTCCATTTAGCAGATCCCAAGGGCTCCCTGACCTTTGCTGTAGAGGTCTCTGGCTTGCATCCGCAGAGTAGCTGCTGGCCGGTGGAACGAGTTGGTGAATAGAAGTATCAGAATGCAAATTCAGAGCCAGCAAGACAGAAACAATGACACAATCAGATTCCGAAACCATTGTCAGCAGAGTTACTGAGAACTGATTTGCAGGACCCGGTCCATCGAACGTGTTGGAGATCTGTGGCCACTGAATAGGAGCCCTGAGAACCACCTCCTACCTGACTACATCCGCAGCTCTCCTTTTGATTGGTCGACCTGGTGCGAGGTCACATGTGCATCACACCGCAATGATAACATCGCGTCAACCCGGCTAATCAAAAGTGTAGCTGCTGAATTCATGTGAAGAGATAGGAGGTGGTTCTCAGTGCTCTGAAAGTGTTTGTACTGACACATAGCTCTGATCTACTCTACACAGTAGGTGGAGATATCACGGAGGACAGCAGGGCTGTGTGTCATAATATGTCTCACACAGAGGAAACTTGTTCTGAGCTTCTCTGGGGGTATGTTTTTTTTCCATCATACAGGGGAAAAAGTAACCAACCCCAGACAAGAACCCCTGCTAACTCCCCCTTTGTTTAAGGGGAAATTAGAATCTAAACTTTACTAACTAATATCTCCACAAAGGAGATGAGAAATAAAAAAACAAATATATAAAATACATTTTTACTCAGCTCTACAACCAGAAATCCATCATGTGGCCAGTTTATCATGCTTTAACTTGTCCTCTATAACCCCTTCACCCCTGGGCCATTTTCCATTTTTTCATTTTCGTTTTTTTCCTTCCCTTTTTCAAAAAGCCTTAACATGTCTATATTTCCATCAATATAGCCGTATGAGGGCTTGTTTTTTGCGTGACGAGTTTTTAACCATATAGTGTACTGAAAAATGGGGAAAAAATTCCAAGTGAAGTGAAATTGCAAACCAAGTGCAATTCCACAATTGTTGCTTGAGTTTTTATTTACTATATTCACTATATAGTAAAACTGACCTGGTAATATGATTCCCCAGGTAAGTACAAGCACACAGATGCCAAACACGTATAGTTTAGTTTTTATTTAGGTGGTGAAAAAAAATTCCGAAACTTGTATGAAAAAAAGTTTTTGCGTTTGTCATCATTTTCCAAGACCCATAATGTTTCCATTTTTTGCGATCAGGGGCTGTGTGAGGGCTTATTTTTTGCGCCTTGAGCTGACATTTTATTGATACCGTTATCAGTGTGAGACATGTAATGACTGACAGTCTGCTCTCTTGATTTACATGTCTCACAGTGATAACGCCTCCTTACATGTAAAATAAGCTATGGAGGCAGATTCTCAGGGAGATCAATGTCATAAATCTTAAAAGCTCATTTACATATTAAGAAAAATATGCACTTCTCTGGAATAAGACATCAGATTGCAGACATCAAGGTATCATTTTATTCAGCTTCCTATGACCTACATGGCCGTATAGATGGCTTAGGAGGGTTCATCCTACTGACCGATTCCCTTTAATAAAGAGGAGTTATTAGCGAACTTTGTTGGGTCAAATTTTTTTTGTCAAGGGCTACTAGAATATCCTCTTGCAACTATCCAGATACGGAGGGTAAACGTTACCCTGAGGTGTGAGCAACATTGTGGCTGCAGGCCATTATAAAGGATTTTTGCATTCAGGTAGAATGACAATTTAAAGGTGAGTGTGACATTGAACAGAGAGAGGCTGTTACCTGGTTACTGATTAATTTAAAGCTGATATATGATGCCGTGTGTTCTGTTGTGTGAATATGTATTCATCGTTGTTTGTGTGTGTGCAGTTGTATGTTTCTGTTTGTAGTCAGGTACGTACAGTATGTGTGCCGCCGTATATAGAACTGTGATATCTATATTTTTCTTTACTGTCAATCAATGTCAATGAGGTCAAATCCTTTTTTATTAAACATAATTTATAAAGTTAAGGTTATAGCTATTATATACTGTTTTATATTTTTACTTTTTACCCTGCTGTGTTCTGCAGAAGCCCTGCAATCAGGTCACCACTACTAGATCATGCCATATAAATAAATATTCATATAATGCATAGAATATCCAAGCGAATAAAGTATAGGTCTATGGTTACACACCCTGGATTTGCTGTGTTTTTTATTTCTACTGCTCTCTTGGCAGTAAAAAAGACAGTTTTTCATTGATTTTTTGCAGCATTTTCATGGCGTTTTTGACAGCGTCCTTTGGGTGCGGATTGCAATATATGTTTAATAAAGTTAATTATATTTATCGAAAACTGGTTAAAGAAGAAAAAAATAACACGAAAGAGCAAAAAAATACACCTGTGTTTTTGCAACATTTTTCTCTTTTTCATTGCTTTCTGTGGGTGAAAAAAAGCTGCAAAAATGCGGAAAGAATTGACAGGCTGCAGATTTAAAAAAACGATGCCGTTCTCAAATTCAATTGGGGAGAAAAAAGCCATGCGTGTGCATAAGATTTCTAAAATCTCATCGCTTTTGCTGTTACTGTAAAGCTTTTCATTTGCATTAAAAAAAAAGCAGCAAAGGAAGCAGCATGTGGACATAGCCTAAGTCGCCCCAACAAATAGTATGCAACATCCAGATATATAGCATATACTTTACTTTGTATCTGCATGAATTTGAGACCCAAATTTTGCTCCTAAAGCAGCAGCTATGGATAAAATGCAGAATCGCCGACTTCTTTAAATATCTGGCTCAGTATGCAGCTTATGTAGTACACAGATTATTGCTGTTTATTGGCGAAAAATAATAGTGACTCAAGCAACAGGAGACAGAGACGCTCGCGCTGCTCGAGTGTGATTGCTTCATTCTTTTGAATTTCTGAAATATTTTTAGCTGCATTTAACAATTAAACAAAATAAATCAATGAATTATTTTCCTAGTTGTATCTCTTTCTGGGTGACAAGCTTTTCTAGAATTCCAAAGGGGGATGCATTGCTGCATAGCTAATATTGATATTTTTCTGTATACAGCGCCATTTCAGAGGATATATGTACAAACAAAAAAACAAATAATTCAACAATTCAGACGAGAAAAGAGAAGTTCTTCTAAAGCTGACGGTTACCAGAAAGTATTTCTACATGTAGAAATACTAAGGAACCCAATTAATCTTTTGTCAGTTTTTATTAGTCACCTTTCTTTTTTATCTGGTGGCATTCATTGCCATCTTTGGCAACTTTTTAGAACCAAAAAGTCACACATTTCGCAAAATAGCGCAAAAAAATGCCCCAAAATAACAGCCATACATAAAATCACTCCAAGGGAGTACTAAGACACATTAGCACCAAATTTTATTTATTTTGAAAGTCGCAATTGTCGCCAAAAACATCTGGACCACCAAACTACGGCTACAAAAGTGAATGGAAGAAAAAACAAGTGAATGCATATAATGAATACTTTAAAAAAGGCTCAGATTGAAACGAGAATTAGCCACAAGTGATAAATAGGCAAAAAACATTAAAAACAAAACAAAAAACATGCATAAATGCAAAAATGGATCAGGCCCTAGGAGCTATTCTGAGGAAGAGAGTAGAAAGAGAGATCTGTTGATGAGGTGATACATCTGCATAAAACTGTGGATACTGGGAATTAACCAGATTGCCTGAGATAGTGCATTCCAGTGAACTTGTGCACCACAAGAGAAGTCTTGATGACAGGAGTTCGGACTATGGAAGATGTTATTCTTAGATTATTAGCAGACTGAAGAGTAGGGTAGTAGACAGACCTTTGTGGGTGAGAGTGAAAATTAATTTAGTATTCTGTAGCAGATGGGGAGCTAGTGCAATGAGTGTGCAAAGGGTAGAGGCATCGGGGAGAGCTTAATGAGGGGAAGACCGAATAATATTGAGTTGCAGGGCAATCATGATGAGAGTGAATCAGAGTGACAGTAAGATAGTTTTTATAGTTTCCATGGTGAGAAATAGGGAATCCTGTAGATGTTTTTGAGGTGAAGGTGACATGACAATGCAAATGGTTGGATATCGGGAGTGGAGGAGAGTACCACAAAGAGAAATAAAAAGTTCAGGTAGGTTAGTAAAGAGAGCAAACACAACATGTTCAGTTTTGCCCTTCAGTAGAGATGAGCAAACCTGAACTGTAAAGTTTTGGGCTCATACCGGACACCTAGTGTCCAGTGCTGAATTCCGAACATGGACGTCTCTTGGAAGTACATCTTACAGTTGGGGAGTTCGGGGAGGGGAGAGAGAGAGGTAACCATTGACTTCTATGGGGTTTGGGTTCATTTTCAAGTTTGGGTACAGTTCTGGTAGCCGAAAAGAACTTTGGACTAAACTTCAGTCGAGCCCGATGAACCAGAACTTTCATGGGTCCGCTCATCCCTACCCTTCAATGCTATTGGATAGTTGGGTAGTATCACCTGGGGAAGCTGACAGAACTTTTGTTTGGCACAATGCCTTTTTATAGGTGGATGTATCTTGGAAAGGTCATATCAGAAGAAGACAACTCAATGATATTATAGAAGCTTTTTTTTCTTTACTTTAAAGGATACTGGTACCTACTGATCACTGAGTTTCCCACCTTTGGGGCCCCTATGGATATATGGAATGGAGAGCTGAAGAGCTCTGTCTGAATGGAGCAGCAGTTGACCATGTTGCCAATCATTGTCCGTGCGACTGATGAAGAAAGTCGAGCACTGTACTTGTCTATTTCCGGCATCCCTGTAGACATTGAATGGGACGGTGGTGCACATGCTCATCTAATGTTCACTTGGAGTCTGACCACAAAAGAGGGAACTTGATTATACAAGAAAGAAAAAAATTCTGTAGCACTCCAAATTCATCCAAGGTGTTTTATTTCCCATGCATATATAATGAACATAATGAAGCTTGATTGCAGTCATGATTTATCAATGTCTACCACTTTTCACATTCTCTGAAATCCAAGACAAAGTTTTATCTCATAGGCACTGCACACCAATATTGGTGCCATCAGGCACTGATCTAATGTGTACTGGGGCAGCTGACCATTCAGTTGTCTTTCAACTTGCCCAATTCTTTGATCCCTCTCAAACTGGCTGGGGTAACATGAGATAGAATAAGATAGGGGTGCCAATTTTTATTATGAGAGTTTGTTACTTAATCTCTAATTGTATACTTATTTGCTTCCATAGATTGACATTCATTCCATAAGCAAAGTTGGGATGAGCCTAGTCCTAGTGTTGTTCAGTAACTGTGACATCTACCCCAACAGTCATGTATACATCTGCAATCATTGAGACTATTGATTGGACCCAATCAGAAAATTTCCACCTATCCTAATGATGATGTTGGACTAGGGTAGCAAGGGCTAAGCATTAACATTGACTCTAGGGGCCCACAGTTCAGCCACATGCAAATTTTACATTACCCTCATTCACAAATTTACTTATGCTTTATATAATATTAAACTAGTTTGTTGAATGAATGATGAGATGTCTGTACTTAGTGAATCAAATGTATTGGACCAACTACAGCTCATATTGGGGGGTAAGTTGCCTTTGCCTGCTCAAGGGCCCACTGGGGGATTGACCTGCTCTGCTGTGGGCCAGTCTGAGCTTACTAGTGATAATTTTATATTTATTTATTTATGTTACTCACTTATATAGCGCCATTAA
Organism: Phyllobates terribilis; assembly: GCF_046119375.1. Taxonomy (NCBI): domain Eukaryota; kingdom Metazoa; phylum Chordata; class Amphibia; order Anura; family Dendrobatidae; genus Phyllobates; species Phyllobates terribilis. The sequence continues at coordinate 291,216,326 of NW_027362768.1, read as the reverse complement.
TTCCACAGCGCTTCACAGACATTATTGGCACAGTCCCCATTGGGGCTCACAATCTAGATTCCCTATCAGTATGTCTTTGTAGTGTGGGAGGAAACCGGAGAACCCAGAGGAAACCCTCACAAACACGGGGAAAACATACAAACTCCTTGCAGATGTTGTCCTTGGTGGGATTTACCCCTCTAAATGTAAAGTATACTGTAAAGAATATTACAGTCGCAGTATATTAATCTTCATATTTGCGTATACCTGCTTTAATCCGAGTGAGATGACCTAGAAAAGACCACTAATGAGATGCAGTAGTGTTGGATTACTGCAGTATACTGGGGATGCAAGTATTATAGTTAAAGGTCTTGTCATATATTAGCATTTACTGTGCAAACATGCATAAAAAGATGTACATGTTTTCTATGTTACTGAAACCCAAGGACAAGTGCCAGACTTTCGCAGATTTTTTTTTCTAAAGGTTTAGATGAATAAAGACATTAGTTGGGATCACAATAGAGGATAGGCCAGTATTTGGGGGATGTTCCATTCTGTATATTTGTCTTACTTTATTCATTTCACACAGCAGCGAAATGAGAAGCAAAACAATTTAGGGTTTACACACAAAACCTTATTACAGCTCCTGCGAGTTGTATAGAGCAATACTCAACTGCATGGAGCCTTACTGGACCTATCTTTTCTTTCCAGAACTATATAGAGACGTACAAAGGTTTTTTTTTTTTACAGATTTTGTATCAAATGGGTGTAGCATTCTCAACTGGTGCTTATAATAACAATATTATTAAGGAATTGTATGGCTTCCATACTCAGAGCACTTAAAGGGGTTGACCGGTCTTAAGCTACAAGTCTGCAGCCACTCTATGTGACAGCAGAATTGTGAATCCTCACATTGCGAATACTGCACGCCATAAGGATTCTCCGGCATTGGGAGCTGTAGGTGCGTGACCACAAGTATGTGACTTGCATATATATGTGGTCACGTGCCGACTAGTTGGTTCCAACTAGTTGGAAATAGTCTAGTTGGAATATTACCGAGAGCATGCAAATCGAATACTTGTGGTGACATGACCACCCACTCCCACTGGTCAGGGGCCTGTATAACTGATACATACCCTCCGTTCCCGGGTCTGAAACCAGTGAATCCCCGCAGCTCACAGTGCATTCACTGGGGGGATTCATAAGTCTGCAGTGACAGAGAGTGACTGCAGACTTATTGATTTGGACCAGACAATTACTTTAAGAATTTGACTTCAGTTGATTGGCCAACTACAGTCAGCCTAAAATTGTACGTGTTATTTCAATGGAGAATGGACGGACTGAATTCAAGACACCCATACAGCCACTTATGTTTGATTGGAGAAGTACAAATTCAGATTTCTGAGGATGGGCTGACAACCCACAGAGATTTCCTACATATCCCATCAAAACCAGCAATATTCAGGAATCTATGCTATGGCATTTACAACATACACAATGGCAGCTCCACCAGCTTATATATAAAATGACTTATTCTTAATATTTATAGTAAGAAAGTGAAAAAAATGGAAGAACGGTTATGTTTCGTTATCCCCTAAAATGCAGTGCATTTCAAAGAGATTTGTTATGTCAAGACAAAGTATATATTGTGCTCCATCTAATGAGAACTGGTGTTATTTTCCATGGACAATCACTATGTATAGGACTATGAAAATAGTTCTGTATAATGTGCTGGAAAAAAGATCACATTATAGTTTTGACAGATCTGACAATGGTCATAATTTTGGAATTTACCTTGTCCGTAAGCGTGGCGGTGTTAAGTGCCATCATAGCCATTTATGTCTCTTTTTAAGCTCCCATGCAGGAGAAAATACATGGCAGCCTATTACATAAGAAACACGTGTTGTGAATGGATGTGTCAGGTGCCCCAGAGCAAGAGCTGCTGTTAGTACCTCTACATCCAGGCTACTAGATCATGATAATAATTTTTTTTATTTATATGGCACCAATCTACTCAGTTCTTTACAATCAAAGAAAACATATACTGTATAAACAAAATCAGATATTACAGACTAACAAACTTAAAATGACAGGAGTGTCCACAAGAGCTTACAATCTATGAGGAACTAGAGCTGATAGAAGCGGTGAAAGTTTTTGTTCCTTTCCGTCTTCTATTAACAATTTCTAAACAGCAAGGTGGTACACAAAAAGCTACCTAAATCAATCATCCAGCCAAAGCCGATGTATGATCAGATATTAAGTACATATGAGTTCATGAAGTATTGGGTTGTGAATTGAAGGGATCCGGTTTGGTGGAATAATGCAAAATGAAGGGTGTTAAAGTTGGAGAGGGATTAGATTTAGGAATGTCAAATCACTGCCTAAAAGATGTGGTGTTAATGAACGATTAAAACTATGGATGTTTGGAATTAGTCTAACAGCCTGTGTAGCACATTTCAGAGAACTGGTGCAGCACGAGCAAAGTCTTGGAGACAGGATTTGGAAGTTCAAATTATAGAAGATGTTGGTCTTAGATGTGGTTTTAAAGCATAAGTAAAAATATGGATGTTTGTAATTAGTCTAACTTCTTGTATAGCACATTTCACAGAACTGGTGCAGCACGAGCAAAGTTTTGTAGATAGGATTTGGAGGTTTAAATTATAAAGGATGTTGATCTTAGAATTATTAGCAGAATATAGAGCAAAGGTAAGGTGGTAAACAAAGTGGAGGAAGAGGTGAAAAGTGGTGCAGCACTGTGGAGAGCATTATGGGTGAAAGTGATATGTTCATAACGTATTTTAAAGCGGATGGGTAACAAGTGCAATGACTGGCACAGGGTGGAGGCATCAGTATAGATGCTGGACAGAAAGAGGAGCTTGGATGCTGTATTCAGGATAGATTAGAAACAGAACGCATGGCATGGGGAAGACTGACTAATAATAATTTACGGTATTCAAAGGGGTTAGAAATCAAAGCAATAATTTTAGTTTTCCTCATATACACAGTTTGGAAAAAGGTGGATTTTTTAGATGTTTTCTAGGTGCATTCAAAGTGATTCAATATTAAAAGCAAAGGACAGATCTGAATCGAACATAACCTAACGGCAGTGACCATGCTGCCTGTGAGTTATGATCCTCACTTGTATTAATTAGGAATGAAATATTACAGCATTTGCTAAGGAATTGGATCCTTCACTAACATCTGTATTCATTGTAATTAACGTGGAGGAACTGCAAAACTTTAATTATGTTTTTATTAGAATCGTTCCCTGCAGTACAGATCTCAGCCCTGCAGACATCAATGTGATACCGTCTCCAAGTCAATGTGTCTATCAATGTGCTGCTGACAAAAGGCTGTCACTAATGCGGTCATAGTCTGCAGACCCTGAATAGCATTGCACCTATCAAGTCTAAAAGTGAAGTCTCCATTCTGAGACCTCACCATTTCTAATATACTGTGCCATTCAGACAAATGACAGATCTCTATCTATCAGCAGTTGCTGTATAAGAAAACTCCAAGATGTCTCTGTGTGCTTTTCTTATTATTCAGATATGCGAGCACATGCTATCAAAATGCTAATGAATATGAATGCCTGTCACCGGCGTCATTTCTCATCTGACTTAAGGTGAAGAGGGCATGGTGTCTCCTGCTCGTATTGTTTCAGCCACGCTGTTTCTCATCGTCTTTTCTTTTGTCTTGCACAGGATGCAGAAGAGGATTCCCCGGATTGTCTGAGAAGACAATGACGTAACCCTTACGCCAAACACTTGTCTTTGCTCCTTCTTTCTATCGCCTACGACCCTCTGGTGCAGTTTTTGCTGCTGTCCAAAACATCGTTCCATACAATTAATTGCTCTCCCATCCACTGCTGTTTTCCTTTGATCCTTGTCTGATTTGTCAAGAATACATCTTATAAATAAACATATCTTATTGGTTTTGCTATATATATATATACACCTGTAAATGAGATGCAATTGATAAAACACTTTGTTTGACTTTTGCATGTAATAAAGTCTGCCTACGTAATTCTGGATCCGTTCCTATTATGTTGTCTGCTGGACCATGCGATGAGTAGGAAATAATATATCCGCGGAGACGTCTGCTGTGGCCGCGTATAACATGGGTGCTTTGGCATGCGAGTGCCGCGCGCGAGGGTTAGCAGAGGAGAAGGGAATGAATGGGGTACGACGGATGCATGCGGAAAAATGAATGAGGCAGAGAGAGGGGAGAACGAGTGTGAGGAATGACGCAGTAAAGGGGGGGAGGTCACTGTACGACTCTCATTAACCCATTGCTTGCCACGTAATAAGACACTCCAAAAAAGGGAATTTAATACTGTACGTCTAGAAAATCTCTAGCGCTTAAAGGGTGGCAGACATGGGATCTATTCCCTTTGGGAAAATAGTCTGTTTTCGCTGCATGTATGATGAACGCTTGCAAATGTTGCAAAAAGAAAAATTACAATGTTCGGCATCATCCAGAAACGAACGGGCTTAATGTTTGTTTTTTTCTTCGTTCTTTCTGTGCAATGTCTTTATTTCCTTTTTAAAATTCTCACTCTTTCTTTCTGTCCATCCCTCTCTCTCCCCTTATGTATTTATAGCTCTCTCTCTCCCTCACTCCCACTCACTCCCCCCCTCTCCACCTTCTCAGCCCCTGATTGGTTTGCAACCTGTGTGCCACTGACAGACAAATTCTTGATACGGGAGAGATAGAGAAGACAGAAGGGATAGGGAAACTGAACAGGTTAAAAGAGAGGAGATAAGGGAGGGAAAAAAAAAAGAATAAGAATTCGGAACGAAGAAAAAAAAAGAGGCAGCAGAACCTGAGATCCGCACTTGTACCTGTGAGACCGACCCGTCCAAGTCACCCTGAGACTGCGAGCAGCACCTTGACCTACTCTACCTGTAGAGACGCACAGCTGGCTGCTTGTCTGTAGGTGCCACGCAGCTGCCAAGACCAGAGTGCTAGAGCAGGTAGGTACCTATGGAGCTAACACTGACCTGCACTGGGAGAATGCAAGAGATTTACCTGTCTGCCAGACAACACCTGCAAGTGGTGTAACTATTCATGCCAAATAATGATGGAAAGAACTCTATTCTTTCTGTATCTGCAGACAATCCCTCCACAGTGAGTGATATATATATCATTCCTATTTTTTCCACCATGCATCTGCATTGAAAAGTCAAGGGCTAGCCGTGACATCTATTTCTATCCATTTCTATTTCCCTTTCGCAACTTGTATAACTGCGTGTCATTGTTGTCCACAACAGATCGTGTCATTAATGCAGAATATTTGCATCTCCCTTCATGTCACAATTGTGCAGAAATGACTTTACCCCCTTGTCGTACATAATCCATACTAACATTGTATAGGTTAATTTCTGTATAATGAAGTTGTACATGAATCTCTTTATATTACTACTATCTCGGTGGATCATTATGTGTTACTTTGTTCCTTCGCATATATTGCTCAGTGTGTCTGCGTCATCAAGTAATTCTCTTAGTCACTGTCCTTGATTGTTTCTTTTTTTTGTGCCTTTATTATTTTCTTTTTCAGTGCATTTTATTGTTTTGCTTATGTCACTTTATATGACGCCGTCCTCATTCTCTGCCTCGTACAATAGGTTTTGCAAGTCTACAAGAGTTAACACAAGTAAGGAAGTTAATTATCAGTGTCCAGGCACACGGTGGCACAGAACATAGGACTTAGTGATGTATGTGAACTTACTGATAAAGAATAAAAAGAAATACAAAAGAATAATATTTACCCTCACAACATTACAAGGCATCTATATTAGTTAAAACCTCTGCTTTGGAAGACAGATTTTTGTAGCAAAAACTGTAATAATGATAATGAACTCAAATTAGAAATAGTCACAGGAAATAAAAAATTTTTATGACTTCACTTTTTTAAAGTTTAAGCACTAGTGATGAGCGAGTATGCTCTGTTAACCCTTTCGGCGAGCATGTTCGGGTGCTCGCCGAGTATCTTCAGCGTGCTCGGTTGTTATGTTTTAGTCAGTCCGTGCTCATGATTTTAATCTGTTTGACAGCTTTAATACATGTGAGGAATGCCTAAGAAACAGGCATTCCTCACATGTATTAAAGCTGTCAAACAGTCGCAAATCATGCGCACAGCATGACTCAAACATAACACACGAGCACGCTGAAGATACTCCGTAAACACCCGCGCATGTTCGGAAATCTCGATTAACGAGCATGCTCGCTCATCACGATTAAGCACCTAACTATTTATCATTTTCTAAGAGAAGAGGGATTTTAGCAAAGGAAAAGTTTATGTAGAGTAAAAGTCCTTTATTTCAACACCAATGGGACCTGGGTTGAATTATCTGGATTATTGAATGCTCAAAGAAAAAAATAGGAAATTTGTAGTCATGAGAAATTCCACATTATATTGGAACCAAGTGCTGGATTATCAGATTTGTTATGCTATCAGATGCCATTGTTTTAGCTGTAGTATTAGGGCTCAGTCAAACGGCCGTATAAACCGGAACGGGATCGGAGCGCAGTTCAGGGACTGGTCGACAGCTCTTCCAACCCGAGCATGATAGCTGCATAGAAATATATGAAGCTGTCACGCTCGGGTTGGGAGAGCCGCCGACCAGTCCGTGTATTGTGGTCTGATCTTTCTCTGATTTATACAGCCGTCTGACTGTGCCCCTAGACTTGGAGTTTGAGTAGTTCACATGGTATTATGAGAATATCTACCCACCTTTGACATATTATAATAAAAGTAAAAAAAAACAACTTACCTTAAACTCATTTTTTTTATTAAACCAAATTAAAACATCAAGGAAAATAGGGAATATTTTCTTTGGAGATATTAGGGAATGATTTCCCTATTCGTTTTGGCTTAATCTGATTCCAGCTTTGATCTTAAAAAATATACGGACTAGCACATTTCCCATATGTGCTATATCAGGGGCCTAATGGTGAACATTACAGCTGAAAACACAGGCATCAAAATTGATTTGGGAACTGTTGGCAGTCTTATCCTCCATAATAGCTTTTCTCTAGAACATTACTCTTTCTTTTTAATTATTTACCAGTGAAATTCATGAGGCCTTCATTCAACTACTAACATCATCTCTATAGCAACCAATATAACCCAAGAGGAAAGCCATATTTGAGGTTGTTTGGCCCATTGTGCTGACAAATGGCATTTAGTGAAAGGGCAGCTTATTTTGTGTTAATGCTTTCTTACAGTGTTAGAATAAAAACTTTTACCCTCTCTTAATATTGGTTATGGATGACTTCAAGTCCATAATTGGACTCACAATTAAAATTTTTGTTTTGGGTTTAATATGAAATGTAAACCACACACCTGAACCAGAGATCCCAAGACGGGTAATTTAAGACCCCTATTCACATTAGATTAAGATTGTCCAAACTCACAGCTTTCAACAAAAATGGCCAAATATCTATATGCACTGGGACTCCCAACTTTCCCCCGATAGATGGTATAATGGGAGAGAAGTTTAAACATTGGACATGTTTAATTGCCTGATTCTTTTGTCCTCCCTAAAGATAAACCACCTCCACAGATGAGATACATACGCATTAACATCAGCCAAACATGACGATATCAATCGGTTTGGCCAACAGTCTAATGTTTATGGGGGCCACAGAAAGATGACTGTCGGGAGAGCTACGAATTCGGCATGTCCAAATTTGGCCAGACGGTTCATTTGTTCTCCTGAAGATAAGTCAGACATATCTGGGGGCAGCTCCAACACAGGAAGGAAGAGCTCTTGTGTACGGGAGAGCCAGCCAAGGTGGCTGCCGGCTGAACCATCGTTTTACCAACAGCCATCTAATGTGTATGGCAAGTTTTACTCTTCTCTCCCCATACACATGTTGGTTCGTCATATGGATAGGAGGTTAGTAGATTGTCAGCCAGACTATTCACCTGATGCTAATCTGATCTGAATGACCACTTTCACAACAGGGATGTTGGTACATTACACTAGCCATATCAGTGTGAAAGTAGCTGGTCTAGAGGGATCCTTAACATCTAGCAGTTACATCTCAACCCAACCAAACTCAAAGTGTGGAGATTTCACCAATTTAGGATACACTAGGTAACTGCTCTCCTCCAAATTAAAGATGTCCGAGTGCATGAAGAGAAGCTAATTAACCGAATCTGCTAATCTGGTTGAAACCACCAGAGACTGAACCACCAAAATGGCATACTTTATTACGTAGACATGGGGTTATATAGTATTCTACTTCTAGGTGGGATTAGTAAAATTCATTGTTCTTTTTGATAACTCGGCACACTGCAATTTGCTCATCCATGTATCTCTTGGTCTGAGTAACGCCTTAGGAATTCCGATGGGAGTTCGTCTCTCAGCGCCATCTTTGCCAACTCGACATGAATCTCTCTGTTATCAGCCATGCACATGCATACGTCATTCCCAGGAAATAATTTAGTTGTTCATGTCTACAAATAAGAACAGAAGCTGTTAGTTATATATTCATTAACTATTAACATAATCCATGTGCATATACACATTTGCATACATACATACACATAGATTATTCCATCATCTCTTTATTAATTCACACTGATTAGGTAATCTATTAAAAGAAACTAATTGATTTTCTATAATATATATATTTTACCTTGACAGACCCCCCCCTAAAATCAATTATTTGCTTTTAATATCCATATGCTAAAAAGCAGAGGGGGAGAAGGAATTGACCCTATGTTAAGGCTATTCTGGAACACTACGATGTGACGGGCACCCCGTCTCTTTTAGATGGACCCACCAACGTTCCTAAATCTAACTCAAACGAAGACCTACAGGAAAGGGATGGAGACCCTAAAAGATCTAGGGACTGGGTAATCGAGGGCCACCGCTAACACAGAAATATGGATATTAACTTTACAAACTCATTTACTTCCGGTAATCTCTCTGGTTCAACACCTTTGTTCTAAGGGGAACTGTTTGTTCATAGGCCTCTTCATTAGATTCTTTGGACAAGACGCTGACAGGTACTGCTGCATCTACTGTTTTGGCAATTAACCTCTTGACACAGGGAGTCACACAGATAAGCAATACATTAATTAGAATTATCACATTTAGTAAAATAATTCCCCCTTGGATTAAACAACTCTTCCAATCTCTCATCCAAGAAAAATATTTATCCCAGGGATCAGTCACACCTGAATTCCTTTCCAGTTCTTCACTTAAATCTGTCAATTTTTTGAGAGCCTTAGTAACTTCCCTGTGGGGCCGGTATTGTCTGGGATATACAGTAAGTACAACAATGCTCACCTATCATTTTGCATACCCCTCTTTTTTCTGCAAGTAACATATCCAGAGCTATTCTGTTTTGGAAGGCCATGGTAGATGTGGGTGCTAGTTGGTCAGCTATCCCTTGTAAGGCATCTTTGGTGTAATTGACAAATCTTTATTGGTTATAATATGTATGTAATTTATCCAATCTACGTTCTTGTTAACGGTTATTATGGGTATTATGGCCTCAAATCCTGCCTTCACTTGGTCTCAGGCCTTGAATTCGTCTGGCACCCCCCTAGGCACTCCGAGAACATCAATATATATATGTGGGTCAAAACTGCCTTTGGGGTTAACTTTTCTCTTGGCCCTGTATGTACCTGCAAACGCAGCCTTTATTTCCTCTTTGGATTCCTGGGACTCAGATATAAGGTAAACAGACATTATTGCTTTAGTTAAGGCACATTCCCCAGTCGTAGTCACCTGTGTTCCACCCAACAGCACCCCAGTAATCACATTTTTGTCCCCAGTAATTGTCAGTGACACAGATATATTGGTCAGCGTCCACCCACAAAGCTCTTAACCAGTCACTACTCAATCTCTCATACCCCCTAAAAGATACTATCCCACAGTAATCAAATTGGAAAGTCACCACATTCAAGGAAGTGTTGTACCAGAAAACTGAAATATCATTCTCTTTAGTAATAATTGCTTGGAATGTACGTGTTACCATAACAAAGGCTTCCCCCATAGCTCCCGTCATCAGAAAGAGGAGCATCAGGGTTGTGGGTCTGAGACTGCCTTCTTGCAATGGGATGCGTGGACCCATGATGTTCGGCCTTCGACCTTCACAGCCTTAGGTGATGTAAGCAACACTTGGTAGGGCCCTTCAAATCTGGCATACAGTGTGCCTCGCACATGATTCTTTATCTAGACAAAATCTCCAGGCTGGATGCTGTGAGTACCTGGTTCAAGATCTGAGTCAGGAATAGAAGAGTACACTGTAGCATGTGTTAGTTTTAACTTTTTAGCAAGTCCGACAACAAAATTCACATGCTTATCATTCTCTGAACTAAGCTGTTGTGGGTAATATCGACCCATTCTAGGTGGCCCCCCAAACAAGATCTCATATGGTGTGAGCCTTGTGGGTTGTCTCGGGGTATTTCGGACTGAGTATAGGGCAAAAGGCAACACCTCCGGCCATGGAAGTGACAATTCTTACTGGCTTCAAGAATTTTGTTTTTCAAAGTGCCATTCATCCTTTCAACTTTGCCACTACTTTGAGGATGATAAGGAGTATGCAGGCCTAAATCCACCCCAATCATCTCCCAGATTGATTTGGTAACTTCTGCAGTGAAGGCGGGTCCTTGATCACTTTCAATCACTTCTGGAATCCCGAATCTGCAGATAACTTCTGCCAGAAGCCTTTTCACTGTAGTTCTAGCGGTCATGTTGGCTACTGGGTATGCTTCTGTCCAGCCGGAAACCATATCCACCACCACCAGAACATATTCATATCTTCCACTCTTGGGTAATTGCATATGATCAATTTGGATTCTCTGGAAAGGATACTGTGATTTTGCCAGTTTCTTCTTTGGCACATGTTCTGTTCTTCCGGGATTACAAGTGCGACAAATCTCACTCTCCTAGTATAGTTTGTAGCAAGAACTGAGATCTCGAGTGCAATATAGAGTTTATTGATAGCTGAAATCATCTGATTCTTCCCTCTATGCACCTTTCCATGAGCCCACTGAACCACTGCAGGATACAGTGCTCTTGGCAGACATATTCTTCTTCCCACTCTCCAGATTCCGTCATTACAAAACGTTCCTCCCTGTCCGATCCATCCTTGTTTTTCTTCTTCCGTTACCGCATTCTGTCGGTCCACTAAAGTTCTGTGTGCCGGATTCTCCTCCAGTCTTTGCTCCTCTTCATATTCCTCCTCTTCTTCTTCCAACCCCAAATTTCTCATTCCCGTTTCTTCCTCATCCCCTCGTTGTCTCTGACTTCTGGTGAGCACAAACACCTCCGTACCCTCCGACACCTCTGCTTCCTCTGGAAATATTGGTTCCATAGCTGCTGCTTTTGCTGTAATGTCAGCCAGATGATTCCCCTTGGCTTACTCTGAATTCAGTTTCCCATGAGCCTTAATTTTGATTACAGCCTCTTGCCTAGGTAACTTCAGACCTTCTAGCAAACTTCTCACTGCCGCTGCATTCTGGATTGGATCTCCACTGGCTGTCTTGTAGCCCCTCAGGGCCCATATCAGGCAAAAGTTGTGGGTAATCTCGAATCCGTACCTCAAGTCCGCGTACAGTACAGACCAAAAGTTTGGACACACCTTCTCATTTAAAGATTTTTCTGTATTTTCATGACTATGAAAATTGTACATTCACACTAAAGACATCAAAACTATGAATTAACACAAGTGGAATTATATACTTAACAAAAAAGTGTGAAACAACTGAAAATATGTCTTATATTCTAGGTTCTTCAAAGTAGCCACCTTTTGCTTTGATGACTGCTTTGTACACTCTTAGCATTCTCTTGATGAGCTTCAAGAGGTAGTCACCAGAAATGGTCTTCCAACAATCTTGGAGGAGTTCCCAGAGATGCTTAGCACTTGTTGGCCCTTTTGCCTTCACTCTGCGGTCCAGCTCACCCTAAACCATCTCGATTGGGTTGAGGTCTGGAGACTGTGGAGGCCAGGTCATCTGGCGTAGCACCCCATCACTCTCCTTCTTGGTCAAATACCCCTTGCACAGCCTGGAGGTGTGTTTGGGGTCATTGTCCTGTTGAAAAATAAATGATGGTCCAACTAAACGCAAACCGAATGGAATAGCATGCCGCTGCAAGATGCTGTGGTAGCCATGCTGGTTCAGTATGCCTTCAATTTTGAATAAATCCCCAACAGTGTCACCAGCAAAGCACCCCACACTATCACACCTCCTCCTCCATGCTTCACGGTGGGAACCTGGCATGTAGGGTCCATCCGTTCACCTTTTCTGCGTCGCACAAAGACACAGTGGTTGGAACCAAAGATCTCAAATTTGGACTCATCTGACCAAAGCACAGATTTCCACTGGTCTAATGTCCATTCCTTGTGTTCTTTAGCCCAAACAAGTCTCTTCTGCTTGTTGCCTGTCCTTAGCAGTGGTTTCCTAGCAGCTATTTTACCATGAAGGCCTGCTGCACAAAGTCTCCTCTTAACAGTTGTTGAAGAGAAGTGTCTGCTGATAGAACTCTGTGTGGCATTGACCTGGTCTCTAATCTGAGCTGCTGTTAACCTGCGATTTCTGAGGCTGGTAACTCGGATACACTTATCCTCAGAAGCAGAGGTGACTCTTGGTCTTCCTTTCCTTTGGCTTTCCTCATGTGAGCCAGTTTCTTTGTGCTCTTGATGGTTTTTGCAACTGCACTTGGGGACACTTTCAAAGTTTTCCCAATTTTTCGCACTGACTGACCTTCATTTCTTAAAGTAATGATGGCCACTCGTTTTTCTTTACTTAGCTGCTTTTTTCTTGCCATAATACAAATTCTAACTAGTGTTGAGCCACCCCCGTAGTGTTCGAGTTCGGTTCGGTTCGTCGAACAGCCGTGTGTTCGCCGAACTGTTCGTCGAACTGTTCGTCGAACACCTTCGAACACCGTTAAAACCAATGGCAGGCAAACAAAAACACATAGAAACACATAGAAAACACCTTCAAAGGTGTCCAAAAGCTGACAAACTGCTCAGAAGACATAACTAACACATGGAAAAGTGACAAGTACATATAGTCATGCGAAAATAAAAGAGGTGGAGGAGTAAAAGGAGGGGGAGACACAGATATAGGCATGTCATGCCCTTCTAAAATCCAAAAAGTGAGAAGCCGACACGGCCAGTCCGCTCCTGCCCGTGCCACCTCCGTGTCGCCGGGTTTGTGCCAGAGCCGCGGTGAACCCTGATGGCCAGCCCCCCTCTCCCAATACTGGTGCCTGTCCGCTGGTGGGTCGAGCGAGCCCCCCTGTGGTGGAGGCAGCTCTAAGCTTTTTAATTTAAATTGTCTCTCTAATTTGAATGAATACACTTTAAATCCATTTACAAGGATCTATTGGAGGGCAAGTCTCATGCCAGCAGCCGCGTAATTCCAGCTCCAGTAGCGTCCACTAAAGCTGCTGCAGTTAAAAAGCTTTTATAAGGATCGAGCTCGGCTGTCCACCGCAAGGCATCCTACTGCCAGTCCCAGCCCCTATGCCTTGGGGTGCCTCCTGATGCTCTTCACTGAGTATCCCGTGGTCCCGAAGCATTTCCTTTGAAAAAATGAAGTGTCCAAACTACAGGTGGTGTAGCTTGCTTAACAGCCGGGATAATCCGCTGACTAGCAGACCCTGCTACTAGGCACAAAGTATTTCCTGGGCTAGATGCAGTTAAAAATTTGTAATTAGATACTCTCGTTGGATGCTGAGAAAGCATTCCATAGAGTCTCCTGGCACGCCATATATGATTCTCTTAAAAAGCTTGGGGTAGGGGTCTAGGGGACCCTTTTATAGCCAAAATCACGGCCCTGTATCGCAATACGTCACCTAGGCTGAAGATAAATGGAACTGTAGCACCCTGAGGGCTCGGTTGCTACAGAGGTATTGCACCTCACCCAGAGGTGTGATATCTCACTCTCAGGTAAGGATGTAGTGTGGATCAGGACCCGACACCTGCATGCATTACACCACATTGCCGTGGGGCAGGGCGACCAATATGCCCCTGAGATGGGCACGACGGTCCCTGTCCCTGGCTGGAGTGGGGGGAGGGAACACTGAGGAAGGGGAACCCTGTAGTGCAGGAGCAGGGAGGAAGCAGTTCCTGGGTGCATTGAGAAGGGAGTATAAAAGGTGGGCACCATCTTAGTTCAGTGCAGAGAAGTCTGAGCAGAAGTGGCAGGGAGCAGGGGCTCTGCATGAGCTCTGCTCCGGAGGCGGGCCTAGTAACAGAGGCCCAGGCCTGGAAGAGGGAGAAGGAAGGAAGAGGAGCGGAGAAGGCTCCAGGAACGAGGAACGAAGGGATCTCAGGGGTGCGGACGGGCGAGTCGCCACCGCACGCCAGAATCCACCTGCGTGGAGGGGTCAGGCCAAAGGGGGAGACCGGTCCCCGAAACTAGTGGAGGCAGGAAACGACCCTCAGCTAGAAACAGGAGGCTGTGACATTTTATGTGGCACAGCACCTCGCTACACCCGCTAGGAAGGCACCACATAGGGTCAGGGAAACTGGCGCCAAGTTTACCAAGAGGAGGCCCGAGGCAGCCGGACAGAAGGGTTGGTAAGAAAGGCCAGACAAAGGACACACAAAGGGGGTCCTGTGAAGCGCTCCAAAGTTATCTGGGAGTTGTCTGAGCCCCTCACCTGGTGAGCACAGTACGACGTGGGCAGCCATTACCTGCAGACGTGGTCTGGATAATAAGAACTGTGAGTAAAGGCCCTGGACTGCATCACTGACTCCATGTCATTACTGCTGCTGCCCTGCACCATCACCCCCATCCTCCGCATACACTGCCCTGAGGCTATACTCCTCCCGTGGGGAGTTATGCTACGCTCTGCTGCACCCACAACACCAGCCTCAGCGGTCTGCCCTGGAGCGGCGGTTCACTCTGACCGCAATCCACGGGTGGCGTAGTCGGACATTTAAACATCAAAACCACATAAATAGTTCCGCCACTGGTTTGACCGCCCTGAGCCACGGAACCGGGTTGCCGCCACGGAGACTACAACCACCAGCATCCACCAAAAAGGGTCCGGCTCCAGGTGTCCCAAGGCCCAGGGGGCGCGTCAGAACATTTTCATCACCTTTCACAATCACCAATGGGACAAGGCAGGGATGTTCTCTGTCCCCTCTCTTATACATCCTAGTGACGGAGCACCTGCTCTCATCAATTCGCCATAACCCCAATATTAGGTGGATTGAGGTGGGAGGCACCGAGTACAAGTGCTCTCTATTTGCTGATGATGTCCTAGTATATATCACTCAATCACATATATCCATCCATGCTGTTATGGCTGAAATAGATCACTTTGTTACATGGTCAAATTTTAAAATCAATGCAGCGAAGTCTGAGGCCCTCGATGTCTCCCTCCCCAAATCCATATAGGATTCCATCCAGTCCAACTTTCCCTTTGCCTGGCCCTCACAGGGTATCAAATACTTAGGAATTCCTATTCATAGAGACCTCTCCCATCTATGTTATCTTAATTTTGGGCCCTTTATTGAACAACTCCATACAGACCACGGTTGGCAAGTTAGAACTGTAAGATTCACTACGTGAACCACTGGTGTTTTGTGGAAAAGCACATGTACACTGTGTTCCAAATTATTATGCAAAAAGTGTTTAGGAGTAATAAGGGAAGAATTTGTTTGTTTGTCAGTTAAACTCATTGATGGTGATGTGTGTCAGGGCTCTTTATATCACTGTAAGCAATTGCAGACACCAGTGCTAATTAGTTTGTCAGGTGTGTCCAATGAAAGGCAAGACTACTTAAGAAGGCTCTCTCACATTATTCAGCAGCCTACATTTTCTGCCAAAATGGGAAAGAAAAAGGATGTGTCGGCTGCTGAGAAGCAACAAATTGTGGAGTGTTTAGGTCAAGGCATGACTACAATCAACATTGTGCGATGATCAGGATGAAGTGTCTTGGCAATCAAGAAGTATGTAGCTGATTCACAGTACACACGTGTGCGTGCTGATAAGGGCAAATTGAGGACTCTTTCCTACAGGCAATTACGTCAGGTTGAAAGAGCAGCGGCAAAAAAGCCTTGTCATAGCAGCAGACAAATTTTTGAAGCTGCTTGTGCCTCCAACATCCCCCGAACAACAAGATGCAGGGTCCTTCAGAGGTTTGCAGCTGTGCATACGCCATCCTGTCGACCTCCTCTATCCACTTCACACAAGCAGAAACGGCTCCAGTGGGCCAAACATTACATGAAGACTGATTTCAAAACTGTTTTGTTCACGGATGAGTGCCGTGCAGCGCTCGATGGTCCAGATGGATGGAGTGGAGGATGGCTGGTTGATGGACACCCCACGCAAACACGGCTACAGCGCCAACAAGGAGGAGGTGGAGTAATGTTTTGGGCTGGAATCATGGGGAGAGAGATTGTCGGCCCCTTTAGGATCCCTGAAGGCGCTAAAGATGAACTCCATAATGTATGTGGATTTTCTCAAACAGCACTTCCTGCCATGGTTCAAGAAGAAGAACCGTGTATTTCACAGCAAGATCATTTTTCTGCATGATAATGCACCATCTCATGCTGCACATAAAACATCTGCATCTCTGGCTGATATGGGCATAAAAGGGGACAAACTTATGGTGTGACCCCCATGCTCCCCTGACCTCTACCCCATTCAGAACCTTTGGAGCATCATTAAAAGGAGTGTCTATGATGGCGGGAGGCAGTTCACATCTAAGCAACAGCTCTGGGAGGGTATTCTGTCCTCATGCAAAACAATTGAAGCAGAAACCATCCAAAACCTGACAAATTCAATGGACGAGAGAGTTCAGAAGCTCCTTTCGAACAAGGGGTCCTATGTGAAAATGTAACATCACCTAGAATAAAGTTTTGAGTTGAAAACTGTTTGATTTCAGTTTCTAACAACCTGCTAATGCTTATAATTTCAAAAATGACCATTTTTTGGTCTTTATTAAAATGAAAAGGTTGATCGAAAAGTTTGGGGGATCTAAGAGTGTGGCAACCCAGTAGTCATGATTACTTCGAATTCTGACAATATGAGGGTCATGCTGCAGGTAGTGCAGCAAGAAGGCACTTATGTGTCTTGCGCATCTCGGAGCCCCAAAATTATTTTCCGGGCTAGATGCAGCTAAAAATTATTTTTAATTTTAAATCTGGTGGAGCTTATTATAGATGGCCTAATAGGATCAGTGCTGCACACTGCTACAAAGCCCAAATTATTTTCCAGTCAAGATACAGATAAACATGATTAGTAATTTGAAAGCTTAAAACGGTTGGTAGGGTGATTTTAAACAATCATCAAGCTTTTACTCTCCCCAGGATGACACAGGGGTAGAAAAGTCGTTTCGGATCCATGATTTGTTCATCTTTATGAACGTGAGTCTGTCTACATTATCAGTGGAGAGCCGCGTGCGCTTATCTGTCAGCACACCACCAGCAGCGCTGAACACACGTTCAGACAGAACGCTGGCTGCGGGGCATGACAAGATCTCCAAGGCGTAAGTGGCTAGCTCCGGCCATTTATCCAGATTGGAAGCCCAAAAAGAGCAAGGGTCCAGTGACACAGTCGTGGCTTCAATGTTTACTTGGAGATACTCCTGTACCATCGTCTCTAGGCGTTGACTATGTGTCAGACTTCTTGTCTCCTGTGGCCTTGCAAAGGATGGGCTAAAAAAGTAGTGAAATGATTCCGCAAAATTGATGTTACCACCAGATACTGTGGTTCTGTTACGGTTTGAGTGCTGAACACTTGACGGTCCCACGGTTGGCAAGTTGGAACTGTGAGATTCACTACGTGCACCACTGGTATTTTGTGGAAAAGCACATGTAAGATTCTGCAACAGTCTCTGCTGATACTCCTGCATGCGTGCATCCCTTTCTATGGCAGGAATAATTTCTGCAAATTTACTTTTGTACCGGGGATCTAACAGTGTGGCAACCCAGTAGTCAGGATTATTTCTAATTCTCACAATTCGAGGGTCATGTTGCAGGTAGTGCAGCAAGAAGGCACTCATGTGTGTTGCGCATCCAGGAGCACCAAGTCCCTGTTGTGTTGGTGGCGAGGTAACAATCATGCTTCCTTCCTCTGTCCTCTCCCCCCAACCTCGCACAACAGAAATGTGATCAAGGTCTCCCTCATCTGATGAGTCTTCCATCAGTTCGTCCTCCACTTCTTCCTGGGCTCCTGCACCTTCCTCACTAGTTTGGCTGCTACCATGCGCCCTGGTAAAACCATCTCCCCCACCCTCACATGCCTGCCGCCTTGGTGCTGCCGACCGTCTGGACCTTGCAGATGTTAGCCCTTCCGCATACAACTCCTCCTCCTCTACTTCCTCCACCTCCTCTTGTGCCACCACCTGACTCCGAATTCTGTTTAACATGTGCTCCAGCATGTAAATCACCGGAATAGTCATGCTGATAATGGCATCGTCAGCACTAAACATCTTCGTCGCCATTTCAAAACTGTGCAGAAGGGTGCATAGGTCCCTGATCTGAGACCACTCCTCCAGCGTGATTTGCCCCACCTCTGAATCTCGTTGGCCCAGGCTATACGTCAGAACGTATTGCACCAGGGCTTGTCGGTGCTGCCACAGTCGCTGCAACATGTGCAGAGTTAAATTCCACCGGGTAGGCACATCGCATTTTAGCCGGTGAAGTGGCAGGCCCAACGACTTCTGTAGAGATGTAAGTCGCTGAGCTGCGGGATGCGAACGGCGGAAGTGAGCACACAGCGACCGTGCCCTCTGCAGAAGGCCATCTAGTCTGGGATAGTGGGCTAAAAATTGCTGGACAACCAGGTTCAACACGTGAGCCATACAAGGCACGTGTGTGACATTGCCCCGGCGAAGGGCCGCACCCAGGTTTGCAGCATTGTCGCACACGGCCTTCCCTGGTTTCAGGTCCAGTGGAGACAACCATTCATGAAATTGGTTCTCCAGAGCTGACCACAACTCCTCAGCTGTGTGACTCACATTTCCCAGACATTTCAATGTAAAAACCGCCTGATGACGTTGAGCCCTACTGCCAGCATAGTAAGGAGGTGTGCAGGATCCCTTCTGCGCAGTTAGAAAGCTTGTGGCATGACCAGACAGGCTTTGGGTGCAGGTGGAAGACCGAGAGGAGGTTGAGGAGGCAGAAGCAGTGGAGGAACTTTGACATAAAGAGGATTGACGCACAACTCGTGGGGACGGCAAGACTTGGACAGCAGCCCCTTGTCCTGCTGTCACCATAGTTACCCAGTGCCCAGTCAGCGACATGTAACGCCCCTGTCCATGCCTACTCGTCCAAGTGTCTGTGGTGAAATGCACCTTGTCACACACAGAGTTTCTCAAAGAAGCGGTGATGTTGTGTGCGACATGCTGGTGGAGCGCAGGCACACCTTTCTTTGAGAAGTAGTGCCGACTGGGCATCTGGTACTGGGGCACTGCGACGGACATAAGGTCTCGAAAATCCTCTGTGTCCACCAGGCGGAAAGGCAGCATTTCTGTAGCCAAGAGCTTGCAGATGGTGAAATTCAACCTCTTAGCTTTCTCATGGCTAGGAGGAAATGGTCTTTTACTTGTCCACATCTGAGGGACAGAGGGCTGGCTATTGTGCTTAGACGGGGTTGATAAGGGTGTCCCCGGCAAACTGCCGGTCTGTGAGGAAGATGCAGGCGGACATGTTAGGTTGCCTTGATCCAAAGGTGGTGCTATCGATGTCGGACAGCGCTCAACACCAGCTGGTGTTACCACCTCCAAAGAAAATGATGACCTGCCAATCACGCTGGCTGTTGCGGGTAAAGAGGTGGCAGGTCTGCGCCCCAAAACAGGTGTGACTGCTGTCCCCCCAGTCACAGAGGATGAAGAGGCCGCGGATGCACAAGATATGGCAGACGGTGGTTGGCCCGGCCGGCTAGGCCGCATTGTAGCACACTGAGCTTCCCACTGCAACTTATGCTTCATGTCCATGTGCCGGTTCATGCATGAAGTACTCAAACTATGTATTTTTTGGCCTCTACTTAGCTTTTGCTGACAAATGTTACAGATAACACGAGTTGGGTCATCTTTATCGATCTGAAAAAATGCCCAGGCTATGCAAGGCTTAGCACCCATGCGACCTGAAGAGCCACCACGACTTGTGGTGAGAGGCAGAGTTGTGTTTGAGGATGCAGTTGTTGACGTGCTTCCAGTACTACGTCTCTGTCCAGGAAGGCGCAACCTGACCTCGTCGTCACTAGCATCTTCCTCCACCTCCTCTGCTGACCTCATCTCTTGGCTGACTGTGGGTTGACAGTAAGTGGGATCTCCAACCTCATCATCATCACCCTGTGTGTTATCACACCCGTCGTCCTCAGAGCCAACCTGTTCCTGCCCTGACAAAAAACTAAAGTTGTCGCTCCAATCAGGTATTTGAGTCTTATCATCATCTTCCTCATTGTCTCCACCAACAGGAGTTACAGTTTGGGAATGAGGGTCTACATTATGGTCAGAACCTTCTGCGTCTGGTCCTGGATCCGACTCATAAAGATTCTGGGCATCAGTGCAGATCATTTCCTCGTCTGGATTCACAGAAGCGCTGGAGTCGACCTCTGATTCCCAGGCTATAGTATGAGTAAACAGCTCTGCAGACTCAACCATCTGTTCTACCTCATACTCAGACGGGCAGCTGGAGATTTGGGAGCTGTGAGGAAGCAAGTGCGATTTGGGTGACACCTTTGAGGACTGGAGTATTTGTGATGTTGAAGTTGATGTGGAGGAGAGCCCACTTAAAGGAGCACTTGATATCCGTTGAAGCACCTGCTGTTTTTGTGCCTCATCTGGAATTTGTAGCGATTGGCGTGGCCGTAAGAAAGGGATCTTATCACATTGTCCGCTAAAAGAAGTAGACATTTTAGTTTGGCTGGAAGATGGTCTTTCTTCTGCAGATGTTACTGTTGCTTTAACACCTACCCCACGGACACAACCTTTTTTCCCCTTCCCAACACGCCTATTCCCCTTTCCACCAGCAGCAGGCCTTTTTCCACTCATTTTGGTGGTTAACTAATTCACAACTCTGGAGTTGTTTGCACAAAAAAACAATGGATGGTAACCGAGCAGAGCTGAGTGGCCAAACTGTGGTATTAGGCCAAAACTATTGGCTGGGTTAGATGCAGAAAAAAATATATTCAGTTTGCAACCTGATGGAGGTCAGTATAGATGGACTAATAGAGAAAGTCCGACACACTGCTACAAGGCCAAATATTTTTTCAGAGGTAGATGCAGAAAAAAATTATATTCAGTTTGCAACCTGATGGAGGTCAGTATAGATGGACTAATACAACAAGTCCCACACACAGCTAGAAGCCCAAATATTTTTTCAGAGGTACTGTAGATGCAGATACAAATTATTTTTAATTTGCAGCCTGATGGAGGTCAGTATAGATGGACTAATACAACAAGTCCCACACACAGCTAGAAGCCCAAATATTTTTTCAGAGGTACTGTAGATGCAGATAAAAATTATTTTTAATTTGCAACCTGATGGAGGTCAGTATAGATGGACTAATACAACAAGTCCCACACACAGCTAGAAGCCCAAATATTTTTTCAGAGGTAGATGCAGAAAAAAATATATTCAGTTTGCAACCTGATGGAGGTCAGTATAGATGGACTAATACAACAAGTCCCACACACAGCTAGAAGCCCAAATATTTTTTCAGAGGTACTGTAGATGCAGATACAAATTATTTTTAATTTGCAACCTGATGGAGGTCAGTATAGATGGACTAATACAACAAGTCCCACACACAGCTAGAAGCCCAAATATTTTTTCAGAGGTAGATAAAGAAAAAAATATATTCAGTTTGCAACCTGATGGAGGTCAGTATAGATGGACTAATACAACAAGTCCCACACACAGCTAGAAGCCCAAATATTTTTTCAGAGGTACTGTAGATGCAGATACAAATTATTTTTAATTTGCAACCTGATGGAGGTCAGTATAGATGGACTAATACAACAAGTCCCACACACAGCTAGAAGCCCAAATATTTTTTCAGAGGTACTGTAGATGCAGATAAAAATTATTTTTAATTTGCAACCTGATGGAGGTCAGTATAGATGGACTAATAGAGAAAGTCCGACACACTGCTAGAAGGCCAAATATTTTTTCAGAGCTAGATGCAGAAAAAAATTATATTCAGTTTGCAACCTGATGGAGGTCAGTATAGATGGATTAATAGAACAAGACCCACACACAGCTAGAAGCCCAATATTTTTTCAGAGGTAGATGCAGAAAAAAATATATTCAGTTTGCAACCTGATGGAGGTCAGTATAGATGGACTAATACAACAAGTCCCACACACAGCTAGAAGCCCAAATATTTTTTCAGAGGTACTGTAGATGCAGATAAAAATTATTTTTAATTTGCAACCTGATGGAGGTCAGTATAGATGGACTAATACAACAAGTCCCACACACAGTTAGAAGCCCAAATATTTTTTTAGAGGTACTGTAGATGCAGATACAAATTATTTTTAATTTGCAACCTGATGGAGGTCAGTATAGATGGACTAATACAACAAGTCCCACACACAGCTAGAAGCCCAAATATTTTTTCAGAGGTAGATGCAGAAAAAAATATATTCAGTTTGCAACCTGATGGAGGTCAGTATAGATGGACTAATACAACAAGTCCCACACACAGCTAGAAGCCCAAATATTTTTTCAGAGGTACTGTAGATGCAGATACAAATTATTTTTAATTTGCAACCTGATGGAGGTCAGTATAGATGGACTAATACAACAAGTCCCACACACAGCTAGAAGCCCAAATATTTTTTCAGAGGTACTGTAGATGCAGATAAAAATTATTTTTAATTTGCAACCTGATGGAGGTCAGTATAGATGGACTAATAGAGAAAGTCCGACACACTGCTAGAAGGCCAAATATTTTTTCAGAGCTAGATGCAGAAAAAAATTATATTCAGTTTGCAACCTGATGGAGGTCAGTATAGATGGATTAATAGAACAAGACCCACACACAGCTAGAAGCCCAATATTTTTTCAGAGGTAGATGCAGAAAAAAATATATTCAGTTCGCAACCTGATGGAGGTCAGTATAGATGGACTAATACAACAAGTCCCACACACAGCTAGAAGCCCAAATATTTTTTCAGAGGTACTGTAGATGCAGATAAAAATTATTTTTAATTTGCAACCTGATGGAGGTCAGTATAGATGGACTAATACAACAAGTCCCACACACAGCTAGATGCCCAAATATTTTTTCAGAGGTACTGTAGATGCAGATACAAATTATTTTTAATTTGCAACCTGATGGAGGTCAGTATAGATGGACTAATAGAGAAAGCCCGACACACTGCTAGAAGGCCAAATATTTTTTCAGAGCTAGATGCAGAAAAAAATTATATTCAGTTTGCAACCTGATGGAGGTCAGTATAGATGGATTAATAGAAGAAGACCCACACACAGCTAGAAGCCCAATATTTTTTCAGAGGTAGATGCAGAAAAAAATATATTCAGTTTGCAACCTGATGGAGGTCAGTATAGATGGACTAATACAACAAGTCCCACACACAGCTAGAAGCCCAAATATTTTTTCAGAGGTACTGTAGATGCAGATAAAAATTAGTTTTAATTTGCAACCTGATGGAGGTCAGTATAGATGGACTAATAGAATGATGCTATGCCCAAAAGATTTTACTTCACTAGGTGCAGTAAAAAAATTGGTATTCTATACACAGGTGGTATATCTTGCAGCACAGATAGGCTACTCCACTGACTAACACACTCTGCAATAGGCCAAAAAGGATTAGCTTTGCTAGATTCAGCCAAATGCTGTGAAAAAAACTTGCACAGCACTGGCACAGACCTGCCTGGCAAAAACTGATAGGAACTGATGTAACCTAGTCCTGAAAAGGACTCCAATTACAATTAGTCTTTACTCCCACAACCTATCTATTTAAGAGCACAGACCTCCCTGATAAAAGTCGTAGGAAATGCTGTAACCTAGTCCTTAAAAGGACTGCAATCACAACTATTCCCTACTCCCAAGCTATCTGTAGATTTGTGCGAAAATTGGCTTGAAATTAACAAGGTATAGCGCACACAGCAACAGCGGTGCCGTCTTACACGCAGCTGCAGCAGTGAGAAAATGGTGGCGACGGGGAAAATGGCTTGGTCTTATAGGGCAAGGACATGTGACATACACTGCCAATGACACATGCCCTTGCTTGTGTGAAAAAAAGCACTTCGCTCCGTGTGTGCGCTGCTGATAGGCTGACAGATTGCACCTCCCCACTGCAAATGCGGGAAAGAGAAAAAAAAATGGAGATCTTCATTGTTCCTGCAGAGATCCATCCCCTGCCCCTCCCCCCACCCCGCTGTACACTCAAACTGCGTATTAACATTAATTTTCATCATTACTGAGAAAAAATCCAGTTATGATTTTGGTGCACGAACAGTTATCGAACATAACCTCGAACAGCCGAATTTTTATCAAATTGTTCGTGTTCGCCGAACGGCTCGAACACCGCCCAAAACAGCTCGAATTTGAGATTGGCGAACAGTTCGAATAGAACAACGCTCATCTCTAATTCTAACAGTCTATTCAGTAGGACTATCAGCTGTGTATCCACCTGACTTCTGCACAACACAACTGATGGTCCCAACCCCATTTATAAGGCAAGAAATCCCACTTATTAAACCTGACAGGGCACACCTGTGAAGTGAAAACCATTTCCGGTGGCTACCTCTTGAAGCTCATCAAGAGAATGCCAAGAGTGTGCGAAGCAGTCATCAAAGCAAAAGGTGGCTACTTTGAAGAACCTGGAATATAAGACATATTTTCAGTTGTTTCACACTTTTTTGTTAAGAACATAATTCCACATGTGTTAATTCATAGTTTTGATGCCTTCAGTGTGAATGTACAATTTTCATAGTGATGAAAATACAGAAAAATCTTTAAATGAGAAGGTGCGTCCAAACTTTTGGTCTGTACTGTAGATATTGGCCACTCGACTCTCTGCGCACTTGCAGGTTTCGGTCAGAGCATACAGTTCGGCCTCTTGAGCTGACATATAAGATGGCAGTGGTCCAGCAGAAACAACCGTTGGTGGGAACACCACCGCATATCCGTAAGGTAAGTTCCATATTCAGCTGCGTATCTGGACCAATCAGTATACAGTATCAGATCCGCTTCAGGCAGTGACTGTTCAGAGACAGTAGGTAGGTGAGAGGTTTCTGCCTTCATGACCTCAAAGCAATCATGGTCACTCGAATCAGGGTATTCAAGGTCTTCTGTGTACCCCCCTAAGTCTTCAGAGCAGTCTCCCCTTGACAGAGGAAGTAGAGTGGAGGGGTTCAAGACAGTACATCACCGAAGAGCTATATTTTCTGGTAAAAGGAGCTCACATTGGATTCTGACACAACGTTGCATAGATAGATGGTTGTGCTGGGTTTATGCAAGGATAGCTTTCAAATCATGAAGGGCCAGTATAGTTGTAGGATGGTCAAGTACAACATCTGCTGTTCTGTGGAGGAGTTTTTTAGCTGCCAGCGCTGCTTTGAGACATGTTGGAGATGTTTGCGCTACTGGATCCAATTTACTGGAATAATATCCGATGGGTCTCTTGTGGCCTTCATGTTTTTGTGCCAGAACTCCTGAGGCATGGCCACATGCTTCAGAGACAAATAGAAAGAATGGAAATTCATAGTTGGGAATCCCCAGTGCAGGGGCTGAAATGATGAGTTCTTTCAACTGGTCCATTGCATCCTCAGCTTCTTGGTCAATATGCAGGTCAAGGTCAGAAGAGTGGACCCGATCATATAGAGGTTGCATGAGAGCTGACGCGTTAGGGATCCACTGCCTGCAGTATGTGACCATTCCCAGAAAAGCTTGGAGTTGTTTGACAATTCTCGGGTATGGGATGTCACCGATGGCAGTTTTCCGCTCTTCAGTGAGATGCTTGGTACATTGGGATATGCAATGACCCAAAATCACAACTTTGGTACAACACCATTGTAGCTTTCGCAGAGTAACTTTGCATCCGATGGTGGCCATAAATCGGAGCAAACAATAGCTGAACCTGTGGCAAGTTTGGTCATCGGGACAACAGAGGAGTAGATCATCGACATATTGTATCAATGTGACTTCAGGGTTCTCACTCTTCCAGGGTTGGAGACAGGTAGTTAAGGCCAGTGTGAAGTGATGAGGAGAGTTCTGAGCTCCTTGAGGCATGACGGTCCAGGTGTACTGTACTCCTCTGTGTGTAAAAGCAAAAAGATACTGACAGTCTGGATGCAGAGGCACACTGAAGAAGGCGTTTGCCAAGTCGATTACTGTGAAATGCGTTGCCTCAGGGGGAATTTCATTGAGTAATGTATGTGGATTTGGCACCACTAGTGTCTCCAGGATTGTAACTACATTCACAGCTCTCAGATCTTGCACCATCCTAAATTTATCCGGTTCTCCTCTTGCAGTTTTTTTCTTCACTGGAAACAATGAAGTATTAGCAGGAGAAACACAGGGAATTAATGCTCCTTTCTTGAGTAATTCTTGGATCTGGGCATCTAACGACGCTTCTTGGGCTGCTTTCAGTGGGTACTGTGGGAGTCTGGAAATCCGTGCACTTTCTTTCAGGAAAACTTGGACTGGCGGGACAGGCAGCCGGCCTATATCATCAGGACCTTGAGACCAGAGTTCAGGTGGTATGCAGTCAAGATAATGCTGTGTTATGGCGGTTGTTGCAAATTGGATGATACATAATGGGAGGGCATGTACCTTTGTTTGTTCCTCTAATGATAATGGAGTACATCTAGATGCATTCCATTCTCATCATATGATAACTGAGCATTTAACTTCTGGAGTAGATCTGCTCCCAACAAATTAAGCGGGCAGGTGTCTGAAAAGAGTAATCTGGCCAGCAGCTTCTGTTCTTTCCCAATAGGCAATGGAAATGTTAGTCGGGATGAGTGTGGTTTTCCATCCACTCCCACACATGAAAGGAAATCATCAAATATAAGCGATTCATAGGGTAAATCTCTCGAGGATGTGCTGGAGCAGGCTCTGGAGAAGGCCTTGGTACAGCATTCAATTGTATCTCTATAGCTTTAGCAATAAGGAGTACCTTCTGCGAGGACATGTCCACATATTCTGGCCTGGAGTCTTTAAGCTTGGCTGAGATTTCCTCTCTGAGTCCCCTAACAAATGAAGTGACTAGCAGATTCTGTTGGATCCTCTGACCTTCATCGAACCCTTGATCCTTGAATAGAGTATAGATTCTGGTGTAAAATTTTTCAACATTCTCCCCTGATTCTTGAGTACAGTTCAATATACTGGTAGATGAGTCTGTGAGCAGCATCTTGGCCCAGTGCTGAAGTTGTTGACAAAAAGCTCCTCCTAATTGGTAAGTCTCCTTGTTTGTCACTTGGCTGTCATTCAGAGCTACTTGAATTATTGGCCAAAAGTCATCTCCCGCTTTAATGCTAGTGATTTCATGAAGATCTTTCCAAGTGGCTGAATAAGTTTGTTGAATTTGTTTGATTCTTCTGTAGAATGCCATAGGGTGTCTGTCTGGGTTAGGTAGTTGACTAATCACTGGATAATCTTGCGAAGGTGTGAATGCCACATATCTACTATGGTAATCTGGCACTGGAGATTCTGACTGAGAAGATGATGAGGGAGATACCGGAAACACAGCAATGGGAGGTGGGCTTGTTTGTCCAGGAAATAGTTCATTAGAGTTATCTTCTGAGGTCATCTGGTGGCTGAGTGAGTCTGATCTAGCTGTGGCACTTTCCACAGTTTGGGTGAGAATTTGAGATTTATGATAGTCATTGCTGATTAGTCTTATCTCCTCCAAGGTAGTTAGTCCTCTGTACTCCTGTATAGCTTGGACTATTGCTTGGGCACAGGATTGCATAGGAAATTCATACATTCCTGAACTTATAGCAGGAAGAGCAATTCCTTGTTCCAGCATAGTTCAGAATATTGTTGATTGTAGCTCTAAGTTGTGTCACACACTGATCATGATGATCTTCATCATACACTGGACCTACTGCATGAATGATAAGCCTGCATGATAATCTCCCTGGTCTGGTGGCTACCAGGTCTGTTGCCTGGACTGGTCCTGAAGAATGTACAATGCTGTTACAGTCTTCCTGAATAGCATTACCTCCGGCTTGCACAATAGTCTTAGCCACTCCTCCCCTATGTTGTAATCTAGGGTTTGCTGCATTAACTATAGCATCCACCCGCTGTGTTATCAGATCCCCCAGACCTGCTGTTAGTACCGTTGATGACTTCCAAATCATTCTTTCTGTCCATGGTTTCCACACCTGTGGGTATTCTTCATCTGAAAGGGTGGCACGGGAATCCCCCCGATCTGGAGAGAATTCTGATATTGGTGTATGAAATGTCACACGAGCCAGTTTACCTTCTGGATCACTTATTGGTGTCGATGCTGATGGTGGTGGCTCCTCTGGTTCAATAGTATTTCTCCTTCGGTTAAGGGCCTGCCAGAACTCCGGACTATTAAATAGAGTTTCGGCACTAGGCAAATGAGGATAGAGAGGGACATAGTCTTTTGGGACATAGTATGCACCATCCAGAGTGACAACCGGACACACTGGTATAGGAGTAAATGTTGCTGTTGATGTGCCGGGTGCAGTGTGTATTGTGGCCTGTATTCCGGGTGCGCCAAGATGGCCATCACCGGAAGGAAGCACAATACTGAAAGGGTGTGTGCCACTGGAAAGGAACACACCCACTGACATCTGGTCAGAGGTGATGCAATGGGTGTAGTAACATGGCCGCTGCAGGAAGGGTTGGAACTTTGGGCGGACATAGGTATAACGGATGAGGATGGGGCACTAGGGGTGGCTTGGGTAGCGAGGGGTAGGCCTCCAGGACGTGGCGCGTGACATGCAACACAATAATCTGCTGACAATGGATTCTGCTGCCCACAATTAGAACACACCCAACAATTCATTGTGCCGCCATTTTAGGGGGGTGGCGGAGGCATGGTGGGGAGGGGAGGAACAGTGGGAGGTCTGGGACGTGGTGCTCCACATGCAAGTCTATTATCAGGATTCTGCTGACTGCAATTTGTACAGGTCCACCCCCCCCATCCGCCATTATCAGGCGGTGGCTGGAGAGCAGTATGTTTGTAATACACATAACATGGCGTCTTTCCCTTATTGTCTATATTTTCTTCCTTCACCCACCCTTCTTTTGACAAATTCTCTGCTGTTCTATACCAAGCCAAAGCTGTTTGTAACAATCCTTCATCTTCTAGCTTGCCCTTTTTCTTCTTAATAATTTGTTGCCGTTCTAGGGGCTGTAACCAGCCCTTATCTGGTAGCTCGCATATTTTAGTTAACTATTTAAGTTTCTGCACATACTTTTTCCCTTCTTTCAATAAACTCAGCGCAACCTTTTTCCACATGTATGCATTTTGCAACAACTCATTATCTTCCAGTTTTCCCCTGTTTTCACAAATTGCTGCATTCAACATCTTGTACTGTAATCTACCCCGCGTGTACAACCCACACAATGACATTACTTTTTTGGTTTTCTCTACATATTTCCTTCCTTCTCTTCTAGCAACTATATCTATGGGGTCCTGTCGCTCCTGATCGAGCGACCACTGCGACACAAACAATGTCTTTAGTTTTTCCATAATTTTGGCTCCAGGTGTTCCGTCCACTTAGACTTATGATCAGACCAGGCAGCAGATACACAAGTAGAATTGTAACAAGTCCCTACACTCCCTACCAAGCACTGAATTGATTGTTTTACGACTTAATGAAGCACTGAACACCCCGCGCACCCGCGTCCTAGTGACGTCTTAATATGCGGCTTAATGATGCAGTTGGCTCCCCGCGTATCCCACTTCTTAATAGAGGATTGGTTAACCCCGCGCCCTAATAACGTCTTAATACACGACTTATCAGTAACTTCACTCCCCACGTGTCCCATGACTTAATACATGTCTTAATAGACGATTGGTTGGCCCCGCGTGCCCGCTTCCTAATGGTGTCTTAATACACAGCTTATCAGCAGCAACGTCACTCCCCGCGTGCCCGCGTTATAAACAAAGACATTTTCCTAAATTCTCAAGTGTATACTTGTACGCCCCTGCGTACAAAGATTGTTCTAATGGGACGGAACATCTCAGAAACCACAGAGCAGCAGTTAGCCAGGAGCAAGTACACACCAGAGTTCTTGGAATCACACAGCGGGGACCCGCCCAGTCGCACAGGGCTGTCCCTAAGGGCGAATCTAGACACCACAAACTCACCAGAGACTGCTCAAAATACGAGTAAGCGCTACAGATTCATTAAATCTGCAGACTTACCGTATTCAGTGATGAGAGTTGATCAGGCTCTCGCTTTGAGCAGTCCCGGCTCGTCCGTAGGTGGTCCGGTGATGGGCACCCCGAGACTTAGAGTCCCCTCAAGTGCAATCCGAGTCACGGCACCATTTGTGGAGGTTTCACCAATTTAGGATAGACTAGGTAACTGCTCTCCTCCAAATTAAAGATGTACGAGTGCATGCAGAGAAGCTAATTAACCAAATCTGCTAATCTGGTTGAAAAACTTCACTCCGAGACTTAACCACCAAAATGGCATACTTTATTACATAGACATGGGGTAATATAGGGGTTATGGGGTTATACTGCAATTTTCTCATCCATGTATATGACGCGCCCCCTGGGCCTGTGTTGTGCAGGGATTACCCGGAGCCGGATCGCTGGGGGTTGTAGTCTCCGTGGCGCTGACCCGGTCCGTGCCCAGGGTGGTCAATTCAGTGGCAGTCTTATTAGTGAGATAATAGTCCGACTACGCCACCCGTGGATTGCGGTCAGTGGGGGCCGCCGCTGCAAGGCAGACCGCTGAGGCCGGTGTTATGTGTGCAGCTAAGAATGGGATAACTCCCTATGGGAGAAGTATAGCCTCAGGGCAGTTAGTGTGGATGATGGGAGTGATGTTGCACGAGCGTCCCAGCACTGGTAGTGCTGGTGCGGCGAAGAAGCACAGAGACGTGTGGTTGCAGTTTCCAATGCTTTACTCACAGTTCTTTACTGGTCCTAGTCACTTCGGTACCGGCGGTGACTGCCCCAGCCGTGCTGCGTCCACCAGGCAAGGGGCTCGACCAACTCCCAGGCAATTCCAGAGGGTGGCACAGGGCTCCCTTCTCTTCCCTTCTCCGGCCGTGCCCCACCAGTGACTCTACGTTTGTCCGGCTGCCTCGGGCCTTCTCTTGGTACACTGATCTCTGCGTCCCTGACCCTATGTGGTGTACCTTCCTGGTAGGTGTAGTGAGGGGTCGCACCGAGATATAATCACGACCGCCAGTCTTTGGCTGAGGATTAGTCGCCTCCACCAATTTGGGATCCGGTACCCTGTTCTGCCAACCCGTCACCCGCAATCTCCTGGGCCTATGGGGTTCCTTCTTCTCTCGTGTCTCTGGGCCTCTCTTAATGTGCTGTTCCTTGTTTCCTTTCTCTTCTGTTCCTGTTATCTCTGCTGTTTCTGGCCTCCACTCCAGGCCTGCCTCGTGGAGCTGGGCCCAGACTGAGCCACAGCTCCCTGTCAGCCCTCTCTGGCTGAACTCCTCTCTGAACAGACTCCCTGGACTGAACACTGTTCTAAGATGGTGCCCACCTTATATACCTCCCTCTATGTGTGAGCCCAGGTGACTAGCAACCAATGGGCTCCTACCTTTGCCCAGAGACCCACCCCTATCTGCTCCTACACCACTGGGTTTTCCTCCCCCTCCCCACTCCAGCCAGGGACAGATGCTGTCGTGCCTGCACTTCTGTCTAGTGGGAACACCGTTGAGCTGTCCCTCGGAAATGGGGTGTGTGTGGTGCATGCAGCCTACCGAGTCCTGGTTAACAATTCATCCTTACCCGGGAGTGGAATATCACACCTCTGGTTTGAGGTGCAATACCCCTGTAGCAGCCGAGCCCTCGGGGTGCTACATATCCATGTATCTCTTGGTCTGAGTAACGCCTTAGGAATTCCGATGGGAGGGTGAGTTAACTATTAACATAATCCATGTGCATATACACATTTGCATACATACATACACATAGATTTTTCCGGCATCTCTTTATTAATTCACACTGATTAGGTAATCTATTAAAAGAAACTAATTGATTTTCTATAATATATATTTTACTTTGACAAAAGTAAGGATTGGTAAGATACAACATGTAAAAGCAACATGACCAAAATTAATGCCAAGCATTGAATTCACTATAGCCTTAAAATACAGGGTGGTCCATTTATATGTATACTCCTAAATTAAATGGGAATGGTTGGTGATATCAACTTCCTGTTTGTGGCACATTAGCATATGGGAGGGGGAAAACTTTTCCAGATGGGTGGTGACCATGGCGGCCACTTTGAAGTCGGCTACTTTGGATCCAACTTTATTTTTTTCAATGGAAAGAGGGTCATGTGACACATCAAACTTATTGAGAATTTCATAAAGAAAACAATGGTGTGCTCGGTTTTAACGTAACTTTATTCTTTCATGGGTTTTTTACAAGTTTATGACCACTTGTAAAATGTGTTCAAAGTGCTGCCCATTGTGTTGGATTGTCAATGCAATTGTCTATGCTGTGAAGTTATGAGATGTGCAGCATCTGAATCAATGGATACTGGAAGCCTATGCTAGCATTTCTTCTGTGGTGTTGCTATCAGTGTGTCAAGAGTGGGAGAAGAGGGTTGCATTGACAATCCAACACATTGGGTAGCACTTTGAACACATTTTACAAGTGGTCATAAACTTGTAAATAACTCATGAAAGAATAAAGATACGTTAAAACCAAGCACACCCTCTTCCCATTGAAAAAAATAAAGTTGGATCCAAAATGGCCGACTTAAAAATGGCCGCCATGGTCACCACCCATCTGGAAAAGTTTTCCCTCTCCCATATGCTAATGTGCCACAAACAGGAAGTTGATATCACCAACCATTCAGATTTAATTTAGGTATATCCATATAAATGGCCAACCCTGTAGAAAAAAAACATGGCCATGACCCAGACCCTGTTAGTGCTAATGTAGCGCCCCGAGGGTTCGGCCGCTACAGGGGTATTGCACCTCTGCCAGAGGTGTGGTATTCCACTCCCAGGTAAGGATGGAGTATGGACCAGGGCTCAGTTAGCTGCATACAGCACACACACCCCATTTCTGAGGGACAGCACAACGGTGCTCCCACTAGACTGAAGTGCAGGCAGGACCGACTATGTCCCTGTCTGGAGTGGGGAGAGGGGTGGAACACCCAGTGCTGTAGGGGCAGATAGGGGTTGGTTCCTGAGCGTAGGTATGAGCCCATTGGTTGCTGGTCACCCGGGCTCATGGCTAGAGGGAGGTATAAAATGCGGGCACCATCTTAGCTCAGAGAGAAGTCCTGTCCAGAGAGGAGAAGACAGGGAGTAGAGGCTCTGTAGGAGCTCTACTCCAGGAGGGCCTAGTGAGAGGTCGAGGAGGAGGTGAAGGGGAGCTGCGGTGTCACCTCAGCCCAGCTCCACGAGAGGGGAGGAGAAGAAGGAACAGGAAAGAAGGAGAAGAGACAGAGAAACAGAAGGGCTCAGGAACAAAAAGGTGGAAGGGACCCTAAGAACCCACGAGAATCCAGGGTGCAGGGTCAGGCAGATTAAGGGTGCCGGATCCCAGGTTGGTGGAGGAGAAACTACCCTCAGTCAAAGACCGGACGTCGTGACCATTTATCGGTGCGAAACCTCATCAAACCTGCTAGGAAGGCACCATATAGGACAGCGGAGGACGGGGCCCACGTTTAACCGCACAAGTCCGCGGTAGCTGGACAAAAGTGGGTCACTGGTGAGGCAGGCCAGAGGAAGGATTAAAGGGGGTCCTGAGCCATACTCCTGAGCTGCCTGGGAGTTGACCGAGCCCCTCACCTGGTGGACGCAGCACGGCTCGGGCAGTCATTCCCTGCAGAAGTGACTTGGATATTAACCGTGAGTAAAGACCCTGGACTGCAGTACGTTGTCTGTGTGCTTTTTCGCTCCTCCGGCATTACCGGTACTGGGACTCTCACCACCATCACTCCCACCATCCACTACACTGCCCTGGGGCCGCACTCTTCCCGTGGGGAGTCACACCATCCCAGCTGCATACATCATCGGCCCCAGCGGTCTGCCCTGCAGCGGCGGTTCCTAATAACCGCAATCCATGGGTGGCGTAGTCGGACATTATCTAAGACATCTAAAAGACTGCCACTGGTCTGACCACCCTGAGCCACGGGCCCGGGTCGCCACTACTACCCCCATCGTCTCCCTATTGCCCGGTTCCGAGTGCCCCACGGCCCAGGGGTCGAGTCAGCTTTGGCGTAGTCGGCAGGATTTCGTGCCCGCTAACAACGGGTACTGCGCGCCTGAAAAGAGACTGTTTCATTATACTAAAGACGGCGCCCGCCCCAGAAGAACGAGCGCCATAATGTGTGCGCCAAAAGACCACAGGAGGCCGCCTTCCATCGTGGGCCGGGTCCCAGAATGGCGCCAAAGAGGAAGCCCGCCCCCAACAACCATGAGCACGGCTGTAGAAATGTCCGTCAACGTGGGGGTCTGCCCCTGAGAGTGATTGTCAGCAGAATGCCCCAGGACCACCCCCCATGGGGGCGGAAAGAGAAGAAAACTGCGGGGCAGGGGGTGGTCTGGATCAGTTTGGCCAGGCCGCACCCGGAGATGGAGAAAGTAACCAGCTCCAGCACTTTGGCAAGGGGTCTGCTGCAAGCCACACCACCATGCAGCTTTACAGAGCTGCTAGCCCATC
This sequence comes from Phyllobates terribilis, assembly GCF_046119375.1. Classification (NCBI taxonomy): domain Eukaryota; kingdom Metazoa; phylum Chordata; class Amphibia; order Anura; family Dendrobatidae; genus Phyllobates; species Phyllobates terribilis. The sequence continues at coordinate 291,181,575 of NW_027362768.1, read as the reverse complement.
TCCCCAAGGAGGACCCCGAGTATGCGCGGGCGGCGCTGGAGGAGCTGGACCGGAGGATGGTCCGGGCGCAGCAGGACGTGATAGCCGGGTGGAAAGAAGAAATGGCCCGGCGGGCTATGTTCCTGCAGCAGGAGGCGCCGTCGACGTCCAGCAGCACACCAGCCACCGAGGGCAGTGAAGACAGAGCGGAGGCTGAAGACGACGCCGCAGAGGAGGCCGCGATAGCAGAGGCAGGTAACGGAGACGCCCCTACCCCGAACCCTGGGGCCGCCGACCTGCCCCTGCACCCTGTTGCGGAGCCCAACGCACCTGGACCCGCCGTCGACACCGTGCCTCCACCGCCATCAACCGGCCCCCAGGCCGTCGACGCTGCCAGTGAGCTCCGCCCCACGCTGTGCCCTCTGACCGGGGTGTGCTCAGCAAACCACCATCGCAGGCCCGGCCGCAAGGTCTAGCGCCCCCGGGCGCCGCTGCCCCGACGGAACCCCCTACACCCGCTGTACCACCCATGGGAGCAACTAGGAAACCACCAGCGCGGGCCTGGTCGCAAGGCCACGTGCCCCCGGGCGCCGCCAACCCGCTCGCGCCCCCTGCTTCTGCGGTACCACCACTGGGCGCAGATCTTTTCGCCCAACATATCAGTCTGGATGGGCTTCCTTTCATCTGGCCCCCCGAGTATGTCAACCCCCGCTTTCGGAGGAGCCCGCCCGCGGAGGTTGAAGTACCATCTGAGCCCCTCATACCTGCTCCGGCGCCTCAGGAAACCCCCCAGCTGCCGTTGGAGTATGCCCAGTTTGAATGGGACCCCACTGGGGAGGACCTAATGGGGTTCACAAAGGAAACACGGGCGGGCGCAGCCGAATGGCGGGAGGTCTGCCGCCAACAGCTGGAGATGTTTGAGAGGGAGCAGCGAGAGCGGCGCGTGAAACAAGAGAAGCTGCAGGTCCGGAGCGCGGAGCAGAAAATGAAGGCCCGGCGAGATCCCCGAACTTCCCGCAGTCCCTGAGTCACCGGGACTGTTGTGAAGTTCCAGATGGAGCACGGCTGGGGTTTCATCCGAGACCCTGAGACCATCAGCGACGTGTTCGTGACGAGGAGGGATGTGGAGAGCCACCTGCCGGAAGGTCATCGAGGGCGGGATCTGTTTCCAGGGGATGTGGTGTCTTATACCCGGCACCATGGCGTGAAGGGATGGTACGCCCTCCACGTCCACAGAGTAGTAGAGGAGGAGGAACAGCACTACTCGGACTCTGAGTACCAAGAGGGCCCGGACGGGCCTGAAGATTATGAGGAGCAAGGAGCGGCTGGAGGGTATCGCTACCAGTAAACAGTAGCATACCAGTGTAAATAGTTACCCGTCAGGGTACAAAGGAACTGTTTGGGACTGTTTCGAATTGAGTGTGGTCCCCGTTGGGACTGATGTAGGACTGTTTGACTGTTGCCCCATCCCCTAAGTAACCTGGCTGAGGACTGAGAGCAGCCATCCCTCTTCCCTTTAACAGGCTGAGGACTGTGAGCAGCCATTCCCCCTTTTTCAACCGGCCGAGGACTGGGAACGGCCAATCCCTTGTATATAGTTGCGCTTCCTAAAGCGCCCCCTACTGGTTTTATATAAAAACCGCAAAGTCTACCTCAAGACAAGTTTACTGGACTGTTGCACCCTTAAGAAGAAAGAACACCTGGTCGCAAGTTGCACCGCGGCCATGACCCAAGAATCTAAGAATGTGCTTTACTTAAAAATGTTTGACATAAGAAAGTTTTATATGCTGCTAGGTGATAATGCAAGAGTTTTATAAGGTGTTTTATTCAAAAGAGTTCTGGAAGTATTGAAAATATTTTATAATGCCTAGTGAAAGAAAAGTGTGTCCCATAAAGGGAATTCATCTGTGTCGTCTGCTTCTAAATGTAAAAAGTTATTGAAAAAGTTTGCATGTCCTGTAATTATCTGTTTTTGCTCTTTTCCAGCCCGAGGACGTGCTGTGGTTTACCAGGGGGGAATGTAGCGCCCCGAGGGTTCGGCCGCTACAGGGGTATTGCACCTCTGCCAGAGGTGTGGTATTCCACTCCCAGGTAAGGATGGAGTATGGACCAGGGCTCAGTTAGCTGCATACAGCACACACACCCCATTTCTGAGGGACAGCTCAACGGTGCTCCCACTAGACAGAAGTGCAGGCATGACCGACTATGTCCCTGTCTGGAGTGGGGAGGGGGGTGGAACACCCAGTGCTGTAGGGGCAGATAGGGGTTGGTTCCTGAGCGTAGGTAGGAGCCCATTGGTTGCTGGTCACCTGGGCTCATGGCTACAGGGAGGTATAAAAGGTGGGCACCATCTTAGCTCAGAGAGAAGTCCTGTCCAGAGAGGAGAACACAGGGAGTAGAGGCTCTGTAGGAGCTCTACTCCAGGAGGGCCTAGTGAGAGGTCGAGGAGGAGGTGAAGGGGAGCTGCGGTGTCACCTCAGCCCAGCTCCACGAGAGGGGAGGAGAAGAAGGAACAGGAAAGAAGGAGAAGAGACAGAGAAACAGAAGGGCTCAGGAACAAGAAGGTGAAAGGGACCCTAAGAACCCACGAGAATCCAGGGTGCAGGGTCAGGCAGATTAAGGGTGCCGGATTCCAGGTTGGTGGAGGAGAAACTACCCTCAGCCAAAGACCGGACGTCGTGACCATTTATCGGTGCGACACCTCATCAAACCTGCTAGGAAGGCACCATATAGGACAGCGGAGGACGGGGCCCACGTTTAACCGCACAAGTCCGCGGTAGCTGGACAAAAGTGGGTCACTGGTGAGGCAGGCCAGAGGAAGGATTAAAGGGAGTCCTGAACCATACTCCTGAACTGCCTGGGAGTTGACCGAGCCCCTCACCTGGTGGACGCAGCACACCTCGGGCAGTCATTCCCTGCAGAAGTGACTTGGATATTAACCGTGAGTAAAGACCCTGGACTGCAGTACGTTGTCTGTGTGCTTTTTCGCTCCTCCGGCATTACCAGTACTGGGACTCTCACCACCATCACTCCCACCATCCACTACACTGCCCTGGGGCCGCACTCTTCCCGTGGGGAGTCACACCATCCCAGCTGCATACATCATCGGCCCCAGCGGTCTGCCCTGCAGCGGCGGTTCCTAATAACCGCAATCCACGAGTGGCGTAGTCGGACATTATCTAAGACATCTAAAAGACTGCCACTGGTCTGACCACCCTGAGCCACGGGACCGGGTCGCCACTACTACCCCAATCGTCTCCCTATTGCCCGGTTCCGAGTGCCCCACGGCCCAGGGGGCGAGTCACTAAGGTATGATATTATCTGTACCAGCGTAAGTTGAAAGAGGAACTCTACGTTTTGTTACTATCGAAGATGCTACAAAAAGAAAATTATAATAGTGGGTGTCAATGGACTAGAACCTTCACCAATTCCCCAAACATAAAATTATGAGACTAAGCTATAAAACAATTTCAATGGTACATTTTTAGTTGTGGAATTGTCCTACAAGTCCAAAAAGATGTAGTATTGAGATATTTCTTATAAAAGCAAAGATGAGATATTTCAACCTAAATATTTCTGTATCTCAAACAACAAAATTATTAAATGACGTGTATGTGAAATTAACTCTTTTTAATTCCATATTCTGCAATAATGTTTATATTTTGAATCTCTATGTGGCCATATGCAACAAAAGAAGGCAAACATGTATAGGGTCCACATGGCTTGATGAGTCTGTATTGAGCAGTTAAACATTTCATAGTTTAATAGTTTTAAAGTTGTAAGGAGAAACAATTCCATCAAGTTCAACCTATGTCATAATGTGTTAATCCAGAGGAAGGAAAAACCGCATGAGGCAGATACTAATTGGCCCAAATTAAGTGAAAAATTCCTTCCCGACTCTACATCAGACTTGTTCCCTGGATCAACGTCCTATTAACTCCTGCATGACATATGAAATATTGGTAAGTTATATGTCGTGTCTCCCCCTTTGACGCGAGCTCTGGCGCTGAGCCCACATCTTTTCATGGGTCCCCTAACAGCTGCAGGTGGAATTGCATTCCACCCACGGCTGTTAACTAGTTAAATACCGCAGTCAATCTCTAACACCGGCATTGAACTCGTGCAAACCAGATGCATGTCATTAGCTTCGCTCATCGGCGCCCTTGTCACATGATCGCGGGGCGCTGATGGGTTGGCCCAGGGTTTTCATTGCCGAACTGTTATGAACGCCGCCCCGTGGCCGGCATTCATAGCAGATGAGCCCTGCTATGTGTAACAGAAGCGATCAGATGATCGCAGCTTCTAGGCTCCCATGGAGACTATTGAAGCAAGTAAAAAGTAAAAAATAAATGTTTTTAAAACTACTTAAAAATGTAAAAAATATAAAAGTTCAGAAACACCCGATCTATCAATATATAAAAAGAATTAATCCGATTGGTAAACAGAGTAACAAGAAAAAAAAGTCAAAACTTCAGAATTACGTTTTTTTCATTGCCGCAATATTGCATTAAAATGCAATAACGGGCAATCAAAACATTGTATCTACCCCAAAATAAGATCAATAAAAACGTCAACTCAGTGCTCTAAAAATAAGCCCTCACCCGGACCCAGATCCCTAAAAGTGGAGACACTATGGGTCTCGGAAAATGGTGACATTTTTTTTTGTACAAACTTTGGATTTTTTTTCATCACTTAAATAAAAAAACCTATACATGTTTGGTATGTACAAACATGTAATGACCTGGAGAATCATAATGTCAGGTCAGTTTTAGCATTTAGTGAACATGGCAAATAAAAAACAAAAAAACTTTCATGGATTTTTTTTCCCATTTTCCAGAACATTGAATGGTAAAATGAATGGTTTTGTTCAAAAGTACAACTCGTCCCTCAAAAAACAAGCCCTTACACGTCCATATTGACGGAAAAATAAAAAAGTTATGACTCTGGGAAGAAGGGAAGCAAAAAATGAAAACGCAAAATTGGAAAATGGCCGCAGCGTGAAGGGGTTAAAAGAATCTAGTATCCCTAATTTGTAATATTATATTTTTAAAGAAAGGCTTCCAAGTTTTCCTTGTACAATATATGCTAATTAAACCACAAAAAATAATCTTGGTTCACATTCACTTGGAGCTTGTCAAAATGTGAATACCATTATGGAATGAGGAACTATATCTTATAAGATTTTTTATTTTAGTATACTAATTTTAACACACATGTAATAAATTATTAATATGGAATTGAAATTTTGAGAAGTATTTTTTAAAATGAATAATGAATAATTCAATATTTTATTTTCTTTGTCAGAACCTAGATTTTCCAATGAAAGACTTTGGGCCTGGCAGAGAGAAAACTATTGAAACCTGAGCAGCAAGAAGTAAAATATTCCATTGATACCAAAATACAACACGTAACGATCTTCACATAGGAAACAACTCTTATCGCAATTTTTTTTTATTAAGAAATTTGTTGAAAATCTAACCATAAAGTGATCAAATGTCACCAAAAGCCTCTAAGCAAGCTGAATATCCAGTATACACCTGGTAAACAAAAACACAAAATATCGAATCCCAACCAAAGAGACAAAAAGTTCTTTATATAAAAAAGAAGAAAATAAAGAAGATAAATAAGACACCAAAAAGAAGCTTTTTCTAATTTTACCATATTTTACTCAAAACAAGAATTGTCCTACTCACAAAATATGAAGTGCCAGCTGCTCTCAGTATATGTAAATGTTTCTCAGAAGTTCGGACAGATATTGAAGTGCTCATAAGGTGTCAAGAGAATAATTTAAAAGAACTATGTTCTGATCTCCCTGCAAGGATGACTCCAACTTCTCCCACAGGCTTCTTTCCAAGTTCTTATGTTGACATTAACACAACATTTTATGCCAATGTCTCTTCCACACCAAATGTGGCTGCTCCTGGGTTACTTATCCCATTAGTCTACTTAGTTGTATGTGCAGTAGGGTTGTGGGGTAACACCTTGGTGATATACCTGGCATGGAGAAGTCCTGCTGGACAGAACTCAGTCACAGCGCTATATATTTTAAATTTGGCCTTGGCTGATGATCTTTTTATGTTGGGCCTACCTTTTTTAGCTGCCCAAAGTGCCCTGTCTTACTGGCCCTTTGGCTCGCCAGTTTGTACGATAGTAATGACTCTGGATGCTGTAAATCAGTTTACAAGTATTTTCTGCTTAACAGTGCTGAGCATGGACAGGTACCTAGCTGTCGTTCGTCCTATACAGTCAGCAAGGTGGAGAAGACCCAAAGTTGCAAAATTTATCAATGTCACAGTATGGATTCTCTCCTTTCTGGTTGTTCTCCCAGTAGTTTTTTTTGCTGGAGTTCCAAAGGATTCTGGTATGTGTCATATTGCTTGGCCTGAGCCGCAACAAGCGTGGAGGACTGGTTTTATCTTATACACAGCTGCACTTGGATTTTTCTGCCCACTGCTTGTTATTTGTATCTGCCACATACTAATTGTGGCCCAGCTAAGATCATCTGGCAACCGAGTTAGAGTAGCTCCAGCACGACGACAGGGACCTGAACGTAAAGTCACCAAGATGGTTGCCCTTACGGTTACTGCCTTCATACTATGTTGGCTACCATTTTATGCTTTAAACATTATCAATCTCCTCTGGCCTCTGCCTGCAGGCCCGAGACTGTATGGACTTTACTCTTTTGTCGTAGCTCTTTCATATGCTAACAGCTGTCTGAATCCCATTATTTATGCCCTACTTGCCCGTCCATTCCAACGTGGATTGCGACGTATCCTCTGCAGGACCTCCGTGAGGGTTGCAGACGCAGTTCTGAATGGAGGCGTAAACACAGCACAAGGGGAGTTGAGTAGAGTTAGTGGCATCTCGGAAGAAAGGAAAAGTCCAAAAGTGTCTGGAATGGGTGAAAATGGGAAGATAGCTGCAATTGAAGAACCTCTTCAGCAAGAAGTTGGTCCTTCTTCACAAAATGCTTTACCGGAGGAACTAGGTGCATCTGAAAAAGAAAACATGCTCGGCATTAGTTATTTGTGAAAGTCAACCAATATTTATTTTTTCAAATGCAGTTTCTATCTCCCTCAAATAGGACATGGCCTAATGCACCAACTACTTGGGACGTTGTCTTTTTGGAAAGGTTAATTTGAAAGCAGAACTTCAGAACGAACATTTCTAATTATAATAACTCAGTAATTGTATCAGTAAAAGTTGGAAAATCCAATTTGGGATTAATTTCCCGAAAGTTTATTTTTAAATTCCAGACTGCGTTTTGCAAACTATCTTGAAATATAATCCCTTTTTATCTTATTCTTAAGCATTTGACAGAACATTCAAGTATTTGAACTGAATGGATGAAAGGAGATCGGGAAACTTACAAAACGAGAAGATTAAGCTTTCAAATTTCGAAGGGCAAATAAAATTTCGAGAGAGCTTTAGATTGTTACCTCTGCAGGCCAGAGCTGTAAAGAGCCAAAGAACTTTCACATACAATGCTGTACTATTGTATTATTCTTATCTACAACAAACATTTATACTTGGACAGGATAACAACCTAGATCAATGTTTGACAAAGTATGACTTTTTTTCTGTATTTCATGCGGCATTTATAAAGGTAATGAGCAAAAAAATAATAATATATGCTACGGAAGGTGCCAGACAAAAAGCTTGTTTATAAGCTTAAAACTCCAGTTCCGTTCACACTTTGTCCCCTCATATTCTTTTATCCTGTGTTTTTTCCACTTGTAATTTCACACTGATTGCCGCTATAATGTTCCACTGTAAAAAAACAGAAAGTTGTAATTAATTAAAAAGTTTGTCCAGCTATTACACGAATGCATTTTTGTCACGTTGATGGACAAGGGGTTGGAAAGATCGATAACTATAACTATTTTGTTCTCATCAAAAAAAAAGATTCTGCTCCTATTTTTGTTCACCATGTAGCTGAACATGTAGCTGGAATTTATGAACTAGCAGCTAAACAGGATAGAATTTCTGTGGTGCAAAAATGTAATCTGTCAATATAAGGACCTGTGACATTTCCCTTTGGCCTTGAGCAGCCAGTATTCTCCTTGTGCCTGGAAAGGTAAATATCACTTTTAAGGCCCAGACAAATAGTTTATTGTGTTCTTATCAGATTTCACTAATTATTAGAATACATTTTATAAAAAAAATAGCTAAAGAAAGTTTGATAAATACTCCAGCTTCTACAGATCTTTTTAAATGCAGATAGATACATTGATTACGTAAATATTGAAATAAGCAAAGTGAAGGATAGAAGCGAAGGAGAAATGAAGGGTAAAGGGAAAAAAGTAGGAAAAAAATTTGTTGCGGAATTTAATTTGTGGAATCTTCTTTGACATTCTGTATCAGGGTGAAGTGCAATGTTTGTGAATTGGATTTCGAAGAGCATAAAGAGGAAGAAAATACTATACCAAGGGCAGATACATCATTGGTGCAACCTGCGCAGACACACAGGGGCCCAAGATGTAAGGGAACACTCTTCTACCTCTAAAGCAGCAAACAGCTTCTGTTCCAGATGCATTACTGGACAGCTAAGGGGTTGTTCTTGCACAGGGGCCCTGCTCTATACAGTAGATTCTAAGCAATTCAATGGGTAAAACCAATGGCTTAATTCTTAAAAAAAATAACTAAACGAGCATGTAACACATTTTGGAAAATTGAAGGTGAAGAATATTTTTTTAAAAAGGTTAACCATTTTTCTTTAAGAAGTGTGTTGGGGACAAGATTTTGTGGCACTTACTAATATATACAGTACAGACCAAAAGTTTGGACACACCTTCTCATTGAAAGATTTTTCTGTATTTTCATGACTATGAAAATTGTACATTCACGCTGAATGCATCAAAACTATGAATTAACGCATGTGGAATTATATACTTAACAAAAAAGTGTGAAACAACTGAAAATATGTCTTATATGCTAGGTTCTTCAAAGTAGCCACCTTTTGCTTTGATGACTGCTTTACACTCTTGGCATTCTCTTGATGAGCTTCAAGAGGTAGTCACCGGAAATGGTTTTCACTTCACAGGTGTGCCCTGTCAGGTTTAATAAGTGGGATTTCTTGCCTTATAAATGGGGTTGGGACCAACAGTTGTGTTGTGCAGAAGTCTGGTGGATGCAGAGCTGATAGTCCTACTGAATAGACTGTTAGAATTTGTATTATGGCAAGAAAAAAGCAGCTAAGTAAAGAAAAACGAGTGGCCATCATTACTTTAAGAAATGAAGGTCAGTCAGTCCGAAAAATTGGGAAAACTTTGAAAGTGTCCCCAAGTGCAGTTGCAAAAACCATCAAGCACTACAAAGAAACTGTCTCACATGAGGACCGCCCCAGGAAAGGAAGACCAAGAGTCACCTCTGCTTCTGAGGATAAGTTTATCCGAGTCACCAGCCTCAGAAATCGCAGGTTAACAGCAGCTCAGATTAGAGACCAGGTCAATGCCACACAGAGTTCTAGCAGCAGACACATCTCTACAACAACTGTTAAGAGGAGACATTGTGCAGCAGGCCTTTATGGTAAAATAGCTGCTAGGAAACCACTGCTAAGGACAGGCAACAAGCAGAAGAGACAAGTTTGGGCTAAAGAACACAAGGAATGGACATTAGACCAGTGGAAATCTGTGCTTTGGTCTGATGAGTCCAAATTTGAGATCTTTGGTTCCAACCACTGTGTCTTTGTGCGACGCAGAAAAGGTGAACAGATGGACTCTACATGCCTTGTTCCCACCATGAAGCATGGAAGAGGAGGTATGATGGTGTGGGGGTGCTTTGCTGGTGACACTGTTGGGGATTTATTCAAAATTGAAGGCATACTGAACCAGCATGGCTACCACAGTATCTTGCAGCAGCATGTTATTCCATCCGGTTTGTGTTTAGTTGGACCATCATTTATTTTTCAACAGGACAATGACCCCAAACACACCTCCAGGCTGTGTAAGGGCTATTTGACCAAGGAGATGAGTGATGGGGTGCTACGCCAGATGACCTGGCCTCCACAGTCACCAGACCTGAGCCCAATCGAGATGGTTTGGGGTGAGATGGACCGCAGAGTGAAGGCAAAAGGGCCAACAAGTGCTAAGCATCTCTGGGAACTCCTTCAAGATTGTTGGAAGACCATTTCCGGTGACTACCTCTTGAAGCTCATCAAGAGAATGCCAAGAGTGTACAAAGCAGTCATCAAAGCAAAAGGTGGCTACTTTGAAGAACCTAGAATATAAGAGATATTTTCTGTTGTTTCACACTTTTTTGTTAAGTATATAATTCCACATGCGTTAATTCATAGTTTTGATGCATTCAGCGTGAATGTACAATTTTCATAGTCATGAAAATACAGAAAAATCTTTAAATGAGAAGGTGTGTCCAAACTTTTGGTCTGTACTGTAAGTATTATAGATTATCCTCTTTTGCAAAGTGCAACTTGCTTGTTGTTGCAGTCTTCCTCACAGACTGAACAGCTCTCCCGTTCTCAAAATGACAAATGATGAAGCAAAATGTGACCAGTCTTGGCCATCAGTCTTCTCCAAATGAAAGACATCACACATGGGCAAGCTACTTTTTAATTAAATGTGGCTGGTCAACAGATCTGGTCACACACCCCTACATCAGTAGTCATTTTGTGGATAGGAGATGTCTTCAATCTGTCAGGAAGACTTCACTAACAACTACAGGAGGAGAATCTGTTAAGCCTCATTCAGATGTCCATAGGAATATGATGTGTGGACCCAACAGTGAGGTACGCCTTGACGATGGCTCTTGGGCTCTTATATTGGCCAATTTATGTGCTAAATACTTTCTTTTTACTGTAATTTTTCTATAGCAATGCTGTAGGTCATTTTTTCCAATATTCCATATGTACATAATGTAATATTTACCTATTTTCTGTGGAAATAATGCAGTTCAAATTTTCTAAATGTATTATTCTTAGCATTCAAAGTGCAGCTATATTTTCTCTTAGAATTATTGTCTGAGCTGGCACTTGTGCACACTTGTTTGAATGTTCTGGTCAGTTTCTCTGTTTATATGATGCATGGACTGATCCAAGCTTGATGGTCACTTACATGCCTATATGTAGTATTGTGCATCTACAGGTAAGTATATAAAACTTTTTTTAAAATATAATTAATTAAATGGTCTTGGGGGACAGCAATTGATGACTTGGGGAGGTAGGAAGAGCAAATGATGAATTGGGAGTGGGAGGTGGGAGAGCAATTTATGAATTTGGAGTGGGGGGGGACAGCAAATGGTGAATTGGTAGTGGGTGGTGGGGAGAGCAAATGATGAATTGAGGGAGGAGAACAAATGATGAATTTGGAGTGGGGGAGAAAAAATGACAAATTTGGAGTGAGAGGTGGGAGGACAAATGATGAATTGTGGGTGTGTAGAGCAAATGATGAATTGAGAGTGAAGGGTGGAAGAGCAAATGACAAATTGGGAATGGGGTGTGGGGAGAGGAAATGATAAATTGGGAGTGGGGGGTGAGGAGAGCAAATGGTGGAGTGGGGGGTGGGGAGAGCAAATGATGAATAAGGAGTGGGGGTGGGAGTGCAAATGATGCAGGTATTTAAACTGTGTTTTCTCTGTCACACGGATCACATACACGTTTTCAGAAAATACTGCCATTTCTGACCTCCATTAAAAATTTGTTTCAGTGTCTCAGTGAAGCAATTGACACCAGTTTGCTGTATAAAACAGTTTCCTACAGGAAAAGTTACTTACAGGCCAGGTATTTAAAACTGTGGTTTGTCCATAACACGGATCACATATACAGTACAGACCAAAAGTTTGGACACGCCTTCTCATTTAAAGATTTTTCTGTATTTTCATGACTATGAAAATTGTACATTCACACTGAAGGCATCAAAACTATGAATTAACACATGTGGAATTATATACTTAACAAAAAAGTGTGAAACAACTGAAAATATGTCTTGTATTCTAGGTTCTTCAAAGTAGCCACCTTTTGCTTTGATGACTGCTTTGCACATTCTTGATGAGCTTCAAGAGGTAGTCACCGGAAATGGTCTTCCAACAATCTTGAAGGCGTTCCCAGAGATGTTTAGCACTTGTTGGCCCTTTTGCCTTCACTCTGCGGTCCAGCTCACCCCAAACCATCTCAATTGGGTTCAGGTCTGGTGACTGTGGAGGCCAGGTCATCTGGCGTAGCACCCCATCACTCTCCTTCTTGGTCAAATAGCCCTTACACAGCCTGGAGGTGTGTTTGAGGTCATTGTCCTGTTGAAAAATAAATGATAGTCCAACTAAACGCAAACCGGATGCAATAGCATAACGCTGCAAGATTCTGTGGTAGCCATGCTGGTTTAGTATGCCTTCAATTTTGAATAAATCCCCAACAGTGTCACCAACAAAGCACCCCCGCACCATCACACCTCCTCCTCCATGCTTCACGGTGGGAACCAGGCATGTAGAGTCCATCCGTTCACCTTTTCTGCATCGCACAAAGACACAGTGGTTGGAACCAAAGATCTCAAATTTGGACTCATCAGACCAAAGCACAGATTTCCACTGGTCTAATGTCCATTCCTTGTGTTCTTAAGCCCAAACAAGTCTCTTCTGCTTGTTGCCTGTCCTTAGCAGTGGTTTCCTAGCAGCTATTTTACCATGAAGGCCTGCTGCACAAAGTCTCCTCTTAACAGTTGTTGTAGAGATGTGTCTGCTGCTAGAACTCTGTGTGGCATTGACCTGGTCTCTAATCTGAGCTGCTGTTAACCTGCAATTTCTGAGGCTGATGACTCGGATAAACTTATCCTCAGAAGCAGAGGTGACTCTTGGTCTTCCTTTCCTGGGGCTGTCCTCATGTGAGCAAGTTTCTTTGTAGCGCTTGATGGTTTTTGCAACTGCACTTGGGGACACATTCAAAGTTTTCCCAATTTTTCGCACTGACTGACCTTAATTTCTTAAAGCAATGATGGCCACTCGTTTTTCTTTACTTTGCTGCTTTTTTCTTGCCATAATACGAATTCTAACAGTCTATTCAGTAGGACTATCAGCTGTGTATCCACCTGACTTCTGCACAACACAACTGATGGTCCCAACCCCATTTATAAAGCATGAAATCCCACTTATTAAACCTGACAGGGCACACCTGTGAAGTGAAAACCATTTCGGGTGACTACCTCTTGAAGCTCATCAAGAGAATGCCAAGAGTGTGCAAAGCAGTCATCAAAGCAAAAGGTGGCTACTTTGAAGAACCTAGAATATAAGACATATTTTCAGTTGTTTCACACTTTTTTGTTAAGTATATAATTCCACATGTGTTAATTCATAGTTTTGATGCCTTCAGTGTGAATGTACAATTTTCATAGTCATGAAAATACAGAAAAATCTTTAAATGAGAAGGTGTGTCCAAACCTTTGGTCTGTACTGTACGTTTTCAAAAAATACTGCCATTTCTGACCTCCATTAAAAATTTGTTTCAGTGTGTCAGTGAAGCAATTGACACCAGTTTGCTGTTCAAAAAAGTTACCTTCAGTGCAGGTATTGAAAACTGTTTTCTCCGTCACACAGATCACATATACGTTTTCAAAAAATACTGCCGTTTCTGACCTCCATTAAAATTTGTTTCGGTGTGTTAGTAAAGAAAATGACACCAGTTTGCTGTTCAAAATAGTTTCCTACAGGCCAGATATTTAAAACTATGTTTTCTCTGTCACATGGATCACGAATACATTTTCAGAAAATACTGCCATTTCTGACCTCCATTAAAAATTTGTTTCAGTATGTCAGTGAAGCAATTGACGCCAGTTTGCTGTTCAAAATAGTTACCTACAGGCCAGGTATTTAAAACTGTGGTTTGTCCGTCACACGGATCTCATATACGTTTTCAGAAAATACTGCCATTTCTGACCTCCATTAAAAATTTGTTTCAGTGTGTCAGTGAAGCAATTACCACCAGTTTGTTGTTCAAAATAGTTACCTACAGGCCAGGTGCTCAAAACTGTGTTTTCTCCGTCACACGGATCACATATACGTTTTCAGAAAATACTGCCATTTCTGCCCCCCATTAAAATTTGTTTCAGTGTGTCAGTGAAGCAATTGACACCAGTTTGCTGTACAAAACAGCTTCCTACAGGAAAAGGTATTTAAAACTTTGGTTTGTCCGTCACACAGATCACATATACGTTTTCAGAAAATACTGCCATTTCTGACCTCCATTAAAAATTTGTTTCAGTGTGTCAGTGAAGCAATTGACACCAGCTTGCTGTTCAAAATAGTTACTTACAGACAAGTTATTTAAAACTGTGGTTGTCCGTCACACGGATCACATATACGTTTTCAGAAAATACTGCCATTTCTGACGTCCATTCAAAATTTGTTTCAGTGTGTCAGGGAAGCAATTTACATCAGTTTGCTGTTCAAAATAGTTACTTACAGGCCAGGTATTTAAACTGTGGTTTGTCCGTCACACGGATCTCATGTACGTTTTCAGAAAATACTGCCATTTCTGACCTCCATTAAATATTTGCTTCAGTGTGTCAGTGAAGCAATTGACACCAGTTTGCTGTTCAAAATGGTTACATACAGGACAGGTATTTAAACTGTGTTTCTCCAACACACAGATCACATATACGTTTTCAGAAAATACTACCATTTCTGACCTCCATTAAGAATTTGTTTCAGTGTGTCAGTGAAGCAATTGAAACCAGTTTGTTCAAAATAGTTACCTAACGGGCATGTATTTAAAACTGTGTTTTCTCCGTCACACGGATCACATATAAGTTTTCAGAAAATACTGCCATTTCTGACCTCCATTAAAAAAATTTCAGTGTGTCAGTGAAGCAATTGACACCAGTTTGCTGTACAAAATAGTTTCCTACAGGCCAGGTATTTAAAACTTTGGTTTGTCCTTCACACGGATCACATATACGTTTTCAGAAAATACTGCCGTTTCTGACCTCCATTAAAAATTTGTTTCAGTGTGTCAGTGAAGCAATTGACACCAGTTTGCTGTTGAAAATAGTTACCTTCATGGCAGGTATTGAAAACTGTGTTTTCTCTGTCACACGGATCACATATGCGTTTTCAGAAAATACTGCCATTTATGACTTCCATTTAAAATTTGTTTCAGTGTGTCAGTGAAGCAAATGACACCAGTTTGCTGCTCAAAATAGTTATCTACAGGCCAGATATTTAAAACTGTTTTTTCAGTCACACGGATCACATATAATTGCGCTGAAAATACTGCCATTTCTGGCATCCGTTAAAAACGTATTTCAGTGTGTCAGTGAAGCAATTGATACCAGTTTGCTGTTCAAAATAGTTACCTACAGGCCAGGTATTGAAAACGGTGTTTTCTCTGTCACACGGATCACATATATGTTTTCAGAAAATACTGCCATTTCTGACCTCCATTAAAAATTTGTTTCAGTGTGTCAGTGAAGCAATTGACACCAGTTTGCTGTTCAAAATAGTTACCTACAGGCCAGTTATAAAGAACTGTGGTTTGTCCGTCACACAGATCACATATACGTTTTCAGAAAATACTGCCATGTCTGACCTTCATTAAACATTTGTTTCAGTGTGTCAGTGAAGCAATTGACACCAGTTTGCTGTTCAAAATAGTTACCTACAGGCCAGGTATTTAAAACTTTGGTTTGTCCGTCACACGGATCACATATAAATTCGCTCCAAATTCAGTCATTTGTAGTGAGCGTGGAAGATATTGTCCTCCATTTAAAATAGGTAAGGCACGTGGCAAGCGACGGGGAACTGGATGTGATGGCGATGGTGCATGCAGAGGCCGAGGCCGTGGGCAAGCAGAAATTGTGCCACAACAAACACCCACATCTTCTCGCTCGACCTTCCTGTCTCAATTAATAGGGGACCACAGAACACCACAATTGAACACAGAGCAGTGTGGAAAGATATTGGTTGGATAGCAGATAATGCTTCCAGTCACTTAGCCACCACCACCACCACCACCTTGTCTTCCACACAATCAAGTCTCAGTAGCTGTGATTCTGGACCGCATATTCCTCACCCTGAACCTCCTTCCTCCCATGATGTCGAGTGCCCAGAGACAATTGATCCCACACTTGAACACTTTGAAGAGCTGTTCACTTTTCCATTTATAGATTCGGGCCTCACGCCCGGTCCACTTGAAGAGTGTCAAGAAGAGATCGCGATGCCCAAATATTTAAGCAGCCACGGTCACACGAAGGGGACAGTGGGAAAGTGTCACAAGAGGTGGACGATGATTAGACACAATTGCCAGAGAGTCAGGAGGAGGACCAGAGTGCGGAAGAGGAAGATGAGGTGGTGGATGATACAGTAACTGACCCAACCTGGCAGGACGACATGCAGAGCGAGGACAGCAGCACACAGGCGGAGGGAGGCAGAGCACCCCATCAGGCAGGAAAAAGCAGAGTGGTGGCCGAAGAAAGAAGGCAGGCAACCGTTCCCCGTAACACCAACACGAAGGAAGTTGCCAGTACAACTGTTAGGTCTTCCCGAGTCTGGTTGTTTTTTAAAGACTCTACCAATAACCCCAAAAAGGCCATTTTCACCACCTGCCAGGGCAGCATCATCAGGGGTGGCAAAACGACCAGCCTGACCACCACCAGCATGATCAGGCACATGGCAGCAAAGCACACGACTTTGTGGGCCGAACCCCAGGGTCCAGGAACAGTGTCTGCGGGTGGCACCACTGCTTCTTCCGCTGTTGTGCATGCAAGCCAATCACCTGTCCATGGTGCATGCGAAGATGCCTCCTGCCCTGCACCTGTCATTGCACACTCTCAAGTAGCAGCAACAGAAAGCATGTCCATGTCCTTGTCCCAGCGCAGTGTTCAGTTGTCCATACCCCAGTCCTTGGAATACATGCGCAAATACGCAGCCAAAGCCCCACAGGCCACACTACTAAATTCCCACATTTCGCGACTGCTTGCGCTCGAAATGTTGCCTTTTAGGCTTGTGAAGACGGAAGCATTCCGCAACCTGATGGCGGGGGCCCTTCTACGGTACTCGGTCCCCAGCCGCCACTATTTCTCCCGGTGTCTGCCGTCCTCGCATTACACAAGCACGTGTCCCAAAACCTTAGCCGCCCCTCAACAAAGCAGTTACCGGGAAAGTCCATCTAACCACGGACACGTGGACAAGTGCTTGTGGGCAGGGACAGCACATCTCGCTGATGGCACACTTGGTTAACATAGTAGAAGCCGGGACCCAATCGAACCTTTGGACGGAACACGTCCTCCCGACCCCAAGGATCGCAGACCCTAGGTCAACCAGGGTTGCTCCCACAGTCTACCGCTCCTGCACCTCATCCTCCTCAGCCTCCTCCTCCTCTTCAGCCTCCATCTCCGAAATGACCACATCAGTCACAAGCTGGAAGCGCTGCAGCACTGCCTCGGCCAAGCGACAACAGGCTGTGTTGAAGCTAATATGCTTAGGTGACAATGCTGAAGAGTTGTGGACAGCTCTGAAAGAGCAGGCAGATCTGTGTGAACCTACAGCCAGGCATGGTCGTGTGTGACAATGGCTGGAACCTGGTGGCGGCTCTGAGGCGAGGCGAGCTCACACACATACCATGCCTGGCCCATGTGCTTAACCTCGTGATTCAGCGATTTCTCAAATCCTACCCAGAGCTGCCGGATCTGTTTTTCAAAGTACGCCGCCTGTGTGTCCATTTTAGAAAGTCAGCTACAGCTTCCGCCGCCCTTGCCGTGCTTCAGCAGCTTTTGCAGCTTCTGGCTCACAGACTGGTGTGTGATGACCCCACGTGTTGGAACTCTACACTGCAGATGTTGGGATGGATTTGAGAGCAGAAGAGTGCAGTTGTTGAGTACCAGCATCAACAAGGCCGTCGATATTCAGTTCAGACTACACACATATGACCTCCGGATTTGACATGGATGTCAGACATATGTACCATCCTCCAAAACTTTGAGGACTCCACCAAGATGGTGAGCGACGATGACGCCATAATTAGCGTCACCATCCTGCTTCTCTGTCTTCTGAAATGCTCTCTGCTCACAATCAAAGAGGATGCATTGCAGGCGGAGCACGATGAGATGGAGCAAGGAACCATACAGGGTGATTACACACAGCACAGGCTTATGTCATCCCAACGAGGACTGGGTGACAATGAAGAAGAGGAGGAGGAAGAACAGGAGCTAGTTTCATGCGCTATAGCCGGTCCTACCTGCACAACTGTCATACCGTCTGTTCAGCGTGGATGGCCTGAGGACATAGAAGAGGAGGTGGAGAGCATGGTCACTCGTCCTCTTGGTGAGGACACGGAAGTCTTGCCTGTTAGCAGTCTGGCACGCATGTAGGGTGCCCCTGAGAGTTCGACCGCCACAGGGATGCTGCACTTCTCTAATGGAGTGTAGTGTTCCTCCTCTGAGGTAAGATCAGTGCGATGGTCAGGACCCTTCTTTCACATCCAACACCACACTTCTCCCACCAGAGGGGGCTAGAATGCACTAAGTGCTGCCCTCCTGGTTATCGGGAGACTGAGGAACCAAGAGCTAGGGGAACCATTTAGTGGGTGAGGGTGGAGGACTCACATTTTAGTGACACTTAAAAATTTTATATTTAATACACAGCCATCTTGGTTCATGGTCCTTTTCTGTCCTAATGGTCCTTTCTGTCAGTCAGCCTGTGTGGCTGTCCTTCAGTCTGCTCCATGATGGTTCTTTGACTGTTCTACTGTGACCTCCTACCCTGTAAGCGGATCCTATGTGGGCCTGCATCGGATGGAGACACAGCCCTCGTACCTTGGCCTTGGGTCGAGGGGCAGGCTGCAGATAATGAATGTCTCAGCCCGGTCAAGGACCATGACCAAGAAGGCCCGGAGCTCAGGAGTGTAGCTCCACAGCAAATGGATCCCAGGGAGGATGCAGACGGAGCGGTGTACGCCACCTGTCCTCGCTATGCTGATATATTCAGAGGGATTCCGGCTGCAAGAGGGGTACCGGCCCCCGACACCCAACCCTGCTACTCCACGTCCTGGTCAGGAAAGCCCGGTAGGCCCTGAGGATCCCACCGAGTAATGGAAGGAGCGGAGCTGCCACCCGTACCCTTTTTCTGAGAGGAGTTCAGAGGGAGACCCGGCCTATCCACACACACTCAGACAAGAAAGTACCCAGTCAGTTGTCTAGGAATACTCTGGTGCAGGGTCCTGATTTAACAGTGGACTTACTCGGAGGTTGTTGGACCCCTTCATCTCTGATGACCGCAGAACTCCGCGAGGAGCAGGGAGTCGCCTTCCTACTGCCATCTCTTTCGTGAGTAAAGCCTTGGAAGTTCACCCCTATGGCCTCCGGACTCTTTATTCTGCACTACACCGCGCTATGCAGCACCAGACCCCTTAGATTACTACCCCCTCCATCCTGTCTCTCTGCCCTGAGGCCCTGCTCCGCCTGTGGGGAGTAGTAACAACGACGGCTGCCATAACACCATGCCTCGGCGGACTGCAGCAGCGCTGGTGGCCTTCACCATTTGCCACAGGTGGCGTAGTCGGAATCAGCCACTCAACCCGGATAAGCCCATACCATCCTTTTTAAAGTGCGACGGCCCTGGGCACAGAGCGGGTCCGGGCCACTGCTGCACCCCCATCGACAACAACAGGACCCGGCTCCGAGTCCCCATCTCCCAGGGTAGGGCTTTTCACACGTCGACACACATGGCTGAGTTTATGTTACGCTGCCTTTCCCATGACCCTCGCGTTCTCAAAATTTTGGGTGACAGTAATTACTGGTTGGTGACACTTCTAGACCCATGCTAAATGGAGAACTTTATATCTCTAATTCCTGAGGCAGACAGGTCTATAAAATGGGGTAGTACCAGAAGGCCCTTGTTGCGGAGCTATTAAAAAAATTCCCATCTGAAAACGCTGGCGGCAGAGATCATAGTTCATTGGACAACCAAGGACTACAGGTGAGAGACACACAACTCCAATCCAGCAAAGGCAGGGAGTGCAAAGTTTGGAAAGATGCTGAGGGAGTACCTTTCCGACCGTACCAACTTCCTCCGTGATTCCTCTGTGCCTTATAATTACTGTGTATCCAAGCTGGACACGTTTAATGAACTGGCTCTCTATGCCTTGGAGGTTCTAGCCTGCCCTGCCGCTACCATTTTATCAGAGCGGGTTTTTAGTGCCGCTGGTGGAATTATAACTGATAAGCACATCCGCCTGTCAACTGAAAATGCTGACAGGCTGACTCTTATAAAAATGAACAAGGGCTGGATTGGGCCAGACTTCTCAACACCACCGAATGATAGCAGTGTAATATAAACTCAAATCCAGTGTCTTTTTTTGGGAGGTGTATTCCAATGCACCTTTTCACACCCACACATGGGTATAAGCTTCCTGATTTTGGCTATTTGCTCTTATCCTCCTCCTTTCCCTCATCCTCATCCTCCACCACCATATCACCAGGGTGACTGTGGTCCGTGATGCTACACCCACATAATTTTTTTTAAGTGTGTTTATGATGCCCGTCAAAATTTTTTTTTATACTTTATGTTCATGTATATGCGACGCCCTGCGGCTGCAGGCTGTCACAGAACTCCTGGGTGTTGCACAGACGGATTCTCCCCAGTGGCCTCAATACATGCAGACACCTCCACCCAAGTCCACTAGATGGAGCCCTGTCAGGTATATATATACTGGGGGGTGGAGTTCAGGAAGTCAGTCAGTGGGAAGCAGTGAGTGTGACACGAAGCTGCAGCACTAGACAAGCTGAAATCTGTGTGGCTGAAAGCAGTGGGCTAGTCTGGCCAGTGGAGAGCCTAGAGTGGGCCAGAAGACAAGGAGAGGTGAAGAGCCATGAGGGACAGAGGAACCACAGAGAGTTCGTCCCCTGATGCAGGCCGGGCACCGGGCCCGAGCCTATTGGAATCTCCATGCCCAGTAGGGAATCCGGCATACTAAGGAGGATTTCATATCCCTCGGTCCACCCGTGAATACCGCACATTTAGAGGACTAGGTACCACGAAGGCCCTGGCGTCCAGGGATAGTGGTAACCAAGGGAACGCTCTCGCCGCCAAGCATATGGATGAGAGAAACATCAAGGAAGCTAGACCCTGTTCCAGGCAGGTCAGAAGCTCCAGGGAGAGAGACAGGAAGATACAGAAAGGAGGCCTTACACCTGCTCACTGGGGAGCAAGTCCAGAAGTGCACACCACCTACAAGTACCCCGGACCATATCTGCCTACCATCTGCAGTAAAGGTACTGAAACTAGCCCCGTTGTGTGTGTCTGTTCTTCCTCTGACCCGGCTGGGTCCTCTCTCTCCTGCATCCCTTCACACCACCCTGCCCCGGGGGCCCGCTCCACCTGTGGGGAGCAGAAACACCTCAGCTGCCATCCCAACACCCCCGGAGGTCTGAAGCAGCGCTGGTAATCATTACCACGTACCACAGGTGGCGTCACAAACTGTTTATTTATTTCTATCCAAGTTCCAATCCCCTTTTTCAAGAGTGACCCCAGGGTATGGGCCCGGGAGCTGACCACCGCGACATCCCCAAACCAGGCAAAGGCCCGGGTACCGAGTCGTCCCCATCCCCTGGGTGCGTCATATACCCCCCAGGGGTAAATGTTTGTGAGCCCATACACTTAGTGCATGGGTATTACAAGTATAGAAGACTCACATCTTTCTATTGGGAACATTTTTTTATGAGGCCCTCTAAGTCTCTTCCAAGGGGCATTGGAGTGCCTCCCAATTTTTGGCAGCCCTTGCATTCACTGCAAAGGCCAACAATATGGGAGACCCACTTCCTAATAATGGGAAAATTTTTTCATGAGGCCCTGTACGTCTCTTCCAAGGGGCATTGGAGTGCCTCCCAATTTTTGGCAGCCCTTGCAATTCACTGCAAAGGCCAACAGTATGGGTGACCCACTTCCTAATAATGGGAACATTTTTTCATGAGGCCCTGTACGTCTCTTCTAAGGGGCATTGGAGTGCCTCCCAATTTTTGGCAGCCCTTGCATTCACTGCATAGGCCAACACTATGGGAGACCCTCTCCTTTCTAATGGGAATTTGTCGTTACTGCGGCCCTGCTCTATGTGTCTTTAAATTGTTAGTGGGGCTTTTCCTAAATGTGGTCAGCCGTTGGACACACTGCATACCCTATAACTGTATAGCAGACCCTCTCCTTTCTAATGGGAACATGTCATACTCGTTACTGTGGCCCTTCCCTATGTGTCTTTACACTCTTAGTGGGGTTTTTACCAAATTTTGTCAGCCCTTGCAGTCACAGTATGGGCATTACCACTAGAGATGAGCGGTGTTCGACTAGAACTGTTCGCCAATCTCAAATTCGAGCTATTTTGGGTGCTGTTCGAGTCGTTCGATGAACGCGAACAATTCGCAAAAAATTCGGCTGTTCGAGGTTATGTTTGATAACTGTTCGTGCACCAAAAGCGTGTCCTGCATGTCTGGCGCTATTTAGAGGACCAATCAAGCAGGGATTGTCTGCCACTCACTGTAATGCCACAGCCATGGTGGTTGTGGCATTACAGTGGTTGCCCAAATCGATGGGAACAGTGCTCACAGTGAAACATGAAAAGCCGGCAATTCAGCAGCCGGCAATTCAGCAGCGGCATACACCGGTACCCGACAATTTAGAACCGAAAGAATAGAGTATCACACATAGATTAGATAGATAGAAACATGTCAGTCACATATATAAGAAGTACAGTGACAGTGTTGGTTACTTTACTTGTCATTTAGTGTAAAGGATTTATTAAAAAAAATATTAGTGTTTTCATGCACCGTCTCTTTAAAAAAGCCGGCCGGCAATTCAGCATCGGTACCCGATAATTTATAACAGAAAGAATAGAGCATCACACATAGATTAGATAGATAGAAACATGTCAGTCACATATATAAGAAGTACAGTGACAGTGTTGATTACTGTACTTGTCATTTAGTGTTCAAATAAAGGATTTATTAAAAAAAAAATTGGCGTGGGGTTCCCCGTAATTTTAGTCTCTAGCGGAGGTTAAGCAGATGGCTGGGGCAGATGTTTGAAGCCTGGGAAGGGGGTAATACCCACGGAGCTTCCCAGGCTACTAATATCAGCCCCCAGCTGAATACCTAGTCTTTACTAGCTATTAAAATGGGGGACCCCCCAAAAAATGACGTGGGGTCACCCCTATTTTAATAGCTAGCAAAGGCTAGGCAGACAGCTGGGGGCTGATATTAATAGCCCAGGAAGGGTGCCATGAATATTGGCCCCCTCCCAGGCTAGAAACACAAGCCGCCAGCCGCCCCAGAAATGGTGCATCCATAGGATGCACCAATTCTGGCACCTAGCCTCGCTCTTCCCACTGCCCTGTAGCGGTGGCAGTGGGGTAATAGGGTTGGGGTTGATGTCAGCTTATAATGCTAACTGACATCAAGCCCAGGTTAGTAATGGATAGGCGTCTATAAGACACCCCCATTACTAACCCCATAGTCAAAGTTACAAAAAAACACAAACACCCAGAATAAAGTCCTTTAATTGAAATAAAGACACTGTTCTTTATTGTTCTAAATTAAACCATACTTACCATCAAGCCCATTCCAGCTGAAGCCAACGATCTCCTGCAATAAAAGTAAAATAATAAAGCAACATCATCCTTACCTTTCCATGGTTCCCACGACAGCTTTAGCTATGCTACATTCACATGACAGGCTGGACCGCAGCAGAACGCTGCCATCCAGCTTGCCATGCGGCAGACACTGAGAAGCGCAGGCATGCTTGCACTCTGCAGTGTCTCTGAAGGATGACAAGCTGGATGGCAGCGCTCAGCTGTGATCCAGCCTGTCATCTCAATGCCATCCCAGAGTGGGAGAATTCTTCTGCTGAAGCGCTGAGCGCTGAGAATTTTCCCACGCTGTCAGTGGCGTGCATGAGGTGAGCTGAGTTCATTGGACATGAACTCGGCTCATCTGGATGCCGTCACAGCCAGACACTGAGGAGCGCAAGCATGCCTGCGCTTCTAAGTGTCTGCCACATGGCAAGCTGGATGGCAGCGTTCTGCTGCGGTCCAGCCTGTCATGTGAATGTAGCAGAGCTGAAGCTGTCGTGGGAACCATGGAAAGGTAAGGATGATGTTGCTTTATTATTTTACTTTTATTGCAGGAGATCGTTGGCTTCAGCTGGAATGGGCATGATGGCAAGTATGGTTTAATTTAGAACAATAAAGAATTGTGTCTTTATTTCAATTAAAGGACTTTATTCTGGGTGTTTGTGTTTTTTTGTAACTTTGACTATGGGGTTAGTAATGGGGGTGTCTTATAGACGCCTCTCCATTACTAACCTGGGCTTGATGTCAGCTGGCATTATAAGCTGACATCAACCCCAACCCTATTATCCCACTGCCACCGCTACAGGGCAGTGGGAAGAGCAAGGCTAAGTGCCAGAATTGGCGCATCCTATGGATGCGCCATTTCTGGGGCGGCTGACGGCTGGTGTTTCTAGCCTGGGAGGGGGCCAATATTTATGGCACCCTTCCTGGGCTATTAATATCAGCCCCCAGCTGTCTGCCTAGCCTTTGCTAGCTATTAAAATAGGGGGGACCCCACGTCATTTTTTTTTCTGGTCCCCCATTTTAATAGCTAGTAAAGGCTAGGTATTCAACTGGGGGCTGATATTAGTAGCCTGGGAAGCTCCGTGGGTATTACCCCCTTCCCAGGCTTCAAACATCTGCCCCAGCCGTCTGCTTAACCTCCGCTAGAGACTAAAATTACGGGGAACCCCACGCCAATTTTTTTTTTAATAAATCCTTTATTTTAACACTAAATGACAAGTACAGTAATCAACACTATCACTGTGCTTCTTATAAATGTGACTGACATGTTTCTATCTATCTAATCTATGTGTGATGCTCTATTCTTTCAGTTATAAATTGTCGGGTATCGATGCTGAATTGCCGGCCGGCTTTTTTAAAGAGACGGTGCATGAAAACACTAATATTTTTTTAATAAATCCTTTAACACTAAATGACAAGTACAGTAACCAACACTGTCACTGTGCTTCTTATATATGTGACTGACATGTTTCTATCTATCTAATCTATGTGTGATGCTCTATTCCTTCTTGTCTAAATTGTCGGGTACCGGTGTATGCCGCTGCTGAATTGCCGGCCGGCTTTTTTAAAGAGAGTGTCTTCTGAGCAGTTTGTCAGCTTTTGGACACCTTTGAAGGTGTTTTCTATGTGTTTCTATGTGTTTTTGTTTGCCTGCCATTGGTTTTAACGGTGTTCGACGGTGTTCTAAGGTGTTCGACGAACAGTTCCTCGAACATCCCAGTGTTCGACGAACCGAACCGAACCTGAACACTACAGGGGTGGCTCAACACTAATTACCACTATAGGAGACCTGCTCCTTTATAATGGGAACATTGTTTTTACTGAGACCCTCCTCTATGTCTCTTCAAACGGGTATTGGGTTCTGTCTGAATTTTTGGAAGCCCTTGCAGTCACTGCATACGCAATAATAGTATAGGAGACCCACTTGTTAATAATGGGAACAACAAGGCATAGCCGGCTGATAGCTCTCTAACAATAGCGAGGACCGACTGCTGGCCTTTTCAGAATAGTAAGGGCTGCCTGATGGCCCTATAAAAATAGGCTTTGTGACTTTTAGAGTCCCTCCATCATAAATGAAGCAGGATGTGTCTGATGATGTGTCACACACCACATTGCCAGATAAGGTTGTAAAATATTAAAATGACATTTCCCCGTGAATGCATTTGTCTTAAAAAATAACGTAAAAAAAACAGTAGGATTTTTCTTTAGTATAAAAAACAGAGTCGCCAATGTAACCTCAATGTAACCACCTTGTTCAGCTCCTGCACCTCCTCCTCCATCTCCGAAATGACCACATCAGTCACAAGCGGCAGACGGCAACAGGCTGTGCTGAAGATAACATGCTTAATGCTTAGATGACAAACCGCCCAGCACTGCAGAGTTGTTGAATGCTGTAACACAGCAGCCTGATATGTGGCTCTCACCGCTGGACATACAGCCAGGCATGGTCGTGTGTGACAATTGGCGGAACCTGGTGACAGAGAAAAGACAGCCGGAGTAGATACGGTTTCCCTCTATGCCAGTCCTTTCACCGAGCTAAAGAATATGGCTGTGGTGAAATACAACTCCCACTGAGAAGCTATTTCAGATTGAAAAACATTGTGCCCACCAGAGGATTTGATTCTGGGGGCTCACCTTTCTCCCCAACTCAAAAGCCCCATAGCAGCTGAAAAGTTAGCGCTATCATGAGCTCTCTTGATATAGAAGCCAGGGCACACCAAAGGATTCTCTGGTGGTACCATCCAACCCTGCCGAGAAGCAGTCCTGGCTAAGAATAGTGTGTGGGAAGGTTCCCGGACACTCTATGGCTGCTTTTTCAGTGAGGTGGAAACCCACCGAAACACGGAGAGAACATACAAAATCCTTGCAGATGTTGTCCTTGCTAAGATTTGAATCCAGGATCCCAGCGCTGCAAGGCTTCAGTGCTAACCACTGATCCCATGTGCTGCCATTCACCCTCTGATATCTAAGAGGCTGGAGAAACTTGCACCTACTGCCACTCTATCTTCAGCTCCTTTGTGAGAAACTAATGTATTTGGGTAGCCTCTCAGTCTACCAAATAAAATTTCTGAGAAGGAAATTGGGGATGGCTTTGCTACTGGTACTGGGGGCAGTGCTAATACCATGGCGTCGTACCATAGTTTACTGGAAATATTCCAGGCTGGTAGGAGGCAAGCAGATTCCCGCAGAAAAGTACCAGCAGTAATGTTCAGGGACCCGCGCTTGTAGAAGGCGGAGACAAAACCGGGAGAAATAGTGGCTGCTGGGGACCAAGTATGAACACGAGGCATGAGGCATGAAGTTGTGAAAAGTCTCCACCTCCACAAGCCTAAAAGGTCACATTTCAAGTGAAAGCAGCTTTAGAGGACTTCCTGGGAGAAATGACAGCTGGAGTAGATATGGTTTCCCAAGTCCTTTCACCAAGCTAAAGAATATGGCTGTGGTGAAATACAACTCAGCAAAAAAAGCTGTGGCCTGGCTCCGTACTCTCCCTGGCCATATTCACTTGACCACGTGTTTGTGGTTAGGCGGTCCTTCCCAGTAAGTGCACCTGGGAGGGCACGGGTAATGTTGTGGGACCCGTGCTTGTGGAAGGCGGAGACGATACTGGGAAAAATAGTGGCGGCTGGGGACCGAGTATGGACACCCTGCCGCCGCCGGCATAAGGTTGTGAAAAGTGTCCGCTTCCACGAGTCTAAAAGGCCACATTTCAAGTGAAAGCAGCTTTAGAGGACTTCCTGGGAGAAATGACAGCTGGAGTAGATATGGTTTCCCAAGTCCTTTTACCAAGCTAAAGAATATGGCTGTGGTGAAATACAAAAATACAACTCAGCAAAAAAAGCTGTGGACTGGCTCCGTACCGTCCCTGGCCACATTCACTTGACCACGTGTTTGTGGTTAGGCGGTCCATCCCAGTAAGTGCACTTGGGAGTGCACGGGTAATGTTGTGGGACCTGTGCTTGTGGAAGGCCGAGACGGTACTGGGAAAAATAGTGGCGGCTGGGGACCGAGTATGGACACCCTGCCGCTGCCGGCAAAAGGTTGTGAAAAGTGTCCGCTTCCAAGAGCCTAAAAGGCCACATTTCAAGTGAAAGCAGCTTTAGAGGACTTCCTGGGAGAAATGACAACTGGAGTAGATATGGATTCCCAAGTCCTTTTACCAAGCTAAAGAATATGGCTGCGGTGAAATACAAAAATACAACTCAGCAAAAAAAGCTGTGGACTGGCTCCGTACTGTCCCTGGCTACATTCACTTGACCATGTGTTTGTGGGTAGGCAGTCCTTCCCAGTAAGTTCACGTGGGAGGGCATAGGTAATGTTGTGGGACCCATGCTTGTGGAACACCGGGAGAAATAGCGGCTGCTGGGGACCGAGTATGAACACGAGGCATGAGGCATGAGGTTGTGAAAAGCCTCCACCTCCACAAGCCAAAAAGGCAACATTTCAAGTGAAAGCAGCTTTAGAGGACTTCCTGGGAGAAATGACAGCTGGAGTAGATATGGTTTCCCAAGTCCTTTTACCAACCTAAAGAATATGGCTGTGGTGAAATACAAAAATACAACTCAGCCAAAAAAGCTGCAGACTGGCTCTGTACCGTCCCTGGCCACATTCACTTGACCACGTGTTTGTGGTTAGGCGGTCCTTCCCAGTAAGTTCACAAGGGAGGGCATAGGTAATGTTGTGGGACCCATGCTTGTGGAACACCGGGAGAAATAGTGGCGGATGGGGACCGAGTATGGATACCCAGTCGCCGCTGCCATAAAATTGTGGCCAGCCTCCTCCTCCATGAGCCTAAAAGACCACGTTTCAAGTGCAAGCAGCTGTCAAAAATTTGGCAGCATAGTACTGCAGCCTGTGGGTGGGTGGCTGGCTGCATACTTGCGCTTGCATTCCAAGGAATGGGGTAGGGGCAACTGAACGCTGCACTGGGACAAGGACGTGGACGGTGATTGTTGCAAGTCTGCAATGATAGGTGCATGGCGGGAGGCATCTTCACATGCCCCAAGGATCACTTATGATGGGCACACTTTTAGGCAGTGACCTGGGAGTCAGAGATGCTTCCAGGGGTCTTCCCCATGCTGTTCCCATGTCTTTTCAGCACTGTATGCATGTGTCTGATGATGTATCACACACCACATGGCCAGATAAGATTGTAAAATGTTAAAATGACATTTCTCAGCGAATGCATTTGTCTTGGTTGAAAGCAATGCAAAAGTGTAAAAACGCATCAAAAACGCTACGTGTGAACATAGCCCAAGGTGTGGAGGAGTATTTTTGGATTTGGTTATTTATTTTGCCTTATATATAAGTCATTACCCTGGAAAGGATGTTCCTTAACATATTTCCCAGGAAAATCCATTTTGGTTTCGTTTTTGTATGTTTTATTGTGAGTCTGTAAAAGTGGTGCAATACCTCTGACAACGTTGTTGACAGCAGTGAACTGGGAGTCAGAAATGCTTCCAGAGGTCTTCCCCATTGCTTGGGCAATTTGTAGGCCCTCTGCAGACCGCCGGGGGAGCTGCCTGAAAAATGCTCGAGTTTCCCATAGACTTACATTGGTCTCGTTGCTCGGGTCAAGCACCCAAGTATTTTAATGTGCTCGACCTGAGCATCAAGCACCCGAGCATTTTAGTGATCACTCATCACTAACAATAACTAATTATATATTAATTGTGGGTGCACGTCTCTATTCAGATGCTTAGTGTAGAAGTTGGGGAATGTGCTCTCGAAGCGGTGCTCTAGATAACTGTGTGCTATTTAAGTAGAAACGAGTCCTGGCTGGAAGAAGTGATGGCGGCCTGTGCTGGATGAAGTAGAAAAGTGAATATGAGGGACTTCAACTAGAGATGTCACCTGTGAGTCAGTGTGTTATCTGTACAGTGTCACTATACACTATGTACTATGTGCAGAGCTCCTGTGTATAATGTCACTGGTGATCATTGTATTATCTGTACACTATACACTATATACAGAGCTCCTGTGTATAATGTCATCATTGATCTCTGTATTACCTGTACACTATACATTATATACAGAGCTCCTCTGTGTAAAGTCACTGGTGATCACTGTATTACCTGTACACTTACACTATACACTGTTTACTATGTACAGTGTTCTTGTGTATAATGGCACTTATGGTAATATTAGTATTGTGTTTTTTTATTAAAGATCTGTATTGTATTATTTGGTCACTATGTGGTGGAAATATGTGGTCTAGTCATGGTGTGGCAGTATTTGTTCCTTGTATGGGGTAATATTCGATCACTATGTGGTGGTAATATATGTTTTTGTCATGGTGTGACAGTATTTGTTCTTTGTATGTGGTATTTTTCGGTCACTATGTGGTGGTGATAAATGGTCTGATCATGATGTGGCGGTATTTGTTCCTTGTAAGTGGTATTATTCCATCAATATGTGATGGTAATATGTGGTTTGTTCATGGAGTGAGGTTATTTGTCCCTTGTATGTGGTATTATTGGTTATTTTTTAAAAATGTATGTGATACATTGCCTTAAAGAAAAATAAATTAAAATATACCTAAAAAGAGCATTGGATATTTTAAGAAATGTTTAATAGGCTAGAGCAGACTTGGGCCCTGCCAGAAGAGTCTACCCTGTCTTGGTGGCAGCTTAAAAAATCTTTTGGTCAAAACAAAATTTACTGGCTATGTATGTGATATGGTGTTCGATGTTAATGTGTGATTGGTGATAATGTGGTGCAAAAGTGGAGTTTTTACAAGAGTGGGCAGTGGGAAGGTTCAAGGGGTGGAGGCAGATCTGGGATGGAGACGGAGCTGGGATGGAGCCAGGGCAGAGTCTCAAGGTGGCCTGAAAATTTTGTTAGTATGGGGCCCTGAAATTCCTGGTGGCAGCCCTGTCCGTAGTGTCCGTCACCCTTCCTGGAACAGGACATCATCATTGGGCAGAGCTGCAGTTACTTACTACAGTTTCTTGCATCGCCACCCTCTGAAGATGGGTGATGGACACTGCAGGAGAGGAGAGTGCAGGGCTGGCACTCTGCTTCTGTTTGAGCCGTTGCTGCTTCTAACTGGGAAAGAAGATGTCGTTAGGAGGCAGAGATAGAAGCAGTAAGTGACATCAACACTGCCCCACAGCTTCTAGCACCACCCACAAACGAATCATCATCCTGTGGTGGTGATAGAAGCAGTAAGTGACCCCAGCACCGCCTAGTGATGACTATTCATTTGAGGGTGGTAATAGAAGCTGTGGGGCAGCACTGGTGTCACTTACTGCTTCCATCTCCACCCAGTGACAACATGTTTCACAGTAAGATGCAGTGATGGCGGAGATAGAAAAAGAGTGCTGGCGCTCCACTCGCCTCTCTCCCACAGCCTTCTATCACCATGGACCCAGGACATCTTCAAAGGATTACAATGCAAGAAGCTGTAGTTAGTAACTGCGGTGTTGCCCTCTGTCATGAAAGTCAGCCGCCATCTTAGGTATGATACTTCATACCTGAGGATATTCCCTATTGCCATTTCTAAACATCCCTCACACAGCTTCTACCATGTCACATTTCTGCAGCCCCTGGTAAACACAGCAATTCGCCCCCACCTCTGGAGATCAGTCTCCAGAAACATCTTTGATATGGTAAATAGATGGGCCAGTTTTTCTGTGTGAAAGCAGGACAGAGTCAGCTAGGCCCCAGGGGGTAATTAACACCTTGATGTCACTGGAAACCAAAAGCAAACCATTTGTGCAAGCCTGCAAACCTTTCCATTGTCTGAAGAAACCATGTGCTTTCCTTGTGGAAAATGGCCACCAACAGCTGCAGATACTATCCATTCATAACCACACGATACAAGTTAGGGAACCCAAATAAAATGTATCATGTGAGGAAGGTGCCCGCGGACACAATCATGGGACTTATAAATCCATGAGTGGCCTGGAAAGCTGGATATTTAGAAGAACCATATACAAGGTCCCAGGGGAGGCATGTTTAGAGTCAATGGCTTCCCCAGAAGAGTAGGATCACGACGAGACCTCTGGTGATACAATGAGATCACCCCAGGGAAAGTTATGGGTACTTTTCGATAATGAAGCTAAAATGAGCATTGGTAGGGGGGGCGGGTCTTAGTAAACTGACATCACCAAGAGTGGGCGTGACAGGACTTTAGTATAGCCGACAGCCAGAAACCCCCTCAGTTTGACCCAGGAGATGCTGTGAACACCTCCTGTCGTCGGGTCCCGGTCTCTGAGTGGGAGGAGCACCTTTGCCATGTGCTACTGTGGCCTGGACGACTGCAACTAAGCTTGGACCTGTGGGATAGCAAAATCCTCCCTTGCACCACAAGAACGGTAACTGATTTATCATGGTTATCCCTGTGTTTTGTATGTCTAATTGTTATATCTCTTTTTCTGGCCAAATACCGTTTTATAGTTAATTGTATAGCCTTGTAATCTAGTGTATTCTTATAATCGATTAAATCATAAATTAATCATGGGCTGTATCCTTTACTCTGCATATACGAATCCATTGGTCCGGAAATACTTGGCTGAAACGCTACTGGGTTGGTTCCTGACCCGATACAAGTCTATTAATGGACTGGGCTTGTATCAAACGAGAACTGGTGGCAGCATACCATCTAGGGGATTTGAGGAAGGCTGGCAGTGATGGTCGGAGGTGTGGATATATATTACTGGCGCAGCCAGGGAAATATATATACCGCCCTCACTGCAGAGGGCCTCAAATACCCAGAGGGCTACAGGACGGCCTCTCCGGCGACCACTCACTCTAGGTGCAGTACCTTGACTGACCAGAGAGGCAAGGGGGCGCCAGAGAGTTGTGCCTGTATCGTGGCGTCACGGATTGGTGACGTGTAAGGGACAACACACCACCGTGTTTTCCCCCACTGGTAGCAGCTTCCTGGCACCACTTACTCTAGGTGCAGTACCTTGACTCACCTGAGAGGTAAGGGGGTGCCAGAGAGCTGCACCCACCGTCCGGAATTCATCACACCCTCCAAATGAAATCCTTTTCCAGGAGGGGGGATAGACTCTGCAGGGAGTGCAACTAGAGCCTCCTGTGATGTCCTGTTTGAGACTCCTCTCAAACCAAACATCACAGCAAGTGAAGTTAAGAAAAAAACGCATGCGGATTTTACATGCGTTTTTCCTGCCAGGGACATGCGCATGTGAAGCGTTCTTCACATGCATTTCCTCATGCGGGTTGACAAGCGCTTTCCAAGCGATTTTAGCATCACTTGGAAAGTGCTTGACAACTTGGTCACACTATATAAATCAATGCAAACGGCATGGATTTATATAGTGTGACCGTAAAGAATGGTTAAAAATAAAAAACTAAACCTATACTTACCTTCTGATGGCCGCCGGAGTCTTGCACTGACATCAGCGCAGGTCCTTCAGTCCACCGCGATCTGTCGGCAAGGGAGGACGAGCGCAGCGGGGGCCATCAGAAGGTAAATATAACATTTATTTTATTCTTTTTTTCACAGGTTCTTTGGTACCCGGGTCTGGAGGAAAGTCTGATGTCCTCTAGACCTGGGTACCATCCGCACATTGAAATGCGTGGAATGTGCATCTACATATGCAGTGATGCGTAATCCATGCGTTTCAATGCAAGTCAATGGCGGCGAAAACACAGCACTTCTGCAAAATAATTAGTAGTACTGCGTTTTTTTCCGCAATGATAATCCACAGCGGAAACTTTTGCAGCATGTGCACAGCATGCGGATTATCATTGGGGAACATGGCAGACCTTCTACCATGCGTTTTTTAAGCGTTTCTGCAGTGTTTTTGCCGCTGCGGAAACGCTTAAAAAA
Organism: Phyllobates terribilis; assembly: GCF_046119375.1. Lineage (NCBI taxonomy): Eukaryota > Metazoa > Chordata > Amphibia > Anura > Dendrobatidae > Phyllobates > Phyllobates terribilis. Next base: position 291,148,240 of record NW_027362768.1, on the reverse strand, counting down.
CGCATCATGGGCACACAGCCTTAAAAAACACATTTAGGGATTAGCTAGATAGGGAGAAGTATAGTATATTTTATAATAAAGCTAATTACAAAAGTGGTTAGGGTGTAAAGATAAATATTTTGAAGGGACATTTTAAGTACTGGACCAACCCTGCTAGCAAGTTGGGGATTTAGCATCATTCCAATAAATTGTATTGGGGTTGTTTGAAGAGGTCTTCATTGATGATAAGATGATCTGAACTCCAGTATTCCAACTGTATTATACTATATAAGGAAAAAATAATTTGGACAAAAAAACTACAGTTGAAACCAAAAGTTTACATACACTCTATAAAAAGACACATATGCATGTTTTTCTCAATATCTGATATGAAATCAGAATAAACCTTTCACGTTAAGTCAATTAGGATTACCATAATTTTTAATATTTGCCAAATGGCATCATAATGAGAGAGAGAGAGAAGATTTTAAGGCATTTTTATTACTTACTGCAAAGTCAAAAGTTTACATACACTAAGATTACTAAGCCTTTAAACAATTCTGAACTGCCCATATGATGATGTCATGTGTTTGAAAGCTTTTTTAGCAACATCTGAGTTAATTAGAGACACACCTGTGGATGTATTTTAAGGCACACCTGAAACACACTGCGTCTTTGTGTAGCATCATGGGAAAGTCTAAAGAAATCAGCCAAGATATCAGGAAGAGAATTGTGGACTTGCACAAGTCTGGCTCATCCTTGGGTACAATTTCAAGATTCCTGAAGGTGCCTCATTCATCTGTACAAACAATTATATGCAAGTACAAACAAAATGGGAATGTCCAGCCATCATGCCGCTCAGGAAGGAGACGGAGTCTGTGTCCCAGAGATGAACGTGCTTTGGTCTGACATGTGCATATCAACCCAATGACAAAAGCAAAAGACCTTGTGAAGATGATGGTGGAAACCGGTAATATTGTGTCAATATCCACAGTGAAACGAGTACTGTATCAACATAGGCTGAAAGGCCACTCTGCCAGGAAGAAGCCATTACTCCAGAAGAAATATAAAAAAGCCAGATTAATGTTTGCAAATGCATCATAGTCAATGGCTGCCCACTCTCCCCAGTCCCTCAAGCTCGCTGCCTCGGGGTAACCCTGGACTCGGAACTCTCCTTCAAACCACATATCCAAGCCCTTTCCACTTCCTGCCGACTCCAACTTAAAAATATCTCCCGGATCCACACATTCCTAAACCATGAATCTGCAAAAACACTAGTGCACGCCCTCATCATCTCCCGCCTTGACTACTGCAACCTCCTGCTCTGTGGCCTCCCCTCTAACACTCTCGCACCCCTCCAATCTATCATAAACTCTGCTGCTCGACTAATCAACCTGTCCCCCCGCTATTCCCCGGCCTCTCCTCTCTGTCAATCTCTTCACTGGCTCCCCATTGCTCAGAGACTCCAGTTCAAAACCCTAACCATGACATACAAAGCCATTCACAACCTGTCTCCTCCATATATCTCCGACCTAGTCTCCCGTTACATACCTGCACGCAACCTCCGATCCTCACAAGATCTCCTGCTCTACTCCCCTCTTATCTCCTCCTCCCACAACCGTATACAAGATTTCTCCCGTGCTTCCGCCCTACTCTGGAACTCTCCACCCCAACGTATCAGACTCTCGCCTACCGTGGAAACCTTCAAAAGGAACCTGAAGACCCACCTCTTCCAACAAGCCTACAACCTGCAGTAACCACCGCTCCACCATACCGCTGCACGACCAGCTCTACCCTCACCTACTGTATCCTCACCCATCCCTCGTAGATTGTGAGCCCTCGCGGGCAGGGTCCTCGCTCCGCCTGTACCAGTCGCTGTCACATTGTGTTCAAGATTATTGAAATTGTTCTTGTATTATACCCCCTTTTTCACATGTAAAGCGCCATGGAATAAATGGCGCTATAATAATTAATAATAATAATAATAATAATAATAAATGCACACAGGAACAGAGACTTTAATTTTTGGAGACACGTCCTGTGGTCTAATGCAACTAAAATTGAACTTTTTTGGGCGTATTGACCATCGTTATGTTTCGAGGAAAAAGGGAGACGCTTGGAAGCCTAAAAACACCATCCCAACTGTGAAACACGGGGGTGGCAGCATCATGTTGTGGGGTTGTTTTGTTGTAGGAGTGACTGGTGCACTTCACAAAATAGATGTCATCATGAGAAAAGAAGTTATGTGGCAATACTGAAGTAACATCTCTAGACATCAGCCAGGAAGTTAAAGCTTGGGCAGAAATGGGTCTTCCAAATGGACAATGACCCAAAGCATACTGCCAAAATGGTAACAAAGTGGCTTAAGGATAGCAAAGTCAATGTTTTGGAGTGGCATCACAAAACCCTGATCTCAGTCCTACTGAACATGTATGGGCAAAGCTGAAAAGGCAGGAGCAAGCAAGGTGACCTACAAACCTGGATCAGTTACGCCAGTTTTGTCAGGAGGAATAGGCCCAAATTGTGACCAACTATTGTGAGAAGCTTGGGAAAGGATATTCCAAACGTTTGACCCAAGTCATTCACTTTAAGGGCAATGGTACCAAATAGGAATGAAATGTATGTCAACTTTTGACTTTGCAGTAAGTAATAAAAATGCCTTAAAACATTCTCTCTCTCTAATTATTCTGGCATTTGGCAAATATTAAAAATTATGATAATCCTAATTGACCTAAAACGGGAAAGGTTAATTTTGATTTAATGATAGATATTGAGAAAAACATAGATATGTGTCTTTTTATATAGTGTATGTAAACTTCTGGTTTCAACTGTATATACAAATTGATCTTATCTGTATTAATGGTTAATAGTAATAAAACACCACATAAAATTGGGAGAATTACACAAACGAAAGCACTAAAGGGTTGCATAGGATAAATAATGTATGTACAAAAGATTAAATTGCTTTGCAAATGACGCCAGACCACCTAGGTCATATATTATGTGCATTCATCCGCAATAAGTTAGGTAACTATGAAAATTGGTGGTGTAAAACACCACAAATAAAAATAACTGTCTTAATGTTCTACAAGGTAAGTAGTAAGCCCTCTCTATTAGATTCTAAACAGTATACATAAGTCACTTATCACTGAAAATAATATGGGTAATCCTAGCAAAACAATCAGGCTTCAACATGTTGCACGTTTTGCCTCGCTTGATCACTGGGGTATATCCATATTCATCCGTGATCAAGCGAGTTGAAACGTACATCAGTGTGTACCACCACCACAGAATTTGCAAAGATATTCTGGCTACTATTTTGTATTGCTAATTGATTTTCTAGTATCTTATAGAGTGGCTTACTACTAGAGATGAGCGGTGTTCGACTAGAACTGTTCGCCAATCTCAAATTCGAGCTGTTTTGGGCGGTGTTCGAGTTGTTCGACGAACCCGAACGATTTGCAAAAAATTCGGCTGTTCGAGGTTATGTTCGATAACTGTTCGTGCACCAAAAGCGTGTCCTGCATGTCTGGCGCTATTTAGAGCACCAATCATTCAGGGATTGTCTGCCACTCACTGTAATGCCACAGCCATGGTGGTTGTGGCATTACAGTGATTGCCCAAATCGATGGGAACAGTGCCAACAGTGAAACATGAAAAGCCGGCAATTCAGCAGCGGCATACACCTGTACCCGACAATTTAGAACCGAAAGAATAGAGCTTCACACATAGATTAGATAGATATAAACATGTCAGCCACATATATACGAAGTACAGTGAAAGTGCTGCTTACTGTACTTGTCATTTAGCGTAAAGGATTTATCAAAAAAAATAATAGTGTTTTCATGCACCGTCTCTTTAAAAAAGCCGGCCGGCAATTCAGCATCTGTACCCGACAATTTATAACAGACAGAATAGAGCTTCACACATAGATTAGATAGATAGAAACATGTCAGCCACATATATATGAAGTACAGTGATAGTGTTGGTTACTGTACTTGTCATTTAGTATTAAAATAAAGGATTTATTATTAAAAAAATTGGCGTGGGGTTCCCCTTAATTTTAGGCTCTAGCGGAGGTTAAGCAGACGGCTGGGGCAGATGTTTGAAGCCTGGGAAGGGGGTAATACCCACGGAGCTTCCCAGGCTACTAATATTAGCCCCCAGCTGAATACATAGCCTTTACTAGCTATTAAAATGGGGGACCCCCCAAAAAAAATGACGTGGGGTCCCCCCTAATTTAATAGCTAGCAAAGGCTAGGCAGACAGCTGGGGGCTGATATTAATAGCCCAGGAAGGGAGCCATGAATATTGGCCCCCTCCCAGGCTAGAAACACCAGCCGTCAGCCGCCCCAGAAATGGCGCATTCATAGGATGCGCCAATTCTGGCACTTAGCCTCGCTCTTCCACGCTGCCCTGGTGCGGTGGCAGGGGGTAATAGGGTTGGGGTTGATGTCAGCTTATAATGCCAGCTGACATCAAGCCCAGGTTAGTAATGGAGAGGCGTCTATAAGACACCCCCATTACTAACCCCATAGTCAAAGTTAAAAAAAACACAAACACCCAGAATAAAGTCCTTTAATTGAAATAAAGACACAATCCTTTATTGTTCTAAATTAAACCATACTTACCGTCACGCCCATTCCAGCTGAAGCCAACGATCTCCTGCAATAAAAGAAAAATAATAAAGCAACCTCATCCTTACCTTTCCATGGTTCCCACGACAGCTTCAGCTCTGCTACATCGAGATGACAGGCTGGACCGCAGCAGAACGCTGCCATCCAGCCTCTCATCCCGCAGACACTGAGAAGCGCAGGCTTACTTGCGCTGCTCAGCGTCTCTCTGTGACGACATCCAGATGAGCCGAGTTCATGTCCAATGAACTCGGCTCACCTCATGCACGTCACTGACAGCGTGGGAAAATTCTCACGCTGAAGCGGTGAGTGCAGGAGAATTCTCCCACGCTGTCAGTGACGTGCATAAGGTGAGCTCATGTCCAATGAACTCAGCTCACCTCCTGCACGTCACTGACAGCGTGGGAGAATTCTCCTGCACTCAGCGCTTCAGCGTGAGAATTCTCCCGCTGAAGCGCTGAGTGCAGGAGAATTTTCCCACGCTGTCAGTGACGTGCATAAGGTGAGCTCATGTCCAATGAACTCAGCTCACCTCCTGCACGTCACTGACAGCGTGGGAGAATTCTCCTGCACTCAGGGCTTCAGTGTGAGAATTCTCCCACGCTGAAGCGCTGAGTGCAGGAGAATTTTCCCACGCTGTCAGTGACGTGCATGAGGTGAGCCGAGTTCATTGGACATTAACTCGGCTCATCTGGATGCCCTCACAGAGAGACACTGTGGAGCGCAAGCAAGCCTGCGCTTCTCAGTGTCTGCGGGATGACAGGCAGGATGGCAGCGTTCTGCTGCGGTCCAGCCTGTCATCTCGATGTAGCAGAGCTGAAGCTGTCCTGGGAACCATGGAAAGGTAAGGATGAGGTTGCTTTATTATTTTTCTTTTATTTCAAGAGATCGTTGGCTTCAGCTGGAATGGGCGTGATGGTAAGTATGGTTTAATTTAGAACAATAAAGAATTGTGTGTTTATTTCAATTAAATGACTTTTTTCTGGGTGTTGTGTTTTTTTTAAATACTTTACTAGAAATTCATGGTGGTCATGTCTAATATTGGCGTGACCCCATGAATTTCGGGCTTAGGGCCAGCTGATAATGCCAAGCTGGCCCTAACCCCTTTATTACCCAGTGAGCCACCGCATCAGGGCCCTGGATGAGTTGGGTACAGCGCCAGAAGATGGCGCTTCTATGAACGCGCCATTTTCCGGGGTGGCTGCGGACTGCAATTTGCAGCGGGGGTGGCCCAGAAAGCTTGGGCCTCCCTGCGCTGCGGATTCCAGCCCCCAGCTGCCTAGTTGTACCTGGCTGGACACAAAAACAGGGCGAAGCCCCACGTCAATTTTCTTTAAATTATTTCATGAAATAATTAAGAAAAAAAGGGCTTCCCTATATTGTTGTGTCCGGCCAGGTACAAATAGGCAGCTGGTGGTTGGGGGCAGCCCGTTCCTGCCTGCTGTACCTGGCTGGACACAAATATAGTGCGAAGCCCCACGTCAATTTTTTTTAAATTATTTCATGAATTTCCTGAAATAATTTAAAAAAATTGAAGTGGGGCTTCGCACTATATTTGTGTCCAGCCAGGTACAGCAGGCAGGAACGGGCTGCCCCCAACCACCAGCTGCCTATTTGTACCTTGCCGGACACAACAATATAGGGAAGGCCTTTTTTTCTTAATTATTTCATGAATTTCATGAAATAATTAAAAAAAAAGTACGTGGGGCTTCGCCCTATTTTTGTGTCCAGCCAGGTACAACTAGGCAGCTGGGGGCTGGAATCTGCAGCGCAGGGAGGCCCAAGCTTTCTGGGCCCCCCCCCCCGCTACAAATTGCAGTCCGCAGCCACCCCGGAAAATGGCGCGTTCATAGAAGCGCCATCTTCTGGCGCTGTACCCAACTCATCCAGGGCCCTGGTGCGGTGGCTCACTGGGTAATAAAGGGGTTAGGGCCAGCTTGGTATTATCAGCTGGCCCCAAGCCCAAAATTCATGGAGTCACGCCAGTATTAGACATGACCGCCATGAATTTCTAGTAAAGTATTTAAAAAAAACACAACACCCAGAATAAAGTCCTTTAATTGAAATAAACACACAATTCTTTATTGTTCTAAATTAAACCATACTTACCATCACACCCATTCCAGCTGAAGCCAACGATCTCCTGCAATAAAAGAAAAATAATAAACCAACCTCATCCTTACCTTTCCATGGTTCCCACGACAGCTTCAGCTCTGCTACATCGAGATGACTGGCTGGACCGCAGCAGAACGCTGCCATCCATGATCCAGTCTGTCATCCCGCAGACATTGAGAAGCGCAGGCATGCTTGCGCTCCTCACTGTCTCGCTGTGACGGCATCCAGATGAGCCGAGGTCATGTCCAATGAACTCGGCTCACCTCATGCACGTCACTGACAGCGTGGGAAAATTCTCACGCTGAAGTGCTGAGTGCAGGAGAATACTCCCACGCTGTCAGTGATGTGCATGAGGTGAGCTCATGTCCAATGAACTCAGCTCACCTCCTGCACGTCACTGACAGCGTGGGAAAATTCTCCTGCAATCAGCGCTTCAGCGTGAGAATTTTCCCACGCTGTCAGTGACGTGCATGAGGTGAGCCGAGTTCATTGGACATGAACTCGGCTCATCTGGATGTCGTCACAGAGAGACGCTGAGCAGCGCAAGCAAGCCTGCGCTTCTCAGTGTCTGCGGGATGACAGGCTGGATGGCAGCGTTCTGCTGCGGTCCAGCCTGTCATCTCGATGTAGCAGAGCTGAAGCTGTCGTGGGAACCATGGAAAGGTAAGGATGAGGTTGCTTTATTATTTTTCTTTTATTGCAGGAGATCGTTGGCTTCAGCTGGAATGGGCGTGATGGTAAGTATGGTTTAATTTAGAACAATAAAGGATTGTGTCTTTATTTCAATTAAAGGACTTTATTCTGGGTGTTTGTGTTTTTTTTAACTTTGACTATGGGGTTAGTAATGGGGGTGTCTCATAGACGCCTCTCCATTACTAACCTGGGCTTGATGTCAGCTGGCATTATAAGCTGACATCAACCCCAACCCTATTACCCCCTGCCACCGCACCAGGGCAGCGTGGAAGAGCGAGGCTAAGTGCCAGAATTGGCGCATCCTATGAATGCGCCATTTCTGGGGCGGCTGACGGCTGGTGTTTCTAGCCTGGGAGGGGCCAATATTCATGGCTCCCTTCCTGGGCTATTAATATCAGCCCCCAGCTGTCTGCCTAGCCTTTGCTAGCTATTAAATTAGGGGGGACCCCACGTCATTTTTTTGGGGGGGTCCCCCATTTTAATAGCTAGTAAAGGCTATGTATTCAGCTGGGGGCTGATATTGGTAGCCTGGGAAGCTCCGTGGATATTACCCCCTTCCCAGGCTTCAAACATCTGCCCCAGCTGTCTGCTTAACCTCCGCTAGAGCCTAAAATTAAGGGGAACCCCACGCCAATTTTTTTAATAATAAATCCTTTATTTTAATACTAAATGACAAGTACAGTAACCAACACTATCACTGTACTTCATATATATGTGACTGACATGTTTCTATCTATCTAATCTATGTGTGATGCTCTATCTTTCTGTTCTAAATTGTCGGGTACCGCTGCTGAATTGCCGGCCGGCTTTTTTAAAGAGACAGTGCATGAAAACACTATTATTTTTTTAAATAAATCCTTTACACTAAATGACAAGTACAGTAAGCAACACTATCACTGTACTTATTATATATGTGACTGACATGTTTCTATCTATCTAATCTATGTGTGAAGCTCTATTCTTTCTGTTCTAAATTGTCGGGTACAGATGCTGAATTGCCGGCCGGCTTTTTTAAAGAGACGGTGCATGAAAACACTAATATTTTTTTTAATAAATCCTTTACACTAAATGACAAGTGCAGTAACCAACACTGTCACTGTGCTTCTTATATGTGTGACTGACATGTTTCTATCTATCTAATCTATGTGTGATGCTCTATTCCTTCTTGTCTAAATTGTCGGGTACCGGTGTATGCCGCTGCTGAATTTGCCGGCCGGCTTTTTTAAAGAGAGTGTCTTCTGAGCAGTTTGTCAGCTTTTGAACACCTTTGCAGGTGTTTTCTATGTGTCTCTATGTGTTTTTGTTTGCCTGCCATTGGTTTTAACGGTGTTCGACGGTGTTCTAAGGTGTTCGACGAACAGTTCGACGAACAGTTCCTCGAACATCCCGGTGTTCGACGAACCGAACCGAACCCGAACACTACGGGGGTGGCTCAACACTACTTACTACTTAACTAATGGAGCATTAGGCCGGTTATTTTTATTTATAAGTTTTATCCCACTAATTTTCATTCACTTACTTAAGTGCCGATATATGCACATAATATATGACATGTGTGGTCAGGAGTCATTTGCATTGTAATCTTGTGTGCATTAATTATTTATCCTATGTAACCCTTTAAGGATTTCCTTTGTGTAATTCTCCCAATTTTATGTAATAGTTTTATTATTCTTACTATTCATTAATAAAGATAAGTTCAATTTGTATATATTTTTTATTTTCCAATTTTTTTTTGTTATAGTATAATTAGTCCTGAGGGAGACACAGAAACCATTGTCTATCTCTGTTATAGGTGCTAAGATATTTATAGGTTTGTCTTATAATTTGTGGCATAACAAAATAACAGGAGAAATAAGGTTTTACACAGTTTATATCAATGGGCTGGACATGTACAGTAACGCACACACAACTGCAGCCTCCAGTGCAATATATACTGTTTTTTTTCAATAAAGCCCCTCTGCTATACTAAAATAAGTTATAATTTTATAAAATTCAATTAACTTTCATTACACAGTGAATAACCTTGATACGCTGATGTTTAAAGACAATTACTTGCATTCACACACATTTGGGTTTATTGTCTAATTCTGATCTGATCTGATTGGTCTTTTTTTTCTTGTTATTGCATATTTACGTTACAAACATATCAGAATTTACTATTATTAAAGCAGGTGCTAAACTAGGGGGAGGCAGGTTGAGTGTTTGCCCTGTGCGCAGCCAGCAGGGGGGCGCGGTCAGGATACCTTATGCTGCGGTCCAAGGTGTCTCCCAGGGGCTGGCATTTTGCTGTTCCTCCCAGGAGTGAGATTCAGACATTCTCCAAGCCAGTTGGTAAACTGATAGCAGGCACAGAGAACATGTAAAACGCCAGCTATATGCAATTGTACTCACGACTTTTTTCTCAGACAACCAGCATTTCTGGGGTCAAGTAAACATTCAGAAGCATGATAAGATCACCTGATCACTTGCTTAAATCACTTCTGCACCACCAATAAGACAATGATAAGATAAGAGCTCCAATTGAGCTTAGGATACAGGGGAGGTTTATTAGAATAGTGTGAAGGGACAGTAGGGGGGGTCAAAATGTAAAGGGACAGTGTGGGAGGTAAAAGTGTGAGAGGACATTATATGGGGTAAAAGTGTTAAAGGATAAAATTGGTGAAAAGTGTAAGGGGACAATCTGGGGGGAGTGTAAAAAGACATTATGGATGAAACGTGAGGAGACAGTATGGGGTGAGAAAGTGTGAGGGGACAGTTTAGGGAGAAGTGTCTTGGTCGGTATAGGGAGAAAATGTGAGTGGGCTGTGTGGATGGATAAGTGCAAGGGAACAGTAAGGGAGAAGCGTGTGGGACAATATGACAAGAGAGTATGAGGGGCAGTAAGGCAGAAAGTATGAGGGGACAATATAGGTAGAGAAAAGATTGAGGGGACAGTATGAGGGGGAAAAATGTGAGGGGACAGTACAGGGGAAGGGTAAGGGAGCACATTATAGAAACTGGATAGTGTGAGGAGACAGTGTAAAGAGAGGCAACGTGGGGTGACAGTGTGAGTGTACAGCAAGGAGAGGACAGTATGCAGAGGTAGAAGAGTATGAGGAGGTTGCACATTATAGAGACTGGGCAGTATAGGGAGATACAGTGTGAAGGGACAGTATGAAGATGGGATTCAGTATTGAAAGGGGCAGAATGGTGGGGAACACTTAAGATAGGGACAGTGTAGTGGTTGTAGCTGATCAGGGTGCCTTGGAAACAATTTGTCCCCAGCTAGAAGTCTGAGACATGTCCACTGCTGATTTATTTTTGTTTCCTTTCCAAAAATTTGCACCCATGGCCCCTTTCCCCAAGGTGCACGACTAAATAGTGGGTAACATGTATTTCATTTTATATGGGTATCATTCACTATTACTTCACTGGATGCTATTAATTTACAATCCTTCTTATTGTTACGATTGTAATTAGTATGTTTAATGTTCTTAGAGATATATATATTTTTAAAGAAATATTATATTAGACTATACAGAAATATACCATAAATTCTCTGCAGCAAGAATGTGACATTTAAGAACAGACATATTTGTGACATATACAGTACTGGTCATGTGAAATAGCGTCCCTGACAAGAGATGACAGCTGTGCTCTGCAGAATAAATGGTATCCTCAGATTCTGTCAATTATTATAAAATACATCTATTCTCTGACCTTACACCAGTCATCCCTGATGTGCGTATGAAAGTATATACCATCCTCTGCGCCGGGGATGTCTTAACATAATGTGACAAGAAAATGGGAAATGTGTCCATTATTCATTAGCTAATTATGAAATATTTAGTCCATCGGTCTTTTGTGTTAGGAGATTTTTTTTTTGCTTTCATGATCCATTTTACTAAGGTAAGGCGCAAATTGTAATATTTCATCTATTGAGACTAACAACTGGAAAAATAAGGTCATGGAGAATGTATTATTGGATGAATCTAGGTTTTACTACACCGGGGGCAAAAATTCAGTTTGGCACCCCATAATATACAGTAAACAGTTTAACCCCTTCACCCCCCAAGCCTGTTTTCACCTTCATGACCAGGCCAAATTTTACAATTTTGATCAGTGTCACTTTATGAGGTAATAACTCTGGAATGCTTCAATGGGTCACACTGATTGTGAGATTGTTTTTTGGTGACATATTGTACTTCATGATAGTGGTAAAATTTCTTCAATATGACTTGCATTTATTTGTGAAAAAATTTGGAAATTTTTGCAATTTTCAAACTTTTAATTTTCATGCCCTTAAATTAGAGAGTTATGTCACACAAATAGTTAATAAATAGCATTTCCCACATGTCTTCTTAACATCAGCACAATTGTTGAAACATAATTTTTTTTTGTTAGGAAGTTATAAGGGTTAAAAGTTGACCATCGATTTCTCATTTTCGCAGCAAAATTTACAAAACCATTTTTTTTAGGGACCACGTTACATTTGAAGTGATTTTGAGGGCCCATATGACATAAAATCAAGGTGCTCAAAACCACATTCAAGAAGTTTATTAACCCTACAAGTGCTTCACAGGAATTACTGGAATGTGGAAGGAAAAAAATATTTAACTTTTTTTCACAAAAATGTTACTTTAGACCTAATTTATTTTACTTTCACAAGGATAGCAGGAGAAAATGGACCCCAAAATTTGTTGTGGTTTCTCCTGATGGTGTGAGCACCTTGAACCTCCAGGTGCTTCACAGAAGTTTATTTTCCCCACAAAAAATATTTTTAGTCACAAATTTTCCAATTTCACAAGGGTAACAGAAGAAATTTCACCATACAATTTGTTGTGCAATTGCTCCTGAGTACAACTATACCCCATATATGAAGGAAAACTACTGTTTGTGTACACGTCAGGCCTCGGAAGAGAAGGAGTACCATTTGACTTTTTGAATGTAAAATTTGTTGGAATAATTAGAGGATGCCATGTCACGTTTAAAGAACTCCTGATGTGCCTAAACAATGGAAACCCCCCACATGTGACACAATTCTGGAAACAAGACTTGTGTGCTTCACAGGAAATGTTCTTTTAGCCCCAATTTTTTTTATTTTCACAAGGGTATCAGGAGAAAATGGACCCCAAACTGTGTTGTGCAATTTCTCTTGAGTACACAGATACCCCATATGTAGGCAAAAACTACTGTTTGGGCGCACAGCAGGGCTCAGAAAGTGATGTTTTGGAAAACAGACTTTGATGGAATGGTCTGCGGGTGTCATGTCATGTTTGGAGAGCCCCTGATATGCCTAAACAGTGGAAAATCCCCACAAGTGACCCCATTTTGGAAACTAGACCCCTCAAGAAATTTATCTAGATGTGTGGTGAGCACCTCGAACCCACAGGTGCTTCACAGAATTTTATAATGTTGATCTGTGAAAATGAAAAAAATACATTTTTCCCACAAAAATGTTTTTTAGCCCCAATTTTTTTTCTTTTCACAAGGATAGCAGGAGAAATTGGACCCAGAATTTGTCATGCAATTTCTCCTGATACGCCAATACCCCATATGTGGTTGAAAACGACTTTTAAGGCACAGTGCAAAGCTCAGAAGGGAAGAAGCGCCATATTGGAGTTCAGATTTTGCTGGACTGGCTTGATGGTGCCTTGTCACATAGGCAGAGCTCCTGAGGTGCCAGAACAGCAGAACCCCACATAAGAGACCCCATTTTACAAATCACCACTCAATGACTTCATCTAGGGATGCAGTGATCATATTGACACCACAGGTGGGTCACCGAATTTTATAATTAAAGTTTTACCACCAAAATTTTGTTTTAGCCCCAGATTTTACATTTTCACACTGGGAAATGAGTAAAAATGGCAATAAAATTTGTCCCACAATATCTGCTGCACGTGTCAATAACCCATATGTGGCTGTACAGTACTGCTTAGCCATACGGCGAGACTCGGGAGGGATGGAGCACTATTTGCTTCTTGCAGCACTCTTTTTCCTAGAATATTATGCGACCTCCATATACAGAGACCTTAAGTGCTAGAAGAGCAGAATCCTCACTCAAATCACCCCATTATGGAAATTATACCCCTTTGGGAATCTATCTACAGATGTAGTAATGATTTTGACTCCATTGGTGTTTTCCAGAAACAAGCAGCAGTGGATGTTGCTGAGTGAAAATTGAAAACTGCCATTGTAGTGACCAGTACATTGTAATGACCAGTATGTTGTAGTAACCAGTAATTTGTAGTGACCGGTACATTGTAGTGACTAGCTCATGCTTCTGGAGACACACACACCTGTAAGTTAAACGGGCTCTCATTGCTACAGAAATGCCAAACATGTGGACGCTTTAGGCACACAGGGGCTCAGAAAGGAGGGGGGCATTTGGATTTGGGAGAGCAGAATTTGCTGAATTTCTTTTGAAGGGTGAAGAGCCATTTTGATTTTCCAGAGCCTTTGTGCTACCAGTAACGTGGAAGCCCCCTATATTTCTAATAAAAGATTGCGGACCTGAGTGTGGACTTTTTTTGTGGATTGAGTTGAAGCTTTTATTGGGAGCATTTTACATAACATTTTGGATCACATTTATCCTGTGCTTTATGCTGAGCACTTAGTGAGTGACGTGATTCAGATGAAACCCTTGAGAGATCCATTCACTATGATGAGGCAGCAGAGAAATTCTGGTCTCTGTATGGTATATTTTCAGCGGTGTCCTTTTTTTTCTTAGAGGTGCACAAAACTGGTCAATGGCGCTTTTATGCATGTCGGATCATAGGCCAGATGGTGTCCACATCTTGCTCATTACAGGGAATTTTCAGCCGGGGGTTCTGTCTCAATCATGTATTTCAGAGAGCTACAAGGAAACCTTGGTGTAAGTGCTAAGCGCATAGCATAGGATAAATGTGCCATATTGCGATCTTTGTAAGGCAGAACGAAAAAAAATCAACAGCAGGTGAAGAATTGGTTTTATTTATTTTTTATGCCATTTCTTAGACGACTTTATTCAACGGGTCGGAGCGATCACAGCGATACCAGATTTATAGATGGTTTTCATGTTTGGCAGCTGTGACACACTAAAAGACTTTTTTTGCAAAAACTAGTGGGCTTGTTTTTTGTGGGACGAGTTGACATTTTTATTGGTACCATTTTTAGGTACAGTACATTTTTTGATTGCTTTCTATTCCAATTTTTGGAAGGCAGAATGAATAAAAAACAGCAATTCAAGAATTGTTTTTTTTTTATTTTTTTTATGTCATTCCACTTGGTGAAAAATTGATAAGGCAGCTTTATTCTTCGTATCAGTACGATTGCACATTTATATCTTTTTTTATGTTTTGGCGCTTTTATGCAATAAAAAATATTTAGAAAAAAATAATTATTTTTTCATCGCTTTATTCTGAGAGCTATAACTTTTTTATTTTTCCACTGATGGAGCTGTATGGCAGCTTGTATTTTGCGGGACAAGATGACTTTTTCAGCGGTACCATTTTTATTTACATTTGTCTTTTTGATCGCGTTTTATTCCACTTTTTGTTCGGCGGTATGATAAATCATCATTTTTTTACTTGTTTTTTTTATGTTGTTTACTGAAGGGGATAACTAGTGGGACAGTTTTATGCGTCAGGTCATTCTAGACGCGGAGATACCAAATATGTGTACTTTTTTCTTTATATTTTTTTCATAAAATATTTATTTATGGGTAAAATATATACAGTATATATATAGATATGGTTGTTTTGTTGCTGTATTTCTGTACTGCTGGTGGTTTTGGCGATGTATTTCTGTACTGATGTGTGATGTGATGCTGTGTTTCTGTACTGTTTGTGTTCTGGTGATGTATTCTTGTGCTGTTATTGGTTCTGATCCTGTATTCATGTATCAATCCGTAACTTATTAGATTATGTGATTCATGGCTATGTTAATAAAGTGTTGCACAGTCTGACAAGTTAAGGGTTGTAGCATCGGCGTCTCTGCCCCGTTCTAGGCAGAGACGCCGTCCCTCTCACCTCCCCGCTCCTGGCGCGGCGTCCTCCAGCGCTTCTCTCCCCGCTGCTTCCGGCACGCGCTCCTTCCCCGGCAGTGTGCTTAGGGCGCGCGCGCGCTCCCCCGCTCTTAAAGGGACCGCGCGCGCCGTCCTAAGGAGTCCCCGGCCAATTGCCGGAGGACCTCCCATATAAAAGGCACCTCCTCCAAAATGGAGGTGCCCGAGCAATGTTGTAGCACTGTTCACTACTCTGCTTCAGCCCTCAGGTCCCGTTGCCAGTTACCTGCCAGATACCTGCCAGATTCCTGCCAGTCTGCTGTCTTATTCCTGCCTGATATCCTGCTACCTGCCTGCTAGCCTGAGGTCCGACGGTCTGCCCTCCAACTCCTGTCAGTCTGTCTAAGGACCAGCTTGCCCGCTCACCTGGGAGCGCACATCTTCTACCTGCCTGCTTGCTTGAGGTCCGACGGTCTGCCTTCCAACTCCTGTCAGTCTGTCTAAGGACCAGCTTGCCCGCTCACCTGGGAGCGCTCATCTGCTGCCTGTCTGCTAGCCTACCTGGAGGCTCTGCCGTCACGTGCTGTGACCACCCGCCTGTCCAGAGACTCCTGCCCGCTCACCTGGGAGCGCTCATCTGCTACCTGTCTGTTGGTCTTCCTGGAGGCTCCGCCGTCACATGCTGTGACCACCCGTTTATCCAGAGACTCTCGCCTGCTCACCTGGGAGCTCACGTCTATCATCAGCCGCCACAGGTCGTACCAATCCTTTACCCAGAGACTGCCCCGGTCACTTGCCGTGACCTCCTGCCCGTTCATCCAGAGACTGCCCCGGTCACTTGCCGTGACCTCCTGCCCGTTCATCCAGAGACTGCCCCGGTCACTTGCCGTGACCTCCTGTCCGTTCATTCAGAGACTGTCCCGGTCACCTGCTGTGACTGCCTGCCCGTCTACCCTGGTCGCCACCCGCTCCCTTACAAGGACCGCCCCCTTGTATAGTAGCTCAGAGGTTCCGCCTCCCAGACCCGTTACAGTTTGCTCGGGCCATGGAACCCGGTGGCACCCAAGCTCCCTCGCTCTCGGACCTGTGTCATGAACTGTCCCATCAGAGGTCCCAACAGGAGTCCATCCTGGGTCACCTGCGGAATGTCAATTCTCGCCTGGACACTCTGACTGCTCTGCCTGCAACCACCGCCAGTGCCATGACTCGCAATCCGGCAGCTCCACTGCCCACTAATAACATGGTATCCTACCCCGGACCCCGGCTTTCTGCACCTCCTCGCTTCGGAGGCGACTCCGCCCAGGCTCGGGGCTTCATAAATCAGTGCACCCTGCACTTTGAACTCCTGTCTCACCAGTTTAACTCCGACCGGGCCAAAATTGCCTTCATTATGTCCCATCTCACCGGAGAGGCCCTGGCCTGGCTAAATCCTCTATGGGAGAGAGGAGACCCCCTGGTGTCCGATTTGCCTGCCTTTCTCACGGCTTTCCGGAAAGTCTTCGACGAACCCGGACGGAAGACCTCATCCGCATCATCACTGCTATGCCTCCGTCAGGGAAGTCTCACCGTGGGCCAATATGCCATACGGTTCCGTACCCTTGCCTCGGAGCTGGCCTGGGATAATGACGCTCTGGTATCCGTCTTCTGGGAGGGTCTGTCCGCCCGTATTAAAGATGAACTTGCCGGTCGGGACATTCCTACCACTCTCGATGACCTAATAACTCTTGCCATACGGATTGACCTGCGGTTCCAGGAGCGTGCCAAAGAGGTCACCCGTGAGAGGAGGTTTCCACGTCTAGCTCCTACTTTTCAGAAACCCGTCACTCCCTCCGTCTCTCCTCAGGTACACTCTCCTGAACCTATGCAGGTCGACCAGACCAAGATGGTCGGTTCTCGCCAAGAATCTCGCCGAGCCGAGGGAAGCTGTTTCTATTGTGGCAGTATGAAGCACTTCATCCGTTCCTGCCCGGAAAAGCCGGGAAACGCCAGTGTCTAGGACCACTCGGAGAGGTCATCCTAGACAAAAGTAAGCCCTCTCCGTCTCTGACCTTACCGGTCTCTATTGCTTGGGGAGAGAACCGTCTCTTTGAACTCGCCCATCTGGATTCTGGAGCTGCTGGAAACCTCATCTCCCAGTCTCTGGTAGAGAGATACCATATTCCCACCAAGTCCCTGGCTGAACCATTGTCAGTCGCCTCCGTGGATGGAAGACTTCTCTCGGAGACCATCCTGCTCGTCACTGAACCCATAACCCTGCAGGTGGGAATGCTGCACTCTGAGGAGATCTCATTCCATGTGCTGTCCAGACTTTCTCATTCCCTGTTGCTAGGTCTACCATGGCTCCAGACACATGAACCCGTATTGAACTGGCGGTCCGGTGAAGTACTCCGATGGGGTCCTGACTGCCATAGGACCTGCCTGGTCCCGGTCCGTCCACTTCGCCCTCAGCCTACTCCAGCTAACTTACCTGGTCTCCCGGCTCCCTACTGGCCCTATGCGGACGTCTCGGTAAGAAGGAAGCTGAGACGTTGCCACCCCATAGGCCATACGATTGCCCGATCAACCTGGTACCTGGCACCACTCCTCCCCGTGGGCGTATCTACCCGTTGTCTGCAGCCGAGACCCGGGCCATGTCTGAGTACATTGAAGAGAATCTGGCTAGGGGATTTATCCGAAAATCTACCTCCCCGGCTGGAGCCGGATTCTTCTTTGTCAAAAAGAAAGACGGCTCGCTACGTCCCTGTATTGACTACAGAGGACTCAATCTCATCACGGTAAAAAACAAATATCCCCTGCCACTCATCTCCGAATTGTTTGACCGTCTCAAGGGCGCCAGGATCTTCTCCAAGCTGGATCTACGGGGAGCGTATAATCTGGTCCGTATCCATCAAGGAGACGAGTGGAAGACGGCATTCAATACCCGGGACGGTCACTACGAGTACCTTGTGATGCCCTTCGGTCTCTGTAATGCTCCCGCGGTCTTTCAGGAACTAGTCAACGACATCTTCCGTGACCTCCTGTACTCCTGCGTAGTGGTATACCTGGACGATATCTTGGTCTTCTCTCCGGATCTCCCCACACACCGGAGGGACGTTCGTCAGGTCCTGCTTAGGCTTCGGCAGAACCACCTTTATGCCAAATACGAGAAGTGCCTCTTCGATCAGACCTCCCTTCCGTTCTTGGGCTATGTCATCTCCCAAACAGGTCTGCAAATGGATCCCGAGAAGCTCTCTTCCGTTCTAAAATGGCCTCGTCCTGAAGGTTTGAAGGCGATACAGCGATTCCTGGGCTTCGCTAATTACTATCGTCTTTTCATCCCACACTTCTCATCTCGGACTGCTCCCATATCTGCACTTACCCGTAAGGGGGCTAACCCCAGGACATGGTCGCCTGAAGCCGAGGAGGCCTTCCTTTCCCTAAAGAAAGCCTTCGCCTCTGCTCCTGTCCTGCACCGTCCGGACTGTAATAAACAATTCTACCTGGAGGTTGATGCCTCCTCCTCCGGAGCCGGAGCGGTGCTCACCCAGAAGTCTTCTACCGGGAGAATGGTAACGTGCGGCTTCTTCTCCAAAATCTTCTCCTCGTCGGAGCGCAACTACTCCATAGGAGACCGTGAATTGCTAGCCATCAAATTGGCACTGGGGGAGTGGCGCTATCTGCTTGAAGGGGCTCTCTACCCGGTAATTATCTACACGGATCACAAAAACCTGGCATATCTCCAAAATGCCCAGAGACTCAATCCTCGCCAGGCCCGGTGGTCGTTGTTTTTTGCCCGCTTCGACTTCATTCTTCATTTCCGTCCGGCGGACAAGAACGTCAAAGCTGATGCCTTGTCCCGGTCCTTCCTGTCCTCCGATCAAGAGGAGGAACCTACGCACATCATCGACTCCTCCAAGGTGATGAATGTGGCCCCCTTGGATCTTACTCGTCTTCCACCCGGTAAGACGTTCGTAGCTGTGCCAGATCGGGAGAGGGTTCTTCGCTGGGGACATTCTTCTAAACTAGCTGGCCATGCTGGCCAAAAGAAGACCTTCCAACTTATTACCCGACATTACTGGTGGCCTACCCTGCGTAAGGACGTGGTAGACTTCGTCGCGGCCTGTTCATCCTGTGCCCGTAACAAAGTTCCCCGACATCTACCTGCCGGCCATCTCCTGCCCCTTCCCGTACCTGCTGCTCCTTGGCAACACATCGCTATGGACTTTATCACCGACCTTCCAGTTTCTGCCGGTTGTACTGTCATTTGGGTTGTCGCTGACCGTTTTTCTAAGATGGCCCACTTCATTCCCCTGCCTGGTCTTCCGTCTGCACCCGAGCTGGCTAAAGACTTTATCTGCCACATCTTCCGTCTCCATGGTCTGCCCCTCCACATCGTGTCGGATCGTGGGGTTCAGTTCACCTCACGCTTCTGGAGAGCCACATGTAAGCTGCTGGACATTACTCTGGATTTCTCCTCCGCTTACCACCCTCAGTCCAATGGTCAAGTGGAGCGGATCAATCAGATCTTGACCAGCTACCTCCGGCACTTCGTTGATGCTCACCACTCGGACTGGGTGGATCTCCTACCATGGGCCGAGTTCTCTTATAACAACCATGAGAGCGAATCCTCTTCCAAATCCCCGTTCTTTATAGTCGGTGGCAAACATCCCCGGATTCCACTTCCTGTCTCCGTTTCTGTGGACAACCCTGCTGCGGAGTCTCTTGTCAGCGAATTTTCTACTATTTGGGAGAGCACCAGGTCCGCTCTTCTTCTCTCCTCTGAGCGGATGAAGAGATATGCTGATAAGAGACGTCTGGATCCGCCCCAATTCCGTCCGGGAGACAAGGTTTGGCTCTCATCCAAACATGTGCGGCTCAAAGTACCCTCCTACAAGTTGGGCCCTCGATTCATCGGTCCCTTCGAAGTCCTCAGGCAAATTAACCCTGTGGCCTACAAATTAAAACTCCCGGCCACCCTACGGATCCCCAACTCCTTCCACGTATCTCTCCTCAAACCCGTTGTCTTTAACTTTTTTTCCAAAAATCCAGGTGCCCCTCCTGCTCCGGTTTCCGCTGATGACATCTTTGAGGTAGAGAGTATTCTGGCCTCCAAGAGGGTAAGAGGAAAAACCTTTTTTCTGGTAGATTGGAAGGGGTTTGGTCCTGAGGAGAGAACTTGGGAACCCAGGGAGAACATCAACGCCCCGCTTCTCCTTGAGAAATTTCTTTCTGGCCAAAAAAAGAGGGGGCCTAAAGGGGGGGGTACTGTAGCATCGGCGTCTCTGCCCCGTTCTAGGCAGAGACGCCGTCCCTCTCACCTCCCCGCTCCTGGCGCGGCGTCCTCCAGCGCTTCTCTCCCCGCTGCTTCCGGCACGCGCTCCCTCCCCGGCAGTGTGCTTAGGGCGCGCGCGCGCGCGCTCCCCCGCTCTTAAAGGGACCGCGTGCGCCGTCCTAAGGAGTCCCCGGCCAATTGCCGGAGGACCTCCCATATAAAAGGCACCTCCTCCAAAATGGAGGTGCCCGAGCAATGTTGTAGCACTGTTCACTACTCTGCTTCAGCCCTCAGGTCCCGTTGCCAGTTACCTGCCAGATACCTGCCAGATTCCTGCCAGTCTGCTGTCTTATTCCTGCCTGATATCCTGCTACCTGCCTGCTAGCCTGAGGTCCGACGGTCTGCCCTCCAACTCCTGTCAGTCTGTCTAAGGACCAGCTTGCCCGCTCACCTGGGAGCGCACATCTTCTACCTGCCTGCTTGCCTGAGGTCCGACGGTCTGCCTTCCAACTCCTGTCAGTCTGTCTAAGGACCAGCTTGCCCGCTCACCTGGGAGCGCTCATCTGCTGCCTGTCTGCTAGCCTACCTGGAGGCTCTGCCGTCACGTGCTGTGACCACCCGCCTGTCCAGAGACTCCTGCCCGCTCACCTGGGAGCGCTCATCTGCTACCTGTCTGTTGGTCTTCCTGGAGGCTCCGCCGTCACATGCTGTGACCACCCGTTTATCCAGAGACTCTCGCCTGCTCACCTGGGAGCTCACGTCTATCATCAGCCGCCACAGGTCGTACCAATCCTTTACCCAGAGACTGCCCCGGTCACTTGCCGTGACCTCCTGCCCGTTCATCCAGAGACTGCCCCGGTCACTTGCCGTGACCTCCTGCCCGTTCATCCAGAGACTGCCCCGGTCACTTGCCGTGACCTCCTGTCCGTTCATTCAGAGACTGTCCCGGTCACCTGCTGTGACTGCCTGCCCGTCTACCCTGGTCGCCACCCGCTCCCTTACAAGGACCGCCCCCTTGTATAGTAGCTCAGAGGTTCCGCCTCCCAGACCCGTTACAAGGGTTACCATTAGTAACATCGTTTTTAAGGTTGAAGGAAGACTAAGTCCATCTAGTTCAACCCATAGCCTAACATGTTGATCCAGAGGAAGGCAAAAAAAAAACATGTGGCAAACACTAAGCTCCACATTGGGGAAAAAAATTCCTTCCTGACTCCATACGACAATCAGACTAGTTCCCTGGATCAACGCCCTATCAAGGAATCTAGTATATATAACCTGTAATATTATACTTTTCAAGAAAGGCATCCATGCCCTTCTTAAATTTAAGTAGAGAATCACTCATTACAACATCATGCGGCAGAAAGCTCCATAGTCTCACTGCTCTTACAGTAAAGAATCTGCGTCTGTGATTATGATTAAACCTTCTTTCCTCCAGACGTAGAAGATGCCCCCTTGTCCCCGTCTCATGCCTCAGAGTAAAAAGATCAGTTGAAAGGTCTTTGCACTGTCCCCTCATATACTTGTACATAGTAATAAGATCACCCCTAAGCCTTCGTTTTTCCACAGTAAATAACCCCAAGTGTAATAACCTTTCTTGGTATTGCAGACCCCCCAGTCCTCTAATAATCTTGGTCGCTCTTCTCTGCACCCTCTCTAGTTCAGCTATGTCTTTCTTATACATTGGAGACCAGAACTGTACACAGTATTCTAAGTGTGGTCGCACTAGTCACTTGTATAGAGTTAAAAATATGTTCTCCTCATGCGCATCTATGCCTCTTTTAATTCATCCCATTATTTTTTTTGCCTTTGCAGCAGCTGCCTCACACTGGCCACCAAACGTGAGCTTGTCGTCCACCAATACACCCAGGTCTTTTTCAGTTACAGTTTTGCCCAGTATTTTACAATTAAGCATATAATTATACATTTTATTTCCTCTGCCCAAGTGCATTACCTTACATTTATCCCCATTAAAGCTCATTTGCCATTTATCAGCCCAAGCTTCTAGTTTACAAAGATCCTCCTGTAATATAAAATTGTGATCCTCTGTATTGATTACCCTGCAGAGTTTAGTGTCATCTGTAAATATTGAAATACTACTCTGTATGCCCCCTACAAGGTCATTAATAAATATGTTAAAAAGAAGCGGGCCCAATACTGACCCCTGTGGTACCCCACTGTTAACTGAGACCCAGTCTGAGTGTGTTCCATTAATAACCACCCTTTGTTTCCTATCACTGAGCCAGTTCTTAACCCACATAAATGTATTTCCCCTATCCCCATTGTTCTCATTTTATGTATCAATCTTTTGTGTGGAACCGTATCAAAAGCTTTTGAAAAGTCCATATACACAACATCCACTGCATTTCCTAGATCCAGTCCGGAACTTGCCTCCTCATAAAAGCTGATCAGATTAGTTTGACAGGAACGGTCCCTCGTAAACCCATATTGATATTGGGTCATGAGGTTATTCTTCTTCAGATACTCTAGTATAGCATGTGGATACAAACTCATGACCTCCTGGTTACAAGATAAGCGCATTAGCCCAGAAAGCCACTGGAACATCACAGTAATGAGCGAGCACTGGGAAATGTAATTTTAACATTTTATAATCTTATCTGGCCATGTGGTGTGTGACATATCACCAGACACATGCATACAGTTCTGAAAAGACATGGGAACAGCATGGGGAAGACCCCTGGGAAGCATCTCTGTCTCCCATGTCACTGCCTAAAAGTGTGCCCATCATAAAGTGATCCTTGGCGCATGCAAAGATGCCTCCCACCATTCACCTGTCATTGCAGACTTGCAACAATCACCATCCACATCCTTGTCCCAGCGCAGCATTCAGTTGTCCCTACCCCATTTATTGGAATGCAAGCGCAAGTATGCAGCCAACCACCCACCCACAGGCTGCAATACTATACTGCCAAATTTTTAACAGCTGCTTGCACTTGAAACGTGGCCTTTTAGGCTCGTGGAGGCGGAAACTGTCCACAACCTTATGGCAGTGGCTGGGTGTCCATACGGTACAGAGGCAGTCCACAGCTTTTTGTGAGAGTTGTATTTCACTACAGCCATATTTTTTAGCTCAGTGAAAGGACGGACTTGGGAAACCATATCTACTCCAGCTGTCATTTCTCCCAGGATGCCCTCTAATGCAGCTTGGAGCATAAGCAATGGCTGCCCATCCAACATCAGCTCGCATTTGTCGGTGGTGCTTCGACACACAAACATCTTTCTTTGAGCCTTTAATTTTATGACTACAGAGTTGGCAATGGCCTGATCTGCAATGCGGTTTCTGAAATAACATGCAATTAAGCACGTCCAATCCACATTAAAAACAGCTGAGTGTCTTGGAACCTTCCCACACACTTTTCTTAGCCAGGGCTGCTTCTCGGCAGGGTTGGAAGGTCCCACCAGAGAATCCTCAGGTGGGCCCTGGCTTCTACATCAGGAGAGTTGCAGAAGCTATGGGGTTCTTCTGCGAGGGAGAAAGGTGAGCCCTCAGAATCAAATGCTCTGGTGGGCCCAATGTTTTTCAGTTTGAAACTGCTTCTCAGTGGGAGTTGTATTTCACCACAGCCGTATTCTTTAGCTCGGTGAAAGGACTGGCATAGAGGGAAACTGTATATACTCCTGCTGTCATTTCTCCATCACCAGGTTCTGCCCATTGTCACACACGACCATGCCTGGCTGTATGTTCAGCGGTGAGAGAAGCATGTTATCTTCAGCACAGCCTGTTGCTGCTTGGCCAAGAGAATGCTGCAGTGCTTTCAGCTTGTGACTGGAGATAGCAGCCGAACTGGAGGAGGAGGGGCAGGAGCTGAACAGTGTGATTACATTGAGGTTACATTGCCGAGTCTGGTTTTTCTAATAACAAATATCCTACTGTGTTTTTTTTTTTTTTTTTTTTTACACTATTTTTTAAAGCAAATGCATTCACCGGGAAATGTCATTTTAACATTTTACAACCTTACCTGGCCATGTGGTGTGAGACACATCATCAGACACATCCTGTTTCATTTATGATAGAGGGACTCTGAAAGTCACAAAGCCTATTTTTATAGGGTCATCAGGCGGCTCTTACTATTTTTAAAGGGCCAGCAGTCATCCCTCATTATTGTTAGAGAGCCATCAGCCAACTAGGCTTTGTTGTTCCCATTATTAATGAGTGGGTCTCCTATACTGTTATTGCGTATGCAGTGACTGTAAGGGCTGCCAAAAATTTGGACGCAACCCAATACCCCTTTGAAGAGACTTGGAGGAGGGTCTCAGTAAAAAAAATGTTCCCATTATTAAGGAGCGGGTCTCCTATAGTGGTAATGCCCATGCTGTGACTGCAAGGGCTGCCAACATTTGGGAAAAACCCCACTAACAAATTAAAGACACATAGAGCAGAGACACAGTAACTGCATGTTTCCATTAGAAAGTAGCATGTCTGCTATACAGTTATAGGGTATGAAGTGAGTCCAACGGCTGCCAACATTTAGGAAAAACCCCACTAATAATTTAAAGACACATAGAGCAGGGCCACAGTAACAACATGTTTCCATTAGAAAGGAGCGGGTCTGCTATACAGTTATAGCATATGAAGAGAGTCCAACGGCTGCCAAAAATTAGGAAAAACCCCCAATAACAATTTAAAGACACATAGAGGTGGGCCTCAGTAACAATATATTCCCATTAGAAAGGAGCGGGTCTCCCATACTGTTTGCCTATGCAGTGAAGCAAAGATTGCCAAAAATTTGGAGGCACTCCAATACCCCTTGCAAGAGACGTACAGGTCGGAGGGCCTCCTGAAAAAAATGCTTCCATTATTAGGAAGTGGGTCTCCCATACTCTTTGCCTATGCAGTGAAGCAACGGCTGCCAAAAATTTGGAGGAACTCCAATGCCTCTTTCAAGAGACGTAGAGGTCGGAGGGCCTCCTGAAAACAATGTTCCCATTATTATGAAGTGGGTTTACCATACTGCTTCCTTATGCAGTGAAGCAAAGGCTGCTAAAAATTTGGAGAAACTCCAATGCCCCTTGCAAGAGACGTAGATATGTTGATATGGTACATATGGTGGTGATATGGTGGTGGGGGATGAGAATGCGGAGAAGGAGGAGGACAAAAGCAAATAGCCAAAATCAGGAAGCGTATACCCATGTCTGGGTGTGAAGACAGAGGTGTATGGGAATAGCGTTAGACCTCCCCCAAAAAAGACACTGTATTTTAGTTTATGTTACGCTGCTATCGTTCGGTGGTGTTGAGAAGTTTGGTCCAATCCAGCCCTTGTTCATTTTTATAAGAGTCAGCCTGTCAGTATTTTCAGGTGACATGCGGATGCGTCTATCGGTTATAATTCCACCGGCGGCACTAAAAACCCACTCTGACAAAACGCTAGTGGCAGGGCAGGCCAGTTCATGCCACGTGTCCAGCTTGGATACCCAATAAGGCACAGAGTAATCACGGATGACGTTGGTACGGTCGGCAAGGTACACCCTCACCATATTCCAAAACTTTGCACTCCTTGTGAGAGTACCCCCCGCCTCAGGGCCTGTGCGATGGGAGGGTCTGAGAAAACTGTCCCAGAACTTTGACAGTGTTCCCCTGCCTCTGCTGGACTGTATTTGTGGTTCTTTCGCCTGTACTACTTGGTTGTCCAACGAACTGTGATCTCTGCCACCAGCGTTTTCAGATGGGAATTTTTTAAATAATTCCACAACAAGGGCCTTCTCGTACTGTACCATTTTATTAGGCCTGTCCTGCAAGGGAATAAGAGACATAAAGTACTCCCTGTAGCATGGGTCTAGAAACGTCACCAACCAGTAATGACAGTCAACCAAAATTTGGACACGCAAGGGTCACGAGAAAGGCAGTGTAACATAATCTCAGCCATGTGGGCCAGGCTGCAAAGAGGCAAGACTTCCATGACCTCACCAAGAGGACGACTAACCATTCTCTAATCCTCATGCTCCTCCTCTTCCTCCTCCTCCCTCTCCTCAGGCCATCCACGCTGAACAGATGGTATGACAGTTGTGCAGGGAGTACCCTCTATAGCGGAAACTAGCTCCTGTTCTTCCTTCTCCTCCTCCTTCTCTTCCTCATTGTCTCCCAATCCACATTGGGGTGAGATGAGACTGGGCTGTATGTAATCACCCTGTATGGTTTCTTGCTCCATCTCATCATGCTCCGCCTGCAATGCATCCTCTTTAATTGAGAGCAGAGAGTGTAGCGCCCCGAGGGTTCGGCCGCTACAGAGGTATTGCATCTCAACCAGATGTGCGATATCTCACTTCCAGGTAAGGATGGAGTGTGGATCAGGACCCTGACACCTGCATGCATTACACCACAGGGAACACCGAGGAAGGGGGGACCCTGTAGTGCATAGGAGGGAGAGGGCAGTTCCTGGGTGCACTAGAAGAAGGTATAAAAAGTGGCCACCATCTTAGGTCAAGAGAGTGAGTCGGAGTGGGAGTCAAAGGAGTAGACAAGGAGCAGAGGCTCAGGCCGAGCTCTACTCCTCAGGCAGGCCGGAGAGAAGAGCCGGGGCCTGGAGGAAAGAGAAGGAAGAAAAAGGAACGGAGGAGGCTCCAGGAACGAAGGGACCCCAGGAGTGTGGACCGGCGAGTCGCCACCGCACGCCCGAATCTACCTGCATAGGGGGGTCAGGCCAAAGGGGGAGACCGGTCCCTGAAACTAGTGGAGGTGGGGAACTTCCCTCAGCTAGAAACCAGAGGCTGTGACATTTTATGTGGCGCAGCCCCTCGCTACTCCCGCTAGGAAGGCACCACATAGGGTCAGGGAAACGGCACCAACGTTTACCAGAGAAGGCCCGAGGCAACTGGACAGAAGTGAAGTCACTGGCGGGGTATGACAGGCCAGAGAAAGGACACACAAAAGGGGGTCCTGTGAAACGCTCCAAAGTTATCTGGGAGTAGGCCGAGCCCCTCACCTGGTGAACACAGTGCGACGTGGGATGTTATGACCTGCTGTAGTAACGTGGATAAAGAACTGCGAGTAAATACCCTGGACTGCATTACAGGACTCTGTGTCATTTCTGCTGCTCCCGCGCGCCATCACCCACAACATCCTCACTTGCTGCCCTGAGGCTATACTCCTCCCGTGGGGACTTATACTATCCTCTGCTGCACCCACAACACCAGCCTCAGCGGTCTGCCCTGCAGCGGCGGTTCACTCTGACCGCATTCCACGGGTGGCGTAGTCGGAAATTCAACATATAGACTGCCATTTGGTTTGACCGCCCTGGGCACAGACCGGGTCGCCGCCACGGAGACTACGACCCCCAGCATCCACAAAAGATCCGGTTTCGGGTATTCCCACACACACACGGCCCAGGGGGTGCATCAACTTTGGCGTAGTCGGCAGGATTTCGTGCTCGCCACCACCGGGCACTGCGTGCCTGAAAAGGGACTGTATTATTGTATTGAATGTGGCGCCGGCCCCAGCAGAACGGACGCCATTATGTGCGTGCCAAAAGACAACAAGAAGCCACCTCCCATCATGGGTCAGGTCCCAGAATGGCGCCAAAGAAGGAGCCCACCCCCAACAGCCTTGAGTGTTGCTGCAGAGATGTCCATCAACGTTGGGGGGCTGCCCCTGAGAGTGATTGTCAGAAGGTTGCCCCGGGACCACCCCCAACAGGGGCGGAAGGAGAAGAAAACCGGGGGGGCAGGGTGTGGTTTGGATCAGTCTCGGCAGACCACACCCGGAGATGGCGAGCAGCACCGACTCTAGCACCCTGACGGGTGGCCTGCTGCAGGCCATGGCGGCCCCATACAGCCTCAAGGAGCTGATGGCTCAGCTCCCTGGAGAAGACCCGGAGCTCCTTCGGACTGCGCTGGAGGATCTGGACCGGAGGATGGTCCAGGTGCAGCGGGAGGCTGTAGCGGGATGGAGAGAGGAGATGGCCCGGCGGGTCGTGGCCCAGCAGCATGGGATGCCGCCAACACCAGCCAGCGAGTCAGCCCCTGAGGACGAGGAGCGGAGGCCAGAAGCCGAGAGCAGCACAGCCCTGGAAGCAGGTAAGGGGGACAACCCTGCCACCAGCTCTGATGCTACAGACCTGCCTCTGGACCCCGTCGCAGAGCCAGACGTCCCAGGAGTCGCTGCGCCTTCCCCGCTCCTGCCGCCGGCACATGGGCCCCAAGCCGCGAGCACAGCCACCGGATCAGGCCCCAGGCCGTGCCCCCTGACCCCGGGTGCGGTCGGAAGCGGCCCGCTCCAGGCCTGGTCGCAAGGCCTGATCTCCCCAGGCACCTTCCAGCAGTGTGCGCCCCCGGTCCCAACACTGCCACCCCTAGGGACCGACCTATACAGCCAGCTCGCCGGACCCGATGGAGAGCCGGTCCCCCTTCCAAGCGGATGGGTTCACCCTGGTCTCCGGAGGGGCCTGTCCGGAGGGGCTGAGGTCCCGCTTGCTCCGCTCCTGCCCGCTCCTCAGCCCGTCACTATCCCCCAGCTCCCAGAGGAAGAAGTCCAGATAGAGTGGGACCAGACCGGGGAGGACCTAATGGGGTTTTCCCAGGAGACACAGGCCGCCGCAGCTCGCAAGAGGGAGTTCTGCCAGCAGGAAATAAGGCAGCTAGAGAAGGAGGAGCGGGCGCGGCGCCAAAAGAGGGAGCAGCTGCAGGCCCGGAGTGCGGAGGAGAAGATGTGGACCCGCAAAAACCCCCAAGCTGCACACGGTCCCAAAATTACCGGGACCTTGGTAAAATTCCATCAAGAGAAGGGGTGGGGGTTCATCCGGGACCCTACCACAGACACGGACCACTTTGTCAATAGGAGGGACGTGGAGAGACACCTGCCCAAGGGTCACCGGGGACGGGATCTGTATCCGGGGGACTTGGTGTCCTACACCCGACATCGAGGCCTGCAAAGGTGGTACGCCCTCAATGTTCAGCGGGTAGAGGAAGAACACTACCCTGAACCCTACTACCCAGAGGACGCGGACGGGCTTGAAGAGTACGGTGAGGAGGAGGAGCGTCTACAAGGAGGACATCGCTACTAATGAGTGACAGCCTAAACTGTAAATAGTTGCCCGCCAGGGTGAAGAGTTTTGTGTCATGCCGTGTGCGGAGTATGAAAGGTTCACCCGGATCGGGATTGTTGTCAGTTCATTTGTTTAATTAAAGTTACCCGGAAAAGGGTCAGTAATATCGGGCTGAGGACTGGGAGCAGCCAACCCTCTGTGAACTATCCGGCTGAGGACTGGGAGCAGCCAATCCATGTAAATAGTTGCACTTCCTAAAGTGCCCTCTATTGGTTTTATAAATGTTGCAACAACAGACCTCAGAACAAAAACCCGTTTGGCGTGGCAGAAGACGTGGTCCAACGGCCAGATCACCTATGCCCTGCAGCCACGCCCAGGGCCTACGTTGAGGGTTTGCGAACGGGTCCCTCATGTTCAAAAGTTTTGCCAAGTTTGCACCTTAAGAAGAATGGACACCTGGTCGCAGAAAGAAATGTGACCTGTTGAAAAGAGACTTCACCATTGATATGCTGCTGATGATGTTTTATATGTTTTCTACTAAGAAGAATGTTTTATATATTGGTGAAAAGAGAAAAATGTTTCTCATAAAGGGAAGTGATGTGCAGTTGGCAGTTAAAAAAAAAAAAATGTTTTGCATGTCCTAATTTGCATTGTCTTTTGCTCTGTTCCAGCCCGCGGACGTGCTGTGATTTACCAGGGGGGAATGTAGTGCCCCGAGGGTTCGGCCGCTATAGAGGTATTGCATCTCAACCTGATGTGCGATATCTCACTTCCAGGTAAGGATGGAGTGTGGATCAGGACCCTGACACCTGCATGCATTACACCACATTTCCGGGGGGCAGGGCGACCGATATGCTCCAAGTAGAGCACGACAGTCCCTGTCCCTGGCTGGAGTGGGGGGAGGGAACACCGAGGAAGGGGGGACCCTGTAGTGCATAGGAGCGAGAGGGCAGTTCCTGGGTGCACTAGAAGGAGGTATAAAAGGTGGGCACCATCTTAGGTCAAGAGAGTGAGTCGGAGTGGGAGTCAGAGGAGGAGACAAGGAGCAGAGGTTTCAGGCCGAGCTCTGCTCCGCAGGCAGGCCGGGGAGAAGAGCCGGGGCCTGGAGGAAGGAGAAGGAAGAAAGAGGAGTGGAGGAGGCTCCAGGAACGAAGGGACCCCAGGGGTGTGGACCGGCGAGACACCACCGCACGCCCGAATCTACCTGCATAGGGGGGTCAGGCCAAAGGGGGAGAATGGTCCCCGAAACTAGTGGAAGCGGGGAACTACCCTCAGCTAGAAACCGGAGGCTGTGACATTTTATGTGGCGCAGCCCCTTGCTACACCTGCTAGGAAGGCACCACATAGGGTCAGGGAAATGGCACCAACGTTTACCAGAGAAGGCCCGAGGCAGCCGGACAGAAGCGAAGTCACTGGCAGGGTATGACAGGCCAGAGAAAGGACACACAAAAGGGGGTCCTGTGAAACGCTCCAAAGTTATCTGGGAGTAGGCCGAGCCCCTCACCTGGTGAACACAGTGCGACGTGGAACGTTATGACCAGCTGTAGTAACGTGGATAAAGAACTGTGAGTAAATACCCTGGACTGCATTACCGGACTCTGAGTCGTTTCTGCTGCTCCCGCGCGCCATCTCCTCCAACATCCTCACTTGCTGCCCTGAGGCTATACTACTCCCGTAGGGAGTTATACTATCCTCAGCTGCACCCACAACACCAGCCTCAGCGGTCTGCCCTGCAGCGGCGGTTCACTCTGACTGCATTCCACGGGTGGCGTAGTCGGACATTTAACATATAGACTGCCATTTGGTTTGACCGCCCTGGGCACGGACCGGATCGCCGCCACGGAGACTATGACCCCCAGCATCCACAAAAGATCCGGTTTCGGGTATTCCCACACACACACGGCCCAGGGGGTGCGTCAAGAGCATTTCAGAAGACAGAGAAGCGGGATGGAGACACTAATTATGGCATCATCGCCGCTCACCATCTTGGTGGAGTCTTCAAAGTTTTGGAGGATGGTACAGATGTCTGACATCAATGTCCACTCCTGAGGTTTTATGTGTGGAGTCTGACCTGAATACCGACGGCCTTGTTGATGCTAGTAGCCAACAACTGCCGTCTTCTGCTCACAAATCCTTCCCAACATCTGCAATGTAAAGTTCCAACGCGTGGAACATCGCAGATCAGTTGGTGAGCGGAAGCTGCAAAAGGGCAGCGGAAGCTGTAGCTGACTTTCTAAAATGGGCACACAGGCAGCGTACTTTGACAAGCAGATCCAGCAGATCCGCGTAGGTTTTGAGAAACTGCTGAACCACGAGGTTAAGCACATGGGCCAGGAATGGTGCATGTGTGAGCTTGCCTCGCCACAGAGCCGCCACCAGATTCTGGCCATTGTCACACACGATCATGCCTGGCTGTAGGGTCAGCGGTGTCAACCACAGAACTGCCTGCTCTTTCAGAGCTGTCCACAACTCTTCAGCGTTATGTGGTTTGTCACCTAAGCATATTAGCTTCAGCACAGCCTATTGCTGCTTGGCTGAGGCAGTGCTGCAGTGCTTCCAGCTTGCGACTGATTTGGTCATTTTGGAGATGGATGCTGAAGAGGAGGAGGTGCAGTAGCTTTAGAATGTGGGGGCAACCCTGATTGACTCAGGGCCCGCAATCCTCGGTGTCAGGAGAACTTGTTCCGTCTCCAGGTCCGACTGGGTCCAGGCTTTCAGTATGTTAACCCAGTATGTCATCAGCGAGATGAACCATCCCTGCCCACAAGCACTTGTCCACGTGTCCGTGGTTAGGTGGACTTTCCCAGTAACTGCGTTGTTGAGGGCACGTCTAATATTGTGGGACACGTGCTCGTGTAATGAGGGACGGCACACTGGGAGAAATTGTGTCAGCTGGGGACCGAGTACTGAGGGATTGGAGCCTCCATAAGGTTGTGGAAAGCTTCCGTCTCCACGAGCCTAAAAGGCAACATTTCGAGAGAAAGCATTTGCGACATGTGTGAATTTAGTAGTGTGGCCTGTGGGGTGTTGGCTGCGTATTTGCGCTTTCGTTCCAAGGACTGGGGTAGGGACAACTGAACGCTGCACTGGGACAAGGACGTGGATGTGCTTGCTGATGTTGCTACTTGAGAGTGTGCAGGGCGGGAGGCATCTTGGCATGTGCCATGGACTAGGGATTGGTGTGCATGCACAACAGCGGCAGAAGCAGTGGTGTCACCCGCAGACACTGTTGCTGCACCCTTGTGTTCGGCCCACTTAATCGGGTGCTTTGCTGCCATGTGCCTGATCATGCTGGTGGGGGTCAGGCTCGTAGTTTTGCTACACCTGCTGATGCTGGCCTGGCAGGTGGTGCAAATGGCCTTTTTGGGGTTATCTGCAGAGTCTTTAAAAAATAACTAGACTTGGGAAGACCTAACAGTTGTACTGGCAACTTCCGTCGTGTTGGCGTTACAAGGAATGCTTTCCCGCTTCGTGTCAGCGGCTACCACACTGCTTCTTCCTGCCTGTTGTGGTGCTACTCCTCCCTCCCCCTGTGTGCTGCTGTCCTCGCTCTGTGTGTCCCCCTGCCAGGTTGGATCAGTTACTATATAATCCACCACCTCGTCTTCCACTTCCGCACCCTGGTCCTCCTCCTGACTTTCTGGCAATTGTGTCTCATCATCATCATCCACCTCTTGCGACAGTAATTGCACTTTACCACCGTCGCCTTCATGTGACCATGGCTGCTCCATATTTGGGCATCGCTACATGCGTTCTCCTCTTGACTCGCTTGAGGCTGGCCAGGCGAGAGGCCCAAATCTACAAATGGAAAAGTGAGCTGCTCTTCTGAGTGTCCAAGGGATCAGTTGTATCCGGGCGTTCGGCATGGTGGGAGGAAGGAGGATCAGGGTGAGGAATATGCGGTTCAGACTCACGGCTATTGAGACTTGACGATGTGGAAGACAGGGTGGAGGTGGTGGTGGCCAAGTGACTGACTGGAAGCATTATCTGCTATCCAACCAATAACCTTTTCACACTGCTCTGTGCTCAATAGTGGTGCTCTGCGGTCCCCTAGTAATTGGGACAGGAAGGTCGAGTGACAAGATGTGGGTGTTTGTTGTGGCACAATTTCACCTTGCCCACGGTCACGTCCTCGGCTTCTGCATGCACCATCATTTCCACTTCCCCGTCCCTTGCCACGCACTTTGCCCATTTTAAATGAAGGACAGTATTTTCCACGTTCGCGAGAAATGGCTGATTTTGGAAAGCTGTTATATGTGATATGTCTGACAGAGAGCCACGATTTTAAATAGCAGGCCTGTAATTTACTAATATTATTCTACACGGAGACCTAGTGTGAATAGCTCCACCGACACACTGCAACGGAATGAAAATGGAAGAAATGTATGATTTTAGAAGTCTTTTCTTTGACATGTCTGACAGAGAACCACAGCTTTAAATTGTAGGCCTGTAATTTACTAATATTATTCTACACAGAGACCTAGTGTGAATAGCTGCACCGACACACTGCAACTGAATGAAAATGGAAGAAATGTATGATTTTAGAAGTCTTTTCGGTGATATATCTGACAGAGAACTACGGCTTTAAATTGTAGGCCTGTAATTTACTAATATTATTCTACACGGAGACCTAGTGTGAAGAGCTTCACCGACACACTGCAACAGAATGGAAAAGGAGGCCAATATTTTCCACTTTCAGTTTAAATTTATGAATTTTTATCGCTGTAATATGGAACAGATTTGGCTTTATTTTGCAGTGAGCAGAAAACTGGAGTATTTTGGATTGCGTTTAAAGTAAATAAGCAGGATTAAGATTAAAAAAAAATTTGCCCTGGCCCCTGATATCTGGGGCTGTCTAGAAATATCTGTAATTATTACAGCAGCAGACTAGATGTTCAATGGACCCTCTTGTGCTGTATTATAGACTGCTGTCTACCACATACACTGCCTGCCTGCCTAGCACTGATTATATGCAGCTGGATTAGTCCTCAGAAGTACTGTTGGTTCAGATGGATATAGATATATGTTGTGGAATACCTATACTAATGATGAACAAGCAAATCTCTCTATAGCTCAGCAGCACCTCTCCCTACTCTGCCGGATTCCGGGGTAGACTGTGACGAGTATGGCATACGCCCGATGATGCTGTGCGGCCAGCCAATCACTGTAATGCCCACAACTAACATGACTACAGTATTACAGTGCGTGGCAGGCAATCCCTGCATGTTCATTGGCTCTCTAAAGAGCGCCAAACATTCAGGGAGGAGACCCGAGTTCTTGCCCGAGCAACCCGGAAATACTCGTCGAGCGCCGAGTTCGTCGAGCGCAGTGATGCTCGGGCGAGTACCGAGCAGTGGCGAGCGCATTTGCTCATCACTAGGTACCATGTTTTTATTTATGTAGGGAGCATAAAAGAGGTTGTCCAAGTTTGTAATGAAAGTCTAGTCTGCAGTCACAATAGACTTCCGAGGGGGTTCATGGAACTATTGATTGCAATAAATGCTTAAACTCTTGGAACCCTAGACATTGAAATCAACGAGATACAGAACGGACTTAAACAAGATTTACCACCTGATAGCCTGGTGTTCCTTAACCTAGAATTAGATGCTGAATTTACTAAATGGGAGAAAACTATATGCAAGGGCAAAACTCAGAAGTTCCTACACGATTATAATGACCAGCAAACCAATATTACCTATAAATGGAATCAAAGGCGAGCACACACAAGGACATACTCACGAGCCAGAACGACGTCCTTTTCTTCCTATGCGTCGAGTGAGGAGTCCTCAGCGGTTAGACCTAGATGGACTACCTATAGAAATACGGGACCTAACAAAGATAAGAATTCCACGAAAATGTAAAATGCCCCCACCTATATACGGAATAAAGTGGGATTGGAGGTAATTAATTTAACTAGACACACACTCACTAATACCCAGAAAGAGGTGCTATCTATGGGCCTGACATTTGCACCAACTAATAATTTTAATTTGTTCCCAGCAATAAAGGACTTGTCTTTATTTGTGAGGAAACTTATCCTTAAGAAGATACACAATAGAGGGGCAGGAGGACAACTTCCTAGTAGTTCATTGGAGAGTGAAGCCCTGCAAGCCCTTGAGGAACTTCTGAGAGAGCAAGCCCCAGAATGTACAGGTATGTTTCTGACGCGCCCCCTGGGACATATTCCTTTTTGAGGGGAATACCCGGCACCGGATCAGATGGGGGGTTGTAGTCTCCGAGCGGCTGTGACCCGGCCCGTGCCCAGGGCGTCAAACTCAGTGTTATGTGGCAGTCCTACAGATGTTATTAAGAGTTCTTTTGTGTCGACTACGCCACCCGTTGTGATGCGGTCACTGTGGCCGCCGCTGCAGCAGGGTCCGCTGAGGCTGATGGTGGGTGCGCAGCTTGGTGGAATAACCCCCAACGGGAGGGGTATAGCCTCAGGGGGGACAGGTGCAGAGGATGAGGGTTGTGGTGGTGCTGTGCAGACGGCAATGAAGACAGAGTCGGGTTGTGCAGTTAAGGGTGTTTACTTACTGCAGATGTTGTACGGGTCACTCCAGCTTCGAGTGACCACCCGAGCCGTGCTGCGTCCACCAGGTCCTGGATCCAGCCAACCCCCAAACAAGTTCAGAGCGTGGCCCTGAGCTCTCCTTCTGTCCCGTTCTCTGGCCGTCCCCACCAGTGATCCACCCAGGTCCAGCTCCCTCGGGCCTTCTGTTGGGACACCCTTGGCCTCGGGTTCCCTGACCCTCCACGTGGTATGCCTTCGTGGTGGATGTGGTGGGTGACCGTGACAAACGCTGCCCACGGTCTCCGGTCTCTGGCTGGGGTGTGTTTTGCCCCCCACCAGCTTGGGTTCCGGTACCCTGTGCCGACTCTTCACCCGGGGATTTAAGTTGGGATCTTGGAGTCCTTTTCTGCTGTTTCCCCCTCTGGGTCTTCTCTCTCTCTTCTCCTCTCTCACTCTGGGTCTTTCTTCTCTGCTCTCTGACTTCCTCTCTGCAACTGACTTGTTCTCTGCATCTGACCCTGTTCTTAGTTGGTGCCCACCTTATATACACCCTCTATGTGTGAGCTCAGGTGACCAGCACCCAATGAGCTCCTATCTCTACCCAGACTGCACCCCCTATCTGCCCCTACACTACATGGGATGTTCCACCCCCCTCCCACTCCAGCCAGGAACAGACTCGGTCGTACCTGCACATTTCTAAGTGGGAGTACCGTCGGTCTGCTCCTCGGAAATGGGATGTGTGTAGTGCATGCAGCCTACCGAGCTCAGATCCACACTCCATCCTTACCCGGGAGTGGAATATCACACCTCTGGCTTGAGGTGCAATACTCCTGTAGCAGCCGAACCCTCAGGGTGCTACATTCCCCCCTGGTAAATCACAGCACGTCCTCGGGCTGTAAGACATAAAACAACACCAAAACATACAAATTTTTGCATAACATATAAAACATATAAAACAACATATATTAGCATATAAAACATTCTCGTCGTCTCTGGCTCCTCCTCCGGTCACTGTGCAACGTGTGACCGGGTACAGTGCGACAGTCTCTCTGGAAAACTGGTTTTCCTGTAAAACCAGTAGGGGGCGCTTTAGGAAGCGCAACTATATACAGGGATATGGCCGCTCTCAGTCCTCGGCCAGGTAAGGAGGGAAAGGGAATGGCTGCTCACAGTCCTCAGCCTGTGGGATTAAGGGTATACGGGTGAACAGTTCACATCAGCTGGTCCCAACGGGGACTATATATATGTAGCAACAGTTTCTTTGGTACCCGGTCGGGTAACTATTTACATCTACTGCTCTGCCGCACTCAACGGCGTCTTCCTCCTGCTCTTTGCTTGTAGCTGGTTGTAACTTCAGACCCGTCCGGGTCCTCTTGCTCCTCCTCCTCGCACCGCAACTCCTCCTCCGTCAGGCGGTGTACGTGGAGGGCGTAAGGTCCTTTGGCACACTTGTGCCGGGTGAAGGTGACCTCGTCTCCGATGTAGAGGTCACGACCTCTGTGCCCCTCCGGCAGATGGGACTCCACGTCTCTGCGCGTGACAAAGACGTCGCCGGGGGTGTTGTTGTCTCTGATGAAGCCCCACCCATGCTGCAGGTTAAACTTTATTACAGTCCCGGTGGTACGGGGACTGTGCGCTGCACGGGGGTCCCTCCTGGTTCGGCTCTTCTGCTCGGCGCTCCTTATTTGGGCCTGTTGTTCCCGGACCCGCCTCTCTCTCCGCTCCCTCGCAAACTCTTCGAGCTGCTGTCGGCAACACTCAGCACGCTCCGCTGCAGCTGCCCTGGTTTCTCCGGTGAACCCCATTAGATCTTCTCCCGTGGGGTCCCACGCAAATTGGGCTTCTTCCAGAGGAGGCGAGACCCGTGCCACGGGCTTCGGAGCCGGAATCAGGGGCTCACACAAGGGCCCTAGTCTCTGCTGCCGTTCCAGCTCATGGAATTCTTCGGGCCAGATGAAGGGCCGCCCGTCCGGCCATGTAAGCTGGCTGAACAAGTCCTCCCCCAGGTGTGGCACCCTTGGTTTTATGGGCGCGGGCGCGGTGGTGGTGGCGCCCGGGTTGCCCAGGCCTTGCGGCCAGGCCTGGGGCACCTGGAAGGTGAAGGGCACCGTTAATACGGCGGCGCCCTGGGCTACCTGGCCTTGCGACCAGGCCGGAGGCTCCGCGGAGGTAGGGGGCGCTGTTGGTGATGCGGCGCCCGGGGGTACTAGGCCTTGCGACCAGGCTGGTGGTATTTCCTGCTTTGTCACGCTCCGGGTCGAGGCGCGTGACGTCACAGGGGTCGCTGCGGCGGCTTCCGGTCGGGGCCTAGTCCATAGCGGTGACATGGCGGCTACGGGCACAGCAGGGGGACTTTCGGGCTCTGCGACGGGGAGCTGGGGCAGGTGGGCGGTTTCCCGGCTTGGGGTATAGGCGTCCCCTTTACCTGCCTCCTTGCGTCCGGCTCCCTTCTCGGCGCCGTCTCCGGCCTTTGGTCCTCCCGCGCCATCCTCAGAGGCGGTCTGTTTCCTCTTCCAGGGTAGCGTGCTCCGTTGACTGGTCTCAGCTTGCTGGGCCATCTCCCGGCTCCATTCCGCCAATATCTCGCGCTGTACCCGGGCCATCCTCCGTGCGAGGCCCTCCAGGGCAGTCTGTGCACACTCCCGGTCTCGGGGGAGCTGTGCAAGGACCTCCACTAGGCCTAGTGGGGTCGTGGTGTCTAGCAGGCTCCTGACCAACGGGTCGGTGCTGCTCTGCTCTTCTTCCAGCAGGCTCCTGGCCAGCGGGCCGGTGCTGCTCTGCTCTCCTTCCTCGGTCTCTAGCAGACTCCTGGCCAGCGGGCCGGTGCTGTTCTGCTTTCTCTCCATCTCCGGGTAAGCTCCTCCGCTACTCCTCTCCAGGCTTCTTGTCTCCGGGTGCGCTCGCTCCAGACTGCTCCAGGCGGCACCCATCTTCGTTCTTTTCTTTCGTCTCCTCCCACCTCGAGGGCGGTCCCGGGGCAACTCGGTGACTGTCAGCTCCAGGGGTAGTTCTTTCACGCTGACAGACACCTCCAGCATCACAGTCTCTGTTGGTGGGGGCGGTTTCCACTTTTGGCGCCATTTTCTGTCCTGGCCCACGATGGGAGGCGGCCTCTTGCCCTCCTTTGGCACGCCCATAATGGCATCCGCTGCTCTTCCAAGGCGGGAAATCTTCGGATTTGGCGGGAAGCGTCGCCCAGTGGCGGGAAACTCTGCAGATGGCGGGAACAAGCTGGAAATGGCGGACAATCGGCGGGAAACGAACTGTGATGGAGTCCGATGGCGGGGACCCTCCGGAACCAGCAGGAGACTTCTTTTTGAGGTAAACTTGTTCTTTTCTTCAGGCACGCAGTACCCGGGTGTTGCGGGCACGTAATCCTGCCGACTACGCCAAAGTTGACGCGCCCCGTGGGACATATTCCTTTTTGAGGGGAATACCCGGCACCGGATCAGATGGGGGGTTGTAGTCTCCGAGCGGCTGTGACCCGGCCCGTGCCCAGGGCGTCAAACTCAGTGTTATGTGGCAGTCCTACAGATGTTATTAAGAGTTCTTTTGTGTCGACTACGCCACCCGTTGTGATGCGGTCACTGTGGCCGCCGCTGCAGCAGGGTCCGCTGAGGCTGATGGTGGGTGCGCAGCTTGGTGGAATAACCCCCAACGGGAGGGGTATAGCCTCAGGGGGGACAGGTGCAGAGGATGAGGGTTGTGGTGGTGCTGTGCAGACGGCAATGAAGACAGAGTCGGGTTGTGCAGTTAAGGGTGTTTACTTACTGCAGATGTTGTACGGGTCACTCCAGCTTCGAGTGACCACCCGAGCCGTGCTGCGTCCACCAGGTCCTGGATCCAGCCAACCCCCAAACAAGTCCGGAGCGTGGCCCTGAGCTCTCCTTCTGTCCCGTTCTCTGGCCGTCCCCACCAGTGATCCACCCAGGTCCAGCTCCCTCGGGCCTTCTGTTGGGACACCCTTGGCCTCGGGTTCCCTGACCCTCCACGTGGTATGCCTTCGTGGTGGATGTGGTGGGTGACCGTGACAAACGCTGCCCACGGTCTCCGGTCTCTGGCTGGGGTGTGTTTTGCCCCCCACCAGCTTGGGTTCCGGTACCCTGTGCCGACTCTTCACCCGGGGATTTAAGTTGGGATCTTGGAGTCCTTTTCTGCTGTTTCCCCCTCTGGGTCTTCTCTCTCTCTTCTCCTCTCTCACTCTGGGTCTTTCTTCTCTGCTCTCTGACTTCCTCTCTGCAACTGACTTGTTCTCTGCATCTGACCCTGTTCTTAGTTGGTGCCCACCTTATATACACCCTCTATGTGTGAGCTCAGGTGACCAGCACCCAATGAGCTCCTATCTCTACCCAGACTGCACCCCCTATCTGCCCCTACACTACATGGGATGTTCCACCCCCCTCCCACTCCAGCCAGGAACAGACTCGGTCGTACCTGCACATTTCTAAGTGGGAGTACCGTCGGTCTGCTCCTCGGAAATGGGATGTGTGTAGTGCATGCAGCCTACCGAGCTCAGATCCACACTCCATCCTTACCCGGGAGTGGAATATCACACCTCTGGCTTGAGGTGCAATACTCCTGTAGCAGCCGAACCCTCAGGGTGCTACATTTCCCCAATCAAGCTTTGTGCATTCGACTAGGTTCCCCCCCTTGTCTCTATGTCCGGCAGTTAAAATATTTGTTAAATTGGTCATTGAGGAATTTTGTGATATTCCGGTTAACCGGAAATTTGACAATATGACCTCTGGTCAACGCAGGGCTCTGCGTGAACTACAAGCCATAGATGATGTGGTAATTAAGCCGGCAGACAAGGGGGGAACATAGTCCTATGGCCAAAGACTATGTATGAGACGGAAGCCTTTATGCACCTTAGAGACAAAACAACTTACCACAAATTGGAGCATAGTCCAATGACAATCTACTTGGCAGAATTAGAGGATATACTATTTCGGGCCTTCGATAAAGGTATTATCCCGAAAAAGGTCTATGAGGGCCTCATTACTAAGTTTCCTAAAATCACTACCATCTATTTTCTACCCAAAGTCCATAAGAACCCAGTGGAGCAGCCAGGACGCCCGATCGTGTCCGGCATGGGGGGGCTCTGCGAACCAATATGTAAATTTATAGACTTTTATCTAAAACCATTGGTTGAAACCTTGCCCTCCTATGCACGGGATATGACGGACATCCTGGCTCGCATTAATGGGATGAGCCTAGAGGGTGACATGATGTTAGCTACCGCTGACATCGAATCGATCTATACCAGTATACGGCACCAGGATGGCCTTGAGGCGTGCAGATTCTACGTACAAAATAGTAACTGGGATGACCAGACTTGTGACCTGTGTGTAGGGCAGGCTAGACAGGTCCTGGTAGTGGGTGACTCTATTATTAGGGGGACAGACAGGGCAATCTGTCACAAAGACCGGGATCGCCGAACGGTGTGCTGCCTCCCTGGCGCTCGAGTCCGGCACATCGCGGATCGGGTTGACAGGTTACTGGGTGGGGCTGGCGAAGACCCAGCGGTCATGGTCCACATTGGCACCAATGACAAAGTGAGTGGTAGATGGAGGGTCCTTAAAAATGATTTCAGGGATCTAGGTAGGAAGCTTAGGGCAAGGACCTCCAAGGTAGTTTTCTCAGAAATACTACCAATCCCGCGAGCCACACAGGAGCGCCAACGGGAGGTTAGGGAGGTGAATAAGTGGCTAAAGAGTTGGTGCAAGGCAGAAGGGTTTGGGTTCATGGGGAACTGGGCCGACTTCGCTGTCGGCTACAGGCTCTACCGTAGGGACGGGCTGCACCTCAATGGGGAGGGTGCAGCGGTGCTGGGGAAGAAGATGGCTAATAGGTTGGAGGAGTTTTTAAACTAGAGATGGGGGGGGGGGAAACCAAGGAAATAGGTGGGATGTGAGGCAAGCAAGGGGGAAGGGGAGAAGTGAATATAATGAGGGTGGAGAGGGGGGTGGGGATAGTACAGTTAGATCGTTAGAGAAGAGTAGGATGCTAAATAACCCCAAAGTTTTATCTTGCATGCTGACCAACGCAAGAAGCCTGACCAATAAGGCGGATGAGCTGCAGGCGCTTATATCGGAGGAGAGGTATGACATCGTAGGTATAACAGAGACTTGGCTAGACGATAGCTACGACTGGGCGGTAAATTTATTAGATTATAGTTTATTTAGAAGGGACCGGAAACAGGGGAAGGGCGGAGGAGTCTGCTTATATGTAAGGTCACGTCTAAAGCCCAGACTAAGGGAAGATATAGGAGAGGGAGAAGAGGGGGTCGAGTCCATGTGGGTAGAGATAGAGGGGGCAAAAAATAATAATAAAATATTACTGGGGGTCTGCTATAAGCCACCCAATATAACAGAGGAGAATGAGAAACTGCTATTAGGACAAATAGACAAAGTAGCAAAACATAATGAGGTGATTGTAATGGGAGACTTCAACTACCCGGATATTGACTGGGAAACAGAAACCTGTAGATCGCAGAAAGGAAAAAGGTTCTTGACAAATATCAAGGATAATTATCTCTCCCAACTAGTGCAGGAACCAACGAGAGGGAAGGCCGTGTTGGACTTAATATTGACTAATAGGCCTGATAGAATAACTGAGGTACAGATAGGGGGGCACCTAGGTAATAGCGATCATAATATTATCAATTTCAAAATGCTCTTCAGTAGGGTTATCAATAAGGGAACAACTAAAACATTAAACTTTAGGAGGGCGAAGTTTGATAAGCTGAAAGAAAACCTTCAACTTATAGACTGGGACAAAGTTCTTAATCAAAGGAATGCGACTAGTAAATGGGAAACCTTCAAAAGAATTCTGAATACTCAGTGCGAGAGGTATATACCGTATGGGAATAAAAGGGCCAGAAATAAGAGGAAACCAATATGGTTGAATAAGAACGTAAAAGGGGCGTTAAATAGCAAAAAAGAGGCATTCAAGAGATTAAAACAGGAAAACAGTAAGGAGGCACTAATGTGTTACAAGGAAAAAACGAGAACCTGTAAAAAACAAATAAAAATAGCGAAGGAGGAAACAGAGAGACGTATTGCTAGGGAAAGTAGATCAAATCCCAAACTGTTCTTTA
Source organism: Phyllobates terribilis (assembly GCF_046119375.1). Taxonomy (NCBI): domain Eukaryota; kingdom Metazoa; phylum Chordata; class Amphibia; order Anura; family Dendrobatidae; genus Phyllobates; species Phyllobates terribilis. The sequence goes on along the minus strand of NW_027362768.1, from coordinate 291,104,993 downwards.
CGTATATAAATAGTAAAAGGATTAAATCGGATAATATTGGACCGATAAAAAGTGATGAAGGCAAAATCATAGAGAAAGATGAGGATAAAGCTAATCTATTAAATAAATTTTTTTCGTCAACTTTCACAAAGGAAAAAGAACTAACAGGCGAAATGAGAAGTGACAAACTTAATCCTCCACTAAGTATGACAAATCTAACCCAAGCTGGGGTACAGAAACGCCTCAGTAACATTAAAATAAACAAATCACCAGGACCTGATGGCATACACCCACGGGTACTAAGGGCATTAAGTAATGTGATAGACAGACCGTTATATCTTATATTTAAGGACTCTGTTGAGACTGGGTCTGTGCCACTTGATTGGCGACAGTCGAATGTAGTGCCAATATTCAAAAAGGGAGCGAAAAGTGACGCCGGAAACTATCGGCCGGTGAGTCTGACGTCCGTTGTGGGCAAAATTTTTGAAGGCTTTATTAATGAGGCAATCATGGAGCATCTTGATGCTAATAATCTATTAACCCCGAACCAACATGGATTCATGAGGAATCGCTCCTGCCAAACAAACCTGATTGACTTCTACGAGGAGGTTAGCTCTCGAGTAGATCAGGGGGAACCAGTGGATGTCGTGTATCTCGACTTCTCAAAAGCGTTCGATAGCGTGCCACATAATAGGTTGGTATACAAAATGAGAATGATGGGGCTGGGGGAAAATGTCTGCAAGTGGGTAGCTAACTGGCTAAAGGATAGAAGGCAGAGGGTGGTTATAAATGGAATATACTCAGATTGGGTAAGCGTCACTAGTGGGGTACCACAGGGGTCTGTACTAGGCCCAATGTTATTTAATATCTTTATTAACGACATAGTCAACGGGATAAATAGTAAAATATCAATATTTGCAGATGACACAAAGTTATGTAAAACAATTAATACAAAAGAGGACAGTGCAGACCTACAGAGGGATTTGGATAAGCTGGGTAGGTGGAGCATTAAATGGCAAATGAGGTTTAACGAGGAGAAATGTAAGGTCATACATATGGGAAGGAAAAATGGAAGTCAACAGTACTCACTGAATGGGAAATCATTGGGAATTCAGAGATGGAGAAGGACTTGGGCATCTTGATTGATAGCAAACTAAATTGGAGTGCCCAAAGTCAGGCCGCTGCTGTAAGGGCAAACAGGGTAATGGGATGTATCAGAAGAGGTATAGCTGCAAAGGAGGAGAACATTGTTCTTCCACTGTACAAAGCACTGGTCAGACCACACTTGGAATACTGTGCTCAGTTATGGGCCCCAATATATAGAAAGGATATAAATGAGCTTGAAAAGGTACAAAGGAGGGCAACAAAATTAATAAAGGGAATGGAGGGACTGCAATACCCAGAGAGGTTGGCAAAACTAGGACTATTCAGCCTGGAAAAGAGAAGGTTGAGGGGGGACATAATAAATGTGTACAAATATGTTAGGGGACAGTATAGAGACCTTGGCCGGGATTTGTTCAAAAGGAGGGATATTACGGTAACAAGAGGGCATTCACTAAGACTGGAAGAGAAAAGGTTTCAGCACCAGCATAGGAAGGGGTTCTTTACAGTAAGAGCAGTGAGAATATGGAATTCACTGAGTGAGGAGACGGTAATGTCGGATTCACTACACCAGTTCAAGCGGGGACTGGATGCATTTCTAGATACCAGGCAGATTTCAGCATATACTTAAAAATAAAATAAAATAGTAGGTTGATACAGGGATTTATTCTGACTGCTGGTTTCAGAGTCGGGAGGGAATTTTTCCTCAGGTGAAGATTGGCCAAATCATTTGGGGTTTTTGCCCTCCTCTGGATCAACCTTACAGAACTAACAGGTCGAACTTGATGGACGCAAGTCTTTATTCGGCTTTACTAACTATGTATATATTCTGACCTAATTCTGGAATTGTTGGCTTATATTTTGACACACAACTTTTTTGTATTTAAAGACACATTTTACTTGCAGCGGTGCGGCGCTGCAATGGGGGGGCCTGTGCTTCTTCCTATGCCAACCTCTTCCTGGGCTTCTGGAAGAGGGATATTTTTGGCGGGGAGGGGGATGACCATGTGCAGTGCTGGCTACGATACATCAACGATGTATTAATCGTCTGGCAAGGTACTGAGGCCCAATTCCAGGAATTCAAGACACAACTCAACGTAAATAGATTTAACATTAAATTAACCCACTCTAGTAGTAAGACAAAAGTGGATTTCCTAGACATTAGGATACATGTGGACCCTCTTCTCCAGCTGCAGACTGATGCACATCGCATGTCCACTTCTGTAAATTCGCTGTTGCATTCTAATTCGGGTCACCCATATTCCACCATTAAGGGTATCCCAGTTGGGCAATTAACAAGAATCAGATGTACAGTATCTGCTCCTCTGAGTCTTGTTTCAAGGCGCAATCTGATGATATGCGGGAAAGATTTAGGGCCCGTGGATACAGTTATAGATGCATCAAGAATGGGCACATAAAGGCAAAAAGAAGGGGAAGGGACAGTTTATTACGCCCCTCTCCCAAAAACCAGGGAACACAGGAAACGGTACGGTTTATTTCGACATATAATGGGGAGTGGGATACTATGAGGGAATGTTTAACGAAAACTGGAATATTTTGAAAACTGAGCCCACTTTGTCCCAAACATTAATGACGCCAACAAGAATTCATTGCGCTTGCGGGTAACAAGGGAGCATGCGCCATATGCCTTACTATTATTGGACCAACCTGATCACGTGGTCAGAAGGTCCTTGCAGATAAAGCATGACACAGGATGTATGTTTAACCACGCCCCCTGAGGAAACTTTACGGCGAAAGTGCATGTTTGGGGTTTGGGCTGGAGACCTGCCACAGCACTATACCATGGGTATGAATTTCTTCTTTACTTTACTTGATATTTACTATTAATGGAGCGATTCTCCTTTACTGTGTGTGCTCCTCTGACACCCACGGCTCTGTGTGGATACCTCATAGTTATACTTATGGAGATTTGATTTTGTAGGGGACTATGGGACCTATGACGGGCATGAACTCCATGGCTGACACTGTGCAATAATTATGGTATAACCATGCCACCACTTGTCTCTTAATTAACTATTCTTGGTCCACCATCATTTTGGCAGTTTTTGCATGTAAAGTGCATTTTCTGCCCCCTTTCATTGCTCCCCTATGACCAAGCTGATAACAGCTATACTTTGGTGTTTAGTGGGTGGGTGCTCCATCATTACACTGGGTTTCTTTACGACTTCACCTCATTATATGTTTATACTAATATTAATATCATGTATGCAATATTTTAATAATTCATCCAATAAAAATAGTTTTTTATATCAGCTTTAATTCAGTGTTCTCCTCTTTTCTGCAGTCACAATATGTGACAGCAGACTTCTGAATTCTCAGAGCACGCACTGCACGCTGTCAGGATTCTCTAATTCCGGCGGTGAGAGCGGGAGGTCTCAGGTGACGACTAGACATGCACTGCCTCACTCCATACAAGTGAACTGCGAGGCCGGGCACGTCTTGTCAGAATGTGTAAAGAAGTCGGCAAATCACATACTCGCACTCACATGAACGTCTATGTTTGCCACTGGAATGGAAAAATCCTGAAAGTGTGCAGTATGAGCATGGTGACAGAGTGACTGCAGATGTGTGACGCTCGAAGCCCTAACCTGGGAAATGGGGGACTCGGAGCCGGGTCCTATGTTGTCGATGGGGTGCAGCCGTGGCCCGGACCCGCTCCGTGCCCAGGGCCGTCACATTAAAAAGGGTGGTACGGGCTTATCCGGGTTGAGTGGCTGATCTTGACTACGCCACCTGTGGTACCTAGTGAAGGCCACCAGCGCTGCTGCAGACCTCTGAGGCGGGATGTTGTGGCAGCCGGCTTTGTTACTACTCCCCACAGGCGGAGCAGGGCCTCAGGGCAGAGAGACAGGATGGAGGGGGTTGTAGTATAGGAGGTCTGGTGCTGCGTAGTGCGGTGTAGTGCGGTGTAGTGCAGAATAAAGAGTCCGGAGGCCATATGGATTAACTTCCGGGGTTTTTACTCACAGTGGAGATTGCAGTTGAAAGGCTTCTCCCTGCTCCTCGCGGAGTTCTGCGGTCACCAGAGACAGGGGGGGGGGGGGGTCCGACAACCTCCGAGTAAGTCCAGTTTTCAATCAGGACCCCGCACCAGGGTGTTCCTAGACTTCAGACCGGGTCCTTTCCTGTCTGTGTGTGTGTAGATAGGCCGGGTCTCCCTCTGAACTTCACTCAGAAAAAGGGTACGGGTGGCAGCTCCGCTCCTTCCGTTACCCGGTGGGATTCTCAGGGCCTACCGGGCTTCCCTGACCAGGACGTAGAGTAGCAAGGTCAGATGTCGGGGGCCGGTATCCCTCTGAATAGATCAGATTAGCAAGGACAGGTGGCGTATACCCCTCCATCTGCATCCCCCCGGGATCCATTTGCGGTGGAGCTACACTCCTAAGCTCCAGGCCTTCTTGGTCATGGTCCTTGACCGGGCTGAGACATACATTATCTGCAACCTGCCCCTCGACCCAAGGCCAGGGTGCGAGGGGCCGTGTCTCCATCCTCTGCAGGTCCACACAGGATCCACGCTCAGGGAGGGAGATCACGATCAAAGAACTCAGAACCAAGATGGCTGTGTGTTAAATAAGAAATTTTAAGTGTCACTAAATGTGAGTCCTCCACCCTCACCCACTAATTGGTTCCCCTATCTCTTGGTTCCCCAGTCTCCCAATTTCCAGTAGGGGCAGCACCTGGTGCCTACTAGCCCCCTCTGTTGGGAGAAGCGTGGTGTTGGATGTGGAGGTGGGGTCCTGACCATCGTACCGTTCTTACCTCAAAGGAGGAACACTACACCCCATTAAAGAGGTGCAGCATCCCTGTGGCGGTCAAACCCTCAGGGGCGCCACACAGACTTTGATCACAAACCTGAACAACCCCTTTAAATATAACATAAAACACTGTAGCATGTCCAATCTTAACAACATGTAATATACACACTGTCAGGATTTGTCTCTACTTGCTGGTTCCAGCAGTCACCATATGACAACTAATATACGATTTTTATACTTAGGGTCACGTGCCTACTAGCTTTTTTTCCTGCTTCTCTCAGTGAAGCAGGGGCTGTAGTATTTTACTGAACATGAATGAAAGAATTTGTTACATGTGACTGTAAGTGTACAAATCACATATGAGCGGTCACATGACGACTACTCAATCTGCTTGACTTCTTGTCCCTGGTGCCAGAAAACCTAGATCTGCTTCTGGTATATGTAATAGTATATTGTGGTGTGTAAAAACATTCATTTGTTTAGGGCACATTTACTAAATCTATAAGGGCTCATTCACATCTGTGTTAGGAAATTCCATTGGTCTTTACTAGTGTTGAGCATTCCGATACTGAAATATCGGGTATCGGCCGATATTCACTGTATCGGAATTCCGATACTTAATTCCGATACTTTTATAATATCGAATACCGGAATCGGAAGTTCCCATAATGCCTGCGCTCTGCAGTGTCTGTGAAGGATGACAAGCTGGATGGCAGCGCTCAGCTGCGATCCAGCTTGTCATCAGAATGCCATCCCAGCGTGGGAGAATTCTCCTGATTGTTTAAAAGCCGGCGGGCGGTAAAAAGCCGCCGGCTTTTAAACAATCACACAGCCCCATACTGCTTCCCCGCAGCCTCCCACCCCGATCCTCCGCTCCCCTCGCCACCTCCAATCCCAATCGTAAATTAGGACCGGGCGGGGAGCGCAGCACCAAGGAGCGAAGGACCCGGCGGGGAAGCCGGCAGTGAAAAGACTTCACCGCCGGCTTTCCCGTTCTGTGCTGCGCTTTCCCGCCGGTTATTTCAAATGAACAGCTGAGGTATCAGGTGATGCCGATCAGCTGTTCATTTGAAGTAGCCGCGGTGCCCTCAGAGGGTTCATGTGAGTTCATGCTTGACTGCATGAACTCACATGAACTTTCCCACGGCCGCACAGGTCAGCCTCACCTCCCAGACCCGTCATGATTAGTGTGTGCGGGGTGTGTGTGTGCGGGGTGTGTGTGTGTGCGGGGTGTGTGTGCGGGGTGTGTGTGTGCGGGGTGTGTGTGTGTGCGGGGTGTGTGTGCGGGGTGTCTGTGCGTGCAGGCAGACATAGGCCGATGTGACACTACTACTCCCATCGGCCTATGTCTGTCCCCCGTCCACTCGTGCCAGCAGGATCAGCTCGATGGGAGCAGTAGTTCCCATCAGCCTGATCCTGCTATATAAATTGCCCTACTGTGTCCCCAATAAATGTTAGATAAATGTCATTGGTGGCCAGTGGTTACCTAAAAGAAATTAGTTTATACATTACCTGTCCCCGCCGATCGTCACCTAAAATAAAGTAAAAAATAAAAAACTACACCTATACTCACCTAGACACCTAATTCCCCGAAGCCATCGATCTCCTGTAATAAAATATAAAATAATAAACCACAACCTTATCCTTACCCCTCCGTAGCAGTCCACGAGTGTCCCACGAAGATCTCCAGTTCAGAGCAGCCACATAGAATGTGACCGCTCTGAACCGCTGCCGCCGCTAGAATGACGGGGCCGTAAGGGTTCACCAGAGTTAAGGCAGCGCTGCTCCGGTTAGCTGCTTTACGGCACTGCTGTATCGTGAGAAATTCCCACGGTACAGCACTGCCGTAAAGGAGGTCTCCGGAGCTGCGCTGCCTGAATGCACTCCGGTAACCTCAGTCAGTGGCTCCCGCTGCCGGGAGCGGACGTGTTCCCGGCAGCGTGAGCTTACAGCAGCCATGCACAGCTGTCACCATCTCCAGATGTGACAGCTGTGCATGGGAGATCAGCGCAGGAACGTGGACAGGTAACTATTTTTTTTTAGTAAACTAAGAATTAAATAAAATGGTGTTTTATTTCAAATAAATTATTTTTTTCTGGGTGTAGTGTGTTTTTTCTTTTTAACACTTTGTAGGTTAGTAATGGGGGTGTCTTATAGACACCCATCATTACTAACCTGGGCTTCATGGCAGCTGGCGCTGACATGAACCCCACCACTATTACCCCCTGCCACCGCACCAGGGCAGCGTGGAAGAGCGAGGCTAAGTGCCAGAATTGGCGCATCCTATGGATGCGCCATTTCTGGGGCGGCTGACGGCTGGTGTTTCTAGCCTGGGAGGGGGCCAATATTCATGGCACCCTTCCTGAGCTATTAATATCAGCCCCCAGCTGTCTGCCTAGCCTTTGCTAGCTATTAAAATAGGGGGGACCCCACGTCATTTTTTTTGGGGGGGTCCCCCATTTTAATAGCTAGTAAAGGCTAGGTATTCAGCTGGGGGCTGATATTAGTAGCCTGGGAAGCTCCGTGGGTTTTACCCCCTTCCCAGGCTTCAAACATCTGCCCCAGCCGTCTGCTTAACCTCCGCTAGAGACTAAAATTATGGGGGATCCCACGCCATTTTTTTTTAAAATAAATCCTTTATTTTAACACTAAATGACATTTGAGGACTTAATAAAGATGCAGTCCCTAAATTATTATTTATTTTTTAATAAATTTTTCCCAAAACTTTTGACGTGGGCTTCGCCATATTTTTGTATGCCAGCCAGGTACAGCATCCAGCTTCTATGAACGCGCCATTTTCCGGGGCGGCCGCGGACTGCAATTTTCAGCGGGGGGCAGAAAGCTTGGGCCTCCCTGCGCTGCAGATTCCATCCCCCAGCTGCCTAGTTGTACCTGGCTGGACACAAAAATAGGGAGAAGCCCCACGTTTTTTTTTTTTTAATTATTTCATGAAATTCATGGAATAATTAAGAAAAAAAGGGCTTCCCTATATTGTTGTGTCTGGCCAGGTACAAATAGGCAGCTGGTGGTTGGGGGCAGCCCGTTCCTGCCTGCTGTACCTGGCTGGACACAAATATAGTGTGAAGCCCCACGTCAATTTTTTTTTAATTATTTCAGGAAATTCATGAAATAATTAAAAAAAAATTATGTGGGGCTTCGCCCTATATTTGTGTCCAGTCAGGTACAGCAGGCAGGAACGGGCTGCCCCCAACCACCAGCTGCCTATTTGTACCTGGCCGGACACAACAATATAGGGAAGCCCTTTTTTTCTTAATTATTCCATGAATTTCATGAAATAATTAAAAAAAAATTGACGTGGGGCTTCGCCCTATATTTGTGTCCAGCCAGGTACAGCAGGCAGGAATGGGCTGCCCCCAACCACCAGCTGCCTATTTGTACCTGGTTGGACACAACAATATAGGGAAGCCCTTTTTTTCTTAATTATTCCATGAATTTCATGAAATAATTAAAAAAAAAAATGCTTGGGGCTTCGCCCTATTTTTGTGTCCAGCCAGATACAACTATGCAGCTGGGGGCTGGAATCCGCAGCGCAGGGAGACCCAAGCTTTCTGGGCCACCCCCGCTGCAAATTGCAGTCCGCAGCCGCCCCAGAAAATGGCGCGTTCATTGAAGCGCCATCTTCTGGCGCTGTACCCAACTCATCCAGGGCCCTGGTGCGGTGGCTCACTGGGTAATAAAGGGGTTAAGGCCAGCTTGGTATTATCAGCTGGCCCTAAGCCCAAAATTCATGGGGTCACGCCAATATTAGACATGACCACCATGCATTTCTAGTAAAGTATTTAAAAAAACACAACACCCAGAAAAAAGTCCTTTAATTGAAATAAACACACAATTCTTTATTGTTCTAAATTAAACCATACTTACCATCACGCCCATTCCAGCTGAAGCCAACGATCTCCTGCAATAAAAGTAAAATAATAAAGCAACCTCATCCTTACCTTTCCATGGCTCCCACGACAGCTTCAGCTCTGCTACATCGAGATGACAGGCTGGACCGCAGCAGAACGCTGCCATCCATCCTGTCATCCCGCAGACACTGAGAAGCACAGGCATGCTTGTGCTCCTCAATGTCTGGCTGTGACGGCATAAAGATGAGCCGAGGTCATGTCCAATGAACTCAGCTCACCTCATGTACGTCACTGACAGCGTGGGAAAATTCTCCTGCACTCAGCACTTCAGCGTGAGAATTTTCCCACACTGTCAGTGACGTGCATGAGGTGAGCTGAGTTCATTGGACATGACCTCACCTCATGTATGTCACTGACAGCGTGGGAGAATTCTCACGCTGAAGCGCTGAGTGCAGGAGAACTTTCCCACGCTGTCAGTGACGTGCATGAGGTGAGCTGAGTTCATTGGACATGAACTCGGCTCATCTGGATGACGTCACAGAGAGACACTGAGGAGCGCAAGCATGCCTGCGCTTCTCAGTGTCCGCGGGATGACAGGCTGGATGGCAGCTTTCTGCTGCGGTCCATCCTGTCATCTCGATGTAGCAGAGCTGGAGCTGTCCTGGGAACCATCGAAAGGTAAGGATGAGGTTGCTTTATTATTTTTCTTTTATTGCAGGAGATCGTTGGCTTCAGCTGGAATGGGCGTGATGGTAAGTATGGTTTAATTTAGAACAATAAAGAATTGTGTCTTTATTTCAATTAAAGGACTTTACTCTGGGTGTTTGTGTTTTCTTTTAACTTTGACTATGGGGTTAGTAATGGGGGTGTCTTATAGACGCCTCTCCATTACTAACCTGGGCTTGATGTCAGCTGGCATTATAAGCTGACATCAACCCCAACCCTATTACCCCCTGCCACCGCACCAGGGCAGCGTGGAAGAGCGAGGCTAAGTGCCAGAATTGGCGCATCCTATGGATGCGCCATTTCTGGGGCGGCTGACGGCTGGTGTTTCTAGCCTGGGAGGGGGCCAATATTCATGGCACCCTTCCTGGGCTATTAATATCAGCCCCCAGCTGTCTGCCTAGCCTGTGCTAGCTATTAAATTAGGGGGGACCCCACGTTATTTTTTTGGGGGGGTTCCCCCATTTTAATAGCTAGTAAAGGCTAGGTATTCAGCTGGGGGCTGATATTAGTAGCCTGGGAAGCTCCGTGGGTATTACCCCCTTCCCAGGCTTCAAACATTTGCCCCAGCTGTCTGCTTAACCTCCGCTAGAGCCTAAAATTAAGGGGAACCCCACGCCAATTTTTTTTTAAATAAATCCTTTATTTTAACACTAAATGACAAGTACAGTAATCAACACTGTCACTGTACTTCATATATATGTGACTGACATGTTTCTATCTATCTAATCTATGTGTGATTCTCTATTCTTTCTGTTCTAAATTGTCGGGTACAGATGCTGAATTGCCGGCCGGCTTTCTTAAAGAGACGGTGCATGAAAACACTAATATTTTTTTAAATAAATCCTTTACACTAAATGACAAGTACAGTAAGCAACACTGTCACTGTACTTCATATATATGTGACTGACATGTTTCTATCTATCTAATCTATGTGTGAAGCTCTATTCTGTCTGTTATAAATTGTCGGGTACAGATGCTGAATTGCCGGCCGGCTTTTTTAAAGAGACGGTGCACGAAAACACTAATATTTTTTTTAATAAATCCTTTACACTAAATGACAAGTACAGTAAGCAACACTGTCACTGTACTTCATATATATGTGACTGACATGTTTCTATCTATCTAATCTATGTGTGATGCTCTATTCTTTCTGTTGTAAATTGTCGGGTACCGGTGTATGCCGCTGATGAATTGCCGGCTTTTCATGTCATTCTACATTATTCTTAGTTGTTTTACTTCATGTAGAATTAACCTACAAGGAAAGAAAGGGTTTATTTTCATTCCGATATTTGTGTCCCATTGACTTGCATTGGTTTCCGGTATCGGAATCGGCGATATCCGATACTTTTTGGGTATCGGCCCGATCCAATCCGATACGATATTTCCTGATATCGGAAGGTATCGCTCAACACTAGTCTTTACAAATTTAGGAGCAGACGAGTGAAATTAACCCCTTTGTGCACCTTGACGTAACTATGCCACCATAGAGCAGAGCAAAGTACTGTAGTGCCATGATCCAGAGCTCTATGGTCTTTCCCCGCTCATAAGAGTACTTTGCTTTGACCTAGGTAGGACAAAGCTTAGTACACCTGCGCAGGAGTGCGATGAAGGTCACTGAGTGGATGACGTAGGATGCATCATCCACAGGAAGCAAGAAGGAGGACGGCGATCGCAAGAAGAGAGGAGGCGCCAGATCAAGACCAGAAATGCCTGTCGGACTGCCCTGTAGGTGAGTATAATAAAAGCTCTTTTTTGTGTTATGCGGAGCGCATCGGGGACATATACACTGTTCAAGATTCTAGAGTTCTGTATATGATGGCGTACAGGTGTTGGCCATGCTTTATATGGGGAAAACCTGGTGACAGGTTCCCTTTAAAGACTGTTACCTCTACTACTTTAATGCAGGTGACGCGCCCCCAGGGCCGTGGGGTACTCGGCAGCCGGGCCTCTGGTTGCCGGGGGATATCACGGTGGCTGGCCCGGTCCGTGACCCAGGGCGGTCAGTAAAAAGGGGAAACTTCTATTATATGGGGTTTTTGGTATTTTTCGTGACGCCACCTGTGGTGTCTGGTGAGGATCACCAGCGCTGCAACAGTCCTCTGAGGCAGATGTTAGGGCAGCTTGTTATGGGATGGCTCCCCACAGGTGGAGCAGGCCTCAGGGCAGTGAAGATGAATTGAGGGGCGCTGGGCGTTGTAGTGCAGGGAGGGAAATGGCACCGGTGAAATAAAGGAGCGGAGGCAGCTCAGTGCAGTCATCCAAGATTTACTCACAGTTCTTAGACAGTCCACAGGTGCACTGTACTGGTGCAAGCCTCCCGCATCGCGCTGCGTTCACCGGGCAGGGGTTCAGTCCTTCCTCAGGCAGTTCAGGTGTACCTGGCAGAACCCCTCTTTCTTATGTACCTCTCTAGACTGACTTCACGCTGGGTCTTTACTCCCTCCTGCCCTGCGCTTCCCACTGTGAATCAGGTTCGGGCGCTGCAAGGACCCCCTGTCCGTCGGAGTTGCACAGACCTGCTTGACCTTACTTGGATTGAAGTGGGGGTTTGGCTCCTGGCTATAGAAGTCAGAAGCCTCCGGTTTTTCCAGCCGAGGCCTGAAGCTGCACGACTCTTCTTGCGGCCTAGATCCTCCTGACACTTGGCAGGTTCGGGGTGTACGGGTGCCACCTGCACTCGCCGTACTCCCCTAGGATCCTTTTTACAGAACGGAACCTGCTACCTGCTCCCCTCCTGGGCCTCAGTCCTGGACCCTTGTAGTGGAGCAGAGCTCCTACAGAGACTCTGCTCCTTGACCATTCCTCTGAGCAGTCCCTGCTCCAACTCCTCAACTGTTAAGATGTCTACCTTTTTATATATCTACTGTATGAGTGCTCCCATGAACTACTTCCTCCACCCACACCCACTACTGGTTCCCCCTAACTTTGGGTTCACCCCACCCCAGTTAGGGTCAGGACTCAGCAGAAAACTACATTGAGTCTTGCCCCTCCTGCTGGCCTGGGGTAGTGTAGTGTTGGATGTAGGTGTTGGGGTTCCATGCAGCACTCCCTCCTTACCTGAGAGAAAGGGAGACACCACACCTCTGGGTGAGGTGCAGTACCTCTGTGGCGACCGAACCCTCAGGGGCGCCACACAGGGATAGCATGATAAACATGGGGTGCCGCAACAGCTTTGCGATTGCCTCCCCGGCCAAAATTTGCCAGTCAGCCCCTGCTTTCAATTGTGTATAGTCTACATGGTAACATGGAAGGGACCTTCAGGAAAAGTTGAAAAGAGCAACCCAATGGTTCTCAGATGTAACATGTGACTCGCCCAGGGGGATGGGGACGACTCGGTACCCGGGCCTTTGCCTGGCCTTGAGAATGTCACCGTGGTCGGCTCCCGGGCCCGTGCCCTGGGGTCAGCTTTTAAAAGGGGATTGTTTGTTAATTTTATGGAAGTTCGTGACGCCACCTGTGGTTTCTGGTGAGAATCACCAGCGCTGCGGCAGTCCACTGAGGCCAGTGATAAGGCAGCTCGATGGTATAGCTCCCCACAGGTGGAGCTAGTCCTCAGGGCAGCGTACGGAGAGGGGGATGCAGGACAGGCGAGACCCAGCCAGGTCAGAGAGAGAACGGGGATGGACACGGTAGTCACTTCAGTACCTTTTACTGGTGGTAGTTCAGGCACATCCCGGAGCACTGTAGGGTGAAGGGTGCATATCAGGATCCTCCCCAATGAGCGGGTGTAGGGCCTCCTGCTTCTTGCCTCTGAGTAGTAAGTTTCTGACCTGCCTGAAGCTAGGTCTAACTTTATCTCTGTCCTGCACCTGCTGACGTTGTGGTAGGGCCTTCTCTTGGAATGCACGCTCCCAGTTTACGGGGCCTATGTGTCTCCTGGCTCTGTTACATATCAGCTCTCTGGTGAACCTGGGACCTGTAGTTCTCCAGGAAGTCCGGTTATACCTTACTGGGTCATAGATATCCCGGTAAGCTCGGACCCGGTGTCCGATATATGTTTCGGGGTGAGCTGGGTAAGCTCCTCTGCCCCCACTGCTACTCACTTTCCACTCGCCTTCGGCCACGCTCGGGCCCTCACTAGACTACTCACACTAACGGCAGCTTGCCGCTCTTACAGGCGTCGGCACACCTTGGGCTCACTTACTTGAGCTCCTGAGTCTAGACTGGGCTTCAGGACCGCTGGAGGCCTAGCTTGCCTACACAGCAACCCACATGCTTCTCCGCACACACAGCTTTTCACTCTCTGTGCACTCCAGACTAACTAACTGCCTAGCTCCACCTTCCCTATTTATATCCCTAACGGGCTCGCTCTGCTGGTCTGAGGTGGAAGGTGGAGATGTGTGAATATTTATGGGGGCCTCTTGTGGAGGATTCCATTAATGCTCCCTTCTAAGATCCTTGGTACCAAGCGCAGCTGGGCGCCACACATGGATCTGTGTACTGGATGTATGTTAACTTTATCTGCCATTGTGCTTGTGCTTGAAAAAGGGCGCTTGTTGGCCAAAATGTTGCTTTTATGATGCATTTTGGATAAATAAAGGAATGAAATGATCTCTCTGATACCTTAGAAACAATGTGTCTCTGGATTTCCTGGGAACTCAGTGGGAAGTTGCTCAAAAGAAGCACCGAACTTGTGGAGTGGTGCAAAAGGAGTTACCATTACGGACACCAGACTACAGACTGGGGGCCCCTGATCTTCAATTAATCGCCACTTTGAAAGGTGGGCATGTACTTTTCCTTGTATGATGGTGACCAATCATAAGCTGGCTGCAACACTCAGGAGAAAGGAGAACAAGCCCCCAACACAGCTTAAAGCAGGTTTCTCAGTGTGTGAGATGTAATCACACTTATGTCTGATGTGCTCAACTTGCTCTCACTCGGCAGTGAGACCAGACTGTCATTACATCTCACACAGGAGTAGTCTGTTCTGGAGGAATCCTGTGTGAGATGTAATGATCACCTGCTCTGATCTCACTGCAGAGCCATTACAAAATTATATAGGATAGGGAAATGTTCGTGACGTCACCTGTGGTGTCTGGTGAGGATCACCAGCGCTGCGACAGTCCTCTGAGGCCAGTTTTCAGGCAGCTTAGTTGGTGCGGCTCCCCACAGGTGGAGCGGGGCCTCAGGGCAGTGTAAGTGAAGGGATGCCGGACAGAGGGGACCCAGCCGGGTCAGAGGAAGAATAGGCACACACACGACAGTTTACTTCAGTACCTTTACTGGTGGTGTTTCTGGCACGGTCCAGGGTACTTCAGGGTGAAGGGTGCATATCAGGACTCTCCCCAAGGAGCGGGTGTGGGGCCTCCTGTTTCTTGCCTTTCCTCGATAAGTTTCTGACCTGCCTGGAGCTAGGCCTAACTTGGTCTCTGTCTTGCACCTGCTGCCTTCTGTTGGAGATCACACTCCCTGTTCTCTTGGGCTTCCGTGACTCCTGACCCTGGTATAACAGTCAGCTTTTTGGTGTTCTTGGGACATATAGTTCGCCAGGGGTTACGGTTATTTCTGCTGGATGTAAGGAATCCCTGCGGACGCGGACCCGGTGTCCGGTAAATGGTTTTGGGGTGAGCTGGTTAAGCTCCTCTGCCCCCTATGTTGCTTGCTTACTCCACTCGCCTTCGGCCACGCTCGGGGCCCTCACTAGGCTTCACACAGGCAGTAGGCCTTGTTACTCTTCACCGCTCTTTTGGCATCGGCACGCCCTAGGCTCACTAACTCGAGCTCTCTGAGTCTGGACTGAACTGACTAAGCTCCACTGCCGGCTAGCTTCTGCAGGAGCTCCTCTCAACAGACTACAGACTGAAACTAGTCTCAGACTTCACTCTCTGTAGACTGCAGACTTCAGACTGAACTGTCTAGCTCCACCTTCCCTTTTTATTCAGAAAGAGAAGAAATTCGAACTGCACCTGACGAAACCGAGGAATGGAAGCATGAGACCCACAGAAGCAGGAGGATCGAGAGGCAGTCAGCACCCATACTGCTCAGGAACCAGTACCAGGCTCTCACGCAGGAGAACCATGAAGAAATACAGCAAAATAAGACTTTGCCAGCAATGAATAACCTTGTAAGCCCTCAGAATCCTCCTAGATGGAGAAAGAAGAATGATGTGAAGAAAAAACGGAGAGTGGTGGTCATGGGGGATTCCCTGTTAAGAGGAACAGAGGCCGCTATCTGCAGACCAGACATAACCTCAAGAGAAATGTGCTGTCTTCCAGGAGCAAAAATTAAAGATGTGTCTGACAGGATATCAAGACTCTTCAGACCTACAGATCACTACCCATTCCTGCTAATACACGTGGGGACAAATGACACCGCAAGAAAGGACCTGGAAACCATCTGCAGTGACTTTGAAGACTTAGGCAAGAAAGTGAAAGAATTGGGAGCGCAGGTGGTCTTCTCATCCATCCTCCCAGTGGATGGCCATGGAACAATGAGGTGGAATAAGATTCTACAGGTGAACAACTGGCTACGTCGATGGTGCCGTCAACAAGGATTTGGATTTCTGGATCACGGAATGAATTACCTATACGATGGACTACTTGCTAGAGATGGGGTGCACCTTACGAAGACTGGAAAACATGTATTTGGAAGTCGCCTTGCTACACTCATCAGAAGAGCTTTAAACTAGAACAATGTGGGAAGGGAAGCAAAAGGCCAGAAAAAGCCATACAGCTGACAAATACTATTGAGATCTCTGCTACTGGAAGTGGAAAGGAAGAACAAAGACAAAACAATTTAAATAATAAAAATATGGGAGGAAGAGAAACCAATCACAAACTAAAATGTTTTTATACAAATGCACAAAGCATGGGCAACAAACAAGGAGAATTGGAACTACTAATGCAGGAAAAGGAATATGATGTCATTGGAATCACTGAAACTTGGTGGGACAATACACATGATTGGAATAAAAGGCTAAAAGGATACAACTTATTTGCAAGAAACAGACTTGATAAACGAGGAGGAGGTGTTGCATTGTATGTTAGAAAAGCGTATATCTGCACAGAGATTGAAGCTTCAGAGACTGGGAGTTCTGTGGAAACTGTTTGGGTAAGAATACAAGGAGAGAACAACGGAAAGGACACCATTGTAGGCATTTACTACAGGCCACCTGGGCAAGCTGAAGATATGGATGAACTCTTTGTGTATCAAATGACCAAGTTCTCCAAAAAATATGACGTAGTGGTCATGGGAGATTTCAACTATCCAGACATTTGTTGGGAATCTCTCTCAAGTAAAACTAACAGGTCAAGCAACTTCTTATCCTCTCTTGCTGACAACTTTATCTTCCAAAAGGTAGGGGAGAAAACAAGGGGATCTGCTACTTTGGATCTAATCCTTATAAACAGGGAGGAAATGGTTGAGGAGGTAAAGGTGGCTGGGACCCTAGGAGGCAGTGATCATGCTATTATAGAATTTTGGATAACTAGAGGAGGAAGACATGTGAAGACTCAAACTTCAAGGTTAGATTTTAGAAAGGCAGATTTTAAGAGACTCAGAAAGAGAATAGGAGGGATCCAATGGCTGGATGTCCTTAAGGACAAAAATGTCCACGAAGGATGGGAAATTTTTAAAAATGAGTTTCTCAAAGCACAATCGTTAACAATCCCGAAAAGTAGGAAGAATGGGAAGCATTTAAGGAAACCAGGATGGATGAACACAGAACTTAAACACATGCTAAAAAGAAAGAAAGAAATGTTTATTAAATGGAAAGAGGGAGGCATATCTAAAGAAGATTATAATGCAGTCTGCAGATCCTGCAGGGCACGTATCAGGTTAGCTAAAGCTGACAATGAATTAAGGCTTGCAAGAGATGTCAAAAGCAATAAAAAAGGATTTTGGGGGTATGTCAAAAGTAAAAGAAAAGTCAAAGATGCTATAGGATTTTTACAGGATGAAAATGGAGAAATGGTAAGAGAGGATGTTGAGAAGGCCGAACTTTTTAATTCCTATTTTGCATCTGTTTTCTCTCAGAAAGAAAATGTAACATCAACTAATCTTCACTGTCCTTTTAAAGGAATAGAGGAATCAAAGTTATCTGTAAACAGAAAGATTGTGAGGGAATATTTAGCTAACATAAATGAGTTCAAGTCTCCAGGTCCAGATGAATTACACCCCAGAGTACTGAAGGAGATCGTAGAAGAAATTTTAGAACCACTCTCCATAATCTTTGAAAATTCTTGGAGAACAGGAGAAGTCCCAGAAGACTGGAGAAGAGCAAATGTTGTTCCTATCTTCAAAAAGGGGAAGAAGGTGGACCCAGGGAACTATAGGCCGGTGAGTCTGACTTCTATACCAGGAAAGATCTTTGAACAAATTATTAAACAACATGTATGTAAGTACATGGATAAGAATGAAGTGATTAACCAGAGTCAGCATGGGTTTGTAACTAACAAGTCATGTCAGACTAACTTAATTTCCTTCTATGACAGAATCACTGACTGGGTGGATCAGGGAAATGCTGTAGATATAGTATATCTTGACTTCAGCAAAGCATTTGACAAAGTATCTCACACCATCCTTATTGAAAAAATGACCAAGTATGCAATGGACCAGGCAACTGTTAGGTGGATTCATAACTGGCTTAGTGATCGGACTCAAAGGGTGGTTGTAAATGGCTTCACATCCAGCTGGATGAATGTCTCAAGTGGGGTACCACAGGGCTCCGTCCTGGGACCTGTATTGTTCAACATCTTTATCAATGATTTAGATGAAGGAATTGAGGGTAAACTGATTAAATTTGCTGATGACACAAAGCTAGGAGGGATAGCTAATACTAGAGAAGAGAGAGAGAGGATTCAAAAAGACCTAAATAAACTGGAGCAGTGGGCAGCAACCAACAGAATGGTTTTTAACAGGGAAAAATGCAAAGTACTACATCTGGGCAATAAAAATGAAAAAAGCATATACAGAATGGGAGGAATAGAGCTAAGCAACAGTACATGTGAAAAAGACTTAGGTATACTAATAGATCATAGACTAAACATGAGTCAACAGTGTGATGCAGCAGCAAAAAAGGCAAATACAATTCTGGGATGTATTAACAGAAGCATACAGTCTAGATCACGTGAAGTCATTATCGGTCTTTACTCCTCTTTGGTCAGACCTCATCTGGAATACTGTGTACAGTTTTGGGCACCACATTTTAAAAAAGACATAGACAAACTGGAGCAAGTTCAGAGAAGAGCGACCAGAATGGTGACTGGTCTGCAAACCATGTCCTATGAGGAACGGTTGCAGGATTTGGGAATGTTTAGCTTGAAAAAAAGAAGACTGAGAGGAGACTTAATAGCTGTCTACAAATATGTCAAGGGCTGTCACATTGTAGAAGGATCATCTTTATTCTCATTTGCAGAAGGAAAGACTAGAAGCAATGGGATGAAACTAAATGGGAGGAGACACAGATTAGATATTAGAAAAAACTTTTTGACAGTTAGGGTGATTAATGAGTGGAACAGGCTGCCACCAGAGGTAGTGAGTTCCCCTTCAATGGACGTCTTCAAACAGAGGCTGGACAGACATCTGTCTGAGATGATCTAGTGAATCCTGCTTTGAGCAGGGGGTTGGACCAGATGACCCAGGAGGTCCCTTCCAACTCAACCATTCTATGATTCTATGATTCTATATCCCTAACGGGCTCCCTCTGCTGGTCTGAGGTGGAAGATTGAGGTGTGTGAATGCTGAGGGCCTCTTGTGGAGGAATCCGTCCATGCACCCCTCTGGGTTCTGTGGCACCAATACGCAGCAGGGCGCCACATTCGCCGCTAGCAAAGCTCAGTACTCCTGGACTGAAGTAATTTTTTATAACATGTAACAAGAATAACTCTTCCCTTTATGGGAGGCACTGTGCTTGAACGTTGCATAATAAAACATTAGAGATAATAAATAGATATGTACAATACAATAAGTAACCTCAGAATTCAAGTCTCTTCCGGTGAGGTCCCCTGTCAGGGTGTCCATCTCACGGGTAAAGTACAAGGTAGCTTGAAGGACCTGTCCAAAGCAAACCCTCAACGTAGGGGTGGCTGCAGGGCATAGCGATCCTGAGTTGGACCTCCACTTCTGCCACGCCAGACAGGTTTTTGTTCTGAGGTCACCTAAAGGGGCGCTCCAGGGAGTGCAATTATTTACAGCAAACAGTTTTTGGGCTGCACACAGTCCTCAGCCACAAAGTTCTTTATGTACCGTTATGGGTAACTAGAGATAACAAGGGAAGTGTCCATATCACTTAAATTGTCCATTATAAAGCAAAACACAAGTTAAGAAATTCATACATGAGAATACACAATATAATACCCCAAGGGCAACTATTTACACTGTCAGAGTTTCCCTCTCTATTCTCTGTATCTGACAGGGGTCTGACCTGCGTAGTACGGGAGTGTGGATGGTATCTGTGTCTGCACCGTCTGCTACCCTGTCAGTTCTACGTGTGGGTAGATTGTAAAACTGCCTTAACCTCTCTATGGGACTGGCAAGTGTACCATTGGCTGGGGCTTCTTGCTCTGCTCCAACCGGGGATCCTTCTTCCGGGGATTCTTCTTGAGCAGGCTCTTCCGTAGCACTTACAGGTTCTACTTGCTGTGGAGGGTCTTCTGGCTGTTGAAAGAAGTGGATCACAGGTATTATTACTGCTCCTCCTAGTTGAGGCCAATCTGCCGGGAAATCTCCTAAGTCAGTATAGAGTACTGCTTCTTTAGGCTCCTCCGGTACGGTGAGAGGCACATATTCTTGGGGCTTTAGCAGGTCTGGACACAACTTCAGATGGTCTCTAGATACCGTTGCAGTCGTTATTCCTCCGTCTTTACTAATCAAACAGGTCTTCCTGTTATCAAATCTTGAATTTAACACAGTGTAGGGTTCTCTCTCCCACTGGTCATCAAGTTTGTGGTTTCTCCTTTTCCTCTTTAACACCACTTCTCCAGGTGTGAAGGGTTCTGCGGGCGCACTTTTATTGTAGTGGGCTTCCTGCTTGTCCCTTACCCGAGTGAGACTGTCTTCGACACAGGCCTGTACTCTTCTGTACTGCTCCTGTCTGGTCGTGCCCCAGTCCTCAGTGGACATATCTGCCTCTGGTTCTACTACACCAAGCTCCAGGTCCATGGGCAACTTCCTGGGTCTTGCTCGCATGAGATAGGCTGGAGTACAATTGGTGGAACTCACAGGTATGTGGTTGTACAGATCTGCCAGGTCAGGTAGTAGGTCTGGCCACTGATTTCTCTCCTCTAGTGGTAAGGTCTTCAGCAGGTCGATGACGATGTTATTCATCTTTTCACAGAGACCGTTGGTTTGGGGGTGGTACGGTGTAGTGAGGATCTTTTTACACCCGTACAGATGGCAGAACTCCTTGAACAATTCGGCTTCAAAGGCTGAGCCTTGATCTGTCAGCACCTGCTCCGGGTATCCATGGGGCCTGCAGAAGTACGCCTGAAACGTCTTCGCCGCAGTTTCTGCCGTCAGATCCTTGATGGGGGCGACCACCAGGAACCGGGAGTATTGATCCACCATGGTCAGGGCATAGGAATATCCTGACCTGCTGGGTGACAGCTTGATATGCTTCAGGGCCACGATCTCCAAGGGACGAGTCATCTTGATGGGTTGCAGGGGTACCTTCTGGCTGCTGTAGTCTTTTCTTCTGAGGCTACAGGGTCTACAATTCCGGCACCATCTCTCTTTGGAACTGCGCATTCCTACCCAATAAAACCGACACTTCAGCAGGGTTTCTAGTTTCTTCCAGCCAAAGTGCCCTGCTTGATCGTGGTAGGCCTCCAACACCATCTGGATGTCCGTCATGGGCACCACTATCTGCCATACCATCTCATGGGTTTTGGGGTTGACGTACAGTACAGACCAAAAGTTTTGACACACCTTCTCATTTAAAGATTTTTCTGTATTTTCATGACTATGAAAATTGTACATTCACACTGAAGGCATCAAAACTATGAATTAACACATGTGGAATTATATACTTAACAAAAAAGTGTGAAACAACTGAAAATATGTCTTATATTCTAGGTTTTTCAAAGTAGCCACCTTTTGCTTTGATGACTGCTTTGCACACTCTTGGCATTCTCTTGATGAGCTTCAAGAGGTAGTCACCGGAAATGGTTTTCACTTCATAGGTGTGCCCTGTCAGGTTTAATAAGTGGGATTTCTTGCCTTATAAATGGGGTTGGGACCATCAGTTGTGTTGTGCAGAAGTCTGGTGGATACACAGCTGATAGTCCTACTGAATAGACTGTTAGAATTTGTATTATGGCAAGAAAAAAGCAGCTAAGTAAAGAAAAACGAGTGGTCATCATTACTTTAAGAAATGAAGGTCAGTCAGTGTGAAAAATTGGGCAAACTTTGAAAGTGTCCCCAAGTGCAGTTGCAAAAATCATCAAGCGCTACAAAGAAACTGTCTCACATGAGGACCGCCCCAGGAAAGGAAGACCAAGAGTCACCTCTGCTTCTGAGGATAAGTTTATCCGAGTCACCAGACTCAGAAATCGCAGGTTAACAGCAGCTCAGATTAGAGACCAGGTCAATACCACACAGAGTTCTAGCAGAAGACACATCTCTTCAACAACTGTTAAGAGGAGACTTTGTGCATCAGGCTTTCATGGTAAAATAGCTGCTAGGAAACCACTGTTAAGGACAGGCAACAAGCAGAAGAGACTTGTCTGGGCTAAAGAACACAAGGAATGGACATTAGACCAGTGGAAATCTGTGCTTTGGTCTGATGAGTCCAAATTTGAGATCTTTGGTTCCTACCACCGTGTCTTTGTGCGACGCACAAAAGGTGAACGGATGGACTCTACATGCCTGGTTTCCACTGTGAAGCATGAAGGAGGAGGTGTGATGGTGTGGGGGTGCTTTGCTGGTGACACTGCTATGGATTTATTCAAAATTGAAGGCATACTGAGCTAGCATGGCTACCACAGCATCTTGCAGCGGCATGCTATTCCATCCGGTTTGCGTTTAGGTGGACCATCATTTACTTTTCAACAGGACAATGACCCCAAACATACCTCCAGGCTGTGTAAGGACTATTTGACCAAGGAGGAGAGTGATGGGGTGCTACACCAGATGACCTGGCCTCCACAGTCACCAGACCTGAACCCAGTCGAGATGGTTTGGGGTGAGCTGGACCGCAGGGTGAAGGCAAAAGGGCCAACAAGTGCTAAGCATCTCTGGGAACTCTTTCAAAATTGTTGGAAGACATTTCCGGTGACTACCTCTTGAAGCTCATCAAGAGAATGCTAAGAGTGTGCAAAGCAGTCATCAAAGCAAAAGGTGGCTACTTTGAAGAACCTAGAATATAAGACATATTTTCAGTTGTTTCACACTTTTTTGTTAAGTATATAATTCCACATGTGTTAATTCATAGTTTTGATGCCTTCAGTGTGAATGTACAATTTTCATAGTCATGAAAATACAGAAAAATCTTTAAATGAGAAGGTGTGTCCAAACTTTTGGTCTGTACTGTACCTGCGGCACAGCTTCTCTCTATAGATGAACAGCCGGCTTCTCTCATTCCACAGCTGCTTGGCTTGTAGAGACGCGTCCTTCTCCAGGGAGGAACCTTCCTGGGTTATCAGCTCTTTGATACGGCTGACAACCGGGTCGCTGTCCTGGGTCTCTTCCAGCTGTGGTGAGGCAGGGGGTTTAACGTCTTACCGCGATGCCTCCTGGAGGCTCATTGCTCGTGGACCACTCCATTACAGTGGAAGGCAGGTAGCTCAATCTCCTCCAAATCATCCACTTATTCTTCAGTGTCCGACTGGTGAGGCATCCTAGACAGAGTATCGGCATTGGCGTTCTTGCGGCCCGCCCGGTACTTAATAGTGAATTGGTAGTGTGTCACCCTGGCCTGGATGCCACAAGTGTAATTAAAGCTGTGTCTGAGAGCAGGTGGGAGGTTCTCTGGTCAGGGGAACATTAGCATGCAATGCCTCCTGTCTCAGGCCAGTAGGGGAAGCTGGCTGCCCCTATAAAAGCTGGTGCTGGGGGCAGGGTTAGGGAGAACTGGATGGCCTGTCTCAGCATTGAGATTGTCCCAGAGCAGAGCAGGGACAGACAGTTGCACTGCACCTAAGAGGAAGTGTGGCAGGAGGAGAGCCACAAGCCAGAGACAAGAGGCGAAGAGAGCCTGTCTTGGCAGATAACGGACTTAATCTACCAGACTTTGGTGTCTGAGGCTGGGAGGATTCCACATCCCCCAGCAGAGAACCAGTCCGCAAGGGACTGTATATTCCTTGGCCTAAGAAGCCTGGAGGCCCTGCCACAACAGAAGGGACCAGCAAAGCCGTACAAGGCTGGGAGCAGAAAGGAACCCACGTCGCAGGCCATACAGGCGAGAATACATGGAAAGCTCGGAAACGTGGGCTGTTACCCTATAACGAGGAGATAGCCAGAAGGAGCGCAGAAAGCACGGTAGGCCTACACCCTCACCCTGACCAGGGCCAATTTCCCCGTTGCTCTCAGACATCCAGGTCCCCTCCTAGCTGGGACTTTTTGTGGGTCAATTTACCTGTTCTAGTAAAGACCCTGGACTGCAACCTGTTGTCTGCGTGCTCCTTGCTCCTCCAGCACTATCAGCACTGGGACTCTCACTACCATCACTCCCAACATCCATTATACTGCCCTGGGGCCGCACTCTTCCCGTGGGGAGTCACACTACCCTAGCTGCACACCTCATCAGCCCCAGCGGTCTGCATGCAGCGGCGGTTCCTAATAACCGCAATCCACGGGTGGCGTAGTCGGACATTATCAGCAGAACGTAGCAGACTACCATTGGCCTGACCACCCTGAGCCACGGAACCGGGTCGCCACTACTACCCCCATCGTCTCCTTATTGCCCGGATCCGAGTGCCCCACGGCCCAGGGGGCGAGTCAGCTTTGGCGTAGTCGGCATGATTTCGT
This sequence comes from Phyllobates terribilis, assembly GCF_046119375.1. Taxonomy (NCBI): domain Eukaryota; kingdom Metazoa; phylum Chordata; class Amphibia; order Anura; family Dendrobatidae; genus Phyllobates; species Phyllobates terribilis. The sequence goes on along the minus strand of NW_027362768.1, from coordinate 291,080,638 downwards.
GCCCGCAACCACCGGATACTGCGTGCCTGAAAAAGACTTTTGTAACTTACCTGTGGCGAAGTTTCCCGCCGTCCGGAGTCGTTTCCCGCCATCCGGAGCCGATTCCCGCCATCAGACGCCATCTTGGACCGTTTCCCGCCGTCTTCTGCCGTCTTCCCGCCATCCGCAGCTGTTTCCCGCCATCGGACGCCATCTTCAGGACGCCGCGCGGGAAGAAGAGGGGCGTGGACGTCAAAACCGTGCGAGATCCGAAGCTCCGCCCCACGCACCGACGCTGCGCAAGGTCCTGGAAGGGAGAGAGAGCGACGCTGACGTCATCAGTACGCGACGCAAGGTCCTCGTCCAGATCAGCAGCAGCGGAGCCGCGGCCTACAGAAGAGGATCGTCGGAAGGTAGGCCACGCTTAACTAGGGGGGAGGAAGATGTCGGACACAGAGGCGCCCACTACCACCAACGCAGCTGCAGCAGCGGTGATGCCCTTTTCCCTGCCCTACATCCCAGGAGCGGCCTGGCTGCCCAAATACTCAGGGGAGCCCCATGCCCTAACTGACTTCAAGGAAAGGCTATACAGTTTGTTCCACGTTTACCCCCTGACAGAGGAACAGAGGATTAGCATACTAACGGGGCAGTTAACTGGCGCAGCCCAAAGGGAGGTAAAATCATGGCCCACTGAGGAGAAAAGGACTGTGAAGGGTATTCTGGCCCGGCTGCGGGGTACCTTTGACACACGTACCTCCGCTGAGATTAAAATGAGGTTCTATGGATGTAAGCAGCGGGCACAGGACAGCATCAGAGACTATGCCCTAAATTTGCAGGAAGCCCTAAGGGCCATCCAACAAACTGACCCTGGCAGCGTGCAGGAAACGGATAAGTTACTAACAGAACAATTCATAGAAGGACTGCTGTCTAGCGCCCACAGGGCCCAACTGCGCCTCATGTTCTTTCAGAACCCCGACCTGACCTTTGCCCAATTTAAGGACAGGGCCATAAGGGTGCTCCGTGAATCCGCAACCAGTGGTGCTATAAACCCCCGGCGCCCTGCTATCACCTACCACCAGGAGGCGGCGCTCTCCTCTATGGACCCCGTGGGGGCTGATGCACAGGCCCTGAATCAAGCCCCGTCGAAAGACCTGCACCGCCAAGTCCAGGAGCTGACCAGGAGCATCGCGGCGTTGACCAGGACCGTCCAGGCGTTGCAAGTGGACCCGTCAAGACCCATCGAGCTGGCTTCAAGTCCGGAGGATGTCCCGTGGCGTCGACAGAGGAGGATCCCGTCGTTCCGAGGGAGGCCCACAGACCGCTACGCAGAGGATGGACAGCCCATTTGTCGTCGATGCAACCAGCCCGGACACATTTCCAGGTACTGTAATTTAAACGGGTCCAACCTGGGGCAGAGGGCCAACTCCCAGGCATAAGATCACCAGGCCCTTATAATTGGCGTGATAAGTACGTTGGGGGGCGCCCGGTTTTACCCGTGGTGCTGGACGGTATCCCCATGAGGGCCTTGCTGGATACTGGGTCGCAAGTAACCACTATCCCTTATGTACTTTTTAAGCAGTATTGGACTGATGCTGATATCACACGGTATCCAGACAGTAACTTGAGCATCATCGCCAGTAATGGCTTACCCGTGCCGCAGATGGGGTTCATGGAGATGACCATTAAAATTGGTAAAGTTGAACTACCGGCACAGGGAGTGATTATTGTGGACATTGACCGTCGTGAAAGTCACCCTAAAATAACTGTGGGTACTAACGTAATTGAAAATTATCTTTCAGAGGTAATTGTAATTCTACAACAGGTGGCGGTGAATGCTAGTTCCAGCCAACAGAGAGTCCTCAGCAAAGAGATAAAAGCCCTGATGAGACGGCAGCAGGTAGAACTGTCTGGTGGTGAGATCGGTAGCGTAAGACTGAGTGACCCATTCCCCATTTCCATGCCTCCCAAAAGTGAAATGATGATCTGGTGTCGGACTGCAATCGGGTTGAGAGGTAGAGACTACCAAGCCATGGTAGAACCCGTGTACTCAGATAGCAGGCCCACCATTTTGACAGCCCGGGGGGTGGTTGATGTCCGTCATGGGAGGGTGCCCGTCCGCATCCTCAACATTGGGGAGAGGGAGGTACACTTACCCAGGTACGCTACACTCGCCAAACTGTTTGTTGTCGAACACAAAGCTATCAGGGCCGTTGAACCCTTGCCTCCATCTCCACAGGCGGAGGGTAATGGCTCCCAGAAACAAAAAGAGGACTGGTGCCAGAAACTCCACGTGGGTGCTGACTCCACTCCCCTGCACCAAAAACAAGGAGTCTACCGGGTGGTACAGGAGTACGAGAGAGTCTTTAGTAAGCACCCGCTAGACTTCGGCAGAGTAAAGGGGATAGAACACCACATCCCCACTGGGAGCCACCCACCGATAAAAGAAAGACACAGACCTGTACCCCCTGCACATTATCAGAACGCAAAGGGCATGCTAAGAGAGATGAAAGAAGCTGGGGTCATTAGAGATAGCTGTAGCCCCTGGGCAGCCCCCTTGGTTCTGGTGAAAAATAAAGATGGCACCATAAGAATGTGCGTGGACTATAGACAAATCAACCGTATCACCCACAAAGACGCATATCCGCTGCCTAGAATAGAGGAGTCTTTAGCCGCACTAAAATCAGCTAACTTCTTTTCTACTTTGGACCTTACTAGCGGGTACTGGCAGGTTCCTGTGGCAGAGGCTGACAAGGAGAAGACCGCCTTCACCACCCCGATGGGACTGAGTGAGTTCAACTGTATGCCTTTCGGGCTCTGCAACGCACCAGGGACCTTCCAGCAGCTGATGGAATGCTGTCTAGGGCACCGAAACTTCGAGACGGTCCTCCTTTACCTGGACGATGTGATCGTCTATTCGAAGACCTACGAGGACCACCTCAAGCACCTGGCCGAGGTGTTCGAAGCCCTGGCAGGCTATGGCCTGAAGGTGAAACCATCGAAGTGTCACCTGCTGAAACCAAAGGTCCAGTACCTAGGGCACGTGGCAAGCGCGGAAGGAGTGGCCCCCGACCCTGACAAGGTCACGGCAATCAAGAGCTGGCCAAGCCCCTCGAACATCAAAGAGGTGAGACAGTTTCTCGGGTTGGTAGGCTACTACCGAAGGTTCATCCCCGGGTTCACTAAGATGGCAGCTCCTATGCAGGACCTCCTGATCGGACAGTCTAAGTCCAGAAGTCAAAAGCCACCCTTCAAGTGGGATAAACCGGAAGAGGAGTCCTTCCGCCAGCTAAAGATGGCCCTCACGGGGGATGAGATCCTGGCCTACCCTGATTACGGCCAGCCTTTCATTCTCCACACAGACGCCAGTAATGTGGGACTGGGAGCCGTACTGTCCCAAAACCAACAGGGCAGAGAACGAGTGATCGCATACGCCAGTTGGAAGCTGAGGCCCACTGAGAGAAACCCAGAGAATTACAGCTCCTTCAAGCTAGAATTCTTGGCGGTGGTGTGGGCCGTGACGGAACGCTTCAAGCATTACCTGGCCTCTGCAAAGTTCACCGTGTACACGGACAACAACCCGTTGACACACCTGGACAATGCAAGACTGGGTGCCCTAGAACAGCGGTGGATGGCCCGTCTCTCCAACTATGACTTCGTGATCAAGTACCGGGCCGGCAAAACCAATGCCAACGCTGACGCCCTATCAAGAATGCCTCACTTACCTGAGGGTGACGAAGACCCAGAAGAGCTGGAGGAGGTAGAACTCCCCGCGTTTCACCGGTATGGAGCTGCTCAACACTCTCACTGCGTGAAGGAGGAGGATCTAACAACTGTGATGATCAATCCCCTACCTCACCACAGCTGGGCCGAGACCCAAGATAGTGACCCTGCCATCCGCCTGGTGAAAGATCTGTTGACCCAGGAAGACGCCCGCTTAGATCCAGATGCCCCAGAGGAAGCCAAGCAGCTATGGAAAGAGAAGAGCAAGCTGTTCCTCTACGAAGGCAAGTTGTGCAGAAGGATTGTCAACCACCGGACGCACGAGCTGACCTGGCAAGTCGTGGTCCCAAGGCGGGATGCAGCTATGGTCCTGGGGGCTTACCATGACAGAGCGGGACACTTCGGTTTGAAGAAATTGGAGTTCCTGCTAAGAGGAAGGTTCTTTTGGGTCGGCATGAGAGGAGCTGTAGAAAAGTGGTGCAGGGACTGTGGCCCTTGTCACCTGAGGAGGAAGGACCGCACCAGCCAGAAGACACCCTTGAGGCCCATCGTCACCATGCAGCCTCTTGAGCTGGTAGCTCTAGACCACGTCAAGTTGGCTCCAAGCCGGTCAGGGTACATCTACGCCCTGACAATCGTGGACCACTATTCCCGTTTTCTCGTGGTGTTCCCGGTAAAAGACTTGACAGCCCAAACAGCGGCCAGAGCCTTCCAGCAATATTTCTGCCGTCCACACGGGTATCCGGAACAGGTCCTGACAGACCAGGGTCCAGCGTTCGAGGCTGAAATCTTCCAGGAGCTCTGCAACCTCTATGGCTGTAAGAAGATTCGGACAACGCCTTACCATCCACAAACCAACGGGATGTGTGAGAAGATGAGCAATATAGTCATTGATCTCCTGAAGACGTTGCCCCTGGAGGAACGCAGCCTGTGGCCAGAAAAACTGCCGGACCTGATAGACCTATACAACAATATCCCGGTGAATGCTACAAACTGCACCCCGGCTTACATGATGCGAGCTAGACCAGGTAAGCTGCCCGTAGACCTGGAGATGGGAGTCCTAATACCTGAGGACACCTCCCCGGATGCAGACTGGGATACGGAAAGGCAACTGCAGTACAAGAAGGTACAGGAGAGTGTGGAGAAGAGCCTGGCCCAGGTGAGAGAGAGGCAAGAAAAACTCTTCAATCAACACGCCCCTGCTGGTCCCCTAGAACCTGGTGAGCAAGTCCTGAAGCGGAAGAGAAGGCTACATAAGTTGGACGACCAGTGGGAAAGGGAACCCTACACCGTACTGCAGTCTGACCACGACAACCCAAAGGTGTGCGTAATCACCAAGGACGGAGGAGAAACCACTAGTGTCGTCTCCAGAGACCACCTCAAAAGGTGCCCCGAGCAACTCCGTAGTGCAGAAGAGGATCAGAGTGACCTTGAACCCGCAAAGGACAAGGAAGAAATGATCAGCACCGTTCTCGGAGAGTTCCCTCAGTCCTGGACTCGCATAAATGATGCCATAGTGGTACCCGTCCTGCATTTCCTGCAACCGGCACAGCAACAACCAACACCAGAGCCGGAAGGTGAAGAGGAGCAAGCGGTTCCAGAGGCAGAAGAGCCTGTACCAGCAGCCCAGGAGAGTCAACCCTCTGCTGACAGTGAGCTTGCCATGCCTGCGGTAAGCCAAAGAACCCGCAGACAGCTGCCTGCCCTACCTGTACACTCAGCTGGTAGCTGTACCCCTAACGCTAGTGGGGAAAGCCAGGTTGGTCCACCACCAGACAGTGGGCTACGTAGGTCAACCAGGAGCACAAAGGGACAGATACCCGCTCGCTGGAGAATATAGAGTGTACTAAGATTGTAAATAACCCTGTTGCCAAATGTTGAATTGTTTGCCAAGTTACATGCATGTTTGATAATTCTGTGTTTCAGTTTCTTGCAGCTACCGTAAGGACTCAAAGGTTATGGACTTTTTATAACCGGGACCTTGTATGGACTGCGTTCGGAGCCTGACCAAGGAATGAACTAAGACTGTGAAGGACTTGGGGTAGGACAGACCCCCACCTGGTTAAGGCTCCCCGTTGTGCTGGTGATATGGACACCCGGTCACAGACCACACTGTGACCTTAAGAACTCAGTTTGTGCGTCGTCTGTCTATTAATGTTTTATGGTTATGCATATTGTCTTTGTTTATTGTTTAGTCCCGGAGTACTAAATTTCAATAGGGGGGAATGTGTCACCCTGGCCTGGATGCCACAAGTGTAATTAAAGCTGTGTCTGAGAGCAGGTGGGAGGTTCTCTGGTCAGGGGAACATTAGCATGCAATGCCTCCTGTCTCAGGCCAGTAGGGGAAGCTGGCTGCCCCTATAAAAGCTGGTGCTGGGGGCAGGGTTAGGGAGAACTGGATGGCCTGTCTCAGCATTGAGACTTGTCCCAGAGCAGAGCAGGGACAGACAGTTGCACTGCACCTAAGAGGAAGTGTGGCAGGAGGAGAGCCACAAGCCAGAGACAAGAGGCGAAGAGAGCCTGTCTTGGCAGATAACGGACTTAATCTACCAGACTTTGGTGTCTGAGGCTGGGAGGATTCCACATCCCCCAGCAGAGAACCAGTCCGCAAGGGACTGTATATTCCTTGGCCTAAGAAGCCTGGAGGCCCTGCCACAACAGAAGGGACCAGCAAAGCCGTACAAGGCTGGGAGCAAAAAGGAACCCACGTCGCAGGCCATACAGGCGAGAATACATGGAAAGCTCGGAAACGTGGGCTGTTACCCTATAACGAGGAGATAGCCAGAAGGAGCGCAGAAAGCACGGTAGGCCTACACCCTCACCCTGACCAGGGCCAATTTCCCCGTTGCCCTCAGACATCCAGGTCCCCTCCTAGCTGGGACTGTTTGTGGGTCAATTTACCTGTTCTAGTAAAGACCCTGGACTGCAACCTGTTGTCTGCGTGCTCCTTGCTCCTCCAGCACTATCAGCACTGGGACTCTCACTACCATTACTCCCAACATCCATTATACTGCCCTGGGGCCGCACTCTTCCCGTGGGGAGTCACACTACCCTAGCTGCACACCTCATCAGCCCCAGCGGTCTGCATGCAGCGGCGGTTCCTAATAACCGCAATCCACGGGTGGCGTAGTCGGACATTATCAGCAGAACGTAGCAGACTACCACTGGCCTGACCACCCTGAGCCACGGAACCGGGTCGCCACTACTACCCCCATCGTCTCCCTATTGCCCGGATCCAAGTGCCCCACGGCCCAGGGGGCGAGTCAGTAGTTTGACAGCCGAGCCATCCATCGTTGTTCCATGGCTCCTAGCTTGGCTGTTTCCAGATGAGTCAAGGGGTTGTTATCAGTGAAGGCAGTGAACCTACTGGAGGCTAGGTAGTGCTTGAACTGCTCGGTGATGGCCCAGACCAGGGCCAGGAACTCCAACTTGAAGCTGCTTTAGTTCTCTGGGTTCCTCTCGGTTGGGCGGAGCTTCCTGCTTGCATAGGCGATCACCTTCTCTCGGCCATTCTGCTTCTGACTTAACACAGCTCCTAATCCCTCGTTGCTGGCATCAGTGTACAACAGGAATGGTTGGCTGTAGTCAGGGTAGGCTAGGATCTCTTCGCCGGTCAGTGTCCCCTTCATCATCTCAAAGGATTCAGCTTGCTCCTTACCCCACTGGAACGGGGGGGATTCCTGCCTCTCCCGGACTGTCCTACCAGGAGATCTTGCAAAGGCGCCGCTTTCATGGTATAGTGCTTCACAAACCTCCGATAATACCCGACTACTCCCAGGAACTGACGTACCTCCTTGAGGCTCTTCGGCTCCGGCCATTTCTGGATGGCAGTGACCTTCTCCGGGTCTGGTGCTACTCCCTCTGGACTAACGATGTGCCTCAGGTACTGTACCTTTCGCTTGAGCAGGTGGCACTGTGAGGGCTTCAGCTTCATCCCATACCGGGACAACGACTCAAATATATCCGCCAGGTGCTTCAAGTGGTCCTCATACGTTTTAAAGTATACTATCACGTTGTCCAGGTATAGTAGTACAGTCTCGAAGTTGCGGTGTCCCAGACAGCACTCCATCAATCTCTGGAACGTTCCAGGGGCGTTGCAGAGTCCAAACGGCATACTATTGAACTCGCAGAGTCCCATCGGGGTGGTGAAGGCTGCCTTCTCCCGATCCTCCTCAGCAACAGCTACTTGCCAGTACCCACTAGTGAGGTCAAGGGTGGAGAAGTAATTTGCAGACTTTAAGGCAGCCAGGGATTCCTCTATACATGGTAAAGGGTATGCATTTTTATGTGTAATGCGATTTACTTGTCTGTAATCTACACACATTCTCATGCTTCCATCCTTTTTCCTGACTAGGACCAGGGAAGCTGCCCAGGGGCTACAACTATCCCTTACTACCCTTGCCTTCTTCATGTCGTGCAACATCTCCTTCGCCTTCTGGTAGTGTGCTGGTGGTATAGGCCTGTAACGTTCTTTGATGGGTGGATGGTCACCTGTGGGTATATGGTGTTGTACCCCTTTAATCCTCCGAAAGTCAAGTGGGTGTTTACTGAATACCTGCTCATATTCCCGAACCACCCGTTGTACACCCTGCTTCTGATGGGCAGGAGTGGTGTCTGTCCCAACATGGAGCTGTTGACACCAATCCTCCACCTGGGTTCCCGGGTCATTATCCTCCGCTTCGTCTGGTGAGGTTAAGGACTCCGCTGTGTGTACGGAGTTGTTATTTACTGTGTACAGTTTGGCAACAGTGGCGTAGCGTGGTAATCTAACCTCGTCCTCCCCATAGTTTAGGAGGCGTACGGGCACCCTCCCATTGCGTACATCCACTACCCCTCTGGCAGTCAAGAGTGTAGGTCTATGTTCCGAGCTAAGGGGCTCTACTACTGCCTGGTAGCTCCGTCCTTTGAGACTTATTGCTGCTCTACACCAAATCAGCATTTCACTCATCGGGGCAATCACAATGGGCACCTGGTCTGTCACCCATACATTACCAATTTCACCGCCGGTTAGCTTTACCTGTTGCTGGTACATAAGGGCTCGGATCTCTTTCTGGAGCGCCCTCCTGGCAGTGTCAGCTATCTGTTGGAGCAAGAACACCACTTCTCCCAAACAGTTACTAACAATATTTGTGCCAAGTACCATATACAAGTCAGTATCATCAGGATTAGTCTCTACTACAATTAGTCCCTGGTCCTTCAGTTCCACTCTTCCCACCTTTACTGCCACATCATTAACCCCGACTAGGTTAAGGGGGAGGCCGTTTGAGGCATACACAGAAAGATTTGGATCTGGTGTGTGAAGTTCGTCTATGGACCAGAACCTTTTGTAGAGGACATCAGGCATGATGGTTACCTGAGATCCTGTGTCCAGCAGAGCAGGTGTCGCGATGCCGTCCAGCACGATGGACAGGAAAGGTCTTCCTCCCACGAACCTGCGGTACCAGGTTGATGGGCCTGAGGGGTCTACTCCTGGGTGTCGGCCCTCCGCCCCAGGGTTTGCTCGTTTAAAGGACAGCTCCGGACGGCGTGACCTGTCTTGTGGCAGCGGTGGCAGACAGGGTCCTTCGGCGGGCGGCATTGGTCGCTGATTCTGCCAGGGGGTGGCGTTGTCCTCCTCCTCCTTCACATCCAGGGGACATCCTCAGGGCTATCGGCTAGCAGGATCCTTCCTTCCTCCTCAGGCTCCGTCCGCAGCTGCAGTGCACTCAGTACAGTGGTCAGAGTTTTGCTCAACTGATGCACTTCAGAGCGCAGGCTGTCCAGCTCACTAGGGGACGTTGCTGGAACCGTGGCTTCAGCAGCCACCGGGGAAAAGGTTGACGCTGCAGGCACTGGGGTGGCCCCACCCTGGTAACATTGGATAGCATTTGTTTCCAGGGGCTGCAGTCCTTTTATAGCCATGTCCTTAAGGGTGTCAAAGGTGGCATCTGGATGATCCAGGGACCATCAACGCACAGTCCTGCTCTCCTCTTGAGACCTCAGTCCCCGGATAAACTGTTCCTTCAGCATTTTATTTTCATTATCGATGCTGGTTGGACTAACCTTTTTCAGAGCTCGCAGGGCCCCTTGTAAACGCCAGGCATAGTCCCGAACACTGTCCTCCGGTTGCTGAGAGCAGTTGTAGAACCTCATCCGGAGGTCTGTCTCGGTACGATTCTCAAAGAAAGTTTGTAACATTTTAAAGATTGCGGTCACTGACTCCTGGTCTGCGGCCTACCAGGTTTCTACTTCTCGCTCCGCAGCACCAGTCAATTGTCCCAATACAACAGCGGCTCTTTGCTTGCCTGTCATAGAGTACATGTCCAGTATACCGCATATTATCCATTTGAATCCAGACAGGGTATCTGGTTTGCCGCTGTACTGGGGGAGCCACTTCGCTCCAGGGATGTACGGTAGGGCCATGGGTATGAAAGGGGTTACAAGCCCTGCTGGAGGAGCGGCTGCTTCGGCCTGCTCGGCGCCGAGCGCGGGTTGATCATCAGGGTGGTTAACCGATACTCCGGCGTTGCGCTGTTCCTCGGACATTCTGGCGCCCCCATAGCGAACCGTGGCCTACCTTCTTTTCTTTTCTTCCGGTAGGCCGCAGCTGCGCAGGTGACAGTCTTCCTTCAGGACCTTGCATCGCTTGCGTCCTACGTCAGAGCGTTCACTGGGGCTCCTTCCAGGACCTGGCGCGTCCTGGTTTGACGTCGAGGCATGGGGCGTGTCCGGGGACCGTGGACCCTCCAGCCGGCAGCAGCTTTGTACTGACTTGCCGTCCCAAAGACCCACGACCAAAGACCCGGTTATAAAGATGGCCTCCTGTTATATATGATTCTATTAAGTGCTAAAGTAAAGTGCTTCCTCCACCGTCACTCACTACATGGTTCCCCCTAACTTTGGTTCCCCCCAACTCCTCCATTCAGGCCCGGGGCAGCACTATGGTGCTATAGGACCCCTTCAGAACTGGAGTGGTGTAGTGTTGAGTGTGTGGTTGGGGTCCTGTGTGGTACTCCATCCCTACCTTGGAGAGGAGATACCACACCTCTTCTGAGGTGCAGCACCCCTGTGGCGACTGAACCCTCAGGGGCGCCACACAAGTTGAGCACAACAGTCATAAAGTGTTGAATTATTTCTCAGGGTTATTAAGGTAATGAGATGATAATTTCTATAACTTTACTGTTGTTGGTTGCTATGTTCCTCTGCTCTGATACAATCCCCCTGCAAATACACAGAGCTAATCGAAAACCCCTTTGGAGGAAGCAAGAAGCTTATTGGACACCGTTCATACATTAACCTCTAGAGCAAAATAGTATGTAGACAAGTTAGTGCAAATCAATTTTATTACCAGCACATATGACGAAAATCCACAGATGGCGGAAGATAAAAGTCTCCCATCCCATGGCCTCAGAGTACTGACGTGGCTGACGGACTAGAGTCCTACGAGTTGATTTGCACCAACTCTAGAATGCAGTAAGCTCTCAGGCTCCTTCTAGTGGTGGCTGCAAGTAGCCAGGTAATAATCATTTGACTCTGCAGAACATCTGCAGAAAAACACAGGCTAGGTGCAGATGACCGTATATTTTCTCATCTGAGAAAATCGGGTCGATTATGCTCAGATGTGCAGTCCGATGGTCTCCACGCACTCATTGACTTGCATGGCCAAGTGCCATGAATATTGGATGCAAATAGTGTATGCTGCGATTTTTTTCCCCCGACCAGCTCTGTCCGAGGAAAAATCACACACGTGCACGGCCCCATAGAATAGCATTGGTCTGGGTTCGATCTGATGTTTTGTTGGCGTACACTAGGAATGAAAATATGGTCGTCTGCACCCTGCACCTGCATTTACAGCAATATATTAGCAATATATTAAAATATGTTAAGAAATATATGGCACGGAATTCTGGACCAATTTAGGTTAAAAAAAAAAAAAGATAAATTTGAAGATAGATTTTCCGTACGCTGCATGTAAAGTTATATGCTCAGGATAAGTAAACAGAAAATCCCTGAATCCCACTGCTGTCTTCACTCATTTAGGTATTGCAGCCTTCCACCTAGATATTACTGGCATGATGAGTTAAGAAGATGCATGTGCCCAGCAGCAAAGTGTCCTAGTAAATTACGTTAGAATCTTTGGCAACTATGAACATTACCAGCATAATACTATCATTTAACAGCTGCCCTTGCCGGGTGACACAATTATTCCGCACTACTTGTGTTGCTGTGTACACACGGTTGTTTGCTCTCGCATTGCTGTGTCAATAAGTGGCTTTTAGCGGCTGGCATTTATTACCACTCTGTACAGTAATTCAGGTACCAACCCTAAACAGCATTACAGGATCGGGATCAATAAATATACTTCCAAGCGATACGGGGTATATAAACCTTGTGACATCAGAATTTTAGCTTTACAGATAACAGCCTGGAACTTTGCATGTTGTATGGAAACCATATTAATAGTAAACATTCACGATTACCTACATAGATGGAGAACAGAGCCCTATTGATTTCCATATGGATGATTGATAGGTTATGGTATATCTGCACCACGGGGGGATAGCCAGCAAGAACTGTGCCCAGCAATCTGTAACATCGCACGCGCACACTGTCATGATTTATTTACAGCACTACTGTCCTTATAGATTTACAGCCTGTATTCTGTGAATGGAAACCTAAGGGGGCTGTCATCCGAGAACATGTTTTGTCTTGATAAAAGGAGGCAAAGGAGAACTTTTGAGTTAGGAAATTATCATATAAGCTAAGTTGCACTTGAAAAAGAAATTATGAGAAAAGCACAATAATATATTTATAAAACAGCTTTGAATATATAGTATATTTTTGCGTTTGTGCCTTTTTTAATAGGAGGGGGTGGTTTAGTCTGTTTTTCTACTACGCCTTCTTCTTCTTTTAATTTGCAACTTTTTAAAAAATATTATGTTTAGTGCAAATTTCGAGACATTTTAGCAGAACTTGCATTTTTTTAGCTATGAAGAACTTCAACGAGGATTAAAAAGAAATTAAGAGGATTTTTCATAAAATTCATTAACCACAAGCACCATTTGTAAAAAATTGGAGCAAAAAATGTCAATGTATGTCATAAAATGAAAATGAAAAAAAATGCAAATAGTGACTCGGGTCCATAGCGTTAAGGATTCAGCAGAATAAATCTCATAAGTGTATAATGAAAATCTCAGAAACTTTCTATTGTACTTTATGGAGCAGATTCATCGTTGAATTTGCACCTTTTTTGACCGATTCTTTTTTTATGCTTTTTTTTACTAATTCATTATTTATTTTGTGCCCTTTTTTGATAGTCATTGTGGTTGTAATTAGCCAATTCAAAATGTTTCTGTGTTTCTCTAATACAACCCCCTGCAGATATATAGAGCTAATTGAAAACCTCTTTGGAGGGAGTAAGAAGCTTATTGGACACTGTTCATACATTGACCTCTGGAACAAAATAGTACGCAGACAAGTCGGTACAAATCAATTTTATTGACCCGGCATATGTGACGTCACACCAGGCCAGTTAATCTAAAGAAAAGCCACAGATGGCGGAAGGCAAAAGGCTCTCATCATATGGCCACATATTACTGACGTGGCTGACGAACTGGAGTCCTATGAATCAATTTGCACCAACTCTAGTATGCCATAAGCTCTCAGGGTCCCTCTAGTGGTGGCTGCAAGTAGCCAGTTAATAATTAAAGATGAGCGAACTTGAACTTAAAAGTTCGGGATTCGTACCGGACAGTTAGTGTCCAGCGCTAAACGCCAGAGTTCTGAGGTGTGGGGAAGAAGGGGGGAGAGAGAGAGCGAGAGAGATCCAAAGTTAGAGTATCTATTGTTTTCAATAGCGTTGGGGTTCTGGTTCAAGTTCGGGTACAGTTCTGGTACCCGAAACAAACTTTGGACTAAAGGTCAGGTCGGGTACCAGGATCCGAACTTCCACGGGACCGCTTATCCCTATTATTGGTGAGTTTTTGATGTTGCAGAATTTCTGCACCATTTCGGTACCTATTAAGTAATATACTGTAGGTTACTTGCATTTTTTCAAAAATACGCAACGTAAAAAAAAAGTCAGCAAAAAATCATTGTGGGAAGGTACACCAAGAGAAATAAAAAAGACTGAGGCCATTTCACACGTTCAGTATTTGGTCAGTATTTTACAGCAGTATTTGTAAGCCAAAACCAGGAGTGGGTAAAAAATGCAGACGTGGTGACGTGTTTTTATTATACTTTTCCTCTGATTGTTCCACTCCTGGTTTTCTCTTTGGTGTAAAATACTGACCAAATACTGAACTTTGGCTACGCTCACCTACTGAGCTTTTTGTGCAGATTTTCTGCACCTATAATTTAAATTAGGTCACTTACATTTTTTTTCATTACATTTTTGAGTGCTTTTTACATGCATTTTCATCGCTTTTTGGTGGTGTTTTGCTCTCCTTTTGCTATATCAGGCTTTGACAAATCTTTATTGATACAGTTATGTTTAGATTACATGCATTTAGTGGAAGAATTGTACTATAAACAAATATGCGTCTTTTATCTGTCTAATTTCTGCATCTAATGCAAGTCTATGTGAAAAACCAATTAAATAAAGACAGTGCCTAATTTTTCCCATGATGGATTCCAGCATCTCTCAATATGTCCCATTCACTATGATGGAGTTTGTCTGTTTGATTCTTTTAGGCTATGTTCCCACGATAAGTTTTTGGTGAGTTTTTGATGCTGCATATTTTTTTAAAAAATGCAAGTAACCTATTTTACTTAATGAGTGCAGAAAACCTGCAACATAAAAAAACTCACCAAAAGCTCATCATGGGAACGTAGCCTTAAAATGATGGTATTGGTTAGGAAAGCAAACTATTAAATAAAAAAACAACACAAAACCAACCTGAATACAGAGCCAAGAGACAACAGATTTCAGCAATATAATAGATAAAGAAAATAATTTAATCAGCCTTATGTTTTTTTCATAGACGCATTAATTACATTTTATTGCAGTTTTACTTTATTAGATATTAAAACAAGCTATTCCCTGCGGATGTCTGGATTCCTTCTAGATGTCATATGACACTTCATAGAAAAACGACTTCGCCGGATAATGATTAATTAAATAAATAAATCCAACAATATTGTATCTACTGCAATAAAGTTGTTTCATTAGAGCAGCATGTGTCTGAGAATTACATTTAGAATGTCATTATATAAAACCAATATTATCCAGGGATAGTTAAAGGGAACCTGTCAGGACGCTTTTACTAGTGAAACTGCTGGGATGGCTGTGGAGCTCCTAGTGCATCAATTACAATAATACAGGTTCTGTAGTATTCCCAAATATCATCACTGAGAAATGAAGCTTTGATGTAGACAGCAGTGACTGGCAATATGGAGTGGTAATCACACAGGGACATACTGTATTTTCAGATTATAAAACGCACTTTTTTCCTTCAAATTTGTGAGGAAAAGGGGGGTGCGTCTTATGATGCGAATGTACGGTATTTTACCTGGGGGGCAGCGTCGATGGAGTGGAGTCACTGGTACAGTAGGTTGGCGGCGGCTTATCGGCGGCTGGCGGCGGCTGCGGCAGTAGTCGGGCGATGCTGCGGGCCCCGTCCTCTCAGAAGGGTCGCTAACTCAGGATGACTTGGACGTTGGTGGCAGCCGGAGTGGGACGATGCTGCGGGCTCTGTCCTCTCAAAAAAATTTGGTGGTAAGCGGAAGTACCCTCTCCCTTACATAGCCCTGCAGTGGGCTTCCAGAGCATGCGCAGATTGAGATCTCGAGAGACAAGATCTCGGGAGACGAGATCCCGTCTCTCGAGATCTCGATCTGTGCATGTCCGGCTGCTATTTTTCCTAAGCCCACTGTAGTGCTATGTCCGGGAGAGGGAACCTACACTCACCACCAACTTCTTCTGAGGACAGGGCCCACAGTATCTCCCTACTCCTGCCACCACCACCGCCCAAGTCATCCTGAATCATCAACCCTGCTGAAAGGACGGGGCCAATAGCATCGCCCGACTCCTGCCGCAGCCGCTGCCAACCTCTTGTATCTGTGACCCTGGCTCCTGTGACCCCTGCTCCACCGCTTCCACTCTCCTCAGGAAAAACGGGTTATAAGGCGCACCATTTTATTTAAAAAAAATTTTTTCCTATTTTGCAGCCCACAATTTGGGGTGCATCTTATAATCCGGTGGATCTTATAATCCGTAAAATACGGTAGGTAAAGAGCAGAAGGTATTAAACGTACCCAAGTCCTGCACAGACCCAAAGGGAGATAACAGTTGGCTTTCTGAAGGTGCTCTCACAGACTGGAAGGTCAGGCTTGGACTGGCCCACAGGGAAAAAGGTGAATCCCCAGGTGTGCCCCATATCTACCTACATGAGCAGCAGTTAACACAATACACTTGAGTCACTGTGTACAGGCAAGCTCAACATCGTATCATTCATTTAATAAACTACTACTTTTATTATTTTATATAAACATGGGTACATTTGTGAATGAGGTTAATGTAATATTTATAGGTAACCGAACAGGGGACCATCAGAGTCAATGTTACAGGTGGTCCCCTGGCACCCTAGTCTAACACTGTGGAAGGTTACATTAATGTGGGTCTAGGTAGACCTGGAGCAAATAGTGAACAGTTAGAGTTAAGCTGCCAGAAAAATACAACAAACAACAGAAACATTGGACCATGGAGCTCATATAGAGAAGAATACGTAAAGGATGATGAGAATATTTCCTTAAAAGATCACACGTGACATGAGACTTCTGCAATTGAACCTCAGTATAGTTCTGCAGCTAACTTCATTAGCTAGCTTCATTCGTCCTGATGATACCGGTACTGGTGTTATCAGTGTTGCGTGCCCGTGTATTATTGAAGAAGCTAACAGCAAAGAAATCACAAATAAGGTCTTAACTAGTGTTGAGCGAGCATATTCGCAAGTACTCGGTACTCACCCCACCATCTCAGTACTCGAGATGCTCGGAGCTCGCCGAGTAATTGCGAGATGCTCGGGCGGATGCTCGGGTCCCCTCCCTGCATGTTTGGCGCTCTTTAGAGAGCCAATCAACATGCAGGGATTGCCTGCCACTCACTGTAATGCTGCAGCCATGTTGGTTGTGGCATTACAGTGATTGGCTTGCCGCAAAGCGTCATCAGGTCTATAAGGGACCTGGCCCAGCTGTGATCATCAGTCTACTCCGCAATCAGGCAGTGTAGGGAGAGGTGCTGCTGAGCTAGGGAGAGATTTGGTTGTAGGTAGTGTAGGGAGAAAACAAATACATTACACATATCCATCTCAACAAACAGTCCTTCTGAGGACTAATCAATCTGAAGAGATCTCAGGCAGGCAGTGTATATAGGCAGGCAGGCAGTGTATATAGCAGACTGCAGTGCATATAGCACAAGAGGCTCCATCCCTTTTCTGCCTTCTGCTGCTGTTAGACATTTCTAGACAAAGGCCCAGGTCTCAGGGGCCAGGAATATTTTTTGGGGATCTTAATCCTCATTATTTGCTTAAAAAGCAATCCAGAGAACACCATTTTTCTGTGCCATTTGCTTGTTGGCACTGCAGAATACAGCCAGGTCCTTTCTATATTACAGCGCTAAAAATCCAGCTATTTAAAACTGTGGTTTGTCCGTCACATGGATCACATATAATTGCGCTGAAAATACTGCCATTTTTGCCTCCATTAAAAAAAAATTTCAGTGTGTCAGCAAAGTTTTTGACACCGGTTTGCTGTTCAAAATAGTTACCTACAGGCCAGGTATTTAAAACTGTGGTTTCTCTGTCACACAGATCACATATACATTTTCTGAAAATTCTGCCATTTCTGGCCTCCATTCTAATTTTTTTTCAGTGTGTCAGCAAAGTTTTCGACACCGGTTTGCTGTTCAAAATAGTTAACTACAGGCCAGGTATTTAAAACTGTGGTTTCTCCGTCACATGGATTACATATAACTTTGCTCCAAATTCAGCCATTTGTAGTGAGCGTGGAAGATATTGTCCTTCATTTAAAATGGGCAAAGCACATGACAAGGGACGGGAACTGGACGTGATGGTGCATGCAGAGGCCGAGACCATGGGCAAGCTGAAATTGTGCCACAACAAATACCCACATCTTCTCGCCCAACTTTCCTGTCCCAATTCCTAGGGGACCGCAGCACACCACTATTGAACCCAAAGCAGTGTCAAAAGGTTGTTGGTTGGATAGCAGATAATGCTTCCAGTCACTTAGCCACCACCACCACCACCCTGTCTTCCACACGGTCAAGTCTCAGTAGCCGTGAGTCTGGACCGCATATTCCTCACCCTGATCCTCCTTCCTCCTACCATGCCGAGTGCCCGGAGACAACTGATCCCACATTTGGACACTCTGAAGAGCTGTTCACTTTTCCATTTAAAGATTCGGGCCTCTCGCCCGGTCCACTTGAAGCGGGGCAAGAGGAGATCGCATGTAGCGATGCCCAAATATTTGAGCAGCTACGGTCACACGAAGGCGATGGTGGGAAAGTGTCACAAGAGGTGGACGATGATGAGACAATTGCCAGAAAGTCAGGAGGAGGACCATGGTGCGGAAGTGGAAGACGAGGTGGTGGATGATATGGTAACTGAGCCAACCAGGCAGGAGGACATGCAGAGTGAGGACAGTAGCACACAGGGGGAGGGAGGCAGAGCACCCCAACAGGCAGGAAGAAGCAGTTTGGTGGCCGCAGACAGAAGGCAGGCAACCGTTCCCAGTAACACCAACACAAAGGAAGTTGCTGTAATGCACACGCCCGGGCTGAGCGGCGTGTGCGTATGATTCCACTGAACAGTGCCGGAGAGTGAATGCCTGGAGGGGTGTAACTAGGTATTCACCCGATCCGACCAGGGTCGCACGACGGCATACGACACCAGTGCACCAAGGAGGAACCGAGCAGAGGGACCAGGTGCTACTCCAGGACAGACCCCGGACACGGCTGTTGACCCACACAGGGGAATACAGGAACAGACAGGTTAGGCTGGCACACAGACTGGTGGGTATAGGCAGGCACGACTGGTATGCAGGCAGGCGAGTATGCAGGCAGGGGGGTACAGTCAAGCACGGCTAGAGTGCAGACAGGGAGGCACTAGCAGGCAGGAACACAGGCGGGATAGGACCCAGTACACACTGGGACTCAGGAACAGAACCACAGATGTGGCGGACAAACACAGCAGAGTAAGGCCGCCCAGAGTGGTGAGCGAGAGCAGGGCAAGACGAGACCGCCTAGAGAAGTGAGCGAGAGCAGGGCAAAACGAGACCGCCTAGAGCGGTGAGCGAGAGTAGAGCAGGACGAGGCCGCCTGGAGCGGTGAGTGAGAGTAGAGCAGGACGAGGCCGCCTGGAGTGGTGAGCGAGAGTAGAGCAGGACGAGGCCACCTGGAGCGGTGAGCAAGAGTAGAGCAGGACGAGGCCGCCTGGAGCGGTGAGCAAGAGTAGTCAGAGCAGAGAGAGACTGCCGGAGCAGTGAGCAAAGGTTCAGAGCAGAGCGAGACTGCCGGAGCAGTGAGCAAAGGGTCAGAGCGGAGCGAGACTGCGGAGCAGTGAGCAAAGGGTCAGAGCGGAGCGAGACTGCCGGAGCAGTGAGCAAAGGGTCAGAGCGGAGTAAGACTGCCGGAGCAGTGAGCAAAGGGTCAGAGCGGAGCAAGACTGCCAGAGCAGTGAGCAAACGGTCAGAGTGGAGCAAGACTGCTGGAGCAGTGAGCAAAGGGACAGAGCAGAGCGAAACTGCCGGAGCAGTGAGCAAAGGGTCAGAGCGGAGCGAGACTGCCGGAGCAGTGAGCAAAGGGTCAGAGTGGAGCAAGACTGCCGGAGCAGTGAGCAAAGGGTCAGAGCGGAGCAAGACTGCCGGAGCAGTGAGCAAAGGGTCAGAGCGGAGCAAGACTGCCGGAGCAGTGAGCAAGGCAGAGCAGGCTAGAACCGCCGGAGCGGTGAGCACGGCAGAGCAGGGGGGACAGGGCTCAGTACACACGGAACAGGCAGGAAGGGGAAAGGCAGAACCAGATACCCACAGGGTACTTACAGTGATGTAGCGAGTGGACCACTAACTCACAAACGGAAGTACAGTGACAACGAGCAGGAGTTAGGTACGAGTTCAGACTCTGCAGAAAAAGGAAAGGTACGGACATAGAGAAACACAGGAAACAGGCTAGAAAAGTATACAGACAAGAACAGACACAGTAGCAAGATACAGGAGTGGGTCTAGGTATGCAGTCCCTAGAAGGCGGGAGGAACAGGCTAGGAGCGTGTTCAGACAGGACAGACAAGATACAGGAGAGGGTCTAGGTATGCGGCCCCTAGAAGGCGGAACGAACAGGCAAGGAGCGTGTTCAGACAGGCCTGGAAATACAGCCTCCAGGAAGGGCAGGCAAGCAAACACAGAAGGGGACCTGGCACATTCAGAGTGAAAGAGCACACTGAATGAAACACAATGCTCAGGTAGGGATTCATTGGAGCAGCTGAGTTAAATACCAGGTGACAGACAGCAATAGGCTGAGGACGCACAAGGGGTGTGCCCGCAGCAGGTACAAGAAACAGGAAGTGATCGGGCGCCGCCCTTAAGCAGCAGAAACAGAGGCAAGCAGACAGCATGGAGGGAAGCCAGGCTAGCAGACTGGACTGGAGATCAAGTGCGCGCTCTTGCACCGTGGGAGATGGACCACTATGCAAGGACGCCGCCAGGTATGTTACAGTACCCCCCCCCTTACGCCCCCTCTTATTCAGGCCTGCCAGAATGTTCCACAGGGAATTCGAAGGCCAATCCTTCACTTCAAGGAGATCACTTCCACTGTCCACCGGAAAAACTGGTCTCCTCTGGGTAGCTAGGATGCTACCTCCTATCCAGCCATCCTCAGCAACAGACGAAACGGGTGGAGTACCAGGAACAGCACACAAGGAAGTCTCTCTCCACTTATTATCAGGTAGCACCCCAGAGGGTTCAGGAGACAACTGGAAGCCCTCCGCCGGGTTGGAGGGGTGCAGAGACTCGGGGGTAACCTCTGCTTTGGGGTACATCTTGTCAAGCTCACAGGATGAAATGGGCGAGGTATCAGGTACAAGGTGTAGAAAAGTCACTGTCTCTTTGTTATCAGGTGGTACCCCGGAGGATTCAGGAAACAACTGGGGGTCCTCCGCTGGGTCGGAAGAGTGCAGAGACTCGGGGGTAACCTCTGCTTCGGAGTACACTAGGTCGGACTCACTGGAAGAAGCGGGCGAGGTATCAGGTACCGAGTATAGGAGAGTCTCTGTCCATTCGCTATCAGGTAGCACCCCGAAGGGTTCAGGAGACAACTGGAGGTCCTCCGCCTGGTCGGAGGGGTGTAGAGACTCGGGGATAACCTCTGCTTCGGAGTACACTAGGTCGGACTCACTGGATGAAGCGGGCGAGGTATCAAGTACAGAGTATAGGGAAGACTCTGTCCATTTGCTACCGGGTAGCACCCCGAAGGGTTCTGGAGACAACTGGAGGTCCTCCGCCTGGTCGGAGGGGTGTAGAGACTCGGGGTTAACTACCGCTTTGAGGTACCCATTGTCAGGCTCACAGGACGGAGCGGACGAAGTATCGGGTACCGGGTGTAGGGAAGTCTCTCTCCATTTGTCATCAGGTGGTATCCCGGAGGATTCTAGGTGGGCAGAAGTCTGTTCGGGCAGGAGAACAGGTGCGCTACCCATGCATATTACCCATAGGGGCTGCTCCGGGATACAGGGAAATGAAGCTTCAGCAGGGACTTCAAGGTTGGGATCAGGAGGTCTTTGGGAGGACAGACCCAGGCATGACGGCTTGCCTCTATGCCTAGCACGTCTGGACTGCCTCTTGAGGTTGGGAGAAGTATTCCGAAGAGCGTAGTCATCCTGTGTGGATTCTGGATGGGCAGTAGTCTCTTCAGGCAGGAGGACTAGTGCGCTACCCACACACATTACCCATCGGGGCTGCTCCGGGATATTGGGAAGTGAAGCTTCAGCAGGAGCCTCCGGGTTAGGATTATCGAAGACCATTAGAAAGGCCACCAGGAAGGCCATTATGTCCAGGACGATAGGATCCTGTGCGTCCCATAGGGGGGTGATCCATTTCAAGGCATCACCCGCTAGGTAAGACATCATGAATCCCACCTTAGCCCGATCGGTGGGAAAACAAAGAGGGTAGAACTTGAAGTGTAGCATGCATTGCTCCACAAATGCACGACTCTGTCTTGGATCCCCATAGTACCGTGGCGGATCCGCAGGAACGAGTGCAGAAAGATCCATCTGGACGGGTGCGTAATTCGCCTGGAACTCAGCTAAAGAAAAAAATATATATATATTTTTTTATTTATTTTTAATGCACGTATTCGCTGGAAAATGTCTCAGAGAGCGAAGGCCGTGGGGCTCAACGGGAACCATGGCCTGAGCATGCTGTAATGCACATGCCCGGACTGAGCGGCGTGTGCGTGTGATTCCACTGGACCGTGCCGGAGAGTGAATGCCTGGAGGGGCCTAACTAGGTATTCACCCGATCCGACCAGGGTCGCACGACGGCATACGACGCCACATGCACCAAGGAGGAACCGAGAAGAGGGACTAGGTGCTACTCCAGGACAGACCCCGGACACGGCTGTTGACCCACACAGGGGAATACAGGAACAGACAGGTTAGGCTGGCACACAGACTGGTGGGTATAGGCAGGCACGACTGGTATGCAGGCAGGCGGGTATGCAGGCAGGGGGGTAGAGGCAAGCACGGCTAGAGAGCAGACAGGGAGGCACTAGCAGGTAGGAACACAGGCGGGATAGGACCCAGTACACACTGGGATTCAGGAACAGAACCACAGATGTGGCGGACAAACACAGCAGAGTAAGGCCGCCCAGAGTGGTGAGCGAGAGCAGGGCAAGACGAGACCGCCTAGAGCGGTGAGCGAGAGTAGAGCAGGACGAGGCCGCCTGGAGCGGTGAACGAGAGTAGAGCAGGACGAGGCCGCCTGGAGCGGTGAGCAAGAGTAGAGCAGGACGAGGCTGTCTGGAGCGGTGAGCAAGAGTAGAGCAGGACAAGGCCGCCTGGAGCGGAGAGCAAGAGTAGTCAGAGCAGATCGAGACTGCCGGAGCAGTGAGCAAAGGGTCAGAGCAGAGCGAGACTGCTGGAGCAGTGAGCAAAGGGTCAGAGCGGAGCGAGACTTCCGGAGCAGTGAGCTAAGGGTCAGAGCAGAGCGAGACTGCCGGAGCAGTGAGCAAAGGGTCAGAGCGTAGCGAGACTGCCGGAGCAGTGAGCAAAGGGTCAGAGCGGAGCGAGACTGCCGCAGCAGTGAGCAAAGGGTCAGAGCGGAGCAAGACTGCCGGAGCAGTGAGCAAAGGGGCAGAGCGGAGCAAGACTGCCAGAGCAGTGAGCAAAGGGTCAGAGCGGAGCAAGACTGCCGGAGCAGTGAGCAAAGGGTCAGAGCGGAGCAAGACTGCCGGAGCAGTGAGCAAAGGGTCAGAGCGGAGCAAGACTGCCGGAGCACTGAGCAAAGGGTCAGAGCGGAGCAAGACTGCCGGAGCAGTGAGCAAAGGGTCAGAGCGGAGCGAGACTGCCGGAGCAGTGAGCAAAGGGTCAGAGCGGAGCGAGACTGCCGGAGCAGTGAGCAAAGGGTCAGATCGGAGCAAGAGTGCCGGAGCAGTGAGCAAAGGGTCAGAGCAGGCCAGAACCACCGGAGCGGTGAGCAAAGGCAGAGCAGGCTAGAACCACCAGAGCGGTGAGCAAGGCAGAGCAGGCTTGAACCGCCGGAGCGGTGAGCAAGGCAGAGCAGGCTAGAACCGCCGGAGCGGTGAGCAAGGCAGAGCAGGCTAGAACCGCCGGAGCGGTGAGCAAGGCAGAGTAGGGAGGACAGGGCTCAGTACACATGGAACAGGCAGGAAGGGAAAGGCAGAACCAGATACCCACAGGGTACTTACAGTGAAGTAGCGAGTGGACCACTAACTCACAAACGGAAGTACAGTGACAACGAGCAGGAGTTAGGTACGAGTTCAGACTCTGCAGAAAAAGGAAAGGTACGGACATAGAGAAACACAGGAAACAGACTAGAAGAGTATACAGACAAGAACAGACACAGTAGCAAGATACAGGAGCGGGTCTAGGTATGCAGCCCCTAGAAGGCGGGAGGAACAGGCTAGGAGCGTGTTCAGACAGGACAGACAAGATACAGGAGAGGGTCTAGGTATGCGGCCCCTAGAAGGCGGAACGAACAGGCAAGGAGCGTGTTCAGACAGGCCTGGAAATACAGCCTCCAAGAAGGGCAGGCAAGCAAACACAGAAGGGGACCTGGCACATTCAGAGTGAAAGAGCACACTAAATGAAACACAATGCTCAGGCAGGGATTCATTGGAGCAGCTGGGTTAAATACCAGGTGACAGACAGCAATAGGCTGAGGACGCACAAGGGGTGTGCCCGCAGCAGGTACAAGAAACAGGAAGTGATCGGGCGCCGCCCTTAAGCAGCAGAAACAGAGGCAAGCAGACAGCATGGAGGGAAGCCAGGCTAGCAGACTGGACTGGAGATCAAGTGCGCGTCTTGCACAGTGGGAGATGGACCACTATGCAAGGACGCCGCCAGGTATGTTACAGTTGCCAGTACAACTGTTAGGTCTTCCTGAGTCTGGTTGTTTATTAAAGACTCTTCCGATAACCCCAAAATGGCCATTTGCACCACTTGCCAGGCCAGCATCAGCAGAGGTGGCAAAACTAGCAGTCTGACCACCACCCGCATGATCAGGCACATGGCAGCAAAGCATCCCACTTTGTGGGCCTAACCCCAGGGTCCAGGAACAGTGTCTGCGGGAGGCACCATTGCTTCTTCTGCTGTTGTGCATGCAAGCCAATCCCCGGTCCATGGTGCATGCGAAGATGCCTCCTGCCCTGCACCTGTCATTGCACACTCTCAAGTAGCAGCATCAGGAAGCACGTCCACGTCCTTGTCCCAGCGCAGCGTTCAGTTGTCAATACCCCAGTCCTTGGAACGCAAGCACAAATACGCAGTCAACGCCCCACAGGCCACACTACTAAATTCACACATTTCACAACTGTTTGCGCTCGAAATGTTGCCTTTTAGGCTTGTGAAGACGGCATTCCGCAACCTGATGGCGGCGGCCGTCCCTAGGTACTCGGTCCCCAGCCACCACTATTTCTCCCGGTGTGCCGTCCCCGTATTACACAAGCACGTGGCCCACGTGCTTGTGGGCAGGGACGGTACATCTCGCTGATGGCACACTGGATTTACATAGTGGAAGCCGGGACCCTAAGGATTGCCAGCCCTAGGTCATGACCCTCCTGTTCTCAAAATTTTGGGTGACAGTCATTACTGGTTGGTGACGCTTCTAGACCCACACTACAAGTAAAACTTTATAACTCTTATTTCTGAGGCGGACAAGTCTACAAAAATGGGGCAGTACCAGAAGGCCCTTGTTGCGGAGTTATTAAAAAAATTCCCATCTGAAAATGCTGGCGGCAGAGGTCACAGTTCATTGGACAACCAAGGAGTACAGGCGAGAGAAACACAACTTTAATCCAGCAGAGGTAGTGGAACACTGTCATTGTTCTGGAAGAATTTTCTCAGCCCCTCCCATTGCACAGGTCCTGAGGTGCGGAGTACTCTCACAAGGAGTGCAAAGTTTGGGAAGATGCTGCGGAAGTACCTTGCCGACCGTACCAACATCCTCTGTGATTCCTCTGTGCCTTATAATTATTGGGCATCCAAGCTGGATACATGCAATGAACTGGCTCTCTATGCCTTAGAGGTCCTGGCCTGCCACTAGCGTTTTATCAGAGCGAGTTTTTAGTGCTGCTGGTGGAATTATAACTGATAAGCGCATCTGCCTGTCAACTGAAAATGACAGGTGACTCTTATAAAAATGAACAAGGGCTGTATTGGGCCAGACTTCTCAACACCACCGAATGAAAGCAGCGTAACATAAACTCAAATCCAGTGTCTTTTTTTGGGAGGTGTATTCCCATGCACCTCTTCACACCCACACATGGGTATATGCTTCCTGATATTGGCTATTTGCTCTTGTCCTCCTCCTTTTCCTCATCCTCATCCTTCACCACCATATCACCAGGGTGACCGTGGTCCGTGATGCAACACCCACATAATTTTTTTGAAGGGTGTTCATGATGCCCATTAAAAATTTTTTTTATACAGTATGTTCATGTATACTCCCCAGGGGTAAATGTTTGTCAGCCCATACACTTAGTGCATGGGCATTACAAGTAGAGAAGACCCGCTACTTTCTAATGGGAACATTTTTTATGAGGCCGTCCTCCACATCTCTTCCAAGGGGCATTGGATTGCCTCCAAATTTTTGACAGCCCTTTCATTCACTGCATAGGCCAACACAATGGGAGACCCACTTCCTAATAATGGGAACATTTTTTTTCAGGAGGCCCTCCTCTATGTCTCTTCCAAGGGGCATTGGAGTGCCTCCAAATTTTTTGGCAAGCATGGCATTCACTGCATAGGCAAACACAATGGGAGACCCACTTCCTAATAATGGGAACATTGTTTTCAGGAGGCCCTCTGACCTCCATTTCTCTTCCAAGGGGCATTGGAGTGCCTCCAAATTTTTGGCAACCCTTGCATTCACTGCATAAGCAAACACAATGGGAGACCCACTTCCTAATAATTGGAACATTGTTTTCAGGAGGCCCTGGGCCTCCACATCTCTTTGAAGGGGAATTGGAGTGCCTCCAAATTTTTGGAAACCCTTGCATTCACTGCATAGGCAAGCACAATGGGAGACCCACTTCCTAATAATGGGAACATTGTTTTCAGGAGGCTCTCTGACCTTCACATCTCTTCCAAGGGGCATTGGAGTGCCTCCAAATTTTTGCAAACCCTTGCATTCACTGCATAGGCAAACACAATGGGAGATCCACTTCCTAATAATGGGAACATTGTTTTAAGGAGGCCCTCTGACCTCCACGTCTCTTCCAAGGGGCATTGGAGTGCCTCCAAATTTTTGGCAACCCTTGCATTCACTGCATAGGCAAACACAATGGGAAACCCACTTCCTAATAATTGGAACATTGTTTTCAGGAGGCCCTGGGCCTCCACATCTCTTCGAAGGGGCATTGGAGTGCCTCCAAATTTTTGGAAACCCTTGCATTCACTGCATAGGCAAACACAATGGGAGACCTATTTCCTAATAATGGGAACATTGTTTTCAGGAGGCCCTCCTCTAAGTCTCTTCAAAAGGGTATTGGGGTGCGTCCAAATTTTCAAACTGGTATTGGAGTGCGTCCAAATTTTGAGCAGCCCTGCCACTCACTACATACTCAATAATAGTATAAGAGACCCACTCTTTAGTATGGGAACAATAAAACATAGTTGGCTGATGGCTCTCTAAGAATAGTGAGGGCCGTCTGATGGCCCTATAAAAATAGGCTTTGTGACTTTCAGAGTCCCTCCTTCATAAATGAAACACAATGTGTCTGATGATATCTCACACACCACATGTCCAGATAAGGTTGTAAAATGTTAAAGTGACATTTCCTGGTGAATGCATTTGTCACGGTTGAAAGCAATGCAAAAGTGCAAAAAACACATCAAAAACGCTACGTGTGAACATAGCCCAAAGTGTGGAGGATTTTTTTTGTATTTGTTTATTTATTTTGCTTGATATACAAGTCATTACCCTGGGAAGGATGTTCCTTAACATATTTCCCAGGAAAATCACTTTTGGTTTAGTTTTTGTATGTTTTATTGTGAGTCCGTAAAAGTGGAGTAATTCCTCTGACAACGTTGTTGACAGCAGTGACCTGGGAGTCAGAAATGCTTCCAGGGGTCTTCCCCATGCAGTTCCCATGTCATTTGAGCACTGTTCCCATCAATTTGGGCAATTTTTAGGCCCTCTGCAGACCGCCGGGGGGAGCCGCCTGAAAAATGCTCGAGTTTCCCATAGACTTACATTGGGCTCATTGCTCGGGTGGAGCATCCGAGTATTCCAATGTGCTCGACCCGAGCATCGAGCACCCGAGCATTTTAGTGCTCGCCCATGACTAGTCTTAACCGAGCAAACCATGGCAGCTATCAGTGGCTCAATGAGTAATTAACCAACAACTAGACATCACGATGTGAATACAACATGAGTTCAAATTCAGATCACTATATTTATTCGAATACATATATATATATATATATATATATATATATATATATATATATATACAGTATATATATATATACAGTACAGACCAAAAGTTTGGACACACCTTCTCATTTAAAGATTTTTCTGTATTTTCATGACTATGAAAATTGTACATTCACACTGAAGGCATCAAAACTATGAATTAACACATGTGGAATTATATACTTAACAAAAAAAGCGTGAAACAACTGAAAATATGTCTTATATTCTAGGTTCTTCAAAGTAGCCACCTTTTGCTTTGATGACTGCTTTGCACACTCTTGGCATTCTCTTGATGAGCTTCAAGAGGTAGTCACCAGAAATGGTCTTCCAACAATCTTGAAGGAGTTCCCAGAGATGCTTAGCACTTGTTGGCCCTTTTGCCTTCACTGTGCGGTCCAGCTCACCCCAAACTATCTCGATTGGGTTCAGGCCTGGTGACTGTGGAGGCCAGGTCATCTGGCGTAGCACCCCATCACTCTCCTTCTTGATCAAATAGCCCTTACACAGCCTGGAGGTGTGTTGAGATCATTGTCCTGTTGAAAAATAAATGATGGTCCAACTAAACGCAAACCGGATGGAATAGCATGCCGCTGCAAGATGCTGTGGTAGCCATGCTGTTTCAGTATGCCTTCAATTTTGAATAAATCCCCAACAGTGTCACCAGCAAAGCACCCCCACACCATCACACCTCCTCCTCCATGCTTTACGGTGGGAACCAGGCATGTAGAGTCCATCCATAGTCATGAAAATACAGAAAAATCTTTAAATGAGAAGGTGTGTCCAAACTTTTGGTCTGTACTGTATATATATATATATATATATATATATATATATACTGTATATATATTTTAATCATATTTTTAAAGAGAAACGATAATAAAGTATAAATGTATACCGACATTGACAAACACTCTTTCCGAGGTTCCATAGGCTTTAGCAGCAGCCACTCCCAGCTCACGCTGCACTCCATGCTGTGAAAAGCAGTAAATTTACTGACATCACCGCCCATCAGAGTCACCAGTTCACGTTTCGCTCCTCGAGACCCAGCCACTGTGAAGAGCGATGATGTCAGTAACATTACTGCTCTTCACAATCACTGTGTCTCTTGGAGCGCGGCATGAGCAGGAGTGGCTGCTGCGGAAGCATATTGAGCCTCAGAATAAGGTTCCATAGGCTTTGGACAATGGATTCAGGGAACGTCATGGGAAGCAATAGACTACGTTGGACCTGCGTGGATATTTTTTTTTATAGCAAATTGGTGAACAAGGGACAGTGTATTGTTTTTATTCCTCTTTTTTTATGCTTTTCAGGTTTCCATTTGTGGACTACGTTGTATTCCCTGGACTACGTCAGACCTGGGTGGGATTTTTTTAAATAAATTGGTCAACCAGGGAAAGTGTTGGGGAGCATTTATTTAAATTAAGCATTTTTGTGCGTGTGCTTTTTTCTTTTAAGTACTGGGTTAGTAATGGGGGTGTCTGATAGACACCTCTCCATGACTAACACAAGGACTTGTTGTCAGCTGTGTTTTTGGACAATTCACAGGTGAAATCAACCCCAACTACCATTGCCAACACCGATTGCCAACGCACCATGTCATATGGAAGAGTGAAGCCAAAGTGCCAGAATTGGACAATCTCATGTGATGCTCCACTTCTGGGGCGGCTGCGAGCTGGTATTTTTAAGCTGGGAAGTGCCTAATGACCATGGACCTTCCCAGCCTGATAATATCAGCTCTCAGCTGTCAGCTTTACCTTTGCTGGTTTCCAAAAAAGGGGGGTCCCCACGTCATCTTTTTCATTAATTTATCAGATTAATACATGTATAGTAAGATATCTATCTATTTATAAAGGATCTTTGCAAAGTTTGCAAACCTTTAACACATAAAAATCATTATTTTCTATCTATGATATATTTACTGCATTTTGTGAATTATAAAATGCACTATAAGACGCACCCCATATTTTGGGGTGGAAAATAGGAAAAAAACATTTTTAAATAAAATGGTGGTGTGCCTTATAATCCGTTTTAACGGTAGCTTACCTGGGGGGCGTCGGTGACGGTGGATTGGGGTCACAGGAGCCAGGGTCGCTGATTCAGGAGGTAATCGTCGACAGCGGCAGGAGTGGGGCGAAGCTACAGCCCCATCCTCTCAGAAGGGTCGCTGATTCAGGAATCAGCGGCGGCAGGAAGAATGGGGCGATGTTGTGGGCCTTGCCTCTCAGAAGATGTCAGCGCCAGTAGGCGGAGGTCACCTCTTCCGTACAACATCCCTGCGGTTGGCTTATTAACTGCAGGAATATTTGTAAGGGTGTGTGAATGCCTTCGCATGCTCTGCATCACTCCCTGATAGACCAGGTGTAGCATCCCTGGCGGCGTACTTGCATAGTGCACCACCTCCTACTATGCAAGACCGCAATCTTACCTGTCTGTCCAGTCTGCTATTCCTGCTCCAGTGCATGCTGTGTGCATGTCCCTTGACTGTCTGCTTAGGGCGGCGGCCCGGTTACTTCCTGATTCTTATAGCTGCTGTGGGCGCACCCTTAATGCGTCTCCAGCCTATTGCTGTGAGTCACTGGATATTTAAACCCCCTCCACCCAGTAGGAGGTGCCTGAGCAACTCTTACCTTCAGAGGGTTCCTTGCCTCTGATGTGCCAGGTCCCGTTCTGTTCTTGCCTGTCCGCCAACCTGGGGGCTGTATTCCCAGGCCTGTCTGAACTATCTCCTAGCCTGTTTGTCTGCCTCTCTGGGGTCCGTATACCCAGACTCGATCCTGTATCTTGTTGCAGTGTCAGTTCCTGTCTGAACACTCTCCTAGCCTGTTTGTCTCTGTGTCCGTACCTTCCCTTTTCCTGCAGTCTCTGAACCTGCATCTAACTCCTACTCATTGTCTCTGTACTTCTGTTGTGAGTTTGGAGTCCACTCGCTACTTCATTGCAAGTACCTTGTGTGTATCTGGTTCTGCTTTTCCCTTCCTGTCTGTTCAGTGTGAACAGAGCCCTGTCCTGCCTGCTCTGCCTTGCTCACCGCTCCGGGGGTTCCTGCCTGCTCTGCCTTGCTCACCGCTCCGGCGGTTCCTGCCTGCTCTGCCTTGCTCACCGCTCCGGCGGTTCCTGCCTGCTCTGCCTTTCTCACCGCTCCGGCGGTTCCTGCCTGCTCTGCTTTGCTCACCGCTCCAGCAGTTCTGTTCCTGAATCCCAGTCTGTACTGGACACGATCCAGCCTGTGC
This sequence comes from Phyllobates terribilis, assembly GCF_046119375.1. Classification (NCBI taxonomy): domain Eukaryota; kingdom Metazoa; phylum Chordata; class Amphibia; order Anura; family Dendrobatidae; genus Phyllobates; species Phyllobates terribilis. The sequence continues at coordinate 291,049,571 of NW_027362768.1, read as the reverse complement.
TCCAACCTGCTAGTACCTCCCCGTCTGCATGCCAGCCGTACTTGTCAGCACCCCCCTGTCTGCATACCAGCCGTGCCTGCCAGTATCCTCCTGTCTGCACTCCAGCCGTGCCTGCCAGTGCCCACCTGTCTGCATACCAACCGTGCCTGCCAATACCCACCTGCCTGGGTGCCAGCCTAACCTGCCTGTTCCTGTATTCCCAGGTGTGGGTCAACAGCCGTGTCCGGGGTCTGACCTGGAGTAGCACCTGGTCCCTCTGCTCGGTTCCTCCCTGGTTCATGGCGTCGTTAGCCGTCGTGCGGCCTTGGTCGGATAGGGTTGATACTTAGTTACGCCCCTCCAGGCACTCTCCGGTTCATGGCACAGTGGAATCACTAAATCACGCACACGCCAGTCAGCCCGGGCGTGTGCATAACAACAGGTACATGTGCAATGTATAGTATATGTATCTTTGTGGAATATTGAAAATGTGTGTTAATAAACTTTAATAAGATAATATAGGGAAAGGGTAAGGAATAAGTGTAGGAATAGAATAAGGTTAAATAGGAACCAGGGGTTCAGGAAAGGGGGCACTGTAGTGCGAAGAATAGGTAAAATTATAGTTATTGGGTCTAGGGACTTCCCTAAGAAGGAGGAGTAGGAGGTTATAAATAGGACAAACACTTCCTTTTTGGGTCAGATCGGGGAATAGAGTTGAATTAGTTGTAATGTTCAAGCTTGTGCAGAAGATATAATTGAGGAAGAAAAGAAGTTCAGGACCTTAGAGCTGAAGGTAAGCAGACACGCAGCAAAGGAAAAGAAAGAGGGGAACAGCATAATGGAAGAGGGAGCAGATAACTGCAAGGAAACTTCCATAAACTTCCATAAACGTCCGGGGCCTACGGCCTGGAGAAGGCATGGAGGAGCAAGCTCTACTTCCCAAGAAGGGGAAATGGGCGGGGATGCACCTATAGAGAGCAGGACCTTGTTCCTGGAAACTGCGGTACCGGGTGTATCATACCTGGTGGACGAGGAGTCAGAGGGGAGAGGGACAGATAAGGAGGATGAAACTGTGATGATGGTTGTATCACAAAGTGCTGTGTCTGTGACCAAAACTGAACTTAAAAAGTTAAGTAAAGTTGTTTTGCTGAAAAAGAGTCTGAAATTAATTGTCGACCTGCAGCAGCATCTGGAAGCTGATGGTATCCTCCAGGAAAACGGTGAGTGTTATTCAGTACACACAGACCACATTATCTTTTTTTTGTGGGGAGTCAGGGTGTGGGAGCACAGCAGCAGCCCCTCGCCACAACTACCGCCCTGCACCCCTCACATATGTACGGGAGAAGGGACCTTCACTCACTGGCGCAGACTTTTCTGAGAGGACGGGGCCTGAAGAATGGCCCCACTCCTGGTTCCGGCGAACAAATAAATCAATGACCCTGGCTCCTGTGACCCAGCTACACTGCCGCGGCCCCCTAGGTAAGATACCTTCAGATTATAAGATGCACTCCTTTTTTCTTCCCAATTTTGGGGGTATAAGTGCATCTTATAATCCAAAAAATACAATACCACATATCTATCTAATCTATCTATAGCTTTGCACATCTTTAAGACATAAAAATCTTTCATTTATATTCTGCATTCTATTTTGTTACGTGTCACACGGACGGCACAGTGATGTCACACGTATGTCATCCGTGTGTGCGTGTGCGGTACATATTGTGCTGCTGGAAAAAAACAGACATGTCTACATGTGGGCCACACGGACACACGGTCTGTGTGAAAACACGGACATGTGCGCAGCCCCATAGATTATAATGGGAGTGTGTGTGTACGTGTCTCCGGAACGTGTGAAGGGGTCTAAGATGTTATTGTTGTGACCACATCCTATAAACACATCTATTGCCAGTGAGCTTATCATCTTTCTATATAAAAGAATGTATGGCATTGTCATATTTAGTTAGTAGGCACATTTTTTTAGTGAGTTAATTTATTGGTTTGTGAATAATTATCCATTTATAAAAAAAAAAATTCTGATAGCGAAGAATTACCAACTTCACTAAGAATGTAAAGTCATCTAAATCGGTCTCTAGCACTTGAAAAAGACTAGTTATTGCTCTTATCTTATTCCTGAATATTCTGTTGCTTGTTTGTTATTTATTAATCCTCCATACCATTCCAGAGATATGGGCTTTTATATTTAGTGCTAAATTTTAAGGCTTTAAAAGTGGTTGTGGCTAGGAATGAGCAGACCCGAACTTTATAGTTTGGCATTCGTTCCGGACAGTCACTGTCCGGTGCTAAACGCCTAAAACGGACTTTCCCTGGAAGTCCGTTGCAATGTTCGGAGTTCTGGGGGGAGTCTGTTGTGGAGAGGGAGAGAGAATATTTTCCAGTTCAAAAGTCTGGGTTCCCATAGTTTTGCCCTAGGACAATGTGTGTGGCCTCGCTTTCAAAAGTAGTGCTTTCCCACCTATCCTGGTCCCCAAATATAAGGGCTACTTCTCACACTGTGTTTTTGCCATAGAATAAAAACCTCAGCTTTTTACAATGAATGACATTTCTCAAATCTCATCCACACGCTGCTTACTTTTCCAAGCAGATTTGAACCATCAAAGCATTTTTTCAAATCTGCAGCGTGTCAATTTTTTCAGCATTTTTGCAGCGTTTTTTATCTACTCAAATAAAAACAAAAAACACAAGCAAAAATGAGCATTTTTTTCCTACTAAATTCTGTTTTTGTTGCAGAAAAATTTGCTGCAATTACTCAATATGTGTACACGCTTTAAGGTTTTATAACCACCTCTTTAGTTTTCCTTGCATTGTTATTTTATACTGTGGATAAACACATTCGACCCATAGATGACATTTCATTAGTATTAGAAAATGGCAATGAATGACTTCTGTACTTCAGCAGAAATTTGCTGCTGCACTTTCCAGGTAGTCTCCAGAAAGTATCTATAGAAAAATTCTTCTACTTACCACATAGTTGCCATGCCATTGTAAATTGTTATCCATGACCTTGGAGAACCCGTACAGAACATAAATACAATGATGTGGATTTTCTTATGTATTCCTGTTGCTAATGCCATTAGATAAAGGTTATTTTCTTGCTTGAAGAGAATAAAATATGAAAGAACTACATACCAGGGTCATTTACTCGCTGTGTACTTTCTGGCTGCAGAATTTTTTTTTTTCAGACAACTACATTTTGATAATCATGTGGATTATTTGGAAAAGCAAAGATTACTAATAAGAACTCTAGCTTCTTCCAAATGTTCTCAAAATAAAATATATTTTACATGACATCGGGGGTCCTGTTGAAGACTAGTGATGAGCAAGTATGCTCGCTACTGCTCGGTGCTCGCCCGAGCATCTCATTGCTCGAGATGCTTGGCGCTCGCTGAGTATTTCCGGGTTGCTCGGTGGGAGCTCTGGTCCCCTCCCTCCATGTTTGGCGCTCTTTAGAGAGCCAAAGAACATGCAGGGATAGTCTGACACACACTATAATGCCACCGCCATGTTGGTTGTGGCATTACAATGATTGGCTGGTCGCACAGCGTTATCAGGTCTATATCAGACCTGGTGCCGCCATCATCGTCACAGTCACTCCGGAATCAGACAGTGTAGGGAGAGGTGCTGCTGAGCGAGGGAGAGATTTGCTTGCTTCTTAGTTAGTGTAGGTATACCACAATATATTATACACATATCCATCTCAATTAACAGTCCTTTTGAGGACTAATCCTTCCGCAGAGATATCAGTGCTAGGCAGGCAGGCAGTGTATGTGGCAGACTGCAGTGCATATAGCAATAGGGTCCATTCCAGTTCTGTCTGCTGCTGGTGCTTTTACAGATATTTGCAGAAATAGCCCCAGGTATCAGGGGCCAGGAATAATTTTTTTTTGGATCTTAATCCTGATTATTTGCTTAAAAAGCAATCCAGAGAACACCGTTTTTCTGCTCCATTTGCTTGTTGGCACTGCAGAATACAGCCAGATCCTTTCCATATTACAGCGCTAAAAATCCATCTATTTAAAACTGTAGTTTGCCCGTCACATGGATCACATATAAGCTCGCTCATAATTCTGCCATTTTTGGCCTCCATTTAAATTTTGTTGCACTGTGTTAGCGAAGTTATTGACACCAGTCCGCTGTTAAAAATAGTTACCTACAGGCCAGCTATTTAAAACTGTGGTTTTACGTCACACGTATCACAAATAAGTTCGCTCCAAATTCAACCATTTCTGGCCTCCATTTAAATTTTGTTGCAGTGTGTCAGTGAACTAAATGACACGAGGTCGGCGCTGTGAAAAATAGTAACCTACAGGCCAGCTATTTAAAACTGTGGCTTTCCATCACACATATCACTTCAGTTCAAATCAAGCCATTTGTAGTGAACATGGAAAATATTGTCCTCCATTTAAAATGGGCAAGGCGCGTGGCAAGGGACGGGGACGTGGACGTGATGGTGATGATGGTGCATGTGTAGCGCCCCGAGGGCTCGGCCGCTACAGGGGTATTGCACCTCAGACCAGAGGTGTGATATTCCACTCCCAGGTAAGGATGGAGAATGGACCAGGGCTCAGTTAGCTGCATGCAGCACACACACCCCATTTCCCAGGGACAGCTCAACGGTGCTCCCACTAGACAGAAGTGCAGGCACGACCGACCATGTCCCTGGCTGGAGTGGGGAGGGAGGGGTGGAACACCCAGTGCTGTAGGGGCAGATAGGGGGCGGTTCCTGAGCGTAGGTAGGAGCCCATTGGTTGCTGGTCACCTGGGCTCATGGCTAGAGGGAGGTATAAAAGGTGGGCACCATCTTAGATCTAGGTTCAGTCTGTGAGGAGAGGAGAGCTGACAGGGAGCAGCAGCTCAGGCTGAGTGCTGCTCCAGAGGCAGGCCTAGAGAAGAGGCCGGAGCCTGAGAGGAGAAGGAGAAGTGGGCCTAGAGAAGAGGCCGAGGAGGAGGTGAAGGGGAGCTGAGATTCTAGCTCATCTCAGCTCCAAGAGAAAGGAAAAGGAGCAGAAAGGAACTGCAAAGAAGGAGAGACAGAGAAACAGAAGGGCTCAGGAACAAGAAGGTGGAAGGGACCCTAAGAACCCATGAGAATCCAGGATGCAGGGTCAGGCAGATTAAGGGTACCGGATCCCAAGTTGGTGGAGGAGAAACAACCCTCAGCCAAAGACCGGTCGTCGTGATCATATATTGGTGCGACACCTCATCAAACCTGCTAGGAAGGCACCATATAGGACAGCGGAGGACGGGGCCCACGTTTAACCGCACAGGTCCGCGGCAGCTGGACAAAAGTGGGTCACTGGTGAGGCAGGCCAGAGAAAGGATTAAAGGGGGTCCTGTGCCATGCTCCTGAACTGCCTGGGAGTTGACCGAGCCCCACACCTGGTGGACGCAGCACGGCTCGGGCAGTCATTGCCAGCTGAAGTGACTTGGATATTAACCGTGAGTAAAGACGCTGGACTGCAGTACGTTGTCTGTGTGCTTTTTCGCTCCTCCAGCACTATCAGCACGGGGACTCTCACCACCATCACTCCCACCATCCACTACACTGCCCTGGGGCCGCACTCTTCCCGTGGGGAGTCACACCAACCCAGCTGCCTTCATCATCGGCCCCAGCGGACTGCCTTGCAGCGGCGGTTCCTAATAACCGCAATCCACGGGTGGCGTAGTCGGACATTATCTGAAGCGCGTAACAGACTACCATTGGTCTGACCACCCTGAGCCACGGGATCGGGCCGCCACTACTACTCCCAGCGTCTCCCTATTGCCCGGTTCCGCGTGCCCCACGGCCCAGGGGGCGAGTCACATGCAGAGGACGAGGCCGAGGCCGTGGGCTAGCTGAAATTGTGCCACAACAAACACCCACATCTTCTCGCTCGACCTTCCTGTCCCAATTAATAGGGGACCAGAGAACACCACTATTGAACACAGAGCAGTGTGAAAAGTTTATTGGTGAAGATAGCATATAATGCTTCCAGTTACTTAGCCACCACCACCACCCTGGAAGATGAAGTCACTGACCCAACCTGGCAAGGTGACATGCAGAGCGAGGACAGCAGCACCCAGAGGGAGGGAGGCGTAGCACCACAACAGGCAAGAACAAGAGGTGTGGTGGCCGCAGACGAAGGCGGGCAACCGTTCCCCGTAACATCAATACGACGGAAGTTGCCAGTACAACTGTTAGGTCTTCCCTAGTCTGGTTGTTTTTCACAGACTCTGCCGATAACCAAAAAAAGGCCTTTTGCACCAACTGCCAGGCCAGCAGCAGGGGTAGCAAAACTAGCAGACTGACCACCACCAGCATGATCAGGCATATGGCAGCAAAGCACCCGACTAAGTGGGCCAAACCCCAGGGTCCAGCAACAGTGTCTGCGGGTGACACCACTGCTTGTTCCGCTGTTGTGCGTGCACGCCAATCCCCTGTCCATGGCGCATGCCAAGATGCCTCCCGCCCTGCACCTGTTGTTGAACACTTTCAATTAGCACCATCAGCAAGCACGTCCATGTCCTTGTCCCAGCGAAGCATTCAGTTGTCCCTACCCCAGTCCTTGGAACGCAAGCGCAAATGCACAGGCTCGTGGAGATGGAAGCTTTCTGCAACCTCATGGCGGCGGCTGTCCCTTGGTACTCGGTCCCCAGCCGCCACTATTTCTCCCAGTGTGCCGTCCCCGCATTGCACGTGTCCCACAACATTAGCCGTGCCTTCAACAACGCAGTTACTGGGATAGTCCACCTAACCATGGACACGTGGACAAGTGCTTGTGGGCAGGGACGGTACATCTTGCTGACAGCACATTGGGTTAACATAGTGGAAACCGGGACCTAGTCAGACCTTGGGATGCAACATGTCCTCCCGACACTGAGGATTTCAGGCCCTGGGTCAATCTGGGTTGACCCCACATTCTACAGCTCCTGCACCTCCTCCTCCTGCTCTATAGCATACATCTCTGAAATGACCATGTGGCGCCCCTGCGGGTTCAGTCGCCACAGAGGTACTGCATCTCACCCAGAGGTGTGGTATCCCACTCTCAGATAAGGATGGAGTACTGCCCGGGACCCACACATTTGCATCCATTACGCTTCACTTCAGAGGGAAGGGCGAGATTGCTCCTAAGGGAGAGCACAGTCCCTGGTCCCTGGCTGGAGGGTGGAAACATGCAGTGGGTGTGGGTGGAGGAAGTAGTTTGGGGGAGCACTTCAGTAGGAGTATAAGAAAGCAAGGAACCATCTAGAAGGAGTTCAGTTCAGTGAGAGTCGAGTCCTGCTCAGGAGGGCAGTGGAGGAGGTCCAGGCTCCTGGATCCAGTGCTTGGAGCAGGAGTTGAGAGGAGTGGGGCCTAGTAAGAGAGGCCCAGGAAAGAGAGAGAGAGAGGATAGGAGCAGAGGGAAGGCTCCAGAGCCAGAGGGGATCCCAGGGGCACGGGAAGTGCAGGAGGCCACCCGCGCGCCCGATTCTGCAGGAACATGGAGGGATCAGGCCGCAAAAGGGACCGGCCCCTAACTAGTGGAGAACTACAAAGCTCAGCTAGAAACCGGAGGTTGCTGTACTTGCAAAGTGCAGCTGCCAACCTCCACAATTACATCGCCGAAAAGGTGGCCACAGAAGGTCCAGGGGACTGCAGGTTGCCCGACAAGATCCGAGGTTACCGGCTTGGGACATTGATTGTGAGGCACAGGGCAGGAGGGTGAGAGCCAGCGCAGGAAGACGACCGAGGAAGGCACACAGAATGGGGGTCCCGTTAAATACTCTTGAATTACCTGAGGGATTGCTGAACTCCTTCCTTGGTGAACCCAGGACGACGTGGGAGGTTACACACTGGCCTTAGTAACCTGGAGTCTTGAACAACTGTGAGTAAACCTTGAAGACTGCACCCCACTGTGTCCTAGAATTATCTGCGCCATCCCCTGCACTACACTGCACAGCAACATCTACCTCATTAATAATCACTGCACTGCCCTGGAGCTTAGCTCTACCTGTTGAGAGCTGAATCAACTCTGCTGCATCACCATCAGCTTCAGGGATCTGCACCGCAGCGGCGGCTCCATATAGCCGCATACCACAGGTGGCGTCACGAACATTAAACTATAAAAACTATAAATCCCCTTTTATTGATCGCCCTGGGTCACAAACTGGGTCACTACCACTGTGACATCCCCATGCACCGAGTAACCCACGTCACAGGTGGCGCGTCAACCACATCAGTCGCAAGCTGGAAGAACTGCAGCACTGCCTTGGCCTAGCAGCAACAGGCTGTGCTGAAGCTAATATGCTTAGATGACAAACCACACAATGCTGAAGAGTTGTGGACAGCTCTCAAAGAGCATGAAGATCTGTGGCTGACACCGCTGAACCTACAGCTAGGCATGGTCGTGTGTGACTATGGCCGGAACCTGGTGGCGGCTCTGAGTGAGGGGAGCTCACACACATACCTGTTATGATCTGCTACAAGCACTGAGGAAAGACAGGAGATCTGTCCCTACAATAGAACTAAACTGGATCCCTACGATGTAACGGGGAACCTGATCCTGCGATCAGACCCGCTAAAGTCCTCAGCTAGTCTGTACGAAGACCTATAGATGCAAGGGAGGGATCCCTACAAGAACTAGTGACTGGGATAAAGTTGGACACCTCCTAGCAGAAATTGTAGCAGTAAAAGACAAACACACAACAAGAACATAGAGGTCAGAAGACCTAGCAAAACTAACAGAGAAAGGTAACAGAGGACCAAGCTAGCTCAAGAGTAGTAATTACAATGAAGTCCAGCAAGGCCAGGAGGGCGGAGCCGGATTAAATAGGCAAAAAAGGCCATGTGACCAGCAAACAAGAAAAAATCCAACAGGAGAGTTCTAACAATACCATGCCTGGCCCATGTACTTAACCTGGTGGTTCAGCTGTTTCTCAAAACCTACCCGAATCTATCGGATCTGCTTGTCAAAGTACGCCGCCTGTGTGACCATTTTAGAAAGTCAGCTACAGCTTCCGCCGCTCTTGCCGTGCTTCAGCAATGTTTGAAACTTCTGCCTCACAGACTGGTGTGTGATGTCACAACGTGTTGGAACTCTACATTGCAGATGTCGGGAAGGATTTGTGAGCAGAAGAGGGCAGTTGTTGACCACCTGCATCAACAAGGCCGTCGGTATTCAAGTCAGACTCCGCTCATAAAACCTCAGGAGTCGACATGGATGTCAGACATCTGTGCCATCCTCCAAAACTTTGAGGACTTCACCAAGATGGTGAGCGGTGATGATGCCATAATTAGCATCACCATCCCGCTTCTCTGTCTTCTGAAATACTCTCTGCTCTCAATTAAAGAGGATGCATTGCAGGCGGAGCACGATGAGATGGAGCAAGGAACCATACAGGGTGTTTACACACAGCCCAGCCTCATCTCATTCCAACATGGATTGGGTGACAATGAGGAAGAGGAGGAAGAGGAGAAGGAACAGGAGCTAGTTCCCTGCGCTATAGACGGTACTACCTGCACAACTGCCATACCGTCTGTTCAGCATGGATGGCCTGAGGACAGGGAGGAGGAGGAAGAGGAGGAGAGCATGGTCAGTCATCCTCTTGGTGAGGACATGGAAGTCTTGCCTCTTTGCAGTCTGGCGCACATGGCTGAGTTTATGTTAAGCTGCCTTTCCCGTGACCCTAACGTTGTCCTAATTTTGGGTGACAGTCACTGCTTACGAAATGACAAGAGACGAACTCGTTAATAATGGGAACAACAAAGCATAGCCGGCTGATGGCTCTCTAACAATAGCGAGGGCCGACTACTGGCCCTTTAAGAATAGTAAGGGCTGCCTGATGGCTCTATAAAATAGGTTTGTGACTTTCAGATTCCTTCCATCATAAATGAAACAGGATGTGTCTGATGATGTGTCACACACCACATGGCCAGATAAGGTTGTAAAATGTTAAAATGACATTTCCTGGTGAATGCATTTTTGTTGGTTGAAAGCAATGCAAAAGTGCAAAAACGCATCAAAAACGCTACGTGTGAACATAGCCCAAGGTGTGGAGGAGCATTTTTGATTTTAGTTATTTAATTTGCCTTATATACAAGTCATTAACCTGGAAAGAATGCTCTTTAACATATTTCCCAGGAAAATTCATTTTGGTTTAGTTTTTGTATGTTTTATTGTGAGTCCGCAAAAGTGGCGTAATACCTCTGACAACGTTGTTGACAGCAGTGACCTGGCAGTTAGAAATGCTTCCAGGGGTCTTCCCCATGCTGTTCCCATGTGATTTGAGCACTGTTCCCGTCGATTTGGGCAATTTTTAGGCCCTCTGCAGACCGCCGGGGGGAGCCGCCTGAAAAATGCTCGAGTATCCCATAGACTTACATTGGGCTCGTTACTCGCACTCGGACCGAGCACTCAAGCATTCCAATTTGCTCGACCCGAGCAACCAGTACCACAGCATTTTAGTGCTCGCTCAGCACTATTGAAGACCTCCAAGTCTATGGTTGGGCTTCAAAGGGGACCGTGATTTTTACTATATGCAGCAACACTGTTGTATTGTACATAGTATAAGCGATCAGACGATCGCAGGTTCAAGTCCGATAAGGGGACCATTAAGAACAGTGAGAAGCTACTGTGTTAGCTCTGATCTCACTGCATCACTGCAGAGTTGTGTGTTAGCATAAAACCAAAGTGTCAGTCATTATGTGCCTCACACTGGTAACACCCATTTTTATTTAAATTAAGCTCTGGTGGCAGATTCTCAGGGAGATCTATGTCTGGCCCATAGATCTTAACAGCTCATTTACGTATTAAAAAAACACGGTTTTCTCTGGAAAAACACATTGAATCACAGCCATGAAGGTATCCCTTTACTCAATTCTTTATTCTTTATGACCTACATGCCCATGTAGAAGGCTTAAGAGGGAGGATCCTACTGACAGATTCTCTTTAGATGTTAGTCTGAATGATAAAAAATGTTTGTTCTTTTTCTTAATGTTGTAAGTATTTTTACATTATTATTTAAACTTCCCTGGAAGTTAATGGCCATATTGGATAAAAAAGGGGAGACAACAAGCGCAATAACTGGTAGGCAAGTACAAGTGAAGGAACAGCTCACCTTTTGGGGTTGTGAAACCCACAACTGAGGAACAGAAGCAAAAAACAGCTGCTGCAGCACCATCAGGACAGGAAGACCTAACGTGTTAGCGTTTGGAGGATAGGAGTGGTGATCTGCACTGCCGAAGAGATATTGCCAATAAGGATGCAGAGGACATGATGTCCACTGTGGCTCTCCTGATGATGAATTTAGTCCAAATTTGAAATGCATTGAGAATAAACCGCTTTGTTATTCCTACATCATGTCCTCTGGATCCTTATTGGGAATATCTCCTCGGCAGCTCAGATCACTCCTCCTGTCCTCCAAAACAATGACCATATTGGAACTGTTAAGGGGACGGTTGCAAACAACTTTATTAATAATGGAAAGCAACCGAACCCGGGGTCCACGATGCAGCCTGGAAGACTGCGGCTGAACACCTTCCGGGTAAGAAGGTAAAACAACCAACTAATATATCAATCCCTTCTATGTTACAGCACACCGGAACGGGAATAGGGATTCGCACTATCTCCGTTAACTGCACGAGAGATGTGCGACAAATAATGTAGCCGTAGCCCTGTTAACTGCACAAAAACTACGCAGCAGGTGCTAGGATGTGTGTGTGATTCACGCCGGCGTATACGTGCTCCCAGCCGGCGTGCTACCAGACTGCGGAGTATCTCTCCACGTGGCTAACAGGCAGTGCCGGGAATATGGAGTCCGCAGTCTGCTCGGGGTGTATAGCGACCCCCTTGTTGGAGCCAGACTGTCAGAAGAAGCTACCTGCCTCCCTCCATCTAAGGCTGCCTATCCCCCACTAAGCCTGCCTGTCCAAAGCTATATCAGCAAGAGCACACGTAGAGCCCAAAAAACCAAGCATCCACACAGTAACACCATCTCAGCTCAATGATCAGAGCGCGCCAACATGTTTGTGGGCGGGCTATTTAAAGATTAAGCCCTGCCCACCGTCGCATTATTGGTGACGTCACCCGCGGCCAATCAGGCGGTGCCAGGTCACCGTATCAGCTGACTCCCAAACCACCAATCACGGTCCGCCATGTCACGGGCATGCTCAGTGCAGTGCATCCTGGACTTAAGCTGTAGCAGCCCTGTTTCCCTCCGCAACCTATGCTTCACATTGCTAGGAACAAAGACCCAAAAGACAACTTGTACATCTCGTGCACCAGCTAGGCGTTAAGACTGACGGTGATGCTGAGCAGCATCTGCCCCAGCTGCACTCCAATGGGAGACCACAGAATCCACTGATGATTCTGAACCCATTTCAGATCCAGCAAACACCCGACGCCTAACAGGAACATACACTATTTTGCTGCATAAACCCCAAGCAATTGGTCAAGTATATAAAACTTCAAAATTTCCAATTGCCTATAGGACAAAAAATACACAAATTCTAGTTATTCATACACTATTAAAACTGTTATTCGTATTATTAAAAACATACAAATACTTGAACACTAACTCAGGGCTGGCGTCAGCACCCGGCGCACCTTGGCAAGTTCTGGGGCCCTGAACAAACAGGGGGGCCCACTTACCGTCATGGGATGAGGGGAGGCAGTGCACATTTTGCGGTCATTCATTTTCATTCGCGTCTTTAAAGACGCAAATGCAAATGAAGATGCAAGAGCCGACACTTCAGGGATCTTCTCCCTACCTGACATACAGTGTGAGGTCATCCCATCATGCTGCAGAAATCATGAAAGCGCCGTAGAGGACCAGACAGTGGAGAAGCCGGGAGACGGTAAGTGCTCGTAGAGCTGAAGACATGGCCATATACACATAGGGGATTAATATGGAAAGGGGCCTTGGCCCATATGGGGATGCGGTATTACAGCTGGGTGAGTCTTTATGGAGATGCTGAAGTATAAAGGGCTCAATATGGAAATATAGGGCACTTTAATATGAAGATGGGGCAGTATAGGGGTCTCTATATAGAAATGGGGCAGTATAAGTGTATTTTATATGGAGATGGGGCAGTATATGGTGCTCTTTATGGAGATTGGACAGTGTAAGGGGATTCTGTATGAAAATGGGCACTATAGGAGGTTGTGTATGAAGATGGAGCAGTATAGGGGCATTCTGTATGGAAATGGGCACTACAGGGGGTTGTGTATGGAGATGGAGCAGTATAGGGGGATTCTGTATGGAAATGGGCACTATAGGGGGTTGTGTATGGAGATGGAGCAGTATAGGGGGGATTTTATATGGAAATGGAGCACTGTAGGGGTTCTGTATGGAGATGGGGCAGTATAGGGTGATTCTGTATGGATATGGGCCAGTATAGGGTGCTCTGTATCAAGATGGGCAGGATAGGGCGCTCTATATGGAGATGCGGAAGTATATGAGGACTCTTTTTGTAGATGTGGCAGTATAGGGGTTTAAGCATGGCAATTGGTAGCATAGGGATGGTCTTTATAAAGATGGGTCAGTAATAGGGTCTTTGTGTGGAGATGAGGCAGTGTAGGGGGACTCTGTACGATATGCGGCAGCATAGGGGGCTCAATATGGAGATGGTGCAGTGTTGGGGGTCACTTTGTGGAGATAAGACAGTATGGAGATCAGTCTGAAAGAGGGGGGCGGCTCTGTATGGAGTTGGAGTAGTATGTAAGGATTTGGTGTGGAGATTGGGAAGTAAAGGGGGGTCTCAGTGTGCAGATGGATCAATATGGGGAGTCTGTGACTAGAGATTGGGCAGTATGGGGATCAGAATGGAGAAGGGGCAGCATTAGAAGGACAGTGTAAAGAACAAGCTCAGTAATGAGTTATGGAACAGTGTGAAGAGGGGGCTCAATATGGAGTGAAAGCATAGTGGGGGGTCAGCGTTGGGGGAAAACAATGTGGAGGTTATGACGCGCCCCTGGGCCTGTGTCGCGCAGCGTTGCGCACGCGGGAGCTTACCCGGAGCCGGATCTGTTGAGGGTTGTAGTCTCGTGGCGGTGATCCGGTCCGTGCCCAGGGAGTCAGACTAAGTGGCGCTGTATCAGCGGTAGATGTTGGACGACTACGCCACCCGTTGAGTACAGCTAAGGAGCTGCTGCTGCAGGGCAGACCGCTGAGGCCGGTGGTAGGATTGTGCAGCGTGATAGTATAACCCCCAACGGGAGGGGTATGGCCTCAGGGCAGCCGACGTGGATGATGGGGGTAGCAGGAACCACTCGGAGACGGTACGGTGTAGTTCAGGGTCTTTTACTGGTGACAAAGATAGACCCTCCCGGAGTACTGGCTAGCGATTGGGGCCTGGTCAGTCCTTGAGCAGATGGGATCTCCCCTGGCCAGGCGGAGTTGTAGGCCTCCCAAACTAACGATACTCTTCTGGCTACCTTGCTAGAGGCGGGTATAAGTAGCCCACGTCCCTGAGTGTACCGTGTGGTGCTCACCCGTATGGCCGGTGACTCGGGGCCTTCTAGTAGCTTTCGCTCCACGACGGCGGTGCTGGTCCCACGCGTGTGACCGTGCCTTCGGGTTTCTGGGCCAGAGGACCTGCAATCGCCTGCCGGTCGGTTTCTGCTGCTGGATAGGAGTTAATCCCCACAGCCTCGGACTCCGGGTCCGGTGATAACTTCTCAGTCAGGGCGAGCTCTGCAGCTGCCAGCCCCTGACTCCTTGTAGCACTGCTCCCACAGAGCTCCTGTTGTTTCTTCCTATGCTGCTTCTCTTCTCTACTTCTTCTCTACTCACTAACCCTGCCTCAGCCCTAGGTTTATATAGGGGAAGTTCTTCCCCTCCCAGGACTGGGCAGGAGGTGTGGCATGCATAGGATCCCTGACCAAGAGACCTCCCACCTGCTCTCAGACGTAATATCTCTATCACTGTGGCAACCAGACCCCTGGGGTGTCACAGTTATAGTCCATAAAGAAGGAAGGTGTTTTGGGTATATCTCATAATGGAGGAAAATGTGGCAGTTGTAGTTCACCAGGGCATACAACATGGTAGTAGTCAAAGTTAAAAAAATAAAGTGGATAAATACGATGGGAATATGTTATAAGAGGGGACAGTGTGGACACTATGTAACATAAGAGACAATGTGGGGTAATTTTTATGCAAAGAGCACAGTGAGGGGCAATTATTTACTCCAGGGCACAGTGTAGGGCTTATTTAGGGCATAGTATGGGTGGTCATATTTATTCTATACTGTACTATACCTATATCTCTCTGCCATATCTGTGCATCATGAATCGTGGAATGTGTTAAAGGGGCCCACTGAGACTCTTTCGCCCGGGGCCCACGAAAACCTGGAGCCGGCCCTGCACTAACTGAATATCAACAGCATGTACAGAAAGTATGTTGGCTGTTTTATGCAGTTGACACCTACCTTTAAGGCTAGGCACACATGACCATATTTTCTCTCATTTGAGAGAATTGGGCCAATTATGCAAATCACACGCTGATCAGAGTTTTAATCAGAGTATGATCAGAGTGTGATCTTATTTTCTTGGATGAGGAGAAGATGGAAAAAAATGTCTCCATCTTCTCCATTCTGTCAGTCTGTGAAAATTGGACTGCACCTAGATGTCATCAGAGTGCAGTCCAATGGTTTCATTGACTTGCATGGTTTAGTGTGATACCCATTGGTTCCCTGAAAGTGCAAAGCAGGATCGCCTATAAGGTGACATAAGAAGGCTTTTCTCTTTAATTATGTAGTTGCCATGGTCAGCATTGGCTTCTGTGCCTGTGTTATCCCTACGGTGGACTATTGTACAAGCTCACATTAAGTGCCTAGCTTCTGTAATGTAGTAGTAGTATGTAACAATGTGGACAGGATTAATGTGGCACTCCATAAACATGATTACACAACTACATAGGCAATCACAGTTCCGTCTCCTGACTGTATACTGATAATTTATCGGTTCATCAAGAGAATGCCAAGAGTGTGCAAAGCAGTCATCAAAGCAAAAGGTGGCTACTTTGAAGAACCTAGAATATAAGACATATTTTCAGTTGTTTCACACTTTTTTGTTAAGTATATAATTCCACATGTGTTAATTCATAGTTTTGATGCCTTCAGTGTGAATGTACAATTTTCATAGCCATGAAAATACAGAAAAATCTTTAAATCAGAAGGTGTGTCCAAACTTTTGGTCTGTACTATATATACAGTGGGTATGGAAAGTATTCAGACCCCTTTAAATTTTTCACTCTTTGTTCCATTACAGCCATTTGGTAAATTCTAAAAAGTTCATTTTTTTCTCATTAATGTACACTCTGCACCCCATCTTGACTGAAAAAAAACAGAAATGTAGAAATTTTTGCAAATTTATTAAAAAAGAAAAACTGAAATATCACATGGTCATAAGTATTCAGACCCTCTGCTCAGCATTGAGAAGAAGCACCCTTTTGAGCTAGTACAGCCATGAGTCTTCTTGGGAATGATGCAACAAGTTTTTCACACCTGGATTTGGGGATCCTCTGCCATTCTTCCTTGCAGATCCTCTCCAGTTCCGTCAGGTTGGATGGTGAACGTGGGTGGACAGCCATTTTCAGGTCTCTCCAGAGATGATCGATTGGGTTTAGGTCAGAGCTCTGGCTGGGCCAGTCAAGAATGGTCACAGAGTTGTTCTGAAGCCACTCCTTTGTTATTTTAGCTGTGTGCTTAGGGTTATTGTCTTGTTGGAAGGTGAACCTTTGGCCAAGTCTGAGGTCCAGAGCACTCTGGAAGAGGCTTTCATCCAGGATATCTCTGTACTTGGCCGCATTCATGTTTCCTTCAATAGCAACCAGTCGTCCTGTCTCTGCAGCTGCAAAACACCCCCATAGCATGATGCTGCCACCACCATGTTTCACTGTTGAGATTGTATTGGGCAGGTGATGAGCAGTGCCTGGTTTTCTCCACACATAGCGCTTAGAATTATATCACCAAAAAGTTCTATCTTCGTCTCATCAGACCAGAGAATCTTATTTCTCATAGTCTGGGAGTCCTTCATGTGTTTTTGAGCAAACTCTATGCGGGCTTTCATATGTCTTGCACTGAGGAGAGGCTTCCGTTGGCCACTCTGCCATAAAGGCCTGACTGGTGGAGTGATAGTTGACTTTGTGGAACTTTCTCCCATCTCCCTACTGCATCTCTGGAGCTCAGCCACAGTGATCTTGGGGTTGTTCTTTACCTCTCTCACCAAGGCTCTTCTCCCACAATTGCTCAGTTTGGCTGGACGGCCAAGTCTAGGAAGACTAATGGTGGTCCCAAACTTCTTCCATTTAAGGATTATGGAGGCCACTGTGCTCTTAGGAACCTTGAGTACTGCAGAAATTCTTTTGTAACCTTGGCCAGATCTGTGCCTTGCCACAATTCTGTCTCTGAGCTCTTTGGGCAGTTCCTTTGAGCTCATGATTCTCATTTGGTCTGACATGCACTGTGAGCTGTGAGGTCTTATATAGACAGGTGTGTGCCTTTCCAAATCAAGTCCTATCAGTTTAATTAAACACAGCTGGACTCCAATGAAGGAGTAGAACCATCTCAAGGAGGATCACATGGAAATGGACAGCATGTGACTTAAATATGAGTGTCTGAGCAAAGGGTCTGAATACTTATGACCATGTGATATTTCAGTTTTTCTTTTTTAATAAATTTGAAAAAATGTCTACATTTCTGATTTTTTTTTCAGTCAAGATGTGGTGCAGAGTGTACTTTAGTGAGAAAAAAAATGAACTTTTTAGAATTTACCAAATGGCTGCAATGAAACAAAGAGTGAAAAATGTAAAGGGGTCTGAATACTTTCCGTACTCACTGTATGTATACAGTATATGTATTGTGACAGAGTCACTGGTATTATATGCTAGGGGAGGTATGTGTCACTCAGGATGCTCTCCTGTGTGAACTGAGACCTACTGAATTTCTGCCAGCATGTTATACAGTGCTGGCCAAAAGTATTGGCACCCCTGCAATTCTGTCAGATAATACTCAGTTTCTTCCTGAAAATGATTGCAATCACAAATTCTTTCATATTATTCTCTTTATTTAATTTGTCTTCAATGAAAAAAAGACACAAAAAGAATTGTCCTAAAGCCAAATTGGATATAATTCCACACCAAACCTAAAAAAGGGGGTGGACAAAAGTATTGGCACCCTTTGAAAAATCATGTGATGCTTCTCTAATTCGTGTAATTAACAGCACCTGTAACTTACCTCTGGCACCTAACAGGTGTTGGCAATAACTAAATCACACTTGCAGCCAGTTAACATGGATTAAAGTTGACTCAACCTCTGTCCTGTGTCCTTGTGTGTACCACATTGAGCATGGAGAAAAGAAAGAAGACCAAAGAACTGTCTGAGGACTTGAGAAACCAAATTGTGGAGAAGCATGAGCAATCTCAAGGCTACAAGTCCATCTCCAAAGACCTGAATGTTCCTGTGTCTTCCGTGCGCAGTGTCATCAAGAAGTTTAAAGCCCATGGCACTGTGGCTAACCTCCCTAGATGTGGACGGAAAAGAAAAATTGACGAGAGATTTCAATGCAAGATTGTGCAGATGGTGGATAAAGAACCTCGACTAACATCCAAACAAGTTCAAGCTGCCCTGCAGTCCGAGGGTACAATAGTGTCAACCCGTACTATCCGTTGACGTCTGAATGAAAAGGGACTGTATGGTAGGATACCCAGGAAGACCCCACTTCTTACCCCGAGACATAAAAATGCCAGGCTGGAGTTTCCCAAAATTACCTGAGAAAGCCTAAAATGTTTTGGAAGAATGTTCTCTGGTCAGATGAGACAAAAGTAGAGCTTTTTGGGAAAAAGCATCAACATAGAGTGTACAGGAAAAAAAAAGAGGCATTCAAAGAAAAGAACACGGTCCCTACAGTCAAACATGGCGGAGGTTCCCTGATGTTTTGGGGTTGCTTTGCTGCCTCTGGCACTGGACTGCTTGACCGTGTGCATGGCATTATGAAGTCTGAAGACTACCAACAAACTTTGCAGCATAATGTAGGGCCCAGTGTGAGAAAGCTGGGTCTCCCTCAGAGGTCATGGGTCTTCCAGCAGGACAATGACCCAAAACACACTTCCAAAAGCACTATAAAATGGTTTTAGAGAAAGCACTGGAGACTTCTAAGGTGGCCAGCAATGAGTCCAGACCTAAATCCCATAGAACACCTGTGGAGAGATCTCAAAATGGCAGTTTGGAGAAGGCACCCTTCAAATATCAGGGACCTGGAGCAGTTTGCCAAAGAAGAATTGTCTACAATTCCAGCAGAGCATTGTAAGAAACTCATTGATGGTTACCGGAAGCAGTTGTTCGCAGTTATTTTGGCTAAAGGTTGTGCAACCAAGTATTAAGCTGAGGGTGCCAATACTTTTGTCTGGCCCTTTTTTGGAGTTTTGTGTGAAATGATCAATGATTTGATTTTTGCTTCATTCTCTTTTGTGTTTTTTCCTTGCAAGCAAATTTAATGAAGAGAATAATACCAAAGAATTTGTGATTGCAATCATTTTCAGGAAGAAACTGAATATTATCTGACAGAATTGCAGGGGTGCCAATACTTTTGGCCAGCACTGTATGCTGGAGGTTATCTTTTTTAAAGGGTGTGATTTTTTGGGAATGACGTAGAGATGGGAGGGAAGTCATTCCCCATACCTCCACCTCAGGATGTGGCTGAGCAAGCTTTAAATGTTCAGTCCTGTTTTTTTTCTCTGTGTTGTGTTTGGAGAGGCAAGGTCTCCAGACTGGACAGCCATAGCTCAGGAAGGAGCTGGAGGCTGGACATAACTTGTGTGGGTGAACTGCACACACACATATGGACTGTGCTATTGTTTACCTTTTGTTTTGTTGTTTTGCCAGTAAGGCCGTGTTTATTTTTGCTGGGGCTGCAGGGCTTTATGCCATATAATAAAACCTGCAGAGAAAACCCGATTCCTGAGTCTACTTCCGGAAGCAGCGAGCGACCTACCACAATATATATAATGTATTTTTTCATATGTATTTTCCTTACTTGGCTAGGTGATTCCCCATGCACTGACCCTGCCCTATACAGTATATACATACTTATTCATTTTTGGAGGGGTTTCCCACACCAGCTCACCCATCAATTTTAATGTTTGTCTGTATTTTGGGATTGTCTGTTCCCATTGTTCTTAAATATGTGTTTAATAAATGCTAAATATTTGTTCATATTGATTCGAGTGTTCTTTTGATCTGACATATTTTCTCTTTGGTTGGAATATATAAGAGAAGTACAGATTGTGATAGACAATCAGGCGAAGAGCTGCAGGGATGCCAAAAAAAAACAAAAAACATAAAAACGAGACAAGTGCTTCTTTAATATTGTAAGATAATAAAATTGGTAGACTTCCGTTTTCAACTGTGGCCTATACAGGAATGGAGATAAAAGAAAAAAATAGATAATTTTATCCCTGGATTTTTACACTGCTTTGTGTTCAGAGAAAGTGGCAATGAGTATAATTTCACCTCAAAAGGACAAAGTGCTGGATTTATGCCCTATACCACATGTCTGCTACAACGGCTATTCTTCTGCTTCTTTTCCTACCAAAAGAGGTACTTATCAAGGGTGCCCGATATCTCCACCACTATTTCTCCTCGAAATTGAGCCGCTGGCAATCCACCTCCGCCTGAACTCAGGCATTCAAGGCATAGAAATTACTTCGATTTCTCACAAGCTGTTTTTGTCTGCATACGATATCTTGCTTCTCCAAACCGCCCCACAGACGTCTCTGCCTGCTCTGCTCCAACCCCTTCAGATGTTCGAACAAATCTCTGGCCTACAGATCAACCAAACAAAATCGTATGCTATGAAAATTTCCCTCTCAGCCACCACAATTTCACAACTTAAGCAAGTCTTCACCTTTCAATGGACCACAAACCACCTAGACTATTTAGGCATGAAATTAATGGCTAATATAGAATCCCTCTTTCCCGCAAACTACCCCCAAATGCTCCGTAAACTACGCTTGCTACTCCAAACGTGGGAGAAGTTGCAACTCTATTGTTTGGGCCATATACAAGCACTTATATGACTCTACTCCCTAAATTACTCCACCTATTCTGAGTTTTAAAAGTCCCTGTCCCATCCCACTATCTCAAGATTACCCTATCCCTAGTCAACACCTTTGTCTGAAAGGGCGGCCTTCCCAGAGTCAACAGAGCAACATTATTTTGTCACCACCTGAAAGGGGGTCTAGGAGTCCCCAATCTATCCAAATACTACCAAGTTGCCCAAATAGCCAAATTAACTCTATATCATGCCTCCTCTGAACCACACCTATGGCTCTCCTTGGAAGCTCCTATGTGCCATCCGCAGACCCTTGACACTTTGTAATTGCTCCTCCCAGCCCATCGTAAACAAATCTCAAACCCCATTATATCACCCTCACTCAAAATATAGGACTCCCTGAAATATTTCCCGAATATAATCTCCCCCTTTTTGCCTCTAGCTCTCCCCTATGGGTTAACCTGCAATTTCTTCTAGGCAACGAGTCCCTTTTGACTTTTCAATCATGGATTGGAGCAGGAATTACTAGATTCCACTACCTATTTAACGTTAATGGCATTATTCCTTTCCCAGTCCTTTAAGAAAAATACAACCTCACCATAGAGAAATATTTTGTTATATGCAACTTTTTACACTTTATTTTCACACAGCTAAAGAACTCTGCCATATATGTTCACGCCATTCGAGTTAAGGTGCCGTCAAAACCCATCCGCTCACTTTTTTACTCTCACATAAATTACATCATGCATAGACGCAGTTTAATTTACACATTCCCGCTGGGAATGTGACATTGGATCCACCTTAACTGACTCAGAATGATCTCACATTTGGTCCTCCTCTACTGAAGGGATATTAAAGAGGTTGTCCGGTCAAACCCGATAAGTCTGTAGTCACTCTTTGTGCGCTGTTAGGATTTGACGGTTTCAGGGCCGGGACCGGAGAGTATGTTTGAGTTATACATACCCCAGGCCAGTGCGCGCGGCCTCACTCCATACATTTGTATTGAGCCTAGGCCGCACTCCATCTAGAGACGTGGCCATATAGTGGGTGTGGTCAACTAGAGGGCGTGACCGACTAGAGGGCGCAGGTTCTCTCCATACAAGTGTATGGAGAGCGAGGCCGCACATATAGCACGTACATACCCACTGATCCCAGCTCAGAAACCAGCGAATCCCCATAGTGCACAGTGTGTGCACTGGGGGGATTCATAAGTCTGCAGTCACACAGAGTGACAGCAGACTTATCGGACCTTTATGCTGGAAACAAATTACAAGGTGTTGACTAGATGGTATCTGACCCCAGCTAGAGTGGCCAAAGCAGTTCCTGGATACTCTCCCAACTGTTTTAGAGGCTGTAATTTCCACCAATGACATGTACCACATATGGTGGTTGACGCGTCCCCTGGGCCGTGGGGTACTCGGTAGCCTGGCCGGTCCTGTATTGGGGTTGTCACGGTGGCAGTGACCCGGTCCGTGGCCCAGGGCGGTCAAATAAAGGAAAAGGGAAAGTCAATTGGGGAAATAAAGATTTGGGGATAATGTTCGTGACGCCACCCTTGGTATGCGGCTATATGGGGCCGCCGCTCCGGTGCAGATCTACTGGGGCTGATGGTGACGCAGCAGAGATAGTGCAGCTCTCCAAGGGCAGAGCTAAGCTCCAGGCCAGTTAATAGTGATTGATGAAGTAGATGTTGCTGGTGTAGTGCAAAGGAGGTGGCGCAGCAATTAGGCAAGGACACAGTGGGGTACAGTCTTCAAATATTTACTCACAATAGTCAAGCTGCTCTAAGTTACAATGGCCAGATTGTAATCGCCCACGTTGTCCTGTGTCCTTCGGGGAAGTGATCCAGCCAACTCTCAGTTAATTTGGGTGCACTTGAACGGGACCCTTTTCTGTGTACTTCTCCAGGACGTCTCCTTCCCTGCGTTGGCTCACGCCCTCCTGCCCTGCGTCTCACACACAGTGTCCCGAGCCAGTGGCCGAGGGCCTTGTTGAGCAACGTCCAGTCAGTCCCCTTGGTCCTATATGGCCACCTTTTCAGCGATTATGTGTGGATTGTGGCTGCGACACATGAAGATACCGCACCTTCGGTTTGCTAGCTGAGCCTTAAAGTACTCCACTAGTTTGGGGCCAGTCCCCTACTGCGGCCTGATCCCTCCACGATCAGCATGAACTCGGGCACACGGGTGGATTCCGCACTTCCCGTGCCTCTAGGATCCTTTCTCTCTCTGGAGCCTTTCCCACTGCTCCGGTGTTCTCTCCTCCTGCTGGGCCCCTCTCACTGGGCCATACTCCTCGCTCTCCACTGAACTCCTGCTCCAAGCACTGGAGCCAGGAAAATGGACCCTTCTGCAGGACTCCTCCTGAGCAGGACTCCCCCTTCTAGATGTTTCTATCTGTCTTTTATACTCTTTCTGTCTGTGCTCCCCTAAACTACTTCCTCCACCCCCCTCCTCTACATAGTTCCACCTTCATGACAGGGACAGGGACTGTGCTCTCCTTCAGGAGCAATCTCGTCCTTCCCTCAGGAGTGGTGTGTGTTGGATGTGAGTGTGTAGGTCCGGGGTAGTGCTCCCTCCTTCCCTGAGAGTGGGGTACTACACCTCTGGCTGAGATACAGTACCTCTGTGGCGACTGGACCCGCAGGGGCGCCACATGGTTATGCCCCATAGTCCGCAAACTCTGGATCAGGATATACTTCCTTTTTCTTTCTGTTACTGACAATAACCTTAAAAAAGACCCCCTGGGAAACCCTACTCAATAAAAGCATCCCCAACATCCCCAAATACTTCCAAGCCCTCATCTCATTTATATTC
This sequence comes from Phyllobates terribilis, assembly GCF_046119375.1. NCBI lineage: Eukaryota > Metazoa > Chordata > Amphibia > Anura > Dendrobatidae > Phyllobates > Phyllobates terribilis. Next base: position 291,025,750 of record NW_027362768.1, on the reverse strand, counting down.
CTAGCGGTTAAGCAAACCATAGCCTCAGCCTGGAAAAAAACAGGTCTAGACCTAACTGAAGTAAAAAGGCATCTCTGATGGTACATGATTAACGAAAAACCATCAGCCATACTCTCAGATAAAGTCCACAAATTTGAGAAAGGTTTGGTTCACCTGGGCGGAATATACAAATTATACCCCGTTCATCACTCCACCACTTCACCTAAAAACTTCGGTCACCTCCGACTCTCGATAAAGTAATTCTTAATCATAAGCCTTGATAAGTTTCCCCATTCAGGCCGCTCTTCCCTTGTCCTCTCCCTTTTCTCCTTTCCACCCCTCTATGTGTTTGTTCCCTCCATAACTCCTTTAATTAAACGCCACAAATTGACTAGACTTGGTCACTTGGTGTATGCCAAAATTACAGAGCTGCTGGTTTTTTTGCAGACTCAGATCAGCACTGACAGTGATTTATGTCACTGTACTGGGCTATTTTTCCCCTTTAACTGGGGCACCTATAGATGCCCTAGTTACAGGGGACAAAAGTGATCATTAAGGAAAAAAAATGATACCCAATTATGCAAAAATAAAATCACGTGCATAAGAAAAATATATATTTTTTTTATTACATACACTAAATAAAAAAGCAAGAATCTACACATTATGTACTGCATCTACATGACTGCAATAACCTGAAAAATTCATCGGACAAGTTATCTCATGTGAAACATGAAACTTTTTAAAAAAAAACAACTTTTTTATATTTGAGTTGCAAAAATAATTATATGAAAAGCTAAAAAGCTAAAATGAAAAATAAATAAATAAAAATTGGACCGTTATAATGGCCCCTCATGATTGGTCATTAAAGAGTTAAACTAGTTTTCATTGAAAGCACAAATCTCAATATGATTATCAGAAATACCTTGTATAAACCTATTTGAATTTCCATTGTATTACACAAAGCAATTATAGCATATGTTTCTTTTTCTAATGTAAAAGATTGCGGGTTTTTTTTTTTTTTTTAAATCAATCACATTTATCGACTACTATCCCCAGTTGTTTCAATTGATCCCGTAGAGACCGACCCAATCATTTTGATCAGTCTGAACAAACCTGGTGACTCATCCTAGTTATCGGTGGAGTCCCCCATGATAAACGCTTCTCACATATTTTGTAAACAGGTGAGAAATCTAATTGGTGGGAAAAACCCTTTTATCTTTTCTTGTAATATTTCAGTACTACCGGAATAAAAAAGGCCCATAGAGTTCATCAAGTTGTTCAGCTTACATGAAGGGACTTTTTACACTATGGCATTATTCTATATCTGGCGTGAAATCACTAAAAATATATTGTACTTCCTCTTAACAGACCGAGTCTCATTTACTTCCTCTTAGCTGACTTTATAAAGCAAGAAACATAAAACAATTTTGATCTACGGTGCAAATTCTAAGGAAAAACATAAGATTTCAAAATGGATATTTGACCTATCAGTTCTTCCATAAAACATGCTTTTAATCACTAAATAAGTGGTGTATTTTGTATCCTTAAGGAAAATATTTTCTTTTTCTAAAAATATAAATATAAATAGATATAACAATATCAGTCAATCTATCTATCTATCTGTTTATCCATTTACTTATCTATGTATTATTGATCTGTATCTACGTATCTGTCTATCTATCTCTATCTTTCTATCTATATCATATATATATATATACAGTATATCCACTTTTCTATCTATATCTATCTATCTATCTATCTATCTATCTATCTCATATCTATCTTTCTATCTATCACATACATATCTATTTATCTATCTCTATCTATCTGTCTATGTATCTATATCTTTCTATCTATATCATATATATATACAGTATATCTATTTTTCTACCTATATCTATCTATCTCATATCTATCTATCTTTCTATCACATATATATCTATTTATCTATATCTATCTGTCTATGTATCTCTATCTTTCTATCTATATCATATATATATATATATATATATATATATATATATACAGTATACCGTACCTATTTTTCTATCTATCTATCTATCTATCTATCTATCTATATCTATCTTTCTATCTATCTCATATCTATCTATCTTTCTATCTATCTGTCTGACTAATTTATATAAAATACTGTAAAATAAAATGTATGTAACATCTGTCTGATCAGTTAAGAAATTCTCATCACAGCAGGCACCTGGATATAAGTAAACTGAGCCAATAAAAGATCTATTTACTTCTATCTGAAAGTTTTGTGAGTTTTTGTGACGTGCAGAGAGAGCTGAGGATGGAGGAAGAAGAAGGAGCTGAACTGTTTAATCGCACATTCGCATATTGTTAACTGTGTGATCCTGTGTTATTTGCCTCCACGTTTGTAAGAGAGAAATAATGATATTGAAAAAATAAAACTAAAATACCAAAACATAAAAATGTTTACTAAAACACACTGAAACAATTTAACAGTATGATTTTTTTCTAAAATTATTCCCTCGAATGAGCTGTTACTTTTAAGACAAATGTGACACATCACAAAAGTGTCAGGTAATCAATTATGACATTTGTATTTTTTCAGAGACTGTTTTTTTAGCCATTATATTTGGCTTTAGAATCACAGACTTTGCACATGTAAAAAATAAAGTAAAAAAAAAAATTACAAATATGCACCTTCCATCATCCGATATTTAACATATCATAGAGGAATTTGGGGGGGAAAGGTGGCTACTAGTTCATATGGATCACAAAGGGGCTGTATAGTAGAAATGTCATTTTCATTGATATATTTAGAATATTGTTTTAACGTTTACTTCTCATTACAACCTATTTTCTAAAATGTCAAGATATACTTGGGGACATATTGAGGACATTTTCATTTTACAGCTGTGACATTTGTCAAAATTCGATATCTGAGTGGACTGACACTTCTTCTTTTGTATCAACAGTGGTTGATTGTTCTTCTGAGCCAGGTAACTAAAGGCCCCGTCACACTAAGCGATGCAGCAGCGATCCCGACAACGATACGACCTGTCAGGGATCGTTGCTGCATCGCTAATACATCGCTGGTGAGCTGTCAAACAGGCAGGCTCACCAGCGATCAGGGGAGCAGCGATATCGTGGAAAGAATCGTTCCACGATGTCCTGCTCCCGGTTACCAGCCTGCTGCAAGCAGGAGCAGGCTGGTAACTATGGTAAACATCGGGTTACTAAGTGCGCGTGTGCCCCTAGTAACCCGATGTTTACCATGGATACCACTCTGTTACGGTGCGCGGGAGGTTACCGTTCACCTTAGCAGAGTCGTATCCATGATAAACATCGGGTTACTAGGGGCACACGCGCACTTAGTAACCCGATGTTTATCATGGATACGACTCTGCTAAGGTGAGCGGTAACCTCCCGCGCACCGTAGCAGAGTGGTATCCATGGTAAACAGCGGGTTACTAAGTGCGCGAGTGCCCCTAGTAACCCGATGTTTACCATGGATACCAGCCTGATCGTTGGTCCCGCTGGTCACACACAGCGATGTGTGCTGGCCAGCGGGAGGCCAACGACCAAAAAATGGTCCAGGACACTTTGCAGCGATCAGCGACCTCACAGCAGGGGCCTGATCGTTGCAAAGTGTCACACATAGCGACATCGCAGGTGAGGTCGCTGGTGAGTCACCAAAACCTTGACTCAGCAGCGATCTCGCTAGCGATCTCGCTATGTGAGACGGGGGCTTAACCTGAATTTGTATGACTTATGCAGCCTTTATTTCAATGAGATGTATAAAGGGGCCTGAAATAAAGGCAAATTTTGGAGAGGAGGATCTGGACAGTTGTTAATTTATTTATTTTTTTGGCGGGGGGGGGGCTGTGGCTGCTGAAGAAACCTTTCAGAAGCACTGTTTTTATGTTTTAATGGGAGATTTCAGCTTCATCCTGAAAATTTTCCAATTTTTTTTCAAAAGTCTGAGAGATCTTCTCATTTTTTCAGAGGTGTTCTTAAGCATAAATAAAGAGTATTCCATCACTAGGAAATTGTTAAGGTACAGTATGTCGTAACTTTAAGAACAGTATGAGGGTTCGACCTGTGGACCCACAAGATCCAGAGAATGACAAGAATGCAATGCTGGTATGTGCCACTACACCAGTGTTGTATCTCTTTCATTCTCAGAACAGTGATGAAATCAGAAGGATATACATACATCTTCATGGGATCTTCAGACACAACGCTTCTGGGGTGAGGTCACAACTACAGCGTGTAACTGCTGCAGCCAATCACGGGGTTCAGTGGTGATGACAATGTAGTCAGCCTATGAATTGACTGCAGTGGTCATGTAACATGGATTGTCAGAGCCTGGGGCATTGTGCCCCTAACCTGTGGACCATTTGACATAATTTTTTAAAAATAAAGTTATACATTGAGTAGAGTGCAACCTTTGTCATTTCATTTGTTGACTTTGCATTCGAGATTAGTTTTTCATCTCTTGCTGCACTCTGCATAGATAGAAATCTTAAATACAAGTTCACTTAATCATATTGAGAGGGGAGCAATATTTTGTGGCCCCATAAAAATTGAGAGCCACTTGGTTATTGGCCCTGTTTTTCTTATTTTTACTTACAGAAAGCCTAGGAGGATAAAAAAACTTAATCCTGGAAAACCCATTTCAGTATTCAATCACTATGTACTTTTCATGATGTGATATGGTTTGTGTACTGAGCTAAAGGTTGGGTGAATATTCTTACTTAGGTTCCCGTTTTTCATAAAGGAATGTAATATCTTCCTGCTCAGATATCCTGCCCACAGCCCTCTAATAATGGCATCAGTATTTGAAGTTAGGTACCAAGTTACTCAGCATAAACAACCATAGTAGTATTTCTGGAGGGAGCAGTCAGATTTTGTGCTTGTTGACAAAAGTTATGAAGTTTGAGATGGTGTAATTTTTGAGATGGAGAACTGTTAGAGATGAGTGTATCAACTTGTGAAGTATTGTGTTTGAGTAAAATATTCTGAAATTCCTCAAGAATTAGAAAACTTTGCAATTTGGTTTGCAAGGATCGCCCATCTTTAATTTTGATTAACCATAAAAAAACTAAATAAAAAAACACTAATATTCAACTCACCGCTCACCTCTCCATCCGCTCCGCTGCTCACTGCCCACTGTCAGGTCCTCTTCTTTCAGCTGTCATTTGTTTAATCTGCTTTTTCTTCACTATAAGTAAGGACTAGGGAGTTACAAAGCATCTTAAGATCACAATGTTGTAATGGCAACACATACTGCATGCCATGAACTTACAATTAGTGTTGAGCCACCCCCGTAGTGTTCGAGTTCGGTTCGGTTCGTCGAACACCCGTGTGTTCGCCGAACTGTTCGTCGAACTGTTCGTCGAACACCTTCGAACACCGTTAAAACCAATGGCAGGCAAACAAAAACACATAGAAACACATAGAAAACACCTTCAAAGGTGTCCAAAAGCTGACAAACTGCTCAGAAGACACAACTAACACATGGAAAAGTGACAAGTACATATAGTCATGCGAAAATAAAAGAGGTGGAGGAGTAAAAGGAGGGGGAGACACAGATATAGGCATGTCATGCCCTTCTAAAATCCAAAAAGTGAGAAGCCGACACGGCCAGTCCGCTCCTGCCCGTGCCACCTCCGTGTCGCCGGGTTTGTGCCAGAGCTGCGGTGAACCCTGATGGCCAGCCCCCCTCTCCCAATACTGGTGCCTGTCCGCTGGTGGGTCGAGCGAGCCCCCCTGTGGTGGAGGCAGCTCTAAGCTTTTTAATTTAAATTGTCTCTCTAATTTGAATGAATACACTTTAAATCCATTTACAAGGATCTATTGGAGGGCAAGTCTCATGCCAGCAGCCGCGTAATTCCAGCTCCAGTAGCGTCCACTAAAGCTGCTGCAGTTAAAAAGCTTTTATAAGGATCGAGCTCGGCTGTCCACCGCAAGGCATCCTACTGCCAGTCCCAGCCCCTATGCCTTGGGGTGCCTCCTGATGCTCTTCACTGAGTATCCCATGGTCCCGAAGCATTTCCTTTGAAAAAATTAAGTGTCTAAACTACAGGTGGTGTAGCTTGCTTAACAGCCGGGATAATCCGCTGACTAGCAGACACTGCTACTAGGCACAAAGTATTTCCTGGGCTAGATGCAGTTAAAAATTTGTAATTAGATACTCTCGTTGGATGCTGAGAAAGCATTCCATAGAGTCTCCTGGCACGCCATATATGATTCTCTTAAAAAGCTTGGGGTAGGGGTCTAGGGGACCCTTTTATAGCCAAAATCACGGCCCTGTATCGCAATACGTCACCTAGGCTGAAGATAAATGGAACTGTAGCACCCTGAGGGCTCGGTTGCTACAGACGTATTGCACCTCACCCAGAGGTGTGATATCTCACTCTCAGGTAAGGATGGAGTGTGGATCAGGACCCGACACCTGCATGCATTACACCACATTGCCGTGGGGCAGGGCGACCAATATGCCCCTGAGATGGGCACGACAGTCCCTGTCCCTGGCTGGAGTGGGGGGAGGGAACACTGAGGAAGGGGAACCCTGTAGTGCAGGAGCAGGGAGGAAGCAGTTCCTGGGTGCATTGAGAAGGGAGTATAAAAGGTGGGCACCATCTTAGTTCAGTGCAGAGAAGTCTGAGCAGAAGTGGCAGGGAGCAGGGGCTCTGCATGAGCTCTGTTCCGGAGGCGGGCCTAGTAACAGAGGCCCAGGCCTGGAAGAGGGAGAAGGAAGGAAGAGGAGCGGAGAAGGCTCCAGGAACGAGGAATGAAGGGATCCCAGGGGTGCGGACGGGCGAGTCGCCACCGCACGCCCGAATCCACCTGCGTGGAGGGGTCAGGCCAAAGGGGGAGACCGGTCCCCGAACTAGTGGAGGCAGGAAACGACCCTCAGCTAGAAACCGGAGGCTCTGACATTTTATGTGGCGCAGCCCCTCGCTACACCCGCTAGGAAGGCACCACATAGGGTCAGGGAAACTGGCGCCAAGTTTACCAAGAGGAGGCCCGAGGCAGCCGGACAGAAGTGTTGGTAAGAAAGGCCAGACAAAGGACACACAAAGGGGGTCCTGTGAAGTGCTCCAAAGTTATCTGGGAGTTGTCTGAGCCCCTCACCTGGTGAGCACAGTACGACGTGGGCAGCCGTTACCTGCAGACGTGGTCTGGATAATAAGAACTGTGAGTAAAGGCCCTGGACTGCATCACTGACTCCGTGTCGTTACTGCTGCTGCCCTGCACCATCACCCCCATCCTCCGCATACACTGCCCTGAGGCTATACTCCTCCCGTGGGGAGTTATGCTACGCTCTGCTGCACCCACAACACCAGCCTCAGCGGTCTGCCCTGTAGCGGCGGTTCACTCTGACCGCAATCCACGGGTGGCGTAGTCGGACATTTAAACATCAAAACCACATAAATAGTTCCGCCACTGGTTTGACCGCCCTGAGCCACGGAACCGGGTCGCCGCCACGAAGACTACAACCACCAGTATCCACCAAAAAGGGTCCGGCTCCGGGTGTCCCAAGGCCCAGGGGGTGCGTCAGAACATTTTCATCACCTTTCACAATCACCAATGGGACAAGGCAGGGATGTCCTCTGTCCCCTCTCTTATACATCCTAGTGACGGAGCACCTGCTCTCATCAATTCGCCATAACCCCAATATTAGGTGGATTGAGGTGGGAGGCACCGAGTACAAGTGCTCTCTATTTGCTGATGATGTCCTAGTATATATCACTCAATCACATATATCCATCCATGCTGTTATGGCTGAAATAGATCACTTTGTTACATGGTAAAATTTTAAAATCAATGCAGCGAAGTCTGAGGCCCTCGATGTCTCCCTCCCCAAATCCATATAGGATTCCATCCTGTCCAACTTTCCCTTTGCCTGGCCCTCACAGGGTATCAAATACTTAGGAATTCCTATTCATAGAGACCTCTCCCATCTATGTTATCTTAATTTTGGGCCCTTTATTGAACAATTCCATACAGACCACGGTTGGCAAGTTAGAACTGTAAGATTCACTACGTGAACCGCTGGTGTTTTGTGGAAAAGCACATGTACACTGTGTTCCAAATTATTATGCAAAAAGTGTTTAGGAGTGATAAGGGAAGAATTTGTTTGTTTGTCAGTTAAACTCATTGATGGTGATGTGTGTCAGGGCTCTTTATATCACTGTAAGCAATTGCAGACACCTGTGCTAATTAGTTTGGCAGGTGTGTCCAATGAAAGGCAAGACTACTTAAGAAGGCTCTCTCACATTATTAAGCAGCCTACATTTTCTGCCAAAATGGGAAAGAAAAAGGATGTGTCGGCTGCTGAGAAGCAACAAATTGTGGAGTGTTTAGGTCAAGGCATGACTACAATCAACATTGTGCGATGATCAGGATGAAGTGTCTTGGCAATCAAGAAGTATGTAGCTGATTCACAGTACACACGTGTGCGTGCTGATAAGGGCAAATTGAGGACTCTTTCCTACAGGCAATTACGTCAGGTTGAAAGAGCAGCGGCAAAAAAGCCTTGTCATAGCAGCAGACAAGTTTTTGAAGCTGCTTGTGCCTCCAACGTCCCCCGAACAACAAGATGCAGGGTCCTTCAGAGGTTTGCAGCTGTGCATACGCCATCCTGTCGACCTCCTCTATCCACTTCACACAAGCAGAAACGGCTCCAGTGGGCCAAACATTACATGAAGACTGATTTCAAAACTGTTTTGTTCACGGATGAGTGCCGTGCAGCGCTCGATGGTCCAGATGGATGGAGTGGAGGATGGCTGGTTGATGGACACCCCACGCAAACACGGCTACAGCGCCAACAAGGAGGAGGTGGAGTAATGTTTTGGGCTGGAATCATGGGGAGAGAGATTGTCGGCCCCTTTAGGATCCCTGAAGGCGCTAAAGATGAACTCCATAATGTATGTGGATTTTCTCAAACAGCACTTCCTGCCATGGTTCAAGAAGAAGAACCGTGTATTTCACAGCAAGATCATTTTTCTGCATGATAATGCACCATCTCATGCTGCACATAAAACATCTGCATCTCTGGCTGATATGGGCATAAAAGGGGACAAACTTATGGTGTGACCCCCATGCTCCCCTGACCTCTACCCCATTCAGAACCTTTGGAGCATCATTAAAAGGAGTGTCTATGATGGCGGGAGGCAGTTCACATCTAAGCAACAGCTCTGGGAGGGTATTCTGTCCTCATGCAAAACAATTGAAGCAGAAACCATCCAAAACCTGACAAATTCAATGGACGAGAGAGTTCAGAAGCTCCTTTCGAACAAGGGGTCCTATGTGAAAATGTAACATCACCTAGAATAAAGTTTTGAGTTGAAAACTGTTTGATTTCAGTTTCTAACAACCTGCTAATGCTTATAATTTCAAAAATGACCATTTTTTTGGTCTTTATTAAAATGAAAAGGTTGATCGAAAAGTTTGGGGGATCTAAGAGTGTGGCAACCCAGTAGTCATGATTACTTCGAATTCTGACAATATGAGGGTCATGCTGCAGGTAGTGCAGCAAGAAGGCACTTATGTGTCTTGCGCATCTCGGAGCCCCAAAATTATTTTCCGGGCTAGATGCAGCTAAAAATTATTTTTAATTTTAAATCTGGTGGAGCTTATTATAGATGGCCTAATAGGATCAGTGCTGCACACTGCTACAAAGCCCAAATTATTTTCCAGTCAAGATACAGATAAACATGATTAGTAATTTGAAAGCTTAAAATGTTTGGTAGGGTGATTTTAACCAATCATCAAGCTTTTACTCTCCCCAGGATGACACAGGGGTAGAAAAGTCGTTTCGGATCCATGATTTGTTCATCTTTATGAACGTGAGTCTGTCTACATTATCAGTGGAGAGCCGCGTGCGCTTATCTGTCAGCACACCACCAGCAGCGCTGAACACATGTTCAGACAGAACGCTGGCTGCGGGGCATGACAAGATCTCCAAGGCGTAAGTGGCTAGCTCCGGCCATTTATCCAGATTGGAAGCCCAAAAAGAGCAAGGGTCCAGTGACACAGTCGTGGCTTCAATGTTTACTTGGAGATACTCCTGTACCATCGTCTCTAGGCGTTGACTATGTGTCAGACTTCTTGTCTCCTGTGGCCTTGCAAAGGATGGGCTAAAAAAGTGGTGAAATGATTCCGCAAAATTGATGTTACCAGCAGATACTGTGGTTCTGTTACGGTTTGAGTGCTGAACACTTGACGGTCCCACGGTTGGCAAGTTGGAACTGTGAGATTCACTACGTGCACCACTGGTATTTTGTGGAAAAGCACATGTAAGATTCTGCAACAGTCTCTGCTGATACTCCTGCATGCGTGCATCCCTTTCTATGGCAGGAATAATTTCTGCAAATTTACTTTTGTACCGGGGATCTAACAGTGTGGCAACCCAGTAGTGAGGATTATTTCTAATTCTCACAATTCGAGGGTCATGTTGCAGGTAGTGCAGCAAGAAGGCACTCATGTGTGTTGCGCATCCAGGAGCACCAAGTCCCTGTTGTGTTGGTGGCGAGGTAACAATCATGCTTCCTTCCTCTGTCCTCTCCCCCCAACCTCGCACAACAGAAATGTGATCAAGGTCTCCCTCATCTGATGAGTCTTCCATCAGTTCGTCCTCCACTTCTTCCTGGGCTCCTGCACCTTCCTCACTAGTTTGGCTGCTACCATGCGCCCTGGTAAAACCATCTCCCCCACCCTCACATGCCTGCCGCCTTGGTGCTGCCGACCTTCTGGACCTTGCAGATATTAGCCCTTCCGCATACAACTCCTCCTCCTCTACTTCCTCCACCTCCTCTTGTGCCACCACCTGACTCCGAATTCTGTTTAACATGTGCTCCAGCATGTAAATCACCGGAATAGTCATGCTGATAATGGCATCGTCAGCACTAAACATCTTCGTCGCCATTTCAAAACTGTGCAGAAGGGTGCATAGGTCCCTGATCTGAGACCACTCCTCCAGCGTGATTTGCCCCACCTCTGAATCTCGTTGGCCCAGGCTATACGTCAGAACGTATTGCACCAGGGCTTGTCGGTGCTGCCGCAGTCGCTGCAACATGTGCAGAGTTGAATTCCACCGGGTAGGCACATCGCATTTTAGCCGGTGAAGTGGCAGGCCCAACGACTTCTGTAGAGATGTAAGTCGCTGAGCTGCGGGATGCGAACGGCGGAAGTGAGCACACAGCGACCGTGCCCTCTGCAGAAGGCCATCTAGTCTGGGATAGTGGGCTAAAAATTGCTGGACAACCAGGTTCAACACGTGAGCCATACAAGGCACGTGTGTGACATTGCCCCGGCGAAGGGCCGCACCCAGGTTTGCAGCATTGTCGCACACGGCCTTCCCTGGTTTCAGGTCCAGTGGAGACAACCATTCATGAAATTGGTTCTCCAGAGCTGACCACAACTCCTCAGCTGTGTGACTCACATTTCCCAGACATTTCAAAGTAAAAACCGCCTGATGACATTGAGCCCTACTGCCAGCATAGTAAGGAGGTGTGCAGGATCCCTTCTGCGCAGTTAGAAAGCTTGTGGCATGACCAGACAGGCTTTGGGTGCAGGTGGAAGACCGAGAGGAGGTTGAGGAGGCAGAAGCAGTGGAGGAACTTTGACATAAAGAGGATTGACGCACAACTCGTGGGGACGGCAAGACTTGGACAGCAGCCCCTTGTCCTGCTGTCACCATAGTTACCCAGTGCCCAGTCAGCGACATGTAACGCCCCTGTCCATGCCTACTCGTCCAAGTGTCTGTGGTGAAATGCACCCTGTCACACACAGAGTTTCTCAAAGAAGCGGTGATGTTGTGTGCGACATGCTGGTGGAGCGCAGGCACACCTTTCTTTGAGAAGTAGTGCCGACTGGGCATCTGGTACTGGGGCACTGCGACGGACATAAGGTCTCGAAAATCCTCTGTGTCCACCAGGCGGAAAGGCAGCATTTCTGTAGCCAAGAGCTTGCAGATGGTGAAATTCAACCTCTTAGCTTTCTCATGGCTAGGAGGAAATGGTCTTTTACTTGTCCACATCTGAGGGACCGAGGGCTGGCTATTGTGCTTAGACGGGGTTGATAAGGGTGTCCCCGGCAAACTGCCGGTCTGTGAGGAAGATGCAGGCGGACATGTTAGGTTGCCTTGATCCAAAGGTGGTGCTATCGATGTCGGACAGCGCTCAACACCAGCTGGTGTTACCACCTCCAAAGAAAATGATGACCTGCCAATCACGCTGGCTGTTGCGGGTAAAGAGGTGGCTGGTCTGCGCCCCAAAACAGGTGTGACTGCTGTCCCCCCAGTCACAGAGGATGAAGAGGCCACGGATGCACAAGATATGGCAGACGGTGGTTGGCCCGGCCGGCTAGGCCGCATTGTAGCACACTGAGCTTCCCACTGCAACTTATGCTTCATGTCCATGAGCCGGTTCATGCATGAAGTACTCAAACTATGTATTTTTTGGCCTCTACTTAGCTTTTGCTGACAAATGTTACAGATAACACGAGTTGGGTCATCTTTATCGATCTGAAAAAATGCCCAGGCTATGCAAGGCTTAGCACCCATGCGACCTGAAGAGCCACCACGACTTGTGGTGAGAGGCAGAGTTGTGTTTGAGGATGCAGTTGTTGACGTGCTTCCAGTACTACGTCTCTGTCCAGGAAGGCGCAACCTGACCTCGTCGTCACTAGCATCTTCCTCCACCTCCTCTGCTGACCTCATCTCTTGGCTGACTGTGGGTTGACAGTAAGTGGGATCTCCGACCTCATCATCATCACCCTGTGCGTTATCACACCCGTCGTCCTCAGAGCCAACCTGTTCCTGCCCTGACAAAAAACTAAAGTTGTCGCTCCAATCAGGTATTTGAGTCTTATCATCATCTTCCTCATTGTCTCCACCAACAGGAGTTACAGTTTGGGAATGAGGGTCTACATTATGGTCAGAACCTTCTGCGTCTGGTCCTGGATCCGACTCATAAAGATTCTGGGCATCAGTGCAGATCATTTCCTCGTCTGGATTCACAGAAGCACTGGAGTCGACCTCTGATTCCCAGGCTATAGTATGAGTAAACAGCTCTGCAGACTCAACCATCTGTTCTACCTCATACTCAGACGGGCAGCTGGAGATTTGGGAGCTGTGAGGAAGCAAGTGCGATTTGGGTGACACCTTTGAGGACTGGAGTATTTGTGATGTTGAAGTTGATGTGGAGGAGAGACCACTTAAAGGAGCACTTGATATCCGTTGAAGCACCTGCTGTTTTTGTGCCTCATCTGGAATTTGTAGCGATTCGCGTGGCCGTAAGAAAGGGATCTTATCACATTGTCCGCTAAAAGAAGTAGACATTTTAGTTTGGCTGGAAGATGGTCTTTCTTCTGCAGATGTTACTGTTGCTTTAACACCTACCCCACGGACACAACCTTTTTTCCCCTTCCCAACACGCCTATTCCCCTTTCCACCAGCAGCAGGCCTTTTTCCACTCATTTTGGTGGTTAACTAATTCACAACTCTGGAGTTGTTTGCACAAAAAAACAATGGATGGTAACTGAGCAGAGCTGAGTGGCCAAACTGTGGTATTAGGCCAAAACTATTGGCTGGGTTAGATGCAGAAAAAAATTATTTTGAATTTGCAACCTGATGGAGGTCAGTAGAGATGGACTAATAGAGAAAGTCCGACACACTACTAGAAGGCCAAATATTTTTTCAGAGGTAGATGCAGAAAAAAATATATTCAGTTTGCAACCTGATGGAGGTCAGTATAAATGGACTAATACAACAAGTCCCACACACAGCTAGAAGCCCAAATATTTTTTCAGAGGTACTGTAGATGCAGATAAAAATTAGTTTTAATTTGCAACCTGATGGAGGTCAGTATAGATGGACTAATAGAGAAAGTCCGACACACTACTAGAAGGCCAAATATTTTTTCAGAGGTAGATGCAGAAAAAAATATATTCAGTTTGCAACCTGATGGAGGTCAGTATAGATGGATTAATAGAACAATACCCACACACAGCTAGAAGCCCAATATTTTTTCAGAGGTAGATGCAGAAAAAACTATATTCAGTTTGCAACCTGATGGAGGTCAGTATAGATGGACTAATAGAACAAGTCCCACACACTGCTAGAAGCCCAAATATTTTTTCAGAGGTACTGTAGATGCAGATAAAAATTAGTTTTAATTTGCAACCTGATGGAGGTCAGTATAGATGGACTAATAGAGAAAGTCCGACACACTACTAGAAGGCCAAATATTTTTTCAGAGGTAGATGCAGAAAAAAATATATTCAGTTTGCAACCTGATGGAGGTCAGTATAGATGGATTAATAGAACAAGACCCACACACAGCTAGAAGCCCAATATTTTTTCAGAGGTAGATGCAGAAAAAAATATATTCAGTTTGCAACCTGATGGAGGTCAGTATAGATGGACTAATAGAACAAGTCCCACACACTGCTAGAAGCCCAAATATTTTTTCAGAGGTACTGTAGATGCAGATAAAAATTAGTTTTAATTTGCAACCTGATGGAGGTCAGTATAGATGGACTAATAGAGAAAGTCCGACACACTACTAGAAGGCCAAATATTTTTTCAGAGGTAGATGCAGAAAAAAATATATTCAGTTTGCAACCTGATGGAGGTCAGTATAGATGGATTAATAGAACAAGACCCACACACAGCTAGAAGCCCAATATTTTTTCAGAGGTAGATGCAGAAAAAAATATATTCAGTTTGCAACCTGATGGAGGTCAGTATAGATGGACTAATAGAACAAGTCCCACACACTGCTAGAAGCCCAAATATTTTTTCAGAGGTACTGTAGATGCAGATAAAAATTAGTTTTAATTTGCAACCTGATGGAGGTCAGTATAGATGGACTAATAGAGAAAGTCCGACACACTACTAGAAGGCCAAATATTTTTTCAGAGCTAGATGCAGAAAAAAATTATATTCTGTTTGCAACATGATGGAGGTCAGTGTAGATGGACTAATAGAGAAAGTCCGACACACTACTAGAAGCCCAAATATTTTTTCAGAGGTACTGTAGATGCAGATAAAAATTAGTTTTAATTTGCAACCTGATGGAGGTCAGTATAGATGGACTAATAGAGAAAGTCCGACACACTACTAGAAGGCCAAATATTTTTTCAGAGGTAGATGCAGAAAAAAATATATTCAGTTTGCAACCTGATGGAGGTCAGTATAGATGGACTAATAGAACAAGTCCCACACACTGCTAGAAGCCCAAATATTTTTTCAGAGGTACTGTAGATGCAGATAAAAATTAGTTTTAATTTGCAACCTGATGGAGGTCAGTATAGATGGACTAATAGAGAAAGTCCGACACACTACTAGAAGGCCAAATATTTTTTCAGAGGTAGATGCAGAAAAAAATATATTCAGTTTGCAACCTGATGGAGGTCCGTATAGATGGACTAATACAACAAGTCCCGCACACAGCTAGAAGCCCAAATATTTTTTCAGAGGTACTGTAGATGCAGATAAAAATTATTTTTAATTTGCAAACTGATGGAGGTCAGTATAGATGGACTAATAGAGAAAGTCCGACACACTACTAGAAGGCCAAATATTTTTTCAGAGGTAGATGCAGAAAAAAATTATATTCAGTTTGCAACCTGATGGAGGTCAGTGTAGATGGATTAATAGAACAAGACCCACACACAGCTAGAAGCCCAATATTTTTTCAGAGGTAGATGCAGAAAAAAATATATTCAGTTTGCAACCTAATGGAGGTCAGTATAGATGGACTAATAGAACAAGTCCCACACACTGCTAGAAGCCCAAATATTTTTTTCAGAGGTACTGTAGATGCAGATAAAAATTAGTTTTAATTTGCAACCTGATGGAGGTCAGTATAGATGGACTAATAGAATGATGCTATGCCCAAAAGATTTTACTTCACTAGGTGCAGTAAAAAAATTGGTATTCTATACACAGGTGGTATATCTTGCAACACAGATAGGCTACTCCACTGACTAACACACTCTGCAATAGGCCAAAAAGGATTAGCTTTGCTAGATTCAGCCAAATGCTGTGATAAAAACTTGCACAGCACTGGCGCAGACCTGCCTGGCAAAAAGTGATAGGAACTCATGTAACCTAGTCCTGAAAAGGACTCCAATTACAATTAGTCTTTACTCCCACAACCTATCTATTTAAGAGCACAGACCTCCCTGATAAAAGTCGTAGGAAATGCTGTAACCTAGTCCTTAAAAGGACTGCAATCACAACTATTCCCTACTCCCAAGCTATCTGTATATTTGTGTGAAAATTGGCTTGAAATTAACAAGGTATAGCGCACACAGCAACAGCGGTGCCGTCTAACACGCAGCTGCAGCAGTGAGAAAATGGTGGCGACGGGGAAAATGGCTTGGTCTTATAGGGCAAGGACATGTGACATACACTGCCAATGACACATGCCCTTGCTTGTGTGAAAAAAAGCACTTCGCTCCGTGTGTGCGCTGCTGATAGGCTGACAGATTGCACCTCCCCACTGTAAATGCGGGAAAGAGAAAAAAAAATGGAGATCTTCATTGTTCCTGCAGAGATCCATCCCCTGCCCCTCCCCCCACCCCGCTGTACACTCAAACTGCGTATTAACATTAATTTTCATCATTACTGAGAAAAAATCCAGTTATGATTTTGGTGCACGAACAGTTATCGAACATAACCTCGAACAGCTGAATTTTTCTCAAATTGTTCGTGTTCGCCGAACGGCTCGAACACCGCCCAAAACAGCTCGAATTTGAGATTGGCGAACAGTTCGAGTAGAACAACGCTCATCTCTACTTACAATGCACAGTAATCCCCGATGCCTGGTAGGGTCTAAAGTGAACATCAGGTAGATATATGGCCATTGACAGCTGAAAGAAGAGGCATTAAGGACCAGACGACAGACAATGAGCAGCAAAGTGGCCAGAGAGTGGTGAGGTGAGTATTAGGGTTATTTTTTATATCTTACATTTATTATTCTTTGGGTTTTGGAACAGGGAATCATTTTTCTGCAAATCGAACTCCCTGGGAAAATCTATACACACTGGCAAATCCAAATTTCAGATGATCTGCTCATCACTAAGAACTACAGTGTACTTCTCTATGGTAATTGACTAAAAAAATCCAGTTTAGTCTGCAGAAATATTACCAACCATCTATTCTCTACTTCTTGTTAAGGTAACAAATGTATGTCTGTCGTGGCCACTTGCAAAAACAGCAAGAACAGACTACACAAGGTTTGTTTGTAGTAGTCTGTTATCAAGTATATAGCACCATTGCACTGCTGCATGGTCGCTGTGCATGTCTTCCTTCCTCCTCTGAGCACGCTGCATTGTGTTTCTGCGGCATGCCTAGTATATGCATGCGCACGCTCACCTCCTCTTAAAGGGACCGTGCATGCATATGGCAAAATGTCCCCAGCTGACAGCTGGTAGGCATTCTGCTAAAGTAATCAACTGCAATGTGTCTCCCAAGTGCCAAAATCTGGAAGAAATATTGTATAAAAGGCATCCTCCCCAATAGGGAGATGCCTGAGTAACCCCTATAGTTATGTTAGATAGTTTGGTGTGCAACTGTATGTTGCCAGGTCTCCTGTCCCTAGTCTGTTAAAGTAATTGCCGTATCCTGTGTCCCGTTAGTCCAGTATAGTTTGGCCATGTTCCTGTGACCGCCTCGGCAGTGTCCGTATCCTGAAACCGCATCGGCGGTACCTGTCTACTACCCAGGGGGCTGAGTGCCCAGACCTGAACCTTGAACCTGTAACAGTGTCCGCGGTATCTGTATCCCATGACCACATCGACGGTATCAGAACTGCTACCCGATACCAGTGTGTCAGAACCTGTCCCAGTGGCCGCCCTGTCTGAACATGTCCCAAGTGGCCATCCTGCCCTGTCTAAATGTTGTTGACTCTTGGGGTCAGCTGCTACTGCCAGACGTGCTCTGGAGTGGTGCCTGGCAGCTATCTGCCGCACAAGCCAGACTTCACCACTAGAGGCTCCAGCAAACACCAAGGTAGCTGCTTAGTTATGCCCCTCCATGGCAAGTCCAATCTGCGGCACAGTGCGTCCACGAACCAGGTGCGTCACCTTGGAGCGTAAAAGTTTGCTCCCATCATGGATAATTTTTTTTAATATTTGAGGATTGTAAATACCCGGTTGGATGCTTTGACCATGGCTGCTTCCTCCGCTCCAGCTCAAACTGCCACAGCTATGAGTGAGTCTGCCCTGCCTACGACCTATGCTCTTGGATTTAAACTCCGCTTATCGTCTCCACCATGATTCAGTGGAGACTCTAAGCAGTGCTGTGGATTCTTGAACCAGTGCATCCTGCACTATGAAATTTTGTCCCATCAGTTCTCAACTGATCGGGTTAAGGTGGGGTTCCTGATGTCCCACCTTGCAGGAGAAGCGTTAGCATGGATTAACCTACTGTGGGAGAGAGGGGATCCTGTGACAATGGACCTGCAGGCCTTCCTGGTGGCCTTCCGAAAGGTCTTCGACAAACATGGTCGTTCTTCCTCCTCTGCATCCTCCCTGCTCAGACTACATCAGAGACAACTGTTCGTCAGCCAGTAAGTCGTACTGTACCACCAAACTGGGATGGCATGACAAAGCTTCGGTAGCTGCCTTCTTCTAAGGATTAACCAGAAGTTTCAAGGACAAGTTGGCGGGACATGACATCCCAAGCTCTCTAGACAAATTAATCTCCCAGGCAATCCGAATTGACCTCCGGTTCAAGAGCGAACCAAAGAGGTTACACGTGTAAGGAGACTGGCACGTCTGTCTCCATCTTTCCAAACACCGCTCTTTCCACAGCCTTCTGAAACAGCCGTCCTGGCCGAACCAATGCAGGTCGATCATATTAGGCTGGCAGAGCGGCAGCCAAAGAGTGGTTGTGCCAAGGGAATGTGCTTAGGCTGCGGTAGAGCAGAGCACTTTGTTCGGGACTGTCCTAAGAGGTCTAAACTCCTAAACCTAGGGCCTGTAGGTGAAGCTTCCCTAGGAGAGAAGAGACTCTTCTTCACTGATTTTGATCATTTCCATGTCCTGTAAAGGAATCCGGCTCAATGTAACAGCTGTTCTTGACCCCGGTTCAGCAGGAAATTTCGTACAACAAGCTGTGGTGGATTAGTATAAAATTCCCATTTGCCGCCTCCAGAATCTATTGAGAGTGTCTTCCATTGAGGGAAAGGACCTTCCTGAAGTCGTTCAAGTTGTCACTGAACATATTGAGCTCCAGATAGGAGCACTCCACTCCGGGAAGATTGCTTTCTATATTCTGGCTGCCATATTTCACCCTTTCTCTTAGGTCTTTCATGGCTCAGATCCCATGAGCCTGTGCTTGATTGGAAGTCTGGTGAGGTGCTTCAATGGGGAAAGTCATGTAACAAGAAATGTCTGGTTTCTGTGCTTCCAGCTAGGTTACAAGTGTTGCTATCTTCTTCGGCAGGCGAAGATTCCAATGGCCAGTTTCCTAAAGACCTTCCACCTGAAGGATGTATCCTGGGTGAGACCAATGTCAAGACCCACCCTGTGAAGGTATCTTCTGGTTCAGGTGGTCGCAGAATGACAATGTCAAGGCGGAGGCATCCTCTGAGTCTCTACTGTCCACCAACCAGGAGGAGGAGTCCCAGTCCATCTTTGTGTCTTTCAAGGGGACAGCTATTCCTGCTCGACTAAGAGATACTCTGCAAATTAAGGTCCCTGTTTCCATATCCTCTCCGTTCTGCGCCAATGATGTCCAGCCGGTGAGAGACGTTCTGGTCAAGAAGAAAGTAGGAGATTTGACTTTCTTCCCAGTGGCTCAGAAAGAATGTGGTCCCAATGAGAGAAATTCAGGAAGAAGAATCTGGCTTCATCTTCTCTGCAAGGAATCATCAGGAGCATAAAGAAGAGGGGTCGTAAAAGGGGGGTACTGTAACGCCATTGCCGGCGCCCCTTCATGGTGTCCCGTTCTGAATCCATGCGGGGATGCCAGCTTACTCACCACCACGGCCCTCCGGCGTGATCCCTGCCCTTGTCTTCCTTCCTCCTCTGTGCACGCCGCACTTCGCTCCGGCAGCGTGCCTAGTACTTGCGTGCGCGTGCTCCCCTGCTCTTAAAGGGGCAGTGGGCGCACATGGCAAAATGTCCCCAGCTGACAGCTGGGAGGCATTCTGCTAAAGTAATCACATGCAAGGTGTCTCCCAGTCAATAGCTGGGAGACATCTTTTATAAAAGGCATCCTCCCCAACAGGGAGGGGCCTGAGGAACCCTTAGGCTGTGTGCCCACTATGCGTTTTTTAAGCGTTTCCGCAGCGGCAAGTCCACTGCAGAAATGCTTAAAAAAACGCTTGGTAGAAGGCCTGCCATGTTCCCCAATTTCCGCTGCGGATTATCATTGCGGAAAAATCCGCAGCACTACCAATAATTTTGCGGAATCTCGGTGTTTTCGTCGCCATTGACTTGCATTGGACCGCATGACATCCGCATCACTGCATCTGCAGATGCGGATACCATGCAGTTCAATGTGCGGATGGTACCCGGGTTTGGAGAAGAGGAGGCTCTCCTCCGGACCCGGGTACCATAGTACCTGTAAAAAAAAGAATAAAATAAAAAATATACATTATACTTACCTTCTGATGGCCCCCGATCTCCATAGCGATGCATCCTGGCTTGCCGGCAGCTCGCGATGGTCTAAAAAGGACCTGCAGTGACGTCATTTAGTCATGTGATGGGTCACGCGACCCCTGACGTCGGCGGTCGCGTGACCCGTCACATGACTAAATGACGTCTTGGCAGGTCCTTTTAGTCCACCGCGAGCTGCCGGCAAGCCAAGATAGATTGCTAAGGACACCGGGAGCCATCAGAAGGTAAGTATAATATTTATTGTTTATTTTTTACCATTCTTTTACGGTCACACTATATAAATCCATGCCAGTTGCATGGATTTATATAGTGTGACCAAGTTGTCAAGCACTTTCCAAGTAATGCTAAAATCGCTTAGAAAGCGCTTGACAACACGCATGCAGAAATGCATGCAAAAACGCTTCACTTCCGCTTGTCCCTGGCAGGAAAAACGCATGTAAAATTGGCATGCATTTTTTCTGCCAGGGAGATTCAGAAACGCTCAGGAAAAATCAGGAGCATTTCTGCATCATGGGCACATAGCCTTATAGTTATGTTAAATAGTTAGGTGTGCAACTGTATGTTGCCAGGTCCCCCGTCCCTAGTCTGTTAAAATAATTCCCATATCCCATGTCCTGTTAGTCCAGAATAGTTTGTACATGTTCCTGTGACCACCTCGGCGGTGTCCGTATCCTGAAAAAGCATTGGCGGTACCTGAGTGCTACCCTGGAGGCTAATTGCCTAGGCTGGCACCTTGAACCTGTAAATGCTTCTGCAGCATCTGTACCCCATGATCGCATCGACAGTATCAGAACTGTTACCCGAGACCAGTGTGTCAGAACCTGTCCCAAAGGCTGTCCTCACGGAACTTGTCCCAAGTGGCCGTCCTGCCCTGTCTAAACGTTGTTAACCCTTGGGGTCAGCTGCTACTACTGGACGAACCCTGGAGTGGTATCTGGCAGCTACCTGTCGCACAAGCCTGACCTCACCATTAGAGGCTCCAGCGAACACCAAGGTAGCTGCTTGGTTACGCCTTTCCAGGGTAAGTCCGGTCCGTGGCACAGTGTGTCCACGAACCAGGTGCGCCGCCTTGGAGCGTAGCAAAGGATATACATACATCTTCATAAGATTTTCAGTCACAACACTTCTGTTTCTGGTCAATCCTTTGTACAGACTGCACGATAAACTAGCACATCCATATATTAGCATATGCAGTATGGAATGAGGATAGGAATAATACTGTTGTACTGTGACAGCAGAAACATCATCAATGAATTGTAAAAATCACAGGTAATAACAGTAATTTCACAGTATTAAATACTAAGAAGATTAGTGAGTGAAGCTGTAATGTATCACTTTATTCAACATGGCTATAATATGATGAAAGGAACAAACAAGACTGAATGAAATAAGGATAGAAAAACTGTAATTAGGTAGCATAAGGGCTGTGCAAAGCACAATTACTGAGGTTGGAAGTTGTCATTATTACACCTTTATTTTGCAATTGCTCCATAATTATACATTAGGGTGTGTTTTCCCTTTTATATGTTACCTTGAATTGTAATGCTGATGAAGTGTGTTCCACTGAACAAAATCATTAAAAGGGTTGTTTCATAAACACAACCTTTATCCATATACCCTACTACTACATATGGATAACAGAGAAGGGGTCCTCATTTAATACACCCATCAATGAGTCAAAAAGAAGAGCCACTGAGTATAATTTGCCTTATAGCTGGCTTGAGGGAATAAAATATTGCATTTATTGCAATTCATGTGAGTGTCTGCATTGTAATAGATTTCCTCTAGTTGCTTCAGTAGAAATTCCTGCCTGGCATAAGCCAAAGAGTATTTGCATCATGCCAAAAGTTCAGGTCTTAAAATGTAAACTTCAAAATTTTATAGATAATAGACATGATTGAATGTTCTGAAATTTACCAGGTCTGAGGAATTTTTGACACAAAATCTATCAACAACTAATCGATTTGTTGCAAATTTGCCATGAAAAGACATGTCTAACACTTTGAGGTCTTCTAGTACTGTATCCAACCCCTTTCAGACTTATTAACACAAACACAGCCATAATAGTGTCAAAGTGCCCCCCCCAAGAAACAAATGGTGACCCAGTAATAACCAACAGTCTATTTAATAATACACCACACTAGCAGACTTATGATTTTAAAATAAAAAAGGTCCAAAAATTGTCCCTCTTTGTCATTTGTGATTATTTAGTGTTTTGTGCAAAACACTGACACAAAATGATAGTGTCGCTGTCAGAGGTAACATCATTCTACTGTGAATGAAAAGAGTAATGAGCCATATATTCTTAAACTTCCTCTCCACTAATACACTTAACAGAAGAAAAGAACGGCAATTGTAACATGCATTCAGTAGCACTAATGCCCGAATGGCAGGTGCCGTTGGTGGTGCTTCTGCACCATCTATCGGCTCCCACATACTTAGCCCTGGTATGAGGATATTTATATTTTACACTAGCCTGTGAATTGCTATTTTTGCTTTACCCATTTTAAACAATACTAACAATTAACTTTTGACAATCTTTACAACCCCACTTTTTAAAATCTTGCCAAAAAAGCAAACTGTGGCAGCAGGCCAAGGAAGAGGTGTGGCATGTATGAATGTCAAATCAATTAAGTAAAACAGTTGTGCAAAAACAGACCCTGTCCTGCTCTGCCCTAATTTACATTGAGGTCAGCTGACACAAGGTAAGGTTTTAACACTAGTGACAGGATAGGACCATCCCGATTGGGTACACCTTGTATTGGTGGGATGTCTTTTATACTTTGCTGATCAAAATAGTGTTTACTAAGTACCATATGGTATTTACATGTACTATTACTATTTACATATTTACTTTATATAGGGTATATGCTCATTTTGATTTTCTTCTTGGGTTTATTCGCAGTTAAAGATTCACTCCCATCAAATTTTTGATCCTTTTAATATATTGCCAGTCATCATATTATACAGTACTGTGTATTTACAATTGCTAATTTTTCCTTTCTACCCACTTAACTCTTCTCTGCTCTATGTAGAAACAGGAAGTCTCTTTTCCCTGCAGAAATCATCAAACTCCGGACCCAGCTGTTCCCTCCTCCCCCTGCAATAGACTTTTGCAGTGACTCATGACTTGTGCAGAGAAAATTGATCCCCTGTTACTACAAAGAACTTATAAGGATTCAGCTAGTCAGTTTTTAATGACGTGATGTCATAAACCTAATGGAAAAGAGAAAAATTAACTGGGTAGAAAGGCAAAATGAGCAATAGTAAGTATACAGTGTTATATAATTTGATTATTACAATATACCAAGAGGCTAAAATCTTTGATGGAAGTGCTTCTTTAACCCCTTCAGGACCAATGATGTATAGGTATGTCATAGGTACGATGATGTATAAGTACGTTAAATGCTACTGTCAATCTCTGACAGCGGCATTTAACACGTACTGTCTGGAAGCACGTCACAAGAGCTGCCCATCGGCACCCCTGTCACGTGATCGCAGGGCGCCGATAGGTTGTCATGACAGCCTGGGGCCTGCAGAAAATCCCCCGTGCCTGCCATTGTGAATCTCCTACGAATGCCGGCATTCATAAGGGATCGTGATTTTTGCTACACATACAAGGCTCAAGCCCTGCTATGTGTATCACAGGCGATCGGATGAATCACAGCTTTAAGTCTCCTAAGGGGACTATTGAAGCCAGTAAAAAGTTAAAAAAAGTTTTTAAAAATATAAAAAAAATCAGAAAAGTTCAAATCACATTCCTTTTGCCACATTCAAAATAAAACAATAAAAAAATACACATATTTGGTATCACTGTGTTCAGAAAAGTCTGATCTGTCAAAATATAAAGTAAATGAATCTAATCAGTGAATGGCATAACGAGAGAAAAAAATTTGAAACGCCAGAATTATGTTTTTTTGGCCACAGCAACATTGTAATAAAATGCAATAACAGGCAATCAAAACATTGTATCTATTCCAAAATGGCATCAATAAAAACTTCAGCTCAAGGCTCAAAAAATAAGCCCTTACCCAGCCCCAGATCCCGAAATATAGAGACGCTGTGGGTCTCAGAAAAAGGCGACATAAGTCAATTTTTTTTCTTACAAATTTGGGATTTTTATTTTACTACTTAAATAAATAAGAACCTATACATGTACGGTATCTGCATACTTATAATGATCTGTAGAATCATATTGCCAGGTTAGTTTTAGCATTTAGTGAACATGGTAAATAAAAAACAAAAAACAATTGTAGAATTTTGCTATTTCAGCGCATTTGGAATTTTTTTTACCGTTTTCCAGTACGCTATTGTGAAGCCCAGCTGTGCTTGGTATCACAACTCCTAGAAGGTTGTATTGAAGGATTCCTCCACAAGAGGCCCCCATAACCATTCACACATCTCCACATTCCACCTCAGACCACCAGAGGGAGCCCGTTAGGGGGATATAAAAGGGAAGGTGGAGCCAGGCGGCAGTTAGTCTAAGTGAGAGTCTGGTTTAACAGTGAGTCCAGTACAGCCTGAGAGGAGTTACCTCAGAGGACAAAAGCCTGTTCCAGCTCCTGCAATTGCTCTCCTGCAGTGGAGCTTATCCAGATCAAGACTCGGTGTAGCTCAGTGAGGTGAGATTTAGGTGTGCCGGCGCCATAAGATCGGTGAAGCGCGGCAAGCTGCCGTTAGTGTGAGTAGCCTATTGAGGGTCCGAGTAGGCCGAAGGCAAAGAGTAAAGAGAGTTAGTTCATAGGGGGGCAGAGGAGCTTAACTAACTCACCCTGAAGAAGCAGTTACCGGACACCGGGTCCGAAGCTTGCCGGGATCTCCACGACCCAGTAAGATAAACCGGAATCCCTGGAGAACTACAGGTCCCAGGATCGCTAAAGTGCTGATACGTACCAGAGCCAGGAGACACATAGGCCCCGTAGGTCGGGAGCGTGCACTCCAAGAGAAGGCCCTACCACAAGGTCAGCCAGCGCAGGACAGAAACAAAGTTAGGCCAACTCCAGGCAGGTCAGAAACTTATTATGCAGCAGCAAGAACCAGGAGGCCCAAAACCTGCTCATTGGGGAGGATCCGGACATACACCCTTCACCCTACAGTGCTCCGGGGAGTGCCTGAATTTCCATCAGTAAAAGGTACTGAAGTGACTTTTGTGTCCGTCCCTGTTCTTGCTCCGACTCGGCTGAGTCTCCTTGTCCTGCATCCCCGTTCTTATACTGCCCTGAGGCCCAGCTCCACCTGTGGGGAGCCATACCATCCAGCTGCCTTATCACCGGCCTCAGTGGACTGCGCAGCGCTGGTGAATATCATCAGAAACCATAGGTGGTGTCACGAACTTTTATAAACTTGATATCTATCAACGCCTTTTTAAAGAGTGACCCCAGAGTACGGGCCCGGGAGCCGACCACCGCAACCTCCTTAAGGCTAAAGGCCCGGGTAACCGAGTCATCCCCATCCCCTGGGCTAGTCACTATATGGTAAAATCAATAGTGTCATTAAAAAGTACTACTTGTCCCGCATAAAAAACAACTCATATGGCTATATTGACAGAAAAATAATAAAGTTATGGCTATTGGAAAAAGGGGAGGAAAAAACAAAAATAGAAAATCGCCCTGGGGTGAAGTGGTTAAATGTCTGGATTTTGGGCAACTTTCTTTTCTATTTATGAAAAACAATTATTCCACCCTTCACAAAAAGTATTGCACAAGAAATGAAAAAACTGAACATAGTCGCAAGGAAGCCCATCATCTACTAACACTAATCTCACTTTTTTCCTTAAAAATATTGCCTTGCCTTGCTGCTGCTTTCTACTGCATTAGGAATTAATCAAAAGTGTGTAATTGTAATTCAAATACAGCTAGACAGTTGCCAGATACACCATATCACACTCAGCAATCACACTGAGCCTGGCACAGCTTCTGGCAGTTCCCCATCTTTCATTCCTCCTATCAATTGACTCTCTGTATTATTTCCAAACTACTATTCTCATCTTCTTCAGTGCTACTGTTGTACAACACGTGACTGCCTCGAGTATTTGTAAAATATTTTAGGGCTTTCTCTTCCTATCTCTATTCCTGAGTTGTGACCTCGGAGGTCCTCTCTATAGCCGCTAACACCCTAAAATGATTGCCTAATACATTTCCCTCGGCTTTTACACAGGTTAAAATAATCCCTCCTAATTGACTGCACTATACCATGTGATGCGATAGATAAAAAATATTATGAGGAAGTCTCTGAGGTCATTTAAGCTTTATATGACTGATATAATCTTAAAAAGGAAGGGGGCACTATTTTGGTAATCCTTGTGAAAAAAAGTTTGCCGTGACCTGTGAATTTAATAAAATTTGTCATTAATTTAATTTGCATAGAATTAATTTGCTAATTTGTAAGAGATAATTATTATATTTATCTTCATGTTTTTTTGATCTTTTTGAGGGGAGGATTGTTTCAACCTCCTGAGTCACAACAACTTAAGGCTTTCATTTGGCCCATGAACAAGTTCTGATCATACAAGTCAATCAGCACTCGTTTACTGGACTGTTTACATGGACTGATGAGAACTGATGGGAACAGAGCGAATCTGCTCTGCCTAGTTTTATTCAATGTGAGCAGCCCTAGCTGGATACTGCAGAACAGCTCCTATTCTGTTTAGTAGTAGTTGTTGTGCAGTACCTGCTGCAGTACCTTGTGCTGCAGTACCGGCCACAGCCACTACACATTGAATGTAGCTGTGCAGTACTGGAACTTATAAAAGCTGTTTGGTGGAGTGCAGGACCCCTATCAATCTGCAATCGATGTCCTATCTCAAGGATAGGTCATCATTATCTTCTAACCAGACAACCCTTTCAATATCATTATTCTGTCTCCATACATCATCACGTTGTCGGCAGCACATTCCCTGTTAACACGGGGTAATGAGCTGCCGATAATGCTGATTTTTATGCAAGCATAAATGACATAACGCAATGAATGAGATTGTTGCTTGTAGGTTGGGTAGTCACCTGCAATGTCAAATAATTGGGACCAAGATGATTATCAGATTATGTAAAGTTTTTTTCTGCCTTTCATATAGCATCTGCAATCCTATCTGTAATTACCATTTCATCATGATAATCATTTGTTAAGAAGCTTTGAATTATTCATTTATTAACAATACTATTAAACGATTAGGAAGTAATAAGTTTGAGACCGGGTACTTTAGTTCTAATTTACCTGATTTATAGCTCTGAGTTCCGATATTAATTAGCATTTTATTATTATTTTGTTATCATTCTAAATAGTTGCGTTAGATGAAGAGCCCAGAGATTTTGTAATTTAATGTTTTTAACCATTAGTTTTGAAAAAGGGATTTAAAGGAAAATTTGTAAAGGTGGAGTGATGGCGTTGGAAATACTTTCTTGGTGTACCCTGGGTTCTCTGATACTTATTGATGGACATTTGGACAGTAGGGCTGAGCAAGTTTATACCTTCATGACAGCTGTTTACCCTATACGAGGACATTTTCAGCAGGACAAATCCCCAATGGTTGCATAATCAGGGATTGTTTTCAAGAACTTGAGAGAAAATTTTCTTTGCTTTCCTGACTTTCACAATCAAAAGATCTTAATCTTGTAGAGCAGTGTTCCCCAACTCCAGTACTCAAGAGCCACCAACAGATCATGTTTTCAGGATCTCCTTAGTATGGCTTAGGTGATAATTGCATGTTCTGCACAGGCAATAATTCCAATACCTATGCAATACCAAGGAAATCCCGAAAACATGACCTATCTATTATTATTATTAATACTTATTTATATAGCGCCATTGATTCCATGGTGCTATACATGTGAAGGGGTTTCATACCAAATACAAATATCACTTACAGTAAATGAGCTAACAATGATAGACTGGTACGGAGGGAAGAGGACCCTGCCCTTGCGGGCTTAGACCTATTGGTGGCTCTTGAGGACTGAGTTTGGGGAACACTGTTGTAGTGCATTTCTGGAACGAGGTAGAATAGGCATCTCTGAGCATATCAGTACCTCCAATCTAATTTGTGAGAGGCTATCCTGTCTACAATGGCCAATATTCCTGCAGAAATTTTTTAAAACCTACTACAATTTAGGCCAAGATGAATTGCTGCAGTTCAGAAGGCCAATGGATGTTCAACGCTCTACTACATCAGAGTTTTTAAAGTAGCAATTCAGTCTATATTTTATATGGATGGATCGTGTTGAGTGAGAACTGCAGAGTGGAAGGTCTTGAGTGTGAGACCTTTTTTCTATCATGTAAATAAATGTCCTAATGCGCTTTTTAGCGTTACACCCTACAGCACAGACAGTCATTTGAAAGTATGGTACTTGTATCTCAGAAAGGGCATACATAGCTCTAAAGATGTTACATACCTAGCAGCGGCATACATAGTAACATAGTAACATAGTTTTTAAGGTTGAAGGAAGACTAAGTCCATCTAGTTCAACCCATAGCCTAACATGTTGATCCAGAGGAAGGCAAAAAAAAAAACATGTGGCAAACACTAAGCTCAACATTGGGGAAAAAAATTCCTTCCTGACTCTATACGACAATCAGACTAGTTCCCTGGATCAACGCCCTATCAAGGAATCTAGTATATATAACATGTAATATTATACATTTCAAGAAAGGCATCCATGCCCTTCTTAAATGTTAGTAGTGAATCACGCATTACAACATCATGCGGCAGAGAGCTCCATAGTCTCACTGCTCTTATAGTAAAGAATCTGTGGCGCCCCTGTGGGTTCAGTCGCCACAGAGGTACTGCATCTCACCCAGAGGTGTGGTGTCCCACTCTCAGGTAAGGATAGAGTGCAGCCCGGGACCCTAACACCTGCATCGAACACATTCCACTTCAGAGGGCAGGGCGAGATTGCTCCTAAGGGAGAGCACAGTCCCTTGTCCCTAGCTGAAGGGTGGAACTATGTAGTGGGTGTGGGTGGAGGATGTAGTTCAGGGGAGTACAGGAAAGGAAGTGATATAAAAGAGGGAACCATCTTGGGAAGTCAGTTCAGTCAGTCAGTGGAGTTGAAGGGAGCAGGAGCTCTGCTCAGGAGGAGGGCCTAGCAGAGAGTCCCAAGACTGAGAAGGAGAGAGGAGCAGGAGAGAAGGCTCCAGGAGAAACGAGGGGATCCTAGGGGTACGGGCAGTGCTGGAGGCCACCCGTACGCCCAAATCTACCAGGACGTGAAAGGATCAAGCCGCAGAGGGGACCGGCCCCTAAACTAGTGGAGAACTACAAGGCTCAGCTAGAAACCGGAGGCTTTTAGGGTGCAGTTGCCACAGAGGGTCCAGGGGACTGCAGGTCGCCCGACAAGACCCGAGGCTACCGGATTGGGACACTGATTGTGAGGCACAGGGCAGGAGGGTGAGAGCCAGCGCAGGAAGACGACTGAGAAAGGCACATAGAACGGGGTCCTGTCAGGCACTCTTGAATTACCTGAGGGATTGCTGAACCCCTGCCTGCTGAACGCAGCGCGACGTGGAAGGCTGTAATCTGTACAGTGCAACCTGAGGAACTGAACAACTGTGAGTAAACTCTGAAGACTGCACCCCACTGTCTCTGCGAATTACTGCTGCGCCATCACCCCCTGCACTACACTACCCAGTATCATATACAACATCTATAACAACTCAACACTGCCCTGGAGCTAAGCTCTGACTGTGGAGAGCTGAATCAACTCTGATGCACTAACATCAGCTCCAGAGGTTCTGCACAGCAGCGGCGGCTCCATATAGCCGCATACCACAGGTGGATTCACAAACTTTATACAGTATAGACCAAAAGTTTGGACACACCTTCTCATTTAAAGATTTTTCTGTATTTTCATGACTATGAAAATTGTACATTCACACTGAAGGCATCAAAACTATGAATTAACACATGTGGAATTATATACTTAACAAAAAAGTGTGAAACAACTGAAAATATGTCTTATATTCTAGGTTCTTCAAAGTAGCCACCTTTTGCTTTGATGACTGCTATGCACACTCTTGGCATTCTCTTGATGAGCTTCAAGAGGTAGTCACCGGAAATGGTCTTCCAACAATCTTGAAGGAGTTCCCAGAGATGCTTAGCACTTGTTGGCCCTTTTGCCTTCACTCTGCGGTCCAGCTCACCCCAAACCATCTCGATTGGGTTCAGGTCTGGTGACTGTGGAGGCCAGGTCATCTGACGTAGCACCCTATCACTCTCCTTCTTGGTCAAATAGCCCTTACACAGCCTGTTGTCCTGTTGAAAAATAAATGATGGTCCAACTAAACGCAAACCGGATGGAATAGCATGCCGCTGCAAGATGCTGTGGTAGGCATGCTGGTTCAGTATGCCTTCAATTTTGAATAAATCCTCAACAGTGTCACCAGCAAAGCACCCCCACACCATCACACCTCCTCTTCCATGCTTCATGGTGGGAGCCAGGCATGTAGAGTCCATCCGTTCACCTTTTCTGCATCGCACAAAGACACGGTGGTTGGAACCAAAGATCTCAAATTTGGACTCATCAGACCAAAGCACAGATTTCCACTGGTCTAATGTCCATTCCTTGTGTTCTTTAGCCCAAACAAGTCTCTTCTGCTTGTTGCCTGTCCTTAGCAGTGGTTTCCTAGCAGCTATTTTACCATGAAGGCCTGCTGCACAAAGGGGGTTTTTGAGTCTGTCTTCATCGCACAGTCCCCTATGGTGGCGAACCATGTGTTTTTTACCCTCGTTATATAGATGATCTATTCTTCCTGTGGAAGGGCACAAGTGAGAGTGCACTTAAATTTGTTGATGAGCTCAATTCTAATTTTACAGCAACCATCTCTGAAACTGCCCTCCAATTTTTGGACCTAATGGTACATTTTGATACCATGGGAAAATTGTTTACATCAACTTTTTTCAAACCGGTGGATGTAAACAGTTATCTGAGGTTTAATAGTGGACATCTTCCAAAATGGATCACTAATGTCCCCTATGACCAATATTGGAGGGTCCGAAAAAACTGTACTAGAGATTCTGAATTTCTAGTAGAATCAAAAATACTGAGGAAACGGTTCATACAGAAAGTTTACCCCAAAAGACTGTTAAATGACGCTTTCTCCAGGACAAGAGTCCTGACTCAGGACATTTGTATTGACAGGATAGAATCATCCACTGGTAAAAATAAGGCGGTCTCTGAATTGGCTAAGTGGAGTATGATCATCACGTTCAGTCAATCCAGAGTTACATTTCAAAACATTCTAAATAAATTTTGGTTTATTTTGAAGGGGGATCCAATTTTAGGGCCATGTATACCTAACAAACCAAGAATTATTTATAGAAAGAATAAAAATCTACGAAGTTTAATTGCACCAAGTAATACATCTTTGAAGTCAAAAATGCAGAAATCACATGATAGCTCCCGTTTGGGTTGCCATTCTTGTAACACGCCAAAATGCTTGTGTTGCAAAACCATTCAAAATGGTGCTCAAAAATTTTTTTTTATCACAAACTACAGGTGAAATTTTTACTATTAGACATGATGTGAATTGTCAATTAACACATGTAATCTACCTATTAGAATGTACGTGTAACCTCCAATATGTGGGCCACACGATACAAACTATGCATGCACGCTTAAATAAACATGGACATAATATACGAATAGGTTATCAACTACATAGTGTATCCAAACACTTTAGTATTGTCCATCAAAAAGATCCAAAAGTTATGAGGCTCACTATCATTGATCATGTATCAGATACTGTTCCCGATCGGTTGGCTAGTCTAATTAATAAGGAGAGTTTCTGGATTTTAAAATTAGGCACATTAGCCCCTGAAGGTTTGAATTTGGCCCTTGAGAATGTGGTCAGATCTTATTGCCCATTTTTCGAGCCTATGGGTGATTTCACCCCTCTTTTCCCCTTCCCCATTATCATCATCATATTTCTATTATGTCATATTTGATTATTGCATTTTTAATATTGCATTTTGCGTTTCTTTTTATGTATTTTAATATTTTTTAGTAATATGTATTGCTGTATTTTATTGCTCTTTTGTCTATATTCCCCTAGTTTGTGGATTCATGCGCTAGTATGTGCTGACATGAGAAGTACTTACACACTGGCACATGAAGGGTCTTAGAATCCATGATTAACCAATTAGTTTGGTAACCAATCATTGTTAAACCTTCCCTATAAATGTTTTTCTCTTGTTCTTACCTATGTACACCTGATGAAGATAGTTTGCTATCGAAACGCATTGTGGAGAGGGCTAAATAAATATTTTTTTCAGCCCTAAACATTGTCCCCTTTGATGATCAATTCAGCGCTCCACAGACTGCTTTTTTCTTATTCAACATACCTAGCAGCGGCATACATAGTAACATAATAACATAGTTTTTAAGGTTGAAGGAAGACTAAGTCCATCTAGTTCAACCCATAGCCTAACACGTTGATCCAGAGGAAGGCAAAAAAAAAACATGTGACAAACACTAAGCTCCACATTGGGGAAAAAAATTTCTTCCTGACTCCATACGACAATCAGACTAGTTCCCTGGATCAACGTCCTATCAAGGAATCTAGTATATATAACCTGTAATATTATACTTTTCAAGAAAGGCATCCATGCCCTTCTTAAATTTTAGTAGTGAATCACTCATTACAACATCATGCGGCAGAGAGTTCCATAGTCTCACTGCTCTTACAGTAAAGAATCCGCGTCTGTGATTATGATTAAACCTTCTTTCCTCCAGACGTAGAAGATGCTCCCTTGTCCCCGTCTCTGGCCTCAGAGTAAAAAGATCAGTAGAAAGGTCTTTGTACTGTCCCCTCATATACTTGTTTATAGTAATAAGATCACCCCTAAGCCTTCATTTTTCCAAAGAAAATAACCCCCACAGTCCTACTCATCATTATTGGCACCCATGAAGTTTAAAGGGGTTGTCCACTACTATTAATAATTGGCCAATCTATTTTTATGTTGAAAAGAAGTTTCTTTGTAAATACCTTGCGCTGCTGTTACTACCTGTGAGTGGCGCTATCACTGGCCGCTCACAGGCATCACGTGACCCCCGGCTGCAGCCAGCTCTGACATCCACTGATGTCACGTCAAGTTCCAGATGCAGCCGGGGGTGACTCACTGCTGCGTTCCACGGTGGATGCTGGGCTGTGGGTGGGGTTACCCCGCGCGTCACACACGGCATCCACCGCGTGGAAACTCTCCTCATTCATTGGGAAAGCGCATGGTGGATGCTGGGTGTGACGCGCGGGGAACCCCGCCCACAGCCCAGCATCCACCGCGGGGACTGCGGCACTGATGTCATGCCTCACTTGACGTGATATCAGCGAGGGGTCACGTGATGCCTTTGAGCAGCCAGCCATAGCGCCGCTCACAGGCAGTAACAGCAACGCAAGGTATTTACAAAGATTCTTCTTTTCAAAAATAAATTGGCCAATTATTAATAGTAGTGGACAACCCATGTAAGTACTGTAGTGCGGCGGTGTTCACACTGTGCGATTTAACAGGCAGTAACCCAAGAATGTCCAACTTAAAGTTTTTATTGTAAAAAACTCACACAATGAAGACAGCTTTATCCTCCGGATAGCAGCCAGGTTCTCTGAAATAGTCGGTACAACAAAAAACGTTGCCGTGGGTAACACTCTGAGGTGCGTCAGAAGCTTTTCCTTCTTGGGCTCTGTGTTCACATCACACAGGCCTGTATAGCACAGAGCCTACTGCTCTGCAGCTTGCAAACCAAAGACTGACACACCCAAACCTTTGCTGCAGGTTTTATAAATGGAATCTGTGGCCATGAGCCACTTGTAAGACCCGGCTGGAGGGAGTGACCCGTCCCACTGCCACCTGTAGATTACTTTCAAAATAAAAGCCCATGCTAGGTTTGCTTAAATCCTTGGCCAAATAGTTTGACCCAATCCAAACTTTACTTTTATTTTGCACTGCAACCACAGCTGTTTCTGTGATTGCAATGCACTCCAGTGGGTTCAATATCCCTCTATGCACATAGTCGGGGATACCTACCGTCCCTCGCATATGATCCCCCTCACTGCCTCACAGTACATAATGTGGAATATCTCCTGAAAACCATGAATCAAGTGAACCATTTTTTTGTATAGAGACTCGTATTAAAAACAAAAGAGCAAATGATAAACAATAATTTAAAACAAAAAGCAATGGGAGGGAAAAATAGAAAAATCTGAAGCTTGCTGTGTCTCCTGGTATTGGCACCCTTTACATTAATTTAGTAACACATTTTCACTCGCCTGTGGTAAATTACTGAAGAGATTCACCTATGATTAATTTTTGGTGTCCATGTGACATGAATTAGCCAATGAATGATGACTTCAGTGTTTAAAAAAGTCACATGGCAGGCCCTGTTCCTTTGTCACAATGGTGTAGACAAAGGAGCTGTCTGTGGACATCAGAACTGCTATTATTAGCCAACACAAGACTTCCAAAGGGTATAAAGCCATTTCCAAAGACCTTGGTATCCCAGTTTCAACAGTGCGCAGTGTTATTAAGAAGTTTATCAAGCATGGAACCGCAAAGGTTCTCACTGGACGTGGGAGAAAGAGGAAAATTGACAAGTGACGTCTTTGAAGGTTGGTGCGAATGGTAGGAAAAACACCATATCAAATATCCAAAGCCCTGAAGGCCAACCTAGAACAGTCTGGGGTCATGGTTTCAACAAGTATCATACGCCGTACACTAAAACAAGTATAGCTTTATGGGCGAAGGCCAAGGGAGAAACCATTGCTGAAGAAGAAAAGACAAAAAAAAGGAACCACTGATCTTTGCCAAGGAGTATCTTGACAAACCACAATCCTATTGAGAAAATGGTCTGTGGACAGATGAAACGAAAATAGAGCTTTTTGGCAATGCAAAGCAACAGTTTGTTTACAGATGGGGCAATGAAGCTTAAAAGGAAAAGAACACCTTACCAACAGTTAAGCATGGTGGAGGATCAATAATGCTGTGGAGTTGCATTGCTGCGTATGGTACTGGAGGCCTTGACCGTATCACATGAATCATGAAATTAGAGAGTTATCAAGAGATTTTAGAGCGAAATGTCCTACCCAGTATAAGAAAACTTGGTTTGTGTCAAAGATCATGGGTCCTCCAGCAAGACGATGACCCAAAGCACACATCCAAAAGTACACAGAAATGGTTGAAAAAGAAAAAATGGACATTTTTAAAATGGCCAGCAATGAGTCCTGACCTCAATCCCATTTAAAATTTTTGGGTTGAACTGAAATCTGCCATTGGGAAAAAGAACCCTGCAAATATTCAAGAGCTTGAACAAACTGCAAAGGAAAAGTGGGAGAAAATTCCAGCTGAGAAGTGCAAGAAGCTTATAGATGGCTACAAGAAACATTTGGAGGCTGTCAGCAATGCCAAAGGGTGTGCAACCAAGTATTAATTAGGGGTGCCTTTATTGCTGCACTTGCTGTTTGTTCTGTTTCTTCTTTGAAATTGCAAGATGAAAGTTTAAAAACAATGTTTTATTGTTGTATTACTTTGGCCCACTAATTAAAAAATTCTGATGATATAACTTTGGTACATTTCCATTTATTTCTAAAGATATTGTACAGTCTATGAACAAAATGAAGGAGTGTCAATAATGGTGAGCAGCACTGTAACTCAAGTCCGATGGCCTGGTGCAAAATTTGGACCTGGGCTCCCACTTGCATGTTGGTCAGATGTATGGGCATTCTAGATCCTGTAGAGACATACGTGTTCCCCCCTCATATAATAATGTCCCTGCCCTGGCTCCTTCTTGTAATAATGTCACACATCCTGGGCCCCTACCAGTAATAATGTCCCTCATCCTGGGCCCTATGTTATAACATTTTCCAACATTCTTGACCCATTCCTGGTATTATGTCCACATTCTGGTATAATGTCCCCTATCATGGTATAAGGTCCCCCCATCCTAGTATAATGCCCCTCCTTCTGGTATAATGTCTCCCACCAGGTATAATGCCCCTCCTTCTGGTATAATGTCTCCCACCTGGTATAATGTCCCCCATCCTGGTGTAATGTTTCCGATTCTGGTATAATGCCCCCATCCTGGGCCCCTTCCGTTCTTCTCCAGCACATTTTAAAAAGAAGTAAATGATTATTCTTATCTTCCTTCGCTCCGTCGCCATGCAGAGTCCACTTCTGTAGACGGCAGCTGACTTTGGCATGCCGTCATGCACGGAGCATTACATCACTGCCGTGTGCCACATATCACTGGCAAGCCCATGTCAGGTGCCGGCCTTTGATTGTCTAGCTGTGTGTATTGCAGCACGGGGAACTGGTGGGTCTCTGCACCAAAAGAAATTTTACCTGAAATTGGCGTTGGCAGGCAACCCTCCCGCATGGGCTCAGTCGCAATCACACCCTCTACGATCATGATCGTTGCGCCCCTGATACCTAGTGAATTAGTTATTTCTGTACTTTAAATGGACATGTATGGTGTATTGGTTTTTCCCATAGTGCAGTATGTGGACTTCTCATTACTTATTTTAATACCACACTTAGCTTGGTGATATACAGTTTACCATTATAGCAGGCAAGAGATTCCAGAGCTAATTTAGCAGTTGCTGTACATTGCTTACACTTGCTATAATTCTACAATTTAATCAGGAGTTTGCACAACACTCTTGCTATGAGACTGCATCTGCCATTTGTGAGATACTGTATTTTACATCAGTGCTGCAGCCTATAATATGGTAAGAAAATAAGTAGTTAAAATAATGGCAGCTATATGGGTCCCCTAAACAGACTCTGTACTGACAACTGGCGGGAACGCACACTGCCCTTCCTAATCATGCTTACAGGCGAGAAGGTGATACAGTATGAGAACTATCACTTCATCTAAAAGCAATTTGGTATGACTCACAATCCCTCGGCACTTTTGCATTGCTCTGCGTGGCAAAAAAAGCAGAAATAAGTGACCTGTAGCACCTTAGTTCCGGCTACATTTCTATTACAATATAATAGGCTCCTATCAGGGAAAGTATTAGCTAGTCATATAGAAGGGGAGTGCAGGGCTATACAAACATTGACATTGACAACTGAACTGGTATTTTGAGTTATATTAAAGTAATTGGGATCAAGTTTATAATCATAAACATTAGAATTCATCATCACTCTGTAAGCGCTAAGATGTATGCAAACACTGAGTTAATGAATCTAAACTACATTTCTGCTATATGGAATATAGTTAATAAAAATGAAGGTACTTAGTGAATAAATTGAGCAATTCATGAGAGTCCATCAACCATGGCAAGGTGACCTCTCTCTGGTAGGACCCTACACCTTCCATTTTTTCAAACATGCCTCTCCTGGGCTTAAAACCTTACATTTTAAAGGGCAGCCTTAAGCTGATGGGAGAAGGAGTGCTGAGTAGTGATGAGCGAGCATGTTCGCTACTGCTCGGTGCTCGCCCGAGCACCTCACTGCTCGAGATGCTCGGCGCTCGCCGAGTATTTCCAGGTTGCTTGGGCGGGAACTCGGGTCCCCTCCCTGTATGTTTGGCGCTCTTTAGAGAGCCTATGAACATGCAGGGATTGCCTGCCACTCATTGTAATGCCGCAGCCATAGTGGTTGTGACATTACAGTCATTGGCTGGCCGCACAGCGTCATCAGGTCTATATCAGACCAGGAGCCGTGCTCGTCACAGTCACTCCCGATCAGACAGTGTAGGGAGAGGTGCTGCTGAGCTAGGGAGAGATTTGATTGTGCATTGGGTAGTGTAGGGAGAAAAACCGTACATTACACATATCCATCTTAACAAACAGTCCTTCTGAGGACTAATCCATCTGCAGAGATATCAGGCAGGCAGTGTATAGAGGCAGGCAGGTAGTGTATATAGCAGACTATATAGCAGACTGCAGTGCATATAGCACAAGAGGCTCCATTCCAATTCTGCCTTCTGCTGCTGTTAGATATTTCTATACAAAAGCCCAGGTCTCGGGGGCCAGGGATACTTTTCTTTGGATCTTAATCCTCATTATTTGATTAAAAAGCAATCCAGAGAACACAGTTTTTTCTGCGCCATTTGCTTGTTGGCACTGCAGAATACAGCCAGGTCCTTTCCATATTAAAGGGCTAGAAATCCAGCTATGTAAAACTATGTTTTCTCCGTCAAACGGATCACATATACATTGTCAGAAAATACTGCCATTTCTGGCCTCCATTAAAAATTTCCTTTAGTTGGTCAGTGAAGCAATTTACCGCTTTTTGCTGTTCAAACTACTTACCTACAGGCCAGGTATTTAAAACTCTCTTTTCTCCGTCACACGGATCACATATACGTTGTCAGAAAATACTGCCATTTCTGGCCTCCATTAAAAATTTCCTTTATTGTGCCAGTGAAGCAATTCACCGCAGTTTGCTGTTCAAACTACTTACCTACAGGCCAGGTATTTAAAACTCTGTTTTCTCCATCACACGGATCACTTATAAGTTCGCTCCAAACTCAGTCATTTGTAGTGAGCATGGAAGATTCTGTCCTCCATTTAAAATGGGCAAGGCACGTGGCAAGGGACGGTCAACTGGATGTGATGGTAATGATGCATGCAGAGGCCGAGGACAAGGCCATGGACAAGCCGAAATTGTGCCACAACAAACACCCACATCTTCTCATCTGACCTTCCTCTCCCAATTTCTAGGGGACCGCAGCACACCACTATTGAACCCAGAGCCGTGTCAAATGGTTGTTGGTTGGAAAACGGATAATGCTTCCAGTCACTTAGCCACCACCACCACCACCACCCTGTCTTCCACATGGTCAAGTCTCAGTAGCCATGAGTCTGGACCGCATATTCCTCACCCTGATCCTCCTTCCTCCCACCATGCTGAGTACCCAGACACAACTGATCTCACACTTGGACACTCTGAAGAGCTGTTCACTTTTCCATTTATAGATTCGGGCCTCTGGCCCGGTTCACTTGAAGCAGGGCAAGAGGAGATCACGTGTAGCGATGCCCAAATATTTTAGCAGCCACAATCACACGAAGACGACGGTGGGAAAGTGTCACAAGAGGTGGACGATGATGAGATACAATTGCCAGAAAGTCAAGAGGAGGACCAGGGTGCGGAAGTGGAAGATGAGGTGGTGGATGATATAGTAACTCACCCAATCTGGCAGGAGGACATGCAGAGCGAGGACAGCAGCACACAGGGGGAGGGAGGCAGAGCACCCCAACAGGCAGGAAGAAGCAGTGTGGTGGCCGCAGACAGAAAGCAGGCAACCATTCCCTGTAACACCAACACGAAGGAAGTTGCAGTACAACTGTTAGGTCTTCCCGAGTCTGGTGGTTTTTTAAAGACTCTGCCGATAATCCCAAAAAGGCCATTTACACCACCTGCCAGGTCAGCATCAGCAGGGGTGGCAAAATGACCAGCCTGATCACCACCAGGTTGATCAGGCACATGGCAGCAAAGCACCCGACTTTGTGGGCCGAACCCCAGGGTCCAGGAACAGTGTCTGCGGGTGGCACCATTGCTTCTTCCGCTGTTGTGCATGCAAGCCAATCCTCTGTCCATGGTGCATGCGAAGATGCCTCCTGCCCTGCACCTGTCATTGCACACTCTCAAGTAGCAGCATCAGGAAGCACGTCCATGTCCTTGTCCCAGCGCTGCGTTCAGTTGTCCTTACCCCAGTCCTTGGAACGCAAGCACAAATATGCAGCCAATGCCCCACAGGCCACACTACTAAATTCTCACATTTCACGACTGCTTGCGCTCGAAATGTTGCCCTTTAGGCTCATGGAGACAGAAGCATTCTGCAACCTGATGGCGGTGGCCGTTCCTCGGTACTCGGTCCAGAGTCACCACTATTTCTCCCGGTGTGCTGTCCCTGCATTACACAAGCACATGTCCCAAAACATTAGCTGTGCTCTCAACAATGCAGTTACCGGTAAAGTCCACCTATTCACGGACATGTGGACAAGTGCTTGTGGGCAGGGACGGTACATCTCGCTGATGGCACACTGGGTTAACATAGTGGAAGCCGGGACCCAGTCGGACCTCGGGACGGAGCACATCCTCCCAACTCCAAGGATTGCGGGCCCTAGGTAAATCAGGGTTGCCCCCACGTTCTACAGCTCCTGCACCTCATCCTCCTCAGCCTCCAACTCCTCTTCAGCCTCCATCTCCGAAATGACCACATCAGTCGCAAGCTGGAAGCACTTCAGCACTGCCTCGGCCAAGCAGCAACATGCTGTGCTGAAGTCAATATGCTTAGGTGAAAAAACGCACAATGCTGAAGAGTTGTGGACAGCTCTGAAAGAGCAGGCAGATCTGTGGCTCACACCACTGAACCTACAGCTAGGCATGGTTGTGTGTAACAATGGCCGGAACCTGGTGGCGGCTCTGAGGCGAGGCGAGCTCACACACGTACCATGCCTGGCCCATGTGCTTAACCTCGTGGTTCAGCGGTTTCTCAAATCCTACCCGGAGCTGCCGGATCTGCTTGTTAAAGTACGCCGCCTGTGTGCCCATTTTAGAAAGTCAGCTACAGCTTCCGCCACCCTTGCAGTGTTTCAGTAGCGTTTTCAGCTTCCGGCTCACAGACTGGTGTGTGATGTCCCCACGCATTGGAACTCTACACTGTAGATGTTGGGAAGGATTTGTGAACAGAAGAGGGCAGTTGTTGAGTACCAGCATCAACAAGGCCGTCGGTATTCAGTTCAGACTCCACACATAAGACCTAAGGAGTGGACATGGCTGTCAGACATACGTACCATCCTCCAAAACTTTGAGGACTCCACCAAGATGGTGAGTGGCGATGATGCCATAATTAGCGTCACCATCCCGCTTCTCTGTCTTCTGAAATGCTCTCTGATCACAATCAAAGAGGATGCATTGCAGGCGGAGCACGATGAGATGGAGCAAGGAATCATACAGGGTGATTAGACATAGCCAAGCCTCATCTCATCCCAATGTGGATTGGGTGACAATGAGGAAGAGGTAGAGGAGGAGGAAGGACAGGAACTAGTTTCATGTACTATAGACGGTACTACCTGCACAGCTGTCATACCGTCTGTTCAGCGTGGATGGCCAGAGGACAGAGAGGAGGAGGAGGAGAGCATGGTCAGTCATCCTCCACGAGCTTAAAAGGCCATATTTCAAGTGAAAAGAGCTGCGCAGAAATCTCACAATTTAGTATTGCGGCCTGTGGGTGAGTGGGTGGCTGCCTGCAT
This sequence comes from Phyllobates terribilis, assembly GCF_046119375.1. Lineage (NCBI taxonomy): Eukaryota > Metazoa > Chordata > Amphibia > Anura > Dendrobatidae > Phyllobates > Phyllobates terribilis. The sequence continues at coordinate 290,983,966 of NW_027362768.1, read as the reverse complement.
ACTTGCGCTTGCATTCCAAGGAATGGGGTAGGGACAACTGAACCCTGCACTGGGACAAGGACGTGGACGGTGATTGTTGCAAGTCTGCAACGACAGGTGCATGGCGGGAGGCATCTTCGCATGCGCCAAGGATCACTTATGATGGGCACACTTTTAGGCAGTTACCTGGGAGTCAGAGATGCTTCCAGAGGTCTTCCCCATACTGTTCCCATGTCTTTTCAGCACTGTATGCATGTGTCTGATGATGTGTCACACACCACATGGCCAGATAAGGTTGTAAAATGTTAAAATGACATTTCCTGGTGAATGCATTTGTCTTGGTTGAAAGCAATGCAAAAGTGCAAAAGTGCATCAAAAACGCTACGTGTGAACATAGCCCAAGGTGTGGATGAGTATTTTTGTTTTTGGTTATTTATTTTGCCTTATATACAAGTCATTACCCTGGAAAGGATGTTCCTTAACATATTTCCCAGGAAAATCCATTTTGGTTTAGTTTTTGTATGTTTTATTGTGAGGGCGTAAAAGTGGCGTAATACCTCTGACAACGTTGTTGACAGCAGTAACCTGGGAGTCAAAGATTCTTCCAGGGGTCTTCCCCATGATGTTCCCATCTCATTTGAGCACTGTTCCCATCGATTTGGGCAATTTTTAGGCCCTCTGCAGACCGCCGGGGGGAGCCGCCTGAAAAATGCTTGAGTTTCCCATAGACTTACATTGGGCTCGTTGCTTGGGTCGAGCACCCGAGTATTCCAATTTGCTCACCCGAGCAACGAGTACCCGAGCATTTTAGTACTCGCTCATCACTAGTGCTGAGCCAAATATGGAGGCAGTTACCACCTGCAATAGTATACTACAGAAACCAAAAAGCTGACCATCACCTGCAAACCGAATAAAGCAAGTGTGAACAGGTGCAAGCTGCTGTAACTACATCAAGCACAAATGAAAGGTAACAGCAGCACTCTGCAAGCACTAAGATCTATACAAACATTGGATATATGAAATTTGGACTGCATTACTGATATTATAGAATATACTTATAAAATGTAGGTTCTTAGCACACAAATTGGACAATTCATGTGAGCCCACCAGTTATGATAAGGCAACCTTTCTCTGGTAGAGCCTTAAAACTAGTATTTATCAAACATGCCTCTCCCATGCTAAAAACCTTCAAATTTAAAAGATCAGGTAGGATCCAGCGCTAATTATCTAATGGGGGGAGATATCGGTTCTCATTGACAAGAAATAACTATGTATCGAGACAATGCTCCATGGGAAAATGCTCATTGGGACAAGGATGAAAAAATTGTTTAGGGGTATTTTCCCCTCATCAGTGCAGGGCAGGGTACTAGCTGGTTGCATGAGATACTTAGATGCAGATATGGGGAGAAACTGACTCTCATTGAAGAGACCCCATTTATTTTCTAGGAACGTTCTATGGGAAAGAAATATGCAATGTAATTCATACCAGCCAAACTAGATACCCATCTGTATACAGCACTGCTACAGTATTTTGCCCCTCATCAGGGTACTGAATGACTGAATAAGATATGTGGCATGAGTTACTTTGTATAATCATGTGGCAGATTTCTTTCTTCGTCTGAAAATCTATTCCATACTGATAAATTGGACAGTTACATACATTTCTACAATAGATCTGCCACATGAGAAAATACTGTTAATAGGTCTTTTTTTCTGAACATAGTGAATAGTTCATGTATTTACTGAAGATGCTATAGTAGCTTCAAAATGTGGCTTTGAGAAGGTACTGCAAACCTTTCTTGCCATTGGAACATTAAACTTGCTCATTTTTTCTTCATAACGGTGTCACACTGAACAAGAGAGCTGAATTGTAGGTCTTGCAGAACACATATCCATGACTATTCAAGATGTTGTTCACTTCTGCAGTCAGTAAATCTAGTGCTCGGCAGCTTCTTCAAGTTCACGGCAGATGAATGTACCATAACTGCCAACAAATACAAGAACTGGACAAGTCTTTTTTGGAACAAAAAGTTTCAGGTTCAGAAGTTTTGGTACGGAATAGTCCATTTAAAACTCTATAAACTTGACAGATTTAATATAAAACCACCTTTTCATGATTTTATACTTCTATACAGTGAAGGACTTTTTGCCAATAAGAATTTAGAACAATGCAGTAATATTCCAAGGAGGCTTCCCAGCTACAGAGAAGAATGTCCTAAAGAATGATGGAATCATCCAACATAAACTAAACATGTTTTTTTACATAAATAAAGAAGCTGAACATTGTTATTGAAGACCTGAACATAAAAACCCTACAGTGACCAGAGGACTACCCTGATTACTTCATGATGTTAAAGTCACTAGGTTAAGCGGATCCTCAAAGCTCAAGGTCAGGGTGGGCATATGGTCCACGGGCATCGGTACAGCAGGCAGATGAGGCATGCGGGAAATAGGCTGCAGAGGTATTGGAAACCACAGACAGACAGGCATCCTGAAACCGGTAGCAGAGGTCCTGGAGACCGCACACAGGCAGCAAAGGTCTGGAAGCTGCAGACGGACAGGAGACAGGGAACAGGTAGCAGAGATCCAGAAGACCATAGACAGGTAGCAGAGGTCCTGGAAGCTGCAGGAGGAGAGGAGACCAGGAACAGGTGTCAGAGGTGCTGGAAGATGGGAAACAAGCAGCAGGGTTCCTGGAAGCCACAGGAAATCAGGAACAAGAGGCAGAGGTGCTGGAAGACCGGTTACAGGTAGCTGACATCCTGGAAGAGCATGAACAGGTAGCAGAGGTTGTAGAAGACCTGGAACAGGTAGCAGACGTCCTTGAATACTGGGAATAGATAGCAGACGTCCTGGAAGACCAGGAACAGGTAGCATAGGTCCTGGAAAACCAGGAAGAGGTAACAGAGGCCCTGGAAGACCGGGAACAGGTATCAGAGGTCGTGGAAGTCACAGGCAGACAGGAGACGTCCTGGAAGTCGTAGGTGTATAGAAGACCAGAAACAGGGAGACCTGGAGGCTGCAGGCAAACAGGACTCAGAAATGCTAAAAGTCTTAACACCAAAACACAAGTGTGTGTCTTGGTAGTCCTTATATATGCCCAGGCAGATGATCACATGGGATCACACTGGGCCATCTACAATAGAGTTCAGAGGACTGGGGTGAGAGGAGCAAAGCCCAGATCTGGGAGAGGTGCGTAACACCTGAGAATTTATTGGTTTATTGATGGGTTGACTGACATTCAGATGATATTAAACAAATTCCCCCCAAATTACTTTGAAAAATTAACCATAACTTTTTTAAACACTTCCTTTAAAATTCTCTTCAGGTTCCATCCCACCAATTTCTTCTCTTTGACATCAGACCTGTGTATACATTAGAGCTCAGTAATTGTCCATATAGCCACGTATGCCACATATTGGATGATACAGAAGTCTTTAAAACTAAGATTTGACCTGAAAGATTTGTTTTGTAGAGCAGGTACATTTCTTTCACTGCAAGGTGCTTGTTTGGTTCAGTACCACAGACCTCCTTCAAAAAATGGCACCTCCAGGTGAGGGTATTTTTCTTGATTTTAAAGCAGTGAGTACTGTGGCTGTGATGGGGGAACTGTGGCTGCTATCAGGTAAGGCAGGGTCTATGGGACATCACTTGCGGGGGGCTCCACAGGTCTATGCATGCCGTTAATTCTTACAATGCTCACTGACAGTGCTCTTTCTTGCCGGCTCATTACTTCTAATCTGAGCTGGCGAGAGAGCGCATGGTCACTCTGCACTGAGAAGAGCAGTGCACAGTAACAAAGATCTACTGAGCATACATTGGAATTAACAACTGACGCATGTAGAGCAAGGACTAGCCCTGCCCTTGAAACGGACGTCACTGATGACACTTTGTTTTCTTGCAGGGGTCAGAGGCTGAAGTGTGACGCTCTAGACCTCCCTGAGCTGTGGGGTTACTCGGAGCCGGGTCGGTGTAGGTGTCGCGGGGGATGCAGTTGTGGCCTGGACCCGTTCCGTGCCTAGGGCTGTCACATAAAAATATTGGGCTTTCAAGGATGAGTGGTATTTCGACTACGCCACCTGTGGTTTCCGGTGATGGACACCAGTGCTGCTACAGTCCACTGAGGCTGTTGTTATGGGCAGCTAAGATGGGACGGCCCCCCACAGGCGGAGCAGGCCTCAGGGCGGAGTGAGAAGGAATGGTGGGTGCAGTGTCGCGCAGGAAATAACAGGCTGAGGCGGTGTGTGAAGTCATCCGGGTCTTTACTCACTTTCAGATGACCTTTCAGCCGCAAAGCTTCTCTCTGCTACACACGGCGTACTGCGGCCACCGGGAAGGGGGTTCAGCACTTCCCAGGTAGATCAGGAGCACCTGTCGAGACCCCTCTGGTGTGTGTTCCTCTCCTTGGTAGGTTCTCCCACTAAGTCTTCTCCTGACTGTGTGTGGTTCGAACGTAGTGTAAGGCTGGGTCCCACTGGGTAAACGCAGTGTAAGAGATACAGGTGGCGACTCCGCTCCGTCCGTATCCCCCTGAGATCCACTAAGCCTCCGGGCTTTTCTGACTGAGACATGAAGTAACAAAGTCAGATATCGGGGGCCGGTCACCCCTCTTGCAGCAGGAATCCCTCTGACTAGACCAGAGTAAAGAATACAGGTGGCAACTCCTCTCCGTCCGTATCCCCCTGGGATCCTTTTGCCTGTGGAGCCTATCTCCTCTGCTCCCCTCCAGGGCCTTCTTAGGTCAGGACCTTGACCGGGTAGAGACAGTGGTTAACTCTGACCCGCTCCTCGTCTCAAGGCCAGAGAACGAGGACCGTGTATCTTCAGTCAGCTGCAGACTCTTGCTGGACCCTGGCAGAAGACCACAATCAAAGACCTTGAACTAAAGATGTCCGTAGATTAAATATGAATCCATAAGTGTTTCCTAAAAGTGTGTCCTCCACCCTGACCCACTACATGGTTCCCCCTATCTTTGGTTCCCCCCATCTCCTCTATCCCGGACCGGGGCAGCACCCTGGTGCATTTAGGCCCCCTACAGGACAGGAGTGGTGTAGTGTTGAGTGGTGAAGTGGGGTCCCGAGAAATGCTCCATCCTTACCTGGAAGAGGAGATACCACACCTCGAGCTGAGGTGCAGTACCCCTGTGGCGACTGAACCCTCAGGGGCGCCACAGAAGCAGTGACCACAGCCTCTGCCCCCTGATAACGACTTTCTTGAATATCCCAGCATGCACTGGTATTCTTAAACAAAGCGTCCTCAAAGAGTAAGTAGTAAAAAAATAAAAAATAAAGCAGTTAGATAGTGTAATAAGGGAAGGATAGGGGATTTTTAATTAAAGTGTATTAGAAAAAAGATTAGATTATGATGACATAAATTAGAAAGACATTTAGGATTAAAATTGATTTTTGTTTCGGATGACCCTTTAAGATTAGTTTTGACAAAGCATAAGAAATAGGGTTAGGGTTAATCCTAGTAATAACCGAGTTACCGTAAAATGAACGTGTACCCTAATAAAAACATGGTTTATGTTAATCCTTGTAATATTAGGGTTTAGATAAACCATAAAAAATAAATGAACAGACCACGAATTCTATATAATGCATTTTATACAATACCTTAGTTGCACACAATGATGTTGCAGTTTATCACACTTGGCCTAAAACAAACTCAAATCAATAGTCTATAGAATACCTAGAAAATGTGTACAGATTGACAGAGGTATTCAACAGGTTAACAGCTGGGGGCGGAACTCAGCTCCACCTGCGACTGTAAGAGGCACATGATGGCTGATTAAATCAGCCATCATCTGTAGGGAAAGATTCGGGCTTGGCATGCGTACTTTCATCAAAGTCAGAGACACGATGTTAGGCGGGCGGTTGCAAACAACTTTATTATAATGGAACGCAACCGACCTCGGGGTCCGCGATGCAGCCTGGTGGACTGCTGCCGAACACTTTCCGGGTGAAAAGGAAAGCAACCAACTTAAATGATAAACCCTTCCGTGTTACTGCACACGGCAACGGGTATAACGGTTCGCTCAATCTCCGTTAACAGCACAGGAGATGTACGACCGGGAAACTATCTGTAGTCCTGTTACAGCACAGGGACTACACTGGCGGCGCTAGGAAGCGTGTGTGACTACGCCGACGGGTACACGTGCCTCCAGCCAGCGTGCTACTGGACTGAAGGGTACTACTCCACGTGGCTGACAGGCGATAGCCGTGGTTAGGACGTCTGCAGGCTGCTCGGGGTGTTAGGCGACCCCTTTGGCAGAGCCAGACTGCAAGACGAAGCTACCTGCCTATTTCCACTACACCTGCCTATGGAAACTACGTGGAACACAGTCGTCCACACAACAGCATCACTTGCTCAGTGATCAGAGCGCGTCGCCATGTTTGTGGACGGGCCTTTTAAAGACTAAGCCCTGCCCACCATCGCACCCTCGGTGACGCCACCCATGGACCAATCAGGCGGTGCCAGGTCACCGGGTCAGGTGGTTTCCAAACCACCAATCACGGTCCGCCAGGTCACGGGCATGCTCAGTGCGGCGAATCCTGGACTTAGACTCCAACAGCCCTGTCTCCCTCCGCAACCTATGCTTAACTTTGCTAGTCACAAATACCCAAGAGACAGTCTGTACATCTCGTGGACCATCTAGGCGTTGGGACTGATGATGATGCTGAGCAGCATCAGACCTGGCTGGACTGGAATGGGAGACCACAGAATGCTCTGGACCCATTTCAAATCCAGCAACAGCCTGATGCCTAACATTATCCCCTTCCACTTGACACTCATTTTCCTCAACGAGCAGGGGAGTATGAATGTGGTCCACCGATTCACAGGGAAGATCCTCAGATCCGTGACTCCTCCGGTGTACCGGGTACCCTTTTTCCCACGAACCATCTTAGACCCCATAATAGCCTGCAGCTCGAGATTAGAACCCCTGGAGTCTGTAGCAGGTTGGGGTTCAGTGAGTTTTGACAGGTAAACGGGTCTAAGGAGCGACACATGGAAAGTGCCGTGACTCCTCAGGTGACGTGGTAACTGTAACCGGTACATTACAGAGTTTACTTGGGCCAAAATTTTGAACAGGCCAATAAAGCGAGGAGCAAACTTAGCAGATCTCCCGCATAATTTTGTATTGCGAGCCAAGAGCCACACTTTGTCGCCCGGATAGAATACGGGGGCAGGACGACGAGAAGTGTCAACCGACTCTCTATCTGTGGAATCTGTCCCGGGCGACGGATGGCGAAGACCAGTAGGACTTTGACGGAATGATTTATCTCTCGCACAGAAGGCACACGCGAGAACAAATTCCTTGACGTCCTGGCGCCACCGGGGCCACCAATAGGACCATTGAAGGGACTTAGTGGTTCGTTTGACCCCCAGATGAGCTCCGATCTTAGGGGCATGAGCCCAGGAGAGCACCACATTTTGTAGATTAGGGGGAACAAACGTCCTCCCCGACGGAACCTGGTTAGAGGACACTGGAGCTACCCTCTCTACCTGAGAGTTCTTTTTGACATAGTCTGACAAGACCCGGGTCTTGGGGACGAACAAAGAATCTGTACCAGAAGCCACAACGGTAGAGGGGTCAGAGACTACCCTCCGGGTGACTGTGACCATACACTGAGACGCACAATTCTCACTCCAGGAAGAAATTCTCCCCGTATTCCAGTCAATGTGTGGAGTATGACAACGTAACCAGGGGAGACCCAATAACACCTCGTCTAATCCACCGGGATTAATAAGAAAGGAGATGATCTCCCGGTGGCCCTGAAATGACATGGTGAGAGGAATCGACTGGTGGGTGATTTGCGTGTCCAGGAGTGAACTATTGACTACTCTAATGTTCATTGGTCTTGGCAGTAACTCTATAGGGATGGCGTGCCTCTGGGCAAACATAGATGACAAAAAATTGCCATCAGCACCAGAGTCCACCCACGCCTTGGCAGTAACTGCAGATGTACCAAAGGACAATGTCACCTTATATAATAATTTGGAGGAAGAAGCCTCAGAATCTAACACACCTCCTCCAACGGTGGTAAGACCTACTCGTTCTCCCGACTGCTTGGATCCCTTATTTACAGGGTACTCCAAGAGATGTGCAGGTCGGGAACGAGAGGGACTAAACTCAGTCCGGGATATATCCATAGCCTCAGGCTCCGGGTCGGGAGTCGCGGGTTTGGAAACAGGCCTAGAGAAGGACGGTGCCAACCGATACTGGGGTCTGGAAACCTCCAACTCTAATTTGTGTTCTGCATGACGCAAATCTATTCGGTTGGCAAGAGAGATTAACTCCTCCAGGGAGGTTGGAATCTCTCTGGTAGATAGAGCATTTTTAATATAAAGCCTACAAAAAATAGAGTATCAACCCCAAAAGATATGAAACAAATATTAATATAGATTAGAAACAATTTTATTAGAAAAACAGAATAAAACCGTATAACAAGGTTAAAAAAGGTCACTCAGGGTGGGAATACACACAATTACAGAGCGGCAAGTGTAGGTAGATCCACAGATAAGTAAATCAACCCTCTAGACACATATACTCAGTAATACAGGTATACCTATGTAAAGGCTCATGCACTGCAAAAATCATTAAGCACAATATATAAGGGCTAGAGGGCCTCCATATGAAAGAGGCTTCCACATTCACACATTGGTGGGAGCCACATGAGAAATAGTAAGTCAAGAAAAGAGAGTATCAGTCAAGTAACGAGGCTCACCCATAAGATGCTGGTGGAGGCCACTGAACCGCTCTGGAGCCCCAACGCGCGTTTCGCGTAGCTTCTTCGGGGGGCTGTGGTTGTGAAAGGAGATGGGCACCATTATGTATGCTGCGGGAGTGTAACGCAGGTGACACCGCTGATATATGCGGCGCATGCGCAGTGACGTACGTCCCCCCGCGCCGCGTCATGTCCGGCCAGTTTCCCGAAGAGTATTGTGGGTAGGCACGTGCGTAACTACGACGTTACCACTAGAGATGAGCGTTGTTCTACTCGAACTGTTCGCCAATCTCAAATTCGAGCTGTTTTGGGCGGTGTTCGAGCCGTTCGGCGAACACGAACAATTTGATAAAAATTCGGCTGTTCGAGGTTATGTTCGATAACTGTTCGTGCACCAAAATCATAACTGGATTTTTTCTCAGTAATGATGAAAATTAATGTTAATACGCAGTTTGAGTGTACAGCGGGGTGGGGGGAGGGGCAGGGGATGGATCTCTGCAGGAACAATGAAGATCTCCATTTTTTTTTCTCTTTCCCGCATTTGCAGTGGGGAGGTGCAATCTGTCAGCCTATCAGCAGCGCACACACGGAGCGAAGTGCTTTTTTTCACACAAGCAAGGGCATGTGTCATTGGCAGTGTATGTCACATGTCCTTGCCCTATAAGACCAAGCCATTTTCCCCATCGCCACCATTTTCTCACTGCTGCAGCTGCGTGTTAGACGGCACCGCTGTTGCTGTGTGCGCTATACCTTGTTAATTTCAAGCCAATTTTCGCACAAATATACAGATAGCTTGGGAGTAGGGAATAGTTGTGATTGCAGTCCTTTTAAGGACTAGGTCACAGCATTTCCTACGACTTTTATCAGGGAGGTCTGTGCTCTTAAATAGATAGGTTGTGGGAGTAAAGACTAATTGTAATTGGAGTCCTTTTCAGGACTAGGTTACATCAGTTCCTATCAGTTTTTGCCAGGCAGGTCTGTGCCAGTGCTGTGCAAGTTTTTTTCACAGCATTTGGCTGAATCTAGCAAAGCTAATCCTTTTTGGCCTATTGCAGAGTGTGTTAGTCAGTGGAGTAGCCTATCTGTGTTGCAAGATATACCACCTGTGTATAGAATACCAATTTTTTTACTGCACCTAGTGAAGTAAAATCTTTTGGGCATAGCATCATTCTATTAGTCCATCTATACTGACCTCCATCAGGTTGCAAATTAAAACTAATTTTTATCTGCATCTACAGTACCTCTGAAAAAATATTTGGGCTTCTAGCTGTGTGTGGGACTTGTTGTATTAGTCCATCTATACTGACCTCCATCAGGTTGCAAACTGAATATATTTTTTTCTGCATCTACCTCTGAAAAAATATTTGGGCTTCTAGCTGTGTGTGGGACTTGTTGTATTAGTCCATCTATACTGACCTCCATCAGGTTGCAAACTGAATATATTTTTTTCTGCATCTACCTCTGAAAAAATATTGGGCTTCTAGCTGTGTGTGGGACTTGTTGTATTAGTCCATCTATACTGACCTCCATCAGGTTGCAAACTGAATATATTTTTTTCTGCATCTACCTCTGAAAAAATATTGGGCTTCTAGCTGTGTGTGGGTCTTGTTCTATTAATCCATCTATACTGACCTCCATCAGGTTGCAAACTGAATATAATTTTTTTCTGCATCTAGCTCTGAAAAAATATTTGGCCTTCTAGCAGTGTGTCGGACTTTCTCTATTAGTCCATCTATACTGACCTCCATCAGGTTGCAAATTAAAACTAATTTTTATCTGCATCTACAGTACCTCTGAAAAAATATTTGGGCTTCTAGCTGTGTGTGGGACTTGTTGTATTAGTCCATCTATACTGACCTCCATTAGGTTGCAAATTAAAACTAATTTTTATCTGCATCTACAGTACCTCTGAAAAAATATTTGGGCTTCTAGCTGTGTGTGGGACTTGTTGTATTAGTCCATCTATACTGACCTCCATCAGGTTGCAAACTGAATATATTTTTTTCTGCATCTACCTCTGAAAAAATATTTGGGCTTCTAGCTGTGTGTGGGACCTGTTGTATTAGTCCATCTATACTGACCTCCATCAGGTTGCAAACTGAATATATTGTTTTCTGCATCTGACGCGCCCCTGGGCCTGCTGTGTCGCGCAGCGTCTCGCGCACGGGGGCTTACCCGGAACCGGATCAGATGAGGGTTGTAGTCTCCGAGTGGCGGGGACCCGGTCCGTGCCCAGGGAGTCAAACTCAGTGTGTGGCAGTCTTGATAGGTGTTATTTGAGTGTCGACTATGCCACCCGTTGATTTGCAGCTATGGAGCTGCCGCTGCAGGGCAGACCGCTGAGGCCGGTGTAGAATTGTACAGCGTGATAGTATAACCCCCAACGGGAGGGGTATGGCCTCAGGGCAGCCGACGTGGAAGATGGGGGTAGCAGGAACCACTCAGAGACGGTGCGGTGTAATTCAGGGTCTTTACTGGTAACAACGATAGACCCTCCCGGAGTACTTGCTAGCGAACGGGGCCTGGTCAGTCCTTGAGCAGATGGGATCTCCCCTGGCCAGGCGGAGTTGTAGGCCTCCCAAACTGACTGTACTCTTCTGGCTACCTTGCTAGAAGCGGATATAAGTAGCCCACGTCCCTGAGTGTGCCGTGTGGTGCTCACCCGTATGGCCGGTGACTCGGGGCCTTCTAATGGCTTCCGCTCCACGATGGCGGTGCTGGTCCCACGCGTGTGACCTTGCCTTTTCTGGGCCTGAGGACCTGAAATCCCCTGCCGATCAGCTTCTGCTGCTGGGTAAGAGTTAGTCCCCACAGCCTCGGACGCCGGGTCCGGTAAGAAATCTTCTCAGTCAGGGCGAGCTCTGCAGCTGCCAGCCCCTGACTCGTAGTAGTATTGCTCCCACTGAGCTTCTGCTGTTTCTTCCTATGACTGTTTCTCGTCTCTACTTTCCTTTACTCCTAACCCTGCCTCAGCCCCGGGTTTATATAGGGGAAGTTCTTCCCCTCCCAAGACTGGGCAGGAGGTGTGGCATGCACAGGATCCCTGACCAAAGGACCTCCCACCTGCTCTCAGACATACCATTACATTACTGTGGGAAACCAGACCCCTGGGGTGCCACATTCCCCCCTAGTGAAATTTAGTACTCCGGGACTAAACATATCTTAGAAAAACATAACAAGATATAACAACAATAATAGTACAATAAGAAGAAACACATAAAGGTGGTCACGGCATGTCCGTAACCGGGTGTAGTCTTTGAAGAAAAGCAAGGTGTCCATTTCACCAAAACAGGGAGACGTAACCAGGTAGGGGTTTGTCCTGCCCCGAGTCCTTAACAGTCTTTAGTCCGTCCTGGGTTACGCTCCAACTATGTACAAAGGATTCCCGGTAAATCCACCAAGGACTCCTACAAATAACTAGAAACACAAAATTATACACAAGCAACAATACACAGGTAAACATAAATAAAACAATTTATACACTTCAAATCCTCCAACGTGCGGGTAACTGGCCTCTAGTGGCCCTAGTGGACCTACGGAGCTGACTGTCTAGCCCTGAACTACAGGGTGTAGGAGCTGTCAAGGGTAAACTGGGCAGCTGTCTACCGGCTCTTTGGCTCACTAGGGATATGGCAGGCTCACTGCAAGCAGAGGGTTGATCCTCCTGGTCTGCGGGTGTGGGGTCTTCTGCCTCCTGGACCGGCTGTTCTTCCAGCTCTACCTGTTGCTCTGTAGGTGCTTGGGATGCTGGTTGGAGGAAGGTGAGTACGGGTACCACAACTGCACCATTGACTTGAGTTCAAGACCGAGGGAAGTCCCCGAGCACAGTACTAACCATATCTTCCCTTTCCTCTACGGGTCGATGGTCTTCTGGTTCCTCTTCAGGGTTCCTCAGTTGTTCGGGACACTTCTTCAGGTGGTCCCGGGATACAATGGCTGTGGTTTCCCCTCCGTCTTTACTGATGGTACAAACGTTCGGGTTCTCGTGGCTTGAGGGCAGTACGGTGTACGGGTCCTTCTCCCACTGGTCGTCCAACTTGTGGAGCCGTCTCTTCCTCTTCAAGACCTGCTCTCCGGGTACCAGGGGAACAGCGGGAGCATACTGGTTGTAAGTTTTCTCTTGTCTTTCCCTAGCCTGACAGAGACTTTGCTCCACGCTCTCCTGTACTCTCCGGTACTGCTGCTGCCTCTCTGTGTCCCAGTCTGCTTCTGGTGAAGTGTCCTCGGGTGTCAGGACTCCCATTTCCAGGTCAACAGGTAACTTACCAGGTCTTGCCCTCATTAGGTAAGCCGGGGTACAGTTGGTGGAACCTACCGGGATGTGGTTGTATAGGTCCACCAGATCGGGCAGCTTCTCAGGCCACAGACTGCGTTCTTCCAGGGGCAACGTTTTCAGAAGATCCATTACCACCTGGTTCATTTTCTCACAAAGTCTATTAGTTTGCGGATGATAGGGTGTCGTCCTTATCTTCCGGCAGCCATACAGAGTGCAGAATTCTTGGAAGACAGGTCCCTGGTCTGTCAACACTTGGTCCGGGTACCCGTGTGGACGGCAGAAATGCTGCTGGAAGGCTCTCGCTGCTGTTCGAGCTGTTAAGTCCTTGACGGGGACGACAACCAAGAACCGGGAGTAGTGATCCACGATGGTTAGTGCGTAGACGTAGCCACTTCTGCTTGGGGTCAGTTTTACATGATCCAAGGCTACCAGTTCCAACGGCTGCCGGGTGACGATGGACTGCAGGGGAGTCTTCTGGCTGGCACGGTCCTTCCTTCTTAGGTTGCACGGGCCACAGTCTCTGCACCACTTCTCAATGGTTCCCCTCATGCCTACCCAGTGGAATCGCTCGCGCAGCAGGAACTCCAGCTTCTTCCACCCGAAGTGTCCAGCTCCGTCGTGGTATGCCTCCATCACCATGGCTGCGTCTCTTCGTGGCACCACTACTTGCCAGAGTAGTTCATGCGTCCGGGAGTTAACCATTCTGCGGCACAACTTCCCCTTGTAAAGGAACAGTCGACTCCTCTTTGCCCATAGTTGTTTGGCTTCCTCCGGAGCGTCTGGTTCAAGGCAAGCCTCCGGGCGAGTCAGCATCTCCTTCACCAGTCGGACGGCAGGGTCGCTGTCTTGCGTTTCCGCCCAGTTGTAGTGAGGTAAGGGGTTCAACGTAGCAGCCTGCTTACTCCTTACCCGGTGGGAATACTGGATAGTCCCATGACGGTGGAACGCAGGGAGTTCAACTTCTTCCAGTCCCTCCGGATCTTCTCCTTCGTCCGGCAGGTTGGGCATCCTGGACAGGGCGTCCGCGTTGGTATTGGAGCGTCCGGCCCGGTATTTGATTGTGAACTCGTAGTTGGACAGACGGGCCATCCACCTCTGCTCCAGGGCACCGAGTCTTGCCGTGTCCAGGTGTGTCAACGGGTTGTTATCCGTGTACACGGTGAACCGGGAAGAAGCGAGGTAATGCTTAAAGCGCTCGGTGACTGCCCATACTACGGCCAGGAACTCTAGCTTAAATGAGCTGTAATTCTCGGGGGTTCCTTTCGGTGGGTCGCAGCTTTCGGCTGGCGTAGGCGATTACTCGTTCCTTCCCCTGCTGGATCTGGGACAGTACGGCTCCTAGCCCGATGTTACTGGCGTCGGTGTAGAGGATAAAGGGCTGGCTATAATCCGGGTACGCCAGGATTTCGTCCCCCGTGAGGGCCATCTTCAGCTGGCGGAAGGACTCTTCTTCCAGCTCCTCCCATTTGAAGGGCGGCTTCTGGTTCTTGGCCTTCCGGGACTGGCCTATCAGGAGGTCCTGCATAGGTGCCGCCTTTTTGGTGAAACCGGGAATAAACCTTCGGTAGTAGCCTACCAACCCGAGGAACTGCCGCACTTCTTTTACGCTGGAGGGGCTTGGCCATTCCTTAATTGCGGTGATCTTATCAGGGTCGGGAGCCACTCCGTCAGCACTCACCACGTGTCCCAGGTACTGCACCTTTGGTTTCAGGAGGTGACACTTGGAGGGTTTCACCTTTAGGCCGTAACTCGCCAGAGCTTCGAACACTTCCGCCAGGTGTTTCAGGTGGTCCTCATACGTCTTGGAATATACGATGACATCGTCCAGGTACAACAGGACCGTCTCGAAGTTTCTGTGGCCCAGACAACACTCCATTAGTCGTTGGAAGGTTCCTGGTGCGTTGCAGAGTCCGAACGGCATGCAGGTGAACTCGCTAAGTCCCATCGGGGTGGTGAATGCGGTCTTCTCCCGGTCCGCCTCTGCTACAGGAACCTGCCAGTACCCGCTAGTGAGATCCAAGGTAGAGAAGAAGTTAGCAGATCTTAAAGCAGCCAATGACTCCTCTATCCTTGGTAAGGGGTACGCATCCTTGTGTGTGATACGGTTGATTTTCCGGTAATCTACACACATCCTCATGGTGTTGTCTTTTTTTCTGACTAAGACTAGTGGAGCTGCCCAGGGGCTACAGCTATCCCTGATCACCCCAGCCTCCTTCATGTCTCTAATCATCCCCTTGGCGTGTTGGTAGTGTGCAGGGGGTACGGGTCGATACCTCTCTTTTATGGGAGGATGGTCTCCCGTGGGGATGTGGTGTTCTACCCCCTTGACTCGCCCGAAGTCTAACGGGTGTTTACTAAACACTCTCTCGTACTCTTGAACCACCCGATAGACTCCCTGTTTCTGATGTGAGGGAGTGGAGTCAGTACCCAAATGTAGTTGCTGACACCAGTCCTCCATTGTTTTCTTAGAGCCGTTACCTTCCTCCGGGTAAGATGGAGGCAAGGGTTCCACAGATTGTATAGCATTTTGGTTAATGGTATATAATTTGGCTAGCGTGGCATACCGGGGCAGGTACACTTCCCTCTTCCCGATATTGATTATGCGAACGGGCACCCTCCCATGGCGCACATTAACCACCCCCCGTGCTGTCAAGATGGTGGGCCTACTGTCTGAGTAAATTGGTTCTACCATTGCCTGGTAATCTCTACCTCTCAGACCAATAGCTGCCCGGCACCAAATCATCATTTCACTTTTTGGGGGCATGGCAATAGGAAAAGGGTCACACATTCTTACGCTACCAATCTCACCGCCGGAGAGTTCCACCTGTTGCCGTCGCATCAGTGCCCGGATCTCTTTCTGGAGCACCCGCTGCTCGCCGGAGCTGGCGTTCTTGGCAACCTGTTGTAAAAGGAAAACCACCTCTGCAATACAATTTTCAATTACATTAGTTCCTAGCGTTATCTTTGGGTGACTCTCGTGTTTGTCAATGTCTACAATAATCAGTCCCTGTGCTGCTAGTTCGACTCTACCAATTTTAATGGTCGCCTCTTTAAATCCGATCTGTGGCACGGGCTGACCATTGCTGGCGATGATACTCAAGTCGTCGTCAGGGTAGCGGGTTATATCCGAGTCATTCCAGTACTGCTTGAAGAGCACGTACGGGATGGTGGTGACCTGTGACCCGGTGTCCAGTAGGGCACTCATAGGGATGCCATCCAGTACCACAGGCAAGACTGGACGTCCTCCGACATATTTGTCGCGCCAGTTCGATGGGCCTGGTGATCTTTTTCCTGGGGGTTGGCCCTCCACCCCCAGGCTGTGCCAGTCTAAAGGACAGTACCTTGCCATATGTCCGGGTTGATTGCAGCGGCGGCAGATGGGTCGTCCGTCCTCGTGGTACCGGTCACTGGGTCTTCCTCTGGCCGGTGGGGTCCTCCTTGGTCGACGCCACGGGATGTTCTCCGGTCCGGATGCCAGCTGGATCTTCCCTGGAGTGGAAGCCTGTAAAGACTGCACAGTTCGGGTTAACGCGGCAACGCTTTTAGCTAGCTCTTGGACCTGATGGTGCAGGTCTGGAGCCGGGTCATTGTTCAAAGCCTGCGCATCAGCCCCTAAAGGCCCTGCCGACAAGGGCGCCGCCTCCTGGTGGTAAGTGATAGCTGGGCGCCTGTGGGTCACAACGCCATCCGGTGCCGGTTCTCGGAGCACCCGGATGGCTCTGTCCTTGAACTGTGCAAATCCCAGATGAGGGTCCTGTAGGGCCATTGCCCGCAACTGGGTTCGGTGGGCATTGCAATATAAACCCTCTATAAATTGTTCAGTCAACAGCCTGTCCTCGTCTCCCACGCCGTCAGGGTCGGTCTGCTTAACGGCTCTCAGGGCCTCTTGTAGGTTCAGGGCATAGTCCCTTATACTCTCATGGGCCCGCTGTTTGCACCCGTAGAATCTAAGCTTGATCTCGGCTGAGGTGCGGGTATCAAAGGTGTCCCTCAGCCGGGTTAGTATCCCTGCGACAGTCCTCCCCCCAGGTGGCCAGGACTTTACCTCCCTTCGGGCTGCTCCGGTTAATTGGGCCACCAGGATGCTCACTTTTTGCTCTTCTGTGAGGGGGTACACCTGGAAGAGGCTATCCAGCCTTTCTCTAAAGTCCTGCAGGGTATGTGACTCCCCTGAGTACTGGGGTAGCCAGGCTGCCCCCGGGATATAGGGCATGGTGAAAGGCATGACCGCGACAGCGGTGGCGCTGGCGGGGGTTGAAGCGGTGAAGCTTTCCTCCGTATCCGACATCCTTCTCCCCCCTAGTGGACCGTGGCCTACCTTGCGATGATCCTCTTCCGTAGGCCGCGGCTCCGCAGTGGATCGTCAGGGTTGAGGACCTTCCGTCGCGCTCCTGTAACGTCGGCGTCTGCTGGGCTCCTTCCAGGACCTTACGCAACGTCCGGACGTGAGGCGGGGCTTCAGTTCTCGCGCGCTTTCGGAGTCCACGCCCCTCTTCTTCCCGCGCGGCGTCTTCAAGATGGCGTCCAACGGCGGGAAAACTCCACGGATGGCGGGAAGAAGGCAGAAGATGGCGCCGGATGGCGGGAAAACTTCGCGGATGGCGGGAAGAAGGCAGAAGATGGCGCCGGATGGCGGGAATCTTCACCACTGGTAAGTTTGAACAGTCTTTTTCAGGCACGCAGTACCCGGTGGTTGCGGGCACGAAATCGTGCCGACTACGCCAAAAGTTGACGCGCCCCTGGGCCTGCTGTGTCGCGCAGCGTCTCGCGCACGGGGGCTTACCCGGAACCGGATCAGATGAGGGTTGTAGTCTCCGAGTGGCGGGGACCCGGTCCGTGCCCAGGGAGTCAAACTCAGTGTGTGGCAGTCTTGATAGGTGTTATTTGAGTGTCGACTACGCCACCCGTTGATTTGCAGCTATGGAGCTGCCGCTGCAGGGCAGACCGCTGAGGCCGGTGTAGAATTGTGCAGCGTGATAGTATAACCCCCAACGGGAGGGGTATGGCCTCAGGGCAGCCGACGTGGAAGATGGGGGTAGCAGGAACCACTCAGAGACGGTGCGGTGTAATTCAGGGTCTTTACTGGTAACAACGATAGACCCTCCCGCAGTACTTGCTAGCGAACGGGGCCTGGTCAGTCCTTGAGCAGATGGGATCTCCCCTGGCCAGGCGGAGTTGTAGGCCTCCCAAACTGACTGTACTCTTCTGGCTACCTTGCTAGAAGCGGATATAAGTAGCCCACGTCCCTGAGTGTGCCGTGTGGTGCTCACCCGTATGGCCGGTGACTCGGGGCCTTCTAATGGCTTCCGCTCCACGATGGCGGTGCTGGTCCCACGCGTGTGACCTTGCCTTCGGGTTTCTGGGCCTGAGGACCTGAAATCCCCTGCCGGTCGGCTTCTGCTGCTGGGTAAGAGTTAGTCCCCACAGCCTCGGACGCCGGGTCCGGTAAGAAATCTTCTCAGTCAGGGCGAGCTCTGCAGCTGCCAGCCCCTGACTCGTAGTAGTATTGCTCCCACTGAGCTTCTGCTGTTTCTTCCTATGACTGTTTCTCGTCTCTACTTTCCTTTACTCCTAACCCTGCCTCAGCCCCGGGTTTATATAGGGGAAGTTCTTCCCCTCCCAAGACTGGGCAGGAGGTGTGGCATGCACAGGATCCCTGACCAAAGGACCTCCCACCTGCTCTCAGACATAACATTACATTACTGTGGGAAACCAGACCCCTGGGGTGCCACACATCTACCTCTGAAAAAATATTGGGCTTCTAGCTGTGTGTGGGACTTGTTGTATTAGTCCATCTATACTGACCTCCATCAGGTTGCAAACTGAATATATTTTTTTCTGCATCTACCTCTGAAAAAATATTGGGCTTCTAGCTGTGTGTGGGTCTTGTTCTATTAATCCATCTATACTGACCTCCATCAGGTTGCAAACTGAATATAATTTTTTTCTGCATCTAGCTCTGAAAAAATATTTGGCCTTCTAGCAGTGTGTCAGACTTTCTCTATTAGTCCATCTATACTGACCTCCATCAGGTTGCAAATTAAAACTAATTTTTATCTGCATCTACAGTACCTCTGAAAAAATATTTGGGCTTCTAGCTGTGTGTGGGACTTGTTGTATTAGTCCATCTATACTGACCTCCATCAGGTTGCAAATTAAAACTAATTTTTATCTGCATCTACAGTACATCTGAAAAAATATTTGGGCTTCTAGCTGTGTGTGGGACTTGTTGTATTAGTCCATCTATACTGACCTCCATCAGGTTGCAAACTGAATATATTTTTTTCTGCATCTACCTCTGAAAAAATATTTGGGCTTCTAGCTGTGTGTGGGTCTTGCTGTATTAGTCCATCTATACTGACCTCCATCAGGTTGCAAACTGAATATATTTTTTTCTGCATCTACCTCTGAAAAAATATTGGGCTTCTAGCTGTGTGTGGGTCTTGTACTATTAATCCATCTATACTGACCTCCATCAGGTTGCAAACTGAATATAATTTTTTTCTGCATCTAGCTCTGAAAAAATATTTGGCCTTCTAGCAGTGTGTCGGACTTTCTCTATTAGTCCATCTATACTGACCTCCATCAGGTTGCAAATTAAAACTAATTTTTATCTGCATCTACAGTACCTCTGAAAAAATATTTGGGCTTCTAGCTGTGTGTGGGACTTGTTGTATTAGTCCATCTATACTGACCTCCATCAGGTTGCAAACTGAATATATTTTTTTCTGCATCTACCTCTGAAAAAATATTGGGCTTCTAGCTGTGTGTGGGTCTTGTTCTATTAATCCATCTATACTGACCTCCATCAGGTTGCAAACTGAATATAATTTTTTTCTGCATCTAGCTCTGAAAAAATATTTGGCCTTCTAGCAGTGTGTCGGACTTTCTCTATTAGTCCATCTATACTGACCTCCATCAGGTTGCAAATTAAAACTAATTTTTATCTGCATCTACAGTACCTCTGAAAAAATATTTGGGCTTCTAGCTGTGTGTGGGACTTGTTGTATTAGTCCATCTATACTGACCTCCATCAGGTTGCAAATTAAAAATAATTTTTATCTGCATCTACAGTACCTCTGAAAAAATATTTGGGCTTCTAGCTGTGTGTGGGACTTGTTGTATTAGTCCATCTATACTGACCTCCATCAGGTTGCAAACTGAATATATTTTTTTCTGCATCTAACCCAGCCAATAGTTTTGGCCTAATACCACAGTTTGGCCACTCAGCTCTGCTCGGTTACCATCCTTTGTTTTTTTGTGCAAACAACTCCAGAGTTGTGAATTAGTTAACCACCAAAATGAGTGGAAAAAGGCCTGCTGCTGGTGGAAAGGGGAATAGGCGTGTTGGGAAGGGGAAAAAAGGTTGTGTCCGTGGGGTAGGTGTTAAAGCAACAGTAACATCTGCAGAAGAAAGACCATCTTCCAGCCAAACTAAAATGTCTACTTCTTTTAGCGGACAATGTGATAAGATCCCTTTCTTACGGCCACGCCAATCGCTACAAATTCCAGATGAGGCACAAAAACAGCAGGTGCTTTAACGGATATCAAGTGCTCCTTTAAGTGGGCTCTCCTCCACATCAACTTGCTTCCTCACAGCTCCCAAATCTCCAGCTGCCCGTCTGAGTATGAGGTAGAACAGATGGTTGAGTCTGCAGAGCTGTTTACTCATACTATAGCCTGGGAATCAGAGGTCGACTCCAGCGCTACTGTGAATCCAGACGAGGAAATGATCTGCACTGATGCCCAGAATCTTTATGAGTCAGATCCAGGACCAGACGCAGAAGGTTCTGACCATAATGTAGACCCTCATTCCCAAACTGTAACTCCTGTTGGTGGAGACAATGAGGAAGACGATGATAAGACTCAAATACCTGATTGGAGCGACAACTTTAGTTTTTTGTCAGGGCAGGAACAGGTTGGCTCTGAGGACGACGGGTGTGATAACACACAGGGTGATGATGATGAGGTTGGAGATCCCACTTACTGTCAACCCACAGTCAGCCAAGAGATGAGGTCAGCAGAGGAGGTGGAGGAAGATGCTAGTGACGACGAGGTCAGGTTGCGCCTTCCTGGACAGAGACGTAGTACTGGAAGCACGTCAACAACTGCATCCTCAAACACAACTCTGCCTCTCACCACAAGTCGTGGTGGCTCTTCAGGTCGCATGGGTGCTAAGCCTTGCATAGCCTGGGCATTTTTTCAGATCGATAAAGATGACCCAACTCGTGTTATCTGTAACATTTGTCAGCAAAAGCTAAGTAGAGGCCAAAAAATACAGAGTTTGAGTACTTCATGCATGAACCGGCACATGGACATGAAGCATAAGTTGCAGTGGGAAGCTCAGTGTGCTACAATGCGGCCTAGCCGGCCGGGCCAACCACCGTCTGCCATATCTTGTGCATCCGCAGCCTCTTCATCCTCTGTGACTGGGGGGACAGCAGTCACACCTGTTTTGGGGCGCAGATCTGCCACCTCTTTACCCGCAACAGCCAGCGTGATTGGCAGGTCATCATTTTCTTTGGAGGTGGTAACACCAGCTGGTGTTGAGCGCTGTCCGACATCGATAGCACCACCTTTGGATCAAGGCAACCTAACATGTCCGCCTGCATCTTCCTCACAGACCGGCAGTTTGCCGGGGACACCCTTATCAACCCCGTCTAAGCACAATAGCCAGCCCTCGGTCCCTCAGATGTGGACAAGTAAAAGACCATTTCCTCCTAGCCATGAGAAAGCTAAGAGGTTGAATTTCACCATCTGCAAGCTCTTGGCTACAGAAATGCTGCCTTTCCGCCTGGTGGACGCAGAGGATTTTCGAGACCTTATGTCCGTCGCAGTGCCCCAGTACCAGATGCCCAGTCGGCACTACTTCTCAAAGAAAGGTGTGCCTGCGCTCCACCAGCATGTCGCACACAACATCACCGCTTCT
Organism: Phyllobates terribilis; assembly: GCF_046119375.1. Lineage (NCBI taxonomy): Eukaryota > Metazoa > Chordata > Amphibia > Anura > Dendrobatidae > Phyllobates > Phyllobates terribilis. Next base: position 290,962,053 of record NW_027362768.1, on the reverse strand, counting down.
TTGAGAAACTCTGTGTGTGACAGGGTGCATTTCACCACAGACACTTGGACGAGTAGGCATGGACAGGGGCGTTACATGTCGCTGACTGGGCACTGGGTAACTATGGTGACAGCAGGACAAGGGGCTGCTGTCCAAGTCTTGCCGTCCCCACGAGTTGTGCGTCAATCCTCTTTATGTCAAAGTTCCTCCACTGCTTCTGCCTCCTCAACCTCCTCTCGGTCTTCCACCAGCACCCAAAGCCTGTCTGGTCATGCCACAAGCTTTCTAACTGCGCAGAAGGGATCCTGCACACCTCCTTACTATGCTGGCAGTAGGGCTCAACGTCATCAGGCGGTTTTTACATTGAAATGTCTGGGAAATGTGAGTCACACAGCTGAGGAGTTGTGGTCAGCTCTGGAGAACCAATTTCATGAATGGTTGTCTCCACTGGACCTGAAACCAGGGAAGGCCGTGTGCGACAATGCTGCAAACCTGGGTGCGGCCCTTCGCCGGGGCAATGTCACACACGTGCCTTGTATGGCTCACGTGTTGAACCTGGTTGTCCAGCAATTTTTAGCCCACTATCCCAGACTAGATGGCCTTCTGCAGAGGGCACGGTCGCTGTGTGCTCACTTCCGCCGTTCGCATCCCGCAGCTCAGCGACTTACATCTCTACAGAAGTCGTTGGGCCTGCCACTTCACCGGCTAAAATGCGATGTGCCTACCCGGTGGAATTCAACTCTGCACATGTTGCAGCGACTGTGGCAGCACCGACAAGCCCTGGTGCAATACGTTCTGACGTATAGCCTGGGCCAACGAGATTCAGAGGTGGGGCAAATCACGCTGGAGGAGTGGTCTCAGATCAGGGACCTATGCACCCTTCTGCACAGTTTTGAAATGGCGACGAAGATGTTTAGTGCTGACGATGCCATTATCAGCATGACTATTCCGGTGATTTACATGCTGGAGCACATGTTAAACAGAATTCGGAGTCAGGTGGTGGCACAAGAGGAGGTGGAGGAAGTAGAGGAGGAGGAGTTGTATGCGGAAGGGCTAACATCTGCAAGGTCCAGACGGTCGGCAGCACCAAGGCGGCAGGCATGTGAGGGTGGGGGAGATGGTTTTACCAGGGCACATGGTAGCAGCCAAACTAGTGAGGAAGGTGCAGGAGCCCAGGAAGAAGTGGAGGACGAACTGATGGAAGACTCATCAGATGAGGGAGACCTTGATCACATTTCTGTTGTGCGAGGTTGGGGGGAGAGGACAGAGGAAGGAAGCATGATTGTTACCTCGCCACCAACACAACAGGGACTTGGTGCTCCCGGATGCGCAACACACATGAGTGCCTTCTTGCTGCACTACCTGCAACATGACCCTCGAATTGTGAGAATTAGAAATAATCCTGACTACTGGGTTGCCACACTGTTAGATCCCCGGTACAAAAGTAAATTTGCAGAAATTATTCCTGCCATAGAAAGGGATGCACGCATGCAGGAGTATCAGCAGAGACTGTTGCAGAATCTTACATGTGCTTTTCCACAAAATACCAGTGGTGCACGTAGTGAATCTCACAGTTCCAACTTGCCAACCGTGGGACCGTCAAGTGTTCAGCACTCAAACCGTAACAGAACCACAGTATCTGCTGGTAACATCAATTTTGCGGAATCATTTCACCACTTTTTTAGCCCATCCTTTGCAAGGCCACAGGAGACAAGAAGTCTGACACATAGTCAGCGCCTAGAGACGATGGTACAGGAGTATCTCCAAGTAAACATTGAAGCCACGACTGTCACTGGACCCTTGCTCTTTTTAGGCTTCCAATCTGGATAAATGGCCGGAGCTAGCCACTTACGCCTTGGAGATCTTGTCATGCCCCGCAGCCAGCGTTCTGTCTGAACGTGTGTTCAGCGCTGCTGGTGGTGTGCTGACAGATAAGCGCACGCGGCTCTCCACTGATAATGTAGACAGACTCACGTTCATAAAGATGAACAAATCATGGATCCGAAACGACTTTTCTACTCCTGTGTCATCCTGGGGAGAGTAAAAGCTTGATGATTGGTTAAAATCACCCTACCAACCGTTTTAAGCTTTCAAATTACTAATCATGTTTATCTGTATCTTGACTGGAAAATAATTTGGGCTTTGTAGCAGTGTGCAGCACTGATCCTATTAGGCCATCTATACTAAAGCTTCACCAGATTTAAAATTAAAAATAATTTTTAGCTGCATCTAGCCCGGAAAATAATTTTGGGGCTCCGAGATGCGCAAGACACATAAGTGCCTTCTTGCTGCACTACCTGCAGCATGACCCTCATATTGTCAGAATTCGAAGTAATCATGACTACTGGGTTGCCACACTCTTAGATCCCCCAAACTTTTCGATCAACCTTTTCATTTTAATAAAGGCCAAAAAAATGGTCATTTTTGAAATTATAAGCATTAGCAGGTTGTTAGAAACTGAAATCAAACAGTTTTCAACTCAAAACTTTATTCTAGGTGATGTTACATTTTCACATAGGACCCCTTGTTCGAAAGGAGCTTCTGAACTCTCTCGTCCATTGAATTTGTCAGGTTTTGGATGGTTTCTGCTTCAATTGTTTTGCATGAGGACAGAATACCCTCCCAGAGCTGTTGCTTAGATGTGAACTGCCTCCCGCCATCATAGACACTCCTTTTAATGATGCTCCAAAGGTTCTGAATGGGGTAGAGGTCAGGGGAGCATGGGGGTCACACCATAAGTTTGTCCCCTTTTATGCCCATATCAGCCAGAGATGCAGATGTTTTATGTGCAGCATGAGATGGTGCATTATCATGCAGAAAAATGATCTTGCTGTGAAATACACGGTTCTTCTTCTTGAACCATGGCAGGAAGTGCTGTTTGAGAAAATCCACATACATTATGGAGTTCATCTTTAGCGCCTTCAGGGATCCTAAAGGGGCCGACAATCTCTCTCCCCATGATTCCAGCCCAAAACATTACTCCACCTCCTCCTTGTTGGCGCTGTAGCCGTGTTTGCGTGGGGTGTCCATCAACCAGCCATCCTCCACTCCATCCATCTGGACCATCGAGCGCTGCACGGCACTCATCCGTGAACAAAACAGTTTTGAAATCAGTCTTCATGTAATGTTTGGCCCACTGGAGCCGTTTCTGCTTGTGTGAAGTGGATAGAGGAGGTCGACAGGATGGCGTATGCACAGCTGCAAACCTCTGAAGGACCCTGCATCTTGTTGTTCGGGGGACGTTGGAGGCACAAGCAGCTTCAAAAACTTGTCTGCTGCTATGACAAGGCTTTTTTGACGCTGCTCTTTCAACCTGACGTAATTGCCTGTAGGAAAGAGTCCTCAATTTGCCCTTATCAGCACGCACACGTGTGTACTGTGAATCAGCTACATACTTCTTGATTGCCAAGACACTTCATCCTGATCATCGCACAATGTTGATTGTAGTCATGCCTTGACCTAAACACTCCACAATTTGTTGCTTCTCAGCAGCCGACACATCCTTTTTCTTTCCCATTTTGGCAGAAAATGTAGGCTGCTGAATAATGTGAGAGAGCCTTCTTAAGTAGTCTTGCCTTTCATTGGACACACCTGCCAAACTAATTAGCACTGGTGTCTGCAATTGCTTACAGTGATATAAAGAGCCCTGACACACATCACCATCAATGAGTTTAACTGACAAACAAACAAATTCTTCCCTTATCACTCCTAAACACTTTTTGCATAATAATTTGGAACACAGTGTACATGTGCTTTTCCACAAAACACCAGTGGTTCACGTAGTGAATCTTACAGTTCTAACTTGCCAACCGTGGTCTGTATGGAGTTGTTCAATAAAGGGCCCAAAATTAAGATAACATAGATGGGAGAGGTCTCTATGAATAGGAATTCCTAAGTATTTGATACCCTGTGAGGGCCAGGCAAAGGGAAAGTTGGACTGGATGGAATCCTATATGGATTTGGGGAGGGAGACATCGAGGGCCTCAGACTTCGCTGCATTGATTTTAAAATTTGACCATGTAACAAAGTGATCTATTTCAGCCATAACAGCATGGATGGATATATGTGATTGAGTGATATATACTAGGACATCATCAGCAAATAGAGAGCACTTGTACTCGGTGCCTCCCACCTCAATCCACCTAATATTGGGGTTATGGCGAATTCATGAGAGCAGGTGCTCCGTCACTAGGATGTATAAGAGAGGGGACAGAGAACATCCCTGCCTTGTCCCATTGGTGATTGTGAAAGGTGATGAAAATGTTCTGACGCGCCCCCTGGGCCTTGGGACACCCGGAGCCGGACCCTTTTTGGTGGATGCTGGTGGTTGTAGTCTCCGTGGCAGCAACCCGGTTCCGTGGCTCAGGGCGGTCAAACCAGTGGCGGAACTATTTATGTGGTTTTGATGTTTAAATGTCCGACTACGCCACCTGTGGATTGCGGTCAGAGTGAACCGCCGCTCCAGGGCAGACCGCTGAGGCTGGTGTTGTGGGTGCAGCAGAGCGTAGCATAACTCCCCACGGGAGGAGTATAGCCTCAGGGCAGTGTATGCGGAGGATGGGGGTGATGGTGCAGGGCAGCAGCAGTAATGACACGGAGTCAGTGATGCAGTCCAGGGCCTTTACTCACAGTTCTTATTATCCAGACCACGTCTGCAGGTAACGGCTGCCCACGTCGTACTGTGCTCACCAGGTGAGGGGCTCAGACAACTCCCAGATAACTTTGGAGTGCTTCACAGGGCCCCCTTTGTGTGTCCTTTGTCTGGCCTTTCTTACCAACCCTTCTGTCCGGCTGCCTCGGGCCTCCTCTTGGTAAACTTGGCGCCAGTTTCCCTGACCCTATGTGGTGCCTTCCTAGCGGGTGTAGCGAGGGGCTGCACCACATAAAATGTCACAGCCTCCTGTTTCTAGCTGAGGGTCGTTTCCTGCCTCCACTAGTTTCGGGGACCGGTCTCCCCCTTTGGCCTGACCCCTCCACGCAGGTGGATTCTGGCGTGCGGTGGCGACTCGCCCGTCCGCACCCCTGAGATCCCTTCGTTCCTCGTTCCTGGAGCCTTCTCCGCTCCTCTTCCTTCCTTCTCCCTCTTCCAGGCCTGGGCCTCTGTTACTAGGCCCGCCTCCGGAGCAGAGCTCATGCAGAGCCCCTGCTCCCTGCCACTTCTGCTCAGACTTCTCTGCACTGAACTAAGATGGTGCCCACCTTTTATACTCCCTTCTCAATGCACCCAGGAACTGCTTCCTCCCTGCTCCTGCACTACAGGGTTCCCCTTCCTCAGTGTTCCCTCCCCCCACTCCAGCCAGGGACAGGGACTGTCGTGCCCATCTCAGGGGCATATTGGTCGCCCTGCCCCACGGCAATGTGGTGTAATGCATGCAGGTGTCGGGTCCTGATCCACACTACATCCTTACCTGAGAGTGAGATATCACACCTCTGGGTGAGGTGCAATACCTCTGTAGCAACCGAGCCCTCAGGGTGCTACAGTTCCATTTATCTTCAGCCTAGGTGACGTATTGCGATACAGGGCCGTGATTTTGGCTATAAAAGGGTCCCCTAGACCCCTACCCCAAGCTTTTTAAGAGAATCATATATGGCGTGCCAGGAGACTCTATGGAATGCTTTCTCAGCATCCAACGAGAGTATCTAATTACAAATTTTTAACTGCATCTAGCCCAGGAAATACTTTGTGCCTAGTAGCAGGGTCTGCTAGTCAGCGGATTATCCCGGCTGTTAAGCAAGCTACACCACCTGTAGTTTGGACACTTCATTTTTTCAAAGGAAATGCTTCGGGACCACGGGATACTCAGTGAAGAGCATCAGGAGGCACCCCAAGGCATAGGGGCTGGGACTGGCAGTAGGATGCCTTGCGGTGGACAGCCGAGCTCGATCCTTATAAAAGCTTTTTAACTGCAGCAGCTTTAGTGGACGCTACTGGAGCTGGAATTACGCGGCTGCTGGCATGAGACTTGCCCTCCAATAGATCCTTGTAAATGGATTTAAAGTGTATTCATTCAAATTAGAGAGACAATTTAAATTAAAAGCTTAGAGCTGCCTCCACCACAGGGGGGCTCGCTCGACCCACCAGCGGACAGGCACCAGTATTGGGAGAGGGGGGCTGGCCATCAGGGTTCACCGCGGCTCTGGCACAAACCCGGCGACACGGAGGTGGCACGGGCAGCAGCGGACTGGCCGTGTCGGCTTCTCACTTTTTGGATTTTAGAAGGGCATGACATGCCTATATCTGTGTCTCCCCCTCCTTTTACTCCTCCACCTCTTTTATTTTCGCATGACTATATGTACTTGTCACTTTTCCATGTGTTAGTTATGTCTTCTGAGCAGTTTGTCAGCTTTTGGACACCTTTGAAGGTGTTTTCTATGTGTTTCTATGTGTTTTTGTTTGCCTGCCATTGGTTTTAACGGTGTTCGAAGGTGTTCGACGAACAGTTCGACGAACAGTTCGGCGAATACACGGGTGTTCGACGAACCGAACCGAAATCGAACACTACGGGGGTGGCTCAACACTAGTTACCACCCACAATCCCATCGTACGGAAGCCCGACAGGACGTAATTAGGAGGGGACAGCACCGCGCATGCGCGGCTCAGCGGCGGCCATGTCAGATTAGGGACAGAGTTTGGGCAAACACGTTAGATTATAAAAGTGGAACAGAGCTAAGTAGCTAAGAAGCTAAGAATGGAGAATAGTGGGCCACCAGCTGGAACAACTGCTGATCTGATCACAAGACTATACACAGTAGGACAAATATGTGCATATAAAGACATATATCATAAATACAATTACAGTACTGAGAAGTCTTGTTAGATCTTTCGATGTAATTTCAGAGGGCAATTCCATGTAGATCAGAGCAGCATGACCCTAATATGTCCAATAATCCTGTACATAGCGAAGCCAAAATAATGATGACACCGAGATGCAGAAACTATAGAAGAAACCATATAATAAAAGTTAAAATCCACATAAAAAAGCAAGGGAAAGAGATCTATAAGAATGAGGAAAAACTGTTAAATTCGTTTAAACCCCTGGGGGTCACCGTGTCCAGGATCGCCATCCAGCGGCACTCCAGCTGCGCCAAGATCCGTTTGTAGTTACCACCTCTTGTTCCCAGGTGTACCTGATCAATACCTCTAAATTTGAGGGAAGAGGGGTCACAGTTATGGCACAGCTTGAAGTGCCGCGGGATGGTTTTAAGTGTAGTTGCGTCAGGGATGTCTCGTGCTGAGATCACATCCCTGACGTGTTCCCTAACGCGGACCTGAAATGCTCTAGATGTAAGCCCCACATAATGCAAATTACAGGGACACGTAGCCAGGTAAACAATATATGTGGAGCTGCAAGAAATATGATGCGTGATTTTGAATTCTTTGCCTCCATTGGAGGTAAATGACTTAGTGCGAACTATATTTCTACAGGCCATGCAGGACCCACAGGGGTAGCAGCCCCATTTCTGCTTACCAACCCCAAATGGGGTTGGGATGGGGGCTACATAATGACTCCTAACCAATGAGTCTCTCAGGCTTTTGCCCCTTCTCGCCGTCATCATTGGTTTATCAGGCAAAATTTTATTAAGTATTGGTTCAGTTTTGAGAATTGACCAGTGTTTACTAAGAATACTTCGTATTCCATGCCAGTGGCTATTGTACGTTGATATGAACCTAATAGGGGGATTATTCTCAGGTTTCTTCTTAGTATTAATTAAAAGAAGATCCCGTGGAGTGCTCCTCGCCCGTCTATAGCCTCTTTTAATACTCCGCGCGCTATATCCCCTTTCACGGAATCTCTGGTCAAGGTCCCGGGACTGAGCCTCAAACGCCGCATCGGTGGAACAGATGCGTTTTGTTCTTAGGTACTGTCCAACTGGAATGGCCCGGATAGTGGACGGTGTATGTGACGCGCCCCTGGGCCTTCTGTGTCGTGCAGCATCGCGTGCACGGGGGCTTACCCGGAGCCGGATCAGATGGGGGTAGTAGTCTCGTGGCGGTGACCCGGTCCGTGCCCAGGGAGTCAAACTAAGTGGCGAGTCTATTAGCAGTAGATGTTGGATGACTACGCCACCCGTTGAATGCAGCTTTGGAGCTGCCGCTGCAGGGCAGACCGCTGAGGCGGGTGGAAGGATGGTGCAGCGGGGATGGTATAACCCCCAACGGGAGGGGTATGGCCTCAGGGCAGCCGAAGTGGATGATGGAGGTAGCAGGAACCACTCAGAGACGGTGCGGTGTAGTTCAGGGTCTTTACTGGTGACAAAGATAGACCCTCCCGGAGTACTGGCTAGCGGTCGGGGCCTGGTCAGTCCTTCAGCAGATGGGATCTCCCCTGGCCAGGCGGAGTTGTAGGCCTTCCCAGCTAACTGTACTCTTCTGGCTACCTTGCTAGAGGCGGGTAAAAGTAGCCCACGTCCCTGAGTGTACCGTGTGGTGCTCACCCGTATGGCCGGTGACTCGGGGCCTTCTAATGGCTTCCGCTCCACGATGGCGGTGCTGGCCCCACGCGTGTGACCATGCCTTCGGGTTTCTTGGCCAGAGGACCTGCAATCCCCTGCCGGTCGGTTTCTGCTGCTGGGTAAGGATTAGTCCCCACAGCCTCGGACTCCGGGTCCGGTGATAACTTCTCAGTCAGGGCGAGCTCTGCAGCTGCCAGCCCCTGACTCCTTGTAGCACTGCTCCCACAGAGCTCCTGTTGTTTCTTCCTATGCTGCTTCTCTTCTCTACTCTTGTTCTCTCTCTCTCTCAACCCTGCCTCAGCCCAAGGTTTTTATAGGGGAAGTTCTTCCCCTCCCAGGACTGGGCAGGAGGTGTGGCATGCATAAGATCCCTGACCAAGAGACCTCCCACCTGCTCTCATACATAATATTGCTATTATTGTGGAGACCAGACCCCTGGGGTGCCACATATGAGCCGATGTTGCGTGAAGTAATGAGTTGACTGATGTCTTTTTACGAAAGACATCAGTTTGTAGCAGGCCATCCCGCTGGACAGTGATCCTAATATCCAAAAAGTCAATATGGGTAGTATCCCATATATATGTAAGTCTAATATTGCGATCATTAGTGTTTAATGCAATAATGAAGTCGTGCAGCTCAGTCTCGGGACCCTGCCAAATGATGAAAATGTCATCTATATATCTGTACCAGCACTGCGCATGAGTAGAGGCGCATGTCCCATCCCCGAAAATCTCCCTCTCCCAAAAGCCAAGAAGAATTAGCGTAGGATGGCGCACACGCCGCGCCCATCGCAGTGCCGCGTTTCTGGAGAAAAAATCTGTGTTTGAATGTGAAGAAATTGTGGGTAAGTATAAATTCTAATAGTTCCAGAACAAGCGCATGGAGAGAGGCATCAAGGTTGCTGGCGTCGAGGAAGAACTCCACGGCCCTTAATCCATCTTCATGGCCAATGCTAGTATATAGCGATTCTACATCAACGGCCACCAGTAGACTATTCGAATCCAGATAAAGACCATCAATTTTCCTAAGGACGTCCCCAGTGTCCCTGACATAGGAGGGCAGTGTCTTGACAAGTGGATGTAGGTAGTGCTCAATAAATTTACAGATGGGGTCGCACAGCCCTCCAATGCCAGAGACAATGGGACGTCCCGGGGGTTCCATAAGATTCTTGTGAATCATAGGGAGCAAGTAAAAAGTGGGAACCACTGGGTGTTTAACACAAAGGCCCTCAAAGATTTTTTTCGGTATAATGCCCTGTTCGTAGGCCCGCTCTAAGATGTCAAGGAGATCTGCCCTGAAAGCTGCTAAAGGGTTGTCTGGTAGAGTGGTATATGAGGACCGGTCCCTAAGTTGTCTAAAGGCTTCTTTCTCGTACTTAGTGACTGGCCAGACCACAACGTTCCCTCCCTTGTCCGCAGGTTTAAATACTACATCCTTAAGTGATTGTAATTCACCAAGTGCCCTTCTCTGTCCCACAGTAAGATTATCATGTTTAGATCCCCCGGACAACATCGTAAGGTCATTACTGACAAGTTTATTAAATATCTCCACTTGTGGGCAGAGGGAGAAGGGAGGGAAAGTGGTAGATCTGGCCAGGACCGAGCAAGGGAAAGTACCTGTGGGAGTTGGGGCATTTTCTCCGTCCAATTCCTCTAAAGCTGACAGGGCCTCTCTTTCCATAGTGGTGTCCAAGTTGAGGTCAGATGTTGGTCTGGTGTGTAGTTTCCGCAGGATTACTTTTCTAAGAAATAGTTGTAGATCCTTTAGTACTACAAAGAAATTATAGTTATTAGTAGGGACAAAGGTTAAACCCAAGGATAGGACCTCTATTTGGTTGTCAGACAATGTATGTGTGGAGAGATTGATTACCTCCAGATTCGCAGATTTGGATTTTTTCTCCAAGGATTGCGGAGGTGTCAATTTGGGTTTGGAATAAGATTTGCCCTTCCATGATCCATATTGTCTATCGCCCATAGGTTTAGTACTGCTAGTACTAGGTTGATTATTTCTGGAAGGCTCTTCATCCATTGATGACAATGATGAGAAAGAGTTCCACCGATTGCCCTGTACTTGTCTAATGTGGCCCTTTTTGCCTCTCCATTTATAGACCCGCTTAAGATTAAAGTCCGAGAGATCCCTCTGATATTTTTTGGTTTTAGAGGCCACTATGTCTTTCTCCCATTTTAGAAATTCAGAGTCCAATTCTTGATTAAATTTATTCAATGCCTCAGGGGTCAATTTAGTGGACAAAGTCTCCTGAAGTCGAGCAATCTCAGTCTCTATTACATGTAGAGATGACTCATTTGATTTAATCAGGAGCTCCATATAGCCCTTAGAGCATGTAGATGATAAATTCTCCCATTGTGTTTTCAAGAGGTCATCGTCAAAGTCAAAAGCAGGGAACACCTGAACACGGAGACCCATGGGGATCAATCCCTTTGTCACATAACGTTCAAGGAATGCCTTGTTCCACCACAGGCGGATTTTTTTATTATGAAGATTTTTCAAGTCAAATATAAGATCATCATTTTCCCTTGTATTTAAAACCACAGTGGATTCCTCCCCAAAGACCTTATTTAGTTGCGTGAGCCAGGTCTGCTCACGTTTCTTATGATCCATCGGTTCGGATCCAAAAGCTGTGAAGAGACACAGTATTAACCAGATATATAGATAAACGGACCGAACCCTATGATTATCTAGCATAATTGGTAGTCAGGGTATTCCTCAAGGTATACATAAAGCCTACAAAAAATAGAGTATCAACCCCAAAAGATATGAAACAAATATTAATATAGATTGGAAACAATTTTATTAGAAAAACAGAATAAAACCGTATAACAAGGTTAAAAAAAGTCACTTAGACTCCAACAGCCCTGTCTCCCTCCGCAACCTATGCTTAACATTGCTAGACACAAATGCCCGAGAGACAATCTGTACATCTCGTGGACCAGCTAGGCGTTGGGGCTGACGACGATACTAAGCAGCATCTGGCCCATCTGGACCGGAGTGGGAGACCACAGAAGGTTCTGGACCCATTTCAAATCCAGCAACAGCCTGACACCTGACATATGATGTAACTGTACGCATTGTCAGACTGGAGTGTCTATGGCCCACAGGAGGAATTGATGCTCGGGGCCCACCCTACAGCAATATGAAATAACTGTTAGCAGATATCCCCGTTATAGTGAAGCCTGACTATAAATCATAGGGGGCTCCTGCACCTATACTGTGCACATGCTATAACTGGGATGTACAATTGTGGTAGTTTGCATTAAAGGAGTTCTTTGGTTAAAACAAGTTATCACCGATCCATGGAATCCACAGGATTATTGATCATTTGGGTCCGAACATTGGAAAACGCACCTATCGGAAGTTTTATCCCTGTCAGGACACTAATCCCCATTTTAAAAATGCAGCGGCAGGTGGGACGTCTGACCGCACCTCCATTCATTCTCTTTGAGGCTTTCAGAAAAAAAACAAGAACAGCCACTGAGGGAATGAATGGATCTGTGGTCAAGTCGCACTTGAGCTCCAGTCTAATGGGGATAAAAGTTCCACATTCTACCAATCGGTGCGAGTCCCAGGAGTCAGACCCCCACTAATTAATAAATTATCATTTATCCTGTGGTGAGGTGATTACTTGTTTTCCCCGGAGAACTCCTGCAAGCGCACCTTGTTCCAATTATTTAATCACTAATGGAAATAAAGAATCTTCTCCTAATTAATATCAGAGAGAACAAATAACCGCCATACACAACACAATCCACTATACCAACACCAATAGTACAACATACAAGGGAGAAATACTGCCACACCATGACTGGACTACATATTACCACCACATAGTGGCCGAATAATACTACATACAAGGGAGAAATATCACCACACCATGCTATTTCATGGTATTTCACCATGGTAATAATACCATGGAAGACTCCTGGAAGCATTTCGGACTCCCAGGTCACTGCTGTCAACAACGTTGTCAGACGTACTACGCCACTTTTACGGATTTACAATAAAACATGCAAAAACGAAACCAAAATGGATTTTCCTGGGAAAAATGTTAAGGAACATCCTTTCCAGGGTAATGACTTGTATATAAGGCAGAATAAATAACCAAAAACAAAAAGGCTCCTCCACACCTTGGGCTATATTCACACGTAGCATTTTTGATGTGTTTTTGCACTTTTGCATTGCTTTCAACCAAGACAAATGCATTCACTGGGAAAACCCATTTTAACATTTTACAACATTATCAGGCCATGTGGTGTGTGACACATCATCAGACATATTCTATTTCATTTATGATGGAGGGATTTTGAAAGTCACAAAGCCTATTTTTATAGGGTCACCAGGCGGCCCTTACTATTCTTAAAGGGCCAGCAGTCGGCCTTCGCTATTCTTAGAGAGCCATCAGCCGGCTATGCTATACTGTTATTGTGTATGTGTAGCACCCTGAGGATTCGGCTGCTACAGGGGTATTGCACCTCAACCCAGAGGTGTGATATTCCACTCCCGGGTAAGGATGGAGTGTGGACCTGAGCTCGGTAGGCTGCATGCACTACACACATCCCATTTCCGGGGAGCAGACCAACGGTACTCCCACTTAGAAATGTGCAGGTACGACCGAGTCTGTTCCTGGCTGGAGTGGGAGGGGGGGTGGTACATCCCAAGTAGTGTAGGGGCAGATAGGGGGAGCAGCCTGGGTAAAGATTGGAGCTCATTGGGTGCTGGTCACCTGAGCTCACACATAGAGGGAGTATTTAAGGTGGGCACCATCTAAGATCAGGGTCAGTCTGTGAGGAGTCGGTCAGTCAGCCAGTCTTTGCAGAGGAGAGGAAGAGGAGCAGAGCAGCCTGAGCCAGAGTGAGAGAGGAGAAGAAGGAAAGACCCAGAGAGGGAAAAAGAAAGGACTCTGAGAACCCAAATTCAATCCCCGGGTGAAGAGTCGGCAATAGGGTACCGGATCCCAAACTGGTGGGGGCAAAAGCACACCCTAGCCAGAGATCGGAGGCCGTGGGCAGCGTCTGCCACGGCCACCCACCACATCCACCCCGAAGGCAGACCACGTGGAGGGTCAGGGAACCCAAGGCCAAGGGTCTCCCAACAGAAGGCCCGAGGGAGCTGGACCTAGGTGGATCACTAGTGGGGACGGCCAGAGGAAAGGACAGAAGGAGAGCTCAGGGTCACGCTCCGGACTTGTTTGGGGGTTTGCTGAATCCAGGACCTGGTGGACGCAGCACGGCTCGGGTGGTCACTTGAAGCTGGAGTGACCGGAACATCAGCAGTGAGTAAATACCCTAAACTGCACAACCCGACTCTGTCTTCACTTAACATCTATGCTGCACCACCACAACCCCCATCCTCTGCACCTGACCCCCTGAGGCTATACCCCACCCGTTGGGGGTTATACTACCTAAAGCTGCACCAACACCATCAGCCTCAGCGGACCCTGCTGCAGCGGCGGCCGTAGTGACCGCAATACAACGGGTGGCGTAGTCGACATTAAGAACTTAATAACATCTGTAGGACTGCCACATACAACTGAGTTTGACACCCTGGGCACGGACCGGGTCACAGCCACTCGGAAGACTACAACCCCCATCTGATCCGGCTCCGGGTATTCCCCTAAAGAATATGGCCCAGGGGGCGCGTCAACTTTGGCGTAGTCGGCAGGATTACGTGCCCGCAACACCCGGGTACTGCGTGCCTGAAGAAAAGAACGAGTTTACCTCAAAAAGAAGTCTCCTGCCGGTTCCGGAGGGTCCCCGCCATCGGACTCCATCACAGGTCGATTCCCGCCGGTTGTCCGCCATTAACAGCGTTTTCCCGCCATCTGCAGAGTTTCCCGCCACTGGGAAGCGGTTCCCGCCATTTCCAAAGGTTTCCCGCCTTGTCAGAGCGGACGCCATTATGGGCGTGCCAGAGGGTGGCAAGAGGCCGCCTCCCATCGTGGGCCAGGACCGAAAATGGCGCCAAAAGTGGAAACCGCCCCCACCAACAGAGACTGTGATGCTAGAGGTGTCTGTCAGCGTGAAAGAACAGCCCCTGGAGCTGACAATCACCAAGTGGCCCCGGGACCGCCCTCGAGGTGGGAGGAGACGAAAGAAGAGAGCAAAGATGGGTGTCGCTTGGAGCAGTCTGGAGCGAGCGCACCCGGAGGCAAGAAGCCTGGAGAAGAGTATCGGAGGAGCTTACCCGGAGATGGCGAGAAAGCAGAGCAGCACCGGCCCGTTGACCAGGAGCCTGCTAGAAACAGAGGAGGGAGAGCAGAGCAGCACCGGCCCGCTGGCCAGGAGCCTGCTGGAAACAGTGGAAGGAGAGCAGAGCAGCACCGACCCGTTGGTCAGGAGCCTGCTGGAAGCAACGACCCCACTAGGCCTAGTGGAGGTCCTGGCACAGCTCCCCCGAGACCGGGAGTGTGCGCAGACCGCTCTGGAGGGCCTCGCAAGGAGGATGGCCCGGGTGCAGCGAGAGACGTTGGCGGAGTGGAGCCGTGAGATGGCCCAGCAGACCGAGACCTGTCAGCGGAGCACGCCACCCAAGACGAGGAGACAGACCGCCTCTGAGGATGGCGCGGGAGGACTGAAGGCCGGAGACGGCGCCGAGAAGGGAGCCGAACGAGTGGAGGCAGGTAAAGGGGACGTCTATACCCCAAACCGGGAAACCGCGTACCTGCCCCAGCTCCCCGTCGCAGAGCCCGAAGTCTATCCTGCCGTGCCCGTAATCGCCACGCCACTGCTGCAGACTAGGCCTCAACCGGAAGCCGCCGCCGCGACCCCTGTGACGCCATGCGCAATGACCCCGAGCGTGGCCAAGCAGGAAGTAACACAAGCCTGGTCGCAAGGCCTAGTACCCCCGGGCGCCGCAACACCAACAGCGCCCCCTACCTCCGCGGAGCCACCGGCCTGGTCGCAGGGCCAAGTAGCCCAGGGCGCCGCCATCCTTACGGTGCCCTTCACCTTCCAGATACCCCAGGCCTGGCCGCAAGGCCCGGGCAACCCGGGCGCTAACACCACCGCGCCCATAAGACCAAGAGTGCCGCATCTGGGAGAGGACCTGTTTACCCAACACACGTGCCCGGATGGGCAGCCTTTCATCTGGCCCCAGGAATATCATGAACTGGAACGGCAGAGGAAGGCTGGGGCCATGTGTGCACCCCTGATCCCGGCTCCAAAGCCCGTAAAGAGGATCTCGCCCCCGCTAGAAGAGGCCCAATTTGAGTGGGACCCCACCGGAGAAGATCTCATGGGGTTCACTCAGGAGACTCGGGCAGCTGCAGCGGAGCGTGCTGAGTGCTGCCGCCAACAGCTCGAGGTCTTCGAGAGGGAGCGGAGAGAGAGGCGGGTCCGGGAACAGCAAGCTCAAATAAGGAGCGCGGAGCAGAAGAGCCGGGCCAGGAGAGACCCCCGTGCAGCGCATAGTCCCCGCACCACCGGGACTGTGATCAAGTTTAACATGCAGCATGGGTGGGGCTTCATCCGAGAACACCGCACCCCAGGCGACGTCTTTGTAACCAGGAGAGACGTTGAATCCCACCTACCGGAGGGACACAGAGGTCGTGACCTTTACATCGGGGACGAGGTCACCTTCACCCGGCACAAGTGTGCCAAAGGACCCTACGCCCTCCATGTGCATCGCCTGACGGAGGAAGAGCTGCGGTGTGAGGAGGAAGAACAAGAGGACCCGGACGGGTCTGAATCTGAAGTTAAAAGAAACCATAAAGAAAGAGCAGGAGGACGTCGTCGTTAAGTACAGCGGAGCAGAAGCTGTATATAGTTGCCCGTCGGGGCACAGTGAACTGTTACTGCTGCTATCATAGTCCCCGTTGGGACCAGCAAGTGTGAACTGTTTACCCGTTTAAACCTTAAATCCCACTGACCGAGGACTGAGAGCGGTCATCCCCTTCCTTATACCTGGCCAAGGACTGAGAGCGGCCATATTCCCTGTATATAGTTGCGCGTCCTAAAGCGCCCCCTACCGGTTTTATAGGAAAACCATTTTTTCAAGAAAAGACTGTCGCACTTTACCCGGTCACGCGTTGCACAGTGACCGGAGGAGGAGCTAGAAGCGAGGAAAAGTCTACAAGAATGTTTTATATGAAAAGTTTTATTGATATATATATATATAATGTTTTGTATGATGTTTTATATGTTTATGCAAAAATTTGTATGTCTTGTGGTGTTTTGTTCTTACAGCCCGAGGACGTGCTGTGATTTACCAGGGGGGAATGTAGCACCCTGAGGATTCGGCTGCTACAGGGGTATTGCACCTCAACCCAGAGGTGTGATATTCCACTCCCGGGTAAGGATGGAGTGTGGACCTGAGCTCGGTAGGCTGCATGCACTACACACATCCCATTTCCGGGGAGAAGACCAACGGTACTCCCACTTAGAAATGTGCAGGTACGACCGAGTCTGTTCCTGGCTGGAGTGGGAGGGGGGGTGGTACATCCCAAGTAGTGTAGGGGCAGATAGGGGGAGCAGCCTGGGTAAAGATAGGAGCTCATTGGGTGCTGGTCACCTGAGCTCACACATAGAGGGAGTATTTAAGGTGGGCACCATCTAAGATCAGGGTCAGTCTGTGAGGAGTCGGTCAGTCAGCCAGTCTTTGCAGAGGAGAGGAAGAGGAGCAGAGCAGCCTGAGCCAGAGTGAGAGAGGAGAAGAAGGAAAGACCCAGAGAGGGAAAAAGAAAGGACTCTGAGAACCCAAATTCAATCCCCGGGTGAAGAGTCGGCAATAGGGTACCGGATCCCAAACTGGTGGGGGCAAAAGCACACCCTAGCCAGAGACCGGAGGCCGTGGGCAGCGTCTGCCACGGCCACCCACCACATCCACCCCGAAGGCAGACCACGTGGAGGGTCAGGGAACCCAAGGCCAAGGGTCTCCCAACAGAAGGCCCGAGGGAGCTGGACCTAGGTGGATCACTAGTGGGGACGGCCAGAGGAAAGGACAGAAGGAGAGCTCAGGGTCACGCTCCGGACTTGTTTGGGGGTTTGCTGAATCCAGGACCTGGTGGACGCAGCACGGCTCGGGTGGTCACTTGAAGCTGGAGTGACCGGAACATCAGCAGTGAGTAAATACCCTAAACTGCACAACCCGACTCTGTCTTCACTTAACATCTATGCTGCACCACCACAACCCCCATCCTCTGCACCTGACCCCCTGAGGCTATACCCCACCCGTTGGGGGTTATACTACCTAAAGCTGCACCAACACCATCAGCCTCAGCGGACCCTGCTGCAGCGGCGGCCGTAGTGACCGCAATACAACGGGTGGCGTAGTCGACATTAAGAACTTAATAACATCTGTAGGACTGCCACATACAACTGAGTTTGACACCCTGGGCACGGACCGGGTCACAGCCACTCGGAAGACTACAACCCCCATCTGATCCGGCTCCGGGTATTCCCCTAAAGAATATGGCCCAGGGGGCGCGTCATATGCAGTGACTGCAAGGCTGCCAAAAATTTGGACGCAACCCAATACCCCTTTGAAGAGACAAAGGAGGTTCTCAGTAAAAAAAAATGTTCCCATTATAAAGGAGCGGGTCTCCTATAGTGATAATGCCCATGCTGTGACTGCAAAGGCTGCCAAAATTTGGGAAAAACCCCACTAACAATTTAAAGACACATAGAGCAGAGCCACAGTAACGACATTTTACCATTAGAAAGGAGAGGGTCTGCTATACAGTTATAGGGTATGCAGTGAGTCCAACGGCTGCCAAAATTTAGGAAAAACACCGCTATCAATTTAAAGACACATATAGCAGGGCCACAGTAATGGCATATTCCCATTAGAAAGGAGGGGATCTCCCATACTGTTTGCCTATGCAGTGACTGCAATGTCTGTCAAAAATTTGGAGGCACTCCAA
Source organism: Phyllobates terribilis (assembly GCF_046119375.1). Lineage (NCBI taxonomy): Eukaryota > Metazoa > Chordata > Amphibia > Anura > Dendrobatidae > Phyllobates > Phyllobates terribilis. The sequence goes on along the minus strand of NW_027362768.1, from coordinate 290,943,746 downwards.
TGCCCCTTGCAAGAGACGTAGAGGTCAGAGAGTCTGGTGGTGGTGATATGGTGGTGGAGGATGAGGATGCGGAGAAAGAGGAGGATAAGAGCAAATAGACAAAATCAGGAAGCGTATACCCTTGTCTGGGTGTAAAGACAGAGGTGCATGGGAACAGAGTTAGATCTCCCCAAAAAAAGACACTGTATTTGAGTTTATGTTACACTGCGATCATTCGGTGGTGTTGAGAAGTCTGGCCCAATCCAGCCCTTGTTCATTTTTATAAGAGTCAGCCTGTCAGCATTTTCAGTTGATAGGCAGATGCGCCTATCGGTTATAATTCCACCGGCGGCACTAAAAACACGCTCTGAAAAACCGCTAGTGGCAGGGCAGGACAGGACCACCAAGGCGTAGAGAGATCCAGTTCATGCCACGTGTCCAGCTTGGATGCCCAATAATTATAAGGCACAGAGGAATCACGGAGGACGTTGGTACGTTCGGCAAGGTACTCCCTCACCATCTTTCGAAACTTTGCACTCCTTGTGAGATTATCCCCCGCCTCAGGACCTGTGCAATGTCAGGGTCTGAGCAAACTGTCCCAGAACTTTGACAGTGTTCCCCTGCCTCTGCTGGATTGCATGTGTGGCTCTCTTGCCTGTACTCTTTGGTTGTCCAACGAACTGTGACCTCTGCCGCCAGTGTTTTCAGATGGGAATTTTATCACTAATTCCACAACAAGGGCCTTCTCGTACTGCCCCATTTTATTGGGCCTGTCCTGCAAAGGAATAAGAGACATAAAGTTCTCCTTGTAGCGTGGGTCTAGAAGCGTCACAAACCAGTAATGACTGTAACCCAAAATTTTGAGAACACCAGGGTCACAGGAAAAGCAGTGTAACATAAACTCAGCCATGTGTGCCAGACTGCAAAGAGGCAAGACTTCCGTGTCCCCACCAAGAGGACGACTGACCATGCTCTCCTCCTCCTCCTTTTCCTCCTCCTATCTGTCCTCAGGCCATCCACGCTGAACAGACAGTATGGCAGTTGTGCAGGTAGTACCGTCTTTAGCGCATAAAACTAGCTCCTGTTCTTCCTCCTGATCTTCCTCATTGTCACCCAATCCACGTTGGGATGAGCTGAGGCTGGGCTGTGTGTAATCACCCTGTATGGTTCCTCGCTCCATCTCATCGTGCTCCACCTGCAATGCATCCTCTTTAATAGAAAGCAGAGGGCATTTCAGAAGACAGAGAAGTGGGATGGTGATGCTAATTATGGCGTCATCGCCGCTCACCATCTTGGTGGAGTCCTCAAAGTTTTGGAGGATAGTACATATGTCTGTCTTCCATATCCACTCCTGAGGATTTATGTGTGGAGTCTGACCTGAATACCGATGGCCTTGTTGCTGGTAGTCAACAACTGCCCTCTTCTGCTCACAAATCCTTCCCAACATCTGCAATGTAGAGGGGACATCGCAGATCAGTCGGTGAGCTGGAAGCTGCAAACGCTGCTGAAACACGGCAAGAGCGGCGGAAGCTGTAGCTGACTTTCTAAAATGGGCACACAGGCGGCATACATTGACAAGCAGATCCGACAGATCAGGGTAGGTTTTGAGAAACCGCTGAAACACAAGGTTAAGCACATGGGCCAGGCATGGTACGTGTGTAAGCTCACCTCGCCTCAGAGCCGCCACCAGTTTCTGGCCATTGCCACACATGATCATGCCTGGCTGTAGGGTCAGTGGTGTCAGTCACAGATCTGTCTGCTGTTTCAGAGCTGTCCACAACTCTTCAGTGTTGTGTGGTTTGTCACCTAAGCATATTAGCTTCAGCACAGACTGTTGCCGCTTGGCCGAGGCAGTGCTGCAGTGTTTCCAGCTTGCAATTGATGTGGTCATTTCAGAGATGGATGCTGAAGAGGAGGAGGAGGTGCAGAAACTGTAGAATGTGGGGGCAACCCTGGGCCCGCAATCCTCGGTGTAACGGGTCTGGGAGGTGGAACCTCTGTGCAACTATACAAGGGGGCAGTCCTTGTAAGGAAGCGGGTGGCTCCCAGGGAAGACGGGCAGGTAGTCGCGGCAAGTGACAGGGACAGTCTCTGGGTAGAGGGGCAGGTAGTCACGGCAAGTGACAGGGACAGTCTCTGGGTAGAAGGGCAGCGGGCTGGTGGCTGGTGAACGCTCTCAGGTGAGCGGGCGAGAGTCTCTGGACAGGCAGGTGGTCACAGCAAGTGACGGCAGAGCCTCCAGGTAGGCTAGCAGGCAGGTAGCAGGTGAGCGCTCCCAGGTGAGCGGGCAAGAGTCTCTGGACAGGCAGGAGGTCACGGTAAGTGACGGCAGAGCCTCCAGGTAGGATAGCAGGCAAGTAACAGGTGAGCGCTCCCAGGTGAGCGGGCAGGCTGGTCCATAGACAGACTGACAGTTGTCGGAGAGCAGACCGTCGGACCGCAGGCTTGCAAGCTGGTAAGCGGATATCAGGCAGGTATCAAGCAGGAATCTGGCAGATGACTGGCAGGTAACAGGCAGGAATCAGGCAGGTGACTGGCAGGTCACTGGCAACAGGACCTGAGGGCTGAAGCAGAGTGAAGGCTTTGCAACAACATTGCTCGGGCATCTCCATTTTGGAGGAGGTGCCTTATATATGGGAGGTCCTCCGGCAATTGGCCGGGGACTCCTTAGGACGGCGCGCGCGGTCCCTTTAAGAGAAGGGGAGCGCACGCACGCGCGCCCTAAGCACACTGCTGGGGAAGGAGCGCGTGCCGGAAGCAGTGGGGAGAGAAGCGCTGGAGGGCGCCGCGCCAGGAGCGGGGAGGTGAGAGGGACGGCGTCTCTGCCTAGTACGGGGCAGAGATGCCGATGCTACAGTACCCCCCCCCCCTTTAGGCCCCCTCTTTTTTTGGCCAGAAAGAAATTTTTCAAGGAGAAGCTGGGCGTTGATGTTCTCCCTGGGTTCCCAAGTTCTCTCCTCAGGACCAAACCCCTTCCAATCTACCAGAAAAAAGATCTTTCCTCTTACCCTCTTGGAGGCCAGAATACTCTCTACCTCAAAGACGTCATCAGCGGAAACCGGAGCAGGAGGGGCACCTGGATTATTGGAAAAAGAGTTAAAGACAACGGGTTTGAGGAGAGATACGTGGAATGAGTTGGGAATCCGTAGGGTGGCCGGGAGTTTTAATTTGTAGGCCACAGGGTTAATTTGCCTGAGGACTTCGAAGGGACCGATGAATCGAGGGCCCAACTTGAAGGAGGGTACTTTGAGCCGCACATGTTTGGACGAGAGCCAAACCTTGTCTCCCGGATGGAATTGAGGCGGATCCAGAGGTCTCTTATCAGCATATCTCTTCATCCGCTCAGAGGACAGAAGAAGAGCAGACCTGGTACTCTCCCAAATAGTAGAAAATTCGCTGACAAGAGACTCCGCAGCAGCGTTGTCCACAGAAACGGAGACAGGAAGCGGAATCCGGGGGTGCTGGCCATAGACAATAAAGAACGGGGACTTGGAAGAGGATTCGCTCTCGTGGTTATTATAAGAGAACTCGGCCCAAGGAAGGAGGTCCACCCAATCAGAATGGTGGGCATTAACAAAGTGCCGGAGATAGCTGGTAAGGATCTGATTGATCCGCTCCACTTGACCATTGGACTGAGGGTGGTAAGCGGAGGAGAAGTCCAGGGTGACGTCCAGCAGTTTACATGTGGCTCTCCAGAAGCGTGAGGTAAACTGAACCCCTCGATCCGAAACGATGTGGAGGGGTAGGCCATGGAGACGGAACATACGGCGAATAAAGTCCTTAGCCAGCTCAGGTGCAGATGGAAGACCAGGCAGGGGAATGAAGTGGGCCATTTTAGAGAAGCGGTCCGCGACCACCCAAATGACAGTACACCCGGCAGAGACAGGAAGATCGGTAATGAAGTCCATAGCGATGTGTTGCCACGGGGCAACAGGTATGGGAAGCGGCAGGAGATGACCAGCTGGTAAGTGTCTGGGAATTTTGTTGCGGCCACAAGATGAACAGGCAGAGACGAAGTCTACCACATCCTTACGCAGGGTAGACCACCAGTAATGCCGGGAAATGAGTAGGAAGGTCTTCTTTTGGCCGGCATGGCCAGCTAGTTTAGAAGAATGACCCCAGCGAAGAACCCTCTCACGGTCTGGAGGCGCCACGAACGTCTTGCCAGGTGGAAGACGAGTCAAATCCAAGGGGGCCACATTCATCACCTTGGAGGGGTCGATAATGTGCATAGGCTCCTCCTCTTGGTCGGAGGACAGGAAGGATCGGGACAAGGCATCAGCTTTGACATTTTTGTCCGCCGGGCGGAAATGAAGGATGAAATCGAAGCGGGCAAAGAACAAAGACCACCGGGCCTGACGTGAATTAAGTCTCTGGGCATTTTGGAGATATGCCAGGTTCTTGTGATCCGTATAGATGATCACCGGGTATAGAGTCCCTTCAAGCAGGTAACGCCACTCCTCCAGCGCCAATTTAACGGCAAGCAGTTCTCGGTCTCCTATGGAGTAATTGCGCTCAGAGGAGAAGATTTTAGAGAAAAAGCCGCAGGTTACCATTCTCCCGGAGGAAGACTTCTGGGTGAGCACCGCTCTGGCTCCAGAGGAGGAGGCATCAACCTCCAGGTAGAACTGTTTGTTGCAGTCCGGACGGTGCAGCACAGGGGCAGAGGAGAAGGCTTGTTTCAGGGAAAGGAAGGCCTCCTCAGCTTCGGATGACCATACCTTGGGATTTGCTCCCTTACGGGTGAGTGCAGATATGGGCGCAGTTCGTGACGAGAAGTGAGGAATGAAGAGACGATAGTAATTAGCGAAGCCCAGGAATCGCTGTATCGCCTTCAAGCCCTCCGGACGGGGCCACTTTAGGACAGCAGAGAGCTTCTCGGGGTCCATTCGCAAGCCTGTCTGGGAGATAACATAGCCCAGGAAAGGAAGAGAGGTCTGCTCAAAAAGGCACTTCTCGTATTTAGCATAGAGGTGGTTCTGCCTGAGCCTAAGCAGGACCTGACGAACATCCCTCCGGTGTGTGGGGAGATCCGGAGAGAAGACCAAGATGTCGTCCAGGTATACCACCACGCAGGAGTAAAGAAGGTCACGGAAGATGTCGTTGACCAGTTCTTGGAAGACGGCGGAAGCATTGCAGAGACCGAAGGGCATCACACGGTACTCATAGTGTCCGTCCCGGGTATTAAATGCTGTTTTCCACTCGTCTCCCTGACGGATACGGAACAGGTTATACGCTCCACGTAGATCCAGCTTGGAGAAGATCCTGGCGCCTCTAAGACGATCAAATAACTCAGAGATGAGCGGAAGGGGGTATTTATTTTTAACCGTGATCTGATTGAGTCCTCTATAGTCAATACAGGGGCGTAGCGAGCCGTCTTTCTTTTTGACAAAGAAGATTCCGGCTCCAGCCGGGGAGGTAGATTTCCGGATAAATCCCCTAGCCAGATTCTCTTCAATGTACTCAGACATGGCCCGGGTCTCGGCTGCAGACAACGGGTAGATACGCCCACGGGGAGGAGTGGTGCCAGGTACCAGGTCGATCGGGCAGTCATATGGCCTATGGGGTGGCAACGTCTCTGCTTCCTTCTTACCGAAGACGTCCGCATAGGGCCAGTAAGGAGCCGGGAGACCTGGTAAATTAGCTGGAGTTGGCGGAGGGCGAGCTGGGCGGACCGCAACCAGGCAGGTCCTATGGCAGTCTGGACCACATCGGAGTACTTCACCGGATCACCAGTTCAATACGGGTTCGTGTGTCTGGAGCCAAGGTAGACCTAGCAACAGGGAGTGAGAAAGTCCGGACAACACATGGAATGAGATTTCCTCAGAGTGCAGCATTCCCACCTGCAGGGTTATGGGTTCAGTGACGAGCAGGATGGTCTCCGAGAGAAGTCTTCCATCCACGGAGGCGACTGATAATGGTTCAGCCAGGGACTTGGTGGGAATACGGTATCTCTCTACCAGAGACTGGGAGATGAGGTTTCCAGCAGCTCCAGAATCCAGGTGGGCGACTTCAAAGTGACGGTTTTCTCCCCAAGCAATAGAGACCGGTAAAGTCAGAGACGGAGAGGGCTTACTTTTGTCTAGGACGACCTCTCCGAGCGGTCCTAGACACTGGCGTTTCCTGGCTTCTCTGGGCAGGAACGGATGAAGTGCTCCATACTGCCACAATAGAAACAGCTTCCCTCGGCTCGGCGAGATTCTTGGCGAGATCTGACCATCTTGGTCTAGTCGATCTGCATAGGTTCAGGTGAGAGCGCCCGCGGAGTGACTGATTGAGAGGCAGGTCTCAGGGAAGTAGGAGCAGAGCAAGAAAAGTCTTTCTCCCAGGTAGTCTCTTTGGCACGTTCTTGGAACCGGATGCCAATCCGGGTAGCTAGTGACACCAGGTCATCCAGAGTGGTAGGAATGTCCCGACCAGCTAACTCGTCCTTAATCCGACCGGAAAGACCCTCCCAGAAGACGGACACCAGAGCCTCATTTTCCCAGGCAAGCTCAGAAGCGAGGGTGCGGAACCGTATGGCATATTGGCCCACGGTGAGACTCCCTTGGCGGAGACGTAGCAGAGAGGAGGCAGAAGAGGTTTTCAATCCAGGTTCATCGAAGACTTTCCAGAAAGCAGCGAGGAAAGATGGCAGGTCGGACACCAGGGGATCCCCTCTCTCCCACAGGGGATTTAGCCATGCCAGTGCCTCCCCAGTGAGATGGGACATGATGAAGGCCACCTTGGCCCGGTCGGAGATGAACTGGTATGCCAATAGCTCAAAGTGCAGGGTGCACTGGTTTATGAAACCCCGAGCTAAAGTAGGTTCGCCGGCAAAGCGTGGAGGTGCCAGAAGCCGAGGTCCATAGTCGGGTACCATGAAGGGACTGGATTGCGGTACCGCAGGAATGGGCACGGCTGGACCAGAGGTAGACATAGACAAGTCACACAATGCGCCTAGACGAGAGTAAACGGACCGTAGATAGGACAGTACCACCTCCTGCTGAGTTTTCTGACGTAAGACTTCCTGGTACAGATCGGAGATCTGGGGGCCACCGGGTTCCATGGCCCGAGCAAACTGTAACGGGTCTGGGAGGTGGAACCTCTGTGCAACTATACAAGGGGGCAGTCCTTGTAAGGAAGCGGGTGGCTCCCAGGGAAGACGGGCAGGTAGTCGCGGCAAGTGACAGGGACAATCTCTGGGTAGAGGGGCAGGTAGTCACGGCAAGTGACAGGGACAGTCTCTGGGTAGAAGGGCAGCGGGCTGGTGGCTGGTGAACGCTCCCAGGTGAGCGGGCGAGAGTCTCTGGACAGGCAGGTGGTCACGGCAAGTGACGGCAGAGCCTCCAGGTAGGCTAGCAGGCAGGTAGCAGGTGAGCGCTCCCAGGTGAGCGGGCAAGAGTCTCTGGACAGGCAGGAGGTCACGGCAAGTGACGGCAGAGCCTCCAGGTAGGCTAGCAGGCAAGTAACAGGTGAGCGCTCCCAGGTGAGCGGGCAGGCTGGTCCATTTACAGACTGACAGGTGTCGGAGAGCAGACCGTCGGACCGCAGGCTTGCAAGCTGGTAAGCGGATATCAGGCAGGTATCAAGCAGGAATCTGGCAGATGACTGGCAGGTAACAGGCAGGAATCAGGCAGGTGACTGGCAGGTCACTGGCAACGGGACCTGAGGGCTGAAGCAGCGTGAAGGCTTTGCAACAACATTGCTCGGGCACCTCCATTTTGGAGGAGGTGCCTTATATATGGGAGGTCCTCCGGCAATTGGCCGGGGACTCCTTAGGACGGCGCGCACAGTCCCTTTAAGAGAGGGGGAGCGCGCGCGCGCCCTAAGCACACTGCCGGGGAAGGAGCGCGTGCCGGAAGCAGCGGGGAGAGAAGCGCTGGAGGACGCCGCGTCAGGAGCGGGGAGGTGAGAGGGACGGCGTCTCTGCCTAGTACGGGGCAGAGACGCCGATGCTACACTCGGCGTTGGGAGGAAGTGTCCCGTCCCAAGGTCCGACTGGGTCCCGGCTTCCAGTATGTTAACCCAGTGTGCCATCAGCGAGATGTACCTTCCCTACCCACAAGCACTTGTCCACGTATCCGTGGTTAGGTGGACTTTCCCAGTAACTGCATTGTTGAGGGCACGGCTAATGTTGTGGGACACGTGCAGGTTGCGGAAAGCTTCTGTCTCCATGAGCCTAAATGGCAGCATTTCGAGGGCAAGCATTCGCGAAATGTGTGAATTTAGTAGTGTGGCCTGTGGGGCGTTAGCTGCGTATTTGCATTTGCATTCTAAGGACTGCGGTAGGGACAACTGAACGCTGCACTGTGACAAGGACGTGGACGTGCTTGCTGATGGTGCTAGTTGAGAGTGTTCAACGACAGGTGCAGGGCGGGAGGCATCTTGGCATGCGCCATATACAGAGGATTGGCATGCACGCACAACAGCGGAACAAGCAGTGGTGTCACCCGCAGACACTGTTGCTGGACCCTGGGGTTCGGCTCACGTAGTTGGGTGCTTTGCTGCCATGTGCCTGATCATGCTGGTGGTGGTTAGGCTGGTAGTTTTGCTACCCCTGCTGATGCTGGTAGTTTTGCTACCCCTGCTGGCCTGGCAGGTGGTGCAAATGGCCTTTTTGGGGTTATCGGCAGAGTCTTTAAAAAACAACCAGACACGGGAAGACCTAACAGTAGTGATGAGCGAGCATGCTCGCTACTGCTCGGTGCTCGCCCGAGCATCTCACCAATCGAGATGCTCGGCGCTCGCCGAGTATTTCCGGGGTTGCTCGGCGGGAGCTCGGGTCCCCTCCCTGCATGTTTGGTGCTCTTTAGAGTGCCAATCAACATGCAGGGATTGCCTGCCACTCACTGTAATGCAGTAGCCATGTTGGTTGTGGCATTACAGTGATTGGCTGGCCGCATAGCGTCATCGGGTCTATATCAGACCTGGCGCCGCCATGTTCGTCACAGTCACTCCGGAATTAGACAGTGTAGGGAGAGGTGCGTCAGGGAGAGATTTGCTTGTGTATTAGGTAGTGTAGGGAGAAAAACCGCACATTACACATATCCATCTTAACAAACAGTCCTTTTGAGGACTAACTAATCCATCTGCAGAGATATCAGGCAGGCTGTGTATATAGGCAGGCAGGCAGGGTATATAGCAGACTGCAGTACATAGAGCACAAGAGGCTCCATTCCAATTCTGCCTTCTGCTGCAGTTAGATATTTCTATACAAAGGCCCAGGTCTCAGGGGCCAAGAATAATTTTTTTGGGATCTTAATCCTCATTATTTGCTTAAAAAGCAATCCAGAGAACACCGTTTTTCTGTGCCATTTGCTTGTTGGCACTGCAGAATATAGCCAGGTCCTTTCCATTTTACAGCGTTAGAAATCCAGCTATTTAAAACTGTGTTTTCTCCGTCACACGGATCACATATACGTTGTCAGAAAATACTGCCATTTCTGGCCTCCATTAAAATTTTCTTTCAGTGTGTCAGTGAAGCAATTCACCGCAGTTTGCTGTTCAAACTACTTACCTACAGGCCAGGTATTTAAAACTCTGTTTTCTCCATCACAAGGATCACATATACGTTGTCAGAAAATACTGCCATTTCTGGCCTCCATTAAAAATTTCCTTTAGTGTGTCAGTGCAGCAATTCACCGCAGTTTGCTGTTCAAACTACTTACCTACAGGCCAGGTATTTAAAACTCTGTTTTCTCCGTCACACGGATCACATATAAGTTCGCTCCAAACTCAGTCATTTGTAGTGAGCGTGGAAGATACTGTGATCCATTTAAAATGGGCAAGGCACGTGGCAAGGGATGGAGAACTGGACGTTTTGGTAATGGTGCATGCAGAGGCCGAGGACAAGGCCCGTGGGCAGGCTGAAATTGTGCCACAACAAACACCCACATCTTCTCGCCTGACCTTCCTGTCGCAATTTCTAGGGGACTGCAGCACACCACTATTGAACCCAGAGAAGTGTCAAAAGGTTGTTGGTTGGATAGCAGATAATGCTTCCAGTCACTTAGCCACCACCACCACCACCACCCTGTCTTCCACACAGTCAAGTCTCAGTAGCCGTGAGTCTGGACCGCATATTCCTCACCCTGATCCTCCCACCATGCTGAGTGCCCAGAAACAACTGATCCCACACTTGGACACTCTGAAGAGCTGTTCACTTTTCCATTTATAGATTCGGGCCTCTCGCCCAGTCCACTTGAAGCGGGGCAAGAGGAGATCGCGTGTAGCGATGCCCAAATATTTGAGCAGTCACGGTCACACGAAGGCGACGGTGGGAAAGTGTCACAAGAGGTGGATGATGATGAGACACAATTGCCAAAAAGTCAGGAGGAGGACCAGTGTGAGGAAGTGGAAGAAGAGGTGGTGAATGACATAGTAACTGACTCAACCTGGCAGGAGGACATGCAGAGCGAGGACAGCAGCACATAGGGGGAGGGAGGCAGAGCACCCCAACAGGTAGGAAGAAGCAGTGCGGTGGCCGCTGACAGAAGGCAGGCAACCGTTCCCCGAAACACCAACACGAAGGAAGTTGCCAGTACAACTGTTAGGTCTTCCCGAGTCTGGTTGTTTTTTAAAGACTCTACCGATAACCCCAAAAGGCCATTTGTACCACCTGCCAGGTCAGCATCAGCAGGGGTGGCAAAACGACCAGCCTGACCACCACCAGCATGATCAGGCACAGGGCAGCAAAGCACCTGACTTTGTGGGCCGAACCCCAGGGTCCAGGAACAGTATCTGCGGGTGGCACCATTGCTTATTCCACTGTTGTAGCAGCATCAGGAAGCACATCCATGTTTTTGTCACAGCACAGCGTTCAGTTGTCCTTACCCCAGTCCTTGGAACGTAAGCGCAAATATGCAGCCAATGCCCCACAGGCCACACTACTAAATTCTCACATTTCACAACTGCTTGCGCTCAAAATATTGCCTTTTTAGGCTCGTGGAGACGGAAGCATTCCGCAACCTGATGGAGGCGGCCGTCCCTCGGTACTCAGTCCCTAGCCGCCACTATTTCTCCATGTGTGCCGTCCCCTCATTACACAAGCACATGTCCCAAAACATTAGTCGTGCTCTCAACAACGCAGTTACCGGGAAAGTCCACCTAACCACGGACACGTGGACAAGTGCTTGTGGGCAGGGATGGTTAACACTGGGTTAACATAGTGGAAGCCGGGACCCAGTCAGACTTTGGGATGGAACACGTCCTCCCGATGCCAAGGATTGCGAGCCCTAGGGCAATCAGGGTTGCCCCCACAGTCTACAGCTCCTGCGCCTCATCCTCCTCAGCCTTCTCCTCCTCTTCAGCCTCCATCTCCGAAATGACCAGATCAGTCACAAGCTGGAAGCACTGCAGCACTGCCTCGGCCAAGCGGCAACAGGCTGTGCTGAAGCTAATATGCTTAGGTGACAAACCGCACAATGCTGAAGTTGTGGACAGCTCTGAAAGAGTAGGCAGATCTGTGACTCAGCTGAACCTACAGCCAGGCATGGTCGTGTGTGACAATGGCCGGAACCTGGTGGCGACTCTGAGGCGAGGCGACCTCACACACATACCATGCCTGGCCCATGTACTTAACCTTGTGGTTCAGTGGTTTCTCAAATCCTACCCGGAGCTGCCGGATTTGCTTGTTAAAGTACGCCGCCTGTGTGCCCATTTTAGAAAGTCAGCTACAGCTTCCGCCGCCCTTGCCGTGTTTCAGCAGCATTTGCAGCTTCCGGCTCACAGACGGGAGTATGATATCCCCACGCGTTGGAACTCTACACTGCAGATGTTGGGAAGGATTTGTGAGCAGAAGAGGGCAGTTGTTGACTACCAGCATCAACAAGGCTGTCGGTATTCAGTTCATACTCCACACATAAGGCCTCAGGAGTGGACATGGATGTCAGACATATGTACCATCCTCCAAAACTATGAGGACTCCACCAAGATGGTGAGCGGCGATGACGCCATAATTAGCGTCACCATCCCGCTTCTCTGTCTTCTGAAACGCTCTCTGCTCATAATCAAAGAGGATGCATTGCAGGCGGAGCACGATGAGATGGAGCAAAGAACCATACAGGGTGATTATACACAGCCAAGCCTCATTTCATCCCAATGTGGATTGGGTGGCAATGAGGAGAAGGAGGAGGAAGGACAGTAGCTATTTTCATGCACTATAGACGGTACTACCTGCACAGCTGTTATGCCGTCTGTTCAGCGTGGATGGCCAGAGGACAGAGAGGAGGAGGAGGAGGAGAGCATGGTCAGTCATCCTCTTGGTGAGGACATGGAAGTCTTGCCTGTAAGTAGTCTGGCAGGCATGGTTGAGTTTATATTATGCTGCCTTTCCCATGACCCTTGCGTTCTCAAAATTTTGGGTGACAGTCATTACTGGTTGGTGACACTTCTAGACCCACGCTACAAGGAGAGCTTTATATCTCTTATTCCTGAGGCGGACAGGTCTACAAAAAGGGGGCTGTAGCAGAAGGCCTTGTTGCGGAACTATTAAAAAAATTCCCATCTGAAAACGCTGGCGGCAGAGGGCACACTTCGTTGGACAACCAAGGAGTACAGGCGAGAGAGACACAACTCCAATCCAGCAGAGACAGGGGAACACTGTCAAAGTTCTGGGAGAGTTTTCTCAGACCCTCCCATCGCACAGGACCTGAAGCGCGGGGTACTCTTACAAGGAGTGCAAAGTTTTGGAAGATGCTGAGGGAGTACCTTGCCGACCGTACCAACATCCTCCGTGATTCCTCTGTGCCTTATAATTATTGGATATCCAAGCTGGATACATGGAATGAACTCACTCTCTATGCCTTGGAGGTCCTGGCCTGCCCTGCCGCCAGCCTTTTATCAGAGCGGGTTTTTAGTGCCGCTGGTGGAATTATAACTGATAATCGCATCTGCCTGTCAACTGAAAATGCTGACAGGCTGACTCTTATAAAAATGAACAAGGGCTGGAATGGGCCAAACTTCTCAACATCAATGATAGCAGCGTAACATAAACTCAAATCCAGTGTCTTCTTGGGAGGTGTATTCCTATGTACCTTTTCACACCCACACATGGGTATACGCTTCCTGATTTTGGCTATTTGCTCTTGTCCTCCTCCATCTCCTCACCTTCCAACACTCACATAATTTTTTTAAAGGGTGTTTATGATGCCCGTAAAAAAAAATTTTTATACAGTATGTTCATGTATACCCCCAGGGGTAAATGTTTGTCAGCCCATACACTTAGTGCATGGGCATTACAAGTATAGGAGGCCCGCTCCTTTCTAATGGGAACATTTTTTTATGAGGCACTCCTCCACGTCTCTTCCAAGGGGCATTGAAGTGCCTCCAAATTTTCGGCAGCCCTTGCATTCACTGTGTGGCGCCCCTGAGGGTTCGGTTGCCACAGAGGTACTGCACCTCACCCAGAGGTGTGGTGTCTCCCTTCTCTCAGGTAAGGAGGGAGTGCTGCACGGGACCCCAACACCTACATCCAACACTACACTACCCCAGGCCAGCAGGAGGGGCAAGACGCATTGTAGTTTTCTGCTGAGCCCTGACCCTGGCTGAGGTGGGGGGAACCCAAAGTTAGGGGGAACCAGTAGTGGGTGTGGGTGGAGGAAGTAGTTTATGGGAGCACTCATACAGTAGATATATAAAAGGTGGACATCTTAACGGTAGGGAGAGAGAAGAGTGTGGTTGAGTAGAGACAGTTCAGAGGAACAGTCTGGGAGCAGAGTCTCTGTAGGAGCTCTTATCCGCTACAAGGGCCCAGGACAGAGGCCCAGGAGGGGAGCAGGGAGTAAGCTCTGTACCTGCCGAAGGGATCCTAGCGGAGTCGGGCGAGTGCAGGTGGCACCCGTACACCCCGAACCTGCCAAGTGTCAGGAGGATCTAGGCCGCAAGAAGGGGACCGGCCCCTGGCCCAGTCGTGCAGCTTCAGGCCTCGGCTGGAAAAAAAAGGAGGCTTCTGACTTCTATAGCCAGGAGCCAAACCCCCACTTCAATCCAAGTAAGGTCAAGCAGGTCTGTGCAACTTCGACGGACAGGGGGGACCTCGCAGCACCCGAACAGGATTCACAATGGGAAGCGCAGGGCAGGAGGGAGTAAGACACAGCATGAAGTCGGTCTAGAGAGGTACATAAGAAAGTGGGGTTCCGCCAGGTACACCCGAGCTGCCTGAGGAAGGACTGAACCCCTGCCCGGTGAACGCAGTGCGACAAAGGAGGCTTGCACCAGTACAGTGCACCTGTGGACTGTCTAAGAACTGTGAGTAAATCTTGGATGACTGCACTAAGCTGCCTCCGCTCCTTTCTTTCGCCGGTGCATTTCCCTCCCTGCACTACAACGCCCAGCGCACCTCCATTTATCTACACTACCCTGAGGCCTGCTCCACCTGTGGGGAGCCGTTCCATCTTAAGCTGCCCTAACAACTACCTCAGAGGACTGTTGCAGCGCTGGTGATCCTCACCAGACAACACAGGTTCCGTCACGACAAAATCCCCTATAAATATCCCCCTTTTTGCACTGACCGCCCTGGGTCACGGACTGGACCTGCCACCGTGATCTCTCCCCCAAAAGCAGCCAAAAGGCCCGGCTGCCGAGTACCCCACGGCCCTGGGGGTGAGTCAACTGCATAGGCCAACACTATGGGAGACTCTCTCCTTTCTAATGGGAATTTGTCGTTACTGTGGCCCTGCTCTATGTGTCTTTAAATTCTTAGTGGGGTTTTTCCTAAAATTGGTCAGCCTTTGGACTCACTGCATACCCTATAACTGTATAGCAGACTCTCTCCTTTCCAATGGGAATTTGTCGTTACTGTGGCTCTGCTCTATGTGTCTTTAAATTCTTAGTCGGGCTTTTCCTAAAATTGTTCAGCCGTTGGACTCGCTGCATACCCTATAACTGTATAGCAGACTCTTTCCTTTCTAATGGGAACATGTCGTACCTTGATACTGTGGCCCTGCTCTAGGTGTCTTTAAATTCTTAGTAGTGTTTTTCCTAAAATTGGTCAGCCTTTGGACTCACTGCATACCCTATAACTGTATAGCAGACTCTCTCCTTACTAATGGGAATTTGTCCTTACTGTGGCCCTGCTCTATGTGTCTTTAAATTCTTAATGGGGTTTTTCCTAAAATTGGTCAGCCTTTGGACTCACTGCATACCCTATAACTGTATAGCAGACCCTCTTCTTTCTAATGGGAACATGTCGTACTTGTTACTGTGGCCCTGCTCTGTGTGTCTTTAAATTATTAGTGGTGTTTTTCCTAAAATTTGTCAGGAGTTGGACTCACTGCATACCCTATAACTGTATAGCAGACTCTATCCTTTCTAATGGGAATTTGTCGTTACTGTGGCCCTGCTCTATGTGTCTTTAAATTCTTAATGGGGTTTTCCCTAAAATTGGTCAGCCTTTGTACTCACTGCATAAACTATAACTGTATAGCAGACCGTCTCCTTTCTAATGGGAACATGCCGTACTTGATACTGTGGCCCTGATCTGTGTGTCTTTAAATTCTTAGTGGGGTTTTTCCTAAAATTGGTCAGCCTTTGGACTCACTGCATACCCTATAACTGTATAGCAGACTCTCTCCTTTCTAATGGGAATTTGTCGTTACTGTGGCCCTGCTCTAAGTGTCTTTAAATTCTTAATGGGGTTTTTCCTAAAACTGGTCAGCCTTTGGACTCACTGCATACCCTATAACTGTATAGCAGACTCTTTCCTTTCTAATGGGAACATGTCGTACTTGTTACTGTGGCCCTGTTCTGTGTGTCTTTAAATTCTTAATGGGGTTTTTCCTAAAACTGGTCAGCCTTTTGGACTCACTGCATACCCTATAACTGTATAGCAGACTCTCTCCTTACTAATGGGAATTTGTCGTTACTGTGGCCCTGCTCTATGTGTCTTTAAATTCTTAATGGGGTTTTTCCTAAAACTGGTCAGCCTTTGGACTCACTGCATACCCTATAACTGTATAGCAGACTCTCTCCTTTCTAATGGGAATTTGTTGTTACTGTGGCCCTGCTCTATGTGTCTTTAAATTCTTAATGGGGTTTTCCCTAAAATTGGTCAGCCTTTGTACTCACAGCATATCCTATAACTGTATAGCAGACCCTCTCCTTTCTAATGGGAACATGCCGTACTCGTTACTGTGGCCCTGCTCTATGTGTCTTTAAATTCTTAGTGGGGCTTTTCCTAAAACTGTTCAGCCGTTGGACTCACTGCATACCCTATAACTGTATATCAGACCCTCTCCTTTCTAATGGGAATATGTCGTACTTGTTACTGTGGCCCTGTTCTCTGTGTCTTTAAATTCTTAATGGGGTTTTTCCTAAAACTGGTCAGCCTTTGGACTCACTGCATACCCTATAACTGTATAGCCGACTCTCTCCTTTCTAATGGGAATTTGTCGTTACTGTGGCCCTGCTCTATGTGTCTTTAAATTCTTAATAGGGTTTTTCCTAAAACTGGTCAGCCTTTAGACTCAATTCACACCCTATAACTGTATAGCAGACTCTCTCTTTTCTAATGGGAATATGTCGTTACTGTGGCCCTGCTCTATGTGTCTTTAAATTCTTAGTGGGGCTTTTCCTAAAATTGTTCAGCCGCTGGACTCACTGCATACCCTATAACTTTATAGCAGACTCTCTCCTTTCTTATGGGAATTTTTCATTACTGTGGCCCAGTCTATGTCTTTAAATTTTTATTGGGGTTTTTCCTAAAATTGTTCAGCCTTTGGACTCACTGCATACCCTATAACTGTATAGCAGACTCTCTCCTTTCTAATGGGAACATGTCGTACCTTGATACTGTGGCCCTGCTCTAGGTGTCTTTAAATTCTTAGTAGTGTTTTTCCTAAAATTGGTCAGCCTTTGGACTCACTGCATACCCTATAACTGTATAGCAGACTCTCTCCTTACTAATGGGAATTTGTCGTTACTGTGGCCCTGCTCTATGTGTCTTTAAATTCTTAATGGGGTTTTTCCTAAAACTGGTCAGCCTTTGGACTCACTGCATACCCTATAACTGTATAGCAGACCCTCTCCTTTCTAATGGGAATTTGTTGTAACTGTGGCCCTGCTCTATGTGTCTTTAAATTCTTAATGGGGTTTTCCCTAAAATTGGTCAGCCTTTGTACTCACAGCATATCCTATAACTGTATAGCAGACCCTCTCCTTTCTAATGGGAACATGCCATACTAGTTACTGTGGCCCTGATCTGTGTGTCTTTAAATTCTTAGTGGGGTTTTTCCTAAAATTGTTCAGCCGTTGGACTCACTGCATACCCTATAACTGTATATCAGACCCTCTCCTTTCTAATGGGAACGTGTCGTACTTTTACTGTGGCCCTGTTCTGTGTGTCTTTAAATTCTTAATGGGGTTTTTCCTAAATATGGTCAGCCTTTGGACTCACTGAATACCCTATAACTGTATAGCAGACTCTCTCCTTTCTAATGGGAATTTGTCATTACTGCGGCCCTGCTCTATTTGTCTTTAAATTCTTAGTGGGGTTTTTCCTAAAATTTGTAAGCCGTTAGACTCACTGCATACCCTATAACTGTATAGCAGACTCTCTCCTTTCTAATGGGAATTTGTCGTTACTGTGGCCCTGCTCTATGTGTCTTTAAATTCTTAATGGGGTTTTCCCTAAAACTGGTCAGCCTTTGTACTCACTGCATACCCTATAACTGTATAGCAGACCCTCTCCTTTCTAATGGGAACATGCCGTACTTGTTACTGTGGCCCTGATCTGTGTGTCTTTAAATTCTTAGTGGGGTTTTTCCTAAAATTGGTCAGCCTTTGGACTCACTGCATACCCTATAACTGTATAGCAGACTCTCTCCTTTCTAATGGGAATTTGTCGTTACTGTGGCCCTGCTCTATGTGTCTTTAAATTCTTAATGGGGTTTTTCCTAAAACTGGTCAGCCTTTGGACTCACAGCATACTCTATAACTGTATAGCAGACTCTCTCCTTTCTAATGGGAATTTGTCGTTACTGTGGCCCTGCTCTATGTGTCTTTAAATTCTTAGTGGGGCTTTTCCTAAAATTGCTCAGCCGTTGGTCTCACTGCATACCGTATAACTGTATATCAGACCCTCTCCTTTCTAATGGGAACATGTCGTACTTGTTACTGTGGCCCTGTTCTGTGTGTCTTTAAATTCTTAATGGGGTTTTTCCTAAAACTGGTCAGCCTTTGGACTCACTGCATACCCTATAACTATATAGCAGACTCTCTCCTTTCTAATGGGAATTTGTCGTTACTGTGGCCCTGCTCTATGTGTCTTTAAATTCTTAATAGGGTTTTTCCTAAAACTGGTCAGCCTTTGGACTCACTGCACACCCTATAACTGTATAGCAGACTCTCTCCTTTCTAATGGGAGTTTGTCGTTACTGTGGCCCTGCTCTATGTGTCTTTAAATTCTTAGTGGGGCTTTTCCTAAAATTGTTCAGCCGTTGGACTCACTGCATACCATATAACTTTATAGCAGACTCTCTCTTTTCTAATGGGAATTTGTCGTTACTGTGGCACTGCTCTATGTGTCTTTAAATTCTTAGTGGGATTTTTCCTAAAATTTGTCAGCCGTTGGACTCACTGCATACCCTATAACTGTATAGCAGACTCTCTCCTTTCTAATGGGAATTTGTTGTTACTGTGGCCCTGCTCTATGTGTCTTTAAATTCTTTATGGGGCTTTTCCTAAAATTGGTCAGCCTTTGGACTCACTGCATACCCTATAACTGTATAGCAGACCCTCTTCTTTCTAATGGGAACATGTCATACTTGTTACTGTAGCCCTGCTCTGTGTGTCTTTAAATTATTAGTGGTGTTTTTCCTAAAATTTCTCAGCCGTTGGACTCACTGCATACCCTATATCTGTATAGCAGACTCTCTCCTTTCTAATGGGAATTTGTCGTTACTCTGGCCCTACTCTATGTGTCTTTAAATTCTTAATAGGGTTTTTCCTAAAACTGGTCAGCCTTTGGACTCACTGCCCACCCTATAACTGTATAGCAGACTCTCTCCTTTCTAATGGGAGTTTGTCGTTACTGTGTCCCTGATCTATGTGTCTTTAAATTCTTAGTGGGGCTTTTCCTAAAATTGTTCAGCCGTTGGACTCACTGCATACCCTATAACTTTATAGTAGACTCTCTCCTTTCTTATGGGAATTTTTCATTACTGTGGCCCAGTCTGTGTCTTTAAATTTTTAATGGGGTTTTTCCTAAAATTGGTCAGCCTTTGGACTCATTGCATACCCTATAACTGTATAGCAGACTCTTTCCTTTCTAATGGGAACATGTCGTACCTTGATACTGTGGCCCTGCTCTAGGTGTCTTTAAATTCTTAGCAGTGTTTTTCCTAAAATTGGTCAGCCTTTGGACTCACTGCATACCCTATAACTGTATAGCAGACTCTCTCCTTACTAATGGGAATTTGTCGTTACTGTGGCCCTGCTCTATGTGTCTTTAAATTCTTTATGGGGCTTTTCCTAAAATTGGTCAGCCTTTGGACTCACTGCATACCCTATAACGGTATAGCAGACCCTCTTCTTTCTAATGGGAACATGTCGTACTTGTTACTGTGGCCCTGCTCTGTGTGTCTTTAAATTATTAGTGGTGTTTTTCCTAAAATTTGTCAGCCGTTGGACTCACTGCATACCCTATAACTGTATAGCAGACTCTCTCCTTTCTAATGGGAATTTGTCGTTACTGTGGCCCTGCTCTATGTGTCTTTAAATTCTTAATGGGGTTTTCCCTAAAATTGGTCAGCCTTTGTACTCACTGCATACCCTATAACTGTATAGCAGACCCTCTCCTTTCTAATGGGAACATGCCGTATTTGTTACTGTGGCCCTGATCTGTGTGTCTTTAAATTCTTAATGGGGTTTTTCCTAAAACTGGTCAGCCTTTGGACTCACTGCATACCCTATAACTGTATAGCGGACTCTCTCCTTTCTAATGGGAATTTGTCGTTACTGTGGCCCTGCTCTATGTGTCTTTAAATTCTTAGTGGGGCTTTTCCTAAAATTGTTCAGCCGTTGGACTCACTGCATACCCTATAACTGTATATCAGACCCTCTCCTTTCTAATGGGAACATGTCGTACTTGTTACTGTGGCCCTGTTCTGTGTGTCTTTAAATTCTTAATGGGGTTTTTCCTAAAAGTGGTCAGCCTTTGGACTCACTGCATACCCTATAACTGTATAGCAGACTCTCTCCTTTCTAATGGGAATTTGTCGTTACTGTGGCCCTGCTCTATGTGTCTTTAAATTCTTAGTGGGGCTTTTCCTAAAATTGTTCAGCCGTTGGACTCACTGCATACCCTAATACTGTATATCAGACCCTCTGCTTTCTAATGGGAACATGTTGTACTTGTTACTGTGGCCCTGTTCTGTGTGTCTTTAAATTCTTAATGGGGTTCTTCCTAAAACTGGTCAGCCTTTGGACTCACTGCATACCCTATAACTGTATAGCAGACTCTCCTTTCTAATGGGAATTTGTCATCACTATGGCTCTGCTCTATGTGTCTTTAAATTCTTAATAGGGTTTTTCCTAAAACTGGTCAGCCTTTGGACTCACTGCACACCCTATAACTATATAGCAGACTCTCTCCTTTCTAATGGGAGTTTGTCGTTACTGTGGCCCTGCTCTATGTGTCTTTAAATTCTTAGTGGGGCTTTTCCTAAAATTGTTCAGCCGTTGGGCTCACTGCATACCCTATAACTTTATAGCAGACTCTCTCCTTTCTTATGGGAATTTTTCATTACTGTGGCCCAGACTATGTCTTTAAATTTTTATTGGGGTTTTTCCTAAAATTGGTCAGCCTTTGGACTCACTGCATACCCTATAACTGTACAGCAGACTCTCTCCTTTCTAATTGGAACATGTCGTACCTTGATACTGTGGCCCTGCTCTAGTTGTCTTTAAATTCTTAGTAGTGTTTTTCCTGAAATTGGTCAGCCTTTGGACTCACTGCATACCCTATAACTGTATAGCAGACTCTCTCCTTTCCAATGGGAATTTGTTGTTACTGTGGCTCTGCTCTATGTGTCTTTAAATTCTTAGTGGGGCTTTTCCTAAAATTGTTTAGCCGTTGGACTCACTGCATACCCTATAACTGTATAGCAGACTCTTTCCTTTCTAATGGGAACATGTCGTACCTTGATACTGTGGCCCTGCTCTAGGTGTCTTTAAATTCTTAGTAGTGTTTTTCCTAAAATTGGTCAGCCTTTGGACTCACTGCATACCCTATAACTGTATAGCAGACTATCTCCTTACTAATGGGAATTTGTCCTTACTGTGGCCCTGCTCTATGTGTCTTTAAATTCTTAATGGGGTTTTTCCTAAAATTGGTCAGCCTTTGTACTCACTGCATACCCTATAACTGTATAGCAGACCCTCTCCTTTCTAATGGGAACATGTCGTACTTGTTACTGTGGCCCTGTTCTGTGTGTCTTTAAATTCTTAATGGGGTTTTTCCTAAAACTGGTCAGCCTTTGGACTCACTGCATACCCTATAACTGTATAGCAGACTCTCTCCATTCTAATGGGAATTTGTCGTTACTGTGGCCCTGCTCTATGTGTCTTTAAATTCTTAGTGGGGCTTTTCCTAAAATTGGTCAGCCGTTGGACTCACTGCCTACCCTAATACTGTATATCAGACCCTCTCCTTTCTAATGGGAACATGTTGTACTTGTTACTGTGGCCCTGTTCTGTGTGTCTTTAAATTCTTAATGGGGTTCTTCCTAAAACTGGTCAGCCTTTGGACTCACTGCATACCCTATAACTGTATAGCAGACTCTCCTTTCTAATGGGAATTTGTCGTCACTATGGCCCTGCTCTATATGTCTTTAAATTCTTAATAGGGTTTTTCCTAAAACTGGTCAGCCTTTGGACTCACTGCATACCCTATAACTGTATAGCAGACCCTCTCCTTTCTAATGGGAACATGTCGTACTTGTTACTGTGGCCCTGTTCTGTGTGTCTTTAAATTCTTAATGGGGTTTTTCCTAAAACTGGTCAGCCTTTGGACTCACTGCATACCCTATAACTGTATAGCAGACTCTCTCCATTCTAATGGGAATTTGTCGTTACTGTGGCCCTGCTCTATGTGTCTTTAAATTCTTAGTGGGGCTTTTCCTAAAATTGGTCAGCCGTTGGACTCACTGCCTACCCTAATACTGTATATCAGACCCTCTCCTTTCTAATGGGAACATGTTGTACTTGTTACTGTGGCCCTGTTCTGTGTGTCTTTAAATTCTTAATGGGGTTCTTCCTAAAACTGGTCAGCCTTTGGACTCACTGCATACCCTATAACTGTATAGCAGACTCTCCTTTCTAATGGGAATTTGTCGTCACTATGGCCCTGCTCTATATGTCTTTAAATTCTTAATAGGGTTTTTCCTAAAACTGGTCAGCCTTTGGACTCACTGCATACCCTATAACTGTATAGCAGACCCTCTTCTTTCTAATGGGAACATGTCGTACTTGTTACTGTGTCCCTGCTCTGTGTGTCTTTAAATTATTAGTGGTGTTTTTCCTAAAATTTGTCAGGAGTTGGACTCACTGCATACCCTATAACTGTATAGCAGACTCTCTCCTTTCTAATGGGAATTTGTCGTTACTGTGTCCCTGCTCTATGTGTCTTTAAATTCTTAATGGGGTTTTCCCTAAAATTGGTCAGCGTTTGTACTCACTGCATAAACTATAACTGTATAGCAGACCGTCTCCTTTCTAATGGGAACATGCCGTACTTGATACTGTGGCCCTGATCTGTGTGTCTTTAAATTCTTAGTGGGGTTTTTCCTAAAATTGGTCAGCCTTTGGACTCACTGCATACCCTATAACTGTATAGCAGACTCTCTCCTTTCTAATGGGAATTTGTCGTTACTGTGGCCGTGCTCTAAGTGTCTTTAAATTCTTAATGGGGTTTTTCCTAAAACTGGTCAGCCGTTGGACTCACTGCATACCCTATAACTGTATAGCAGACTCTTTCCTTTCTAATGGGAACATGTCGTACTAGTTACTGTGGCCCTGTTCTGTGTGTCTTTAAATTCTTAATGGGGTTTTTCCTAAAACTGGTCAGCCTTTTGGACTCACTGCATACCCTACAACTGTATAGCAGACTCTCTCCTTACTAATGGGAATTTGTCGTTACTGTGGCCCTGCTCTATGTGTCTTTAAATTCTTAATGGGGTTTTTCCTAAAACTGGTCAACCTTTGGACTCACTGCATACCCTATAACTGTATAGCAGACTCTCTCCTTTCTAATGGGAATTTGTTGTTACTGTGGCCCTGCTCTATGTGTCTTTAAATTCTTAATGGGGTTTTCCCTAAAATTGGTCAGCCTTTGTACTCACAGCATATCCTATAACTGTATAGCAGACCCTCTCCTTTCTAATGGGAACATGCCGTAATCGTTACTGTGGCCCTGCTCTATGTGTCTTTAAATTCTTAGTGGGGCTTTTCCTAAAACTGTTCAGCCGTTGGACTCACTGCATACCCTATAACTGTATATCAGACCCTCTCCTTTCTAATGGGAATATGTCGTACTTGTTACTGTGGCCCTGTTCTCTGTGTCTTTAAATTCTTAATCGGGTTTTTCCTAAAACTGGTCAGCCTTTGGACTCACTGCATACCCTATAACTGTATAGCCGACTCTCTCCTTTCTAATGGGAATTTGTCGTTACTGTGGCCCTGCTCTATGTGTCTTTAAATTCTTAATAGGGTTTTTCCTAAAAATGGTCAGCCTTTGGACTCAATTCACACCCTATAACTGTATAGCAGACTCTCTCTTTTCTAATGGGAATTTGTCGTTACTGTGGCCCTGCTCTATGTGTCTTTAAATTCTTAGTGGGGCTTTTCCTAAAATTGTTCAGCCGCTGGACTCACTGCATACCCTATAACTTTATAGCAGACTCTCTCCTTTCTTATGGGAATTTTTCATTACTGTGGCCCAGTCTATGTCTTTAAATTTTTATTGGGGTTTTTCCTAAAATTGGTCAGCCTTTGGACTCACTGCATACCCAATAACTGTATAGCAGACTCTCTCCTTTCTAATGGGAACATGTCGTACCTTGATACTGTGGCCCTGCTCTAGGTGTCTTTAAATTCTTAGTAGTGTTTTTCCTAAAATTGGTCAGCCTTTGGACTCACTGCATACCCTATAACTGTATAGCAGACTCTCTCCTTACTAATGGGAATTTGTCGTTACTGTGGCCCTGCTCTATGTGTCTTTAAATCCTTAATGGGGCTTTTCCAAAAACTGGTCAGCCTTTGGACTCACTGCATACCCTATAACTGTATAGCAGACTCTCTCCTTTCTATTGGGAATTTGTTGTTACTGTGGCCCTGCTATATGTGTCTTTAAATTCTTAATGGGGTTTTCCCTAAAATTGGTCAGCCTTTGTACTCACAGCATATCCTATAACTGTATAGCAGACCCTCTCCTTTCTAATGGGAACATGCCGTACTAGTTACTGTGGCCCTGATCTGTGTGTCTTTAAATTCTTAGTGGGGTTTTTCCTAAAATTGGTCAGCCTTTGGACTCACTGCATACCCTATAACTGTATAGCAGACTCTCTCCTTACTAATGGGAATTTGTCGTTACTGTGGCCCTGCTCTATGTGTCTTTAAATTCTTAATGGGGTTTTTCCTAAAACTGGTCAGCCTTTGGACTCACTGCATACCCTATAACTGTATAGCAGACTCTCTCCTTTCTATTGGGAATTTGTTGTTACTGTGGCCCTGCTCTATGTGTCTTTAAATTCTTAATGGGCTTTTCCCTAAAATTGGTCAGCCTTTGTACTCACAGCATATCCTATAACTGTATAGCAGACCCTCTCCTTTCTAATGGGAACATGCCGTACTAGTTACTGTGGCCCTGATCTGTGTGTCTTTAAATTCTTAGTGGGGTTTTTCCTAAAATTGGTCAGCCTTTGGACTCACTGCATACCCTATAACTGTATAGCAGACTCTCTCCTTACTAATGGGAATTTGTCGTTACTGTGGCCCTGCTCTATGTGTCTTTAAATTCTTAATGGGGTTTTTCCTAAAATTGTTCAGCCGTTGGACTCACTGCATACCCTATAACTGTATATCAGACCCTCTCCTTTCTAATGGGAACATGTCGTACTTGTTACTGTGGCCCTGTTCTGTGTGTCTTTAAATTCTTAATGGGGTTTTTCCTAAATATGGTCAGTCTTTGGACTCACTGAATACCCTATAACTGTATAGCAGACCCTCTCCTTTCTAATGGGAATTTGTCATTACTGCGGCCCTGCTTTATGTGTCTTTAAATTCTTAGTGGGGTTTTTCCTAAAATTTGTAAGCCGTTGGACTCACTGCATACCCTATAACTGTATAGCAGACTCTCTCCTTTCTAATGGGAATTTGTCGTTACTGTGGCCCTGCTCTATGTGTCTTTAAATTCTTAATGGGGTTTTCCCTAAAACTGGTCAGCCTTTGTACTCACTGCATACCCTATAACTGTATAGCAGACCCTCTCCTTTCTAATGGGAACATGCCGTACTTGTTACTGTGGCCCTGATCTGTGTGTCTTTAAATTCTTAGTGGGGTTTTTCCTAAAATTGGTCAGCCTTTGGACTCACTGCATACCCTATAACTGTATAGCAGACACTCTCCTTTCTAATGGGAATTTGTCGTTACTGTGGCCCTGCTCTATGTGTCTTTAAATTCTTAATGGGGTTTTTCCTAAAACTGGTCAGCCTTTGGACTCACAGCATACCCTATAACTGTATAGCAGACTCTCTCCTTTCTAATGGGATCATGTCGTACCTTGATACTGTGGCCCTGCTCTAGGTGTCTTTAAATTCTTAGTAGTGTTTTTCCAAAAATTGGTCAGCCTTTGGACTCACTGCATACCCTATAACTGTATAGCAGACTCTCTCCTTACTAATGGGAATTTGTCGTTACTGTGGCCCTGCTCTATGTGTCTTTAAATTCTTAATGGGGTTTTTTCTAAAACTGTTCAGCCTTTGGACTCACTGCATATCCTATAACTGTATAGCAGACTCTCTCCTTTCTAATGGGAATTTCTCTTTACTGCGGCCCTGCTCTATGTGTCTTTAAATTCTTAGTGGGGTTTTTCCTAAAATTTGTCAGCCGTTGGACTCACAGCATACCCTATAACTGTATAGCATACTCTCTCGTTTCTAATGGGAATTTGTTGTTACTGTGGCCCTGCTCTATGTGTCTCTAAATTCTTAATTGGGTTTTCCCTTAAATTGGTCAGCCTTTGTACTCACTGCATACCCTATAACTGTATAGCAGACCCTCTCCTTTCTAATGGGAACATGCCGTGCTTGTTACTGTGGCCCTGATCTGTGTGTCTTTAAATTCTTAGTGGGGTTTTTCCTAAAATTGGTTAGCCTTTGGACTCACTGCATACCCTATAACTGTATAGCAGACTCTCTCCTTACTAATGGGAATTTGTCTTTACTGTGGCCCTGCTCTATGTGTCTTTAAATTCTTAATGGGGTTTTTCCTAAAACTGGTCAGCCTTTGGACTCACTGCATACCCTATAACTGTATAGCAGACTCTCTCCTTTCTAATGGGAATTTGTCATTACTGCGGCCCTGCTCTATGTGTCTTTAAATTCTTAGTGGGGTTTTTCCTAAAATTTGTCAGCCGTTGGACTCACTGCATACCCTATAACTGTATAGCAGACTCTCTCGTTTCTAATGGGAATTTGTTGTTACTGTGTCCCTGCTCTATGTGTCTTTAAATTCTTAATGGGGTTTTCCCTAAAATTGGTCAGCCTTTGTACTCACTGCATACCCTATAACTGTATAGCAGACCCTCTCCTTTCTAATGGGAACATGCCGTACTTGTTACTGTGGCCCTGATCTGTGTGTCTTTAAATTATTAATGGGGTTTTCCCTAAAATTGGTCAGCCGTTGGACTCACTGCATACCCTATATATAGCAGACTCTCTCTTTTCTAATGGGAATTTGTCGTTACTGTGTCCCTGCTCTGTGTGTCTTTAAATTCTTAATAGTGTTTTTCCTAAAACTGGTCAGCCTTTGGACTCACTGCATACCCTATAATTGTATAGCAGACTCTCTCCTTTCTAATGGGAATTTGTCGTTACTGTGGCCCTGCTCTATGTGTCTTTAAATTCTTAGTGGGGCTTTTCCTAAAATTGTTCAGCCGTTGGACTCACTGCATACCCTATAACTTTATAGTAGACTCTCTCCTTTCTTATGGGAATTTTTCATCACAGTGGCCCAGTCTGTGTCTTTAAATTTTTATTGGGGTTTTTCCTAAAATTGGTCAGCCTTTGGACTCACTGCATACCCTATAACTGTATAGCAGACTCTTTCCTTTCTAATGAGAACATGTCGTACCTTGATACTGTGGCCTTGCTCTAGGTGTCTTTAAATTCTTAGTAGTGTTTTTCCTAAAATTGGTCAGCCTTTGGACTCACTGCATACCCTATAACTGTATAGCAGACTCTCTCCTTACTAATGGGAATTTGTCGTTACTGTGGCCCTGCTCTATGTGTCTTTAAATTCTTAATGGGGTTTTTTCTAAAATTGGTCAGCCTTTGGACTCACTGCATACCCTATAACTGTATAGCAGACTCTCTCCTTTCTAATGGGAGCATGTCGTACCTTGTTACTGTGGCCCTGCTCTGTGTGTCTTTAAATTATTAGTGGGGTTTTTCCTTAAATTGGTCACCTGTTGGACTCACTGCATACCCTATAACTGTATAGCAGACTCTCTCGTTTCTAATGGGAATTTGTCGTTACTGTGGCCCTGCTTTATGTGTCTTTAAATTTTTAGTGGGGGTTTTCCCAAATTTTGGTAGCCCTTGCAGTCACAGCATGGGCATTGCAACTATAGGAGACCCGCTCCTTTATAATGGGAACATTTTTTTTTACTGAGACCCTCCTCTATGTCTCTTCAAAGGGGTACTGGGTTGCGTCCAAATTTTTGGCAGCCCTTGCAGTCATTGGATACGCAATAACAGTATAGGAGACCCACTTGTTAATAATGGGAACAACAAAGCATAGCCGGCTGATGGCTCTCTAACAATAGCGAGGACCGACTGCTGGCCTTTTAAGAATAGTAAGGGCCATCTGATGGCCCTATAAAAATAGGATTTATGGCTCTCTGAGTCCCTCCATCATAAATAAAAAAGGATGTGTCTGATGATGTGTCACACACCACATTGACAGATAAGGTTGTAAAATGTTAAAATGACATTTCCCGGTGAATGCATTTGTCTTAAAAAATAACGTAAAAAAACCAAAACAATAGGATGTTTCCTTAGTATAAAAAACAGCGTCACCAATTTTACCTCAATCTAATCACATTGTTCCGCTCCTACTCTTCCTTCTCCATCTCCGAAATGACCACATCAGTCACAAGCTGACATCACTGCAGCACTACCTTGCCCAAGCGGCAATAGGCTGTGCTGAAGATAACATGCTTAATGCTTAATTGACAAACCGCCCAGCGCTGCAGAGTTGTTGAAAGCTGTAACACAGCAGCCTGATCTGTGGCTCTCACCGCTGAACATACAGTTAGGCATGGTCGTGTGTGACAATGGGCGGAACCTGGTGATGGAGAAATGACACCCGGAGTAGATACAGTTTCCCTCTATGCCAGTCCTTTCACCGAGCTAAATACAACTCTCATCAAAAAAAGCTGTAGACTAGCTCCGTACCGTCCCTGGCCACATTCACCTGTCCACGAGTTTGTGGTTAGGCGGTCCTTCCCAGTAAATGCACTGGGGAGGGCATGGGTAATGTTGTGGGACCCGTGCTTCTGGATGGCGGAGACGACACCGGGAGAAACAGTGGCGGCTGGGGACCGAGTATAGACACCAGGCCGCCGCCGGCATGAGGTTGTGAAAAGCTTCCGCCTCCACGAGCCTAAAAGGCCATATTTCAAGTGCAAGCAGCTGCCCAGAAATCTGGCAGTTTAGTGTTGCGGCCTGTGGGTGGGTGGCTGGCTGCATATTTGCGCTTGAATTCCAAGTAACAGAAAAATAAGCAGATGGTGGCCTCTGTCATCATAATGGCCTCACCTTGGCACTATGAACTCTCCTGAAGGAGAAGCCAGGGCCCACCGGAGGAGTCTCCGGTTCTCTGGTGGGCCCGTCCAACCCTGCCGAGAAGCAGCCCTGGCTAAGAAAAGTGAGGGGGAATGTTCCCGGACACTCTATGGCTGCTTTTTTAATGTGGATCGGACATGCCTATGCATGTTATTTCTTAAACCGCATTGCAGATTAGGCCATTGTCCAACTCTGTATTCATGAAATTAAATGCGCAAAGAAAGATGTTTGTGTGTCAAACCACCACCAACAAGTGAGAGTTGATGTTGGACGGGCTGCCATTGCTTCTGCAACAAGCTGCATTAGAGTACTTCCTGGGAGAACTGACACCAAGGGTAGATACGATTGCCCTCTATGCCAGTCCTTTCACCGAGCTAAATACAACTCTCAAAAAAAGCTGTGGACCGGCTCCATACCGTCCCTGGCCACATTCACCTGTCCACGTGATTGTGGTTAGGCGGTCCTTCCCAGTAAGTGCACTGGGGAGGGCACGGGTAATGTTGTGGGACCCGTGCTTGTGGAAGGTGGAGGCGATACCGGGAGAAATAGTGGCGGCTGGGGACCAAGTATGGACACCCGGCCGCCGCTGGCATGAGGTTATGAAAAGCTTCCGCCTCCACGAGCCTAAAAGGCCACATTTCAAGTGAAAACAGCTTTAGAGGACTTCCTGGGAGAAATGACAGCTGGGTAGATATGGTTTCCCAAGTCCTTTCACCAAGCTAAAGAATATGGCTGTGGTTAAATACAACTCAGCAAAAAAAGATGTGGACTGGCTCCGTACCGTCCCTGGCCACATTCACCTGTCCACGTGTTTGTGGTTAGGCGGTCCTTCCCAGTAAGTGCACTGGGGAGGGCACGGGTAATGTTGTGGGACCTGTGCTTGTGGAAGGGGGAGACAACACCGGGAGAAACAGTGGTGGCTGGGAACCGAGTATGGACACCCGGCCGCCGCCGGCATGAGGTTATGGAAAGCTTCCGCCTCCATGAGTCTAAAAGGCCACATTTCAAGTGCAAGCAGCTGTCAAAAAATTGGCAGTATAGTATTGCAGCCTGTGGGTGGGTGGCTGGCTGCATACTTGCGCTTGCATTCCAAGGAATGGGGTAGGGACAAATGAACCCTGCACTGGGACAAGGACGTGGACGGTGATTGTTGCAAGTCTGCACCGACAGGTGCATGGCGGGAGACATCTTGCGCCAAGGATCACTTATGATGGGCACACTTTTATGCAGTGACCTGGGAGTCAGAAATGCTTCCAGAGGTATTCCCCATGCTGTTCCCATTTTCAGCACTGTATGCATGTGTCTGATGATGTGTCACACACCACATGGCCAGATGAGGTTGTAAAATGTTAAAATTACATTTCCTGGTGAATGCATTTGTCAAGGTTGAAAGCAATGCAAAAGTGAAAAAACGCATCAAAACACTACGTGTGAACATAGCCCAATGTGTGGAGGAGTATTTTTGGTTTTGGTTATTTATTTTGCCTTATATACAAGTCATTACCCTGGAAAGGATGTTCCTTAATATATTTCCCAGGAAAAAATTTGGGTTTTGTTTTTGTATGTTTTATTGTGAGTCCGTAAAAGTGGCGTAATACTCTGACAATGTTGTTGACAGCACTGACCTGGGAGTCAGAAATGCTTCCAAGGGTCTTCCCCATGCTGTTCCCATGTCATTTGAGCACTGTTCCCATCGATTTGGGCAATTTTTAGGCCCTCTGAAAAATGCTTGAGTTTCCCATAGACTTACATTGGGCTCGTTGCTCGGGTCGAGCAACCGAGTATTTCAATTTGCTCGACCCAAGCAACGAGTACGCGAGCAAGTTAGTGCTCGCTCATCACTACCTTTCAATTGTACTGGCAACCCTCATCGTGTTGATGTTACGGAGAACGGTAGTGTGACGCCTCTACTCAGAAAGCCCGTGTTTTACCTTGGATGTTGATGCACTCGGTGTCGGGCCCTGCGTTGAAGAGATGGGATGCAGCCGTGGCCCGGGCCCGACTCGTGCTCAGGGCCGTCACATTAGAAAGAGATGGTGTGGCCTATTCCGGGTTGAGTGGCTGATTAACGACTACGCCACCTGTGGTGTCTGGTGAAAGGGGCCACCAGCGCCGCTACAGTCCACTGAGGCCTGGTGTCATGGCGGCTTTAGTTCTTACTGCTCCCCACAGGCGGAGCAAGGCCCCAGGGCAGTCAAACAGGACGAAGGGGGGGGTAGCAGTAGCGCGGGGAGTACGGGCACTGTGTCGCGTGGTATGGCGCGTAATGAACAGTCCGGAGGCCATAGGGGTGAACTTCCAAGGCTTTACTCACTCAGAGATATTAGCGGGAAGGCGACTCCCTGCTTCTCACGGAGTCCTGCGGCCACCAGCGACGGGGGTCCAACTACCTCCGAGGAAGTCCAGTGTTCGGTAGCAACCCTACACCAGAGTGTTCCTGCACTACAGACTTCACCCTTTCCCGTCTGTGCGTGTGTAGATAGGCCAGGTCTCCCTCTGAGCTCCTCTCAGGTGTAGGGCTCGGGTGGCAATTCCTCTCCATCCGACGCCCGGCGGGATCCTCAGGGCCTAACCGGGCTTTCCCGTCCTGGACGTAGAGTACGAGGTCGGGTGTCGGGGGCCGGTACCCCTCTTGCAGCCGGAATCCCTCTGAATAGATCAGGTAGGCGAGGACAGGTGGCATGTTCCGCTCCGTCTGCATCCTCCCTGGGACCCATTTGCTAGGGAGCCACACTCTAAAGCTCCCGGGCCTTCTTGATCCTGGTCCTCGGCCGGGTTGAG
This sequence comes from Phyllobates terribilis, assembly GCF_046119375.1. Lineage (NCBI taxonomy): Eukaryota > Metazoa > Chordata > Amphibia > Anura > Dendrobatidae > Phyllobates > Phyllobates terribilis. The sequence continues at coordinate 290,911,944 of NW_027362768.1, read as the reverse complement.
ACATTCCTTGTCTGCAACCTACCTCTTGTCCCATAGATCGGGGTACGAGGGCTGTGTCCCATGCCGGTGCAGGCCCACACAGGATCTGCACTCCCGGAGGGAAGTCACATTACACACAGTATTTTGACAGCACAGTACGACCACTAGAACCGACTAACAAGGACTGAAGAACCAACCAAAACGGACCAAGATCAAAGATGGCATTCTATTAAATATGAAATTAGAAGTGTAACTAACTAACTGTTCCTCCACCCACACCCACTAACTGGTTCCTACCACTTTGTGTTCCCCAGTCTCCCTGTAACCAGGGGAGCAGCACCTAGTGCATACTAGCTCCCTCTGGTGGAAATGTGGTGTTGGATGCAAATGGCTAGGTCACTACCATCACACCGGCCTTACCTCAGAGGAGGAACACCACACTCCATTGAAGAAGTGCAGCATTCCTGTGGAGATCGAACCCTCAGGGGTGCCACATTCCCCCCTGGTAAAACACAGCACGTCCGTGGGCTGCAAAGGAAGTAACACCCAGGAAAATTTATTTTTATATAACAAGTAAAACTATCATCCCTTTATGGGAGGCATATTTCTTAAACGTTGCATAACAAGGTATAAAAGTATAAAAGTGCAAAAGTACAAAATTATAAAAGTATAAAGCATAAATTAGGACAAGAGACTTTTGAGAATGGCAGCAGACTGGTTAAAAGTAGCGACAGTCAGTTCAGTAGCAAGAGGGACCTGCCCTAAACCCTCTACGTGGGCCCTGGGGTGGCTGCAGGGCATGAAGATCCGGAGTTGGACCTCCACACGAGCCACTCCAGACAGGTTTTGCTTCTGAGGTCTGAGGTAGAAGAAGATGCACGGTTTTGCATAAAACCAATAGGAAGCACCTAAATACAGTTATATGAAAAAGTTTGGGCACCCCTATTAATCTTAAGCTAAATGTTTTATAAAAATTGGTGTTTTTGCAACAGCTATTTCAGTTTGATATATGTAATAACTGTTGGACGCAGTAATGTTTCTGCCTTGAAATGAGGTTTATTGTACTAACAGAAAATGTGCAATCTGCATTCAAACAAAATTTAACAGGTGCATAAGTATGGGCACCCTTATCATTTTCTTGTTTTAAATACTCCTGCCTAAATTTTACTGACTTACTAAAGCACTTTTTTTGGTTTTGTAACCTCATTGAGCTTGGAACTTCATAGCCAGGTGTATGCAATGATGAGAAAAGCTACTTAAAGTGGCCACTTGCAAGTTGTTCTCCTGTTTGAATCTCCTCTGAAGAGTGGCATCATGGGCTCCTCAAAACAACTGTCAAATGATCTGAAAACAAAGATTATTCAACATAGTTGTTCAGGGGAAGGATATAAAAAGCTGTCTCAGAGATTTAACCTGTCCGTTTCCACTGTGAGGAACATAGTAAGGAAATGGAAGAACACAGGGACAGTTCTTGTTAAGACCAGAAGTGGCAGGCCAAGAAAAACATCAGAAAGGCAGAGAAGAAGAATGGTGAGATCAGTCAAGGACAATCTTCAGACCACCTCCAGAGAGCTGCAGCATCAACTTGCTGCAGATGGCGTCACTGTGCATCGGTTAACTATACAACGCACTTTGCACAAGGAGAAGCTGTATGGGAGAGTGATGCGAAAGAAGCCGTTTCTGCAAGCACGCCACAAACAGAGTCGGCTGAGGTATGCAAAAGCACATTTGGAGAAGCCAATTTCTTTTTGGAAGAAGGTCCTGTGGACTGATGAAACCAAGATTGAGTTGTTTGGTCATACAAAAAGGCGTTATGCATGGCGGCAAAAAAACACAGCATTCCAAGAAAAACACTTGCTACCCACAGTAAAATTTGGTGGAGGTTCCATCATGCTTTGGGGCTATGTGGCCAATGCCGGCACCGGGAATCTTGTTAAAGTTGAGGGACGCATGGATTCCACTCAGTATCAGCAGATTCTTGACAATAATGTTCAAGAATCAGTGACAAAGTTGAAGTTACGCAAGGGATGGATCTTTCAGCAAGACAATGATCCAAAACACCGCTCCAAATCTACTCAGGCATTCATGCAGAGGAACAATTACAATGTTCTGGAATGGCCATCCCAGTCCCCAGACCTGAATATCATTGAACATCTGTGGGATCATTTGAAGAGGGCTGTCCATGCTCGGCGACCATCAAACTTAACTGAACTGGAATTGTTTTGTAAAGAGCAATGGTCAAAAATACCTTCATCCAGGATCCAGGAAATCATTAAAAGCTACAGGAAGCGACTAGAGGCTGTTATTTTTGCAAAAGGAGGTTCTACTAAATATTAATGTCACTTTTCTGGTGAGGTGCCCATACTTATGCACCTGTCAAATTTTGTTTGAATGCAGATTGCACATTTTCTGTTAGTACAATAAGCCTCATTTCAAGGCAGAAACATTACTGTGTCCAACAGTTATTACATATATCAAACTGAAATAGCTGTTGCAAAAACACCAATTTTTATAAAACATTAAGCTTAAGATTAATAGGGGTGCCCAAACTTTTTCATATAACTGTAGATGCATAACTATATACACACAGTCCGCCGCCTGCCATAGTCCGCAGGGACCAAAGTCTCTGTAAATAGGGAAAAACACAAAAATAGCAGCATAGAACTTAAACTTTAACAACAGCAGCAGCAGTCGGGGGCTGCTTTAGACTTCGGGTTCTCATCTAGGAAAAGGCTCATTCCTCCCGACGGAGGCTAGCCGGTCACCTGAGGCTGAGGGCGGGGTGGCGTCGCTCCCAGACACTTTGTGGACGTCCAGGGCGTACCACCCACGCTCCCCCTGGTGGCGAGAGAAAGTCACTGTGTCGCCCGGGAGGAGGTTCCGACCGGGGTATCCCTTCTTGAGGCGTGGCTCGACGTCCCGCCGGCTGACGAACACATCGTCCTGGAACAGGGGACACCGGATAAACCCCCACCCCGCCTCATGGTGAAATCGGACGATTTGGCCTTCGTACCGGGGACTGGGACGTGTGGCCTCCTCCTGACGCGTCCGAGTCTTTGCTGCCTTGGTCCTGACCTCGAGGCGCTCGCAGCGCTGCTCCCACCGACGTTGCTCCCGTGCTAGCTGGAAGATCTGATCGCTGCACCACTGGCTCCTCCTTCGCGCTTCCGATCGGGTCTCCCGTGGGAAGCCCATTAGGTCGCCCCCCTGGTTTTCCCAGGCCTACTCCTCGGCCTCGGGCCAGGTTACCACTGGTGCAGGTAGCGGGGTGAGAACGGGTTGCTGCGAGTCCTCGATTGACGCGGACCAGTCCGAGTTGGAGCCGGTAGCTTCAGGCACCTCCGTTTCGGAGCTTGGGCGGAACCGCAGGTCCCCACCGACGGCTGCCGATTGCAGCTCAGGAGCTAGCGCTTGCTCCCAGGTGACCGCGTGGGGGACTATGTACTCCGCCATGAGGTCCAGGATAGTCTCTGTTGGCTCTGCAGCCGGGGCAGGGGTTGCACACTCACCCGCCGCGAGGTCACCCTCGACCTCTGTCTCCGAGTCGGCTGGTCCTGGAACCTCTACTCCTCGGCGGCGGTCTCGGATACGCTGCAGCATCTCCTCTTTCCACGCTGCCGTGGCCGCCTCCTGGGCCTCTTTCTGTCTCCTAGCGAGTCCCGGAGCTTCTTTGTGGAGAAATTCAATATCTCCCGGAGTTAACACGCCGCCGCCTTGCTCTCTGCCGGGTGAAGGGCCTGAACCGGGTTCAGTAGTTGCATGGTCTTGCTCCCCAGAGACATCCATGTCTGCCTCCTTTGACTGCCAAGCTCCGACTGACATGGCCGCACCTTGTTGCTTTTCTTCTTCTTCCTCCTCTGTCGGGGCGGTTCCTGGGCGGAATGCTGACAGGCCCGCCTTCGTTCAGCCCATCCAGTTTGACGGGCATTACCCCGCGGACAGTCTCTGATGGAAGGGGCAGTCCACATTTTTGGTGCCAAGCGGGAGCCCAGCCCACGATGGGAGGCGTTCAAAGACAGTCTTTTTACAGCATCATGGCGCCTGTTCTTCTTGGGCGGGCGCCATTTTAAGTGTAAATCAACAGTTCAAGGTGTAAGGCACACAGTACCCGATAGCAATGGGCACCCTTCTCCATTGCTGCGGGCATGATATCCTGCCGACTACGCCAGGTTGTGACGCCTCTACTCAGAAAGCCCGTGTTTTACCCTGGGTGTTGGGGGACTCGGTGTCGGGCCCTGCGTTGAAGAGATGGGATGCAGCCGTGGCCCGGGCCCGACCCGTGCTCAGGGCCGTCACATTAGAAAGAGATGGTGTGGGTTATTCCGGGTTCAGTGGCTGATTAACAACTACGCCACCTGTGGTGTCTGGTGAAAAGGGCCACCAGCACCGCTACAGTCCGCTGAGGCCTGGTGTCATGGCGGCTTTAGTTCTTACTGCTCCCTACAGGCGGAGCAAGGCCCCAGGGCAGTCAAACAGGACGAAGGGGGGGGGGTAGCAGTAGCGCTGGGAGTACGGGCACCGCGTCGCATGGTATGGCGCGTAATGAACTGTCCGGAGGCCATAGGGGTGAACTTCCAAGGCTTTACTCACTCAGAGATATTAGCGGGAAGGCGACTCCCTGCTCCTCACGGAGTCCTGCGGCCACCAGGGACGGGGGTCCGACTACCTCTGAGGAAGTCCAGTGTTCGGTAGCGACCCTACACCAGAGTGTTCCTGCACTACAGACTTCACCCTTTCCCGTCTGTGCGTGTGTAGATAGGCCGGGTCTCCCTCTGAGCTCCTCTCAGGTGTAGGGCTCGGGTGGCAATTCCTCTCCATCCGACTCCCGGCGGGATCCTCAGGGCCTAACTAGGCTTTCCCATCCTGGACGTAGAGTACGAGGTCGGGTGTCGGGGGCCGGTACCCCTCTTGCAGCCGGAATCCCTCTGAATAGATCAGGTAGGCGAGGACAGGTGGTGTGTTCCGCTCCGTCTGCATCCTCCCCGGGACCCATTTGCTAGGGAGCCACGCTCTAAAGCTCCCGGGCCTTCTTGATCCTGGTCCTCGGCCAGGTTGCGACATTCCTTGTCTGCAACCTACCTCTCGTCCCATAGATCGTGGTACGAGGGCTGTGTCCCATGCCGGTGCAGGCCCACACAGGATCTGCGCTCCCGGAGGGAAGTCACATTACACACAGTATTTTGACAGCACAGTACGACCACTAGAACCGACTAACAAGGACTGAAGGACCAACCAAAAAGGACCAAGATCAAAGATGGCATTCTATTAAATATGAAATTAGAAGTGTAACTAACTAACTGTTCCTCCACCCACACCCACTAACTGGTTCCTACCACTTTGTGTTCCCCAGTCTCCCTGTAACCAGGGGAGCAGCACCTAGTGCATACTAGCTCCTTCTGGTGGAAATGTGGTGTTGGATGCAAAAGGCTAGGTCACTACCATCACACCGGCCTTACCTCAGAGGAGGAACACCACACTCCATTGAAGAAGTGCAGCATTCCTGTGGCGGTCGAACCCTCAGGGGCGCCACAGTTGCCCGCCTTCTATCTGCGGCCGCCACACTGCGTGTTCTTGCCTATTGTGGTGCTATGCCTCCCTCCCCTTGTGTGTTGCTGTTCTCGCTCTGCATGTCACCTTGGCAGGTTGGGTCAGTGACTTTATCGTCCACCATCTCATCTTGCACTTCCGCACCCTGGTCCTCCTCCTGACTTTCTGGCAATTGTCTCATCATCATCATCCACCTCTTGTGACAGTTTCCCACGTTGACCGTGGGCATCGCTAATGTGATCTCCTTTTGCCCCCACTTCAAGTGGATCGGTCGAGAGGCCAGAATCTATAAATGGAAAAGTGAATAGCTCTTCGGAGTGTCCAAGTGTGGGATTAGTTGTCTCTGGGCACTCGGCATGATGGAGGAAGGAGGATCACGGCTACTGAGACTTGACCGTGTGGAAGACAGGGTGGTGGTGGTGGCTAAGTGACTGGAAGCATTATCTGCTATCCAACCAACAACCTTTTCACACTGCTCTATGTTCAATGGTGGTGTTTTGCGGTCCCCTAATAATTGGGACAGGAAGGTCGAGCGACAAGATGTGGGTGTTTGTTGTGGCACAATTTCAGCTTGCTCACGGCCTTGTCCTCTGCATGCATCATCACCATCACGTCCACTTCCATGTGCCTTGCCACACGCCTTGCCCATTTTAAATGGAGGACAATATTTTCCACGTTCACTACAAATGGCTGGATTTGAACCGCAGTGATCAAAGCAAAAGGTGGCTACTTTGAAGAACCTACAATATAAGACATATTTTCAGTTGTTTCACACTTTTTTTGTTAAGTATATAATTCCACATGTGTTAATTCATAGTTTTGATGCCTTCAGTGTGAATGTACAATTTTCATAGTCATGAAAATACAGAAAAATCTTTAAATGAGAAGGTGTGTCTGTACTGTATATATATATATATATATATATACATACATACATATACATATTGTGGAATACCTAGACTAACAGGGCGTTCAATGGACCTCTTGCTATATTCACTGCAGTCTGCTACATACACTGCCTGCCTAACTCCTGCTATCACCTTCACCACTGAAAATATGCAGCTGGATTAGTCCTCAGAAGGACTGTTAGGTCAGATGGATGTATATAGATGTTGAGGTATACCTACACTAACTAATAAACAACCAAATCTCTCCCTAGCTCAGCAGCATCTCTCCCTACACTGCCCGTTTCCCGGGTAGACTATGACGAGCATGGCGGCGCCAGGTCTTATATAGACCTGATGACGCTGTGCGGCCAATCAATCACTGTAATGCCACAACCAACATGGCTACAGAATTACAGTGTGTGGCCAGCAATCCCTGCATGTCCATTGGCTCTCTAAAGAGAGCTAAACCTGCAGAGAGGGGACCCGAGCTCCCGCCCTAGCAACTAGGAAATACTTGCAGAGCGCCGAGCATCTCGAGTAGAGATGCTCCGGCGAGTACCAAGCAGTGACGAGCATGCTCGCTCATCACTAATTACCACTACATAGTGACCGAATAATACCACATACAAGGGAGAAATACCACCACACCATGACCAGACCACAGATTACCACCACACCACTACATAGTGACCGAATAATACCACATACAAGGAAGAAATACAACCACACCGTGACCAGACCAGATATTAACAGCATATAGCGTCCAAATAATTTCCCATCATTTCTCTCCCCCACCTCCATCACAGCTCTCCCCCATCCCCATCATTGTTCTCCCCCATCTCTTCCATCATTGTTCTCCCCCATCTCCTCCATCATTGCTCTCCCCCACCTTCTCCATCATTGCTCTCCCCCACCTTCTCCAACATTGTCATATCGCTCCCACCTTCTCCATCACTGTCATATCTTCTCCATCATTGCCATATCTCCCCCATCTCCTCCATCATCATTGCCATATCTTCCCCACTTCATCCGTCATCATTGCCATATCTCCCCCCACTATCTCCTCCATCATTGCCATATCTCCCCCACCTGCTGCATCATCATTGCCATAACTCCCCCACCTGTTCCATCATCATTGCCATATCTCCCCCATCTCATCCATCATCATTGCCATATCTCCCCCACCCCCTCCATCATCATACCATGCATATCTCCCCCCACTTCCTTCATCACCATGTCGTGCATATCTCCCCCCACGTCCTCCATAACCATGCCATGCATATCTCCCCCCACCTCCCCATTGCCATGCCATATCTTCCTCCATCTCCTCCATCATCATTACCATGCCATATCTCCCATCTCCTTCATCACAATTGCCATGTCATATCTCCTCCCACCTCCTCCATCACCATGTCATGCATATCTCCCCCCATCTCCTTCATCACAATTGCCATGTCATAACTCCTTCCACCTCCTCCATCACCATGTCGTGCATATCTCCCCCCACCTCCTCCATCACCATGCCATGCATATCTCCCCCCACCTCCCCATTGCCATGCCATATCTCCACCCATCTCCTCCATCACCATTGCCATGTCATATCTCCTCCCATCTCCTCCATCACCGTTGCTCTCCCTCATCTCCCCCAACCTCTTCCATCACCATTGCTCTCCCTCATCTCCCCCACCTCCTCCATCACCATTGCTCTCCCTCTTCTCCCCCACCTCCTCCATCACCATTGCTCTCCCTCATCTCCCTCCAACTCCTCCATAACCATTGCTCTCCCTCATCTCCCCCCCACCATCACCATTGCTCTCCCTCATCTCCCCCAACCTCTTCAATCACCATTGCTCTCCCTCTTCTCCCCCACCTCCTCCATCACCATTGCTCTCCCTCATCTCCCTCCACCTACTCCATCACCATTGCTCTCCCTCATCTCCCCCACCTCCTCCATCACCCGCCCTCATCTCCTCCTACCATCTCCTTCATCATCATTGCCATATCTCCCCCACCTCCTCTGTCATCATTGCCATATCTCCCCCACCTGCTCCATCATCATCGCCATATCTCCCCCATCTCCTCCATCACCATTGCCATATCTCCTCCACCTCCTCCATCATCATACCATGCATATCTCCCCCCACCTCCTCCATCACCATGTCGTGCATATCTCCACCCACCTCCTCAATCACCATACCATGCATATCTCCCCCCACCTCCCCCATTGACATGCCATATCTTCCCCATCTCCTCCACCATCATTGCCATGTCATATTTCCTCTCACCCCCTCCATCACCATTGCTCTCCCTCATCTCCCTCCACCTCCTCCCATCACCATTGCTCTCCCTCATCTCCCCCACCTCCTCCATCACCAGCCCTCACCCCCCCTCCTCCATCAACATTGTTTTCCCTCATCTCCCCCACCTCCTCCATCAACCTTGCTCTCCCTCATTTCCCCTCACCATCACCATTGCTCTCCCTCATCTCCCCCACCTCCTCCATCAACATTGCTCTCCCTCTTCTCCCCCATCTCCTTCATCACCATTGCTCTCCCTCATCTCCCCCACCTCCTCCATCACCATTGCTCTCCCCCGTCTCCCCCACCTCCTTCTTCACCATTGCTCTCCCTCTTCTCCCCCACCTCCTCCATCACCATTGCTCTCCCTCATCTCCCTCCAACTCCTCCATCACCATTGCTCTCCCTCATCTCCCCCCACCTCCTCCATCACCATTGCTCTTCCTCATCTCCCCCCCACCATCACCATTGCTCTCCCTCATCTCCCCCAACCTCGTCCATCACCATTCCTCTCCATCATCTCCCCCCACCTCCTCCATCACCATTGCTGTCCCTCATCTCCCCCACCATCTCCTCCATCATCATTGCCATATCTTCCCCACCTCCTCCGTCATCATTGCCATATCTCCCCCACCAGCTCCATCATCATTGCCATATCTCCCCCACCTGCTCCATCATCATCGCCATATCTCCCCCATCTCCTCCATCATTATTGCCATATCTCCTCCACCTCCTCCATCATCATACCATGCATATCTCCCCCCACCTCCTCCATCACCATGTCGTGCATATCTCCACCCACCTCAATCACCATACCATGCATATCTCCCCCCACCTCCCCCATTGCCATGCCATATCTTCCCCCATCTCCTCCATCATCATTGCCATGTCTTATCTCCTCTCACCTCCTCCATCACCATTGCTCTCCCACATCTCCCCCACCTCCTCCATCAACATTGCTCTCCCTCTTCTCCCCATCTCCTTCATCACCATTGCTCTCCCTCATCTCCCCCACCTCCTTCTTCACCATTGCTCTCCCTCATCTACCCCACCTTCTCCATCACCATTGCTCTCCCTCATCTCCTCCCACCTCCTCCATCACCATTGCTATCCCTCATCTCCTCCCACCGCCTCCATCACCATTGCTGTCCCTCATCTCCCCCCAACTCCTCCATCACCATTGCTCTCCCACATCTCCCCCACCTCCTCCATCAACATTGCTCTTCCTCTTCTCCCCATCTCCTTCATCACCATTGCTCTCCCTCATCTCCCCCACCTCCTTCTTCACCATTGCTCTCCCTCATCTACCCCACCTTCTCCATCACCATTGCTCTCCCTCATCTCCTCCCACCTCCTCCATCACCATTGCTATCCCTCATCTCCTCCCACCGCCTCCATCACCATTGCTCTCCCTCTTCTCCCCCAACCTCCTCCACCATCATTGCTCTCCCTCATCTCCCCCCACCATCACCATTGCTGTCCCCATTTCCCCCCATCTCCACACTTACCTCTCGGCCCACTCTCCCACAGCATCGTTCTCTGCTTCCTGTCCAGCATCTTTCTCCCTGACACAGGCTCATGCTGCATGATGAAATCATCAAGCAGCACAAGCCTGTGTCAGGGAGGAAGCGCCGGACAGGAAGCAGAGGACGGATCCCTCCGCTCCGCTGCCATTTTCCTCCTGTCGGCAGCGGAGCTGGAGGGAACGCTCCCTGCCCGCCGCACATTATGAGGGCAATCTGGCCATGGGCTTCCCGGAACCTGGGGGTCAGAAAAGCTGGCCAGATTGCCCTCATCAGCCGCACTACAAGGGCCCTCCTGACCCTCCGGGCCCTTGCAGTGCGGAGCACCGGTGGCCATGTTAGCCAGGGGCCCCAGTGCGTCCTGCTCGGGGCCCGCTGAGGATCTGAGCCCACAATAGAATTCTTCGGTGTCCTGGAGCCCCAGTCCGACCCTGACTGTACGTTATATGTCATGATGGGGTTAACTAAATTGAAGAAAAGGTTTGTATGTGTGACATGCAGAAGTAATGCTGTTACTTTAAAAGCATTCAGCAACTATTAGAGTTAACACAGTCACAGGAGACAGGGAGTGTTTTAGCAGAGCCCCAGGAGGATGGTGGGGGAATTGTTTACTGTCTGGCTGGAGCCGAAGAGAAAGGTGGCTTATGATCTGTATCTCACAGAAGGCAAGGAAACAGAACTCAGGTCAGGAGGGAAGCTAAACAAAGGTCAGTTAGACTCCCTGAGCTAACAGTGTGGAGTATTGTCAACCAGGAAGATAAGGACTGGAAGGAATCATGTCCTAGGGATCATCTCCCTCATCAAACCCTCCCCCCCATCTCCATGCAGGATAAAATATGCTGTGTACAATTGAGTCCTTGTGAAGGAAAAGCCTGTGGTTGTGTATGCCTTAAAACTGTGCTGTACTGTGCTACAGGATAATAGACTGTGTACTGCTGTGCTGCAAAGGAGACTGTACTGTTATTACTGGAGCCTGTTGCTCAAAGAGACATTTACATTACACTGGCCGTGCCTCATTAAATGTTACTGTTCTACCGTTTATGAGGACTCTTGTCAAATGTGTCTGGTCAGCAATTGAATCTGTCCTGTGCCTGAGAGAAGCAGCAGCCTATGGTCGCCCGGAATAACAGTTCCCCCAGGATTCCAACGAATTCATGTAACTGGTCTTGCCCCTATCTGAACTTAGGCGGTGTGCATGTAATATACGGTACATCCAGGAGTGAACATACCATTGGTGCAACCTGTACAGCCACACAGGGGCCATGAGGTAAGGGGGGCCATTTCCATCTCCAAAGCATAGTAATGATGTATTGGACTGAATATTTACTGTTCTTAGCCCTGAAGCCATATACTAGTCTTAAAAAAAAATTAAAATGCTTAATAACCAGTGGTCTGCCTGAGGCAGAATTGGCATTTTGCTCCATCAGTATGAGGTTCTATGCTGTGAGGGTTCAAGCAAAACACTTAAGAATAGTGAAAAGTTCAATAACCATTTGAAGAAGTAAATGCCCTTGTGATATGTTCCACTTGCCCTGAGTACATGAGTGACTATCTATGTAAATGCGTGCAATGTTAACATATGGCAAATACAAAGCTAATGCATCTGCCTTAGAAATGTATTGATTTTTTTTACATAGATGGGAAAAATTCCGATTATATAACATAGCCCCATGCTTTTATGGACATGGTATTACTCAGTGGCTGAGATTAAAAACTAACTCCTACTAGAGGCAAAGGTGTCACACAGGAGTTATGAAAATAGCAGCAAATGTTCTTTAAAAAAAAACACATTGCACACAACTCATTCCTCCTGATCTTTGTATCCAAACTGATAGCAAGTGAACGCTGCAGCCAATCAGTGACTGTGGAGGTCATTTACTGGCATCACTTCTCAAAACTGACAACCATGATGCCTACAGTATTGCAGATGACCACTAAGGCCATTGATTGAGCTTCTTTGCTGGATCAGTAGGGAAAAGTTGAGTACTGTTTTGGGGTTATTTTAAAATCTGGAGAACCCCTTTCCGATTCCAAACTGTTAAATTAATCAAAAGCCAGATCAGATCATAAATTAAAGCCTAACTCAAAGGAAAAAAATACTGTCTGTTAAGCTTAAAAGGAGTCTGTCACCAGGTTTTTGCCACTTAATCAGGGAGCAGGATGATGTAGAGAGAGAGACCCTGATTCCAGGGATGTGTCACTTACTGGGTTTTTTGTTGTAGTTTTGATAATCTCCTGCTGATATATCATTGATCTATCAGGAGAGGACTAGTTTGCATGCTGTCATGTAGGCCTTCAAATTCAGGACCTATTTATAACATCTCCCCCACAACTTATTGACAGCTTTCTGCCTATGCACAGTGTACACAGAAAGCTGCCAATCAGTGGTGTGGGCAGGGTTATACACAGTTCAGCAGTCAGAGAACTGGTAGAACTGCAGTAAATAAAACAGTGAATTTATCAAAACTACAGCAAGCAGCCCAGTAAGTAACATATTGCTGGAATCAGGGTCTCTGTCTCTACATTATGCAGCTCTCAGATGGGGTAGCAAAAACCTGGTAACTGATTCCCTTTAAGCTTAAACCTATTTTTTTGACATTTGGGTAGTGTTTTCATCCACATTGACGAGAATTACTAAATGTGCACTATTGGCTCTCAATAATAAAAAAAGAAAACAATCAGCTCACTGCTTCATCTTTTAATTTTTGACAGCTTTAATTTGATTAGATGCTACTGACGCGCCCCTGGGCCTGTGTCGCACTGCGTTGCGCACGCCGGAGCTTACCCGGAGCCGGATCTCTTGAGGGTTGTAGTCTCGTGGCGGTGATCCGGTCCGTGCCCAGGGAGTCAGACTAAGTGGTGCTGTATTAGCGGTAGATGTTGGACGACTACGCCACCCGTTGAGTACAGCTGAGGAGCTGCTGCTGCAGGGCAGACCGCTGAGGCCGGTGGTAGGATTGTGCAGCGTGATAGTATAACCCCCAACGGGAGGGGTATGGCCTCAGGGCAGCCGACGTGGATGATGGGGGTAGCAGGAACCACTCGGAGACGGTACGGTGTAGTTCAGGGTCTTTACTGGTGACAAAGATAGACCCTCCCGGAGTACTGGCTAGCGATTGGGGCCTGGTCAGTCCTTGAGCAGATGGGATCTCCCCTGGCCAGGCGGAGTTGTAGGCCTCCCAAACTAACGATACTCTTCTGGCTACCTTGCTAGAGGCAGGTATAAGTAGCCCACGTCCCTGAGTGTACCGTGTGGTGCTCACCCGTATGGCCGGTGACTCGGGGCCTTCTAGTAGCTTTCGCTCCACGACGGCGGTGCTGGTCCCACGCGTGTGACCGTGCCTTCGGGTTTCTGGGCCAGAGGACCTGCAATCCCCTGCCGGTCGGTTTCTGTTGCTGGGTAGGAGTTAGTCCCCACAGCCTCGGACTCCGGGTCCGGTGATAACTTCTCAGTCAGGGCGAGCTCTGCAGCTGCCAGCCCCTGACTCCTTGTAGCACTGCTCCCACAGAGCTCCTGTTGTTTCTTCCTATGCTGCTTCTCTTCTCTACTTCTTCTCTACTCCTGGCATGGCCCAGGAGCTGGGCCCAGCCGGAGCCACAGCTCCCTGTCAGCCCTCCTGGCTGAACTCTCCCTCTGAACTCTCTAACCCTGCCTCAGCCCCAGGTTTATATAGGGGAAGTTCTTCCCCTCCCAGGACTGGGCAGGAGGTGTGGCATGCATAGGATTCCTGACCAAGAGACCTCCGACCTGCTCTCAGACATAACATTGCCGTTACTGTGGAAACCAGACCCCTGGGGTGCCACATTTTCCCCTAGTGAAATTTAGTACTCCGGGACTAAACATATTTTTAGAAAAACATAACAAGGTATAAACAATAATAATACAATAAGGAAAACACATAAAGATGGTTACGGCGTGTCCGCAACCGGGTGCAGTCTTTGAAGAAAAGCAAGGTGTCCATTTCACCAAAACAGGGAGACGTAACCAGGTAGGGGTCTGTCCTGCCCCGAGTCCTTAACAGTCTTTAGTTCATTCCTGGGTTACGCTCCAACCATGTACAAAGGATTCCCGGTAAATCCACCAAAGACTCCCATAAATTACTAGAAACACATAATTATTTACAGGATATGGCCGCTCTCAGTCCTCGGCCAGTGGGGATAAGGAATGGCTGCTCACAGTCCTCAGCCTGGTTTAAGATAGGGGCACATGGGGAACAATTCACTAATCCCAACGGGGACCATATTTTAATTAGCAGCAGTCCTTGTACCCTTACGGGTAACTATTTACAGCTCTTTATTCACGCTACTTCCCTTCAGTAGCTATGTCCTCTTTGTGCTCCCTCCTGAGGGTAGTACTCAGACCCGTCCGGGTCCTCTTGGCTTTCCTCGTATTGGTAGTACTGCAGCTCCTCCTCGGTTAGCTGGGTTAGTATCTCTGCGACAGTCCTCCTCCCAGGTGGCCAGGACTTTACCTCCCTTTGGGCTGCCCCGGTTAATTGGGCCACCAGGATGCTCACTTTTTGCTCCTCTGTGAGGGGGTACACCTGGAAGAGGCTATCCAGCTTTTCTCTAAAGTCATGCAGGGTATGTGACTCCCCTGAGTACTGGGGTAGCCAGGCTGCCCCCGGGATATAGGGCATGGTGAAAGGCATGACCGCAACAGCGGTGGCGCTGGCGGGGGTTGAAGCGGTGAAGCTCTCCTCCGTATCCGACATCCTTCTCCCCCCTAGTGGACCGTGGCCTACCTTGCGATGATCCTCTTCCGTAGGCCGCGGCTCCGCAGTGGATCGTCAGGGTTGAGGACCTTCCGTCGCGCTCCTGTGACGTCGGCGTCTGCTGGGCTCCTTCCAGGACCTTACGCAACGTCCGGACGTGAGGCGGGGCTTCAGTTCTCGCGCGCTTTCGGAGTCCACGCCCCTCTTCTTCCCGCGCGGCGTCTTCAAGATGGCGTCCAACGGCGGGAAAACTTCGCGGATGGCGGGAAGAAGGTAGAAGATGGCGCCGGATGGCGGGAAACCTCCACGGATGGGGGGAATCTTCACCACTGGTAAGTTTGAACAGTCTTTTTCAGGCACGCAGTACCCGGTGGTTGCGGGCACGAAATCCTGCCGACTACGCCAAAAGTTGACGCGCCCCTGGGCCTGTGTCGCGCTGCGTTGCGCACGCGGGAGCTTACCCGGAGCCGGATCTCTTGAGGGTTGTAGTCTCGTGGCGGTGATCCGGTCCGTGCCCAGGGAGTCAGACTAGGTGGCGCTGTATTAGCGGTAGATGTTGGACGACTACGCCACCCGTTGAATACAGCTGAGGAGCTGCTGCTGCAGGGCAGACCGCTGAGGCCGGTGGTAGGATTGTGCAGCGTGATAGTATAACCCCCAACGGGAGGGGTATGGCCTCAGGGCAGCCGACGTGGATGATGGGGGTAGCAGGAACCACTCGGAGACGGTACGGTGTAGTTCAGGGTCTTTACTGGTGACAAAGATAGACCCTCCCGGAGTACTGGCTAGCGATTGGGGCCTGGTCAGTCCTTGAGCAGATGGGATCTCCCCTGGCCAGGCGGAGTTGTAGGCCTCCCAAACTAACGATACTCTTCTGGCTACCTTGCTAGAGGCGGGTATAAGTAGCCCACGTCCCTGAGTGTACCGTGTGGTGCTCACCCGTATGGCCGGTGGCTCGGGGCCTTCTAGTAGCTTTCGCTCCACGACGGCGGTGCTGGTCCCACGCGTTTGACCGTGCCTTCGGGTTTCTGGGCCAGAGGACCTGCAATCCCCTGCCGGTCGGTTTCTGCTGCTGGGTAGGAGTTAGTCCCCACAGCCTCGGACTCCGGGTCCGGTGATAACTTCTCAGTCAGGGCGAGCTCTGCAGCTGCCAGCCCCTGACTCCTTGTAGCACTGCTCCCACAGAGCTCCTGTTGTTTCTTCCTATGCTGCTTCTCTTCTCTACTTCTTCTCTACTCCTGGCATGGCCCAGGAGCTGGGCCCAGCCGGAGCCACAGCTCCCTGTCAGCCCTCCTGGCTGAACTCTCCCTCTGAACTCTCTAACCCTGCCTCAGCCCCAGGTTTATATAGGGGAAGTTCTTCCCCTCCCAGGACTGGGCAGGAGGTGTGGCATGCATAGGATTCCTGACCAAGAGACCTCCCACCTGCTCTCAGACATAACATTGCCGTTACTGTGGAAACCAGACCCCTGGGGTGCCACACTACCATTTTCAGAATTTAAAGGGTCATTCTCAGCAATTTTGCAATTTTCTTCCTATTAAAAAAAAAAATCTGTGAGTTCTCTAGTACGGTGGGGTGTTTAATTATATTGTTTGCTGCATGTTTTCTCGGTTAACAGCCACCGCTGATCGGTCTCTTAGACAAAGAGCACATCAATTACAAACTCTTTCTATTAGAGCTTGTAAATGCGGCTCTGAAGCTGGTAGGATTGCTGGATTTGTTCTGCTTTAGTGCTACTATGCTTCTCTGATGCTTTGAAAAATGTTGTTAATCTAAACTTTCAATCAAGCAGAAATGCACCGCCGTCCCCCCCATCAGCTGTAAGCCAGGAGGCTCATGAGCTAAAAGCAAGATAAGACAATACCTTTAAAGAGGTTTTCCACTACTTTAGCATTGATGAATCATATTTAGGATAGGTCATCAATGTCTGATCGGTGGGGTCCGACACAAAATAACAATTGAATAATTTCCAAGGTCCCCCTTTTCCACTGGACCGTACGTTTCTCGGAGTTATGAGTATTGGAAAGCGGGATAATGCCCTGACATGCTGGGACAGCAGGACTGATCCCCCAAAATAAGGACAGTCCTCCTGAACTCGGGACGGTTGGAAGCTATGTTAAAGGGAATCTGTCTCCACTTTGGAGTTATCAGACCACTACTATGGGCATACAGGGAATAGAAAAGTAAATCTATATATACCAATATGGTCCTTAATAGAGGTCTGGATTGCAGAGAAAAGCACTTTAATCAATTCTATTTTGTACAGGCTGGCGTCCAGGGGACGACAAGCAATCCCCGCCCATCTATTCATTATTCCCTGAAATCCTCGCCTATGTGATTAATTACCATACTCCCCCCGCTCCCCTGCACGTCCCAGGGCTCTGTGACAGGACCCTGTGACGTGCACTCTGCTCCCTGACTTCCCGAGCATGCGCAAAGCGCCGCTCATATAGAGCTCACTTTTCTCCCTCCCAGACCCGTCTCTCTGTGCTCTGCGCCGCAGGTTTCTATTGAGCAGGCGCCGGGGAGTCACTGTCACTTCCTGGCGCCTGCGCAATAGAACCCTGCGGTGCAGTGCACGGAGAGACGGGCCAGGATGAAGCAAAGCGCGCTCTATTTGAGCGGCGCTTTGCGCCCGCCCAGGAAGTCAGGGAGCACAGTGCAGGGGAGGGGGGAATATTATAATTAAGCATATAGGCGGTGAGTTGGGGGAATAATAAGCCCATAGGGGGGGATTTCTTGGCGTCCCCTGGACGCTAAGCCTGTGCAAGATAGAATTAATTAAAGTGCTTTTCTCTGCAATCAGACCTCTACTATGGGCCATACAGGTATTTATAGATCTACTTTTCTATACCCTGTATGGCCATAGTAGAGGTTTGATAACTCCAAAGTGGTGACAGATTCCCTTTAATAGAAATGCACCTTTTAATGAATTTGGCATATCTTTCATCAAAAGCTACGTGCCTCCATCAAAAATCTTACTTACATTTCTAGCATATTTTATATCATAGCATAACACAGTGATCAGATTATTTACGGTGATCGGCAAAAGACGTAAAAAAATGGTGCGATTGATTTTTTCCTCCATTAAACCCATTAAAAATGTAACAAAAAATGTAACACTAAGGCCACGTTCACATGTAGCATAAATGCTGCGGTTTTTTCCAGTGCTTTGTTTCTGCAAGTTTTCTGCACACAACGCAATAACAATCTTCTGTGTTTATTGCTTTTTTGCTGTGTTGCTTTTATGCGTTTTCCCCCTTATTTGATGCAATATTGGTGCAGATATGATGCAGCGTTTTTTATACACATAAAAATGGAGCAGCAGCTTTTTTCACAAGCATTTTTTCAGGCTCCGCATAGAAGCCTTTAGAGATAGAAATGCACTAAAAAACGCACACTTAAGCAGCATCTTCAGACTAACAGAGGGCAGGAGATGTCATAAAATCACATCGACTTTGCTTGATATTTAGGCCTTGTTCACATGTAATGTAAATGCTGTTTTTTTTCTGCTGCTTTTTTTTGTATACTATTAATGAATTAAAGGTACTTTTGGTTTGTCCTGATGAAGGAGTAGGATGACTTCGAAACGCGTTGATAGTAAACTGCACAGAAGAATCTTTCGTCTGGAATCTGCAATTGGTTATCAACAGAGGTGCAGTTAACCCATTTCTTTCCATTATTGGTTAATAAATTAGGTGCATCTTGCTGTTCATAAAGATTGCCAATCAAAACGCCAGTCTTGATGAATGGGGCCTTTAGTTTTTAACTATGAACTGCATAAAAAATTGCAATACGTCAAAAGGCCCTCAGACAAAATTAAGCATTTCATAAGAGTACGTGCAATTTCCTATCCGGCCTAAAGGTGGCAGAATAATTAAACAATACGGACAATGGTAAAATAGGACAGCTTTTGTTGAAGCTTAGCCTCATAGTTTCACCTACTGTTTCCTGTTTCCACCTTTCATCTATTTTTGTCTCAGTGGCTTCTATTCTTGACTGTCTAAAATCCGAGTAGTTGAACACATTGTCTTTCATTCACTGAAATAGGTGATGGAATCTTCAACACAAAGGCTCTAATAAGATGTTTTCTGAAAAGGAGCAATTATCTTTGTGTCTCGAATAGCGTTTTGTAGAAGCAGCCATAGGATACTTTTTTATTATTTTAAGTAAGGAGATCGTTAAGTATTCATCATACATTCTCAATAATTATATAAATGGTACTGTCAAAACTGATATATTACACAGTGTCCAAAGGAACACTATACGACGCAGTGTAATATTTTATCAGTCCAGTCCTGTAGATGGCAGTGTTAGAGAATTTCAGGGTTGTCCAACTTTGGTGACCATCCCACAACCCAACAGTAAATGCATATATTTTGGGCTAAAGTTTACACTGTTTGCCTTCTATGGTCTCTTTCTTGTTTAATCTATTTCTGGCTGCGCAATGAGTTAACTGAGAATCTGTCAGTGAAATCGTTCTGATGGTCTGGGAAATCCAGAAAGCAGGGCACCAGATATCCTCCTTTTGGTAACTTTATTAGTGCAGAAAAATCACAATGTTTCGGCAGCACAAGGCCTTTATCAAGACATAGAAAAAGAGACATGCATCTCTGATGTTCTGATAGGAGAGTTTGTAATTATTTTACCTATCTTTTTCTGAGCTGTTCTCAGGTGATTTATGATTCATCAAAGTTGAATGTGCAGGGAAAGAAAGGAAATGTCAAAGCCAAACGGTGCAAAATTTTGAATCAAAATCAATCGCAAAAATGATTTTTAGCATTTAAGTAAAAAGGTGGACAATTTTGCTGTTGTTGGAAGTTGGCAGTTGCGCTCACGGAGGACAGAAGAATGAACAGTCCTGCACAATACCAATGAAGCTTTAGCCCTCCACCCTGTAATTACACCACTGCTATACACCCAATTAATCCCCAAAAAATGCAACTACCAATTAGTGCCCAAGAAAAGAAACTACACAACCTCAATAAGCAAACAAAATAGTGTTACAGATGTGGCGCCACACAACATCCGACTAACTCTCAGGGATATAGTGCAAAATATGTTCAGTGTAAAATTTGTAAAAAAAGATTAGACAATTTGCTAAAGTGTATCAGCGCACCCAGTCTAAAGTGCATGATATGCAAGAAATTAGCATTCTGATTGTGGAAAATGAACAAGCAAAATTTGCAAGTGTATAGATTCTGGCTGAATCAGTACTGTTGCAGAATCTGCCAATACTTCTCTGAATGCACCAAAACTTCGCCTGGTGAGCTGCTTAAAGGGAACCTGACAGTAGGATCAACCCTCCTAAGCTGGCTATATGGGCTTGGAAGACATAGAATTCGCTGGCAGACACAGATAGAAAAGGGCCCTTGTGAAAGAGCAGTATATGGGTCCCCTCTTTTTGTCTGTGACAATGTTACTTGCTGCTTTGGAGGTGGATGGGCCTCCTTACCTCTATGGCCCCTGTGTAACTGCACAGGTTGCCCCAATGGTGTAGAATCAAATAATACCTTGATATCTGCAATCTGATGAATTCTTGTTTTTCTAATATGCAAATAAGCTGAAAAGGTCTGTTTCAGAATAATCTTTCTAGCTCATTTGCATATAAGAAAAACATGGATTTCTCTTGAACTATTCATTGGATTGTACATATTAAGTGTCTAGCTTCCACCCCTTAATGCAGCTACTGACAGCTCAGTCGTCCAAGCTGGTGCAGGGGCATGCTGAGCTGTCAGTGTTTGATTGACAACTCGGCCGGCCAATCTGAGACAGGGAGGTCCTGGGCTGCCTTCAGGTTTTTCTTGTCCCAGGTGATTGCCCCGCTACTCAGTCCCAGATCTCTGCCAGATGTACATTTAGCTCTGCGTGGTTTGTCTCTATGTGCCTTGTGTTCTACTTGTGGATCTTTTTGCTGCCTGACCTTGGACCTCGTTCTAACCATCCATTTTACCTGCTCCCTTTGTTCTGATCCGCTTTCCTCCTGGTATTCTGACCTCAGACACCTTGACTATCCTGACTCTCGGCTTGTCCGCGAGAAGTGACTCAGCGTCACATCAAGGTATCATTTGATTAAAATTTCTATGACCTGCATGCCCATATAGACGGCTTAGGAGGGCTGATCCTACTGACCGATTCCCTTTAAGAAATTTCCTATTCATGGTCGTCTAGAAGCAAATGTTACATATCACTCCCATTCTGTACCTGCTGAATTTTGTCATTGCAAAGTATGGTACTGCTATCTTAGGATGTGAGACTTATTTGCTGCATTGCACATGTAAGTGCTAAATGGACTCAGGCTTGGACTGGCACACAGAGGAACAGTTGAATCCCCCTGGCACTGACTGACAGCAGCATAGAGACCACAAATAAAATAAAAACAACAAATACTCACCTCCCACACCGGCGTCATTCCAGCATGGTCGGGACAGTGTCTCTGTGTGGTCAGGTGACATTACTATGTCACATGAGAGCTGCAGCCTAATAGTGGCTGCTGGAATGGCGCTGGTTCAGGAGGTGAGTATTGGTTGTTTTTACTTTATTTAGAGCATTAAATAACAACAAAACCAAAAAAACTGAGCTGTGTGTATTAACAAATTCACACTGTGTCCATTTCATATACAAAACTCAAGAAAAAAAACAAAAATACTAGAGAAGTTTAAATACTAGAGAAGTTTTAATTCTAGAGATAGGTTAGGACCGTCTCATTTGGTACACCTTGTCGTGGTGGGATAGCTTTCATGCTTTTTTGATCAAAATAACCTTATCCAAGTACCCTATATTATTTACAGGTACTATTACAATTTACTGATTTACTTGCTGTAGGGTATATGCTCATTTTTGTTTTTTTTGTTTTTTTCTTGGGTTTTTTTCTATGAAATGGCCACAGTGTGAACATGCTTTTACACTTTGCATGTATACCAGCTTATAGTCCAGCTCAGTTTTTCAGTTTTGCTGTTATCTTTTGTATTCTGTACAAACAGGGGGCATGGCACCTCTTTCTGAGCTAAGTATTCCATCTGTGTAGCTTCCCACGGATGGGTGTCGTAAGTCTGGCCCTGTCCTGCTCTTCCCTTATTCACATTGTTGTCATTTGACACATGGTAAGGTTTTACTAGAGACAGGTTAGTACCATCCCAATAGGTACACCTTGATGTGGTGGGGTGGCTTTTATGCTTTTTTGATCAAAATAGCGTCAACTAAGTACCCTATGTTATTTACATGTACTATTACTGTGTCGCCAAGGGGGGATATAGGTGACTCGGTACTAGAGATGAGCGTTGTTCTACTCGAACTGTTCGCCAATCTCAAATTCGAGCTGTTTTGGGCGGTGTTCGAGCCGTTCGGCGAACACGAACGATTTGAGAAAAATTCGGCTGTTCGAGGTTATGTTCGATAACTGTTCGTGCACCAAAATCATAACTGGATTTTTTCTCAGTAATGATGAAAATTAATGTTAATCCGCAGTTTGAGTGTACAGCGGGGCGGGGGGAGGGGCAGGGGATGGATCTCTGCAGGAACAATGAAGATCTCCATTTTTTTTTCTCTTTCCCGCATTTACAGTGAGGAGGTGCAATCTGTCAGCCTATCAGCAGTGCACACACGCAGCGAAGTGCTTTGCTTCACACAAGCAAGGGCATGTGTCATTGGCAGTGTATGTCACATGTCCTTGCCCTATAAGACCAAGCCATTTTCCCCGTCGCTACCATTTTCTCACTGCTGCAGCTGCGTGTTAGACGGCACCGCTGTTGCTGTGTGCGCTATACCTTGTTAATTTCAAGCCAATTTTCGCACAAATATACAGATAGCTTGGGAGTAGGGAATAGTTGTGATTGCAGTCCTTTTAAGGACTAGGTTACAGCATTTCCTACGACTTTTATCAGGCAGGTCTGTGCTCTTAAATAGATAGATTGTGGGAGTAAAGACTAATTGTAATTGGAGTCCTTTTCAGGACTAGGTTACATCAGTTCCTATCAGTTTTTGCCAGGCAGGTCTGTGCCAGTGCTGTGC
Organism: Phyllobates terribilis; assembly: GCF_046119375.1. Lineage (NCBI taxonomy): Eukaryota > Metazoa > Chordata > Amphibia > Anura > Dendrobatidae > Phyllobates > Phyllobates terribilis. The sequence goes on along the minus strand of NW_027362768.1, from coordinate 290,888,986 downwards.
AAGTTTTTTTCACAGCATTTGGCTGAATCTAGCAAAGCTAATCCTTTTTGGCCTATTGCAGAGTGTGTTAGTCAGTGGAGTAGCCTATCTGTGTTGCAAGATATACCACCTGTGTATAGAATACCAATTTTTTTACTGCACCTAGTGAAGTAAAATCTTTTGGGCATAGCATCATTCTATTAGTCCATCTATACTGACCTCCATCAGGTTGCAAACTGAATATAATTTTTTTCTGCATCTAGCTCTGAAAAAAATATTTGGGCTTCTAGCAGTGTGTGGGACTTGGTCTATTAGTCCATCTATACTGACCTCCATCAGGTTGCAAATTAAAAATAATTTTTTTCTTCATTTAGCTCTGAAAAAATATTTGGGCTTCTAGCAGTGTGTGGGACTTGTTCTATTAGTCCTTCTATACTGACCTCCAGCAGGTTGCAAATTGAATATAATTTTTTTCTGCATCTAGCTCTGAAAAAATATTTGGGCTTCTAGCGGTGTGTGGGACTTGGTCTATTAGTCCATCTATACTGACCTCCATCAGGTTGCAAATTAAAAATAATTTTTTTCTGCATCTAGCTCTGAAAAAATATTTGGGCTTCTAGCAGTGTGTGGGACTTGGTCTATTAGTCCATCTATACTGACCTCCATCAGGTTGCAAATTAAAAATAATTTTTTTCTTCATTTAGCTCTGAAAAAATATTTGGGCTTCTAGCAGTGTGTGGGACTTGTTCTATTAGTCCTTCTATACTGACGTCCAGCAGGTTGCAAATTGAATATAATTTTTTTCTGCATCTAGCTCTGAAAAAATATTTGGGCTTCTAGCGGTGTGTGGGACTTGGTCTATTAGTCCATCTATACTGACCTCCATCAGGTTGCAAATTAAAAATAATTTTTTTCTGCATCTAGCTCTGAAAAAATATTTGGGCTTCTAGCAGTGTGTGGGACTTGGTCTATTAGTCCATCTATACTGACCTCCATCAGGTTGCAAATTAAAAATAATTTTTTTCTGCATCTAGCTCTGAAAAAATATTTGGGCTTCTAGCAGTGTGTGGGACTTGGTCTATTAGTCCATCTATACTGACCTCCATCAGGTTGCAAATTGAATAAAAAAAATTTCTGCATCTAGCTCTGAAAAAATATTTGGGCTTCTAGCGGTGTGTGGGACTTGGTCTATTAGTCCATCTATACTGACCTCCATCAGGTTGCAAATTAAAAATAATTTTTTTCTGCATCTAACCCAGCCAATAGTTTTGGCCTAATACCACAGTTTGGCCACTCAGCTCTGCTCGGTTACCATCCATTGTTTTTTTGTGCAAACAACTCCAGAGTTGTGAATTAGTTAACCACCAAAATGAGTGGAAAAAGGCCTGCTGCTGGTGGAAAGGGGAATAGGCGTGTTGGGAAGGGGAAAAAAGGTTGTGTCCGTGGGGTAGGTGCAGAAGAAAGACCATCTTCCAGCCAAACTAAAATGTCTACTTCTTTTAGCGTACAATTTGATAAGATCCCTTTCTTACGGCCACGCCAATCGCTACAAATTCCAGATGAGGCACAAAAACAGCAGGTGCTTCAACGGATATCAAGTGCTCCTTTAAGTGGGCTCTCCTCCACATCAACTTCAACATCACAAATACTCCAGTCCTCAAAGGTGTCACCCAAATCGCACTTGCTTCCTCACAGCTCCCAAATCTCCAGCTGCCCGTCTGAGTATGAGGTAGAACAGATGGTTGAGTCTGCAGAGCTGTTTACTCATACTATAGCCTGGGAATCAGAGGTCGACTCCAGCGCTTCTGTGAATCCAGACGAGGAAATGATCTGCACTGATGCCCAGAATCTTTATGAGTCGGATCCAGGACCAGACGCAGAAGGTTCTGACCATAATGTAGACCCTCATTCCCAAACTGTAACTCCTGTTGGTGGAGACAATGAGGAAGACGATGATAAGACTCAAATACCTGATTGGAGCGACAACTTTAGTTTTTTGTCAGGGCAGGAACAGGTTGGCTCTGAGGACGACGGGTGTGATAACGCACAGGGTGATGATGATGAGGTCGGAGATCCCACTTACTGTCAACCCACAGTCAGCCAAGAGATGAGGTCAGCAGAGGAGGTGGAGGAAGATGCTAGTGACGACGAGGTCAGGTTGCGCCTTCCTGGACAGAGACGTAGTACTGAAAGCACGTCAACAACTGCATCCTCAAACACAACTCTGCCTCTCACCACAAGTCGTGGTGGCTCTTCAGGTCGCATGGGTGCTAAGCCTTGCATAGCCTGGGCATTTTTTCAGATCGATAAAGATGACCCAACTCGTGTTATCTGTAACATTTGTCAGCAAAAGCTAAGTAGAGGCCAAAAAATACATAGTTTGAGTACTTCATGCATGAACCGGCACATGGACATGAAGCATAAGTTGCAGTGGGAAGCTCAGTGTGCTACAATGCGGTCTAGCCGGCCGGGCCAACCACCGTCTGCCATATCTTGTGCATCCGCGGCCTCTTCATCCTCTGTGACTGGGGGGACAGCAGTCACACCTGTTTTGGGGCGCAGACCTGCCACCTCTTTACCCGCAACAGCCAGCGTGATTGGCAGGTCATCATTTTCTTTGGAGGTGGTAACACAGGCTGGTCTTGAGCGCTGTCCGACATCGATAGCACCACCTTTGGATCAAGGCAACCTAACATGTCCGCCTGCATCTTCCTCACAGACCGGCAGTTTGCCGGGGACACCCTTATCAACCCCGTCTAAGCACAATAGCCAGCCCTCGGTCCCTCAGATGTGGACAAGTAAAAGACCATTTCCTCCTAGCCATGAGAAAGCTAAGAGGTTGAATTTCACCATCTGCAAGCTCTTGGCTACAGAAATGCTGCCTTTCCGCCTGGTGGACACAGAGGATTTTCGAGACCTTATGTCCGTCGCAGTGCCCCAGTACCAGATGCCCAGTCGGCACTACTTCTCAAAGAAAGGTGTGCCTGCGCTCCACCAGCATGTCGCACACAACATCACCGCTTCTTTGAGAAACTCTGTGTGTGACAGGGTGCATTTCACCACAGACACTTGGACGAGTAGGCATGGACAGGGGCGTTACATGTCGCTGACTGGGCACTGGGTAACTATGGTGACAGCAGGACAAGGGGCTGCTGTCCAAGTCTTGCCGTCCCCACGAGTTGTGCGTCAATCCTCTTTATGTCATTTTTCCTCCACTGCTTCTGCCTCCTCAACCTCCTCTCGGTCTTCCACCTGCACCCAAAGCCTGTCTGGTCATGCCACAAGCTTTCTAACTGCGCAGAAGGGATCCTGCACACCTCCTTACTATGCTGGCAGTAGGGCTCAACGTCATCAGGCGGTTTTTACATTGAAATGTCTGGGAAATGTGAGTCACACAGCTGAGGAGTTGTGGTCAGCTCTGGAGAACCAATTTCATGAATGGTTGTCTCCACTGGACCTGAAACCAGGGAAGGCCGTGTGCGACAATGCTGCAAACCTGGGTGTGGCCCTTCGCCGGGGCAATGTCACACACGTGCCTTGTATGGCTCACGTGTTGAACCTGGTTGTCCAGCAATTTTTAGCCCACTATCCCAGACTAGATGGCCTTCTGCAGAGGGCACGGTCGCTGTGTGCTCACTTCCGCCGTTCGCATCCCGCAGCTCAGCGACTTACATCTCTACAGAAGTCGTTGGGCCTGCCACTTCACCGGCTAAAATGCGATGTGCCTACCCGGTGGAATTCAACTCTGCACATGTTGCAGCGACTGTGGCAGCACCGACAAGCCCTGGTGCAATACGTTCTGACGTATAGCCTGGGCCAACGAGATTCAGAGGTGGGGCAAATCACGCTGGAGGAGTGGTCTCAGATCAGGGACCTATGCACCCTTATGCACAGTTTTGAAATGGCGACGAAGATGTTTAGTGCTGACGATGCCATTATCAGCATGACTATTCCGGTGATTTACATGCTGGAGCACATGTTAAACAGAATTCGGAGTCAGGTGGTGGCACAAGAGGAGGTGGAGGAAGTAGAGGAGGAGGAGTTGTATGCGGAAGGGCTAACATCTGCAAGGTCCAGACGGTCGGCAGCACCAAGGCGGCAGGCATGTGAGGGTGGGGGAGATGATTTTACCAGGGCGCATGGTAGCAGCCAAACTAGTGAGGAAGGTGCAGGAGCCCAGGAAGAAGTGGAGGACGAACTGATGGAAGACTCATCAGATGAGGGAGACCTTGATCACATTTCTGTTGTGCGAGGTTGGGGGGAGAGGACAGAGGAAGGAAGCATGATTGCTACCTCGCCACCAACACGACAGGGACTTGGTGCTCCTGGATGCGCAACACACATGAGTGCCTTCTTGCTGCACTACCTGCAACATGACCCTCGAATTGTGAGAATTAGAAATAATCCTGACTACTGGGTTGCCACACTGTTAGATCCCCGGTACAAAAGTAAATTTGCAGAAATTATTCCTGCCATAGAAAGGGATGCACGCATGCAGGAGTATCAGCAGAGACTGTTGCAGAATCTTACATGTGCTTTTCCACAAAATACCAGTGGTGCACGTAGTGAATCTCACAGTTCCAACTTGCCAACCGTGGGACCGTCAAGTGTTCAGCACTCAAACCGTAACAGAACCACAGTATCTGCTGGTAACATCAATTTTGCGGAATCATTTCACCACTTTTTTAGCCCATCCTTTGCAAGGCCACAGGAGACAAGAAGTCTGACACATAGTCAACGCCTAGAGACGATGGTACAGGAGTATCTCCAAGTAAACATTGAAGCCACGACTGTGTCACTGGACCCTTGCTCTTTTTGGGCTTCCAATCTGGATAAATGGCCGGAGCTAGCCACTTACGCCTTGGAGATCTTGTCATGCCCCGCAGCCAGCGTTCTGTCTGAACGTGTGTTCAGCGCTGCTGGTGGTGTGCTGACAGATAAGCGCACGCGGCTCTCCACTGATAATGTAGACAGACTCACGTTCATAAAGATGAACAAATCATGGATCCGAAACGACTTTTCTACCCCTGTGTCATCCTGGGGAGAGTAAAAGCTTGATGATTGGTTAAAATCACCCTACCAACCGTTTTAAGCTTTCAAATTACTAATCATGTTTATCTGTATCTTGACTGGAAAATAATTTGGGCTTTGTAGCAGTGTGCAGCACTGATCCTATTAGGCCATCTATAATAAGCTTCACCAGATTTAAAATTAAAAATAATTTTTAGCTGCATCTAGCCCAGAAAATAATTTTGGGGCTCCGAGATGCGCAAGACACATAAGTGCCTTCTTGCTGCACTACCTGCAGCATGACCCTCATATTGTCAGAATTCGAAGTAATCATGACTACTGGGTTGCCACACTCTTAGATCCCCCAAACTTTTCGATCAACCTTTTCATTTTAATAAAGACCAAAAAAATGGTCATTTTTGAAATTATAAGCATTAGCAGGTTGTTAGAAACTGAAATCAAACAGTTTTCAACTCAAAACTTTATTCTAGGTGATGTTACATTTTCACATAGGACCCCTTGTTCGAAAGGAGCTTCTGAACTCTCTCGTCCATTGAATTTGTCAGGTTTTGGATGGTTTCTGCTTCAATTGTTTTGCATGAGGACAGAATACCCTCCCAGAGCTGTTGCTTAGATGTGAACTGCCTCCCGCCATCATAGACACTCCTTTTAATGATGCTCCAAAGGTTCTGAATGGGGTAGAGGTCAGGGGAGCATGGGGGTCACACCATAAGTTTGTCCCCTTTTATGCCCATATCAGCCAGAGATGCAGATGTTTTATGTGCAGCATGAGATGGTGCATTATCATGCAGAAAAATGATCTTGCTGTGAAATACACGGTTCTTCTTCTTGAACCATGGCAGGAAGTGCTGTTTGAGAAAATCCACATACATTATGGAGTTCATCTTTAGCGCCTTCAGGGATCCTAAAGGGGCCGACAATCTCTCTCCCCATGATTCCAGCCCAAAACATTACTCCACCTCCTCCTTGTTGGCGCTGTAGCCGTGTTTGCGTGGGGTGTCCATCAACCAGCCATCCTCCACTCCATTCATCTGGACCATCGAGCGCTGCACGGCACTCATCCGTGAACAAAACAGTTTTGAAATCAGTCTTCATGTAATGTTTGGCCCACTGGAGCCGTTTCTGCTTGTGTGAAGTGGATAGAGGAGGTCGACAGGATGGCATATGTACAGCTGTAAACCTCTGAAGGACCCTGCATCTTGTTGTTCGGGGGACGTTGGAGGCACAAGCAGCTTCAAAAACTTGTCTGCTGCTATGACAAGGCTTTTTTGCCGCTGCTGTTTCAACCTGACGTAATTGCCTGTAGGAAAGAGTCCTCAATTTGCCCTTTTCAGCACGCACACGTGTGTACTGTGAATCAGCTACATACTTCTTGATTGCCAAGACACTTCATCCTGATCATCGCACAATGTTGATTGTAGTCATGCCTTGACCTAAACACTCCACAATTTGTTGCTTCTCAGCAGCCGACACATCCTTTTTCTTTCCCATTTTGGCAGAAAATGTAGGCTGCTTAATAATGTGAAAGAGCCTTCTTAAGTAGTCTTGCCTTTCATTGGACACACCTGCCAAACTAATTAGCACAGGTGTCTGCAATTGCTTACAGTGATATAAAGAGCCCTGACACACATCACCATCAATGAGTTTAACTGACAAACAAACAAATTCTTCCCTTATCACTCCTAAACACTTTTTGCATAATAATTTGGAACACAGTGTACATGTGCTTTTCCACAAAACACCAGTGGTTCACGTAGTGAATCTTACAGTTCTAACTTGCCAACCGTGGTCTGTATGGAATTGTTCAATAAAGGGCCCAAAATTAAGATAACATAGATGGGAGAGGTCTCTATGAATAGGAATTCCTAAGTATTTGATACCCTGTGAGGGCCAGGCAAAGGGAAAGTTGGACTGGATGGAATCCTATATGGATTTAGGGAGGGAGACATCGAGGGCCTCAGACTTCGCTGCATTGATTTTAAAATTTTACCATGTAACAAAGTGATCTATTTCAGCCATAACAGCAGGGATGGATATATGTGATTGAGTGATATATACTAGGACATCATCAGCAAATAGAGAGCACTTGTACTCGGTGCCTCCCACCTCAATCCACCTAATATTGGGGTTATGGCGAATTGATGAGAGCAGGTGCTCCGTCACTAGGATGTATAAGAGAGGGGACAGAGGACATCCCTGCCTTGTCCCATTGGTGATTGTGAAAGGTGATGAAAATGTTCTGACGCACCCCCTGGGCCTTGGGACACCCGGAGCCGGACCCTTTTTGGTGGATGCTGGTGGTTGTAGTCTTCGTGGCGGTGATCCGGTTCCGTGGCTCAGGGCGGTCAAACCAGTGGCGGAACTATTTATGTGGTTTTGATGTTTAAATGTCTGACTACGCCACCCGTGGATTGCGGTCAGAGTGAACCGCCGCTACAGGGCAGACCGCTAAGGCTGGTGTTGTGGGTGCAGCAGAGCGTAGCATAACTCCCCACGGGAGGAGTATAGCCTCGGGGCAGTGTATGCGGAGGATGGGGGTGATGGTGCAGGGCAGCAGCAGTAACGACACGGAGTCAGTGATGCAGTTCAGGGCCTTTACTCACAGTTCTTATTATCCAGACCACGTCTGCAGGTAACGGCTGCCCACGTCGTACTGTGCTCACCAGGTGAGGGGCTCAGACAACTCCCAGATAACTTTGGAGTGCTTCACAGGACCCCCTTTGTGTGTCCTTTGTCTGGCCTTTCTTACCAACACTTCTGTCCGGCTGCCTCGGGCCTCCTCTTGGTAAACTTGGCGCCAGTTTCCCTGACCCTATGTGGTGCCTTCCTAGCGGGTGGAGCAAGGGGCTGCGCCACATAAAATGTCAGAGCCTCCGGTTTCTAGCTGAGGGTCGTTTCCTGCCTCCACTAGTTCGGGGACCGGTCTCCCCCTTTGGCCTGACCCCTCCACGCAGGTGGATTCGGGCGTGCGGTGGCGACTCGCCCGTCCGCACCCCTTGGATCCCTTCATTCCTCGTTCCTGGAGCCTTCTCCGCTCCTCTTCCTTCCTTCTCCCTCTTGCAGGCCTGGGCCTCTGTTACTAGGCCCGCCTCCGGAGCAGAGCTCATGCAGAGCCCCTGCTCCCTGCCACTTCTGCTCAGACTTCTCTGCACTGAACTAAGATGGTGCCCACCTTTTATACTCCCTTCTCAATGCACCCAGGAACTGCTTCCTCCCTGCTCCTGCACTGCAGGGTTCCCCTTCCTCAGTGTTCCCTCCCCCCACTGCAGCCAGGGACAGGGACTGTCGTGCCCATCTCAGGGGCATATTGGTCGCCCTGCCCCACGGCAATGTGGTGTAATGCATGCAGGTGTCGGGTCCTGATCCACACTCCATCCTTATCTGAGAGTGAGATATCACACCTCTGGGTGAGGTGCAATACGTCTGTAGCAACCGAGCCCTCGGTGCTACAGTTCCATTTATCTTCAGCCTAGGTGACGTATTGTGATACAGGGCCGTGATTTTGGCTATAAAAGGGTCCCCTAGACCCCTACCCCAAGCTTTTTAAGAGAATCATATATGGCGTGCCAGGAGACTCTATGGAATGCTTTCTCAGCATCCAACGAGAGTATCTGTAGCACCCTGAGGATTCGGCTGCTACAGGGGTATTACACCTCAAGCCAGAGGTGTGATATTCCACTCCCGGGTAAGGATGGAGTGTGGAACTGAGCTCAGTCAGCTGCATGCACTACACACATCCCATTTCCGGAGGACAGACCAATGGTACTCCCACTTAATAATGTGCAGGTACGACCGAGTCTGTCCTTGGCTGGAGTGGGAGGGGGGTGGAGCATCCCAGTAGTGTAGGGGCAGATAGGGGGAGCAGTCTGGGTAGTGCTAGGAGCTCATTGGGTGCTGGTCACCTGAGCTCACACATAGAGGGAGTATATAAGGTGGGCACCATCTTAGGACAGGGTCTTTGCAGAGGAGTCTTTTGCAGAAGGCTGGTCAGTCTGTCAGTCTTTTGCAGAGCAGTGGAGGAAAGCAGAGGAGCAGAGCAGCCCCAAGGCCAAAAGTGAGAGAGGAGTTTGAAAGACCCAGAGGGGGAGAAAGAAGGAACTCTGAGAGCCCAAACTAAATCAAAGGGTGAAGAGTTGGCAACAGGGTACCGGATCCCAAGCTGGCAGAGGCTACAGCACACCTTAGCCAGGAACCGGAGGCCGTGGGCAGAATCTGCCACGGCCACCCACTATATCCACCCGGAAGGCAGACCACGAATAGGGTCAGGAAAGCCAGAGAAGGTTTTACCACCAAGAGGCCCGAGGGAGCCGGACATAGGTGGATCCCTGGTGGGGAAGGCCAGAGACGAGGACAGGACAGAAAGGGAGCTCAGAACCACGCTCCAGAACTACTTGGGGGTTGGCCGAGTCCAGGACCTGGTGGACGCAGCACGGCTCGGGTGGTCACTCAAGGCCGGAGTGACCGGTACAAGAACAGCAGTAAGTAAAGAACCCTGAACTGCACAACCCGACTCTGACTCTCATTACCATCCTTGCTGCACCTCCACAACCACCATCCTCTGCACCTGACCCCCTGAGGCTATACCCCTCCCGTTGGGGGTTATACTACCTAAGCTGCACAAACACCATCAGCCTCAGCGGACCCTGCTGCAGCGGCGGCCGTAGTGACCGCAGTTCAACGGGTGGCGTAGTCGACATAAAGAACTTTAGTAACATCAGTAAGGACTGCCACACACTGAGCTTGACACCCTGGGCACGGACCGGGTCACAGCCACTCGGAGACTACAACCCCCCATCTGATCCGGCTCCGGGTATCCCCAACAACACTGGCCCAGGGGGCGCGTCATATCTACTTACAAATTTTTAACTGCATCTAGCCCAGGAAATAGTTTGTGCCTAGTAGTAGTGTCTGCTAGTCAGCGGATTATCCCGGCTGTTAAGCAAGCTACACCACCTGTAGTTTGGACACTTAATTTTTTCAAAGGAAATGCTTCGGGACCACGGGATACTTAGTGAAGAGCATCAGGAGGCACCCCAAGGCATAGGGGCTGGGACTGGCACTAGGATGCCTTGCGGTAGACAGCCGAGCTCGATCCTTATAAAAGCTTTTTAACTGCAGCAGCTTTAGTGGACGCTACTGGAGCTGGAATTACGCGGCTGCTGGCATGAGACTTGCCCTCCAATAGATCCTTGTAAATGGATTTAAAGTGTATTCATTCAAATTAGAGGGACAATTTAAATTAAAAAGCTTAGAGCTGCCTCCACCACAGGGGGGCTCTCTCGACCCACCAGCGGACAGGCACCAGTATTGGGAGAGGGGGGCTGGCCGTCAGGGTTCACCGCGGCTCTGGCACAAACCCGGCGACACGGAGGTGGCACGGGCAGGAGCGGACTGGCCGTCTCGGCTTCTCACTTTTTGGATTTTAGAAGGGCATGACATGCCTATATCTGTGTCTCCCCCTCCTTTTACTCCTCCACCTCTTTTCTTTTCGCATGACTATATGTACTTGTCACTTTTCCATGTGTTAGTTGTGTCTTCTGAGCAGTTTGTCAGCTTTTGGACACCTTTGAAGGTGTTTTCTATGTGTTTCTATGTGTTTTTGTTTGCCTGCCATTGGTTTTAACGGTGTTCGAAGGTGTTCGACGAACAGTTCGACGAACAGTTCGGCGAACACACGGGTGTTCGACGAACCGAACCGAACTCGAACACTACGGGGGTGGCTCAACACTACTCGGTACCCGGGCCTTTTACCTTGCTTAGGATGTCACGGCAGTCGGCTCCCAGGCCCGAACTCTGGGGTCTCTCTTGAAAAAGGGTTTTTTAGTGTACAGTTTGTTTCGTTACGCCACCTGTGGTTTCCGGTAATGGTTACCGGTGCTGCTGCAGACCTCCGGGGGTGATGAGATGGCAGCTGGGATGTTTCTGCTCCCCACAGGCGGAGCGGACCCCCGGGGCAGAGTTGATGGAAGGGATGCAGGTGAGAGATGGCCAGGTCAGGGGGAATGACGGACACGCACACAGGGGATTCGCTTCAGTACCTTTACTGGTATAATGGCAGGTATGGTCCAGGGTACTTGCTAGGAAGGGTGCACTTCAAGACTTCTCCCCAGTGAGCGCGTGTAAGGCCTCCTGATCCGTGTCTCCCTGTCTCTAAGCTTCTAGCCAGCCTGGAGCTTGGCCTAGCTTCTGTGTTGTGTTGCTCTCTCACCTGACCGCTTGGTAGTAGGACCTTTCTTTGGCAACAACTATTACTGGACGCTGGGGCCTTCGTGGTTCCTAGTCCTGTAATTGCTGGTAGCTTCAGGATGACCAGGGGTCTGGAAGCCTCCTGGTATGCCGGTAGTCCCTACTGGGTATAGAGGACCCTGTAGGTGCGGACCCGGTGTCCAGTTTGTGTCTTGGGGTGAGCCTATGATGCTCCTCTGCCCCCTCAACTCCTCTCTCCTCTTTGCCTCCGGCCACACTCGGGGCCCTCAATACAGCAGCAGACGTGCTGCGTCTTCACTGCTCTCAGTGGCAGCACACTTTCTAAACTCTCTCACTAAACTGAACTTCCTGGCTCCACCCTCCATATATATATCCCTAACAGGGCTCCCTCTGGTGGTATGAGGTGGAAGGGTGGAGGTGTTTGTTTGTAATGAGGGCCTCTTGTGGAGAAGTCCGTCCATGCACCCTTTTGGTTCCTGTGGTACCTGTTGTAGCAGGGTGCCACATTCCCCCCTAGTACAATTCAGTACTCCTGGACTGAAGCATTTTAAAACAGGTGACAACAATAACAATTATAATAACAGCAACAATAATAATGTTACAATAAGTCCCGTAACCCGGTGTCCATTTCACCGATGAAAGTGTAAAATGAGTAACATGAGGGACCCGCCTGAAAACCCTCAACGTAGGCCCTGGGCGTGGCTACAGGGCATAAGTGATCCAGGTGTTGGACCACGTCTTCGGCCACGCCAAACGGGTTTTTGTTCAGTGGTCAAATAAGGGGGCACTTTTGATGAGTGCAACTATTTATAAGGAAAGGTTTTGGCTGCTCACAGTCCTCAGCCTACAAGTCTTTATACCCTTACAGGTAACTAAACGCACACATTATTTTCAGTTTACACAATAAACAATAGGCATTTTGTATTTTAATCCCTAAACCTGGCAGGGATTTGGCCTTGTGTGATGCGCGTGGACCTTCGTAGCACTGGGGTGTTACTGGTGTCTGTGCATGTGTAGCACCCTGAGGATTCGGCTGCTACAGGGGTATTGCACCTCAACCCAGAGGTGTGATATTCCACTCCCGGGTAAGGATGGAGTGTGGAACTGAGCTCGGTAGGCTGCATGCACTACACACATCCCATTTCCGAGGAACAGGCCGACGGTACTCCCACTTAGAAATGTGCAGGTACGACCGAGTCTGTTCCTGGCTGGAGTGGGAGGGGGGTGGTACATCCCAAGTAGTGTAGGGGCAGATAGGGGGAGCAGCCTGGGTAAAGATAGGAGCTCATTGGGTGCTGGTCACCTGAGCTCACACATAGAGGGTGTATATAAGGTGGGCACCAACTAAGAACAGGGTCAGTTGCAGAGAGAAAGTCAGCGAGCAGAGGAGAAGAGAGACCCAGAGTGAGAGAGGAGAAGAGAGACCCAGAGGGGGAAACAGAAGAGAGGACTCTAAGAACCCAAATTAAATCCCCGGGTGAAGAGTCGGCATCAGGGTACCGGAACCCAAGCTGGTGGGGGCAAAAACACACCCCAGCCAGAGACTGGAGGCCGTGGGCAGCGTCTGCCACGGCCACCCACCACATCCACCACGAAGGCATACCACGTGGAGGGTCAGGGAACCCAAGGCCAAGGGTCTCCCAACAGAAGGCCCGAGGGAGCTGGACCTGGGTGGATCAATAGTGGGGACGGCCAGAGAAAGGACAGAAGGAGAGCTCAGGGTCACGCTCCGGACTTATTTGGGGGTTGGCTGGATCCAGAACCTGGTGGACGCAGCACGGCTCGGGAGGTCACTCGAAGCTGGAGTGACCGGAACATCAGCAGTGAGTAAACATCCTAAACTGCATAACCCGACTCTGTCTCTGATTGCCGTCTACACTGCATCACCACAACCCCCATCCTCTGCACCTGATCCCCCTGAGGCTATACCCCACCCGTTGGGGGTTATATCACCAAAGCTGCACCTACACCATCAGCCTCAGCGGACCCTGCTGCAGCGGCGGCCATAGTGACCGCAATACAACGGGTGGCGTAGTCGACATTAAGAACTTATTAACATCTGTAGGACTGCCACATACAACTGAGTTTGACACCCTGGGCACGGACCGGGTCACAGCCACTCGGAAGACTACAACTCCCATCTGATCCGGCTCCGGATATTTACCCCTAAAGAATATGGCCCAGGGGGCGCGTCAACTTTGGCGTAGTCGGCAGGATTACGTGCCCGCAACAACCGGGTACTGCGTGCCTGAAGAAAAGGACGAGTTTACCTCAAAAAGAAGTCTCCTGCCGGTTCCGGAGGGTCCCCGCCATCGGACCCCATCACCAGTCGATTCCCGCCGGTTGTCCGCCATTAACAACTTTTTCCCGCCATCTGCAGAGTTTCCCGCCACTGGGAGACGATTCCCGCCATTTCCAAAGGTTTCCCGCCTTGGAAGAGCGGACGCCATTATGGGCGTGCCAGAGGGTGGTGAGAGGCCGCCTCCCATCGTGGGCCAGGACCGAAAATGGCGCCAAAAGTGGAAACCGCCCCCACCAACAGAGACTGTGATGCTAGAGGTGTCTGTCAGCGTGAAAGAACAGCCCCTGGAGCTGACAGTCACCAAGTGGCCCCGGAACCGCCCTCGAGGTGGGAGGAGACGAAAGGAGAGAACGAAGATGGGTGCCGCCTGGAGCAGTCTAGAGCGAGCGCACCCGGAGGCAAGAAGCCTGGAGAAGAGTATCGGAGGAGCTTACCCGGAGATGGCGAGAAAGCAGAGCAGCACCGGCCCGTTGGCCAGGAGCCTGCTAGAGACAGAGGAAGGAGAGCAGAGCAGCACCGGCCCGCTGGCCAGGAGCCTGCTGGAAGAAGAGCAGAGCAGCACCGACCCGTTGGTCAGGAGCCTGCTGGAAACCACGACCCCACTAGGCCTAGTGGAGGTCCTCGCACAGCTCCCCCGAGACCGGGAGTGTGCACAGACTGCCCTGGAGGGCCTCGCACGGAGGATGGCCCGGGTACAGCGAGAGACATTGGCGGAGTGGAGCCGAGAGATGGCCCAGCAAACCAAGACCCGGAGCACGCCAGCCAAGATGAGGAGACAGACCGCCTCTGAGGATGGCGCGGGAGGACCCAAGGCCGGAGACGGCGCCGAGAAGGGAGCCGAACGCATGGAGGCAGGTAAAGGGGACGTCTATACCCCAAACCGGGAAACCGCTTACCTGCCCCAGCTCCCCGTCGCAGAGCCCGAAAGTCCCCCTGCTGTGCCCGAAAACGCCATGTCACCGACGCAGACTAGGCCCCAACCGGAAGCCGCCGCCGTGACCCCTGTGATGCCATGCGCAACGACCCCGAGCGTGGCAAAACAGGAAGCAACACCAGCCTGGTCGCAGGGCCTAGAATTCCCGGGCGTCGCATCACCAACAGCGCCCCCTACCTCCGCGGAGCCTCCGGCCTGGCCGCAAGGCCAGGTAGCCCAGGGCGCCGCCGTCCTAACGGTGCCCTTCACCTTCCAGGTGCCCCAGGCCTGGCCGCAAGGCCTGGGCAACCCGGGCGCCACCACCACCGCGCCCGCGCCCGTAAAACCAAGGGTGCCGCGTCTGGGAGAGGACTTGTTTGCCCAGCACACGTGGCCGGACGGGCAGCCTTTCATCTGGCCCCAGGAATATTATGGACTGGAGCACCAGAGGAGGGTTGGGGCCATGTGTGCACCCCTGATTCCGGCTCCGAAGCCCGTGATAAGGATCTCGCCCCCGCTTGAAGAGACCCAATTTGAGTGGGACCCCACCGGAGAAGATCTAATGGGGTTCACTCAAGAAACCCGGGCAGCTGCAGCGGAGCGTGCTGAGTGCTGCCGACAGCAGCTCGAGGAGTTTGCGAGGGAGCGGAGAGAGAGGCGGGTCCGGGAACAACAGGCCCAAATAAGGAGCGCCGAGCAGAAGAGCCGGACCAGGAGGGACCCCCGTGCAGCGCACAGTCCCCGCACCACCGGGACTGTAATCAAGTTCAACATGCAGCACGGGTGGGGCTTCATCCGAGACCACAACACCCCCGGCGACGTCTTTGTCACGCGCAGAGACGTGGAGTCCCATCTGCCGGAGGGGCACAGAGGTCGTGACCTTTACATCGGGGACGAGGTCACCTTTACCCGGCACAAGTGTGCCAAAGGACCTTACGCCCTCCATGTGCATCGCCTGACAGAGGAGGAGCTGCGATGTGAGGAGGAAGAGCAAGAGGACCCGGACGGGTCTGAAGCTAAGATCCCCAAAGAAAGAGCAGGAGGAAGACGTCGTTAAGTACAGCGGAGCAGGTGCTGTAAATAGTTACCCGACCGGGGTACAAAGAAACTGTTACTGCAAATATAGTCCCCGTTGGGACCAGCTGATGTGAACTGTTCACCCCTTTTTCCCTTAATCCCACTGGCCGAGGACTGAGAGCGGCCATATTCCCTGTAAATAGTTGCGCGTCCTAAAGCGCCCCTACCGGTTTTATAGGAAAACCAGTTTTCCAGAAGGAACTGTCGCACTTTACCCGGTCACACGTTGCACAGTGACCGGAGGAGGAGCCAGAGGTGACGAGAATGTTTTATATGAAAAGTTTTATGCTAATATATGTTGTTTTATATGTTTTATATGGTTATGCAAAAATTTGTATGTTTTTGGTGTTATGTCTTACAGCCCGAGGACGTGCTATGATTTACCAGGGGGGAATGTAGCACCGTGAGGATTCGGCTGCTACAGGGGTATTGCACCTCAACCCAGAGGTGTGATATTCCACTCCCGGGTAAGGATGGAGTGTGGAACTGAGCTCGGTAGGCTGCATGCACTACACACATCCCATTTCCGAGGAACAGGCCGACGGTACTCCCACTTAGAAATGTGCAGGTACGACCGAGTCTGTTCCTGGCTGGAGTGGGAGGGGGGTGGTACATCCCAAGTAGTGTAGGGGCAGATAGGGGGAGCAGCCTGGGTAAAGATAGGAGCTCATTGGGTGCTGGTCACCTGAGCTCACACATAGAGGGTGTATATAAGGTGGGCACCAAGTAAGAACAGGGTCAGTTGCAGAGAGAAAGTCAGCGAGCAGAGGAGAAGAGAGACCCAGAGTGAGAGAGGAGAAGAGAGACCCAGAGGGGGAAACAGAAGAGAGGACTCTAAGAACCCAAATTAAATCCCCGGGTGAAGAGTCGGCATCAGGGTACCGGAACCCAAGCTGGTGGGGGCAAAAACACACCCCAGCCAGAGACTGGAGGCCGTGGGCAGCGTCTGCCACGGCCACCCACCACATCCACCACGAAGGCATACCACGTGGAGGGTCAGGGAACCCAAGGCCAAGGGTCTCCCAACAGAAGGCCCGAGGGAGCTGGACCTGGGTGGATCAATAGTGGGGACGGCCAGAGAAAGGACAGAAGGAGAGCTCAGGGTCACGCTCCGGACTTATTTGGGGGTTGGCTGGATCCAGAACCTGGTGGACGCAGCACGGCTCGGGAGGTCACTCGAAGCTGGAGTGACCGGAACATCAGCAGTGAGTAAACATCCTAAACTGCATAACCCGACTCTGTCTCTGATTGCCGTCTACACTGCATCACCACAACCCCCATCCTCTGCACCTGATCCCCCTGAGGCTATACCCCACCCGTTGGGGGTTATATCACCAAAGCTGCACCTACACCATCAGCCTCAGCGGACCCTGCTGCAGCGGCGGCCATAGTGACCGCAATACAACGGGTGGCGTAGTCGACATTAAGAACTTATTAACATCTGTAGGACTGCCACATACAACTGAGTTTGACACCCTGGGCACGGACCGGGTCACAGCCACTCGGAAGACTACAACTCCCATCTGATCCGGCTCCGGATATTCCCCCTAAAGAATATGGCCCAGGGGGCGCGTCACATGCACTCTCTGTTAACCTATCAGGTGTACGTGCTGGTAGATTATAATACTGCCTCAATCTCTCTATGGGACTGGCAATTGCACTGATTACTGGGCCTTCAGACTCTGTTTCAACGGGTGATCCTCCTCTTACTGGGGTCTATTCCTGTTCCTGAGCAGGTTCTTCTCGGGCGCTTACAGGTTCTACTGGTGGTGGAGGTTCTTCTGGTTGCTGATAGAAGTGTATCACTGGTATAATAACTGCTCCATCAAGTTGAGGCCAGTCCGCAGGGAAATCTCCTAGAACTGTATGAATTACATCTTCCTTGGGCTCTTCCGATGCTATAAGAGGTACTTCTTCCTCCTGTGTCTTCAGTAGACCTGGACACACTTTCAAGTGGTCTCTTGAGACTGTTGCAGTCATCTTACCTCTAT
Organism: Phyllobates terribilis; assembly: GCF_046119375.1. Taxonomy (NCBI): domain Eukaryota; kingdom Metazoa; phylum Chordata; class Amphibia; order Anura; family Dendrobatidae; genus Phyllobates; species Phyllobates terribilis. Next base: position 290,871,486 of record NW_027362768.1, on the reverse strand, counting down.
CCTTACTGATCAGGCAGCTTTTACTGTTGTCAAATCTGGAGTTTAACACAGTGTAGGGCTCTCTTTCCCACTGGTCATCGAGCTTGTGACCTCTATTTTTCCGCTTTAGCACTATTTCTCCAGGTGCCAAGGGTTCTGCTGGTGCATGCTTATTGTACTGTTCTTCTTGCCTTTCCCTTGCCTTGTTTAGACTGTCTTCGACACAGGCCTGTACCTTCCTGTACTGCTCTTGCCGACTTGTGTCCCAATCTTCAGTGGATGTATCTGCAGCAGGTTCTACCACTCCGAGCTCCAGGTCCATGGGCAATTTTCCAGGTCTTGCTCTTATGAGGTACGCTGGGGTACAATTTGTAGAACTCACGGGTATGTGGTTATATAGGTCCACTAGGTCAGGTAGTTTTTCTGGCCACTGGCTCCTCTCTTCCAAAGGTAGGGTTTTCAACAGGTCTATAACGATGTTGTTCATTTTCTCGCACATACCGTTGGTTTGCGGATGATATGGCGTAGTCCGGATCTTCTTGCATCCATACAGGTGACAGAATTCCTTAAATAGCTCAGCTTCGAAAGCAGGGTCTTGATCTGTTAGCACCTTGTCCGGATATCCATGGTGTCTGCAGAAGTAGGCTTGGAACGTTCTTGCTGCAGTTTCTGCTGTCAGATCCTTGACAGGGGCTACCACCAGGAACTGGGAATAATGATCCACCATGGTCAGGGCATATAAATAGCCTGATCTGCTGGGTGACAGTTTGACGTGATCCAGAGCGACAATCTCCAGGGGTTGGGTTGTCTTGATGGGCTGCAAGGGTGCTTTCTGGCTGCTGTAGTCTTTCCCTCTGAGACTACAGGGCCCACAATTCCGGCACCACCTTTCTATGGAACTCCGCAATCCAACCCAATAGAATCGGTCCTTCAGCAGGGTTTCCAGCTTCTTCCAGCCAAAATGACCTGCTTGGTCGTGGTAGGCCTCTAACACCATCAGGATATCTGTCCTGGGTACAACAATCTGCCACACCATTTCATGTGTCTTGGGGTTGACATACCTTCTGCACAGCTTCTCTCTGTAGATGAACAGCCAGCTTCTCTCATTCCACAGGTGTTTAGCTTGTGGGGGAGCATCCTTCTCCAGGTGAGAACCTTCTTTGGTTATCAGTCTTTTGATGAGGCTGACAACCGGGTCACTGTCCTGGGTCTCCTTCCAGCTGTGATGAGGTAGAGGGTTTGGCGTCCTACCATGACATCATCTGGAGGCGTGCTGCTCGTGGACCATTCAATTTCTGTGGAAAGCAGGTAGTTCAATTTCTTAGAGATCATACACTTCATCCTCGGTGTCCGACAGGTGGGGCATTCTTGACAAGGCATCAGCATTTGTATTCTCGTGACCTGCCCGGTACTTGATTGTGAACTGATAATTTGACAGTCTGGCCACCCAACGCTGTTCCATGGCTCTCAACCTGGCTGTCTCCAGGTGTGTCAAGGGATTATTTTCGGTAAAGGCTGTGAACTTAGTTGAGGCTAGGTAATGCTTGAATCTCTCAGTGATAGCCCAGACCAAGGCCAGGAACTCCAGCTGGAAGGAACTGTAATTCTCCGGGTTCCTCTCAGTAGGGCGAAGCTTCCTACTGGCATAGGCAATTACCTTCTCTCTGCGGTTTTACTTCTGGGGCAACACAGCTCCCAGTCCCTCGTTGCTGGCGTCAGTGTACAACAGGAAAGGCTGGCTGTAGTCAGGGTAAGCCAGGATTTCTTCACCAGTTAGGACTTCCTTCATTACTGCAAAGGATTCAGCCTGTTCCTTACCCCACTGGAATGGGGGATTTTTACCTCTCTTGGACTGTCCTACCAGGAAATCTTGTAAAGGTGCTGCCTTTTTGGTGTAGTCCTTTATGAACCTCCTGTAGTACCCGACCAGTCCCAGAAACTGACGTACTTCTTTGATGTTTCTCGGTTCAGGCCACTTCTGGATGGCAGTAACCTTCTCCGGATCTGGTGCTACTCCCTCTGAGCTGACTACGTGTCCCAGGTACTAAACCTTTTGTTTGAGCAGGTGGCACTTGGAAGGTTTTAGTTTCATCCCATACCGGGACAATGCTTTAAATACCTCCGCCAGGTGCTTCAGATGGTCTTCATACGTCCTCGAGTACACGATAACGTCATCCAGGTACAGCAGCACTGTCTCAAAGTTCCGGTGTCCTAAGCAACATTCTATCAGCCTCTTGAACGTCACGGGGGCGTTGCAGAGCCCAAACGGCATACTGTTGAACTCACATAATCCCATCGGGGTGGTGAAGGCTGTCTTCTCCCGGTCTTCCTCAGCAACAGAGACTTGCCAGTACCCGCTAGTGAGATCCAATGTAGAGAAATAATTGGCAGATTTTTGTGCAGCCAGGTATTCCTCTATACGGGGCAAAGGGTATGCATCTTAATGTGTTATTCGATTAATTTGTCTATAATCTACACACATCCTCATGCTACCATCCTTCTTTTTGACCAGGACCAGGGGAGCTGCCCAGGGGCTACAGCTATCCCTTATTACCCCTGCCTTTTTCATGTCATGCAACATTTCCTTGGCTTTTTGGTAATGTGCTGGTGGTACGGGTCTGTAACGCTCCTTAATGGGTGGATGGTTACCGGTGGGTATGTGGTGTTGTACCCCTTTATCCCTTCCAAAATCAAGTGGGTGTTTACTAAACACTTGTTCATATTCCTGAACCACTCTGTAGACACCGTGTTTTTGATGGACACGAGTGGCGTCAGTTCCAACATGGAGCTGTTGACACCAATCTTCCTGCTGAGCTTCGGAGTCATTGTCCTCCACTGTGTCTGGTGGGGTCAAGGATTCCACTGTGTGTATGGCATCATCATTCACAGTATACAGTCGGGCAACAGTGGCGTATCGTGGCAATTTAACTTCCTCCTCCCCACAATTTAGGAGATGTACAGGTACCCTTCCATTGCGTACATCAACTACCCCTCTAGCAGTTGGAGTGTAGGTCTGTGTTCTGAACTGATGGGCTCCACTACCGCCTGGTAGTTCTGTCCCTTGAGACCTATTGCTGCTCTACACCAAATCAGAATTTTACTCATTGGGGGAATCACAATGGGTATCGGGTCTGTCACCCGTACATTACCAATCTCACCACCTGTTAGCTTTACCTGTTGCTGGTATAGGAGGGCTTGAATTCTTTCTGGAGCACCTTCCTCTGCCCTGGTTTGGCAGTGTCAGCAATCTGTTGGAGTAAAAACAACACTTCTCCCAAACAGTTACCAACAATATTTGTACCAAGTATCATATACGGATTGGTATCACCAGGGTTAGATTCTATGACAATTAGTCCTTGGTCTTTTAGTTCCACTCTCCCCACCTTCACAGTCACATCCTTAACCCCTACTAGGTTAAGAGGAAGGCCTTTAGAGGCATACACGGAGAGGTTCGGGGCTGGCGGGTGGAGTTCGTCTATGGACCAGTACCTTTTGTAGAGGACATCAGGTATGATGGTTACCTGTGAGCCGGTGTCCAGTAATGCAGGTGTTGCTATGCCGTCCAGCACGATGGACAGGAAAGGCCTTCCTCCTACAAACCGATCGTACCAGCTTGATGGGCCTGATTGATCTACTCCTGGGTGTCGGCCCTTGGCCCCAGGGTTTGCCCGTTTTAAAGGATAGTTCCGTGCGGTGTGGCCTGCCTTGTGGCAACGGTATTAGATGAAGTCTCCTGGAGGGCGACGTTGGTCGTTGGTCCTCCCACGGGGTGGCGTTGTCCTCCTACGGGGTTGCTTTGTCCTCCTTTTTCTCCTCATTCAGGGGACATCCTCAGGACAGTCGACGAGTAGGATCCTTCCTTCCGGCTCGGGCTCCGTCTGTAGCTGCAGGGTGCTCAGGACAGTGGCCAGGGTTTTGCTCAGCTGACGCACTTCAGAGCGCAGGCTGTCCAGCTCGCTAGGGGGCTCTGTTTGCATTTTTGGTTCAGCCGTTAATGAAGGAGCAGTGGGTGTTGCGGGCACTGGGGTGGCCCCACCCTGGTAACGCTGGATAGCAGTATCTGATGTTTCCAGGGGCTGCAGACCCTTAATAGCCATGTCCTTCAGGGCATCAAAGGTGGCATTTGGATGATCTAAGGGCCACCACCGTACAGTTCTGCTCTCCTCCTGGGACCTTAACCCCCGGATGAATTGTTCTGTCAGCATTTTATCCTCACCATGTATGCTGGCTGGACTAACCTGTTTCAGGGCCTGCAGGGCTTCCGGTAAGCGCCAGGCATAGTCCCGGATACTGTCCTTAGGGTTCTGGGTACAGTGGTAGAACCTCATCCGGAGAGCTGTCTCAGTGCAGTTTTCAAACACAGTTTGCAGTCTTTTAAAGATAATGGATACTGATTCCTGGTCTGCGACTGGCCAGGTTTCAACTTCCCGCTCTGCGGCACCTGTCAATTGTCCCAGCACAACAGCGGCTCTCTGTTTACCAGTCATTGAATACATGTCCAATACACCGCATATCTTTCTCTTGAATCCAGACAGGGTGTCTGGTTTGCCATCATACTGGGGAAACCATTTTACACCGGGGATGTACGGCAGGGCCATGGGTATCAATGGATTCACGACCCCTGCTGGTGGGGCGGCCGCTCCGGCCTGAGCAGTGCCGGGTGCGAGTTGAACATCAGGAGCGTTAACTTGCTGGTCGTCGGCCATGGTTGCGCCCCCCTAGTAAACCGCAGCCTACCTTCTCTTTCTTTTTCGGGTAGGCCGCAGCTCCGCAGACGACGGTCTCCTTCCAGGACCTGACGCTTCCTGGTTCGGCGTCGAGGCGCATGGCGGGGCCTGGGCTTCGCGCGCTACGAACAGTCACGCCTCTCTGGTTCCCACGGTTACGCCCCTCTTCTTCCCGCGCGGCGACGCGGTAATGGCGGCGATGTTCACCACAGTTTAAACACAGTTCAATTACGGCACACAGTACCCGGTGGCAACGGGCACGAAATCCTGTTCGTGACGCCAGGAAGAGAGATGTGTCGCCCAGGGGGATATAGGGGACTCGGTACCCGGGCCTTTTACCTTGCTTAGGATGTCACAGCAGTCGGCTCCCGGGCCCAAACTCTGGGGTCTCTCTTGAAAAAGGGGTTTTTAATGTACAGTTTGTTTCGTGACGCCACCTGTGGTTTCTGGTAATGGTTACCGGCGCTGCTGCAGACCTCCGGGGGTGATGAGATGGCAGCTGGGATGTTTCTGCTCCCCACAGGCGGAGCGGACTCCCAGGGCAGAGTTGATGGAAGGGATGCAGGTGAGAGATGGCCAGGTCAGGGGGAATGATGGACACGCACACAGGGGATTCGCTTCAGTACCTTTACTGGTGTAACGGCAGATATGCTCCAGGGTACTTGCTAGGAAGGGTGCACTTCAGGATTTCTCCCCAGTGAGCGGGTGTAAGGCCTCTTGATCAGTGTCTCCCTCTCTTTAAGCGTCTAGCCAGCCTGGAATATGGCCTAGCTTCTGTGTTGTGTTGCTCTCTCACCTGACCGCTTGGTAGTAGGACCTTTCTTTGGGAACCACTATCCCTGGACTCCGGGGCCTTCATGGTTCCTAGTCCTGTAATTGCTGGTAGCTTCAGGATGACCAGGGGTCTGGAAGCCTCCTGGTATGCCGGTAGTCCCTACTGGGTATAGAGGATCCTGTAGGTGCGGACCCGGTGTCCGGTTTGTGTCTTGGGGTGAGCCTATGATGCTCCTCTGCCCCCTCAACTCCTCTCTCCTCTTTGCCTCCGGCCACACTCGGGGCCCTCAATACAGCAGCAGACGTGCTGCGTCTTCACTGCTCTCAGTGGCAGCACACTCTCTGAACTCTCTCACTAAACTGAACTTCCTGGCTCCACCCTCCATATATATATCCCTAACAGGGCTCCCTCTGGTGGTATGAGGTGGAAGGGTGGAGGTGTTTGTTTGCAATGAGGGCCTCTTGTGGAGAAGTCCGTCCATGCACCCTTTTGGTTCCTGTGGTACCTGTTGTAGCAGGGTGCCAAAGTACAAGCGCTTCTCACAAAATGAGAATATCATCAAAATGTTAATTTATTTCAGTTCTTCCATACAAAAAGTGAAACTCATATATTATATAGAGTCATTACAAACTGAGTGATCTATTTCAAGGGTTTATTTCTGTTAATGTTGATGATTATGGCTTACAGTCAATGAAAACACTAAAGGCATTATCTCAGTAAATTAGAATACTTTATAACAACAGCTTGAAAAATGTTTTTGAAATCCGAAATGTTGGCCTACTGAAATGTATGTTCAGTAAATGCACTCAATACTTGGTCGGGGCTCCTTTTGCATCAATTACTGCATCAATGTGGCGTGGCATGGAGGGGATCAGCCTGTGGCACTGCTGAGGTGTTATGGAAGCCCAGGTTGCTTTGATAGCAGCCTTCAGCTCGTCTGCATTGTTGGGTCTGGTGTCTCTCATCTTCCTCTTGACAATACCCCATAGATACTCTATGGGGTTAAGGTCAGGCGAGTTTGCTGGCCAATCAAGCACAGTGATACTGTTGTTTTTACACCAGGTATTGGTACTTTTGGCAGTGTGGACAGGTGTCAAGTAGAGATGAGCGTTGTTCAACTCGAACTGTTCGCCAATCTCAAATTCGAGCTGTTTTGGGCGGTGTTCGAGCCGTTCGGCGAACACGAACGATTTGAAAAAATTTCAGCTGTTCGAGGTTATGTTTGATAACTGTTTGTGCACTAAAATCATAACTGGATTTTTTCTCAGTAATGATGAAAATTAATGTTAATACGCAGTTTGAGTGTACAGCGGGGCGGGGGGAGGGGCAGGGGATGGATCTCTGCAGGAATAATGAAGATCTCCGTTTTTTTTTCTCTTTCCCGCATTTACAGTGGGGAGGTGCAATCTGTGAGCTTATCAGCAGCGCACACACGGAGCGAAGTGCTTTTTTTCACACAAGCAAGGGCATGTGTCATTGGCAGTGTATGTCACATGTCCTTGCCCTATAAGACCCAGCCATTTTCCCCGTCGCCACCATTTTCTCACTGCTGCAGCTGCATGTTAGACGGCACCGCTGTTGCTGTGTGCGCTATACCTTGTTAATTTCAAGCCAATTTTCGCACAAATCTACAGATAGCTTGGGAGTAGGGAATAGTTGTGATTGCAGTCCTTTTAAGGACTAGGTTACAGCATTTCCTACGACTTTTATCAGGCAGGCCTGTGCTCTTAAATAGATAGGTTGTGGGAGTAAAGACTAATTGTAATTGCAGTCCTTTTCAGGACTAAGTTACATCAGTTCCTATCAGTTTTTGCCAGGCAGGTCTGAGCCAGTGCTGTGCAAGTTTTTTTCACAGCATTTGGCTAAATCTAGCAAACCTAATCCTTTTTGGCCTATTGCAGAGTGTGTTAGTCAGTGGAGTAGCCTATCTGTGTTGCAAGCTACACCACCTGTGTATAGAATACCTAGTGAAGTAAAACCTTTTGGGCATAGCATCATTCTATTAGTCCATCTATACTGACCTCCATAAGGTTGCAAATTGAATATAATTTTTTTCTGCATCTAGCTCTGAAAAAATATTTGGCCTTCTAGCTGTGTGTGGGACTTGTTCTATCAGTCCATCTATACTGACCTCCATCAGGTTGCAAATTGAATATAATTTTTTTCGGCATCTAGCTCTGAAAAAATATTTGGCCTTCTAGCATTGTGTGGGACTTGTTCTATTAGTCCATCTATACTGACCTCCATCAGGTTGCAAATTCAAAATAATTTTTTGTCTGCATCTAGCTCTGAAAAAATATTTGGCCTTCTAGCAGTGTGTGGGACTTGTTCTATTAGTCCATCTATACTCACCTCCATCAGGTTGCAAATTAAAAATAATTTTTATCTGCATCTAGCTCTGAAAAAATATTTGGCCTTCTAGCAGTGTGTGGGACTTGTTCTATTAGTCCATCTATACTGACCTCCATCAGGTTGCGAATTCAAAATAATTTTTTGTCTGCATCTAGCTCTGAAAAAATATTTGGCCTTCTAGCAGTGTGTGGGACTTGTTCTATTAGTCCATCTATACTGACCTCCATCAGGTTGCAAACTGAATATAATTTTTTTCTGCATCTACCTCTGAAAAAATATTTGGGCTTCTAGCTGTGTGTGGGACTTGTTCTATTAGTCCATCTATACTGACCTCCATCAGGTTGCAAATTCAAAATAATTTTTATCTGCATCTAGCTCTAAAAAAATATTTGGCCTTCTAGCAGTGTGTGGGACTTGTTCTATTAGTCCATATATACTGACCTCCATCAGGTTGCAAATTAAAAATATTTTTTATCTGCATCTAGCTCTGAAAAAAATATTTGGCCTTCTAGCAGTGTGTGGGACTTGTTCTATTAGTCCATCTATACTGACCTCCATCAGGTTGCAAACTGAATATAATTTTTTTCTGCATCTACCTCTGAAAAAATATTTGGGCTTCTAGCTGTGTGTGGGACTTGTTCTATTAGTCCATCTATACTGACCTCCATCAGGTTGCAAATTGAATATAATATTTTTCTGCATCTAGCTCTGAAAAAATATTTGGCCTTCTAGCAGTGTGTGGAACTTGTTCTATTAGTCCATCTATACTGACCTCCATCAGGTTGCAAACTGAATATAATTTTTTTCTGCATCTAGCTCTGAAAAAATATTTGGGCTTCTAGCAGTGTGTGGGACTTGTTCTATTAGTCCATCTATACTGACCTCCATCAGGTTGCAAATTGAATATAATTTGTTTCTGCATCTAGCTCTGAAAAAATATTTGGCCTTCTAGCAGTGTGTGGGACTTGTTCTATTAGTCCATCTATACTGACCTCCATCAGGTTGCAAACTGAATATAATTTGTTTCTGCATCTACCTCTGAAAAAATATTTGGGCTTCTAGCTCTGTGTGGGACTTGTTCTATTAGTCCATCTATACTGACCTCCATCAGGTTGCAAATTGAATATAATATTTTTCTGCATCTAGCTCTGAAAAAATATTTGGCCTTCTAGCAGTGTGTGGGACTTGTTCTATTAGTCCATCTATACTGACCTCCATCAGGTTGCAAATTAAAAATATTTTTTATCTGCATCTAGCTCTGAAAAAATATTTGGCCTTCTAGTAGTGTGTGGGACTTGTTCTATTAGTCCATCTATACTGACCTCCATCAGGTTGCAATTTAAAAATATTTTTTATCTGCATCTAGCTCTGAAAAAAATATTTGGCCTTCTAGCAGTGTATGGGACTTGTTCTATTAGTCCATCTATACTGACCTCCATCAGGTTGCAAACTGAATATAATTTTTTTCTGCATCTACCTCTGAAAAAATATTTGGGCTTCTAGCTGTGTGTGGGACTTGTTCTATTAGTCCATCTATACTGACCTCCATCAGGTTGCAAATTAAAAATAATTTTTATCTGCATCTAGCTCTGAAAAAATATTTGGCCTTCTAGCAGTGTGTGGGACTTGTTCTATTAGTCCATCTATACTGACCTCCATCAGGTTGCAAATTGAATATAATTTTTTTCTGCATCTACCTCTGAAAAAATATTTGGGCTTCTAGCTGTGTGTGGGACTTGATCTATTAGTCCATCTATACTGACCTCCATCAGGTTGCAAATTGAATATAATATTTTTCTGCATCTAGCTCTGAAAAAATATTTGGCCTTCTAGCAGTGTGTGGGACTTGTTCTATTAGTCCATCTATACTGACCTCCATCAGGTTGCAAACTGAATATAAATTTTTTCTGCATCTACCTCTGAAAAAATATTTGGGCTTCTAGCTGTGTGTGGGACTTGTTCTATTAGTCCATCTATACTGACCTCCATCAGGTTGCAAATTGAATATAATTTGTTTCTGCATCTAGCTCTGAAAAAATATTTGGCCTTCTAGCAGTGTGTGGGACTTGTTCTATTAGTCCATCTATACTGACCTCCATCAGGTTGCAAATTCAAAATAATTTTTTGTCTGCATCTAGCTCTGAAAAAACATTTGGCCTTCTAGCAGTGTGTGAGACTTGATCTATTAGTCCATCTATACTGACCTCCATCAGGTTGCAAACTGAATATAATTTTTTTCTGCATCTACCTCTGAAAAAATATTTGGGCTTCTAGCTGTGTGTGGGACTTGTTCTATTAGTCCATCTATACTGACCTCCATCAGGTTGCAAATTAAAAATAATATATATCTGCATCTAGCTCTGAAAAAATATTTGGGCTTCTAGCTGTGTGTGGGACTTGATCTATTAGTCCATCTATACTGACCTCCATCAGGTTGCAAATTCAAAATAATTTTTATCTGCATCTAGCTCTAAAAAAATATTTGGCCTTCTAGCAGTGTGTGGGACTTGTTCTATTAGTCCATATATACTGACCTCCATCAGGTTGCAAATTAAAAATATTTTTTATCTGCATCTAGCTCTGAAAAAAATATTTGGCCTTCTAGCAGTGTGTGGGACTTGTTCTATTAGTCCATCTATACTGACCTCCATCAGGTTGCAAACTGAATATAATTTTTTTCTGCATCTACCTCTGAAAAAATATTTGGGCTTCTAGCTGTGTGTGGGACTTGTTCTATTAGTCCATCTATACTGACCTCCATCAGGTTGCAAATTGAATATAATATTTTTCTGCATCTAGCTCTGAAAAAATATTTGGCCTTCTAGCAGTGTGTGGAACTTGTTCTATTAGTCCATCTATACTGACCTCCATCAGGTTGCAAACTGAATATAATTTTTTTCTGCATCTAGCTCTGAAAAAATATTTGGGCTTCTAGCAGTGTGTGGGACTTGTTCTATTAGTCCATCTATACTGACCTCCATCAGGTTGCAAATTGAATATAATTTGTTTCTGCATCTAGCTCTGAAAAAATATTTGGCCTTCTAGCAGTGTGTGGGACTTGTTCTATTAGTCCATCTATACTGACCTCCATCAGGTTGCAAACTGAATATAATTTGTTTCTGCATCTACCTCTGAAAAAATATTTGGGCTTCTAGCTCTGTGTGGGACTTGTTCTATTAGTCCATCTATACTGACCTCCATCAGGTTGCAAATTGAATATAATATTTTTCTGCATCTAGCTCTGAAAAAATATTTGGCCTTCTAGCAGTGTGTGGGACTTGTTCTATTAGTCCATCTATACTGACCTCCATCAGGTTGCAAATTAAAAATATTTTTTATCTGCATCTAGCTCTGAAAAAATATTTGGCCTTCTAGTAGTGTGTGGGACTTGTTCTATTAGTCCATCTATACTGACCTCCATCAGGTTGCAATTTAAAAATATTTTTTATCTGCATCTAGCTCTGAAAAAAATATTTGGCCTTCTAGCAGTGTATGGGACTTGTTCTATTAGTCCATCTATACTGACCTCCATCAGGTTGCAAACTGAATATAATTTTTTTCTGCATCTACCTCTGAAAAAATATTTGGGCTTCTAGCTGTGTGTGGGACTTGTTCTATTAGTCCATCTATACTGACCTCCATCAGGTTGCAAATTAAAAATAATTTTTATCTGCATCTAGCTCTGAAAAAATATTTGGCCTTCTAGCAGTGTGTGGGACTTGTTCTATTAGTCCATCTATACTGACCTCCATCAGGTTGCAAATTGAATATAATTTTTTTCTGCATCTACCTCTGAAAAAATATTTGGGCTTCTAGCTGTGTGTGGGACTTGATCTATTAGTCCATCTATACTGACCTCCATCAGGTTGCAAATTGAATATAATATTTTTCTGCATCTAGCTCTGAAAAAATATTTGGCCTTCTAGCAGTGTGTGGGACTTGTTCTATTAGTCCATCTATACTGACCTCCATCAGGTTGCAAACTGAATATAAATTTTTTCTGCATCTACCTCTGAAAAAATATTTGGGCTTCTAGCTGTGTGTGGGACTTGTTCTATTAGTCCATCTATACTGACCTCCATCAGGTTGCAAATTGAATATAATTTGTTTCTGCATCTAGCTCTGAAAAAATATTTGGCCTTCTAGCAGTGTGTGGGACTTGTTCTATTAGTCCATCTATACTGACCTCCATCAGGTTGCAAATTCAAAATAATTTTTTGTCTGCATCTAGCTCTGAAAAAACATTTGGCCTTCTAGCAGTGTGTGAGACTTGATCTATTAGTCCATCTATACTGACCTCCATCAGGTTGCAAACTGAATATAATTTTTTTCTGCATCTACCTCTGAAAAAATATTTGGGCTTCTAGCTGTGTGTGGGACTTGTTCTATTAGTCCATCTATACTGACCTCCATCAGGTTGCAAACCAAAAATAATTTTTATCTGCATCTAACTCTGAAAAAATATTTGGCCTTCTAGCAGTGTGTGGGACTTGTTCTATTAGTCCATCTATACTGACCTCCATCAGCTTGCAAACTGAATATAATTTTTTTCTGCGTCTACCTCTGAAAAAATATTTGGGCTTCTAGCTGTGTGTGGGACTTGTTCTATTAGTCCATCTATACTGACCTCCATCAGGTTGCAAACTGAATATAATTTTTTTCTGCATCTACCTCTGAAAAAATATTTGGGCTTCTAGCTGTGTGTGGGACTTGTTCTATTAGTCCATCTATACTGACCTCCATCAGTTTGCAAATTGAATATAATTTTTTTCTGCATCTAGCTCAGAAAAAATATTTGGACTTCTAGCAGTGTGTGGGACTTGTTCTATTAGTCCATCTATACTGACCTCCATCAGGTTGCAAATTAAAAATAATTTTTATCTGTATCTAGCTCTGAAAAAATATTTGGCCTTCTAGCAGTGTGTGGGACTTGTTCTATTAGTCCATCTATACTGACCTCCATCAGGTTGCAAATTAAAAATATTTTTTATCTGCATCTAGCTCTGAAAAAATATTTGGCCTTCTAGCAGTGTGTGGGACTTGTTCTATTAGTCCATCTATACTGACCTCCATCAGGTTGCAAATTAAAAATAATTTTTATCTGCATCTAGCTCTGAAAAAATATTTGGCTAGCAGTGTGTGGGACTTGTTCTATTAGTCCATCTATACTGACCTCCATCAGGTTGCAAAGTTGCAAATTAAAAATAATTTTTATCTGCATCTTGCTCTGAAACAATATTTGGCTAGCAGTGTGTGGGACTTGTTCTATTAGTCCATCTATACTGACCTCCATCAGGTTGCAAATTAAAAATAATTTTTATCTGCATCTAGCTCTGAAAAAATATTTGGCCTTCTAGCAGTGTGTGGGACTTGTTCTATTAGTCCATCTATACTGACCTCCATCAGGTTGCAAACTGAATATAATTTTTTTCTGCATCTACCTCTGAAAAAATATTTGGGCTTCTAGCTGTGTGTGGGACTTGTTCTATTAGTCCATCTATACTGACCTCCATCAGGTTGCAAATTAAAAATAATTTTTATCTGCATCTAGCTCTGAAAAAATATTTGGCCTTCTAGCAGTGTGTGGGACTTGTTCTATTAGTCCATCTATACTGACCTCCATCAGGTTGCAAACTGAATATAATTTTTTTCTGCATCTACCTCTGAAAAAATATTTGGGCTTCTAGCTGTGTGTGGGACTTGTTCTATTAGTCCATCTATACTGACCTCCATCAGGTTGCAAATTAAAAATAATATATATCTGCATCTAGCTCTGAAAAAATATTTGGGCTTCTAGCTGTGTGTGGGACTTCATCTATTAGTCCATCTATACTGACCTCCATCAGGTTGCAAATTGAATATAATATTTTTCTGCATCTAGCTCTGAAAAAATATTTGGCCTTCTAGCAGTGTGTGGGACTTGTTCTATTAGTCCATCTATACTGACCTCCATCAGGTTGCAAACTGAATATAAATTTTTTCTGCATCTACCTCTGAAAAAATATTTGGGCTTCTAGCTGTGTGTGGGACTTGTTCTATTAGTCCATCTATACTGACCTCCATCAGGTTGCAAATTGAATATAATTTGTTTCTGCATCTAGCTCTGAAAAAATATTTGGCCTTCTAGCAGTGTGTGGGACTTGTTCTATTAGTCCATCTATACTGACCTCCATCAGGTTGCAAATTCAAAATAATTTTTTGTCTGCATCTAGCTCTGAAAAAACATTTGGCCTTCTAGCAGTGTGTGAGACTTGATCTATTAGTCCATCTATACTGACCTCCATCAGGTTGCAAACTGAATATAATTTTTTTCTGCATCTACCTCTGAAAAAATATTTGGGCTTCTAGCTGTGTGTGGGACTTGTTCTATTAGTCCATCTATACTGACCTCCATCAGGTTGCAAACCAAAAATAATTTTTATCTGCATCTAACTCTGAAAAAATATTTGGCCTTCTAGCAGTGTGTGGGACTTGTTCTATTAGTCCATCTATACTGACCTCCATCAGCTTGCAAACTGAATATAATTTTTTTCTGCGTCTACCTCTGAAAAAATATTTGGGCTTCTAGCTGTGTGTGGGACTTGTTCTATTAGTCCATCTATACTGACCTCCATCAGGTTGCAAACTGAATATAATTTTTTTCTGCATCTACCTCTGAAAAAATATTTGGGCTTCTAGCTGTGTGTGGGACTTGTTCTATTAATCCATCTATACTGACCTCCATCAGTTTGCAAATTGAATATAATTTTTTTCTGCATCTAGCTCAGAAAAAATATTTGGACTTCTAGCAGTGTGTGGGACTTGTTCTATTAGTCCATCTATACTGACCTCCATCAGGTTGCAAATTAAAAATAATTTTTATCTGTATCTAGCTCTGAAAAAATATTTGGCCTTCTAGCAGTGTGTGGGACTTGTTCTATTAGTCCATCTATACTGACCTCCATCAGGTTGCAAATTAAAAATATTTTTTATCTGCATCTAGCTCTGAAAAAATATTTGGCCTTCTAGCAGTGTGTGGGACTTGTTCTATTAGTCCATCTATACTGACCTCCATCAGGTTGCAAATTAAAAATAATTTTTATCTGCATCTAGCTCTGTAAAAATATTTGGCTAGCAGTGTGTGGGACTTGTTCTATTAGTCCATCTATACTGACCTCCATCAGGTTGCAAAGTTGCAAATTAAAAATAATTTTTATCTGCATCTTGCTCTGAAACAATATTTGGCTAGCAGTGTGTGGGACTTGTTCTATTAGTCCATCTATACTGACCTCCATCAGGTTGCAAATTAAAATAATTTTTATCTGCATCTAGCTCTGAAAAAATATTTGGCCTTCTAGCAGTGTGTGGGACTTGTTCTATTAGTCCATCTATACTGACCTCCATCAGGTTGCAAACTGAATATAATTTTTTTCTGCATCTACCTCTGAAAAAATATTTGGGCTTCTAGCTGTGTGTGGGACTTGTTCTATTAGTCCATCTATACTGACCTCCATCAGGTTGCAAATTAAAAATAATTTTTATCTGCATCTAGCTCTGAAAAAATATTTGGCCTTCTAGCAGTGTGTGGGACTTGTTCTATTAGTCCATCTATACTGACCTCCATCAGGTTGCAAACTGAATATAATTTTTTTCTGCATCTACCTCTGAAAAAATATTTGGGCTTCTAGCTGTGTGTGGGACTTGTTCTATTAGTCCATCTATACTGACCTCCATCAGGTTGCAAATTAAAAATAATATATATCTGCATCTAGCTCTGAAAAAATATTTGGGCTTCTAGCTGTGTGTGGGACTTGATATATTAGTCCATCTATACTGACCTCCATCAGGTTGCAAATTGAATATAATATTTTTCTGCATCTAGCTCTGAAAAAATATTTGGCCTTCTAGCAGTGTGTAGGACTTGTTCTATTAGTCCATCTATACTGACCTCCATCAGGTTGCAAACTGAATATAAATTTTTTCTGCATCTAGCTCTGAAAAAATATTTGGGCTTCTAGCTGTGTGTGGGACTTGTTCTATTAGTCCATCTATACTGACCTCCATCAGGTTGCAAATTGAATATAATTTGTTTCTGCATCTAGCTCTGAAAAAATATTTGGCCTTCTAGCAGTGTGTGGGACTTGTTCTATTAGTCCATCTATACTGACCTCCATCAGCTTGCAAATTCAAAATAATTTTTTGTCTGCATCTAGCTCTGAAAAAACATTTGGCCTTCTAGCAGTGTGTGAGACTTGATCTATTAGTCCATCTATACTGACCTCCATCAGGTTGCAAACTGAATATAATTTTTTTCTGCATCTACCTCTGAAAAAATATTTGGGCTTCTAGCTGTGTGTGGGACTTGTTCTATTAGTCCATCTATACTGACCTCCATCAGGTTGCAAACCAAAAATAATTTTTATCTGCATCTAACTCTGAAAAAATATTTGGCCTTCTAGCAGTGTGTGGGACTTGTTCTATTAGTCCATCTATACTGACCTCCATCAGCTTGCAAACTGAATATAATTTTTTTCTGCGTCTACCTCTGAAAAAATATTTGGGCTTCTAGCTGTGTGTGGGACTTGTTCTATTAGTCCATCTATACTGACCTCCATCAGGTTGCAAACTGAATATAATTTTTTTCTGCATCTACCTCTGAAAAAATATTTGGGCTTCTAGCTGTGTGTGGGACTTGTTCTATTAGTCCATCTATACTGACCTCCATCAGGTTGCAAATTGAATATAATATTTTTCTGCATCTAGCTCTGAAAAAATATTTGGCCTTCTAGCAGTGTGTGGGACTTGTTCTATTCGTCCATCTATACTGACCTCCATCAGGTTGCAAACTGAATATAATTTTTTTCTGCATCTACCTCTGAAAAAATATTTGGGCTTCTAGCTGTGTGTGGGACTTGTTCTATTAGTCCATCTATACTGACCTCCATCAGGTTGCAAATTGAATATAATTTGTTTCTGCATCTAGCTCTGAAAAAATATTTGGCCTTCTAGCAGTGTGTGGGACTTGTTCTATTAGTCCATCTATACTGACCTCCATCAGGTTGCAAATTCAAAATAATTTTTTGTCTGCATCTAGCTCTGAAAAAATATTTGGCCTTCTAGCAGTGTGTGGGACTTGTTCTATTAGTCCATCTATACTGACCTCCATCAGGTTGCAAACTGAATATAATTTTTTTCTGCATCTACCTCTGAAAAAATATTTGGGCTTCTAGCTGTGTGTGGGACTTGTTCTATTAGTCCATCTATACTGACCTCCATCAGGTTGCAAATCAAAAATAATTTTTATCTGCATCTAGCTCTGAAAAAATATTTGGCCTTCTAGCAGTGTGTGGGACTTGTTCTATTAGTCCATCTATACTGACCTCCATCAGGTTGCAAACTGAATATAATTTTTTTCTGCATCTACCTCTGAAAAAATATTTGGGCTTCTAGCTGTGTGTGGGACTTGTTCTATTAGTCCATCTATACTGACCTCCATCAGGTTGCAAATTGAATATAATATTTTTCTGCATCTAGCTCTGAAAAAATATTTGGCCTTCTAGCAGTGTGTGGGACTTGTTCTATTAGTCCATCTATACTGATCTCCATCAGGTTGCAAACTGAATATAATTTTTTTCTGCATCTACCTCTGAAAAAATATTTGGGCTTCTAGCTGTGTGTGGGACTTGTTCTATTAGTCCATCTATACTGACCTCCATCAGGTTGCAAATTGAATATAATATTTTTCTGCATCTAGCTCTGAAAAAATATTTGGCCTTCTAGCAGTGTGTGGGACTTGTTCTATTAGTCCATCTATACTGACCTCCATCAGGTTGCAAACTGAATATAAATTTTTTCTGTATCTAGCTTTGAAAAAATATTTGGGCCTCTAGCTGTGTGTGGGACTTGTTCTATTAGTCCATCTATACTGACCTCCATCAGGTTGCAAATTGAATATAATTTGTGTTATGTTCTGCTACAGAGCTAAGGAAAGAAAGGAGATCTGTCCCTACGATAGAACTCAGCTTGATCCCTACGATGTAACAGGGGACCTGATCCTGCGATCAGACCTGCTAAAGTCCTAAGCTAGTCTGTACGGAGACCTATAGATGTGGGGAAGGAATCCCTACAAGTGCTAAGGACTGGGAGGAAAATGGGACACCTCCTAACAGAAATAGTAGCAGACAGACGAACAAACAAAATATAAAGAACACAGAGGTCCGTAGACCAAGCAAACTAACAGAGTAGATACAGAGCACAGGCTAGCTAGAAAGTAGTTATACAATGAAGTCCAGCAAAGCCAGAAGGGCGGAGCAGGATTAAATAGGCCAACAAGGTCATGTGACCAGCAAAGGAAAAAACCTAAGAGCAAGGTTCTAACAGTACCCCCCCTTCTAAGAGGATCCTCCGGATCCCCTAGGACCAGGCTTATCAGGAAATCTCCTGTGAAACGCTCTGATAAGTCTGGAAGCGGAAACATCATCTGACCTCACCCAAGAGTTATCCTCGGGTCCGAAACCTTTCCAGGCCACAAGATACTGCAAACTACCTCTATACCGTCTAGAGTTAAGGATGTGAGAAATTTCATATTCCCCGTCCTCCACCACCGGAGGAACAGAGGCAGAGGCGTCACCATCAGACACAATAGCTTTTTTTAACAGAGAGACATGAAATACCGGATTAATTCTCCAGGAGGTAGGAACCTCCAACCTAACAGCAGATTGGTTGACAACCTGAAGCACCTTAAAGGGCCCTACAAACTTGGGACCCAATTTCTTAGAAGGAATCCTCAACCGCAGATTCCTAGAGGACAACCAAACCATGTCACCAACAGCGAACAAAACCTCCTGTCGTTTCCTATCAAAGTAGTCTTTAGATTTTCTCTTGGCCTCCTGAAGATTACCACGCACATCCGTCCAAACTCTCTCCAAATCACCGGAAAAATTCTCCTCCTCAGGCACGGCAGATCCCAACTTGGAGAACGACCCAAACGACGGATGTCTCCCAGAACAACAAAAAAAAGGCGAACAACCAGCAGAAGAAGATGTATGATTGTTCAGAGCAAATTCAGCAAGTGGCAGAAACTCAGACCACCCCTCTTGATTGTCTGCCACAAAACAACGCAAGAACTGCTCAACATCCTGGTTTTTCCTTTCTGTCTGGCCATTAGATTCAGGATGATATCCGAACGAGAACGACAAATGAACTCCCAACCTGTCACAAAAGGCACGCCAAAAACGAGCCACGAACTGAGGACCCCTATCAGAAACAATGTCAGTAGGAACGCCATGAAGTCTGACAATTTCCTTGACAAAGGCCTTAGCGAGAGTTTTAGCGCAGGGCAGTTTGACGAAGGGAACCAAGTGACACATCTTGCTAAAACGGTCCACGACCACCCAGATGACAGTAAAACCCTCAGAGGGGGGAAGGTCAGTTATAAAGTCCATAGCCAAATGTGTCCAAGGAGCACTGGGAACCTCCAAAGGACAAAGCAACCCCGCAGCAGGAGTATGTGAGGACTTAGATCTAGCACATATAATACATTGACGCACCCACTTAATGACTTCCTTCTGCCATCCAGGCCACCAAAAACTGCGACCCACCAGTCTCTTGGTCTCAGAGATTCCGGGATGACCTGCCAACCGAGATTCGTGACACTCAACAAACAAATCTCTCCTAAGGGTCCCAGGCACAAACAACCTCCCATGAGGAGTGTTAGATGGGGCATTCTCCTGTGCTTTAAGAATCTCATCTTCCAAAACGGAGTCCAAAGCAGCTATCACAACACCTTCTTGTAAAATGTTCTCCTCTTTCTCAGCACCGACTATGGGAGAAAAACTGCGAGACAAGGCATCCGCCTTAACATTCTTAGTACCAGGGATGTAAGTAACGGAGAAATTAAACCGCGAGAAAAACAGTGCCCACCTAGCCTGACGGGCATTCAGGCGCTTGGCAGCATCAAGATAAATCAGATTTTTATGATCCATAAGAACCTGAACGGGAAATTCCGCACCTTCCAAGAAGTGGCGCCAGTGTTCAAATGCGAGTTTAATAGCCAATAATTCCCGATTACCAATATCGTAATTCAGTTCAGTCTCCGAAAATTTTTTTGAAAAGAAGGCACAGGGATGTAATCCATCCCCGTTATCCTGAGACAATACTGCGCCAACCCCCACAGAGGAAGCATCAACCTCAACCAAAAACGGCTTAGTCACATCAGGCTGCATAAGGATGGGAGCAGAGGTGAACCTCTCCTTGAGATACACAAAAGCTTCAATGGCCTCAGAAGACCACTGAACCGCATCAGCACCTTTCCTGGTGAGATCGGTCAGAGGTTTGACAATACTAGAAAATTTTTTTATGAATTTTCTGTAATAATTGGCGAAACCTAAAAACCTCTGTATCGATTTCAAACCAATAGGCCTAGGCCATTCCTGTACAGCTTGAACTTTAACCGGGTCCATCTCAAAACCTTCGCTGGAGATAATGTAACACAAAAAACTAATTCTCTGTACAGCGAACTCACATTTCTCCAATTTAGCAAAAAGCGAATTGTCCATTAACAACTGTAATACCTCACATACGCTCCGCCAATGAGACTCCAGATCCGGCGAATAAATCAAAATGTCATCCAAATACACAACCACATTTTTGCCGATCAAAGGTCTAAGGATGTCATTAATAAGATTCTGAAAAAATGCAGGAGCATTAGTAAGACCAAAAGGCATAACCAGATTCTCAAAATGACCCACAGGAGTGTTAAAAGCAGTCTTCCATTCGTCACCCTCCTTCATGCGCAACAGATTGTATGCCCCCTTAAGGTCAATTTTAGAGAACCACTTGGCCCCCATTAACTGGTTAAACAGATCAGGAATCAATGGCAGTGGGTAAGGATTGCGTACAGTAATTTTGTTAATCTCACGAAAATCCAGACAAGGACGTAAACCGCCGTCCTTTTTTTTTACAAAAAAAAATCCAACCGCCACAGGAGACTTAGAGGGCCTAATGTGACCGGCGGCCAAACTTGTCTGTATGTATTCCTCCAAAGCTTTCCTCTCAGGAATAGTAAGGTTAAATAAACGACTTTTAGGAAGAGTCGCTCCAGGGACAAATTCAATAGAACAATCATAGTCTCTATAGGGAGGCAAAACCTGCGATTCCTTCTCAGAAAAAACTCTCCAAAAATCCTGAATAGGAACAGGCAATTCTCCCCTATCCAAAGCTGCAATACGCCCGTTACAACACTTGTCATAACATTTATGGCTCCAGGATTTAATTTCACTGGTAGACCAATCCAGTACAGGATTGTGAAATTTTAACCAGGGCAATCCCAATATTACTGGAGAAGGCAAGTTATTCAAAACTACCAAATCCAATTTCTCATGGTGAACACCATTAATAGTGAGAGGAAATTCACAGACCTTGAGAGTAATATTCTTCAAAGGGGAACCATCCACAGAAACCACAGCAATGGGGGATGATAAAGGTTCGGGTTTTAAATTGAGTCTTTCCAAGAATCCCCCATCAATTACATTCAGAGTAGACCCACAATCAACAAACACCCGAAATTCCATTAATTTTTCCTCAGAAATCGTGGAAGCAGCTAAAAATACACCCTTGGAATTTAAACAGGCAATACGGGCATGACTGACCATTTTTTTTTCTTTCTTCATACGAAGCTCACAGCCTTTAATCAAATGACCAGATTTTCCGCAATAGAAACACAAGCCTTCAAAAAATCTGCGATCTTTTTCTTGAGAGCGAGGTGCCACCGATCCAATCTCCATCGGTTCACCACTGTTAGTACACACATTCTCATAACCAGAAACTGACATAGCAGAGGATTTGCTCTCATTAACCCTTGCACGCAGTCTCCTATCCACCCGTATAGCTAATTGCATAGCCTGTTGCAAATCTTCAGGTGTAGGATAAGCAATTAGCAGGTCTTTAACCCTTTCATTGAGCCCAGCAAGAAATAGACTTTTCAGAGCAGAATCGTTCCACCCTGTTTGAGTAGACCAACGACGGAAATGAGTACAATATTTTTCCACATTACCTGATCCCTGTTTCAAACGTCTCAACTCAGTCTCAGCTGATGCGACACGGTCAGGATCATCATATAATAGCCCCAAAGCAGAAAAAAAACTATCCACTGATCTGAAGCATGTATCACTAGGTTGCAAAGAAAAGGCCCACTCCTGAGGCTCTTTGCGCAAAAGTGACATTATGAACCCTATGCGCTGGGATTCATCCCCAGAGGACTTGGGTCTCAAACGAAAATACAATAAGCAAGCATTTTTAAATGAAAAAAATTCTCGGTGTTCACCAAAAAATAAATCCGGCAAACATACCTTAGGCTCCAAGAAATGTGCTCCAGAACAGTTACTCACGTGCTGACGGAGCTCGGCCACCTCCAGAGAGAGTCCCTGCAGGCGATGAGCCAAATCCTGAACCGACACCATGATGGAACAGAAAAATCTTTCCTTAGAGAATTTGCAGGCTGGACTTACTGTTATGTTCTGCTACCAGAGCTAAGGAAAGAGAGGAGATCTGTCCCTACGATAGAACTCAGCTTGATCCCTACGATGTAACAGGGGACCTGATCCTGCGATCAGACCTGCTAAAGTCCTAAGCTAGTCTGTACGGAGACCTATAGATGTGGGGAAGGAATCCCTACAAGTGCTAAGGACTGGAAGGAAAATGGGACACCTCCTAACAGAAATAGTAGCAGACAGACGAACAAACAAAATATAAAGAACACAGAGGTCCGTAGACCAAGCAAACTAACAGAGTAGATACAGAGCACAGGCTAGCTAGACAGTAGTTATACAATGAAGTCCAGCAAAGCCAGAAGGGCGGAGCAGGATTAAATAGGCCAACAAGGTCATGTGACCAGCAAAGGAAAAAACCTAAGAGCAAGGTTCTAACAATTTGTTTCTGCATCTAGCTCTGAAAAAACATTTGGCCTTCTAGCAGTGTGTGAGACTTGATCTATTAGTCCATCTATACTGACCTCCATCAGGTTGCAAACTGAATATAATTTTTTTCTGCATCTACCTCTGAAAAAATATTTGGGCTTCTAGCTGTGTGTGGGACTTGTTCTATTAGTCCATCTATACTGACCTCCATCAGGTTGCAAACCAAAAATAATTTTTATCTGCATCTAACTCTGAAAAAATATTTGGCCTTCTAGCAGTGTGTGGGACTTGTTCTATTAGTCCATCTATACTGACCTCCATCAGGTTGCAAACTGAATATAATTTTTTTCTGCGTCTACCTCTGAAAAAATATTTGGGCTTCTAGCTGTGTATGGGACTTGTTCTATTAGTCCATCTATACTGACCTCCATCAGGTTGCAAACTGAATATAATTTTTTTCTGCATCTACCTCTGAAAAAATATTTGGGCTTCCAGCTGTGTGTGGGACTTGTTCTATTAGTCCATCTATACTGACCTCCATCAGGTTGCAAATTGAATATAATTTTTTTCTGCATCTAGCTCAGAAAAAATATTTGGACTTCTAGCAGTGTGTGGGACTTGTTCTATTAGTCCATCTATACTGACCTCCATCAGGTTGCAAATTAAAAATAATTTTTATCTGTATCTAGCTCTGAAAAAATATTTGGCCTTCTAGCAGTGTGTGGGACTTGTTCTATTAGTCCATCTATACTGACCTCCATCAGGTTGCAAATTAAAAATATTTTTTATCTGCATCTAGCTCTGAAAAAATATTTGGCCTTCTAGCAGTGTGTGGGACTTGTTCTATTAGTCCATCTATACTGACCTCCATCAGTTTGCAAATTAAAAATAATTTTTATCTGCATCTAGCTCTGAAAAAATATTTGGCTAGCAGTGTGTGGGACTTGTTCTATTAGTCCATCTATACTGACCTCCATCAGGTTGCAAATTAAAAATAATTTTTATCTGCATCAAGCTCTGAAAAAATATTTGGCTAGCAGTGTGTGGGACTTGTTCTATTAGTCCATCTATACTGACCTCCATCAGGTTGCAAATTAAAAATAATTTTTATCTGCATCTAGCTCTGAAAAAATATTTGGCCTTCTAGCAGTGTGTGGGACTTGTTCTATTAGTCCATCTATACTGACTTCCATCAGGTTGCAAACTGAATATAATTTTTTTCTGCATCTACCTCTGAAAAAATATTTGGGCTTCTAGCTGTGTGTGGGACTTGTTCTATTAGTCCATCTATACTGACCTCCATCAGGTTGCAAATTGAATATAATATTTTTCTGCATCTAGCTCTGAAAAAATATTTGGCCTTCTAGCAGTGTGTGGGACTTGTTCTGTTAGTCCATCTATACTGACCTCCATCAGGTTGCAAACTGAATATAATTTTTTTCTGCATTTACCTCTGAAAAAATATTTGGGCTTCTAGTTGTGTGTGGGACTTGTTCTATTAGTCCATCTATACTGACCTCCATCAGGTTGCAAATTGAATATAATTTGTTTCTGCATCTAGCTTTGAAAAAATATTTGGCCTTCTAGCAGTGTGTGGGACTTGTTCTATTAGTCCATCTATACTGACCTCCATCAGGTTGCAAACTGAATATAATGTTTTTCTGCATCTACCTCTGAAAAAATATTTGGGCTTCTAGCTGTGTGTGGGACTTGTTCTATTAGTCCATCTATACTGACCTCCATCAGGTTGCAAATTGAATATAATTTGTTTCTGCATCTAGCTCTGAAAAAATATTTGGCCTTCTAGCAGTGTGTGGGACTTGTTCTATTAGTCCATCTATACTGACCTCCATCAGGTTGCAAATTCAAAATAATTTTTTGTCTGCATCTAGCTCTGAAAAAATATTTGGCCTTCTAGCAGTGTGTGGGACTTGTTCTATTAGTCCATCTATACTGACCTCCATCAGGTTGCAAATTCAAAATAATTTTTTGTCTGCATCTAGCTCTGAAAAAATATTTGGCCTTCTAGCAGTGTGTGGGACTTGTTCTATTAGTCCATCTATACTGACCTCCATCAGGTTGCAAACTGAATATAATTTTTTTCTGCATCTACCTCTGAAAAAATATTTGGGCTTCTAGCTGTGTGTGGGACTTGTTCTATTAGTCCATCTATACTGACCTCCATCAGGTTGCAAATCAAAAATAATTTTTATCTGCATCTAGCTCTGAAAAAATATTTGGCCTTCTAGCAGTGTGTGGGACTTGTTCTATTAGTCCATCTATACTGACCTCCATCAGGTTGCAAACTGAATATAATTTTTTTCTGCGTCTACCTCTGAAAAAATATTTGGGCTTCTAGCTGTGTGTGGGACTTGTTCTATTAGTCCATCTATACTGACCTCCATCAGGTTGCAAATTAAAAATAATTTTTATCTGTATCTAGCTCTGAAAAAATATTTGGCCTTCTAGCAGTGTGTGGGACTTGTTCTATTAGTCCATCTATACTGACCTCCATCAGGTTGCAAATTAAAAATATTTTTTATCTGCATCTAGCTCTGAAAAAATATTTGGCCTTCTAGCAGTGTGTGGGACTTGTTCTATTAGTCCATCTATACTGACCTCCATCAGGTTGCAAATTAAAAATAATTTTTATCTGCATCTAGCTCTGAAAAAATATTTGGCTAGCAGTGTGTGGAACTTGTTCTATTAGTCCATCTATACTGACCTCCATCAGGTTGCAAATTAAAAATAATTTTTATCTGCATCTAGCTCTGAAAAAATATTTGGCCTCCTAGCAGTGTGTGGGACTTGTTCTATTAGTCCATCTATACTGACCTCCACCAGGTTGCAAATTAAAAATAATTTTTATCTGCATCTAGCTCTGAAAAAATATTTGGCCTTCTAGCAGTGTGTAGGACTTGTTCCATTAGTCCATCTATACTGACCTCCATCAGGTTGCAAATTGAATATAATATTTTTCTGCATCTACCTCTGAAAAAATATTTGGCCTTCTAGCTGTGTGTGGGACTCATTGTATTAGGCCATCTATACCAAGCTCCACCAGCTTTTAAATTAATAATAATTTTTAGCTGCATCTAGCCCTGAAAATAATTTTTCTTCCCAATAGTGGTAGCAATAGAAATATGGGGCGCGCTCCTGGCTTACAAAAATATATGCTTCATAACAAAAAACACCAGCCTAGCGCACTGCTTTAATAAGATGGCATCATCGTCTCTCCCAGTGCTAGGCCTACTACACAGGCTAGCATTCCTGTGCCTAAAACACAATGTATGGATCCGCGCTAGCCACTATGCTGAGGGGTCTAAAGCTGCTGCTAACGCTTTATAACAATTCAATTGGCAGATTTTCACAGAGCTCTTCCACAACGCCCACCCATCGGGCAACAGTTGCCCACCTTCCCTATGGGATCTAGTGGTGAATAGTTGATGCCATTAATCAGAGCGTCAGTTGCCCCGTCGACGTGGCAAGCATATGGTAAGGCATGGGAAGAGTGGACACGACTAGTAGCAGGCAGACGGGTTGACCAATGTGAACAAGCTAGATCACAAGTCACCATAGAATTTCTCCACCAGCTAATGATGAGGGGAATATCAGGGGCGTCAGCGCAGCGGTGTCTGACCGGAGTAGCATTTCACTTCCAACTACTGAATTGGGGAGATGTGACAAAGATTCATCATCAGACAATCCATAAAAGGGTGGAAAAGGGGTCAGCCAAGTCAGAAGTGTAGACGTCCCGTCCCGTGTCACTAAAACTGATTTCTCACATCATATCACTAACACCATTAACATGACACTCACAATTTGAAGCAACACTACTGTCTACTGCATTTGTGATCGCCTTCTTCGGGGCGCTATGCATAAGCGAATTAGTCCCTCAATCCAAAATTACCACCAGTGGAGGCTTATTACACCAGGACGTAGTCATAGCCAATAATGCAATACGTCTACGCATACACAAATCGAAAACGGTTCCAGCGGGCAGGGGCACTTGGGTACTTCTACAACCCACAAATGGTACACTGAGTCGGGTAACAATAGTAAAAACATATCTAACCATCAGATCACAAAGTAATTTCTTCCTATCACACATTGATGGAACGCCATTATCAAGATACCAGTTCCAAGCTATATTTAATAAATGCATAACATCGGCAGGGAACCACCCCAAAGATTACGGGACACACTCATTCCGCATAGGCGCGGCCACGGAAGCAGCAAGATCAGAACTGTCAGAAACGGAAGTTCAGAGGATAGGGAGATCGCGATCCACGTGTTTGGCAAGATACATAAGACCGGACTTGTTATCCTAACTTGGTTTGTTTCTTTTACAGGTGACGCTAAGCCAACAGTGTGGGTGATAGGCCACTCGTATATATATTGGGCAGAAAAAAGGGCGAAAGTCCGCCCAGGCGGGAGGAAATTAGAGTTTCATAACACATATTTCAACTGGAGAGGTATTAGAGGCCTGCTATGGCCACAGGTACTAATGGAGGTAATCAAGGTAGGGGGAGAGGCAAGATGTCCGGTCATCTTAGTTATACAGGCCGGGGGAAACAACCTAGGACATCACAAGAGCGCATAACTAATGGCAATAATGAAACTAGACACTGAGCGCTTCAGAGAATTTTTCACAAAACTAGCTATAGTATGGTCAGAGATTGTGCCGATAGCGGTATGGCAAGGTGCGCGAGACATCACGGCCATCGAACGGACAAGGCGGGTAATAAATATTCGGATGGCAAAATTTAGAAGAGACAGAGGCGGTGTAGTGGTACAACACCGACAACTGTAAGGAGATAAAGCAGGCCTCATACGGCCCGACGGTGTTCACTTAATGGATATTGGACTGGACATATTCCTGTCAGGACTCCAGGACGGAGTGGAACAAGCGTTAAGAGTGATGGGTGGGGGTCAGAGTCCTGCATACGAGTACGCAGGATCCTCCGTGGCCTGGAAATAGAAAGGACATGTTGGAGAGTTACACTTGTTGACCAAGTTGCCGGAGTGGAGACCCAGGGCATGCTGCAACAAGCTGAATTATTTTAGAAATAAAATGCCTTTCTAATGGAATGAGTATAAAGAGTTAATAAAGCTGTGACCGATCCTCACCCATCCAGTTGTAAGAGTTACATTATTGTATTGTCAAGGAAAGGGGGGCGGTAGGGGGGCTGAGCATCTGGGTTTGGTTGGGGGTCCCCACAGTCTGCCTAGGCTAGATGCATTTAAAAATTCTTATTAGATACACAGGCGGTGCAGCTTGCTTCGCAGCTGGGCTACTACGCCCAAAGTATTGCCTAGGCTAGATGCAGTTAAAAATTCTACGCTGACTAGCAGACACTGAAGATTTGGAGCAGACCTCTGAGTAAACAGCTCTTCAGACTCAACCATCTGTATTACCCCAAGCCATAGTGTATGTAGTTTCTTACAGTTAAAAGGGGGGAGGAGCGACCCAACCCACCTGGAATTGACGATGCCAACGTCACGTAAGACACAGCAAGGGGACTCCAAAAAGAGTCTTCATTTTATCCCAAAATTGTGGCACAGACACCACTTAACCCTAGAACGCATACCTGGGGCCTCGCAGTCCCGCCCAGTTAATTGTTTTCTATTTTCTGCAAGATTACTTTAGTTAGAATTTTGAAACTCTAGGTATTCTTCATGTATATAGTTGTTTGTCATTTCAGTTTGAGTTATTCCATGTTATTTGCACACTGGCCTAAAAGGCCCCAGGTATATGAAAGTGTAGATTTTTATGGTCATGCGTTCTAGGGTTAAGTGGCATCAATTGCCCCACAGTTGCTTAAAACGGTTGGTTATACCAAATCCTCAAGCTTTTAGTCTCCCAAGGATAACACAGGGTTAGAAAAGTCCTTGCGAATCCATGATTTGTTCATCTTTATGAACGTGAGTCTGTCTACATTCTCAGTGGACAGCCGCGTGCGCTTATCTGTCAGCACACCATCAGCAGCGCTGAACACACGTTCAGAGAGAACACTGGCTGCAGGGCATGACAAGATCTCCAAGGCGTGAGTGGCGAGCTCCGGACATTTTTCCAGATTGGAATTCCAAAATGAGCAAGGGTCCAGTGACACAGTCATGGCTTCGATGTTCACTTGGAGATACTCCTGCACCATCCTCTCTAGGCATTGACTATGTGTCAGACTTCTTGTCTCCTGTGGCCTTGTAAAGGATGGTCTAAAAAAGTGGTGAAACGATTCCACAAAATTGCTGTTACCAGCAGATACTGTGTTACTGTTACGGTTTGAGTGATGAAGACTCGACAGTCGTACGGTTGGCAAGTTAGAACTGTGAGATTCACTTCGTGCACCACTGGTGTTTTGTGGAAAAGCACATGTAAGATTCTGCAACAGCGTCTGCAGATACTCCTGCATGCGTCAATCCCTTTTTATGGCAGGAATTATTTTGGCAAATTTAGTTTTGTACCGGGGATCTAAGAGTGTGGCAACCCAGTAGTCGGGATTACTTCGAATTCTGCAATCTGAGGGTCATGTTGCAGGTAGTGCAGCAAGAAGGCACTCATGTGTCTTGCGAATCCAGGAAGACCAAGTCCTTGTTGTGTTGGTAGCGAGGTAAGAATCATGCTTCCTTCCTCTGCCCTCTCCCCCCAACCTTGCACAACAGAAATGTGATCAAGGTCTCCTTCATCTGATGAGTCTTCCATGCCCATCGCCAGTTCATCCTCCACTTCTTCCTCGGCTCCTGCACCTTCCTCAACAGTTTGGCTGCTACCATGCGCCATGGTTAATCCCTCTCCCCCACCCTCCCATGCCTGCCGCCTTGGTGCTGCCAACCGTCTGGACCTTGGAGATGTTATCCCTTCCGCATACGACTCCTTCTCTACTTCCTCCACCTCCTCTTGTCCCGCCACCTGACTCTGAATTCTGTTTAATGTGTGCTCCAGCATGTAAATCACCGGAATAGTCATGCTGATAATGGCATCGTCATCAGCACTAAACATCTTCGTCGCCATTTCAAAACTGTGCAGAAGGATGTGTGGTGCCCCTGAGGGTTCAGTCGCCACAGAGTTACTGCATCTCACCCAGAGGTGTGGTATCTCACTCTCATGTAAGGAAGGCGTATGGCTCGGGACCCTAACACCTGCATCCAACACATACCCGCAGTGGGGGTAGGGCGAGATTGCTCCTAAGGGAGAGCACAGTCCCAGGTCCCTAGCTGGTGGGAGGGTCCTATGTAGTGGGTGCTTAGGGGAGCAGCTTAGGGGAGCACATGACAGGGAGAGTATAAATAGGAAGCCATCTTAGAAAGAGCAAGCCAGTCAGAGGAGGAAAAGTGACAGGAGCAGAGGCTCGGCATGAGCTCTGCTCCGGAGGCGGGCCTAGCCTGGGAGGCCCAGGACTGAAGGAGAGAAGAGAGGAGTGGGAGCAGGAATGCTCCAGGAACCGAAGGGACCCTAGGGCTACGGGCCGTGCAGAAGGCCACCCGTACTCCCGCTGCTACCAGGAGGTAGAGGGGTCAGGCTAGATAAGGGGAAGTGGTCCCTCAACTAGAGGAGAAACAGCAAGGCTCAACTAGAAACCGGAGGCTGCAGCATTTCATGTACTGCAGGCAAAAGTCCACACCAGTCTCACTAAGAAGGTAGCCACATAGGACCCAGGGGACGGAACACAAGTCACCCGCCAAAGGCCGAGGATACCGGATAGAAGTGTCACTGGGTGTGAGGTGCAGGGAGAAGGCCAGAGAAAGGACACACAGAAGGGGGTCCTGCTAAGTACTCCGGAGCTATCTGGGGTTGGACTGAGCCCCTCACTGAGTACGCACAGCACGACAGGTGAGATTGCTCTGGTACCTGTAATCTGGACTGCAACAACTGTGAGTAAAGATCTTGGGACTGCATCACACGGACTCTGTGTTCATTACTGACTCCCTGCACTACAACCACCATCATCCACCCACACTGCCCTGAAGCTGCACTCTTCCTGTGGTGAGTAATAATACCATTGCTGCAAAACCACCAGCTTCAGAGGACTGCTCCGCAGCGGCGGCTCCTTTTGCCGCACTCCACAGGTGGCGTAGTCGGATATTATAAAATCCATATATACAAATTACCGTTGGATTGACCGCCCTGGGTCACGGACCGGGTCACCGCCACAGTGACTACAACCCCCAGCGTCTACCGGCCCGGCTCAGGGTACCCCACGGCCCAGTGGGCGCGTCAACTTCATAGGTCCCTGATCTGAGACCACTCCTGCAGCGTGATTTGCCCCACCTCTGGATCTCGTTGGCCCAGGCTATACGTCAGAACGTATTGCACCAGGGCTTGTCGGTGCTGCCACAGTCGCTGAAACATGTGCAGAGTTGAATTCCACCGTGTCGGTACATCGCATTTCAGCCGGTGAACTGGCAGGCCCAACGACTTCTGTAGAGATGTAAGTCGTTGAGCTGCGGGATGCGAACGGCGGAAGTGAGCACACAGCGACCGTGCCCTCTGCAGAAGGCCATCTAGTCCGGGATAGTGGGCTAAAAATTTATGGACAACCAGGTTCAACACGTGAGCTATACAAGGCACGTGTGTGACATTGCCCCGGCGAAGGGCCGCACCCAGGTTTGCAGCATTGTCGCACACGGCCTTCCCTGGTTGCTGGTCCAGTGGAGACAACCATTCATGAAACTGGTTCTCCAGAGCTGACCACAACTCCTCAGCTGTGTGACTCACATTTCCCAGACATTTCAAAGTAAACACTGATGCCGTTGAGCCCTGCTGCCAGCATAGTAAGGAGGTGTGCAGGATTCCTTCTGCGCAGTTAGAAAGCAGGTGGCATTACCAGACAGGCTTTGGGTGCAGGTGGAGGACCGAGAGGAGGTTGAGGAGGCAGAAGCAGTGGAGGAACTTCGAGATATAGAGGATTGACGCAAAACTCGTGGGGACGGTAAGACTTGGACAGCAGCCCCTTGTCCTGCTGTCACCATAGTTACCCAGTGCCCAGTCAGCGACATGTAACGCCCCTGTCCATGCCTACTCGTCCAAGTGTCTGTGGTGAAATGCACCCTGTCACACACAGAGTTTCTCAAAGAAGCGGTGATGTTGTGTGCGACATGCTGGAGGAATAAAGAGAACCACCGAATGATAGGTCCAATCGAACAAAAGTAATTAATTAAATACCTTTATTAGAGTTATGGTTAAAGTGACACTACATGCACAAGGAAAGCCGCATTACAGTGACCATACAATGTTGTTATATTGCAATGTGTGCTGGACTATAGAATATGCTGGTGAATACCAGGGCAGGTAAATACAAAACAGATGATCAGTTATACTATAGATGGAAAAAAGAGGAGCAAAATAGGCTTGGATCACCAAATAAACAACTCCAGGTAGCATATGAATGGCCAAATCATGTATACATATTTAACAATATGGAGAGGAAAATTCCTATGTACTCCATATCAATGACCATTCATGTGCCCCATACACATCTATGTAATAATCAAGGTAATCAAAATACTGACTCAGATCATAAAAGAGTTAAGAGTATATACCTGCACACTAGTCCAGCGTATGTAAACGGCACCAAGCGGCGTAACCCCTGGGTCTGCCATTCCACATTGGTCCATATAATAAGTACACGATTACTGATCGGCCTGCTGATTTGCGGGTCTGAATATGGTCAGTGTCTTATACTGCTACATTCAGTGTTGTATATATCTGACATGCTGGAGGAGCGCAGGCACACCTTTCTTTGAGAAGTAGTGCCGACTGGGCATCTGGTACTGGGGCACTGCGACGGACATAAGGTCTCGAAAATCCACTGTGTCCTCCAGGCGGAAAGGCAGCATTTCTGTAGCCAACAGCTTGCAGATGGTGAAATTCAACCTCTTAGCTTTCTCATGGCTAGGAGGAAATGGTCTTTTACTTTTCCACATCTGAGGGACCGAGGGCTGGCTGTTGTGCTTTGAATGGGTTGAGTAGGGTGTCCCCGGCAAACTGCCGGTCTGTGAGGAAGATGCAGGCGGACATGTTAGGTTGCCTTGATTCAAAGGTGGTGCTTTCGATGTCAGAGAGCGCTCAACACCAGCAGGTGTTTCCACTTCCCAATGAACTGACGACCTGCCAATCACACTGGCTGTTGCAGGTAAAAAGGTGGCAGGTCTGCGTCCAAAAACATGTGTGACTGCTGTCCCCCCAGTCACAGAGGATGAATAGGCCGCGGATGCACAACATTGGGCAGACGGTGGTTGGCCCAGCCTGCTAGGCCACATTGTAGCATAGTGAGCTTCCCACTGCAACTTATGCTTCATATCCATGTGACGGTACATGCATGAAGTACTCAAACTATGGATTTTTGGCCTCTACTTAGCTTTTGGTGACAAATATTACAGATAACACGAGTTGGGTCATCCTTATCGATCTGAATAAATGCCCAGGCTATGCAAGGCTTAGAGCCCATGCGACCTGAAGAGCCACTACGACTTGTGGTCAGAGGCAGAGTTGTGGTTGAGGATGCAGTTGTTGACGTGCTTCCAGTACTCCGTCTCTGTCCAGGAAGGCGCAACCTAACCTCGTCGTCAATAGCATCTGTGACGCCCCGCTGCGCTTGGTATCACAGATCCTAGAAGAGTGTATTGATGGAATCCTCCACAAGAGGCCCCCAT
The DNA here is from genome assembly GCF_046119375.1 of Phyllobates terribilis. Lineage (NCBI taxonomy): Eukaryota > Metazoa > Chordata > Amphibia > Anura > Dendrobatidae > Phyllobates > Phyllobates terribilis. Next base: position 290,838,106 of record NW_027362768.1, on the reverse strand, counting down.
AAACATTCACACATCTCCACCTTCCACCTCAGACCAGCAGAGGGGGCCCATTAGGGATATAAGTAGGGAAGGTGGAGCTAGGCAGTTCAGTTCCTCTGAAGAGTTCCTGCAGTAGAGAAGCCTAAGAGAGGTCAGTCTGCAGTGGAGCTCCATCTAGTCTAGAGAACTCAGTTAATAGTTCAGCAGTGGAGCACAAGGCTCCTGCTAGCTAGATTCAGGGAGCCCAGATAGAGCTTAAGGTGTGTCGGCGCCATAAGATCGGTGAAGCGCGGCAAGCTGCCGTTAGTGTGTATAGCCTAGTGAGGGCCCAAGTAGGCCGAAGGCGAGTGGCAAGTTAGTACATAAGGGGCAGAGGAGCTTGACCAGCTCACCCCGAAGCATTTACCGGACACCGGATCCGAGCTTACCTGGATCTCTATGACCCAGTAAGGCATAACCGTAATCCCTGGAGAACTACAAGTCCCAGGATCGCTAAGGTGCTGATACGTAACAGAGCCAGGAGACGCTTAGGCCCCGCATACTGGGAGCGTGAACTCCAAGAGAAGGCCCTACCACAAGGTCAGCCAGCGCAGGACAGAGACAAAGTTAGGCCTAGCTCCAGGCAGGTCAGAAACTTACTACACAGAGGCAAGAAACAGGAGGCCCTACACCCGCTCATTGGGGAGGATCCTGATATGCACCCTTCACCCTACAGTGCTCCGGGATGTGCCTGAATTTCCTCCAGTAAAAGGTACTGAAGTGACTACCGTGTCCGTTCCCGTTCTTGCTCTGACCCAGCTGGGTCTCGCCTGTCCTGCATTCCCCCTGCATACGCTGCCCTGAGACCTAGCTCCACCTGTGGGGAGCTATACCATCGAGCTGCCTTATCACGGGCCTCAGCGGACTGCTGCAGCGCTGGTGCTTCTCACCAGATACCACAGGTGGCGTCACGAACTCTTATAAAATTAACAATTATCCCCCCTTTTAAAGAGTGACCCCAGGGTACGGGCCAGGGAGCCGACCACCGCGACATCCCCAAGGCCAGGCAAAGGCCCGGGTGACCTCATCGACTGGCTGACTGTGGGTTGACAGTAAGTGGGATCTCCAACCTTGTCATCATCACCCTGTGTGTTATCACACCCGTCGTCCTCAAATCCAACCTCTTCCTGCCCTGACCGAAAAGTCAAGTTGTCGCTCCAATCAGGTATTTGAGTCTCATCATCATCTTCATCATTGTCTCCACCAACAGGAGTTACAGTTTGGGAACGAGGGTCTACATTATGCTCAGAACCTTCTTCATCTGGTCCTGGATCCGACTTATAAAGATTCTGGGCATCAGTGCAGATCATTTCCTCATCTGGATTAACAGAAGCTCTGGAGCAGACCTCCGTTTCCCAGGCTATAGTATGAGTAAACAGCTCTGCAGACTCAACCATCTGTGTTACCCCATACTCAGACGGGCAGCTGGAGACTTGGGAACTGTGAGGAAGCAAGTGCGATTGGGGTGACACCTCTGAGGACTGGAGTATTTGTGATGTTGAAATTGAGGTGGAGGAGAGCCCACTTGAAGGAGCACTTGATATCCGCTGAAGCACCTGCTGTTTTTGTGCCTCATCTGGAATTTGTAGCGATGGGCGTGTCCGTAACAAAGGGATCTAATCACAGTGTCCACGAAAAGAAGTCGACATGTTAGTTTGGCTGGAAGATGGTCTTTCTTCTGCAGATGTTACCCCCCCCACCGGGGGCTCGACCCACCAGCGGACAGGCACCATTATTGGGAGAGGGGGGCTGGCCGTCAGGGTCCACCGCGGCTCTGGCACAAACCCGGCGACACGGAGGTGGCACAGGCAGGAACGGACTGGCCGTGTCGGCTTCTCACTTTTTGGATTTTAGAAGGGCATGACATGCCTATATCTGTGTCTCCCCCTCCTTTTACTCCTCCACCTCTTTTCTTTTCGCATGACTATATGTACTTGTCACTTTTCCATGTGTTAGTTATGTCTTCTGAGCAGTTTGTCAGCTTTTGGACACCTTTGAAGGTGTTTTCTATGTGTTTCTATGTGTTTTTGTTTGCCTGGCATTGGTTTTAACGGTGTTCGAAGGTGTTCGGCGAACACAAGGGTGTTCGACGAACCGAACCGAACTCGAACACTACGGGGGTGGCTCAACACTAGTGCCAAGTCCTGCTGGAGAATGAAATTTCCATCTCCAAAAAGCTTGTCGGCAGAGGGAAGCATGAAGTGCTCTAAAATTTCCTGGTAGACGGCTGCACTGACTTTGGTCTTGATAAAACACAGTGGGACCTACACCAGCAGATGACATGGCTCCCCAAACCATCACTGATTATGGAAACTTAACACTAAACCTCAAGCAGCTTGGATTGTGGCCTCTCCACTCTTCCTCCAGACTCTGGGACCTTGATTTCAAAATGAAATGAAAAATTTACTTTCATCTGAAAACAATACCTTGGACCACTGAGCATCAGTCCAGGTCTTTTTCTCCTTGCCCCAGGTAAGACGCTTCTGGCGTTGTCTGTTGGTCATGAGTGGCTTGACACAAGTAATGCGACACTTGTAGCCCATGTCGTGGATACGTCTGTGTGTGGTGGCTCTTGAAGCAATGACTCCAGCAGCAGTCCACTCCTTTTGAATCTTCCCCAAATTTTTGAATAGCCTTTTCTTAACAATCCTTTTAAGGCTGCTGTTATCCCGTTTTCTTGTGGACCTTTATCTACCACACTTTTTCCTTCCACTCAACTTTCCATTAATACAGCACTCTGTGAACAGCCAGCTTCTTTAGCAATGACCTTTTGTGGTTTACCCTCCTTGTGGAGTGTGTGAATGACTGACTTCTGGACATCTGTCAAGTCAGCAGTCTTCACCATGGTTGTGGAGCCTACTGAAACAGACTAAGGGACCTTTTTAAATGCTTAGGAAGCCTTTGCAGGTGATTTTTGTTAATTATTCTAATTTACTAAGTTAATGACTTTTGTGTTTTCTTTGGCTGTAAGCCATAATCATCAACATTCACAGAAATAAACACATGAAATAGATCACTCTGTTTGTATTGACTCTATATAATATATGAGTTTCACTTTTTGTATTGAAGAACTGAAACACATTAACTTTTTGATGATATTCTAATTTTGTGAGAAGTACTTGTATTTACTTACTTATTTTCTGTAGTTTATATGCTCATTTTTGTTTTTTTTCTTGTATTTTTTTATTTGCAGCATTGAGGCATTTAAAGGGTTGTCCGGTACTTTTTTAAGTTTCCAATGTATTCAGCATGTGGGCATAAGTATCTCTGTAAATACCTTGTGTTGCAGATAATGCCTGTGAGTGGCGCTATCACTGGCCACTCACAGGCATCACGTGACCCCCGGCTGCAGGCGGCGCTGACATCTGCTGACGTCACGACAAGTCCAGGCTGCAGCCGAGGGTCCCTCTTCCGCGTTCCACCAGTGGCTGCTGGGATGTGGGCAGGATTATTGCCCTGGGTTACACCCGGCATCCACCGCGCGCTCTCCCTCTCCCCATTCATTGGGAAAGCGTGCGGTGAATGCTGGGTGTGATGCAGGGAATAACCCCGCCCACGACCCAGTAGCCACTGCGGGGACCCCAGCGCTGAGTCACGCCTCACTTGTTGTGACCTGAGCATGGGGTCATGTGATGCCTGTGAGCGACCACCGATAGCGCTGCTCACAGGCATTATCAGCAACGTAGCGTAACATAGGGAGTCACAGTATAGCATTGGTTTTTTACACATTTACATTCTAAAATAGAAAACTGTAAATGGTTTTGTAAATGATTAATAGCTGCTGCTGTAAAAAACGTATTGTACACGGATGATAAGTGAAAAAAAAATTGCCCTACTTTTATTGATGAAACTCTGACCAATTTTTTATATGTTTGTGTGAATCTACCCTCATGGGCGTACAGTCATGGATGAAATTGTTGGTACCCTCAACTTAATATTTGGTTGCACACCCTTTGGAATAAATAACTGAAATCAATCGCTTCCTATAACCATCAACAATCTTCTTACACCTCTCAACTGGAATTTTGGACCACTCTTCTTTTGCAAACTGCTCCAGGGTTCATATTTGAAGAGTGCCTTCTTCCAGCAGAAGGGGCGGACACTGACAGCTTGGGGTCCCTGTGCAAGAAATATGTCTGGTCCCCCCCTTTTATGGAGACAAAACTACAGATATATATATACAGATATACTCCCTGCAGCGAGTCATTCTCTGCTCCTCAGCATGTGCAGTCAGATGGATTACAGCATGGGACACTTATTTCATCTTCGGACATGTGAGTATAAGGATTTTTTTTACTTTATTCTTATTTTTACAGTTGGAGACAGCGGGAGCAGAATACTACTCTCAACATTGTCCTCTGCTGGTGCTGATCGCAGCGCAAGCATGGGACAATAATGAGGGCAGCATTCAGCACCCGGTGCTTGGGAGCAGTGCTAACTGAACTGCTGATTCCCAGGAGCCGGTACATGTCACACGGATGACACACGGATGTCATCTGTGTGTCATCAGTGTGAGACGTTTTGTGGTCTGTGCAGCGGGTAAAAAATGGACATGTCAGCGTGTTTTGCCCACCGACACACGGTCTGTGGAAACACACTGACGTGCTCAGACCCTATTATTTGAGGGAGTCTGCATATGTCAGTGTCTCCAGTACATGTGAAAACTATCACCACACATACTGGAGACACTGACGTGTGAAAGAGCTTTAAGGGAAGACGAGTGCCTCATCCGCGGCTACCGCCCCATGCCAGCTATGGCAAAGCGACTTGCTAAGCTCTCCGGAGGCAGACACAGGACACACGGTTCGGGTAAAACTTCCTGCAGGTTTATTATGCAGCAACAGAGTTTATCAGCAAGCAAAGCTCAGCCTGCTACAAGTAGCACAGAAAAAGTCTTCAGCAACACCAGTCCTTCGGTGTTGCTCTGTGGCTTCAGCCCAACACAGCCTGGAGACTTCCCTCTCCAGGCTACACACTACACAGAGCAAACTACTGACTATTTAACCCTGCTCAGCCACACCCTGAAGGGAGGTAGGGGAATGGCCTCCCACCCTCTTTGCCATTCCCATAAAACTACACCCTTTAAGTTAACCCCCAGCATATAACATGCTGGCAGAAATTTAGTAGATTTCAGTTCACACAGGAGAGCAACTTGAGTGACACATACCTCCCCTCCTATATCACACCAGTGACTCTGTCACAAGCGTTACAAAAGGAACATCAAGATCTCTGGACATGATGGACTTGTAACCTTGAGATTGCTGATATTTTTCAACAATTTTGGTTCTCAAGTCCTCAGACAGTTCTCTCCTCCTTTCTCTGTTCTCCATGCTTAGTGTGGTACACACAGACACACAATGCAAAGATTAAGTCTACCTCTCCCCTTTTTATCTGGTTTCAGGTGTGATTTTCATATTGCCCACACCTGTTACTTGCAAAAGGTGAGTTTGAATGAGCATCACATGCTTGAAACTAAGTTGTTTACCCACATTTTTGGAAAGGTGTCTGGCCCATTTTTGGGGTTTTGTGTGAAATCATGTCCAATTTGTCTTTTTTTCTCAATCTTTTTTTGTGTTGTTCCAGGAGATTGAAGAGGGTCTTTGTTTCCCTGCTCCTACTCATCTGTCTGTCAAGTTGCATAAGAGACAAGTGGACTTTAGATTCGAAACAAGAAATCCATTAGACAATGGCAGAAGGAATGCATGCTGGGAAGTAAGCGAAAAGAAATTCCAACACCTATAGTGCTGGCAGAGCTCTTTGGAAGAGGATCCTCCACACACACACACACACACACATACACATACACATACACACACACACACACATACACACACACACACACACACTCAAAAAAGATAATAAGTTACAGAGGTAAGATCAGAAAAGCTCCTGTATACATAAGCTGGTATATGCGCTAGAAGTAGTTTTAACTTGTGAGGGAGGCTGGGGGGATAAAGGCAACAAGACTATGCTTTTTACAAGTTTTTGTACGAGAGTTCAGGAACACTGTAAATTAAATAGAAATAAACACAAAGCAATATGGTGACTCACTCTAGAGAAGGACATTACATTACAATGTCAGTGAATAGACCTTATGTATATACTAAAATTTCAAGGACGTTACATACTAATCTTAGCTCAGATCACCTTTTTTTCAAGCTTTCTCTACTGCTTGTCTATACAGACTGAGTAGCGTGCAAGAACAGAACAAACTGTTCTAAAGGTACATTATTGCACTGCTCCCATAAACAAAACAGTTGCAGATGCAGGTGCTGACCTTAGCATAATGTGCTCATTGGTAATAAGCTAGGACAGGACTACACACAGAAAGGCTAGTGTCATCATGGATGGAGTGGAGTATGTTAGCCATAACTTAAAGGGGGTTTTCCCACGAGCAAAAGTTGATCTTAATCAATAAATCTTGGTATAATAATAAGTTCCACAATTGGATGTGTTTAAATAAAATGTTCCTGTGCTGAGATAATCTTATAAATGTCCCCCTGTGTAATGGCTGTGTCTGACCATGTGAACATGGTCTGATCATACCACAGCTCCTGGGCAGGGGAGGAAGCAAAAGAGAGAATACTGACACGACAGCTTGGAATCCCAGCTGATTCTTTCTTTGTAGTAAAACATTTGTTACACACACACCACTACACGCACGCACACACAAAAAGAAGACAACTTTTGTTTGTGGGAAAACCCCTTTGACCTCTTGCTGACGTGGGGCGTACTAATACGCATCTGCGTCCTGGACCTATTGGGCCAGATACATATTAATTAGAGGCTGTGCGGGCACGATCGCCCCCGGGTGTCAGCTGATTGTCACATCTGACATCTGGTACTATGTACAAGGAGCGGTGTCGCACCTCTCCCAACACATTAACCCCCGAAATGCTGCGATCGAAGTCAAACAAAAAATGGAATAAAACGCGATCAAAAAGACGAATGTAAAAAAAAATGGTACCGCTGAAAACGTCATCTTGTCTCGCAAAAAACAAGCTGCCATACAGCTCCATCAGCAGAAAAATAAAAAAGTTATAGCTCTCAGAAAAAAGCGAAACAAAAAAATTATCTTTTCTATAAAATAGTTTTTATTGTGTAAAAGCGCTAAAATATAAAAAAAGATGTAAATGTGGTACCGCTGTAAACATTCTGACCCGAAGAATAAAGCTACCTTATCAATTTTACCACACGCGGAACAGCATAAAAAAGAAAAAAAAAATCTATTCCTGAATTGTTGGCTTTTGTTTATTCTGCCTCCCAAAAATCGGAATAGAAAGCAATCAAAAAATGTCACGTGCCCGAAAATGTTACCAATAAAAACGTCAACTTGTCCCGCAAAAAACAAGCTGTCACATGACTGTCGGCTGAAATATGGAAAAATTATAGCTCTCAAAATATGGCAATGCAAAAACTAGTCTTTGCAAAAAAAAGCGTTTTTTTTAGTGTGTGACAGCTGTCAATCATAAAAACCCCATATGAATCTGGTATCGCTGCAATCGCACCGACCCGAAGAATATAGTTGTCTAATCACTTATACCGCACGAGGAATAGCATAAAAAATAAACTCTAGGGTTGGGATGTGCTAGGGTTAGGGATGTGCTAGGGTTAGGGTTGTGCTAGGGTTGAGGTTGGGATTTTTTCAAAAGTAAAGAAAAAAAATGACGATATGGCGAACAGTGGTGAGATCAAGTGCTCGCTACTTGAGTTTGCATCAGGTGCTCGGGTATGCTCAAGTGACATGCTTGAGTCGCCACCCCATATGTTTCGCGGCTGTTATACAACCAAAAAAACCTCGCAGGGATTGCCTGCCATACACGAGCGATCCCTGCATGTTTTTTTGGGGTTATCTAATAACCATGAAACATGCAGGGCGGGGACTTGAGCATGTCACTCGAGCATCTGTGATACATGGTGTATACCCGAGTGCTCGATGCAAACTCAAGTAGCGAGTACTTGCGCTCAAGACTAATGACAACTTATTCAATATGATGACCTAATGTTATCAAATTCTGTGTCGTACCTCTGGGTTCAAAATGTTCACGATACCCCTTGATAAAATCCTTGAGGGGTGTAGTTTCCAAAATGGAGTCACTTGTGGGGGGTTTCCACTGTTTAGGCGCATCAGGGGCTCTCCAAACGCGACATGGCATTCGCTCTCGATTCCAGCCAATTTTGCGTTCAAAAAGTCACACAGTGTTCCTTCCCTTCTGAACCCTGCCATGCGCCCAAACAGTGGTTTTCTCCCACATATGGGGTATCTGCTTACTCAGGAGAAATTGCACAAAAAATGGTATGGCGCAATTTCTCCAGTTACCCTTATGAAAATGCAAAATTGGGGCTGAAAAACATTTTTGTGGGAAAAATGTGAAAATTGTATTTTTACGGCTCAATGTTATAAACTTCTGTGAAACACCTGGGGGTTCAAGGTGTTCACCAAACATATACACACGTGGTCAAAATTGTTGGTACCCCTCATTTAATGAGAGAAAAACCCACAATGGTTGCAGAAATAACTTGAATCTGACAAAAGTAATAATAAATTAAAAAACTATGAAAATAAACAAATGAAAGTCAGTCATTGCTTTTCATCCCTGCTTCCACAGAATTTAAAAAAAAATTTAACTCATGAAATAGGCCTGGACAGAAATGATGGTACCCCTGAAAATAATGTGAAAAAAGGGACATGTTTAATCAAGTTGTGTCAACTAATTAGCATCACCGGTGTCTACAATCTTGTAATCAGTCAGTGGGCCTGTATATAGGGCTACAGATACTCACTGTGCTGTTTGGTGACATGGTGTGTACCACACTCAACATGGACCAGAGGAAGCAAAGGAAAGAGTTGTCTCAGGATATTAGAAAGAAAATTATAGACAAGCCTGTTAAAGGTAAAGGTTATAAGACCATCTCCAAGCAGCTTGATGTTCCTGTGACTACAGTTGCACATATTATTCAGAAATTTAAGTCCATGGGACTGTAGCCAACCTCCCTGGACGTGGCCACAGGAGGAAAATTGATGACAAATCAAAGACACGGATAATATGAATGGTAACAAAAGAAGGATAACTTCTAAAGAGATTAAAGGTGAACTTCAAGTTCAAGGAACATCAGTGTCAGATCGACCCATCCGTCGTTGTTTGATCCAAAGTGGACTGCATGGGAGACAACCAAGGAGTACACCATTGTTAAAAAAAATCATAAAAAGCCAGACTGAAATTTGCCAAACTACATGTTGACAAGCCAAAAAGCTTCAGAGCTCAGCTTCTCCTATGGACAGATGAGACAAAAATGGAAGTTTTTGGCAAGGCACATCAGTTCTACATTCACAAACAGAAAAATGAAGCATATCAAGAAAAGAACACTGTCCCTACTGTGAAACATGGAGGAGGCTCTGTTATGTTCTGGGGCTGCTTTGCTGCATCTGGCACAGGGTGTCTTGAATCTGTACAGGGTACAATGAAATCTCAAGACTATCAAGGGATTCTAGAGAGAAATATGCTGCCCAGTGTCAGAAAGCTTGGTCTCAGTTGCAGGTCATGGGTCTTGCAACAGGATAATGACCCAAAACACACAGCTAAAAACACCCAAGAATGGCTAAGAGGAAAACACTGATCTATTCTGAAGTGGCCTTCTATGAGCCCTGACCTAAATCCTATTGAGCATCTTTGGAAAGAGCTGAAACATGCTGTCTGGAAAAGGCAACCTTCAAATACGAGACAACTGGAGCAGTTTGCTTATGAGGAGTGGGCCAAAATACCTGTTGAGAGGTGCAGAAGTCTCATTGACAGTTACAGGAATCATTTGATTGCAGTGATTGCCTCAAAAGGTTGTTCAACAAAATATTAAGTGAAGAGTACCATCATTTCTGTTGAGTTTAAGTTTTTAAAAAATTCTGTGGAAGCAGGGTTGAAAAGCAATGTCTGACTTTCATTTGATCATTTTCATAGATTTTTAATTTATTATTACTCTTGTCAGATTCAAGTTATTTCTGTGACCATTGTGGGTTATTCTTTCGTTAAACGAGGGGTATCAACAATTTTGACCATGTGTGTAGGTAAGTTCCCTAAGGGTTCTAGTTTCCAAAATGGTGTCACTTGTGGTTTTTTTTAACTGTTTAGGCACATCAGGGGCTCCCCAAGCGCGACATGGCATCCGCTAATAATTCCAGCAAATTTTACATTAAAAAAGTCACACAGTGCTCCTTCCCTTCCAAACACTGCGGTGCGCCCAAGCAGTGTTTTTTTTCCCCACATATGGGGTATCTGTGTGCTCAGGAGAAATTGTATAACACATTCTGGGGTCCATTTTTTCCTGTTACAGTTGCGAAAATAAAAAAATTTGGGTCTAAAGTAACATTTTTGTGAAAAAAATAAATGTTCATTTTTTTCTTCCACATTCCAAAAATTCCTGTGAAGCATCTGAAGGGTTAATAAACTTCTTGCATGTGGTTTTGAGCACCTTGAGGGGTGCAGTTTTTAGAATGGTGTCACTTTTGAGTATTTTCTGTCATAAAGGCCCGTCAAAGTGACTTCAAATGTGATGTGGTCCCTAAAAAAAATGGTTTTAGAAATTTTGTTGGAAAAATGAGAAATCGCTGGTCAAGTTTTAACCCTTATAACTTCCTAACAAAAAAAAAATTGGCTCCAATATTGTGCTGATGTAAAGTAGACATGTGGGAAATGTTATTTATTAACTATTTTGTGTGACATATCTCTCTGATTTAAGGGCAGGAAAATTCAAAGTTTGAAAATTGCAAAATTTTCAAACTTTTTGACAAATTTCAGATTTTTTCACAAACAAATGTAAGTCATATTGAAGAATTTTTACCACTATCATGAAGTACAGTATGTCACGAAAAAACAGTCTCTGAATCAGGGGGATCCGTTGAAGCGTTCCAGAGTTATTACCGCATAAAGTGACAGTGGTCAGAATTGTAAAAATTGGCCTGGTCATTAACGTGCAAACCACCTTGGAGGGTAAAAGGGTTAATATTCATGCCCAGAAGTTGGACTATGGTTATTTTCTGAGGGATCATTAAGGTAATAATTTGGCTTAGTGATACAAAGGATAAAGATATGACAGTGACGGAGTAACTTGCCAAAATTAATTTGGAGTGTTATTTTCCTGATGTGCATGTATGTATGTGGTGAGTGTGTATATGTATGCATGCATAAATGTACAGAATGTGTATGTAGCACCCCGAGGGTTCGGTTGCTACAGAGGTATTGCATCTCACCCAGATGTGCGATATCTCACTTCCAGGTAAGGATGGAGTGTGGCTCAGGACCCTAACACCCACATGCACTACACCACATTTCCGGGGGACAGCTCGACGGTGCTCCCATTAGTTATGCAGGCACGAGTGAGCATGTCCCTGGCTGGAGTGGGGGGAGGGAACACCTAGAGAAGGGAACCCGGTAGTGTGTGCGTGGGGGAAGTAGATCCTGGGTGCACTCTGTACAGGAGTATAAAGGGAGGCACCATCTTGGAAAGGGAGTGAGTTGAGAGAGGAGAAGTCAGGGAGCAGAGCTGCTTTATGGGCTCTGCTCCACAGGCAGGCCCTGTCAGGAGGCCTGAGCCTGGAGGAGGGAAGAAGGAGGAAGAGGAGCAGACTGGGCTCCAGGAAGGACAGAGGGGACCCCAGGGGTGTGGACTGGCTGGTAGCCACCACACGCCCGCCGCTACCTGAGTAGGGGGGTCAGGTCAAGAAGATGGGAACCGGATCCCAAATTAGTGGAGGAGAGAAACTACCCTCAACTAAGAACCGGAGGCTGCGACATTACATGTGGAGCAGCCCCTCGCCACACCCGCTAGAAAGGCACCACATAGGACCTGGGAAACGCAGGCCAACGTTTGCCCACCAAGAAGATCCGAGGCAGCTGGACATAAGCGTGGTCACTAGTGGGGTTGAAGACCAGAAACAGGGGACATAAAGGGGGTCCTGCAAAGCACTCCAGAAAGACCTGGGAGTTAACCGAGCCCCTCACCTGGTGAGCACAGCGCGACGCAGGCGGCCACCTCTGCAGCGGAGGCCTGGAGCAGTAACCAAGTAACCGTGAGTAAAGACCCTGAACTGCACCACCAAGACTCCGAGTTGTCTTTGTTGCGCTCGTGTACCACCATCACCCCCATCATCTATCCCTGCTGCCCTGAGGCCATACCCCTCCCGTTGGGGGTTATACCACCACGCTGCACATCCTTATACAGCTGGCCTCAGTGGACTGTTCTGCAGCGGCGGCTTCAAAGCCGCACTCAACGGGTGGCGTAGTCGATCAAGTTAACATCTACTGCCATAGACTGCCACTTAGTTTGACACCCTGGGCACGGACCGGGTCACCGCCACAAGGACTACTACCCCTATTCAGATCCGGCTCCGGGTATCCCCTGAATATGGCCCAGGGGGCGCGTCAACTTTTGGCGTAGTCGGCAGGATTCCGTCCCCGCAACCACCGGGTACTGCGTGCCTGAAAAAGAGACTTTTAAAACTTACCATCCGTGAAGTTTTCCCGCCATCCGGCGCCATCTTCAGCCTTCTTCCCGCCATCCGTGAAGGTTCCCGCCATCCGGCGCCATCTTCAGCCTTCTTCCCGCCATCTGTGGAGTTTTCCCGCCATTGGGCGCCATCTTGAGGACGCCGCGAGGGAAGAAGAGGGGCGTGGACTCCGAAAGCGTGCGAGAACTGAAGTCCCGCCTCACGTCCGGACGTTGCGTAAGGTCCTGGAAGGAGCCCAGCAGACGCCGACGTCACAGGAGCGCGACGGAAGGTCCTCGACCCTGATGATCAACTGCGGAGCCGCGGCCTACGGAAGAGGATCATCGCCAGGTAGGCCACGGTCCACCAGGGGGGAGGAGGACACCAGGAACGGACAGCAAGATGGCGGACCGGCAGCAGACTAAGCTGCCCAGCATCGGCAGCGCCCCAGCCATCGCGGGCCCCGACCAGCACCAGGAGAAGACGCGTGACGCAGGAGCGGTCGCGGGAGCAGGTAAGAGGAGTCTCCCTGTCCCGGACGCTGCCAGCGTCAGCCTGCTCCCGGGCCACCCGGTGGAGCCGCCGATCCCGGGCGCTGCAGACGCAGACCTGCTCCAGACCTGGGCACTGCCACCACCAGCCCGCGCCCAGGCCCAAAGTCGCACCCCCTGACCCCGGGCGTCATTAATAGTACCACTCAGACCCCGAGTACCAAGAGGGCCCGGACGGGTCTGAACCTGAGAAAGAAAAAGGAGCGTGTGGAGCACACCGTTAATCGTAAACGGTAAAAGAGGAGATGTGAATAGTTACCCGACCGGGTATAAGGACTGTTGTGGGACTGTTTCCACTAAGAGTGTAGTCCCCGTTGGGACAGAAAGAGAACTGTTTCCCTTATCCCCTATCTGGCTGGGGACTGAGAACAGCCACCCCTACCTGGCCGAGGACTGAGAGCGGCCATATCCTGTAAATAATTATGTGTTTCTAGTAATGTATAGGAGTCCTTGGTGGATTTACCGGGAATCCTGTGTACATAGTTGGAGCGTAACCCAGGACGGACTAAAGACTGTTAAGGACTCGGGGCAGGACAGACCCCTACCTGGTTACGTCCCCCTGTTTTAGGAAAATGGACACCTGGTTGCAGAATAAACTGTGACCTGTTATAAAGAGACTTCTTCGTGGATCTGCTGCTAGAAATGTTTTATATGAAAAATTTATATGCTAGAATGTGTTACTATGAAAAAGAGTTCCAGAACAGTACATATGCACTTATACCATTTAAGAGAGAGCCGTTCCCATAAAGGGAAACTGAATGTTGATACCTGTTGTACTTGTTGTTTATGAAAAATTTGCATGTTCTAATGTATACCCTGTCTTTTGCTCAGTTCCAGCCCGCGGACGTGCTGGGTTTTGCCAGGGGGGAATGTAGCACCCCGAGGGTTCGGTTGCTACAGAGGTATTGCATCTCACCCAGATGTGCGATATCTCACTTCCAGGTAAGGATGGAGTGTGGCTCAGGACCCTAACACCCACATGCACTACACCACATTTCCGGGGGACAGCTCGACGGTGCTCCCATTAGTTATGCAGGCACGAGTGAGCATGTCCCTGGCTGGAGTGGGGGGAGGGAACACCTAGAGAAGGGAACCCGGTAGTGGGTGCGTGGGGGAAGTAGATCCTGGGTGCACTCTGTACAGGAGTATAAAGGGAGGCACCATCTTGGAAAGGGAGTGAGTTGAGAGAGGAGAAGTCAGGGAGCAGAGCTGCTTTATGGGCTCTGCTCCACAGGCAGGCCCTGTCAGGAGGCCTGAGCCTGGAGGAGGGAAGAAGGAGGAAGAGGAGCAGACTGGGCTCCAGGAAGGACAGAGGGGACCCCAGGGGTGTGGACTGGCTGGTAGCCACCACACGCCCGCCGCTACCTGAGTAGGGGGGTCAGGTCAAGAAGATGGGAACCGGATCCCAATTTAGTGGAGGAGAGAAACTACCCTCAACTAAGAACCGGAGGCTGCGACATTACATGTGGAGCAGCCCCTCGCCACACCCGCTAGAAAGGCACCACATAGGACCTGGGAAACGCAGGCCAACGTTTGCCCACCAAGAAGGTCCGAGGCAGCTGGACATAAGCGTGGTCACTAGTGGGGTTGAAGACCAGAAACAGGGGACATAAAGGGGGTCCTGCAAAGCACTCCAGAAAGACCTGGGAGTTAACCGAGCCCCTCACCTGGTGAGCACAGCGCGACGCAGGCGGCCACCTCTGCAGCGGAGGCCTGGAGCAGTAACCAAGTAACCGTGAGTAAAGACCCTGAACTGCACCACCAAGACTCCGAGTTGTCTTTGTTGCGCTCGTGTACCACCATCACCCCCATCATCTATCCCTGCTGCCCTGAGGCCATACCCCTCCCGTTGGGGGTTATACCACCACGCTGCACATCCTTATACACCTGGCCTCAGTGGACTGTTCTGCAGCGGCGGCTTCAAAGCCGCACTCAACGGGTGGCGTAGTCGATCAAGTTAACATCTACTGCCATAGACTGCCACTTAGTTTGACACCCTGGGCACGGACCGGGTCACCGCCACAAGGACTACTACCCCTATCCAGATCCGGCTCCGGGTATCCCCTGAATATGGCCCAGGGGGCGCGTCATGTATATACAGTTATATGAAAAAGTTTGGGCACCCCTATTAATCTTAAGCTTAATGTTTTATAAAAATTGGTGTTTTTGCAACAGCTATTTCAGTTTGATATATGTAATAACTGTTGGACACAGTAATGTTTCTGCCTTGAAATGAGGTTTATTGTACTAACAGAAAATGTGCAATCCACATTCAAACAAAATTTGACAGGTGCATAAGTATGGGCACCCTTATCATTTTCTTGTTTTAAATACTCCTAGCTCCTTTTTACTGACTTACTAAATCACTTTTTTTGGTTTTGTAACCTCATTGAGCTTTGAACTTCATAGCCAGGTGTATGCAATCATGAGAAAAGCTACTTAAAGTGGCCACTGGCAAGTTGTTCTCCTGTTTGAATCTCCTCTGAAGAGTGGCATCATGGGCTCCTCAAAACAACTGTCAAATGATCTGAAAACAAAGATTATTCAACATAGTTGTGCAGGGGAAGGATACAAAAAGCTGTCTCAGCGATATAACCTGTCAGTTTCCACTGTGAGGAACATAGTAAGGAAATGGAAGAACACAGGGACAGTTCTTGTTAAGGCCAGAAGTGGCAGGCCAAGAAAAACATCAGAAAGGCAGAGAAGAAGAATGGTGAGATCAGTCAAGGACAATCCTCAGACCACCTCCAGAGAGCTGCAGCATCAACTTGCTGCAGATGGTGTCACTGTGCATCGGTCAACTATACAACGCACTTTGCACAAGGAGAAGCTGTATGGGAGAGTGATGCGAAAGAAGCCGTTTCTGCAAGCACGCCACAAACAGAGTCGGCTGAGGTATGCAAAAGCACATTTGGAGAAGCCAATTTCTTTTTGGACGAAGGTCCTGTGGACTGATGAAACCAAGATTGAGTTGTTTGGTCATACAAAAAGGCGTTATGCATGGCGGCAAAAAAACACAGCATTCCAAGAAAAACACTTGCTACCCACAGTAAAATTTGGTGGAGGTTCCATCATGCTTTGGGGCTGTGTGGCCAATGCGGCACCGGGAATCTTGTTAAAGTTGAGGGATGAATGGATTCCACTCAGTATCAGCAGGTTCTTGACAATAATGTTCAAGAATCAGTGATAAAGTTGAAGTTACGCAGGGGATGGATCTTTCAGCAAGACAATGATCCAAAACACCGCTCCAAATCTACTCAGGCATTCATGCAGAGGAACAATTACAATGTTCTGGAATGGCCATCCCAGTCCCCAGACCTGAATATCATTGAACATCTGTGGGATCATTTGAAGAGGGCTGTCCACGCTCGGCGACCATCAAACTTAACTGAGCTGGAATTGTTTTGTAAAGAGGAATGGTCAAAAATAACTTCATCCAGGATCCAGGAACTCATTAAAAGCTACAGGAAGCGACTAGAGGCTGTTATTTTTGCAAAAGGAGGATCTACTAAATATTAATGTCACTTTTCTGGTGAGGTGCCCATACTTATGCACCTGTCAAATTTTGTTTAAATGCAGATTGCACATTTTCTGTTAGTACAATAAACCTCATTTCAAGGCAGAAACATTACTGTGTCCAACAGTTATTACATATATCAAACTGAAATAGCTGTTGCAAAAACACGAATTTTTATAAAACAATAAGCTTAAGATCAATAGGGGTGCCCAAACTTTTTCATATAACTGTATGTAGATCTTTTAGAACAGTGCCACCACTGTACACAGGATGTGTCTGGAGTTGCTTCTAATCCTTTTTACTTCAATTTAGCTAAGCTGTAATGCCAGAGACAACCTGTGCACAAGTGTGGTGCTGTTCTGAAGGTAAGAAGGCTTTTTTTTTTTTTTTAAATCCTGGACAATCCCTAAGCTGTCTACATGGACATGCAGGTCATAGAAAGCTGAATAAAATTATACTTTGATATCTGTGATCTGATGTCATATTACAGAGAAATCCATGTTTTCCTTATGAAAAGGAGGCGTTTCCAGTGTGAAACATGTGATAACAGACAGTCTGCTCTCCTGTCTAACAATGGTAATGACGCGCCCCCTGGGCCGTGTGGTACTCGGTGCCGGGCCGGTCGTTGCTAGGGGTGATGTCCATGACCCAGGGCGGTCAATCAAAAGGGGATATTTACAGGGAATTTATAGTTCTTATATATAGTTCGTGACGCCACCTGTGGTATGCGGCTATATGGAGCCGCTGCTGCGGAGCAGGTCCTCTGGAGCTGGTGTAAATGCAGCAGAGTTGGTTTAGCTCTCCACAGATAGAGCTTAGCTCCAGGGCTGTTCTGAGTTGTTATGGATGTTGCGGTGTAGTGCAAGGGGTGATGGCGCAGCAATAACTTCACAGAGACGGCGTGGTGCAGTCTTCAGAGTTTACTCACAGTTGTTAAGTTTCTCAGGTTGCACTGTCCATCTTACTGCCTCCCACGTCGCACTGCGTTCACCAGGCAGGGGTTCAGCAAACTCCCAGGTGTTTCAAGAGTGCCTGACAGGACCCCGTTCTATATGACCTTCTCAGCCGTCTTTCTGCGCTGGCCTTCACCCTTCTTGCCCTGCACCTCGCCAAACAATGTCCCAAGCCGGTATCCTCGGATCTTTCTGGGCAACCTGGAGTTCCCTGGATCCTATGTGGTTACCTTTTTGGCGACTTGAGTGCGGATGTGGCAACTGCACCCTGAAAGTACAGAAGCCTCCGGTTTCCAGTTGAACTTTGTAATTCTCATTGATTAGGGGCCGGTCCCCTCTGCGGCTTGATCCCTCCACCGCCTGGCAGCTTCGGGCGTACGGGTGGCCTCCAGCACTGCCCGTACCCGTGGGATCTCTTCTTCGTTCCAGGAGCCTCTTTCCTGCTCCTCTCTCCTTCTCAGTCTGGGCCTCTCTCTCAGGCCCTCCTCCTGAGCAGAGCTCCTACAGAGCTCCTGCTCCCCTCAAACTCCACTGACTAACTGGCTTGTCTTTCCAAGATGGTTCCCTCTTTTATCTCCCTTATAACAAGTGTTCCTCTGATCTACGTCCTCCACCCACACCCACTACATGGTCCCCCCCCACTCCAACCAGGGTCAGGGCTCAGCAGGAAGTGCGACACATCTTGCCCCTCCAGCTGGTCTGGAGTAGTGTACTGTTGGATGCAGGTGTTAGGGTCCCGGACAGCACTCTATCCTTACCTGAGAGTGAGATACCACACCTCTGGGTGAGGTGCAATACCTCTGTGGTGACTGAACCCGCAGGGGCATCACAGTAATGCACCCTTTAGTGTAAAAGAAGCTCTGGAGGCAGATTCTCAGGGAGATCTATGTCCGGCCCATAGATCTTAACAGCTCATTACATATTAAGAACAAAGTAGATTTTTGGGGAATAAGATTTTGGATCGCAGATATCAAGGTATCATTTTATTCAGCTTCCCATGACCTACATGTCCATACAGATGGGTTAGGGGGGGTTGATACTATTGACAGATTCCCTTTAAAGTTATATTACAGAGAACATATAGATGTTCCGTGCAGTCCTATGTAACACGACAGATAACAGTGCTATCTCTCTGAGTACAGATAATGTAGATGTTCCCTGCAGTCCTATGTAACACCACAGATAACAGTCATAACACTCTGAGTACAGATAATGTAGTAGATGTCACCTGCAGTTTTATGTAACATCATGCCTCCCAACTTTTACAGAAGATTAAGGCCTCGTGCACACATTGAGTATTTGGTGAGTTTTTTACCTCCATATTTGTAAGCCAAAACCAGGAGTGGGTGATAAATACAGAAGTGGTGACATGTTTCTATTATACTTTTCCTCTGATTGTTCCACTCCTTGTTTTGACTTACAAATACTGATGTAAAATACTGACCAAATACTGAACATGTGAATCTGGACTTACAGGAGAAGCAATTTTTACCACGCCCCTAGCCACACCCATTTCTTTCTACCCTGGTGGGAGGAGATGTCAGAGGGGCGCTGGCAGTGAGGGACATTAAGAAGACGTCCAAAACTGCAGGGTGTAGACACAAATCTGGGACTGTCCGCTGTATCTGCAAGGAGTTTGTATGTTCTCCCCATGTTTGTGTGGGTTTCCGCCGGGTTCTCCGGTTTCCTCCCACACTCCAAAGACATACTGATAGGGAATCTAGATTATGAGCCCCAATGGGGACAATGGTGATAATGTCTGTAAATTGTCTGAATTATAAAGCGCTGCGGAATATGCTAGCGCTATATAAATAAAAATATTATTATTATTATCTGTGACAGTTGGGACTAGAGATGAGTGGATGGAATCACAGGACTCCAGTCCAGCGCCCAAGCCAGTGGCACCAGGCTGCTGGATGGGAGGCCGCAAATCTCTTACCATAAATACAGCTGGAATTCTGTGCAAAAAAAGCCGAAAAATGCAGCATTTACGCTAAATGTGAACATGGCCTAAATGTCCCAGCAAAGTGGATTTGATTCCATGAAAACTCAACCTTCTGTGTGTCTAAGGCTACGTTCCCACAATGAGATTATAGTGAGTTTTTTATGCTGCGTATTTTCAATAACATGCAAGTAACCTTAATAGGTGCAGAAATGGTGGCGAAAATTTGCAACATCAAAAACTCACCAAAAGCTCATTGCGGGAACGTAGCCTAAAGACTTTGTTGTATTGTGCAGTTTTAATGCATTTTTCTCTACTTTGTGAAGTCTGAAAACAATGCATGTAAAAAAATGCCATTGCATTTCTAAGTGCAGAATCAAAGCTTTACTGTACTTTTAAAACAGCATTAAAAAAGCTGCATCGCATCTGCACCAAAAAACGCATTAAATAAGAGGGAAAACGCATCACATACATACATTGTGTGGTGAGGACACCTGCAGAAAGAAAGCAGTACAAAAAACAGCATTTACGCTACATGTGAAAACGACCTCACTGTTACATTTTTATTACTTTTTTGGGGGCTTTAATGGAGAAAAAAATATTTTTTCCTTTTTTATGCTCTTTACCAATCACTATAAATAATCTCTGTGTTGTGCAGGTTGTTGCGATTACAGGGAGATCAAATATGTCCATGTTATTTGCTGATTTGTATTGTTTTATTATTTTTAAAAAACAAAGCGCAGTAAAAATGAAATTTTTGTAATTGTTTTTCATTATCTTTTAGTAATCTTATAGGTATTAAAAAATCTGACTTTTATTTTCCCTCTATAATACAGGGACAGAATACAGGGACAAAGAAATACACTGCTACATACAATGTATCTCTATGTATCAGTATAACTTGCCTGCAGGGTTCAGAATCTGCACTGCAGCTTCAAGTATTCTCCTAAACTGATCACTGCAGGTAGTAGCTTAAAGATTTAGCTACTGCTTCCAATTATACAGGTTGTGGGCTCGATTCTGTGGAAGACCAGATTTCAGGTCATAAAGAGAAAGTGATATTTTTGTATTATTTTCATTATTTTTTTGGAATCTTATAAAAAGAAAAACATCTGACTTTCACGTTCCCTCTAAAATACAGGTACATAGAAATACACTGCTATGTGCAGATGTATCCTTATGTACCACTGCAATCTGCTTTTGGATTCTCAGCTGGAAATGCAGCTTCAAATATAAAAAATTCTCCAAAGCTCATCAGTGCAGGCTGTGGCTTATAGCTGTAGTTGTTGTCTATAATGATGGTGATTGTGGATTCGATTCCCAAGGAGATCAGATCATAACAAAAGAGCATTATTTAATTGATTGTGTGTACATAGAGATCCAATCCCTGAGAAGGAGGAGCTATGGAGTGGAACTTGGGACAGCAGGACTGACCTCTCAAATTGGGATGGATGGGAGCTATGTGTGATAACACAGTGACAACTTTTTCAATAGATTTAATTTAGTAGATATTATCTGCTAAACTGGTTGTCGTTTTAATAATTAGTTCAGGGCAGTTGATGAGTACCAACCGAATCCCATCCCTGGACTAGACATATTAAAATGTGTGAATGATTCAATGAGGCATACATAATTAGATGCATCAATGTTAGTAACAATTATTTCCAAAGATAATAGGTGTATATTCATGTAGACATTTTTAAAATAACTAGATTTCACATATTGGTACATGCGGGTTCATAATTCTGGTGCATATATACGCCGTCTAGTGTATGTTTACACCATCTTTTAGTTGACTTACTTAGTGCCAGAAATCTCAAAATGTTGGCACCTTTTTTACACATGGCTTTGCATGTTAGGTCATGCCCATTTGACCAAAACATGCCCCCTTTTCAGCAAAGACACACCTCTTGTTGACAGAAAGTAGTTAAAGCACAAAATAAATAATTTTTCTTGCAAATTGTAACAGAATTTTGGAGCATTTGCCTTGATAAATCAACCCCAATCTGATTCAAACACGGGTACCCACAGGTTCTAGAGAAAACAAATAAGAAAATCCCATTAGAAAGTACAATTAGAAAGTGAAGGCTGATGTGAATAATAATCCCCTGAGACTCTCTAATAAGTATGTCATGCAATATATTCTTTAGTTAGAACTTGAATATGTTCGGGTCATTGCTTAGCAACAGGCACTGTAGGAAGTGGATGACAACAACAATGCGTATTATGAAATTGGTGACACACAAGTAACACATATACACCAGAAATTGTGTTCAGGCTCGGACTGGCCCACAGGGAAATAGGTGAAGTCACTGGTGAGAAATTTGCAAACAAAGGTCAGGTAATTTTTGTTTGTAGCTGTAGAATGGGGCCCTCAGAATCAATGTTACTGCTGCATCTTTGGTACCCTCAGTTAGACACTGACTGTACTTGTGGCACCCCAGGGGTCTGGTTACCACAGTAATGGAAATATTACGTCTGAGAGCAGGTGGGAGGTTTCCTGGTCAGGAGCCCTGAAACATGCAACACCTCCTGTCCCAGGCCAGATAGGGGAGGAACCTGCCCTATATAAACTGGATCTGGGGCGGGCTTAGTTAGACAGAGACTGGAGTGAAGTTCCAGACACAGGGCGAGAGACAGCTAGGAGCTCTGTAGGAGCAGGAGCTGAGTGCCAGGGACTGGAAGCAGATATTGCTCGTCCTGGCTGAAGAGACTACAACCGGACAACGGAGTCCGAGGCTGTGGGAACCTCTAAGTCCAGCAGCAGAAACCAGCCGGCAGGGGATTCCAGGTCCTCTGGCCATAGAAGCCCGGAGGCTCAGTCACAAGGAAGGGACCAGCACCGCCATCGAGGAGCGGAGGCTATCAGAAGGCCCCAAGTCACCAGCCATACGGGTGAACACCACACGGTATACTCAGGGACGTGGGCTACTTCCACTCGCTTACAGCAAGGTAGCCAGGAAGAGTGCAGATAGACGGGGAGGCCTACAACTCCACCTGGCCAGGGGAACTCCTGCTTGCTCACAGACTGACCAGGCCCCTTATGCTAGCCAGTACTCCCGGGAGGGTCTGCCTTAATATCATCAGTAAAGACCCTGAACTCAACTGCAAAGACTCTGAGTCGTTCCTGATTTCTCACCGCATACAGCACTACTAGTACTGGGACGCCCGCGCACAATCACTCCCATCATCCACATTCCCTGCCCTGAGGCCATACTCTTCCCGTGGGGAGTTATCCCATCTTTAGCTGCGCACACCACACCAGCCTCAGCGGACTGCCTCGCAGCGGCGGTATACCCTGACCGCAATCCACGGGTGGCGTAGTCGGACATTAAACCACAAAAACCCTATAAAGACTGCCACTGGTTTGACCACCCTGAGCCACGGGACCGGGTCGCCGCCACGGAGACTACAACCCCCAGAGACCCGGCTCGGGGGTCAACTTTGGCGTAGTCGGCAGGATTTCGTGCCCGCAACCACCGGGTACTGCGCGCCTTCAAAAGACTGTCATACCTGCCGTGGTGAAGTTTCCCGCCATCTTCAGTCGTCTCCCGCCATCTTCAGTCGTTTCCCGCCGTCTTCAGCCGTTTTCCCGCCATCCGCAGCTGTTTTCCCGCCATCTGCAGTCGTTTTCCCGCCATCGGGCGCCATCTTCGGGACGCAGCGCGGGAAGAAGAGGGGCGTGGACGTCGAAAGTGCGCGAGACCTGAAGCTCCGCCCCACGCACCGACGCTGCGCAAGGTCCTGGAAGGGAGAGAGAGCGACGCTGACGTCACCAGGACGCGACGCAAGGTCCTCGTCCGGAGCAGCACCAGCGGAGCCGCGGCCTACAGAAGAGGATCGTCGAAAGGTAGGCCACACTTAACTAGGGGGGAGGAAGATGACTGACACGGAGGGACCCTCTACCAGCAGCGCTGCCACTGCCGCAGTAATGCCATTTACAATGCCTTACATCCCCGGAGCGGCCTGGCTGCCCCAATACTCAGGGGAGTCGTATACCCTAAGCGACTTTAAAGAGAGAGTGTACAGCCTATTTAAGGTATACCCCCTGACGGAGGGCCAGAAAGTGAGCATATTGATAGGCCAGCTAACCGGCGCAGCCCAACGCGAAGTAAAGTCCTGGTCAGTCCGGGACAAGGAGACCGTAAAGGAGATCTTGGCCCATCTGAAGGACACTTTTGATACCCGCACCTCAGCCGAGATCAAATTGAGATTTTATGAGTGCAAGCAGCGGGCCCAAGACAGTATAAGAGACTATGCTTTGAGTTTGCAAGAGGCCCTGGGAGCCATTAAACAGGCAGACCCTGACAGTGTGCAGAATGCAGATGAACTGTTAACTGAGCAATTTATTGAGGGTCTGCTGTCCAACGCCCACCGAACCCAGTTGCGTGCAATGGCCTTGCAGAACCCTGGTTTAGACTTTGCAAAGTTCAAGGACAGGGCCATCCGGGTGCTCCGAGAACCGGCACCGGGTAGCGCTGTAACCCATCGGCGCCCAGCTATTACCTATCATCAAGAGGCGGCGCCCTTGTCTGCAGAGCCTGTAGGAGCTGGTGCGCAGGCTTTGGACAACAATCCGGCTATAGACCTGCACTATCAGGTCCAAGAGCTAACTAAAAGCGTAGCCGCGCTAACCCGAACTGTGCAGTCTTTACAGGTCTCTCCTCCAGGAAGGATCAAGCTGGCCACCAGTCCGGAGGACGTCCCGTGGCACCGACAGAGGAGGATCCCATCGTCCAGAGGAAGACCCAGCGACAGATATGTGTCACCCTGGCCTGGATGCCACAAATATAATAAAGCTGTGTCTGAGAGCAAGGGGGAGGTTCTCTGGTCAGGGGAACATTAGCATGCAATACCTCCTGTCTCAGGCCAGTAGGGGGAGCAGGCTGCCCCTATAAAAGCTGGAACCGGGGGCAGGGTTAGGGAGAACTGGACGACCTGTCTCTGGATTGAGAGGTGTCCCAGAGCAGAGAGAGACAGTTGTATTGCACCCTAAGAGGACGTGTGGCGGTAGAAGAGCCACAAGCCAGGGACAAGAGGTGAAGTGCGCCTGTCCTGGCAGACAAAGAACCCAATTTACCAGACTTTGGCGTCTGAGGCTGTGAGGATTCCACGTCCTACAGCAGATACCAGTCCGCAGGGGACTGTATGTTCCTTGGCCTAAGAAGCCCGGAGGTTCCGCCACACCAGAAGGGACCAGCAAAGCCGTACCAGGCCGGGAATAGAAAGGGACCCAAGTCGCAGGCCATACGGGCGAGAAGACACGGTGAGCTCGGGAACGTAGGCTGTTACCCTATAGGGAGGAAATAGCCAGAAGGAGCACAGAGAGCACGGTAGGCCTACACCCTCACCCTGACCAGGGTCAATTTCCTGTTTGCTCTCAGACGTCCAGGCCCCCCCCTCCTAGCTGGGCCTGTTTGTGGGTCAGTTCACCTGTTCTAGTAAAGACCCTGGACTTCAACCTATTGTCTGTGTGATCCTTGCTCCTCCAGCACTAACGGCGCTGGGACGCCCTACACCATCACCCCCATCTTCTACTATACTGCCCTGGGGCCGCACTCTTCCTGTGGGGAGTCACACTACCTCCGCTGCATACACCATCAGCCCCAGCGGTCTGCCTTGCAGCGGCGGTTCGCACTGACCGCAATCCACGGGTGGCGTAGTCGGACATTACCAACAGCGCATGACAGACTACCACTGGTCTGACCACCCTGAGCCACGGAACCGGGTTGCCACTACTACCCCCATCGTTTCCCGATTGCCCGGCCCCGAGTGCCCCACGGCCCAGGGGGCGAGTCAGCTTTGACGTAGTCGGCAGGATAGTAACCAACCCGCCACAAACGGGTATTGCGTGTCTGAAAAAGACTGTACACTTACCTGAAGAAGAGGTTTCCCGCCATCCAGAGTCGTTTCCCGCCATCTTCAGCCGTTTTCCCGCCATCGGACGCCATCTTCAGGAAGAAGAGGGGCGTGGACGTCCAAACCACGAGAGACCCGAAGTTCCGCCCCACGCACCGATGCTGCGCAAGGTCCTGGAAGGGAGAGAGAGCGACGCTGACGTCACCAGGACGCGACGCAAGGTCCTCGTCCGGAGCAGCACCAGCGGAGCCGCGGCCTACTTAAGAGGATCGTCGGAAGGTAGGCCACGCTTAACTAGGGGGGAGGAAGATGTCGGACAAAGAGGCGCCCACTACCACCAGCGCAGCTGCAGCAGCGGTGATGCCATTTTCCCTGCCTTACATCCCTGGAGCGGCCTGGCTGCCTAAGTATTCAGGGGAGCCCCATGCCCTAACTGACTTTAAGGAAAGGCTGTACAGTTTATTCCAAGTTTGCCCCCTGACAGAGGAACAGAAGGTTAGCATACTGACAGGGCAGTTAACTGGCGCAGCCCAGCGGGAGGTAAAGTCATGGCCCGTTGAGGAGAAAAGAACTGTGAAGGGTATTCTGGCCCCGCTGCGGGGTACTTTTGATACCCGTACCTCCGCTGAAATTAAAATGCGGTTCTATGGATGTAAGCAGCGGGCACAGGACAGCATCAGAGACTATGCCCTAAATTTGCAGGAAACCTTGAGGGCCATCCAACAAACTGACCCTGGCAGCGTGCAAGATACGGATAAGCTACTAACGGAACAGTTTATAGAAGGCCTGCTGTCTAGCGCCCACAGGACCCAGCTGCGCCTCATGTCCTTTCAGAACCCTGGTCTGACCTTTGCCCAATTCAAGGACAGGGCCATAGGGGTGCTCCGTGAACCCGCAACAAGTGGCGCTATAAACCCCGGCGCCCTGCTCTCACCTACCACCAGGGGACGGCGCCCTCCTCTATGGACACCGTGGGGGCTGACGCACAGGCCCTGAACCAAGCCCCGTCGAAAGATCTGCATCACCAAGTCCAGGAGCTGACCAGGAGCATCGCGGCGTTGACCAGGACCGTCCAGGCGTTACAAGTGGACCCGTCAAGACCCATCGAGCTGGCTTCAAGTCCGGAGGATGTCCCGTGGCGTCGACAGAGGAGGATCCCATCGTTCCGAGGGAGGCCCACAGACCGCTACGCAGAGGATGGACAGCCCATTTGCCGTCGATGCAAGCAGCTCGGACACATTTCCAGGTACTGTAATTTAAACGGGTCCAACCTGGGGCAGAGGGCCAACCCCCAGGCATAAGATCACCAGGCCCTTACAATTGGCGTAATAAGTACGCTGGGGGGCGCCCGGTTTTACCCGTGGTGCTGGACGGTACCCCCATGAGCGCCTTGCTGGATACCGGGTCGCAAGTAACCACTATCCTTATGTACTTTTTAAGCAGTATTGGACTGATGCTGATATAACACGGTATCCAGACAGTGACTTGAGCATCATCGCCAGTAATGGCTTGCCCGTGCCTCAGATGGGGTTCAAAGAGATGACCATTAAGATTGGTAAAGTTGAACTACCGGCACAGGGAGTGATTATTGTGGACATTGACCATCGTGAAAGTCCCCCTAAAATAACTGTGGGTACTAACGTGATTGAAAATTGTCTTTCAGAGGTAATTATAATTCTACAACAGGTGGCGGTGAATGCTAGTTCCAGCCAACAAAGAGTCCTCAACAAAGAGATAAAAGCCCTGATGAGACGGCAGCAGGTAGAACTGTCTGGTGGTGAGATCGGTAGCGTAAGACTGAGTGACCCATTCCCCATTTCCATGCCTCCCAAAAGTGAAATGATGATCTGGTGTCGGACTGCAATCGGGTTGAGAGGTAGAGACTACCAAGCCATGGTAGAACCCGTCTACTCGGACTGCAGGCCCACCATTTTGACAGCCCGGGGGGTGGTTGATGTCCGTCATGGGAGGGTGCCTGTTCGCATTCTCAACATTGGGGAGAGAGAGGTACACTTACCCAGGTACGCTACACTTGCCAAACTGTTTGTTGTCGAACACAAAGCTATCAGGGCCGTGGAGCCTTTGCCTCCATCTCCACAGGCAGAGGGTAATGGCTCCCAGAAATAAAAGGAGGACTGGTGCCAGAAACTCCATGTGGGTGCTGACTCCACTCCCCTGCACCAAAAACAAGGAGTCTACCGGGTGGTCCAGGAGTACGAGAGAATTTTTAGTAAGCACCCCCTAGACTTCGGCAGAGTAAAAGGGATAGAACACCATATCCCCACGGGGAGCCACCCACCAATAAAAGAGAGACACAGGCCTGTACCCCCTGCACATTATCAGAGCGCCAAGGGTATGCTGAAGGAAATGAAAGAAGCTGGGGTCATTAGAGATAGCTGTAGCCCCTGGGCAGCCCCCTTAGTTCTGGTAAAAAAGAAAGACGGCACCATGAGAATGTGCGTGGACTATAGACAAATCAACCGTATCACCCACAAAGACGCATATCCGCTGCCTAGAATAGAGGAGTCTTTAGCCGCACTAAAATCAGCTAACTTCTTTTCTACTTTGGACCTTACTAGTGGGTACTGGCAGGTTCCTGTGGCAGAGGCGGACAAGGAGAAGACCGCCTTCAACACCCCGATGGGACTGAGCGAGTTCAACTGTGTGCCCTTCGGGCTCTGCAACGCACCAGGGACCTTCCAGAGGCTCATGGAATGCTGTCTAGGGCACCGAAACTTCGAGATGGTCCTCCTTTACCTGGACGACGTGATGGTCTATTCGAAGACTTACGAGGACCATCTAAAGCACCTGGCTGAGGTGTTCGAAGCCCTGGCAGGCTATGGCCTGAAGGTGAAACCATCAAAGTGTCACCTGTTGAAACCAAAGGTCCAGTACCTAGGGCACGTGGTAAGTGCGGAAGGAGTAGCCCCCGACCCTGACAAGGTCACGGCAATCAAGAGCTGGCCAAGCCCTTCAAACATCAAGGAAGTGAGGCAATTCCTCGGGTTGGTAGGCTACTACCGAAGGTTCATCCCCGGGTTCACTAAGATGGCAGCTCCTATGCAGGACCTCCTGATAGGACAGTCTAAGTCCAGAAGCCCAAAGCCACCCTTCAAGTGGGATAAACCGGAAGAGGAGTCCTTCCGCCAGTTGAAGATGGCCCTCACAGGGGATGAGATCCTGGCCTACTCTGATTATGGCCAGCCTTTTATTCTCCACACAGACGCCAGTAATGTGGGACTGGGAGCCGTACTGTCACAAAACCAACAGGGCAGAGAAAGGGTGATCGCGTATGCCAGCCGGAAGCTGAGGCCCACCGAGAGGAACCCGGAGAATTACAGCTCCTTCAAGCTAGAATTCTTGGTGGTGGTGTGGGCCGTAACGGAACGCTTCAAGCATTACCTGGCCTCCGCAAAGTTCACTGTGTATACGGATAACAACCCGTTAACACACCTAGACAGTGCAAGACTTGGTGCCCTGGAACAGCGGTGGATGGCCCGTCTATCCAATTATGACTTCGTGATCAAGTACCGGGCAGGCAAAACCAATGCCAACGCTGATGCCCTATCGAGAATGCCTCACTTACCTGAAGGTGACGAAGACCCGGAAGAACTGGAGGAGGTAGAACTCCCCGCGTTTCACCGGTATGGAGCCGCTCAATACTCCCACCGTGTGAAGGAGGAGGATTTAACAACTGTTATGATCAATCCCCTACCTCACCACAGCTGGGCCGAGACCCAAGATAGTGACCCTACAATCCGCCTGGTGAAAGATCTGCTGACCCAGGAAGACGCCCGCTTAGGTCCGGATGCTCCAGAGGAAGCCAAGCAGCTATGGAAAGAGAAGAGCAAGCTGTTCCTCTATGAAGGCAAGCTGTGCAGACGACTTGTCAACCACCGGACACACGAGCTGACCTGGCAAGTCGTGGTCCCAAGGCGGGATGCAGCTATGGTCCTGGGGGCTTACAATGACAGAGCGGGGCACTTCGGTTGGAAGAAACTGGAGTTCCTGCTAAGAGGATGGTTCTTTTGGGTTGGCATGAGAGGGGCTGTAGAGAAGTGGTGCAGGGACTGTGGCCCTTGTAACTTAAGGAGAAAAGACCACACCAGCCAGAAGGCACCCTTGAAGCCCATCGTCACCCAGCAGCCTCTTGAGCTGGTAGCTCTGGACCACGTCAATTTGGCTCCAAGCCGGTCAGGATACATCTACGCCCTGACAATCATGGACCACTATTCCCGTTTTCTAGTGGTGGTCCCGGTAAAAGACTTGACAGCCCAAACGGCGGCTAGAGCCTTCCAGCAATACTTCTGCCGTCCACACGGGTATCCAGAACAAGTTCTGACGGACCAGGGTCCAGCGTTCGATGCTGAAATCTTCCAAGAGTTCTGCAACCTCTATGGCTGTAAGAAGATTCGGACACGCCTTACCACCCACAAACCAACGGGATGTGTGAGAAAATGAACAATATAGTCATTGATCTCCTGAAGACGTTGCCCCTGGAAGAACGCAGCCTGTGGCCAGAAAAACTGCCGGATCTAATAGACTTATACAACCATATCCCGGTGAATGCTACAAACTGCACCCCTGCTTACCTGATGCGAGCTAGACCAGGTAAGCTGCCCGTAGACCTGGAGATGGGAGTCCTAACACCTGAGGACACCTCCCCGGATGCGGACTGGGATACGGAAAGGCGACTGCAGTACAAGAAGGTACAGGAGAGTGTGGAGAAGAGCTTGGCCCAGGTGAGAGAAAGGCAAGAAAGACTCTTCAACCAACACGCCCCTGCTGGTCCCCTAGAACCTGGTGAGCAGGTCCTGAAGCGAAAGAGAAGGCTGCATAAGTTGGACGACCAGTGGGAAATGGAACCCTACACCGCACTGCAGTCTGATCACGACAACTCGAAGGTGTGCGTGATCACCAAGGATGGAGGAGAAACCACTAGTACCGTCTCTAGAGACCACCTAAAACGGTGCCCCGAGCAACTCCGTAGTGCAGAAGAGGATCAAAGTGACCTTGAACCCGCAGAGGACAAGGAAGAAATGATCAGCACCGTTCTCGGAGAGTTCCCTCAGTCCTGGACTCGAATAAACGACGCCATAGTGGTACCCGTCCTGCATTTCCTGCAACCGGTTCAGCAACAACCTACACAAGAGCCGGAAGGTGAAGAAGAGCAAGCAGTTCCAGAGGCAGAAGAGCCTTGTACCAGCAGCCCAGGAGAGTCAACCCTCTGCTGACAGTGAGCCTGCCATGCCTGCGGTAAGCCAAAGGACCCGCAGATAGCTGCCTGCCCTGCCTGTAAGTCCAGCTGGTAGCTGTACCCCTAACGCTAGTGGAGAAAGCCAGGTCGGTCCACCACCAGACAGTGGGTTACGCAGGTCAACCAGGAGCACAAAGGGGCAGATACCCGCTCGCTGGAGAATATAGGGTGCACAAAAACTGTAAATAACCCTGTTGCCAAGTGTTGAAATGTTTGCAAAGTTACATGCATGATTGGTAATTGTGTGTTTCAGTTTCTTACAGTTACCCTGCGGACTCAAAGGTTATGGACTTTTAATAACCGGGACTTTGTATGGACTGCGTTCGGAGCCTGACCAAAGAATGAACTAAGACTGTAAAGGACTTGGGGTAGGACAGACCCCTACCTGGTTAAGGCTCCCCGTTGTGTTGGTGATATGGACACCCGGTCACAGACCACACTGTGACCTTAAGAACTCAACCTGTGCGTCGTTTGTCTAATAATGTTTTATGGTTATGCATATTGTTCTTGTTTCTTGTTTAGTCCCGGAGTACTAAATTTCACTAGGGAAAATGTGTCACCCTGGCCTGGATGCCACAAATATAATAAAGCTATGTCTGAGAGCAAGGGGGAGGTTCTCTGGTCAGGGGAACATTAGCATGCAATACCTCCAGTCTCAGGCCAGTAGGGGGAGCAGGCTGCCCCTATAAAAGCTGGAACTGGGGGCAGGGTTAGGGAGAACTGGACGACCTGTCTCTGGATTGAGAGGTGTCCCAGAGCAGAGAGAGACAGTTGAATTGCACCCTAAGAGGACGTGTGGCGGTAGGAGAGCCACAAGCCAGGGACAAGAGGTGAAGTGTGCCTGTCCTGGCAGACAAAGAACCCAATTTACCAGACTTTGGAGTCTGAGGATGTGAGGATTCCACGTCCTACAGCAGATAACCAGTCCGCAGGGGACTGTATGTTCCTTGGCCTAAGAAGCCCGGAGGTTCCGCCACACCAGAAGGGACCAGCAAAGCCATACCAGGCCGGGAATAGAAAGGGACCCAAGTCGTAGGCCATACGGGCGAGAAGACACGGTGAGCTCGGGAATGTGGGCTGTTACCCTATAGGGAGGAAATAGCCAGAAGGAGCGCAGAGAGCACGGTAGGCCTACACCCTCACCCTGACCAGGGCCAATTTCCCGTTTGTTCTCAGACGTCCAGGCCCCCCCCTCCTAGCCGGGCCTGTTTGTGGGTCAGTTCACCTGTTCTAGTAAAGACCCTGGACTTCAACCTGTTGTCTGTGTGCTCCTTGCTCCTCCAGCACTAACGGCGCTGGGACGCCCTACACCATCACCCCCATCTTCTACTATACTGCCCTGGGGCTGCACTCTTCCCGTGGGGAGTCACACTACCCCAGCTGCATACACCATCAGCCCCAGCGGTCTGCCTTGCAGCGGCGGTTCGCACTGACCGCAATCCACGGGTGGCGTAGTCGGACATTACCAACAGCGCATGGCAGACTACCACTGGTCTGACCACCCTGAGCCACGGAACCGGGTTGCCACTACTACCCCCATCGTTTCCCGATTGCCCGGCCCCGAGTGCCCCACGAGTCAGATACAACGAGGATGGACAACCCATCTGCCGCCGCTGCAATCAACCCGGACATATGGCAAGGTACTGTCATTTAAACGGGCACAACCTGGGGCAGAGGGCCAACCCCCAGGCATAAGATCATCAGGCCCATCGAACTGGCGTGATAAATACATAGGGGGACGTCCGGTCTTGCCTGTGGTACTGGATGGCATTCCTATGAGCGCCCTACTAGACACTGGGTCACAGGTGACTACCATCCCGTACGTGCTCTTTAACCGGTACTGGAATGACTCGGACATAACCAGCTACACAGATGACGACCTGAGTATCATCGCCAGCAATGGTCAGCCCGTGCCGCAGGTGGGATTCAAAGAGGTGACCATTAAGATCGGTAAAGTCGAACTAGCGGCACAAGGACTGATTATTGTGGACATTGACCGTCATGAGAGTCACCCTAAAATAACCTTGGGAACTAACGTGATTGAAAATTGTCTTGCAGAGATAATTCTCATTTTACAGCAAGTTGCCAAGAACGCCAGTTCCAGCCAGCAGCGTGTTCTCCAAAAAGAGATCCGGGCACTGATGAAACGGCAACAGGTGGAATTATCTGGTGGTGAGATTGGTAGCGTGAGAATGTGTGACCCGTTCCCTATTGCCATGCCCCCGAAAAGTGAGATGATGATCTGGTGCCGGGCAGCTATTGGTCTGAGAGGTAGAGACTACCAAGCAATGGTAGAGCCCGTTTACTCAGACAGTAGGCCCACCATTTTGACAGCACGGGGAGTGGTCGATGTACGCCATGGGAGGGTACCTGTCCGCATCGTAAATATCGGGAAGAGAGAAGTACACCTGCCCCGGTATGCCACGCTAGCCAAATTGTTCACCATAAACCAAAATTCTGTAAGGGCCGTGGAACCCTTGCCTCCATCTCAACCAGAGGAAGGTAACGGCTCTAAGAAACAAATGAAGGACTGGTGTCAGCAACTGCATTTGGGTACTGACTCCACTCCCTCACACCAAAAACAGGGAGTCTACCGGGTGGTTCAGGAGTACGAAAGAGTCTTTAGTAAACACCCGCTAGACTTCGGGCGAGTAAAGGGGGTAGAACATCCACCCATAAAGGAAAGATACCGACCTGTACCCCCTGCACACTATCAGCATGCAAAGGGGATGTTGCGGGACATGAAGGAGGCTGGGGTAATCAGGGACAGCTGTAGCCCCTGGGCAGCTCCACTAGTTCTAGTGAAAAAGAAGGACAACACAATGAGAATGTGTGTAGACTACAGAAAGGTCAACCGTATCACACACAAAGATGCGTACCCGTTACCTAGAATAGAAGAATCTTTAGCTGCATTAAAATCTGCTAACTTCTTCTCCACTTTGGATCTTACTAGCGGGTACTGGCAGGTTCCTGTAGCAGAGGAAGACAAGGAGAAGACTGCATTCACCACCCCGATGGGTCTCAGCGAATTCAACTGTATGCCGTTTGGGCTCTGCAATGCTGTCAGGGACACCGGAATTTCGAGACGGTCCTGTTATACCTGGACGATGTCATCGTTTATTCCAAAACCTACGAGGACCATTTGAAACACCTGGCAGAAGTGTTTGATGCCCTGGCAAGCAACGGCCTAAAGGTGAAACCATCCAAGTGTCACCTGCTGAAACCAAAGGTGCAGTACCTGGGACACGTGGTGAGTGCTGACGGAGTGGCTCCCGACCCCGATAAGATCACCGTGATTAAAGACTGGCCATGACCCTCCAGCATAAAGGAAGTGCGGCAGTTTCTCGGGTTGGTAGGCTACTACCGAAGATTCATTCCCGGTTTCACCAAAAAGGCAGCTCCTATGCAGGACCTCCTGATAGGTCAATCCAGGAAGGCCAAAAACCAGAAGCCTCCCTTCAGGTGGGAAAAGCTGGAAGAGGAGTCCTTCCGCCAGCTGAAGATGGCCCTCACGAGGGATGAAATCCTGGCATACCCTGACTACAGCCAGCCCTTTATCCTCCACACGGACGCGAGCAACATCGAGCTAGGAGCCGTATTGTCCCAGATACAGCAGGGGAAAGAACGGGTAATCGCTTACGCCAGCCGAAAACTACGGCCCACGGAGAGGAACCCTGAGAATTATAGCTCATTCAAGCTAGAGTTCCTGGCAGTGGTGTGGGCAGTGACCGAACTTTTCAAGCATTACCTTGCCTCTTCCAAGTTCACCGTGTACACGGATAACAGCCTGTTGACACACCTGGACACTGCAAGACTTGGTGCCCTGGAGCAGAGATGGATGGCCCGCCTGTCCAACTATGAATTCACCATCAAATACCGGGCGGGACGCTCAAATGCCAATGCGGATGCCCTGTCCAGAATGCCAAACTTACCGGACGTAGGGGAAGATCCAGAAGAACTGGAAGAAGTCGAACTCCCTGCGTTCCACCGTCAAGGGATTACCCTGTATTCCCACCGTGTAAGGGACAGACGCTCTGCCACGTTCAATCCCTTACCCCACTACAGCTGGGCGGAGACACAAGACAGTGATCCCGCAGTCCGTCTAGTGAAGGAAATGCTGACACAGGCTGATGCCCGTCTTGACCCAGACGCTCCGGAGGAGACCAAGCAACTGTGGAAGGAGAAAAGTAAACTGTTTCTTTACAAGGAGAAGCTGTGCCGGAGAATGGTCAACTCAAGAACACATGAGCTGGCAGGTAGTGGTCCCAAGACGAGACGCGGCTATGGTTCTGGAGGCATACCATGACGGAGCAGGTCACTTCGGATGGAAGAAGCTGGAGTTCCTGTTGCGTGGACGGTTCTACTGGGTAGGCATGAGAGGAGCCATTGAGAGGTGGTGTAGAGACTGTGGCCCGTGCAACCTAAGAAGGAAGGACCGCGCCAGCCAGAAGACTCCCCTGCAGCCCATCATCACCAGACAGCCACTGGAACTGGTAGCCCTGGACCATGTGAAACTGGCTCCAAGCAAATCTGGGTACGTCTACGCCCTCACCATCGTAGATCACTTCTCCCGGTTCCTGGTGGTGGTCCCTGTCAAGGACTTAACAGCTCAAACAGCAGCTAGAGCCTTCCAGCAGCACTTCTGCCGTCCACACGGGTATCCGGAGCAAGTGTTGACTGACCAAGGTCCAGCCTTCGAATCGGAGGTCTTCCAAGAGTTCTGCAATCTGTATGGCTGCAGGAAGATAAGAGCAACGCCCTATCACCCTCAGACCAACGGACTATGTGAGAAAATGAACCAGGTGGTGATAGACTTGCTAAAAACGTTGCCCCTGGAAGAACGCAGTCTGTGGCCTGAAAAACTGCCTGATCTGGTGGACTTGTATAATTACATCCCCGTAGGTTCCACCAACTGTACCCCGGCTTACCTAATGAGAGCAAGACCTGGTAAGCTGCCTATTGACCTGGATATGGGAGTCCTGACACCTGATGACACCTCGCCAGAGGCAGACTGGGATACAGAACGGCAGCAGCAGTATCAGAAAGTACAGGAGAGCGTCGAGCGAAGTCTGTCTCAAGCAAGAGAAAGGCAAGAGAAGACTTATAACCAGCATGCTCTCGCTGTTCCCCTGGTACCTGAAGAGCAGGTCTTGAAGAGAAAAAGGCGGCTCCACAAGTTGGAAGACCAGTGGGAGAAGGACCCGTACATGTTATGTTCTGCTACCAGAGCTAAGGAAAGAGAGGAGATCTGTCCCTACGATAGAACTCAGCTGAATCCCTACGATGTAACAGGGAACCTGATCCTGCGATCAGACCTGCTAAAGTCCTAAGCTAGTCTGTACGGAGACCTATAGATGTGGGGAAGGAATCCCTACAAGTACTAAGGACTGGGAGGAAAATGGGACACCTCCTAACAGAAACAGTAGCAGACAGACAAACAAACAAAATATAAAGAACAAAGAGGTCCGTAGACCAAGCAAACTAACAGAGTTAGATACAGAGCACAGGCTAGCTAGAAAGTAGTTATACAATGAAGTCCAGCAAAGCCAGAAGGGCGGAGCAGGATTAAATAGGCCAACGAGGTCATGTGACCAGCAAAGGAAAAAACCTAAGAGCAAGGTTCTAACAGTACCCCCCCTTCTAAGAGGATCCTCCGGATCCCCTAGGACCAGGCTTATCAGGAAATCTCCTGTGAAACGCTCTGATAAGTCTGGACGCGGAAACATCATCAGACCTCACCCAAGAGTTATCCTCGGGTCCGAAACCTTTCCAGGCCACCAGATACTGCAAACTACCTCTATACCGTCTAGAGTTAAGGATGCGAGAAATTTCATATTCCCCGTACTCCACCACCGGAGGAACAGAGGCAGAGGCGTCACCATCCGACACAACAGCTTTTTTTAACAGAGAGACA
The DNA here is from genome assembly GCF_046119375.1 of Phyllobates terribilis. Classification (NCBI taxonomy): domain Eukaryota; kingdom Metazoa; phylum Chordata; class Amphibia; order Anura; family Dendrobatidae; genus Phyllobates; species Phyllobates terribilis. The sequence goes on along the minus strand of NW_027362768.1, from coordinate 290,801,617 downwards.
TGAAATACCGGATTAATTCTCCAGGAGGTAGGAACCTCCAACCTAACAGCAGATTGGTTGACAACCTGAAGCACCTTAAAGGGCCCTACAAACTTGGGACCCAATTTCTTAGAAGGAATCCTCAACCGCAGATTCCTAGAGGACAACCAAACCATGTCACCAACAGCGAACAAAACCTCCTGTCGTTTCCTATCAAAGTAGTCTTTAGATTTTCTGTTGGCCTCCTGAAGATTACCACGCACATCCGTCCAAACTCTCTCCAAATCACCGGAAAAATTCTCCTCCTCAGGCACGGCAGATCCCAACTTGGAGAACGACCCAAACGACGGATGTCTCCCAGAACAACAAAAAAAAGGCGAACAACCAGCAGAAGAAGATGTATGATTGTTCAGAGCAAATTCAGCAAGTGGCAGAAACTCAGACCACCCCTCTTGATTGTCTGCCACAAAACAACGCAAGAACTGCTCAACATCCTGGTTTTTCCTTTCTGTCTGGCCATTAGATTCAGGATGATATTCGGATGAGAACGACAGATAAACTCCCAACCTGTCACAAAAGGCACGCCAAAAACGAGCCACGAACTGAGGACTCCTATCAGAAACAATGTCAGTAGGAACGCCATGAAGTCTGACAATTTCCTTGACAAAGGCCTTAGCGAGAGTTTTAGCGCAGGGCAGTTTGACGAAGGGAACCAAGTGACACATCTTGCTAAAACGGTCCACGACCACCCAGATGACAGTAAAACCCTCAGAGGGGGGAAGGTCAGTTATAAAGTCCATAGCCAAATGTGTCCAAGGAGCACTAGGAACCTCCAAAGGACAAAGCAACCCCGCAGCAGGAGTATGTGAGGACTTAGATCTAGCACATATAGTACATTGACGCACCCACTTAATGACTTCCTTCTGCCATCCAGGCCACCAAAAACTGCGACCCACCAGTCTCTTGGTCTCAGAGATTCCGGGATGACCTGCCAACCGAGATTCGTGACACTCAATAAACAAATCTCTCCTAAAGGTCCCAGGCACAAACAACCTCCCATGAGGAGTGTTAGATGGGGCATTCTCCTGTGCTTTAAGAATCTCATCTTCCAAAACGGAGTCCAAAGCAGCTATCACAACACCTTCTTGTAAAATGTTCTCCTCTTTCTCAGCACCGACTATGGGAGAAAAACTGCGAGACAAGGCATCCGCCTTAACATTCTTAGTACCAGGGATGTAAGTAACGGAGAAATTAAACCGCGAGAAAAACAGTGCCCACCTAGCCTGACGGGCATTCAGGCGCTTGGCAGCATCAAGATATATCAGATTTTTATGATCCGTAAGAACCTGAACGGGAAATTCCGCACCTTCCAAGAAGTGGCGCCAGTGTTCAAATGCGAGTTTAATAGCCAATAATTCCCGATTACCAATATCGTAATTCAGTTCAGTCTCCGAAAATTTTTTTGAAAAAAAGGCACAGGGATGTAATCCATCCCCGTTATCCTGAGACAATACTGCGCCAACCCCCACCGAAGAAGCATCAACCTCAACCAAAAACGGCTTAGTCACATCAGGCTGCATAAGGATGGGAGCAGAGGTGAACCTCTCCTTGAGATACACAAAAGCTTCAATGGCCTCAGAAGACCACTGAACCGCATCAGCACCTTTCCTGGTGAGATCGGTCAGAGGTTTGACAATACTAGAAAAATTTTTTATGAATTTTCTGTAATAATTGGCGAAACCTAAAAACCTCTGTATCGATTTCAAACCAATAGGCCTAGGCCATTCCTGTACAGCTTGAACTTTAACCGGGTCCATCTCAAAACCTTCGCTGGAGATAATGTAACCCAAAAAACTAATTCTCTGTACAGCGAACTCACATTTCTCCAGCTTAGCAAAAAGCGAATTGTCCATTAACAATTGTAATACCTCACGTACGCTCCGCCAATGAGACTCCAGATCCGGCGAATAAATCATAATGTCATCCAAATACACAACCACATTTTTGCCGATCAAAGGTCTAAGGATGTCATTAATAAGATTCTGAAAAAATGCAGGAGCATTAGTAAGACCAAAAGGCATAACCAGATTCTCAAAATGACCCACAGGAGTGTTAAAAGTAGTCTTCCATTCGTCACCCTCCTTCATGCGCAACAGATTGTATGCCCCCTTAAGGTCAATTTTAGAGAACCACTTGGCCCCCATTAACTGGTTAAACAGATCAGGAATCAATGGCAGTGGGTAAGGATTGCGTACAGTAATTTTGTTAATCTCACGAAAATCCAGACAATGACGTAAACCGCCGTCCTTTTTTTTTACAAAAAAAAATCCAACCGCCACAGGAGACTTAGAGGGCCTAATGTGACCGGCGGCCAAACTTGTCTGTATGTATTCATCCAAAGCCTTCCTCTCAGGAATAGTAAGGTTAAATAAACGACTTTTAGGAAGAGTCGCTCCAGGGACAAATTCAATAGAACAATCATAGTCTCTATGGGGAGGCAAAACCTGCGATTCCTTCTCAGAAAAAACTCTCCAAAAATCCTGAATAGGAACAGGCAATTCTCCCCTATCCAAAGCTGCAGTAATACAAAATTACTGTATTCATCCAAAGCCTTCCTCTCAGGAATAGTAAGGTTAAATAAACGACTTTTAGGAAGAGTCGCTCCAGGGACAAATTCAATAGAACAATCATAGTCTCTATGGGGAGGCAAAACCTGCGATTCCTTCTCAGAAAAAACTCTCCAAAAATCCTGAATAGGAACAGGCAATTCTCCCCTATCCAAAGCTGCAATACGCCCGTTACAACACTTGTCATAACATTTATGGCTCCAGGATTTAATTTCATTGGTAGACCAATCCAGTACAGGATTGTGAAATTTTAACCAGGGCAATCCCAATATTACTGGAGAAGGCAAGTTATTCAAAACTACCAAATCCAATTTCTCATGGTGAACACCATTAATAGTGAGAGGAAATTCACAGACCTTGAGAGTAATATTCTTCAAAGGGGAACCATCCACAGAAACCACAGCAATGGGGGATGATAAAGGTTCGGGTTTTAAATTGAGTCTTTCCAAGAATCCCCCATCAATTACATTCAGAGTAGATCCACAATCAACAAACACCCGAAATTCCATTAATTTTTCCTGAGCAATCGTGGAAGCAGCTAAAAATACACCCTTGGAATTTAAACAGGCAATACGGGCATGACTGACCATTTTTTTTTCTTTCTTCATACGAAGCTCACAGCCTTTAATCAAATGACCAGATTTTCCGCAATAGAAACACAAGCCTTCAGAAAATCGACGGTCTTTTTCTTGAGAGTGAGGTGCCACCGATCCAATCTCCATCGGTTCACCACTGTTAGTACACACATTCTCATAACCAGAAACTGACATAGCAGAGGATTTGCTCTCATTAACCCTTGCACGCAGTCTCCTATCCACCCGTATAGCTAATTGCATAGCCTGTTGCAAATCTTCAGGTGTAGGATAAGCAATTAGCAGGTCTTTAACCCTTTCATTGAGCCCAGCAAGAAATAGACTTTTCAGAGCAGAATCGTTCCACCCTGTTTGAGTAGACCAACGACGGAAATGAGTACAATATTTTTCCACATTACCTGATCCCTGTCTCAAACGTCTTAACTCAGTCTCAGCTGATGCGACACGGTCAGGATCATCATATAATAGTCCCAAAGCAGAAAAAAAACTATCCACTGATCTGAAGCATGTATCACTAGGTTGCAAAGAAAAGGCCCACTCCTGAGGCTCTTTGCGCAAAAGTGACATTATGAACCCTATGCGCTGGGATTCATCCCCAGAGGACTTGGGTCTCAAACGAAAATACAATAAGCAAGCATTTTTAAATGAAAAAAATTCTCGGTGTTCACCAAAAAATAAATCCGGCAAACATACCTTAGGCTCCAAGAAATGTGCTCCAGGACAGTTACTCACGTGCTGACGGAGCTCGGCCACCTCCAGAGAGAGTCCCTGCAGGCGATGAGCCACATCCTAAACCGACACCATGATGGAACAGAAAAATCTTTCCTTAGAGAATTTGCAGGCTGGACTTACTGTTATGTTCTGCTACCAGAGCTAAGGAAAGAGAGGAGATCTGTCCCTATGATAGAACTCAACTGAATCCCTACGATGTAACAGGGAACCTGATCCTGCGATCAGACCTGCTAAAGTCCTAAGCTAGTCTGTACGGAGACCTATAGATGTGGGGAAGGAATCCCTACAAGTACTAAGGACTGGGAGGAAAATGGGACACCTCCTAACAGAAACAGTAGCAGACAGACAAACAAACAAAATATAAAGAACAAAGAGGTCCGTAGACCAAGCAAACTAACAGAGTTAGATACAGAGCACAGGCTAGCTAGAAAGTAGTTATACAATGAAGTCCAGCAAAGCCAGAAGGGCGGAGCAGGATTAAATAGGCCAACGAGGTCATGTGACCAGCAAAGGAAAAAACCTAAGAGCAAGGTTCTAAGAGTACACAGTACTGCCTTCAAGTCATGATAACCCAATAGTCTGTGTAATCAGTAAGGATGGAGGAGAAACCACAGCCATTGTCTCCAGAGACCACCTGAAAAAGTGTCCCGAGCAGCTGCAAAGCCCTGACGAAGATGAAGAGAACCCTCAACCCGCAGAGGAAAGGGAAGAAAAGATCAGTACCGTACTCGGAGACTTTCCCCGGTCCTGGACTCAAATCAACAATGCAGTCGTGGTACCCATCCTCACCTTTCTCCAGCCAGCCCCTCAGGGGCCTACAGAAGAACAGGTTGTGTCAGAAGAGCAGCCGGCCCAGGAGGCAGAAGAATCCATACCAGCAGCCCAGGAGAATCAACCCTCTGCTAGTAGTGAGCCTGCCATGCCCCTAGTAAGCCAAAGAGTACGCAGAAAGCTGCCAGGCCTACCCGCAACACCTTCTACACCCTGTAGTGCAGAACCAGATAGTGGGTTACGTAGGTCCACCAGGAGCACTAGAGGACAGATGCCCGCTCGCTGGAGAGTCTAATGCCAAGTATATATTTAACTGTACATATGTAAATGCTGAAAAAGGTTTATGTTTTTGTTGCCTGTTCATTGATTATGTTTCTCTAGCTACCCTGCAGGTTTATTTGGACTGACAGGTTATGGACCAGAACTACATTGTAGATAGTTGCACCTTGGTGCCTCTTGCGAAGATGGCCGCGAAAGAGAAAAACCTGTCTGGCGTGGCCTCCTTGTGGCCCAAAGTAGCTAGCCTCAGCCTTGCAGCCACGCCCAGGGCCAACGTTTGGGGTTTGCTTTGGACAGGTCCCCTACTCTGTTCCAAGACTTCACCTTGTTGGGTGACATGGACACCCGGTTACGGACACGCCGTGACCTCTAAAGACTAAAACTTCTTGTACATATGTTATGCTACTGTTATACCATGTATTTGTGTTTTCTTAAAAATGTGTTTAGTCCCGGAGTACTAAAATTTACTAGGGGGGAATGTGGCACCTCAGGGGTCTGGTTACCACAGTAATAGAAATATTACGTCTGAGAGCAGGTGGGAGGTTTCCTGGTCAGGAGCCCTGAAACATGCAACACCTCCTGTCCCAGGCCAGATAGGGGAGGAACCTGCCCTATATAAACTGGATCTGGGGCGGGCTTAGTTAGACAGAGACTGGAGTGAAGTTCCAGACACAGGGCGAGAAACAGCTAGGAGCTCTGTAGGAGCAGGAGCTGAGTGCCAGGGACTGGAAGCAGATATTGCTCGTCCTGGCTGAAGAGTCTACGACCGGACAACGGAGTCTGAGGCTGTGGGAACCTCTAAGTCCAGCAGCAGAAACCAGCCGGCAGGGGATTCCAGGTCCTCTGGCCATAGAAGCCCGGAGGCTCAGTCACAAGGAAGGGACCAGCACCGCCATCGAGGAGCGGAGGCTATCAGAAGGCCCCAAGTCACCAGCCATACTGGTGAGCACCACACGGTATACCCAGGGACGTGGGCTACTTCCACTCGCTTACAGCAAGGTAGCCAGGAAGAGTGCAGATAGACGGGGAGGCCTACAACTCCACCTGGCCAGAGGAACTCCTGCTTGCTCACAGACTGACCAGGCCCCTTATGCTAGCCAGTGTTCCCGGGAGGGTCTGCCTTAATATCATCAGTAAAGACCCTGAACTCAACTGCAAAGACTCTGATTCGTTCCTGCTTTCTCACCACATACAGCACTACTAGTACTGGGACGCCCGCGCACCATCACTCCCATCATCCACATTCCCTGCCCTGAGGCCATACTCTTCCCGTGGGGAGTTATCCCATCTTTAGCTGCGCACACCACACCAGCCTCAGCGGACTGCCTCGCAGCGGCGGTACACCCTGACCGCAATCCATGGGTGGCGTAGTCGGACATTAAACCACAAAAACCCTATAAAGACTGCCACTGGTTTGACCACCCTGAGCCACGGGACCGGGTCGCCGCCACGGAGACTACAACCCCCAGAGACCCGGCTCCGGGTAACCCACACGCGTGCACACTCGGCCCAGGGGGCGCGTCATACTTTCAAGAAACTTTTCAGAATAAGCAGTTTTCTGTGGTCATGAGAAATAACATAATTTCTGGCCATCATATGACTTGTATTCTGTATTTTAACCAGTTGTCACATCCGCTGGCTCTATTTCTCAATTTGCAATTGGTTCTGAGCTGACGAGAGGAAACAATCTTCTGTGATCTCTCCCATACACAGCAGACAGGGATGAATTACTACTCTTCATTCCTTAGTTAGCACACAGATAGAAGAAGCAGCAGCATTGAGGAAATTATACAGCAATACTGACCAGTGTAGATAGGAATCCAGCTCTGAGGTAAAAGACTTGTTAGAATGCCCAGCATGATCTATATATCTCCTGCCTGTATAATCACTCCGCTCTTCACTCTTCCCCCTCTAGGAAACCTGACATGTCACTTTTCTGACGCACAAAAGTAAAAGACAGCGTCCATGTCAGGGTGTTCAGTTGCAAAAGAGGTGTTTATTCCACCATCCCAAAACACACAACTTTTCGACCCTGTGTGGGTCTTTGTCAAGTATAGGTGAAAAACATGGGGACGTCCTTATGTAGTGTGGTTCACAATAGTTCACCAATCACTGCAAAGGTTCAACCCCCACATCAATAATAATTAGATATAGTACAAAAAAAAACTAGATCCATACATTAACACAGAGGTTATGTTAAATACGAGATCCATAAAATACAATCTTACTCAAAACAAATATATTAGACCACATATGTATTGTACCTCAGTTCTACAGACCAATCACCATAGGTGTTTGGTTAGGCACCAAAGGAGTATGTCCACAAGCATCTGCATGAACTCCAATCGGATCACACCAGAATGACCTGCCACATCAAAGAAAAGTGATCACATGACCGCACCCATGTGACCTGCGATTCCATCACGTTTGCACAAGCAGCGTACATTATTGGTCTAAATGCACATTTTATTGCTAGAATAACCCCCACATTATGTATATAGACCTCCCCTAACGCCATTTAATATAAACCTTGTAATGGCATAAATTGTAAGTGCACACTGCCTGTCAGCTGCATCTGCAGGACCTACCACATCACTAAAGTGAAGTCACATGACCGAGCCCACATGATCAGCGGTTATTTGGGCGCAGCTATTTACCCGAGCTCCCATTCAGCACTAGGGTAACTACCACAAGGAATAGGTGTGGGAAAGGAGAGAGGGGAAAACACAACATAATGGCTCTGCCATCATTATAACTATGGCAATAATGCACATGCCTATGTACAAAAATGCATAAAAGCCAAGCAAAGAAAATAGTAACTCCACAATAAGACAATCATAGGAGGATCAAAATGCGGGGAAGGGGCCATAGTTTAGCCTACATGTAAATTTATATAAAAATAATAGATATCCCCTAAAGATGTAATTGCTCGATGTCTTCTTCCCCGTACTTTGATCCACCTCCAGATTCATCCCAACAACTGGTCTAAAGGAAGAAAAAGAAAAAAAGTGTTAAAATCACATATACATATTCTATAAAATAGATTTATGACATGTAACTACTCCAGGTGATGTAGAGTTAGAGTGGAGAATCGAAGGGAGTAAGGTTCAAATTAAGCTATTCTGTAAATTATATTCAATATTTGACCCTCTAGGTTGAAGAGTTTCCAATTCAAAAATCCATCTCAATTCCTTCCTCTTCAAAACCTTCAACCTGTCTCCACCCCTCCTCTGTACAGGGACACCATCGATAATCCTGAATTGCAATTGGTTTACGGAGTGTCTGTTCTCAACAAAATGTTGAGGAACAGGCAATTCAGTAAAACCAGTTCTGATTGTACTTTTATCCTTGCCCAGATTTCCATTGTCCTCTCCCCTACATAGTATAGGCCACACGGGCAGGATAAAACACATATATCACATAATTCCGTGGTCATAACACTACTCAGACAACACAGGGTGCGGGTAAAACAGCGTGGCAATACTTTATTAAACATCAAAGCGGACACTAAACACACAGAACAGTCCCTGCAAATACTCAAGATGGTACAAGGTTACACAGTCTCACACTTCCTTCTCCACCCGCCTGGGATAGAACAGCTGCGACTTTGGATACTTCCAGGGCCGACTACCCCAACTAGTGACCCCCCGCTTCTGGCAGGCCCCCACAGAGAGAAGGTAGTGATGCGCCCCCTGGGCCGTGTGTGGGGGGGGATACCCGGAGCCGGGTCTCTGTGTGATGCTGGGGGTTGTAGTCTCCGTGGCGGTGACCCGGTCCCGTGCCTCAGGGTGGTCAAACCAGTGGCGGATCTGTTTACTTGGTTTTTAATGTTTAAATGTCCAACTACGCCACCCGTGGATTGCGGTCACTGAGAAAAGCCGCTGCGGGGCAGACCGCTGAGGCTGATGTTGTGTGCGCAGTAGAGGGTAGTATAACTCCCCACGGGAGGAGTATAGCCTCAGGGCAGCGTGTGTAGATGGTGAGGGTTGTGGTGCATAGGCGCAGCAGAAATGACTCAAAGTCCGTGCAGTGCAGTTCAGGGTCTTTACTGTTGGTAATGAAGAAGGCCCTGCCGGAAGTACTGGCTAACATTAGAGGCCTGGTCAGTCTGTGAGCGAACAAGAGTCCCCCTGGCCAGGTGGAGGTGTAGGCCTTCCCGTCTGACTGCACTCTTCCTGGCTACCCTGCTGTAGTTGTGTAGTAGCCCACATCCCTGAGTGTACCGTGTGGTGCTCACCCGTATGGCGGGTGACTTGGGGCCTTTGGTTCCTTCCGCTCCTCGATGGCGGTGCTGGTCCCTTGCGTGTGACTGAGCCTCCGGGCTTTCTATGGCCAGAGGACCTGAAATCCCCTGCCAGGTGGTTTCTGCTGCTGGATGTAGATATCCCCACAGCCTAGGACTCCGTTGTCCGGTTCTCCGCGTCTTTCTGCCAGGACGAGCTCTGCTCCAGTCCCTGGTCTTCAGCTCCTGGCTCCTACAGAGCTCCTTGCTGCTGCTCTGTCCCTTCTCTGGAACTAGACTCGACTTTTCTCCTAACCCCGCCCCAGATCCAGTTTATAAAGGGCAGGTTCCTCCCCTCCCTGGACTGGGGCAGGAGGTGTGGCATGCAATATTGCTCCTGACCAGGAAAACCCATGCTCGCTCTCAGACATGGTATTTCTACCACTGTGGCAACCAGACCCCTGGGGTGTCACATTCCCCCCTAGTGAATTTTAGTACTCCGGGACTAAACACATATTATGTGTAGCATCGGCGTCTCTGCCCCTTGCTAGGCAGAGACGCCGTCCCTCTAACCTCCCCGCTCCTGGCGCGGCGTCCTCTAGCGCTTCTCTCCCCGCTGCTTCCGGCACGCGCTCCTTCCCCGGCTATGTGCTTATGGCGCGCGCGCTCCCCTCTCTTAAAGGGACCGCGCGCGCCGTCCTAAGGAGTCCCCGGCCAATTGCCGGAGGACCTCCCATATATAAGGCACCTCCTCCACAATGGAGGTGCCCGAGCAAAGTTGTTTGCACTGTGTCTGATCTGTACTTCAGCCCTCAGGTCCCGCTGCTAGCCTGACTTCTCGTCCTGCCTGCCAGCCTATTATCTGCCCGTTACCTGCCAGCCTGCTCACCTGGAGCGCTCACCTGTTACCTGCCGGTTACCTGCCTTCGCTATCTGTCCGCTCACCTGGGAGCATCCGCCTGCCTTGTCTGTCAGACCGCTCACCTGGGAGCGCCCACCAGTTACCTGCCAGTTACCTGCCTCGTCTGTCTGGCCGCTCACCTGGGAGCACCCGCCTGTTACCTGCCTCGTCTGTCTGCCCGCTCACCTGGGAGCACCCACCTGTTACCTGCCAATTACCTGCCTCGTCTGTCTGCCCGCTCAACTGGGAGCGCCCACCTGTTACCTGCCAGTTACCTGCCTCGTCTGTCTGCCGGCTCCCCTGGGAGCACCCACCAGTTACCTGCCAGTTACCCGCCTCGTCTGTCTGCCCGCTCACCTGGGAGCACCTGCCTGTTTCCTGCCAGCCTGCCTGGAGACCCTGCCGTCACTTGCTGTGACCACCTTCCTGGTAAACCTAAAGACTGCTACTTGCCCTGCTTTCTCGAACTGTGACCACCTGTCTGCTACCAGAGACTTCCGCCTGCTTGCCGTGTCCATCCGCCATACCGGTCAGTCCCAGCCATCTGACCCGTGGGAGCCACCTGCTCTCCTACAAGGTCGTCCCCAGAGTAGCACCTGGTCCCTCAGCCCGGATCCTCCCTGGTCACGGTGTCGTTTGCTGCTGTACGGCCAGGGTCGGTTCGGATGGATACCTAGTCACGCCCCTCTGGGTCCCTCCTTGCACCTCGGCACAGAGGTTCCACCACCCGGACCCGTAACAGTTTGCTCGGGCCATGGAACCCGGTGGCACCCAAGCTCCCTCGCTCTCTGACCTATACCAGGAAGTCTCCAGTCAGAGATCCCAGCAGGAGTCCATCCTGAACCACCTGCGGAATGTCAACTCCCGCCTGGACACACTGACTGCTCCACCTGCAACCACAGCAAGTCGCACGACTCGCACCCCGGCAGCACCGCTGCCCACCAATACCATGGCATCCTGCCCCGGCCCCGGACCCCGGCTTTCTGCACCTCCTCGTTTCGGAGGCAACCCCGCTTAGGCTTCATAAACCAGTGCACCCTGCACTTTGAACTGTTGACTCACCAGTTTATCTCCGACCGGGCCAAAGTGGCATTCATCATGTCCCATCTCACTGGGGAGGCACTGGCATGGCTTAACCCCCTGTGGGAGAGAGGGGACCCCCTGGTGTCCGACCTGTCGCCTTTCCTCACTGCTTTCCGGAGGGTCTTCGATGAACCGGGACGAAAGACCTCATCTGCCTCCTCTCTGCTACGTCTCCGCCAAGGGAGTCTCACCATGGGCCAATATGCCATACGGTTCCACACCCTCGCTTCTGAGCTTGCCTGGGATAACGAGGCCCTGGTGTCCGTCTTCTGGGAGGGTCTTTCCGGTCGGATTAAAGATGAGCTCGCCGGTCGGGACATTCCTACCACCCTGGATGACCTGGTATCGCTGGCTACCCGGATTGACATCCGGTTTCAAGAATGCACCAAAGAGACCACCCGTAAGAGAAGGTTTCCCCGCCTAGCTCCTACTTTCCAGAGACCTGTCTACTCTTCTGTCACTCCCCGGGCGCACTCACCCGAGCCCATGCAGATCGACCAGACCAAGATGGTCAAATCTCGCCAAAACTCACGCCGAGCCGAGGGGAGATGTTTCTATTGTGGCAGCAAGGAGCACCTGATCCGTTCTGCCCGGAGAGGCCGGGAAACTCCAGTGTCTAGGACCACTCGGAGAGGTCGCCCTAGACAAAAGTAAGTCCTCTCCAACCCTGACTTTGTCTGTATCTATCTCCTGGGGAGAGAACCGTCACTTTGAACTCGCCCACCTGGATTCTGGATCCGCTGGAAACCTCATCTCCCAATCGCTGGTTGAGAAATACCGTATTCCCACCAAGTCTTTGGCTGAACCTCTGTCAGTCGCCTCCGTGGATGGAATACTCCTTCCGGTGACCATCCTGCTCATCACGGAACCCATAACCCTGCAGGTGGGAATGCTGCACTCTGAGGTAATCTCCTTCCATGTGTTGCCCGGACTCTCCCACTCCCTATTGCTAGGTCTACCTTGGCTCCAGACACATGAACCCGTGTTGAACTGGCATTCCGGTGAAGTACTCCGGTGGGGGCCGCTCTGCCATAAGACCTGCCTGGTTCCGATTCGTCCGGTTCATCCTCCACCTACCCCAGCTAATTTACCCGGTCTTCCGGCTCCTTACTGGCCCTATGCTGACGTCTTCGGTAAAAAGGAAGCAGAGACATTGCCACCTCATAGGCCATATGATTGCCCGATCGACCTGGTACCTGGCGCCACTCCACCCCGTGGGCGTATTTATCCGTTGTCTGCAGCTGAAACCCGGGCCATGTCTGAGAACATAGAGGAGAATCTGGCCAGGGTATTCATCCGGAAGTCTACTTCCCCGGCTGGAGCCGGATTCTTCTTTGTCAAAAAAAAGGATGGCTCGCTACACCCCTGTATTGACTATAGAGGACTCAATCAGATCACGGTTAAAAATAAATACCCCCTTCCGCTCATCTCTGAGTTATTTGATCACCTTAAAGGCGCCAGGATCTTTTCCAAGCTGGATCTACGTCGAGCGTATAACCTGGTCCGTATCCGTCAAGGAGACGAGTGGAAAACGGCATTTAATACCCGGGACGGACACTATGAGTACCGTGTGATGCCCTTCGGCCTCTGCAATGCTCCCGCCGTCTTCCAAGAACTGGTCAACGACATCTTCAGTGACCTTCTTTACTCCTGCGTGGTGGTATACCTGGACGACATCTTGGTCTTCTCTCCGGATCTTCCCACACACCGGAGGGATGTTCGTCAGGTCCTGCTGAGGCTCAGGCAGAACCACCTCTATGCTAAATACGAGAAGTGCCTTTTTGAGCAGACCTCTCTTCCATTTCTAGGCTATGTTATCTCCCAGACAGGCTTGCGAATGGATCCCGAGAAGCTCTCTGCTGTCCTAAAGTGGCCCCGTTCGGAGGGCTTGAAAACGATACAGCGATTCCTGGGCTTCGCTAATTACTATCGTCTCTTCATTCCTCACTTCTCGTCTCGGACTGCTCCCATATCTGCGCTCACCCGTAAGGGAGAGAATCCCAAGGTATGGCCACCCGAAGCTGAGGAGGCCTTCCTTTCCCTGAAGCAAGTCTTCTCCTCTGCCCCTGTGCTGCACCGTCCGGACTGCAACAAACAGTTCTACCTGGAGGCTGATGCTTCCTCCTCTGGAGCCGGAGCGGTGCTCACCCAAAAGTCTTCATCCGGGAGAATGGTAACCTGCGGCTTTTTCTCCAAAATCTTCTCCTCCTCTGAGCGCAATTACTCCATAGGAGACCGAGAACTGCTGGCCGTCAAATTGGCGCTGGAAGAGTGGCGCTATCTGCTTGAAGGGGCTCTATACCCGGTGATCATCTACACGGATCACAAAAACCTGGCATATCTCCAAAATGCCCAGAGACTTAATCCACGTCAGGCCCGGTGGTCTTTGTTTTTTGCCCGCTTCGATTTCATCCTTCATTTCCGCCCGGCGGACAAGAATGTCAAAGCTGATGCCTTGTCCCGATCCTTCCTGTCCTCCAACCAAGAGGAGGAGCCTATGCACATTATCGACCCCTCCAAGGTGATGAATGTGGCCCCCTTGGATTTGTCTCGTCTACCACCCGGCAAGACGTTCGTGGTGGCTCCTGACCGTGAGAAGGTTCTTCGTTGGGGTCATTCTTCTAAACTAGCTGGTCATGCCGGCCAAAAGAAGACCTTCCTACTCATTTCCCGGCATTACTGGTGGTCTACCATGCGTAAGGATGTGGTAGACTTCGTCTCTGCCTGTTCATCTTGTGGACGCAACAAAGTTCCCAGACACTTACCAGCTGGTCATTTCCTGCCGCTTCCCATACCTGTTGCCCCGTGGCAACACATCGCTATGGACTTCATCACCGATCTCCCTGTTTCTGCCGGGTGTACTGTCATTTGTGTGGTCGCGGACCGCTTTTCTAAAATGGCCCACTTCATTCCCCTGCCTGGTCTCCCGTCTGTACCTGAGCTGGCTAAGGACTTTATCCGCCATATTTTCCGTCTCCATGGCCTACCCCTCCACATCTTGTCGGATCGAGGGGTTCAGTTCACCTCACGCTTCTGGAGAGCCACATGTAAACTGCTGGACGTCACCCTGGATTTCTCCTCCGCTTACCACCCTCAGTCCAATGGTCAAGTGGAGCGGATCAATCAGATCCTTACCAGCTATCTCCGGCACTTTGTTAATGCCCACCATTCTGATTGGGTGGACCTCCTTCCTTGGGCCGAATTCTCTTATAATAACCACGAGAGCGAATCCTCTTCCAAGTTCCCGTTCTTTATTGTCTATGGCCAGCACCCCCGGATTCCGTTTCCCGTCTCCGCCTCTGTGGACAACCCTGCCGCGCAGTCTCTTGTCAGCGAGTTTTCTACTATTTGGGAGAGCACTAGGTCCGCACTTCTTCTGTCCTCCGAGCGGATGAAGAGATATGCTGATAAGAGACGTCTGGATCCGCCTCAATTCCGTCCGGGAGACAAGGTTTGGCTCTCCTCCAAACATGTAAGGCTCAAGATACCCTCCTACAAGTTTGGTCCTCGCTTCATCGGCCCTTTCGAAATCCTCAGGCAAATTAATCCAGTGGCCTACAAATTAAAACTCCCGGCCACCTTACGGATTCCCAACTCCTTCCACGTATCTCTCCTCAAACCCGTTGTCTTTAACTCTTTTTCCAACAATCCAGGTACTCCCCCTGCTCCGGTTTCTGCTGAAGACGTCTTTGAGGTAGAGAGTATTCTGGCCACCAAGAGGGTAAGAGGAAAGACCTTTTTTCTGGTAGATTGGAAAGGGTTTGGTCTTGAGGAAAGAACTTGGGAACCCAGGGAGAACATCAACGCCCCGCTTCTCCTTGAAAAATTTCTTTCTGGCCTAAAAAAGAGGGGGCCTAAAGGGGGGGGGGGTACTGTAGCATCGGCTTCTCTGCCCCTTGCTATGCAGAGACGCCGTCCCTCTAACCTCCCCGCTCCTGGCGCGGCGTCCTCTAGCGCTTCTCTCCCCGCTGCTTCCGGCACGCGCTCCTTCCCCGGCTGTGTGCTTAGGGCGCGCGCGCTCCCCCTCTCTTAAAGGGACCGCGCGCGCCGTCCTAAGGAGTCCCCGGCCAATTGCCGGAGGACCTCCCATATATAAGGCACCTCCTCCAAAATGGAGGTGCCCGAGCAAAGTTGTTTGCACTGTGTCTGATCTGTGCTTCAGCCCTCAGATCCGGCTGCTAGCCTGACTTCTCGTCCTGCCTGCCAGCCTATTATCTGCCCGTTACCTGCCAGCCTGCTCACCTGGAGTGCTCACCTGTTACCTGCCGGTTACCTGCCTTGGCTATCTGTCCGCTCACCTGGGAGCATCCGCCTGCCTTGTCTGTCAGACCGCTCACCTGGGAGCGCCCGCCTGTTACCTGCCTCGTCTGTCTGCCCGCTCACCTGGGAGCACCCACCTGTTACCTGCCAATTACCTGCCTCATCTGTCTGCCCGCTCACCTGGGAGCGCCCACCTGTTACCTGCCAGTTACCTGCCTCGTCTGTCTGCCGGCTCCCCTGGGAGCACCCACCAGTTACCTGCCAGTTACCCGCCTCGTCTGTCTGCCCGCTCACCTGGGAGCACCTGCCTGTTTCCTGCCAGCCTGCCTGGAGACCCTGCCGTCACTTGCTGTGACCACCTTCCTGGTAAACCTAAAGACTGCTACTTGCCCTGCTTTCTCGAACTGTGACCACCTGTCTGCTACCAGAGACTTCCGCCTGCTTGCCGTGTCCATCCGCCATACCGGTCAGTCCCAGCCATCTGACCCGTGGGAGCCACCTGCTCTCCTACAAGGTTGTCCCCAGAGTAGCACCTGGTCCCTCAGCCCGGATCCTCCCTGGTCACGGTGTCGTTTGCTGCCGTACGGCCAGGGTCGGTTCAGGTGGATACTTAGTCACTCCCCTCTGGGTCCCTCCTTGCACCTCGGCACAGAGGTTCCACCACCCGGACCCGTAACATTATGAAAACATACATAACAGGGTATAAGCAATAACACAACATATATACAAGAAGTTTAGTCTTTATAGGTCACGGCGCTTCCGTAACCAGGTGTCCATGTCACCCAAGATGCATTTTGAGGGACCCATCCCAAACCCTCCACGTAGGCCCTGGGGTGGCTACAGGGCATCGATGATCCGGCGTTGGACCACGTCTTTAGCCACCTCCACGGGTTTTTGTTCTGTGGTCTGGGACAAAAAGGGGCACTTTACAGGTGCAACTATATACAAGGTACAGTTCCGGTTATTCATTGTCCATAACCTGTTAGTCCATGAACCCTGTCGGGTAACTAGAAAAACACAATTAATATGCAGGCAACAAACATTAAACGTTTCAACAGTTGCAATATACTGGTATATATATCACATTTAAATTCTCCAGCGGGTGGGTATTTGACCCCTGGTGCTCCTGGAGGACCTACGTAACACACTATGTGGTGGTGTTCTTTCTGGGTCCCCTGTTTCCACCCCTTGTGTAGTGGGCTCGCTATTGTCTGCACTACAGGTGTTTGGAGATGTTATGGGTAGGTTGGGCAGCTTTCTGCGTACTCTTTGGCTTACCACGGGCACGGCAGGCTCACTACTAGCAGAGGGTTGGTTCTCCTGGGCTGCTGGTATGGAATCTTCTGCCTCCGGGGCCGGTTGCTCTCCCAACACTACTTGCTCTTCTGTAGGCCCTTGAGGGGCTGGCTGGAGAAAGGTAAGGACGGGTACCACAATAGCGTTGATAATTTGTGCCCAGGACCGGGGAAATTCTCCGAGTACTGTACTGACCATTTCTTCCCTTTCCTCTGCGGGTTGAGGGCTATCTTGGTCTTCATCAGTGCTTTGCTGCTGCTCGGGACACTTCTTCAGGTGGTCTCTGGAGACAGTGGCTGTGGTCTCTCCTCCATCCTTACTGATAATGCATACTTTCGGATTGTCATGACTTGAGGGCAGTACTGTATACTGGTCTTTCTCCCACCAATCATCCAACTTATGGAGCCACCTCTTCCTCTTCAAGACCTGCTCTCCAGGTGCCAGGGGAACAGCAGGAGCATGCTGGTTGTAAGTCCTCTCTTGCCTTTCTCTTGCTTGAGACAGACTTCTCTCAACACTCTCCTGCACTTTCCGGTACTGCTGCTGCCGTTCTGTATCCCAGTCTGCCTCTGGCGAGGTGTCCTCGGGCGTCCGGACTCCCATATCCAGGTCAATAGGCAGCTTACCAGGTCTTTCTCTTATTAGGTAAGCCGGGGTGCAGTTGGTGGAATTTACTGGGATGTGGTTATACAAGTCCACCAGATCAGGCAGTTTTTCAGGCCACAGACTGCGTTCTTCCAGGGGCAACGTTTTCAGCAAGTCTATCACCACCTGGTTCATCTTCTCGTATAATCCGTTGGTTTGGGGGTGATAGGGCGTTGTCCTTATCTTCTTGCAGCCATACAGGTTGCAGAACTCCTGGAAGACCTCCGCTTCGAAGGCTGGACCTTGGTCAGTCAACACTTGCTCCGGATACCCGTGTGGACGGCAGAAATGCTGCTGGAAGGCTCTAGCTGCTGTATGAGCTGTTAAGTCCTTGACAGGGACCACCACCAGGAACCAGGAGTAATGGTCTACGATGGTGAGGGCGTAGACGTACCCGGACCTACTTGGAGCCAGCTTCACATGGTCCAGGGCTACCAGTTCTAGTGGCTGCTTGGTGATGATGGACTGCAGGGGAGTCTTTTGGCTGGCACGGTCCTTTCAGGTTGCACGGGCCGCAGTCTCTGCACCATCTCTCAATGGCCCCTCTCATGCCTACCCAGAAGAACCGTTCACGCAACAAGAACTCCAACTTCTTCCATCCAAAGTGCCCTGCTCCGTCGTGGTATGCCTCCAGAACGATAGCCGCGTCTCGTCTCGGGACCACTACCTGCCAGGTCAGCTCATGTGTCCAGGAGTTGACAATTCTCCGGCACAGCTTCCCCTTGTAGAGAAACAGTTTACTCTTCTCCTTCCACAGCTGTTTAGTTTCTTCCGGAGCGTCTGGGTCAAGGCGGGCATCAGCCTGTGTCAGCATCTCTTTTACCAGGTGGACGGCTGGGTCACAGTCTTGCGTCTCTGCCCAGCTGTGGTGGGGTAAGGGATTGAACGTGGCAGAGTGCCTGTCCCTTACACGGTGGGAACACTGGGTAATCCCACGACGGTGGAACGCAGGGAGTTCAATCTCTTCAAGTTCTTCTTGATATTCCCCTCTGTCCGGCAAGTTCGGCATCCTGGACAGGGCGTCTGCGTTGGCATTTGTGCGTCCCGCCCGGTATTTGATGGTAAACTCATAGTTGGATAGGCGGGCCATCCATCTCTGCTCCAGGGCACCAAGTTTTGCAGTGTCCAGGTGTGTTAACGGGTTGTTGTCCGTCTACACGGTGAACTTGGAAGAGGCAAGGTAATGTTTAAAGCGCTCTGTCACTGCCCATACCACCGCGAGGAACTCTAGCTTGAAGGAGCTGTAATTTTCAGGATTCCATTCTGTGGGCCGGAGCTTCCTGCTGGCATAAGCGATTACCCGTTCTCTGCCCTGTTGGATCTGGGACAGCACCGCCCCTAGCCCGATGTTGCTCGCGTCTGTGTGGAGAATAAAAGGCTGGCCGTAATCAGGGTAAGCCAGGACCTCATCCCCCGTGAGGGCCATCTTCAGCTGGCGGAAAGACTCCTCTTCCAGCTTGTCCCACCTGAAGGGCGGCTTCTGATTCTTGGTCTTTGACTGACCCAACAGGAGATCTTGCATAGGGGCTGCCATTTTGGTGAACCCGGAGATGAATCTTCGGTAGTAGCCTACCAACCCGAGGAACTGCCGCACTTCCTTTATGCTGGAGGGTCTTGGCCAGTCCTTAATCACTGTGATCTTATCAGGGTCTGGAGCTACTCCGTCAGCACTCACCACGTGTCCCAGGTACTGTACCTTTGGTTTCAGTAGATGACACTTGGAGGATTTCACCTTTAGGCTGTAGCCTGCCAGGGCGTCAAACACCTCTGCCAGGTGTTTCAGATGGTCCTCGTATGTTTTGGAATACACGATGAGATCGTCCAGGTATAGCAGGACCGTCTCTAAATTCCTGTGCCCCAGGCAGCACTCCATCAACCGCTGGAAGGTTCCTGGTGCGTTGCAGAGCCCAAACGGCATACAGTTGAATTCGCCGAGACCCATCGGGGTGGTGAACGCGGTCTTCTCCTTGTCTGCCTCTGCTACAGGAACCTGCCAGTACCCGCTAGTAAGATCCAAAGTGGAGAAGAAGTTAGCAGACTTTAATGCAGCTAAAGATTCCTCTATCCTAGGTAACAGGTTGCATCTTTGTGTGTGATACGGTTGACCTTCCTGTAGTCTACACACATTCTCATGGTGCCATCTTTCTTTTTCACAAGAACTAGTGGAGCTGCCCAGGGGCTTCAGCTGTCCCTGATTACCCCAGCCTCCTTCATTTCTCGCAACATTCCCTTGGCATTCTGATAGTGTGCAGGGGGTACAGGTCGGTATCTTTCCTTTATGGGTGGATGGTCTCCCGTGGGGATGTGGTGTTCTACCCCCTTTACTTGCCCAAAGTCTAGCGGGTGTTTGCTAAAGACTCTTTCGTACTCCTGCACCACCCGGTAGACTCCCTGTTTTTGGTGTGAGGGAGTGGAGTCGGTGCCCACATGCAGCTTCTGACACCAGTCCTCCATTTGTTTCTTGGAGCCGTTACCCTCCTCTGGTTGAAATGGAGGCAAGGGTTCCACAGCCTTTACAGAGTTTTGGTTAACGGTGAACAATTTGGCTAGAGTGGCATACCGGGGCAAGTATACTTCTCTTTCCCCAATGTTTAGGATGCGGACGGGTACCCTCCCATGGCGTACATCGACCACCCCCCGTGCTGTCAAAATGGTGGGCCTGCTGTCTGAGTAGACGGGTTCTACCATGGCTTGGTAGTCCCTTCCTCTTAACAAGATTGCAGTCCGGCACCAGATCATCATCTCACTTTTTGGGGGCATGGCGATAGGGAACGGGTCACTCATCCTTACACTACCAATCTCACCACCAGACAGTTCTACCTGTAGCCTTTTAATCAGGGCTCTGATCTCTTTTTGTAGGACACGCTGCTGGCTGGAGATGGCGTTCACCGCAACCTGCTGTAATATGAGAATTATCTCTGCAAGACAATTTTCAATAACATTAGTACCCAAGGTTATCTTAGGGTGGCTTTCACGATGGTCAATGTCCACAATGATCAGTCCCTGCACTGGCAGTTCAACCTTACCAATTTTGATGGTCACCTCTTTGAATCCCACCTGCGGTACAGGCAAACCCATTGCTGGCGATGATGCTCAAATCGTCGTCTGGGTAGCGGGTAATATCCGAGTCATTCCAGTACCGCTTAAAGAGCACATAGGGGATGGTGGTTACCTGCGACCCGGTGTCCAGTAGTGCACTCATAGGAATGCCATCCAGCACCACAGGCAAGACCGGTCGTCCCTCTACGTACTTGTCACGCCAGCTCGATGGGCCTTATGATCTTATGCCTGGGGGTTGGCCCTCTGCCCCAGGTTGGGCCCGTTTAAATGACAGTACCTTGCCATATGTCCTGGCTGGTTGCAGCGGCGGCAGATGGGTTGTCCATCCTGGTTGTAGCGGTCGCTGGGCCTTCCTCTGGATGATGGGATCCTCCTCTGTCGACTCCACAGGGACGTCCTCCGGGCTGGAAGCCAGCTGGATCTTTCCTGGGGAAGACACCTGTAAAGACTGCACAGTTCTGGTTAGCGCGGCAACGCTTTTGGTCAGTTCTTGGACCTGATGGTGCAGGTCTACAGCCTGGTCTTTGTCCAAAGCCTGTGCATCAGCTCCCACAGGCTCTGCAGACAAGGGCGCCGCCTCCTGGTGATAGGTGATAGCAGGGCGCTTGTGGGTTACAGCGCCACCTGGTGCCGGTTCTCGGAGCACCCGGATGGCCCAGTCTTTGAACTGCGCAAAGTCCAAATCAGGGTTCTGCAAGGCCATTACACGCAACTGGGTTCGGTGGGCGCTGGACTGTAGACCCTCAATGAACTGTTCAGTCAACAGCTTATCCTCATTCCGCAAGCTGTCAGGGTCTGCTTGCTTAATGGCTCTCAGGGCCTCCTGCAAATTCAAAGCATAGTCCCGTATACTGTCTTGTGTCCGCTGTTTGCATCCATAAAATTTTAGTTTAATCTCTGCTGAGGTGCAGGTATCAAAAGTGTCCTTTAGGCGGGCCAGTATTTCCCTTATAGTCCCCTTTTTCCTGGCTGACCAGGACTTTACTTCTCTTTGGGCTGCCCCGATTAACTGGCCTGTCAGGATGCTCACTTTTTGTTCCTCGGACAGGGGGTATACTTTGAATAGGCTATACAGTCTTTCTTTAAAGTCGCCCAGGGTATGCGACTCCCCTGAGTACTGGGGTAACCATGCCGCTCCGGGGATATACGGCATCGTGAACGGCATCACTGCGGCAGCAGCTGCGCTGGTGGTGGGAGCTCCCTCCATTCCTGGTGTCTTCCTCCCCCCTAGTTAACTGTGGCCTACCTTCCGTTGCTTCTTCTCCGTAGGCCGCGGCTCCGCAGGTGATCGTCGGGGTCGAGGACCTTGCGTCGCGCGCTGGTGACGTCGGCGTCCGCTGGGCTCCTTCCAGGACCTTGCGCAGTGTCAGTGCGTAAGGCGGGGCTTCAGGTCTCGCGCGCTTTTGGCGTCCACGCCCCTCTTCTTCCCGCGCGGCGTCCCAAAAATGGCGCCCAATGGCGGGAAAAATGGCGGCGGATGGCGGGAAAATGGCTGCGGATGGCGGGAAACTTCACCACGGTAAATATCACAGTCTTTCTTCAGGCACGCAGTACCCGGTGGTTGCGGGCACGAAATCCTGACGACTATGCCAAAGTTGACGCGCCCCCTGGGCCGTGTGTGGGGGGGAATACCCGGAGTCGGGTCTCTGTGTAATGCTGGGGGTTGTAGTCTCCGTGGCGGTGACCCGGTCCCGTGGCTCAGGGTGGTCAAACCAGTGGCGGATCTGTTTACTTGGTTTTTAATGTTTAAATGTCCGACTACGCCACCCGTGGATTGCGGTCACTGAGAACCACCGCTGCAGGGCAGACCGCTGAGGCTGATGTTGTGTGCACAGCAAAGGGTAGTATAACTCCCCACGGGAGGAGTATAGCCTCAGGGCAGCGTGTGTAGATGGTGAGGGTTGTGGTGCATAGGCGCAGCAGAAATGACTCAAAGTCCGTGCAGTGCAGTTCAGGGTCTTTACTGTTGGTAATGAAGAAGGCCCTGCCAGGAGTACTGGCTAACATTAGAGGCCTGGTCAGTCTGTGAGCGAACAAGAGTCCCCCTGGCCAGGTGGAGGTGTAGGCCTTCCCGTCTGACTGCACTCTTCCTGGCTACCCTGCTGTAGTCGTGTAGTAGCCCACATCCCTGAGTGTACGGTGTGATGCTCACGCGTATGGCTGGTGACTTGGGGCCTTTGGTTCCTTCCGCTCCTCGATGGCGGTGCTGGTCCCTTGCGTGTGACTGAGCCTCCGGGCTTTCTATGGCCAGAGGACCTGAAATCCCCTGCCAGGTGGTTTCTGCTGCTGGATGTACATGTCCCCACAGCCTAGGACTCCGTTGTCCGGTTCTCCGCGTCTTTCTGCCAGGACGAGCTCTGCTCCAGTCCCTGGTCTTCAGCTCCTGGCTCCTACAGAGCTCCTTGCTGCTGCTCTGTCCCTTCTCTGGAACTAGACTCGACTTTTCTCCTAACCCCGCCCCAGATCCAGTTTATAAAGGGCAGGTTCCTCCCCTCCCTGGACTGGGGCAGGAGGTGTGGCATGCAATATTGCTCCTGACCAGGAAAACCCATGCTCGCTCTCAGACATGGTATTTCTACCACTGTGGCAACCAGACCCCTGGGGTGCCACAGTAGCAGCAAGCTTAGGAAGCTAGCAGTCCATTGAGGTACAAGGCCAGGAGACTCAAGGGTCCCACCCTGTCTTCTCTGATTGTTTCCATGGGGCGAGGCGACCGGTGGGTCCCTCCTGACAACTCCAAATGTCCCCATGGGTTCTAGGCGACCGGTGGGTCCCTCCTAGCAACCCCAAAACAACATTCATGGGACCAGGTGACTTTTTTGTTCTCACCTGGTCTCCTCAAAAGTATCCATATCTCTCTGAAGGTCAATGGAGCAGATCCGAATCTTTCCATTCAGGGCCGATACCCTTAGGCTAGAATCGTGTAGAATACAAATCTGTGTCTCTTTGGATGCCATGCCATCCATCTACTTTCCTGAAGGATGTCTCTCATACTCCTTGTAAAGTCTTTCTGAATCTCTGTCCCAAGACTGACTGCTACAGAAGCACATCTCCTTTTTAAATACACATCCACAGGTCAAGGGGTTTTTGGAGGCCAGCCTCACATGGCTCAGCTCTCATTGTTTGAGATAGTCAATTTACATAGTTGGTATACAGTTGGCTCTTTAAATCAACATTCATCTGGATTTTAATACAATTAGCATATTAGCAAACAACATTGTTTCCAACCCCAAGAGAAGGTAACAATCATGGTTATACAAATACTGATCTGTTCTTATTGACCAGACACAAATGCACAAAGATAATAGGGTATTTCTCTTGGATTATCAAATCTAAATGTCTGGCTTATTAAGATTTTTCTCTGTATCGTCACATCTTTCTTTGAGGGTATAGTGTTTACCTGTGTGAGGGTGATAAAAGGTATCAACGTTAATCATATTACCACAGCAAGCACATCACAGACAAGGGAAATTACCCAGTCTGGGAGTGCTAAGCGTGGTTTGAACGGACACATGGGAAGGGCCAAAGTCAGACTTGACGAATCGATCTCTCAAATTACGATTACGTCTATAGGACAAAAGAGGTTGCGAAACAAACTCCTGAATATTTGGGAGACCTTTTTGTAAAAGGGGCCAATGTTTATGTAGGATGCTTCCAATTTGCATCCACTAGCTGAACTATACGTGGATACAAAAGGTATCCTTTTGGCATCCCTTTTATGGCCAGCACTCTTTAATAGATATTCACAATTTAATCCCAAAGCCTGAACTTTGCACCTATTGACCTCCCAACCAGGGTATCCCCTCATTCTGAAATAATGACACATCTGTTCCACTCTTGCATCCATCCTCTCCTCGCATGAAACAATCCGTCTCACCCTAATCAATTGACTACATGGAAAGGAACAGATCATCTTGCGGGGGGGTTGCTATCAAAGCGCAATAGGCTGTTTCTATCCGTGTCTTTAACATAAAGGTCTGTATACAAATGGCCCTCATAACTTGTATACCAACGTATCCAAGAACTGCAATTCAACAGTAGAATGGTATAGTGTGAACTGCAGCCCATGGAATACCCGATTCATCTCATTTTGCAATGTAAGGAGCTCATCCAGTCCGCCCTCCCATTTCAAAAAAATATCATCTATATAGCGCCACCAGGCCTAGACATGACACCAATGGGTGGAACTGTACACGTACTTGTCCTCGAACACCGCCATGTAGATGTTAGCATAAGTGGGGGCCACATTGGACCCCATGGCGGTGCCGCAGCACTGCAAGTAATAATCATCCCCGAAAAGGAAGTTGTGTGTTTTGGGATGAGGGAATAAACACCTCTTTTGCAACTGAACATCCTGGAATGGACACGGTCTTTTACTTTTGTATGCTGATGTTTTCTCGAATGGGTTCCTTGAAGATTATGGACGTGTGTCCCTTGCAGTGAGTGCTGCTGACCACCATCTTTCCAGGGCGATGTCACTCTTCTGACAGTCTATCATAGTTGAGTTGTTTTTTATAAACCATATCAAGTTTAGGAGGGAGGGAGAGAGGAAGAAGTGGCTTATAAGTGGAGAAAGAAGCAGACTTTCCTGCTAGGATATATTACCTAGTTACTTATATTCACCTGTATTATTGATTTATGCAAAGTGTGTTTAAAGTACCATTCCTTCTAAGCTCTTTGACTCCTTCCTTAACCAGCTCAAATATGTGACTTAACCTTCAGTTTTGATGGTAGAAGTTCTGTTCTCGCCTATTCCATGTGGATGTGTTTTGGCATTAAAAATTCAGTGTAGTGAGTTCGAACCTTGAATAACATTGAAAGTACCCTCCTAACAAGCCATGATTTAACCCCTTAACCCCCCAAGGTGGTTTGCCCTTTAACGACCATATAGTTGATAAATAACATTTCCCACGTGTCTACTTAACTTCAGCACAATTTTGGAACCATTTTTTTTTTATTAGGGAGCTATAAGGGTTAAAAGATGACCAGCGGTTTCTCATTTTTCCAACAAAATTTACAAAACCATTTTTTTAGGGACCACATCACATTTCAAGTCACTTTGAGGGGTCTTTATGACAGAAAATACCCAAAAGTGACACCATTCTAAAAACTGCCCCCCTCGTGGTGCTCAAAACCACATTCAAGAAGTTTATTAACCCTTCAGGTGCTTCACAGGAATTTTTGCAATGTGGAAGAAAAAAATGAACATTTAACTTTTTTCACAAACATGTTACTTTAGACCCAGTTTTTTTTATTTTTGCAGGGGTAATAGGAAAAAATGGACCCCAAAATTTGTTGTGCAATTTTCCCTGAGCACGCAGATACCCCATATGTGGGTAAAAAACACTGTTTGGGCGCACGGTAGGGTTTGGAAGGGAAGGAGCGCCATTTGACTTTTTGGATGTAAAATTTGCTTGAATAATTAGCGGATGCCATGTTGCGTTTGGGGAGCCCCTCATGTGCCTAAAAAGTGGAAACCCCCCACAAGTGACACCATTTTGGAAACTAGACCCCTCAGGGAACTTATCTAGATGTGTGGTGAGCACCTTGAACCCCCAGGTGCTTCACAGAAGTTTAGAACATTGAGCCGTAAAAATAAAATTTTCCCCTTTTTTGCAACAAAAATGTTTTTCAGCCTCCAATTTTTCATTTTCATGAGGGTAACAGGAGAAATTGCACCATGCAATTTGTTGTGCAATTCCTCCTGAGCACGCCAATACCCCATATGTGGGGTAAAACCACTGTTTGGGCGCACAGCAGGGTTCAGAAGGGAAGGTGCAACATTTGACTTTTTGATTGTAAAATTTGCTTGAATAATTAGCTGATGCCATGTTGCATTTGGGGAGCCCCTGATGTGCCTAAACAGTGGGAACCCACCACAAGTGACACCATTTTGGAAACTAGACCCCTCAGGGAACTTTTCTAGATGTGTGGTGAGCACTCTGAACCCCCAAGTGCTTTACAGAAGTTTATAACATGGAGCCAAAAAAATCAAAAAATCTAACTTTTTCCACAAAAATGATGTTTTAGCCCCAATTTTTTTACTTTCACAAGGGCAGGAGGAGAAAATGGACCCCAAAAACTTTTGTGCAATTTCTCCTGAGTACGCTAACACCCAATATGTTGGGAAAATACAGTGTTTGTATTTTTACAGAGTTCAGAAAGGAAGGAGCACTGTGTGACTTTTTGAATGCAAAATTGGCTGGAATCGAGAGTGGACGCCATGTCGCGTTTGGAGAGCCCCTGATGTGCCTAAATAGTGGAAACCCCCCACAAGTGACTCCATTTTGGAAACTACACCCCTCAAGGATTTTATCAAGTGGTATAGTGAACATTTTGAAGCCAGAGGTACGACACAGAATTTGATAACATTAGGTCATCATACTGAATAAGTTGTCATTAGTCTTGAGCGCAAGTGCTCGCTACTTGAGTTTGCATCGGGTAACCAGGTATACACCATGTATCGCGCGTGCTCGAGTGACATGCTCGAATCCCCGCTCACATGTTTCACGGTTATTAAACACGCAAAAAAAAACATGCGGGGATCGCTCGTGCATGGCAGGCAATCCTCGCAAGGTGTTTTTAGCTGCAAAGCATATGGGGCGGAGACTTGACCACCCGCGATACTCAGTGCATACCCGAGCACCCGATGCAAACTTAAGTAGCGAGCACTTGCGCTCAACACTAGTCGCCATATCGTCATCTTTTTTTTTACTTTTGAAAAAAATCCCAACCCTAACCCTAACCCTAGCCCAACCCTAACCTTAGTCTAACCCTAACCCTAGCACAACCCTAACCCTAGCACAACCCTAACCCTAGAGTTTATTTTTTACGCCGTTCTTCGTGCGGTATAAGTGATTAGACGACTTTATTCTTCGGGTCGGTGCTATTACAGCGATACCAGAATCATATCGGGTTTTTATGACTGACAGCTGTCACGCACTAAAAGACGCATTTTTTTGCAAAATCTAGGTTTTGCATCGCCATATTTTGAGAGCTATAATTTTTCCATATTTTGGCCGACAGAGTCATGTGATTGCTTGTTTTTGCGGGATGAGTTGACGTTTTTATCGGTATCATTTTCGGGCACGTGTCATTATTTGATCGCTTTCTATTCCGATTTTTGGGAGGCAGAATAAACAAAAACCAACAATTCAGGAATTGTTTTTCTTTTAATTTTTTATGCTGTTCCGCGTGAGGTAAAATTGATAAGGTAGCTTTATTCTTCGGGTCAGTACATTTACAGCAGTACCACATTTATATCGTTTTTCTATGTTTTATATAGCACTGTGCACTTACAATTGCTTATTTTTCCCTTCTACCCAGCTAATTCTTCTCTTTTCCATTAGGTCTAGGACATCATGTGATTGAAAATAGACTAGCTAAATCCTTCTAAGGTCTATGTAGAAACAGGAAGTCTATTTTCAATGCGTGAGTCATAAGTCACTGCAAACGTCCCTGGCAGGGGAGAAGAGGGAGCAGCTGGGTCAGGAGTTGAAGAGGGGAATGATTCATGCAGGGAAAGAGACTTCCTGTTTCTACATAGAGCAGAGAAAAGAGAAGAATTAACTGGGTAGAAAGGCAAAATGAGCAATTGCAAGTACACAGTGCTGTACAATATGATGGTTGCAATATATTAAGAGGGTAAAAACTTTGATGGGAGGAGTGCTTCTTTAAGTGCATCATATAGAGAACACATCTGTGACAATTTTTGAGACATTGACAATAATTGTATCTGTTTTGCATTACCAAGGATGTCCTAAAAGATGATCGGCTGGGGGTTTAATGTGGTGTAGGGCGGTAGCCGCGGGTGAGGCACTCGTCTTTAGCGCCCCAGCTTGTTACATGAAAGTGAGGGTCCTGGCTTGGTGTGTGAACTTGTCCTGTGAGGGCCTTACACCCTTGCAGGCCACATATTGTGTTGTGGGCTTGACAGGACCAGATGTTTCACAGTTCAAATTAGGGAAACTACCTTTTCAAAATAAACTCTTTACTAAATGCTAACTTGATAAGGGTTATATAAAAGGGATAGTGGGTACAAAGTATCTTTCCACACAATATCCTTCCTCTGTAGTATACTCTAGAGCTTTCAAGGCACACTATATCTCACTACTTCATCACAACCCAGTTTTAACACTACAGTCCTGATTAACAAGTCCTCCCTTCACTTGCTCAGCGGTCCCGCGTCCTATTTCTTCCACTACTGGTGCCCTGGATCTTCCACTCAGAACTCTTTACTAGTCCCAGTCTCTCAGTCCTGCTAAGGCCTTTTACCTTCTGTTTTGCAAGCTCAAGGTCTCATGACTAGGTGTCTACTAGGACCTGGAAGGCCGCTCTGTATCTTTTGTTACTTTTCCTCAGGATCATTCTATCCCTCTTTCTTTAATCTCCTCTCACACAGGATCACCCTCCAATGCAGCACTGCTTACTCTGCACTCCAAAAACCTATCTCCCTTCCTAGCAGGATGGAGACACTTTCCCTAAGACTATCCTCTCCCACTATGGGCTAGTCCCAAACATTATCTTACCCTATCGTCAACTATCTACATGTATTATACTATACATTACTTATCTAACATTGCTACACATATTGCTAATGCATTACACTATTCACATTACACATCACATCATATAACATCAAATAACATTATTTACAATAACACGATTGGTGTCTTCAGGGGTAGGAATGCAGCGGTCCACCATCCTTACAAGGGCACATGAAACCGGAGTTGAGAGTCATTGCACAAAAGATGAAGAAGGAATCTATTGTCTTCTAGTGATGTTAGTGGGACTGTGAGTTAGCAATTGTAGTTGTATATTGATTATGCATTATCCGATCCCTCATTGCACTATGAAGATGAGAGCAGTATGCCATTGGTTGTATGGTCATTTCTGAATTATTATTACAATGATAAAATTTTGTACAACTACTATACATTGCACCCAAAGGGAAAGTATTGCCTTCCCTCCCAACTGTCCCAACCTTGGCTATTGAATGTTTCTGTACACCTATAGCCTTAGTTCTTAACCATTTACTTTTCCATTCTATAACTTTTTTATGCTTGCTACTTTGATAGCTGTTACTTATAATACCACAGCCTGAAGGACACATATGAAACAATCATGAAAGAAAAATCAAATATACAAGTTTCATAGATCCATATATCACGAGATCATCTGAAAATGAATAGGTGTGGGTGGGTAATATAATCATGAAGGGAAATGTAAATACTGGCCCCATTAAAGCCTACCCCAGCCTTACCTAACTGCAGAGACGGGCAGCCTAAAATTTATAGATTTTATGGTGCCCCTACTCACAGTTGGCTTCCTCTATTAGCCCCTTTGTATATATGCCTATCTCTCACATAAATGGGCTGCCATTGAGAGAGCACTATAGTATTTACTAATGTAATAATGTAATGTCCTCTACCCTCCCCCTGCCTCTCTCCTAAGCTCCCTCTGGTGGTGGCTGACAGTAGCCAGAAGGTTATCTATTAAAGGGATTGTCCAGGTTTGGCATAAAAATCTGCAGGCATTCTATGTGACTGCAGACTTGTGAATCCTGATATTGCTGTCAGGATTCTCCGGTGCCGGCGCTGGAAGCGTGCGGTCATGTGGCCTCAAGTATGTGATTTGCATACTTCCCGCCACATTCCAAGTAGACGTGTATTGAGCGAGGCCGCACACTTCTAGTCAGAATGTGGCCGGGAGTATGCATGTCACATACTTGCGGCCACATGTCTGTCTGCTCCTGGCGCAGGCACTGGAGAATCCTCATAGTGCTGAGCGAGATGAGAAGATTCACAAGTCTGTAGTCACATACAGTGACTGCAGACTTTTGTGCCAAA
This sequence comes from Phyllobates terribilis, assembly GCF_046119375.1. Taxonomy (NCBI): domain Eukaryota; kingdom Metazoa; phylum Chordata; class Amphibia; order Anura; family Dendrobatidae; genus Phyllobates; species Phyllobates terribilis. The sequence goes on along the minus strand of NW_027362768.1, from coordinate 290,771,321 downwards.
CCTGGACAACCCCTTTAAATCTAAGTCTATTGCTGGATTTGGGGCTCAGTAGTAGAAAAACAGAACTTGGACTACTCTAAAAATGTATTAATTAATACATAATTTTGAAACTGTTTAAAAAAACCTTTTATTGTTTGTTTGCAGCTGCAGAAATAGTTTGCATTGTGGAAACAAAAACTACCAGGACTATATAAAAAAAATCAATGATTATGGAAACAACCTGTTCTTTCCTAGAAATAAGTAAATGTTATAGTAAGAAATATAACTATATAAAAAGTATAATGTACTTTATATGGCACGCTGTGGCATTCATTTTAATTTTTTATTCCCTTTTAAAATTAGGTCAGTTTACATAAGAGCTAAATGGAAGCAATGAGGTGCAGAATGTTCTAGGTCAAATTTATACATTGCACAATCCTGCAAGCACTATTCATGAAAACGTTTGACGCCTAAGACCAAAATGGATTGAAAATTAAACCTCTAATTAAGGTTATTTGAAAGGAAACAGAATGTGTGCAAAATTTAATAGGGCAAATGGAATAAAAAAAAAAAACTAGACATAAATGAAAACATAACAATGAGTTTTAATTCCAGGTGCTAAGTCAAGACTGAAAGAATAACTTTTTTTTAATTTAATTATCCTTTAGACATTGTAAAGTTATAAATCTTTGAATACCCTCCGTTAATTATTTTGCTTCCCTTTCTCTCAAACATCATATTGAAGATGCTGTTTTAACTGCCTCGTTCATGCTCTTTTAAATGCTGATTTAAACAAATCCCGAAATTATGATTTTCTGTGTTTGTGTTTTCGTTTTTCCCCCCTTTTTCCAAGAGCCAGATGAAGTCTTGCTTTTTGTGGGATGAATTGTACTTTCGAATGACACCATCCATTTTACCATGTGATATACTGGAAAAATGGGAAAAAAAATTAAAAGTGTTGAGAATTTGAGAAAAAAAAATGCAATTCCGCAAATGTTTTTTTGGCTTTGTTTTTACAACATTGTGTGATAAAAAAATGTCCTGACATAGGGGTTGAGAGAGAAGGAAGCAAAAAAGGTAATGGCATATGTTAGAAAGATTCATAACTTTGCAAAGAACTGATCAATAATTAAATAAATATAAAGTTTTAAAACTCTAAAGAAAAGTGACTATCCACATCTGTTTTCATGTACAGTAGGCTAACAATGCTCTACATCAATGGGAAAAAAAACAGTGCTAGATTTGTGTTTTTTTTCATTCCACCCTAAAAAATTAATACAATTTAATTAATAAATTATAGATCTACCCCCAAATGATGACAATGTAAAAAACAACCTGTCCTGCAAAAAAGAAAACCATAGCTTTGTTGATGGAAAAATATTAGAGTTCTGTGGAATGTGTTCATTAAAAAAAATAATAAAAAAAAAATCCTACATCCTCACTGCTAACAATAAGAGGTTCATTTTATAATATGTATTCTTAGAACTCAAGTTTTTGTGATACAACACACCAAATCTCAATTCAGCCACCAGTGATAAAATTTTAGGAGCTTATTAAATTTAGCATAAAAACAATAGTACAGTAGAACAAACTGTTTTCTCACTAATGTTAATGATGAACCTTGTGTCAAAGTTGTAAAATGTAAAAAAAATAAATAAATTCATGTAAAAAAAAAAAAAAAATCCTAAATAATAAATTTGTTCTCACTACAATAGTGAACCTGCATTTTCTTCAAATGGTTAAACCCTTGTGGAAACAGCAATTTTAAGCTCTGAAGCAAAAGCGTTTTATTTTCTTTTTGTTTGTTTTATTATTGCTGAGTTCCAAGAGCCTTAACCTTTTAATATGTCCATCATTGTGGTCATCTGAGGATTTAATTTTTCCTACATTCATATTTTTTTATTAAAAGTATAACTACAATAGTTCACTTGGATTTCGTTTTAGCCTATTGTGGTAATAGGCACAAGAAATAAATGACAATACATGTAGAGATACAAAGATGGCCTATATATTACCAATGGCTTCCATTACTAAAGATAACCTAATATTGTAGAAGTACTAAAACATTCAGCTGTGCCAGATGGATAGGAGATAAGGGGTATTGTGTTCCTCTTATGTGCTCAGCTAAAGGCAAATAGATGCCCAAAGACCATACCCTAAAGGAAGTGCTCAAAGAAGCCAGACAATAATATCACAAATTCACAAAAAACGACAGAGGAACCCCCTCTCAGCTCATAGTAAACCCATACAAGGTGGAAAGGTTATACTGTACAGCAAAACATTGATGACCCATAATAATAATCAATAATCCCACAAAGTAATAAAATACTTAGCTTGGTGATGATTGCACAATCCTGACGCGCTTCCCACCCAGGTAGTTTTGGGGTTAATCAGGGGATCTATCAAAAGAGATACGGTAGATGCTGCTATGAACACACTGGGCTCCAGAAACATTGGGACGCACTAAAGTGCCGGTGTGCATGAAAATAAATAGTGCTTGAAAAAAGCATCATTTCCACCATTGTACCAGGAAATGACGCGGGTGCGTACTGGAACATATATTCGATCCAGCATCACCACGCGGTCACTTAGACAGTTCTTAAATGATATTACCTTTTCTTTTTTTTTAGAGATAAATAACACAATAGTTTTATAGTATGGGTTGTTATTGTTGTTTTTTAACATTTTTATTTTCACTTTTTTATATTCTTGTGTATTTACTACTTATGTTCCACTAAGGGACAAAAATAGGGGACTTGACCATGAAATTGCTTGATTGCAGATATACCGTGTTTTCTATTTTTCGGACTATAAGACACAACGGAGCATAAGACGCACCACAAATAAAAAATATATTTTACAAGATGGGGGTCCGTCTTATAGTCCGAATAGGTATGGTATCTTACCTGGGGGTGGTGGAGAGGGGGTCACAGAAGGCAGGGTCCTTCAGAAAGCTGGTGCTCCTGCAGAAGGGAGTTGCATTGGTGGTGGAGCAGCATCGCGGGGTCCTCCGTTCCCTCTCTCAGGAACCCGGCGGCTAGAGCAGAAGAGGTGAGATGGCTTGGGCCCGGTGTCTGGCTGGGGCGTGGCAGAGCGGCGTGGCAGAGCGGCGTGCATGGCTTTCTGGTGGTCGCGGCCATCTTCCTGAAGCTGTGATCTACAGGAAAATGGCCGCCCGAGCAGGCCCAGTGACAATCATTACAAAACCCATCAGTGATCACGTTATGGATGGTTAGACAGAGTTATCTTGCTTCCTGTGCCTAACTGCCTAGATGCCGCAGTCACTATTGACGGTGGCATGTGAGAGGTTGGGAAGCTGTGATAGGAGAGCTCCGATCCTAACCATTGGGCATTTGCTGCTGATGGCTAACATTGCAATTTAAGACATAAATAATTGAAGTATTTATAATGATTATATTACAGACTTACAGTGGGGAAAAAAGTATTCAGTCAGCCACCAATTATGCAAGTTCTCCCACTTAGAAAGATGAGAGAGGCCTGTAATTGACTTCATAGGTAGACCTCAACTATGAGAGACAAAATGAGAAAACAAATCCTGAAAATCACATTGTCTGATTTGGAAAGAAATTTTTTTCAAATTTTGGTGGAAAATAAGTATTTGGTCAATTACAAAAGTTCAACTCAATACTTTGTTATATATCCTTTAATGGCAATGACAGAGGTCAAATGTTTTCTGTAAGTCTTCACAAGGTTGGCACACACTGTTGCTGGTATGTTGGCCCATTCCTCCATGCAGATCTCCTCTAGAGCAATGATGTTTTGGGACTGTCGCTGGGCAACACGGACTTTCAACTCCTTCCAAAGGCTTTCTATAAGGTTTAGATCTGGAGACTGGCTAGGCCACTCCAGAACCTTGGAATGCTTATTACGAAGCCACTCCTTCGTTGCCCTGGAGGTGTGCTTGGGATCATTGTCATGCTGAAAGACCCAGCCACGTTTCATCTTCAATGCCCTTGCTAATGGAAGGTTTGCACTCAAAATCTCACGATACATGGCCCCATTCATTCTTTCACGTACACAGATCAGTCGTCCTGGTCTCTTGGCAGAGAAACAGCCCCAAAGCATGATGTTGCCACCCCCATGCTTCACATTAGGTATGGTGTTCTTTGGATGCAACTCAGTATTCTTTCTCCTCCAAATATGCCGAATTGTGTTTCTACCAAACAGTTATACTTTGGTTTCATCTGACCATATGACATTCTCCCCAAACTCTACTGGATCATCCAAATGCTCTCTAGCAAACTTCAGACGGGCCCGGAAATGTAATGGCTTAAGCAGGGCGACACGTCTCGGACTGCAGGATCTGAGTCCCTGGCGGTGTAGTGTGTTACTGATGGTAGCCTGTGTAACGTTGGTCCCAGCTCTCTGCAGGTCATTCACTAGGTCCCCCCGTGTGGTTCTGGGATTTTTGCTCACCGTTCTTGAGATCATTTTGACCCCACGGGTTAAGATCTTGTGTGGAGCCCCAGATGGAGGAAGATTATCAGTGGTGTTGTCTTCCATTTTCTAATTATTGCTCCCACAGTTGATTTCTTCACACCAAGCTGCTTGCCTATTGCAGATTCAGTCTTCCCAGCCTGGTGCAGGGCTACAATTTTGTTTCTGGTGTCCTTTGACAGCTCTTTGGTCTTCACCATAGTGGAGTTTGGAGTGTGACTGTTTGAGATTGCTGACAGGTGTCTTTTATACTGATAACAAGTTCAAACAGGTGCCAGTACTAAAGGTAACGAGTGGAGTACAGAGGAGCCTCTTAAAGAAGAAGTTACAGGTCTGTGAGAGCCAGAAATCTTGCTTGTTTGTAATTGACCAAATACTTATTTTCCACCAAAATGTAAAAAAAAATTCTTTCCAAATCAGGCAATGTGATTTTCAGGATTTGTTTTCTCATTTTGTCTCTCATAGTTGAGGTCTACCTATGATGTCAATTACAGGCCTCTCTCATCTTTTTAAGTGGGAGAACTTGCACAATTGGTGGCTGACTAAATAATTTTTTTACCCCACTGTAGATTCAATTACAGTGGGGAAAATAAGTATTTGATACACTGCCGATTTTGCAAGTTTTCCCACCTACAAAGAATGGAGAGGTCTGTAATTTTAGGTACATAGGTACACTTCAACTGTGAGAGACAGAATCTTAATAAACATCCAGGAATTCACAATGTATGATTTTTACATAATTAATGTGCATTTTATTGCATGAAATAAGAATTTGATACTGTAGGAAAACAGAACTTAATATTTAGTACAGAAACCTTTGTTTGCAATTACAGAGGTCAGACGTTTCCTGCAGTTCTTGATCAAGTTTGCACACATTAGACTTACAAAAGTATCGGGTCATTACAAAGTGGTTTATCAGAAGAAATATCCGCTAAAATGTAACTTTTAATATAACATGTTTAAAAATCTCCCCAAAAAATAAAAATGAGAAAAATACACCCAATCTGAAAGGGGATACCTATAATGTAATTAGTGATATGAATTGTACACATCTGAGGGGACACCGCCTAAAAGGAGATATCATAAATCCTCTGATATTTTATGTACTCAAAACAACAACAAACAATTGGTTTTGTGCCCAAAGAACGGTTATATAATAAACCTGTTTTCTATCTTACCCTCATGTATCCCTATAGTATGACCCTACCTTGCCTCGGAGGTTGGCACCCTATGCAAAATGACGCCCCCGCTCACCAATGGCTGACCCTAATAGATCCTGTTAATTGCTGTCCTTGATCCATAAAAACGAATAGCAGCAAATGCACTCAATACCATGACGGGTATGGTACTCCATAAAGCAGGCTAAATGTGATTGTACTGTGCCGCCCCAGCCGGCGGCTGATGCCACGGTACTGGTGCATGGTGGCCCGAGAGCTGGTCAGGCCCGACCGGGGGCGCACGACAGTCTTTGTCAATTGTGAGGGTTAATAATAAAATAATAAGAAGGTTTGTGACGCCAGTTGGGATTTTCGGTCTGGTATGGCCGGGCACTGATGAAGACCCCTAGTAGTTACATGGTGATGAGCAGTGCCAGATGATTAACCCTTCCTAACCAGGGCTGACTCCCAGGGTAATTGGAGCAAGAATGGCGCTGCAGAGAATAATCAGAGCTAGACAGGGTAATGGTCAGTTTGTACCTGTTACCGAAGTTCTGCAAACAGTTCCAGAAGATTCAATACAACTCACACAGAGGGTTTTGGTCAGACCTGCACGGTGAGAGTTCAGTTTCTCTGCTGTAATATAATTTAGCCTTCCTGCTGCTAATCTATTTCTAGTCAACGACTCCTTGGACCCTAGAGGTCCAAGATAGCCAGGTACTGGATCCGTGATCCCTTCCAGTGAGCTGGCAGCTCAAATCCTGTGGGAAAACACTTACATCTTCTTACAGCAGTGTCCCTGGCTCTATGCGCTGCTGAGCTCCTGGGCAAAAGCACTCTTCTGCTCATTGTATGAAGACTGAACAGTCTTTCAGTTTAGCATGGACCCTGGAAGTCTCTGTGCTCTAGGGACTGAGACCCTGCCTGATGCAGCTTGTTCTTGCATAGAGAGCACACTTCTCTCCCTTGCACCGGTAACTCCATGATGCTACTTCCTTCATCTTTACTGCTCTGCTCAAAACAACCTCTCAGGAAGCACCTCCTCTCCTCTGAGGGTTCATGCTCACTTCCTGGTTCAGATAAAAGTGCATAATGCCAAAGTAAGGGATCGGGTAACAATGTGTGGACGCAGTTATAACAGCAGAGAAATCAGCCCTCACCATAGCTGGCAATACAGATAAATTATATTACACATGTAGGCATTTTGTGGTGCTACAGACACGAGCGCCACAGTATCAGGAAGGAATAGAGAATAGAAAAGTGGCAGGATGATCATATATGAAAAGTGATATCATGTGCCATCCAGTCACACAGTATATAGTGTAATGGCATAAACTCCAAAAAACAGAAAGCAAGTGACAGGGCATCCAGATCTGTATGTAAATAAACTACAACTTCTGTCATGTACACATATATCTGCAGCCTCTGTCAAATGAACAGCCTCAACATTACAACACCAAATACATGGTTTAATGCCTTAAGAGAAGGTAAACACATATATACCTATTTCCTCTTTCACCTATTCTTTTCCTAAAGCATGTCCCTGCCTTGCTGTGGAGGTTGGCAACCTATCTTGAACGCAAATTGGCTCCCCTGCTCACTGGCGGCTGACCCTGATAGATCCTTTAGCTTGCTATCTTTATTAATCCATGTAAAGCAGGTATGGGTCATATAGACCATTCAAAAATAGTACACTGTTACAGACCATTAAAACAGATGAATGACGCTAGGTGTACTCAAAGCCACCCCGAGTGTGATACCCCAAAAGGTCAACAAACAGTAATTAGATAATGCAGGACATATGAATCAAAAAAGGAAATGATAGAATCACAGGATGATCACATGAGGGAGGTAATCAGATATACCACCCATTATTATACAGATTATGTTGTCATTTATTTGCTGCCTCTGTCACGTTAACAGCCCGGATGTGTTTCCTCTAAGTCATGTTGTTCTTCAGGAGGCTCAAGGAACAAGTGTTACCTGAATCTTGGCATCCATGGTATGCTGTGGCCTAGTTGTAGGTCCAGGAGAAACATGGACAGTCAGTACATTGTGCTCTATACATGGACCTCGAAAGTTGGATGTGTGAAATTAGACAAATGGTGCTTTCACACTGTGTTCTTACCCACGTTCAGTGGTCCCATCAGGATTTATGTCCGAATCCCTCACAGAATGGAGTTTGAGTATTTGCGCCGATGGGGCCATTGACTATGCTGGTGCAGAAGGAGTCACAGTGTGCTCTGTCGTGCATCATTTTTGGGTGTACAGTGGGTACGGAAAGTATTCAGACCCCTTTAAATTTTTCACTCTTTGTTTCATTGCAGCCATTTGGTAAATTCTAAAAAGTTATTTTTTTTCTCATTAAAGTACACTCTGCACCCCATCTTGACTGAAAAAAACAGAAATGAAGACATTTTTGCAAATTTATTAAAAAAGAAAAACTGAAATATCACATGGTCATAAGTATTCAGACCCTTTGCTCAGTATTGAGTAGAAGCACCCTTTTGAGCTAGTACAGCCATGAGTCTTCTTAGGAATGATGAAAAAAGTTTTTCACACCTGGATTTGAGTATCCTCTGCCATTCTTCCTTGCAGATCCTCTCCAGTTCCGTCAGGTTGGATGGTGAACATTGGTGGACAATCATTTTCAGGTCTCTCCAGAGATGCTCAATTGGGTTTAGGTCAGGGCTCTGGCTGGGCCAGTCAAGAATGGTCACATTCAGTTGTTCTGAAGCCACACCTTTGTTACTTTAGCTGTGTGTTTAGGGTCATTGTCTTGTTGGAAGGTGAACCTTCAGCCAAGTCTGAGGTCCAGAGCACTCAGGAAGAGGTTTTCATCCAGGATATTTCCGTACTTGGCCGCATTTAGGCTTCCTTCATTTGCAACCAGTCGTCCTGTCCCTGCAGCTGAAAAACACCCCCATAGCATGATGCTGCCACCACCATGTTTCACTGTTGGGATTGTATTGGGCAGGTGATGAGCAGTGCCTGGTTTTCTCCACAAATACTGCTTAGAATTATCACCAAAATTTTCTATCTTCGTCTCATTTGAACAGAGAATCTTATTTCTCATAGTCTGGGAGTCCTTCATGTGTTTTTGAGCAAACTCTATGCGGGCTTTCATATGTCTTGCACTAAGGAGAGGCTTCCGTCGGGCCACGCTGCCATAACAGCCTGACTGGTGGAGGGCTGCAGTGATAGTTGACTTTGTGTAACTTTCTCACATCTCCCTACTGCATCTATGGAGCTCAGCCACAGTGATCTTGAGGTTCTTCTTTACCTCTCTCACCAAAGCTCTTCTCCCACGATTGCTCAGTTTGGCTGGGCGGCCAGGTCTAGGAAGACTTCTGGTGGTCTCAAACTTCTTCCATTTAAGGATTATAGAGGCCACTGTGCTCTAAGGAACCTTGAGTAATGCAGAAATTATTTTATAACCTTGGCCAGATCTGTGCCTTGCCACAATTCTATCTCTGAGCTCCTTGGGCAGTTTCTTTGAGCTTATGATTCTCATTTGGTCTGACATGCACAGTGAGCTGTGAGTTCTTATATAGACAGGTGTGTGTGTGGCACCCTGCTACCCACAGGTACCACAGAACCCAAAAGGGTGCATGGACGGACTTCTCCACCAGAGGCCCTCATTACATAACAGACACCTCCACCCTTCCACCTCATACCACCAGAGGGAGCCCTGTTAGGGATATATATACTGGACGGTGGAGTTAGGTAGTCAGTGTGTGCTGGACTGAGATCAGTGAAGAAGCAGCATGTGAGCTGCTGTGCTGAGGGCCAGCCTGGGCCTAAAGCACGTGCTGGAGCCTTGGGGCTTAGAGCCGGGCCGGAGGCAAGGAGAGAGGAGTTAAGGAGGCAAAGGAGCATCTGAAGCTCACCCCAGAACACAAGCCGGACACTGGGTCCGCGACTACAGGGTCCTCTATGCCCAGTAGGAATAACCGGTATACCAGGAGGATTCTAAACCCCTGGTCAACCTGAAGCTATAATAATTTAAAGAACTTGGAACCACGAAGGCACCAGCATCCAGGGATAGTGGCAGCCAGAATAAAGTTCTTAGCACTAAGCATGCAGGTGAGGAGAGGGAAAGAGTACTGAAGCTAGGCCTAGTTTCAGGCTGGTCAGAAGCTTCAGAGAGAGAGGAAGAAAGAGATCAGGAGGCCTTATACCCACTCACTGGGGAGAGTCCAGAAGTGCACCCTTCCTATCAAGTACCCTGGACCGTACCTGCCGTCTACACCAGTAAAGGTACTGAAGCGAACCCCCTGTGTGCGTGTCTGTTATTCTCCCCTGGCCCAGCCAGGCCACCTCTCACCTGCATCCCTTCCATCAACCCTGCCCCGGGGGCCAGCTCCGCCTGTGGGGAGCAGAAACATCCCAGCTGCCATCCCATCACCCCCGGAGGTCTGCAGCAGCGCTGGTACCCATTACCAGGAGCCACAGGTGGCATCACAAGACAAAACTGTTAACAAACCCACTTTTAAAGAGTGACCCCAGGGTACGGGCCCGGGAGCCGACTGCCATGACATCCCACAGAAGGTAAAGGCCCGGGTACTGAGCTTCCCCCATATCCCCCTGGGCGAGTCATGTGCCTTTCCAAATCAAGTCCTTTCAGTTTAATTAAACACAGCTGGACTCCAATGAAGGTGTATAACCATCTCAAGCAGGATCACAAGGAAATGGACAGCATGTGACTTGAATATGAGTGTCTGAGCAAAGGGTCTGAATACTTATGACCATGTGATATTTCAGTTTTTATTTTTTAATAAATTTGCAAAAATTTCTACATTTCTGTTTTTTTTCAGTCAAGTTGGGGTGCAGAGTGTACTTTAATGAGAAAAATAAGTAAACTTTTTAGAATTTACCAAATGGCTATAATGAAACAAAGAGTGAAAAATTTAAAGGGGTCTAAATACTTTCCGTACCCACTGCATATGCCTGCTGGAGACAGACACCGAGACATAGTAGACTGCAACTGGGAGTCCGCCTCCATTAGAGGTATACGCTCTAAATAATGTACAACAGAGCATGTGGTGACTCCTTCTACAGCAGTATAGTCAATGACCACGTTGGTGAATCTGCCTGAATCCCGTTTTGCGGGGGAAGGTTCGGACATAAGCCTCGACATGACCACTGAATGTGGGGAAGGATGCAGTGTGAAAGCCCCTTAGGGTATGTGCACACGGAGTCTTTTAAACAGCAGTGTACATCATTTTTGAAGCAGACTGTTTTCCCTGAAGAGTCTTTTTTACCTACTTTTTGGATGTCTTGCAGCTTTTTAAGCGGTGTAAAATGGCCGCCGGACAGGTCCTTGAGGGGAGATATGTATCACCGAGGTTGGTAGCTTCGATGATGTAAACCCGGGAAAGCATGCTCCAGCATGTATAGTGCTGAGAGGGTTGATAGGGCGTATCAGGGCCATTTTTTACGAGCAGTCATAAGAGATGGGTTGAAATGGCTGCTCACATATCCCCACCACAGGGCATGGTTTTTGTACATAAAATGGAGACCAAGTGTCTCATTCAGTGTCTGTGGCTGGAGGTGTGGAGACCTCCAGTGTGTTTGTGCTAAAGGACACTGAACATGAGCGGGAGAACCTGCACTACTGAATGGACTGTTTATTTTCTGTTTTGTTACTCTGTGCCGGTCAAGGCTGTGTTTTGTTTTGCTTATGCGGAGCAGTTTGTGAAGTTATAATAAACCCGCCTTGGACATTTTTAAAGAAACCGCTTCCTGTACCTACCTCAAAAGCAGCAGAGTGAGTGAAACCCTACAGCGGTTAAAAGAAGTTACAAAAGACGAAACTTATGCACAGCAACTAGTTTTGACATTGCTGTACATTATGTTTATTCTTTATGGCATTTTCTTTAGCTCTTTTTCAGACAGGATCCAGGCAGAATAGGCTTGAAAAACCTAACGTATGCACATACCCTTAGAAGAAGTACAGTCCATGGCTGATCTTAGTAGACATTTACTGTACAGAAGGAATGAAAAGCCAGTCTTCTTACATGGGACTTGGATGCTGACATTCAGTTGAAATATTTTTCACATTGATATGGACAGACTTTAGTCTGCTGATGCACGTACAAAGCAGTGGGTGGATTTGTATTCCCCACAGGCCTGTAAGCATATTATTGAATCACTTCTGCTTGTTAACTAAGCAATTTCAATAATGAGAATTTACAGTATAAGGGTATTGTTGTTTATTCCATTTACTCATATATTAGTATAGTTACCAAAAGGTGATCAGAGTTCACAGCTAGAACAAGAGTAAGAATGTGGAATGACTGATAAAGTCGAGATTATGATGTGAAACAGCGTTTCTTCTGAGCTGTGCACCCTGGAGAGGATAGAGTTAAAACAATATTCGATAAGGTCACTGACCCCAATAGCAGCTAAAGTTATCTGCAGGGTTTGATTTTTTAACCTTATGGTTTCCGGGACACAGAGCTAAGAAAAAATAATAAAAATATATTTTTCCATCAGCTGAACAAATATGATGGTGCCAAAGAACTTACCATAATAGAGGCAATATGCTGACATTTCCAAAATGTTCTCCTAATTGTTTTTGTCAAGGGAGACATAGCCAAACTGTGACAATAGAAAAGTGTAGCAGTTATTCAAAGAATTAGATCAGGAATCTGTTTGATTATTATGGGCAATTGTTGGATTTCTTGGGATGAAGAAAATATGGTCTGCTGCTTGTCTCTGACTCACAAAATTCTCTGCCCGTGGCAAAACATACTTGCCATGGGAAATTAAGAGAAAATGAAGGGTAAAGTCATGTTCCTGGCGGTGTGGACTTGTTTCTAATATTGGAAATTAGTGAATGATGACTTCACTGAGACTAGAATCATAGAATGTTAGAAGGGACCTTCAGGGTAATCGTGTCCAATCCCCTGCTCAATGCGGATTCACTAAACCATCTCAGATAGATGTCTGTCCAGCCTCTGTTTGAAGACTTCCATTGAAGGAGAACTCACCACCTCTCGTGGCAGCCTGTTGCACTCATTGATCACCCTCACTGCCAAAATTTTTTTTCTAATATCTAATCTGTATCTTCTTCCATTCAGTTTCATCCCATTGCTTCTAGTCTCTTTGTACAAATGAGAATAAAGCTGATCCCTCTACAGTGTGACATCCCTTCACATATTTGTAGAGAGCTATTAAGTCTCTTCTCAATCTTCTATTTTGCAAGCTAAACATTCCCAAATCCTCTAACCGTTCCTCATAGGACAATGTTTGTAGACAGGAAACCATCCTGGTAGCTCTTCTCTGAACTTGCTCAAATTTTTCATGTCTTTTTTAAAATGTGGTGACCAGAACTGGACACAGTATTCCAGATGAGGTCTGACCAAAGAGGAGTAGAGGGGGATAATTACTTCACGTGATCTAGACTCTATGCTTCTGTTAATGCAACCCAGAATTGTGTTTGCCTTTTTTGCTGCTAATCGTGGAGAGCCACTGGAAGCCTTGGTTTAACCTCCTGTGGTCCTTGTGTCTGCTATATCTAACAGCCTGATTCCTTCTAAAATTAACTCCTTCGTCCGAAAGCCTGTTTTCACCTTATTGACCAAGCCAACCTTTACAATTCTGAGCAGTGTCAATTTATTTGGTAATTACTCTGGAATGTTTAAACGAATATCAGTGATTCTGAGAATGTTTTTTTCGTGACACATTGTACTTTATGTTAGTGGTAAATTTAGGTAGATTTTTTTTGCTGTTTATTTGTGAAAATATCAGAATTTTGGCGAAAATTTTGAAAATTTTGCAATTTCCATACTTTCAATTTTTTCTGTCCTTAAAGCAGCTAGTTATGCTGTACAAAATAATTTATAAATAACATTTTACCTTTGTCTACTTTACATCTGCATAATTTTTTTGCTAGGAAGCTAGAAGGGTTAAAAGTTTATCATCAATTTCAAATTTTTCCAACAAAACTTACAAAGCTTCTTTTTTTAGAGACCACTTCATGTTTGAGGTGACTTTGAGGGACTTATATGATAGAAAATACCCAAAAGTGACACCATATTAAAAACTGCGCCCCTCAAAGTGCTCAAACCCACATTCAAGAAGTTTATTAACCCTTTAAATGCTTCACAGGAATTAAAGCAATGTGAAAGGAAAAAATGTACATTTAAATTTTTTACCTAAAAAATGTTTACTTAGCCCCAAATTTGGCATTTTTACAAGGGTAGTTGCAGAAAATTAACCATACAATTTATTATGCAATTTCTCCTGAGCACACCGATACTCAATATGTGGAGGAAGATTACTGTTTGGACACATGGCAGGGCTTGGAAGGAAAGGAGCGCGAATTGATTTTTGGAACGCAAAATTGGCTGGAATAGATAGAGGACTCCATGTCGCGTTTACAGAGCTCTTGATGTGCCTAAACATTGGAAACCCCTCACAAGTGACCCCATTTTGGATACTACAACCCTCAAGGATTTTTTCTATAGGTGTAGTGAGCACCATGAATCCACAGGTGCTTCACAGAATTTTATAATGATGAGCTGTGAAAATGAATAAAGACATTTTTCCCACAAACATGTTCCTTTTGCCACAAATTTTTCATTTTCACAAGGGTCACGGGAGAAAATGGACCATATAATGTGTGCCTCAATTTGTCCTGAGTACGCTGATACTCCATATGTGGTGGAAAACAATTGTTTGGGCGCACAGCAGGGCTCAGAACGGAGGGATCTCCTTTTGTCTTTTGGAGGGCAAAATTGGCTCGAATAGAGAGCGAACGCCATGTCGTGTTTGGAGAGCCCCTGATGTGCCTAAACAGTGGAAACCCCCCACAAGTGACCCCATTTTGGAAACTACACCCCTCAAGGAATTTATCTAGAGGTGTGGTGAGCACCTTGAACTCACAGGTGCTTCACAGAAGTGAATAACGTAGAGCATTAAAATAAAAAAATACATTTTTCTCACATACATGTTCTTTTTGCCCCAAATTTTTCATTTTTACAAGGGTAACAGGAGAAAATAAACAGTAAAATTTGTTGTGCAATTTCTTCTGAGTATGCCGATACACCATATATGCTGGAAAACTACCTTTTGGGCACAAGACACTGCTCGAAGAGGAAGGAGCGCCATTTGGCTTTTTAGCGCAAAATTAGCTGGATTAGATAGCGGACACTATGTCTCGTTTGCAGAGCCCGAGATGTGCCTAAACAATGGAAACCCCCCCACATGTGACCCAATTTTGGAAACTACACCCTTCAAGTAATTTATCTAGAAGTGTAGTGAACACCTTGAACTCACGGGTGCTTCACAGAATTTTATAATTTTGAGCCATGAAAATGAAAAATGTTGCTTCAGCCCCAAATTTTTTTATTTTAGGGTAACAAGTGAAAGTGGACCATAAAATATCTTGTGCAATTTGACCTGAGTGCGCCAATACCCCATATGTGGTGGAAAACTACTGTTTTGGCAGACACAAGGGGCGGAAGGGAAGGGGTGCAAATTGAAGAGGCACTGACATGCAAAAACAGCAAAAATCCCCAAAAGTGACCCCATTTTGGAAACTACACCTTTTGAGGAATTCATCTAGTAGTATAGGGAGCATTTTTAACCCTCAGGCAATTCCATGAATTGTGTAATATTGGGCTGAGTCAATGGAATATTACAATTTTTTCCACAGAAATCTTACTTTGGCCTCAAGGTTTCAATTTTCAAAACGGATAATAGGAAAAAATTGACCACAAAATATGTTATTCAATTTTTCTTGTATACACCAATATTTCATATGAGGTCGAAATCTACTTTTGACGTAGAATACAAAGCTCAGAAGTGAAAGAGCGCCATATTGTAGTGCACATTTTGCTGGAATGGTTTGAGGCTGCCATATCACATCGCCAGAACCCATAAGGTGCCAGAACAGCAGAACCCCCATAAGTGACTTAATTTTACAAACTACACCTCTCCATGAATTCATATAGTGGTGCAGTGATCATATTGACACCACAGGTGGGTCACAGAATTTTATACCATTGGGCGACAAAGAAAAAATAATTACATTTTTATTACAAACATTTTGGTTTAGCCCCAGATTTTACATTTTCACATAGGAAAATGGGTAGAAATTACAACAAAATTTGTCACACAATTTCTGCTGAATGTGGCAATACGCCATATGTGGCTGTACAGTGCTGCTTTGCCACACGGTGAGACTCGAGAGGGACGGAGTGCTATTTGACTTTTGGAGAACACATTATCACAGAATAGTTTGCGGACTTCATATATAGAACTCAAATGCCAGAAGAGCAGAATCCCCCCTCAAGTTACCCCATTTTGTAAATTACAATTCTCTGGGAATTTATCTACAGGTGCAGTGACAATTTTGACCCCATGGGTGTTTGCCAGAAACAAGCAGCAATGAATGTTGTTGAGTGAAAATTTTCAATCCGCCAGTGTAGTGCCCGTACATTGTGCCCAGCTCGTGCTTCTGGAGACATGAACCCTATAAATTAAGCGGGCTGTCATAGCTACAGAAATGCCAAATGTGAATGCTAGCTGTGATTTAAGCACACTGGGGCCCAGAAGGGAGGGACATTAGGATTTGGGAGCGCAGAATTCACAGGATTTCTTTTGGGGAGTAAGGAGCCATAGCTCTTTTCCAGAGCCTTTGTACTACCAGTAGTGCGGAAGCACCCTATATTTCCATTGACAGATGACAAACCTGAGTGGAAACTTGCTTTTTTGTGGATTGAGTTGAAGTTTTTATTAGGGAACATTTTACATAACATTTTGTATCACATTTATCCTTTGCTTTATGCTGAGCACTTATATTGGGGTTTCCATCTAAATCTCAGAATGGCGTGATTCTGATGAAACACCGAACAGATCCATTCACTATAATAAGGCAACAGAGTTACTGTAGATTCTGTCTGGTCTCTGTTCAGCGGAGCCCTTCTTTTCAGACATACACAAAACTGTGGTCGACCGCGCTTTTATGCACGCATAAAAAGACGGACACCACCAGATCATAGGCCAGACAGCTTCCACAGTGCCACCATTTGACTCATTATAGATAATCTTCACCTGGTGTTCTGTCTGAATCACGTATTTCAGAAATTCACATGGAAACCCTGGTGTAAGCACTCAGCGTAGAGCGCAGGATAAATGTGAGCCGAGCCTTACCGCGATCTTTGTGAGGCAGAATGAACAAATCGACAGCAGGTAAAGAATTGGTTTTACTTATTTTTACGCCGTTTCTCTTACGGTATAAGTGATTAGGCGGCTTTATTCTTTGAGTCGGAAGGGAACTAGTGGAACAGTTTTATGGGTTGGGTTTTTCTAGAAGCAGCGATACCAAATATGTGTACTTTGTTTTTACATAAATATATGTATTTATTGGATTAATATTTGTTCTTTTTTTGTTCTTTATTTTGGGATTTTTTTCTAATATTTTTACAATTTTTAAATCCTTTTTTTTAACTTGTTTTACCTTGTCCCAGAATACAAGGAGGACAGGGAGGAGACGTGTCAGCTCCTGCTCTGAGCAGGAGCTTACAGGCTATCATATCTGAGTGATCCCACTGCCATCTTTCTGCTCGGAGTACCATGGAGACCATCGACACAACGCGATCGCAATCGCATTGTGCTGATCAGACCAGAGAGGGACTTTCTTCCCTCTGTATGCCGATCGATGTCGCTGTCACTATTGACAGTGTAAGATCATGTAACTAGACAGAGGAGCTAATGAGTAGGACTGAAAGGCAAGGTATTTGTGTGTTGAAGTAACAGAGTTGTGTGTGTTGGTGTAGCAGAACTGTGTGTGTGTACACTGTGGGGACATCATTCTATTTGGTGATTTCTATGGGGGGAATGTACTGTGACAGCATTATACTGTATGTGGTGATATAGGTGTATCATACTGTGTCTGTGGGCTTTGGGGTGATCTGTATGGACGTATGCTGTGTAGGGGGATGTACTGTAGGGACATCTTACTGTGTGTCAGTGCTGGTGGGACATCATACTGTGTGGGGGGAGGTTTTGAAGCATTAAATTGTTTGTAGGGTCTGTAGGAGAATTATATTGTGTGTGTGTGAGGCGGTATGTGTATTTTATTGTGTGTGGGGTGCTTTATACTATGTTAGGAGAAAAATATAGTTGGGCCATCATACTGTGTGTGGAAGAATGCACTCTGGTGTCATCCTACTGTATGGGGATACTGTAGGGTATCATTGTGAGTGTGGTGGGCAATTTTTAGGCAGCATACTGTATGGGGGGCACTGTGAGTATATCATACTCTGTGTAGGGGCAAAGAAAGTGGTATCATACTGTGTGGGCACATATAAAGGACTGAGTGAGATTAGGGTAGTGGCTTAGTGTAAAATTTAAAAATATGTGTCCATCTTTACTATGCTTTAAAGTTGGCACATATGCACACGTAGGAAAACTCCTCTTTTGTAGCTGTATCCAATAAAGGGCATCTGGGCAAGGGTTGGTTTCAAGATATAACTTAAGGTGAACATATATATACCTTAAAAAGCAGAGAGCCGGTCATTTGTTTGGCCGACAGCTATTTCTTCTGATTTCCCCATATATATTAATATTCAGGTGGTTTCAATAGGGAGAGAGGAATAAGACATTGCAGAAGCTAAAAAGATCAGGAGTTTGTATTTAGATTGCCAAACCTTCTCTCCCTCGACATTATAAGTCTGGGAGACATGTGAGGCCCTACACACATTATTGGCCATACCGTCAGATTCATCCTAGCATGTACGGGAGGATTTATTGTATGCAGGGACTGGTATGAGAGCATATCACTGTGTGACACCCCAGGGGTCTGGTTGCCACAGTGATAGAGATATTACGTCTGAGAGCAGGTGGGAGGTCTCTTGGTCAGGAATCCTATGCATGCCACACCTCCTGCCCAGTCCTGGGAGGGGAAGGACTTCCCCTATATAAACCTGGGGCTGAGGCAGGGTTAGAGAGTTGAGAGGGAGAGTTCAGCCAGGAGGGCTGACAGGGAGCTGTGGCTCCGGCTGGGCCCAGCTCCTGGGCCATGCCAGAAGTAGAGAAGAGAAGCAGCATAGGAAGAAACAACAGGAGCTCTGTGGGAGCAGTGTTACAAAGAGTCAGGGGCTGGCAGCTGCAGAGCTCGCCCTGACTGAGAAGATTTCTTAACGGACCCGGAGTCCGAGGCTGTGGGGACTAACTCCTACCCAGCAGCAGAATCCGTCAGGCAGGGGATTTCAGGTCCTCTGGCCAAGAAACCCGAAGGCACGGTCACACGCATGGGACCAGCACCGCCGTCGTGGAGCGGAAGCTACTAGAAGGCCCCGAGTCACCGGCCATACGGGTGAGCACCACACGGTACACTCAGGGACGTGGGCTACTTATACTCGCTTCTAGCAAGGTAGCCAGAAGAGTATCGTTAGTTTGGGAGGCCTACAACTCCGCCTGGCCAGGGGAGATCCCATCTGCTCAAGGACTGACCAGGCCCCAACCGCTAGCCAGTACTCCGGGAGGGTCTATCTTTGCCACCAGTAAAGACCCTGAACTACACCGCATCGTCTCTGAGTGGTTCCTGCTACCCCCATCATCCACGTCGGCTGCCCTGAGGCCATACCCCTCCCGTTGGGGGTTATACCATCCACGCTGCACCATCCTTCCACCGGCCTCAGCGGTCTGCCCTGCAGCGGCAGCTCCATAGCTGCATTCAACGGGTGGCGTAGTCGTCCATCATCTACCGCTGATACAGCGCCACTTAGTCTGACTCCCTGGGCACGGACCGGATCACCGCCACGAGACTACAACCCTCAAGAGATCCGGCTCCGGGTAAGCTCCCGCGTGCGCAACGCAGCACGACACAGGCCCAGGGGCGCGTCAACTGCATGGCTAGGAAGATTTCATACTCATGAGATCTAAACTTAAGGTAAAAACAAAATGAGCAAATATGCTATAGTAAGTAAGTAAATAATTAAATATTAATAGTACATGTGAATAACATAGGGTACTTAGTTGACACTGTTTTGATTAAAAAAAACTTAAACGCAATCCCACCGCGACAAGATGTACTCACTCAGGATGTTCCAATCTCTAATATGAAACTTCACCCTGTGTCAGCAGACCTCAGTGTACATGTCTGATATCAAGCAGTCAGTGCCTGATACATGCTGTCTGTGGATCGGGCATGTATCAGCTGTCAGCTTCCCTTTAAAGGTGTTGTCCATTATTGTCCTGCCACTTCTGAAAGGGAATCTGTCAGTAGGATCAACCCTGCTAAGTCGTCTATATGGGCATGTAGGTCATAAGAAGCTGAATAAAATGATACCTTGATATCTGCAATCCAATATGTTTGCATTAAGCATTAGTTGAAATTTCAATGAATCCATTCTTCCCTCTACCCGTGAAATGTTCCCTGTGCCATTGGCTACTACACAACCCCATGATTGATCTACCCCCATGCTTAATTGTTGGCAAGATGTTCTCTTCCTGAAATTCTGTGCCTTTTTTTTCTCCACACATACCTTTGATCATTGTGGCCAAAGAGTTCTATTTTAACCTCATCGATCCACAGGACTTGTTTCCAAAATGCATTAGGCTTGTTTAGATGTTCTTTAGCATACTTCTGATGCTGAATTTGATGGTAAGGGCGCAACAGAGGTTTTCTTCTGATGAATCTTCCATGAAGGTCATATTTGTGCAGGTGTCTCTGAACAGTAGAATAATGTAGCACAACTCCAGAGTCTGCTA
The DNA here is from genome assembly GCF_046119375.1 of Phyllobates terribilis. Classification (NCBI taxonomy): domain Eukaryota; kingdom Metazoa; phylum Chordata; class Amphibia; order Anura; family Dendrobatidae; genus Phyllobates; species Phyllobates terribilis. Next base: position 290,751,000 of record NW_027362768.1, on the reverse strand, counting down.
AATTTTTCTGAAGATCTTTTGCAATCAAGTGATGGTTCTGATTTATCTCTCTAGCAATCCTACTAGCAGTTCTCACTGAAATTTTGCTTGGTCCTCCAGACCTTATCTTGACCTCCACTGTTCCTGTTAACTGCCATTTCTTAATTACATTTCGAACTGAGGAAAGGGCAACTTGAAAACGCTTTCCTATCTTCTTATAGTCTTCTCCTGCTTTGAAGGTCTCCACCATTTTTATTTTCAGAGTGCCAGGCAGCTGCTTAGAAGAACCCATGACTGCTGATTTTTGGCACAAGTTTAGAGGAGGCTGGGTTTTTATAAAGCTGGGAAATTTGCATCACCTGACCTTTCCTAACGATGATAGTGAACAAGCCATAACCCTAACAAGCTAATTAAAGTCTGAAACCTTGGTCAAAGTTATCTGAGCACACAAATCTCCAAGGGTGCCCAAAATTTTACACCTGCCCATTTTCCCTTTTGCAATTTTTTAAAATTTTAAAAATACCAATCTAATTTATTTTTGCCTAACATACAAAAGAAATATGTAATCTTTAACTTTAGGCCTTTAGGGGATCATTTCATCTTCAACTTGCTTAACTGTTCACAATAACAATAATTTTGACTAGGGGGGCCCAAACTTTTACATGCCACTGTGTCAGGTGTCAGTTTCACTTTATCTACAGTGCTCCATAAGCGTGTCGAGCGTGTGCCTCATTGTCAGACCGATAACAATGGTCCACTGAGTCATGTTGTGAAGGAACAGGGTTATTTCAATGGTAATATATTAAAAATGTATTATTTTGCATTGCATGTTCAGGAGAGGGTGTTGATTTTGCATAAGATTTCAGGAGCTTTAATGTGGTAAAACTACGGATTTGACAGTACCACATAATACATTGTGTGCACTACTTTTCTACGGCTTTTGTGATAGATGGCACTATTAACCGTCCTATTCTTGTAGGAACATTTTTACTATTGCTGAGTATTTAGTCATAATCTGGTCTGCAATACAATCTACAGACATAAATCACAAAAAACTCTTTTCTTTCTTATAATATTTTTGTTGACAAGTTTTTTGTCAATAAATGGCTAAAAGAAAGAAACGAATGTGATGAGAAGTGACTCTCGCTATGATGAAAGCCCCTCTGCAGGTTTGTTTCACTATGACTTGAATGTGTGATAAAAGGTGCCCGCTCTGCGTATGGAAACTGTTAGGTGGCTATTGTCAGGCGCTTATGTTGTGGGGGAGCCCCAGGTTTGGTCTCAGATGAGGACTTGACTAAAAACCTTATGTTCTCGTTCCACAATAACGGAATCTGTTTTTATTACGTTGTCACCTCTGTTCAGTTATTATCAGTTCACCCAAATGAGTTCTCAAGAATGAGAAGCAGAAGAGGAGGATGGGGAGTGATGGTGGAGAGGACACAACTATAGCAATGAGATGGGGTATATAATAAAAAAGGTGCAATAAAAAGATTAGCATATCCTAGATGTCACCCAGCTATCTTCGGGAATCTCCAGTGTCATAGACTTGATTAGAGCAGTGGAGGAAATACATGACCTGCTGCTCCATTCAATTCCTCCTAGCGGTGGTCTTGAGACCAAGGGAAGAATCTTGCGATTGGTTGGGGTCTCACTGAACAGATGATAACTAGTGATGAGCGAGCACGCTCGTTACTCGAGATTTACAAGCATGCTCGGGTGCTCGCCGAGTATAGTCAGTGTGCTCGGGTGTTATGTTTGAGTTGCGTCGAGTGCTTGATTTGCGTCTGTTTGACAGCTTTAATACATGTGTGGAATGCCTATTTCTTAGGCATTCCTCACATGTATTAAAGCTGTCAAACAGTCGCAAATCATGCGCACAGCACGACTCAAATATAACACCCGAGCATGCTGAAGATACTCGGCAAGCACCCGAGCATGCTCGCCGAAAGGGTTAACAGAACATACTCGCTCATCACTAATGATAATTAGTGATGAGCGAGTACCGTAATATTCATAATCGCTAAACTCGTAACGAGTACTTTGTAATAATCGTGTATTCGTTCCGAATAGCGAGTATAATGTAAGTCAATGGGAAATGCGAGTAATTTTCTGCTGGACCCTACAAACGGGTCTGGGGGCCTGAGGAACAGGCTGACATGGATGAAACAGAATGAGAAGAGCCTGGAGAATATGCCTGCATGCATTTCTGACTCACATATGATTTCTGGGAATAAGTTTGTCGCAGTATTACGCCACTTTTACAGACACACAAGAACAACTACCAAACCTAACCTAAATTGCATTTAACAGGCCAAAAAGGTTAAGAAACAGATTTTCTTGCACAATCACTTATATATAAGGCTAAATAAACCAGAGAAATCCCAAAAATATCCCTTTTGGCCTTTGTTCACGCATACTATTTTTTCACCTTTTACAATTGTGAGGGCCCTGACTTATACATTTTGTAGGTCCCTCTGTCATACATCATTTCTAGTTCGCTATTCCCCAGCACTTTACAAGCACAGCTAGAACGCACCAGTAGGTATGTTGATCTTTGACCTGACAGATCTCAGGTGGCTCTGTAACATGCGTTTTGGAGGGACAGCTGTTACTTAGACATTTCTAGATAGTGGAATGCATATTCCATAGCAGTTTACAATGAGCCCATTGTAGCATTGGGCTTGACCCTCCTCCTCCTCCTCCACCATGTGATACTGCGGCCCTAAATTTGAATGTTCAGAGGGCCTGCAGTAGACAGGAAAGCTGAGTTTTGAGAGAGCCCTTGTGAGGCCCTGTAAAATACATTTTGAAGTGCCCTCCTTTAGAGATTTTGGAGGTCCCTCTTGTGTACAATACATTTGAGAGTGCCCTCAATTATTCATATTGTAGGGCCCTCACTCTGTTATTTAACTCATTTAAGGACAGAGACTACAGAGAAAAAGTCCAAGAGACATGGAGAACTAGAAGGTAGCAGGAGTGTGGCCTGCAATCCTCAGGTATTGCTGAACTCTGTGAACTGGAAAAATAAAGCTGCACTAGTTAACTGGATGACGAGCTCAAATATATCAATTGTGCAAGTCAATGCACAAAGGATATATGGTGCCCCCCTCCAGGATGGGTTGGAGAAGCTTCTCCAAATGGCTCAGAGATTTTGATTGTCAATATTCCCCAGATTATATAGGAAGAGAAGACTTCTTGATACTGTACTACTTGGTCCAGTGCAGAATGTGCATCGTATTTCCAAAAATTATTCCTGGGGGCTGTGTCATAGGTGCAGGAAGATTTCATGACAAGGGCCTTCCTTGTCAAACATTATCTACGATGGAGTACTGTAGTAGTTGTGGCCCTCAATTCAAGTTTTCAGAGGGCCATCAATCGGTCATCAACAGTCAGTGTAAATTTCTATTGAATATATATCCCCTATCTCAGTCACAATGTGGCACAAGCCAGGCTTGTTTTTTTGTCAAATAGGGTGACTGACAGTACATTTCTATTGAATATGTATCCCCTATCTCAGTCAAATGTGGCACAACCTGTGACAAGGGCCTCCAATGTTAGTTTGGTAGGACCACTGTACATTCCAGATTTGTTCACTGCACAATGTGCATAGGGTTTGTAAAAATGAGCCCTATGGGCTGAGTCATGGTTGACGTAGGTAGCCACCATCCCAAGGGCCTCCAATCACAAATACTAGTTAGGCTGGAGTAGGAATACTGTCCTGGTTTGTCCACTGCACAATGTGCATAGGGTTTGTAAAAGTTAGCCCTTTGGGCTGAGTCATGGTTGACGAAGGAAGGAAATGGGTTTTTATGGGAAGGGGGTGACGTTAAAAGCAGTAGCATGAATCTGCATTTTTGGTGAATTTAGTTTGGCTTGCTGTCATCTGGAGGGATTACAAACTGTGGAGAAATCCAGTCCTTGTTGAATTTAATCAGAGTAAGTCTGTCTGCATTTTCCGTGGAGAGGCGTGTGTGCCTATCAGTGATGATTGCCCCAGCGGAACTGAAAACACGCTCAGACAACACACTAGCAGCCGGGCAGGCCAGCACCTCCAAAGCATATAAGGAGAGGTCGGGCCAAGTGTTCATCTTAGACACCCAATAATTAAAGGGAACTGAAGCATCAGAAAGGACGCACGTATGGTCACTTAATTACCCCTTGACCATGTTCTGCAACTTATCCCTTCTTGGCAGTGTAACAGGCAAAGAGAGCCCTCGCTGTTGTGCTGGTTTATTGAAAATTGCCCAATTTGTGCACATTTTCCCCCCACCTCTGTTGGAGCTGGTGTTCGTGTCTCTCCCCATTATCCCTTGGTATTGAAAAGAGTCGGTAACTCTGCCAGCAGCATCGTCTGAGGGTGATGTTTTCAGCAACTGATCTACAACGGCCCTCTTGAACGATTCCATTGTAAAACTCTTTGGTGACTCTAAAAGGAGAGAAGGAAATTTCTCCTTGTACTGTGGATCGAGAAAGGTGACCAACCAGTATAGGTTGTTGGATAAAATGTGTATCGCGCAAGGGTCTTGCCACAGACACTTACACATGAACTGTGCCATGTGGGCCAAGCTGCAAAAGGGGAAATGTTCTGTGTCCTCAACAGTAGAAAAAGTACCCATCCTCTCCTCAATCTGACTCGCCTCCTCCTCCTCCGCCTCCTCGTCCTCCTCTCCAGCCCATCCAGCCTGTACAGACACGAAGCTTGGGTTGGCTGTCCCCTCTGTAGCATTACGAGTCCCCTCGGTAGCACAGAAAAACAAGTCCTCTCCCTCCTCATCCTCCTCATGTTCCTCCTCATCACCCATTGTTGCCTCAGAATATTGGCTGGGCTGGGTAGTAACACCCACTGGGAAATTTGGCTCCATACCAACATGCTGGGCACTCAAAGCTTCCTCTTTGAGAATATGCAGTGATTGTTTCAAGAGACACAGCAGAGGGATGGTTACGCTGATAATAGCCTGATCACCGCTCACGAGCTTGGTGCAGTACTCAAAGTTCTCAAGAACCTCACAAATGTCAGCGATCCACACCCACTCGACAGTTGTTATGTGTGATGGCTGACTCTCAGTCTGACGGGCATGCTGAAGCTGGCATTCAGCTACTGCCCTCTGCTGTACACTAATCCTCGCCAACATATGATAGGTGTCGTTCCACCGCGTGGGCAGGTCGCAAATGAGTTGATGACTTCAAGTGCTTTTGCAGCGCTGTTAACGCAGCAAAAGCGTTAGAGGAATGGCGGAAATGGGCGCTAATATGGCGCACCTTCTCAACTAGGTACGGTAAGTCACGGTAAGTTTTCAGAAATTTCTGAACAGCTAGGTTCAGCACGTGAGCCATGCATGGCACGTGTACCAGCTTGCCGACCTTTAAAGCCGCCACCAGGTTACGCCCATTATCGCAGACGACCAGACCGGGTTGGAGGTGCAACGGGGAGAGCCACTGATCGGTCTATTGTTTTAAAGCTTGCCACAGCTCTGCTGCAGTGTGTGCTTTCTGGCCTAAACAGATCAGCTGCAGCAGAGCGTGTTGCCGCTTTGCCGATGCGCTGCTGCACAGGTCCCAGCTTGGCAGTGATGGGGAGGGTAATTCAGCAGAGGATGAGGAGCAGGAGGAGGGGAGAGAGAAAGTGGAATATGAAGAAGCGCAAACTCTGACAGAAGTTGGGCCTGCTATTCTTGGCGTGGGTAGGATGTGTGATGTTCCCGTTTGCGCCTTTGTCCCGTCCTCCACCAGGTTCACCCAGTGTGCCGTGACCGAAATGTATAGTCCCTGTCCACAACAACTTGTCCAGGTGTCTGTTGTTAGGTGGACCTTCCCGGTTACGGCGTTGGTGAGAGCACGGTTCAGATTGTTTAACACTTGCTTGTGTAATGCAGGGACGGCACACCGGGCTAAATAGTGGTGCCTGGGAACACTGTATCGTGGGGCAGCCACAGCCAAAAGATCACAGAAAGACTGTGTTCCCACAATCCTAAACGGCAACATCTCCACAGCTAGCAATTTGGAAATCTGCAAGTTTGGTATTTGTGCCTGGGTATTTACGCTTTCTTTCCAAGCTCTCAGGCACAGACAATTGGACGCTTTGCTGGGACAAGGAAGTGGATGTGGTTGATGTTTGTTGTGTGTGAGCAACCGCAGCTTGTGGGCAGAAGGTATGAGCGCCTGCTTCCTGATCAGCAGATTCTGAAGGACATAGCCCAGGAGACAAGGCATTGGTTTGACTCGCAGACGCAGATTTGGTACCCTTGTGTTCCACCCACCTACTGGGGTACTTGGCTGCCGTGTGATTTCGCGTACTGGTGCTGCTTAGGTTGCCTTTGCCCTGGCCTCTGCTCAACTTGTTATGGCAGATGCTACAGACTACAATGTTTTTGTCTGAAGGACTTTCAGAAAAAAAATCCACACAGCAGCTGAATGCCCACTTGCCCTGACTTGGCGCACAGCGGGGGGTGCTCTTGGGAACAGTTGACCCAGTTCTCACTCTGGGCAAACCACGAAACCACGACCCCTTGGTGCCTGTGTTGGTGCTACATATCCATCTTCCTCTGTGTTGCTGTCATGGCTATGCATGCCAACAGCCCAGGTCAGATCAGTGGACTCATCATCGACATCTTCGTCTTCCATCTCATCCTCCTTCCCAGTTGACATTGTAGGCTGACCTGATGGCAACTGTGTCTCATCATCATCAGCCTCCACCTCTGGAGGCAGTAAATGACGTTCCGCCAAGTGGCTTTCTTCTAGCTGTAGGTCCTCAAATACTTGAGCATCAACGCATGCCACCTCCTCTTGTCCCTCTTCAATGCTAACAGTGATAGGCCAGGGCCAACCAAAGTATAAGTACCAAACAGATCCTCAGAGTGGCCAAGCTTGGAGTCATATGTCTCCTGTGACTGATAATGGCAGGAGGAAGGAGAACCAGCTTCAGTATTGGATGAGCCAGCCTTCTGTGCATCCACAGTGGACTGTGTGGTCGTGGAAGATTTGTTCCTGCTTGACAAATGCATAGAGGCATTGTCTGCTATCCAAGACAGAATCTGCTCTCGCTCTTCTGGCTTCCACACACGTTTACGTTCCAGACCGGGAAATTTTTCCAGGAACATAGTGGATGCATCAAGCTTCTTCTGACCTGACACAGACTGAGTGCCTTCTCACGCACCACGTCCACGTCCCTTAACAACAGGCTTTTTTGGCATTTTGGGTTTTGTTGATAGATTTTCAGATGTTGATGGCACAAGCAAAGCTGGCTGTCACAGCCAAAATAGTGGTTAAAATGGCCTGGTGCGTGCTTTGTAGCGGGCAGTAGGAAATGTTTGGACTACTGCTTTGTGCAGGGCACTCAATGATTTTTTAAGTGGACTAATATGGACATAAGGCAGGCTGACACCCCAAAATAGTGGTTAAAATGACCTGGTGCGTGCTTTGTAGCAGGCAGTAGGAAATGTTTGGACTACTGCTTTGTGCAAGGCACTCGATTTTTTAAGTCAACTAATATGAACAGAAGGCAGGCTGACATCCCAAAATAATAGTTAAAATGGCCTCGTGCGTGCTTGGTAACAGGCAGTAGGAAATGTTTGGACTACTGCTTTGCGTAGGGCACGAAAGACCTTTTTAAGTGGACTAATGTGCACAGCAAAAGCCAGGCTCTGACTCCTAAAACAGCAGGGAAAATAGACTGGTGCTAAAAAAAAAAAAAAGGCAGCACAAAATGCTACTTCTGTGTGTGCTGGAAAAATATTGCTTTGCCTCTGACCATAGCTGTATTAAGATGGACACTGGAAGAACACTACCTAATACACTCCCTACCTAATACACAATCTCTCCCTCCCTGTACTCTGACTTTGTTGTGTGCCTTCAGCTCTGAAAAGAGCTATTTTTTAGAGGTATTATGGAGCTAGTGAGCGGCTCCTTTAAACACTGAGCTAGTATACATTGCAGGTAGCCCTTAAAAGGGCTTTTGTTTTATCAAGAGGCCTAAACACTCTCCCTAGCAGCTCTGCGATCTCTCCCTAGGCTATTACAATGCAGGCTCCAGATGCAATGTGCACCAAATGGCGGCAGCAGGGCTTAAATAGACCCTATGACGCTGGGCGGCCAGCCAATCACAGTAATGCCACAAGCAAGATGTCTGCAGCATTACTGTGATTGGTTAAGAAGCCCAGCATATTTAGTGGCTGCAAAGGAGGCGCCAAAACTGCAGGGCAGGACATCTGCATATAGTGAGGCAAGTACACAAATGCTCGCAATATAACGAGTAACCCGAATACTGTACTATCCGTGCGAATAGCGAATAGTAACAAATACACTCGCTCATCACTAATGATAACTTATTTAGACTGAAAAACTCTTTTAAGGTATGGGTTCACATATATCTGTTGAATCAGGCTCTGTGTTTTTTGCCTAATGCAACACAACAGATTGAAAGTGATGGCAATACTGATACAAAAATGTACCATTTGACATAGGGTATTTATTTTTTACCATTTACCCACAAGCACTGATCTGTTGCAATTAGTGATGAGTGAGTGTATTCGTTACTATTCGCTATTCGCACAGATAGTACGGTATTCGGGTTACTCATTATTCTGCGATCATTTCTGTACTCGCCTCGCTATATTCGGATGTCCCGCCCTGCAGTTTTGGCGCCTTCTTTGCAGCCACTAAACATGCTGGGCTTCTTAACCAATCACAGTAATGCCTCAGACATCTTGGTTGTGGCATTACTGTGATTGGCTGGCCGCCCAGCGTCATAGGGTCTATTTAAGCCCTGCCGCCACCATTTTGTGCACATTGCATCTGGGGCCTGTATTGTAATAGCCTAGGGAGAGATCGCTGAGCTGCTAGGAAGAGTGTTTAGGCCTCTTAATGAAACAAAAGTCCTTTTAAGGGCTACCTGCAGTGTATACAAGTTCTGTATAGAGTAGGGAGGGAGAGATACTCGAGCAGAGACAGTTTAAAGGAGCCGCTCACTAGCTCCATAAGACCACCAAAAAATAGCTCTTTTCAGAGCTGATGTGGCGCCCTGCTGTGCATTAGTGCCACAGATCCTAGAGGGGTGCATGGACGGATTCCTCCACAAGAGGCCCTCACAGCATACACACACCTCCACCTTCCACCTCAGACCACCAGAGGGAGCCCGTTAGGGATATAAACAGGGAAGGTGGAGCTAGGCAGTCAGTCAGTTCCTGCAGTAGATGAGCCGGAGAGGTCAGCCTGCAGTGGAGCTCAGTCTAGAGAACACAGCTAATAGTTCAGCAGTGGAGCACAAGGCTCCTGCAAGCTAGACTCAGGGAGCTCGGTTAGAGCCCAAGGCGTGCCGACGCCATAAGAGCGGTGAAGCGGGGCAAGCTGCCGCTAGTGTGTATAGCCTAGTGAGGGCCTCGAGCGAGGCCGAAGGCTAGAGGAGTGAATAGCATTGGGGGCAGAGGAGCTGTACAAGCTCACCCCAGAAAACATATACCGGACACCGGGTCCACGTCTACAGGGCCGCATATCCCCCTGTAGAGACAACCGGAGACCCCTGGAAGACTTCAGGTCCCAGGATCACCCAAGAGCTGATACGCACCAGAGCCAGGAGTCACGGAGGCCCCGCAAGTTGGGAGCGTGTACTCCAAGAGAAGGCCCTACCACAAAGTCAGCCAGAGCAGGACAGAGACAAAGTTAGGCCTAGCTCCAGGCAGGTCAGAAACTTACTACACAAAGGCAAGAAACAGGAGGCCCTATACCCACTCACTGGGGAGAATCCTGATATGCACCCTTCACCCTACAGTGCTCCGGAATGTGCCTGAACTTACATCAGTAAATGGTACTGAAGTGAACTGTATGTTTGCCTATCCTTCTTCAGACCCGGCTGGGTTCCCCCTGTCCTGCATCCCTACATACACGCTGCCCTGAGGCCTAGCTCCACCTGTGGGGAGCTATACCACCCAAGCTGCCTTAACACGGGCCTCAGTGGGCTGCCGCAGCACTGGTGATCCTCACCAGACACCACAGGTGGCGTCACGAACTTTCATATAATTATCCACCCTTTAAAAGAGAGGCCCAGGGTACGGGTCCGGGAGCCGACTATCGCGACATCCCCCAAAACTAACAACAAGGCCCGGGCGCCGAGTCGTCCCCATCCCCTGGGCGCGTCATCTCTTTCCTGGCGTCACGAACAGGATTCCGTGCCCGCTGCAACGACGGAGTGTTGTGCCCGTTGCCACCGGGTACTGTGCGCCTTTAATCAAAAAAACTGTGTATTTAACTGTGGCGAAGATTGCCGCCATTGTTGGGCCGCCGATCGGGAAGAAGGGCGTAACCGCGGGAAACTGAGAGGCGTACTTGCTGAAGCGCGCGAAGCCCCGGACACGCCCCACGCCTCGACATCAAACCAGGAAGCGCCAGGTCCTGGAAGGAGCGCCGGTGAACGCTCTGACGTAGGACGGAAGCGATGCAAGGTCCTGAAGAAGACCGTCACCTGCGGAGCTGCAGCCTACCGGAAGAAAAGAAAAGTAGGTAGGCCACGGTTCGCTAGGGGGGCGCCAGAATGTCCGAGGAACAGCACAACGCCGGAATACCGGTTAACCGCCCTGATGTTCAACCCGAGCTCGACGCCGAGCAGGCCGGAGCAGCCGCTCCACCAGCAGGGCCTGTAACCCCTGTCATACCCATGGCCCTACCGTACATCCCTGGAGCGAAGTGGCTCCCCTCAGTACAGCGGCAAACCAGATACCCTGTCTGGATTTAAAAGGAATATATGCGGTATACTGGACATGTACTCTATGACAGGCAAACAAAGAGCCTCTGTTGTATTAGGACAATTGACTGATGCTGCGGAGCGAGAAGTAGAAACCTGGTCGGCCGCAGATCAGGAGTCAGTGTCCGCAATCTTTAAAAAATTACAGACTGTATTTGAGAATCGTACTCAGACAGACCTCCGGATGAGGTTCTACAATTGCTCTCAGCAACCGGAGGACAGTGTTCGGGACTATGCCTGGCGTTTACAAGGGGCCCTGCGAGCTCTGAAACAGGTTAGTCCAACCAGCATCAATGATGAAAATAGAATGCTGAAGGAACAGTTTATCCGGGGGCTGAGGTCTCAAGAGGAGAGCAGGACTGTGCGTTGGTGGTCTTTGGATCATCCGGATGCCACCTTTGACACCCTTAAGGATATGGCTATAAAAGGACTGCAGCCCCTGGAAACAACTGCTATCCAATGTTACCAGGGTGGGGCCACCCCAGTGCCTGCAGCGTCCACCTTTTTCCCGGTGGCTGCTGAAGCCAAGGTTCCAGCAACGTTCCCTAGTGAGCTGGACAGCCTGCGCTCTGAAGTGCGTCAGTTGAGCAAAACTCTGACCACTGTACTGAGTGCCCTGCAGCTGCGGACGGAGCCCGAGGCAGAAGGAGGGATCCTGCTAGCCGACAGCCCTGAGGATGTCCCCTGGATGAGAAGGTGGAGGAAGACGACGCCACCCCGTGGAAGGACCAACAACCTGCGCCACCCTCAACGAGAGTTTGTCTGCCACCACTGCCAGAAAGCAGGCCACATAGTGCGCGATTGCCCTTTAAACAAGCAGACTCTGGGTCCGAGGGCCAACACCCAGGAATAGACTCAACAGGCCCCTCAGACTGGCACAGCAGGTACGTGGGAGGAAGACCTTTCCTGTCCATAAACCTGGATGGCATTGCGATACCTGCCTTGCTGGACACTGGATCTCAGGTAACAATTATGCCTGATGTCCTTTACAAGAGATAATGGTCCATGGACAGTCTCCAACCCCCAAACCCAGATTTTTCAGTATATGCCTCTAACGGCCTCCCTCTTAACCTAGTCGGGGTTAAGGATGTGACGGTAAAGGTGGGGAGAGTGGAGCTGAAGGACCAGGGACTCATAGTAGTAGAGACTGTCTCTGATGACTCAGGACTGAATATGGTACTAGGCACTAACATTGTTGGTAACTGTTTGGAGGAAGTGGTGTTTTTGCTCCAACAGCTCGCTAACGCCGCCAGACCGGGGCAGAGAAGAGCGATCCAGAAGGAGATCCGAGCCCTGATGTACCAGCAGCAAGTAAAGCTATCCGGTGGTGAGATTGGTAATGTGCGGGTAACAGACCCCATACCCATTGTGATTCCCCCAATGAGTGAAATGCTTATCTGGTGTAGAGCAGCACTAGGTCTTAAAGGACAGAGCTACCAGGAGGTAGTAGAACCCCTTAGCTCAGAGCACAGACCTACACTCTTAACTGCCAGAGGGGTAGTGGATGTACGCAATGGGAGGGTGCCCATCCGTCTTCTCAACTATGGGGAAGATGAGGTCAGATTACCACGCTATGCCACTGTTGCCAAGATACACGCAGTAAATAACAACTCCATACACACGGCGGAGTCCTTAACCTCACCAGACGAAGTGGAGGATAATGACCCGGCAACCCAGGTGGAGGATTGGTGTCAACAGCTCCATGTTGGGACAGACACCTGTTAGAACCTTGCTGTTAAGTTTTTTTTTCCTTTGCTGGTCACATGACCTTGTTGGCCTATTTAATCCTGCTCCGCCCTTCTGGCTTTGCTGGACTTCATTGTATATCTACTTTCTAGCTAGCCTGTGCTCTGTATCTAACTCTGTTAGTTTGCTTGGTCTACGGACCTCTATGTTCTATCTATTTTGTTTGTTCGTCTGTCTGCTACTATTTCTGTTAGGAGGTGTCCCATATTCCTCCCAGTCCTTAGTACTTGTAGGGATTCCCTCCTCACATCTATAGGTCTCCGTACAGACTAGATTAGGACTTTAGCAGGTCTGATCGCAGGATCAGGTTCCCTGTTACATCGTAGGGATTCAGCTGAGTCTTATAGTAGGGACAGATCTCCTCTCTTTCCTTAGCTTTGGTAGCAAAACATAACAGTAAGTCCAGCCTGTAAATTCTCTAAGGAAAGATTTTTTTTATTTATTTTTTTTTTTTTTGTTCCATCATGGTGTCGGTTCAGGATTTGGCTAAACACCTGCAGGGACTCTCTCTGGAAGTGGCCGAGCTCCGTCAGCACGTGAGTAACTGTCCTGGAGCATATTTCTTGGAGCCTAAGGTATGTTTGCCGGATTTATTTTTTGGTGAACATCGAGAATTTTTTTCATTTAAAAATGCTTGCTTATTGTATTTTCGTTTGAGACCCAAGTCCTCTGGGGATGAATCCCAGCGCGTAGGGTTCATAATGTCACTTTTGCGCAAAGAGCCTCAGGAGTGGGCCTTTTCTTTGCAACCTAGTGATACATGCTTCAGATCAGTGGATAGTTTTTTTTCTGCTTTAGGACTATTATATGATGATCCTGACCGTGTGGCATCAGCTGAGACTGAGTTGAGACGTTTAAAACAAGGATCAGGTAATGTCGAAAAATATTGTACTCATTTTCGTCGTTGGTCCACTCAAACAGGGTGGAACGATTCTGCTCTGAAAAGTCTATTTCTTGCTGGGCTCAGTGAAAGGGTTAAAGACCTGCTAATTGCTTATCCTACACCTGAGGATTTGCAACAGGCTATGCAATTAGCTATACGGGTGGATAGAAGACTGCGTGCTAGGGTTAATGAGAGCAAATCCTCTGCTATGTCAGTTTCTGGTTATGATAATGTGTGTACTAACAGTGGTGAACCGATGGAGATTGGATCGGTGGCACCTCGCTCTCAAGAAAAAGACCGTCGTTTTTCAGAAGGCTTGTGCTTCTATTGCGGAAAATCTGGTCATTTGATTAAAGGCTGTGAGCTTCGTATGAAGAAAGAAAAAAAAAATGGTCAGTCACGCCCGTATTGCCTGTTTAAATTCCAAGGGTATATTTTTAGCTGCTTCCACGATTGCTCAGGAAAAATTAATGGAATTTCGGGTGTTTGTTGATTGCGGGTCTACACTGAATGTAATTGATGGGGGATTCGTGGAAAAACTCAATTTAAAACCTGAACCTTTATCATCCCCCATTGCTGTGGTTTCTGTGGATGGCTCCCCTTTGAAGAATATTACTCTCAAGGTCAGTGAATTTCCTCTCACTATTAATGGTGTTCACCATGAGAAATTGGATTTGGTAGTGTTGAATAACTTGCCTTCTCCAGTAATATTGGGTTTGCCCTGGTTAAAATTTCACAATCCTGTACTGGATTGGTCTACCAGTGAAATTAAATCCTGGAGCCATAAATGTTATGACAAGTGTTGTAACGGGCGTATTGCAGCTTTGGATAGGGGAGAATTGCCTGTTCCTATTCAGGATTTTTGGAGAGTTTTTTCTGAGAAGGAATCGCAGGTTTTGCCTCCCCATAGAGACTATGATTGTTCTATTGAATTTGTCCCTGGAGCGACTCTTCCTAAAAGTCGTTTATTTAACCTTACCATTCCTGAGAGGAAGGCTTTGGAGGAATACATACAGACAAGTTTGGCCGCCGGTCACATTAGGCCCTCTAAGTCTCCTGTGGCGGTTGGATTTTTTTTTGTAAAAAAAAAGGACGGCGGTTTACGTCCTTGTCGTCTGGATTTTCGTGAGATTAACAAAATTACGGTACGCAATCCTTACCCACTGCCATTGATTCCTGATCTGTTTAACCAGTTATTGGGGGCCAAGTGGTTCTCTAAAATTGACCTTAAGGGGGCATACAATCTGTTGCGCATGAAGGAGGGTGATGAATGGAAGACTGCTTTTAACACTCCTGTGGGTCATTTTGAGAATCTGGTTATGCCTTTTGGTCTTACTAATGCTCCTGCATTTTTTCAGAATCTGATTAATGACATCCTTAGACCTTTGATCGGTAAAAATGTGGTTGTGTATTTGGATGACATTTTGATTTATTCGCCAGATCTGGAGTCTCATTGGCGGAGCGTGCGTGAGGTATTACAGTTATTAATGGACAATTCGCTTTTTGCTAAACTGGAGAAATGTGAGTTCGCTGTACAGAGAATTAGTTTTTTGGGTTACATTATCTCCAGCAAAGGTTTTGAGATGGATCCGGTTAAGGTTCAGGCTGTGCAGGAATGGCCTAGGCCTATTGGTTTGAAATCGATACAGAGGTTTTTGGGTTTCGCCAATTACTACAGAAAATTCATAAAAAATTTTTCTAGTATTGTCAAACCTCTGACTGATCTCACCAGGAAAGGTGCTGATGCGGTTCAGTGGTCTTCTGAGGCCATTGAAGCTTTTGTGTATCTCAAGGAGAGGTTCACCTCTGCTCCCATCCTTATGCAGCCTGATGTTACTAGGCCGTTTTTGGTTGAGGTTGATGCTTCCTCTGTGGGGGTTGGCGCAGTATTGTCTCAGGATAACGGGGATGGATTACATCCCTGTGCCTTTTTTTCAAAAAAATTTTCGGAGACTGAACTGAATTACGATATTGGTAATCGGGAATTATTGGCTATTAAACTCGCATTTGAACACTGGCGCCACTTCTTGGAAGGTGCGGAATTTCCCGTTCAGGTTCTTACGGATCATAAAAATCTGATATATCTTGATGCTGCCAAGCGCCTGAATGCCCGTCAGGCTAGGTGGGCACTGTTTTTCTCGCGGTTTAATTTCTCCGTTACTTACATCCCTGGTACTAAGAATGTTAAGGCGGATGCCTTGTCTCGCAGTTTTTCTCCCATAGTCGGTGCTGAGAAAGAGGAAAACATTTTACAAGAAGGTGTTGTGATAGCTGCTTTAGACTCCGTTTTGGAAGATGAGATTCTTAAAGCACAGGAGAATGCCCCATCTAACACTCCTCATGGGAGGTTGTTTGTGCCTGGGACCTTTAGGAGAGATTTGTTTGTTGAGTGTCACGAATCTCGGTTGGCAGGTCATCCCGAAATCTCTGAGACCAAGAGACTGGTGGGTCGCAGTTTTTGGTGGCCTGGATGGCAGAAGGAAGTCATTAAGTGGGTGCGCCAATGTACTATATGTGCTAGATCTAAGTCCTCACATACTCCTGCTGCGGGGTTGCTTTGTCCTTTGGAGGCCCCCAGTGCTCCTTGGACACATTTGGCTATGGACTTTATAACTGACCTTCCCTCCTCTGAGGGTTTTACTGTCATCTGGGTGGTCGTGGACCGTTTTAGCAAGATGTGTCACTTGGTTCCCTTCGTCAAACTGCCCTGCGCTAAAACTCTCGCTAAGGCCTTTGTCAAGGAAATTGTCAGACTTCATGGCGTTCCTACTGACATTGTTTCTGATAGGGGTCCTCAGTTCGTGGCTCGTTTTTGGCGTGCCTTTTGTGACAGGTTGGGAATTCATTTGTCGTTTTCGTCCGGATATCATCCTGAATCTAATGGCCAGACAGAAAGGAAAAACCAGGATGTTGAGCAGTTCTTGCGTTGTTTTGTGGCAGACAATCAAGAGGGGTGGTCTGAGTTTCTGCCACTTGCCGAATTTGCTCTGAACAATCATACATCTTCTTCTGCTGGTTGTTCGCCTTTTTTTTGTTGTTCTGGGAGACATCCGTCGTTTGGGTCGTTCTCCAAGTTGGGATCTGCCGTGCCTGAGGAGGAGAATTTTTCCGGTGATTTGGAAAGAGTTTGGACGGATGTGCGTGGTAATCTTCAGGAGGCCAACAGAAAATCTAAAGACTACTTTGATAGGAAACGACAGGAGGTTTTGTTCGCTGTTGGTGACATGGTTTGGTTGTCCTCTAGGAATCTGCGGTTGAGGATTCCTTCTAAGAAATTGGGTCCCAAGTTTGTAGGGCCCTTTAAGGTGCTTCAGGTTGTCAACCAATCTGCTGTTAGGTTGGAGGTTCCTACCTCCTGGAGAATTAATCCGGTCTTTCATGTCTCTCTGTTAAAAAAAGCTGTTGTGTCGGATGGTGACGCCTCTGCCTCTGTTCCTCCGGTGGTGGAGGACGGGGAATATGAAATTTCTCGCATCCTTGACTCTAGACGGTATAGAGGTAGTTTGCAGTATCTTGTGGCCTGGAAAGGTTTCGGACCCGAGGATAACTCTTGGGTGAGGTCAGATGATGTTTCCGCGTCCAGACTTATCAGAGCGTTTCACAGGAGATTTCCTGATAAGCCTGGTCCTAGGGGATCCGGAGGATCCTCTTAGAAGGGGGGGTACTGTTAGAACCTTGCTGTTAGTTTTTTTTTCCTTTGCTGGTCACATGACCTTGTTGGCCTATTTAATCCTGCTCCGCCCTTCTGGCTTTGCTGGACTTCATTGTATATCTACTTTCTAGCTAGCCTGTGCTCTGTATCTAACTCTGTTAGTTTGCTTGGTCTACGGACCTCTATGTTCTATCTATTTTGTTTGTTCGTCTGTCTGCTACTATTTCTGTTAGGAGGTGTCCCATATTCCTCCCAGTCCTTAGTACTTGTAGGGATTCCCTCCTCACATCTATAGGTCTCCGTACAGACTAGATTAGGACTTTAGCAGGTCTGATCGCAGGATCAGGTTCCCTGTTACATCGTAGGGATTCAGCTGAGTCTTATAGTAGGGAAAGATCTCCTCTCTTTCCTTAGCTTTGGTAGCAAAACATAACAACACCACTCCTGCCCACCAG
Source organism: Phyllobates terribilis (assembly GCF_046119375.1). Lineage (NCBI taxonomy): Eukaryota > Metazoa > Chordata > Amphibia > Anura > Dendrobatidae > Phyllobates > Phyllobates terribilis. The sequence continues at coordinate 290,733,550 of NW_027362768.1, read as the reverse complement.
AAACAGGGGGTACACAGGGTGGTTCAGGAATACGTGCAGGTATTCAGTAGTGTTGAGCCACCCCCGTAGTGTTCGAGTTCGGTTCGGTTCGTCGAACACCCGTGTGTTCGCCGAACTGTTCGTCGAACTGTTCGTCGAACACCTTCGAACACCGTTAAAAACAATGGCAGGCAAACAAAAACACATAGAAACACATAGAAAACACCTTCAAAGGTGTCCAAAAGCTGACAAACTGCTCAGAAGACATAACTAACACATGGAAAAGTGACAAGTACATATAGTCATGCGAAAATAAAAGAGGTGGAGGAGTAAAAGGAGGGGAGACACAGATATAGGCATGTCATGCCCTTCTAAAATCCAAAAAGTGAGAAGCCGACACGGCCAGTCCGCTCCTGCCCGTGCCACCTCCGTGTCGCCGGGTTTGTGCCAGAGCCGCGGTGAACCCTTACGGCCAGCCCCCCTCTCCCAATACTGGTGCCTGTCCGCTGGTGGGTCGAGCGAGCCCCCCTGTGGTGGAGGCAGCTCTAAGCTTTTTAATTTAAATTGTCTCTCTAATTTGACTGAATACACTTTAAATCCATTTACAAGGATCTATTGGAGGGCAAGTCTCATGCCAGCAGCCGCGTAATTCCAGCTCCAGTAGCGTCCACTAAAGCTGCTGCAGTTAAAAAGCTTTTATAAGGATCGAGCTCGGCTGTCCACCGCAAGGCATCCTAATGCCAGTCCCAGCCCCTATGCCTTGGGGTGCCTCCTGATGCTCTTCACTAAGTATCCCATGGTCCCGAATCATTTCCTTTGAAAAAATTAAGTGTCTAAACTACAGGTGGTGTAGCTTGCTTAACAGCCGGGATAATCCGCTGACTAGCAGACACTGCTACTAGGCACAAAGTATTTCCTGGGCTAGATGCAGTTAAAAATTTGTAATTAGATACTCTCGTTGGATGCTGAGAAAGCATTCCATAGAGTCTCCTGGCACGCCATATATGATTCTCTTAAAAAGCTTGGGGTAGGGGTCTAGGGGACCCTTTTATAGCCAAAATCACGGCCCTGTATCGCAATACGTCACCTAGGCTGAAGATAAATGGAACTGTAGCACCCTGAGGGCTCGGTTGCTACAGACGTATTGCACCTCACCCAGAGGTGTGATATCTCACTCTCAGGTAAGGATGGAGTGTGGATCAGGACCCGACACCTGCATGCATTACACCACATTGCCGTGGGGCAGGGCGACCAATATGCCCCTGAGATGGGCACGACAGTCCCTGTCCCTGGCTGGAGTGGGGGGAGGGAACACTGAGGAAGGGGAACACTGTAGTGCAGGAGCAGGGAGGAAGCAGTTCCTGGGTGCATTGAGAAGGGAGTATAAAAGGTGGGCACCATCTTAGTTCAGTGCAGAGAAGTCTGAGCAGAAGTGGCAGGGAGCAGGGGCTCTGCATGAGCTCTGCTCCGGAGGCGGGCCTAGTAACAGAGGCCCAGGCCTGGAAGAGGGAGAAGGAAGGAAGAGGAGCGGAGAAGGCTCCAGGAACGAGGAATGAAGGGATCCCAGGGGTGCGGACAGGCGAGTCGCCACCGCACGCCCGAATCCACCTGCTTGGAGGGGTCAGGCCAAAGGGGGAGACCGGTCCCCGAACTAGTGGAGGCAGGAAACGACCCTCAGCTAGAAACCGGAGGCTCTGACATTTTATGTGGCGCAGCCCCTCGCTACACCCGCTAGGAAGGCACCACATAGGGTCAGGGAAACTGGCGCCAAGTTTACCAAGAGGAGGCTCGAGGCAGCCGGACAGAAGTGTTGGTAAGAAAGGCCAGACAAAGGACACACAAAGGGGGTCCTGTGAAGTGCTCCAAAGTTATCTGGGAGTTGTCTGAGCCCCTCACCTGGTGAGCACAGTACGACGTGGGCAGCCGTTACCTGCAGACGTGGTCTGGATAATAAGAACTGTGAGTAAAGGCCCTGGACTGCATCACTGACTCCGTGTCGTTACTGCTGCTGCCCTGCACCATCACCCCCATCCTCCGCATACACTGCCCTGAGGCTATACTCCTCCCGTGGGGAGTTATGCTACACTCTGCTGCACCCACAACACCAGCCTCAGCGGTCTGCCCTGGAGCGGCGGTTCACTCTGACCGCAATCCACGGGTGGCGTAGTCGGACATTTAAACATCAAAACCACATAAATAGTTCCGCCACTGGTTTGACCGCCCTGAGCCACGGAACCGGGTCGCCGCCACGGAGACTACAACCACCAGCATCCACCAAAAAGGGTCCGGCTCCGGGTGTCCCAAGGCCCAGGGGGCGCGTCAGAACATTTTCATCACCTTTCACAATCACCAATGGGACAAGGCAGGGATGTCCTCTGTCCCCTCTCTTATACATCCTAGTGACGGAGCACCTGCTCTCATCAATTCGCCATAACCCCAATATTAGGTGGATTGAGGTGGGAGGCACCGAGTACAAGTGCTCTCTATTTGCTGATGATGTCCTAGTATATATCACTCAATCACATATATCCATCCCTGCTGTTATGGCTGAAATAGATCACTTTGTTACATGGTCAAATTTTAAAATCAATGCAGCGAAGTCTGAGGCCCTCGATGTCTCCCTCCCCAAATCCATATAGGATTCCATCCAGTCCAACTTTCCCTTTGCCTGTCCCTCACAGGGTATCAAATACTTAGGAATTCCTATTCATAGAGACCTCTCCCATCTATGTTATCTTAATTTTGGGCCCTTTATTGAACAACTCCATACAGACCACGGTTGGCAAGTTAGAACTGTAAGATTCACTACGTGAACCGCTGGTGTTTTGTGGAAAAGCACATGTACACTGCGTTCCAAATTATTATGCAAAAAGTGTTTAGGAGTGATAAGGGAAGAATTTGTTTGTTTGTCAGTTAAACTCATTGATGGTGATGTGTGTCAGGGCTCTTTATATCACTGTAAGCAATTGCAGACACCTGTGCTAATTAGTTTGGCAGGTGTGTCCAATGAAAGGCAAGACTACTTAAGAAGGCTCTCTCACATTATTAAGCAGCCTACATTTTCTGCCAAAATGGGAAAGAAAAAGGATGTGTCGGCTGCTGAGAAGCAACAAATTGTGGAGTGTTTAGGTCAAGGCATGACTACAATCAACATTGTGCGATGATCAGGATGAAGTGTCTTGGCAATCAAGAAGTATGTAGCTGATTCACAGTACACACGTGTGCGTGCTGATAAGGGCAAATTGAGGACTCTTTCCTACAGGCAATTACGTCAGGTTGAAAGAGCAGCGGCCAAAAAGCCTTGTCATAGCAGCAGACAAGTTTTTGAAGCTGCTTGTGCCTCCAACGTCCCCCGAACAACAAGATGCAGGGTCCTTCAGAGGTTTGCAGCTGTGCATACGCCATCCTGTCGACCTCCTCTATCCACTTCACACAAGCAGAAACGGCTCCAGTGGGCCAAACATTACATGAAGACTGATTTCAAAACAGTTTTGTTCACGGATGAGTGCCGTGCAGCGCTCGATGGTCCAGATGGATGGAGTGGAGGATGGCTGGTTGATGGACACCCCACGCAAACACGGCTACAGCGCCAACAAGGAGGAGGTGGAGTAATGTTTTGGGCTGGAATCATGGGGAGAGAGATTGTCGGCCCCTTTAGGATCCCTGAAGGCGCTAAAGATGAACTCCATAATGTATGTGGATTTTCTCAAACAGCACTTCCTGCCATGGTTCAAGAAGAAGAACCGTGTATTTCACAGCAAGATCATTTTTCTGCATGATAATGCACCATCTCATGCTGCACATAAAACATCTGCATCTCTGGCTGATATGGGCATAAAATGGGACAAACTTATGGTGTGACCCCCATGCTCCCCTGACCTCTACCCCATTCAGAACCTTTGGAGCATCATTAAAAGGAGTGTCTATGATGGCGGGAGGCAGTTCACATATAAGCAACAGCTCTGGGAGGGTATTCTGTCCTCATGCAAAACAATTGAAGCAGAAACCATCCAAAACCTGACAAATTCAATGGACGAGAGAGTTCAGAAGCTCCTTTCGAACAAGGGGTCCTATGTGAAAATGTAACATCACCTAGAATAAAGTTTTGAGTTGAAAACTGTTTGATTTCAGTTTCTAACAACCTGCTAATGCTTATAATTTCAAAAATGACCATTTTTTTGGTCTTTATTAAAATGAAAAGGTTGATCGAAAAGTTTGGGGGATCTAAGAGTGTGGCAACCCAGTAGTCATGATTACTTCGAATTCTAACAATATGAGGGTCATGCTGCAGGTAGTGCAGCAAGAAGGCACTTATGTGTCTTGCGCATCTCGGAGCCCCAAAATTATTTTCCGGGCTAGATGCAGCTAAAAATTATTTTTAATTTTAAATCTGGTGAAGCTTTAGTATAGATGGCCTAATAGGATCAGTGCTGCACACTGCTACAAAGCCCAAATTATTTTCCAGTCAAGATACAGATAAACATGATTAGTAATTTGAAAGCTTAAAACGGTTGGTAGGGTGATTTTAACCAATCATCAAGCTTTTACTCTCCCCAGGATGACACAGGGGTAGAAAAGTCGTTTCGGATCCATGATTTGTTCATCTTTATGAACGTGAGTCTGTCTACATTATCAGTGGAGAGCCGCGTGCGCTTATCTGTCAGCACACCACCAGCAGCGCTGAACACACGTTCAGACAGAACGCTGGCTGCGGGGCATGACAAGATCTCCAAGGCGTAAGTGGCTAGCTCCGGCCATTTATCCAGATTGGAAGCCCAAAAAGAGCAAGGGTCCAGTGACACAGTCGTGGCTTCAATGTTTACTTGGAGATACTCCTGTACCATCGTCTCTAGGCGTTGACTATGTGTCAGACTTCTTGTCTCCTGTGGCCTTGCAAAGGATGGGCTAAAAAAGTGGTGAAATGATTCCGCAAAATTGATGTTACCAGCAGATACTGTGGTTCTGTTACGGTTTGAGTGCTGAACACTTGACGGTCCCACGGTTGGCAAGTTGGAACTGTGAGATTCACTACGTGCACCACTGGTATTTTGTGGAAAAGCACATGTAAGATTCTGCAACAGTCTCTGCTGATACTCCTGCATGCGTGCATCCCTTTCTATGGCAGGAATAATTTCTGCAAATTTACTTTTGTACCGGGGATCTAACAGTGTGGCAACCCAGTAGTCAGGATTATTTCTAATTCTCACAATTCGAGGGTCATGTTGCAGGTAGTGCAGCAAGAAGGCACTCATGTGTGTTGCGCATCCAGGAGCACCAAGTCCCTGTTGTGTTGGTGGCGAGGTAACAATCATGCTTCCTTCCTCTGTCCTCTCCCCCCAACCTCGCACAACAGAAATGTGATCAAGGTCTCCCTCATCTGATGAGTCTTCCATCAGTTCGTCCTCCACTTCTTCCTGGGCTCCTGCACCTTCCTCACTAGTTTGGCTGCTACCATGCGCCCTGGTAAAACCATCTCCCCCACCCTCACATGCCTGCCGCCTTGGTGCTGCCGACCGTCTGGACCTTGCAGATGTTAGCCCTTCCGCATACAACTCCTCCTCCTCTACTTCCTCCACCTCCTCTTGTGCCACCACCTGACTCCGAATTCTGTTTAACATGTGCTCCAGCATGTAAATCACCGGAATAGTCATGCTGATAATGGCATCGTCAGCACTAAACATCTTCGTCGCCATTTCAAAACTGTGCAGAAGGGTGCATAGGTCCCTGATCTGAGACCACTCCTCCAGCGTGATTTGCCCCACCTCTGAATCTCGTTGGCCCAGGCTATACGTCAGAACGTATTGCACCAGGGCTTGTCGGTGCTGCCACAGTCGCTGCAACATGTGCAGAGTTGAATTCCACCGGGTAGGCACATCGCATTTTAGCCGGTGAAGTGGCAGGCCCAACGACTTCTGTAGAGATGTAAGTCGCTGAGCTGCGGGATGCGAACGGCGGAAGTGAGCACACAGCGACCGTGCCCTCTGCAGAAGGCCATCTAGTCTGGGATAGTGGGCTAAAAATTGCTGGACAACCAGGTTCAACACGTGAGCCATACAAGGCACGTGTGTGACATTGCCCCGGCGAAGGGCCGCACCCAGGTTTGCAGCATTGTCGCACACGGCCTTCCCTGGTTTCAGGTCCAGTGGAGACAACCATTCATGAAATTGGTTCTCCAGAGCTGACCACAACTCCTCAGCTGTGTGACTCACATTTCCCAGACATTTCAATGTAAAAACCGCCTGATGACGTTGAGCCCTACTGACAGCATAGTAAGGAGGTGTGCAGGATCCCTTCTGCGCAGTTAGAAAGCTTGTGGCATGACCAGACAGGCTTTCGGTGCAGGTGGAAGACCGAGAGGAGGTTGAGGAGGCAGAAGCAGTGGAGGAACTTTGACATAAAGAGGATTGACGCACAACTCGTGGGGACGGCAAGACTTGGACAGCAGCCCCATGTCCTGCTGTCACCATAGTTACCCAGTGCCCAGTCAGCGACATGTAACGCCCCTGTCCATGCCTACTCGTCCAAGTGTCTGTGGTGAAATGCACCCTGTCACACACAGAGTTTCTCAAAGAAGCGGTGATGTTGTGTGCGACATGCTGGTGGAGCGCAGGCACACCTTTCTTTGAGAAGTAGTGCCGACTGGGCATCTGGTACTGGGGCACTGCGACGGACATAAGGTCTCGAAAATCCTCTGTGTCCACCAGGCGGAAAGGCAGCATTTCTGTAGCCAAGAGCTTGCAGATGGTGAAATTCAACCTCTTAGCTTTCTCATGGCTAGGAGGAAATGGTCTTTTACTTGTCCACATCTGAGGGACCGAGGGCTGGCTATTGTGCTTAGACGGGGTTGATAAGGGTGTCCCCGGCAAACTGCCGGTCTGTGAGGAAGATGCAGGCGGACATGTTAGGTTGCCTTGATCCAAAGGTGGTGCTATCGATGTCGGACAGCGCTCAACACCAGCTGGTGTTCCCACCTCCAAAGAAAATGATGACCTGCCAATCACGCTGGCTGTTGCGGGTAAAGAGGTGGCAGGTCTGCGCCCCAAAACAGGTGTGACTGCTGTCCCCCCAGTCACAGAGGATGAAGAGGCCGCGGATGCACAAGATATGGCAGACGGTGGTTGGCCCGGCCGGCTAGGCCGCATTGTAGCACACTGAGCTTCCCACTGCAACTTATGCTTCATGTCCATGTGCCGGTTCATGCATGAAGTACTCAAACTCTGTATTTTTTGGCCTCTACTTAGCTTTTGCTGACAAATGTTACAGATAACACGAGTTGGGTCATCTTTATCGATCTGAAAAAATGCCCAGGCTATGCAAGGCTTAGCACCCATGCGACCTGAAGAGCCACCACGACTTGTGGTGAGAGGCAGAGTTGTGTTTGAGGATGCAGTTGTTGACGTGCTTCCAGTACTACGTCTCTGTCCAGGAAGGCGCAACCTGACCTCGTCGTCACTAGCATCTTCCTCCACCTCCTCTGCTGACCTCATCTCTTGGCTGACTGTGGGTTGACAGTAAGTGGGATCTCCAACCTCATCATCATCACCCTGTGTGTTATCACACCCGTCGTCCTCAGAGCCAACCTGTTCCTGCCCTGACAAAAAACTAAAGTTGTCGCTCCAATCAGGTATTTGAGTCTTATCATCGTCTTCCTCATTGTCTTCACCAACAGGAGTTACAGTTTGGGAATGAGGGTCTACATTATGGTCAGAACCTTCTGCGTCTGGTCCTGGATCCGACTCATAAAGATTCTGGGCATCAGTGCAGATCATTTCCTCGTCTGGATTCACAGAAGCGCTGGAGTCGACCTCTGATTCCCAGGCTATAGTATGAGTAAACAGCTCTGCAGACTCAACCATCTGTTCTACCTCATACTCAGACGGGCAGCTGGAGATTTGGGAGCTGTGAGGAAGCAAGTGCGATTTGGGTGACACCTTTGAGGACTGGAGTATTTGTGATGTTGAAGTTGATGTGGAGGAGAGCCCACTTAAAGGAGCACTTGATATCCGTTGAAGCACCTGCTGTTTTTGTGCCTCATCTGGAATTTGTAGCGATTGGCGTGGCCGTAAGAAAGGGATCTTATCACATTGTCCGCTAAAAGAAGTAGACATTTTAGTTTGGCTGGAAGATGGTCTTTCTTCTGCAGATGTTACTGTTGCTTTAACACCTACCCCACGGACACAACCTTTTTTCCCCTTCCCAACACGCCTATTCCCCTTTCCACCAGCAGCAGGCCTTTTTCCACTCATTTTGGTGGTTAACTAATTCACAACTCTGGAGTTGTTTGCACAAAAAAACAATGGATGGTAACCGAGCAGAGCTGAGTGGCCAAACTGTGGTATTAGGCCAAAACTATTGGCTGGGTTAGATGCAGAAAAAAATTATATTCAATTTGCAACCTGATGGAGGTCAGTATAGATGGACTAATACAACAAGTCCCACACACAGCTAGAAGCCCAATATTTTTTCAGAGGTAGATGCAGAAAAAATTGTATTCAGTTTGCAACCTGATGGAGGTCAGTATAGATGGATTAATAGAACAAGACCCACACACAGCTAGAAGCCCAATATTTTTTCAGAGCTAGATGCAGAAAAAAATTATATTGAGTTTGCAATCTGATGGAGGTCAGTATAGATGGATTAATAGAACAAGACCCACACACAGCTAGAAGCCCAATATTTTTTCAGAGCTAGATGCAGAAAAAAATTATATTCAGTTTGCAACCTGATGGAGGTCAGTATAGATGGATTAATAGAACAAGACCCACACACAGCTAGAAGCCCAATATTTTTTCAGAGCTAGATGCAGAAAAAAATTATATTCAGTTTGCAACCTGATGGAGGTCAGTATAGATTGATTAATAGAACAAGACCCACACACAGCTAGAAGCCCAATATTTTTTCAGAGCTAGATGCAGAAAAAAATTAGATTCAGTTTGCAACCTGATGGAGGTCAGTATAGATGGACTAATACAACAAGTCCCACACACAGCTTGAAGCCCAATATTTTTTCAGAGGTAGATGCAGAAAAAATATATTCAGTTTGCAACCTGATGGAGGTCAGTATAGGTGGACTAATAGAACAAGTCCCACACACTGCTAGAAGGCCAAATATTTTTTCAGAGCTAGATGCAGAAAAAAATTATATTCAGTTTGCAACCTGATGGAGGTCAGTATAGATGGATTAATAGAACAAGACCCACACACAGCTAGAAGCCCAATATTTTTTCAGAGCTAGATGCAGAAAAAAATTATATTCAGTTTGCAACCTGATGGAGGTCAGTATAGGTGGACTAATAGAACAAGTCCCACACACTGCTAGAAGGCCAAATATTTTTTCAGAGCTAGATGCAGAAAAAAATTATATTCAGTTTGCAACCTGATGGAGGTCAGTATAGATGGATTAATAGAACAAGACCCACACACAGCTAGAAGCCCAATATTTTTTCAGAGCTAGATGCAGAAAAAAATTATATTCAGTTTGCAACCTGATGGAGGTCAGTATAGATGGATTAATAGAACAAGACCCACACACAGCTAGAAGCCCAATATTTTTTCAGAGCTAGATGCAGAAAAAAATTATATTCAGTTTGCAACCTGATGGAGGTCAGTATAGATGGATTAATAGAACAAGACCCACACACAGCTAGAAGCCCGATATTTTTTCAGAGCTAGATGCAGAAAAAAATTATATTCAGTTTGCAACCTGATGGAGGTCAGTATAGATGGACTAATACAACAAGTACCACACACAGCTAGAAGCCCAATATTTTTTCAGAGGTAGATGCAGAAAAAAATATATTCAGTTTGCAACCTGATGGAGGTCAGTATAGGTGGACTAATAGAACAAGTCCCACACACTGCTAGAAGGCCAAATATTTTTTCAGAGCTAGATGCAGAAAAAAATTATATTCAGTTTGCAACCTGATGGAGGTCAGTATAGATGGATTAATAGAACAAGACCCACACACAGCTAGAAGCCCAATATTTTTTCAGAGCTAGATGCAGAAAAAAATTATATTCAGTTTGCAACCTGATGGAGGTCAGTATAGATGGATTAATAGAACAAGACCCACACACAGCTAGAAGCCCAATATTTTTTCAGAGCTAGATGCAGAAAAAAATTATATTCAGTTTGCAACCTGATGGAGGTCAGTATAGATGGACTAATAGAACAAGTCCCACACACTGCTAGAAGGCCAAATATTTTTTCAGAGCTAGATGCAGAAAAAAATTATATTCAGTTTGCAACCTGATGGAGGTCAGTATAGATGGATTAATAGAACAAGACCCACACACAGCTAGAAGCCCAATATTTTTTCAGAGCTAGATGCAGAAAAAAATTATATTCAGTTTGCAACCTGATGGAGGTCAGTATAGATGGATTAATAGAACAAGACCCACACACAGCTAGAAGCCCAATATTTTTTCAGAGCTAGATGCAGAAAAAAATTAGATTCAGTTTGCAACCTGATGGAGGTCAGTATAGATGGACTAATAGAATGATGCTATGCCCAAAAGATTTTACTTCACTAGGTGCAGTAAAAAAATTGGTATTCTATACACAGGTGGTATATCTTGCAACACAGATAGGCTACTCCACTGACTAACACACTCTGCAATACGCCAAAAAGGATTAGCTTTGCTAGATTCAGCCAAATGCTGTGAAAAAAACTTGCACAGCACTGGCACAGACCTGCCTGGCAAAAACTGATAGGAACTGATGCAACCTAGTCCTGAAAAGGACTCCAATTACAATTAGTCTTTACTCCCACAACCTATCTATTTAAGAGCACAGACCTGCCTGATAAAAGTCGTAGGAAATGCTGTAACCTAGTCCTTAAAAGGACTGCAATCACAACTATTCCCTACTCCCAAGCTATCTGTAGATTTGTGCGAAAATTGGCTTGAAATTAACAAGGTATAGCGCACACAGCAACAGCGGTGCCGTCTAACACGCAGCTGCAGCAGTGAGAAAATGGTGGCGACGGGGAAAATGGCTTGGTCTTATAGGGCAAGGACATGTGACATACACTGCCAATGACACATGCCCTTGCTTGTGTGAAAAAAAGCACTTCGCTCCGTGTGTGCGCTGCTGATAGGCTGACAGATTGCACCTCCCCACTGTAAATGCGGGAAAGAGAAAAAAAAATGGAGATCTTCATTGTTCCTGCAGAGATCCATCCCCTGCCCCTCCCCCCACCCCGCTGTACACTCAAACTGCGTATTAACATTAATTTTCATCATTACTGAGAAAAAATCCAGTTATGATTTTGGTGCACGAACAGTTATCGAACATAACCTCGAACAGCCGAATTTTTCTCAAATTGTTCGTGTTCGCCGAACGGCTCGAACACCGCCCAAAACAGCTCGAATTTGAGATTGGCGAACAGTTCGAGTAGAACAACGCTCATCTCTAGTATTCAGCAAGCACCCACTTGACTTTGGGAGGATTAAGGGGGTACAACATCACATCCCCACAAGCAATCATCCACCCGTCAAAGAACGTTACAGGTCTATACAACCAGCACACTACCAGAAAGCCAAGGAAACGTTGCACGACATTGAGAAGGCAGGGGTAGTAAGGGATAGTTGTAGTCCCTGAGCAGCTCCCCTAGTGCTAGTCAGGAAAAAGGATGGAAGCATGAGAATGTGTGTGATTACAGACAAGTAAATCACATTACACATAAAGATGCATACCCTTTACCATGTATCGAGGAATACCTGGCTGCCTTAAAGTCTGCAAATTACTTTTCCACCCTTGACCTCACTAGTGGGTACTGGCAAGTAGCTGTGGCTGAGGAGGATCGGGAGAAGACCGCCTTCACCACACCGATGGGACTCTGCGAGTTCAACAGTATGCCGTTTGGACTCTGCAATGCCCCCGGAATGTTCCAGAGATTGATGGAGTGCAGCCTGGGACACCGCAACTTCGAGACTGCGTTACTATACCTGGATGACGTGACAGTGTACTCCAAGACGTATGAGGACCACTTGAAGCACCTGGCGGAGGTATTTGAGTCACTGTCCCGGTATGGGATGAAGCTGAAGCCCTCAAAGTGCCACCTGCTCAAGAGAAAGGTACAGTACCTGGGGCATATTGTCAGTCCAGAAGGGGTAGCACCAGACCCGGAGAAGGTCACTGCCATCCAGAAGTGGCCGGAGCCAAAGAACCTCAAGGAGGTGCGTCAGTTGCTGGGACTAGTAGGATGCTACTGGAGGTTTGTAAAAGACTACACTAAGAAAGCAGCCCCTCTGCAAGACCTCCTGGTAGGACAGTCCCCCAAAGGCAGAAATCCCCCATTCCACTGGGGTAAGGAGCAAGCAGAGTCATTTCAGGAGATGAAGGAGATCCTGACAGGCAACAAGATCCTAGCCTACCCTGACTACAGCCAACCGTTCCTGCTGTATACTGATGCCAGCAACGAAGGACTGGGAGCTGTCCTAAGTCAGAAGCAGAATGGCCAAGAGAAAGTGATAGTGACGCACCCCCTGGGCCATATTCTTTAGGGGAATACCCGGAGCCGGATCAGATGGGGGTTGTAGTCTCCGAGTGGCTGTGACCCGGTCCGTGCCCAGGGTGTCAAGCTCAGAGTATGTGGCAGTCCTACAGATGTTACAAAGTTCGTTATGTCGACTACGCCACCCGTTGGATTGCGGTCACTACGGCCGCCGCTGCAGCAGGGTCCGCTGAGGCTGATGGTGTTGGTGCAGCTTTAGATAGTATAACCCCCAACGGGAGGGGTATGGCCTCAGGGGGTCAGGTGCAGAGGATGGGGGTTGTGGTGGTGCAGCGTAGATGAAAATTAAAGACAGAGTCGGGTTGTGCAGTTCAGGGTGTTTACTTACTGCAGATATTCCGGTCACTCCGGCCTTGAGTGACCACCCGAGCCGTGCTGCGTCCACCAGGTCCTGGATTCAGCCAACCCCCAAGCAAGTCCGGAGCGTGTCCCTGAGTCCTCCTTCTTGTCCTTTCTTCTGGCCGTCCCCACCAGGGATCCACCTAGGTCCAGCTCCCTCGGGCCTTCTGTTGGGAGACCCTTGGCCTTGGGTTCCCTGACCCTACACGTGGTTTGCCTTCAGGGTGGATGTGGTGGGTGGTCGTGGCAGATCCTGCCCACGGCCTCCGGTCTCTGGCTGAGGTATGCTTTAGCCCCCACCAGTTTGGGATCCGGTACCCTGTTGCCAACTCTTCACCCTGTGGTTGTATTTGGGGTCTCAGAGTTCCTTCTTTCTCCCCCTCTGGGTCTTTCTTTCTCTCCTCTCTCACTCTTGGGCTGGGGCTGCTCTGCTCTTCTGCTCTCTTCCACTGCTCTGCAAAGACTTACTTCTCACAGACTGACTGACTGACTGTGGCTGACTGACTGACCCTGATCTTAGATGGTGCCCACCTTAAATACTCCCTCTATGTGTGAGCTCAGGTGACCAGCACCCAATGAGCTCCTATCTTTACCCAGGCTGCTCCCCCTATCTGCCCCTACACTACTGGGATGTACCACCCCCCTCCCACTCCAGCCAGGAACAGACTCTGTCGTACCTGCACATTTATAAGTGGGAGTACCATTGGTCTGTTCCTCGGAAATGGGATGTGTGTAGTGCATGCAGCTTTCTGAGCTCAGCTCCACACTCCATCCTTACCCGGGAGTGGAATACCACACCTCGGGTTGAGGTGCAATACCCCTGTAACAGCCGAATCCTCAGGGTGCTACATTCCCCCCTGGTAAATCACAGCACGTCCTCGGGCTGTAAGATATAAAAACACCAAAACATACAATTTTTGCATAAACAACATAATAAAAACATATAAAACATATATATCAGCAATAAAACTTTTTTCATAAATAACATTCTCGTAGACTTCTCTTGCTTCTAGCTCCTCCTCCGGACACTGTGCAACGTGTGCCTGGGAAAAGTGCAACAGTTTCTCTAGAAAAATTGTTTTCCTATAAAACCGGTAGGGGGCGCTTTAGGAAGCGCAACTATATACAAGGAAATATGGCCGCTCTCAGTCCTCGGTCAGAGGGATTAAGGGAAATACGGGTAACAGTTCAATTCTCTGGTCCCAACGGGGACTATAATAGCAGCAACGGTTCACTGTGCCCCGACGGGCAACTATATACAGCTTCTACTCCGCTGTACTCAACGACGACGTCCTCCTGCTCTTTCTTTGTGATCCACTTTAGCTTCAGACCCGTCCGGGTCCTCTTGCTCCTCCTCACACCGCAGCTCCTCCTCCGTCAGGCGATGCACATGGAGGGTGTAGGGTCCTTTGGCACACTTGTGCCGGGTGAAGGTGACCTCGTCCCCTATATAAAGGTCACGACCTCTGTGTCCCTCCGGTAGGTGGGACTCAACGTCTCTTCTTGTCACGAAGACGTCACCTGGGGTGCGGTGATCTCGGATGAAGCCCCACCCGTGCTGCATATTGAACTTGATCACAGTCCCGGTGGAAGGGGGACCATGAGCTGCACGGGGACTCCTCCTGGCCCGGCTCTTCTGCTCCGCGCTCTTTATTTGGGCTTGTTGTTCCCGGACCCGCCTCTCTCTCCGCTCCCTCTCAAAGACCTCGAGCTGCTGCCGGCAGCACTCTGCACGCTCCGCTGCAGCTGCCCGGGTCTCCTGAGTGAACCCCATGAGATCTTCTCCGGTGGGGTCCCACTCAAACTGTGCCTCCTCTAGCGGGGGCGAGGTCCTTTTTACGGGCTTCGGAGCCGGGATCAGGGGCTCACACATGGGCCTTGCCCTCTTTTGGAGCTCTTGTTCGTAGTACTCCCTGGGCCAGACAAAGGGCTGCCCGTCCGGCCATGTGTGTTGGGCGAACAGATCTTCTCCCAGATGCGGCACTCTTGATGTTACGGGCGCTGCGGTGGTAGCGGCGCCCGGGTTGCCCAAGCCTTGCGACCAGGCTTGGGGCACTTTGAAAGTAAAGGGCACCGTAAGGACGGCGGCGCCCTGTGTTACTTGGCCCTGCGACCAGGCCGGTGGCTCCGCGGAGGTAGGGGGCGCTGTTGGTATTGCGGCGCCCGGGAGTACTAGGCCTTGCGACCAGGCTGGTGGTACTTCCTGCTTGGTCACGCTCGGGGTCGAGGCGTGTGACGTCACAGGGGTCGCGGCTCCCGTTTGAGGCCTAGTCTGCGGCGGTGACGTTGCAGCGACGGGCACGGCAGGGGATACTTCGGGCTCTGCGACGGGGAGCTGGGGCAGGTACGCGGTTTCCCGGTTTGGGGTAGAGACGTCCCCTTTACCTGCCTCCCTTCGTTCGGCTCCCTTCTCGGCGCCGTCTCCGGCCTTCTTTCCTCCTGCGCCATCCTCAGAGGTGGTCTGTCTCCTCGTCTCGGGTGGCGTGCTCCGCTGACGAGTTCTTGTCTGCTGGACCATCTCACGGCTCCATTCTGCTAACGTCTCTCGCTGCACCAGGGCCATCCTCCGTGCGAGGCCCTCCAGCGCGATCTGTGCACACTCCCGATCTCGGGGGAGCTGTGCCAGGACCTCCACTAAGCCTAGTGGGGTCGTTGCTTCTAGCAGGCTCCTGACCAACGGGTCGCTGCTGCTCTGCTCTCCTTCCGTTGTCTCCAGCAGGCTCCTGGCCAGCGGGCCGGTGCTGCTCTGCTCTTCTTCCATCTCCGGGTAAGCTTCTTCTGGACTCAGCTCTAGGCTTCTTGTCTCCGGGTGCGCTCTCTCCAGACTGCTCCAGGCGACACCCATCTTTGCTCTCTTGTTCTCAGTCCTCCCACTTCGAGGGCGGTCCCGGGGCCACTTGGTGATTGTCAGCTCCAGGGGCAGTTCTTTCACACTGACAGACACCTCTAGCATCACAGTCTCTGTTGGTGGGGGCGGTTTCCACTTTTGGCGCCATTTTCGGTCCTGGCCCACGATGGGAGGTGGCCTCTTGCCACCCTCTGGCACGCCCATAATGGCGTCCGCTCTTCCAAGGTGGGAAACCTTTGGAAATGGCGGGAATCGTCTCCCAGTGGCGGGAAACTCTGCAGATGGCGGGAAAAAGCTGTTAATGGCGGACAACCGGCGGGAATCGATCTGTGATGGAGTCCGATGGCGGGGACCCTCCGGAACCGGCAGGAGACTTCTTTTTGAGGTAAACTTGTTCTTTTCTTCAGGCACGCAGTACCCGGTTGTTGTGGGCACGTAATCCTGCCGGCTACGCCAAAGTTGACGCACCCCCTGGGCCATATTCTTTAGGGGAATACCCGGAGCCGGATCAGATGGGGGTTGTAGTCTCCGAGTGGCTGTGACCCGGTCCGTGCCCAGGGTGTCAAGCTCAGAGTATGTGGCAGTCCTACAGATGTTACAAAGTTCGTTATGTCGACTACGCCACCCGTTGGATTGCGGTCACTACGGCCGCCGCTGCAGCAGGGTCCGCTGAGGCTGATGGTGTTGGTGCAGCTTTAGATAGTATAACCCCCAACGGGAGGGGTATGGCCTCAGGGGGTCAGGTGCAGAGGATGGGGGTTGTGGTGGTGCAGCGTAGATGAAAATTAAAGACAGAGTCGGGTTGTGCAGTTCAGGGTGTTTACTTACTGCAGATATTCCGGTCACTCCGGCCTTGAGTGACCACCCGAGCCGTGCTGCGTCCACCAGGTCCTGGATTCAGCCAACCCCCAAGCAAGTCCGGAGCGTGTCCCTGAGCCCTCCTTCTTGTCCTTTCTTCTGGCCGTCCCCACCAGGGATCCACCTAGGTCCAGCTCCCTCGGGCCTTCTGTTGGGAGACCCTTGGCCTTGGGTTCCCTGACCCTACACGTGGTTTGCCTTCAGGGTGGATGTGGTGGGTGGCCGTGGCAGATCCTGCCCACGGCCTCCGGTCTCTGGCTGAGGTATGCTTTAGCCCCCACCAGTTTGGGATCCGGTACCCTGTTGCCAACTCTTCACCCTGTGGTTGTATTTGGGGTCTCAGAGTTCCTTCTTTCTCCCCCTCTGGGTCTTTCTTTCTCTCCTCTCTCACTCTTGGTCTGGGGCTGCTCTGCTCTTCTGCTCTCTTCCACTGCTCTGCAAAGACTTACTTCTCACAGACTGACTGACTGACTGTGGCTGACTGACTGACCCTGATCTTAGATGGTGCCCACCTTAAATACTCCCTCTATGTGTGAGCTCAGGTGACCAGCACCCAATGAGCTCCTATCTTTACCCAGGCTGCTCCCCCTATCTGCCCCTACACTACTGGGATGTACCACCCCCCTCCCACTCCAGCCAGGAACAGACTCTGTCGTACCTGCACATTTCTAAGTGGGAGTACCGTTGGTCTGTTCCTCGGAAATGGGATGTGTGTAGTGCATGCAGCTTTCTGAGCTCAGCTCCACACTCCATCCTTACCCGGGAGTGGAATACCACACCTCGGGTTGAGGTGCAATACCCCTGTAGCAGCCGAATCCTCAGGGTGCTACAATAGCATACACAAGCAGGAAGCTCCGCCCGACTGAGAGGAACCCAGAGAACTATAGCAGCTTTAAGTTAGAGTTCCTGGCCTTGGTCTGGGCCATCACTGAAAGGTTCAAGCACTACTTAGCCTCCAGCAAGTTCACTGCCTACACAGACAATAGCCCCTTGACCCATCTTGAAACAGCCAAGCTAGGAGCCATGGAGCAGCGATGGATGGCTCGGCTGTCAAACTACCAATTCATAATTAAATACCGGGCGGGCCGCAAGAACGCCAACGGCGATGCCCTGTCCAGGA
Source organism: Phyllobates terribilis (assembly GCF_046119375.1). Lineage (NCBI taxonomy): Eukaryota > Metazoa > Chordata > Amphibia > Anura > Dendrobatidae > Phyllobates > Phyllobates terribilis. The sequence continues at coordinate 290,715,888 of NW_027362768.1, read as the reverse complement.
TGCCTCACCAGTCAGACACAGAAGAAGAAGTGGATGACCTGGAGGAGATTGAGCTACCTGCCTTTCACCGGAATGGGATGATCCACGAGCAACGAGCCTCCAGGAGGCAGCGTGGGAAGACGTTAAACCCTTTGCCTCACCACAGCTGGAAAGAGACCCAGGACAGTGACCCGGTTGTCAGCCGTATTAGGGAGCTGATAACCCAAGAAGGTTTCTCCCTGGAGAAGGATGCGTCTCTGCAGGCAAAGCAGCTGTGGAACGAGAGAAGCCGGCTGTTTATCTATCGTGAGAAGCTGTGCCGGAGGTACGTCAATCCAAAAACCCATGAGATGGTATGGCAGATAGTGGTCCCCAAGACAGACATCCAAATGGTGTTGGAGGCCAACCACGATCAGGCGGGGCACTTTGGCTGGAAGAAGCTAGAGACCCTGCTGAAGTGTCGATTCTACTGGGTAGGAATGCGCAGCTCCATTGAGCGGTGGTGCCGAAACTGTGGACCCTGTTGCCTCAGAAGAAAAGACTACAGCAGCCAGAAGGCACCCCTGCAACCCATCAAGACGACTCGACCCCTGGAGATCGTGGCCCTGGACCATGTCAAGCTGTCACCCAGCAGGTCAGGGTACTCCTATGCCCTGACCATGGTGGATCACTACTCCAGGTTCCTGGTGGTCGCCCCCGTCAAAGACCTGACAGCAGAGACAGCAGCAAAAACATTCCAGGCGTGTTTCTGCAGACCCCATGGATACCCTGAGCAGGTGCTGATGGACCAAGGCCCGGCCTTTGAAGCTGAGTTGTTCAAAGAGTTCTGCCATCTCTACGGGTGTAAGAAGATAAGAACTACACCGTACCACCCACAAACCAATGGTCTCTGTGACAAGATGAACAACATCGTCATCGACCTGCTGAAGACCTTACCACTTGAGGAGAGAAACCAGTAGCCAGACCTACTACCTGACCTGGTAGATCTGTACAATCACATACCTGTAAGTTCCACCAATTGCACTCCAGCATATCTCATGCGAGCAAGACCAGGAAAGTTGCCCATGGACCTGGAGCTCGGTGTTGTAGAACCAGAAGCAGATGTGACCACTGAGGACTGGGACAGGAGCAGTACAGAAGAGTACAAGCCTGTGTCGAAGACAGTCTCACTCAGGTGAGGGACAAGCAGGAAGCTCAATACAACAGAGGTGCCCCAGCAGAACCCTTCACACCTGGTGAAGTAGTGTTAAAAAGGAAGAGAAGAAACCACAAACTTGATGACCAGTGGGAGAAAGAACCCTACACTGTGTTGAATTCAAGATTTGATAATAAGAAAACCTGTTTGATTAGCAAAGACAGGGGAAGAATAACTGCTACGTTATCTAGAGACCACCTGAAGTTGTGTCCAGATCTGCTAAAGCCCCAAGGAGAAGTGCCTCTCATTATCCCGGAGGAACCTAAAGAAGCAGTAATCCATACTGATTTAGGAGACTTCCCGGCAGATTGGCCTCAAATAGGAGGAGCAGTAATAATACCTGTGATCCACTTCTTTCAACAGCCAGAGGACCCTCCACAGCAAGTTGAGCCTAGTGCTGCAGGAGAGCCAGCTCAAGAAGAATCCCCAGACGAAGGATCCCTGGCAGGAGAAGAGCAAGAAGGCCCAGCCAATGGTGAACTTGCCAGGCCCAAAGGGAGGTTAAGGCAGTTTCTCAATACCATCCCTAGTAGAACAAACCGTGTATCTGACAATAATGATACCACACAGACCACCACACTACGCAGATCTTCACGTACTACGAGAGGTCAACCCCCTGTCAGATACACTGAGTAAAATAGTTAAACATCTGACAAGTGTAGATAGTTATTGTATTGTATATTACTGTATTATCTTGTATATTGCCATGTATTCATTGCCTCTTATATGCATTTAACTTATATTTTTGCCTTCATTAATGGACAATTCAAGTGATATGGACACTTTACCTATTTACTTCTCATTACCCATATGGGTACCTAAGAACTCTGTGGCTGAGGACTATGCGCAGCCCAAAGACTTTTCTTTGTAAATATTTGCACTCCTTGGAGTGCCCCATTCAGCAGCCTCTCCGGAAGAGACTTGGACTTCTAGGTTGCTTATTCCAATACATATATCTATTCATTACTTATTAATGTTATATGCAACGTTTAAGAATGTGCCTGCCATAAAGGGAAGATTGTTGATGTTTATTGTTTTATAAAATGTACTTCAGCCCGGGAGTGCTGAGCTTTGCTAGGGGGGAATGTGGCGCCCTGCTGTGCATTAGTGCTACAGATCCTAGATGGGTGCATGGACTGATTCCTCCACAAGAGGCCCTCACAGCATACACACACCTCCACCTTCCACCTCAGACCACCAGAGGGAGCCCGTTAGGGATATAAATAGGGAAGGTGGAGCTAGGCAGTCAGTCAATTCCTGCAGTAGATGAGCCGGAGAGGTCAGCCTGCAGTGGAGCTCAGTCTAGAGAACACAGCTAATAGTTCAGCAGTGGAGCACAAGGCTACTGCAAGCTAGACTCAGGGAGCTTGGTTAGAGCCCACGGCGTGCCGACGCCATAAGAGCGGTGAAGCGCGGCAAGCTGCCGCTAGTGTGTATAGCCTAGTGAGGGCCTCGAGCGAGGCCGAAGGGTAGAGAAGTGGAGGCAGAGGAGCAGAGGGGGCAGAGGAGCTGTACAAGCTCACCCCAGAAAACATATACCGGACACCGCATCTACAGGTGGCATCACGAACTTTCACAAAGTTATCCACAATTTAAAAGAGAGGCCCAGGGTACGGGCCCGGGAGCTGACTACTGTTACATCCCCCAAAACTAACAACAAGGTCGTCCCCATCCTCTGGGCACGTCACTGAAGACACACAACAAAGTCAGAGTACAGGGAGGAAGAGATTGTGTATTAGGTAGGGAGTGTATTAGATAGTGTTCTTCCAGTGTCCATCTTAAAACAGCAATGGTCAGAGGCAAAGCAATATTTTTCCAGCACACACATAAGTAGCATTTTGTGCTGCCTATTTTTTTTTTTGCACCGGTCTATTTTCCCTGCTGTTTTAGGGGTCAGAGTCTGGCTTCTGTTGTCCACAATAGTCCACTTAAAAAGGCGTTTTTTCTGCGAGTAACATATCCAGAGCTATTCTGTTTTGGAAGACAATGGTAGATGTGGGTGCTAGTTGATCAGCTATCCCTTGTAAGGCATCTTTGGAGTAATTGACAAATCTTTGTTGGTTATAATATAGGTAATTTATCCAATCTACGTTCTTGTTAACATTTATTATGGGTATTATGGGCTCAAATCCTGCCTTCACTTGGTCTTGGGCCTTGAATTCGTTTGGCACCCCCCTAAGCACTCCGAGAACATCAATATATATATGTGGGTCAAAACTGCCTTTGGGGTTAACTTCTCTCTTGGCCCTGTATATACCTGCAAACGCAGCCTTTATTTCCTTTTTGGATTCCTGGGACTCAGATATAAGGTAAACAGACATTATTGCTTTAGTTAAGGCACATTCCCCAGTCCATTTGCCTTCCAGTCTAATCCTAATCTTCATACCACCACATTCAAGGAAGTGTTGTACCAGAAAACTGGAATATCATTCTCTTTAGTAATAATTGCTTGGAATGCATGTGTTACCGTAAGAAAGGCTTCCCCCCAGCTACTGTCATCAGAAACAGGAACATCAGGGTTGTGGGTCTGAGACCGCCTTCTTGCAATGGGATGCGTGGACCCATGATGTTCAGCCTTCGACCTTCACAGCCGTAGGTGATGTAAGCAACACTTGGTGTAGGGCCCTTCAAGTCTGGCATCCAGTGTGCCTCGCACGTGATTCTTTATCCAGACAAAATTTCCAGGCTGGATGCTGTGAGTACCTGGTTCAAGATCTGAGTCTGGAATAGAAGAGTATACTGTAGCATGTGTTAGTTTTAACTCTTTAGCAAGTCCGACAACAAAATTCACAAGCTTATCATTCCCTGAACTAAGCTGCTCTGGGTAATATCAACCTATTCTAAGTGGCCCCACAAACAAGATCTCATATGATGTGAGCCCTGTGGGTTGTCTCGGCGTATTTCGGACTGAGTATAGGGCAATAGGCAGCACCTCCGGCCATGGAAGTGACAATTCTTTACTGGCTTTAAGAATTTTGTTTTTTAAAGTGCCATTCATCCTTTCAACTTTGCTGCTACTTTGAGGATGATAAGGAGTATGCAGGCCCAAATCCGCCCTAATCATCTCCCTGATTGATTTGATAACTTCTGCAGTGAAGGCGGGTCCTTGATCACTTTCAATCACTTCTGGAATCCCGAATCTGCAGATAAGTTCTGTCAGAAGCCTTTTCACTGCAGTTCTAGCAGTCATGATGGTTACTGGGTATGCTTCTGTTCAGCCGGAAAACATATCCACCACCACCAGAACATATTCATATCTTCCACCCTTGGGTAATGGCATATGATCAATTTGGATTCTCTGGAAAGGATACTGTGACTTTGCCAGTTTCTTCTTTGTCACATGTTCTGTTCTTCCGGGATTACAAGTGTTACAAATCTCACAGCTCCTAGTATAGTTTGTAGCAAGAGCTGAGATCTCGGGTGCAATATAGAATTTATTGATAGCTGAAATGGTCTGATTCTTCCCTCTATGTACCTTTCCATGAGCCCACTGAACCACTGCAGGATACAGTGCTCTTGGCAGACATATTCTTCTTCCCACTCTCCAGATTCCGTCCTTACAAAACGTTCCTCCCCATCCTATCCATCCTTGTTTTTCTTCTTCTGTTACTGCATTTTGCCGGTCCATTTAAGTCCTGTGTGTCGGATTCTCTTCCAGTCTTTGCTCCTCTTCATCTTCCTCCTCTTCTTCTTCCAACCCCAAATTTCTCATTCCCGTTTCTTCCTCATCCCCTTGTTGTCTCTGACTTCTGGTGAGCACAAACACCTTCTCCCCCCCCCCCCCCCCCGACACCTCTGCTTCCTCTGGAAATATTGGTTCCATAGCTGCTGCTTTTGCTGTAATGTAAGCCCTTGGCTTCCTCTGAATTCAGTTTCCCATGAGCCTTAATTTTGATCACAGCCACTTGCCTAAGTAACTTCAGAGCTTCTAGCAGACTTCTCACTGCCGCTGCATTCCGGATTGGAGCTCCACTGGCTGTCTTGTAGCCCCTCAGGGCCCATATCAGGCCAAAGTTGTGGGCAATCCCGAATCCGTACCTCGAGTCCATGTAGATATTGGCCACTCGACTCTCTGCACACTTGCAGGCTTCGGTCAGAGCATACAGTTCGGCCTCTTGAGCTGACATATAAAATGACAGTGGTACAGCAGAAACAACCGTTGGTGGGGACACCACCGCATATCCGGTATGGTAAGTTCTATATTCATCTGCGTATCTGGACCCCTCAAAATACAGTATCAGATCCGCTTCAGGCAGTGGCTGCTCAGAGACAGTAGGTAGGTGAGAGGTTTCTGCCTTCATGACCTCAAGGCAATCATGGTCACTCGAATCAAGGTATTCATGGTCTTCTGAGGATCCCCCTAAGCCTTCAGGGCAGTCCCCCCTTGACAGAGGAAGCAGAGTGGAGGGGTTCAAGACAGTACATCGCCGAAGAGCTATATTTTCTGGTAAAAGGAGCTCACATTGGATTCTGACACAACGTTGCATAGATAGATGGTTGAGCTGGGTTTGTGCAAGGATATCTTTCAAATCATGAGGGGCCAGTATGGTTGTAGGGTGGCCAAGTACAGCATCTGCTGTTCTGTGGAGGAGTTCTGTAGCTGCCAGCACTGTTTTGAGACATGTTGGAGCTGTTTGCGCCACTGGATAGAATTTACTGGAATAATATCCGATGGGTCTCATGTGGCCTCCATGTTTTTGTGCCAGAACTCCTGAAGCATGGCCACACGCTTCGGAGATAAATAGAAAGAATGGAAATTTATAGTTGGGAATCCCCAGTGCAGGGGCTGAAATGATGAGTTCTTTCAATTGGTCCATTGCATCTTCAGCTTCTTGGTCAAAATGCAGGTCAAGCTCAGAAGAGTGGACCCGATCATATAGAGGTTGCATGAGAGCTGACGCATTAGGGATCCACTGCCTGCAGTATGTGACCATTCCTAGGAAAGCTTGGAGTTGTTTGACAGTTCTCGGGTACGGGATGTCACGGATGGCAGTTTTCCGCTCTTCAGTGAGATGCTTGGTACCTTGGGATATGCAATGACCCCAAAACACAACTTTGGTACAACACCATTGTAGCTTTCGCAGAGTAACTTTGCATCCGATGGTGGCCAGAAATTGGAGCAAAGAATAGCTGAACCTGTGGCAAGTTTGGTCGTCGGGACAACAGAGGAGTAGATCATCGACATATTGTATCAATGTGACTTCAGGGTTCTCACTCTTCCAGGGTTGGAGACAGGTAGTTAAGGTCAGTGTGAATTGATGAGGAGAGTTCTGAGATCCTTGAGGTATAACTGTCCTGGTGTACTGTACTCTTCTGTATGTAAGAGCAAAAAGATACTGACAGTCTGGATGCAGAGGCACAGTGAAGAAGGTGTTTGCCAAGTCGATTACTGTAAAATGCGTTGCCTCAGGGGGAATTTCACTGAGTAATGTATGTGGATTTGGCACCACTGGGGTCTCCAGGCTTGTAACTGCATTCACAGCTCTCAGATCTTGCACCATCCCGAATTTATCCGGCTCTCCTCTTGCAGTTTTCTTCTTCACTGGAAACAATGGAGTATTAGCAGGAGAAACACAGGGAATTAACCCCTTACTTACCGGGGACGTATTAGTACGCATATTTGCGTACCCCCCGTTCAGTGAGGGCTGCTGCGCTGAGCCCTCACTGAACGGAGCACATGTCAGCTGATTCTTACAGCTGACATGTGCCCGCAACAGCCGCGGGTGGAATCGCGATCCACCCGCGGCTGTTAACCAGTTAAATGCTGCTGTCAATCTCCGACAGCAGCATTTAACGCGCGCTTCCGGGTAGCGCGTCATAAGCCCCGCCCACCGGCGACCCCGTCACGTGATCGCGGGTCGCCGATGGGCGTGCATGACAACCCAGGGTCTGCAGCAGACGCCTGTGGTTGTCATGATCTTGTCGCTATGAGCGCCACCTAGTGGTCGGCGCTCATAGCACAGGACCATTTCTGCTGCATGCAGGGGACCTGCTCGTCCCCTGTATGTAGCAGAGGCGATCGGATAGTTGCTGCTTTTAGTCTCCTATGGAGACTATAGAAGCATGCAAAAAGTAAAAAAAAAAAGTTTTTAAAAATATAAAAAAAAATAAAAAAATATAAAAGTTTAAATCACCCCCCTTTCGCCCCATTCAAAATAAAATATATATAAAAAAAAACCCCACATACACATATTTGGTATCGCCGCGTTCAGAATCGCCCGATCTATCAATATAAAAAAAGAATTATTCCGATCGGTAAACGGCGTAGCGAGAAAAAAATTCTAAACGCCAGAATTACGTTTTTTGGTCGCCGCAAAATTGCAATAAAATGCAATAACGGGCGATCAAAACATCGGATCTACCCCAAATGTTATCAATAAAAACGTCAGCCTGGCACGCAAAAAATAAGCCATCAACCAGCCGCAGATCACGAAAAATGGAGACGCTACGGGTCTTAGAAAATGGCGCTATTTTTTTATTTTTTTTTTTACCAAATTTTGGAATTTTTTTTCACCACTTAAATATAAAAGAACCTATACATGTTTGGTGTCTATGAACTCGTAATGACCTGTAGAATAAGAAGGGCAGGTCAGTTTTAGCATTCAGTGAACATGGTAAAAAATAAAAATAAAAAACAACTGTGGTATTGCACTTTTTTTGCAATTTTACCGCACTTGGAATTTTTTTCCCATTTTCCGGTACAGGATATGATAAAACTAGTAATGGCGTTGAAAAGTACAACTCGTCCCGCAAAAAATAAGCCCTCACATGGCCAAATTGACCAAAAAATAAAAACGCTATGGCTCTGGGAACAAGGGGAGCAAAAACGAAAATGCAAAAACGAAAAATGCTCCGGGGCTTAAGGGGTTAATGCTCCTTTCTTGAGTAATTCTTGGATCTGGGCATATAATGACGCTACTTGGGCTGCTTTCAGTGGGTACTTTGGGAGTCTGGGAATCCATGCACCTTCTTTCAGGAAAACTTGGACTGGCGGGACAGGCAGCCGGCCTATATCATCAGGACCTTGAGACCAGAGTTCAGGTGGTATGCTGTCAAGATAATGCTGTGGTATGGCGGTTGTTGCAAATTGAATGACACACAATGGGAGGGCATGTACCTTTGTTTGTTCCTCTAAGGGTAACGGAGTAGAGACATCTAGATGCTTTCCATTCTCTTCATATGATATCTGAGCATTTAACTTCTGGAGTAGATCTGCTCCCAATATATTAAGCTGGCAGGTGTCTGAAACGAGCAATCTGGCCAGCAGCTTCTGTTCTTTCCCATTTGACAATGGAAATATTAGTCGGGATGAGTGTGATTTTCCATCCACTCCCACACATGAAAGGAAATCATCAGATATAAATGATTCATAGGGTAAATCTCTTGACAGTATTGCTGATCTGGCTGCACCCGTGTCTACTAGGAAAGGTAAAGTTCTGTCCTCTACATCAATTTTGACAGTAGAAATAAGTCCAGATTTAGTGGGGGCGTTTTCAACTGAGGTCAAGGTGAGCACGGGTTTGTCACTGTCCTATGCGGAGTAATTCTGGTCTTCCCCCGCAAACCAGCGTGGTGGGTCCCTGTTAATTTGGTACATCTGTTGCGGTGGCTGGTCTCTGTAATTCTGCACAGGTTCTCTTGGCGTTGTCTCATACTCTCTCTGTGGTGGCTGCCGTGATGGCTGTCTATACTCTTGGCGGGAGTACAGTGGATTTCCTTGGTAGCATGGAGAATCTCTTCTTTTAAATTGCGGGTTGTAGGAGAGTGGCATCGAGCCATAGAAAGCATCCTCTCTATTCTCTGGACATTTGACGCGCCCCTGGGCCTGTGTCGCGCTGCGTTGCGCATGCGGGAGCCTACCCGGAGCCGGATCAGTAGAGGGTTGTAGTCTCGTGGCGGTGACCCGGTCCGTGCCCAGGGAGTCAAACTAGACGGCAGTCTATTAGTAGTAAATAGTTGATGACTACGCCACCCGTTGAGTGCAGCCAGGGAGCTGCTGCTGCAGGGCAGACCGCTGAGGCCGGTGGTAGGATTGTGCAGCGTGATAGTATAACCCCCAACGGGAGGGGTATGGCCTCAGGGCAGCCGACGTGGATGATGGGGGTAGCAGGAACCACTCAGAGACGGTACGGTGTAGTTCAGGGTCTTTACTGGTAACAACGATAGACCCTCCCGGAGTACTTGCTAGCAAACGGGGCCTGGTCAGTCTTTGAGCAGATGGGATCTCCCCTGGCCAGGCGTAGTTATAGGCCTCACAAACTGACTGTACTCTTCTGGCTACCTTGCTAGAAGCTGATGTAAGTAGCCCACGTCCCTGAGTGTACCGTGTGGTGCTCACCCGTATGGCCGGTGACTCGGGGCCTTCTAATGGCTTCCGCTCCACGATGGCGGTGCTGGTCCCACGCGTGTGACCGTGCCTTCGGGCTTCTGGGCCAGAGGACCTGAAATCCCCTGCCTGACGGATTCTGCTGCTGGGTAGAAGTTAGTCCCCACAGCCTCGGACTCCGGGTCCGGTAAAGAATCTTCTTAGTCAGGGCGAGCGCTGCAGCTGCCAGCCCCTGACTCCTTGGAACTCTGCTGTTTCCTATGCTGCTTCTTGTCTCCACTCTCCTTGTCTGACTCACCCTGCCTCAGCCCCGGGTTTATACAGGGGAAGTTCTTCCCCTCCCAAGACTGGGCAGGAGGTGTGGCATGCACAGGATCCCTGACCAAAGGACCTCCCACCTGCTCTCAGACATAACATTACATTACTGTGGAAAACCAGACCCCTGGGGTGCCACATTCCCCCCTAGTGAATTTTAGTACTCCGGGACTAAACACATTTAGAAAAACATAACAAGGCAAAAACATTAATAATACAATAAGAAAACATATAAAGATGGTTACGGCGTGTCCGCAACCGGGTGCAGTCTCTGAAGAAAGCAAGGTGTCCATTTCACCAACACAGGGAGACGTAACCAGGTAGGGGTCTGTCCTACCCCGAGTCCTTAACAGTCTCTAGTCCATCCTGGGTTACGCTCCAACTATATACAAGGATTCCCGGTAAATCCACCAAGGTTTCCTAAAAACAACTGGAAACACAAAATTATTCACAAGCAACAATACACAGAAAAACATAAATAAAACAATTTATACACTTTAAATTCTCCAGCGTGCGGGTAACTGGCCTCTAGTGACCCGAGTGGACCTACGGAGCTGACTGTCTGGCCCTGAACTACAGTGTGTAGGAGCTGTCAAGGGTAAACTGGGCAGCTGTCTACCGGCTCTTTGTCTCACTAGGGGTACGGCAGGCTCACTATAAGCAGAGGGTTGATTCTCCTGTTCTGCTTGTGTGGAGTCTTCTGCCTCCTGGACCGGCTGTTCTTCCAGCTCTACCCGTTGCTCCGTAGGTTCTTGGGATGATGGTTGGAGGAAGGTGAGTACGGGTACCACAACTGCACCATTGACTTGAGTCCAAGACTGAGGGAAGTCCCCGAGCACGGTACTAACCATATCTTCCCTTTCTTCCACGGGTCGATGGTCTTCTTGTTCCTCTTCAGGGTTCCTCAGTTGTTCGGGACACTTCTTCAGGTGGTCCCGGGATACAATGGCTGTGGTTTCCCCTCCGTCTTTACTGATGGTACAGACCTTCGGGTTCTCGTGGCTTGAGGGCAGTACGGTGTACGGGTCCTCCTCCCACTGGTCATCCAACTTGTGGAGCCGTCTTTTCCTCTTCAAGACCTGCTCTCCGGGTACCAGGGGAACAGCGGGAGCATACTGGTTGTAAGTCTTCTCTTGTCTTTCCCTAGCCTGACAGAGACTTCGCTCCACGCTCTCTTGTACTCTCCGGTACTGCTGCTGCCTCTCTGTGTCCCAGTCTGTTTCTGGTGAAGTGTCCTCAGGTGTCAGGACTCCCATTTCCAGGTCAACAGGTAACTTACCAGGTCTCGCCCTCATTAGGTAAGCCGGGGTACAGTTGGTGGAACCTACCGGGATGTGGTTGTATAGGTCCACCAGATCGGGCAACTTCTCAGGCCACAGACTGCGTTCTTCCAGGGGCAATGTTTTTAGCAGATCCATTACCACCTGGTTCATTTTTTCACAAAGTCCATTAGTTTGCGGATGGTAGGGTGTCGTCCTTATCTTCCGGCTGCCATACAGATTGTAGAATTCCTGGAAGACCTCCGCTTCAAAGGCAGGTCCCTGGTCCGTCAGCACTTGGTCCGGGTACCCGTGTGGACGGCAGAAGTGCTGCTGGAAGGCTCTAGCTGCTGTTTGAGCCGTTAAGTCCTTGACGGGGACGACAACCAAGAACCGGGAGTAATGATCCACGATGGTTAACGCGTAGACGTTGCCACTTCTGCTTGGGGTCAGTTTTACATGATCCAAGGCTACCAGTTCCAACGGTTGCCGGGTGACGATGGACTGCAGGGGAGTCTTCTGGCTGGCCCGGTCCTTCCTTCTCAGATTGCACGGGCCACAGTCTCTGCACCACTTCTCGATGGTTCCCCTCATGCCTACCCAGTGGAACCGCTCGCGCAGCAGGAACTCCAGCTTTTTCCACCCGAAGTGTCCAGCTCCGTCGTGGTATGCCTCCATCACCATGGCTGCGTCTCTTCGTGGCACCACTACTTGCCAGAGTAGTTCATGCGTCCGGGAGTTGACCATTCTGCGGCACAACTTCCCCTTGTAAAGGAATAGTCGACTCTTCTCCACCCATAGTTGTTTGGCTTCCTCCGGAGCGTCTGGTTCAAGTCGAGCCTCCGGCCGAGTCAGCATCTCCTTCACCAGTCGGACGGCAGGGTCGCTGTCTTGCGTTTCCGCCCAGTTGTAGTGGGGTAAGGGGTTCAACGTAGCAGCCTGTTTACCCCTTACCCGGTGGGAATACTGGATAGTCCCATGACGGTGGAACGCAGGGAGTTCAACTTCTTCCAGTCCCTCCGGATCTTCTCCTTCGTCCGGCAGGTTGGGCATCCTGGACAGGGCATCCGCGTTAGTATTGGAGCGTCCTGCCCGGTATTTGATTGTGAACTCGTAGTTGGACAGACGGGCCATCCACCTCTGCTCCAGGGCACCGAGTCTTGCCGTGTCCAGGTGTATCAACGGGTTGTTATCCGTGTATACGGTGAACCGGGAAGAAGCGAGGTAATGCCTAAAGCGCTCGGTGACTGCCCATACCACGGCCAGGAACTCTAGCTTAAATGAGCTGTAATTCTCGGGGTTCCTTTCGGTGGGTCGCAGTTTTCGGCTGGCATAGGAGATCACTCGTTCTCTCCCCTGCTGAATCTGGGATAGTACGGCTCCTAGCCCGATGTTACTGGCGTCGGTGTAGAGGATGAAGGGCTGGCTATAGTCTGGGTACGCCAAGATTTCATCCCCCGTGAGGGCCATCTTCAGCTGGCGGAAGGACTCTTCTTCTAGCTCTACCCATTTGAAGGGCGGCTTCTGGTTCTTGGCCTTCCGGGACTGGCCTATCAGGAGGTCCTGCATAGGCGCTGCCTTTTTGGTGAAACCGGGAATAAACCTTCGGTAGTAGCCTACCAACCCTAGGAACTGCCGCACTTCTTTTACGCTGGAGGGGCTTGGCCATCCCTTAATTGCGGTGATCTTATCGGGGTCGGGAGCCACTCCGTCAGCGCTCACCACGTGTCCCAGGTATTGCACCTTTGGTTTCAGGAGGTGACACTTGGAGGGTTTCACCTTTAGGCCGTAACTCGCCAGAGCTTCGAACACCTCCGCCAGGTGTTTCAGGTGGTCCTCATAAGTTTTGGAGTATACGATGACATCGTCCAGGTACAACAGGACCGTCTCGAAGTTTCTGTGGCCCAGACAGCACTCCATTAATCGTTGGAAGGTTCCTGGGGCGTTGCAGAGTCCGAACGGCATGCAGGTGAACTCACTAAGTCCCATCGGGGTGGTGAATGCGGTCTTCTCCCGGTCCGCCTCTGCTACAGGAACCTGCCAGTACCCGCTAGTGAGATCCAAGGTAGAGAAGAAGTTAGCAGATCTTAAAGCAGCCAATGACTCCTCTATCCTTGGTAAGGGGTACGCATCCTTGTGTGTGATACGGTTGATTTTCCGGTAATCTACACACATCCTCATGGTGTTGTCTTTCTTTTTGACTAAAACTAGTGGGGCTGCCCAGGGGCTACAGCTATCCCGGATTACCCCAGCCTCCTTCATGTCTCTAAGCATCCCCTTGGCGTGTTGGTAATGTGCAGGGGGTACGGGTCGATACCTCTCTTTTATGGGAGGATGATCTCCCGTGGGGATGCGGTGTTCTACCCCCTTGACTCGCCCGAAGTCTAACGGGTGTTTACTAAACACTCTCTCATACTCTTGAACCACCCGATAGACTCCTTGTTTCTGATGTGAGGGAGTGGAATCAGTACCCAAATGTAGTTGCTGACACCAGTCCTCCATGTCTTTCTTAGAGCCGTTACCTTCCTCCGGGTGAGATGGAGGCAAGGGTTCCACAGATTGTATAGAATTTTGATTAGTGGTATATAATTTGGCTAGCGTGGCATACCGGGGCAGGTACACTTCCCTCTCCCCGATATTTATTATGCGAATGGGCACCCTCCCATGGCGTACATTGACCACCCCCCGTGCTGTCAAAATGGTGGGCCTACTGTCTGAGTAAACTGGTTCTACCATTGCCTGGTAATCTCTTCCTCTCAGACCAATAGCTGCCCGGCACCAAATCATCATTTCACTTTTTGGGGGCATGGCAATAGGAAAAGGGTCACACATTCTTACGCTACCAATCTCACCGCCGGAGAGTTCCACTTGTTGCCGTTGCATCAGTGCCCGGATCTCTTTCTGGAGCACCCGCTGCTCGCCGGAGCTGGCGTTCTTGGCAACCTGCTGTAAAAGGAAAATCACCTCTGCAAGACAATTTTCAATTACGTTAGTTCCTAGAGTTATTTTTGGGTGACTCTCATGTTTATCAATATCTACAATGATCAGTCCCTGTGCGGCCAGTTCGACTCTACCGATTTTGAGGGCCACCTCCTTAAATCCGATCTGTGGCACGGGCTGGCCATTGCTGGCGATGATACTCAAGTCGTCGTCAGGGTAGTGGGTAATATCCGAGTCATTCCAGTACTGCTTGAAGAGCACGTACGGGATGGTGGTGACCTGTGACCCGGTATCCAGTAGGGCACTCATGGGAATGCCATCCAGTACCACAGGCAAGACTGGACGTCCTCCCACATATCTGTCGCGCCAGTTCGATGGGCCTGGTGATCTTTTTCCTGGGGGTTGGCCCTCTACCCCAGGTTGTGCCCGTTTAAAGAACAGTACCTTTCCATATGTCCGGGTTGATTGCAGCGGCGGCAGATGGGTCGTCCGTCCTCGCTGTATCGGTCACTGGGTCTTCCTCTGGCCGGTGGGGTCCTCCTTGGTCGACGCCACGGGATGTCCTCCGGTCCGGATGCCAGCTGGATCTTCCCTGGGGTGGAAACCTGTAAAGACTGCACAGTTCGGGTTAGCGCAGCAACGCTCTTAGCTAGCTCTTGGACCTGATGGTGTAGGTCTGGAGCCGGGTCATTGTCCAAAGCCTGCGCATCAGCTCCCACAGGCCCTGCTGACAAGGGCGCCGCCTCCTGGTAGTAAGTGGTAGTGGGGCGTCTGTGGGTCACAACGCCACCTGGTGCCGGTTCTCGGAGCACCTGGATGGCTCTGTCCTTGAACTGTGCAAAGTCCAGATGGGGATCCTGTAAGGCCATTGCCCGCAACTGGGTTCGGTGGGCATTGCAATATAAACCCTCTATAAATTGTTCAGTCAACAGCCTGTCCTCGTTTCCCACCCCATCAGGGTCGGTCTGCTTTATGGCCCTCAGGGCCTCTTGTAGGTTTAGTGCATAGTCCCTTATACTCTCATGCGCTCGCTGCTTGCACCCGTAGAATCTAAGCTTAATCTCGGCTGAGGTGCGGGTATCAAAGGTGTCCTTCAGCCGGGTTAGTATCCCTGCGACAGTCTTCCTCCCAGGTGGCCAGGATTTTACTTCCCTTTTGGCTGCCCCGGTTAGTTGGGCCACCAGGATGCTCACTTTTTGCTCTTCTGTGAGGGGGTACACCTGGAAGAGGCTATCCAGCTTTTCTCTAAAGTCATGCAGGGTATGTGACTCCCCTGAATACTGGGGTAGCCAAGCTGCTCCCGGGATATAGGGCATGGTGAAGGGCATAACTGCAGCAGCGGTAGCGCTGGCGGGGGTTGGGGCAGTGAAGCTCTCCTCCGTATCCGACATCTTCCTCCCCCCTAGTGGACCGTGGCCTACCTTGCGATGATCCTCTTCCGTAGGCCGCGGCTCCGCAGTGGATCGTCAGGGTTGAGGACCTTCCGTCGCGCTCCTGTGACGTCGGCGTCTGCTGGGCTCCTTCCAGGACCTTACGCAACGTCCGGACGTGAGGCGGGGCTTCAGTTCTCGCGCGCTTTCGGAGTCCACGCCCCTCTTCTTCCCGCGCGGCGTCCCCAAGATGGCGTCCAACGGCGGGAAAACTCCACGGATGGCGGGAAGAAGGCCGAAGATGGCGCCGGATGGCGGGAAACTTCACCGATGGCGGGAAGAAGGTAGAAGATGGCGCCGGATGGCGGGAAACCTCCACGGATAGCGGGAATCTTCACCACTGGTAAGTTTGAACAGTCTTTGCTTTTCAGGCACGCAGTACCCGGTGGTTGCGGGCACGAAATCCTGCCGACTACGCCAAAGTTGACGCGCCCCTGGGCCTGTGTCGCGCTGCGTTGCGCATGCGGGAGCCTACCCGGAGCCGGATCAGTAGAGGGTTGTAGTCTCGTGGCGGTGACCCGGTCCGTGCCCAGGGAGTCAAACTAGACGGCAGTCTATTAGTAGTAAATAGTTGATGACTACGCCACCCGTTGAGTGCAGCCAGGGAGCTGCTGCTGCAGGGCAGACCGCTGAGGCCGGTGGTAGGATTGTGCAGCGTGATAGTATAACCCCCAACGGGAGGGGTATGGCCTCAGGGCAGCCGACGTGGATGATGGGGGTAGCAGGAACCACTCAGAGACGGTACGGTGTAGTTCAGGGTCTTTACTGGTAACAACGATAGACCCTCCCGGAGTACTTGCTAGCAAACGGGGCCTGGTCAGTCTTTGAGCAGATGGGATCTCCCCTGGCCAGGCGTAGTTATAGGCCTCACAAACTGACTGTACTCTTCTGGCTACCTTGCTAGAAGCTGATGTAAGTAGCCCACGTCCCTGAGTGTACCGTGTGGTGCTCACCCGTATGGCCGGTGACTCGGGGCCTTCTAATGGCTTCCGCTCCACGATGGCGGTGCTGGTCCCACGCGTGTGACCGTGCCTTCGGGCTTCTGGGCCAGAGGACCTGAAATCCCCTGCCTGACGGATTCTGCTGCTGGGTAGAAGTTAGTCCCCACAGCCTCGGACTCCGGGTCCGGTAAAGAATCTTCTTAGTCAGGGCGAGCGCTGCAGCTGCCAGCCCCTGACTCCTTGGAACTCTGCTGTTTCCTATGCTGCTTCTTGTCTCCACTCTCCTTGTCTGACTCACCCTGCCTCAGCCCCGGGTTTATACAGGGGAAGTTCTTCCCCTCCCAAGACTGGGCAGGAGGTGTGGCATGCACAGGATCCCTGACCAAAGGACCTCCCACCTGCTCTCAGACATAACATTACATTACTGTGGAAAACCAGACCCCTGGGGTGCCACACATTCTCTTCTGAAAATGACCTGGTTGGTTACAACGGTAACAGATTGGTTGCCTTAGTCTTAAACTCGGTCCTCTGTACATTTGTTTCTCTATAGCTTTAGCAATGAGGAGTACCTTTCGCGGGGACAAATCCACATATTCTGGTCTGAAGTCTGTAAGTTTCGCTGAGATTTCCTCTCTGAGCCCCCTAACAAATGAAGTGACTAGTAGATTTTGTTGGATCCTCTGACCTTCATCGAACCCTTGATCCTTGAACAGAGTATGGATTCTGGTGTAAAATTTTTCGACATTCTCCCCTGATTCTTGTGTACAGTCCGATACACTGGTAGATGAGTCTGTGAGTCTTGGCCCATTGCTGAAGTTGTTGACAAATAGCTCCTCCTGATTGGTAAGTCTCCTTGTCTGTCACTTGGCTGTCATTCGGAGCTACTTGAATTATTGGCCAGAAGGCATCTCTCACTTTAATGCTAGTGATTTCATGAAGATCTTTCCAAGTGGCTGAATAAGTTTGTTGAATTTGTCTGATTCTTCTGTAGAACGCCATAGGGTGTCTGTCTGGGTCAGGTAGTTGTCTAATCACTCCATAAACTTGCGAAGGTGTGAATGCCACATATCTATTATGGTAATCTGGCACTGGAGATTCTGACTGAGAAAATGTTGAGGGAGATACTAGCAACACAGCAACAGGAGGTGGGCTTGTTTGTCTAGGAAATAGTTCATTTGGGTTATCTTCTGAGGTCATCTGGCGACTGAGTGGGTCTGATCTAACTGTGGCACTTTGCACAGCTCGGGTGAGAGTTTGAGATTTATGATAGTCATTGCTGATTAGTCTTATCTCGTCCAACATAGTTAATCCTCTATACTCCCATATAGCTTGGACTATTGCTTGGGCACAGGCTTGCATAGGAAATCCATACATTCCAGAACTTATATCAGGAAGAGCAATAGAAGTAAGGTTCCTTGTTCCAACATAGTTGAGAATATTGATTGTAGCTCTAAGTTGTGACACACACTGATCATGATGATCTTCATCATAAACTGGACCTACTGCATGAATGATAAGCCTGCATGGTAATCTCCCAGGTCTGGTGGCTACCAGGTCTGTTGCCTCAACCGGTCCTGAAGAATGTACAATGCTGTTACAGTCTTCCTGAATAGCATTACCTCCAGCTTGCACAATAGTCTTAGCCACTCCTTCCCTATGTTGTAGTCTAGGGTTTGCTGCATTAACTATTGCATCCCCTCGCTGTGTTACTAGATTCCCCAGACCTGCTGTTAGTACCGTTGATGACTTCCAAATCATTCTTTCTGTTCATGGTTTCCACACCTGTGGGTATTCTTCATCTCAAAGGGTGGCACAGGAATCCTCCTGATCCGGAGGGAATTCTGATATTGGTGTACCAAATGTCACACGAGCCAGTTTATCTTCTGGATCACTTATTGGTGTGGATGCTGATGGTGGTGGTGGTGGTGCTGCCACCTCTTCATCCCATGGCTTCTCCGGTTCAATAGTATTTCTCCTTTGGTTAAGGTCCTGCAGGAACTCCGGACTATTAAATAGAGTTTCGCTGGGCAAATGAGGATAGAGAGGGACATAGTCTTTTGGGACATAGTATGCACCATCCGGAGTGACAACCGGACACACTGATATAGGAGTAAATGTTGCTGTTGATGTTCCGGGTGTAGTGTGTATTGTGGCCTGTATTCCGGGTGCGCCAAGATGGCCGCCACCGGAAGGAAGCACACTACAGGAATGGTGCGCCAAGATGGCTGCCACCGAAAGGGACATCTGGTCAGAGGCCGTAGGTGATGCAATGGGTGTAGCAACATGGCCGCTGCAGGAGGGGTTGAAACTTTTGGGCGGACATACCGTACAGACCAAAAGTTTAAACATACCTTCTCATTTAAAGATTTTTCTGTATTTTCATGACTATGAAAATTGTACATTCACACTGAAGGCATCAAAACTATGAATTAACACATGTGGAATTATATAGTTAACAAAAAAGTGTGAAACAACTGAAAATATGTTTTATATTCTAGGTTCTTCAAAGTAGCCACCTTTAGCTTTGATGACTGCTTTGCCCACTCTTGACATTCTCTTGATGAGCTTCAAGACGTAGTCACCCGAAATGGTCTTCCAACAATCTTGAAGGAGTTCCCAGAGATGCTTAGCACTTGTTGGCCCTTTTGCCTTCACTCTGTGGTCCAGCTCACCCCAAACTATCTCGATTGGGTTCAGGTCTGGTGACTGTGGAGGCCAGGTCATCTGGCGTAGCACCCCAACACTCTCCTTCTTGGTCAAATAGCCCTTACACAGCCTGGAGGTGTGTTTGGGGTCATTGTCCTGTTGAAAAATAAATGATGGTCCAACTAAACGCAAACCGGATGGAATAGCATGCCACTGCAAGATGCTGTGGTAGCCATGCTGGTTCAGTATGCCTTCAATTTTGAATAAATCCCCAACAGTGTCACCAGCAAAGCCCCCCAAACCATCACACCTCCTCCTCCATGCTTCACGGTGGGAACCAGGCATGTAGAGTGCATCCGTTCACCTTTTCTGCGTCGCACAAAGACACGGTGGTTGGAACCAAAGATCTCAAATTTGGACTCATCAGACCAAAGCTCAGATTTCCACTGGTCTAATGTCCATTCATTGTGTTCTTTAGCCCAAACAAGTCTCTTCTGCTTGTTGCCTGTCCTTATCAGTGGTTTCCTAGCAGCTATTTTACCATGAAGGCCTGCTGCACAAAGTCTCCTCTTAACAGTTGTTGAAGAGATGTGTCTGCTGCTAGAACTCTGTGTGGCATTGACCAGGTCTCTAATCTGAGCTGCTATTAACCTGCGATTTCTGAGGCTGGTGACTCGGATAAATTTATCCTCAGAAGCAGAGGTGACTCTTGGTCTTTCTTTCCTGGGGTGGTCCTCATGTGAGCCAGTTTCTTTGTAGCGCTTCATGGTTTTTGCAACTGCACTTGGGGACACTTTCAAAGTTTTCCCAATTTTTCGGACTGACTGACCTTCATTTCTTAAAGTAATGATGGCCACTCGTTTTTCTTTACTTAGCTGCTTTTTTCTTGCCGTAATACAAATTCTAACAGTCTATTCAGTAGGACTATCAGCTGTGTATCCACCAGACTTCTGCACAACACAACTGATGGTCCCAACCCCATTTATAAGGCAAGAAATCCCACTTATTAAACCTGACAGGGCACACCTGTGAAGTGAAAACCATTTCCGGTGACTACCTCTTGAAGCTCATCAAGAGAATGGCAAGAGTGTGCAAAGCAGTCATCAAAGCAAAAGGTGGCTACTTTGAAGAACCTAGAATATAAGACATGTTTTCAGTTGTTTCACACGTTTTTGTTAGCTATATGATTCCACATGTGTTAATTCATAGTAATGATGCCTTCAGTGTGAATGTACAATTTTCATAGTCATGAAAATACTGAAAAATCTTTAAATGAGAAGGTGTGTCCAAACTTTTAGTCTGTACTGTAGGTATAACAGATGAGGATGGGGCACTAGGAGTGGCTTGGGTAGTTGCAAGGGGTGGGCCTCCTGGACAGGGCGCGTGACATGCAACACAATAATCTGCTGACAATGGATTCTCCTGGCGACAATTAGAACACCCCCAACAATTCATTGCGCCGCCATTATAGGGCGAAGGTGGAGGCATGGTGAGGAGGGGAGGAACAGTGTGAGGTCTGGGTCGTGGTGCCCTGCATGCAAGAGAAGTATGTCTATTATCAGGATTCTGCTGACTGCAATATGTACAAGTCCATCCCCCTGTCCACAATTATTGGGCGGTGGCTGGAGAGCAGTATCTTTGTAATACACATAGCATGGCATCTTTCCCTTATTGTCTGTATTTTCTTCCTCCACCCAACCTTCTTTTGACAAATTCTCTGCTGTTCTATACCAAGCCAAAGCTGTTTGTAACAATCCTTCATATTCTAGCTTGCCCTTTTTCTTTTGCCATTCTAGCGGCTGTAACCAGTAGAGATGAGCGTTGTTCTACTCGAACTGTTCGCCAATCTCAAATTCGAGCTGTTTTGGGCGGTGTTCGAGCCGGTCGGCGAACACGAACAATTTGAGAAAAATTCGGCTGTTCGAGGTTATGTTCGATAACTGTTCGTGCACCAAAATCATAACTGGATTTTTTCTCAGTAATGATGAAAATTAATGTTAATACGCAGTTTGAGTGTACAGCGGGGCGGGGGGAGGGGCAGGGGATGGATCTCTGCAGGAACAATGAAGATCTCCATTTTTTTTTCTCTTTCCCGCATTTGCAGTGGGGAGGTGCAATCTGTCAGCCTATCAGCAGCGCACACACGGAGCGAAGTGCTTTTTTTCACACAAGCAAGGGCATGTGTGATTGGCAGTGTATGTCACATGTCCTTGCCCTATAAGACCAAGCCATTTTCCCCGTCGCCACCATTTTCTCACTGCTGCAGCTGCGTGTTAGACGGCACCGCTGTTGCTGTGTGCGCTATACCTTGTTAATTTCAAGCCAATTTTCGCACAAATATACAGATAGCTTGGGAGTAGGGAATAGTTGTGATTGCAGTCCTTTTAAGGACTAGGTTACAGCATTTCCTACGACTTTTATCAGGCAGGTCTGTGCTCTTAAATAGATAGATTGTGGGAGTAAAGACTAATTGTAATTGGAGTCCTTTTCAGGACTAGGTTACATCAGTTCCTATCAGTTTTTGCCAGGCAGGTCTGTGCCAGTGCTGTGCAAGTTTTTTTCACAGCATTTGGCTGAATCTAGCAAAGCTAATCCTTTTTGGCCTATTGCAGAGTGTGTTAGTCAGTGGAGTAGCCTATCTGTGTTGCAAGATATACCACCTGTGTATAGAATACCAATTTTTTTACTGCACCTAGTGAAGTAAAATCTTTTGGGCATAGCATCATTCTATTAGTCCATCTATACTGACCTCCATCAGGTTGCAAACTGAATATAATTTTTTTCTGCATCTAGCTCTGAAAAAATATTTGGGCTTCTAGCGGTGTGTGGGACTTGGTCTATTAGTCCATCTATACTGACCTCCATCAGGTTGCAAATTAAAAATAATTTTTTTCTGCATCTAGCTCTGAAAAAATATTTGGGCTTCTAGCAGTGTGTGGGACTTGGTCTATTAGTCCATCTATACTGACCTCCATCAGGTTGCAAATTAAAAATAATTTTTTTCTTCATTTATCTCTGAAAAAATATTTGGGCTTCTAGCAGCGTGTGGGACTTGTTCTATTAGTCCATCTATACTGACCTCCATCAGGTTGCAAATTAAAAATAATTTTTTTCTGCATCTAGCTCTGAAAAAATATTTGGGCTTCTAGCAGTGTGTGGGACTTGGTCTATTAGTCCATCTATACTGACCTCCATCAGGTTGCAAATTAAAAATAATTTTTTTCTGCATCTAGCTCTGAAAAAATATTTGGGCTTCTAGCAGTGTGTGGGACTTGGTCTATTAGTCCATCTATACTGACCTCCATCAGGTTGCAAATTGAATAAAAAAAATTTCTGCATCTAGCTCTGAAAAAATATTTGGGCTTCTAGCGGTGTGTGGGACTTGGTCTATTAGTCCATCTATACTGACCTCCATCAGGTTGCAAATTAAAAATAATTTTTTTCTGCATCTAGCTCTGAAAAAATATTTGGGCTTCTAGCAGTGTGTGGGACTTGGTCTATTAGTCCATCTATACTGACCTCCATCAGGTTGCAAATTAAAAATAATTTTTTTCTTCTTTTAGCTCTGAAAAAATATTTGGGCTTCTAGCAGTGTGTGGGACTTGTTCTATTAGTCCTTCTATACTGACGTCCAGCAGGTTGCAAATTGAATATAATTTTTTTCTGCATCTAGCTCTGAAAAAATATTTGGGCTTCTAGCGGTGTGTGGGACTTGGTCTATTAGTCCATCTATACTGACCTCCATCAGGTTGCAAATTAAAAATAATTTTTTTCTACATCTAGCTCTGAAAAAATATTTGGGCTTCCAGCAGTGTGTGGGACTTGGTCTATTAGTCCATCTATACTGACCTCCATCAGGTTGCAAATTAAAAATAATTTTTTTCTGCATCTAGCTCTGAAAAAATATTTGGGCTTCTAGCAGTGTGTGGGACTTGGTCTATTAGTCCATCTATACTGACCTCCATCAGGTTGCAAATTAAAAATAATTTTTTTCTTCATTTAGCTCTGAAAAAATATTTGGGCTTCTAGCAGTGTGTGGGACTTGTTCTATTAGTCCTTCTATACTGACCTCCAGCAGGATGCAAATTGAATATAATTTTTTTCTGCATCTAGCTCTGAAAAAATATTTGGGCTTCTAGCGGTGTGTGGGACTTGGTCTATTAGTCCATCTATACTGACCTCCATCAGGTTGCAAATTAAAAATAATTTTTTTCTGCATCTAGCTCTGAAAAAATATTTGAGCTTCTAGCGGTGTGTGGGACTTGGTCTATTAGTCCATCTATACTGACCTCCATCAGGTTGCAAATTAAAAATAATTTTTTTCTGCATCTAGCTCTGAAAAAATATTTGGGCTTCTAGCTGTGTGTGGGACTTGGTCTATTAGTCCATCTATACTGACCTCCATCAGGTTGCAAATTGAATAAAAAAATTTTCTGCATCTAGCTCTGAAAAAATATTTGGGCTTCTAGCGGTGTGTGGGACTTGGTCTATTAGTCCATCTATACTGACCTCCATCAGGTTGCAAATTAAAAATAATTTTTTTCTGCATCTAACCCAGCCAATAGTTTTGGCCTAATACCACAGTTTGGCCACTCAGCTCTGCTCGGTTACCATCCATTGTTTTTTTTGTGCAAACAACTCCAGAGTTGTGAATTAGTTAACCACCAAAATGAGTGGAAAAAGGCCTGCTGCTGGTGGAAAGGGGAATAGGCGTGTTGGGAAGGGGAAAAAAGGTTGTGTCCGTGGGGTAGGTGCAGAAGAAAGACCATCTTCCAGCCAAACTAAAATGTCTACTTCTTTTAGCGGACAATGTGATAAGATCCCTTTCTTACGGCCACGCCAATCGCTACAAATTCCAGATGAGGCACAAAAACAGCAGGTGCTTCAACGGATATCAAGTGCTCCTTTAAGTGGGCTCTCCTCCACATCAACTTCAACATCACAAATACTCCAGTCCTCAAAGGTGTCACCCAAATCGCACTTGGTTCCTCACAGCTCCCAAATCTCCAGCTGCCCGTCTGAGTATGAGGTAGAACAGATGGTTGAGTCTGCAGAGCTGTTTACTCATACTATAGCCTGGGAATCAGAGGTCGACTCCAGCGCTTCTGTGAATCCAGACGAGGAAATGATCTGCACTGATGCCCAGAATCTTTATGAGTCGGATCCAGGACCAGACGCAGAAGGTTCTGACCATAATGTAGACCCTCATTCCCAAACTGTAACTCCTGTTGGTGGAGACAATGAGGAAGACGATGATAAGACTCAAATACCTGATTGGAGCGACAACTTTAGTTTTTTGTCAGGGCAGGAACAGGTTGGCTCTGAGGACGACGGGTGTGATAACGCACAGGGTGATGATGATGAGGTCGGAGATCCCACTTACTGTCAACCCACAGTCAGCCAAGAGATGAGGTCAGCAGAGGAGGTGGAGGAAGATGCTAGTGACGACGAGGTCAGGTTGCGCCTTCCTGGACAGAGACGTAGTACTGGAAGCACGTCAACAACTGCATCCTCAAACACAACTCTGCCTCTCACCACAAGTCGTGGTGGCTCTTCAGGTCGCATGGGTGCTAAGCCTTGCATAGCCTGGGCATTTCTTCAGATCGATAAAGATGACCCAACTCGTGTTATCTGTAATATTTGTCAGCAAAAGCTAAGTAGAGGCCAAAAAATACATAGTTTGAGTACTTCATGCATGAACCGGCACATGGACATGAAGCATAAGTTGCAGTGGGAAGCTCAGTGTGCTACAATGCGGTCTAGCCGGCCGGGCCAACCACCGTCTGCCATATCTTGTGCATCCGCGGCCTCTTCATCCTCTGTGACTGGGGGGACAGCAGTCACACCTGTTTTGGGGCGCAGACCTGCCACCTCTTTACCCGCAACAGCCAGCGTGATTGGCAGGTCATCATTTTCTTTGGAGGTGGTAACACCAGCTGGTCTTGAGCGCTGTCCGACATCGATAGCACCACCTTTGGATCAAGGCAACCTAACATGTCCGCCTGCATCTTCCTCACAGACCGGCAGTTTGCCGGGGACACCCTTATCAACCCCGTCTAAGCACAATAGCCAGCCCTCGGTCCCTCAGATGTGGACAAGTAAAAGACCATTTCCTCCTAGCCATGAGAAAGCTAAGAGGTTGAATTTCACCATCTGCAAGCTCTTGGCTACAGAAATGCTGCCTTTCCGCCTGGTGGACACAGAGGATTTTCGAGACCTTATGTCCGTCGCAGTGCCCCAGTACCAGATGCCCAGTCGGCACTACTTCTCAAAGAAAGGTGTGCCTGCGCTCCACCAGCATGTCGCACACAACATCACCGCTTCTTTGAGAAACTCTGTGTGTGACAGGGTGCATTTCACCACAGACACTTGGACGAGTAGGCATGGACAGGGGCGTTACATGTCGCTGACTGGGCACTGGGTAACTATGGTGACAGCAGGACAAGGGGCTGCTGTCCAAGTCTTGCCGTCCCCACGAGTTGTGCGTCAATCCTCTTTATGTCATTTTTCCTCCACTGCTTCTGCCTCCTCAACCTCCTCTCGGTCTTCCACCTGCACCCAAAGCCTGTCTGGTCATGCCACAAGCTTTCTAACTGCGCAGAAGGGATCCTGCACACCTCCTTACTATGCTGTCAGTAGGGCTCAACGTCATCAGGCGGTTTTTACATTGAAATGTCTGGGAAATGTGAGTCACACAGCTGAGGAGTTGTGGTCAGCTCTGGAGAACCAATTTCATGAATGGTTGTCTCCACTGGACCTGAAACCAGGGAAGGCCGTGTGCGACAATGCTGCAAACCTGGGTGCGGCCCTTCGCCGGGGCAATGTCACACACGTGCCTTGTATGGCTCACGTGTTGAACCTGGTTGTCCAGCAATTTTTAGCCCACTATCCCAGACTAGATGGCCTTCTGCAGAGGGCACGGTCGCTGTGTGCTCACTTCCGCCGTTCGCATCCCGCAGCTCAGCGACTTACATCTCTACAGAAGTCGTTGGGCCTGCCACTTCACCGGCTAAAATGCGATGTGCCTACCCGGTGGAATTCAACTCTGCACATGTTGCAGCGACTGTGGCAGCACCGACAAGCCCTGGTGCAATACGTTCTGACGTATAGCCTGGGCCAACGAGATTCAGAGGTGGGGCAAATCACGCTGGAGGAGTGGTCTCAGATCAGGGACCTATGCACCCTTCTGCACAGTTTTGAAATGGCGACGAAGATGTTTAGTGCTGACGATGCCATTATCAGCATGACTATTCCGGTGATTTACATGCTGGAGCACATGTTAAACAGAATTCGGAGTCAGGTGGTGGCACAAGAGGAGGTGGAGGAAGTAGAGGAGGAGGAGTTGTATGCGGAAGGGCTAACATCTGCAAGGTCCAGACGGTCGGCAGCACCAGGGCGGCAGGCATGTGAGGGTGGGGGAGATGATTTTACCAGGGCGCATGGTAGCAGCCAAACTAGTGAGGAAGGTGCAGGAGCCCAGGAAGAAGTGGAGGACGAACTGATGGAAGACTCATCAGATGAGGGAGACCTTGATCACATTTCTGTTGTGCGAGGTTGGGGGGAGAGGACAGAGGAAGGAAGCATGATTGTTACCTCGCCACCAACACAACAGGGACTTGGTGCTCCTGGATGCGCAACACACATGAGTGCCTTCTTGCTGCACTACCTGCAACATGACCCTCGAATTGTGAGAATTAGAAATAATCCTGACTACTGGGTTGCCACACTGTTAGATCCCTGGTACAAAAGTAAATTTGCAGAAATTATTCCTGCCATAGAAAGGGATGCACGCATGCAGGAGTATCAGCAGAGACTGTTGCAGAATCTTACATGTGCTTTTCCACAAAATACCAGTGGTGCACGTAGTGAATCTCACAGTTCCAACTTGCCAACCGTGGGACCGTCAAGTGTTCAGCACTCAAACCGTAACAGAACCACAGTATCTGCTGGTAACATCAATTTTGCGGAATCATTTCACCACTTTTTTAGCCCATCCTTTGCAAGGCCACAGGAGACAAGAAGTCTGACACATAGTCAACGCCTAGAGACGATGGTACAAGAGTATCTCCAAGTAAACATTGAAGCCACGACTGTGTCACTGGACCCTTGCTCTTTTTGGGCTTCCAATCTGGATAAATGGCCAGAGCTAGCCACTTACGCCTTGGAGATCTTGTCATGCCCCGCAGCCAGCGTTCTGTCTGAACGTGTGTTCAGCGCTGCTGGTGGTGTGCTGACAGATAAGCGCACGCGGCTCTCCACTGATAATGTAGACAGACTCACGTTCATAAAGATGAACAAATCATGGATCCGAAACGACTTTTCTACCCCTGTGTCATCCTGGGGAGAGTAAAAGCTTGATGATTGGTTAAAATCACCCTACCAACCGTTTTAAGCTTTCAAATTACTAATCATGTTTATCTGTATCTTGACTGGAAAATAATTTGGGCTTTGTAGCAGTGTGCAGCACTGATCCTATTAGGCCATCTATAATAAGCTTCACCAGATTTAAAATTAAAAATAATTTTTAGCTGCATCTAGCCCAGAAAATAATTTTGGGGCTCCGAGATGCGCAAGACACATAAGTGCCTTCTTGCTGCACTACCTGCAGCATGACCCTCATATTGTCAGAATTCGAAGTAATCATGACTACTGGGTTGCCACACTCTTAGATCCCCCAAACTTTTCGATCAACCTTTTCATTTTAATAAAGACCAAAAAAATGGTCATTTTTGAAATTATAAGCATTAGCAGGTTGTTAGAAACTGAAATCAAACAGTTTTCAACTCAAAACTTTATTCTAGGTGATGTTACATTTTCACATAGGACCCCTTGTTCGAAAGGAGCTTCTGAACTCTCTCGTCCATTGAATTTGTCAGGTTTTGGATGGTTTCTGCTTCAATTGTTTTGCATGAGGACAGAATACCCTCCCAGAGCTGTTGCTTAGATGTGAACTGCCTCCCGCCATCATAGACACTCCTTTTAATGATGCTCCAAAGGTTCTGAATGGGGTAGAGGTCAGGGGAGCATGGGGGTCACACCATAAGTTTGTCCCCTTTTATGCCCATATCAGCCAGAGATGCAGATGTTTTATGTGCAGCATGAGATGGTGCATTATCATGCAGAAAAATGATCTTGCTGTGAAATACACGGTTCTTCTTCTTGAACCATGGCAGGAAGTGCTGTTTGAGAAAATCCACATACATTATGGAGTTCATCTTTAGCGCCTTCAGGGATCCTAAAGGGGCCGACAATCTCTCTCCCCATGATTCCAGCCCAAAACATTACTCCACCTCCTCCTTGTTGGCGCTGTAGCCGTGTTTGCGTGGGGTGTCCATCAACCAGCCATCCTCCACTCCATTCATCTGGACCATCGAGCGCTGCACGGCACTCATCCGTGAACAAAACAGTTTTGAAATCAGTCTTCATGTAATGTTTGGCCCACTGGAGCCGTTTCTGCTTGTGTGAAGTGGATAGAGGAGGTCGACAGGATGGCGTATGCACAGCTGCAAACCTCTGAAGGACCCTGCATCTTGTTGTTCGGGGGACGTTGGAGGCACAAGCAGCTTCAAAAACTTGTCTGCTGCTATGACAAGGCTTTTTTGCCGCTGCTCTTTCAACCTGACGTAATTGCCTGTAGGAAAGAGTCCTCAATTTGCCCTTATCAGCACGCACACGTGTGTACTGTGAATCAGCTACATACTTCTTGATTGCCAAGACACTTCATCCTGATCATCGCACAATGTTGATTGTAGTCATGCCTTGACCTAAACACTCCACAATTTGTTGCTTCTCAGCAGCCGACACATCCTTTTTCTTTCCCATTTTGGCAGAAAATGTAGGCTGCTTAATAATGTGAGAGAGCCTTCTTAAGTAGTCTTGCCTTTCATTGGACACACCTGCCAAACTAATTAGCACAGGTGTCTGCAATTGCTTACAGTGATATAAAGAGCCCTGACACACATCACCATCAATGAGTTTAACTGACAAACAAACAAATTCTTCCCTTATCACTCCTAAACACTTTTTGCATAATAATTTGGAACGCGGTGTACATGTGCTTTTCCACAAAACACCAGTGGTTCACGTAGTGAATCTTACAGTTCTAACTTGCCAACCGTGGTCTGTATGGAATTGTTCAATAAAGGGTCCAAAATTAAGATAACATAGATGGGAGAGGTCTCTATGAATAGGAATTCCTAAGTATTTGATACCCTGTGAGGGCCAGGCAAAGGGAAAGTTGGACTGGATGGAATCCTATATGGATTTAGGGAGGGAGACATCGAGGGCCTCAGACTTCGCTGCATTGATTTTAAAATTTTACCATGTAACAAAGTGATCTATTTCAGCCATAACAGCAGGGATGGATATATGTGATTGAGTGATATATACTAGGACATCATCAGCAAATAGAGAGCACTTGTACTCGGTGCCTCCCACCTCAATCCACCTAATATTGGGGTTATGGCGAATTGATGAGAGCAGGTGCTCCGTCACTAGGATGTATAAGAGAGGGGACAGAGGACATCCCTGCCTTGTCCCATTGGTGATTGTGAAAGGTGATGAAAATGTTCTGACGCACCCCCTGGGCCTTGGGACACCCGGAGCCGGACCCTTTTTGGTGGATGCTGGTGGTTGTAGTCTTCGTGGCGGCGATCCGGTTCCGTGGCTCAGGGCGGTCAAACCAGTGGCGGAACTATTTATGTGGTTTTGATGTTTAAATGTCCGACTACGCCACCCGTGGATTGCGGTCAGAGTGAACCACCGCTACAGGGCAGACCGCTAAGGCTGGTGTTGTGGGTGCAGCAGAGCGTAGCATAACTCCCCACGGGAGGAGTATAGCCTCAGGGCAGTGTATGCGGAGGATGGGGGTGATGGTGCAGGGCAGCAGCAGTAACGACACGGAGTCAGTGATGCAGTTCAGGGCCTTTACTCACAGTTCTTATTATCCAGACCACGTCTGCAGGTAACGGCTGCCCACGTCGTACTGTGCTCACCAGGTGAGGGGCTCGGACAACTCCCAGATAACTTTGGAGCGCTTCACAGGACCCCCTTTGTGTGTCCTTTGTCTGGCCTTTCTTACCAACACTTCTGTCCGGCTGCCTCGGGCCTCCTCTTGGTAAACTTGGCGCCAGTTTCCCTGACCCTATGTGGTGCCTTCCTAGCGGGTGGAGCAAGGGGCTGCGCCACATAAAATGTCAGAGCCTCCGGTTTCTAGCTGAGGGTCGTTTCCTGCCTCCACTAGTTCGGGGACCGGTCTCCCCCTTTGGCCTGACCCCTCCACGCAGGTGGATTCGGGCGTGCGGTGGCGACTCGCCCATCCGCACCCCTGGGATCCCTTCATTCCTCGTTCCTGGAGCCTTCTCCGCTCCTCTTCCTTCCTTCTCCCTCTTGCAGGCCTGGGCCTCTGTTACTAGGCCCGCCTCCGGAGCAGAGCTCATGCAGAGCCCCTGCTCCCTGCCACTTCTGCTCAGACTTCTCTGCACTGAACTAAGATGGTGCCCACCTTTTATACTCCCTTCTCAATGCACCCAGGAACTGCTTCCTCCCTGCTCCTGCACTGCAGGGTTCCCCTTCCTCAGTGTTCCCTCCCCCCACTCCAGCCAGGGACAGGGACTGTCGTGCCCATCTCAGGGGCATATTGGTCGCCCTGCCCCACGGCAATGTGGTGTAATGCATGCAGGTGTCGGGTCCTGATCCACACTCCATCCTTATCTGAGAGTGAGATATCACACCTCTGGGTGAGGTGCAATACGTCTGTAGCAACCGAGCCCTCGGTGCTACAGTTCCATTTATCTTCAGCCTAGGTGACGTATTGTGATACAGGGCCGTGATTTTGGCTATAAAAGGGTCCCCTAGACCCCTACCCCAAGCTTTTTAAGAGAATCATATATGGCGTGCCAGGAGACTCTATGGAATGCTTTCTCAGCATCCAAGGAGAGTATCTACTTACAAATTTTTAACTGCATCTAGCCCAGGAAATACTTTGTGCCTAGTAGCAGTGTCTGCTAGTCAGCGGATTATCCCGGCTGTTAAGCAAGCTACACCACCTGTAGTTTGGACACTTAATTTTTTCAAAGGAAATGCTTCGGGACCACGGGATACTTAGTGAAGAGCATCAGGAGGCACCCCAAGGCATAGGGGCTGGGACTGGCACTAGGATGCCTTGCGGTGGACAGCCGAGCTCGATCCTTATAAAAGCTTTTTAACTGCAGCAGCTTTAGTGGACGCTACTGGAGCTGGAATTACGCGGCTGCTGGCATGAGACTTGCCCTCCAATAGATCCTTGTAAATGGATTTAAAGTGTATTCATTCAAATTAGAGGGACAATTTAAATTAAAAAGCTTAGAGCTGCCTCCACCACAGGGGGGCTCTCTCGACCCACCAGCGGACAGGCACCAGTATTGGGAGAGGGGGGCTGGCCGTCAGGGTTCACCGCGGCTCTGGCACAAACCCGGCGACACGGAGGTGGCACGGGCAGGAGCGGACTGGCCGTCTCGGCTTCTCACTTTTTGGATTTTAGAAGGGCATGACATGCCTATATCTGTGTCTCCCCCTCCTTTTACTCCTCCACCTCTTTTCTTTTCGCATGACTATATGTACTTGTCACTTTTCCATGTGTTAGTTGTGTCTTCTGAGCAGTTTGTCAGCTTTTGGACACCTTTGAAGGTGTTTTCTATGTGTTTCTATGTGTTTTTGTTTGCCTGCCATTGGTTTTAACGGTGTTCGAAGGTGTTCGACGAACAGTTCGACGAACAGTTCGGCGAACACACGGGTGTTCGACGAACCGAACCGAACTCGAACACTACGGGGGTGGCTCAACACTAGTAACCAGCCCTTATCTGGTAGCTCGCATATTTTAGTTAACTGTTTAAGTTTCTGCACATACTTTTTCCCTTCTTTCGATAAACTCAGCGGTGCCTTTTTCCACATGTATTCACTTTGCAACAACCCATTAATCTTCCAGTTTTCCCATTTTCACAAATTGCTGCATTCAACATCTCATACTGTAATCTACCCCCCCCAGGGTACAACCCACACAATGACATTACTCTTTTGGTTTTCTCTACATATTTCCTTCCTTCTCTTCTAGCAACTATATCTTTGGGGTCCTGTCGCTCCTGATCGAGTGACCCCTGCGTCACAAACAATGTCTTTTGTTTTTTCATGATTTTGGCTTGAGGCGTTCCGTCTCCTTAGACTTATAATCAGACCAGGCAGCTAATACACAAGTAGAATTGTAACAAGTCCCTACATTCCCTACCAAGCACTGAATTGATTCTTTTACGACTTAATGAAGCACTGAACACCCCGCGCACCCGCGTTCTAGTGACGTCTTAATATACGACTTATCAATAACTTCACTCCCCGCGTGTCACATTACTTAATACACGACTTAATAGAGGATTGGTTTGCCCCACATGCCTGCGTCCTAATGACGACTTAATACATGACTTATCAGTAACTTCACTCCCCGCGTGTACCACGACTTAATGCATGACTTAATAGAGGATTGGTTGGCCCCGCGTGCCCGCATCCTAATGACGACTGAATACACGACTTATTAGCAACAATGTCACTCCCCGCGTGCCTGGGTTATAAACAAAGAAATTTTCCTAAATTCCCAAGTGTATACGTGTATGCCCCTGTGTACAAAGATCATTCTAATGGGACGGGAAACCTGATATACCACAGAGCATCAGTTAGCCAGGAGCGACTACACACCAGAGTTCTTGGAATCACACAGCGGGGACCTGCCCAGTCGCACGGGCTGTCCCTAAGGGCAAATCTAGACACCACAAACTCACCAAAGACTGCTCAAAATACGAGTAAGCGCTACGGATTCATTAAATCTGCAGACTTACCGTATTCAGTGATGAGAGTTGATCAGGTTCTCGCTTTGAGCAGTCCCGGCTCGTCCGTAGGTGGTCTGGTGATGGGCACCCCGAGACCATCCCCCTGTCCACAATTATTGGGCGGTGGCTGGAGAGCAGTATCTTTGTAATACACATAGCATGGCATCTTTCCCTTATTGTCTGTATTTTCTTCCTCCACCCAACCTTCTTTTGACAAATTCTCTGCTGTTCTATACCAAGCCAAAGCTGTTTGTAACAATCCTTCATATTCTAGCTTGCCCTTTTTCTTTTGCCATTCTAGCGGCTGTAACCAGCCCTTATCTGGTAGCTCGCATATTTTAGTTAACTGTTTAAGTTTCTGCACATGCTTTTTCCCTTCTTTCGATAAACTCAGCGGTGCCTTTTTCCACATGTATTCACTTTGCAACAACCCATTAATCTTCCAGTTTTCCCATTTTCACAAATTGCTGCATTCAACATCTCATACTGTAATCTACCCCCCCCCCCCCCCCCCCGGGTACAACCCACACAATGACATTACTCTTTTAGTTTTCTCTACATATTTCCTTCCTTCTCTTCTAGCAACTATATCTTTGGGGTCCTGTCGCTCCTGATCGAGTGACCCCTGCGTCACAAACAATGTCTTTTGTTTTTTCATGATTTTGGCTTGAGGCGTTCCGTCTCCTTAGACTTATAATCAGACCAGGCAGCTAATACACAAGTAGAATTGTAACAAGTCCCTACATTCCCTACCAAGCACTGAATTGATTCTTTTACGACTTAATGAAGCACTGAACACCCCGCGCACCCGCGTTATAGTGACGTCTTAATATACGACTTATCAATAACTTCACTCCCCGCGTGTCACATTACTTAATACACGACTTAATAGAGGATTGGTTTGCCCCACATGCCTGCGTCCTAATGACGACTTAATACATGACTTATCAGTAACTTCACTCCCCGCGTGTACCACGACTTAATGCACGACTTAATAGAGGATTGGTTGGCCCCGCGTGCCCGCATCCTAATGACGACTTAATACACGACTTATTAGCAACAATGTCACTCCCCGCGTGCCTGGGTTATAAACAAAGAAATTTTCCTAAATTCTCAAGTGTATACGTGTATGCCCCTGTGTACAAAGATCATTCTAATGGGACGGGAAACCTGATATACCACAGAGCATCAGTTAGCCAGGAGCGACTACACACCAGAGTTCTTGGAATCACACAGCGGGGACCTGCCCAGTCACACGGGCTGTCCCTAAGGGCGAATCTAGACACCACAAACTCACCAAAGACTGCTCAAAATACGAGTAAGCGCTACGGATTCATTAAATCTGCAGACTTACCGTATTCAGTGATGAGAGTTGATCAGGTTCTCGCTTTGAGCAGTCCCGGCTCGTCCGTAGGTGGTCTGGTGATGGGCACCCCGAGACCATCCCCCTGTCCACAATTATTGGGCGGTGGCTGGAGAGCAGTATCTTTGTAATACACATAGCATGGCATCTTTCCCTTATTGTCTGTATTTTCTTCCTCCACCCAACCTTCTTTTGACAAATTCTCTGCTGTTCTATACCAAGCCAAAGCTGTTTGTAACAATCCTTCATATTCTAGCTTGCCCTTTTTCTTTTGCCATTCTAGCGGCTGTAACCAGCCCTTATCTGGTAGCTCGCATATTTTAGTTAACTGTTTAAGTTTCTGCACATGCTTTTTCCCTTCTTTCGATAAACTCAGCGGTGCCTTTTTCCACATGTATTCACTTTGCAACAACCCATTAATCTTCCAGTTTTCCCATTTTCACAAATTGCTGCATTCAACATCTCATACTGTAATCTACCCCCCCCCCCCCCCCCGGGTACAACCCACACAATGACATTACTCTTTTAGTTTTCTCTACATATTTCCTTCCTTCTCTTCTAGCAACTATATCTTTGGGGTCCTGTCGCTCCTGATCGAGTGACCCCTGCGTCACAAACAATGTCTTTTGTTTTTTCATGATTTTGGCTTGAGGCGTTCCGTCTCCTTAGACTTATAATCAGACCAGGCAGCTAATACACAAGTAGAATTGTAACAAGTCCCTACATTCCCCACCAAGCACTGAATTGATTCTTTTACGACTTAATGAAGCACTGAACACCCCGCGCACCCGCGTTATAGTGACGTCTTAATATACGACTTATCAATAACTTCACTCCCCGCGTGTCACATTACTTAATACACGACTTAATAGAGGATTGGTTTGCCCCACATGCCTGCGTCCTAATGACGACTTAATACATGACTTATCAGTAACTTCACTCCCCGCGTGTACCACGACTTAATGCACGACTTAATAGAGGATTGGTTGGCCCCGCGTGCCCGCATCCTAATGACGACTTAATACACGACTTATTAGCAACAATGTCACTCCCCGCGTGCCTGGGTTATAAACAAAGAAATTTTCCTAAATTCTCAAGTGTATACGTGTATGCCCCTGTGTACAAAGATCATTCTAATGGGACGGGAAACCTGATATACCACAGAGCATCAGTTAGCCAGGAGCGACTACACACCAGAGTTCTTGGAATCACACAGCGGGGACCTGCCCAGTCACACGGGCTGTCCCTAAGGGCGAATCTAGACACCACAAACTCACCAAAGACTGCTCAAAATACGAGTAAGCGCTACGGATTCATTAAATCTGCAGACTTACCGTATTCAGTGATGAGAGTTGATCAGGTTCTCGCTTTCAGCAGTCCCGGCTCGTCCGTAGGTGGTCTGGTGATGGGCACCCCGAGACCTACAGTTACCTTCGCGTGTGATCCGAGTCAGTGCACCATTTGTGGAGGTTACACCAATTTTAGATACACCAGGTAACTGCTCTCCTCCAAATTAAAGATGTCCGAGTGCATGCAGAGAAGCTAATTAACCAAATCTGCTAATCTGGTTGACAAACTTCACTCAGAGACTGAACCACGCAAATGGCATAATTTTATCACGTAGACATGGGGTTAAATAGCATTCTCCTTCTAGGTGGGATTAGTAAAATTTATTGCTCTTTTCTGATAACTTGGCACACTGTAATTTGCTCATCTATGTATCTCTTGGTCTGAGTAATGCCTTAGGAATTCCGATGGGAGGGGGTGAGTTTGTCTCTCAGTGCCATCTTTGCCAACTCGACATGAATCTCTCTGTTATCTGCCATGCATATGCATACGTCATTCCCAGGAAATCATTTCTACAATAAAAATAGAAGCTATTAGTTATATATTTATTAACTATTAACATAATCCATGTTCATATACACATTTGCATACATACATACACATAGATTATTCCATCATCGGTATATTGATTTACACTGATTAGGTAATCTATTAAAAGAAACTAATTGATTTTCTATAATATATATATTTTACCTTGACACAAACATTTCCTACTGCCTGCTACAAAGCACGCCCCAGGCCATTTTAACCACTATTTTGGGGTATTAGCCTGCCTACTGTCTATATTAGTCCACTTAAAAAATCATTGAGTGCCCTGCACAAAGCAGTAGTCCAAACATTTCCTACTGCCTGCTACAAAGCATGCGCCAGCCCATTTTTACCATTGTTTTGGTGTATCAGCCTGCCTTCTGTCCATATTAGTCCACTTAAAAAAATCATTGAGTGCCCTGCACAAAGCAGTAGTCCAAGCATTTCCTACTGCCTGCTACAAAGCACACACCAGCCCATTTTAACTACTATTTTGGGGTGTCAGCCTGCCTTCTGTCCATATTAGACCACTTAAAAAATCATTGAGTGTCCTGCACAAAGAATTAGTCCAAACACTTCCTACTGCGTGCTACAAAGCATGCACCAGCCCATTTTAACCACTATTTTGGGGTGTCAGCCTGAATTCTGTCCATATTAGTCCACTTAAAAAATCATTGAGTGCCCTGCACAAAGCAGTAGTCCAAACATTTTCTACTGCCTGCTACAAAGCACGCACCAGGCCATTTTAACCACTATTTTGGGGTGTCAGCCTGCCTTTTGTCCATATTAGTCCACTTAAAAAATCATTGAGTGCCCTGCACAAAGCAGTAGTCCAAATATTTCCTACTGCCTGCTACAAAGAACGCACCAGCCCATTTTAACCACTATTTTGGGGTGTCAGCTAGTGTTGAGCGAGCACTAAAATGCTCGGGTGCTCGAAGCTCGGGCTGAGCTCACCATGATACTCGGGTGCTCGACCTGAGCAACGAGGCCAATTTTAGTCTATGGGAGACCCGAGCATTTTTGCGGCGGCACCCCCGTCAGTCTGTAGAAAGCCTAAAAAGTGCCCAAAACGATAGTGACAGTGCTCAAATGACATGGGGACAGCATGGGGATCGCCCCAGGAAGCATTTCTGACCCCCAGGTCACTGCTGTCAACAACGTGGTCAGAGGTATTAAGCCACTTTTATGGGCTCACAATAAAACATACAAAAAGGAAACTGAAACTGTTTTCCTGTGAAATATGTTAAGGAACATCCTTTTGTGGCGCCCAGCTACGCATTGGTGCCACAGAACCCAGACGGGTGCATGGATAGATTTCTCCACAAGAGGCCCTCACACATTCACACACCTCCACCCTACCACCTGAGACCACCAGAGGGAGCCCGTTAGGGATATATATATAGGGAGGGTGGAGCCAGGCAGCACAGATTAGTTCCTGCTCAGAGACAGAGAGGAACAGAGCTCAGAGTTGAGCTGAGGGCGTGCTGACGCTCAGAGAGCAGTGAAGAGAGCAGCAAGCTGGCTGCGGTGCTTAGGCGAGCCAAGGCCTACAGCACGTGTGAAGGCCTAATGATGGCCTTGAGTGGGCCGAAGGCGAGAGGAGAAGGAAGAAGTAGTGAGGGGGCAGAGGAGCATACCAGGCTCACCCCGATATATATACCGGACACTGGGTCCGCGCCTACAGGGACATTTATACTCAGTAGGAACCACCGGATCCCCTGGAGGACTACAGGTCCCAGGTTCACCAAACGCTGATTGCAGTACCAGGGCTAGGAGTCACGGAGGTCCCAGCGTCCAGCGAGAGTGAGCTCCAAAGAGAAGGCCCTACCACCAGGTCAGCAGGTGCCAAGAGAGACAGTAACCAAGCTAGGCCTAGTTCCAGGCAGGCCAGAAGCTTAGAGAGTAAAGCAACGGTTCAGGAGGCCCTATACCCGCTCACTGGGGAGAGTCCAAAAGTGCGCCCTTCACCTGGAGTACCCTGGAACGTGCCTGCAGCATCACCAGTAAAGGTGCTGAAGCTTACCCCCCTGTGAGTGTCCGTCTTTCCTTCGGGACTGTCCTGCCGTCTCTACCCTGCACCACCATCCATTTTACACCCCACGCTGCCCTGGAGCTAGCTCTACCTGTAGAGAGCCACACCATCCCTGCTGCCGTAACACCAGCTCCAGAGGACTGCTCTGCAGCGGCGGCACCCCTTAGCCGCATTTCATGGACCGGGCCAGCCACCGTGATATACCCCGGCAACCAGAGGCCCGGCTGCCGAGTACCCCACGGCCCTGGGGGCGCGTCATGTTTTGGCGTCACGAACAGGATTGCGTGCCCGTTGCCACCGGGTACTGTGCACCTTTATTGAACTGAACTGTGTGTTAAACTGCGGTGAGGATCGCCGCCATTATCGCACTGCAGCGCGGGAAGAAGAGGGGCGTAACCGCGGGAACCTGGGAGGCGTAATTGCTAAAGCGCGCGAAGCCTAAGACATGCCCCGCCCCTGACGTCGAACCAGGAAGTGTCAGGTCCTGGAAAGAGCCGAGAGGACGCTCTGAGGTCAGACGCGAGCGACGCAACGTCCCGGAAGAAGACCGTCGCCCGTGGAACTGCGGCCTACCTGGTAAAGAAAGTGAAGAAGGTAGGCTCCGGTTCACTAGGGGGGCGCAACCATGGCCGATGACCAGCAAGCCGCCGGAGCACCGGTTAACGCTCTTGAAGCCCAACTTGCGCCCGGCGCTGCACAGGCCGGAGCTGCTGCTCCACCAGCAGGGCTCGTGACCCCGTTATTACCTATGGCCCTGCCGTATATCCCTGGAGCGAAGTGGCTCCCCCAGTATAATGGCAAACCGGACACCCTGTCCGGATTCAAGAGAAAAATATGCGGTATGCTAGATATGTATTCTTTAACTGGCAAACAGAGAGCCGCTGTTGTGCGGGGACAATTGACTGGTGCCGC
This sequence comes from Phyllobates terribilis, assembly GCF_046119375.1. Classification (NCBI taxonomy): domain Eukaryota; kingdom Metazoa; phylum Chordata; class Amphibia; order Anura; family Dendrobatidae; genus Phyllobates; species Phyllobates terribilis. The sequence goes on along the minus strand of NW_027362768.1, from coordinate 290,676,819 downwards.
AGAGCGGGAAGTTGAAACCTGGCCAGCCGCAGACCAGGAATCGGTATTCATCATCTTTAAGAGACTGCAAACTGTGTTTGAAAACCGCACTGAGACAGATCTCCGGATGAGGTTCTACCACTGTGTCCAGAAAACTGCGGGCCCTGAAACAGGTTAGTCCAGCCAGCATACAGAATGAAAATAAAATGCTGACGGAACAGTTCATCCGGGGGTTGAGGTCCCAGGAAGAGAGCAGAACTGTACGGTGGTGGGCCCTAGATCATCCAGATGCCACCTTTGACACCCTTAAGGACACGGCTATAAAGGGTCTGCAACCCCTGGAAACATCAGATACTGCTATCCAGCGTTACCAGGGTGGGGCCACCCCAGTGCCCGCAGCACCCACTGCTCCTTCACTAATGGCCGAAACAAAGATGCAAACAGTGCCTCCTAGCGAGCTGAACAGCCTACGCTCTGAAGTACGCCAGTTAAGTAAAACCCTGGCCACTGTCCTGAGCACCCTGCAGCTACAGGAGGAGCCCGAGCCGGAAGGAAGGATACTACTCGCCAACAGCCCTGAGGATGTGTGGCGCCCCTGAGGGTTCGACCGCCACAGGGATGCTGCACCTCTTCAATGGGGTGTGGTGTTCCTCCTTCGAGGTAAGAACGGTGCAATGGTCAGGACCCCACCTCCACATCCAACACCACACTTCTCCCACCAGAGGGGGCTAGTAGGCACTAGTGTGCTGCCCCTACTGGAAAATGGGAGACTGGGGAACCAAGAGATAGGGGGAACCATTTAGTGGCTGAGGGTGGAGGACGCACATTTAGTTACACTTAATATTTCATATTTAATAAACAGCCATCTTGGGCACAGGGTTCTTTGATTGTGATCTCCATCCCTGAACGTGGCTTCTGGGTGAACCTGCAGCGGATGGAGACACGGCCCTCGTACTCCGGCCTTGAGTCGAGGGGCAGGTTGGAGTTAACAAATGTCTCAACCCGGTCAAGGACCATACCCAAGAAGGCCTGGAGCTTAGGAGTGTAGCTCCACCGCAAAAGGATCCCAGGGGGATGCAGACGGAGCGGTATACGCCACCTGTCCTCGCTATCCTGGCCTAGTCAGAGGGATTCCGGCTGCAAGAGGGGTACCGGCCCCTGACACCTGACTTTGCTACTCCACGTCCTAGTCAGGGAAGCCCAGCAGGCCCAGAGGATCCCACCGGGTAACGGAAGGAGCGGAGCTGCCACCCGTACCCTTTTTCTGAGCGTAGTCCAGAGGGAGACCCGGCCTATCTACACACACAGACAGGAAAGGACTCAGTCTGAAGTCTAGGAACACTCTGGTGCGGGGTCCTGATTAAGCACTGGAATTACTCGGAGGTTGTCGGACCCCCGTCTCTGGTGACTGCAGAACTCCGCGAGGAGCAGGGAGAAGTCTTTCAGCTGCACTCTCCCCCGTAGTAAAAACCCTGGAAGTCAACCCCTATGACCTCCGGACTCTTTATTTCTGCACTGCACCGCACCGCGCAGCACCAGACCTCCTATACTACCACTCCCTCCATCCTCGTCTCTGCCCTGAGGCCCTGCTCTGCCTGTGGGGAGTAGTGTCAACTATGGCTGCCACAACATCACGCCTCTGAGGACTGCAGCAGCGCTGGTGGCCTTCACCAGGTACCACAGGTGGCGTAGTCGTTAGCAACCACTCAACCCTGAAAGCCCATTACACCCTTTTTTTAGTGTGTCGACCCTGGGCACGGAACGGGTCCAGGCCACGGCTGCAACTCACCAAACATCTGACCCGGCTCCGAGTACCCCCCATCTCCCAGGGTAGGGCTGCGAGCGTCACACAGATGTCCACTGGATGAGATGAAGAAGGAGGACAATGCCACCCCGTAGGAGGACAACGCCACCCCGTGGGAGGACCAACGACCAATGTCACCCTCCAGGAGAATTCATCTGCTACCACTGCCAGAAGGCAGGCCACTCAGTGCGGAACTGTCCTTTAAACGAGCAAACCCTGGGGCCGAGGGCCGACACCCAGGAGTAAATCAAGCAGGCCCATCAAACTGGTACCATCGGTTCGTGGGAGGAAGACCTTTCCTGTCCACTGTGCTGGACGGCATCGCAACACCTGCCCTGCTGGACACTGGATCTCAGGTAACCATCATACCAGATGTCCTCTACAAAAGGTTCTGGTCCATAGACAAACTTCGCCCGCCAGCTCCAAACCTTTCCGTGTATGCCTCCAATGGCCTTCCCCTTAACCTAGTCAGGGTAAAGGATGTGGCAGTAAAGGTGGGAAGAGCGGAACTAAAGGACCAGGGACTAATTGTAGTAGAGACTAATCCTGATGATACAGACTTGTGCATGATGCTTGGTATAAATATTGTCGCTAACTGTTTGGGAGAAGTGTTGTTTTTGCTCCAATAGATGGCCGACACTGCCAAACCAGGGCAGAGGAGGATGCTCCAGAAAGAGATCCGAGCCCTTATGTACCAGCAACAGGTAAAGCTAACAGGTGGTGAAATTGGCTATGTACGGGTGACAGACCCGATACCCATTGTGATCCCCCCGATGAGTGAGATGCTGATTTGGTGTAGAGCAGCAATAGCTCTCAAAGGACGGAGCTACAAGGCGGTAGTAGAGCCCCTTAGCTCGGAGCATAGACCTACACTCTTGACTGCCAGAGGGGTAGTGGATGTACGCAATGGGAGAGTGCCCGTACGCCTCCTAAACTATGGGGAGGATGAGGTTAGATTACCACGCTACGCCACTGTTGCCAAACTGTACACAGTAGATAACAACTCCATACACACGGCGGAGTCCTTAACCTCACCAGAGGAAGTGGAGGATAATGACCCGGGAACCCAGGTGGAGGATTGGTGTCAACAGCTCCATGTTGGGACAGACACCACTCCTGCCCATCAGAAACAGGGTGTACACCGGGTGGTTCAGGAATACGAGCAGGTATTCAGTAAACACTCACTTGACTTTGGGAGGATTAAAGGGGTACAACACCATATACCCACAGGTGACCATCCACCCATCAAAGAACGTTACAGGCCCATACCGCCAGCACACTACCAGAAGGCAAAGGAGATGTTGCACGACATGAAGAAGGCAGGGGTAGTAAGGGATAGCTGTAGTCCCTGGGCAGCTCCCCTGGTCCTAGTCAGGAAAAAGGATGGAAGCATGAGAATGTGTGTAGATTACAGACAGGTAAATCGCATAACACACAAAGATGCATACCCTTTGCCCTGTATAGAGGAATCCCTGGCTGCATTAAAGTCTGCAAATTACTTCTCCACCCTTGACCTCACTAGTGGGTACTGGCAAGTAGCTGTTGCTGAGGAGGATCGGGAGAAGACTGCCTTTACTACCCCGATGGGGCTCTGCGAGTTCAACAGTATGCCGTTCGGACTCTGCAACGCCCCCGAAACGTTCCAGAGATTGATGGAGTGCTGCCTGGGACACCGCAACTTTGAGACCGTATTGCTATACCTGGATGACGTGATAGTGTACTCCAAAACGTACTAGGACCATTTGAAGCACCTGGCAGAGGTATTTAAGTCGCTGTCACGGTATGGGATGAAGCTGAAGCCCTCAAAGTGCCACATGCTCAAGCGAAAGGTACAGTACCTGGGGAACAACATCAGTCCAGAAGGAGTAGCACCGGACCCGGAGAAAGTCACTGCCATCCAGAAATGGCTGGAGCCGAAGAGCCTCAAGGAGGTACGTCAGTTCCTGGGACTAGTCGGGTATTACCGGAGGTTTGTGAAGGACTATACCAAGAAAGCGGCACCTTGGCAAGATCTCCTGGTAGGACAGTCTGGGAGAGGCAGAAACCCCCCATTCCAGTGGGGTAAGGAGCAAGCTGAATCCTTTGAGGTGATGAAGGAGATCCTGACCGGCGAAGAGATCCTAGCCTACCCTGACTACAGCCAACCATTCCTGCTGTACACTGATGCCAGCAACGAGGGATTAGGAGCTGTGTTAAGTCAGAAGCAGAATGGCCCAGAGAAGGTGATCGCCTATGCAAGCAGGAAGCTCCGCCCGACCGAGAGGAACCCAGAGAACTATAACAGCTTCAAGTTGGAGTTCCTGGCCCTGGTCTGGGCCATCACCGAGCAGTTTAAGCACTACCTAGCCTCCAGTAAGTTCACTGTCTACACTGATAATAACCCCTTGACTCATCTGGAAACAGCCAAGTTAGGAGCCATGGAACAACGATGGATGTCAAACTACCAGTTCACCATTAAGTACCAGGCAGGCTGCAAGAATGCCAACGCCGATGCCCTGTCCAGGATGCCTCACCAGTCGGACACTGAAGAAGTGGATGACCTGGAAGAGATTGAGCTACCTGCCTTCCACAGAAATGGGATGGTCCACGAGCAGCGCACCTCCAGGAGGCATCGCGGTAAGACGTTACTTTGCCTCACCACAGCTGGAAGGAGACCCAGGACAGTGACCCGGTTGTCAGCTGTATCAAAGAACTGATAACCCAGGATGGTTCCTCCCTATAGAAGGATGCGTCTCCGCAAGCCAAGCAACTGTGGAATGAGAGAAGCCGGCTGTTCATCTATAGGGAGAAGCTGTGCCAAAGGTACGTCAACCCGATGACCCATGAGATGGTATGGCAGATCGTAGTGCCTAGGACGGACATCCAGATGGTGTTGGAGGCCTACCACGATCAAGCGGGGCACTTTGGCTGGAAGAAGCTAGAAACCCTGCTGAAAGGTCGGTTTTATTGGGTTGGAATGCACAGTTCCATAAAGAGATGGTGCCGGGATTGTGGACCCTGTAGCCTCAGAAGAAAAGACTATAGCAGCCAGAAGGCACCCCTGCAACCCATCAAGACAACTCGACCCTTGGAGATCGTGGCCCTGGATCATGTCAAGCTGTCACCCAGCAGGTCAGGATATTCCTATGCCCTGACCATGGTGGATCACTACTCCCAGTTCCTGGTGGTCGCCCCCGTCAAGGATCTGACGGCAGAAACTGCGGCGAAGACATTTCAGGCGTACTTCTGCAGGCCCCATGGATACCCGGAGCAGGTGCTGACAGATCAAGGCACTGCCTTCGAAGCCGAATTGTTCAAGGAGTTTTGCCATCTGTACGGGTGTAAGAAGATCCGGACTACACCGTACCACCCCCAAACCAATGGGTTATGTGAAAAGATGAATAACATCGTCATCGACCTGTTGAAGACCTTACCGCTAGAAGAAAGAAACCAGTGGCCAGACAAGCTACCTGACCTAGTAGATCTGTAAAACCACATACCTGTGAGTTCCACCAATTGTACTCCAGCATATCTCATGTGAGGAAGACCCGGAAAGTTGCCCATGGACCTGGAGCTTGGTGTAGTAGAACCCGAAGCAGATATGTCCACTGAAGACTGGGACACGACACGACAGGAACAGTACAGGAGAGTACAAGATTGTGTCGAAGACAGTCTGAATAGGGTAAGAGACAAGCAGGAAGCACAGTACAACAAGAGTGCACCAGCAGAACCCTTTACACCTGGAGACTTTGTGCTAAAGAGAAAAAGAAGAAACCACAAACTTGATGACCAGTGGGAGAGGGAACCCTACACTGTGTTAAATTTAAGATTTGATAACCGGAAGACCTGTTTAATTACCAAGGACGGAGGAAGAACCACTGCGACGGTATCTAGAGACCATCTGAAGTTGTGCCCAGGTCTGCTAAAGCCCCAGGAAGAAGTGCCTCTCATCGTACCGGAGGAGCCTAAAGAAGCAGTAATACATACTGAATTAGGAGATTTCCTGGCAGATTGGCCCCAACTAGGAGGAGCAGTGATAATACCTGTGATCCACTTCTACCAACAGCCAGAAGACCCTCCACAGCAAGTAGAACCTGTTGGTGCCCCAGAAGAGCCTGCTCAGGAAGAATCCCCGGAATAAGGATCCCCGGTTGGAGCAGAGCAAGAAGGCCCAGCCAATGGTACACTTGCCAGTCCCGTAGAGAGGTTAAGGCAGACTTGCAGTCCCTCCACACCTAGAACTGACAAAATGGGAGGTAATACACACACCAGTACCACACGCATCCCAGTACTACGTAGGTCAACACGTAGCATGCAAGGTCAGACCCCTGTCAGATACAGAGAGTAGAAAGAGAAACCCTGACAGTATAGATAGTTGCCCCTTGGGGTATGTTATTCTTGTGTAATTTTCATGTATGTATTTATTGACTTATGTTTGCCTTACAATGGACAATTTAGGTGACATGGACACTTTTTTTTTGCATTTAGTTACCCGTAAGGGTATATATAAAGGACTCGGCTGAGGACTGTGTGCAGCCCAAAAACTGTTTACCTGTACATAATTGCACTCCCCGGAGTGCCCCCTTTTAGGTAACCACTGAACAAAAGCTTGTTTGGCGTGGCGGAAGACGTGGTCCAACTCCGGATTACCTATGCCCTGCAGCCACACCCAGGGCCTACGTGGAGGGTTTACGGACAGGTCCCTCAAGCTACCTTGTACTTTGCAGTGAAATGGACACCCTGTTAGGGGACTCACTGACAATTGCTCAAAAACTTTAACTATTGTACATATATTTATTATTGTATTATAATGTTATCTGTAACGTGCAAGCAAAGTGCCTCCCATAAAGGGAAGAAATGTTATTGTTGATATGTTTTGGAAAAAAGTGCTTCAGTCCAGGAGTACTGAGTTTTACTAGGGGGGAATGTGGCACCCTGCTACGCATTGGTGCCACAGAACCCAGAAGAGTGCATGGATGGACTTCTCCACAAGAGGCCCTCACACATTCACACACCTCCACCCTACCACCTCAGACCACCAGAGGGAGCCCATTAGGGATATATATAGGAAGGGTGGAGCCAGGCAGCTCAGATTAGTTCCTGCTCAGAGACAGAGAGGAACAGAGCTCAGAGTTGAGCTGAGGGTGTGCTGACACTCTGAGAGCAGTGAAGAGAGCAGCAAGCTGGCTGCGGTGCTTAGGCGAGCCAAGGCCTACAGCACGTGTGAAGGCCTAGTGAGGGCCTTGAGTAGGCCGAAGGCGAAAGGAGAAGGAAGAAGTAGTGAGGGGGCAGAGGAGCATACCAGGCTCACCCCGATATATATACCGGACACCGGGTCCGCGCCTACAGGGACATTTATACTCAGTAGGAACCACTGGAACCCCTGGAGGACTACAGGTCCCAGGTTCACCAAACGCTGATTGCAGTACCAGGGCTAGGAGTCACGGAGGTCCCAGCGTCCAGTGAGAGTGAGCTCCAAAGAGAAGGCCCTACCACCAGGTCAGCAGGTGCCAAGAGAGACAGTAACCAAGCTAGGCCTAGTTCCAGGCAGGCCAGAAGCTTAGAGAGTAAAGCAACGGATCAGGAGGCCCTATACCCGCTCACTGGGGAGAGTCCAAAAGTGCGCCCTTCACCTGGAGTACCCTGGACCGTGCCTGCAGCATCACCAGTAAAAGTGCTGAAGCTTACCCCCCAGTTAGTGTCCGTCTTTCCTCCGTGACTGTCCTGCCGTCTCTACCCTGCACCACCATCCATTTTACACCCCACGCTGCCCTGGAGCTAGCTCTACCTGTAGAGAGCCACACCATCCCTGCTGCCGTAACACCAGCTCCAGAGGACTTCTCCGCAGCGGCGGCACCCCTTAACCGCATTCCACAGGTGGCGTCACGAACTTTTCCAAATCCCATATAATATCCCCCCCTTTAACTGACCGCCCTGGGTCACGGACCGGGCCAGCCACCGTGAAATCCCCCGGCAACCAGAGGCCCGGCTGCCGAGTACGCCACGGCCCTGGGGGCGCGTCACTTTCCAGGGTAAAGACTTGTATATAAGGTAAATTAAATAACCAAAATCAAAAATACTCCTCCACACCTTGGGCTATGTTCACAAGTAGCATTTTTTATGCGTTTTTGCACTTTTGTATTGCTTTCAACCATGACAAATGCATTCACTGGGAAATGTAATTTTAACATTTTACAACCTTATCTGGCCATGTGCTGTGTGACACATGCATACAGTGCTGAAAAGACATGGGAACAGCATGGGGAAGACCCCTGGAAGCATCTCTGACACCCAGGTCACTGCCTAAAAGTGTGCCCATCAGAGGTGATCCTTGCCGCATCAGAAGATGCAGACTTGCAACTATCCCCGTGCAAGTCCTTGTCCCAGGGCAGTGTTCAATTGTACCTCCCCCATTCTTTGCAATACAAGCGCAAGTATGCAGACTGCCATCCACCCACCCCCAGGCTGCAATACCATACTGCTTGGTTGCTTGCACTTGAAATTGGGCCTTTTAGGCATGTGGAGGCGGAATCTGGCCACCACGTCATGGCTGCGTCGGCGGCCTGGTATCCATACTCAGTCCCCAGCCGCCCAGCGGCCGGGTGTCCACGCTTGGTCCCCAGCCGCCAGGGGGTGGCCAGGTGTCCATACTCGGTCCCCAGCCGCCCCGCGGCCGAGTGTCCATACTCGGTCCCCAGCCGCCCCGCGGCCGGGTGCCCACACACGGTCCCCAGCCACCTGGGGGCAGCCGGGTGTCCATAAACGGTACCCAGCCGCCCCTATTTGTCCCGGTGCGCCTTATACACAAGCGCGCATACCAAAACATTACCTGTGCCCTCCCCAGTGCATTCAGTGGGAAGGACAGCCTAACCACAAACACGTGGACAAGTGAATGTGGCCAGGGATGGTCCATCTCACTGACGCCTTCACACAGGGTTAATATTGTGGAAGCCGGGACACAGTTGGACACTGGAATGCAACACATCCTCCAGACATAGAGGATTGCGGGTCCTGGGTCAATCAGGCTTCAACTCAAAGTTCAGAAGGTAGACAGCAGCAGTGGTCGGCCTCCAACACCATGAGTAAATTATTCATGATCATGAGGCCATCCATCTCCTTAGCTTTCTGTTCCTTGGAATGCAAGCGCAAGTAATAATAATAATAATAATAATCTTTATTTTTTATATAGCGCTAACATATTCCGCAGCACTTTACATACATTATCATCGCTGTCCCCATCGGGGCTCACAATCTAGATTCCCTATCAGTATGTCTTTGGATGTATGTTGTAGCGGCTAGGCCTGAGGTGGTCAGCGTTTTGGCGCATATCCTACCTCCTCCGAGGATTGCTGGATGTTTTCCTGCTACTATCCCAGTTCTATGACTCCCGTTAAAACAAAGCTTCAGGTGCTGAATAATGGATGAGGTGGTGGCAAAGGAGAAAGAGCAGGAGGAACAGGGACCATTCACATCAATATCAGGCCAGTCAACCACACATGTCTTGTAAGATATGTTTCTGTACCAAAAGGAGTGGTTCGGTTACACAGTTATAGGGCATACAGTGAATGCAATGCCTACCAAAAATTTCGAGGCACTCCAATGCCCCTTGGAAGTGACATGGAGGTCAGAGGGCCTTAACTAAACCGTTTTTTCCATTTATAGTAACTGGGTCTCCTGTACACTGTTGGCCTAAGCAGTGAATGTAAGGCTTTCCAAAAATTATGAGGAACTGCAATGCCCCTTGAAATAGACGTGGATTACAGCGTACTAAACACCTTCTACCCATTATTGGGGAGTGGGTCTCCCTTAGTATTCGCCTATGCATTGAAAAGAAAAAGCTGACTAAAATTAGGAGGAAATGCAATGCCCATTGGAAGAGTCGTGGAGGTTAAAGGTAATTAAAAACAAGTATTCAATGCCCCTTGGAAGAGACGTGGAGTTCAGAGGGGTTTAACAAGACGGTTTTAATGCCCCTTGGAAGAGACATGGAGGTCCCAGTGGAATAAAAAGACAATATCAATGCCCCTTGGAAGAGTGGTGGAGGTCCCAATAGAATGAAAAGACAATATCAATGACCCTTGGAAGAGACGTGGAGGTCACAGTAGCTTAACAAGACGATTTTAATGCCCCTTGGAAGAGAACGTGGAGTTCAGAGTGGCTTAATAAGACGGTTTTAATGCCCCTTGGAAGAGACGTGGAGGTCACAGTAGCTTAACAAGACGGTTTTAATGCCCCTTGGAAGAGACGTGGAGGTCACAGTGGAATAAAAAGACAATATCAATGCCCCTTGGAAGAGATGTGGAGGTCCCAGTGGAATAAAAAGACAATATCAATGACCCTTGGAAGAGACGTGGAGGTCACAGTAGCTTAACAAAACGATTTTAATGCCCCTTACAAGAGCCATGCAGTACAGCATATTAAAAACATTATTCACATTATTGGGGAATGGGTCTCATATAGTCTTTGCCTATGCCTTCCAAGCAAAAGCTGCCAAAAATTAGGACGGAGGAACTTGCAATGCTGGCAACACGGACCCCAGTCACCCTGGTGGTATAGTGGTGGAGGAGGCTGAGGATAAGGAGAAGAGCAAAAAACAAGCGAAATGAGGAAGCGTATACCCATGTGTGGGTGTGAAGAGGTGCATGGGAATACACCTCCAGAAATAACACAGTGGATTTGACTTTATGTTACTCTGCTTTCATTTGGTGGTGATGAGAAGTCTGGCCCAATCCAGCCCTTGTTTATTTTGATAAGGGTCAGCTTGTCAGCATTGTCAGTTGACAGGCGAGTGCGCTTATCAGTTATAATTCCCTCAGCGGCACTAAAAACATGCTCCGATAACACGCTAGCGACAGGGCAGGCCAGGACCTTCAAGGCGTACAGAGCGAGTTCATTACAAGTGTCCAGCTTGGATACCCAATAATGAAAAGGCAAAAAGGAATCACGGAGGACGCTGGTACGGTCGGCAAGGTACTCTCTCACCATCTTTTGAAACTTTCCACTGCTTGTGAGAGTACCCTGCGCCTCAGGGCCTGTAAGCTGGGCGGATCTCAGAAAACTGTCCCAGAACGATGACAGTGTTTCCCTGCCTCTGCTGGATTGGAGTTGCGTCTCTCTCGCCTGTACGCCTTGGTTGGGCAACGAACTGTGACCTCTGCCGCTAGCGTGTTCAGATGGGAATTTTTTTAACAGTTTTGCAGCAAGGGCCTTCTGGTACTGCCCCATTTTTGTAGACCTCTCCACCTCAGGAATAAGAGAGTGAAAGTTCTCCTTGTAGCGGGGATCTAAAAGTGTCACCAACCAGTAATGACTGTTACCCAACATTTTGACAACGCGAGGGTCATGGTTAAGGCAGCGTAACATAAAGTCAGCCATGCGTGCCAGACTGGTAACGGGCAAGACTTCCGTGTCCTCACCAAGATGACGATTGACCATGCTCTCCTCCTCCTCCCCCTGTCCTCAGGCCACCCACGCTGAACCGACGGTATGACAGTTGTACAGGTACTACCATCTACAGCGCATTATACCACTTCTGTTCTTCCTCCTCCTCCTCCTCCTCTTCTCCCTCATTGTCCCCCAATGCACGTTGGGATGAGATGAGGCTGAGCTGTGTGTAATCGCCCGCTACAGCTTCTTGATCCATCTTATCATACTCTGGCTGCAATGCCTCCTCTATAATTCTCTGCAGAGAGCGTTGCAAAAGACAGACAAGTGGGATGCTGACGCTAATGATGGCTTCATCGCCACTCACCATCTTGGTGGACTCCTCAAAGTTTGTCAGGATGGTACATATGTCAGACATCCAGGTCCACTCCTGAGGTCTTATGTGTGGAGTCTGAACTGAATACCGATGGCCTTGTTGATGCTGGTACTCCACAACTGCTCTATTCTGCTCACAAATCCTTTGCAACATGTGGAGGGTAGAGTTCCAACGTGTGGGGACATCACACACCAGTTGGTGTGCCGGAAGCTGCAAACGCTGCTGCAACACAGCAAGGGCGGCGGAAGCTGTAGCCGACTTCCGAAAATGAGCTGACAGGCGGCGTACTTTGACGAGCAGATCTGGCAACTCTGGGTACGATTTAAGTTTACCCAGTGTGCCGTCAGGGAGATGTACCATCCCTGACCACAAGCACTTGTCCACGTGTCCGTTGTCAGGTGGACTCTCCCAGTAACTGCATTGTTGAGGGCACGGCAGATGTTTTGGGACACGTGCTTGTGTAGTGCGGGGATGGCACACCGGGCAAAATAGTGTAGACTGGGGACTGAGTACCGAGGGACGGCCACCGCCATAAGGTTGCGGAAGGATTCCGTCTCCACCAGCCTAAAAGGCAGCATTTCCAACGCAAGCAGTCGTGAAATGTGCGAATTTAGGACTGTGGCATGTGGGGCGTTGGCTGCGGATTTGCGCTTTTGTTCAAAGGTCTGGGATATGGACAATTGAACGCTGCGGTGGGACGTGGACGTTGATGCTGTCTCTTGAGAAACTGCCATAACAAGCAAAGACTGAGAGGAGGGGGGCATCTTTGCATACAGTATGGACAGGGGATTGCCTTGCACGCACAACAGGGGGTTCTCTTACACGCACAACAGCTGAAAAAGCAGTGGTGACACCCGCCCTGGGGCTCGCCCCACAAAAGTTGGGTGCTTTGCTGACATGTACCTGATCATGCTGGTGGTGGTCAGGCTGGTAGTTTTGTCACCCCTGCTGATGCTGGCCTGGCAGGTGGTTCAAATGGCCTTTTTGGGGTTATTAGCAGAGTCTTTAAAAAAATTCCAGACTCTGGAAGACTTATCAGTTGTACTGGCAACGTCCCTTGTGTTGGCGTTACAGGGAACGGTTGCCCGCCTTCTGTCTGCGACCACAACACTGCTTCTTCCTGCCTGTTGGGGTACTCTGCCTCCCTCCCACTGTGTGCTGCTGGCCTTGCTCTGCGTGTCCTCCTGCCATGTTGGGTCAGTTACTAGATCATCCACCACCTACTCCTCTTCCACTTCCGCACCACGGTCCTCCTCCTGACTTCGTGGCAAATGTGTCTCGTCATCGTCCACCTTTTGTGACAAATTGCCAGCGTCGCCTTCCTGTGGCTGTGGCTGTTCAAATATTTGGCCATCGCTACATGGGATCTCCTCTTCCACCACTTCAAGCGGAGCAGGCAAGGGTCAGAGTGTCCAACTGTGGGATCAGTTGCTGTCTGACGACACTCGGCATGGTGGGAGGAAGGAGCATCAGAGTGAGGAGGAGTATGCGGTCGAGACTCACGGCTACTAAGACTTGACCGTATGGAAGACAGACCGGAGGTGGTGGTGCCCAGGTGACTGGAAGTATTATCTGCTATCCAATTAATAACCTGTTCACACTGATTAGTTCGCAATAGTGGTCTTGTTGTGTGCTTCCCTAGTAATTCGATCAAGAACTGGGAGCGAGAAGATGTGGCTGTTGGTTGTGGCACATTTTCACCTTGGCCATGGCCCCCTCCTCTGCACTCACCATTAGTGTTGAGCCACCCCCGTAGTGTTCGAGTTCGGTTTGGTTCGTCGAACACCCGTGTGTTCGTCGAACTGTTCGTCGAACACCTTCGTACACCGTTAAAACCAATGGCAGGCAAACAAAAACACATAGAAACACATAGAAAACACCTTCAAAGGTGTCCAAAAGCTGACAAACTGCTCAGAAGACACAACTAACACATGGTAAAGTGACAACTACATATAGTCATGCGAAAAGAAAAGAGGTGGAGGAGTAAAAGGAGGGGGAAACACAGATATAGGCATGTCATGCCCTTCTAAAATCCAAAAAGTGAGAAGCCAACACGTTCAGTCCGCTCCTGCCCGTGCCACCTCCGTGTCGCCGGGTTTGTGCCAGAGCCGCGGTGAACCCTGACGGCCAGCCCCCCTCTCCCAATACTGGTGCCTGTCCGCTGGTGGGTCGATCGAGCCCCCCTGTGGTGGAGGCAGCTCTAAGCTTTTTAATTTAAATTGTCTCTCTAATTTGAATGAATACACTTTAAATCCATTTACAAGGATCTATTGGAGGGCAAGTCTCATGCCAGCAGCCGCGTAATTCCAGCACCAGTAGCGTCCACTAAAGCTGCTGCAGTTAAAAAGCTTTTATAAGGATCGAGCTCGGCTGTCCAACGCAAGGTATCCTACTGCCAGTCCCAGCCCCTATGCCTTGGGGTGCCTCCTGATGCTCTTCACTGAGTATCCCGTGGTCCCGAAGCATTTCCTTTGAAAAAATTAAGTGTCCAAACTACAGGTGGTGTAGCTTGCTTAACAGCCGGGATAATCCGCTGACTAGCAGACACTGCTACTAGGCACAAAGTATTTCCTGGGCTAGATGCAGTTAAAAATTTGTAATTAGATACTCTCGTTGGATGCTGAGAAAGCATTCCATAGAGTCTCCTGGCACGCCATATATGATTCTCTTAAAAAGCTTGGGGTAGGGGTCTAGGGGACCCTTTTATAGCCAAAATCACGGCCCTGTATCACAATACGTCATTTAGGCTGAAGATAAATGGAACTATAGCACCTTGAGGGCTCGGTTGCTACGGAGGTATTGCACCTCACCCAGAGGTGTGATATCTCACTCTCAGGTAAGGATGGAGTGTGGATCAGGACCCGACACCTGCATGCATTACACCACATTGCCGTGGGGCAGGGCGACCAATATGCCTCTGAGATGGGCACGACAGTCCCTGTCCCTGGCTGGAGTGGGGGGAGGGAACACTGAGGAAGGGGAACCCTGTAGTGCAGGAGCAGGGAGGAAGCACTTCCTGGGTGCATTGAGAAGGGAGTATAAAAGGTGGGCACCATCTTAGTTCAGTGCAGAGAAGTCTGAGCAGAAGTGGCAGGGAGCAGGGGCTCTGCATGAGCTCTGCTCCGGAGGCGGGCCTAGTAACAGAGGCCCAGGCCTGGAAGAGGGAGAAGGAAGGAAGAGGAGCGGAGAAGGCTCCAGGAACGAGGAATGAAGGGATCCCAGGGGTGTGGACGGGCGAGTCGCCACCGCACGCCCGAATCCACCTGCGTGGAGGGGTCAGGCCAAAGGGGGAGACCGGTCCCCGAAACTAGTGGAGGCAGGAAACGACCCTCAGCTAGAAACCGGAGGCTGTGACATTTTATGTGGCGCAGCCCCTCGCTACACCCGCTAGGAAGGCACCACATAGGGTCAGGGAAACTGGCGCCAAGTTTACCAAGAGGAGGCCCGAGGCAGCCGGACAGAAGGGTTGGTAAGAAAGGCCAGACAAAGGACACACAAAGGGGGTCCTGTGAAGTGCTCCAAAGTTATCTGGGAGTTGTCTGAGACCCTCACCTGGTGAGCACAGTACGACGTGGGCAGCCGTTACCTGCAGACGTGGTCTGGATAATAAGAACTGTGAGTAAAGGCCCTGGACTGCATCACTGACTCCGTGTCGTTACTGCTGCTGCCCTGCACCATCACCCCCATCCTCCGCATACACTGCCCTGAGGCTATACTCCTCCCGTGGGGAGTTATGCTACGCTCTGCTGCACCCACAACACCAGCCTCAGCGGTCTGCCCTGGAGCGGCGGTTCACTCTGACCGCAATCCACGGGTGGCGTAGTCGGACATTTAAACATCAAAACCACATAAATAGTTCCGCCACTGGTTTGACCACCCTGAGCCACGGAACCGGGTCGCCGCCACGAAGACTACAACCACCAGCATCCACCAAAAAAGGTCCGGCTCCGGGTGTCCCAAGGCCCAGGGGGTGCATCAGAACATTTTCATCACCTTTCACAATCACCAATGGGACAAGGCAGGGATGTCCTCTGTCCCCTCTCTTATACATCCTAGTGACGGAGCACCTGCTCTCATCAATTCGCCATAACCCCAATATTAGGTGGATTGAGGTGGGAGGCACCGAGTACAAGTGCTCTCTATTTGCTGATGATGTCGTAGTATATATCACTCAATCACATATATCCATCCATGCTGTTATGGCTGAAATAGATCACTTTGTTACATGGTCAAATTTTAAAATCAATGCAGCGAAGTCTGAGGCCCTCGATGTCTCCCTCCCCAAATCCATATAGGATTCTGTAGCACCCTGAGGATTCGGCTGCTACAGGGGTATTGCACCTCAACCCAGAGGTGTGATATTCCACTCCCGGGTAAGGATGGAGTGTGGAACTGAGCTAGTAGGCTGCATGCACTACACACATCCCATTTCCGGGGAACAGACCGATGGTACTCCCACTAGAGAAATGTGCAGGTACGACAGTGTCTGTTCCTGGCTGGAGTGGGAGGGGGGTGGAACATCCCAGTAGTGTAGGGGCAGATAGGGGGAGCAGCCTGGGTAAAGTTAGGAGCTCATTGGGTGCTGGTCACCTGAGCTCACACATAGAGGGAGTATTTAAGGTGGGCACTATCTTAGATCAGGGTCAGTCTGTGAGACGTCAGTCAGTCAGCCACAGTCAGTCAGTCAGACAGTCTGTCTGAGAGCCTGAGAAGCAGAGCAGAGGAGAAGAGAGAGAGACCCAGAGGCGCAGAGGGGACCCCAAGAGCCCATAAGAGAGCTAATAGGGTGAAGGGTCGGCAACAGGGTACCGGATCCCAAGCTGGCAGAGGCTACAGCACACCTTAGCCAGGAACCGGAGGTCGTGGGCAGGATCTGCCACGATCACCCACTAAATCCACCCGGAAGGCAGACCAAGAATAGGGTCAGGGAGCCCAGAGGAGGCTTGACCAACAAGAGGCCCGAGGGAGCCGGACTTAGGTGGATCCCTGGTGGGAACGGCCAGAAGAAGGGAGAGACAGAAAGGAGCTCAGGACCAGACTCCGGAGTTGCCTGGGAGTTGACCGAGTCCAGGACCTGGTGGACGCAGCACGGCTTGGGTGGTCACTGCTGTACACAGTGACCCGAGCAACACCAGTAAGTAAAGCCCTGGAACTGCATTTTATGCCTCTGAGTCTCCTTGCTGCACCTTCACAACCACCATCCTCCACGGCTGACCCCCTGAGGCTATACCCCTCCCGTTGGGGGTTATACTACCTAAGCTGCACTCACATCATCAGCCTCAGTGGACTCTGCTGCAGCGGCGGCCGTATTGACCGCAAATCAACGGGTGGCGTAGTCGACACAAAAGAACATCTAGTAACATCTATAAGGACTGCCACACACTGAGTTTGACACCCTGGGCACGGACCGGGTCACAGCCACTCGGAGACTACAACCCCCAGCTGATCCGGCTCCGGGTATCCCCAACAGCACTGGCCCAGGGGGCGCGTCAATTCCATCCAGTCCAACTTTCCCTTTGCCTGGCCCTCACAGGGTATCAAATACTTAGGAATTCCTATTCATAGAGACCTCTCCCATCTATGTTATCTTAATTTTGGGCCCTTTATTGAACAACTCCATACAGACCGCGGTTGGCAAGTTAGAACTGTAAGATTCACTACGTGAACCACTGGTGTTTTGTGGAAAAGCACATGTACACTGTGTTCCAAATTATTATGCAAAAAGTGTTTAGGAGTGATAAGGGAAGAATTTGTTTGTCAGTTAAACTCATTGATGGTGATGTGTGTCAGGGCTCTTTATATCACTGTAAGCAATTGCAGACACCTGTGCTAATTAGTTTGGCAGGTGTGTCCAATGAAAGGCAAGACTACTTAAGAAGGCTGTCTCACATTATTAAGCAGCCTACATTTTCTGCCAAAATGGGAAAGAAAAAGGATGTGTCGGCTGCTGAGAAGCAACAAATTGTGGAGTGTTTAGGTCAAGGCATGACTACAATCAACATTGTGCGATGATGAGGATGAAGTGTCTTGGCAATCAAGAAGTATGTAGCTGATTCACAGTACACACGTGTGCGTGCTGATAAGGGAAAATTGAGGACTCTTTCCTACAGGCAATTACGTCAGGTTAAAAGAGCAGCGGCAAAAAAGCCTTGTCATAGCAGCAGACAAGTTTTTGAAGCTGCTGGTGCCTCCAACGTCCCCCGAACAACAAGATGCAGGGTCCTTCAGAGGTTTGCAGCTGTGCATACGCCATCCTGTCGACCTCCTCTATCCACTTCACACAAGCAGAAACGGCTCCAGTGGGCCAAACATTACATGAAGACTGATTTCAAAACTGTTTTGTTCACGGATGAGTGCCGTGCAGCGCTCGATGGTCCAGATGGATGGAGTGGAGGATGGCTGGTTGATGGACACCCCACGCAAACACGGCTACAGCGCCAACAAGGAGGAGGTGGAGTAATGTTTTGGGCTGGAATCATGGGGAGAGAGATTGTCGGCCCCTTTAGGATCCCTGAAGGCGCTAAAGGTGAACTCCATAATGTATGTGGATTTTCTCAAACAGCACTTCCTACCATGGTTCAAGAAGAAGAACCGTGTATTTCACAGCAAGATCATTTTTTTGCATGATAATGCACCGTCTCATGCTGCACATAAAACATCTGCATCTCTGGCTGATATGGGCATAAACTTATGGTGTGACCCCCATGCTCCCCTGACCTCTACCCCATTCAGAACCTCTGGAGCATCATCAAAAGGAGTGTCTATGATGGCGGGAGGCAGTTCACATCTAAGCAACAGCTCTGGGAGGGTATTCTGTCCTCATGCAAAACAATTGAAGCAGAAACCATCCAAAACCTGACAAATTCAATGGACGAGAGAGTTCAGAAGCTCCTTTCGAACAAGGGGTCCTATGTGAAAATGTAACATCACCTAGAATAAAGTTTTGAGTTGAAAACTGTTTGATTTCAGTTTCTAATAACCTGCTAATGCTTATTATTTCAAAAATGACCATTTTTTGGTCTTTATTAAAATGAAAAGGTTGATCGAAAAGTTTGGGGGATCTAAGAGTGTGGCAACCCAGTAGTCATGATGACTTCAAATTCTGACAATATGAGGGTCATGTTGCAGGTAGTGCAGCAAGAAGGCACTCATGTGTCTTGCGCATCTCGGAGCCCCAAAATTATTCTCCGGGCTAGATGCAGCTAAAAATTATTATTAATTTTAAATCTGGTGGAGCTTAGTATAGATGGCCTAATAGGATCAGTGCTGCACACTGCTACAAAGCCCAAATTATTTTCCAGTCAAGATACAGATAAACATGATTAGTAATTTTAAATCTGGTGGAGCTTATTATAGATGGCCTAATAGAATCAGTGCTGCACTCTGCTACAAAGCCCAAATTATTTTCCAGCCAAGATACAGATAAACATGATTAGTAATTTGAAAGCTTAAAACGGTTGGTAGGGTGATTTTAACCAATCATCAAGCTTTTACTCTCCCCAGGATGACACAGGGGTAGAAAAGTCGTTTCGGATCCATGATTTGTTCATCTTTATGAACGTGAGTCTGTCTACATTATCAGTGGAGAGCCGCGTACGCTTATCTGTCAGCACACCACCAGCAGCGCTGAACACACGTTCAGACAGAACGCTGGCTGCGGGGCATGACAAGATCTCCAAGGCGTAAGTGGCTAGCTCCGGCCATTTATCCAGATTGGAAGCCCAAAAAGAGCAAGGGTCCAGTGACACAGTCGTGGCTTCAATGTTTACTTGGAGATACTCCTGTACCATCGTCTCTAGGCGTTGACTATGTGTCAGACTTCTTGTCTCCTGTGGCCTTGCAAAGGATGGGCTAAAAAAGTGGTGAAATGATTCCGCAAAATTGATGTTACCAGCAGATACTGTGGTTCTGTTACGGTTTGAGTGCTGAACACTTGACGGTCCCACGGTTGGCAAGTTGGAACTGTGAGATTCACTACGTGCACCACTGGTATTTTGTGGAAAAGCACATGTAAGATTCTGCAACAGTCTCTGCTGATACTCCTGCATGCGTGCATCCCTTTCTATGGCAGGAATAATTTCTGCAAATTTACTTTTGTACCGGGGATCTAACAGTGTGGCAACCCAGTAGTCAGGATTATTTCTAATTCTCACAATTCGAGGGTCATGTTGCAGGTAGTGCAGCAAGAAGGCACTCATGTGTGTTGCGCATCCAGGAGCACCAAGTCCCTGTTGTGTTGGTGGCGAGGTAACAATCATGCTTCCTTCCTCTGTCCTCTCCCCCCAACCTCGCACAACAGAAATGTGATCAAGGTCTCCCTCATCTGATGAGTCTTCCATCAGTTCGTCCTCCACTTCTTCCTGGGCTCCTGCACCTTCCTCACTAGTTTGGCTGCTACCTTGCGCCCTGGTAAAACCATCTCCCCCACCCTCACATGCCTGCCGCCTTGGTGCTGCCGACCGTCTGGACCTTGCAGATGTTAGCCCTTCCGCATACAACTCCTCCTCCTCTACTTCCTCCACCTCCTCTTGTGCCACCACCTGACTCCGAATTCTGTTTAACATGTGCTCCAGCATGTAAATCACCGGAATAGTCATGCTGATAATGGCATCATCAGCACTAAACATCTTCGTCGCCATTTCAAAACTGTGCAGAAGGGTGCATAGGTCCCTGATCTGAGACCACTCCTCCAGCGTGATTTGCCCCACCTCTGAATCTCGTTGGCCCAGGCTATACGTCAGAACGTATTGCACCAGGGCTTGTCGGTGCTGCCACAGTCGCTGCAACATGTGCAGAGTTGAATTCCACCGGGTAGGCACATCGCATTTTAGCCGGTGAAGTGGCAGGCCCAACGACTTCTGTAGAGATGTAAGTCGCTGAGCTGCGGGATGCGAACGGTGGAAGTGAGCACACAGCGACCGTGCCCTCTGCAGAAGGCCATCTAGTCTGGGATAGTGGGCTAAAAATTGCTGGACAACCAGGTTCAACACGTGAGCCATACAAGGCACGTGTGTGACATTGCCCCGGCGAAGGGCCGCACCCAGGTTTGCAGCATTGTCGCACACGGTCTTCCCTGGTTTCAGGTCCAGTGGAGACAACCATTCATGAAATTGGTTCTCCAGAGCTGACCACAACTCCTCAGATGTGTGACTCACATTTCCCAGACATTTCAATGTAAAAACCGCCTGATGACGTTGAGCCCTACTGCCAGCATAGTAAGGAGGTGTGCAGGATCCCTTCTGCGCAGTTAGAAAGCTTGTGGCATGACCAGACAGGCTTTGGGTGCAGGTGGAAGACCGAGAGGAGGTTGAGGAGGCAGAAGCAGTGGAGGAACTTTGACATAAAGAGGATTGACGCACAACTCGTGGGGACGGCAAGACTTGGACAGCAGCCCCTTGTCCTGCTGTTGACGCGCCCCTGGGCCTGTGTCGCGCTGCGTTGCGCACGCGGGAGCTTACCCGGAGCCGGATCTCTTGAGGGTTGTAGTCTCGTGGCGGTGACCCGGTCCGTGCCCAGGGAGTCAAACTGAGCGGCGACGTATCAGCGGTAGATGTTGTACGACTACGCCACCCGTTGAATGCAGCTATGGAGCTGCCGCTGCAGGACAGTCCGCTGAGGCCGGTGGACGGATGGTGCAGCGTAGATGGTATAACCCCCAACGGGAGGGGTATGGCCTCAGGGCAGCAGATGTGGATGATGGGGGTAGCAGGAACCACTCAGAGACGATGCGGTGTAGTTCAGGGTCTTTACTGGTGACAACGATAGACCCTCCCGGAGTACTGGCTAGCGATTGGGGCCTGGTCAGTCCTTGAGCAGATGGGATCTCCCCTGGCCAGGCGGAGTTGTAGGCCTCCCAAACTAACTGTACTCTTCTGGCTACCTTGCTAGAAGCGGGTATAAGTAGCCCACGTCCCTGAGTGTACCGTGTGGTGCTCACCCGTATGGCCGGTGACTCGGGGCCTTCTAGTGGCTTCCGCTCCACGGTGGCGGTGCTGGTCCCACGCGTGTGACCGTGCCTTCGGGCTTCTTGGCCAGAGGACCTGAAATCCCCTGCCTGACGGATTCTGCTGCTGGGTAGGAGTTAGTCCCCACAGCCTCGGACTCCGGGTCCGGTAAGAAATCTTCTCAGTCAGGGCGAGCTCTGCAGCTGCCAGCCCCTGACTCCTTGTAGTACTGCTTCTGCTGTTTCTTCCTAAGCTGCTTCTCTTCGCTACTCTTCTTAACTCCAGGCTCAGGCCCCTGGACAGGGCCTGCCTGTGGAGCAGAGCCCATAGAGCAGCTCTGCTCCCTGTCTTCTCCTCTCAGAACCTCCCTAACCCTGCCTCAGCCCCAGGTTTATATAGGGGAAGTTCTTCCCCTCCCAAGACTGGGCAGGAGGTGTGGCACGCACAGGATCCCTGACCAAAGGACCTCCCACCTGCTCTCAGATATAACATTACATTACTGTGGAAACCAGACCCCTGGGGTGCCACATTCCCCCCTAGTAAAATTTAGTACTCCGGGACTAAACATATTTTAGAAAAACATAACAAGATATAACAATAACAATACAATAAAGAAACACATAAAGGTGGTCACGGCGTGTCCGCAACCGGGTGCAGTCTTTGAAGGAAGCAAGGTGTCCATTTCACCAAAACAGGGAGACGGTGTCCATTTCACCAAAACAGGGTGACGGTGTCCATTTCACCAGAACAGGGAGACGTAACCAGATAGGGGTTTGTCCTTCCCCGAGTCCTTAACAGTCTTTAGTCCATCCTGGGTTACGCTCCAACTATGTACAGGGTGGCCACTCTCAGTCCTCGGCCAGTGGGGAAAAAGGGACGGCTGTTCACAGTCCTCAGCCTGGTAAGGGATAGGGAATGGCTGCTCACAGTCCTCAGCCTGGTAAGGGATAGGGACACACGGATAACAGTTCACACTTGTCCCAACGGGGACCACACTTCAATCATTTAACAGTTTCAGCAAGTTCTCATACCCTGACGGGTAACTATGTACAGCTCTTTATTTATGCTACTTCCCTTCAGTAGCGGTGTCCTCTCTTTGTCTCCTCCTGATGGTAGTCTTCAGACCCGTCCGGGTCCTCTTGGCTTTCCTCGTATTGGTAGTACTGCAGCTCCTCCTTGGTTAGCCGGTGAACGTGGAGGGCGTACAGTCCTTTTGCACCTGGGGAGTTCAGGCCTTGCGACCAGGCGTGGAGAGGGTCGCCGTTGATGACGCCCGGGGTCAGAGGGTGCAACTTTGGGCCTGGGCGCGGGCTGGTGGTGGTAGTGCCCAGGGCTGGAGGGCTTGGCCGCAGGGCTTGTTGCGGGGGCTGGAGCAGGTCGGTGTCTGCAGCGCCCGGAATCGGCGGCTCCACCAGGGGGCCCGGGAGCAGGCTGACGCTGGCAGCGTCCGGGACAGGGAGACTCCTCTTACCTGCTCCCGCGACCGCTCCTGCGTCACGCGTCTTCTCCCGGCGCTGGTCGGGGCCGGCGACGACTGGGGCACTGCCGATGCTGGGCAGCTTAGTCTGCTGCCGGTCCGCCATCTTGCTGTCCGTTCCTGGTGTCCTCCTCCCCCCTAGTGGACCGTGGCCTACCTTCCGGAGATCCTCTTCCGTAGGCCGCGGCTCCGCAGTCAATCGTCGGGGTAGAGGACCTGGCGTCGCGCTCCTGTGACGTCGGCGTCTGCTGGGCTCCTTCCAGGACCTTACGCAACGTCCGGACGTGAGGCGGGGCTTCAGTTCTCGCGCGCTTTCGGAGTCCACGCCCCTCTTCTTCCCGCGCGGCGTCTCCAAGATGGCGCCGGATGGCGGGAAAACTCCTCGGATGGCGGGAAGAAGGCAGAAGATGGCGCCGGATGGCGGGAAAACTCCTCGGATGGCGGGAAGAAGGCAGAAGATGGCGCCGGATGGCGGGAAAACTCCACGGATGGCGGGAATCTTCACAGATGGCGGGAATCTTCACCACTGGTAAGTTTGAACAGTCTTTTTCAGGCACGCAGTACCCGGTGGTTGCGGGCACGAAATCCTGCCGACTACGCCAAAGTTGACGCGCCCCTGGGCCTGTGTCGCGCTGCGTTGCGCACGCGAGAGCTTACCCGGAGCCGGATCTCTTGAGGGTTGTAGTCTCGTGGCGGTGACCCGGTCCGTGCCCAGGGAGTCAAACTGAGCGGCGACGTATCAGCGGTAGATGTTGTACGACTACGCCACCCGTTGAATGCAGCTATGGAGCTGCCGCTGCAGGACAGTCCGCTGAGGCCGGTGGACGGATGGTGCAGCGTAGATGGTATAACCCCCAACGGGAGGGGTATGGCCTCAGGGCAGCAGATGTGGATGATGGGGGTAGCAGGAACCACTCAGAGACGATGCGGTGTAGTTCAGGGTCTTTACTGGTGACAACGATAGACCCTCCCGGAGTACTGGCTAGCGATTGGGGCCTGGTCAGTCCTTGAGCAGATGGGATCTCCCCTGGCCAGGCGGAGTTGTAGGCCTCCCAAACTAACTGTACTCTTCTGGCTACCTTGCTAGAAGCGGGTATAAGTAGCCCACGTCCCTGAGTGTACCGTGTGGTGCTCACCCGTATGGCCGGTGACTCGGGGCCTTCTAGTGGCTTCCGCTCCACGGTGGCGGTGCTGGTCCCACGCGTGTGACCGTGCCTTCGGGCTTCTTGGCCAGAGGACCTGAAATCCCCTGCCTGACGGATTCTGCTGCTGGGTAGGAGTTAGTCCCCACAGCCTCGGACTCCGGGTCCGGTAAGAAATCTTCTCAGTCAGGGCGAGCTCTGCAGCTGCCAGCCCCTGACTCCTTGTAGTACTGCTTCTGCTGTTTCTTCCTAAGCTGCTTCTCTTCGCTACTCTTCTTAACTCCAGGCTCAGGCCCCTGGACAGGGCCTGCCTGTGGAGCAGAGCCCATAGAGCAGCTCTGCTCCCTGTCTTCTCCTCTCAGAACCTCCCTAACCCTGCCTCAGCCCCAGGTTTATATAGGGGAAGTTCTTCCCCTCCCAAGACTGGGCAGGAGGTGTGGCATGCACAGGATCCCTGACCAAAGGACCTCCCACCTGCTCTCAGACATAACATTACATTACTGTGGAAACCAGACCCCTGGGGTGCCACACTGTCACCATAGTTACCCAGTGCCCAGTCAGTGACATGTAACGCCCCTGTCCATGCCTACTCGTCCAAGTGTCTGTGGTGAAATGCACCCTGTCACACACAGAGTTTCTCAAAGAAGCGGTGATGTTGTGTGCGACATGCTGGTGGAGCGCAGGCACACCTTTCTTTGAGAAGTAGTGCCGACTGGGCATCTGGTACTGGGGCACTGCGACGGACATAAGGTCTCGAAAATCCTCTGTGTCCACCAGGCGGAAAGGCAGCATTTCTGTAGCCAAGAGCTTGCAGATGGTGAAATTCAACCTCTTAGCTTTCTCATGGCTAGGAGGAAATGGCCTTTTACTTGTCCACATCTGAGGGACCGAGGGCTGGCTATTGTGCTTAGACGGGGTTGATAAGGGTGTCCCCGGCAAACTGCCGGTCTGTGAGGAAGATGCAGGCGGACATGTTAGGTTGCCTTGATCCAAAGGTGGTGCTATCGATGTCGGACAGCGCTCAACACCAGCTGGTGTTCCCACCTCCAAAGAAAATGATGACCTGCCAATCACGCTGGCTGTTGCGGGTAAAGAGGTGGCAGGTCTGCGCCCCAAAACAGGTGTGACTGCTGTCCCCCCAGTCACAGAGGATGAAGAGGCGCGGATGCACAAGATATGGCAGACGGTGGTTGGCCCGGCCGGCTAGGCCGCATTGTAGCACACTGAGCTTCCCACTGCAACTTATGCTTCATGTCCATGTGCCGGTTCATGCATGAAGTACTCAAACTCTGTATTTTTTGGCCTCTACTTAGCTTTTGCTGACAAATGTTACAGATAACACGAGTTGGGTCATCTTTATCGATCTGAAAAAATGCCCAGGCTATGCAAGGCTTAGCACCCATGCGACCTGAAGAGCCACCACGACTTGTGGTGAGAGGCAGAGTTGTGATTGAGGATGCAGTTGTTGACGTGCTTCCAGTACTACGTCTCTGTCCAGGAAGGCGCAACCTGACCTCGTCGTCACTAGCATCTTCCTCCACCTCCTCTGTTGACCTCATCTCTTGGCTGACTGTGGGTTGACAGTAAGTGGGATCTCCAACCTCATCATCATCACCCTGTGTGTTATCACACCCGCCGTCCTCAGAGCCAACCTGTTCCTGCCCTGACAAAAAACTAAAGTTGTCGCTCCAATCAGGTATTTGAGTCTTATCATCGTCTTCCTCATTGTCTCCACCAACAGGAGTTACAGTTTGGGAACGAGGGTCTACATTATGGTCAGAACCTTCTGCGTCTGGTCCTGGATCCGACTCATAAAGATTCTGGGCATCAGTGCAGATCATTTCCTCGTCTGGATTCACAGAAGCGCTGGAGTCGACCTCTGATTCCCATGCTATAGTATGAGTAAACAGCTCTGCAGACTCAACCATCTGTTCTACCTCATACTCAGATGGGCAGCTGGAGATTTGGGAGCTGTGAGGAAGCAAGTGTGATTTGGGTGACACCTTTGAGGACTGGAGTATTTGTGATGTTGAAGTTGATGTGGAGGAGAGCCCACTTAAAGGAGCACTTGATATCCGTTGAAGCACCTGCTGTTTTTGTGCCTCATCTGGAATTTGTAGCGATTGGCGTGGCCGTAAGAAAGGGATCTTATCACATTGTCCGCTAAAAGAAGTAGACATTTTAGTTTGGCTGGAAGATGGTCTTTCTTCTGCAGATGTTACTGTTGCTTTAACACCTACCCCACGGACACAACCTTTTTTCCCCTTCCCAACACGCCTATTCCCCTTTCCACCAGCAGCAGGCCTTTTTCCACTCATTTTGGTGGTTAACTAATTCACAACTCTGGAGTTGTTTGCACAAAAAAACAATGGATGGTAACCGAGCAGAGCTGAGTGGCCAAACTGTGGTATTAGGCCAGAACTATTGGCTGGGTTAGATGCAGAAAAAAATTATATTCAATTTGCAACCTGATGGAGGTCAGTATAGATGGACTAATACAACAAGTCCCACACACAGCTAGAAGCCCAATATTTTTTCAGAGGTAGATGCAGAAAAAATTATATTCAGTTTGCAACCTGATGGAGGTCAGTATAGATGGATTAATAGAACAAGACCCACACACAGCTAGAAGCCCAATATTTTTTCAGAGCTAGATGCAGAAAAAAATTATATTCAGTTTGCAACCTGATGGAGGTCAGTATAGATGGATTAATAGAACAAGACCCACACACAGCTAGAAGCCCAATATTTTTTCAGAGCTAGAAGCAGAAAAAAATTATATTCAGTTTGCAACCTGATGGAGGTCAGTATAGATGGATTAATAGAACAAGACCCACACACAGCTAGAAGTCCAATATTTTTTCAGAGCTAGATGCAGAAAAAAATTATATTCAGTTTGCAACCTGATGGAGGTCAGTATAGATGGATTAATAGAACAAGACCCACACACAGCTAGAAGCCCAATATTTTTTCAGAGCTAGATGCAGAAAAAAATTAGATTCAGTTTGCAACCTGATGGAGGTCAGTATAGATGGACTAATACAACAAGTCCCACACACAGCTAGAAGCCCAATATTTTTTCAGAGGTAGATGCAGAAAAA
This sequence comes from Phyllobates terribilis, assembly GCF_046119375.1. NCBI lineage: Eukaryota > Metazoa > Chordata > Amphibia > Anura > Dendrobatidae > Phyllobates > Phyllobates terribilis. The sequence goes on along the minus strand of NW_027362768.1, from coordinate 290,649,633 downwards.
AATATATTCAGTTTGCAACCTGATGGAGGTCAGTATAGGTGGACTAATAGAACAAGTCCCACACACTGCTAGAAGACCAAATATTTTTTCAGAGCTAGATGCAGAAAAAAATTATATTCAGTTTGCAACCTGATGGAGGTCAGTATAGATGGATTAATAGAACAAGACCCACACACAGCTAGAAGCCCAATATTTTTTCAGAGGTAGATGCAGAAAAAAATTATATTCAGTTTGCAACCTGATGGAGGTCAGTATAGGTGGACTAATAGAACAAGTCCAACACACTGCTAGAAAGTCAAATATTTTTTCAGAGCTAGATGCAGAAAAAAATTATATTCAGTTTGCAACCTGATGGAGGTCAGTATAGATGGATTAATAGAACAAGACCCACACACAGCTAGAAGCCCAATATTTTTTCAGAGCTAGATGCAGAAAAAAATTATATTCAGTTTGCAACCTGATGGAGGTCAGTATAGATGGATTAATAGAACAAGACCCACACACAGCTAGAAGCCCAATATTTTTTCAGAGCTAGATGCAGAAAAAAATTATATTCAGTTTGCAACCTGATGGAGGTCAGTATAGATGGATTAATAGAACAAGACCCACACACAGCTAGAAGCCCAATATTTTTTCAGAGCTAGATGCAGAAAAAAATTATATTCAGTTTGCAACCTGATGGAGGTCAGTATAGATGGATTAATAGAACAAGACCCACACACAGCTAGAAGCCCAATATTTTTTCAGAGCTAGATGCAGAAAAAAATTATATTCAGTTTGCAACCTGATGGAGGTCAGTATAGCTGGATTAATAGAACAAGACCCACACACAGCTAGAAGCCCAATATTTTTTCAGAGCTAGATGCAGAAAAAAATTATATTCAGTTTGCAACCTGATGGAGGTCAGTATAGATGGATTAATAGAACAAGACCCACACACAGCTAGAAGTCCAATATTTTTTCAGAGCTAGATGCAGAAAAAAATTATATTCAGTTTGCAACCTGATGGAGGTCAGTATAGATGGATTAATAGAACAAGACCCACACACAGCTAGAAGCCCAATATTTTTTCAGAGCTAGATGCAGAAAAAAATTATATTCAGTTTGCAACCTGATGGAGGTCAGTATAGATGGACTAATACAACAAGTCCCACACACAGCTAGAAGCCCAATATTTTTTCAGAGGTAGATGCAGAAAAAAATATATTCAGTTTGCAACCTGATGGAGGTCAGTATAGGTGGACTAATAGAACAAGTCCCACACACTGCTAGAAGGCCAAATATTTTTTCAGAGCTAGATGCAGAAAAAAATTATATTCAGTTTGCAACCTGATGGAGGTCAGTATAGATGGATTAATAGAACAAGACCCACACACAGCTAGAAGCCCAATATTTTTTCAGAGCTAGATGCAGAAAAAAATTATATTCAGTTTGCAACCTGATGGAGGTCAGTATAGATGGATTAATAGAACAAGACCCACACACAGCTAGAAGCCCAATATTTTTTCAGAGCTAGATGCAGAAAAAAATTATATTCAGTTTGCAACCTGATGGAGGTCAGTATAGATGGATTAATAGAACAAGACCCACACACAGCTAGAAGCCCAATATTTTTTCAGAGCTAGATGCAGAAAAAAATTATATTCAGTTTGCAACCTGATGGAGGTCAGTATAGCTGGATTAATAGAACAAGACCCACACACAGCTAGAAGCCCAATATTTTTTCAGAGCTAGATGCAGAAAAAAATTATATTCAGTTTGCAACCTGATGGAGGTCAGTATAGATGGATTAATAGAACAAGACCCACACACAGCTAGAAGTCCAATATTTTTTCAGAGCTAGATGCAGAAAAAAATTATATTCAGTTTGCAACCTGATGGAGGTCAGTATAGATGGATTAATAGAACAAGACCCACACACAGCTAGAAGCCCAATATTTTTTCAGAGCTAGATGCAGAAAAAAATTATATTCAGTTTGCAACCTGATGGAGGTCTGTATAGATGGACTAATACAACAAGTCCCACACACAGCTAGAAGCCCAATATTTTTTCAGAGGTAGATGCAGAAAAAAATATATTCAGTTTGCAACCTGATGGAGGTCAGTATAGGTGGACTAATAGAACAAGTCCCACACACTGCTAGAAGGCCAAATATTTTTTCAGAGCTAGATGCAGAAAAAAATTATATTCAGTTTGCAACCTGATGGAGGTCAGTATAGATGGATTAATAGAACAAGACCCACACACAGCTAGAAGCCCAATATTTTTTCAGAGGTAGATGCAGAAAAAAATTATATTCAGTTTGCAACCTGATGGAGGTCAGTATAGGTGGACTAATAGAACAAGTCCAACACACTGCTAGAAGGCCAAATATTTTTTCAGAGCTAGATGCAGAAAAAAATTATATTCAGTTTGCAACCTGATGGAGGTCAGTATAGATGGATTAATAGAACAAGACCCACACACAGCTAGAAGCCCAATATTTTTTCAGAGCTAGATGCAGAAAAAAATTATATTCAGTTTGCAACCTGATGGAGGTCAGTATAGATGGATTAATAGAACAAGACCCACACAGAGCTAGAAGCCCAATATTTTTTCAGAGCTAGATGCAGAAAAAAATTATATTCAGTTTGCAACCTGATGGAGGTCAGTATAGATGAATTAATAGAACAAGACCCACACACAGCTAGAAGCCCAATATTTTTTCAGAGCTAGATGCAGAAAAAAATTATATTCAGTTTGCAACCTGATGGAGGTCAGTATAGATGGACTAATACAACAAGTCCCACACACAGCTAGAAGCCCAATATTTTTTCAGAGGTAGATGCAGAAAAAAATATATTCCGTTTGCAACCTGATGGAGGTCAGTATAGGTGGACTAATAGAACAAGTCCCACACACTGCTAGAAGGCCAAATATTTTTTCAGAGCTAGATGCAGAAAAAAATTATATTCAGTTTGCAACCTGATGGAGGTCAGTATAGATGGATTAATAGAACAAGACCCACACACAGCTAGAAGCCCAATATTTTTTCAGAGGTAGATGCAGAAAAAAATTATATTCAGTTTGCAACCTGATGGAGGTCAGTATAGGTGGACTAATAGAACAAGTCCAACACACTGCTAGAAGGCCAAATATTTTTTCAGAGCTAGATGCAGAAAAAAATTATATTCAGTTTGCAACCTGATGGAGGTCAGTATAGATGGATTAATAGAACAAGACCCACACACAGCTAGAAGCCCAATATTTTTTCAGAGCTAGATGCAGAAAAAAATTATATTCAGTTTGCAACCTGATGGAGGTCAGTATAGATGGATTAATAGAACAAGACCCACACAGAGCTAGAAGCCCAATATTTTTTCAGAGCTAGATGCAGAAAAAAATTATATTCAGTTTGCAACCTGATGGAGGTCAGTATAGATGAATTAATAGAACAAGACCCACACACAGCTAGAAGCCCAATATTTTTTCAGAGCTAGATGCAGAAAAAAATTATATTCAGTTTGCAACCTGATGGAGGTCAGTATAGATGGACTAATACAACAAGTCCCACACACAGCTAGAAGCCCAATATTTTTTCAGAGGTAGATGCAGAAAAAAATATATTCCGTTTGCAACCTGATGGAGGTCAGTATAGGTGGACTAATAGAACAAGTCCCACACACTGCTAGAAGGCCAAATATTTTTTCAGAGCTAGATGCAGAAAAAAATTATATTCAGTTTGCAACCTGATGGAGGTCAGCATAGATGGATTAATAGAACAAGACCCACACACAGCTAGAAGCCCAATATTTTTTCAGAGCTAGATGCAGAAAAAAATTATATTCAGTTTGCAACCTGATGGAGGTCAGTATAGATGGATTAATAGAACAAGACCCACACACAGCTAGAAGCCCAATATTTTTTCAGAGCTAGATGCAGAAAAAAATTAGATTCAGTTTGCAACCTGATGGAGGTCAGTATAGATGGACTAATACAACAAGTCCCACACACAGCTAGAAGCCCAATATTTTTTCAGAGGTAGATGCAGAAAAAAATATATTCAGTTTGCAACCTGATGGAGGTCAGTATAGGTGGACTAATAGAACAAGTCCCACACACTGCTAGAAGGCCAAATATTTTTTCAGAGCTAGATGCAGAAAAAAATTATATTCAGTTTGCAACCTGATGGAGGTCAGTATAGATGGATTAATAGAACAAGACCCACATACAGCTAGAAGCCCAATATTTTTTCAGAGCTAGATGCAGAAAAAAATTATATTCAGTTTGCAACCTGATGGAGGTCAGTATAGATGGATTAATAGAACAAGACCCACACACAGCTAGAAGCCCAATATTTTTTCAGAGCTAGATGCAGAAAAAAATTAGATTCAGTTTGCAACCTGATGGAGGTCAGTATAGATGGACTAATACAGCAAGTCCCACACACAGCTAGAAGCCCAATATTTTTTCAGAGGTAGATGCAGAAAAAAATATATTCAGTTTGCAACCTGATGGAGGTCAGTATAGGTGGACTAATAGAACAAGTCCCACACACTGCTAGAAGGCCAAATATTTTTTCAGAGCTAGATGCAGAAAAAAATTATATTCAGTTTGCAACCTGATGGAGGTCAGTATAGATGGATTAATAGAACAAGACCCACACACAGCTACAAGCCCAATATTTTTTCAGAGCTAGATGCAGAAAAAAATTATATTCAGTTTGCAACCTGATGGAGGTCAGTATAGATGGATTAATAGAACAAGACCCACACACAGCTAGAAGCCCAATATTTTTTCAGAGCTAGATGCAGAAAAAAATTAGATTCAGTTTGCAACCTGATGGAGGTCAGTATAGATGGACTAATAGAATGATGCTATGCCCAAAAGATTTTACTTCACTAGGTGCAGTAAAAAAATTGGTATTCTATACACAGGTGGTATATCTTGCAACACAGATAGGCTACTCCACTGACTAACACTCTTTGCAATAGGCCAAAAAGGATTAGCTTTGCTAGATTCAGCCAAATGCTGTGAAAAAAATTTGCACAGCACTGGCACAGACCTGCCTGGCAAAAACTGATAGGAACTGATGTAACCTAGTCCTGAAAAGGACTCCAATTACAATTAGTCTTTACTCCCACAACCTATCTATTTAAGAGCACAGACCTCCCTGATAAAAGTCGTAGGAAATGCTGTAACCTAGTCCTTAAAAGGACTGCAATCACAACTATTCCCTACTCCCAAGCTATCTGTATATTTGTGCGAAAATTGGCTTGAAATTAACAAGGTATAGCGCACACAGCAACAGCGGTGCCGTCTAACACGCAGCTGCAGCAGTGAGAAAATGGTGGAGACGGGGAAAATGGCTTGGTCTTATAGGGCAAGGACATGTGACATACACTGCCAATGACACATGCCCTTGCTTGTGTGAAAAAAAGCACTTCGCTCCGTGTGTGCGCTGCTGATAGGCTGACAGATTGCACCTCCCCACTGTAAATGCGGGAAAGAGAAAAAAAAATGGAGATCTTCATTGTTCCTGCAGAGATCCATCCCCTGCCCCTCCCCCCACCCCGCTGTACACTCAAACTGCGTATTAACATTAATTTTCATCATTACTGAGAAAAAATCCAGTTATGATTTTGGTGCACGAACAGTTATCGAACATAACCTCGAACAGCCGAATTTTTCTCAAATTGTTCGTGTTCGCCGAACGGCTCGAACACCGCCCAAAACAGCTCGAATTTGAGATTGGCGAACAGTTTGAGTAGAACAACGCTCATCTCTAGTGCTGAATAGAGATGAGCGTTGTTCTACTCGAACTGTTCGCCAATCTCAAATTCGAGCTGTTTTGGGCGGTGTTCGAGCCGTTCGGCGAACACGAACAATTTGAGAAAAATTCGGCTGTTCGAGGTTATGTTCGATAACTGTTCGTGCACCAAAATCATAACTGGATTTTTTCTCAGTAATGATGAAAATTAATGTTAATACGCAGTTTGAGTGTACAGCGGGGTGGGGGGAGGGGCAGGGGATGGATCTCTGCAGGAACAATGAAGATCTCCATTTTTTTTTCTCTTTCCCGCATTTACAGTGGGGAGGTGCAATCTGTCAGCCTATCAGCAGCGCACACACGGAGCGAAGTGCTTTTTTTCACACAAGCAAGGGCATGTGTCATTGGCAGTGTATGTCACATGTCCTTGCCCTATAAGACCAAGCCATTTTCCCCGTCGCCACCATTTTCTCACTGCTGCAGCTGCGTGTTAGACGGCACCGCTGTTGCTGTGTGCGCTATACCTTGTTAATTTCAAGCCAATTTTCGCACAAATATACAGATAGCTTGGGAGTAGGGAATAGTTGTGATTGCAGTCCTTTTAAGGACTAGGTTACAGCATTTCCTACGACTTTTATCAGGCAGGTCTGTGCTCTTAAATAGATAGGTTGTGGGAGTAAAGACTAATTGTAATTGGAGTCCTTTTCAGGACTAGGTTACATCAGTTCCTATCAGTTTTTGCCAGGCAGGTCTGTGCCAGTGCTGTGCAAATTTTTTTCACAGCATTTGGCTGAATCTAGCAAAGCTAATCCTTTTTGGCCTATTGCAGAGTGTGTTAGTCAGTGGAGTAGCCTATCTGTGTTGCAAGATATACCACCTGTGTATAGAATACCAATTTTTTTACTGCACCTAGTGAAGTAAAATCTTTTGGGCATAGCATCATTCTATTAGTCCATCTATACTGACCTCCATCAGGTTGCAAACTGAATCTAATTTTTTTCTGCATCTAGCTCTGAAAAAATATTGGGCTTCTAGCTGTGTGTGGGTCTTGTTCTATTAATCCATCTATACTGACCTCCATCAGGTTGCAAACTGAATATAATTTTTTTCTGCATCTAGCTCTGAAAAAATATTGGGCTTGTAGCTGTGTGTGGGTCTTGTTCTATTAATCCATCTATACTGACCTCCATCAGGTTGCAAACTGAATATAATTTTTTTCTGCATCTAGCTCTGAAAAAATATTTGGCCTTCTAGCAGTGTGTGGGACTTGTTCTATTAGTCCACCTATACTGACCTCCATCAGGTTGCAAACTGAATATATTTTTTTCTGCATCTACCTCTGAAAAAATATTGGGCTTCTAGCTGTGTGTGGGACTTGTTGTATTAGTCCATCTATACTGACCTCCATCAGGTTGCAAACTGAATCTAATTTTTTTCTACATCTAGCTCTGAAAAAATATTGGGCTTCTAGCTGTGTGTGGGTCTTGTTCTATTAATCCATCTATACTGACCTCCATCAGGTTGCAAACTGAATATAATTTTTTTCTGCATCTAGCTCTGAAAAAATATTGGGCTTCTAGCTGTATGTGGGTCTTGTTCTATTAATCCATCTATACTGACCTCCATCAGGTTGCAAACTGAATATCATTTTTTTCTGCATCTAGCTCTGAAAAAATATTTGGCCTTCTAGCAGTGTGTGGGACTTGTTCTATTAGTCCACCTATACTGACCTCCATCAGGTTGCAAACTGAATATATTTTTTTCTGCATCTACCTCTGAAAAAATATTGGGCTTCTAGCTGTGTGTGGGACTTGTTGTATTAGTCCATCTATACTGACCTCCATCAGGTTGCAAACTGAATATAATTTTTTTCTGCATCTAGCTCTGAAAAAATATTGGGCTTCTAGCTGTGTGTGGGTCTTGTTCTATTAATCCATCTATACTGACCTCCATCAGGTTGCAAACTGAATATAATTTTTTTCTGCATCTAACTCTGAAAAAATATTGGGCTTCTAGCTGTGTGTGGGTCTTGTTCTATTAATCCATCTATACTGACCTCCATCAGGTTGCAAACTGAATATAATTTTTTTCTGCATCTAGCTCTGAAAAAATATTTGGCCTTCTAGCAGTGTGTGGGACTTGTTCTATTAGTCCACCTATACTGACCTCCATCAGGTTGCAAACTGAATATATTTTTTTCTGCATCTACCTCTGAAAAAATATTGGGCTTCTAGCTGTGTGTGGGACTTGTTGTATTAGTCCATCTATACTGACCTCCATCAGGTTGCAAACTGAATATAATTTTTTTCTGCATCTAGCTCTGAAAAAATATTGGGCTTCTAGCTGTGTGTGGGTCTTGTTCTATTAATCCATCTATACTGACCTCCATCAGGTTGCAAACTGAATATAATTTTTTTCTGCATCTAGCTCTGAAAAAATATTGGGCTTCTAGCTGTATGTGGGTCTTGTTCTATTAATCCATCTATACTGACCTCCATCAGGTTGCAAACTGAATATAATTTTTTTCTGCATCTAGCTCTGAAAAAATATTTGGCCTTCTAGCAGTGTGTGGGACTTGTTCTATTAGTCCACCTATACTGACCTCCATCAGGTTGCAAACTGAATATATTTTTTTCTGCATCTACCTCTGAAAAAATATTGGGCTTCTAGCTGTGTGTGGGACTTGTTGTATTAGTCCATCTATACTGACCTCCATCAGGTTGCAAACTGAATATAATTTTTTTCTGCATCTAGCTCTGAAAAAATATTGGGTTTCTAGCTGTGTGTGGGTCTTGTTCTATTAATCCATCTATACTGACCTCCATCAGGTTGCAAACTGAATATAATTTTTTTCTGCATCTAGCTCTGAAAAAATATTGGGCTTCTAGCTGTGTGTGGGTCTTGTTCTATTAATCCATCTATACTGACCTCCATCAGGTTGCAAACTGAATATAATTTTTTTCTGCATCTAGCTCTGAAAAAATATTTGGCCTTCTAGCAGTGTGTGGGACTTGTTCTATTAGTCCACCTATACTGACCTCCATCAGGTTGCAAACTGAATATATTTTTTTCTGCATCTACCTCTGAAAAAATATTGGGCTTCTAGCTGTGTGTGGGACTTGTTGTATTAGTCCATCTATACTGACCTCCATCAGGTTGCAAACTGAATATAATTTTTTTCTGCATCTAGCTCTGAAAAAATATTGGGCTTCTAGCTTTGTGTGGGTCTTGTTCTATTAATCCATCTATACTGACCTCCATCAGGTTGCAAACTGAATATAATTTTTTTCTGCATCTAGCTCTGAAAAAATATTGGGCTTCTAGCTGTGTGTGGGTCTTGTTCTATTAATCCATCTATACTGACCTCCATCAGGTTGCAAACTGAATATAATTTTTTTCTGCATCTAGCTCTGAAAAAATATTGGGCTTCTAGCTGTGTGTGGGTCTTGTTCTATTAATCCATCTATACTGACCTCCATCAGGTTGCAAACTGAATATAATTTTTTTCTGCATCTAGCTCTGAAAAAATATTTGGCCTTCTAGCAGTGTGTTGGACTTGTTCTATTAGTCCACCTATACTGATCTCCATCAGGTTGCAAACTGAATATAATTTTTTTCTGCATCTACCTCTGAAAAAATATTGGGCTTCTAGCTGTGTGTGGGTCTTGTTCTATTAATCCATCTATACTGACCTCCATCAGGTTGCAAACTGAATATAATTTTTTTCTGCATCTAGCTCTGAAAAAATATTTGGCCTTCTAGCAGTGTGTGGGACTTGTTCTATTAGTCCACCTATACTGACCTCCATCAGGTTGCAAACTGAATATATTTTTTTCTGCATCTACCTCTGAAAAAATATTGGGCTTCTAGCTGTGTGTGGGTCTTGTTCTATTAATCCATCTATACTGACCTCCATCAGGTTGCAAACTGAATATATTTTTTTTCTGCATCTAGCGCTGAAAAAATATTGGGCTTCTAGCTGTGTGTGGGTCTTGTTCTATTAATCCATCTATACTGACCTCCATCAGGTTGCAAACTGAATATAATTTTTTTCTGCATCTAGCTCTGAAAAAATATTTGGACTTCTAGCAGTGTGTGGGACTTGTTCTATTAGTCCACCTATACTGACCTCCATCAGGTTGCAAACTGAATATATTTTTTTCTGCATCTACCTCTGAAAAAATATTGGGCATCTAGCTGTGTGTGGGACTTGTTGTATTAGTCCATCTATACTGACCTCCATCAGGTTGCAAACTGAATATAATTTTTTTCTGCATCTAGCTCTGAAAAAATATTGGGCTTCTAGCTGTGTGTGGGTCTTGTTCTATTAATCCATCTATACTGACCTCCATCAGGTTGCAAACTGAATATAATTTTTTTCTGCATCTAGCTCTGAAAAAATATTGGGCTTCTAGCTGTGTGTGGGTCTTGTTCTATTAATCCATCTATACTGACCTCCATCAGGTTGCAAACTGAATATAATTTTTTTCTGCATCTAGCTCTGAAAAAATATTGGGCTTCTAGCTGTGTGTGGGTCTTGTTCTATTAATCCATCTATACTGACCTCCATCAGGTTGCAAACTGAATATAATTTTTTTCTGCATCTAGCTCTGAAAAAATATTTGGCCTTCTAGCAGTGTGTTGGACTTGTTCTATTAGTCCACCTATACTGACCTCCATCAGGTTGCAAACTGAATATAATTTTTTTCTGCATCTACCTCTGAAAAAATATTGGGCTTCTAGCTGTGTGTGGGTCTTGTTCTATTAATCCATCTATACTGACCTCCATCAGGTTGCAAACTGAATATAATTTTTTTCTGCATCTAGCTCTGAAAAAATATTTGGCCTTCTAGCAGTGTGTGGGACTTGTTCTATTAGTCCACCTATACTGACCTCCATCAGGTTGCAAACTGAATATATTTTTTTCTGCATCTACCTCTGAAAAAATATTGGGCTTCTAGCTGTGTGTGGGACTTGTTGTATTAGTCCATCTATACTGACCTCCATCAGGTTGCAAACTGAATCTAATTTTTTTCTGCATCTAGCTCTGAAAAAATATTGGGCTTCTAGCTCTGTGTGGGTCTTGTTCTATTAATCCATCTATACTGACCTCCATCAGGTTGCAAACTGAATATAATTTTTTTCTGCATCTAGCTCTGAAAAAATATTGGACTTCTAGCTGTGTGTGGGTCTTGTTCTATTAATCCATCTATACTGACCTCCATCAGGTTGCAAACTGAATATAATTTTTTTCTGCTTCTAGCTCTGAAAAAATATTGGGCTTCTAGCTGTGTGTGGGTCTTGTTCTATTAATCCATCTATACTGACCTCCATCAGGTTGCAAACTCAATATAATTTTTTTCTGCATCTAGCTCTGAAAAAATATTGGGCTTCTAGCTGTGTGTGGGTCTTGTTCTATTAATCCATCTATACTGACCTCCATCAGGTTGCAAACTGAATATAATTTTTTCTGCATCTACCTCTGAAAAAATATTGGGCTTCTAGCTGTGTGTGGGACTTGTTGTATTAGTCCATCTATACTGACCTCCATCAGGTTGCAAATTGAATATAATTTTTTTCTGCATCTAACCCAGCCAATAGTTCTGGCCTAATACCACAGTTTGGCCACTCAGCTCTGCTCGGTTACCATCCATTGTTTTTTTGTGCAAACAACTCCAGAGTTGTGAATTAGTTAACCACCAAAATGAGTGGAAAAAGGCCTGCTGCTGGTGGAAAGGGGAATAGGCGTGTTGGGAAGGGGAAAAAAGGTTGTGTCCGTGGGGTAGGTGTTAAAGCAACAGTAACATCTGCAGAAGAAAGACCATCTTCCAGCCAAACTAAAATGTCTACTTCTTTTAGCGGACAATGTGATAAGATCCCTTTCTTACGGCCACGCCAATCGCTACAAATTCCAGATGAGGCACAAAAACAGCAGGTGCTTCAACGGATATCAAGTGCTCCTTTAAGTGGGCTCTCCTCCACATCAACTTCAACATCACAAATACTCCAGTCCTCAAAGGTGTCACCCAAATCGCACTTGCTTCCTCACAGCTCCCAAATCTCCAGCTGCCCATCTGAGTATGAGGTAGAACAGATGGTTGAGTCTGCAGAGCTGTTTACTCATACTATAGCCTGGGAATCAGAGGTCGACTCCAGCGCTTCTGTGAATCCAGACGAGGAAATGATCTGCACTGATGCCCAGAATCTTTATGAGTCGGATCCAGGACCAGACGCAGAAGGTTCTGACCATAATGTAGACCCTCATTCCCAAACTGTAACTCCTGTTGGTGGAGACAATGAGGAAGACGATGATAAGACTCAAATACCTGATTGGAGCGACAACTTTAGTTTTTTGTCAGGGCAGGAACAGGTTGGCTCTGAGGACGGCGGGTGTGATAACACACAGGGTGATGATGATGAGGTTGGAGATCCCACTTACTGTCAACCCACAGTCAGCCAAGAGATGAGGTCAGCAGAGGAGGTGGAGGAAGATGCTAGTGACGACGAGGTCAGGTTGCGCCTTCCTGGACAGAGACGTAGTACTGGAAGCACGTCAACAACTGCATCCTCAAACACAACTCTGCCTCTCACCACAAGTCGTGGTGGCTCTTCAGGTCGCATGGGTGCTAAGCCTTGCATAGCCTGGGCATTTTTTCAGATCGATAAAGATGACCCAACTCGTGTTATCTGTAACATTTGTCAGCAAAAGCTAAGTAGAGGCCAAAAAATACAGAGTTTGAGTACTTCATGCATGAACCGGCACATGGACATGAAGCATAAGTTGCAGTGGGAAGCTCAGTGTGCTACAATGCGGCCTAGCCGGCCGGGCCAACCACCGTCTGCCATATCTTGTGCATCCGCGGCCTCTTCATCCTCTGTGACTGGGGGGACAGCAGTCACACCTGTTTTGGGGCGCAGACCTGCCACCTCTTTACCCGCAACAGCCAGCGTGATTGGCAGGTCATCATTTTCTTTGGAGGTGGGAACACCAGCTGGTGTTGAGCGCTGTCCGACATCGATAGCACCACCTTTGGATCAAGGCAACCTAACATGTCCGCCTGCATCTTCCTCACAGACCGGCAGTTTGCCGGGGACACCCTTATCAACCCCGTCTAAGCACAATAGCCAGCCCTCGGTCCCTCAGATGTGGACAAGTAAAAGGCCATTTCCTCCTAGCCATGAGAAAGCTAAGAGGTTGAATTTCACCATCTGCAAGCTCTTGGCTACAGAAATGCTGCCTTTCCGCCTGGTGGACACAGAGGATTTTCGAGACCTTATGTCCGTCGCAGTGCCCCAGTACCAGATGCCCAGTCGGCACTACTTCTCAAAGAAAGGTGTGCCTGCGCTCCACCAGCATGTCGCACACAACATCACCGCTTCTTTGAGAAACTCTGTGTGTGACAGGGTGCATTTCACCACAGACACTTGGACGAGTAGGCATGGACAGGGGCGTTACATGTCGCTGACTGGGCACTGGGTAACTATGGTGACAGTGTGGCACCCCAGGGGTCTGGTTTCCACAGTAATGTAATGTTATGTCTGAGAGCAGGTGGGAGGTCCTTTGGTCAGGGATCCTGTGCATGCCACACCTCCTGCCCAGTCTTGGGAGGGGAAGAACTTCCCCTATATAAACCTGGGGCTGAGGCAGGGTTAGGGAGGTTCTGAGAGGAGAAGACAGGGAGCAGAGCTGCTCTATGGGCTCTGCTCCACAGGCAGGCCCTGTCCAGGGGCCTGAGCCTGGAGTTAAGAAGAGTAGCGAAGAGAAGCAGCTTAGGAAGAAACAACAGAAGCAGTACTACAAGGAGTCAGGGGCTGGCAGCTGCAGAGCTCGCCCTGACTGAGAAGATTTCTTACCGGACCCGGAGTCCGAGGCTGTGGGGACTAACTCCTACCCAGCAGCAGAATCCGTCAGGCAGGGGATTTCAGGTCCTCTGGCCAAGAAGCCCGAAGGCACGGTCACACGCGTGGGACCAGCACCGCCACCGTGGAGCGGAAGCCACTAGAAGGCCCCGAGTCACCGGCCATACGGGTGAGCACCACACGGTACACTCAGGGACGTGGGCTACTTATACCCGCTTCTAGCAAGGTAGCCAGAAGAGTACAGTTAGTTTGGGAGGCCTACAACTCCGCCTGGCCAGGGGAGATCCCATCTGCTCAAGGACTGACCAGGCCCCAATCGCTAGCCAGTACTCCGGGAGGGTCTATCGTTGTCACCAGTAAAGACCCTGAACTACACCGCATCGTCTCTGAGTGGTTCCTGCTACCCCCATCATCCACATCTGCTGCCCTGAGGCCATACCCCTCCCGTTGGGGGTTATACCATCTACGCTGCACCATCCGTCCACCGGCCTCAGCGGACTGTCCTGCAGCGGCAGCTCCATAGCTGCATTCAACGGGTGGCGTAGTCGTACAACATCTACCGCTGATACGTCGCCGCTCAGTTTGACTCCCTGGGCACGGACCGGGTCACCGCCACGAGACTACAACCCTCAAGAGATCCGGCTCCGGGTAAGCTCTCGCGTGCGCAACGCAGCGCGACACAGGCCCAGGGGCGCGTCATCTTTGGCGTAGTCGGCAGGATTTCGTGCCCGCAACCACCGGGTACTGCGTGCCTGAAAAAGACTGTTCAAACTTACCAGTGGTGAAGATTCCCGCCATCTGTGAAGATTCCCGCCATCCGTGGAGTTTTCCCGCCATCCGGCGCCATCTTCTGCCTTCTTCCCGCCATCCGAGGAGTTTTCCCGCCATCCGGCGCCATCTTCTGCCTTCTTCCCGCCATCCGAGGAGTTTTCCCGCCATCCGGCGCCATCTTGGAGACGCCGCGCGGGAAGAAGAGGGGCGTGGACTCCGAAAGCGCGCGAGAACTGAAGCCCCGCCTCACGTCCGGACGTTGCGTAAGGTCCTGGAAGGAGCCCAGCAGACGCCGACGTCACAGGAGCGCGACGCCAGGTCCTCTACCCCGACGATTGACTGCGGAGCCGCGGCCTACGGAAGAGGATCTCCGGAAGGTAGGCCACGGTCCACTAGGGGGGAGGAGGACACCAGGAACGGACAGCAAGATGGCGGACCGGCAGCAGACTAAGCTGCCCAGCATCGGCAGTGCCCCAGTCGTCACCGGCCCCGACCAGCGCCGGGAGAAGACGCGTGATGCAGGAGCGGTCGCGGGAGCAGGTAAGAGGAGTCTCCCTGTCCCGGACGCTGCCAGCGTCAGCCTGCTCCCGGGCCCCCTGGTGGAGCCGCCGATTCCGGGCGCTGCAGACACCGACCTGCTCCAGCCCCCGCAACAAGCCCTGCGGCCAAGCCCTCCAGCCCTGGGCACTACCACCACCAGCCCGCGCCCAGGCCCAAAGTTGCACCCTCTGACCCCGGGCGTCATCAACGGCGACCCTCTCCACGCCTGGTCGCAAGGCCTGAACTCCCCAGGTGCAAAAGGACTGTACGCCCTCCACGTTCACCGGCTAACCAAGGAGGAGCTGCAGTACTACCAATACGAGGAAAGCCAAGAGGACCCGGACGGGTCTGAAGACTACCATCAGGAGGAGACAAAGAGAGGACACCGCTACTGAAGGGAAGTAGCATAAATAAAGAGCTGTACATAGTTACCCGTCAGGGTATGAGAACTTGCTGAAACTGTTAAATGATTGAAGTGTGGTCCCCGTTGGGACAAGTGTGAACTGTTATCCGTGTGTCCCTATCCCTTACCAGGCTGAGGACTGTGAGCAGCCATTCCCTATCCCTTACCAGGCTGAGGACTGTGAACAGCCGTCCCTTTTTCCCCACTGGCCGAGGACTGAGAGCGGCCACCCTGTACATAGTTGGAGCGTAACCCAGGATGGACTAAAGACTGTTAAGGACTCGGGGAAGGACAAACCCCTATCTGGTTACGTCTCCCTGTTCTGGTGAAATGGACACCGTCACCCTGTTTTGGTGAAATGGACACCGTCTCCCTGTTTTGGTGAAATGGACACCTTGCTTCCCTCAAAGACTGCACCCGGTTGCGGACACGCCGTGACCACCTTTATGTGTTTCTTTATTGTATTGTTATTGTTATATCTTGTTATGTTTTTCTAAAATATGTTTAGTCCCGGAGTACTAAATTTTACTAGGGGGGAATGTTGCACCCCAGGGGTCTGGTTTCCACAGTAATGTAATGTTATATCTGAGAGCAGGTGGGAGGTCCTTTGGTCAGGGATCCTGTGCGTGCCACACCTCCTGCCCAGTCTTGGGAGGGGAAGAACTTCCCCTATATAAACCTGGGGCTGAGGCAGGGTTAGGGAGGTTCTGAGAGGAGAAGACAGGGAGCAGAGCTGCTCTATGGGCTCTGCTCCACAGGCAGGCCCTGTCCAGGGGCCTGAGCCTGGAGTTAAGAAGAGTAGCGAAGAGAAGCAGCTTAGGAAGAAACAGCAGAAGCAGTACTACAAGGAGTCAGGGGCTGGCAGCTGCAGAGCTCGCCCTGACTGAGAAGATTTCTTACCGGACCCGGAGTCCGAGGCTGTGGGGACTAACTCCTACCCAGCAGCAGAATCCGTCAGGCAGGGGATTTCAGGTCCTCTGGCCAAGAAGCCCGAAGGCACGGTCACACGCGTGGGACCAGCACCGCCACCGTGGAGCGGAAGCCACTAGAAGGCCCCGAGTCACCGGCCATACGGGTGAGCACCACACGGTACACTCAGGGACGTGGGCTACTTATACCCGCTTCTAGCAAGGTAGCCAGAAGAGTACAGTTAGTTTGGGAGGCCTACAACTCCGCCTGGCCAGGGGAGATCCCATCTGCTCAAGGACTGACCAGGCCCCAATCGCTAGCCAGTACTCCGGGAGGGTCTATCGTTGTCACCAGTAAAGACCCTGAACTACACCGCATCGTCTCTGAGTGGTTCCTGCTACCCCCATCATCCACATCTGCTGCCCTGAGGCCATACCCCTCCCGTTGGGGGTTATACCATCTACGCTGCACCATCCGTCCACCGGCCTCAGCGGACTGTCCTGCAGCGGCAGCTCCATAGCTGCATTCAACGGGTGGCGTAGTCGTACAACATCTACCGCTGATACGTCGCCGCTCAGTTTGACTCCCTGGGCACGGACCGGGTCACCGCCACGAGACTACAACCCTCAAGAGATCCGGCTCCGGGTAAGCTCCCGCGTGCGCAACGCAGCGCGACACAGGCCCAGGGGCGCGTCAACAGCAGGACAAGGGGCTGCTGTCCAAGTCTTGCCGTCCCCACGAGTTGTGCGTCAATCCTCTTTATGTCAAAGTTCCTCCACTGCTTCTGCCTCCTCAACCTCCTCTCGGTCTTCCACCTGCACCCAAAGCCTGTCTGGTCATGCCACAAGCTTTCTAACTGCGCAGAAGGGATCCTGCACACCTCCTTACTATGCTGGCAGTAGGGTTCAACGTCATCAGGCGGTTTTTACATTGAAATGTCTGGGAAATGTGAGTCACACAGCTGAGGAGTTGTGGTCAGCTCTGGAGAACCAATTTCATGAATGGTTGTCTCCACTGGACCTGAAACCAGGGAAGACCGTGTGCGACAATGCTGCAAACCTGGGTGCGGCCCTTCGCCGGGGCAATGTCACACACGTGCCTTGTATGGCTCACGTGTTGAACCTGGTTGTCCAGCAATTTTTAGCCCACTATCCCAGACTAGATGGCCTTCTGCAGAGGGCACGGTCGCTGTGTGCTCACTTCCACCGTTCGCATCCCGCAGCTCAGCGACTTACATCTCTACAGAAGTCGTTGGGCCTGCCACTTCACCGGCTAAAATGCGATGTGCCTACCCGGTGGAATTCAACTCTGCACATGTTGCAGCGACTTTGGCAGCACCGACAAGCCCTGGTGCAATACGTTCTGACGTATAGCCTGGGCCAACGAGATTCAGAGGTGGGGCAAATCACGCTGGAGGAGTGGTCTCAGATCAGGGACCTATGCACCCTTCTGCACAGTTTTGAAATGGCGACGAAGATGTTTAGTGCTGACGATGCCATTATCAGCATGACTATTCCGGTGATTTACATGCTGGAGCACATGTTAAACAGAATTCGGAGTCAGGTGGTGGCACAAGAGGAGGTGGAGGAAGTAGAGGAGGAGGAGTTGTATGCGGAAGGGCTAACATCTGCAAGGTCCAGACGGTCGGCAGCACCAAGGCGGCAGGCATGTGAGGGTGGGGGAGATGGTTTTACCAGGGCGCAAGGTAGCAGCCAAACTAGTGAGGAAGGTGCAGGAGCCCAGGAAGAAGTGGAGGACGAACTGATGGAAGACTCATCAGATGAGGGAGACCTTGATCACATTTCTGTTGTGCGAGGTTGGGGGGAGAGGACAGAGGAAGGAAGCATGATTGTTACCTCGCCACCAACACAACAGGGACTTGGTGCTCCTGGATGCGCAACACACATGAGTGCCTTCTTGCTGCACTACCTGCAACATGACCCTCGAATTGTGAGAATTAGAAATAATCCTGACTACTGGGTTGCCACACTGTTAGATCCCCGGTACAAAAGTAAATTTGCAGAAATTATTCCTGCCATAGAAAGGGATGCACGCATGCAGGAGTATCAGCAGAGACTGTTGCAGAATCTTACATGTGCTTTTCCACAAAATACCAGTGGTGCACGTAGTGAATCTCACAGTTCCAACTTGCCAACCGTGGGACCGTCAAGTGTTCAGCACTCAAACCGTAACAGAACCACAGTA
This sequence comes from Phyllobates terribilis, assembly GCF_046119375.1. Classification (NCBI taxonomy): domain Eukaryota; kingdom Metazoa; phylum Chordata; class Amphibia; order Anura; family Dendrobatidae; genus Phyllobates; species Phyllobates terribilis. The sequence continues at coordinate 290,631,195 of NW_027362768.1, read as the reverse complement.
TCTGCTGGTAACATCAATTTTGCGGAATCATTTCACCACTTTTTTAGCCCATCCTTTGCAAGGCCACAGGAGACAAGAAGTCTGACACATAGTCAACGCCTAGAGACGATGGTACAGGAGTATCTCCAAGTAAACATTGAAGCCACGACTGTGTCACTGGACCCTTGCTCTTTTTGGGCTTCCAATCTGGATAAATGGCCGGAGCTAGCCACTTACGCCTTGGAGATCTTGTCATGCCCCGCAGCCAGCGTTCTGTCTGAACGTGTGTTCAGCGCTGCTGGTGGTGTGCTGACAGATAAGCGTACGCGGCTCTCCACTGATAATGTAGACAGACTCACGTTCATAAAGATGAACAAATCATGGATCCGAAACGACTTTTCTACCCCTGTGTCATCCTGGGGAGAGTAAAAGCTTGATGATTGGTTAAAATCACCCTACCAACCGTTTTAAGCTTTCAAATTACTAATCATGTTTATCTGTATCTTGACTGGAAAATAATTTGGGCTTTGTAGCAGTGTGCAGCACTGATCCTATTAGGCCATCTATACTAAAGCTTCACCAGATTTAAAATTAAAAATAATTTTTAGCTGCATCTAGCCCGGAAAATAATTTTGGGGCTCCGAGATGCGCAAGACACATAAGTGCCTTCTTGCTGCACTACCTGCAGCATGACCCTCATATTGTCAGAATTCGAAGTAATCATGACTACTGGGTTGCCACACTCTTAGATCCCCCAAACTTTTCGATCAACCTTTTCATTTTAATAAAGACCAAAAAAATGGTCATTTTTGAAATTATAAGCATTAGCAGGTTGTTAGAAACTGAAATCAAACAGTTTTCAACTCAAAACTTTATTCTAGGTGATGTTACATTTTCACATAGGACCCCTTGTTCGAAAGGAGCTTCTGAACTCTCTCGTCCATTGAATTTGTCAGGTTTTGGATGGTTTCTGCTTCAATTGTTTTGCATGAGGACAGAATACCCTCCCAGAGCTGTTGCTTAGATGTGAACTGCCTCCCGCCATCATAGACACTCCTTTTAATGATGCTCCAAAGGTTCTGAATGGGGTAGAGGTCAGGGGAGCATGGGGGTCACACCATAAGTTTGTCCCCTTTTATGCCCATATCAGCCAGAGATGCAGATGTTTTATGTGCAGCATGAGATGGTGCATTATCATGCAGAAAAATGATCTTGCTGTGAAATACACGGTTCTTCTTCTTGAACCATGGCAGGAAGTGCTGTTTGAGAAAATCCACATACATTATGGAGTTCATCTTTAGCGCCTTCAGGGATCCTAAAGGGGCCGACAATCTCTCTCCCCATGATTCCAGCCCAAAACATTACTCCACCTCCTCCTTGTTGGCGCTGTAGCCGTGTTTGCGTGGGGTGTCCATCAACCAGCCATCCTCCACTCCATCCATCTGGACCATCGAGCGCTGCACGGCACTCATCCGTGAACAAAACTGTTTTGAAATCAGTCTTCATGTAATGTTTGGCCCACTGGAGCCGTTTCTGCTTGTGTGAAGTGGATAGAGGAGGTCGACAGGATGGCGTATGCACAGCTGCAAACCTCTGAAGGACCCTGCATCTTGTTGTTCGGGGGACGTTGGAGGCACAAGCAGCTTCAAAAACTTGTCTGCTGCTATGACAAGGCTTTTTGGCCGCTGCTCTTTCAACCTGACGTAATTGCCTGTAGGAAAGAGTCCTCAATTTGCCCTTATCAGCACGCACACGTGTGTACTGTGAATCAGCTACATACTTCTTGATTGCCAAGACACTTCATCCTGATCATCGCACAATGTTGATTGTAGTCATGCCTTGACCTAAACACTCCACAATTTGTTGCTTCTCAGCAGCCGACACCTCCTTTTTCTTTCCCATTTTGGCAGAAAATGTAGGCTGCTTAATAATGTGAGAGAGCCTTCTTAAGTAGTCTTGCCTTTCATTGGACACACCTGCCAAACTAATTAGCACAGGTGTCTGCAATTGCTTACAGTGATATAAAGAGCCCTGACACACATCACCATCAATGAGTTTAACTGACAAACAAACAAATTCTTCCCTTATCACTCCTAAACACTTTTTGCATAATAATTTGGAACGCAGTGTACATGTGCTTTTCCACAAAACACCAGCGGTTCACGTAGTGAATCTTACAGTTCTAACTTGCCAACCGTGGTCTGTATGGAGTTGTTCAATAAAGGGCCCAAAATTAAGATAACATAGATGGGAGAGGTCTCTATGAATAGGAATTCCTAAGTATTTGATACCCTGTGAGGGACAGGCAAAGGGAAAGTTGGACTGGATGGAATCCTATATGGATTTGGGGAGGGAGACATCGAGGGCCTCAGACTTCGCTGCATTGATTTTAAAATTTGACCATGTAACAAAGTGATCTATTTCAGCCATAACAGCAGGGATGGATATATGTGATTGAGTGATATATACTAGGACATCATCAGCAAATAGAGAGCACTTGTACTCGGTGCCTCCCACCTCAATCCACCTAATATTGGGGTTATGGCGAATTGATGAGAGCAGGTGCTCCGTCACTAGGATGTATAAGAGAGGGGACAGAGGACATCCCTGCCTTGTCCCATTGGTGATTGTGAAAGGTGATGAAAATGTTCTGACGCGCCCCCTGGGCCTTGGGACACCCGGAGCCGGACCCTTTTTGGTGGATGCTGGTGGTTGTAGTCTCCGTGGCGGCGACCCGGTTCCGTGGCTCAGGGCAGTCAAACCAGTGGCGGAACTATTTATGTGGTTTTGATGTTTAAATGTCCGACTACGCCACCCGTGGATTGCGGTCAGAGTGAACCGCCGCTCCAGGGCAGACCGCTGAGGCTGGTGTTGTGGGTGCAGCAGAGCGTAGCATAACTCCCCACGGGAGGACTATAGCCTCAGGGCAGTGTATGCGGAGGATGGGGGTAATGGTGCAGGGCAGCAGCAGTAACGACACGGAGTCAGTGATGCAGTCCAGGGCCTTTACTCACAGTTCTTATTATCCAGACCACGTCTGCAGGTAACAGCTGCCCACGTCGTACTGTGCTCACCAGGTGAGGGGCTCAGACAACTCCCAGATAACTTTGGAGCACTTCACAGGACCCCCTTTGTGTGTCCTTTGTCTGGCCTTTCTTACCAACACTTCTGTCCGGCTGCCTCGGGCCTCCTCTTGGTAAACTTGGCCCCAGTTTCCCTGACCCTATGTGGTGCCTTCCTAGCGGGTGTAGCGAGGGGCTGCGCCACATAAAATGTCAGAGCCTCCGGTTTCTAGCTGAGGGTCGTTTCCTGCCTCCACTAGTTCGGGGACCGGTCTCCCCCTTTGGCCTGACCCCTCCACGCAGGTGGATTCGGGCGTGCGGTGGCGACTCGCCCGTCCGCACCCCTGGGATCCCTTCATTCCTCGTTCCTGGAGCCTTCTCCGCTCCTCTTCCTTCCTTCTCCCTCTTCCAGGCCTGGGCCTCTGTTACTAGGCCCGCCTCCGGAGCAGAGCTCATGCAGAGCCCCTGCTCCCTGCCACTTCTGCTCAGACTTCTCCGCACTGAACTAAGATGGTGCCCACCTTTTATACTCCCTTCTCAATGCACCCAGGAACTGCTTCCTCCCTGCTCCTGCACTACAGGGTTCCCCTTCCTCAGTGTTCCCTCCCCCCACTCCAGCCAAGGACAGGGACTGTCGTGCCCATCTCAGGGGCATATTGGTCGCCCTGCCCCACGGCAATGTGGTGTAATGCATGCAGGTGTCGGGTCCTGATCCACACTCCATCCTTACCTGAGAGTGAGATATCACACCTCTGGGTGAGGTGCAATACGTCTGTAGCAACCGAGCCCTCAGGGTGCTACAGTTCCATTTATCTTCAGCCTAGGTGACGTATTGCGATACAGGGCCGTGATTTTGGCTATAAAAGGGTCCCCTAGACCCCTACCCCAAGCTTTTTAAGAGAATCATATATGGCGTGCCAGGAGACTCTATGGAATGCTTTCTCAGCATCCAACGAGAGTATCTAATTACAAATTTTTAACTGCATCTAGCCCAGGAAATACTTTGTGCCTAGTAGCAGTGTCTGCTAGTCAGCGGATTATCCCGGCTGTTAAGCAAGCTACACCACCTGTAGTTTAGACACTTAATTTTTTCAAAGGAAATGATTCGGGACCATGGGATACTTAGTGAAGAGCATCAGGAGGCACCCCAAGGCATAGGGGCTGGGACTGGCATTAGGATGCCTTGCGGTGGACAGCCGAGCTCGATCCTTATAAAAGCTTTTTAACTGCAGCAGCTTTAGTGGACGCTACTGGAGCTGGAATTACGCGGCTGCTGGCATGAGACTTGCCCTCCAATAGATCCTTGTAAATGGATTTAAAGTGTATTCATTCAAATTAGAGAGACAATTTAAATTAAAAAGCTTAGAGCTGCCTCCACCACAGGGGGGCTCGCTCGACCCACCAGCGGACAGGCACCAGTATTGGGAGAGGGGGGCTGGCCGTCAAGGTTCACCGCGGCTCTGGCACAAACCCGGCGACACGGAGGTGGCACGGGCAGGAGCGGACTGGCCGTGTCGGCTTCTCACTTTTTGGATTTTAGAAGGGCATGACATGCCTATATCTGTGTCTCCCCCTCCTTTTACTCCTCCACCTCTTTTATTTTCGCATGACTATATGTACTTGTCACTTTTCCATGTGTTAGTTATGTCTTCTGAGCAGTTTGTCAGCTTTTGGACACCTTTGAAGGTGTTTTCTATGTGTTTCTATGTGTTTTTGTTTGCCTGCCATTATTTTTAACGGTGTTCGAAGGTGTTCGACGAACAGTTCGACGAACAGTTCGGCGAACACACGGGTGTTCGACGAACCGAACCGAACTCGAACACTACGGGGGTGGCTCAACACTAGTGCTGAACACTTGACGGTCCCACGGTTGGCAAGTTGGAACTGTGAGATTCACTACGTGCACCACTGGTGTTGTACCGGGGATCTAACAGTGTGGCAACCCAGTAGTCAGGATTATTTCTAATTCTCACAATTCGAGGGTCATGTTGCAGGTAGTGCAGCAAGAAGGCACTCATGTGTGTTGTGCATCCAGGAGCACCAAGTCCCTGTTGTGTTGGTGGCGAGGTAACAATCATGCTTCCTTCCTCTGTCCTCTCCCCCCAACCTCGCACAACAGAAATGTGATCAAGGTCTCCCTCATCTGATGAGTCTTCCATCAGTTCGTCCTCCACTTCTTCCTGGGCTCCTGCACCTTCCTCACTAGTTTGGCTGCTACCATGCGCCCTGGTAAAACCATCTCCCCCACCCTCACATGCCTGCCGCCTTGGTGCTGCCGACCGTCTGGACCTTGCAGATGTTAGCCCTTCCGCATACAACTCCTCCTCCTCTACTTCCTCCACCTCCTCTTGTGCCACCACCTGACTCCGAATTCTGTTTAACATGTGCTCCAGCATGTAAATCACCGGAATAGTCATGCTGATAATGGCATCGTCAGCACTAAACATCTTCGTCGCCATTTCAAAACTGTGCAGAAGGGTGCATAGGTCCCTGATCTGAGACCACTCCTCCAGCGTGATTTGCCCCACCTCTGGATCTCGCTGGCCCAGGCTATATGTCAGAACGTATTGCACCAGGGCTTGTCGGTGCTGTAACAGTCGCTGCAACATGTGCAGAGTTGAATTACACCGGGTAGGCACATCGCATTTTAGCCGGTGAAGTGGCAGGCCCAACGACCTCTGTAGAGATGTAAGTCGCTGAGCTGCAGGATGCGAACGGCGGAAGTGAGCACACAGCGACCGTGCCCTCTGCAGAAGGCCATCTAGTCTGGGATAGTGGGCTAAAAATTGCTGGACAACCAGGTTCAACACGTGAGCCATACAAGGCACGTGTGTGACATTGCCCCGGCGAAGGGCCGCACCCAGGTTTGCAGCATTGTCGCACACGGCCTTCCCTGGTTTCAGGTCCAGTGGAGACAACCATTCATGAAATTGGTTCTCCAGAGCTGACCACAACTCCTCAGCTGTGTGACTCACATTTCCCAGACATTTCAAAGTAAAAACCGCCTGATGACGTTGAGCCCTACTGCCAGCATAGTAAGGAGGTGTGCAGGATCCCTTCTGAGCAGTTAGAAAGCTTGTGGCATGACCAGACAGGCTTTGGGTGCAGGTGGAAGACCGAGAGGAGGTTGAGGAGGCAGAAGCAGTGGAGGAACTTTGACATAAAGAGGATTGACGCACAACTCGTGGGGACGGCAAGACTTGGACAGCAGCCCCTTGTCCTGCTGTCACCATAGTTACCCAGTGCCCAGTCAGCGACATGTAACGCCCCTGTCCATGCCTACTCGTCCAAGTGTCTGTGGTGAAATGCACCCTGTCACACACAGAGTTTCTCAAAGAAGCGGTGATGTTGTGTGCGACATGCTGGTGGAGCGCAGGCACACCTTTCTTTGAGAAGTAGTGCCGACTGGGCATCTGGTACTGGGGCACTGCGACGGACATAAGGTCTCGAAAATCCTCTGTGTCCACCAGGCGGAAAGGCAGCATTTCTGTAGCCAAGAGCTTGCAGATGGTGAAATTCAACCTCTTAGCTTTCTCATGGCTAGGAGGAAATGGTCTTTTACTTGTCCACATCTGAGGGACCGAGGGCTGGCTATTGTGCTTAGACGGGGTTGATAAGGTTGTCCCCGGCAAACTGCCGGTCTGTGAGGAAGATGCAGGCGGACATGTTAGGTTGCCTTGATCCAAAGGTGGTGCTATCGATGTCGGACAGCGCTCAACACCAGCTGGTGTTACCACCTCCAAAGAAAATGATGACCTGCCAATCACGCTGGCTGTTGCGGGTAAAGAGGTGGCAGGTCTGTGCCCCAAAACAGGTGTGACTGCTGTCCCCCCAGTCACAGAGGATGAAGAGGCCGCGGATGCACAAGATATGGCAGACGGTGATTGGCCCGGCCGGCTAGGCCGCATTGTAGCACACTGAGCTTCCCACTGCAACTTATGCTTCATGTCCATGTGCCGGTTCATGCATGAAGTACTCAAACTATGTATTTTTGGCCTCTACTTAGCTTTTGCTGACAAATGTTACAGATAACACGAGTTGGGTCATCTTTATCGATCTGAAAAAATGCCCAGGCTATGCAAGGCTTAGCACCCATGCGACCTGAAGAGCCACCACGACTTGTGGTGAGAGGCAGAGTTGTGTTTGAGGATGCAGTTGTTGACGTGCTTCCAGTACTACGTCTCTGTCCAGGAAGGCGCAACCTGACCTCGTCGTCACTAGCATCTTCCTCCACCTCCTCTGCTGACCTCATCTCTTGGCTGACTGTGGGTTGACAGTAAGTGGGATCTCCAACCCCATCATCATCACCCTGTGCGTTATCACACCCGTCGTTCCCAGAGCCAACCTGTTCCTGCCCTGACAAAAAACTAAAGTTGTCGCTCCAATCAGGTATTTGAGTCTCATCATCATCTTCCTCATTGTCTCCACCAACAGGAGTTACAGTTTGGGAATGAGGGTCTACATTATGGTCAGAACCTTCTGCGTCTGGTCCTGGATCCGACTCATAAAGATTCTGGGCATCAGTGCAGATCATTTCCTCGTCTGGATTCACAGAAGCGCTGGAGTCGACCTCTGATTCCCAGGCTATAGTATGAGTAAACAGCTCTGCAGACTCAACCATCTGTTCTACCTCATACTCAGACGGGCAGCTGAAGATTTGGGAGCTGTGAGGAAGCAAGTGCGATTGGGGTGACACCTTTGAGGACTGGAGTATTTGTGATGTTGAAGTTGATGTGGAGGAGAGCCCACTTAAAGGAGCACTTGATATCCGTTGAAGCACCTGCTGTTTTTGTGCCTCATCTGGAATTTGTAGCGATTGGCGTGGCCGTAAGAAAGGGATCTTATCACATTGTCCACTAAAAGAAGTAGACATTTTAGTTTGGCTGGAAGATGGTCTTTCTTCTGCAGATGTTACTGTTGCTTTAACACCTACCACACGGACACAACCTTTTTTCCCCTTCCCAACACGCCTATTCCCCTTTCCACCAGCAGCAGGCCTTTTTCCACTCATTTTGGTGGTTAACTAATTCACAACTCTGGAGTTGTTTGCACAAAAAAACAATGGATGGGAACCGAGCAGAGCTGAGTGGTCAAACTGTGGTATTAGGCCAAAACTATTGGCTGGGTTAGATGCAGAAAAAAATTATATTCAATTTGCAACCTGATGGAGGTCAGTATAGATGGACTAATAGAACAAGTCCCACACACAGCTAGAAGCCCAAATATTCTTTCAGAGGTAGATGCAGAAAAAAAATATATTCAGTTTGCAACCTGGTGGAGGTCAGTATAGATGGACTAATAGAGAAAGTCCCACACACTGCTAGAAGACCAAATATTTTTTCAGAGCTAGATGCAGACAAAAAATTATTTTTAATTTGCAACCTGATGGAGGTCAGTATAGATGGACTAATAGAGAAAGTCCCACACACTGCTAGAAGGCCAAATATTTTTTCAGAGCTAGATGCAGACAAAAAATTATTTTTAATTTGCAACCTGATGGAGGTCAGTATAGATGGACTAATAGAGAAAGTCCCACACACTGCTAAAAGGCCAAATATTTTTTCAGAGCTAGATGCAGATATAAATTATTTTTAATTTGCAACCTGATGGAGGTCAGTATAGATGGACTAATAGAGAAAGTCCCACACACTGCTAGAAGGCCAAATATTTTTTCAGAGCTAGATGCAGAAAAAAATTATATTCAGTTTGCAACCTGATGGAGGTCAGTATAGATGGACTAATAGAACAAGTCCCACACACTGCTAGAAGCCCAAATATTTTTCAGAGGTAGATGCAGATAAAAATTATTTTTAATTTGCAGCCTGATGGAGGTCAGTATAGATGGACTAATAGAGAAAGTCCCACACACTGCTAGAAGGCCAAATATTTTTTCAGAGCTAGATGCAGACAAAAAATTATTTTTAATTTGCAACCTGATGGAGGTCAGTATAGATAGACTAATAGAGAAAGTCCCACACACTGCTAGAAGGCCAAATATTTTTTTCAGAGCTAGATGCAGATATAAATTATTTTTAATTTGAAACCTGATGGAGGTCAGTATAGATGGACTAATAGAGAAAGTCCCACACACTGCTAGAAATCCAAATATTTTTTCAGAGCTAGATGCAGAAAAAAATTATATTCAGTTTGCAACCTGATGGAGGTCAGTATAGATGGACTAAAAGAACAAGTCCCACACACAGCTAGAAGCCCAAATATTTTTTCAGAGGTAGATGCAGAAAAAAATTATATTCAGTTTGCAACCTGATGGAGGTCAGTATAGATGGATTAATAGAACAAGTCCCACACACAGCTAGAAGCCCAAATATTTTTTCAGAGGTAGATGCAGAAAAAAATTATATTCAGTTTGCAACCTGATGGAGGTCTGTATAGATGGACTAATAGAGAAAGTCCCACACACTGCTAGAAGGCCAAATATTTTTTCAGAGCTAGATGCAGATATAAATTATTTTTAATTTGCAACCTGATGGAGGTCAGTATAGATGGACTAATAGAGAAAGTCCCACACACTGCTAGAAGGCCAAATATTTTTTCAGAGCTAGATGCAGAAAAAAATTATATTCAGTTTGCAACCTGATGGAGGTCAGTATAGATGGACTAATAGAACAAGTCCCACACACAGCTAGAAGCCCAAATATTTTTTCAGAGGTAGATGCAGAAAAAAATTATATTCAGTTTGCAACCTGATGGAGGTCTGTATAGATGGATTAATAGAACAAGTCCCACACACAGCTAGAAGCCCAATATTTTTTCAGAGGTAGATGCAGAAAAAAAATATATCCAGTTTGCAACCTGATGGAGGTCAGTATAGATGGACTAATAGAGAAAGTCCCACACACTGCTAGAAGGCCAAATATTTTTTCAGAGGTAGATGCAGATAAAAAATATTTTTAATTTGCAACCTGATGGAGGTCAGTATAGATGGACTAATAGAGAAAGTCCCACACACTGCTAGAAGGCCAAATATTTTTTCAGAGCTAGATGCAGACAAAAATTTATTTTTAATTTGCAACCTGATGGAGGTCAGTGTAGATGGACTAATAGAGAAAGTCCCACACACTGCTAGAAGGCCAAATATTTTTTCAGAGCTAGATGCAGAAAAAAATTATATTCAGTTTGCAACCTGATGGAGGTCAGTATAGATGGACTAATAGAACAAGTCCCACACACAGCTAGAAGCCCAAATATTTTTTCAGAGGTAGATGCAGAAAAAAATTATATTCAGTTTGCAACCTGATGGAGGTCTGTATAGATGGATTAATAGAACAAGTCCCACACACAGCTAGAAGCCCAATATTTTTTCAGAGGTAGATGCAGAAAAAAAATATATTCAGTTTGCAACCTGATGGAGGTCAGTATAGATGGACTAATAGAGAAAGTCCCACACACTGCTAGAAGGCCAAATATTTTTTCAGAGGTAGATGCAGATAAAAAATATTTTTAATTTGCAACCTGATGGAGGTCAGTATAGATGGACTAATAGAGAAAGTCCCACACACTGCTAGAAGGCCAAATATTTTTTCAGAGCTAGATGCAGACAAAAAATTATTTTTAATTTGCAACCTGATGGAGGTCAGTATAGATGGACTAATAGAGAAAGTCCCACACACTGCTAGAAGGCCAAATATTTTTTCAGAGCTAGATGCAGATAAAAAATATTTTTAATTTGCAACCTGATGGAGGTCAGTATAGATGGACTAATAGAGAAAGTCCCACACACTGCTAGAAGGCCAAATATTTTTTCAGAGCTAGATGCAGACAAAAAATTATTTTTAATTTGCAACCTGATGGAGGTCAGTATAGATGGACTAATAGAGAAAGTCCCACACACTGCTAGAAGGCCAAATATTATTTCAGAGCTAGATGCAGATAAAAATTATTTTTAATTTGCAACCTGATGGAGGTCAGTATAGATGGACTAATAGAGAAAGTCCCACACACTGCTAGAAGGCCAAATATTTTTTCAGAGCTAGATGCAGAAAAAAATTATATTCAGTTTGCAACCTGATGGAGGTCAGTATAGATGGACTAATAGAACAAGTCCCACACACAGCTAGAAGCCCAAATATTTTTTCAGAGCTAGATGCAGATAAAAATTATTTTTAATTTGCAACCTGATGGAGGTCAGTATAGATGGACTAATAGAGAAAGTTCCACACACTGCTAGAAGGCCAAATATTTTATCAGAGCTAGATGCAGACAAAAAATTATTTTGAATTTGCAGCGTGATGGAGGTCAGTATAGATGGACTAATAGAACAAGTCCCACACACTGCTAGAAGGCCAAATATTTTTTCAGAGCTAGATGCAGAAAAAAATTATATTCAGTTTGCAACCTGATGGAGGTCAGTATAGATGGACTAATAGAACAAGTCCCACACACTGCTAGAAGCCCAAATATTTTTTCAGAGCTAGATGCAGAAAAAAATTATATTCAATTTGCAACCTGATGGAGGTCAGTATAGATGGACTAATAGAATGATGCTATGCCCAAAAGATTTTACTTCACTAGGTGCAGTAAAAAAATTGGTATTCTATACACAGGTGGTATATCTTGCAACACAGATAGGCTACTCCACTGACTAACACACTCTGCAATAGGCCAAAAAGGATTAGCTTTGCTAGATTCAGCCAAATGCTGTGAAAAAAACTTGCACAGCACTGGCACAGACCTGCCTGGCAAAAACTGATAGGAACTGATGTAACCTAGTCCTGAAAAGGACTGCAATTACAATTAGTCTTTACTCCCACAATCTATCTATTTAAGAGCACAGACCTGCCTGATAAAAGTCGTAGGAAATGCTGTAACCTAGTCCTTAAAAGGACTGCAATCACAACTATTCCCTACTCCCAAGCTATCTGTAGATTTGTGCGAAAATTGGCTTGAAATTAACAAGGTATAGCGCACACAGCAACAGCGGTGCCGTCTAACACGCAGCTGCAGCAGTGAGAAAATGGTGGCGACGGGGAAAATGGCTTGGTCTTATAGGGCAAGGACATGTGACATACACTGCCAATGACACATGCCCTTGCTTGTGTGAAAAAAAGCACTTCGCTCCGTGTGTGCGCTGCTGATAGGCTGACAGATTGCACCTCCCCACTGTAAATGCGGGAAAGAGAAAAAAAAAATGGAGATCTTCATTATTCCTGCAGAGATCCATCCCCTGCCCCTCCCCCCACCCCGCTGTACACTCAAACTGCGTATTAACATTAATTTTCATCATTACTGAGAAAAAATCCAGTTATGATTTTGGTGCACGAACAGTTATCGAACATAACCTCGAACAGCCGAATTTTTCTCAAATCGTTCGTGTTCGCCGAACGGCTCGAACACCGCCCAAAACAGCTCGAATTTGAGATTGGCGAACAGTTCGAGTCGAACAACGCTCATCTCTACTCACCATCACCAGAACGTCCATTTCCACGTCCCTTGCCACCCGCCTTGCCCGTTGTAAATGAAGTAAAATAGCTTACACTTGCACTATCGATGGCAAAAGGGTAATAAAAAGGAGATTAGAACCGTGGAAGAGGAAAACCACAGTTCTAGTTCTCTGGCCTACACTAGAATCTTTTAAACAGATATATTTGTGTCTGAACAGTCAGCGAGACACTCAAACTCTTTTTTTATGTAAAAAAGGCAAAAAGGTGGATTACACCCAGATTTGAACCGTGGAAGAGGAAACCCACAGTTCTAGTTCTCTGGCCTACACCAGAATCTTTTAAACTGATATATTTGTGTCTGAACAGTCAGCGAGACACTCAAACTGTTTTTTTTTATGTAAAACAGGCAAAAAGGTGGATTACACCCAGATTTGAACCGTGGAAGAGGAAAACTACAGTTTTATTTTTCTGGCCTACACCAGAAACTTTTAAACATATATATTTGTGTCTGAACAGTCAGCGAGACACTGAAACTTTTTTTTTATGTAAAAAAGGCAAAAAGGTGGATTACACCCAGATTTGAACCGTGGAAGAGGAAAACCAGTTCTAATTTCCTGGCGTATACCATAGGCGGATTATAATGAGGGCAATCCGGGCTACCGCCCGGGGCCCCGAGCCTGCAGGGGGCCCGCGGCTCCGGGCGGGGTGTCTAATGCCAGATTGCCCTCATTATATGTGCGGGCCGCCGCGGCACATACCGGTAGCAGTGGCGGGAGGGGGGGCCCCGGACCGCTCCCCCAGCAGCGGCCGCCGCTACTTCTTCATCGGCCGGGCCAGCACTGCAGCAGTTAACTTCCCTGTGCTGGCCCGGCCGCGTCACTGCTAGGAGACATGGCCCTCTGCGCGGCCGTGTCTCCTAGCTGTGACATCACGCAGTGCGCGCCCGGCCTGCACTGCTGCAACGGAGATGTCAGAGCAGGCAGGAGGAATGGAGCCGGGGGATGGTGGATGGTGAGTCTGTATGTGTGTGTATGTTTGTGTGTATGTGTGTGTATGTGTGTGTGTGTGCAGACAGATATCACTGTGTGATGTCTGTTCATATGTATTTTTGTGTTTCAAATGTGTTTATGCGTGTATGTATATGTCTGTATATGTTTGGGTGTGTGCGTGACTGCATGCGTGACTGCGTGCGGCCTCCTGCTGAGTATAGTTGGCGCCGTGCGGCCTCCTGCTGTCTCTGGGGGGGCGCCGTGCGGCCTCCCACTATGTATAGATGGTGCCGTGCGGCCTCCCTGCTATGTATAGATGGCGCCGTGCGGCCCCCTGCTGTGTATAGATGGCGCCGTGCGGCCCCCTGCTGTGTATAGATGGCGCCGTGCGGCCCCCTGCTGGGTATAGATGGCGCCGTGCAGCCCCCTGCTGTGTATAGATGGCGCCGTACGGCCCTCTGCTGTGTATAGATGGCGCCGTGCGCCCCCCTGCTGTGTATAGATGGCACCGTGCGGCCTCCTGCTGTGTATAGATGGTGCCGTGCGGCCCCCTGCTGTGTATAGATGCCTGCCTGATATTCGGTACGGATATTAGTCCTCAGAAGGACTGTTTGTATGATTTTGCAGACTTTAGAGACCGTACACTACCTATTTCGCAGTATAAATCTCTCCCTAGCTCAGCAGCACTCTCCCTACACTGTCTGATCCAGAGCGACTGTGTCCAAGATGGCGGCGCCAGGTTTTAAATGCTCGAGGTGACGCTGTGCGGCCAGCCAATCACTGTAATGCCCACAACCAACATGGCTGCAGCATTACAGTGACTGGCTGGCAATCCCTGCATGTTCATTTGCTCTGTAAAGAGCGCCAAACATGCAGGGAGGAGACCCGAACTCCCGCCCGAGTAACCCGAAAATGCTCGGTGCTCGACGAACATCCCGAGTAGTGAGATGCTTGGGCGAATACCGAGCAGTGTTGAGCATGCTCGCTCAACACTAATAAACACGCATCGTCAAACCTGCAGCGGCTCCTAACCGTGGCTACGTACCCAAACTCACCCGCTGCATATCAATTTCTGTAGCGGACACGCTAGTCTCCATTGCAGATTTTGACAGATTGAAGAATCATTATATGCGGTGGATTCACATTTACCGACATCAATGTGCGGCATTAGAACACAGCGTTTTGGATGCATCAAAATATGCTGCGTCCAAAGCACTGCTTCTTGCTGTTCATGCGGACGTAGCGGCTAACAAACCAGCTGTGAGCTGTTATTATTGGCCAGGGAGCAAGTTTGCATAGTGGCACCTCCCTAGGCTAAAAATAGCAGTTTACAGCTTCCACAGAAATTACATGAATGGAATGCTAATGGCATGAATGAAAATGCTAATGAAGATTGGGTGAATGGGATTAGCTGACACCTATATCTTTTGTTTGGTGATGAGAAGGTGTCAATCAGACCCTTTCATCACCAAAGTAAAGAAAAGAGTTAAATAAACACACAGACACAGAGTAAACACTTTATTTGAAATACAACAGACACATTCTTTAATCATTTAAATTAACCAATATACTCACCCCAGTTCTGAGGGTAATCCAAAAAGCAATGTCCCACCAAATAAGTTTATTTAGCTCCAAAAAGCCTTCATTGATGTACAAAAATGCTTAAAAAAATGCTTAAAAAAAACACATCAAAAGCAAAAAAAAGCAATGTCCCACCAAATAAGTTTATTTAGCTCCAAAAATCATTCATTGATGTACAAAAATGCTTAAAAAATGCATCAAAAATATGTAAAAAACGCATCAAATAACGCATCAAAACCGCGTTTTTCCTCATCGTTTTTCCTGCCAAAGTGATGCAGAAACGCTCAGGAAATTTCTGCTTCAAATCCTCATTGTGCCCACATAGCCTTAGGCTACAAAAGAGATAGGTGTCAGCTGATCCCATTCACCCAATTTGGCATTTCAATTCATGTCATTAGCATTCCCATTCATGTAATTTATGGGGTAGCTGTGAGCTGCTATTTTTAGCCTAGGAAGGTGCCACTAGGCAAACATTTTCCCTGGCTATAATTAACAGCTGTTTCATTAGCCGCTACATCCCCACGAATAGCAACAAACAGCGCTTTGGACGCAGGGTATTTTTGATGCATCCAAAACACTGTGTTCTAATGCCGCACATTGATGTCGGTCAAAATCTGCAGCAGAGACTAGCATGTCCGCTACAGAAACTGACATGCTGCGGGTGAGTTTGGGTACATGGCCATGGTCAGGAGCCACTGCAGGTTTGACGCTGCGTGTTTACACAGCATCAAAACCGCAGCATCCAGATGTTACAGCATAGTGGATGGGATCTCTAGAAATCCCATGTCCACTATGCGTGCATCAGAGGCTGAGGATCACCCATGGACACTGACAAGTAGTGTTGAGCCACCCCCGTAGTGTTCGGGTTCGGTTCCGTTCGTTGAACACCGGGATGTTCGAGGAACTGTTCGTCGAACTGTTCGTCGAACACCTTAGAACACCGTTAAAACCAATGGCAGGCAAACAAAAACACATAGAAACACATAGAAAACACCTTCAAAGGTGTCCAAAAGCTGACAAACTGCTCAAAAGACGCTCTCTTTAAAAAAGCCGGCCGGCAATTCAGCAGCGGCATTCACCGATACCCGACAATTTAGACAAGAAGGAATAGAGCATCACAAATAGATTAGATAGATAGAAACATGTCAGTCACATATATAAGAAGTACAGTGACATTGTTGTTTACTGTACTTGTCATTTAGTGTAAAGGATTTATTTAAAAAAATATTAGTATTTTCATGCACTGTCTCTTTAAAAAAGCCGGCCGGCAATTCAGCATCGGTACCCGACAATTTAGAACAGAAGGATAGAGCATCACACATAGATTAGTTAGATAGAAACATGTCAGTCACATATATAAGAAGTACAGTGATAGTGTTGGTTACTGTACTTGTCATTTAGTGATAAAATAAAGGATTTATTTAAAAAAAAATTGGCGTGGGGTTCCCCATAATTTTAGTCTCTAGCGGAGGTTAAGCAGACGGCTGGGGCAGATGTTTGAAGCCTGGGAAGGGGGTAATACCCATGGAGCTTCCCAGGCTACTAATATCAGCCCCCAGCTGAATACCTAGCCTTTACTAGCTAAAAAATGACGTGGGGTCCCCCCCATTTTAATACCTAGCAAAGGCTAGGCAGACAGCTGGGGGCTGATATTAATAGCCTAGGAAGGGTGCCATGAATATTGGCCCCCTCCCAGGCTAGAAACACCAGCCGTCAGCCGTCCCAGAAATGGCGCATCCATAGGATGCGCCAATTCTGGCACTTAGCCTCGCTCTTCCCACTGCCCTGTAGCGGTGGCAGTGGGTTAATAGGGCTGGGGTTGATGTCAGCTTATAACGCCAGCTGACATCAAGCCCAGGTTAGTAATGGAGAGGCGTCTATAAGACACCCCCATTACTAACCCCATAGTCAAAGTTAAAAAAAAACACAAACACCCAGAATAAAGTCCTTTAATTGAAATAAACACACAATTCTTTATTGTTCTAAATTAAACCATACTTACCATCACGCCCATTCCAGCTGAAGCCAACGATCTCCTGCAATAAAAGAAAAATAATAAAGCAACATCATCCTTACCTTTCGATGACAGGACAGCTCCAGCTCTGCTACATCGAGATGACAGGCTGGACCGCAGCAGAAATCTGCCATCCAGCCTGTCATCCCGCAGACACTAAGAAGCGCAGGCATGCTTGCGCTCCTCAGTGTCTGGCTGTGACGGCATAAAGATGAGCCGAGTTCATGTCCAATGAACTCGGCTCACCTCATGCATGTCACTGACAGCGTGGGAAAATTCTCCTGCACTCAGCTCTTCAGCGTGAGAATTTTCCCACGCTGTCAGTGACGTGCATGAGGTGAGCTCATGTCCAATGAACTCAGCTCACCTCATGTACGTCACTGACAGCGTGGGAAAATTCTCCTGCACTCAGCGCTTCAGCGTGAGAATTTTCCCACGCTGTCAGTGACGTGCATGAGGTGAGTTCATGTCCAATGAACTCAGCTCACCTCATGCACGTCACTGACAGCGTGGGAGAATTCTCACGCTGAAGCGCTGAGTGCAGGAGAATTTTCCCACGCTGTCAGTGACGTGCATGAGGTGAGCTCATGTCCAATGAATTCAGCTCACCTCATGTACGTCGCTGACAGCGTGGGAGAATTCTCACGCTGAAGCGCTGAGTGCAGGAGAATTTTTCCACGCTGTCAGTGACGTGCATGAGGTGAGCCGAGTTCATTGGACATGAACTCGGCTCATCTTTATGCCGTCACAGCGAGACACTGAGGAGCACAAGCAAGCCTGCGCTTCTCAGTGTGTGCGGCATGGCAAGCTGGATGGCAGCGTTCTGCTGCGATCCAGCCTGTTATGTGAATGTAGCAGAGCTGAAGCGGTCATGGGAACCATGGAAAGGTAAGGATGATGTTGCTTTATTATTTTTCTTTTATTGCAGGAGATCGTTGGCTTCAGCTGGAATGGGCGTGATGGTAAGTATCGTTTAATTTAGAACAATAAAGAATTGTGTGTTTATTTCAATTAAAGGACTTTATTCTGGGTGTTGTGCTTTTTTTTAAATACTTTACTAGAAATTCATGGCGGTCATGTCTAATATTGGCGTGACCCCATGAATTTCGGGCTTAGGGCCAGCTGATAATACTAAGCTGGCCCTAACCCCTTTATTACCCAGTGAGCCACCGCACCAGGGCCCTGGATGAGTTGGGTACAGCGCCAGAAGATGGCGCTTATATGAACGCGCCATTTTCCGGGGTGGCTGCGGACTGCATGTTGCATGTTTAAGGGATCCTGACCAGGAAACCTCCCACTTGCTCTCCGACGTAATATCTCTATTACTGTGGTGACCAGACCCCTGGGGTGCAACACATGGCTCTTGTAAGGGGCATTGCAGTTCCTCATAATTTTTGGAAAGCCTTCCATTCACTGCTTAGGCCAACAGTGCACAGGAGACCCAGTTGCTATAAATGGAAAAAAAGGTTTAGTTAACGCCCTCTGACCTCCATGTCATTTCCAAGGGGCATTGGAGTGCCTCGAAATTTTTGGTAGTCATTGCACTCACTGTATGCCCTATAACTGTGTAGCCGAACCGCTCCTTTTGTTACAGAAACATATCCTACAAGACATATCTGGTTGACTGGCCTGATATTGATGTGAATGGTCCCTGTTTCTCCTGCTCTTTCTCCTTTGCCACTACCTCATCCATCATTTATCACCTGAAGCTTTGTTTTAACGGGAGTCATAGAACTTGGATAGTAGCAGGAAAACGTCCAGCAATCCTCGGAGGAGGTAGGATATGCGCCAAAACGCTGACCACCTCAGGCCTAGCCGCTACTACATACATGCGCCTGCATTACAACAAAACAAAGCAGATGCTAACTTCTATCATCCTCATCATGCTCCTCACCTTGGCACTCTCAACTCCCCTGATGGAGAAGCCAGGGCCCACCGGAGGAGTCTGATAGTCCGGTGGGCTCGGCCAATGCTGCCCTAAAGCAGGCCAGGCTAAGAAATGTGTGGGAAAGGTTGCCGGGACAAATAGGGGTGGCTGGGGACCGAGTATGAACACCTGGCCACCCCCTGGAGGCTGTGGAGCAAGCGGGGACAACCGGCCACCAGGCGGCTGGGGACTGAGTATGGATACCAGGCCGCCGACACAGCCATGGCGTGGTGGCCAGATTCCGCCTCCACATGCCTAAAAGGCCCAATTTAAAGTGCAAGCAAGCAAGCAGTATGGTATTGCAGCCTGGGGGTGGGTGGGTGGCAGGCTGCATACTTGCACTTGTATTGCAAGGAATGGGGGAGGTACAATTGAACACTGCCCTGGGAATAGAACTTGCATGGGGATAGTTGCAAGTCTGCATCTTCTGATGCGGCAAGGATCACTTATGATGGGCACACTTTTAGACAGTGACCTGGGAGTCAGAGATGCTTCCAGGGGTCTTCTCCATGCTGTTCCCATGTCTTTTCAGCACTTTATGCATGTGTTACACAGCACATGGCCAGATAAGGTTGTAAAATGTTAAAATGACATTTCCCGGTGAATGCATTTGTCATAGTTGAAAGCAATACAAAAGTGCAAAAACGCATAAAAAATGCTACTTGTGAACATAGCCGAAGGTGTGGAGGAGTATTTTTGTTTTTGGTCATTTATTTTAACTTATACACAAGTCTTTTCCCTGGAAAGGATGTTCCTTAACATATTTCACAGGAAAAAAGTTTCACTTTAGTTTTTGAACGTTTTATTGTGAGCCCGTAAAAGTGGCTTAATACCTCTGACCACGTTGTTGACAGCAGTGACCTGGGGGTCAGAAATGCTTCCTGGGGCGATCCCCATGCTGTCCCCATGTCATTTGAGCACTGTCACTATCGTTTTGGGCACTTGTTAGGCTTTTAAAAGACTGCCGGAGGTGCCACCGCAAAAATGCTCGAGTTTCCCATGGACTAACATTGGGCTCGTTGCTCGGGTCAAGCACCCGAGTATCACAGCGAGCTCGGCCCGAGCTTCGAGCACCCGAGCATTTTAGTGCTCGCTCAACACTAGTTTCTATCTATCTAATCTATGTGTGATTCTCTATTCCTTCTATTCTAAATTGTCGGGTACCACTGCTGAAATGCCGGCCGGCTTTTTTAAAGAGACGGTGCATGAAAACACTATTATTTTTTTTCATAAATCCTTTACACTAAATGACAAGTACAGTAAGCAACACTGTCACTGTACTTCATATATATGTGACTGACATGTTTCTATCTAATTTATGTGTGATTCTCTATTCCTTCTATTCTAAATTGTCGGGTACCGCTGCTGAAATGCCAAGAGACGGTGCATGAAAACACTATTATTTTTTTTAATAAATCCTTTACACTAAATGACAAGTACCATAACCCACACTGTCACTGTACTTCTTATATGTGTGACTGACATGTTTCTATCTATCTAATCTATGTGTGATACTCTATTCTTTCTGTTCTAAATTGTCGGGTACCGGCATATGCCGCTGCTGAATTGCCGCTTTTCATGTTTCACTGTGAGCACTGTTCCCATCGATTTGGGCAACCACTGTAATGCCACAACCACCATGGCTGTGGCATTACAGTGAGTGGCAGACAATCCCTGCATGATTGGTGCTCTAAATAGCGCCAGACATGCAGGACACGCTTTTGGTGCAGGAACAGTTATCGAACATAACCTCGAACAGCCGAATTTTTTGCAAATCGTTCGGGTTCGTCGAACAACTCGAACACCGCCCAAAACAGCTCGAATTTGAGATTGGCGAACAGTTCTAGTCGAACACCGCTCATCTCTACTGACAAGCGATGCGTCTTTCAGGACCGCAGCATGTCAAATTCTCTTGTGGAGTCACTAGTCTCCGCAACAGAAATTTTGACCACTAGAAAGTATAGAATGAGGTAAATATTAGTGTTGAGCCACCCCCGTAGTGTTCGAGTTCAGTTCAGTTCGTCGAACACCCGTGTGTTCGCCGAACTGTTCGTCGAACTGTTCGTCGAACACCTTCGAACACTGTTAAAACCAATGGCAGGCAAACAAAAACACATAGAAACACATAGAAAACACCTTCAAAGGTGTCCAAAAGCTGACAAACTGCTCAGAAGACACAACTAACACATGGAAAAGTGACAAGTACATATAGTCATGCGAAAAGAAAAGAGGTGGAGGAGTAAAAGGAGGGGGAGACACAGATATAGGCATGTCATGCCCTTCTAAAATCCAAAAAGTGAGAAGCCGACACGGCCAGTCCGCTCCTGCCCGTGCCACCTCCGTGTCGCCGGGTTTGTGCCAGAGCCGCGGTGAACCCTGACGGCCAGCCCCCCTCTCCCAATACTGGTGCCTGTCCGCTGGTGGGTCGAGAGAGCCCCCCTGTGGTGGAGGCAGCTCTAAGCTTTTTAATTTAAATTGTCCCTCTAATTTGAATGAATACACTTTAAATCCATTTACAAGGATCTATTGGAGGGCAAGTCTCATGCCAGCAGCCGCGTAATTCCAGCTCCAGTAGCGTCCACTAAAGCTGCTGCAGTTAAAAAGCTTTTATAAGGATCGAGCTCGGCTGTCCACCGCAAGGCATCCTAGTGCCAGTCCCAGCCCCTATGCCTTGGGGTGCCTCCTGATGCTCTTCACTGAGTATCCCGTGGTCCCGAAGCATTTCCTTTGAAAAAATTAAGTGTCCAAACTACAGGTGGTGTAGCTTGCTTAACAGCCGGGATAATCCGCTGACTAGCAGACACTGCTACTAGGCACAAAGTATTTCCTGGGCTAGATGCAGTTAAAAATTTGTAAGTAGATACTCTCGTTGGATGCTGAGAAAGCATTCCATAGAGTCTCCTGGCACGCCATATATGATTCTCTTAAAAAGCTTGGGGTAGGGGTCTAGGGGACCCTTTTATAGCCAAAATCATGGCCCTGTATCACAATACGTCACCTAGGCTGAAGATAAATGGAACTGTAGCACCGAGGGCTCGGTTGCTACAGACGTATTGCACCTCACCCAGAGGTGTGATATCTCACTCTCAGATAAGGATGGAGTGTGGATCAGGACCCGACACCTGCATGCATTACACCACATTGCCGTGGGGCAGGGCGACCAATATGCCCCTGAGATGGGCACGACAGTCCCTGTCCCTGGCTGGAGTGGGGGGAGGGAACACTGAGGAAGGGGAACCCTGCAGTGCAGGAGCAGGGAGGAAGCAGTTCCTGGGTGCATTGAGAAGGGAGTATAAAAGGTGGGCACCATCTTAGTTCAGTGCAGAGAAGTCTGAGCAGAAGTGGCAGGGAGCAGGGGCTCTGCATGAGCTCTGCTCCGGAGGCGGGCCTAGTAACAGAGGCCCAGGCCTGCAAGAGGGAGAAGGAAGGAAGAGGAGCGGAGAAGGCTCCAGGAACGAGGAATGAAGGGATCCCAGGGGTGCGGACGGGCGAGTCGCCACCGCACGCCCGAATCCACCTGCGTGGAGGGGTCAGGCCAAAGGGGGAGACCGGTCCCCGAACTAGTGGAGGCAGGAAACGACCCTCAGCTAGAAACCGGAGGCTCTGACATTTTATGTGGCGCAGCCCCTTGCTCCACCCGCTAGGAAGACACCACATAGGGTCAGGGAAACTGGCGCCAAGTTTACCAAGAGGAGGCCCGAGGCAGCCGGACAGAAGTGCTGGTAAGAAAGGCCAGACAAAGGACACACAAAGGGGGTCCTGTGAAGCGCTCCAAAGTTATCTGGGAGTTGTCTGAGCCCCTCACCTGGTGAGCACAGTACGACGTGGGCAGCCGTTACCTGCAGACGTGGTCTGGATAATAAGAACTGTGAGTAAAGGCCCTGAACTGCATCACTGACTCCGTGTCGTTACTGCTGCTGCCCTGCACCATCACCCACATCCTCCGCATACACTGCCCTGAGGCTATACTCCTCCCGTGGGGAGTTATGCTACGCTCTGCTGCACCCACAACACCAGCCTTAGCGGTCTGCCCTGTAGCGGCGGTTCACTCTGACCGCAATCCACGGGTGGCGTAGTCGGATATTTAAACATCAAAACCACATAAATAGTTCCGCCACTGGTTTGACCGCCCTGAGCCACGGAACCGGATCGCTGCCACGAAGACTACAACCACCAGCATCCACCAAAAAGGGTCCGGCTCCGGGTGTCCCAAGGCCCAGGGGGTGCGTCAGAACATTTTCATCACCTTTCACAATCACCAATGGGACAAGGCAGGGATGTCCTCTGTCCCCTCTCTTATACATCCTAGTGACGGAGCACCTGCTCTCATCAATTCGCCATAACCCCAATATTAGGTGGATTGAGGTGGGAGGCACCGAGTACAAGTGCTCTCTATTTGCTGATGATGTCCTAGTATATATCACTCAATCACATATATCCATCCCTGCTGTTATGGCTGAAATAGATCACTTTGTTACATGGTCAAATTTTAAAATCAATGCAGCAAAGTCTGAGGCCCTCGATGTCTCCCTCCCTAAATCCATATAGGATTCCATCCAGTCCAACTTTCCCTTTGCCTGGCCCTCACAGGGTATCAAATACTTAGGAATTCCTATTCATAGAGACCTCTCCCATCTATGTTATCTTAATTTTGGGCCCTTTATTGAACAATTCCATACAGACCACGGTTGGCAAGTTAGAACTGTAAGATTCACTACGTGAACCACTGGTGTTTTGTGGAAAAGCACATGTACACCGCGTTCCAAATTATTATGCAAAAAGTGTTTAGGAGTGATAAGGGAAGAATTTGTTTGTTTGTCAGTTAAACTCATTGATGGTGATGTGTGTCAGGGCTCTTTATATCACTGTAAGCAATTGCAGACACCTGTGCTAATTAGTTTGGCAGGTGTGTCCAATGAAAGGCAAGACTACTTAAGAAGGCTCTCTCACATTATTAAGCAGCCTACATTTTCTGCCAAAATGGGAAAGAAAAAGGATGTGTCGGCTGCTGAGAAGCAACAAATTGTGGAGTGTTTAGGTCAAGGCATGACTACAATCAACATTGTGCGATGATCAGGATGAAGTGTCTTGGCAATCAAGAAGTATGTAGCTGATTCACAGTACACACGTGTGCGTGCTGATAAGGGCAAATTGAGGACTCTTTCCTACAGGCAATTACGTCAGGTTGAAAGAGCAGCGGCAAAAAAGCCTTGTCATAGCAGCAGACAAGTTTTTGAAGCTGCTTGTGCCTCCAACGTCCCCCGAACAACAAGATGCAGGGTCCTTCAGAGGTTTGCAGCTGTGCATACGCCATCCTGTCGACCTCCTCTATCCACTTCACACAAGCAGAAACGGCTCCAGTGGGCCAAACATTACATGAAGACTGATTTCAAAACTGTTTTGTTCACGGATGAGTGCTGTGCAGCGCTCGATGGTCCAGATGAATGGAGTGGAGGATGGCTGGTTGATGGACACCCCACGCAAACACGGCTACAGCGCCAACAAGGAGGAGGTGGAGTAATGTTTTGGGCTGGAATCATGGGGAGAGAGATTGTCGGCCCCTTTAGGATCCCTGAAGGCGCTAAAAATGAACTCCATAATGTATGTGGATTTTCTCAAACAGCACTTCCTGCCATGGTTCAAGAAGAAGAACCGTGTATTTCACAGCAAGATCATTTTTCTGCATGATAATGCACCATCTCATGCTGCACATAAAACATCTGCATCTCTGGCTGATATGGGCATAAAAGGGGACAAACTTATGGTGTGACCCCATGCTCCCCTGACCTCTACCCCATTCAGAACCTTTGGAGCATCATTAAAAGGAGTGTCTATGATGGCGGGAGGCAGTTCACATCTAAGCAACAGCTCTGGGAGGGTATTCTGTCCTCATGCAAAACAATTGAAGCAGAAACCATCCAAAACCTGACAAATTCAATGGACGAGAGAGTTCAGAAGCTCCTTTCGAACAAGGGGTCCTATGTGAAAATGTAACATCACCTAGAATAAAGTTTTGAGTTGAAAACTGTTTGATTTCAGTTTCTAACAACCTGCTAATGCTTATAATTTCAAAAATGACCATTTTTTTGGTCTTTATTAAAATGAAAAGGTTGATCGAAAAGTTTGGGGGATCTAAGAGTGTGGCAACCCAGTAGTCATGATTACTTCGAATTCTGACAATATGAGGGTCATGCTGCAGGTAGTGCAGCAAGAAGGCACTTATGTGTCTTGCGCATCTCGGAGCCCCAAAATTATTTTCCGGGCTAGATGCAGCTAAAAATTATTTTTAATTTTAAATCTGGTGAAGCTTATTATAGATGGCCTAATAGGATCAGTGCTGCACACTGCTACAAAGCCCAAATTATTTTCCAGTCAAGATACAGATAAACATGATTAGTAATTTGAAAGCTTAAAACGGTTGGTAGGGTGATTTTAACCAATCATCAAGGTAGAAAAGTCGTTTCGGATCCATGATTTGTTCATCTTTATGAACGTGAGTCTGTCTACATTATCAGTGGAGAGCCGCGTGCGCTTATCTGTCAGCACACCACCAGCAGCGCTGAACACACGTTCAGACAGAACGCTGGCTGCGGGGCATGACAAGATCTCCAAGGCGTAAGTGGCTAGCTCCGGCCATTTATCCAGATTGGAAGCCCAAAAAGAGCAAGGGTCCAGTGACACAGTCGTGGCTTCAATGTTTACTTAGAGATACTCCTGTACCATCGTCTCTAGGCGTTGACTATGTGTCAGACTTCTTGTCTCCTGTGGCCTTGCAAAGGATGGGCTAAAAAAGTGGTGAAATGATTCCGCAAAATTGATGTTACCAGCAGATACTGTGGTTCTGTTACGGTTTGAGTGCTGAACACTTGACGGTCCCACGGTTGGCAAGTTGGAACTGTGAGATTCACTACGTGCACCACTGGTATTTTGTGGAAAAGCACATGTAAGATTCTGCAACAGTCTCTGCTGATACTCCTGCATGCGTGCATCCCTTTCTATGGCAGGAATAATTTCTGCAAATTTACTTTTGTACCGGGGATCTAACAGTGTGGCAACCCATTAGTCAGGATTATTTCTAATTCTCACAATTCGAGGGTCATGTTGCAGGTAGTGCAGCAAGAAGGCACTCATGTGTGTTGCGCATCCAGGAGCACCAAGTCCCTGTTGTGTTGGTGGCGAGGTAACAATCATGCTTCCTTCCTCTGTCCTCTCCCCCCAACCTCGCACAACAGAAATGTGATCAAGGTCTCCCTCATCTGATGAGTCTTCCATCAGTTCGTCCTCCACTTCTTCCTGGGCTCCTGCACCTTCCTCACTAGTTTGGCTGCTACCATGCGCCCTGGTAAAATCATCTCCCCCACCCTCACATGCCTGCCGCCTTGGTGCTGCCGACCGTCTGGACCTTGCAGATGTTAGCCCTTCCGCATACAACTCCTCCTCCTCTACTTCCTCCACCTCCTCTTGTGCCACCACCTGACTCCGAATTCTGTTTAACATGTGCTCCAGCATGTAAATCACCGGAATAGTCATGCTGATAATGGCATCGTCAGCACTAAACATCTTCGTCGCCATTTCAAAACTGTGCAGAAGGGTGCATAGGTCCCTGATCTGAGACCACTCCTCCAGCGTGATTTGCCCCACCTCTGAATCTCGTTGGCCCAGGCTATACGTCAGAACGTATTGCACCAGGGCTTGTCGGTGCTGCCACAGTCGCTGCAACATGTGCAGAGTTGAATTCCACCGGGTAGGCACATCGCATTTTAGCCGGTGAAGTGGCAGGCCCAACGACTTCTGTAGAGATGTAAGTCGCTGAGCTGCGGGATGCGAACGGCGGAAGTGAGCACACAGCGACCGTGCCCTCTGCAGAAGGCCATCTAGTCTGGGATAGTGGGCTAAAAATTGCTGGACAACCAGGTTCAACACGTGAGCCATACAAGGCACGTGTGTGACATTGCCCCGGCGAAGGGCCGCACCCAGGTTTGCAGCATTGTCGCACACGGCCTTCCCTGGTTTCAGGTCCAGTGGAGACAACCATTCATGAAATTGGTTCTCCAGAGCTGACCACAACTCCTCAGCTGTGTGACTCACATTTCCCAGACATTTCAATGTAAAAACCGCCTGATGACGTTGAGCCCTACTGCCAGCATAGTAAGGAGGTGTGCAGGATCCCTTCTGCGCAGTTAGAAAGCTTGTGGCATGACCAGACAGGCTTTGGGTGCAGGTGGAAGACCGAGAGGAGGTTGAGGAGGCAGAAGCAGTGGAGGAACTTTGACATAAAGAGGATTGACGCACAACTCGTGGGGATGGCAAGACTTGGACAGCAGCCCCTTGTCCTGCTGTCACCATAGTTACCCAGTGCCCAGTCAGCGACATGTAACGCCCCTGTCCATGCCTACTCGTCCAAGTGTCTGTGGTGAAATGCACCCTGTCACACACAGAGTTTCTCAAAGAAGCGGTGATGTTGTGTGCGACATGCTGGTGGAGCGCAGGCACACCTTTCTTTGAGAAGTAGTGCCGACTGGGCATCTGGTACTGGGGCACTGCGACGGACATAAGGTCTCGAAAATCCTCTGTGTCCACCAGGCGGAAAGGCAGCATTTCTGTAGCCAAGAGCTTGCAGATGGTGAAATTCAACCTCTTAGCTTTCTCATGGCTAGGAGGAAATGGTCTTTTACTTGTCCACATCTGAGGGACCGAGGGCTGGCTATTGTGCTTAGACGGGGTTGATAAGGGTGTCCCCGGCAAACTGCCGGTCTGTGAGGAAGATGCAGGCGGACATGTTAGGTTGCCTTGATCCAAAGGTGGTGCTATCGATGTCGGACAGCGCTCAAGACCAGCTGGTGTTACCACCTCCAAAGAAAATGATGACCTGCCAATCACGCTGGCTGTTGCGGGTAAAGAGGTGGCAGGTCTGCGCCCCAAAACAGGTGTGACTGCTGTCCCCCCAGTCACAGAGGATGAAGAGGACGCGGATGCACAAGATATGGCAGACGGTGGTTGGCCCGGCCGGCTAGGCCGCATTGTAGCACACTGAGCTTCCCACTGCAACTTATGCTTCATGTCCATGTGCCGGTTCATGCATGAAGTACTCAAACTATGTATTTTTTGGCCTCTACTTAGCTTTTGCTGACAAATGTTACAGATAACACGAGTTGGGTCATCTTTATCGATCTGAAAAAATGCCCAGGCTATGCAAGGCTTAGCACCCATGCGACCTGAAGAGCCACCACGACTTGTGGTGAGAGGCAGAGTTGTGTTTGAGGATGCAGTTGTTGACGTGCTTCCAGTACTACGTCTCTGTCCAGGAAGGCGCAACCTGACCTCGTCGTCACTAGCATCTTCCTCCACCTCCTCTGCTGACCTCATCTCTTGGCTGACTGTGGGTTGACAGTAAGTGGGATCTCCGACCTCATCATCATCACCCTGTGCGTTATCACACCCGTCGTCCTCAGAGCCAACCTGTTCCTGCCCTGACAAAAAACTAAAGTTGTCGCTCCAATCAGGTATTTGAGTCTTATCATCGTCTTCCTCATTGTCTCCACCAACAGGAGTTACAGTTTGGGAATGAGGGTCTACATTATGGTCAGAACCTTCTGCGTCTGGTCCTGGATCCGACTCATAAAGATTCTGGGCATCAGTGCAGATCATTTCCTCGTCTGGATTCACAGAAGCGCTGAAGTCGACCTCTGATTCCCAGGCTATAGTATGAGTAAACAGCTCTGCAGACTCAACCATCTGTTCTACCTCATACTCAGACGGGCAGCTGGAGATTTGGGAGCTGTGAGGAAGCAAGTGCGATTTGGGTGACACCTTTGAGGACTGGAGTATTTGTGATGTTGAAGTTGATGTGGAGGAGAGCCCACTTAAAGGAGCATTTGATATCCGTTGAAGCACCTGCTGTTTTTGTGCCTCATCTGGAATTTGTAGCGATTGGCGTGGCCGTAAGAAAGGGATCTTATCACATTGTCCGCTAAAAGAAGTAGACATTTTAGTTTGGCTGGAAGATGGTCTTTCTTCTGCACCTACCCCACGGACACAACCTTTTTTCCCCTTCCCAACACGCCTATTCCCCTTTCCACCAGCAGCAGGCCTTTTTCCACTCATTTTGGTGGTTAACTAATTCACAACTCTGGAGTTGTTTGCACAAAAAAACAATGGATGGTAACCGAGCAGAGCTGAGTGGCCAAACTGTGGTATTAGGCCAAAACTATTGGCTGGGTTAGATGCAGAAAAAAATTATTTTTAATTTGCAACCTGATGGAGGTCAGTATAGATGGACTAATAGACCAAGTCCCACACACCGCTAGAAGCCCAAATATTTTTTCAGAGCTAGATGCAGAAAATTTTTTTATTCAATTTGCAACCTGATGGAGGTCAGTATAGATGGACTAATAGACCAAGTCCCACACACTGCTAGAAGCCCAAATATTTTTTCAGAGCTAGATGCAGAAAAAAATTATTTTTAATTTGCAACCTGATGGAGGTCAGTATAGATGGACTAATAGACCAAGTCCCACACACCGCTAGAAGCCCAAATATTTTTTCAGAGCTAGATGCAGAAAAAAATTATATTCAATTTGCAACCTGCTGGAGGTCAGTATAGAAGGACTAATAGAACAAGTCCCACACACTGCTAGAAGCCCAAATATTTTTTCAGAGCTAAATGAAGAAAAAAATTATTTTTAATTTGCAACCTGATGGAGGTCAGTATAGATGGACTAATAGACCAAGTCCCACACACTGCTAGAAGCCCAAATATTTTTTCAGAGCTAGATGCAGAAAAAAATTATTTTTAATTTGCAACCTGATGGAGGTCAGTATAGATGGACTAATAGAACAAGTCCCACACGCTGCTAGAAGCCCAAATATTTTTTCAGAGATAAATGAAGAAAAAAATTATTTTTAATTTGCAACCTGATGGAGGTCAGTATAGATGGACTAATAGACCAAGTCCCACACACTGCTAGAAGCCCAAATATTTTTTCAGAGCTAGATGCAGAAAAAAATTATTTTTAATTTGCAACCTGATGGAGGTCAGTATAGATGGACTAATAGAACAAGTCCCACACGCTGCTAGAAGCCCAAATATTTTTTCAGAGATAAATGAAGAAAAAAATTATTTTTAATTTGCAACCTGATGGAGGTCAGTATAGATGGACTAATAGACCAAGTCCCACACACTGCTAGAAGCCCAAATATTTTTTCAGAGCTAGATGCAGAAAAAAATTATTTTTAATTTGCAACCTGATGGAGGTCAGTATAGATGGACTAATAGACCAAGTCCCACACACCGCTAGAAGCCCAAATATTTTTTCAGAGCTAGATGCAGAAATTTTTTTTATTCAATTTGCAACCTGATGGAGGTCAGTATAGATGGACTAATAGACCAAGTCCCACACACTGCTAGAAGCCCAAATATTTTTTCAGAGCTAGATGCAGAAAAAAATTATTTTTAATTTGCAACCTGATGGAGGTCAGTATAGATGGACTAATAGACCAAGTCCCACACACTGCTAGAAGCCCAAATATTTTCTCAGAGCTAGATGCAGAAAAAAATTATTTTTAGTTTGCAACCTGATGGAGGTCAGTTTAGATGGACTAATAGAACAAGTCCCACACGCTGCTAGAAGCCCAAATATTTTTTCAGAGATAAATGAAGAAAAAAATTATTTTTAATTTGCAACCTGATGGAGGTCAGTATAGATGGACTAATAGACCAAGTCCCACACACTGCTAGAAGCCCAAATATTTTTTCAGAGCTAGATGCAGAAAAAAATTATTTTTAATTTGCAACCTGATGGAGGTCAGTATAGATGGACTAATAGAATGATGCTATGCCCAAAAGATTTTACTTCACTAGGTGCAGTAAAAAAATTGGTATTGTATACACAGGTGGTATATCTTGCAACACAGATAGGCTACTCCACTGACTAACACACTCTGCAATAGGCCAAAAAGGATTAGCTTTGCTAGATTCAGCCAAATGCTGTGAAAAAAACTTGCACAGCACTGGCACAGACCTGCCTGGCAAAAACTGATAGGAACTGATGTAACCTAGTCCTGAAAAGGACTCCAATTACAATTAGTCTTTACTCCCACAATCTATCTATTTAAGAGCACAGACCTGCTTGACAAAAGTCGTAGGAAATGCTGTAACCTAGTCCTTAAAAGGACTGCAATCACAACTATTCCCTACTCCCAAGCTATCTGTATATTTGTGCGAAAATTGGCTTGAAATTAACAAGGTATAGCGCACACAGCAACAGCGGTGTCGTCTAACACGCAGCTGCAGCAGTGAGAAAATGGTGGCGACGGGGAAAATGGCTTGGTCTTATAGGGCAAGGACATGTGACATACACTGCCAATCACACATGCCCTTGCTTGTGTGAAAAAAAGCACTTCGCTCCGTGTGTGCGCTGCTGATAGGCTGACAGATTGCACCTCCCCACTGCAAATGCGGGAAAGAGAAAAAAAAATGGAGATCTTCATTGTTCCTGCAGAGATCCATCCCCTGCCCCTCCCCCCGCCCCGCTGTACACTCAAACTGCGTATTAACATTAATTTTCATCATTACTGAGAAAAAATCCAGTTATGATTTTGGTGCACGAACAGTTATCGAACATAACCTCGAACAGCCGAATTTTTCTCAAATTGTTCGTGTTCGCCGACCGGCTCGAACACCGCCCAAAACAGCTCGAATTTGAGATTGGCGAACAGTTCGAGTAGAACAACGCTCATCTCTAGTAAATATGCATGGTTCAGTGAACACATGTGGATTTACCTGTGTTCAATAGAATGCAACATTTTAGCAAAAAATATGCGTCCAATGCACTGCTACGTCCGGATCGTGGGCACAGAGCCTAAAATTGAAAAAAAAATGGTGTGGGCTCCTGGGTCATTATAATAACCAGTAGAGGGAAAGTCAACCACTGAGGGCTGATATTAGTAGCTGGGGAAGGGGCCATTAGCCAACAATGTTCCCTGGCTATTAATATCAGCCCACAGCTATTTGCTTAGCCTTTACTGGCTAGATTACAGGGGGACCCCAGAAAAAAATTGACGTATGGTCCCCATATAAAATCTAACCAGAAAAGGCTAAATAGACAGCTGCGGGCTGATATTAATAGCCAGGGAAGGGGCCATGGATACTAGCCCCCTCCATGGCTAATAATATCACCCCTCAGCAGTCCCAGAAATGGCGCATCCATAATATGCACCAATTCTGGTGCTTAGCCTCTGCTCTTCCCACTACCCTGTAGCGATGGCGAGTTGGGTAATGGGGTTGGGGTTCACGTCAGCCTTGTATTGGCGGCTGACGTGAGAAAACAGCAATGTATACTGACAGGAGTGTAAAATCACTCCTATCAGTATACATTGCCGCTGAAGTGAGGTCACTGGGGTTCATCAGCTGAAGATCAGCTGATCAGCCCTGGTGAGCTCACCACCATTGAAACATTCTTGAGAACGGTCACGTGACCTCACCGTGGGAACAATCAGCTGACCGCTCACGTGACCGATCAGCTGACCGCTCACGTGACCGATGAGCTGACCGCTCACGTGACCGATCAGCTGACCGCTCACGTGACCGCTCAGCTGACCGATCAGCTGACCGCTCAAGTGACCGATCAGCTGACCGCTCACGTGA
Organism: Phyllobates terribilis; assembly: GCF_046119375.1. NCBI lineage: Eukaryota > Metazoa > Chordata > Amphibia > Anura > Dendrobatidae > Phyllobates > Phyllobates terribilis. The sequence goes on along the minus strand of NW_027362768.1, from coordinate 290,598,597 downwards.
CCGATCAGCTGACTGCTCAGCTGACCGCTCACATGACCGCAGGTCTTGGCAGTGCACTACTCTGCTGGAAGCTAGCGCACTCCCAGCAGTGTACCGCTGGCCGCTGGGCAGAAGACATCGTCGCCGGGGACCAGGAGGACACCGAGGGGCGCCAGACAGGTGAGTATAGAGGTTTTCTTTTAATTTGTACTTTTTTTTTTTCTTTTTTTTACTGCTGCGGGCACGCCGGTTCAGCTGAGGGGACTACTGCACCCCTCAGCCGCACCACTCTTGCTTTTATCAGCGGGAGCGGCAGTCATATGAGGGGAGTAGTACTCCTCCTCTGCCAACCGGGGCCCCCCGCAGCGCGTTTCCAGGGCGAATTTGCACTCATTAGCTTTAATTGAAACGCATTATACCTGCGGATTTGCTGCGGTTCAACTAAGTCAATGGCTGCGAATTCGCAGTGGAAATGCAGCAAACAATGGACATGCTGCGTTTTTTCCTCAACGGTAATCCTGAGTGGAATTTTCCGCATCATGTGCACAGCACAACAGAATTACCATTGCAATACCTGGCAGACGGATTACATACCATTTTTGCTGCGTTTCCACGGAAAAAAAACTGCTGCAAAAACGCTACGTGTGCACATAGGCTGTGGCCCTACTATCAGTATTTGGTCAGTATGCGGTCAGTTTTTTTTTCTCAGGAGTGGGAGCCAAAACCAGGAGTGGGTGATAAATGCAGAATTGGTGCACTTGTTTCTCTTATACATTTTCTCTGATTGTTCCTCACCTTTTTTTTTATACTGGCCGAATACTGATAGTAGGGCCATGGCCACTACAAGGACAACCCCTTCTCACTTTGAATGTTTGCACCCGTTAAACTAAAAACATCTATACTCACCTCCCAGGCCAGTGCCGTTTCAGCGGTGCCGGCACTCGCGTTCCTGGGGCTTACATTAGGTTATTTCACATGAGCCCTGCAATAAGTCAGTGCTTGCGTTGCTGTCCCCGCCTTCGGACGTATAAGTAATCAATAGGGAGTGAATGGCCAGCTGCAGTTCTCACTTCCGCTTCCTCATAGCAACCTCATGTGAGCCCTCCGCCTAATGAGCACTGGCATTGCTGTCCTCGCCTTCAGACATACCGTATAAGTAATCAAGAGGAAGCCAGAGCTGTGGCTGGCCATTCACTTCCTCTTGATTAACTATACGTCCAAGGAGGGGACAGTGACGCCAGCGCTGATTGATCACAGGGCTCATGTGACATAACAACCTCATGTGAGCCCTGGGAATATGAGTGCAAACACTGCTGGAACGGCATCGGCACGGAAGGTGAGTATGGGTGTTTTTATTTCAATGGGGGCAAAATGAGAAGGGGATGTCCTAAAGGACACTAAACTTCAGGAAGGCAAATTTCCAGCGGTTGAGAGATGATCTTAGTGCAATAAACTGGGACGATATCCTGAGACATAAAACTACACAAATCAAATGGGAGACATTTATTAGCATCCTGAATAGGACCTGTGCACAATATATACCCTATGGGAATAAACATGCTAGAAATAGGAGGAAACCACTACTGCTAAATAGAGCTGTAAGGGGCGCAATAAGTGACAAAAGAAAGTATTTAGAGAACTAAAGCAAGTAGGTAGTGATGAGGCATTAAATAAATGCAGAAAATTAAATAAATTCTGTAAAAAACAAATCAAGGCAGCAAAGATTGAGACAGAGAGACTCATTGCAAGAGAAAGTAAAAATAATCCCAAAGTATTCTTTAACTACATAAATAATAAAAAAAACTAAAAAATGATAGTGTTGGTCCCCTTAAAAATAGTCTGGGTGAAATGGTGGATGAGGATGAGGAAAAAGCCAATATGCTAAATGATTTTTTTTCAACCGTATTTACACAAGAAATTCGCATAACAGAAAACATGATTAGTGATGACAAAAATTCTCCATTAAATGTCACTTGCTTAACCCAGCAGGGAGTACGGCGGCTTCTAAAAATCACTAAAGTTGACAAATCCCTGGGCCCGGATGGGATACACCCGCGAGTACTGCAGGAATTAAGTAACGTCATAGATAGACCATTATTTTTAATCTTTAAATATTCCATAATAACAGGATCTGTACCACAGGACTGGCGTATAGCAAATGTGGTGCCAATATTCAAAAAGGGGACAAATACCGAACTTGGAAATTATAGGCCAGTAAGCTTAACCTCTACTGTGGGTAAAATCCTGGAGGGTTTCCTAAGAGATGGTATACTAGAGTATCTGAAGAAGAATAACCTCATGACCCAATATCAACATGGGTTTACGAGGGACCGTTCCTGTCAAACTAATCTGATCAGTTTTTATGAGGAGGCAAGTTCTGGACTGGACCAAGGAAATGCAGTGGATGTTGTGTATATGGACTTTTCAAAAGCTTTTGATACGGTTCCACACAAAAGGTTGATACATAAAATGAGAACAATGGGGATAGGGGAATATATATGTATGTGGGTTAAGAACTGGCTGTTTAAAAATTCCCCTGTGATGGAATTTTGGCAGAAAAAAAGTTGTAAGTCTAGACACATGTTTGTTTTGCGCAAAAATGAGCGCATTTTTCATTGTTACACCACTAAGAAAAGTGTGTGGGCTTTAGCAAAACAAATTTGCTGTACTATACACCAGAAAGTAGCAACAATTATAGAGTGAATATACACTAGCCCTAGGCTGGCTTAGATATAACTTTCAGACACACAGACAGGTGAAACTATGCATTTTAACTTGAACCTATCAGGTCCGATATAGTGTTAATCTGCAGGTTACTAGTGTTAGGAAGGTACCAGGATGAAGTACAGAAAGTGCAGCACCCAGGAGAAAATTTACTTTATTTCTACCGGGAGCCGTCGGCTTTCAGTCATGCAGGCGTGGCCGGAGCGGTGGCCACACCTCACAAATTTTGAAGACTAGAAAGAGGGATAGATCATGAGATGCACTATGTGTACCAGGGCAGGTTTTGATCCCGCTCCTAGGCACCCCCAAAGTCACACCTATTTAACATTTCTTTCTACCTTGGCAGGAGGAGATGTCAGAGGGGCGATGGAAGAGATGGACATTAGGCAGACGCCCGAAACGTAGACCCCCATCCAGGACTGTCCTGCTGTATCCAGAACATTTGGGACTAAAGATAAGTGTATCGATTCACGGGCCTGCAAATCTCTTACTTTTTGGTGTCTCCGGCTTTTGATCAGTCAGGGCTGGCGCGACATCATCTGTGTGTCATACCCATCTCTAGTTGGGGCCTGCGGGTTTATTTTATGTTCATTCATTCATTGTCTTAGCAGCCGGAATTTTCTCATCTTTATGTAGCTTCACTATATGACATGTTTTTTTTGTGTCTGTAAAGCAGTGTTCACACGTTGCTGAAATACTGTCTTTTGTTTTCTGCAGCTGTCTGTACCAAACTACAATAACAATTTTCTCTGGTTAATGCATTTTTGCTGGATTTTTTTGACTTTTTTTTGCCTTTTCACCCTTATTTGATGCATTTTTTATGCAGATGTGAAGCCACTTTTTATGTGTTTTTATAGTACAGAAATTATTCTACACTTTTTTTAGTCTCCACATAGAAGACTATAAATAAAGAAAAACACCAAAACCGCAAAGTTCAGCAGCATCTTTAGGCGCACACTGGGGGCAGTTTTCATGAAATCACATCTACTTTCATTGGACAGTTAAACACAGCAGAATTTCTGTGCAAAAAAATTACAGTATTCATGCTACATGTGAACACAGCCTAAATATCCAAGCAAAGTTGATGTGATTATATGAAAGCTCCTGCCCTTGGTGATGCTGAATTATGAAATTTTGGTGCTTTTTATCTACAGAGGCTTCTATGTGGAGCCTGAAAAAAAACATTTAAAAAATAAAAAAACACTGCTGCATTTTTAAGCTTAGAATCAAAGCATTTCTGTACTATTAAAAAAGTATTAAAAATGCGGCTTCTCATCTGCACCAAAAACGCAACAAATAAGGGGGAAAATGCATAAATGAAATGCAGTAAACAAGCAAAAATTAGAAAAGATTGTTATTGTGGCGTGTGGTGCGGACAGAAAAAAGCAATAAAACAAAAATAGCATTTACGCTATGTGTGAACATGACTTCAGCATTAAATTTTTATTACATTGTTTATGAGTTTAATACAGAGAAAAAATCAATCACGCCATTTTTTTAAAAAAGTGCACTAAAAATGTCTTTATTTTAATTGTTTTTCATTATTTTTTTTTAGTAATTTTATGGAAAGAAAAAAAATCTCTTTTTTTCCCCTCTTGAGTAGAGATGAGCGTTGTTTGACTTGAACTGCTCGCCAATCTCAAATTCGAGCTGTTTTGGGCGGTGTTCGAGCCGTTCGGCGAACACGAACGATTTGAAAAAATTCGGCTGTTCGAGGTTATGTTCGATAACTGTTCGTGCACCAAAATCATAACTGGATTTTTTCTCAGTAATGATGAAAATTAATGTTAATACGCAGTTTGAGTGTACAGCGGGGTGGGGGGAGGGGCAGGGGATGGATCTCTGCAGGAATAATGAAGATCTCCATTTTTTTTTCTCTTTCCCGCATTTACAGTGGGGAGGTGCAATCTGTCAGCCTATCAGCAGCGCACACACGGAGCGAAGTGCTTTTTTTCACACAAGCAAGGGCATGTGTCATTGGCAGTGTATGTCACATGTCCTTGCCCTATAAGACCCAGCCATTTTCCCCGTCACCACCATTTTCTCACTGCTGCAGCTGCATGTTAGACGGCACCGCTGTTGCTGTGTGCGCTATACCTTGTTAATTTCAAGCCAATTTTCGCACAAATCTACAGATAGCTTGGGAGTAGGGAATAGTTGTGATTGCAGTCCTTTTAAGGACTAGGTTACAGCATTTCCTACGACTTTTATCAGGCAGGTCTGTGCTCTTAAATAGATAGGTTGGGAGTAAAGACTAATTGTAATTGCAGTCCTTTTCAGGACTAAGTTACATAAGTTCCTATCAGTTTTTGCCAGGCAGGTCTGTGCCAGTGCTGTGCAAGTTTTTTTCACAGCATTTGGCTAAATCTAGCAAAGCAAATCCTTTTTGGCCTATTGCAGAGTGTGTTAGTCAGTGGAGTAGCCTATCTGTGTTGCAAGCTACACCACCTGTGCATAGAATACCAATATTTTTACTGCACCTAGTGAAGTAAAACCTTTTGGGCATAGCATCATTCTATTAGTCCATCTATACTGACCTCCATCAGGCTGCAAATTGAATATAATTTTTTTCTGCATCTAGCTCTGAAAAAATATTTGGCCTTCTAGCAGTGTGTGGGACTTGTTCTATTAGTCCATCTATACTGACCTCCATCAGGTTGCAAATTGAATATAATTTTTTTCTGCATCTACCTCTGAAAAAATATTTGGGCTTCTAGCTGTGTGTGGGACTTGTTCTATTAGTCCATCTATACTGACCTCCATCAGGTTGCAAATTGAATATAATTTTTTTCTGCATCTACCTCTGAAAAAATATTTGGGCTTCTAGCTGTGTGTAGGACTTGTTCTATTAGTCCATCTATACTGACCTCCATCAGGTTGCAAATTGAATATAATTTTTTTCTGCATCTACCTCTGAAAAAATATTTGGGCTTCTAGCTGTGTGTGGGACTTGTTCTATTAGTCCATCTATACTGACCTCCATCAGGTTGCAAACTGAATATAATTTTTTTCTGCATCTAACCCAGACAATAGTTTTGGCCTAATACCACAGTTTGGCCACTCAGCTCTGCTCGGTTCCCATCCATTGTTTTTTTGTGCAAACAACTCCAGAGTTGTGAATTAGTTAACCACCAAAATGAGTGGAAAAAGGCCTGCTGCTGGTGGAAAGGGGAATAGGCGTGTTGGGAAGGGGAAAAAAAGGTTGTGTCCGTGGAGTAGGTGTTAAAGCAACAATAACATCTGCAGAAGAAAGACCATCTTCCAGCAAAACTAAAATGTCTACTTCTTTTAGCGGACAATGTGATAAGATCCCTTTCTTACGGCCACGCCAATCGCTACAAATTCCAGATGAGGCACAAAAACAGCAGGTGCTTCAACGGATATCAAGTGCTCCTTTAAGTGGGCTCTCCTCCACATCAACTTCAACATCACAAATACTCCAGTCCTCAGAAGTGTCACCCCAATCGCACTTGTTTCCTCACAGCTCCCAAATCTCCAGCTGCCTGTCTGAGTATGAGGTAGAACAGATGGTTGAGTCTGCAGAGCTGTTTACTCATACTATAGCCTGGGAATCAGAGGTCGGCTCCAGCGCTTCTGTAAATCCAGACGAGGAAATGATCTGCACTGATGCCCAGAATCTTTATGAGTCGGATCCAGGACCAGACGCAGAAGGTTCTGACCATAATGTAGACCCTCATTCCCAAACTGTAACTCCTGTTGGTGGAGACAATGAGGAAGACGATGATGAGACTCAAATACCTGATTGGAGCGACAACTTTAGTTTTTTGTCAGGGCAGGAACAGGTTGGCTCTGAGGACGACGGGTGTGATAACACGCAGGGTGATGATGATGAGGTTGGAGATCCCACTTACTGTCAACCCACAGTCAGCCAAGAGATGAGGTCAGCAGAGGAGGTGGAGGAGGATGCTAGTGACGACGAGGTCAGGTTGCGCCTTCCTGGACAGAGACATAGTACTGGAAGCACGTCAACAACTGCATCCTCAAACACAACTCTGCCTCTGACCACAAGTCGTGGTGGCTCTTCAGGTCGCATGGGTGCTAAGCCTTGCATAGCCTGGACATTTTTTCAGATCGATAAAGATGACCCAACTCGTGTTATCAGTAACATTTGTCAACAAAAGCTAAGTAGAGGCCAAAAAATACATAGTTTGAGTACTTCATGCATGAACCGGCACATGGACATGAAGCATAAGTTGCAGTGGGAAGCTCACTGTGCTACAATGCCGCCTAGCCGGCCGGGCCAACCACCGTCTGCCCCATCTTGTGCATCTGCGGCCTCTTCATCCTCTGTGACTGGGGGGACAGCAGTCACACCTGTTTTGGGACGCAGACCTGCCACCTCTTTACCCGCAACAGCCAGCGTGATTGGCAGGTCATCATTTTCTTTGGAGGTGGTAACACCAGCTGGTGTTGAGTGCTGTCCGACATCGATAGCACCACCTTTGGATCAAGGCAACCTAACATGTCCGCCTGCATCATCCTCACAGACCGGCAGTTTGCCGGGAACACCCTTATCAACCCCGTCTAAGCACAACAGCCAGCCCTCAGTCCCTCAGATGTGGACAAGTAAAAGACCATTTCCTCCTAGCCATGAGAAAGCTAAGAGGTTGAATTTCACCATCTGCAAGCTCTTGGCTACAGAAATGCTGCCTTTCCGCCTTGTGGACACAGAGGATTTTCGAGACCTTATGTCCGTCGCAGTGCCCCAGTACCAGATGCCCAGTCAGCACTACTTCTCAAAGAAAGGTGTGCCTGCACTCTACCAGCATGTCGCACACAACATCACCGCTTCTTTGAGAAACTCTGTGTGTGACAGGGTGCATTTCACCACAGACACTTGGAAGAGTAGGCATGGACAGGGGCGTTACATGTCGCTGACTGGGCACTGGGTAACTATGGTGACAGCAGGACAAGGGGCTGCTGTCCAAGTCTTGCCATCCCCACGAGTTGTGCGTCAATCCTCTTTATGTCAAAGTTTCTCCACTGCTTCTGCCTCCTCAACCTCCTCTCGGTCCTCCACCTGCACCCAAAGCCTGTCTGGTCATGCCACAAGCTTTCTAACTGCGCAGAAGGGATCCTGCACACCTCCTTACTATGCTGGCAGTAGGGCTCAACGTCATCAGGCGGTTTTTACTTTGAAATGTCTGGGAAATGTGAGTCACACAGCTGAGGAGTTGTGGTCAGCTCTGGAGAACCAATTTCATGAATGGTTGTCTCCACTGGACCTGAAACCAGGGAAGACCGTGTGCGACAATGCTGCAAACCTGGGTGCGGCCCTTCGCCGGGGCAATGTCACACACGTGCCTTGTATGGCTCACGTGTTGAACCTGGTTGTCCAGCAATTTTTAGCCCACTATCCCGGACTAGATGGCCTTCTGCAGAGGGCACAGTCGCTGTGTGCTCACTTCCGCCGTTCGCATCCCGCAGCTCAGCGACTTACATCTCTACAGAAGTCGTTGGGCCTGCCACTTCACCGGCTAAAATGCGATGTGCCTACCCAGTGGAATTCAACTCTGCACATGTTGCAGCGACTGTGGCAGCACCGACAAGCCCTGGTGCAATACGTTCTGACATATAGCCTGGGCCAACGGGATCCAGAGGTGGGGCAAATCACGCTGGAGGAGTGGTCTCAGATCAGGGACCTATGCACCCTTCTGCACAGTTTTGAAATGGCGACGAAGATGTTTAGTGGTGACGATGCCATTATCAGCATGACTATTCCGGTGATTTACATGCTGGAGCACATGTTAAACAGAATTCGGAGTCAGGTGGTGGCACAAGAGGAGGTGGAGGAAGTAGAGGAGGAGGAGTAGTATGCGGAAGGGCTAACATCTGCAAGGTCCAGACGGTCGGCAGCACCAATGCGGCAGGCATGTGAGGGTGGGGGAGATGGTTATACCAGGGCGCATGGTAGCAGCCAAACTAGTGAGGAAGGTGCAGGAGCCCAGGAAGAAGTGGAGGACGAACTGATGGAAGACTCATCAGATGAGGGAGACCTTGATCACATTTCTGTTGTGCGAGGTTGGGGGAGAGGACAGAGGAAGGAAGCATGATTGTTACCTCGCCACCAACACAACAGGGACTTGGTGCTCCTGGATGCGCAAGACACATGAGTGCCTTCTTGCTGCACTACCTGCAACATGACCCTCGAATTGTGAGAATTAGAAATAATCCTGACTACTGGGTTGCCACACTGTTAGATCCCCGGTACAAAAGTAAATTTTCATAAATAATTCCTGCCATAGAAAGGGATGCACGCATGCAGGAGTATCAGCAGAGACTGTTGCAGAATCTTACATGTGCTTTTCCACAAAACACCAGTGGTGCACGTAGTGAATCTCACAGTTCCAACTTGCCAACCGTGGGACCGTCGAGGGTTCAGCACTCAAACCGTAACAGAAACACAGTATCTGCTGGTAACATCAATTTTGCGGAATCATTTCACCACTTTTTTAGCTCATCCTTTGCAAGGCCACAGGAGACAAGAAGTCTGACACATAGTCAACGCCTAGAGACGATGGTACAGGAGTATCTCCAAGTAAACATTGAAGCCATGACTGTGTCACTGGACCCTTGCTCTTTTTGGGCTTCCAATCTGGATAAATGGCCGGAGATCGCCACTTACGCCTTGGAGATCTTGTCATGCCCCGCAGCCAGCGTTCTGTCTGAACGTGTGTTCAGCGCTGCTGGTGGTGTGCTGACAGATAAGCGCACGCGGCTCTCCACTGATAATGTAGACAGACTCACGTTCATAAAGATGAACAAATCATGGATCCGAAACAACTTTTCTACCCCTGTGTCATCCTGGGGAGAGTAAAAGCTTGATGATTGGTTAAAATCACCTCACCAACCGTTTTAAGCTTTCAAATTACTAATCATGTTTATCTGTATCTTGGCTGGAAAATAATTTGGGCTTTGTAGCAGTGTGCAGTACTGATTCTATTAGGCCATCTATACTAAGCTCCACCAGATTTAAAATTAAAAATAATTTTTAGCTGCATCTAGCCCGGAAAATAATTTTGGGGCTCTGAGATGCGCAAGACACATAAGTGCCTTCTTGCTGCTCTACCTGCAACATGACCCTCAGATTGTCAGAATTCGAAGTAATCCTGACTACTGGGTTGCCACACTCTTAGATCCCCCACACTCTTCGATCAACCTTTTCATTTTAATAAAGACCAAAAAAATGGTCATTTTTGAAATTATAAGCATTAGCAGGTTATTAGAAACTGAAATTAAACAGTTTTCAACTCAAAACTTTATTCTAGGTGATGTTACATTTGCACATAGGACCCCTTGTTCGAAAGGAGCTTCTGAACTCTCTCGTCCATTGAATTTGTCAGGTTTTGGATGGTTTCTGCTTCAATTGTTTTGCATGAGAACAGAATACCCTCCCAGAGCTGTTGCTTAGATGTGAACTGCCTCCCGCCATCATAGACACTCCTTTTGATGAAGATCCAGAGGTTCTGAATGGGGTAGAGGTCAGGGGAGCATGGGTGTCACACCATAAGTTTGTCCCCTTTTATGCCATATCAGCCAGAGATGCAGATGTGTTATGTGCAGCATGAGACGGTGCATTATCATGCATGAAAATGATCTTGCTGCAGAATACACGGTTCTTCTTCTTGAACCATGGCAGGAAGTGCTGTTTGAGAAACTCCACATACATTATGGAGTTCATCTTTACCCCTTCAGGGATCCTAAAGGGGCTGACAATCTCTCTCCCCATGATTCCAGCCCAAAACATTACTCCACCTCCTCCTTGTTGGCGCTGTAGCCGTGTTTGCGTGGGGTGTCCATCAACCAGCCATCCTCCACTCCATCCATCTGGACCATCGAGCGTTGCACGGCACTCATCCGTGAACAAAACAGTTTTGAAATCAGTCTTCATGTAATGTTTGGCCCACTGGAGCCGTTTCTGCTTGTGTGCAGTGGATAGAGGAGGTCGACAGGATGGCGTATGCACAGCTGCAAACCTCTGAAGGACCCTGCATCTTGTTGTTCGGGGGACGTTGGAGGCACCAGCAGCTTCAAAAACTTGTCTGCTGCTATGACAAGGCTTTTTGCCGCTGCTCTTTTAACCTGACGTAATTGCCTGTAGGAAAGAGTCCTCAATTTGCCCTTATCAGCACGCACACGTGTGTACTGTGAATCAGCTACATACTTCTTGATTGCCAAGACACTTCATCCTGATCATCGCACAATGTTGATTGCAGTCATGCCTTGACCTAAACACTCCACAATTTGTTGCTTCTCAGCAGCCGACACATCCTTTTTCTTTCCCATTTTGGCAGAAAATGTAGGCTTCTTAATAATGTGGGACAACCTTCTTAAGTAGTCTTGCCGTTCATTGGACACACCTGCCAAACTAATTAGCACAGGTGTCTGCAATTGCTTACAGTGATATAAAGAGCCCTGACACACATCATCATCAATGAGTTTAACTGACAAACAAACAAATTCTTCCCTTATCACTCCTAAACACTTTTTGCATAATAATTTGGAACACAGTGTACATGTGCTTTTCCACAAAACACCAGTGGTTCATGTAGTGAATCTTACAGTTCTAACTTGCCAACCGTGGTCTGTATGGAGTTGTTCAATAAAGGGCCCAAAATTAAGATAACATAGACGGGAGAGGTCTCTATGAATAGGAATTCCTAAGAATTTGATACCCTGTGAGGGCCAGGCAAAGGGAAAGTTGGACTGGATGGAATCCTGTATGGATTTGGGGAGGGAGACATCGAGGGCCTCAGACTTCGCTGTATTGATTTTAAAATTTGACCATGTAACAAAGTGATCCATTTCAGCCATAACAGCAGGGATGGATATATGTGATTGAGTGATATATACTAGGACATCATCAGCAAATAGAGAGCACTTGTACTCGGTGCCTCCCACCTCAATCCACCTAATATTGGGGTTATGGCGAATTGATGAGAGCAGGTGCTCCGTCACTAGGATGTATAAGAGAGGGGACAGAGGACATCCCTGCCTTGTCCCATTGGTGATTATGAAAGGTGATGAAAATGTTCTGACGCGCCCCCTGGGCCTTGGGACATCCGGAGCCGGACCATTTTTGGTGGATGCTGGTGGTTGTTGTCTCCATGGTGGCGACCCGGTTCCGTGGCTCAGGGCGGTCAAACCAGTGGCGGAACTATTTATGTGGTTTTGATGTTTAAATGTCCGACTACGCCACCCGTGGATTGCGGTCAGAGTGAACCGCCGCTGCAGGGCAGACCGCTGAGGCTGGTGTTGTGGGTGCAGCAGAGCGTAGCATAACTCCCCACGGGAGGAGTATAGCCTCAGGGCAGTGTATGCGGAGGATGGGGGTGATGGTGCAGGGCAGCAGCAGTAACGACACGGAGTCAGTGATGCAGTCCAGGGCCTTTACTCACAGTTCTTATTATCCAGACCACGTCTGCAGGTAACGGCTGCCCACGTCGTACTGTGCTCACCAGGTGAGGGGCTCAGACAACTCCCAGATAACTTTGGAGCGCTTCACAGGACCCCCTTTGTGTGTCCTTTGTCTGGCCTTTCTTACCAACCCTTCTGTCCGGCTGCCTCGGGCCTCCTCTTGGTAAATTTGGCGCCAGTTTCCCTGACCCTATGTGCTGCCCTCCTAGCGGGTGTAGCGAGGGGCTGCGCCACATAAAATGTCACAGCCTCCGGTTTCTAGCTGAGGGTCGTTTCCCGCCTCCACTAGTTTCGGGGACCAGTCTCCCCCTTTGGCCTGACCCCTCCACGCAGGTGGATTAGGGTGTGCGGTGGCGACTCACCCGTCCACACCCCAGGGATCCCTTCATTCCTCGTTCCTGGAGCCTTCTCCGCTCCTCTTCCTTCCTTCTCCCTCTTCCAGGCCTGGGCCTCTGTTACTAGGCCCGCCTCTGGAGCAGAGCTCATGCAGAGCCCCTGCTCCCTGTCACTTCTGCTCAGACTTCTCTGCACTGAACTAAGATGGTGCCCACCTTTTATACTCCCTTCTCAATTCACCCAGGAACTGCTTCCTCCCTGCTCCTGCACTACAGGGTTCCCTTTCCTCAGTGTTCCCTCCCCCCACTCCAGCCAGGGACAGGGACTGTCGTGCCCATCTCAGGGGCATATTGGTCGTCCTGCCCCACGGCAATGTGGTGTAATGCATGCAGGTGTCGGGGTCCTGATACACACTCCATCCTTACCTGAGAGTGAGATATCACACCTCTGGGTGAGGTGCAATACCTCTGCAGCAACCGAGCCCTCGGGGTGCTACAGTTCCATTTATCTTCAGCCTAGGTGACGCATTGCGATACAGGGCCGTGATTTTGCCTATAAAAGGGTCCCCTAGACCCCTACCCCAAGCTTTTTAAGAGAATCATATATGGCGTGCCAGGAGACTCTATGGAATGCTTTCTCAGCTTCCAATGAGAGTATCTAATTGCAAATTTTTAACTGCATCTAGCCCAGGAAATACTTTGTGCCTAGTAGCAGTGTCTGCTAGTCAGCGGATTATCCCGGCTGTTAAGCAAGCTACACCACCTGTAGTTTGGACACTTAATTTTTTCAAAGGAAATGCTTCGGGACCACGGGATACTCAGTGAAGAGCATCAGGAGGCACCCCAAGGCATAGGGGCTGGGACTGGCGGTAGGACACCTTGCGGTGGACAGCCGAGCTCGATCCTTATAAAAGCTTTTTAACTGCAGCAGCTTTAGTGGACGCTACTGGAGCTGGAATTACGCGGCTGCTGGCATGAGACTTGCCCTTCAATAGATCCTTGTAAAAGGATTTAAAGTGTATTCATTCAAATTAGAGAGACAATTTAAATTAAAAAGCTTAGAGCTGCCTCCACCACAGGGGCCTCCACCACAGGGGGCTCGCTCGACCCACCAGCGGACAGGCACCAGTATTGGGAGAGGGGGGCTGGCCGTCAGGGTCCACCGTGGCTCTGGCACAAACGGAGGTGGCACGGGCAGGAACGGACTGGCCGTGTCGGCTTCTCACTTTTTGGATTTTAGAAGGGCATGACATGCCTATATCTGTGTCTCCCCCTCCTTTTACTCCTCCACCTCTTTTCTTTTCGCATGACTATATGTACTTGTCACTTTTCCATGTGTTAGTTATGTCTTCTGAGCAGTTTGTCAGCTTTTGGACACCTTTGAAGGTGTTTTCTATGTGTTTCTATGTGTTTTTGTTTGCCTGCCATTGGTTTTAACGGTGTTCGAAGGTGTTCGACGAACAGTTCGGCGAACACAAGGGTGTTCGACGAACCGAACCGAACTCGAACACTACGGGGGTGGCTCAACACTACTCTTGAGTACAGGGACGTAGAAATACACTGCTTTGTACAGATGTACCTCTATGTACCAGTATAATCTGCTTCTAAGTTCACTGCCTTCAGTGCAGCTTCAAGTATACCAAATTCTCATATTTTCATCAGTGTAGGCTGTGACTCATAGCTTTAGCTACTGCCTGCAAAGATAGATGTTGTGGGTCTGAATCCCAGTGGAAACCAGATCAGAAGATAATTGTTTATTTAATTTATGCAAGTGTGCGCAGAGAAGAGAGATGCGGGCCCTGTCCTCCGAGCAGTAGCTATGGAGCAATGAAGAAGTCGAAGAGAAATGAGTATTGGAAGTCAGGCCAAAGCCCTGACAGGTAAGGACAGCGGGGCTGACCCTGAAATTGGAACAGTCCTGCTGAATCCGGGACGGTTGGGAGCTATGGCGGTGAATGTAATTGCTCCGGGCACTTTCAGTACTGCGGCCGGGCACCGCCATAACATTTTTAACCTGCAGATTAACCGTATATATATATATATATATATATATATATATATATATATATATATATATATATATGTGTGTGTGTAGATATATATGTATATATATATATACAGTTAATCTGCATTTTAATAAAGATATTTAATAAAGGTACTGCGTATGTTACATGTTTATATAAAAATGCTATCAAATGCCAAATGAACAAAGCAGGAAAAAAAACACTGCATGTAGGTGAAGCAGTCTCTAACTTGTGGCAATAGTTCATGCAGACACCACTAAAATCTTCTCTGCCTCTAGTCCCACTTCCTTTTCCACCACCATAAACTACACAGTCTCATTATATAGACAGAATTACTGGACTTTGTAGTGGTCCCCAGACTATAGATCTCATGTAAAATAACATAATCAGATAGTTCTCACCCTCCCAGGGTCCAGTGCCTGCTCTCTGCAGCTCTTGTCACTGCTGCAGCCAATCACTGAGATCAGCAGTATTTCTGATGTAGACAGCACAGGCTGCAGAGCTCAGCAATTGGCTGCAGCGTTGATGTGCGATGTTGACATGATGTCACTGCTGCAGCCAAAACACAGAGACAGGAGCATCAACAGAGAGCTGAGTACTGTATGATTTTATGATTTTCCATGGTGAATAGATCGATCCGTGGAGTAAAATGTTTTGAGATTCGATTCACAGTTTGCAAAAAAAAAACTTGCCCGACCCCATTTTCCACACTTCTGAAGCATCAGAAATTGGGCTAACACAATTTTGCATTGCAGCTTCCCCATAATGCCCTGCAGCTAATGCATCTAGCGGATTATTATGCCTTGTGCAGTAGTGGTCAATACTGAGGTCATCACGGATCAGCAGTTCCCAGTGAAGAACAGTTTGTAAGGCAGTGTCGTCTAACCTCTCCAGTGTCACTTGATAAGTCCCTTTCTCCTGTAGAGTGTAAGCTCTTATAGCCAGTGGGGTCCTGTCTCTTCTCTCTTCTGTACCGTGTAAGATCTTATGGTCAGCAGGGTCTCTCTTGCCTGTAAAATGTGAGCTCTTATCTGGGGGGGGGGTTCTCTCTCTCCTGTAGACTGTAAGTGACGCGCCCCCTGGGCCATGTTGTTAGGGATACCCGGAGCCGGATTAGATGGGGGTTGTAGTCTCCGAGTGGCTGTGACCCGGTCCGTGCCCAGGGTGTCAAACTCAGTGTGTGGCAGTCCTACAGATGTTATTAGAGTTCTTTGTGTCGACTACGCCACCCGTTGATTTGCGGTCAAAAGGCCGCCGCTGCAGCAGGGTCCGCTGAGGCTGTTGGCATGTGTGCAGCTTTGGTAGTATAACCCCCAACGGGAGGGGTATAGCCTCAGGGGGTCAGATGTAGAGGATGGTGGTTGTGAAGGTGCAGGATGAATCAGCAAGAAGACTCAGAGTCGGGCTGTGCAGTTCAGGGGTTTTTACTTACGGGTGTTCTTATGGTCACTCTGGCCTGAAGCGACCACCCGAGCCGTGCTGCGTCCACCAGGTCCTGGACTCGGCTAACCCCCAGGCAGTTCTGGAGCGTGGTCCTGAGCTCCTGTCTGACTTTCCCTCTCTTCTGGCCGTTCTCACCAGGGATCCACCTATGTCCGGCTCCCTCGGGTCTCTTGGTGGGTACACCTCCTCTGGGTTCCCTGACCCTATGCTTGGTCTGCCTTCCTGGTGGATTTGGTGAGGGTCGTGGCAGATCCTGCCCACGACCTCCGGTCTCTGGCTAAGGTGTGCTTTTCTCTCTGCCAGCTTGGGATCCGGTACCCTAGGTGCCAACCCTTCACCCTGTTGTTTGTATTCTGGGGTCTTGGGGTTCCTGCTTGTTTTCTCTGGGTCCTTCTGACTCCTCTCTCTCTCTCTTGGCCTTGGAGCTGGGCCCAGCCGGAACCACAACTCCCTGTCAGCCCTTCTGGCTAAGCTTCTCTGCTCTGCTCCTCTGATTAAACTCTGACAGACTGACCCTGTCCTAAGATGGTGCCCACCTTATATACTCCCTCTATGTGTGAGCTCAGGTGACCAGCACCCAATGAGCTCCTAGCTTTACCCAGGCTGCTCCCCCTATCTGCCCCTACACTACTGGGATGTTCCACCCCCCTCCCACTCCAGCCAGGAACAGACACTATCGTACCTGCACATAAACTGGTGGGAGTACCGTCGGTCTGTTCCCCGGAAATGGGATGTGTGTAGTGCATGCAGCTAACTGAGCTCAGTTCCACACTCCATCCTTACCCGGGAGTGGAATATCACACCTCTGGGTTGAGGTGCAATACCCCTGTAGCAGCCGAATCCTCTGGGTGCTACATTCCCCCCTGGTAAATCACAGCACGTCCTCGGGCTGTAAAATAACAAAACATCCAAAAACATACAATTTTTTTTCATAAGCATCATAAACATATAAAACAATATATATATATCATAAAACTTTTCATATAAAACTCCTCATTAGAAACATTCTTGTTCCTCCGGCCACGGTGCAACTTGTGACCGGGTAAAGTGCGACAGTCTCTCTTGGAAGAAAACAGTTTCCTATAAAACCAGTAGGGGGCGCTTTAGGAAGCGCAACTATATACAAGGGAATTATGGCCGCTCTCAGTCCTCGGCCAGGTATTAGGGAGGATTGACCGCTCTCAGTCCTCGGTCAGTGGGAATAGGGACACACGGGTTTCAGTTCAATCTGCTGGTCCCAACGGGGACTATATTTTAACTAGAACAGTTCTTATACCCTGACGGGTAACTATGTACAGTCTCTCTCTACCGTACTTCAACGACGGCGTCCTCCTGCTCCTTCTTTAGATTCAGACCCGTCCGGGTCCTCTTGCTCCTCCTCACACCGCAGCTCCTCCTCCGTCAGGCGATGCACATGGAGGGCGTAGGGTCCTTTGGCACACTTGTGCCGGGTGAAGGTGACCTCGTCCCCTACGTACAGGTCACAACCTCTGTGTCCCTCCGGCAGATGGCTTTCTACGTCTCTGCGGGTTACAAAGACGTCGCCGGGGGTCTGATGGTCTCTAATAAAGCCCCATCCGTGCTGCATATTGAATTTTATCACAGTCCCGGTGGCACGGGGACCATGAGCTGCACGGGGTTTCCTCCTGGTCCGGCTCTTCTGCTCCGCGCTCCTTATCTGCATTTGCTGTTCCCGGACCCGCCTCTCTCTCTGCTCCCTCTCGAAGACCTCGAGCTGCTGCCGGCAGCACTCTGCATGCTCCACTGCGGCCGCCCGAGTCTCCTGAGTGAACCCCATGAGGTCTTCTCCAGTGGGGTCCCACTCAAACTGTGCCTCCTCCAGCGGGGGCGAGGTCCTCTTTACAGGCTTCGGAGCCGGGATCAGGGGCTCGCACATGGGCCTTGCTCTCTGGAGTTCCAGCTGAATATACTCCTGGGGCCATACAAAGGGCTGCCCATCCGGGCACGTATGCTGGGCGAACAGGTCTTCACCCAGGTGCGGCACTCTAGATGTTGAGGGCGCGTTGATGGTAGCGGCGCCCGGGTCGACCAGGCCTTGCGACCAGGCTTGGGGCACCCTAAAGGCAAAGGGCACCGTAAGAACGGCGGCGCCCTGGGTTACTCGGCCCTGCGACCAGGCCGGTGGCTCCGCGGAGGTAGGGGGCGCTGTTGGAATAGCGGCGCCCGGGGGTACTAGGCCTTGCGACCAGGCCGATGGTATTTCCTGCTTTGCCGCGCTCAGGGTCGAGACGCGTGACGTCACAGGGGTCGCGGCCACGGTTACTGCTTGAGGCCTAGTCTGCGGCGGTGACGATGCAGCGACGGGCACGGCAGGGGGAACTTCGGGCTCTGCGACGGGGAGCTGGGGCAGGCGCGCGGTTTCCCGGCTCGGGGTAGAGACGTCCCCTTTACCTGCCTCCGTCCGTTCAGCTCCCTTCTCGGCGCCGTCTCCTGCCTTCATTCCTCCTGCGCCATCCTCAGAGGCGGTTCTCCTCGTCTCGGGTGGCGTGCTCCGCTGACGGGTTCCGGTCTGCTGGGCCATCTCTCGGCTCCACTCCGCCAACGTCTCCCGCTGCACCCGGGCCATCCTCCGTGCGAGGCCCCCCAGCGCGGTCTGTGCACACTCCCGGTCTCGGGGGAGCTGTGCCAGGATCTCCACTAAGCCTAGTGGGGTTGCTGCTTGCAGCAGGCTCCTGACCACTGGGTCGGTGCTGCCTGTCTCTCCCTCCATCTCCGGGTACGCTCTCTCTGGACTCTCCTCCAGACGTCTTGTCTCCGGGTGCGCTCTCTCCAGACTCCTCCAGGCTGCACCCATCTTCGTTCTCTTGTTCTGTCTCCGCCCACATTGAGGGTGGTCCCGGGGCAACTTCAGTTCCAGGGGCAGTTCTCTCACGCTGATGGACACTTCCAGCATCACAGTCTCTGTTGGTGGGCGCGGTTTCCGCTTTTGGCGCCATTCTTCGACCTGGCCCACGATGGGAGGTGGCCTTTTCCCACCCTCTGGCACGCCCATAATGGCGTCCGCTCTTCCAAGGCGGGAAATCTTCGGAAATGGCGGGAATCGTCTCCCAGTGGCGGGAAACTCCATGGATGGCGGGAAAAAGCTGCAAATGGCGGACAACCGGCGGGAAACGACCTGTGATGGGGTCCGTTGGCGGGGACCCTCCGGAACCGGCGGGAGACTTCTTTTTGAGGTAACGGTGAACTTTTCTTCAGGCACGCAGTACCCGGTTGTTGCGGGCACGTTATCCTGCCGACTACGCCAAAGTTGACGCGCCCCCTGGGCCATGTTGTTAGGGATACCCGGAGCCGGATTAGATGGGGGTTGTAGTCTCCGAGTGGCTGTGACCCGGTCCGTGCCCAGGGTGTCAAACTCAGTGTGTGGCAGTCCTACAGATGTTATTAGAGTTCTTTGTGTCGACTACGCCACCCGTTGATTTGCGGTCAAAAGGCCGCCGCTGCAGCATGGTCCGCTGAGGCTGTTGGTATGTGTGCAGCTTTGGTAGTATAACCCCCAACGGGAGGGGTATAGCCTCAGGGGGTCAGATGTAGAGGATGGTGGTTGTGAAGGTGCAGGATGAATCAGCAAGAAGACTCAGAGTCGGGCTGTGCAGTTCAGGGGTTTTTACTTACGGGTGTTCTTATGGTCACTCTGGCCTGAAGCGACCACCCGAGCCGTGCTGCGTCCCCCAGGTCCTGGACTCAGCTAACCCCCAGGCAGTTCTGGAGCGTGGTCCTGAGCTCCTGTCTGACTTTCCCTCTCTTCTGGCCGTTCTCACCAGGGATCCACCTATGTCCGGCTCCCTCGGGTCTCTTGGTGGGTACACCTCCTCTAGGTTCCCTGACCCTATGCTTGGTCTGCCTTCCTGGTGGATTTGGTGAGGGTCGTGGCAGATCCTGCCCACGACCTCCGGTCTCTGGCTAAGGTGTGCTTTTCTCTCTGCCAGCTTGGGATCCGGTACCCTAGGTGCCAACCCTTCACCCTGTTGTTTGTATTCTGGGGTCTTGGGGTTCCTGCTTGTTTTCTCTGGGTCCTTCTGACTCCTCTCTCTCTCTCTTGGCCTTGGAGCTGGGCCCAGCCGGAACCACAACTCCCTGTCAGCCCTTCTGGCTAAGCTTCTCTGCTCTGCTCCTCTGATTAAACTCTGACAGACTGACCCTGTCCTAAGATGGTGCCCACCTTATATATTCCCTCTATGTGTGAGCTCAGGTGACCAGCACCCAATGAGCTCCTAGCTTTACCCAGGCTGCTCCCCCTATCTGCCCCTACACTACTGGGATGTTCCACCCCCCTCCCACTCCAGCCAGGAACAGACACTATCGTACCTGCACATAAACTGGTGGGAGTACCGTCGGTCTGTTCCCCGGAAATGGGATGTGTGTAGTGCATGCAGCTAACTGAGCTCAGTTCCACACTCCATCCTTACCCGGGAGTGGAATATCACACCTCTGGGTTGAGGTGCAATACCCCTGTAGCAGCCGAATCCTCAGGGTGCTACATAAGCACTTATGATCAGCGGGTTCCTCTGTCTTTCTATCCCAGTGGAGTGCAAGCTATTATGGTCAGTGGAGTCCTCTCTCTGTCTCTCTGCAAAGTTTTCTCTCTTTCCTCTCCCTCACTTGTATTTTTCAAGCAATTACAAACTTTCCAGTATTGAAATACACTCAAATTTAGAAAAACCCTTTAAAGAAATAATTAACATAATTATTTTTAATAAATGTCATATCATATGATTTATTGTTGTTAAAAACTTCAGTTTTCAAGTTTCCAAATTGTGAAGATGAAATAATAAATTCACTTAAAGGAAACCTGTCCTTGCTTTATTCCTCAGCGTTAGCAGCGTTCATAGTTCAGTCATAGGGGTGGTGCTAGCACGGTTTCAGTCAATGCTCTGTGTATAGAGAGAGGTGGCTGTAACCGCGCCCACAGCACTGAGTGACAGCCGGCTCTAATGCCACACCTGCTGTCAGTCAGTGCGTGGTTACAGACGGCGTTCTGTATACACAGAGAAGTGACTGAAACCCTGCCTGCCCCTTTGACTGAAAGCCCGAGCTTTCAAGGAGGAATGAAGTTCATTTCCTCCCAGGGGTGGGGAGGCAGACACTTGCACAATGTCAGAATGCTATTAACCTGCCGATTAACCCCATATTTGCAGATTAATAGCGTTATTTTTCATGACAGGTTCCCTTTAAACATGGAAGACAGTTTTGCCTACACCACCTTCTGGTTGATATATCTAATACAGGTTTTCCAAGAATTGGGAAAATTGTATAATTGAATGAAGTTGAATAAAATAACACAAGCACCTATACTTATCTGATAAATCTGCTACTGCACTAGCTCCACTGCCTCGATACATCTCTACAGTCTTAGTTTACATTGACATGACTGCTGAAATTAATTTCTGGGCAGCAATGGATTTATGAGGTGAATATGGGATATTTTGTTATTTTATACCATTTCCTTTATTTGGCTTTTTTTCTTATTTGAAAAATTCCTTTAAGTCAATGTTTCGCGTCCCTTGCTGTTTAATAGTTGACAATTTTACAAATCCTCTTAGTCACGGCCTTTTGGAAGACTTTTTGAAAACTATAATTAAGATGCAAAATTAACTTCATAAACTCAGCTGGTCTAAGGGGTAATGTTTCTCTTTGTGGAGAGTTTCAAGTTGGTGTAAGGAGACTTATAGGTCATGCAACACTCCTCTGAAAATTTAAATATGCAAATAGCTACATAATTACATAGGTTCAAAAAAGACCTACTGTAGGTCCATCAAGTTCAACCTTCCTCCACCACTTGTACATTTGGTCTCTAATTTAACTATAACCCACAATGTTATGTGTATTGAGGAAATCATTCAGCCCTTATATAAAAGCTGTTATAGTGTCGGCCATCACTACCTCCTGTGGTAAGCCATTCCACAGTCTGACTGCTCTGACCGTAAAGAACCCTTTCCTGTTTAGGTGCCGGAATCGCCTTTCTTCCACCTGTAATGAGTGCCCCCTGGTTCTTAGTATGGTCTTTGGAAGGAATAAGTCATCTGCCAGTCCTTTATACTGACCACACATCATGTAAATGAGATCTTCTTTGAGGCGTCGTTTTTCTAAGCTAAACAAGCCCAACTTTTCAAACCTCTCATGATATGAGAGGCCTTCCATCACTTGTAATAATCTAGTTGCCCGCCTTTGAACTGACTCGAACTTCTAAATATCCTTTTTAAAATGTGGATCCCAAAACTGGATCCCATATTCTAGATGTGGCCTCGCCAGTGATTTATAAAGGGGTAACAATACATTGGGATCGCAGGATTTTATTTTATCTTTTTATACATCCTAAAATCTTGTTTGCTTTAGCAGCTGCTTCCTGACATTGAGTACTGCTGCTCAGCTTACTTGTAACCAGAATACCCAAGTCCTTCTCCTGTTCTGTACTCCCGAGTACACTCCCATTTAATGTGTTTTGCAGCAATAGGATTACTCCGTCCTAGGTACATTACTCTACATTTATCTACATTAAACCTCATCTGCCAAGTGTTTGTCCATTCAGACATCTTATCCAGATCGTTTTGTATTATTATAACGTCAAGGTCAGTTTTTAATATCCTACATAGTTTGGTGTCAGCTTCTTCAGAGAGAAAGAGAAGGGGAATTCTAGTGCCAATTTGGATCTAATTTAGATCCAATTTGTGCAATTTGTTTTTCCAAAAATAATGTGCAACTTTCCTAGTAAAATGGTTTAAGAAACATAAAATGAAAGGTTTGCAATGTGACCCAAGTCAGATTTTTGAAACTTTTGTTTCAAACAGTATTATTTAAGAAAATCTTTTTATTTATTAAAAACCACAGTATAAAATAAAACTATGCAGTGTAACCATTAGTTTATGGTTAAGCTATCACTCATTATATTCGTGTTTATTTTTGGGGGGGTCTTTTAGTCATTTTGCAAAAAGAACAATAGTTTCCTATTCCTGTTATCATGAAGAAACTGATATGCTGAATATCATAACAATCTAAAATAATAAGTACAGGTAAAACTTTACTCATTTAAAGGGGTTCTCCACTAATTTTATATTGATCATCTATCCCAAGTATAGGCCACTAATATCATATCGGTGGGAGTCTGACGCCCAGCACCCCCTCTGATCAGCTCTTCTCATTACCGACATTGACCGAATATTAGCAGTTGAGCAGCTGAACAGTACAACTGCTTAGTGTCCGCTGTCAGGTATGGAGCATCCGCACCTACTTGATTGAATGGAGGAGTGGATCTGCAGTACCTAGCACAGGCCACTAAACAGTTGATGGAGGTGTAGATTTCTGCTTTGCAATTGCTAAAATCTAATATAAAAGTAGTGGAGAACCATTTTAATGTATGCAAAGTTTTGCATATACTAATCCCTTTACTCCCTTCTATAAGAAACTGGAAAACCCATTCGGACAAGAGAAATTTTAAAATTTCATATCCAAACTCTAGAACTTTTTTTATTTCTTTTTCTGTAGCTGCATGTCATCATGTTGTTGTGGGACATCTTGGTGAATTTTTAGAATTAATTTAGGGGTACATCTTAAGTAGTGTGTATACTATATTTTAAAAGTATTTTGTTATTTTTTTTAACGTCTTAAAGTTTTTTTTTAAACAATTTCTTTAGGACAGCCCTGACAGCCTTATTTATGCCCAGACTATAAGGCAAAACTACCAGATTTGTAGATTACAATGCCAGGATTTATGTGGGTGTTACTCAACTGTCCTGGCTTAGGCACTAGCTCTTAGTTCCTAATCCTGGAGTGAGTTCCCTTTGTGCTGTGACCCGGCAACTACATTTGACATCATCATCCAAGACCTTTTAAGGCAGACTCAGACAGCAATGTATTGCCTGAGTATTCAGTAAATGTTGCATTCAGTTCCACATGTACTTATGGAGTTTTCTTCACCAACCATCCATTTCTTTCAGCTGACCAATCATGTATTCAGTGAACTCCTGCTTGTTTATCAACCCAGTACATTTACTTCCTAGCTCCGACCTGCCGCCTACCTTTTGTCTGCTGTGAGTATAACAAAATCTTCTCTTCTTCCAATGATGCTGTTCACACTACAACTCTGTTTCAAAAGTGAGTTATTTTCCGTGCAATTAAGTATCCTCTTTGCCTGCTCATCAATGCTGTTCTGCCATTAAAGGGATTGTTGAGCATTATGCTGCAAATTTGCAGTCACTCTATATGACTGCAGACTTGTGAATCCTTACATTTCATGCACTGTGTGTTGTCAGGATTCTCTGGTGTCACTAGTATGGGATTTGCATACTTCTGGCCAAATTCCAACTAGACTGTGTCTGGCCTCACTCAGCACACTTGCATTGAGTGAGGCTGCGCCCATCTAGTCGGCATGTGACTGCATGTATGCATACTTACGGTCACGCACCCGCTGCACCTGGTGCCAGCACTGGAGAATAATCACAGAGTGCAATGCGTGCCATGTGAGGATTCACAAGTCTGTAGTCACATATAATGATTGCAGTCTTGCAGACTAAGACCGGACAGCCCCTTTAACTATGTCTGTTGTGAGCATAATACACTGTTCACTGTTAAAATTGGTGCTTTTTACACTACAACTCTTTTGCAAAAGTGAGTTATTTTCTCTGCAATCAAGTATCTAGTTTGCCTGTTTATCACTGCTGCCTAGCATTAACTATTTTTTTGCTGATTGCATTAGTCTCTGCAATTGACTATCTAATTGCTGATAGCTTACAACTCCTCTATTAACCATATGTCTGTTGCGATTGCGTGTCCTGGATCAAGCATATAACTACAGTTTTTGTATGTGTCCACACTCCTGGCTATGTGTCTTCTAGTCTTCCTGCCATCCTACATATCCTACTGATCCACATGCTGTTCAGAAAGTCCTACCCTACTGCTCCATCACCTGTGGTCTATGTTGCTCACCCTGATCTACAGCTTAGAGAATCCACCCACCAGGTGAGCCCATAACATTGGGTTATACAAAGAATGCCCCTACCTTTGCTTAAATATGCTCAGTATTGATCTTGACACCTAAGTTGTTAAACTACTAGAATAAGAGGTTCCTCCAATTCCATCCATTACATTGGGAGTTCAGATGTCAATCACAGCTAGGCTCCACCTCTACTTTCTGGCATATGAAGGGGTAAAGCAATAATCTTTGGTGTAACAACATTCATTCAAAAATGTTAAAGTCATTTTTGACTTGTTGTTTTAATTGAACTTATACAATATAAGAGAAGAGCTACCAGGATGGTGAGCGGACTGCAAACTATGTCCTACGATAAACAGTTACTGGATCTGGGAATGTTTAGCTTTAAAAAAGAAGGCTAAGAGGAGACTTAATAGCTGTCTACAAATATCTGAAGGAATGTCACAGTGTAGAAGGATCATCCTTATTCTCATTTGCACATGGAAACACGAGAAGCAATGGTATGAAACTGAATTGATAAGATATAGTGTTGAGCGAGTATGTTCTGGTCCGAGTATGCTCGGGCCGAGCTCCGAGTATTTACAGCTGCTCGGTGATATGGTTGAATCGCTCCCGTGTGCATGATTTGCAACTGTTTGACAGCTTTATTACATGTGAGGAATGTGTAATGGTTAATAGACATTCCTTGCATGTACTAAAACTGTCAAACAGTTGCAAATCATGCACACGGGAGCGATTCAACCATATCACCGAGCAGCTGTAAATACTCGGAGCTCGGCCCGAGCATACTCGGCGAAAGGGTTAATAGAACATACTCGCTCAACACTAATAAGATACAGATTTGATATTACAAAAAACTTTTTGACAGTGAGGGTGATCAATGAGTGGAACAGGCGGCCATGAGAGGTGGTGAGTTCTCCTTCAATGGAAGTCTTCAAACAGAGGCTGGACAGACATCTGTCTGAGATGGTTTAGTGAATCCTGCATTGAGCAGGGGGGTTGGACCAGATGACCCTGAAGGTCCCTTCCAACTTTAACATTTTATGATTCTATGTTGTACTTCACCTTTCTGTGTGCCCCATAGAGTTAGTCTACTTAGCTAGTTGGTTGTGGACACGATGACTGATCTATGATTCTATGAATATACATTTTACATTTTTATGGCATATACTATACAAATAGTGGTGTACCTATGATATGCATAAAGACTGAAACCTAGAAGAGTTATTATTTATAATGTGCACTTTTAGAGAAGTATAAGAAAGTGAAGACTGAGAATACAAGTAGGTCAGAAGAATTTTGTCTCACTTAGCACACTAAGATTGCTTTTCTCTCTACGCTCTCAAGGTCACTTGTGGTTAGACTTTGACACATTCGCATTGACCACCCCAGAGATAGCCAGATAGTAACAGGAACAGCACGCATGGCCTATGTACTTACCGCAGCCCCTTCCTGTGTATTCGATATAGTAAATATCATGTGTATAAACGTTGTATTTGTTTAATGCACATTTAACATTCAGCACGTAAACAATTTGTTATACCGATTTTCCATTTTCATGTATGTTTTTGCACAGCTCTAAATATGCAGATCAGGATATTCCTTGTAATTTCTGTAGTATCTCGCTGACCATATATTTATCTCACTTCTACTTGTGCCTTTGCAGTGTTACTTCCTCTCTAAAATTTCGATAAACAACTCAGCTCTGCTATTTCACACCTCTATTAGGAACTATACACGCTATAATTATACACATATCTATTAATTTAACTGTTCAAAGCAAGGATATTATAGAAAACTACATTATGTCACATATAAAACTACTAAAAGTGTTTTTTTAAAAGAGATACTCACTATATGGTTAATGTATCATGGATATAAAAACAACATATTTTCATCAAAATCAATGTGAATTATAAAAAAATGCTTAAGGATATAAGAAATTATATGCACAGTATTTCCCTTGGTAGAGCAGCAGTTTGAGTTCCTGGGTTACACAGTGTAAGGAAATGTGCACATTGACAGGTTTTTTTAGGGGTTTTGGAGCAGAAACTTAGTGGAAACTCTACAAATACTCTTAAAAAAAAAAAAAAAAAACTTGTTAAAAGTGTGGAGTTTCTGCTCAGGATTCTTGCCCGATAAACTTAGCAAAAAAGACTCAGTGTGCACATACCCTAATACTTCATTGCAGGCAAAAAGTTGTAACACTAGTCTAGCATTTTGGAGACTATTGTCTTTGGTCATTCAGCCACCCATTTTGGTACAAGTATACAGAGATACTTTTTTTGCTATCTCTCTCCCATCCATCTGCCATTTTGACCAATACCAAAATCTGGATGGTTGGTCTAAATTGTTAATGTATTGAGCAAATTCATATCCTTCATTATACTATAGTGCAGTCTAATATAGTACCCCAAGCCTGAAAACCCCTTAATAGTGTCTTATTATTATTATTATTATTATTATTATTATTATTATTATTATTATTTATTATTATAGCACCATTTATTCCATGGCGCTTTACATGTAAAAAGGGGTATGCATAATAAAAACAAGTGCAATAATCTTGAACAATACAAGTAACCGACTGGTACAGGAGGACAGAGGACCCTGCCCGTGAGGGCTCACAATCTACAAGGGATGGGTGAGGAATACAGTAGGTTAGGGAAGAGCTGGTCGTGCAGCGGTATGGTGGAGCGGTGGTTACTGCAGGTTGTAGGATTGTCGGAAAAGGTGGGTCTTCAGGTTCCTTTAGAAGGTTTCCATGGTAGGCGAGAGTCTGATGTGTTGGGGAAGAGAGTTCCAGAGTAGGGGGGATGCACGGGAGAAATCTTGTATTCAATTGTGGGAAGAGGAGATAAGAGGGGAGTAGAGAAGGAGATCCCGTGAGAATCGGAGGTTGCGTGTGCAGGTAAGCACCGGGAGACTAGGTCACAGAAGTATATGTGGCGCCCCTGAGGGTTCGGTCGCCACAGAGGTACTGCATCTCACCCAGAGGTGTGGTATCTCACTCTCAGGTAAGGAAGGAGTACTGCCCGGGACCCTAGCATCTGCATCCAACACTACATTACTCCAGACCAGCTGGAAGGGCAAGATGTGTTGCGCTTCCTGCTGAGCCCTGTCCCTGGCTGGAGTGGGGGGAACCAAAGTAGGGGGAACCATGTAGTGGGTGTGGGTGGAGGAAGTAGATCAGGGGAGCATTGAAAGAAGTGATATAAAAAGAGGGTGGAACAATATAAAAGGGTATCTTCAGTGAGAGGAAGAGTTGGGAGCAGGAGCTCTGTAGGAGCTCTGCTCAGGAGGAGGGCCTGAGGAGAGGCCCTGGACAGACTGAGGAGGAGAGGAGCAGGAGAGAGGCTCCAGGAACGTGGAAGGGATCCCAGGGGTATGGGAAGTGCTGGAGGCCACCCATACGGTACGCCCGAATCTGCCAGGCGGTGGAGGGGTCAGGTCGCATAGAGGGGATCAGTCCCTAAACTAGCAGAGTTCTTTAAGTCTCAACTAGGAAACCGGAGGCTTTAGTATTTCAGGTACTGCAGTCACAATCCACATCTGTCTCATCACCACAAAGGTAGCCATAGAGGACCCAGGGGACAGAGAAGACGTCGCCCGACAAGGTCCGCGGTCACTGGATTGGGACACTAGGTGTGAGGTGCAGGGAGACGGCCAGAAGGAACACACAGAAGGGGGTCCCGCTATGTACTCGGGAGGTACCTGATGGTTGGCTGAACCCCTCCCTGAGTAAGCACAGGACGACGTGGGAAGTTACCCTGGCCCTGGTAACTTGGAGTCTGAAAATCGTGAGTAAAACCCTGAAGACTGCACCCCACCGTCTCAGTCCGTTATTGCTGCTGCGCCATCACTCCCTGCACTACACTGCACCACGAGTGCTACTTCATATCAACAACATCTACACTGCCCTGGAACTAATGACGTGCCCCCTGGGCCGTGGGGTACACGGCAGCCGGGCCTCTGGTTGCTGGGGGATATCACGGTAGCTGGCCCGATCCGTGACCCAGGGCAGTCAGTAAAAGGGGGAATAGTTTATAGGGGATTTGGGAAAGTGTTCGTGACGCCACCTGTGGATTGCGGCTAAAGGGTGCCGCCGCTGCGGAGCAGTCCTCTGGAGCTGGTGTTACGGCAGCAGGGATGGAGTGGCACTCCACAGGTAGAGCTAGCTCCAGGGCAGTGGGGGTAGTGTGAGTTGCGCTGGGCGTTGTAGAGCCGTGAGGGAGAGATGGCGCAGATGAAAGAAGGGATGGAGGCAGTGCGGTGCAGTCATCCGAGTTTTTACTCACAGTTCTTATGACAGTTCAACTGGTGCACTGTACAGCTGTCGGCCTCCCACGTCGCACTGCGTTCACCAGGCAGGGGTTCAGCACTTCCTCAGGCAGATTAGGAGTACTTGACAGAACCTCACTTTCCCGTGTTCCTAACTAGACCATCTTCACGCTGGGTCTTTCTCCCTCCTGCCCTGCGCTTCCCCCTCTCAATCCTGCTCGGGTGCTCTGAAGTCCCTCCTGTCTCGTCGGAGTTCCTGGACCTGCTTGACCCTCACGGGGATTAGAATGAGGCTTCAGCAACTGACTATAGAAGCCAGAAGCCTCCGGTTTTCCCAGCCGAGACGTAGAGTAACACGGCTTGACCAGGGGCCGGTCCCCTTCTTGCAGCCTACGATCCCACTGTCTTCTGACAGATGCAGGGCGTACGGGTGCCGTCCTGCACTCACCGTACCCCCTAGGATCCCTTCTTAGAACGGAGCCTACCCCTCTGCTACCCACCTGGGCCTCTAGGACTGGGCCCTACTTGTAGAGCAGAGCTCCTAAAGAGCCTCTGCTCCCAGACTGTCTTCCTGAACTGTTCTTCTGAACTGAACTGCCACCCTAAGATGGCTTCCCTTTATATATCTCACACTATAGTGCTCCCCTAAACTGCTTCCTCCACCCACACCCACTACTGGTTCCCCCTACCTTTGGGTTCCCCTCCACTCCAGCCAGGGTCAGGGCTCAGCAGGAAAACGCATTGCATCTTGCCCTTCCAGCCGGCCTGGAGCAGTGTAGTGTTGGATGCAGGTGTTGGGGTTCCAGGCAGCACTCCCTCTTTACCTGAGAGAAGTAGACACCACACCTCTGGGTGAGGTGCAGTACCTCTGTGGCGACTGAACCCTCAGGGGCGCCACACTCGCCCCTGGTAAAACACAGCACGTCCGCGGGCTGGAACAGAGCAAAACAGGGTATATTATTGACATGCAAATTTTTAAGAATGCATTTGCATATAAGATAATAAAACTTTCTTCCCTTTATGGGAGGCACATTACTTTAACGTTACAGAGTATCATAACATCATAAAACACTTTTCATAACGTTCTTGTAAACGAGTGCAAACATAGCAGCATGAGGGACCCGTCTGCAAACCCTCAGCGCAGGCCCTGGGCGTGGCTGCAGGGCATAAGTGATCCTGCTGCTGGACCACGTCTTCCGCCACGCCAAACGGGTTTTTTTTCTGAGGCCCTGGGTTGCTAATATAAAACCAATAGGAAGCACCTTAAGAAGTGCAGAACTATTTACAAGGTCAGTCTTTGGCTGTTCACAGTCCCCAGCCTGGAGTCTGTATACTCTTACGGGTAATTATGAAAAGACACGCTCTAAGAAAAACATTATTTCCAACTTCAACTACTGTACCCTTACGAGTGACTATGTACAATTAGTCCCAACTACTGGCCTAGTAGTGGGGTCCCCGCCTGGGGTACTGCTGATTTTTACCTGACCCAGCCGGGTCATAGGGTATGTCCTGTGGGGGTGTGTCCTCGATGACGCGGTACACTTGCAGGGCGTACCACCCACGCTCCCCGTGGTGACGTGTGTAGGTGACCCTGTCACCGAGGTATAGATTCCGGTCGGGATGGCCCTGTTCCAGCTCGGGCTCCACATCCCGCTGGTTTACGAAAATGTCCCTCGCAAAGTCGGGATCCCATATGAGGCCCCACCCAGCTTTGAGGTCGAACTTCACTAAGAGTCCTTCTTCGTGGGGGTGGGGTTGGCTGACTCCGCCTGACGCACTTGAGCCTTTGTGGCCTTGTTCCGGGCCTCCAGACGTTATCAGCGCGCCCGCCGAGCGCGCCGCTCCTTCTCCAGCTGCTGGAGCTCCCGCCTGCAGAATTCCTTTCTCCGTAGGGCTTCGGCCTTGGTCTCCTGCGGGAACCCCATCAGGTCCCCCCCCCCCCCCCGGTTGTCCCAGCAAAACTCCACTCCGCTGGTGTAGGCAACCGGGGGCGCTGGTGTCGGGAGTAGCGGGCACGGCTGCTGGTCCTCGAACCAGGCGGACCAATCAAAGGCCGGCGCGCTGCACACCCACTCGGGTGCCGGGAGTGGAGGCTCCAGGATGGCGTCAAGTAGAGGGCCCCTGATTTCGGCACCCAGGAGTGGAGGTTCCTGGAGGGCACCAGGTGGAAGGTCCTTGAGTTCAGCGCCGGGGGTGGAGGTTCCGGGCTGAGCAGCTGCTCCAGAGAGGGCATGGCGGAATACGGGAAGTGCTGATGAAGGAGGCCCAGGAGCAGTTCGGCGCTTACAGCGTCCGGGACAGGGGATTCCTTCCTACCTGCTCCTGTGCTGCTCGCGGCCTTCTGGTATTCAGCGGGCTCCGCCGGGGCTGGGGTGCCGCTGCTGGCTTCCGGTGCTGCTCTCCGCCGTGCTGCCATCTTCTCCAACAGCTCGCTCCTCCATCTGGTGACCGCTGCTTGCTGAGCCTTCTCAACTTGCTGGCTCAGCTCCAGGATTTCACTCTGGTGGAACTCCGCGTCCTCCGGGGACAATTTTCCGGCTTCTCCCTCCAGGGTGAGGGGAGTCGCTGGCCACTGCAGCAGGCCAGAGGCAGAGGCGTGCTCCTGGCGTCCGTCCATGCTGGCAGCCGGGTGCGGTCTGTCTAGACTGGTTAAGACCACACCCTGTTTCCATTCCTTTTCTCTTCTTCCCCTCCCCTTTCGGAGGCAGTCCCATGGCTGGTTGCCGTCGGTTACTCCCTGTGACGTCCTCCCTGCCTTGACGGACAAATCTATATGGACAGTCACTGCTGCAAGGGGCAGGGTGTGCTTTTGGCGCCATTCTGGGAGCCGGCCCACGATGAGAGGTTCCATATGGTTGTCTTTGATCACGCACATAAAGGCGCCCGTTCTTCAGGGGCAGGCGCCACATTCAGTAACATAACACAGTTCTTTAGGCACACTTCACCTGCCGATAACGGGTTGGTCACGTATCCTGTTCGTGGCGCCAAGGCTGACGCGCCCCCTGGGCCGTGGGGTACTTGGCAGCCGGGCCTCTGGTTGCT
Organism: Phyllobates terribilis; assembly: GCF_046119375.1. Classification (NCBI taxonomy): domain Eukaryota; kingdom Metazoa; phylum Chordata; class Amphibia; order Anura; family Dendrobatidae; genus Phyllobates; species Phyllobates terribilis. Next base: position 290,566,384 of record NW_027362768.1, on the reverse strand, counting down.
GGGGGATATCACAGTAGCTGGCCCGGTTTGTGACCCAGGGCAGTCAGTAAAAGGGGGAATAGTTTATAGGGGATTTGGGAAAGTGTTCGTGACGCCACCTGTGGATTGCGGCTAAAGGGTGCCGCCGCTGCGGAGCAGTCCTCTGGAGCTGGTGTTACGGCAGCAGGGATGGTGTGGCTCTCCACAGGTAGAGCTAGCTCCAGGGAAGTGGGGGTAGTGTGAGTTGCGCTGCGCGTTGTAGTGCCGTGAGGGAGAGATGGCGCAGATGAAAGAAGGGATGGAGGCAGTGCGGTGCAGTCATCCAAGTTTTTACTCACAGTTCTTATGACAGTTCCACTGGTGCACTGTACAGTTGTCGGCCTCCCACGTCGTGCTGCGTTCACCAGGCAGGGGTTCAGCACTTCCTCAGACAGATTAGGAGTACTTGACAGAACCCCACTTTCTCGTGTTCCTAACTAGACCGTCTTCACGCTGGGTCTTTCTCCCTCCTGCCCTGCGCTTCCCACTCTCAATCCCGCTCGGGTGCTCTGAAGTCCCTCCTGGACCTGCTTGACCCTCACGGGGATTAGAATGAGGCTTCAGCAACTGACTATAGAAGCCCGAAGCCTCCGGTTTTCCCAGCCGAGACGTAGAGTAACACGGCTAGACCAGGGGCCGGTCCCCTTCTTGTGGCCTACGATCCCTCTGTCTTCTGACAGATGCGGGGCGTATGGGTGCCGTCCTGCACTCGCCGTACCCCCTAGGATCCCTTCTTAGAACAGAGCCTACTCCTCTGCTCCCCACCTGGGCCTCTATGACTGGGCCCTACTTGCAGAGCAGAGCTCCTAAAGAGCCTCTGCTCCCAGACTGTCTTCCTGAACTGTTCTTCTGAACTGAACTGCCACCCTAAGATGGCTTCCCTTTATATATCTCACACTATAGTGCTCCCCTAAACTGCTCCTCCACCCACACCCACTACTAGTTCCCTTTACCTTTGGGTTCCCCCCCACTCCAGCCAGGGTCAGGGCTCAACAGGAAAACACATTGCATCTTGCCCTTCCAGCCAGCCTGGAGCAGTGTAGTGTTGGATGCAGGTGTTGGGGTTCCGGGCAGCACTCCCTCCTTACCTGAGAGAAGGAGACACCACACCTCTGGGTGAGGTGCAGTACCTCTGTGGCGACTGAACCCTCAGGGGCGCCACACTAAGCTCTGCCTGTGGAGAGCTAAACCAACTCTGCTGCATTCACACCAGCTCCAGAGGACCTGCTCCGCAGCAGCAGCTCCACATAGCCGCATACCACAGGTGGCGTCACGAACTGTATATAAAAACTATAAATCTCCTGTAAATATTCCCTTTTATCGACCACCCTGGGTCACGGTCCGGGTCACCGCCACTGTGACCTCTCCCCTAGCAACGACCAGCCCGGCACCAAGTAGCCCACGGCCCAGGGGGCGCGTCATATACAGGAGACAGGTTGTGGATGGCTTTGTATGCCATGGTTAGGGTTTTGAACTGGAGTCTCTGGGTAATGGGGAGCCAGTGAAGGGATTGACAGAGAGGAGAGGCCGGGGAATAGCAGGGGGACAGGTGGATTAGGCGGGCAGCAGAGTTTAAGATAGATTGGAGGGGTGAGAGAGTGTTAGTAGGGAGGCCACAGGGCAGGAGGTTGCAGTAGTTGAAGCGGAAGGTGGTGAGGGCATGCACTAGTGTTTTTGCAGATTCTTGATTAAGGAATGTGAGGATCTGGAAAATATATTTGAGTTGAAGTCAGCAAGAAGTCAAAAGCGCTTGGATATGTGGTTTGAAGGAAAGATCAGAGTCCAGGGCTGATTTTAGACATAGTGGGGCCCCGGGCAAAAGTTTAAAGTGGGGCCCCAATTGCTAACATATTGCACCACAAACAGAAACATTTTGGTTGTATTTACGTGTGTTGAGTTCAGGCCGATAAACGAGCGTGATCAACAATATTGAAGTTGTTCGGCACCCGACCTCTTTATATCGGCTGAGGACAAATGATGGGCAAAGAACAATCACTAATAGATAACTCTGTCCCCATACAGTATCATGTTGTCAGCAGTATACTGCAGCTTACACTGGACGATGTGCTGCTGAGAACAATGATTTTTGTTCAGGCATAAATAATGTGACATGCAAAAGTAGTGCTGTTGCTTCAAAAGCATCCAGCAACTATTACAAATAACACAAGCACAGTAGACAGGAAGAGTTGTGCTTCAGAAGCATCCAGCAACTAGAGGGGTTATCACAGTCACAGGAGACAGGGAGTGTTTTAGCAGAGCCCCAGGGGGATTGTGGGCAACTTGTTATTGTAGTCTGGCTGAAGCCATAGAGAAAGGTAGTGTGTTATCTGGATCTGACAGAAGGCAACTGAGCAGGATTCAGATCAGGAGAGAAACTAAACACAGGTCAGATAAACTCCCTGAACTAACAGTGCAGAGTATTATCAGGCAGGAAGATAAGGACTGGAATGAATTGTGTCACAGGGATCATCTCCCTCATCAAATCCCCCCCCATCTCCATGCAGGATAAAGAATGCTATGTACTATTGTGTCCTTGTGAAGGAAAATCCTGTGGTTGTGTATGCATAGAAGTGTGCTGCTAAGAGATCTAATCTATGTTGAATTATGCTACTGAAGAGACTGTAATACTGTGCCTTGTGAAGAAACTACTGTATTGTTACTGGAGCCGGTTGCTCAAGAAACTCAGACTGTACTGTAATGTAATGTAATTGTTGCTGTAATATCCCTGAATTGCACTGGCTGTGCTTCAGATTACATTCCACTGTTTAACTGTTGAAAAAGACTCTTGTCAGATATGTCTGGTCAGCAATTGAATCTATCGTGTGCCTGAGAGAAGCTGCAGCCTATCATTAACCCTGAGTAACGGTTCCCCCAGGATTCCAAAGAATTAATGAAACCCGTCTCGCCCTATCTGAACCGCGGTGTGCGTGTAACAATAATAGAATCACTCAGTGAAAAGGCAGCATTTTGCTTCTTTAGTATAATACACCCCATAGTCCCCCACATAGTATAATGCATACCCCATGGTCCTACATATAGTATAATGCACTCCATAGTCCTCCATATAGTGTAATGTGTCCATAGCCTTCCATACAGTATAAAGCATACCTCATAGCTCTCCATATAGTATAATATACTCCCCATAGCCCTCCATATAGAATAATGCACTTTCTATAGTCCTCCATATAGTGTAATGCATCTCATAGCCCTCCATACAGTATAATTCACACCCCATAGTCCTCCATACAATATAATGCACTCACCATATTCCTCCATACAGTATAATGAACACCCCATAGTCCTTCATATAGTATAATACACTCCCCATAGCCATTCATATAGTATAATGCACATCCCATAGTTCTCCATATAGTATAATGTACTCCTCATAGTCCTCCATATTGTTTAATTAACTCCTCTTAGTCCTCCATATTGTATAATACACTCCTCATAGTCCTCCATATTGTATAATACACTCCCCATAGTCCTCATTATTGTCTAATACACTCCCCATAGTCCTCCATATTGTATAATGCAAAGCACCATATCCTTCCTATAGTATAATGCACACCCAATAGTCCTCCATATAGTATAATGCACTCCCCATAGTTCTTCATATTGTATAATACACTCCCCATAGTCCTCCATATAGGATAATGCAGAGCACGATATCCTTCCTATAGTATAATCCACACTCAATAGTCCTCCATATAGTATAATGTACTCCCCGTAGTTCTTCATATTGTATAATACACTCCCCATAGTCCTCCATATAGGATAATGCAGAGCACGATATCCTTCCTATAGTATAATGCACACTCAGTAGTCCTCCATATAGTATAATGCACTCCCAATAGTTCTTCATATTGCATAATACACTCCCCATAGTCCTCCATATTGTATAATACACTCCCCATAGTCCTCTATATTGTATAATGCACTCCCCATAGTTATCCATATAGGATAATGCACAGAACCATATCCTTCCTATAGTGTAATGCACTCCCCACTGTCCTCAATATAGTATAATGCACTCTCCATATTGCTCAATATAGTACAATGCACTCCCCATAGTATAATGCACCCCATGGTCCCTTATATATTATTATGCATTCCCCATAGTCCTTCATATAGTATAATGCAGGTCCCATATAGTAAAACAGTATAATATACTCCCCACATACCTTGATTGAGGTTCATGTACCCCCCCTCATAGAGTATAATGCAACCCCCCTCATAGAGTATAATGCAGCCCCCTCAGAGTATAATGCAGCCCCCTCATAGAGTATAATGCAGCCCCCTCATAAAGTCTAATGCAGCATTCTCATAGAGCATAATGCCGCCCCCTCATAGAGTATAATGCAGCCCCCTCATAAAGTATAATGCAACCCCCTCATAAAGTATAATGTATCCCCCTCAAAAAGTATAATGCAACCCCCCTCATGAAATATAATGCATCTCCCTCATAAAGTATAATGCAGCCCCCTCGGAGTATAATGCAGCCCCCTCATAAAGTATAATGCAGCCACCCCTCATAAGGTATAATGCAGCCCCCTCATAAAATATAATGCAGCCCCCTCATAAAGTATAATGCAGTCCCCTCATAAAGTATAATGCAGACCACTCTTAAAGTATAATGCAGGTACTCCTCATAGTATAATACAGCCCCCTCATAAAGTATAATGCAGCCACCCCTCATAAGGTATAATGCAGCCCCCTTATAAAGTATAATGTAGCCCCCTCATAAAGCATAATGCAGCCCCATCATAGAGTATAATGCAGCCCCCTCATAGAGCTTAATGCAGCCCCCTCATAAGGTATAATGCAGCCACCACTCATAAAGTATAATGCAGCCACCCGTCATAAGGTATAATGCAGCCCCCTCATAATGTATAATGCAGCCCCCACTGTATAAAGCAGTGATTATATCACACCTGCTGTACCCAGTAAGCAAAGTGACACATCACTGGAATCAAGGTCTCTGTCTGTGCATAGAAAAAACCTGCTGACAGATTTCCTTTAATTTGTTAGCTCTTGCTAAAATCTTTTATTCTGCTATGTTTTATATTCCCATATTGGTATAGACGTGAATTAATCATATACATATGCTCGTATATAATTACAGGGCAATATCTAGGGTATATTACCAGATACAACCCATAAACATGATAAGTGTTGTTTTTTGTTCTTCTAATCTTGGATGAGTAAATAAAAAATGGTGATGGTTGACTATACTAAACAAACTTAGCTTAGAAATGAGCTTGAACACTGAGTAGATAAATGGTATAAGCTACTATAGATACACACAGAGGCATGGAGCCCAGAAAGAGCTGTAAGACCTACATCCAATACGCAACATCTTCAGTGTCAATGCAGTGCGTCTGAGATTGAGCGTGTAACAACCCATTTATTTTTCACGAGAGCTTTAATCCATTGAATAGCACTTGAGTGGCAGCTTAGCTTGCAGTGACTAACGTTATCTCATCACTTGATGCAGAAGGACACTTCAGGATATAATTTAGTAAATCAGAAGAAGGTTACAATCCTCCTTCACGGTAATACCAGGTCTGCAATGGACATTCATGCTTTATAATTTAACAGTTGCTTTTAAATTGTCAACAATGTTTTATACCCGATGAATTCATTAACCAGTTCGTTTCTTCGATAAAAAAAAAAAAAGATCACTTTATATACAGGTGCTTCTCACAAAATTAGAATATCATCAAAAAGTTAATTTATTTCAATTCTTCAATACAAAAAGTGAAACTCATATATTATATAGAGTCATTACAAACAGAGTGATCTATTTCAAGTGTTTATTTCTGTTAATGTTGATGATTATGGCTTACAGCCAATGAAAACACAAAAGTCATTATCTCAGTAAATTAGAATACTTTATAACAACAGCTTGAAAAATGTTTTTAAAATCCGAAATGTTGTCCTACTGAAATGTATGTTCAGTAAATGCCCTCAATACTTGGTCAGGGCTCCTTTTGCATCAATTACTGCATCAATGCAGCGTGACATGAAGGCGATCAGCCAGTGGCACTGCTGAGGTGTTATGGAAGCCCAGGTTGCTTTGATAGCAGCCTTCAGCTCGTCTGCATTGTTGGGTCTGGTGTCTCTCATCTTCCTCTTGACAATACCCCATAGATTCTCTATAGGGTTAAGGTCAGGCGAGTTTGCCGCCAATCAAGTACAGTGATACTGTTGTTTGTAAACCAGGTATTGGTACTTTTGTCAGTGTGGACAGGTGCTAAATCCTGCTGGAGAAGGAAATATCCATCTCCAAAAAGCTTGTAGACTGAGGGAAGCATGAAGTGCTCTAAAATTTCTTGGTAGACGACTGCGCTGACTTTGGTCTTGATAAAACACAGTGGACCTACACCAGCAGATGACATGGCTCCCCAAACCATCACTGATTGTGGAAACTTCACACTAGACCTCAAGCAGCTTGGATTATGGCCTTTCCACTCTTTCTCCAGACTCTGGGACCTTGATTTCCAAATGAAATGCAAAATTTACTTTCATCTGAAAACAACACCTTGGACCACTAAGAAACAGTCCAGGTCTTTTTCTCCTTGGCCCAGGTAAGACGCTTCTGGCGTTATCTATTGGTCATGAGTGGCTTGACACAAGTAATGCGACACTTGTAGCCCATGTCCTGGATATGTCTGTGTGTGGTGGCTCTTGAAGCAATGACTCCAGCAGCAGTCCACTCCTTTTGAATCTTCCACAAATTTTTGAATGGCCTTTTCTTAACAATCCTTTAAAGGCTGGGGTTATCCCGGTTGCTTGTGCACCTTTTTCTACCACACTGTTTCCTTCCACTCAACTCTCCATTAATATGCTTGGATACAGCACTCTGTGAATAGCCAGCTTCTTTAGCAATGACCTTTTGTGGCTTACCCTACTTGTGAAGTGTGTCAATGGCTGCCTTCTAGACATCTGTCAAGTCAGCAGTCTTCATCATGGTTGTGGAGCCTACTGAAACAGACTAAGGGACCTTTTTTAAACACTTAGGAGGCCTTTGCAGGTGTTTTTGTTGATTATTGTAATTTACTGAGATAATGACTTTTGTATTTTCATTGGCTGTAAGCCATAATCATCCACATTAACAGAAATAAACACTTGAAATAGATCACTGTTTGTAATGACCCTATATAATATATGAGTTTCACTTTTTGTATTGAAGAACTGAAATAAATTAACTTTTTGATGATATTCTAATTTTGTGTGAAGCATCTGTATTTTCATGATGTGCCCATCTCACGTAACATTGCGAATTAAATTCTTAAGCCAAATGATGTAATTGTTTACAAATTTTGTTCAAAATTTAGGGGACTGAAGAGGGTCATATAGAAGTTGAGCTATTGAGCCAAATTTTTCATAGTACCCCAGTGATAGCTCAAGTGCTATTATAGCTGCAACAAATTTTCCCTCATAATAGTGATAACTGAAGTGATTACTAGCAATGACATCAACATTCACCTTTAAAGGATTGTCCAGGTTTGGAGTTCAAGTCTGCAGTCACTCTATGTAACTTCAGACTTGTGAATCCTGACAGCGTGCAGTGTGCGCATTGTCAGGACTCTCCGGCTCAGGACCCAGGTGATTTGTATACATGCGGTCACTTTCCAACTAGACTTGCGTGGCCTTATTTAATAAAAGTGAATTGAGCAAGGCCAGAGACATCTTGTTGAAATGTGGCCAGAAGAATTCAAATTGCATACTTGCAGTCACATGACCGCTCACTCCCAACGCCAGAGAATCCTTAAAGCTTGCATTGTGCTCGATGGAGGATTCACAAGTCTGCAGTTCCATAGAATGGCTGCTCACTTGAATCCCAATCCTGGACAACCCCTTTAAGCACAGTGTCCACATAACCTTGATAGTAACAATTTCCCCTAACAAGACAGCCATAGTAGCCGCTAAAGTGGACAGCCATATTGCTCATAGGCAGATTATAATGAGGGCAATCAGGGCTACTGCCTGGGGTCTGAAGCTCTGGGGGGGCCCATGGTCCGAGAACTAATTGCCCCCATTTAACAGCGTTGTCCGCATGTAACCGCCGCGGCCGCAGGTCCTTTATGCTGGGCCCGCCTTCCACATGACATCTGGCAGGATGCAACCAGCATAGAGAGCGTGGGCGCTGGGGCTGAAGCCACGCCTACCGAAGAGGAGCTTCTGCTTGTATTGGTGACTCTGCCGGCTCCCGCACCTGAAGACTGGGGAAAAGCTGCCACTCCTGCCTGCCAGGTTTCCCTCCTCAAGTCCTCGCTCTGCACAGTAGCTGCTGCCTCCACTGGGTCTGCCACTATTTAAAGTATTACAAGATTAACAGGTACCTCATAGAGTGTGTGCCTGCAAACATATTTAAACCTATAGATATGGCGCACACGCAACACAAACACTAATAAAAATCCTTTTATTGATTATATTAAAATATACATACTCAAGCATCACAAAAAAAACAGCAAATAAATCCTCAATCAGAGTAGAAATAACTCTGGGATTGCATCCTATTCCAAATGTTATATATATATACCTCAGTATAATATTACCACAATTCATCAATAGTGCATCATCTGGTTATTAAGGTATTAATGCTCTGGATTACATTCTATCAAGAGTGGGTACTGTGGTAAAATACCCATTTGCTAATTAAATATTATATCAGATACTATAATTATAAACAAATAAAGTGAACAGTGCATAAAGCCTACTATGAAAATGATACATAATACATGAGTTTATTATTTCAAATTATGTGTCTAATTATAAAATGACCAGTGCACAGTTGTATTAGCAGAGAGAAAAATTAGCAAAGTACCAAATTTCCATATTCAGTTAGAGAAAGAATGCCAGAAAAAAGATATAAGGATACAGACCCACCGCTATTGCAACATGCCCGACGCACATTTTGCCTAGCTTTCACGATGCAGGGGGGGCATTATTTTAATTTAAAATGTGTATAAATTATGGGGGATGGGACTAAGAGTAGACTGAAACTACATGGGGCAAATGCCCATGCACACTATGTGCCTTTGAAATTTTGCATGCATAATGTCAAATGCCCCTGCACACTATGTGCCCCTTTACTTTGGAAATTTTGCATGCTTTATGTATTTCTATGTATGATACAAGCAACATTTTCAAGGTGGAGGGGCACAAAGTATGCAGGGGCATTTGACATTATGCAAGCAAAATGACCAAGGCACATACACTGAGTTCCAAATTATTATGCAAATAATATTTTCTCAGATTTTCCCAAATTACCTATATGAATTGCAGTCATTGTAATTTTCCAGTCAAATAACTATTAGAGTACAATTGAAAGGTTTTTGTACAAACTGCTTATGATAACAGTATATTTTAAAAAAAATAAAAAACTCAAACTGCACTCAAAATGCATGTTCCAAATTATTATGCACAGCAGAGTTTTCAACCTTTTCATTTTAATAAAGAACAAAAAAATGGTCATTTTTGAAATTATAAGCATTAGCAGGTTATTACAAACTGAAATCAAACAGTTTTCAACTCAAAACTTTATTCTAGGTGATGTTACATTTGCACATAGGACTCCTTGTTCGAAAGAAGCTTCTGAACTCTCTCGTCCATTGAATTTATCAGGTTTTGGATGGTTTCTGCTTCAATTGTTTTGCATGAGGACAGAATACCCTCCCAGAGCTGTTGCTTAGATGTGAACTGCCTCCCGCCATCATAGACACTCCTTTTGATGATGCTCCAGAGGTTCTCAATGGGGTTGAGGTCAGGGGAACATGGGTGCCACACCATAAGTTTGTCCCCTTTTATGCCCATAGCAGCCAGAGATGCAGATGTGTTATGCGCAGCTTGAGACGGGGCATTATCATGCATGAAAAGATCTCGATGGTCCAGATGGATGGAGTGGAGGATGGCTGGTTGATGGACACCCCATGCAAACACGGCTACGGCGCTAATAAGGAGGAGGTGGAGTAATGTTTTGGGCTGGAATCATGGGGAGAGAGATTGTCAGCCCTTTTAGGATCCCTGAAGGGGTAAAGATGAACTCCATAATGTATGTTGAGTTTCTGAAACAGCACTTCCTTCTATGGTTCAAGAAGAAGAACCGTGCATTCCGCAGCAAGATCATTTTCATGCATGATAATGCACCGTCTCATGCTGCGCATAACACATCTGCATCTCTGGCTGCTATGGGCATAAAAGGGGACAAACTTATGGTGTGGCCCCCATGCTCCCCTGACCTCAACCCCATTGAGAACCTCTGGAGCATCATCAAAAGGAGTGTCTATGATGGCGGGAGGCAGTTCACATCTAAGCAACAGATCTGGGAGGGTAATCTGTCCTCATGCAAAACAATTGAAGCAGAAACCATCCAAAACCTGACAAATTCAATGGACGAGAGAGTTCAGAAGCTCCTTTCGAACAAGCGGTCCTATGTGCAAATGTAACATCACCTAGAACAAAGTTTTGAGTTGAAAACTGTTTGATTTCAGTTTGTAATAACCTGCTAATGCTTATAATTTCAAAAATGACCATTTTTTTGTTCTTTATTAAAATGAAAAGGTTGAAAACTCTGCTGTGCATAATAATTTGGAACATGCATTTTGAGTGCAGTTTGAGTTTTTATTTTTTTAAAAATATACTGTTATCATAGGCAGTTTGTACAAAAAACTTTCAATTGTACTCTAATAGTTATTTGACTGGAAAATTACAATGACCGCAATTCATATAGGTAATTTGGGAAAATCTGAGAAAATATTATTTGCATAATAATTTGGAACACAGTGTAGTGTGAAGGGGCATTTGCCCCATGTAGTTTCAGTCTACTCCCATCCCCCACATTTTATACACCACAATAAGGGTATGTGCCAATGATCAGGAAGTAACAGGGCTTTGGATGCAGTATATTTTCGCTACGTTCAAAGTGCTGCATATGATCAAGCAGGTAAATCCATATGTGTTCATTGAACACATGCGGAGTTACCGCATCCTATACATTCTGTTGGAGATATTTCTGTTGCAGAGACTAGCATCTCCACAACAAATTGGAGCTGTAAATACTGATCGTGGGTCTTTTATGGTACGTGCCCACGATCAGTATTTACAGCGATTTGGACACAGCTCACCAGCGCTGCGTACAAAACGCTGCATTGTACAGTACAAGTGTAAGGGGGAAGACCGGGGTGTGAGTGCTTTCAAAGCAAGGGATCCGGAACTGCCGGGGCCGTGCCTCTGGTTGCAGGGGGAAGACAGACTGCAAGCAGAGGAGTCATGTGACAGGGAAGCAGGGGGTGTGTCGAGAGAGAGAGCTGGGAGGTCAGGTGACAGGGGAACTCCTGGTGTGACTGGAGAGAGGAAGAGACGAGTACGTTTTGCGCGGGAAAGCGGAGCTGGATCAGGCTCAGCAGAGCAGCGTGAGAGGGTCCAGGCTCCTGGCTCCAGGACTGGGAGCAAGAGCCGAGTGCAGTGGACCGGAGGAGTCAGGCCGACTAGAGAAGAGACGCAGGGTCGGTGGAGCCGGGCACGTGAGGTGCCGTGTTATGGACTAGGAGCTCAGCGGGTAAAACTGGAGACCGCCCGCTGCCGCCAGAAGACAGAGCATTGTTTGGGCGGGGACGCCTGAAAAATCAACACCGGCATCAGCGTGCATCTGCCTTGTGAGGAGCGAGAGTCAGCTAAGTGAAAAAAACTATTGATTATAACCGGTTTGACTCTGCTACATCTAGTTAAACTGTGAACTGTCAGTGATAGACTTTGACCTGCTTTTCCCTTGTTTTTCCCCCATATATTCCCCTGATACTCCCTGCGTGGAGATTCATCTTGTTATTATAAACGTCCCCTGTTTATTAACCCCGTATTGGCTGCTCTGTGTTTCTGTGTCGCTGCATGTAAAGTACCCGTGTTACACAAGCACAGTGGATGGGATTTATAGAAATCTCATGCCCACTGTGCTTCTATTTGACGCAGAGTAAACTCACCGGCGGCGCTGCTTTATGAGGCACAGCATGTCAATTTGTTGTGGAGATGCTAGTCTCCGCAACAGAAATTTCCCCAACAGAATGTATAGGATGCGGTAACTCCACATGTTTTCAATGAACACATGCGGATTTACTTGCGGGATCAGACGCAGGTAAAATTCTGCTTCTACGCAAATATACTACTGTCACTATGTCATGGTCTGTAGTCACATAGAGTGACTGCAGACTAATGTTAGGAAGCGAGAAGCCCTTTACAGGGAAACTGTATAGTAAAATACAGTATATGCTATTAACCTGCAGATATAGGGTTAATCTGCAGGCTAATAGCGTTCTGAAGTCGTGCGGCCACCACAGTTAGGCCACAGACACATTAGAGTATATGCGGTATCCTAATGACACTCGTACTTATAGACTTTTATAGGTACGTGCAACCCAAATTTCACACGCAATCGCAGCATGCTGCGTTTTTTTTTTTCAGTCCCATCTTGATCCGATCGGAGCTGAAAAAAAACACACACATAAGCATACCAACATAGATTAACATTGGACCAAATGCAATCCAATTTTTTATCAGATTGCATATGTTAGATTTAATCACAAGTGGGAGTGAGCCCTTACAGTTCCGCTGCCTGGAGGAAATGAACTTTCATCCTCCCGGCAGCCTCAGGCTTTCAGTCATAAAGGTGCTGCTGGGTGACTTCAGTAACCACTCAGTGCATAGTGAGCAGCAGCTGTAACTGCGCCCCTGCACTGACTGACAGCCGGCTCCAATGCTGAGAAGTCTGTCAGTGCTGGGGCGTGGTTATAATAATAATAATAATAATTTTTATTTATATAGCGCCAACATATTCCGCAGCACTTTACAATTAAGCGGGGACATGTACAAACAATAAATTCAATACAAGGTGAGACAGTTTAACAGTTACATCAGGAGTGAGGTCCCTGCTCGCAAGCTTACAATCTACATGGAAATGGGGGGACACAATAGGTGGAAAGTGCTTGTTATTTCAGGTCTGGCAATTATAATAAGTCGGGATTATCAAATAAAGCTGTATGATCCGGTCATCAGCCTGTATGTTAAAGTGCAATACTCAATTACCGAGTGCAGTTATCGAGTGCATGGAGGGTGTAGAAACAGATGAACAGTAGGGTGCAGATTCTGAATAGTATTTAGGAGGGAACAGGGGAAGGTTAGTTTACTGAGTAGTTGAGGTGGTAGGCTTGTTTAAAGAGATGGGTTTTTAAAGCGCGCTTGAAGACATCGGGGCTAGGCATCAATCGGATCGTCTGGGGTAGAGCATTCCAGAGAACTGGTGCAGCACGAGAGAAGTCTTGGAGACGGAGGTGTGAGGTTCGGATTATGGGGGATGTTAGCCTTAGGTCATTTGTGGAACGGAGGGCACGTGTAGGACGATAGACTGAGATGAGAGAGGAGATATAAGGTGGTGCAGAACTGTAGAGAGCTTTGTGGGTGAGAGCAATGAGTTTATATTGGACCCTGTAGTGAATGGGTAACCAGTGTAATGACTGGCACAAGGTGGAGGCATCGGTGAAGCGGCTGGACATAAATACGACCCTGGCTGCCGCATTCAGGACAGATTGGAGAGGGGAAATTTTGGTAAGAGGGAGACCGATCAGAAGAGAGTTGCAGTAGTCCAGACGAGAGTGAATAAGAGCGACAGTAAGAGTTTTAGCAGTTTCCAAAGTGAGAAAAGGTCGGATTCTGAAGATGTTTTTAAGATGCAGGTGACAAGAGCGAGTGAGTGATCGGATATAGGGAGTAATGGAAAGGTTAGTGTCGAATATGACCCCAAGGCAGCGGGCGTGCTGCTTGGGAGTTATGGTTGACCCCTCCAAGGTAATTTCGATATTAGGTAGAGTTAGGTTACTAGAGGGGGGTTACTAGTGGTTACAGCCAGGATCTGTCTCTCACAGCCACGGGTGGAGCTGAGCTCCACCGGCTGCTGTTAGCTCCTTTAAGACGTTTTCCACTACTCAACCCCATCTCAATCCGTATGTTTCTCTTTTGTAAAATAACAATACTCACCGCCGGCGCCATACCAACGGTGCTGCTGGTACGTCACCGGCAGTGAGTACAAGTGTTGTTATTTTACAAGGGGGAACACACAGATTGAGATGGGATTGTCTGAGTAGTTGAAAACCCCTTTAAAGGGAACCTGTCATGTCGAATAATTCTACTAACTTACAGATGTAGGGTTAATCTGCATGGTATTAGTGTTAGAAAGGTGCCCGACAGCTGCACTGAAAGAGCAGCTCATGGGAAAAAAAGGAACTTTATTTATCCCAGGAACCATTGGCTTTCAGTCAAACAGCTGGCTCTGCAATGATGCACTTCAGCGGGAGCTATCAGTCAAAGTGCCAGGGCATGCTTACAGGCAGTAAACTATGTGAGGGTTCATGCTATATGTGCAGGGCTGTGTGTGGACTCATGCTGTATGTACGGGGCTGTGTGTGGACTCATGCTATATGTGCAGGGCTGTGTGTGGACTCATGCTATATGTACAGGACTGTGTGTGGACTCATGTGGGGGCATATTCCCTGGACCTGTGAGCTGTTATCCTCATTGCAGTACCTCTTATGGTCAAAAGAGGGGAAAAAGTGTTGGAAGAAGATGCCATTAAGCTAAGTACATAGCTGTTCAGGCCACATAGGATCTATATATAAATATGATAGTCCATGTCCATAGAAATGTGACTATGAGGGAGGTATATGGATGTTTTGTGGTGTTGTTAATTTCGCTGCCACATGACCGGCCATTTATGATCTCAAGGGTTATTCTTTGTTTGACAAGGGCATCATATGTTTCTTCTTGGACTTTGTTAGAGTTTTTTTCTGGTCAGATAGTTGATAAATATTGAAAAAAAAAAAATATATACACTGCTCAAAAAAATAAAGGGAACACTTAAAGAACAGAATATAACCCCAAGTAAATCAAACTTCTGTGAAATCAAACTGTCCACTTAGGAAGCAACACTGATTGACAATCAATTTCACATGCTGTTGTGCAAATGGAATAGACAATAGATGGGAATTATTGGCAATTATCAAGACACCCTCAATAAAGGAGTGGTTCTGCAGGTGGGGACCACAGACCACATCTCAGTACCAATGCTTTCTGGCTGATGTTTTGGTCACTTTTGAATGTTGGTTGTGCTTTCACACTCGTGGTAGCATGAGATGGACTCTACAACCCACAGAAGTTGCTCAGGTAGTGCTGCTCATCCAGGATGGCACATCAATGCGAGCTGTGCCAAGAAGGTTTAGTGTGTCTGTCAGCGTAGTGTCCAGAGGCTGGAGGCACTATCAGGAGACAGGCCAGTACACCAGGAGACGTGGAAGGGGCCTTAGGAGGGCAACAACCCAGCAGCAGGACCGCTACCTCCGCCTTTGTGCAAGGAGGAACAGGAGGAGCACTGCCAGAGCCCTGCAAAATGACCTCCAGCAGGCCCCAAATGTGCATGTGGCTGCACAAACGGTTAGAAACCGACTCCATGAGGGTGGTATGAGGGCCCGACGTCCACAGATGGGGGTTGTGCTCACAGCCCAACACCTTGCAGGACGCTTGGCATTTGCCACTGAACACCAGGATTGGCAAAGTCGCCACTGGCGCTCTGTGCTCTTCACAGATGAAAGCAGGTTCACACTGAGCACATGTGACAAACGTGACAGAGTCTGGAGATGCCGTGGAGAGCGATCTGCTCCCTGCAACATCCTTCAGCATGACCGGTTTGGCAGTGGGTCAGTAGTGCTGTGGGGTGGCATTTCTTTGGAGGGCCGCACAGCCCTCCATGTGCTCGCCAGAGGTAGCCTGACTGCCATTAGGTACCGAGATGAGATCCTCAGACCCCTTGTGAGACCATATGCTGTTGCGGTTGGTCCTGGGTTCCTCCTAATGCAGGACAATGCCAGACCTCATGTGGCTAGAGTGTGTCAGCAGTTCCTGCAAGATGAAGGCATTGAAGCTATGGACTGGCCCGCCCGTTCTCCAGACCTGAATCCGATTGAGAACATCTGGGACATCATGTCTCGCTCCATCCACCAACGTCACGTTGCACCACAGACTGTGCAGGAGTTGGTGGATGCTTTAGTCCAGGTCTGGGAGGAGATCCCACAGGAGACCATTCGCAACCTCAGCAGGAGCATGCCCAGGCATTGTAGGGAGGTCATACAGGCACGTGGAGGCCATACACAATACTGAGCCTCATTTTGACTTGTTTTAAGGACATTATGACTCGCCCCCTGGGCCGTGGGGTACTCGGTGCCGGGCCGGTCGTTGCTAGGGGAGATGTCACAGTGGCGGTGACCCGGTCCATGACCCAGGGCGGTCAATAAAAGGAGATATTATTTACAGGGGATTTATAGTTTTTATGTACAGTTCGTGACGCCACCTGTGGTATGCGGCTATATGGAGCCGCCGCTGCGGAGCTGGTTCTCTGGAGCCGCTGTAAATGCAGCAGAGTTGGTTTAGCTCTCCACAGGTAGAGCTTAGCTCCAGGGCTGTGCTGAGATGTTATGGATGCTGCGATGTAGTGCAGGGGCTGATGGCGCAGCAGTAATAATTGACAGAGACAGTGGGGTGCAGTCTTCAAAGTTTACTCACAGTTGTTAAGTTCCTCAGGTTGCACTGTCCAGCTTACAGCCTCCTACGTTGTGCTGCGTTCACCAGGCAGGGGTTCAGCAATCCCTCAGGTATTTCAAGAGTGCCTGAAAGGACCCTATTCTATATGACCTTCTCAGCCATCTTTCTGTGCTGGCCCTCACCCTTCTTACCCTGCGCCTCACCAAACAATGTCCCAAGGCGGTATCCTCGGATCTTTCTAGGCAACCTGGAGTTCCCTGGATCCTATGTGGTTACCTTTTTGGCGACTTGAGTGTGGATGTGACAACTGCACCCTGAAAGTACAGAAGCCTCCGGTTTCCAGTTGAACTTTGTAATTCTCACTGATTAGGGGCCGGTCCCCTCTGCGGCTTGATCCCTCCACCGCCTGGCAGATTCGGGTGTACGGGTGTCCTCCAGCACTGCCCGTACCCCTGGGATCCCTTTCCCGTTCCTGGAGCCTTTCTCCTGCTCCTCTCTCCTTCCTCCTCTCCTTCTCAGTCTTGGGCCTCTCTACTAGGCTCTCCTCCCGAGCAGAGCTCCTGCTGATTTCCGGCTCCCACTACTTCTCCTCTCAGACTTATCTGTCCTTTCAAGATGGTTCCCTCTTTTATATCAGTTCTAACAAGTTCTCCCCTGATCTACGTCCTCCACCCACACCCACTACACGGATCCCCTTCTTTGGTTCCTCCCACTCCAGCCAGGGACAGGGCTTAGCAGGAAGCGACGCATCTTGCCTCTCCTGCTGGTCTGGAGTAGTATAGTGTTGGATGCAGGTGTTAGGGTCCCAGGCAGCACTCTATCCTTACCTGAGAGTGAGATACCACACCTCTGGGTGAGATGCAGTACCTCTGTGGCGACTGAACACGCAGGGGCGCCACAATTACATCAAAGTTGGATCACCCTGTAGTGTGTTTTTCCACTTTAATTTTGGGGGTGACTCCAAATCCAGGCCTCCATTGGTTAATAAATTTGATTTCCATTGATGTTTTTTGTGTGATTTTGTTGTCAGCACATTCAACTTTGTACAAAACAAAGTATTCAATGAGAATATTTCGTTCATTCAGATCTAGGATGTGTTATGTGAGTGTTCCCTTTATTTTTTTGAGCAGTGTACTTGAACTCCAATGCCCCTTGCAAGAGACGTAGAGGTCGGAGAGCCTCCTGAAAAATATGTTCCCATTATTAGGAAGTGGGTCTCCTATACTGTTTGCCTATGCACTGAAGCAACGGCCGCAAAAAGTTTGGAGGAACTCCAATGCCCCTTGCAAGAGACGTAGATATGTTGATATGGTACATATGGTGGTGATATGGTGGTGGAGGATGAGGATGCGGAGAAGGAGGAGGACAAGAGCAAATAGACAAAGTCAGGAAGCGTATACCCATGTCTGGGTGTGAATACAGAGGTGCATGGGAATAGAGTTAGACCACCCCCAAAAAAGGCACTGTATTTGAGTTTATGTTACACTGCTATTGTAGCGCCCCGAGGGCTCGGCCGCTACAGGGGTATTGCACCTCTGCCAGAGGTGTGATATTCCACTCCCGGGTAAGGATGGAGAATGGACCAGGGCTCAGTTAGCTGCATGCAGCACACACACCCCATTTCTCAGGGACAGCTCAACGGTGCTCCCACTAGACAGAAGTGCAGGCACGACCGACCATGTCCCTGCTGGAGTGGGGAGGGAGGGGTGGAACACCCAGTGCTGTAGGGGCAGATAGGGGGCGGTTCCTGAGCGTAGGTAGGAGCCCATTGGTTGCTGGTCACCTGGGCTCATGGCTAGAGGGAGGTATAAAAGGTGGGCACCATCTTAGATCTAGATTCAGTCTGTGAGGAGAGGAGAGCTGACAAGGAGCAGCAGCTCGGGCTGAGTGCTGCTCCAGAGGCAGGCCTAGAGAAGAGGCCATAGCCTGAGAGGAGAAGGAGAAGTGGGCCTGGAGAAGAGGCCAAGGGAAGGAGGAGAAGACAGAACAGGAGAGAAGGAGAATAGAGAGAAACAGAAGGGCTCAGGAACAAGAAGGTGGAAGGGACCCTAAGAACCCACGAGAATCCAGGGTAAAGGGTCAGGCAGATTAAGGGTACCGGATCCCAAGTTGGTGGAGGAGAAACTACCCTCAGCCAAAGACCGGTCGTCGTGATCATATATTGGTGCGACACCTCATCAAACCTGCTAGGAAGGCACCATATAGGACAGCGGAGGACGGGGCCCACGTTTAACCGCACAGGTCCGCGGCAGCTGGACAAAAGTGGGTCACTGGTGAGGCAGGCCAGAGAAAGGATAAAAGGGGGTCCTGTGCCATGCTCCTGAACTGCCTGGGGGTTGACCGAGCCCCGCACCTGGTGGACGCAGCACGGCTCGGGCGGTCACTGCCGACAGAAGTGACCTGGAGTACCTGAACTGTGAGTAAAGACCCTGGACTGTAACTTGTCGTCTGTGTGCTCCTTCGCACCTCCAGCACTACCAGTACCGAGACTCTCACTACCATCACTCCCACCATCCACTACACTGCCCTGGGGCCGCACTCTTCCCGTGGGGAGTCACATCATCCCAGCTGCACACATCACCAGCCCCAGCGGACTGCCTTGCAGCGGCGGTTCCTAATAACCGCAATCCACGGGTGGCGTAGTCGGACATTACCTAAAGTACGTACCAGACTACCATTGGTCTGACCACCCTGAGCCGCGGGACCGGGCCGCCACTACTACCCCCAACATCTCCCTATCGCCCGGTTCCGCATGCCCCACGGCCCAGGGGGCGAGTCACTATCATTCGGTGATGTTGAGAAGTCTGGCCCAATCCAGCCCTTGTTCCTTTTCATAAGAGTCAGCCTGTCAGCATTTTCAGTTGACAGGCAGATGCGCCTATCGGTTATTATTCCACTGCCCCATTTTATTAGGTTTGTCCTGAAAAGCACTGTAGCATTGGTCTAGAAGCGTCACCGACCAGTAATGACTCTCACCCAAAATTTGGACATCGAGAGGGTCACGGTAAAGGAAGTGTAACATAAACTCAGCCATGTGTGCCAGACTGCAAGGAGGCAAAACTTCCGTGTCCTCACCAAGAGGACGACTGACCATACTCTCCTACTCATCCTACTCCTGTTCCTCCCCCTCCCTGTCCTCAGGCCATCCACGCTGAACAGACGATATAACAGTTGTGCAGGTAGTACCATCTATAGTGCAGGAAACTAGCTCCTGTTCTTCCTCCTCCTACTCCTCTTCCTCATTGTCACCCAATCCACATTGGGATGAGATGAGGCTGGGCTGTGTGGAATCACCCTGTATGATTCCTTGCTCCATCACATTGTGCTGCGCCTGCAATGCATCCTCTTTAATTGAGAGCAGAGAGCATTTCAGAAGACAGAGAAGCGGAATGGTGACGGTAATTATGGCGTCATTGCCGCTCACCATCTTGGTGGAGTCCTCAAAGGTTTGGAGGATGATACATATGTCTGACATCCATGTCCACTCATGAGGTTTTATGAGTGGCGTCTGACTTGAATACCGACGGCCTTGTTGATGCTGGTAGTCAACAACTGCCCTCTTCTGCTCACAAATCCTTCCCAACATCTGCAATGTAGAGTTCCAACGCGTGGGGACATTGCAGATCAGTTGGTGAGCAGGAAGCTGCAAATGCTGCTGAAGCACCGCAAGGGCGGCGGATGCTATAGCTGACTTTCTAAAATGGGCACACAGACAGTGTACTTTGACAAGCAGATCCTGCAGATCCGGGTAGGTTTTGAGAAACCGCTGAACCACGAGGTTAAGCTCATGGGCCAGGCATGGTACGTGTGTGAGCTCACCAGCCTGTTGCCGCTTGGCTGAGGCAGTGCTGCAGTGCTTCCAGCTTGTGACTGATGTGGTCATTTCAGAGATGGAGTCTGAAGAGGAGGAGGATGAGGTGCAGGAGCTGTAGAATGTGGGGGCAACCCTAATTGACCTAGGGCCCACAATCCTCGGCGCCGGGAGGACGTGTTCCGTCCCAAGGTCCGACTGGGTCCCGGCTTCCACTATGTTAACCCAGTGTGCCATCAGCGAGATGTACTGTCCCTTCCCACAATAACTTGTCCACGTGTCCGTGGTTAGGTGGATTTTCCCAGTAACTGCATTGTTGAGGGCACGGCTAATGTTATGGGACACGTGCTTGTGTAATGCGGGGATGGCACACCAGGAGAAATAGTGGCAGCTGGGGATAGAGTACCGAGGGACGGCTGCTGACATCAGGTTGCGGAAAGCTTCCGTCTCCACGAGCCTAAAAGGCAACATTTTGAGTGCAAGCATTCGCAAAATATGTGAATTTAGTAGTGTGGCCTGTGGGGTGTTTGCTGCGTATTTGCGCTTGCGTTCCAAGGACTGGGGTATGGATAACTGAAAGCTGGGACAAGGACATGGATGTGCTTGCTGTTGGTGCTAGTTGAGAGTTGAACGACAGGTGCAGGGCGGGAGGCATCTTGGCATACGCCATGAACAGGGGATTGGCGTGCACGCACAACAGTGGAAGAAGCAGTGGTGTCACCCGCAGACACTGTTGCTGAACCCTGAGGTTCGGCCCACTTAGTCGGGTGCTTTACTGCCATGTGGCTGATCATGCTGGTGGTGGTCAGGCTGCTAGTTTTGTTACCCCTGCTGATTCTGGCCTGGCAGCTGGTGCAAATGGCCTTTTTGGGGTTATCGGCAGAGTCTTTAAAAAACAACCAGACTCGGGAAGACCTAACAATTGTACTGGCAACTTCCGTTGTGTTGGCGTTATGAGGAACGCTTTCCCGGCTTGTGTCTGCGGCCACCACACT
Source organism: Phyllobates terribilis (assembly GCF_046119375.1). NCBI lineage: Eukaryota > Metazoa > Chordata > Amphibia > Anura > Dendrobatidae > Phyllobates > Phyllobates terribilis. Next base: position 290,544,976 of record NW_027362768.1, on the reverse strand, counting down.
GCTTCTTCCTGCCTGTTATGGTGCTACGTCTCCCTCCTCCTGTGTGCTGCTGTCCTTGCTCTGTGTGTGCCCCTGCCAGGTTGGGTCAGTTACTATATCATCCACCACCTTGTCTTCCACTTCTGCACCCTGGTCCTCCTCCTGACTTTCTGGCAACTGTGTCTCATCATCATCCACCTCTTGTGACAGTTTCCCATCGTCATCTTCGTGTGACCGTGGCTGCTTAAATATTTGGGCATCTCCTCTTGACGGGGGGTCAAGTAGACCGGGTGAGAGGCCCGAATCTATAAATGGAAAAGTGAACAGCTCTTCGGAGTGTCCAAGTGTGGGATCAGTTGTCTCCGGGCACTCATTTGAGGGTATCCACATTAAAATTGGATGAAGGGTTTAGGAGTTTCAGCTCCTTAACATATGCCACCCTGTTTTTAAAGGGACCAAAAGTAATTGGACAATTGACTCCAAAGCTATTTCATGGACAGGTATGGGCAATCCCTTCATTATGTCATTCTCAAGTAAGCAGATGAAAGGCCTGGAGTTGATTTGAGGTGTGGTGCTTGCATTTGGAAGGTTTTGCTGTGAAGTAAACATGCGGTCAAAGGAGCTCTCCATGCAGGTGAAACAAACCATCCTTAAGCTGCAAAAACAGAAAAAAACCATCTGAGAAATTGCTACAATATTAGGAGTGGCAAAATCTACAGTTTGGTACATCCTGAGAAAGAAAGAAAGCACTGGTGAACTCATCAATGCAAAAAGACCTGGACACCCATGGAAGACAACAGTGGTGGATGATCGCAGAATAATCTCCATGGTGAAGAGAAACCCCTTCACAACAGCCAACCAAGTGAACAACACTCTCCAGGAGGTAGGCGTATCAATATCCAAATCTACCATAAAGAGAAGATTGCATGAAAGTAAATACAGAGGGTTCACTACACGGTGCAAGCCACTCATAAGCATCAAGAATAAAAAGGCTAGACTGGACTTTGCTAAAAAACATCTAAAAAAGCCAGCACAGTTCTGGAAGAACATTCTTTGGACAGATGAAACTAAGATCAACCTCCACCAGAATGATGGAAAGAGAAAAGTATGACGAAGGCGAGGTACAGCTCTTGATCCAAAGCATACCACATCATCTGTAAAACACGGCGGAGGCAGTGTGATGGCTTGGGCATACATGGCAGCCAGTGGCACTGGGTCACTAGTGTTTTTTGATGATGTGACACAGGACAGAAGCAGCCTAATGAATTCGGATGTATTCAGAGCCATACTGTGTGCTCAGATCCAGCCAAATGCAGCCAAACTGATTGGTCGTCATTTCATACTACAGGTGGACAATGACCCAAAACATAAATCCAAAGCAACCCAGGAGTTTATTAAAGCAAAGAAGTGGAATATTCTTGAATGGCCAAGTCAATCACCTGATCTCAACCCAATTAAGCATGCATTTCACTTGTTAAAGACTAAACTTCAGACAGAAAGGCCCACAAACAAACAGCAACTGAAAACCACTGCAGTGAAGGCCTGGCAGAGCATCAAAAAGGAGGAAACACAGCGTCTGGTGATGTCCATGAGTTCAAGACTTCAGGCCATCATTGCCAACAAAAGGTTTTCAACCAAGTACTAGAAATGAACATTTTATTTACAATTATTTAATCTGTCCAATTACTTTTGGTCCCTTTAAAAACAGGGTGGCATATGTTAAGGAGCAGAAACTCCTAAACCCTTCATCCAATTTTAATGTGGATGCCCTCAAATGAAAGCTGAAAGTCTGAACTTCAACTGCATCTGAATTGTTTTGTTTAAAATTCATTGTGGTAATGTCTAGAACCAAAATTAGAAAAATGTTGTCTCTGTCCAAATATATATGGACCTAACTGTATATACCGGACACCTAGTCCATGCCTACGGGGTCCCTTTATACCCAGTAGGGACCACCTGAACCCCTGGAGGACTACAGGTCCCAGGTTTACCAAACGCTGACTACAGTACCATGGCTAGGAGTCACGGAGGCTCCAGCGTCCAGGGAGAGTGACCTCCAAGAGAACGCCCTACCACCAGGTCAGCAGGTGCAGGGGAGAGAGAGACCGTAACCAAGCTAGGCCTAGTTCCAGGCAGGCCAGAAGCTTAGTGAGTAAAGTCATGGATCAGGAGGCCCTATACCCGCTCACTGGGGAGAGTCCAAAAGTGCGCCCTTCGTCCGGAGTACCCTGGACCGTGCCTGCATCATCACCAGTAAAGGTACTGAAGCTTACCAGCGCGTGAGACGGACATCTTTCCTCCGGGACCATCCTGCCTCTCTCCCCAGCATCCACCATCTACCCCTACACTGCCCTAGAGCTAGCTCTACCTGTGGAGAGCCACACCATCCCTACTGCTGTAACATCAGCTCCAGAGGACTGCTCCGCAGCGGCGGCTCCCTTTAGCCGCATTCCACAGGTGGCGTCACGAACACTTTCCAAATCCCCTATAAATATCCCCTCCTTTTACTGACCGCCCTGGGTCACAGACCGGGCTATCCATTATCTGTGACTATCGTCACATTATCTGCTGTCCAATCAATAACCTTTTGACACTGCTCTGTGTTCAATAGTGGTGTTCTGCGGTCCCCTATTAATTGGGACTGGAAAGTCGAGGGACAAGATGTAGATGTTTGTTGTGGCACAATTTCAGCTTGCCCTCGTCCTCTGCATGCACCATCACCATCACGTCAACTTCCCCGTTCCTTGCCACGTGCCTTGGCCATTTTAAATGGAGGACAATATTTTCCACGTTCGCTACAAATGGCTGGATTTGAACTGCAGTGATATGTGATACGTGTGATGGAAAACCCCAGTTTTAAATAGCTGGCCTGTAGGTTACTATTTTTCACAGCGGCCTCGTGTCAATAACTTCACTGACACACTGCATCAAAATTTAAATGGAGGCCAGAAATGGCTGAATTTGGAGCGCACTTATATATGATACGTGTGATGGAAAACCACAGTTTTAAATAGCTGACCTGTAGGTTACTATTTTTCACAGCGACCTCGTGTCAATAACTTCACTGACACACTGCAACAAAATTTAAATGGAGGCCAATATTTTCCATGTTCACTACAAATTTCTGGATTTTTATCACTGTAATATGGAAAGGACCTGGCTGTATTCTGCAGTGCCAACAAGCAAATGGAGCAGAAAAATGGTGTACTCTGGATTTCTTTTTAAGCAAATAATCAGGATTAAGATAAATAAAAATTCCCAGGCCCCTGATATCTGGAGCTATGTCTACAAATATCAGTAAGAACAGCAGCAGAAGGAGTGTTCAATGGACCCTCTTGCACTATATGCACTGCAGTCTGGCACATACATTGCCTGCCTGCCAAGCACTGATTATTTGCAGCTGGATTAGTCCTCAGAAGGACTGTTAGTTCAGGTGGATATAGATGAATATGTTATGGATCCGGGTGTTGGAACCTTTGTGCTGAGATGCAAGGAGGGACCAGAGGGGCGTAACTAAGTGCCAACTCGGACTGACCCTGGCCACATGGCAGCTTCGTCGACTCCGTGAACCAGGGAGGGACCAGGCAGGTGAACCAGGTGCCACTCTGGGACCGACCTTGTGTGAGAGCAGACGACTCCCACGGGTCAGGTGGCTGAAGCTGACAGGTATTGCGGATGAGCACGGCAGGTAGCCTGACAGGTGATCCGGGTAGGCAAGCAGACGGGCACAGCAGGTAGCCACACAGGTGATCCGGGTAGGCAAGCAGGCGGGCACAGCAGGTAGCCAGACAGGTGATCAGGGTAGTCAAGCAGGCTGGCACAGCCGGTAACCTAACAGGTGGTCCGGGTAAGCAAGCCGGCAGCACGGTAGGTAAACAGGCTTGCGGGCATGGCTGATAGACAGACTGGTGGTCACTGGAACCTGAGGGCTGAGGAGAGTGTTAGCACACAAACAACAACCTTGCAGAGGCACCTCCATTTTGGAGGAGGTGCTTTAAATAGGAGTGGTCCTCCGGCCATTGGCCAGGGAATCTTTAGGATGGTGCCCGCGGCCCGTTTAAGAGGGAGGTAGCGCACGCGCGCCCTAAGCACAGTGCCCGGGAAGCTGCGCGCGGTACGCGCAACAGCAGCAGGGGAGCTGGAGAACGCCAAACCAGGACCGCAGCGGTGAGGAGAACGGTGTCTCTGCCCGGCAGGAGGCAGAGACACCAGTGCTACAGTACCCCCCTTTACGCCCCCTCTTCTTTAGGCCCGCAAGAAATTTTTCTAGAAGACGAGGGGCATGAATGTTCTCCCTGAGCTCCCAAGATCTCTCCTCAGGACCAAACCCCTTCCAATCCACAAGAAAGAAAGACTTTCCTCTTACCCTCTTGATGGCCAAAATGTTTTCTACCTCAAAGACGTCCTCAGCGGAGACTGTAGCTGGAGTGGTATCTGGATCGTCAGAGAAAGAATTAAGGACAACCGGTTTGAGGATCGACACGTGAAATGAGTTGGGGATCCGTAAGGAGGCCGGGAGTTTCGGCTTGTAAGCCACTGGATTTATTTGGATCAGAATCTCGAACGGACCGATGAACCACGGACCCAACTTGTAAGATGGTATCTTGAGGCGGACATATTTGGAGGAAAGCCAGAACTTGTTTCCCGGACGGAATTGAGGAGGATCCAGACGTCTCTTATTAGCATGCTTCTTCATCCGCTCGGAGGACTGAAGGAGAGCAGATCCACAGTAGTGTCTTCCCAAATCACAGAAAATTCACTGACGAGAGACTCCATGGCAGGATTGTCCACTGAAGAGGAGACGGGAAACGTAATCCGGGGGTGTTGACCGTAGACCACAAAAAACAGAGACTTAGCAAAAGACTCACTCACATAATTGTTATAGGAAAACTCGGCCCAGTTGCGGAGCTGAACCCAATCGCTATAGTGAACGTTGACAAAGTGCCGAAGAAAACTGGTAAGGATCTGATTGATACGTTCCACTTGACCATTGGACTGAGGATGATTGGCCGAAGAAAAATCCAAAGAGACATCCAGCAGTTAGCACGTGGCTCTCAAAAAGCGAGAAGTGAACTGAACTCCTCGGTCCGAGACAATGTGGAGGGGTAAGCCGTGGAGACGGAAGATGTGACAGATGAAGTCCTTAGCCAGCACAGGTGCAGACGTAAGACCAGGCAGAGGGATGAAGTTAGCCATCTTGGAGAAGCGGTTGGCGACCACCCAAATGACAGTACAACCAGCCGATACAGGAAGATCCGTGATGAAATCCATTGCAATACACCGCGTGCAGAATTATTAGGCAAATGCGTATTTTGATCACTTTGATACTTTTTATACATGTTGTCCTACTCCAAGCTGCATAGGCTTGAGAGCCAACTACCAATTAAGTAAATCTGGTGATGTGCATCTCTGTAATGAGGAGGGGTGTTGACTAATGACATCAACACTCTATATAAGGTGTGCTTAATTATTAGGCAACTTCCTTTCCTTTGGCAGAATGGGTCAGATGAGAGATTTGACGGGCTCTGAAAAGTCCAAAATTGTGAGATGTCTTGCAGAGGGATGCAGCAGTCTTGAAATTTCCAAACTTTTGAAGCGTGATCATCGAACAATCAAGCGTTTCATGGCAAATAACCAACAGGGTCGCAAGAAGCATGTTGGCCAAAAAAGGCGCAAAATAACTGCCCATGAATTGAGGAAAATCAAGCATGAAGCTGCCAAGATGCCATTCGCCACCAGTTTTGCCATATTTTAGAGCTGCAACGTTATCAAAAAGCACAAGGTGTGCGATACTCAGGGACATGGCCAAGGTAAGAAAGGCTGAAAAACGACCACCTTTGAACAAGAAACATAAGATAAAACATCAAGAATGGGTCAAGAAATATCTTAAGACTGATTTTTCAAAGGTTTTATGGACTGATGAAATGAGCGTGACTCTTGATGGGCCAGATGGATGGGCTAGAGGCTGGATCAATAAAGGGCAGAGAGCTCCACTCCGACTCAGACGCCAGCAAGGTGGAGGTGGGGTACTGGTATGGGCTGGTATCATCAAAGATGAACTTGTGGGACCTTTTCGGGTTGAGTGAAGCTCAACTCCCAGACCTACTGCCAGTTTCTGGAAGACAACTTCTTCAAGCAGTGGTACAGGAAGAAGTCGGTATCGTTCAAGAAAAACATGATTTTCATGCAGGACAATGCTCCATCACATGCATCCAACTACTCCACCGTGTGGCTGGCCAGTAAAGGTCTAAAAGATGAAAAAATAATGACATGGCGCCCTTGTTCACCTGATCTGAACCCCATAGAGAACCTGTGGTCCATCATAAAATGTGAGATCTACAGGGAGGGAAACAGTACACCTCTCGGAACAGTGTCTGGGAGGCTGTGGTGACTGCTGCACGCAATGTTGATCGAAAACAGATCAAGCAACTGACAGAATCTATGGATGGAAGGCTGTTGAGTGTCATCATAAAAAAAGGTGGCAATATTGATCACTCATTTTTTTGTTTTTTGTTTTTGCATGTCAGAAATGTTTATTTCTAAATTTTGTGCACTGATATTGGTTTACCTGGTGAAAATAAACAAGTGAGATGGGATTATATTTGGTTTTTATTAAGTTGCCTAATAATTCTGCACAGTAATAGTTACCTGCATAAACAGATATCCTCCTAAGATAGCCAAATCTAAAAAAAAAACACTCCAACTTCCAAAAATATTAAGCTTGAATATTTATGAGTCTTTTCGGCTGATTGAGAACATAGTTGTTGATCAATAATAAAAATAATCCTCTAAAATACAACTTGCCTAATAAATCTGCACACAGTGTATGCTGCCAAGGAGCGGGAAGAAGAAGGAGGCGACCGGCTGGAAGGTGCCTAGGTATCTTGTTACGGGCACAAGAGGAACAAGCCTCAACAAAATCCGCAACAACCTTGCACAGGGTGGGCCACCAATAGTGCAGGGCAATGAGCAGAAGTGTCTTCCTCTGGCTGGCATGGCCAGCCAGTTTGGACGAATGGCCCCAGACTAAGACCCTCTTCCGATCCTGAGCCGCTACAAAGGTCTTACCAGGAGGTAGATGAGACAGGTCAAATGGAGCAACAGTCATAATTCTGGAGGGATCAATGATGTGAAGAGACTCCTCCTCCAGGTCGGAAGACAGAAAAGAGTGGGATAGAGCGTCGGCTTTAATGTTCTTGTCTGCCGGGCGGTAATGGAGATTGAAGCAGAATCGAGGAAAGAACAAAGACCATCTGGCCTGACGCGGGTTTAGTCTTTGGGCAGTCTGCAAATAAGCAAGATTTTTATGGTCAGTATAGATGACCACCAGGTGCAGAGCCCGCTCAAGCAAATAGTGCCACTCCTTCAGCGCTAATTTGATGGCCAGCAATTCTCGATCTCCTATGGAGTAATTGCGCTCGGACGGAGAGAAGAGTTTAGAAAAGAAGTTGCAGGTCACCATTTGTCCGGACGAAGATTTCTGGGTAAGCACTGCTCCGGAGGAAGAGGCATCAACCTCCAGGAAGAACTGTTTATTGCAATCCGGACGGTGTAGCACAGGAGCGGAGGAGAAGGCTTGTTTAAGAGAGATAAAGGCATTCTCTGCCTCGGAAGACCACTCCCTGGGATTTGCTCCCTTATGGGTAATAGCAGAGATGGGAGCTGTCCGGGAGGAGAAATGAGGAATTGGTTTTTGGTCTTTTGTCCCTTGGTCCTTGTAGTTTAGTTCTTTGACGGTCCTGGTTAGTTAACCTGCCTGGCTGTCATGTACTGTGATCTCCTACCCTGAAAGTGGATCCTGTGTGGACCTGTAGTGGATGGGGACACAGCCCTCGTACCCCAGCCTTGGGACGACGGGAAGGTTGCAGACGAGGAATGTCTCAACCTGGTCAAGGACCACGACCAAGAAGGCCCGGAGCTTAGGAGTGTAGCTCCACAGCAAATGGATCCCGGGGAGGATGCAGACGGAGTGGCGTACGCCACCTGTCCTCACCACCTGATATATTCAGAGGGAGTCCGGCTGCAAGAGGGGTACCGGCCCCCAACACCCGACCTTGCTACTCTATGTCCTGGTCAGGAAAGCCCGGTAGGCCCTGAGGATCCCACCGGGTATCGGAATGAGCGGAGCTGCCACCCGTGCCCTTGTTCTGAGAGGAGCTCAGAGGGAGACCCGGCCTATTCACACACACACAGACAGGAGAGGATACTGTCTGTAGTTCAGGAACACTCTGGTGTGGGGTCCCGATCGAATGCTGGACTTGCTCGGAGGTTGTCGTATCCCCGTCCCTGGTGACCGCAGGACTCCGCGGGGAGCAGGGAGTCGCCTTCCTACTGCCATCTCTAATGTGAGTAAAGCCTTGGAAGTTCACCCCTATGGCCTCCGGACTGTTTATTCTGCGCTACACCACATGACGCGGCACCCGTCATCCTCTATTACTACCCCCTCCATCCTGTCCCTCTGCCCTGAGGCCTTGCTCCGCCTGTAGGGAGTAGTAATAACGACGGCCGCCAGAACACCATGCCTCAGCGGACTGCAGCAGCGCTGGTGACCTTCACCAGGTGCCACAGGTGGCGTAGTCGGAATCAGCCACTCAACCCGGATAAGCCCATACCATCCTCTTTTTAATGTGACGTCCCTGAGCACGGGTCGGTTCCGGGCCACGGCTGCACCCCATCTCTCCATCATAGGACCCGACTCCGAGTCCCCCATCTCCCAGGGTAAAGAAAAGGGCTTCCGAGTAGAGGCGTCACAATATCGTCCAGGTACACCACCACGCAGGAATACAGGAGATTTTGAAAGATATCGTTTACTAACTCCTGGACATGGCTGGAGCATTACAGAGACTGAAGGGCATCACGTGGTACTCGTAGTGACCATACTGAGTGTTGAATGCCGTCTTCCACTCGTCTCCTTGGCGAATCCGGACCAGATTGTACGCCCCACCCAGGTCGAGCTTAGTGAAGATCTTTGCGCCTTTTAGGTGATCAAACAGCTCCGAGATGAGAGGCAGGGGGTACTTATTCTTGATGGTAATCTGGTTTAGGCCCCTATAGTTGATACAAGGACGAAGAGAGCCATCTTTCTTTTTGACAAAGAAGAATCCTGCTCCAGCTGGAGAAGTGGATTTCTGGATAAATCCCCTAGCAAGATTTTCTTCAATGTATTCAGACATGGCACGGGTCTCGGCCAGCGACAAGGGGTAGATTCGCCCGCGAGGAGGTGAAGCACCAGGTATTAGGTCGATGGGGCAACCATACTGCCTATGAGGTGGTAGTGTCTCTGCCTCCTTTTTATTGAAGACGTCCACATAGGACCAGTAGGGTGCTGGCAGGCCAGGTAGGTTAGCCGGAGTAGACGGCGGTCGAGCAGGATGAACCGGAACCAGACAGGTCTTATTGTATTCCTGACCCCAACGGAGCAGCTCACCTGAGCTCCAATTCAAGACAGGCTCATGTCTCTGTAACCAAGGCAGGCCCACAAGAGGGGATGAGAGAGACCGGACAGTACGTAAAAGGAGATCTTCTCCGAGTGCAGCATTCCCACCTGAAGAGTTACTGGCTCAGTGACCAACAAGATGGTTTCAGGGAGAAGCTTTCCATCCACAGAGGAAACCGCTAAAGGATCCGCCAGACGAATGGTAGGAATCTGAAAACGCTCCACAACGGCCTGTTGGCTGAGATTCTCAGCGGCTCCAGAATCCAGATGGGCAGTCTCGAAGAAGCGGGTATCACCACTGGTAAAGGAAACAGACAGAGTCAAGGGCTCAGAGGAAGAACTCTTGCCTAGGATGACCTCTCCGAGCGGTCCTAGACACTGGAGTTTCCCGGTCTCACCGGGGAAGAGAGGATCTGATGCTCTATATTGTCACAATAGAAGCAACTCCCCTCGGCACGACGGGTCTCCTGGCGAGACTTGACCATCTTTACTTGGTCAATAGGCTCTGGAGAAGACACCCAGGGGAGTGTAGGTTGCGAGACTGGACTTTGGAGGACTGGAGTGAGGAGCAGAGGTTTCCTCTCACGGGTCATCTCCTTAGCGCGTTCCAGAAATGTCAATTCGGGTAGCTAATGACACCAAGTCGTCCAGGGAGGGAGGTATGTCATGACTGGCTAGCTCATCCTTGATCTGTCCAGAAAGGCCCTCCCAAAAGGTGGACACCAGGGCCTCATTGTTCCAGGCAAGTTCAGATGTGAGGGTTCGGAAATGCACGGCATACTGGCCCACAGAGAGACTCCCTTGGCGGAGTCGGAGAAGTGAGGAGGCAGTAGAAGATTTTCGTCCGGGCTCATCGAACACCTTCCGGAAAGCCATGAGGAAATCCTGGAGATTGGACACCAGAGGATCCCCTCTCTCCTACACAGGGTTAAGCCACGCCAACGCCTCTCCGGTGAGGTGAGACATGAAGAATGCCACTTTGGCCCGTCGGAGGTGAACTGGTGTGCCAGGAGTTCAAAGTGCAGCGTGATTTATGAAGCCTCGACATAGGACAGGGTCACCACCAAAACGTGGAGGCGCAGAAAGCTGGGGTTCAAAGCCGGGTGCCTCAGCGCCACTGGGTTGAGGTGCCGCCGGAGCGGGTGCCGCTCGGTCAGAGGCGGACACAGTCGGGGTGGACAGCGCGTCCAAGCGGGAGTTGACTGTCCGCAGATAGGACAGGATGGTATCCTGTTGGGATCTCTGGCGAGAGACCTCTTCGTACAGGTTGGAGAGCGAAGGAGCCTGGGAGCCACCGGGTTCCATGGCCTGTGCAAACTGTTACGGATCAGTGTGGTGGAACCTCTGTACTGAGATGCAAGAGGGACAAGAGGGGCGTAACTAAGTGCCAACTGGAACCGACCCTGGCCACACGGCGGCTTAGTCGACTCCGTGAATCAAGGAGGGATCGGGCAGGTGGACCAGGTGCCACTCTGGGACCGACCTTGTGTGAGAGCAGGCGACTTCCATGGGTCAGATGGCTGAAGTTGACAGGTACAGCGGATGAGCATGGCAGGTAGCCTGACGGGTGATCTAGGTAGGCAAGCAGGCGGGCACGGCAGGAAGCCAGACAGGTGATCCGGGTAGGCAAGCAGGCGGGCACAGCAGGTAGCCAGACAGGTGATCCGGGTAGGCAAGCAGGCTGGCACAGCAGGTAACCTAACAGATGGTCCGGGTAGGCATGCCGGTGGGCACGGCAGGTAGACAGGTTGGCGTGCACGGCTGATAGATAGGCAGGCGGGCACGACTGATAGACAGACTGGTGGGCACTGAAACCTGAGGACTGAGGAGAGTGTTAGCACACAAACAACAACCTTGCACAGGCACCTCCATTTTGGAGGAGGTGCTTTAAATAGGAGTGGCCGGGGACTCTTTAGGACAGCGTGCGCGGCCCCTTTAAGAGGAAGGGAGCTCACGCGCGCCCTAAGCACAGTGCCTGGGAAGACGCCGGCGCTGCAATATGTTGTGGAATACCTATACTAACAGGACGTTCAATGGACCCTCTTTTGCTGTATCATGCACTGCAGTCTGCAACATACACTGCCTGCCTGGTTAGCACGGATTATATGTAGCTGGATTAGTCCTCAGAAGGACTGTTAGTTCAGATGGATATTATAGATATATGTTGTGGAATAACTATACTAACTCTAAACAAGCAAATATGTCCCTGACAAAGCAGCACCTCTCCCTACTCAGCCTGATTCCGGGGTAGACTGTGACAAGCATGGCAGCGCCCAGTCTTATGTATACTGATGATGCTGTGCTGCCAGCCAATCACTGTAATGCCTCAACCAACATGGTTACCGAATTACAGTGTGTGGCAGGCAATCCCTACATGTTCAATGGCTCTCTAAAGAGCGCCAAACATACAGGGAGAAGACCAGAGCTCCCGCCTGAGCAACCCGGAAATAGTCGTTGAGCGCTGAGCATCTCGAGCAGTGAGATGCTCGGGTGAGTACCGAGCAGTGGCGAGCACGTTTGCTCATCACTAGTATACACCAAGCTTGTGGTAGCAGATGAGCATCTCATCCATCAACTCTTTGTAATTGGACGTATGTTTGCTTCCGAAAAATCCTGTTTCCCAAACACTCTTAAAACGATTCCATGCTGCCTTTTCGACAACCTGAAGTACATAATTGAACTTAATGTCCTTGTAAAGCTCCCTAATATGTGGGCCAACAATGACACCCTCTTTAAACTTTCAATTTCCATCCTAATATGAAAAAATGTCTTCGCTTCCATACATTTACTAAACTTGTAAAATAAAAACTAGAGCTAATTATCAATTTTATCTGTCATTTTAGTTTTTAGCAGCATCAAATCTATGCTACCTTTGTTCAATTTACAATTTTGTTGTTGAACAGTGATCAGATCACATACACCCATACAAGTCTATGACATGTCTATGACATTCAATGACGTCAATGACATCCGAGTGCAGTCCGATTTCCACGGACTCACAGAATGGAGAAGAGGGAGAAATGTTGTTCTCCATCTTCTCCTCACCTGTGCTATGATCCTCTCATTTGAGGGAATCTGATCACATTAAGCTGTCATTCTCAAACTCTGATAATTCACATAATCTATCCGATTCTCTCGCATGAGAGAATATAAGCTCATGTGATCCAAGCCTTAAGCATCTTCTGATAGAAAGACGTATTTCTTTGCCTGCTGGAAAATAACGCAGTGTAAACATACACTAAAGGTAGTTTTGAGTGTCTTCATTACTTCTTCACTGGTACTCTACATTCTGTATTGTCCACAGGCAGAACATGAAAGGTTAATAGCTTGCATATTTCCTGATAAGTTAAATATAAAAAGGCCATGAGACTGAAAGAAAAACTCAATTAATTGACCAATTATACTCCTATCACACAAATACATCCTGAGCCAGAAAAACAAGAGTGTTTTATCTTCTGTCTCAGCTGGACAAGTTTCTATATTCTTTAACTGTCTTCAAATTGGTCTCGAGCCATGGCTACTTGATGGATGAATGCTCTATAGGAAGATTGATCTTGTACATGCCTAGATAGGTCTACCAGGGTCTTCTCCACCATTATCTTGATAGTATCAAGCTATCGAGATTCTGGTCTTCTCTTTGTCTTGTTCCTTCTATTCTTCCAACCATGATGTCCTTCTCCAGTGATTGCTCTCTTCGTATGATGTGTCCAAAGTAGGCAAAATGTAGCTTGGTGATCCTTGCTTCGAGTGACCTGTTTGGCTTGATTTTTTTTCAAAATTGATTTGTTTGTTCTTCTTGTCATCCATGTTATTGATAACAACATTCTCCAGCACCACATTTCAAAGGCATCAATTCTTCTTCTGTCTTCTTTCTTTATCGTCCAGGTTTCGCATCCATTACCACTGAAAAGACCAACCTATGAATCCGCCGTGTTTCATCTCAAGTGAAATGTTCTGCGATTTGAAAACCTTGTCCAGTGACTTCATTGTTGACTTGTCCATAGCTATTTTCCTATTGACTTCCAGTGTCATCGCTGCGTCTTGAGCTATCATCGATCCGAGTAGTCTTGAAGTCCTTTACAACTCTCAGTTCATCGCCTTCCACCTCAAATGTGTTCCAGTTGTTACACTCACGCCGCTAGGTTCAGATAGGGCGAGATGGGTTTCATGAATTCTTTGGAATCCTGGGGGAACCGTTACTCAGGATGACCATAGGCTGCAGCTTCTCTCAGGCACACGATAGATTTGTGACACCCCAGGGGTCTGGTTGTCACAGTGATAGAGATATTACGTCTGAGAGCAGGTGGGAGGTCCTTTGGTCAGGGATCCTGTGCATGCCACACCTCCTGCCCAGCCTTGGGAGGGGAAGAACTTCCCCTGTATAAACCCGGGGCTGAGGCAGGGTTAGTGAGTCCAGGAAGAGTAGAGACAAGAGCAGCATAGGAAGCAGCAGAGTCACAAGGAGTCAGGGGCTGGCAGCTAAAGAGCTCGCCCTGACTAAGAAGATTCTTTACCGGACCCGGAGTCCGAGGCTGTGGGGACTAACTTCTACCCAGCAGCAGAATCCGTCAGGCAGGGGATTTCAGGTCCCCTGGCCCAGAAGCCCGAAGGCCCGGTCACACGCGTGGGACCAGCACCGCCATCGTGGAGCGGAAGCCATTAGAAGGCCCCGAGTCACCGGCCATACGGGTGAGCACCACACGGTACACTCAGGGACGTGGGCTACTTACATCAGCTTCTAGCAAGGTAGCCAGAAGAGTACAGTCAGCTTGGGAGGCCTACAACTACGCCTGGCCAGGGGAGATCCCATCTGCTCAAGGACTGACCAGGCCCCGTTCGCTAGCAAGTACTCCGGGAGGGTCTATCGTTGTTACCAGTAAAGACCCTGAACGCTACCATACCGTCTCTGAGTGGTTCCTGCTACCCCCATCATCCACGTCGGCTGCCCTGAGGCCATACCCCTCCCGTTGGGGGTTATACTATCACGCTGCACCATCCTTCCACCGGCCTCAGCGGTCTGCCCTGCAGCAGCAGCCCCCTGGCTGCATTCAACGGGTGGCGTAGTCATCAACCATTTTCTACCGCTAACAGACTGCCGTCCAGTTTGACTCCCTGGGCACGGACCGGGTCACCGCCACGAGACTACAACCCTAAACAGATCCGGCTCCGGGTAAGCTCCCGCGTGCGCAACGCAGCGCGACACAGGCCCAGGGGCGCGTCAACTTTGGCGTAGTCGGCAGGATCACGTGCCCGCAACCACCGGGTACTGCGTGCCTGAAAAGCAAAGACTGTTCAAACTTACCAGTGGTGAAGATTCCCGCCATCGGTGAAGATTCCCGCCATCCGGCGCCATCTTCAGCCTTCTTCCCGCCATCGGTGAAGTTTCCCGCCATCCGGCGCCATCTTCAGCCTTCTTCCCGCCATCCGTGGAGTTTTCCCGCCATTGGACGCCATCTTGAGGACGCCACGCGGGAAGAAGAGGGGCGTGGACTCCGAAAGCGCGCGAGAACTGAAGCCCCGCCTCACTTCCGGACGTTGCGTAAGGTCCTGGAAGGAGCCCAGCAGACGCCGACGTCACAGGAGCGCGACGGAAGGTCCTCAACCCTGACGATCCACTGCGGAGCCGCGGCCTACGGAACAGGATCATCGCAAGGTAGGCCACGGTCCACTAGGGGGGAGGAAGATGTCGGATACGGAGGAGAGCTCCACTGCCTCAACCCCCGCCAGCGCTACCGCTGTTGCAGTTATGCCCTTCACCATGCCCTATATCCCGGGAGCAGCTTGGCTACCCCAGTACTCAGGGGAGTCACATACCCTGCATGACTTTAGAGAAAAGCTGGATAGCCTCTTCCAGGTGTACCCCCTCACAGAAGAGCAAAAAGTGAGCATCCTGGTGGCCCAACTAACTGGGGCAGCCAAAAGGGAAGTAAAATCCTGGCCACCTGGGAGGAAGACTGTCGCAGGGATACTAACCCGGCTGAAGGACACCTTTGATACCCGCACCTCAGCCGAGATTAAACTTAGATTCTACGGGTGCAAGCAGCGAGCGCATGAGAGTATAAGGGACTATGCACTCAACCTACAAGAGGCCCTGAGGGCCATTAAGCAGACCGACCCTAATGGAGTGGGAAACGAGGACAGGCTGTTGACCGAACAATTTATAGAGGGTTTATATTGCAATGCCCACCGCACCCAGTTGCGGGCAATGGCCTTACAGGACCCTCATCTAGAATTTGCACAGTTCAAGGACAGAGCCATCCGGGTGCTCCGAGAACCGGCACCAGGTGGCGTTGTGACCCACAGACGCCCCACTAAAACTTACTACCAGGAGGCGGCGCCCTTGTCAGCAGGGCCTGTGGGAGCTGATGCGCAGGCTTTGGACAATGACCCGGCTCCAGACCTACACCATCAGGTCCAAGAGCTAGCTAAAAGCGTTGCTGCGCTAACCCGAACTGTGCAGTCTTTACAGGTTTCCACTCCAGGGAAGATCCAGCTGGCATCCGGACCGGAGGACATCCCGTGGCGTCGACCAAGGAGGACCCCACCGGCCAGAGGAAGACCCAGTGACCGATACAGCGAGGACGGACGACCCATCTGCCGCCGCTGCAATCAACCCGGACATATGGAAAGGTACTGTTCTTTAAACGGGCACAACCTGGGGTAGAGGGCCAACCCCCAGGAAAAAGATCACCAGGCCCATCGAACTGGCGCGACAGATATGTGGGAGGACGTCCAGTCTTGCCTGTGGTACTGGATGGCATTCCCATGAGTGCCCTACTGGACACCGGGTCACAGGTCACCACCATCCCGTACGTGCTCTTCAAGCAGTACTGGAATGACTCGGATATTACCCGCTACCCTGACGACGACTTGAGTATCATCGCCAGCAATGGTCAGCCCGTGCCACAGATCGGATTTAAAGAGGTGACCATCAAAATTGGTAGAGTCGAACTGGCCGCACAGGGACTGATCATTGTAGATATTGACAAACATGAGAGTCACCCAAAAATAACTCTAGGAACTAATGTAATTGAAAATTGTCTTGCAGAGGTGATTTTCCTTTTACAGCAGGTTGCCAAGAATGCCAGCTCCGGCGAGCAGCGGGTGCTCCAGAAAGAGATCCGGGCACTGATGCAACGGCAACAAGTGGAACTCTCCGGCGGTGAGATTGGTAGCGTAAGAATGTGTGACCCTTTTCCTATTGCCATGCCCCCAAAAAGTGAAATGATGATTTGGTGCCGGGCAGCTATTGGTCTGAGAGGTAGAGATTACCAGGCAATGGTAGAACCAGTTTACTCAGACAGTAGGCCCACCATTTTGACAGCACGGGGGGTGGTCAATGTACGCCATGGGAGGGTGCCCGTTCGCATAATAAATATCGGGGAGAGGGAAGTGTACCTGCCCCGGTATGCCACGCTAGCCAAATTATATACCACTAATCAAAATTCTATACAATCTGTGGAACCCTTGCCTCCATCTCACCCGGAGGAAGGTAACGGCTCTAAGAAAGACATGGAGGACTGGTGTCAGCAACTACATCTGGGTACTGACTCCACTCCCTCACACCAGAAACAAGGAGTCTATCGGGTGGTTCAAGAGTATGAGAGAGTGTTTAGTAAACACCCGTTAGACTTCGGGCGAGTCAAGGGGGTAGAACACCGCATCCCCACGGGAGATCATCCTCCCATAAAAGAGAGGTATCGACCCGTACCCCCTGCACATTACCAACACGCCAAGGGGATGCTTAGAGACATGAAGGAGGCTGGGGTAATCCGGGATAGCTGTAGCCCCTGGGCAGCCCCACTAGTTTTAGTCAAAAAGAAAGACAACACCATGAGGATGTGTGTAGATTACCGGAAAATCAACCGTATCACACACAAGGATGCGTACCCCTTACCAAGGATAGAGGAGTCATTGGCTGCTTTAAGATCTGCTAACTTCTTCTCTACCTTGGATCTCACTAGCGGGTACTGGCAGGTTCCTGTAGCAGAGGCGGACCGGGAG
The DNA here is from genome assembly GCF_046119375.1 of Phyllobates terribilis. Taxonomy (NCBI): domain Eukaryota; kingdom Metazoa; phylum Chordata; class Amphibia; order Anura; family Dendrobatidae; genus Phyllobates; species Phyllobates terribilis. The sequence continues at coordinate 290,527,557 of NW_027362768.1, read as the reverse complement.
AAGACCGCATTCACCACCCCGATGGGACTTAGCGAGTTCACCTGCATGCCGTTCGGACTCTGCAACGCCCCAGGAACCTTCCAACGATTAATGGAGTGCTGTCTGGGCCACAGAAACTTCGAGACGGTCCTGTTGTACCTGGACGATGTCATCGTATACTCCAAAACTTATGAGGACCACCTGAAACACCTGGCGGAGGTGTTCGAAGCTCTGGCGAGTTACGGCCTAAAGGTGAAACCCTCCAAGTGTCACCTCCTTAAACCAAAGGTGCAATACCTGGGACACGTGGTGAGCGCTGACGGAGTGGCTCCCGACCCCGATAAGATCACCGCAATTAAGGGATGGCCAAGCCCCTCCAGCGTAAAAGAAGTGCGGCAGTTCCTAGGGTTGGTAGGCTACTACCGAAGGTTTATTCCCGGTTTCACCAAAAAGGCAGCACCTATGCAGGACCTCCTGATAGGCCAGTCCCGGAAGGCCAAGAACCAGAAGCCGCCCTTCAAATGGGAAAAGCTAGAAGAAGAGTCCTTCCGCCAGCTGAAGATGGCCCTCACGGGGGATGAAATCTTGGCGTACCCGGACTATAGCCAGCCCTTCATCCTCTACACCGACGCCAGTAACATCGGGCTAGGAGCCGTACTGTCCCAGATTCAGCAGGGGAGAGAACGAGTAATCTCCTATGCCAGCCGAAAACTGCGACCCACCGAAAGGAACCCCGAAAATTACAGCTCATTTAAGTTAGAGTTCCTGGCCGTGGTATGGGCAGTCACCGAGCGCTTTAGGCATTACCTCGCTTCTTCCCGGTTCACCGTATACACGGATAACAACCCGCTGACACACCTGGACACGGCAAGACTCGGTGCCCTGGAGCAGAGGTGGATGGCCCGTCTGTCCAACTACGAGTTCACAATTAAATACCGGGCAGGGCGCTCCAATACCAACGCGGACGCCCTGTCCAGGATGCCCAACCTGCCGGACGGAGGAGAAGATCCGGAGGGACTGGAAGAAGTTGAACTCCCTGCGTTCCACCGTCATGGGACTATCCAGTATTCCCACCGGGTAAGGAGTAAGCAGGCTGCTACGTTGAACCCCTTACCTCACTACAACTGGGCGGAAACGCAAGACAGCGACCCTGCCGTCCGACTGGTGAAGGAGATGCTGACTCGCCCGGAGGCTAGCCTGGAATCAGACGCTCCAGAGGAAGCCAAACAACTATGGGCAGAGAAGAGTCGACTGTTCCTTTACAAGGGGAAGTTGTGCCGCAGAATGGTTAACTCCAGGACGCATGAACTACTCTGGCAAGTAGTGGTGCCACGAAGAGACGCAGCCATGGTGATGGAGGCATACCACGACGGAGCTGGACACTTCGGGTGGAAAAAGCTGGAGTTCCTGCTGCGCGAGCGGTTCCACTGGGTAGGCATGAGGGGAACCATCGAGAAGTGGTGCAGAGACTGTGGCCCGTGCAATCTGAGAAGGAAGGACCGGGCCAGCCAGAAGACTCCCCTGCAGTCCATCGTCACCCGGCAACCGTTGGAACTGGTAGCCTTGGATCATGTAAAACTGACCCCCAGCAGAAGTGGCTACGTCTACGCGTTAACCATCGTGGATCATTACTCCCGGTTTCTGGTTGTCGTCCCCGTCAAGGACTTAACGGCTCGAACAGCAGCTAGAGCCTTCCAGCAGCACTTTTGCCGTCCACACGGGTACCCGGACCAAGTGCTGACGGACCAGGGACCTGCCTTTGAAGCGGAGGTCTTCCAGGAATTCTGCAATCTGTATGGCTGCCGGAAGATAAGGACGACACCCTACCATCCGCAAACTAATGGACTTTGTGAGAAAATGAACCAGGTGGTAATGGATCTTCTAAAAACGTTGCCCCTGGAAGAACGCAGTCTGTGGCCTGAGAAGTTGCCCGATCTGGTGGACCTATACAACCACATCCCGGTAGGTTCCACCAACTGTACCCCGGCTTACCTAATGAGGGCAAGACCTGGTAAGTTACCTGTTGACCTGGAAATGGGAGTCCTGACGCCCGAGGACACTTCACCAGAAACGGACTGGGACACAGAGAGGCAGCAGCAGTACCGGAAAGTACAGGAGAGCGTGGAGCGAAGTCTCTGTCAGGCTAGGGAAAGACAAGAGAAGACTTACAACCAGTATGCTCCCGCTGTTCCCCTGGTACCCGGAGAGCAGGTCTTGAAGAGGAAGAGACGGCTCCACAAGTTGGACGACCAGTGGGAGAAGGACCCGTACACCGTACTGCCCTCAAGCCACGAGAACCCGAAGGTCTGTACCATCAGTAAAGACGGAGGGGAAACCACAGCCATTGTATCCCGGGACCACCTGAAGAAGTGCCCCGAACAACTGAGGAACCCTGAGGAGGAACAGGAAGACCATCGACCCGTGGAAGAAAGGGAAGATATGGTTAGTACCGTGCTCGGGGACTTCCCTCGGTCTTGGACTCAAGTCAATGGTGCAGTTGTGGTACCCGTACTCACCTTCCTCCAACCATCATCCCAAGAACCTACGGAGCAACGGGTAGAGCTGGAAGAGCAGCCGGTCCAGGAGGCAGAAGACTCCACCCAAGCGGAACAGGAGAATCCACCCTCTGCTTATAGTGAGCCTGCCGTACCCCTAGTGAGACAAAGAGCCGGTAGACAGCTGCCCAGTTTACCCTTGACAGCTCCTACACCCTGTAGTTCAGGGCCAGACAGTCAGCTCCGTAGGTCCACTAGGGCCACTAGAGGCCAGTTACCCGCACGTTGGAGGATCTAAATGTTTAAGTTGTTTTACAATGTTTACCTGTTTATTGTTGCTTGTGTGTAATTTTGTGTTTCTAGTTGTTTTTAGGAGTCTTCGGTGGATTTACCGGGAATCCTTTGTATATAGTTGGAGCGTAACCCAGGATGGACTAGAGACTGTTAAGGACTCGGGGTAGGACAGACCCCTACCTGGTTACGTCTCCCTGTGTTGGTGAAATGGACACCTTTGCTTTTCTTCAAAGACTGCACCCGGTTGCGGACATCCGTGACCATCTTATTGTGTTTCCTTATTGTATTTTATTGTTCTTTGATATACCTTGTTATATTTTTCTAAAAAGTGTTTAGTCCCGGAGTACTAAATTTCACTAGGGGGGAGTGTGACACCCCAGGGGTCTGGTTGTCACAGTGATAGAGATATTACGTCTGAGAGCAGGTGGGAGGTCCTTTGGTCAGGGATCCTGTGCATGCCACACCTCCTGCCCAGCCTTGGGAGGGGAAGAACTTCCCCTGTATAAACCCGGGGCTGAGGCAGGGTTAGTGAGTCCAGGAAGAGTAGAGACAAGAGCAGCATAGGAAGCAGCAGAGTCACAAGGAGTCAGGGGCTGGCAGCTAAAGAGCTCGCCCTGACTAAGAAGATTCTTTACCGGACCCGGAGTCCGAGGCTGTGGGGACTAACTTCTACCCAGCAGCAGAATCCGTCAGGCAGGGGATTTCAGGTCCCCTGGCCCAGAAGCCCGAAGGCCCGGTCACACGCGTGGGACCAGCACCGCCATCGTGGAGCGGAAGCCATTAGAAGGCCCCGAGTCACCGGCCATACGGGTGAGCACCACACGGTACACTCAGGGACGTGGGCTACTTACATCAGCTTCTAGCAAGGTAGCCAGAAGAGTACAGTCAGCTTGGGAGGCCTACAACTACGCCTGGCCAGGGGAGATCCCATCTGCTCAAGGACTGACCAGGCCCCGTTCGCTAGCAAGTACTCCGGGAGGGTCTATCGTTGTTACCAGTAAAGACCCTGAACGCTACCATACCGTCTCTGAGTGGTTCCTGCTACCCCCATCATCCACGTCGGCTGCCCTGAGGCCATACCCCTCCCGTTGGGGGTTATACTATCACGCTGCACCATCCTTCCACCGGCCTCAGCGGTCTGCCCTGCAGCAGCAGCCCCCTGGCTGCATTCAACGGGTGGCGTAGTCATCAACCATTTTCTACCGCTAACAGACTGCCGTCCAGTTTGACTCCCTGGGCACGGACCGGGTCACCGCCACGAGACTACAACCCTAAACAGATCCGGCTCCGGGTAAGCTCCCGCGTGCGCAACGCAGCGCGACACAGGCCCAGGGGCGCGTCAGATTCAATTGCTGACCAGATACATCTGACAAGAGTCTTTTTCAACAGTTTAACAGTGGAATTTAATCTGAAGCACGGCCAGTGCAATTCAGGGATATTACAGCAACAATCTTCATTACAGTACAGTCTGAGTTTCCTGAGCAACTGGCTCCAGTAACAATACAGTAGTTTCTTCACTAGGTACAGTATTACAGTCTCTTCAGTAGCATAATTCAGCATAGATTAGATCTCTTAGCAGCACACTTCTATGCATACACAACCACAGGCTTTTCTTCACAAGGACACAATAGTACACAGCATTCTTTATCCTGCATGGAAATGGAGGGGGGGAGGGTTTGATGAGGGAGATGATCCCTGTGACACAATTCCTTTCAGTCTTTATCTTCCAGCCCAATAATACTCTGCACTGTTAGTTCAGGGAGTTTATCTGACCTGTGTTTAGTTTCTCTGAATCCTGTTCAGTTGCCTTTTGTCAGCTCCAGATAGCACACCACCTTTCTCTTCAGCTTCAGCCAGACTATAATAACAAGTTGCCCACAATCCCCCTGGGGCTCTGCTAAAACACTCCCTGTCTCCTGTGACTGTGTTAACCCCTCTAGTTGCTGGATACTTCTGAAGCACAACACTTCCCGTCTCCTGTGCTTGTGTTATTTGTAACAGTAGCTGGACGCTTTGGAAGCAACAGCACTTCTTTTGTATGTCACACGGTCATACCTGACAGTAGTCAATATCTTTGTCTTCCTTGTGTTGATTAGCAGTCCCAAGTTCGAGCTTTCTATCTTGACACTCCATAATAAGTCCTTCATTCTATCTATGCTTGTTGCTATCAATTTTGCTATCAATGTTGATATCAATGTTGTATCTATATTCCTTACAAGGTTTTAGTGTGTTGTTTGTCCTTCACTTGCCGAGGACTTCAAAATGGAAGCCTGGTGTGTCCTTTAGCTTTCCTATATGTTCATTTGCCTATGTCTTGAGGGGAATGCCAGTAAATCGTGACACCAAGCACACTACAGACTTTCACGATTTAGCAGTCAACAGTGACAGAGACTGTAGACTCTTCTTATAAGACTGGACAACCCCTTTAACAATCTGGATGCCGCAGTCAATAGCAACAGCAGCATCTGGATGGTTGACAGAGGGAGGAGGCTCTTTCTGCATCCATGTCACCCTCGCCCAGTGACGTGATTGTGTGGTGCCGATGTTTGATATGGCCTAAGAATGGCGTCCTAGCTTGCAATTTAAGGAAGCTTATTAGGCAGCTTATTAGGCTCTGCCAGTGACAGAGTCTAATAAGCTGTTTTGTCAGAGTAAGGTCATGTTCACACTGTCAGTATTTGGTCAGTATTTTACATCAGTATTTGTAAGCCGAAACCAGGAGAGGGTCAATCAGAGGAAAAGTATCATAGAAACAAGTCATCACTTCTGCATTTTTCACCCACTTCAGGTTTTGGCTTACAAATGCTGATGTAAAATACTGACCAAATACTGAACATGTGAACGTGGCCTAAGGCGTCTATCCATTTTTTTTGCTTTTTTTTCGATGTGAAAAAAACATCCCAATGTTCATCAGCATGATCGTTCATATTTTCGTCAGTGGTTGCTTAATGTGTTACATTTTTCCTTTCATGTTTCATCAGTGATTTTTTTTCACGTGCTAAAAAAAAAGAAGCAAAGCTTCTCCTATCCATTGCAATTATAAAAACAAACAGCAGACAATTCCATCTGTGTGCTGTCTGTGATTTTCACGGCATCATAGACTTGCATGGGTAATTTTGATCCATGACTATCACAGACGTGATAAAATTCTGTCTGGCATATCACATATAAGACTATTCCAAAATCAGACATTTCTTCCATTTCCATTCAGTTGCAGTGTGTCGATCAAGCTATTCACACTAGGTCTTTGTGTAGAATAATATTAGTAAATTATAGGACTGCTATTTAAAATCGTGGTTCTCTATCAGACGTATCACATATAACTGAGTTCCAAAATCAGCCATTTCTCGTGAACGCGGAAAAAATTGTCCTCCATTTAAAATGGGTAAGGTGTGTGGCAAGGGACAGGGAAGTGGATGTGATGGTGCATGCAGAGGCTGAGGACGTGGCTGTGGGCAAGCGGAAATTGTGCCACAACAAACATCCACATCTTGTCACTCGACCTTCCTGTCCCAATTACTAATGGACCGCAGTACACTACGATTGAACCCAGAGCAGTGTCAAAAGATTGTTGGTTGGATAGCAGATAATGCTTCCAGTCACTTTACCCCCACCACCACCCTGTCTTCCACACGGTCAAGTCTCAGTAGCCGTGAGTCTGGACCGCATATTCCTCACCCTGATCCTCCTTCCTTCCTTCCACCATGCCAAGTGCCCGGAGACAACTGATCCCACACTTGCACACTCAGAAGAGCTGTTCACTTTTCCATTTGTAGATTCGGGCCTCTCGCCCAGCCAGCTTCAAGCGAGGCAAGAGGAGGACGCGTGTAGCGATGCCCAAATATTGGAGCAGCCACGGTCACATGAAGGCGATAGTGGGAGAGTGCAATTACTGTCGCAAGAGGTGGATGATGATGATGAGAAACAATTGCCAGAAAGCCAGGAGGAGGACCAGGGTGTGGAAGTGGAAGACGAGGTGGTGGATGATATAGTAACTGACCCAACCTGGCAGGGGGACATACAGAGCGAGGACAGCAGCACACAGGGGGAGGGAGGTGTAGCACCACAACAGGCAAGAAGAAGAAGTGTGGTAGCCACAGACACAAGGCGGGAAAGCGTTCCTCGTAACGCCAACACTACAGAAGTTGCCAGTACAACTGTTAGGTCTTCCCGAGTCTGGTTATTTTTTAAAGACTCTGCAGAAAATTCCAAAAAGGCCATTTCCACCACCTGCCAGGCCAGCATCAGCAGGGGTAGCAAAACTAGCAGCCTGAACACCACCAGCATGATTAGCCACATGGCAGCAAAGCACCCAACTATGTGGGCCGAACCCCAGGATCCAGCAATAGTGTCTGCGGGTGACACCACTGCTTCTTCCACTGTTGTGCGTGCATGCCAATCCTCTGTCCATGGCGCATGCCAAGATGCCTCCCGCCCTGCAACTGTTATTGCACACTCTAAAGTAGCACCATCAGCAAGCACGTCCACGTCCTTGACCCAGCGCAGCGTTTTGTTGTCCCTATCCCAGTTCTTGGAATGCAAGCGCAAATACACAGCCAACGCCACACATTTTGCAAATGATTGCGCTCAAAATGTTGCCTTTTAGGCTCATGGAGATGGAAGCTTTTCGCAACCTGATGGCAGTGGCCGTTCCTTCGTACTCAGTCCCCAGCCGCCACTATTTCTCTCGGTGTGCCGTTCCTGCATTACACAAGCACATGTCCCACAACATTAGCCGTGCCCTGAACAACGCAGTTACTGGGATGAGCCTAAGATGCTCCTCTGCCCCCTTAACTCCTCCCTCCTCTCCTTGCCTCCGGCCACACTCTAGGCCCTCGGCACAGCAGCTCAAAAGGTGCTGCCTCTTCACTGATCTAAAGTGCCAGCACACTCTCTCTACCTAACTCCACCCTCCAGTATATATATCCCTAACAGGGCTCCCTCTGGTGGTATGAGGTGGAAGGGTGGAGGTGTCTGTGTGTAGTGAGGGCCTCTTGTGGAGAAGTCCATCCATGCACCCTGTTGGGTCCTGTGGTACCTGTGTGTAGCAGGGTGCCACAAATGCAATCCAACAGAGGCAGGGGAACACTGTCAAAGTTCAGGGACAGATTTCTCAAACCCTCCCATCTTACAGGCCCTGAGGTGCGGGGTACTCTCTCAAGGAGGGAAAAGTTTCAGAAGATGGTGAGGGAGTACTTTGCCAACCATACCAACGTCCTCTGTGATTCTTCTCTGCCTTATAATAATTGGGTATCCAAGCTGGACACGTGGCATGAACTGGCTCTCTACGCCTTGGAGGTCCTGGCCTGCACTTCCGCTAGCGTTTTGTTAGAGTGGGTTTTTAGTGCCACGGGTGAAATTATAACCACATCTGCCTGTCAACTGAAAATGCTAACAGGCTGACTCTTGTAAAAATGAACAAAGGGCTGAATTGGGCCAGACTTCTCAACACCACGGAATGATAGCAGCGTAAAATAAACTCAAATACAGTGTTTTTTTTTGGGACGTCTAACTCTATTCCCATGCACCTCTGTCTTCACACCCAGACATGGGTATATGCTTCCTCATTTTGTCTATTTGCTCTTGTCCTCCTCCTTCTCCACATCCTCCATATGACCACCATATCTACCATATCACCATATCTACTTCTCTTGCAAAGGACATTGGAGTTCCTCCAAATTTTTGGCAGCTGTTGCATTCACTGCATAGGAAAACAGTATGGGAGACCCACATCCTAAAACTGGGAACATTGTTTTCAGGAGGCCTTCAGACCTCTAAGTCTCTTGCAAGGGACATTAGAGTGCCGCCAAATTTTTGGCAGCCGTTGCATTCACTGCATAAGCAAACATTATGGGAGACCCACTTCCTAATAATGGGAACATTGCTTTCAGGAGGCCCTCCGACCTCTATATCTCTTGCAAGGGGCATTGGAGTGCCTCCAAATTTTTGGCAGCCGTTGCATTCACTGCATTGGCAAACAGTATGGGAGACCCACTCCTTTTTAATGGAAACATGTCGTACTCGTTACTGTAGCCCAGCTCCATGTGTCTTTAAATTGTTAGTAGGGTTTTTCCTAAATTTTGGCAGCCGTTGGACTCACTGCATGCCCTATAACTGGATAGCAGACCCTCTCCTTTCTAATGGGAATATGTCATTACTGTGGCCCAGCTCTATGTGTCTTTAAATTGTTAGTGGGGTTTTTCCTAAATTTTGGCAGCCCTTGCAGTCACTGTATGGGTATTACCACTATAGGAGACCCACTCCTTTATAATGGGAACAATTTTTTTACTGAGACCCTCCTCTTTGTCTTTTCAAAGGGGTATTGAGGTGCGTCCAAATTTTTGGCAGCCCTTGTAGTCACTGCATACGCAATAACAGTATAGGAGACCCACTCTTTAATAATGGAAATGAAGCATAGCCGACTGCTGGCCCTTTAAGAATAGTAAGGCTGTAAAAATAGTGTTTGTGACTTTCACAATCCCTCCTTCATAAATGAAACAGGATGTGTCTGATGATGTTTCACACAACACATGGCCAGATAAAGTTGTAAAATGTGAAAATGACATTTCCTGGTGAATGCATTTGTCTTGGTTGAAAGCAACGCAAAAGTGCAAAAACGCATCAAAAACGTGACTTGTGAGCATAGCCCAAGTTGTGGAGGAGCATTTATGTTTTTGGCTATTTATTTTGCCTTATATACAAGTCATTATCCTGGAAAGGATGTTCCTTAACATATTTCCCAGGAAAATCCATTTTGATTTTGTTTTTGTATTTTTTATTGTGAGTCCGTAAAGTGGGGTAATACCTCTGACAACATTGTTGACATCAGTGACATGGGAGTCAGAAATGCTTCCAGGGGTCTTCCCCATGCTGTTCCCATGTCATTTGAGCTCTTTTCCCATTGATTTGGGCAATTTTTAGGCCCTATGCAGACGCCGGGGGGAGCCACCGGAAAAATGCTTACATTAGGCTCGTTACTCAGACCGAGCACTCGAGCATCCCAATTTACTCGACCTGAGCAACGAGTACCCGAGCATTTTAGTGCTCGCTCATCACTAGTGCTCACCCCTTCCCCTCCCTACCTAGGACCTAGCTCCAGGGTCAGCCGGGGCTAAGGTATCCTGCTTGACGATAGGTGAGGAACCTATTTAGGGATTATAGGGGAGCCAGGGTCTTCTAAGATATACCTAGGGGTCTCCACTCTTCCTTTCCCTAGTTGCTGGGCTTCCCCTCCTTTTCCCCTCGTCATACACTGGGTTCTTCCCATACCTAGCTGGACACATATAGTGCTGAGAGTGTTAATAGGGCTTGGCAAGGGCCAGGTTTATGAGTAGTCCGAGATTACTCATAATTAGAGTAATAGAAAATGCTTAAACAAGACAGAATTTTGTCTAACTTGTCAAAAGAAAACAGTCTCCTCCTATTACGACTATTCGCACCTCTACAAAAACCTCTCAATGCCTGCATGTTTTACCAAAAAATCATTTGTTATATCCTCCAACCAGTGCAACTTCATCAAAAATCCTTAAGCTGTCAGTATCTATGTCACCTTTGACACTGACCTACCCCCTGGCAAAGTCGTGACCAATCAATGACAATATCAAAAACAACTGATCCCTATAAAAGGAAAATGACCCCCACATTCACACCTGAAACTTTCCACTCTTCCCACACTTTTCTTTATCGGCACCACATAGCCTTGGTTTTGATTGTCTAATTAGTTAGAAAACTACGCCATTACCAGCCTCCATAACCAGCTTGGACAGTCCACTCCCACAATGTCCATCCACGGAACCAGACTCCGAAACTTGTTCAAATGAAAACAGAACAATGCATCAGCTACCTCATTGGACACACCCGTTACATGCCTGGCTACAATATACACCCTCCATTCCAAACAATGCAATACCAAATGCCGCAAATAAGCTACTACAGGAAGTGAATTAGCTAGAAGTGTGTTGATAGCATGAATCACAGACAGGTTAGAACAATAAAAACAAACATTTCTATTCCCGAATTTCAAACCCCAAAGTTCAAGTACCACTGTAATTGTAAAAAATTTCAAGTAAAGACCAGTTCTTCACAAGACCTGTATCACAACATGACAGAGGCCACAGGCTTGTGCACCAATGTCCCTGAAAAAATATCCCAAAGCCAACCGATCCCACTGCATTCGTGTACTGCTACAGACAACCATTGAATACAACCTTCTCCATCCAGAGAAGGATGGGCCCAGCAGTAAAGATGCGTCCCAGGATGGGACGTCCAGTAAAGAAGAGGGCGCGGCACAGAGCAAAGCCCGGTCCAGTGAGTATCAGCGCATCAAGAGATGGACTTCATACCCCTGAGGAAGCCATAATCATATGGCATAACGCGTAGGTTTTGTATTATTTACATCTCCTTTTTCTTCCTAACTGTGCACATATATTATTGGTACTTTTATATTTATCCCCTATCCTGGCAGCATGCTGCCTTATTGATTGCTCTATTTAAACCATGCTAAAATTCTTTTACTAGGTGTATTTAGATTATGTACCATAATTATTGATTATTTTGCACAGGTTAATGATGTTCTATTCTGGATTGTATTATATTATCTTCTGTAAGGGGATTTTTTCCTATCTATTTGTCTTGTCTGTCTTACATGCTCTTTTTATCATGTTTTTATGGTAGTGTTTAATGTTTTTGAGAACAATAATAAATTTTGTATGAATTTTTCAAGATACTGTATACCTATCTGAATTATTTTGTGTGTTTGGTGCCTTTTATGTCCCTTGCTCTCTCTTTCTTGTTTACTTATATAGGGACGTTGGCACAAACGTGCTTTTTTGCCATATTGTGGTGCTAGGTCAGCCAATCTATTTGTCGCATCAAGAGAAGGGGTGCGGCTGAAGGCGGAGCTGCCGGGAGTGATTTGTGACGCAGCGGTCACTTTGGGAGCCTGGCCTAGAAAGAGGAGAAGTTGGATGCGCAGGAAGCGCGTCACTGGTAAGCAACAAGCGTCATTCCTGTGTAAGCCTGCGACAGAGAAGGAGCAGAGAGAGGACGCCAGGAAGAATATGGCACCCGGTGGGTCGATTCAGGAGCAGCGCATTGTGCTCCGCACCTTTCTGAGGGGGAAAGAAGAGTCCACAGGCAGAGCAGCTGAGGACCATTCAGCCGCGCCACGGACACCCGGGTCCATGGGGGAGGAAGTCCTGGAGATCACCACCCCAGGGGCCGTAGCCAGAAGCCACCCACCAGCGAGCGCTGCCCGCAAGCCAAAACCGATGCCACCGATGACCGTCCAGTGGTCTACCAGGCCTCAGCCCAAGGTAGGCCTACTCATCCATGAGTTTAGATTATGGTGCTGGAGCCGGATGACGGAAGATGTTCCCCCCTCGGCTGAGGACGAAGAACATCCCGTCGGGGCCGAAGAAGCAGCCACAGCACAGCCAGCGGAAGGTGAGCAGCGTGAATCCATGTAGCTAAACCCGCTCGCAACGCCCATGGCAACCATCCCCGGTGCAGCGGCAGGAACTCCCAGGCCAGAAGGTGGCGCAGCAGAGGCAAGATCCCCAAAGCGGAGGTCTCACCACATCAACTGGTGGCAGATGGCCATGGAGGCATTGAATACACCCCTGGCAAAGCGCCACTCCGTGTCCGACAGCCTGTGGTCGGCGAGGCGTAACCCCCCGATGACACTCTGGGAGCGCCGGCGGTGGACCGATACCTTCTTGCGGGGCTGGCTGGAAGGGTCCGACACGGCGAGGAGCTAGTCAGTAGAGGCTTCTCAGACCCAGGGGCGAGTCACGGAGTTCCACATAAAGGAAGGATATGGGTTCCTAGAGGAGGAGTGGACTGGTGACGAAGTTTTCTTCACCCGCAAAGTGGTTAAGCGAGAATACCTGCCCGATCGCCTCCACAACCTACACGTGGGGGGCAAAGTTCACTTTGCAAAATGTGAATGCTCCAGAGGGTGGTACGCGGCTGCGCTTACTCGCTATTATGAGCGGAAGGATGTCCTCGAGAAGGATGAGGAAGTCTTCCGACGGAGGCCCAAAAGAGAAGCTCTGCAGTGGTGGGCTAGGGGGGCACTAAAGGATTTCTACCCCCACCCAAGGCTGATGTCCCTCAAGAGGAGGAACCCAAGAAACGCCAATGGGGAGAGGTTGATAGCGAAGAGGAGGAAAGCTTCCAAGCTGCGGGGAAGCTGACTCTTCTCGTGAGGCGCACGTTGTCAGCTCCCAGCCAAAACAACCAGAAGGGGTTGAAGGAGCTGGCCAGGGGACTGCCGGGGATTCTCAAGCTGGCGCCAGCAACGTGGTCCACAACTTTAAGGTTACCAGCTACGGCCCTACCCAAGTCGGCTGCGGCATTGCTACGTCCTCAGATGAGGACCCCGGGCCCAGCAGGTACCCTGACCAGCCTTGGAGGTGGAAGAAACCACCTTCATCTGCAGCATGGGCTGCCTTCATGAAGGAGCGGAAGGAGGCCCAGAAGAAGTGAGCGCTTCTACCCAAAAGGTCCGTTGACCTTCCTGCTGCTTTAAAAATAGGACCCACTGGTGGTCGTTTCTACCAGGGACTGTTTCCCAACGAGGGCGGATAGCCCTATGCTAGCCTAAGGGCCAGAAAAATAGGAGGACTGTTTCCCTACCTCCCAGGCCAAGGAGGCCTCAAGCAGCAACAAGTTGTGTACCTAAGTGAGCTGCTCTTTTATTTTTGTTGCGCCCGATGTGCCTTTTTCTGCTGGAATTTACAATACTGAGGCACATCTGGAGGTTTGATATCATCTACCAATAAGAGACTTGTGGCCTAACGGGAAGAACCGGTGACCCCCGCTAGGGCCAGGAAGAAAGAGACTCATGGGGTGTTCCCTGTGACCGTGTGCCTCAGAATGCAGCCCTTAAAAGAGATTGAGGGCTAGTGGCGTGTTCGCCTGTCTTAATAAAATGGACATGGACACTGTGTTTCCGGGGTCCTTATCAAGAAGGACCGGTACTTCTTAGCACTGTTGAAGGTTATGACAATGGACTGTCTGAGTTGCTGTTCCGGGGCCCTTAACCGAGAAGGGCCATTCTCCACCCGAGAAGAAAACTTCAGAAGTCGCCGTGTACTGAAATGTTTAGTAATTTGATATATGCTATGTATGTTAATTGTGGTTGGTTGCCTGGTATGGTTCAGGACGACCATCATTAAAGTGTGGGGAATGTAATAGTGAAGAAGGGTATAACCTTCCTTTGGTACTAAAGTAGTTAGAATAACATGTTCCCATAGTTATGTCTCTCTTAACTGCTGTCAAGTTAAGGGTTAGCTTCAGTGGTACAGTCAGTAAAGTAGAGGGGCGAATGCAGTGTTTCGGTCAGGCGTGGAGTGTATCTGGGGTTTAGTTTGACATATTTCCTTGTACTTTTAATCGGCCACAAGATGCCACTGTCGGGCGCAGCTGCTACCAGAATGACAGTGAGGAATTAACTGCCGCAGGTGGTGGGGCATCCTAGGTAACGTCTGGAGAATTTTCCAGAAAATGTCAGTTGGCGTCCTGTCAGAGTTGTGACAGGAAGCCTTACGGGGGGACAGCCAGGGAAATTGGCTGCTAGGGTAGACGGGGGCTCCCTACCCTCAGACAGTGGATAAGCAGTGTAAATATCTCCTCACGCAGGAGTCCCATTAGCCGGCCGGAGAAACTCAACAGAGGTATTGAGGACACCGGGGTACTTCTAGTTTGCAGGTAGCAGAGGAAAATAGGACTCTAGGTTAAGCCGTGAGGGAGATATAGGATCTGGACACACTGTCGCTGGTGAGGAAACGTCTCTTGGGACAGAGAATAGAATTAGAGAGATGCTTCACCTAAAGAGGGCACCAGGGCTGAAGATGGTTCTAGCACCTGTATGGGAGATGAAAACCTGTTGGGCCTTATCCAATGTACCTGACTGTAAATACTGTATAAACTCCTCTCCCCCAAGTAAAATCCCAGTTACGTTTAAGAACTTCGTGTCCTCTGAATTTATTGCAGCCCTGGTCCCAGAAGAGAAATGCCTGGAGACAGCCGCGATCGGATAGTTTGAAGTAAATGAAGAATGTCACATACCCAGCCATACATCAGGGGGAGGACACAAATTGGCTGTAGGGTGTCAAAGCAAGCAGGGTCTACAACTTGCCCACGACTACCTCGCTGGGGCACCTTACAGCCAAACTCCTGGAAAAAATACGGCCCATATGCATAATACGGCATACAAAATTAAGCTTATCCAACAATGACTGAAAAGATCATCCAAGTAATGAATTATGGAGGGTATTCCAGAAACGTCCTGCACCACCCACTCAACAAATGAACTAATAGCCTCAAAATATGAAAAACAGCTAGAACAACACATCGGTAACAACAATCCACATAAAACTCACCATCCCACATGCAACCAAGTGAAAGCTGTCAGGGTGTGCCAGAAGCAAACGGAAACCTGCTTCAATGTCTGACTTTAGTATCAAAGCCCTACTCCCATTCGATCTCACTAACTCCGCTGCTTTATCAAACAACACATATGATACCAGAGGTGTATCTAGGCTTTCTGGCACCCGGGGCAAGAGTTCAGTTTGGCGCCCCCCCCCCAGCACATATGCGATTTGCACACTTAGTCACATGCCGACGAGCTGCTCTGCCTAATTCTCTCAATCTTCAGTGAAAAAACTGAGAGAAGCAGAAAGAAAAGCTCCTGGTCACGTGACTGTAAGTATGAAAATTGCATATGAGTGAGGTATCCATGTGATGACTGCTGGAACCTGCAAGCATAGCTGAATCCTGACAGCGAGTATATTACACACTGTTAGGATTGGCTACAAGGCTTCATTTTATAATTAAAGGGCTTGTCCAGGTTTGAGATTAAAGTCTGCAGTCACTCTATGTGACTGCAGGTTTCTGAATTCTCACAGCACATGCACAGCACACTTTTAGGATTCTGCCTTGCACAAGTATGTGATTTGTATACTTCTGGCCACATTCTGACTAGACGTGTCCGGCCTCGCTCAATGCATTGCCATTGAGTGAGGCCACGCATGTCTAGTCAGCATGTGACCGCAAGTATACAAATCGCCGACACCAGATAATCCTGACAGCGTGCAGTGCACACTGTGAGTAGTCAGAAGTCTGCAGTCACATAGAATGACTGCAGACTCATCACAAACTTAAACAACCCCTTTAACGCTCCTAACATAAATAAAAATATGAGAATTAGTATTATAAAAAAACATTTACATCCAGGTATCTGATAGATGACGTTGTCTCTGAAGTCTTTCTCTTTCTTCATTTAGTCCAGACGCCATGATGACTTTTCTGATCCACATCTCGTCTCTGCAGACTTCCATCTTCTCCGGTCTTCTGCAGCACATTCCTACAAGATGCTCTTAAAGAGAGCATTGTTATTATAAAGCTCCTGAATAAAAATATTTGCCCTACGCTGAGCCCCTGAATAAATAATTGCCCCTCACTATAATCCTTGAACAAAACATGACCCCCACACTGTCCTTCTTATGGTACATGCTCACCACACTACCCTCTCATTTCCATACTGGCCCCCTCTTCACACTGTGCTCTCACACTGTGTCCCCCTTATAGGGCCCATTCTCTATACTGTGACCCCTCATCACACTCCGCCTCCTTGGCTTAATATCCCTTCCTGGCTGTGCCCTTACACTGTCCCCTCATACTTCACCTATACAATAAATCTCCCCCCACACTAAATCTTCTCCCAGCCATACAATAAATCTCCCCCCACCAATATAATAAATCTTCCCCAGCCATATAATAAATCTCCCCCCATAGTAAATCTTCCCCAGCCATACAATAAATCTCCCCCCATAGTAAATCTTCCCCAGCCATACAATAAATCTCCCCCTATAGTAAATCACCCCTCAGCCATACCATAAATCACCCCCAGCCATACCATAAATCACCCACCTATAGTAAATCACTCCCTAGCCATGCCATAAATCGCCACCCATAGTAAATCACCCTCCCAGTCATAGCATAAATCTCCCCCCATAGTAAATCTTCCCCAGCCATACAATAAATCTCCCCCCATAGAAAATCTTCCCCAGCCATACAATAAATCTCCCCCCATAGTAAATCTTCCCCCAGCTATACCATAAATCACCCCCAGCCATACCATAAATCTCCCCCCAGAGTAAATCTCCCCCCAGCCATACCATAAATCACCCCCAGCCATACCATAAATTACCCCCCCATAGTAAATCACCCCCCAGCCATACAATAAATCTCCCCCCATAAATACAATAAATCACCCACCTATAGTAAATCACCCCCTAGACATGCCATAAATCACCACCCATAGTAAATCACCCCCTAGCCGTGCCATAAATCACCCCCCCCATAGTAAATCACCCCCCAGCCATACCATAAATCACTCCCCACAATGAATCTTTACCTCCATTCCATCTTAGGTGTCTTCGGCTCTGAAGCACAGAGCACTTTCCACCAATGTGCGCATCTGCAGCACTAGTGAGTGACGTCAGCAGCGTGATCACATGACCTGATCACGCTGCGGGCTTCGCTCTGACCCTGAGGTCTTCTGGGTGTCAACTTGACACCCTGCTCAGTGAACTGTCGATTCCCAGTCAGGGGGGCGGCAGAACGCAGCCGCTGGGGAAGACACATCAGACCGCCGCATTAGACGGCCCAACTGCGCCTCCCTGCCGGCTGCGCCGGGGGGCACATGCCATGGCTGCACCCCCTTAGTTATGCCTCTCTATGATACAGAAGACAGCTCTGGATCAATGCTATCTTAAACTGATGGACCAGCTGGATAAAACAAATGATGAATAAGACTGAACTTATTAGGTTCGCGCATTGGAACCTCACCCAGAGGAGACACTCTCAAATTGGGCCGTGGGGGGTATGGAAATGGACTTGCCATACTCCCAAGTTCCACTTCCTTGGCTATCTTTCTCCCTCACTACATCCGGATATTCCCTTGCTGAATTTAAATTACCAGGCCTAAAAAGTGGAACCTAAGGATCGAATGGGATCCTAAAACCTTCCAAAAAACTAACAAATCAGTGTTGCCGCTTCCAAATTTGAATACCTACTTCAAAAGGGGAGCATCACTGCGACCTTCAACCGAATCTTCCCTTTTTCCAACACCCTCGCTTGACTTTTCTTTTGCCTGCTTGAAGCATTTGGAAAGGCTGTGACTGCCTCCGAAACTGGAACACTCATGTTTGAACTTAGAGGAGGCAACAAATTTGCATTGTCCCTCATTAAATTGCCAACAAACATCTTTTCTTTGAGATGCAGAGGATAGGCCTGCTGGGCTAGAAACTCCGGCACCCCCCCTCAAGGATATGTCCTTTATGGTTCCACCTCCTGCCCGACCTCATGACTTTACGACGTCTAAACTGTTCATCATACCTGAGTGAAACCAAGCACCTGTAAACTCTGTAAGCCTCACCAATTGCATCTGTAGCACCCTGAGGATTCGGCTGCTACAGGGGTATTGCACCTCAACCCAGAGGTGTGGTATTCCACTCCCGGGTAAGGATGGAGTGTGGGACTGAGCTCAGAAAGCTGCATGCACTACACACATCCCATTTCCGAGGAACAGACCAACGGTACTCCCACTTAGAAATGTGCAGGTACGACCGAGTCTGTTCCTGGCTGGAGTGGGAGGGGGGTGGTACATCCCAGTAGTGTAGGGGCAGAAAGGGGGAGCAGTCTGGGTAGTGCTAGGAGCTCATTGGGTGCTGGTCACCTGAGCTCACACATAGAGGGAGTATTTAAGGTGGGCACCATCTAAGATCAGGGTCAGTCGGTCAGTCAGTCAGCCAGTCTTTGCAGAGAAGTCAGAGGAAGAAAGCAGAGGAGCAGAGCAGCCCCAAGGCCCAAGAGTGAGAGAGGAGAGAAAGAAAGACCCAGAGGGGGAGAAAGAAGGAACTCTGAGAGCCCAAATACAATCACAGGGTGAAGAGTTGGCAACAGGGTACCGGATCCCAAACTGGTGGGGGCTACAACATACCTCAGCCAGAGACCGGAGGCCGTGGGCAGCATCTGCCACGGCCACCCACCATATCCACCCAGAAGGCAGACCACGCATAGGGTCAGGGAACCCAGAGGCAAGGGTTCGCCAACAAGAGGCCCGAGGGAGCCGGACATAGGTGGATCCCTGGTGGGGAAGGCCAGAGACGAGGACAGGACAGAACGGGAGCTCAGAACCACGCTCCAGAACTACTTGGGGGTTGGCCGAGTCCAGGACCTGGTGGACGCAGCACGGCTCGGGTGGTCACTCAAGGCCGGAGTGAGCGGAACATCTGCAGTAAGTAAAGAACCCTGAACTGCACAACCCGACTCTGACTCTCATTACCATCCTCACTGCACTTCCACAACCACCATCCTCTGCACCTGACCCCCTGAGGCTATACCCCTCCCGTTGGGGGTTATACTACCTAAGCTGCACAAACACCATCAGCCTCAGCGGACCCTGCTGCAGCGGCGGCCGTAGTGACCGCAATTCAACGGGTGGTGTAGTCGACATAAAGAACTTTAGTAACATCAGTAAGGACTGCCACACACTGAGCTTGACACCCTGGGCACGGACCGGGTCACAGCCACTCGGAGACTACAACCCCCATCTGATCCGGCTCCGGGTATCCCCAACAACGCTGGCCCAGGGGGCGCGTCAACTTTGGCGTAGTCGGCAGGATAACGTGCCCGCAACAACCGGGTACTGCGTGCCTGAAGAAAAGAACAAGTTTACCTCAAAAAGAAGTCTCCTGCCGGTTCCGGAGGGTCCCCGCCATCGGACTCCATCACAGATCGATTCCCGCCGGTTGTCCGCCATTAACAGCTTTTTCCCGCCATCTGCAGAGTTTCCCGCCACTGGGAGACGATTCCCGCCATTTCCAAAGGTTTCCCGCCTTGGAAGAGCGGACGCCATTATGGGCGTGCCAGAGGGTGGCAAGAGGCCACCTCCCATCGTGGGCCAGGACCGAAAATGGCGCCAAAAGTGGAAACCGCCCCCACCAACAGAGACTGTGATGCTAGAGGTGTCTGTCAGCGTGAAAGAACTGCCCCTGGAGCTGACAATCACCAAGTGGCCCCGGGACCGCCCTCGAAGTGGGAGGACTGAGAACAAGAGAACAAAGATGGGTGTCGCCTGGAGCAGTCTGGAGAGAGCGCACCCGGAGACAAGAAGCCTGGAGCAGAGTCCAGAAAGAGCCTACCCGGAGATGGAGGGAGAGCCAGGCAGCACCGACCCAGTGGTCAGGAGCCTGATGCGGGCCGCCACTCCAGGCAGCACCGACCCAGTGGTCAGGAGCCTGTTGCCGGTCGCCACTCCAGAAGGCCTGCTGGAGATAACGGGAGAAGAGCAGAGCAGCACCGACCCGTTGGTCAGGAGCCTGCTAGAAGCAACGACCCCACTAGGCTTAGTGGAGGTCCTGGCACAGCTCCCCCGAGATCGGGAGTGTGCACAGACCGCGCTGGAGGGCCTCGCACGGAGGATGGCCCGGGTGCAGCGAGAGACGTTGGCGGAGTGGAGCCGTGAGATGGCCCAGCAGACAAGAACTCGTCAGCGGAGCACGCCACCCGAGACGAGGAGACAGACCGCCTCTGAGGATGGCGCAGGAGGACTGAAGGCCGGAGACGGCGCCGAGAAGGGAGCCGAACGAAAGGAGGCAGGTAAAGGGGACGTCTCTACCCCAAACCGGGAAACCGCGTACCTGCCCCAGCTCCCCGTCGCAGAGCCCGAAGTACCCCCTGCCGTGCCCGTAACCGCAACGTCACCGCCACAGACTAGGCCTCAACCGGAAGCCGTAGCCGCGACCCCTGTGACGTCACACGCCTCGACCCCGAGCGTGACCAAGCAGGAAGTACCACCAGCCTGGTCGCAAGGCCTAGTACCCCCGGGCGCCGCAATACCAACAGCGCCCCCTACCTCCGCGGAGCCACCGGCCTGGTCGCAGAGCCAAGTAGCCCAGGGCGCCGCCGTCCTTACGGTGCCCTTCACTTTCCAGGTGCCCCAGGCCTGGCCGCAAGGCCTGGGCAACCCGGGCGCCGCTTCCACCACCGCGCCCATAAAACCAAGAGTGCCGCA
Source organism: Phyllobates terribilis (assembly GCF_046119375.1). Classification (NCBI taxonomy): domain Eukaryota; kingdom Metazoa; phylum Chordata; class Amphibia; order Anura; family Dendrobatidae; genus Phyllobates; species Phyllobates terribilis. The sequence goes on along the minus strand of NW_027362768.1, from coordinate 290,506,704 downwards.
TCTGGAAGAAGATCTGTTCGCCCAACATACGTGCCCAGATGGGCAGCCCTTTATATGGCCACCGGAGTTTCACCATCCCCGACTCCGGAAAGAGAGACCCCTAGACGAACCCCTGATTCCTGTTCCAAAGCCCGTAAAAAGGACCTCGCCCCCGCTAGAGGAGGCACAGTTTGAGTGGGACCCCACCGGAGAAGATCTCATGGGGTTCACTCAGGAGACCCGGGCAGCTCCAGCGGAGCGTGCAGAGTGCTGCCGGCAGCAGCTCGAGGTCTTTGAGAGGGAGCGGAGAGAGAGGCGGGTCCGGGAACAACAAGCCCAAATAAAGAGCGCGGAGCAGAAGAGCCGGGCCAGGAGGAGTCCCCGTGCAGCCCATGGTCCCCCTTCCACCGGGACTGTGATCAAGTTTAATATGCAGCACGGGTGGGGCTTCATCAGAGATCACCGCACCCCAGGCGACGTCTTCGTGACCAGGAGAGACGTTGAGTCCCACCTACCGGAGGGACACAGAGGTCGTGACCTGTATTTAGGGGACGAGGTCACCTTCACCCGGCACAAGTGTGCCAAAGGACCCTACGCCCTCCATGTGCATCGCCTGACGGAGGAGGAGCTGCGGTGTGAGGAGGAGCAAGAGGACCCGGACGGGTCTGAAGCTAAAGTTAATCACAAAGAAAGAGCAGGAGGACGTCGTCGTTGAGTACAGCAGAGTAGAAGCTGTATATAGTTGCCCGTCGGGGCACAGTGAACCGTTGCTGCTATTATAGTCCCCGTTGGGACCAGAGAACTGAACTGTTAACCCGTGTGTCCCTTAACCCCACTGACCGAGGACTGAGAGCGGTCATCCCTTTCCTAATACCTGGCCGAGGACTGAGAGCGGCCATATCCCCTTGTATATAGTTGCGCTTCCTAAAGCGCCCCCTACTGGTTTTATAGAAGAACTGATTTTTCTTCAAGAGACTGTCGCACTTTACCCGGTCACAAGTTGCACCGTGACCGGAGGTACCAGAAGACAAGAATGTTTTTATGAAAAGTTTATATGAAAAGTTTATGCTGCTGATAATGTTTATATGTTTTATATGTTTATGTTTATGAAAAAAATTGTATGTTTTGGATGTTGTTTATATCTTACAGCCCGAGGACGTGCTGTGATTTACCAGGGGGGAATGTAGCACCCTGAGGATTCGGCTGCTACAGGGGTATTGCACCTCAACCCAGAGGTGTGGTATTCCACTCCCGGGTAAGGATGGAGTGTGGGACTGAGCTCAGAAAGCTGCATGCACTACACACATCCCATTTCCGAGGAACAGACCAACGGTACTCCCACTTAGAAATGTGCAGGTACGACCGAGTCTGTTCCTGGCTGGAGTGGGAGGGGGGTGGTACATCCCAGTAGTGTAGGGGCAGAAAGGGGGAGCAGTCTGGGTAGTGCTAGGAGCTCATTGGGTGCTGGTCACCTGAGCTCACACATAGAGGGAGTATTTAACGTGGGCACCATCTAAGATCAGGGTCAGTCGGTCAGTCAGTCAGCCAGTCTTTGCAGAGAAGTCAGAGGAAGAAAGCAGAGGAGCAGAGCAGCCCCAAGGCCCAAGAGTGAGAGAGGAGAGAAAGAAAGACCCAGAGGGGGAGAAAGAAGGAACTCTGAGAGCCCAAATACAATCACAGGGTGAAGAGTTGGCAACAGGGTACCGGATCCCAAACTGGTGGGGGCTACAACATACCTCAGCCAGAGACCGGAGGCCGTGGGCAGCATCTGCCACGGCCACCCACCATATCCACCCAGAAGGCAGACCACGCATAGGGTCAGGGAACCCAGAGGCAAGGGTTCGCCAACAAGAGGCCCGAGGGAGCCGGACATAGGTGGATCCCTGGTGGGGAAGGCCAGAGACGAGGACAGGACAGAACGGGAGCTCAGAACCACGCTCCAGAACTACTTGGGGGTTGGCCGAGTCCAGGACCTGGTGGACGCAGCACGGCTCGGGTGGTCACTCAAGGCCGGAGTGAGCGGAACATCTGCAGTAAGTAAAGAACCCTGAACTGCACAACCCGACTCTGACTCTCATTACCATCCTCACTGCACTTCCACAACCACCATCCTCTGCACCTGACCCCCTGAGGCTATACCCCTCCCGTTGGGGGTTATACTACCTAAGCTGCACAAACACCATCAGCCTCAGCGGACCCTGCTGCAGCGGCGGCCGTGGTGACCGCAATTCAACGGGTGGCGTAGTCGACATAAAGAACTTTAGTAACATCAGTAAGGACTGCCACACACTGAGCTTGACACCCTGGGCACGGACCGGGTCACAGCCACTCGGAGACTACAACCCCCATCTGATCCGGCTCCGGGTATCCCCAACAACGCTGGCCCAGGGGGCGCGTCACATCCATATGACAAAACAGGGTCAAACAATGCTCAGGCTGTTTTTCTCCTATTATACTTGCCAAAATTGCATAAGTCTGCAACCAATTTGAAAACTTACTTGGAATTAACTGATACCTAAGGTTTTCTTCCTTCTCCTTCTACTTTTTAGAATTGCTAGGCTTCACTTTATCCAAATTAAACTTCTCCAAAGGGAGTAGAGACAATAACTCCACATACTTCTCCTTCCAAATCTTATCCTTAACATCCTGTTTTAAGTGCACCCTCAAAGAGCATTCAAAGCAAACATAAGTTTCAGTCCTAGCCCGATCATCAAAATGCACTACCTCATCTTCCTTTTCCTTAGACCCCTTTTCTGCAGCCATCCCTGATGTTCCCCTCTGCAAGTCAACATTATGAACTGCCAGGGCAACAACCACTCAACCACTAATCCTGAACGGGACAGGAAACCCCAAGTTTCTGCAGGAGATTTCAAATTACCAGACCCTAACCGCTCTGCCAACAAACCCTGCAACACGCCCAATAACTGACTCCACAAATCCGAAGACTCGACATTAGTGTCTTGACTCTTGACTATCCTTGAAAGCTACCCCCATATTACTAAATCCTCTAATGCTAGAAAAGTTCTCCACAACAGGTAAATCGATTACTCACCAGGCTACCTCAGAGGTATCCTCTGATCTGCCACAATGTTGTCCACTGAAACTTGCTCATCTGCCGACGCTCCTGGGGATATCTTGCCATCTTCTTCATTGAATACTGTGCTTCTGGCTCAGGGAGGACCGCAGGAGGAACAGACTGACACTGTCTGCGGTCAACCTCCCTGATTGCCATGCCCTGAACCTCTACCTCCGCAGACCTCTTCCTCCCTCCTTCAGCTCGTTGGGAAGACCCACCAGTAGTGGGAGCCCTGCAGGCCCCGACCTGGCCCACAGCCACCTGTGACTCCACTTCCTCATGTGGCATGCATGCAAACCTCAACATCCCCGCTGCTGACTGCGAGAGGGTCGTTCCTCTTTCCCATTGTGCCGGTTCCAACCCCTGCCCGGCACATCACCAGGGGCCACCGTCAGACTGGTCTGGTTACTGGTAGGCTGTAGACCTCAAGTAGGCTGTGATGCAGCCATGCCCACTTCCACTGATGAGGATTCCTCTTGGAGATTGGAGAAGAAGGACATGCACCTCTATCCTCCTGCCCAAGAGGGTCCCTGAAGGGGTTCCTGGACTGCCGCTTACTCTGTGCTGTGCTGAGGGGCGGGAGACGTCGACACCACTGTGGAGCTGTGTACGCTGAACACAGCTACTCCTGGACGAAGTCCGGACCGTGGACCCCTAATGCCGCTCTCACCAGCTCCAATAGAGCCACAATGTCTGCAATGACTTACTGGTGGTGTCAGGTCCTGCTGGATCCTAAGACAAGATACATTGCTCATCCCTCACCTTTATTACCCCTTATAACACAAATCCCACCACCTAGCTAATCAAATCCCTGGCACATCCACCACCGACAATGTATTCTTTCTTGACCCCTTCAACACTTTAATCCTTTCACTCCCAACCCTCTGCCTTGTCATGAAACCTTTACCCCCTATTTTGGTTCCCTGACTTTTCTTTTCAGAAATGTAATAAAATATGAGAAAATTATACATATACGTATATCCAAGCGTCGGATCAAAATCGACAATGTAAGTCTATGGGTCCAATTTTCACAGACTGTCACAATGGAGAGAATGGAGAAACTTTTTTTTTTCCTTCATGTACGAGAAAAACTGAACTTAAACTCCGATCAAATTAATCGGTCTGCTTATCTCATACGTGAGAAAAACTTACGTCTGAATGAGGCTCATTGACTTGCATGGCCAAGTGCGATCCGAATATCGGATCAAACTGAGGCATGCTGCCATTTTTTTTTCTTGGCCCTGCTTGGTCCAAGGAAAAAATCGGACATGTGCATAGCCCCATAGAATAACATTGTTCTTAGTGCGATTCAATGTTTTGTAGGATTGCACTTGAGCCAAAAATATTGTCATGTGCACAAGCTTGAAGTCTGATTTGAGTCCTTCTCGATGTTGGGTGTTTATCTTTATTGTGGTGAATTCAACCAACTGGAACTTGAACTTCAAAGAGTGAAACAAACTACACTTGTAAGTTACTTCTCACAAGATTTATGTCTGGGAAGTGAAGAGTGTTTTGAGTATTTAAATATCTCCTCTGAATGCAGTCCCGTGAGCTAAAGCACATTACAGCACGAGATTCTTTCTCTGCTCTCGGAAAGGACTGCGGACACATGGATATAAATTTTACGCCTCACAAAAAAACCTCAGGTGGCCGCTTCATCTGGAACATTTTGTTTCGTTGATACAAAAATAAAAATGGAAATTTGAGCTGTATTAACATGCAGTTGTCATTTCCCCTACAATTTGTTCTATTCCATTTTTTATGGAATAACAACCTTACAATTCTCAACTGCCCTATTATCATCTGCTTGTGTGCGAGTCTTTATATAGTGCGGATCCATTTATTTCTAATACAGCTTTCATAGTTCCAAAAAGCAGTTGTATTGTAAAAAGCTTTAGAAATATTTTTTTTTCTGTTCCTTGGGATACACACTATTGCAGTCAGCACTTTTCTTGATTTCTCTTCTATGTCGAGATGCCTTCACTGCATTATCAGCATGTACCCTTCAGAACTGGGTAAGCTCAGAGGCTCATTTAAGATTCATTTGTATCCAGTCTCATGCATGGTACCTAACATCTCAGGGGAGGACGGCTGCAGACGTGCGTAGTTTATTCCCAGTCTGCTCAGTGTTCTGTAACCTGACTTTCTGAGCAAGTATTAGGAGAATCAAATCAATCTGCTTGACTGACTAAATTGACTTTGGATACATGCTCATACTCTGACCGCCTTTAAATTCAGACTCACTTCAAAAACAAGTATTTATTCTCCCCATATTTGTTTTTAACTAGTGAATTATAAAATACATAATTCATACAACATTCAGTCACTGCTTTTATTTATTTGTCAGTAAACAGCTTTTAAATATTAGAGAAAAAAAGAGTGTGTTCTAAGTTTACACTGCTATTGACGCGCCCCCTGGGCCATGTTTGGGGAATACCCGGAGCCGGATCCATTGGGGGTAGTAGTCCTCGTGGCGGTGACCCGGTCCGTGCCCAGGGTGTCAAACTAAGTGGCGATGTTTTTAGTGGCAGATGTTATATTGTTCGACTACGCCACCCGTGGATTGCGGTCTGTTGGGACCGCCGCTGCACTGCAGACCGCTGAGGCTGATGTTGTTTGTGCAGCTTAGTATGGGATGACTCCCCACGGGAGGAGTATTGCCTCAGGGTAGCTAGTGTGGATTCTGATGGGAGTGATGGTGCGAGTGTCCCAGTACTGATGGTGCTGGTGCGGCAAGGAACCACAGAGACGGGTGGTGCAGTTTCCAAAGCTTTACTCACAGTTGTTGCTCCGGTCACTTCGGCCAGCAGTGACCACCCGAGCCGTGCTGCGTCCACCAGGTGCGGGACTCGGCCAACTCCCAGGCAATTTCAGAGCGTGGTTCAGAGCTCCCTTCTCTTCCTCTCTACTGGCCGTCCCCACCAGGGACCCACCTTTGTCCAGCTTCCTCGGGCCTTTTGTTGGTCAAACCTCTCTCCGGTTTCCCTGACCCTATATGGCGTGCCTTCCTGGTGGATATGGTGAGGGGTCGCGCCCAAGACTTGACCACGACCTCCGGTTCCTGGCTGAGGATAATTGGCCTCCACCAGTTTGGGATCCGGTACCCTGCTCTGCCAACCCTTCACCCGGTATCTTGTGGGATCTCAGGGTTCCCTCTGTGCTTGCGTCTCTGGGCCTTTCCTTGTGTTTCTGTTCCTTCTCTCTCTCTGTCTCAGGTCTCCACTTCAGGCTTGCCTCTGGAGCTGGGCCCGGACTGAGCCACAGCTCCCTATCAGCCCTCTCTGGCTGAACTCTCTCTGAACTGAACTAACCGGACTGCACACTGCTCTAAGATGGTGCCCACCTTATATACCTCCCTTCTGACACCCGAGCCCAGGTGACCAGCAACCAATGGGCTCCTACCTATGCCCAGAGTCCCTCCCCTCTCTGCTCCTACACCACTGGGATATTCCCCCCCCCCCACTCCAGCCAGGGACAGACGCTGTCGTACCTGCACATCTATCTGGTGGGAGTACCGTTGATCTGTCCCCCGGAAATGGGGTGTGTGTGGTGTATGCAGCTAACTGAGCCCTGTTCCACACTCCATCCTTACCCGGGAGTGGAATACCACACCTCTGGTTCGAGGTGCAATACTCCTGTAGCAGCCGAGTCCTCGGGGTGCTACATTCCCCCCTGGTAAACCACAGCACGTCCTCGGGCCTGGAAAAGAATAAAACAATTTAAACATACAAATTTTCAAAGTGCACTCACATATAAGACATCAACCTTTCACTCATCCCTTTATGGGAGGTACTCTTTCCTTCTTAACGTTACTGGTATAAAACATTTTTATAAAACACTCTACTAATGCCACCGGAACTCTTTTGTAAAACACTATATAAAACTTTTGGCATTACTATTTTAGCAGCACATTAAACTTTCCATTATCAGACATTTTCAAATAAACATTTTCAAAACATATTTTTGATCTTCTGGCCACGGTGCAACTTGTGACCAGGTAAAAGTGCAACAGTCAATAATTCCAAGATAGAAAAGCAGTTCTTGTATAAAACCAGTAGGGGGCACTTTAAGAAGCGCAACTATGTACAAGGGTATGGCCGCTCTCAGTCCTCGGCCAGTGGGAATAGGGGAATGGCTGCTCACAGTCCTCAGCCTGGCTAGGGACTAGGGGCACACAGGTAACAGTTCTTTAACAGTTCCATACTAGTCCCAACGGGGACCACACTTCAATTAGCAAGAGTTCTTGTACCCCGACGGGTAACTATATACAGTTCCACTTTACCATTCTCTAATAATGGTGTCCTCCTTGCTCTTCCGGGTAGTCTTCAGACCCGTCCGGGTCCTCTTGGCTTTCCCCGTACTGCAGCTCCTCCTCAGTTAGCCGGTGTACGTGGAGGGCGTACGGTCCCTTGGCACCCTTGTGCCGGGTGAAGGTGACCACATCACCCGGGTAGAGATCACGTCCGCGGTGTCCCTCCGGCAGGTGGCTCTCGACATCCCTGCGGGTGAAAAAGACATCGCCGGGGGTTCGATGGTCTCGGATAAAGCCCCAGCCATGCTCCAGCTGGAACTTTATTACGGTCCCGTGGACTCGGGGACCGCGGGCGGCTCGGGGATCTTGTCGGGTCCTGCGCTTCTGCTCCGCGCTCCGGACCTGCAGCTGTTCTTCTCGGATTCGCCTCTCTCGCCGTTCTCTTCCAAAGACCTCCAGCTGTTGACGGCAGCATTCCTTTCGCCGGGCTGCGTCCGCCCGGGTCTCCTGGGTGAACCCCATGAGGTTCTCACCAGTCGGCTCCCATTCAAATTGAGCGTCCTCTAACGGGAGCGGAACAATTTTGGCGGGCGCCGGAGCCGGGATCAGAGGCTCACACAGGGGCCGTTCCCTCCGGAGTCGGGGGTTGACGTACTCCGGTGGCCACACGAAGGGCAGCCCGTCCGGGCTGGTATGTTGCGCGAAGAGATCCGCGCCCAGGGGTGGCACTGTGGAGGTAGAGGGCGCTGTGGGGGCAGCGGCGCCCGGGGGTACTCGACCCTGCGACCAGGCCGGTGGCACTTCCTGTTTCGCCGCGCTCAGGGTCAAGGGGCGTGGCGCGAAAGGGGGCGTGACCGCGGCTCCTGCCGCTTGAGGCCTAGTTGGGAGCAGTGGCAGTGCGGCAACGGGCGGGGTGAGTAGGACTGCGGGCTCTGCGACGGGGAGCTGGGGCAGGCTTGCGGCTACTGGGCTCGGGGTAATGACGTCCCCATTACCTGCTTCCATCCTTGCGGCTCCCTCCGCGGCGTCGTCTCCGGCCTTCGTCCCTCCTGCACCATCCTCAGGGGCAGACATGCTCCACGTTGCGGGTGGCACCTCCTGCTGGCGGGCTCCAGCCTGCCGGGCCATCTCCCTTCTCCATTCGGCCAACGCTTCCTGCTGCGCTCGGGCCATCTTCCGGGCTAAGTCCTCCAGCGCAGCCTGTGCACGCTCCCGATCTCTGGGGAGCTGTGCCAGGATCTCCACCAGGCTGTCTGGGGTGGCGGCCTGCAGCAGGCTCCGGACCACGGTGTCGGCACTGCTCGTTGCTTCCTCCATCTCCGGGTGCGGTCTGTCCAGATTGATCCAGGCCGTGCCCAGCCCCTCAGTTTTGTTCCCCATCCGCCCCCATTGGGAGTGGCCCCGGGGCAACTTGGTGACAGTCAGCTTCAGGGGCAACCCCCCCACTCTGATGGACATCTCCATTGTTGTAGTCTCGGCTGGTGGGGGCGGTCTCCTCTTTTGGCGCCACTCTGGGACCATGCCCATGATGGGAGGTGGCCTCTCGCCACCCTCTGGCACGCCCACAATGGCGTCCGCTCTTCCAAGGCGGGGAACCATCCAAGATGGCGGGAATCGTCCCTTGATGGCGGGAAACTCCGCGGATGGCGGGCAAAGGCTGCAGATGGCGGGCAAACGGCGGGAAACGACCCGAGATGGCGTCCGATGGCGGGAGTCCTCTGGAAGCGGCGGGAGACTTCTTTTTAAGGTACCTGTGAACTTTCCTTCAGGCACGCAGTACCCGGTGGTTGCGGGCACGAGATCCTGCCGACTACGCCAAAGTTGACGCGCCCCCTGGGCCATGTTTGGGGAATACCCGGAGCCGGATCCGTTGGGGGTGGTAGTCCTCGTGGCGGTGACCCGGTCCGTGCCCAGGGTGTCAAACTAAGTGGCGATGTTTTTAGTGGCAGATGTTATATTGTTCGACTACGCCACCCGTGGATTGCGGTCAGTGGGGACCGCCGCTGCACTGCAGACCGCTGAGGCTGATGTTGTTTGTGCAGCTTAGTATGGGATGACTCCCCACGGGAGGAGTATTGCCTCAGGGTAGCTAGTGTGGATTCTGATGGGAGTGATGGTGCGAGTGTCCCAGTACTGATGGTGCTGGTGCGGCAAGGAACCACAGAGACGGGTGGTGCAGTTTCCAAAGCTTTACTCACAGTTGTTGCTCCGGTCACTTCGGCCAGCAGTGACCACCCGAGCCGTGCTGCGTCCACCAGGTGCGGGACTCGGCCAACTCCCAGGCAATTTCAGAGCGTGGTTCAGAGCTCCCTTCTCTTCCTCTCTACTGGCCGTCCCCACCAGGGACCCACCTTTGTCCAGCTTCCTCGGGCCTTTTGTTGGTCAAACCTCTCTCCGGTTTCCCTGACCCTATATGGCGTGCCTTCCTGGTGGATATGGTGAGGGGTCGCGCCCAAGACTTGACCACGACCTCCGGTTCCTGGCTGAGGATAATTGGCCTCCACCAGTTTGGGATCCGGTACCCTGCTCTGCCAACCCTTCACCCGGTATCTTGTGGGATCTCAGGGTTCCCTCTGTGCTTGCGTCTCTGGGCCTTTCCTTGTGTTTCTGTTCCTTCTCTCTCTCTGTCTCAGGTCTCCACTTCAGGCTTGCCTCTGGAGCTGGGCCCGGACTGAGCCACAGCTCCCTGTCAGCCCTCTCTGGCTGAACTCTCTCTGAACTGAACTAACCGGACTGCACACTGCTCTAAGATGGTGCCCACCTTATATACCTCCCTTCTGACACCCGAGCCCAGGTGACCAGCAACCAATGGGCTCCTACCTATGCCCAGAGTCCCTCCCCTCTCTGCTCCTACACCACTGGGATATTCCTCCCCCCCCCCACTCCAGCCAGGGACAGACGCTGTCGTACCTGCACATCTATCTGGTGGGAGTACCGTTGATCTGTCCCCCGGAAATGGGGTGTGTGTGGTGTATGCAGCTAACTGAGCCCTGTTCCACACTCCATCCTTACCCGGGAGTGGAATACCACACCTCTGGTTCGAGGTGCAATACTCCTGTAGCAGCCGAGTCCTCGGGGTGCTACACTATTATCACTTATTTTTAAATATAGAGATAACTGGGCATTTGAACAAGCACACATCTCAGGACAGTGAGAGCCGTGATTAGGAGAACTGCTCTGAAACTTGACGATGGTGAGGGCCAGGGGCTGGTGATTTTATAGGGATGGTAAACAGCTTAGAAGCTCAGAGGGAGGTGGAGGGAGGTGAACATCAAACTCCAGTATAGTATTCTACAAAACAAACAAAAAAATGACCAGCACCTCCAAACAGAATAAAGCAAGTGTGAACAGGTGCAAGCTGCCATGACTGTCTAGTATACAAATAAAAGAATAAAGCAGCACTCTGTAAGTGCTAATATATATGCAAACATTGAATTCATGAAATTTAATTTGTATTACTGATCTATAGAATATACTTTTTAAAATGAAGGTATTTAGTATATAAATTGGGGAATTCATGAGAGCCCACCAGCCATAGTAAGGCGTAGCTTTCTTTGATGTAACCCTAACCTAATATTTATCAAACATTCCTCTCTCGGGCTATAAGTCTACAAAATTTAAAGGACTGGTAAGATCCAACACTAATTAAAAACAGCCTTAGGCTAATATGGCTGCTGTGTTAACTGCCTTCATTTTATAAGTATGTTCTATATAGCAGTAAAGGAGTCCAAATTTCATATATTCAATGTTTGCGTACATCTTAGCGCTTACAGTATGCTGCTGTATTGTTTTGTTTGCGGTATAAAAGTTAAAAGGTTGAAGAGAGCTGCCTGGAATGTTAGGCGTTAACTACTCTCCTAGAATGAAACTACTACGCACGCTCAGCCTCTCTCTGGTGATCAAGTTCCTTGGAAACTAGCTGTATACTACATAAGATAAAAACACTCACAGTAGGAGAATAACAGTAGATAGAAAAAGCAAGTCAATTGCAAGCTTGCTTATTTTCATGCTGTCTAACTAAAGCAACTTAAAAACATGAGAATACCTCTTTAACTGTATTACCACCCATCAGATTAATTGAAAAGACCTAATCGGAGATTTACTACAACCACCTTACTGTGGGCATTCCCACTGTCTCAGAATTTGCAGAAATTGGACAACCGGCATGACATATACATAAAATCTGGCATAGCAATAAATTCTGAGAATGAGCTTATATTATGCTCCCAATTTGTACTTAGCCTCTACATTGCACTTATCTCACGTAAGAACAACGATTTACAGACTATGTTGGAAAAATCTAAATTCACATGTTCTCAAGACTTGAAGTCACTGAGGTATTTTAAGAGCTGTGACCACTTGCTTCAGCAAAGCATCATGTAATTTTGGATTTATCAAGTTATAATATTTAGAGAGATAAAAATAATAATAAATACCCTTCTGTGCTGCCCTCTATATTGGAGCTCCATGCATAGAACTCATCTGCTGAATTCCTTGCTTTTGTTTTGCCCCTTTTGTAGCAGTATTATATATATAATTTTATGAATACATGTTCTGAGATTGCCACCCAAAAACATTCACTAAGGTTAATTTTTATGTGCAGTGCTGTATGTTAATTATACAAGTACTGATGATAGTCATTCAGTAGTTATCCATGTTTGATCGTGCATCTACTACTTTTCGCAGATTCCTTATTTGATAAAAGCAGGTTCATACAATATTAATGTAACCTCTGCTGGCATACAAAGAAAAGTAATCCTGAAATATCCTGACGCTCTATGAATTTTATATATGCAGTCCACTATGTCTGCTATTAATAGCATGATGCTTTATAAGCAACCTGTCAGGTGGATTTTACTAATCTAACTAGTGGTATGGCTTTTAGGTCAAAGAGCACGAATAAAAAAAAGTCATCTGCCTTGTTATAATTCAATGTGCCATCATTAAGAAATCAAGCACTGAAGCCTCATCCAAATTAGCCTGGAAGTACATTGGGTCCACGTTGATGCATTTAGAGGACATCAATGCCCTGATGAACTTTCAGGCTAATTTGCAACTGAATTCAAAGCTCAATTTCTCTCAACGCTGGCGCATCAGATTACTACACGACAGATATCATTTTTATTGCTGCTCTTTGACCTTAAGGGGAACCTGTCACCAGCTTTTGAGTCTCCGAACAAATGCCACCACCTTTATCTGCTCCTGCATTCCACAAACGTGTCTATCATCTCCTGACTCCCCCTGTATACCCACAAAAATACCATTTTAGTTGCTCTCACACTGTATTTAAATGAGGATGGTCCAGTCTGATTGACGTCATTGCTGTGACATCTGTGCCTCCTCTTTGCTCCTAATTGCCATCCTTTGATTTACATGGATGACGCGTCCTGCCTCACCACATAGTGAAACAAGATTTCGTGCCTATGCATTAGCTGTGCAGGCCTGTCCAGGCACACTCTGATCTGCCCTACTCCAGGCAGAGCATAAAACATTATTGCGTAAGTACTGAGCGACGTCATTTCCGGTGGCAGGGTACGTCTGAGCTGAAATTATGTCACTTTTACACTTGAGCTGTGATGTTTTATGGTCTGTGCACAGTAGGGCAGTGCAAAGTGCTCCTGCACAGGCCTGCGAGGCTACTGCGCAGGTGCAAAATCTTGTTTTGCTATGTGGATGACGGAGGACACGTCATCCATGTCAATAAAAGTTGGAGGATAGCAATTAGAAGCAGAGAGAAGGCACAGATGCGAGGAAGCCCATAGAGCTAGACCATCCTCATTTAAATACAGTGCGGCAACAATTAAACTGGTATTTTTAGAGGGAGTCACAATATGATAGACATGTTTGTGCAATTCAGCAAAGGAACAGATAAAGGTGGTGGAATTTGTCCAGAGACACAAAAACTGGTGACAGGTTCCTTTTAACAGCAGTGCAATGCCACTGGTATGATTAATAGAATTGTCCTGGCAGGTTCACTTTAAGTGGGCTCACAATACAATAGGGTGGGTTTCCCTTTTCAGCATTCTGTACGCCTTCGGTATGCCTGTATTCAAAGTAATAGAAATAGTCAATGCTCAACCTGCCCAGGTCCAGCACTATGTCTCCGGCGCTGCTCCAGTGATTGTTTACTAACAACAGCTGTGATGTCACATCATAAGCGCTGCAGTCAAACACTGGTTCAGGAGCTTGTTACCGCCTGAGCTCAGTGATTGGCTACAGCACTATTGATGTGACATCACCGCTGTAGTCAGTAAACAATGACCAGACCAGTGGCAGATACGTATTGGTGGACCCAGTGAGGGCGAGTAAAGACTGTTTCTTATTTTAAGATGGCATGTAGAAAGCTGGAAGGGGAAAACCTCTTTAATGCTGATTTGTTTAGAAAAAGTAAGTCTAGATGCCAAATAATATCCAGTGTTATCATGGAGACAATCAGGCCTGGACTGGCCATCTGGCAGTTCTGGCAAATTCCAGATGGGCCGGTCTGGCCGTGGGCCACATTACTTGCTATTAGCAATTGTGACGGAGCACAGAGCCGAAGGCTCCGTCACTTACTCAGGCAGGCTGCGGGCATCCCTTTACACACAGCGCAGGTCACTTGCGCAGGCGGGCCACGGGCATCCTTTCAGCCGGGGGCTTGCTGGAGGCCGTCGCATGCAGGTGACGTCGGCGGTCGATGACGTCACTGCATCGTACTGACAGCGTCCACTGAGAGACAGGAGAGAAGAGGTGATGGACACTGAGGAGGATGAGGAGACAGGATTAGGTGACTATAAAGCTTTTTTTTATTTTTGGGTGCTGTGGGGAACCATAATACTATATAGGAGCTGTTTGTGGGGGATGATTCTGCTATATGGGGGCTGTTTGTGGGAAACCATAATACTACATGGGGGCTGTTTGTGTGAAACCATCATACCACATGGAGGCTGTTTGCGAGGAACCATCATACTATATGGGGGCTGTTTGTGGGGGATCATCCTGCTATATGGGGGCTGTTTGTGGGGGACCATCATGTTTTATGGGGGCTATTTGTGGGGGATCATCCTGCTATATGGGAAGCTGTTTGTGGGGGATCATCCTGCTATATAGGGGCTGTTTGTGGGGGACCATTATGCTACATGGGGGCAGTTTGTGGGGGATCATCCTGCTATATGGGGGCTGTTTATGGGGGACCATAATACTATATGGGGGCTGTTTGTGGGGGACCATAATACTATATGGGGGCTGTTTGTGGGGGACCATCATACTACATGGGGGCTGTTTGTGGGAGATCATCCTGCTATATGGGGGGATATTTGTGAGGGACCATCATACTACATGGGGGCTGTTTGTGGGGAACCATCATACTATATGGGGACTGTTTGTGGGGGAACATCATACTACATGGGGACTGTTTGTGGGGGATCATCTTGCTATATGGAGGCTGTTTGTGGGGGATTATCTTGCTATAGGGGTCTGTTTGTGGGGGACCATCTTACGACATGGGGACTGTTTGTGGGTGATCATCCTGTTATATGGGGGCTCTTTGTGGGGAATCATCCTGCTATATGGGGGCTCTTTGTAGGGAATCATCCTGCTATATGGGGGCTGTTTGTAGGCGACCATAATACTACATGGGGGCCGTTTGTGAAGAACAATAATACTATATGGGGGATGTTTGTGGGGGACCATCATACTATATGGGGGATGTTTGTGGGGGATCAGTATACTATATGGAAGCTGTTTGTGGAGGACCACCATTCTATATAGAGAACTGTCTGTGGGGGACCATCATACTATATGGAGGCTGTTTGTTGGGGACCATCATACTATATGGAGGCTGTTTGTGGGGGACCATCCTGCTATATGGGGGCTGTTTGTGGGGGACCATCCTGCTATATGGGGGCTGTTTGTGGAGGACCATCATTCTATATAGAGGGCTGTTTGTGGGGAATCATCATACTATATGGAGGCTGTTTGTGGGGGACCATCATACTATATGGGGGTTGTTTGTGGGGTACCATCATACTATATGGGTGCTGTTTATGGGGACCATCATACTAAATGGGGGTTGTTTGTGGTGGACCATCATACTATATGAGAGCTGTTTGTGGGGGACCATCATAGTATATGGGGGGCTGTTTGGGGCAACCATCATACTATATAGGGGTCCGTGGTTGATCTTCATCTTTTGTGGGGGCTGTGGTGGACATTATACTGTGTGTGCAGGTCTATGGGGCACATTATACTATGTGGTGGGCTGTGGTGACCTTCATACTGTATGGGGTGATTAAGGGGGACATCAAATTTAATGGGGTGGTTATGAGGGGCATCATGCTTTATATAGGGGTCTGTTGTGCACCTCATACTGTATATTAGGGGCTGTGCTGAATACCATAATGTATGGGGGGCTGTGGTCACCATCTTAATATGTGGGTGCTGTGCTGCATAATACTTTGTATAGGGTTTGTGGGGTCATCATACCATGTGGGGCATAATACTCTATGAGGGTCACGAAAGGGGTATCATAGTGGGTGAGACCACGTAGGGGCTTTAGTAGAGGGAAAATAAATGTAAGTGCTGCAATACCTATCCTCCGTTTCTTAGAAAGTTGGGAGATATGCCATTCTTTGACATGATAGGACTTTTTCTATGGGACCTGTTATTTCTATGTACTCCCCTTGGGAGGCCCAAATGGGGGGTCATTGTCATTATGGGGAAGCAAGGAGGCATTATTATAATTATAAGAAAGCACAGGGACTGTTTGTGACGCGCCCCTGGGCCTGAGTCGCGCAGCGTTGCGCACGCGGGAGCTTACCCGGAGCCGGATCTCTTGAGGGTTGTAGTCTCGTGGCGGTGATCCGGTCCGTGCCCAGGGAGTCAGACTAAGTGGCGCTATATCAGCGGTAGATGATGGACGACTACGCCACCCGTTGAATGCAGCTATGGAGCTGCCGCTGCAGGGCAGACCGCTGAGGCCGGTGGAAGGATGGTGCAGCGTGGTTGGTATAACCCCCAACGGGAGGGGTATGGCCTCAGGGCAGCCGACGTGGATGATGGGGGTAGCAGGAACCACTCAGAGACGATGCGGTGTAGTTCAGGGTCTTTACTGGTGACAAGGATAGACCCTCCCGGAGTACTGGCTAGCGGTTGGGGCCTGGTCAGTCCTTGAGCAGATGGGATCTCCCCTGGCCAGGCGGAGTTGTAGGCCTCCCAAACTAACGATACTCTTCTGGCTACCTTGCTAGAAGCGAGTGTAAGTAGCCCACGTCCCTGAGTGTACCGTGTGGTGCTCACCCGTATGGCCGGTGACTCGGGGCCTTCTAGTAGCTTCCGCTCCACGACGGCGGTGCTGGTCCCATGCGTGTGACCGTGCCTTCGGGTTTCTTGGCCAGAGGACCTGAAATCCCCTGCCTGACGGATTCTGCTGCTGGGTAGGAGTTAGTCCCCACAGCCTCGGACTCCGGGTCCGGTAAGAAATCTTCTCAGTCAGGGCGAGCTCTGCAGCTGCCAGCCCCTGACTCTTTGTAACACTGCTCCCACAGAGCTCCTGTTGTTTCTTCCTATGCTGCTTCTCTTCTCTACTTCTGGCATGGCCCAGGAGCTGGGCCCAGCCGGGGCCACAGCTCCCTGTCAGCCCTCCTGGCTGAACTCTCCCTCTGAACTCCCTAACCCTGCCTCAGCCCCAGGTTTATATAGGGGAAGTCCTTCCCCTCCCAGGACTGGGCAGGAGGTGTGGCATGCATAGGATTCCTGACCAAGAGACCTCCCACCTGCTCTCAGACATAACACTGCCGTTACTGTGGAAACCAGACCCCTGGGGTGCCACATTTGTATTATTATAACTAGGTGCATGGTCACTATTATAAGGGGTCACAGGGGAATTATTATAAGGCAGCACAAGTTGTGGTTTGTGCAGAGGTGGTAGAATGAGAGGAGGGTCTTGGAAAAGCAGTAAAGTAAAGATGCCTCTGTTATATTTTACAAGGACGAATTATGGTTGGAAGAAGAGGTCATGGCGGTCTGGGCCGAATTAAAAAGAGGGAAAACGAATGACAACAACCAGCGAGAACGGCACTGGTGAGAATCTGCACAGTACACACATGTATGGTCTGTAGAGCACTGGTGTAGACCTGATATTACCATTATATGGTCACTGTATGGTCGTGATATCAGTCCTAGTGCAGTGGTTTTAATTAAAGGGGTTGTCCAGGTTTAATGTTAAAGTGACTGCAGATTTCTGAATCCTCATAGTGTGTGCATCGCGTGCTGTGAGGATTCTCCGGGGTCGGGAGCGGCCGGTCTTGTGACCACAAGTATGATTTGAATTCATGCGATCACGTGCTGACTAGATGTGCATGGCCTCTCTCAGTACAAGTGAATTTAGCAAAGCAGAGTATGTTTAGTTGGAATGGTGCCGGAGGTGTGAAAATCCAATACTTGTGGTCACATGACGGCCTCTCCCAACGCTTGCACCGGAGAATCCTGTGAGTGTTGTGAGGATTCAGAAGTCTGAAGTCACATAGACTTTAACACCAAGCCTGGACAACCCCTTTAACAATCAGTATGGTGGTATTATCAGTACTGTATATACGGGTAATATTTGGTTATGGATTGTTGGTATTTGTCTTTTATATTGCAATATTGTTATTATTATTCAATTTTATATAGCGATATTACTAGACATATTGAAAATCTTGATTTCCTTCAGGGAGGGTAATATAAGTAATAGATATCTCCATCGGTGGCTGGGACAGTGTAGCAAAGGCGAGAGAGCTCGTAAGGGAACTCCTACATGATGTTTCAAAGATGGAGAGAGGCTGCCATATGCTGGCCAGACACAGTCAAGCGGAACCAAGATAGGCAAGGGAAGTTGAAGGGAGAGCAGATTTAGACGCTGGACCTGATCAGGTGACTTCCAGGAAGGAGTTGAGGAAGATAAGAGGCCAGCGCGCCAAACCTGAGGAGTCTTTGGCGCCAAGCAGCAGAAAGGAGCAGACGTGTTCCCTGCGTGCTGAGAAGCCCCGCGTGACAGACCTAAGCCAGAGGCCTGTGAGGTGCCACAGCCGGGCACCGGTAGAAGAGCTCCGGATCCCCCACAGATGTGACCCGAGTGCTGTGCCTGCTGAGGAGACTCGGAACCTGCTTGCGGTGCTGAGTGAGTTCGCGGAACCCGACGTCGCCCGCCGACAGATGAGGTCTGGACCCCCCTACCCAAGGCTCGAGAGATTGCCTCCAACGGCCAAGCAGAGAGGACTTGAGAGACGGCTGCCCCAGGAAAGTCACGCCAGCGAAAGCAGAGGAGCTGCATACGTGAACAGGGCCGTCACTTCTACTGTTCACCCACGGTACCGGGGACAATTGGGTTTAGGTACTCAGGTTGAGAGGGGAACAGTTGGGGCTAAACAAGCTCAACGTGGTCTAACTGAATTTATCCGGAAAAAGACTCACGGCCTAGCGGGAATAACCGGTGACCCCCGCTAGAGCCATATTCACAGTTAAGGAACTCACGTGGTGTCTCCCATGACTGAGGGCACCACATTACCTTGAGAGACTTCACATTTTGCTAATACTTCAAATTACTGTTTATTACCCTTGTTGCAATCCCTTGTTCAGCGTACCTGTTTATATATATATATATATATATATATATATATATATATATATATATATATATATATATATATATATATAACTGTTTATATTTAACTCTTACTGTTCTCGTCTTGTGTCTCTGTGCATTGTATCCCGGCACCTGCATTACAACAGCATGGGCCTATGTGCTTTTATATGCCAGGGCTGAATTTCAGTCCCAGTCCATCCCTGGAGACAATTATGCCTTGACAACATTTTACTGTGCCAATCCTCTCTATTAACCAAAACCTCGAAATAAGTATTTCCTATATGTAAGATGAGCCTCCACCAGGGACTTAGCTACTGTACAGTGGGATAAGTCACAGTTAGGTCCTGGTGTCTAAAGAGGCAACAAACGTCCCTCTGCCACATAAGAAGACACCAGGATTATAAATATCAGGTGGGCGGCGCGGTTATAGAATTTGAACTGAGAGTCCAGCTGCTTCACGACATGTGTGGCACCCCAGGGGGCCTGGTTGCCACAGTGGTAGAAATACCGTGTCTGAGAGCAAGCATGGGTTTTCCTGGTCAGGAGCACATTTGCATGCAACGCCTCCTGCCCCAGTCCAGGGAGGGGAGGAACCTGCCCTTTATAAACTGGATCTGGGGCGGGGTTAGTCTAGTGAGTTCCAGAGAAAGGGACAGAGAAGCAGCAAGAAGCTCTGTAAGAGCCAGGAGCTGAAGGCCAGGGATTGGAGCTGATAGAGCTCATCCTGACAGAAGACGCAAAGAACCGGACACCGGAGTCCGAGGCTGTGAGGATATCCACATCCAGCAGCAGAAACCACCTGGCAGGGGATTTCAGGTCCTCTGGCCATAGAAAGCCCAGAGGCTCAGTCACACGCAAGGGACCGGCACCGCCATCGAGGAGCGGAAGGTACAAAGGCCCCAAGTCACCAGCCATACGGGTGAGCACCACACGTTACACTCAGGGACGTGGGCTACTACACGACTACAGCAGGGTAGCCAGAAAGAGTGCAGTGAGACGGGAAGGCCTACACCTCCACCTGGCCAGGGGGACTCTTGTTCGCTCACAGACTGACCAGGCCTCTAATGTTAGCCAGTACTCCCGGCAGGGCCTTCTTCATTACCAACAGTAAAGACCCTGAACTGCACTGCACGGACTCTGAGTCATTTCTGCTGCGCCCATGCACTACAACCCTCACCATCTGTACTCACTGCCCTGAGGCTATACTCCTCCCATGGGGAGTTATACTACCCTCTGCTGCACACACAACATTAGCCTCAGCGGTCTCAGTGACCGCAATCCACGGGTGGGGTAGTCGGACATTTCAACATTAAAAACCAAGTAAACACATCCGCCACTGGTTTGACCACGATGAGCCACGGGACCGGGTCTCCGCCACGGAGACTACAACCCCTGACATTACACAGAGACCCGGCTCCGGGTATTCCCCCACACACGGCCCAGGGGGCGCGTCACATGCCATTGTCCTCATGTATGAAAAAAAGTGCCAGATGGTCACAGCAAACATATTAAACCTTTCTTTTTACCATTGCAGGTTATAATATGTAAAAGGTAATTAAAATTTTCAGAAACTGTAATGAGTGTTTCCAGGAAATCATGGGTAACAGTGAAAATCACCTAAAATATAGCACTTGCAAAACAAATAATATAAAAAATTCAAGGCAACTAGACACTGGTTAGATTTTTTTCCATATGTTCCTGGGCAGGGATGCACATTTTACATAGTAAAAAACATAACAAATTAACCACAATGATGGTGTTACACACCAGTCCGGTATTCCAGGCTCCGCTTCCTTCCTCTGGGTCCGCTGCCCTCTGTTGTGCTCCACGTTAAGTTTTGCAAGTTGCATGTGACGCACCCCCTGGGCCATATTCTTTAGGGGAATACCCGGAGCCGGATCAGATGGGGGTTGTAGTCTTCCGAGTGGCTGTGACCCGGTCCATGCCCAGGGTGTCAAGCTCAGAGTATGTGGCAGTCCTACAGATGTTACTAAAGTTCTTTATGTCGACTACGCCACCCATTGAATTGCGGTCACTACGGCCGCCGTTGCAGCAGGGTCCGCTGAGGCTGATGGTGTTTGTGCAGCTTTGGTAGTATAACCCCCAACGGGAGGGGTATGGCCTCAGGGGGTCAGGTGCAGAGGATGGGGGTTGTGGTGGTGCAGCGTAGATGATAATTAAAGACAGAGTCGGGTTGTGCAGTTCAGGGTGTTTACTTACTGCAGATATTCCGGTCACTCCGGCCTTGAGTGACCACCCGAGCCGTGCTGCGTCCACCAGGTCCTGGATTCAGCCAACCCCCAAGCAAGTCCGGAGCGTGTCCCTGAGCCCTCCTTCTTGTCCTTTCTTCTGGCCGTCCCCACCAGGGATCCACCTAGGTCCAGCTCCCTCGGGCCTTCTGTTGGGAGACCCTTGGCCTTGGGTTCCCTGACCCTACACGTGGTTTGCCTTCAGGGTGGATGTGGTGGGTGGCCGTGGCAGATCCTGCCCACGGCCTCCGGTCTCTGGCTGAGGTATGCTTTAGCCCCCCACCAGTTTGGGATCCGGTACCCTGTTGCCAACTCTTCACCCTGTGATTGTATTTGGGTTCTCAGAGTTCCTTCTTTCTCCCCCTCTGGGTCCTTCTTTCTCTCCTCTCTCACTCTTGCTCTGGGGCTGCTCTGCTCCTCTGCTCTCTCTCACAGACTGACTGACTGTGGCTGACTGACCCTGATCTTAGATGGTTCCCACCTTTTATACTCCCTCTATGTGTGAGCTCAGGTGACCAGCACCCAATGAGCTCCTAGCACTACCCAGACTGCTCCCCCTATCTGCCCCTACACTACTGGGATGTACCACCCCCCTCCCACTCCAGCCAGGAACAGACTCGGTCGTACCTGCACATTTCTAACTGGGAGTACCGTTGGTCTGTTCCTCGGAAATGGGATGTGTGTAGTGCATGCAGCTTTCTGAGCTCAGTTCCACACTCCATCCTTACCCGGGAGTGGAATATCACACCTCTGGGTTGAGGTGCAATACCCCTGTAGCAGCCGAATCCTCAGGGTGCTACATTCCCCCCTGGTAAATCACAGCACGTCCTCGGGCTGTAAGATATAAACAACACCAAAACATACAATTTTTGCATAAACAACATAATAAAACATCATATAAAACTTTTCATATAAAACTTTTCATTAGAAACATTCTTGTCTTCTGGTACCTCCGGTCACGGTGCAACTTGTGACCGGGTAAAGTGCTACAATCTCTTAAAGAAAATGGTTTCCTATAAAACCGGTAGGGGGCGCTTTAGGAAGCGCAACTATATACAAAGGGATATGGCCGCTCTCAGTCCTCGGCCAGGTATTAGGAAAGGGATGACCGCTCTCAGTCCTCGGTCAGTGGGGTTAAGGGACACACGGGTTAACAGTTCAGTTTGCTGGTCCCAACGGGGACTATAATAGCAACAACAGTTCACTGTGCCCCGACGGGCAACTATATACAGCTTCTACTCCGCTGTACTCAACGACGACGTCCTCCTGCTCTTTCTTTGTAATTCACTTTAGCTTCAGACCCGTCCGGGTCCTCTTGCTCCTCCTCACACCGCAGCTCCTCCTCCGTCAGGCGATGCACATGGAGGGCGTAGGGTCCTTTGGCACACTTGTGCCGGGTGAAGGTGACCTCGTCCCCTACATACAGGTCACGACCTCTGTGTCCCTCCGGTAGGTGGGACTCAACGTCTCTTCTTGTCACGAAGACGTCGCCTGGGGTGCGGTGATCTCGGATGAAGCCCCACCCGTGCTGCATATTAAACTTGATCACAGTCCCGGTGGAAGGGGGACCATGAGCTGCACGGGGACTCCTCCTGGCCCGGCTCTTCTGCTCCGCGCTCTTTATTTGGGCTTGTTGTTCCCGGACCCGCCTCTCTCTCCGCTCCCTCTCAAAGACCTCGAGCTGCTGGCGGCAGCACTCTGCACTCTCCGCTGCGGCTGCCCGGGTCTCCTGAGTGAACCCCATGAGGTCTTCTCCGGTGGGGTCCCACTCAAACTGTGCCTCCTCTAGCGGGGGCGAGGTCCTTTTTACGGGCATTGGAACCGGAATCAGGGGTTCGTCTAGGGGTCTCTCTTTCCGGAGTCGGGGATGGTGAAACTCCGGTGGCCATATAAAGGGCTGCCCATCCGGGCACGTATGTTGGGCGAACAGATCTTCTCCTAGATGCGGCACTCTTGGTTTTATGGGCGCGGTGGTGGTGGCGCCCGGGTTGCCCAGGCCTTGCGGCCAGGCCTGGGGCACCTGGAAAGTGAAGGGCACCGTAAGGACGGCGGCGCCCTGGGCTACTTGGCCCTGCGACCAGGCCGGTGGCTCCGCGGAGGTAGGGGGCGCTGTTGGTATTGCGGCGCCCGGGGGTACTAGGCCCTGCGACCAGGCTGGTGGTACTTCCTGCTTGGTCACGCTCGGGGTCGAGGCGTGTGACGTCACAGGGGTCGCGGCTCCCGTTTGAGGCCTAGTCGGCGGCGGTGACGTTGCGGTTACGGGCACGGCAGGGGGTACTTCGGGCTCTGCGACGGGGAGCTGGGGCAGGTGCGCGGTTTCCCGGTTTGGGGTAGAGACGTCCCCTTTACCTGCCTCCTTTCGTTCGGCTCCCTTCTCGGCGCCGTCTCCGGCCTTCAGTCCTCCTGCGCCATCCTCAGAGGCGGTCTGTCTCCTCGTCTCGGGTGGCGTGCTCCGCTGACGGGTTCTTGTCTGCTGGGCCATCTCACGGCTCCACTCCGCCAACGTCTCTCGCTGCACCCGGGCCATCCTCCGTGCGAGGCCCTCCAGCGCAGTCTGTGCACACTCCCGATCTCGGGGGAGCTGTGCCAGGACCTCCACTAAGCCTAGTGGGGTCGTTGTTTCTAGCAGGCTCCTGACCAACGGGCCGGTGCTGCTCTGCTCTCCTTCCGTTGTTTCCAGCAGGCTCCTGGCCAGCGGGCCGGTGCTGCTCTGCTCTTCTTCCATCTCCGGGTAAGCTTCTTCTGGACTCAGCTCTAGGCTTCTTGTCTCCGGGTGCACTCTCTCCAGACTGCTCCAGGCGACACCCATCTTTGCTCTCTTGTTCTCAGTCCTCCCACTTCGAGGGCGGTCCCGGGGCCACTTGGTGATTGTCAGCTCCAGGGGCAGTTCTTTCACGCTGACAGACACCTCTAGCATCACAGTCTCTGTTGGTGGGGGCGGTTTCCACTTTTGGCGCCATTTTCGGTCCTGGCCCACGATGGGAGGTGGCCTCTTACCACCCTCTGGCACGCCCATAATGGCGTCCGCTCTTCCAAGGCGGGAAACCTTTGGAAATGGCGGGAATCGTCTCCCAGTGGCGGGAAACTCTGCAGATGGCGGGAAAAAGCTGTTAATGGCGGACAACCGGCGGGAATCGATCTGTGATGGAGTCCGATGGCGGGGACCCTCCGGAACCGGCGGGAGACTTCTTTTTGAGGTAAACTTGTTCTTTTCTTCAGGCACGCAGTACCCGGGTGTTGCGGGCACGTAATCCTGCCGACTACGCCAAAATTGACGCACCCCCTGGGCCATATTCTTTAGGGGAATACCCGGAGCCGGATCAGATGGGGGTTGTAGTCTTCCGAGTGGCTGTGACCCGGTCCGTGCCCAGGGTGTCAAGCTCAGAGTATGTGGCAGTCCTACAGATGTTACTAAAGTTCTTTATGTCGACTACGCCACCCGTTGAATTGCGGTCACTACGGCCGCCGTTGCAGCAGGGTCCGCTGAGGCTGATGGTGTTTGTGCAGCTTTGGTAGTATAACCCCCAACGGGAGGGGTATGGCCTCAGGGGGTCAGGTGCAGAGGATGGGGGTTGTGGTGGTGCAGCGTAGATGATAATTAAAGACAGAGTCGGGTTGTGCAGTTCAGGGTGTTTACTTACTGCAGATATTCCGGTCACTCCGGCCTTGAGTGACCACCCGAGCCGTGCTGCGTCCACCAGGTCCTGGATTCAGCCAACCCCCAAGCAAGTCCGGAGCGTGTCCCTGAGCCCTCCTTCTTGTCCTTTCTTCTGGCCGTCCCCACCAGGGATCCACCTAGGTCCAGCTCCCTCGGGCCTTCTGTTGGGAGACCCTTGGCCTTGGGTTCCCTGACCCTACACGTGGTTTGCCTTCAGGGTGGATGTGGTGGGTGGCCGTGGCAGATCCTGCCCACGGCCTCCGGTCTCTGGCTGAGGTATGCTTTAGCCCCCCACCAGTTTGGGATCCGGTACCCTGTTGCCAACTCTTCACCCTGTGATTGTATTTGGGTTCTCAGAGTTCCTTCTTTCTCCCCCTCTGGGTCCTTCTTTCTCTCCTCTCTCACTCTTGCTCTGGGGCTGCTCTGCTCCTCTGCTCTCTCTCACAGACTGACTGACTGTGGCTGACTGACCCTGATCTTAGATGGTTCCCACCTTTTATACTCCCTCTATGTGTGAGCTCAGGTGACCAGCACCCAATGAGCTCCTAGCACTACCCAGACTGCTCCCCCTATCTGCCCCTACACTACTGGGATGTACCACCCCCCTCCCACTCCAGCCAGGAACAGACTCGGTCGTACCTGCACATTTCTAAGTGGGAGTACCGTTGGTCTGTTCCTCGGAAATGGGATGTGTGTAGTGCATGCAGCTTTCTGAGCTCAGTTCCACACTCCATCCTTACCCGGGAGTGGAATATCACACCTCTGGGTTGAGGTGCAATACCCCTGTAGCAGCCGAATCCTCAGGGTGCTACACATGGATCAATGCATCATTTACAAAGGCCTGTTTAAGGCTCATTAAGACACACCTGCATGGCCACTGCACTTACATCATGCACATGTTCCCTTGCATTTGTTCTTTCCACTTGAAAAAGACACGGGTCCAGATCTGAAACGCGTTGTGGAAATAAAAGCCATTCAACTCATCTTGTTCCTAAGGATTCTAAGGAGCAGTGCAGCCTAATATTGTGTTATCACCCAAATTGGTCAACTATCCTGGGGTAGATCATCTCCAACCACAAAGAAACAGCAGCTGATATTTCCAGGCATTCACAGGAATGCACACAACCTGCTCCGGTGAGCACCTTCCTTTTTCTTTACTTATATCCTGCAACCGATGGTCCTGTGTGATTTTGTTCCCCTACAGTTTTTCTACAAAAATGGAAGTGTAACACACTCAGACAATAATGTAATGTGTTTTTCAAATAGTTGAGAGTAAATTACGGGTGACTGTAGTTTGTAATTTTGCTACTGATACTCGATCTGTTCTTTAGGCTATGTGCCCACGATGCAGAAATGAAGCAGAAAATTTCTGCAGCATTTCTGCATCTCCCTGGCAGAAAAAACGCATGCAGATTGTGCATGCGTTTTTCCTGCAGAATACATGCGGATTCACATGCGTATCCACATGCGTTAACGCATGTGTTTCCGCATGCGGACTGACAAGCACTTTCCAGGCGATAGCATCACTTGGAAAGTGCTTGACAACTAGGTCACACTGTATAAATCCATGCAAACGGCATGGATTTATATAGTGTGACCGTAAAAATAAAAAAATAAAGCTATACTTACCTCCGATGCCCAGCCGCGTGTGCTGTCGCGCTCGTCCTGGCTTTTTCCTGGTTGCCGGGCTCTCGCGAGACAGCCTGCGGTCACATGACATCGACGTCATCTCAGGTCCTGGAAGGAGAAGCGCTGCCGGCAAGCAGAGAGAAGCCGCCGTACAGGTGAATATAAACTTTATTTATTATTTTATTCTTTTTTTTACAGGTACAATGGTACCCAGGTCTGGATGAGAGTCTTCTCTCCTCCAGAACTGGGTACCATCCGCACATTGAAACGCATATAATCCGCGTGTACAAATGTACAGACACGGATTATATGTGTCTCAATGCAAGTCAATGGCGGTGATTCCGCTGCGCTTCCGCAAAATTAATGAACATGCTGCGGATTTATGAGCGCTGCAGAAACGCTGCGGAAAAATCCGCAGCATGTGCATTGACATTGCGGAATGCCATTGGGGACCATGGGGTGCGGATTACCAAGCGTTTTTGATGTGTTTCGGCTGCGGAAATTCTGCAGTGGAAACGCATGAAAAACGCATCGTGGGCACGCAGCCTAAGTGTGGAAATGTACAGAGGAGAAAACAAAAGTCTTTACAAAACTTTTATTTACAGTAATTTTTTCTTGAAAACTAGACTCCAGCAGACTAAGGAGATGCCACCAACAACAGAATTGTCAAATGTAATAAATGGAGTGAGGAAATATGAGAAAATTTTGTATAGAATTAAGGACCAACTGAAGATAATACAAAGCAATGGGGACTGTAAATATTATGTATTTCCTTCACTCCTCACATCTGATCATTCGCCCGCTCATGTCACCTACACCTCAAAATATTTCTAGAATTTGACCTTAGCTTACCATTGACTCTGCAAAAACTCTTACTGCAACTCTTATTCATTCTCGTCTGGACTACTGCAACTCTCTACTAATCATTCTCCCTCTTACTAAACTTTCACCTCCCCAATCTGTCCTGAATGCAGCAGCCAGGATCATATTCCTTTCCAACCGCTACACCACTGCCTCTTCCCTGTGCCAGTCATTGCACTGGTTACCCATCCGGTACAGAGTTCAATATAAACTTATCACTCTCACCCACAAAGCGCTCCATGGTTCATAACCGCCCTACATTTCCTCCCTTGTCTCAGTTTACCTGTTAGAACCCTCCTGCTTGCTTTTGTTTCTATCTTGTGTTTTGCGGTCACGTGACCATCTTCCTATATATTCCAGCTCCGCCCTTCTGGCCTGGCTGGACTTCAGTGTTCAGTGTTGTTTAGACTGTCTTTCTAGCCAGGTGCTTTTGTGCCTATCTGTCTCTAGTTTTCTTGGTCCTCTGGACCTCTAGTACTTTTGTCAGTTTATCTTTTGCTCTGCAACTACTTCTGTTAGGAGGTGTCCCATTTTTTGTCCCAGTCCTTAGTTCTTTTAGGGACCCCTCCTTTTCTCTATAGGTCTCCGTTCAAACTAGCCGAGGACGAAGGCGGGTCTGTTCACAAGGAACAGGTCGCCCGCTACAACGTAGGGACTCAGCTTAGTCTTACTGTAGGGACAGCTCTCCCCTTCTTTCCCTAGTTTATGTTGCAGATCATAACAGTAAGTCCAGCCCAAACAAAAAAAAAAAAAAAACTTTAAGGAAAGAAATCCGGAGATCAGTTTTGTTTCTGTTCAAGATTTGGCTCAACGCCTGCAGGGATTGTCTCTGGAGGTGTCCGAGCTCCAGCAACACGTGAGTAGCTGTCCTGGAGCGCATTTTGTGGAACCGAAGGTAGGACTCCCTGATATTTTTGATGGTAAACAACAAGATTTTTTTTCCTTTAAAAATGCTTGTTTATTATATTTTTGTTTGAGACCAAAGTCCTCTGGGAATGAATCACAGCGCATTGGGTTTATTATGTCACTTTTGCGCAAGGAACCACAGGGGTGGGCCTTTTCTCTCCAACCTAATGATCCGTGTTTTAGGTCAGTGGAGGATTTTTTTTCTGCTATGGGGCTATTGTATGACGATCCTGATCGAGTCTCATCTGCTGAGACAGAACTGAGACGTTTGAATCAGGGGTCAGGTGATGTTGGAAATTATTGTACACACTTCAGAAGGTGGTCCTCAGAAGTGAAATGGAATGATTCGGTATTAAAATGTTTTTTTCTTGCTGGTCTAAGTAAAAGGGTTAAGGATCTGCTGATTGCATTTCCTGCACCTGAAACCTTGCAAGAAGCCATGCAATTAGCTATACGTGTGGACAGGAGACTGCGTGCCAGGGTTTATGATGAAAAGATTCCTGCAATGGCAGCTCCTAGTTCCCAGAGGGTCTGCTCGGACGGCGGAGAACCGATGGAGGTTGGGGCGATGTCACTCCGCTCTCATTGCCGTTAATTCCGGACTTGTTTAACCAGTTAGTAGGGGCCAAGTGGTTCTCTAAAATTGATCTCCGGGGGGCATACAATTTGTTACGAATGAAGGAGGGTGATGAATGGAAAACTGCTTTTAACACTCCGGTAGGTCATTTTGAGAATCAGGTGATGCCCTTCGGTCTTACCAATGCTCCCGCGTTTTTTCAGAACCTTATTAATGACATCTTGAGACCTTTGATTGGCAAGAATGTGGTTGTGTATTTGGATGACATTCTGATTTATTCACCAGATCTGGAGTTCCATTGGCAGAGCGTACGTGAGGTGTTGCAGTTATTGAGTGATAATTCACTTTTTGCTAAGCTGGAGAAATGTGAGTTCGCTGTGCAGAGAATTAGTTTTTTGGGCTACATTATCTCCAGCGAGGGTTTTGAGATGGACCCGGTGAAAGTTCAGGCTGTGCAGGAATGGCCTAGGCCTATTGGTTTGAAATCAATACTGAGATTTTTGGGTTTCGCCAATTATTACAGGAAATTCATTAAGAATTTTTCTACAATTGTTAAGCCGCTGACCGATCTCACCAGGAAAGGTGCGAATATGGTCCAGTGGACTACTGAGGCCATTGAAGCTTTTGTGTATCTCAAGGAGAGGTTCAGTTCTGCCCCTATCCCTATCCTTATGCAGCCTGATGAGATCAAGCCTTTTTTGGTCGAGGTTGATGTTTCTTCGGTGGGGGTCGGTGCAGTTTTGTCTCAGGAGAACAAGGATGGAGTACATCCCTGTGCTTTTTTTTCGAAAAAATTTTCAGAAACCGAACTTAGTTACGATGTTGGTAATCGGGAATTGCTGGCTATTGAACTTGCATTTGAACATTGGCGTCATTTCTTGGAAGGTGCTAAATTTCCTGTTCAGGTTTTCACAGATCATAAGAATTTGATCTATCTGGATGCTGCCAAACGTTTGAATGCCCATTAAGCTAGGTGGGCACTTTTTTTTTCTCGGTTTAATTTTTCTGTTACCTATATCCCTGGTACTAAGAATGTTAAAGCCGATGCTTTATCTCGCAGCTTTTCTCCCATGGTTGGTACCGAGGAGGAGGAGAGCATTTTACAGGAAGGAGTTGTGGTAGCAGCATTGGACTCCGTTTTGGAAGAAGGGATTCTGAAAGCCCAAGAGGATGCCCCATCTAACACTCCTCATGAGAGGTTGTTTGTGCCTAAAACCTCCTCTAGGAGAGATTTGTTTGTGGAGTATCATGAGTCTCGGTTGGCAGGTCATCCAGGAATTTCTGAGACTAACAGACTTATCAGTCGCAGTTTTTGGTGGCCTGGGTGGCAGAAGGAAGTCATCAAGTGAGTGCGTCAATGTACGGTGTGTGCTAAGTCAAAGGCTTCCCATACCCCTGCTGCGGGGTTGCTTTGCCCTCTGGAGGTTCCTAGTGCGCATTAGACGCATTTGGCAATGGATGTTATTACTGACCTTCCTGTGTCCGAGGGTTTCCCTGTCATCTGGGTGGTCATGGACCGTTTTATCAAGATGTGTCATTTGGTTCCATTCATTAAGCTACCCTGCGCTAAGACACTCGCTAAGGCGTTTGTTAAGGAAATTATCAGGCTCCATGGCGTTTCCACCGACATTGTTTCTGATAGGGGACCTCAGTTTGTGGCTCGCTTTTGGCGTGCTTTTTGTGACAGGTTGGGAGTCCATTTGTCATTTTCGTCTGGTTATCATCCTGAGTCTAATGGACAGACTGAAAGAAAGAACCAGGATGTTGAACAGTTTTTGCGTTGTTTTGTGGCAGACAATCAAGAGGGGTGGTCTGAGTTTCTGCCACTCGCAGAATTTGCTCTTAACAACCATACATCCTCCTCAGCTGGGTGTTCTCCTTTTTTTTGTTGTACTGGGAGACATCCGTCTTTTGGTTCGTTCTCCAAATTGGGGTCGGCGGTGCCGGAGGAGGAGAATTTTTCCGGTGATTTGGAGAGAGTTTGGACTAATGTACATTGTAACCTTCAAGAGGCTAACAAAAAGTCCAAGAAGTATTTTAACAGGAAACGTAAAGAGGTTTTGTTTACTGTGGGTGACATGGTTTGGTTGTCCTCAAAGAATCTGCGGTTGAGGATTCCCTCTAAAAAATTGGGTCCGAAGTTTGTGGGGCCATTTAAGGTGCTTCAGGTGGTTAACCAGTCTGCTGTTAGGTTGGAGGTTCCCTCCTCCTGGAAGATTAATCCTGTGTTTCATGTTTCCTTGTTAAAAAAGGCTAATGTATCGGATAGGGAGGCCACTGTCACAGTTCCTCCGGTGGTGGAAGACGGCGAATATGAAATTTCTCATATCCTGAATTCCAGAGAGCATAGAGGGAGATTGCAGTATCTCGTCGCTTGGAAAGGTTTCGGTCCCGAGGATAACTCCTGGGTTAAGGCGGATGATGTCTCAGCCCCTAAACTTGTCAGAGCTTTCCACAGGAGATTTCCGGATAAGCCTGGGCCTGGAGGATCCGGAGGATCCTCATAAAAGCGGGGGTACTGTTAGAACCCTCCTGTTTGTTTTTGTTTCTATCTTGTGTTTTGCGGTCACGTGACCATCTTCCTATATATTCCAGCTCTGCCCTTCTGGCCTGGCTGGACTTCAGTGTTGTTTAGACTGTCTTTCTAGCCAGGTGCTTTTGTGCCTATCTATCTCTAGTTTGCTTGGTGCTCTGGACCTCCAGTACTTTTGTCAGTTTATACTTTGCTCTGCAACAACTTCTGTTAGGAGGTGTCCCATTTTTGTCCCAGTCCTTAGTTCTTTTAGGGACCCCTCCCCTTCTCTATAGATCTCCGTTCAGACTAGCCGAGGACGAAGGCGGGTCTGTTCACAAGGAACAGGTCGCCCGCTACAACGTAGGGACTCAGCTTAGTCTTACGGTAGGGACAGCTCTCCCCTTCTTTCCCTAGTTTATGTTGCAGATCATAACACTACCACCCTACCCATGCCCTTTGTTTTGCTAATGACTTAACACTAAAATACTCAATAATCCGATCCCCCCATTCCCGTCTCCAAGACTTCTCGCGTGCTGCGCCAATTCTTTGGACTGCATTACCCAGGACACTTCGATTAATTCCCAATACTCACAGTTTTAAGCATGGTCTAAAAATGCATTTCTTTAGACTGGCCTATCACCTCACCTCACTTTTCTAACTATCCCCATTTGGCCCATACAAAAAAATGTTTCCTCAAAATCATGATCCTTGTGGTATCTGTTCACACACCCTCCATGAACTTAATAGCCTCTGTGTTTGTACTATACATATGCTGGCAGGTGACCGGTTCATGCAGTGTTGTGTGTATACCTATTTAGTATAGTATGGCTGTATTGTACAATATAAGCACATTGTTATCATTTACCTTTCTTGTCTTCCTATTTCTTCATAGATTGTAAACTTGCGAGCAGGGCCCTCACTCCTTTTAGTATCTGAGTTATGCTTTTTCTATAATGTCTTTAGTGTCTGTAAAAGTCCCCTCTAAAATTGTAATGTGCTGCGTAATATGTTGGCGCTATAAAAATAAAAATTATTATTATTATTTCTAAGAGTGTTAAGAAAAATAAAATGAAGATTTGTGCAAAAAAAATGAATAAATAAATAAATAAATACTCGTGGATTGAAGATGGCAACACGCCAGTATAGGTCATGTGTCGGATATATCGCATGTGCTGTAAAGGAAATCCCTCGAAGTGCCTTGGGTTCACATGGGCTGACTGTTAGTGGGGAAATCATAGGACTCTTTCATCACAAGTATATAACTAAATGTTATGTGAAAATAAAATAACATGGAAAACTGCTTTAAAGGAGTTTTCCCATATACAACATACATTTTATCACCTATCCAAAGAAAAGGTGATGCATGTATGACAGCTAATGGTCTAACCACTGGGACCCCCATCAATCACGAGAAAATGAGGTTCAAAAACCCCTGTGTGAATGAAACATTAGTGAGCATGTGCAACCACTCATATGGACAGCTAATGAGGCACATGCTCACTAACACTCCATCCTCAACAGATTATGTTGCACACCTGTCTCAGGCCCGGGCTTTGCTCCTTCCACCCCAGTCCGTTGAACTCTGTTGTGCTCCACATTGGGTTTTGCAGGTTGCTCAGCATGTGCATCATCTCCCTAGTGCTTTGGGGCCCACTAATATGTGTCTTAGTGTTAAGAATCTAGTTTCCAGTGATTGATGTGCTCCAACTCTGACCCTGCATAACAACAGCTCAGCAGGTTAACTCTCGTCCTGCCATCCCTGCATTCACCCTTGTTTCATCTCACTGCACCTGTACTTCTGGTCCTCAGTCTCCTGTGTGGCACCCCAGGGATCCGGTGCAGGGGTCCCCTAATTAGGTTTTGCTAAGCATGCAACACTGTCCTGGCTCCAGACCAGTAAGGGGAGCCCCTCCCCTTGGCAACTGGGATCTGGGGGCGGGGTTAGTTAGACAGTGTGAGGAGTTGAAGTGAGGACGTCAACGAGAGAGGAGCTGGGGAGTGGAGCTGCGCGGCAGTTCATCCCAGAAGGAACGAACACAGAGGAACAGGACACGGGAGTCCGAGGCTGTGGGGCACCGAAGGCCCAGCAGCAGAAACCGGAGGGCAGGAGACTGCAGGTCTCCTGGCCCCAGCAGACGCCCGGAGGCTCAGCAGCACCGCAGGGCCCAGCACCGCCACGTGGGAGCGACGCATCAGCAAGGCCCGAGCTGCCTGCCATACGGGTGAGCACAAAGACGTTGCACTCAGGGACGAGGGTCACCGCGCAGCTTCAAGCAGCAGGGCCAAAGAGATTAGTGGAAAGGGAAGACCTCAAACTTCACCTGGGGAGGTGGATTCCTTACTTGCATTATGCCTTAAAAGTTTTTCCATTTCAACATTGTATTATGCTATTGTAGCGCCCCGAGGGTTCGGTCGCTACAGAGGTATTGCATCTCAACCAGATGTGCGATATCTCACTTCCAG
This sequence comes from Phyllobates terribilis, assembly GCF_046119375.1. Lineage (NCBI taxonomy): Eukaryota > Metazoa > Chordata > Amphibia > Anura > Dendrobatidae > Phyllobates > Phyllobates terribilis. The sequence continues at coordinate 290,472,937 of NW_027362768.1, read as the reverse complement.
GTAAGGATGGAGTGTGGATCAGGACCCCGACACCTGCATGCATTACACCACATTCCCGGGGGGCAGGGCGACCGATATGTTCCAGTAGAGCATGACAGTCCCTGTCCCTGGCTGGAGTGGGGGGAGGGAACACCGAGGAAGGGGGGACCCTGTAGTGCATAGGAGGGAGAGGGCAGTTCCTGGGTGCACTTAGAAGGAGGTATAAAAGGTGGGCACCATCTTAGTTCAGTGGAGTCTGAGAGAAGGAGTGACAGAGTAAGGGCCTCTGCATGGGGCTCTGCTCCGTAGGCGGGACTAGCCTGTGAGGCCCAGCCAGCACTGAAAGAGCAAAGATAGAGGGTTGAGAGTAAGAGGAGAAGACAGGGAGCAGAGGCTCAGACCGAACTCTGCTCCGCAGGCAGGCCTGAGAGAGCGTCCGGAGCCTGGAGGAAGGAGAAGGAAGGAAGAGGAGCGGAGGAGGCTCCAGGAACAAGGAACGAAGGGACCCCAGGGGTGTGGACCGGCGAGTCGCCACCACACGCCCGAATCTACCTGCGTAGGGGGGTCAGGCCAAAGGGGGAGACCGGTCCCCGAAGCTAGTGGAGGTGGGGAACTACCCTCAGCTAGAAACCGGAGGCTGTGACATTTTATGTGGCGCAGCCCCTCGCTACACCCGCTAGGAAGGCACCACATAGGATCAGGGAAACGGCACCAACGTTCACCCGAGAAGGCCCGAGGCAGCCGGACATAAGCGAGGTCACTGGTGGAGTATGACAGGCCAGAGAAAGGACACACAAAGGGGGTCCTGTGAAACGCTCCAAAGTTATCTGGGAGTAGGCCAAGCCCCTCACCTGGTGAGCACAGTGCGACGTGGGACGTTATGACCAGCTGAAGTAATGTGGATAAAGAACTGTGAGTAAAAACCCTGGACTGCATTACAGGACTCTGTGTTGTTACTCCTGCTCCCGCGCACCATCACCACCAACATCCCTATTTACTGCCCTGAGGCTATACTCCTCCCATGGGGAGTTATACTACCCTCAGCTGCACCCACAACACCAGCCTCAGCGGTCTGCCCTGCATCAGTGGGTCACTCTGACCGCAATCCACGGGTGGCGTAGTCGGACATTCAGCATATAGACTGCCATTTGGTTTGACCGCCCTGGGCACGGACCGGGTCGCCGCCACGGAGACTACAACCCCCAGCATCCACAAAAGGTCCGGTTCCGGGTATCCCCACACACACATGGCCCAGGGGGCGCGTCACTATGAATAAGGATCTACGTATCCGAAATGCGTAAGCCTCTGTACGCTTTCATTTGCACCATGGTCTCATGGTTTTAATTTTTTCAAAATAAAGGCTATTTTTTAAGTCACTTTCACGAGTTGCTGGATAACTGCCTCTTCATCACGGGTGGTCCAAGAGTATGAACGAGTCTTCAGCAAACACCCACTAGACTTTAGGCAGGTAAAAGGGGTCCAACATCATATCCCCACGGGAGATCATCCGCCCATTAAAGAGAGGTACCGGCCTGTACCCCCAGCTCACTATCAATGTGCCAAAGGAATGTTACAGGAGATGAAGGAGGCTGGGGTGATCAGAGATAGTTGGAGCCCCTGGGCAGATCCATTAGTTCTCGTTAGAAAGAAGGATGGTACAATGAGGATGTGTGTTGATTACAGGCAGATTAACCGCATTACACATAAGGATGCCTACCCATTACCCAGAATTGAGGAATCATTAGCAGCATTGAAATCAGCTAACTATTTCTCCACTTTGGATCTCACCAGTCAGTACTGGCAGGTTCCTGTGGCAGAGGCGGACAAAGAAAAGACCGCGTTTACAACACCAATGGGCCTCAGCGAGTTCAACTGCATGCCATTCGGGCTCTGCAATGCCCCAGGAACCTTCCAGCAGTTAATGGAGTGCTGCCTAGGACACAAAAACTTTGAAACCGTCCTGCTGTACCTAGATGATGTAATTGTCTACTCAAAGACATATGAAGACTACCTGGAGCACGTGGCCAAGGTGTTCGAAGCCCTATCTGGTTTTGGCCTGAAGGTAAAGCCGTTCAAGTTCCACCTGCTGAAGCCCAAGGTGCAGTACCTAGGTCATGTGGTAAGCGCCGAAGGTGTAGCACCAGACCCTGAAAAAGTCACCGTGATCAAAGACTGGCCAAGACCCTCCACTATTAAGGAAGTGCTGCAGTTCCTCGGGCTGGTAGGCAACTACAGGAGATTTATCAAGGGTTTCACCAAGATAGCCGCACCAATGCAGGACCTCCTAGTGGGCCAGTCCAAGAAGGCCAAGAACCAGAAACCTCTGTTCAAATGAGATAAACCAGAAGACGAATCCTTCACCTGACTGAAAATGGCTCTCACCGGAGACGAAGTCCTGGCCTACCCCGACTATGGCCAACCCTTTATACTTCATACAGATGCCAGTGTGTCATCCAGGGGGAATATAGGGGACTCGGTACCCAGGCCTTTTACCTTGTTTAGGAGGTCACGGCAGTCGGCTCCCGGGCCCGTACTCTGGGTCTCTCTTTAAAAAGGGGTTTTAATGTACAGTTTGTCTCGTGACGCCACCTGTGGTTTCCGGTAATGGCTACCGGCGCTGCTGCAGACCTCCGGGGGTGATGGGATGGCAGCTGGGATGTTCCTGCTCCCCACAGGTGGAGCGGGCCCCCGGGGCAGTGTAGGTGCAGGTGGTGGTGATGCTGGGGCTTGTGGTGCAGGAGAGATGGCGCAGCAGGAGTAACTGACAGAGACCGGGGATTCACTTCAGTACCTTTACTGGTGCGGATGTCAGGTACGGTCCAGGGTACTCGGTAGGAAGGGTGCACTTCAGGACTTCTCCCCAGTGAGCAGATATAAGGCCTCCTGGTCCGTGTCTCTCTCTCTCTAAGCTCCTGGCTAGCCTGCAACTGGGCCTAGCTTCTGTGTCGTGCTGTTCCTTCACCTGTCACTTGGTAGTAGGACCTTTTTCTGGCAACCACTATCCCTGGACGCCGGGGACTTCGTGGTTCCTAGTCCTGTCAAGGGTTTAGCTTCAGGTCGACCAGGGACTTGTAGTCCTCCTGGTATGCCGGTGATCCCTACTGGGTATAAAGGACCCTGTAGGCACGGACCCGGTGTCCGGTTCGTGTCTTGGGGTGAGCCTATGATGCTCCTCTGCCCCCTCAACTCCTCTCTCCTCTCCTATTTGCCTCCGGCCACACTCGGGGCCCTCAATACAGCAGCAGACATGCTGCGTCTTCACTGCTCTCAGTGGCAGCACACTCTCTGAACAACTAACTCTGACTGCCTGGCTCCACCCTCAATATATATATCCCTAAAGGGCTCCCTCTGGTGGTATGAGGTGGAAGGGTGGAGGTGCTTGTTTGTAACGTGGGCCTCTTGTGGAGAAGTCCATCCATGCACCCTTTTGGGTCCTGTGGTACCTGTGAACAGCAGGGTGCCACATTCCCCCCTAGTACAATTCACTACTCCTGGACTGAAGCATTTTGTAACAGGTTACAACAATAACAATAATAAAGTTACAGTAAGTCCCGTAACCCGGTGTCCATTTCACCGAAGAAAGCGTAAAATGAGTAACATAAGGGACCCGCCTGAAAACCCTCAACGTAGGCCCTGGGCGTGGCTACAGGGCATAAGTGATCCAGGTGTTGGACCATGTCTTCGGCCACGCCAAATGGGTTTTTGTTCAGTGGTCAAATAAGGGGGGCACTTTTGATGAGTGCAACTATTTACAAGGACAGTTTTTGGCTGCTCACAGTCCTCAGTCTACAAGTCTCTGTACCCTGACGGGTAACTACAGGCACACATTAATTTCAGTTTAAACAATAAACAATAGGCAATACCCAACTGGGTAACTATTTATACATTAGGCATTTTGTATTTTAATCCCTAAACCTGGCAGGGATTTGGCCTTGTGTGCTGCGTGTGGACCTTCGTAGCACTGGGGTGATACTGGTGTCTGTGCATGCACTCTCTGCTAACCTATCAGGTGTACGTGCTGGTAGATTATAAAACTGCCTCAATCTCTCTATGGGACTGGCAAGTGCACTGATTACTGGGCCTTCAGGCTCTGCCTCAACGGGTGATCCTCCTCTGACTGGGGACTCTTCCTGTTCCTGAGCAGGTTCCTCTAGGGCGCTCACAGGTTCTTCTTGTGGTTGATAGAAGTGTATTACTGGTATAATAACTGCTCCATCAAGTTGAGGCCAGTCAGCAGGGAAATCTCCTAGAACTGTGTGAAGCACATCTTCCTTGGGTTCTTCCGGTGCTATAGGGCAGAGGTCCCAAACCGCCGCTGACAGTTGTAGAGGATCAGCAGGGAGAAAGCCAGCATGTGATCAGTAGCCTATAAGAAAAGAGGAGGAGGGACTGGCAGTGAATAGATAATTAGCCATGCGGCCCTACTCGCAGAATGTGCTCAGGCAGGAGCAGGGACAAGCATGTCATGTGTGTCCAGCGCTCCTTCCCCTCCTGCTAGCTGCGAGTTGGAGGGGGAGGGGCTCTGGATGCTAATGGGCAGCTAGATATGACGTCAGGTGTCCCACCCTTATGACTCCTGTAGCTGTGTTCTGGTGTCGTGCGGCCCAGCAGCAGATTTTCTGGTTAAAGTGAAAAAAGCAAATAACAGTGAAAATTCATAGCAGCAGTGGCTGTGTCCAGTAGCAGCAGTAGTGGTCATCATCATCAGATGGGACCTAGATGGGACCGTCTTGTTGCAGGAAAACAAGCCCAGTGCTCCCACTGATCCAGGGAAACAAGCCTGGTGCTCCCACTCATTCTGAACCTATGGTAAGTTGAATCACATTCTCATTATAAATGTCATAATTATATGATAAGTATGCACTAAGCTCCACCCCTCCATAACCCCACCCACATATGACCAAAGCCCCGCCCCCACCCCCACCGGGCCATTGAAAACTGGTCTTGCTTAAAGCCGGTCCCTGGTGCAAAAAAGTTTGCCGACCACTGCTATAGGGGGTACTTCTTCCTCCTGTGCCTTCAGTAGACCTGGGCACAATTTCAAGTAGTCTCTTGAGACTGTTGCGGTTGTTTTATCTCCATCCTTACTGATCAGGCAGGTTTTACTGTTGTCAAATCTGGAGTTTAGCACAGTGTAGGGCTCTCTTTCCCACTGGTCATCAAGCTTGTGACCTCTTCTTTTCCACTTTAGCACTATCTCTCCAGGTGCCAAGGGTTCTGCTGGTGCATGTTTGTTATACTGCTCTTCCTGTCTTTCCCTCACCTTGTTTTTACTGTCTTCGACACAGGCCTGTACCTTCCTGTACTGCTCTTGCCGACTTGTGTCCCAATCTTCAGTGGACGTATCTGCAGCAGGTTCTACCACTCCGAGTTCCAGGTCCATGGGCAATTTTCCAGGTCTTGCTCTCATAAGGTACGCTGGGGTATAATTTGTAGAACTCACGGGTATGTGGTTATGCAGGTCCACCAGGTCAGGTAGCTTTTCTGGCCACTGGTTCCTTTCTTCCAAAAGTAGGGTTTTCAACAGGTCTATAACGATGTTGTTCATTTTCTCGCACATACCATTGGTTTGCGGATGATATGGCGTAGTCCGGATCTTCTTGCATCCATACAGGTGGCAGAATTCCTTGAATAGCTCAGCTTCGAAAGCAGGGCCTTGATCTGTGAGCACCTTTTCCAGATATCCATGGGGTCTGCAGAAGTAGGCTTGGAACGTTCTTGCTGCAGTTTCTGCTGTCAGATCCTTGACAGGGGCTACCACCAGGAACCGGGAATCCACCATGGTCAGGGCATAGGAATAGCCTGATCTGCTGGGTGACAGTTTGACATGATCCAGAGTGACAATCTCCAGGGGTTGGGTTGTTTTGATGGACTGCAAGGGTGCTTTCTGGCTGCCGTAGTCTTTCCTTCTGAGGCTACGGGGCCCACAATTCCGGCACCACCTTTCTATGGAGCTCCGCATTCCAACCCAATAGAACTGGTCCTTCAGCAGGGTTTCCAACTTCTTCCAGCCAAAGTGACCTGCTTGGTCGTGGTAGGCCTCTAACACCATCTGGATACCTGTCCTGGGTACAACAATCTGCCACACCATTTCATGGGTCTTGGGGTTGACATACCTCCTGCACAGCTTCTCTCTGTAGATGAACAGCCGGCTTCTCTCATTCCACAGGTGTTTGGCTTTTGGAGGAGCATCCTTCTCCAGGTGAGAACCTTCTTGGGTTATCAGTCTTTTGATGAGGCTGACAACTGGGTCACTGTCCTGGGTCTCCTTCCAGCTGTGATGAGGTAGAGGGTTTGGCGTCCTACCATGACATCTTCTGGAGGCGTGTTGCTCGTGGACCATTCCATTTCTGTGGAAAGCAGGTAATTCAACTTCTTCTAGGTCATCCACTTCATCCTCGGTGTCTGACTGGTGGGGCATCCTTGACAAGGCATCAGCATTGGTATTCTTGTGACCTGCCCGGTACTTGATTGTGAACTGATAATTCGACAGTCTGGCCACCCAACGCTGTTCCATGTCTCCCAACCTGGCTGTCTCCAGGTGTGTCAAGGGATTATTGTCGGTAAATGCTGTGAATTTAGTTGAGGCTAGGTAATGCTTGAATCTTTCAGTGATAGCCCAGACCAAGGCCAGGAGCTCCAGCTTGAAGGAACTGTAATTCTCCGGGTTCCTCTCAGTAGGGCAAAGCTTCCTACTGGCATAGGCAATTACCTTCTCTCTGCCGTTTATTTATTTGTACCCGGTATCATATACAGATTGGTATCACCAGGGTTAGATTCTATGACAATTAGTCCTTGGTCCTTTAGTTCCACTCTCCCCACCTTCACTGTCACGTCCTTAACCCCTACTAGGTTAAGAGGAAGGCCGTTAGAGGCATACACAGAGAGGTTCGGGGCTGGCGGGTGGAGTTCATCTATGGACCAGTACCTTTTGTAGAGGACATCAGGAATGATGGTTACCTGTGAGCCGGTGTCCAGTAATGCTGGTGTTGCTATGCCGTCCAGCACGAAGGACAGGAAAGGCCTTCCTCCTACAAACCGGTCGTACCAGCTGGATGGGCCTGGTTGATCTACTCCTGGGTGTCGGCCCTTGGCCCCAGGGTTTGCCCGTTTAAAGGACAGTTACGCGCGGTGTGGCCTGCCTTGTGGCAACGGTAGCAGATGAATTCTCCCGGAGGGCGACGTTGGTCGTTGGTCCTACCACAGGGTGGCGTTGTCCTCCTACGGGGTGGCGTTGTCCTTCTTATCCTCATCCAGGGGACATCCTCAGGACTGTCGGTGAGTAGGATCCTTCCCTCCGGCTCGGGCTCCGCCTGTAGCTGTAGGGCGCTCAGGACAATGGTCAGGGTCAGGGTTTTACTTAGCTGACGCACTTCAGAGCGCAGGCTGTCCAGCTCGCTAGGGGGCACTGTTTGCATCTTTGTTTCAGCCGTTAATGAAGGAGCAGTGGGTGCTGCGGGCACTGGGGTGGCCCCGCCCTGGTAACGCTGGATAGCAGTATCTGATGGTTCCAGGGGCTGCAGACCCTTAATAGCCATGTCCTTCAGGGCATCAAAGGTGGCATTTGGATGATCTAAGGCCCACCACCGTACAGTTCTGTTCTCCTCCTGGGACCTCAACCCCCGGATGAACTGTTCTGTCAGCATTTTGTCCTCACCATGTATGCTGGCTGGACTAACCTGTTTCAGGGCCCGCAAGGCTTCCTGTAAGCGCCAGGCATAGTCCCGGATACTGTCCTCAGGCTTCTGGGTACAGTGGTAGAACCTCATCCGGAGATCTGTCTCAGTGCGGTTTTCAAACACAGTTTGCAGTCTCTTAAAGATAATGGATACTGATTCCTGGTCTGCGGCTGGCCAGGTTTCAACTTCCCCCTCTGCGGCTCCAGTCAATTGTCCCAGCACAACAGCGGCTCTCTGCTTACCAGTCATTGAGTACATATCCATTACACCACATATTTTCCTTTTGAATCCAGACAGGGTGTCTGGTTTGCCATCATACTGGGGAATCCATTTTGCTCCAGGGATATACAGCAAGGCCATGGGTATTAATGGACTCACGATCCCTGCTGGTGGGGCAGCCGCTCCGGCCTGAGCAGCGCCGGGCGCAAGTTGAGCATCAGGAGCGTTAACCGGTGCTCCGGCGTTTTGCTGGTCGTCGGCCGTGGTTGCGCCCCCCTAGTAAACCGTAGTCTACCTCCTGTTTCTTTTTCGGGTAGGCCGCAGCTCCGCAGACGACGGTCTCCTTCCAGGACCTGACGCTTCCTGGAGCTGCGTCAGAGCGCGAGGCGGGGCTTGAGCTTTGCGCGCTTCTAGCAGTCACGCCTCTCTGATTCCCGTGGTTACGCCCCTCTTCTTCCCGCGCAGCGACGCGGTAATGGCGGCGATGTTCACCACAGTAAAAACACAGTTCAATTATGGCACACAGTACCCGGTGGCAACGGGCACGAAATCCTGTTCGTGACGTCAGGAAAGAGAGCTGTGTCACCCAGAGGGAATATAGGGGCTCGGTACCCAGGCCTTTTACCTTGTTTAGGAGGTCACGGCAGTCGGCTCCCGGGCCCGTACTCTGGGTCTCTCTTTAAAAAGGGGTTTTAATGTACAGTTTGTCTCGTGACGCCACCTGTGGTTTCCGGTAATGGCTACCGGCGCTGCTGCAGACCTCCGGGGGTGATGGGATGGCAGCTGGGATGTTCCTGCTCCCCACAGGTGGAGCGGGCCCCCGGGGCAGTGTTGGTGCAGGTGGTGGTGATGCTGGGGCTTGTGGTGCAGGAGAGATGGCGCAGCAGGAGTAACTGACAGAGACCGGGGATTCACTTCAGTACCTTTACTGGTGCGGATGTCAGGTACGGTCCAGGGTACTCGGTAGGAAGGGTGCACTTCAGGACTTCTCCCCAGTGAGCAGGTATAAGGCCTCCTGGTCCGTGTCTCTCTCTCTCTAAGCTCCTGGCTAGCCTGCAACTGGGCCTAGCTTCTGTGTCGTGCTGTTCTTTCACCTGTCGCTTGGTAGTAGGACCTTTTTCTGGCAACCACTATCCCTGGACGCCGGGGACTTCGTGGTTCCTAGTCCTGTCAAGGGTTTAGCTTCAGGTCGACCAGGGACTTGTAGTCCTCCTGGTATGCCGGTGATCCCTACTGGGTATAAAGGACCCTGTAGGCACGGACCCGGTGTCCGGTTCGTGTTTTGGGGTGAGCCTATGATGCTCCTCTGCCCCCTCAACTCCTCTCTCCTCTCCTATTTGCCTCCGGCCACACTCGGGGCCCTCAATACAGCAGCAGACATGCTGCGTCTTCACTGCTCTCAGTGGCAGCACACTCTCTGAACAACTAACTCTGACTGCCTGGCTCCACCCTCCATATATATAAATCCCTAACGGGCTCCCTCTGGTGGTATGAGGTGGAAGGGTGGAGGTGTTTGTTTGTAACGAGGGCCTCTTGTGGAGAAGTCAATCCATGCACCCTTTTGGGTCCTGTGGTACCTGTGAACAGCAGGGTGCCACACCAGCAACATGAGATTGGGAGCAGTGCTGTCCCAGGTACAGCAAGGCAGAGAGAGAGTGATTGCCTACGCCAGCAGGAAGCTCCGCCCTACGGAAAGGAACCCCGACAACTACATTTCCTTCAAGTTGGAGTTTCTCGCCATAGTCTGGCTGTAACAGAGCGCTTCAAACACTACCTCACCTCCTCCATATTTACAGTCTTCACAGATAACAACCCGCTGATGCACGTGGAGACTGTGAAGCTTGGTGCCCTAGAACAAAGATGGATGGCCCGACTGTCTAACTATGAGTTTACCATCAAGTATCGGGCGGGGCATACAAATGCAAATGCTGATGCGCTGTCCAGGATGCCCAACTTGCCAGATGGGGGAGAAGACCCGGCAGAGCTGGAGGAGATAGAGCTACCCGCTTTCCATCGTCACGGGGTGACCCAGTGCTCCCACTGTGTGAGGGATAAGCGCTCCGCCAACAGAGAGGCCACGTTCAACCCATTGCCCCACCACGGATGGGCAGAAATGCAGGATAGCGACCCGGCTGTCCGCCTAGTCAAGGAGTTGCTGACACAAGCTGACTCGCACCCTGATCCAGATGCTCCACAGGAAACCCAACAGTTGTGGAAGGAGAAGGGCAAGCTGTTCATCTGTGAGGGAAAGCTGTGTCGAAGAAGTATCAACTCCCGGACACACGAACTGGTCTGGCAGGTGGTAGTCCCGAGGCGGGATGCGCCAATGGTCTTAGAAGCGTACCACGATGGAGCAGGACACTTTGGGTGGAAGAAGTTGGAAGTCCTGCTACGTGAGCGATTCTACTGGGTTGCCTTGAGGAAAGCAATCGAGAGATGGTGTCGAGAATGTGGTCCATGCAACCTGAGACGGAAAGACCGTGATAGCCACAGGGCTCCCCTGCAGCCCATAATCACCAAACAACCACTTGAACTGGTAGCCTTGGACCACGTAAAGCTAGCCCCAAGCCGGTCAGGCTATGTCTACGCTCTCACCATAGTAGACCACTACTCCAGGTTCTTGGTAGTAGTGCCAGTGAAAGACCAGACGGCAGCCATAGCGTTCCAACTGCACTTTTGTCGCGCGCACGGTTACCCTGAACGGGTGCTTACCGACCAAGGTCCAACCTTTGAAGCAGAGGTGTTCCAGGAATTCTGTAACTTGTATGGCTGCAAGAAAATAAGGACGACGCCGTATCATCCCCAGACCAACGGGTTGTGTGAGAAGATGAACCAGGTGGTAATCGACCTGTTGAAGACGTTGCCCCTTGAAGAACGTAGCCTGTGGCCAGAGAAGTTACCAGATTTGGTGGACATATATAACCACATCCCAGTGAACTCCACCAACTGTACACCCGCTTACCTGATGAGAGCAAGACCTGGTAAGCTACCCATCGACTTAGACATGGGAGTCTTAACACCAGAGATGACATCACCAGATGCGGATTGGGATACAGAGCGGCAGCAACAATACCGCAAGGTGCAAGAGTGTGTTGAGAAAAGTTTGTCCCAGGCGAGACAGAAGCAAGAGAAAACTTATAATCAGCACGCACCTGCCGTTCCCTTATCACCTGGAGAACAGGTACTTAAGAGGAAAAGACGAGTCCACAAGTTAGATGACCAGTGGGAGGTTGAGCCATACACCGTCCTACCCTCGAATTACCACAACACCAAAGTGTGACTCATCAGCAAAGATGGATGGGAAACTACAGCGGCAGTCTCAAGAGACCACTTGAAGATATGTCCTGAACAGTTGAAACACACAGAAGAAGATCAAGACAGCCCTCGGCCCACAGAAAAAGTGGAGGAAACGGTTCAGACAGTCCTCAGAGAATTTCCCCGGTCTTGGACGCAGGTGAACAAAGCGATTGTGGTACCGGTCCTGACCTTTTTCCAGACGGCCTCCACGGAAACTGCAGAGGCTCCAGAACATCTGGAAGACCAGCCAACCCCAGAGACAGATGTTTCATCAGGAGAATCTACCCTCTGCTAGCAGTGAACCTGTCAGTCCCATGGTTGGTTTAGGAGTCTGGAGAAGGCAGTCCGGTATACCAGTATGGAGTAGGTCCAAGAGAAATGTAGAGGATAGTGAACACACCACACCAGGGGTAGACAATAGGGACCAGGGTAGGACAGTGACAACAAATGTACTACGTAGGTCGACCCGGAGTACAAAAGGTCAGCTTCCTGCCCGCTGGAGGAACTAAAGTATAAGAGAATTAAAGCGTATGTTGTATATAGTTGTACCCGTTAAATAATCATGGATATGTATATTTGTTGAATTTATGGACAATTGGGCCACAGGACTAGGGGTGGTCAGGACAATATTGAAAATAGTTACTAATCGGCCTAGAAAATAAACCGCAGGCGTGGCTGAAGACCAGGCCCAACGAAAGAGTGCCCTGAAGCCACACCCAGGTACGATGCACAAAGTGGGTTGATGCGGTTCCCACCAGCCAAATTTCAGTTATCCGGAAAAAGACAATCCCCGGATTGTGGCATAAAGACTAAGCGCCGCAGTGACTGCTTTCAATTTTTGTTGGGTTTTTGTAATTTTTGACTTTGTAACCTGTTTGTAATGTGAATTGTTATTTGTTAACTTTAAAAGGTATCCTCAGTCCGGGAGTACTGAAGTTAACTAGGGGGGAATGTGGCACCCCAGGGGTCCGGTTGCCACAGTGGCATTGCCTCCCTCATAAGAGGTGATGCCATGTCTGGAAGCAAGCATGGGTCCCCTAATTAGGTTTTGCTAAGCATGCAACACTGTCCTGGCTCTAGACCAGCACGGGGAGCCCCTCCCCTTGGCAACTGTGATCTTGGGGCGGGGTTAGTTAGACTTAGTGTGAGGAGTTGAAGTGAGGACGTAGACGAGAGAGGAGCTGTGGAGTGGAGCTGCGCGGCAGTTCACCCCAGAAGGAACCAACACAGGGGAACCGGACACGGGAGTCCGAGGCTGTGGGGCACTGAAGGCCCAGCAGCAGAAACCGGAGGGCAAGAGACTGCAGGTCTCCAGGCCCCAGCAGACGCCCGGAGACTCAGCAGCACCGCAGGGCCTTACACCACCACGTGGGAGCGACGCATCAGCAAGGCCCGAGCTGCCTGCCATACGGGTGAGCACAAAGACGTTGCACTCAGGGACGAGGGCCACCGCGCAGCTACAAGCAGCAGGGCCAAAGAGATTAGTGGAAAGGGAAGGCCTCCAGCTTCACCTGGTGAGGTGGATTCCTTACTTGCTTACAGGCTGCCCGGACTTCCACTTCTAGCCAGTACCCTACTCCCGGTTTGCCTAATCACCACCAGTAAAAATAAGAGGAAACTGCCATTAAGTTGCGGACTGATTATTGCTGTGCCATCAAACCCTGAACTACAACGCTCATCATCACCTATAACATCTACACTGCCTTGGAGCTAAGCTCTACCTGTGGAGAGCCACACCAGATTTGCTGCACTAACATCCGCTCCAGAGGACCTGCTCCGCAGCGGCGGCTCCCTTTAGCTGCATACCACAGGTGGCATCACGAACTCTATACATAAAAACTATAAAATCCCCTTTTAACTGACCGCCCTGGGTCACGGACCGGGTCACCGCCACTGTGACATCTCCCCTAGCAACGACCGGCCCGGCACCGAGTACCCCACGGCCCAGGGGGCGCGTCATCTGCGTGTGCCGAGTCCTCGTTTCCAATGGGCCTTACCTGTCTGCTGCACCGACACCCATGCCTATATTGACACCCGGACGTGGGGCTCAGAGGTTTCACCTCAACAGTTGAGCCGAAACATCAGTTCTTGTGAACAGTGGGTTCTCAGCAGCCGGACTCTCAGCAAATATTTATTTGTTATCTATTCTGGTGTTGCTGATAAATATTGCTTATGGGACAACCCCTTTAAATAGCTCATCACCATCCTTATCATAAACCCAGAATCTCTTATTTTTGGTCTTTCAGATGTGGGAGAAAAACTTTTAATGTCGTGCTGTTGCGAGTTGGGTAAAAAATCCAGGAAATCATTTGTGTGAAATCTGGGTCATAGTAAAGTTTGAAATGATAACCTTGATAGATTAGAACTTTTGGTTGATTCATTGAAGACTTGTTATTGCTTTCAGGCTTGACTAAATTTACCGCTAGATTTATTCGTTTTGGGCAGAAACTATCACGAAACATGTCTTACCTTTCATAACTGTGAACTACAAGTTCAAGTCTCTGTTTTGAAAGACATGTATAGTATAACCTCTCAAAAATACTGCCTCTTAGAGAAAACCATAGCTTATTCTGACGAGATTTTCTGTGATAGATTTTCAATTCCATCATGTATTATGCATCTCTGAGAGGACCAACCCTTTAGATAACTATATGTCCATGTCATTTTGGCCTTCTCAGATAGGTTTTACTGTATTCTGTTTGATAGAAATTCATTGAAAATGTACTTTTCTCAGAATTGGAATTAATCTCCCACCACAATTTAGCTGTAATAATTAATTGGATAAGTTAAAAGGGCCACTTAGCTAGTTTATAATGTACTCCAGCAAACATTCAGCTAAAATCCCCAGGTAGCAATAAAATGAGAATCATCTAGCATGTCAATTATGCAACTCAGAAAGTCAGATCATTGATATCAATGGGGGGAGATGGACATTCATATTATCTTAAAAGGGATGTCCACTACTCGAGCAATACCTTCTCAATCACTAGATTTCCCCCATGTAAAATAATAACACTTATACTTAACTCCAGTGCGGGCACTATTCCAGCGGTGTCGGCACTGGCTCTCCCAGGGTTCACATAACATTGTTATGTCACGCGATCCCTGCGTCCAATCAGCGCCCACTTCACTCTATACTCCTTCCGACCTAATAGACATCCGGATGAAGAGAGAGAGCAGCCACAGCATTTCTCACTTCTTCCAGGTATCAGTTTCAGCCGAAGGAAGTAAGAGTAAAGCGACCACTGATTGGCTGCAGGGCTTACGTGACATAACAACGTCAAGCGAGTCCTGAGAAAACAGCTGGCGACATCGCTGGAACACCACGAGCACCTGGGATGAATATAGCTGTTATTATTTCACATGGGGGAAATATAGTTATTGAGAAGGAGTTGTTCAAGTAGTGGAAAACCCCTTTAAGTGAAAGAGTCATTTTCAACTAAAAGATAGATGTACATTTATGGCCACCTCTCTACTCTGTTATCACACGTTACATGTAATACTATCCCATCTCCACTTTTTTTTAGGACAGCAGCAGAGTCTCAGTTCTTGGAAACCCTCCAATTTTAATTTCCGACATGTATTATTGCTTTTGTTATAAAATACAAATTTGGAAATGGACCATTAATTCAGAATCCATGAAATCAAGGTTTTATATCATTAAAAGGGTTTTTCACTATAACTTCTCCATCCTTCATAGGCTTCCTCAGCTAAACTCCACAACTTCAGCAATGCCACTCCAATGCCAAGTAACTGCTGCAGCCAATCACTGGGCCCAGCGGTCCTGTGCTATCTACATAACCTGAGCGCTAAGCCCAATGATTAACTGCAGTGTTCTCAAACTGCAGTTGTTTTGAGGGTGAGAGTTTATTTTTACACAAGGGAAGCCTATGGAGAATAGAAACTTATTAACAAAAAACTCATTGAAGGAACGTTGTATGCCTTTAGACCAAGTAATTTCCTTCAAAACATTATGCATATACCTTCATGGTTTTATTTCGAATCTAGGGGGAACAAGTATAAACAGATCTCCCAGCAGACCGATAAGTTGCCATCATATTAAAATTGTTGATCAGCCATTTAACCCTTATAAAAAACATACTAAAACTAGTCCTGTTACTGGTACAGTACCTGAGAAAATAACTTTTAATTAGTATGAAAAAGAGGGGACTTCAGTGCACCCTTAGAGTGGCCAAGAGTTTCATGGACCATTATGCTTCCTCATTTTACATGTTGGGCGATTCCCCTGCTTCTGATTGACAGTGCTCATGTCTCAGCACATGTGCACTGACACTGCTTGTGCCTGTTTGCACATGCACACAGTGACTGGGATCATTCTCTCCCCTGGCTCCTCTAAGCTAATGTCACGCTAAGGGGATGGGGACGACTCGGTACCCGGGCCTTTGCCTGGTTTGGGGATGTCGCGGTGGTCGGCTCCCGGGCCCGTACCCTGGGGTCACTCTTGAAAAAGGGGATTGGAACTTGGATAAAATAAACAGTTTGTGACGCCACCTGTGGTACCTGGTAATGATTACCAGCGCTGCTTCAGACCTCCGGGGGTGTTGGGATGGCAGCTGAGGTGTTTCTGCTCCCCACAGGTGGAGCGGGCCCCCGGGGCAGGGATGGTGTGAAGGGATGCAGGAGAGAGGGTCAGAGGAAGAACAGACATGCACAGAGGGGTTCGCTTCAGTACCTTTACTGATGATGGTAGTCAGGTACGGTCCGGGGTACTTGTAGGTGGTGTGCACTTCTGGACTTGCTCCCCAGGGAGCAGGTGTATGGCCTCCTTTCTCTATCTTCCTGTCTCCCTCCCTGGAGCTTCTGACCTGCCTGGAACAGGGACTAGCTCCCTTGATGTTTCTCTCACCTGTCTTGCTTGGCGGCGAGGGTTTTCCCACTGGTTACCACGATCCCTGGAAGCTGGGGCCTTCGTGGTACCTAGTCCTCTAAATATGCGATATTCACGGGTGGACTGAGGGATATGAAATCTTCCTCAGTATGCCGGATTCCCTACTGGGCATAGAGATCCCAATAGGCTCAGGCCCGGTGCCCGGCTTGCATCAGGAGACGAACCTTCTATGGTCCCTCTGTCCCAGATGGCTCTTCTCCTCTCCTCTGCCTTCTGGCCCACTCTAGGCCCTCCCTGGCCAGGCTAGTCCGCAGCATGGGCCTAGCCTGGCTTTCAGCCACACAGACTTCAGCTTGTCTGGTGCTGCAGCATCGTGTAACACTCACTACTTCCCACTGACTGACTTCCTGAACTCCACCTCCCAGTATATATATACCTGACAGGGCTCCATCTAGTGGACTTGGGTGGAGGTGTCTGCATGTATTGAGGCCACTGGGGAGAATCCGTCTGTGCAGCACCCTGGAGTTCTGTGACAGCCTGCAGCCGCAGGGCGTCACATTAACACCATTCACTACACATCCCGGTGTATTAGTGCTCAGCCATTGTGTGCACACATTACAAAGAGCAAGCAATGTCAGCGCACATGCACAAACACGCCGGGAAGCAAAAGCTGTCAGTCAGAAGTGGAAATGTCCACAATATACAAAATGAGAGGGCATAACAGTGCATGAATTTTCGAGTCATCCCCAAGTTCCCTCTTTTGCATATAAATTAAAAGTTATTTTCTAATGCAATGTACCAATAACAGGTATCGTGCTAGTATGATTTTTATATGGCTTAAGCCCTCTATATCTTGTTATAGCTAGTTTAAAATAAATGAATTTTTGGATGACAGTCTTTCAGTAAGTAGTTTTTTTTTCGATTGCTTCAGGTTTGTTAGGAGTTTGCTTCTACTTCACTTGACTCTGCTCAAGACAGGTGTCTATTAGTGATGAGTGAGCATACTCGCAAGTATTAGGTACTCGCCCGAGCATCTCAGTACTTGAGATGCTCGGAGCTCACCTATTACTTCCGAGATGCTTGGATGGATGCTCGGGTCCCCTCCCTGCATGTTTGACGCTCTTTACAGCGCCAATGAACATGCAGGGATTGTCTGCCACACACTGTAATGCCGCAGCCATGTTGGTTGTGGCATTACAGTGATTGGCTGGCCGCACAGCGTCATCAGGTCTATATCAGACCTGGCGCTGCTGTGCTCGTCACAGTCACTCAGGAATCAGACAGTGTAGGGAGAGGTGCTGCTGCGTCAGGGAGAGATTTGTTGTTTATTAGGTAGTGTAGGTAGAACACAAGCATATTACACATATCCATCTCAACAAACGGTCCTTCTGAGGACTAATCCATCTGCAGAGATATCAGTGCTATGCAGGCAGGCAGGGTATATAGCAGACTGCAGTGCATATAGAAAGAGGGTCCATTCCAGTTTTGTCTGCTGGTGCTTTTACAGATATTTGTAGAAATAGCCCCAGGTATCAGGGGCCAGGAATATTTTTTTTATCTTAATCCTGATTATTTGCTTAAAAAGCAATCCACAGAACATCGTTTTTCTGCGCCATTTGCTTGTTGGCACTGCAGAATACAGCCAGGTCCTTTCCATATTACAGCGCTAAAAATCCAGCTATTTAAAACTGTGGTTTGTCTGTCACACAGATCACATATAATTGCGCTGAAAATTCTACCATTTCTACCCTCCATTGAAACTTTGTTGCAGTGTGTCAGCGAAGTTATTGACACAAGGTCGCTGTTAAAAATAGTTACCTACAGGCCAGCTATTTAAAACTGTGGTTTGCTCGTCACACGGATCACATATAATTGCGCTGAAAATTCTGCCATTTCTGGCCTAAATTGAAATTTTGTTGCAGTGTGTCAGCGAACTTATTGAAACAAGTTTGGCGCTGTTAAAAATAGTTACCTACAGGCAAGCTATTTAAAACTGTGGTTTGTCCATTACACGGATCACATATAAGTTCGCTGAAAATTCTGCCATTTCTGGCCTCCATTAAAATTTTGTTTCAGTGTGTCAGCGAAGTTATTGACACCAGTTTGCTGTTAAAAATAGTTACCTACAGGCCAGCTATTTAAAACTGTGGTTTGTCCGTCACATGGATCACATATAACTTCGCTCCAAATTCAGCCATTTGTAGTGAGTGTGGAAGATACTGTCCTCCATTTAAAATGGGCAAGGCACATGGCAAGGGACGGGGAACTGGACGTGATGGTGATGGTGATGGTGTATGCAGAGGCCGAGGCCGTGGGCAAGCTGAAATTTTGGCACAACAAACACCCACATCTTCTCGCCCGACCTTCCTGTCCCAAGCACAAGGGGACCGCAGCACACCACTATTGAACCCAGAGCAGTATCAAAAGCTTGTTGTTTGGATAGCGGATAATGCTTCCAGTCACTTTGCCACCCCCACCACCACCCTGTCTTCCACACGGTCAAGTCTCAGTAGCCGTGAGTCTGGACCGCATATTTCTCACCCTGATCCTCCTCCCCCCCACCATGCCGAGTTCCTGGAGACAACTGATCCCACACTTGGACACTCCGAAGAGCTGTTCACTTTTCCATTTACAGATTCGGGCCTCTTGCCTGGTCCACTTGAAGCAGGGCAAGAGAAGATTGCATGTAGCGATGCCCAAATATTTGGCAGCCACGGTCATACGAAGGCGACCGTGGGAAAGTGTCTCAAGAGGTGGACGAGGATGAGACACAATTGCCAGAAAGTCAGGAGGAGGACCAGGGTGCGGAAGTGGAAGACGAGGTGGTGGATGATATAGTAACTAACCCAACCTGGCAAGAGAACATGCAGAGCGAGGATAGCAGCACACAGGGATAGGGAGGCAGAGCACCCCAACAGGCAGGAAGAAGCAGTGTGGTAGCCGTAGGGAGAAGTCGGGCAACCGTTTCCCGTAACACCAACACGAAGGAAGTTGCCAGTACAACTGTTAGGTCTTCCCGAGTCTGGGTGTTTTTTAAAAACTCTGCCGATAACCCCAAAAAGGCCATTTGCACCACCTGCCAGGCCAGCATCAGCAAGGGTGGCAAAACTACCAGCCTGACCACCACCATTATGATCAGGCAGATGGCAGCAAAGCACCTCATTTTATGGGCCGAACCCCAGGGTCCAGGAACAGTGTCTGCAGGTGATACCACTGCTTTTTCCGCTGTTGTGCGTGCAAGCCAATCCCCTGTCCATAGTGCATGTGAAAATGTCTCATGCCCTGCACCTGTCGTTGTACACTCTCAACTAGCACAATCAGCAAGCACGTCCTTGTCCCAGCGCAGGATTCAGTTGTCCACACCCCAGTCCTTGGAATGCAATCGCAAATACGCAGCCAACGCCCCACAGGCCACAATACTAAATTCACACAATTTGTGACTGCTTGCGCTCGAAATGTTGTCTTTTAGGCTCGTGGAGATGGAAGCTTTCCTCAACCTGATGGCGATGACTGTCCCTCGGTCCCCAGCCGCCACTATTTGTGCCGTCCCCGCATTACACAAGCACTTGTCCCACAACATTAGCCGTGCCCTCAACAATGCAGATACTGGGAAAATCCACCTAACCACGGACACGTGGACAAGTTATTGTGGGAAGGGACAGTACATCTCGCTGACGGCACACTGGGTTAACATAGACAGGGTGATTACACACATGGATTGGGTGACAATGAGGAAGAGGAGGAGGAAGAACAGGAGCTAGTTTCATGCGCTATAGACGGTACTACCTGCACAACTGTCATACCGTCGGTTCAGCGTATATGGTCTGGGAACAGGGAGGAGGAAGGGAGCATGGTCAGTCATCCTCTTGGTGAGGACATGGAAGTCTTGCCTGTTAGCAGTCTGACACGCATGGCTGAGTTTATGTTACGCTGCCTTAACCGTGACCCTCACGTTCTCCAAATTTTGGGTGACAGTCATTACTGGTTGGTGACACTTCTAGACCCACACTACAAGGAGAACTTTCTATCTCTTATTCCTGAAGCGGACAGGTCTACAAAAATGGGGCTGTACCAGAAGGCCCTTGTTGTGGAACTATTAAAAAATTCCCATCTGAAAACGCTGGCGGCAGAGGTCACAGTTTGTTGGACAACCAAGGAGTACAGGCGAGAGAGACACAACTCCAATCCAGCAGAGGCAGGGGAACTGTCAAAGTTCTGGGAGAGTTTTATAAGCCCCTCCCATCGCACAGGTCCTGAGGCGTACTCTCACAAGGAGTGCAAAGTTTGGGAAGATGCTGAGGGAGTACCTTGCCGATTGTACCAATGTCCTCCGTGATTCCTCTGTGCTTCAGAATTATTGGGTATCCAAGCTGGACACGTGGTATGAACTGGCTCTCTACACCTTGGAGGTCCTGGCCTGCCCTGCCGCTAGCATTTTATCAGAGCGGCTTTTAGTGTCGCTGGTGGAATTATAACTGATAAGCGCATCCTCCTGTCAACTGAAAATGCTGACAGGCTGACTCTTATAAAAATGAACAAGGGCTGGATTGGGCCAGACTTCTCAACACCACCGAATGACAGCAGTATAACATAAACTCAAATCCAGTGTCTTTTTTTGGGAGGTGTATTCCCATGAACCTTTACACACCCACACATGGGTATACGCTTCCTGATTTTGGCTATTTGCTCTTGTCCTCCTCCTTCTCCTCATCCTTATCCTCCAACACCATATCACGAGGGTGACCGTGGTCTTTGATGCAACACCCACATAATTTTTTAAAGGGTGTTTATAATGCCTGTAAAAAAAAAATTATACTGTATGTTCATGTATACCCCCCAGGGGTAAATGTTTGTCAGCCCATACACTTAGTGCATGGGCATTATAAGTATAGGAGACCCGTTCCTTTCTAATGGGAACATTTTTTATGAGGCCCTCCTCCACGTCTTTTCCAAGGGGCATTGGAGTGCCTCCCAAATTTTTGGCAGCCCTTGCATTCACTGCGTAGGCCAACAGTATGGGAGACCCACTTCCTAATAATGGAAACATTTTTTCATGAGATCCTCCACGTCTCTTCCAAGGGGTATTGGAGTGCCTCCAAATTTTTGGCAACTCTTGCATTCACTGCATAGGCAAACACAATGGGAGACCCATTTCCTAATAATACAGTCATGGCCGAAAGTGTTGGCACCCTTGATATTGTTCCAGAAAATGAGGTATTTCTCCTATAAAAGTATTGTAGCTGCACATATTTTGTTATACACGTTTACTGTATTTCCTTTGTATGTATTGGAACAACTAAAACAAATGAAAAAAGGGCACGTTGGACATAGCTTCACACAAAGTCCTCAAAATGGTCTGGACAAAATTGTTGGCACCCTCAGGTTATCCCTTTGGAATAAATAGTTGCAATCAATTGCTTCCTATAACCATCAACAAACTTCTTACATTTCTAAACTGAAATTTTTGACCACTCTTTTTTTGAAAACTGTTCGTTATTTGAAGGGTGCCTTCTCCCAACAGCAATTTTAAGATCTCTCCACAGGTGTTCAATGGGATTTAGATCCGGACTCATTTCTGGCCACTCCAGAACTCTCCAGAACTTTGTTCCCATCCATTTCTGGGTGCTTCTTGAAGTATGTTTGGGGTCATTGTCCTTCTGGAATACCCATGATCTAAGATGTAAACCCAGCTTTCTGACACTGGGCACTACATTGTGACCCAATATCTTTTGGTAATCTTCATATTTAATGATGCCTTTCACACAGTCAAGGCACAAAGGACCAGAGGCAGCAAAACAACTCCAAAACGAATTTGAACCTCCACCATATTTGACTGCAGGTAATGCGTTCTTTTCTTTCTAGCCCTAATTGTATTTTTGGTAAACAGTAGAATGTTGTGCTTTACCAAAAAACTCTATCTTGGTCTCACCTGGCCACAAGATGCTTTCCCAGAAAAATTTTGGCTTATTTATCTACATTTGGCAAACTGCAGTCTAGCTTTTTTACGTCTCTGTGTCAGAAGTATGGTCCTTCTAGATCTCCTGCAATAGCATTTTATTTCATTCAAATATTGAATGATAGTTCACGCGGACACAGATGTACCCAGAGCCTGCAGGACAGCTTGAAATTCTTTGGAACTTGATTGGTGCAGCTTATCCACCATCGGATTATTCTGCTTTGCAACCTTTCATCAATTTTTCTCTGCTGTCCACGTCCATGGAGATTAGCTACAGTGCCATGGGTTGTAAACTTCTTGATTATGTTGCCCACTGTGGACAAAGGAACCGCAAGATCTCTGGAGATGGACCCTTGAGATTGTTGATATTTTTCAACAATTTTGGTTCTCAACTCCTCAGAAAGTTCTCTTCTTCTCTGTTCCCCATTCTTAGTGTGGCATACACAGACACACAATATAAAGGTTGAGTCAACTTTCCCCTTTTTACTTATATAGACTCAAGTGGTCTGCCTATAGTTTGCATACGGTTGGCAGCAAATCCCTTGCAGCAGCTGCAGCTCTAACTTTCTGTTGATGCTCGAAACATCTGAAGGCAGGGACAGTGAAGCCAGCGTTGATTGGGTGCAAGGCTTGCGTAACGTAACAACCTCACGTGTGGCCAAGGAGAGCAAGTGCTGACCCCGCTGGAATGGCAAGGGCACCGGGAGGTGAGTTTAAGTGTTTTTATTTAACGGGGTCAACCACTCAGATTGAGAAGTAGACAACCCCTTTAATGCTGATTTTTAATTCCACGTTTGCTTATTAGTTGAACGCTGTCATCTCTACAAGTACCAATTCGGTAACAAATATTTTTACTTGGCCACTCATTTGACCATATCAGCCCTTATAAAAGGGCCTTAACGAAAGTTGTGCAATGGGTGAAATTATTCTGTCCAGTTGGTTCTTTCCCTGCGTATTACAGGGATAAGACCAATACAGTTGGTAAATGTTCATATCTTCTGCTGACAACATTCTCCAGGCTCCTGGATATATTGAAGGACATGAACATGGATCCACTCTTTCGGCTTCCAATTTTCTTAATACTTCTTTAAGAGACCTACATACAGAAGAAACCAGAACTTCTACTCACCCTGACATCAAAACACATGAAACCATTTGCTCCTCCTCCCCACAATTTCCTGTTAGCTAAGGTGAAACTGACATTTATAACTGAGGAGGTCCCGCGTGAAGGGACAGGACTGAACTGGACAGGAGAAGACTGAACACCACATAGCAAGTTATACAATGAGATCTGGTAAGAAACATTGATGGTTCTTAGACCCTTCAATATTGAAGTTCTGATCATACTGATGGGATGTTATGTACAAAATAAAAGACAGTTCAATCGATGACCGTACAGGTGAAATTCTATATGTTTACTGGGAAAAGGAACAAAATCCTAATATACATATATATATATATATATATATATATATATATACATATATATACATATATATATATATATATATATGACTGTAAATTGTAAACGACGTATATGCATTCAGATAGAAAATCATTGATTGTGGTGAAGAGATAAAAATAAAAGAACTTAGTTTACCTACAGCGTTGAGTCAATGCAGATAGTAAAATGTCATCTTCCATTCTTACGACTTATAAAATTTTATTTAGAAGCTTGTAACTATAAAATTACTTTACATACAAGGATGGATTTGTAGAAAATCCCATATAATTCTCATAGAATGCTCCAATTAAATCCTAAATAACACCACAATGGACCTCTACATAATATTTATTTGGTCGTTTGGCAGAATCTCAAACTTTGTGAGCTTTTGTGTTTTTTTGATTTGTTTTTACAATTTTGTTTAGTTTCTTGGTATGGAATTTTTTTTTTCAATTTAAGAATAGCTTAACTTTCTCTGTAGGAAAAAAAAAAGACGTGTTAAAAAGTCCCACTGGAAATGCATGAAAATCATGTCTTTTTTTTATAAGCCTCAAAAACTATGTATGAAAGAAGCTTAAAGTTATAGTGGAAAATTCTATATCTGACATTCGAATGTAAAGCAAGACAGAATGTGACATACCACTGCTGAACATGAAATGCATAGTTAGACCACATTTTAAGTCATACTTATGGGAAGGCAAAAGTCATTGTAAGTAACCAGCTATGGTGGGTAAGTGAGTCATGTTGAGAATAGTAGTAATATGACAAAGATAAGGGGAGTTGAAATATAACTTGGGGGTCACACTGAGCTTTTAATGAAGGATTTTTGGTTTGAAAAATTCAACGACGAAGCTGCCGAAACAAAAAATGTTTATTTTTTTGGAGTGGTTTTGTATGAGTTTTTTGTACATCTACATTTTTATACTTCCATTTTCTTCCATTGGTAAGCGTTCACATGATGCTTTTTTTCCCACATGCCAAGGACTCATGCATATGGCCGTTTTTTCGATTATTCTATGAGGCATTGTACATGTCATTTTAGTGCTTGATCCGATCGCACTTGACCATGCAACTCAATGAGTCTGTGTAAACCATTTGAATGCACTTGGATGACATCTGAGTGCAGTCCCATGGTTTCCATGGACTGACAGAATGAAGAAGATAGAGATATTGTCTTCTCATTTGAGAGAATCGAGTGTGATTTGTATAATTGACTCGATTCTCTCGGATAAGGGAATACAGCCATCTGCACCTAGCCTAAAAAACATGCCGTGAACACTATAGGTACATTTTCCACTTGAATTGGCTGGAAAGCTTATTAAAGGGTTTGTCCATGAATATATATTTTTTTAGGTTCTTAAGGCTTAAAAATAACAAACAAAGGTTAACTTACCAGCACCTGATCCAGCGTTGGCTCTGCACTACTGCTTCTGGTGAATGTTTATGGGCTGCAGGGTTGAGATTAACACTACAGCACATATGACCGCTGCAGCTTATCACCGGGCTCATCAGCTTGTGCTATCTACATCAGCAGAGCTGCCGAGCCCATTAATTGGCTTCACCAGTCATTGGCGCTGTAGTCATAACAATACACCGGGAGCAGCAGAGGAGAGCCGTCACTGGAGCTGGGGTTTTTAACTTCTGAAGCTATGGACTGAAAAAAATAACCACTGATAACTTCTTTAACTTTATTACAAGTAGATCTGATTTTTTTTTTACATGGCATGGAATCCTTGCCAAAATCTGATCCAAAAAAATGAAATGCTAAGATTGACCTGGGTGCTGTTTATGTGCCAACAGATGCTTTGCCATGTCTTACCCATTTATGCTTCACTAAACAATGAATTCTGTATTTCTTATTATTCCCAAAATGTCTAATAGGTCCCAATACAAGTGGGATGTCATCTGCTCCTGGGATCCATCTGCTCTCTTACTTCTTCCTGCAGTCCATGGTGATGGGTAAATATATAATACTTGTTCATGATTAATGATTTATTGTATCAGGAATCAGGATCTTCTGATGACATTGACTATGATGAGGAAAAATGTCAAAGTCCATATTTATAGTCAATCCACTATAGGTTACTCTGAGCCATGTAGGAACCCTTACAGGTGTCTATTATATTTTTATCTCCATATTTTTATATTACGAGTCCGACACATAGATTAGTGCCAATATTATTTAATAATTAAGGGGGATTCTGTGTACCTGTAACAAACTCTGTGACAATTAAATGACCAAGGAGCGGTTCTGATTGAGTAATCAATGGAAGTTATCATTCACTGAATACAAAAAAAGTATTCAATGTAGAACAGCTGATTATTAGTTGAATTAGTTGATAAGTTGAACTTTTTATTATATTTTCCAAAACTGGAAAACCTCTATAAAAATGATAGAACTTTTTATGATATTTGCTGACAATTGCAGAGAGTGGGAAAATCCTATAAATACAATTAATTGGAATATATGTAAGACTCCTTTTTGCTTTCAGTCAGACGGCCGTATTAATCGGATCGAGATCGGAACACAGTGCACGGACTGGCAGGCAGCACTCCTGACCCAAGCATGACAGCTTCGTGTACTTCTATGCAGCTGTCACTCTTGGGTGGGGAGAGCCGTCCACTGTGCGCCGATCTCTTTCCAATTCATACGGCCGTCTGACTGCGCCCTTACATTGTAAAAGTATCTTGTTGGCTATGGATGACACAAATTTCAGATATGGGCCACGGTCACACGTTCAGTATTTAGTCAGTATTTTTCAGCAGTATTTGTAAGCCAAAACCAGGAGTGGGTGCTAAATACAGAAGTGGTGACGTGTTTCTATTATACTTTTCCTCTGATTGTTCCACTCCTGGTTTTGGCTTACAAATACTGATGTAAAATACTGACCAGATACTGAACGTGTGAACGTGGCCTAAGGAGCATGTGCAGCCTAAATATGCAGCAAATTTATTAAAAGAAAGCTCTCCAAAAACACTATTTACCTGCAGATCAGAAAGTAATTAGCACAATTACGCCTCCTCAGTTTGAATGTTGGGAGTTTCCCCTACTTCTGATCATCAGGAACAAGTTTTTGCTAAATTCAATGAGGAGTGCACAACTCTTATAGGAAACCTATCTTGTTCAAAAACGGTACTTACTTGCAGAGATGGGGTTAATCTGCAGATAAACAGCAGTAAAATCCTGCCTGGCTGCCCTTCCAGAGCAGCAGCTACAGGGAGAAAATGAACTTTTATCCTCCCTGTAGCTGATCGCTTCCAGTTATAGAGGCGGAGCATGGAGCAGTTAGTCATCTCTCACTACATAGTGAGTGCACTGTTATCACTCTCCAGCACTTTGATAGTCTGCTCTGCCCAGCACACACACCTCTTCAGCTTTCCGCCTACTTTTCTTTAACATTCTGGTGCATCCAATCACGACCACCCTGCACTCTCTTGTCTCTTCAGCCCAGAGCAGTAACCCTGCTCAGATGTTCTTTGGCGTTTATACAGTAGCAGGCATCACTAGTTTGTCCGCTGCAGTAAATTTCTGCTTCACTGCATGGAGGAGAACTTTGAGAACAAGGGGAACATTCTGTATGGCCAGGTAGATTTTGGCCATACTAAACCCTATGTAGATCCCTTTTTAAAGGGAATCGGTCAGTGGGTTTTTGCTATGTAATCTGAGAGCAGCATAATGTAGGGACATAAACACTGATTCCAGCTATGTGTCACTTACTGGGCTGTGTATTACTGTTTCAATAAAATCAACGTGAGAGTGTCACTACAGGACTAGGTGTCTCATGCCTCCTAGTCCTGCTGCTCTGTTTAACACCGCCCCCACCACTGATTAGAAGCTTTCTGTCAATATACAGTGTACACAGAAAGTTGCCAATCAGTGGTGTGGGCGGGGTTACACAGAGCAGCAGGACTAGGAGGCACGAGACATACAGGGCTGCAATAGAGAAAACTTGTAACGAAATGACAGCAAGCAGCCCAGCAAGTGACACATCGCTGAAATCAGGAACTTAGACCCTACACCATGCTGCTGTCAGATTACATAGCAAAAACCTGATGACGGATTCCCTTTAAGGCTGGTTTCCCATGTACAATATTCATGACCATAATATGACCTGAACTCAACAGCCTCAAAAATGCCTATGAGGTTATTGAGTTAGTGTCAGGAGACCCATTGGCCTTACTTAATGTCTGAAGCCAGCCTAAGGGTGGTAAATATGTCTGACGAAATTTTACTTGGTGATGGCACACAACGCAAACAGCAGCAGAATGGAAAAGACTAATTTCTAAATCATGCATCCTGTGATATCCCCATAAGAGGTGAAGGACATGGCTTCAGTACTTTTAGGAAGTACTAAATTATTGCAAAGCCAAACAATCATAAAATCTGTCAAATTAATAAAATAAGCAATAGATTAATGATTTAATGATTAGTACCATACCACAGTGTCATAGTTTTGTCATAGGCAGCGTAATTACAGGGTTCTGTATTTCTAGGGATACATAGTATATTATAACAAGAAACTCCCTCGCCTTTGAAAATGAGCATTCCTGGAGAAGACAGGAGATTTCCTATCTCAGTAATTGTCATCTTTTACAAATATGGCATTATATGCTGAAGTGATCCGACTCCAGGGACTCTCACAAATCCCTAGGAGAAAGTAGCTGCAATGATAAGAATGTAATTTTTATATCCCCTGCACAAAGCCACTGCTGACCCAGCAATGTCTTAGCAATACTCTATCAACTTACTAGATTGCCTAAACCCAAAAGTCCCATCTGCATACAAGAAAAATCTTTTAAAATTCTGCCAATGTAGTATACAGGATAAAGGGGGAAATTATGTTAGGGAGATATTATCATACTTATAATTATATTATATTTCTATTGATTATAAATAACTATCAGAGCATAGTAAGATGGAAAGGTTATAAATCCATTAAAGGGTTATACCCAAAAAATGAAGTTATCAGGATAACTTGTTGATAACTGGGGGTCTAATGACTGGTACCGACACCGGTCCCAATAATGGGGCTCTGCAACTTGTTCCTGAATGGAGTAGGAGTGCACATGTTTGGCCTCCACTCCATTAATTGACTATTGGCCAGTAGTCAGCTATTTACATCCCATAGACAATGCATTGGGCTCCCGAACCTCATTCTGGGGATTGGTTGCAGTCCCAGCAGTTGGAACCCCAGCAAGTCATCCACTATCTTATTTTTTGGGAATAACCCTTTAAATAGAAAGAAAAGAATCTTGAAGTCTTTAATGTTAAAATTTTAATCGTTAATTTTTATTTCATAAATCAATAGTACACATGAAAATAAGCAACTTTGTCATATATCTTAACAGATACATCTGCTTCTTTCTCCTCCTAGAGACAATTCATAGGTAAAATTTGTAAAACCTGTATTCAGTGAAGACAGATTTTCTCATTACTGAGATAGGAGGTGACAGTTGGTGCTTTTAAAATTCTATGGAGGGAGGCGCTAGCCGCAGAGGCAGACATTCTATTGCAATGCATGACATACATTACTAATAAACCCCCAGATACCTAAAACAAATATATGGACAAGCAATAAATATATCCCCATATTTCATAATACAAATTGCAAATATTATTAAACAAACCTGATGAGGCTGGTATACTTACTTTTAAAATTCATTTCAGAATAGCTTGTGGGAAGTTTAAACTCAGTCTCTGCTTACCTAGCTTGATTGACAGCTCCTCAGTGCTCCTCCTCCCTGCTTCTGAAATCTCACACTGCACAGTACAAGCTGCAGCTGGGTGGGCGGATACTGGGTACACTTGGACCCATAAAATGCTCTTCTTAAAAATCAGGATTACAAAGCCATTCTGACAAGGATTTACACAATAAATACACCAGAAACTTAACCGAAAAAAATGAACTGGAGTATAAGTTGGTATACATGCAAAATAGGAGCATGTTCACACTGGCCATTAAAGAGAAAAAACCTAAGATAGAAGCAAAATGAACATTAAGAATTACAAATGGACAGTAAAGAAGTAAAAGCAATAGTGCATAAAAATAGCATAGGGTACTTAGTAAACACCATTTTTGATTAAAAAAAAAAAAGCATAAAAGTCATCCCATCAGTGCCAAGGTGTACTCAGTCAGGACGGTCCTGACATCAATGTGAATATGGGCCAAGCAGGATTGGACTTGTCTATGGATATCCAGCAAATAGGAAACTATATAAACGTAATGCCCAGATCAGAGAAAGGGAGGCCACAGCTTTACCTGTACTAAGTGCAGAAACCTGAAAAATGAGCTGGTCTATAAGTTGGTATGCATGCAAAATATAGGAGCATGTTCACACTGGCTATTAAACAGAAAAAGCATAAGATAGAAACAAAATGAGCAAATACCCTGCTGTAAGTAAAAGCAATAGTGCATATAAATAACAGGCTCATTAGCAAACTACAGGGCATTATAAACAGCAGTCAGTCTGCAATGATAGAGGATAGCAAGGCATCGAATGTAAGACCATGTAAGAAGATGGTAACCATAGTACAGACCAATAAAGAAACAGGACAAAGGTAGGCTGTTACAATAGGGTAGTGCATACAACTATGATGCCTTACACCTGAAAAAGGAGGAACAGAGTCAGCCCCCAGCACCGCAGAGTGGGACACAATCGGTTGTGAGACGGTGCAACCAAAGGTTCTCCTTTCTACTATGTTAAGTGTTAAAGCTCTTTAAAATTTTTACCAGGACGAGCTGCGGTCAGCAGCCTTAATATAACGGAACAATACATGGAACAAACATTTCTATATTCTGCACTTCACCCAGCTGTCAATGTGAAGTACACTATATAGATATGGCAGCTTTGTGGTGCCACCTAGTGGAAGGCTTACAGCTAGCAGTCTGGAGTAAGGTGGTCTCATGGAGCTGTAAATACCTTGGTAGTGCGGAGGAAGTTAATTATCAATTCCATTTTTTTTTTTTTTTTGCACTGCCGAAAGAGAACCCTTGTAGTTCATAGTATGAAAGATTATTTTCTTATTTAAACATTAGTAAATATTATAAAAAAATGTATGCATATACAGTGCATAGCTATATATATATTTATATATATACAGTATATATATATATATATATGTCCAAACTGTAGAAAGCTTAAAATAATATTTAAACTGGAGTCTTAGATTAATTGTTTCAGTTTAATAAAATTTCCCAGGTCAAAAAGAGGGAGAATTTTAAAAGTAAAGAAGCATAGAGAGATTGGGGGGGCAAAAGTACGGACTTTCTCTCCGAAGCAGGGACCCTTTAGGTACCAGAATAAATAGGTATTTTGGCACGTAAGACTGATTTGTGTTACTGCCACCAACACTTTCTACATAAACTTGGGCTAGTAATACCATGCAGGCTTATAACCCCATAATACAAATTTGAAAACAGAAGTTCCTAAAATGTTTTTAAAGGGGTTGTCCGTACTTGGATAAAAGTCTAAAGTGACCCTATGTGACTGCAGACTACCAAATTATGACGCGTTGTCACGATTCCCCGATATTCTCGATGTGAGAGAGAGGTCACAAATTATCACAAATATGCAAACTGCATACATGCGGTTATGTGACCACCCACTCATAACGAGACTATCCAGGTGTTGTGACAGCGTGGACATCTACTAGCTGTTACGATTCAGCAGTCTGCAGTCACATAGAGTGACTGAATACTTTTGCCCCAAGACCCAATAACCCCTCCAAAGAGAACCTGTGGACAGCATGATATAGAGAAGGAGAAGCTGAGCAAAATTATATACTGAATTTTTTCTAACATATAAGTTATATTTTATTCATTGAAATCCCTGATGTTTGTATGTATATGAGTCCAGTGGGTGGTGCTACTAGTGATTGACAGCTATGACGGCATGTGCCATACAGAGAAGATCACTAAATAGGACAACCCACTAGACTCCTATGCAGTGGCATAACTACAGTACGATGGGTCCCGATGGAAAATTTGGACCTGGGCCCCCACCTGTATGTTGGTCAAATGTATGGGCCCCTGTAGTATTCTAGATCCTATAAAGATATACGACTTTAAATGCCATGTAATAATGTCCCCCATCCTGGTTCCTTCTTTTAATAATCTCCTCCATCCATGGCTCCATGCTATACCATTTTCACCCATCCTGGGTCCCTTCTTGGTATAATGTCCCCCATCCTGGTATAATGGCCCCCAGCCTAGTATATTGTCCCCCATCCTGGTATCATGTCCCTCATCCTAGTATAATGCCTCCCATACTAATACAGTCATGGCTGAAAGTGTTGGCACCCTTTAAATTGTTTCAGAAAATGAGTTATTTCTCCCAGAAAATTATTGGAATGACACGTTTTGTTATACACATGTTTGTTTCCTTTGTTTGTATTGGAACAACATAAGAAAAACAGAGAAAAAAAGGCAAATTGGACATAATTTCACACTACACCCCCAAAATGTACTAGATAAAATTGTTAAAAATGCAAAAGGTAAAAGCTGGTGATAAAAAGCGCTAAGGGATATAAAATTCAGCAATTATTATCTTTATTAAAATACTTGTAAAAATACAACGCGTTTCGACGGCATGCAAGCTGTCTTCATCAGGTAATCAGGGAGATTAGTTAAAGTGCCATGGACTGTAAACTTCTTGATTATGTTGCGCACCGTAGACAACGGAACGTCAAGGTCTCTGGAGATGGACTTGTAACCTTGAGATTGTTGATATTTTTCAATAATTTTGGTTCTCAAGTCCTCAGACCATTCTCTTCTCCTCTTCCTGTTCTTCATGCTTAGTGTGGCATACACAGACACACAATGCTTTTTATCTGGTTTCAGGTGTGATTTTCATACTGCCCACACCTATTACTTGCCACAGGTGACTTTGACCGAGCATCATATGCTTGAAACAAAGTTGTTTACCAACATTTTTGGAAAAGTGCAAACAATTTCGCCTGGCCCATTTTGGGGGTTTTGTGTGAAATTATGTCCAATTTGCCTTTTTTTTCTCTGTTTATTTTTGTTGTTCCAATAAACACAAATGAAATAAACATGTGTATAACAAAACTTGTGTAATTGCAATAATTTTCTGGGGAAAATACTTCATTTTCTGGAACAATTTGAAGGGTGCTAACACTTTCGTCCATGACTGTATATTCTCTCTCATTCTGGTGTAATGTCCCCATCCTGGTATAATTTCATCTTTCTTGTATAATGTCTCCATCCTAGTATAATGTCCCCATTCTGGAATATTGTTCCCCATTCTGGTATAATGTCCCCCATCCTGGTATAATGTCCCAATTCTGGTATATTGTTCTCATTCTGATATAATGTTCCCCATCCTGGTATAATGTCCCAATTCTGGTATATTGTTCTCATTCTGATATAATGTTCCCCATTCTAGTATAATGTCTCCTTGCTGGTATAATGTCCCCTTCTTGGTATAATGTCTTCCATCCTGGGCTACTTGTATTCTTC
Organism: Phyllobates terribilis; assembly: GCF_046119375.1. Taxonomy (NCBI): domain Eukaryota; kingdom Metazoa; phylum Chordata; class Amphibia; order Anura; family Dendrobatidae; genus Phyllobates; species Phyllobates terribilis. The sequence goes on along the minus strand of NW_027362768.1, from coordinate 290,440,035 downwards.
TCCAGCACATTTTAAAAGAAGCAAACGATTCTACTCACCTTCCTCTGCTCCCACGCCGCACGTTGTCTTCTTTGGATGCAAATGCAGGTGAAATTTCAGAGGGTCCCCCTCCCACATGGGCCCGGTTGTGGTCGCACCCTCAGCAACCGCAATCGTTATGCCTCCTGCTCCATACAAACACCAGGGATTTCAATGAATAGAATACAAGTTTTACTAAAACTTTTCCCACATAAATATATATCAATCTGCTCAGCTTCTTCTGCTCCATAACATCCTGCCCGCAGATCACATACAATTTTCAATATGATAGGTTCCTTTAAAATATATTTGCACATTTCTCATACATACCTAGCACTCCCATTTTTTCCCTTTCTGCTGTTTGTCATTGTTCTGACAGGTCCATATTCTGAAATTATATTCCTGAAGTACAAAGTCCTGACTGCATATGTCTCACAAACAATCACAGAGCACATCACCCATTCAAAGAGGATATGTGGTTGATTATGGATGATGAACGTATGTCATGGGCTTAATTAGGGAACTGAGCGACATTTGTCCTGGAGGATATAGGGGGTACCATCAATAATTTATTATAATAGGCAAGTAAGTTAAAAGGCTGGAAACAGGGCCGGCATCAGCACCCGGCGCACCCGGGCAAGTGCCGGGGCCCTTAGCAAGGGGGGGGGGCCACTCGCCGTCGGGCACCCCGCCGTGCTATGGGACCCGTGAGTGGAGGAGAGCGGTGTCAGCGCCCCACCCCCCCACCCCCTCCGCTTGCTCAGGGCCCCAGCAGCTGGATACTTACCTCTCCCCGTGCCTCCGCATATCCGCTGTCTTCCTGCTCTGCTCTCCCTGTGACGTCTCAGGTGAAGTCTGTGAAGTCCTGATAGGTAGATAGATAGATAGATAGATAGATAGATAGATAGATAGATAGATAGATAGATAGATAGGTAGATAGATAGATAGATAGATAGATAGATAGATAGATAGATAGATAGATAGATAGATAGATACAGGGCTGGCTCCAGGTTTTCGTGGGCCCCGGGCGAAAGAGTCTCAGTGGGCCCCTTTAATACACACCACGATTCATGATGCACAGATACGGTGGAGAAAGATAGATATACAACACAGGGCCCAGGCTGCCCACTCATCATTCACATATGCAGACATGCACACAGTACACAGACATGCACACACACACAGAATGCAGACATGCACACAGTACACAGACATGCACACACACACACAGTATGCAGACATGCACACAGTACACAGACATGCACACACACACAGTATGTAGACATGCACACAGTACACAGACATGCACACACACACAGTACACAGACATGCACACAGTACACAGACATGCACACACACACAGTATGCAGACATGCACACAGTACACAGACATGCACACACACACACAGTATGCAGACATGTGCACACATGCAGGCATGCACACACACATGCACATGGTACACAGATATGCACACATACAATATGCAGACACACACATATACAAACATATACACAGATACAGACAAACATACATATTTGAACACAAATTCTTAAAAACACATATAAAGCAGACAAATATATATACACAGTTATACACACTGGCATACACAGATATTCACATCATTCATATGCACACACATTAAAAATATTTGTAATATGGGGACGTGGAGGCTGGCAACAAGCGTTGTTAACCTGCCCCCGGCTTGTGTCCCGTCTAGCTCCTCAGGCTTGTGTAGCGCCCCGAGGGTTCGGCCGCTACAGGGGTATTGCACCTCAACCAGAGGTGTGATATTCCACTCCCGGGTAAGGATGGTGTGTGGACCAGGGCTCGTTTAGCTGCATGCATCACACACACCCCATTTCCGGGGGACAGCTCAATGGTGCTCCCATTAGATAGTAATGCAGGCACGACAGAATCTGTCCCTGGCTGGAGTGGAGAGGGGGGAGGAAAACCCAGTGATGTAGGAGCAGGAGGGGACGGTTTCTGGGCATAGGCAGGAGCCCATTGGTTGCAAGTCACCTGGGCTCATACACAGAGAGGGAGGCATATAAGGTGGGCACCATCTTAGAAGTGCAGACAGTCAGAGGAGTGAGGAGAAGAGGAGTTCAGCCAGAGAGGGCTGACAGGGAGCTGTGGCTCAGTCTGGGCCCAGCTCCACGAGGCAGGCCTGGAGTGAAGGCCAGAGCCAGCAGAGAGGACAGAAACTGAAAGGAAAAGAAAGGAAAGGAAGAAAGGAACAGAACACCAAGAGAAGCCCAGAGACACGAAGGCAGAAGGAACCCTAAGGACCCAGGAGATTGTGGGTGACGGGTTGGCAGAACAGGGTACCGGATCCCAAGTTGGTGGAGGCGACTAATCCTCAGCCAAGGACCGGCGGTCGTGATCTTATCTTGGTGCGACCCCTCACTACACCTACTAGAAAGGCACACCACATAGGGTCAGGGAAGTGGACACCCAGCCTCCCAAGAGAAGACCCGAGGCAGCTGGACAAAAGTAGTGTCACTGGTGGGGCACGGCCAGCGAAAGGAATAGAAGGGAGTCCTGTGACACACTCTGGAATTGCCTGGGGGTTGACCGAGCCCCGAACCTGGTGGACGCAGCACGGCTTGGGCAGTCATTGCCGGCGGAATGACTAAGAATATCAAGAACTGTGAGTAAAGAATTTGAACTGCAACCCCACGTCTCTGTGCTTCATCGCCGCACCAGCACTACTAGTGCTGGGACGCCCGTGCACCATCACCCCCACCATCAACTACACTGCCCTGGGGCTGCACTCTTCCCGTGGGGAGTCACACTACCTTAGCTGCATACACCATCAGCCCCAGTGGTCTGCCTTGCAGCGGCGGTTCGCACTGACCGCAATCCACGGGTGGCGTAGTCGGACAATTAACCTAAAGCTTACAAATAGACTGCCGCTGGTTTGACCACCCTGAGCCACGGGACCGGGTCGCCGCCACGGAGACTACAACCCCCCCAGAGACCTGGTTCCGGGTAGCCCACACACGTGCGCAAACGCGGCCCAGGGGGCGCGTCACTTGTAGCTGTGTAGGGCCCCTCCCCTAACATTTTTTGCAGGCCCTCTGGCGCTGTTTGACTGCTGTTACTTCACAAGACATGGCAGCACTGTGCGGCTGTGTCTGCTAGTAATAATCACGCAGCAGGGCCGACACACAAGAACAGTTAAAGGCGCAGTGTCACCCCTGCCCTGTCATTATTAGCAGACTCAGCGCGCTGACATGTCCGGTAAAGTGACAGCAGTCAAGGAGTGCAGGACCGGGGCCTGGGCCCCATTGGCGAGTGGGCCCCCTGATGGTCCAGGTCCCCGCCAAATGTCTGGGTGCTGACGCCGACCCTGTAAGGCCCTAGTAAAAATTATTTGAGAAGCCCCACCATAGACTGTAATAGAGAATGTCCACGCATGCCTAACTGATTGGGTCATATGGGTTAAGATTTGCTGTCAATGACTGAAATGGGAATATCCCTTTAAGCAGACTACAAAAATTCATGGAATCTCTAGCAGTGTAAGTTTAGTTTTATAACTGTAAATTATTTTTACAGTTACTCTTCAGAAGAAAAATCATTAATGCATATTATCGGTTATGAGATCATATAATAAGTTAGCATTAAATACATGAAATACCAGACTACAAGCCAGATCCAGATGATATTCTGCAAAAAAAGGGCTTGACCATGATCTGCAATGCAGAAAATAAGGTTAGAAATATGTGCTTTAATATATTAGCATTGATCAAAATAGTCCCTGATGACCCAACCCTAAGTGCCACATAGTGTGTGCTGACAACAGGATTTATTGGTACAAGCTAATCATTTATGCATTTAGCAACGCTATTTTATTGGCCCAAATAATTATGCTATGAGTGTAGATCAAAAACTAAAATAGCAAGGCATTTGCATGTGGTCCGAGGAGTGTTGGACACAGTGCCCTGAATAACTGTGCCAATTGCTGTACTAGAGCAGTGACAGCCACAGAGCCCTCATACATGTCCACCACAAATCTTCATAGAAAGCCCACAGCCTGACACAGATAAAGTTACCGGCAACCGAGGAGCTCGAGCTCGGAGGAAGGACCCAGGCTGAAGGCAGCGCATGCGCTGTAGTTGAGATGGTGCCAGGCATCAGGCATCAGACGGGATGTCTGCGGGCGCATGCGCTCTGCGGCACTCGAAAGCCGGGAGGCTAAGAATGCATCTGCCGGCCGGCGGTAACCAAGGACGCGGCGGGCAGCACTCACAAATCAACCGAGGTGAGTGCGGGCCCCCTGCTGTTCAAACGAGGATCTGCCGGCCGGCAGTAACCCAGGATGCCGCGGGCAGCACTGCAGTGCTAACATAGCAACCGAGGTGAGTGGGCCCCCTGAGCTGTGCAGGGACCCGGCACTTGCCCGGGTGGTGACGCCGGCCCTGGATAGATAGATAGATACAGACCAAAAGTTTGGACACACCTTCTCATTTAAAGATTTTTCTGTATTTTCATGACTATGAAAATTGTACATTCACACTGAAGGCATCAAAACTATGAATTAACACATGTGGAATTATATACTTAACAAAAAAGTGTGAAACAACTGAAAATATGTCTTATATTCTAGGCTCTTCAAAGTAGCCACCTTTTGCTTTGATGACTGCTTTGCACACTCTTGGCATTCTCTTGATGAGCTTCAAGAGATAGTCACCGGAAATGGTTTTCACTTCACAGGTGTGCCCTGTCAGGTTTAATAAGTGGGTTTTCTTGCCTTATAAATGGGGTTGGGACCATCAGTTGTGTTGTGCAGAAGTCTGGTGGATACACAGCTGATAGTCCTACTGAATAGACTGTTAGAATTTGTATTACGGCAAGAAAAAAGCAGCTAAGTAAAGAAAAACGAGTGGCCATCATTACTTTAAGAAATGAAGGTCAGTCAGTCTGAAAAATTGTGAAAACTTTGAAAGTGTCCCCAAGTGCAGTTGCAAAAACCATCTAGCGCTGCAAAGAAACGGGCTCACATGAGGACTGCCCCAGGAAAGGAAGACCAAGAGTCACCTCTGCTTCTGAGGATAAGTTTATCCGAGTCACCAGCCTCAGAAATCGCAGGTTAACAGCAGCTCAGATTAGAGACCAGGTCAATGCCACATAGAGTTCTAGCAGCAGACACATCTCTACAACAACTGTTAAGAGGAGACTTTGTGCAGCAGGCCTTCATGGTAAAATAGCTGCTAGGAAACCACTGCTAAGGACAGGCAACAAGCAGAAGAAACTTATTTGGGCTAAAGAACACAAGGAATGGACATTAGACCAGTTGAAATCTGTGCTTTGGTCTGATGAGTCCAAATTTGAGATCTTTGGTTCCAAACACCGTGTCTTTGTGCGGCGCAGAAAAGGTGAACGGATGGACTCTACATGCCTGGTTCCCACCATGAAGCATGGAGGAGGAGGTGTGATGGTGTGGGTGTGCTTTGCTGGTGACACTGTTGGGGATTTATTCAAAATTGAAGCCATACTGAACCAGCATGGCTACCACAGCATCTTGCAGCGGCATGCTATTCCATCCGGTTTGCGTTTAGTTGGACCATCATTTATTTTTCAACAGGACAATGACCCCAAACACACCTCCAGGCTGTATAAGGGTTATTTGACCAAGAAGGAGAGTGATGGGGTGCTACGCCAGATGACCTGGCCTCCACAGTCACCAGACCTGAACCCAATCGAGATGGTTTGGGGTGAGCTGGACCGCAGAGTGAAGGCAAAAGGGCCAACAAGTGCTAAGCATCTCTGGGATCTCCTTCAAGATTTTTGGAAGACCATTTCCGGTGACTACCTCTTGAAGCTCATCAAGAGAATGCCAAGAGTGTGCAAAGCAGTCATCAAAGCAAAAGGTGGCTACTTTGAAGAACCTAGAATATAAGACATATTTTCAGTTGTTTCACACTTTTTGTTAAGTATATAATTCCACATGTGTTAATTCATAGTTTTGATGCCTTCAGTGTGAATGTACAATTTTCATAGTCATGAAAATACAGAAAAATCTTTAAATGAGAAGGTGTGTCCAAACTTTTGGTCTGTACTGTATATATATATATATAGATATAATCTACGGTATCTGTGCATCATGAATCGTGGCATGTGTTAAAGGGGCCCACTGAGACTCTTTCGCCCAGGGCCCACAAAAACCTGGAGCCGCCCCTGGCGGTAAACTTTTGGCCTTGGTAAAAGTCTAGCTATGCCGGACTGAGGAGCAGGAGTGGAGGACACAGGAAAGCAGGATGCCAAAGTGAAGCTGGGGAAATATGTTGGTCCTTTCTTTTTTGCTTTACAATTACAATGACTGTAGTAATAGAAATATATGTACACTCTATGCTTTATATCATATTTGTTAAATGAACACGTCAGAAGCTCACTTTTAACATGAGCTCCAAGAATATAGAAGTAAGAAATATATAACTATTGAAAAAAGTGCAAAAAAAAAATGGACAAAATTTAAAACATCTTTCTTGTGAGCTCCTCACATTCCTTCATCAGACCCCGGAACGAGGAATTTGTTTAGTTGCCTTGATTTAATGTTTTTAGTATCTCACTTCATCTGCTCCATGGACACGACTGTAAGACAGAATCAATGAAATAAAAAAGATTCCCTTTCTTGTGAAGCAGACAATCCTCTGTGCATCTCAAGGGCTTTCAGGCTTCTGCAATAATTGAAGTTTATAACCCTTCAGAAAATGGAAGAAAGACTTCGGCGGTGGAGGAAACCACAAGAACAACGACAAGACCACCAGCGAACACGCTTCAGCAAAACGACCCCCACAGTTTTCCAGAAAGGTCTTCACCTGGGAAAACTTGGTGGCTGGAGTTTTTTTTCCGTTGATTATAGTATGGAAGAAAAGTATGCAAATTAACTTTCTTGCTGAATGAAAAAAGAAACTAACAGTTACTATAGTTATAGCTTCCTCCCCCATGGGGCATTTGGGAGATAGTTTCCTTCATTCTGTAAGAGAGAAAATTTGTATATTTTACATGCAGCTATGGAGCATTGCCAATAAGACTCTATAGACTGTTGGTCTCTGTAAAGGAGGGCTAGTAGTTCTCTGAAGTTGCCTCAAAGGTGTCGAACTTAGCCAGCCAGACTTTGATTTACACTAATGAGGAGGAAACACCTCGAAACAGGAGGTCTGTAAATGAGTTCCTGGCTTGGCTTTTATCCTTGATTATGTTGCAAGGCTCATTAAAGGTTCAGTCGTTGACTTATTGGGTAGGGATCTCCTAGGTGGCACTTGCCACTGGGAAAGGAAGGAACATTCTTTCAGAGAAAAATCTTTTACTATGATGAACAAACATATCTAACAAGGCCACATTTTTCCAGATGGCTACAGTGTGTCATCACTCAGCTAAAACATTTGCTGTTAAATTTTAGAAAATATCTGATCAGGTAGAGACTAATAGTCCAAATACTAAATTCTATCAGGTGAATAAAGCTCTAAATATGGTAGTTGTGAAGATGGTAGCACAGTTTATGTTCAAGCATTATCTTCTATCATTTCAGCTCATCTCGACTGCACTTATAACTCATCAGCTCTCTTGTCCTGTTCGTGGGACACAGACAGCAATTTTACATCAAGCCCATGCTATATATCTGCTAATGGCATTGTTGAAAACAGGTAAGATCATCTACGTAATAGTGGTGGAGTCCAGTGTCAAACAGTCAGCCTTGGTTGCCCATATTGCTCCAACGTTGCACCCCCTGTGCTTCCTACCAGCACTTGTTGACAGGTTTGCAGCGGTGGCATCCCGTATGCAGCCAATTATGGGCTCAGCGGCCATGGTGAGATGGATAGCACAAGACTGCTGTGCCAAGTGGTTGGCTGCACATGGGATGTCACCGCTGGGGCCCTGTCAACAAACTTTGGTGGAGAGCAGAGCGAGTGCAGCGCCGGAGCAACAGAGGAAACTGTAGAACCTACTCAGAAAACTAGGAGTAAAGCAGCCATATATAAAAATTCAATAAACCTTAACAAGTACATATAAAACAGTATAGCAGACATAATTAAAAGGAGATGTTAAAACAGAAGTAGGCTTTACCAAGGGTGCCAATATACAGACAATATACCTGTCACAAATCGATTATATAGAGTTAAACAATTAAATGTATCGCATAGACAATAAGGGTGTGTGACTGAGGACCTCTACTGAATCACTATACAAAAAAAATCTATCAGTACTGGAAGACACATAGAGTGATGATATATACCAAGGTGAGCAAGATAATGCATTGAAAATTGAGTGTGTCTACATATCACACTAGATAAAAAGCTTAGACAGAGTCCTACTGCTAGGAAAAATCACACTGCAGTTTTAATATTGCACATACATGTCCCTATACAGTCCTTAAGTGGCAAGGAATATATAGTAGAAGTAGTAGGCAGAGTCCCTCTACTAGTATATACAGATTGCAATAGTCATCCACTGCACTCACATATCCCTATAGAGCCCATGAGTGACAAGGCGAACCCAAAGTAAAAGTCATACCAGAGGAAGACACCCCTGACGCACGTTTCGCTCATGGCTTCTTCAGAGGGCCGTCTTAGAGTTAGGTTCATTGAAAAATGGATGCCTTCCATTGTCATCCATTTTAAAAAAACAATAATCCACTAAAATAAAAAAAAATGGTGTACAACTCCATTGAATTGTATAGGTCCACGTGCTATCTGACTTAAATTTTTGCAATAAATTTTTAACCTTTTTATATACAGTACAGACCAAAAGTTTGGACACACCTTCTCATTTAAAGATTTTTCTGTATTTTCATGACTTTGAAAATTGTACATTCACACTAAAGGCATCAAAACTATGAATTAACACATGTGGAATTATATACTTAACAAAAAAGTGTGAAACAACTGAAAATATGTCATATTCTAGGTTCTTCAAAGTAGCCACCTTTTGCTTTGATGACTGCTTTGCACATTCTTGGCATTCTCTTGATGAGCTTCAAGAGGTAGTCACCGGAAATGGTCTTCCAACAATCTTGAAGGAGTTCCCAGAGATGCTTAGCATTTGTTGGCCCTTTTGCCTTCACGCTGCGGTCCAGCTCACCCCAAACCATCTCGATTGGGTTCACGTCTGGTGACTGTGGAGGTCAGGTCATCTGGCGTAGCACCCCATCGCTCTCCCTCTTGGTCAAATAGCCCTTACACAGCCTGGAGGTGTGTTTGGGGTTATTGTCTTGTTGAAAAATAAATGATGGTCCAACGAAACGCAAACCGGATGGAATAGCATGCCGCTGCAATATGCTGTGGTAGCCATGCTGGTTCAGTATGCCTTCAATTTTGAATAAATCCCCAACAGTGTCGCCAGCAAAGCACCCCCACACCATCACACCTCCTCCTCCATGCTTCACGGTGGGAACCAGGCATGTAGAGTCCATCCATTCACCTTTTCTGCATTGCACAAAGATACGGTGGTTGGAACCAAAGATCTCAAATTTGGACTCATCAGACCAAAGCACAGATTTCCACTGGTCTAATGTCCATTCCTTGTGTTCTTTAGCCCAAACAAGTCTCTTCTGCTTGTTGCCTGTCCTTAGCAGTGGTTTCCCTGCAGCTATTTTACCATGAAGGCCTGCTGCACAAAGTCTCCTCTTAACAGTTGTTGAAGAGATGTGTCTGCTGCTAGAACTCTGTGTGCATTGACCTGGTCTCTAAACTGAGCTGCTGTTAACCTGTGATTTCGGAGGCTGGTGACTCGGATAAACTTATCCTCAGAAGCAGAGGTGACTCTTGGTCTTCCTTTCCCGGGGCGGTCCTCATGTGAGCCAGTTTCTTTGTAGCACTTGATGGTTTTTGCAACTGCACTTGGGGACAATTTCAAAGTTTTCGGACTGACTGACCTTCATTTCTTAAAATAATGATGGCCACTCGTTTTTCTTTACTTAGCTGCTTTATTCTTACCATAATACAAATTCTAACAGTCTATTCAGTAGGACTATCAGCTGTGTATCCACCTGACTTCTGCACAACACAACTGATGGTCCCAACCACATTTATAAGGCAAGAAATCCCACTTATTAAACCTGACAGGGCACATCTGTGAAGTTTAAACCATTTCCGGTGACTACCTCTTGAAGCTCATCAAGAGAATGCCAAGAGTGTGCAAAGCAGTCATCAAAGCAAAAGGTGGCTACTTTGAAGAACCTAGAATATAAGACATATTTTCAGTTGTTTCACACTTTTTTGTTAAGTATAAAATTTCACATGTGTTAATTCATAGTTTTGATGCCTTCAGTGTGAATGTACAATTTTCAAAGTCATGAAAATACAGAAAAATCTTTAAATGAGAAGGTGTGTCCAAACTTTTGGTCTGTACTGTATACTTGAGGCTTATTCATAAAAGGGATATGGCCTCCTAGGAAATATGTGGCTCTGCTGGCAAGGGGTATGTTAGAGTTAGGGTAGGGTAACACAACCGTGTAAAAAATCCATGAGATGCATTGCAACAAGGTAACGTGATAATGGTGAACTTTATACAGTCTTCACCAATATTTTCTCCCAATGGTTCTTACCCTATTATGATAGGACAGTAATAAATAAAATCGTTTCTTTGCTAGTTATATAAATTTTTAGTCTATGGGCTAATGTAGTAATGTGATAATGTGAATAGACATGTATGTCTGGCCTTGGAAGTATTACTTAGCTTTGTGTGCAAAACACGGTAATGGGCCTTTTCCAGACGTCACAGTGCTGCACTTACATGTAAATGTGTGTGGGTGTCCTTTACTCTCTAAATGTAATAATAACTGCTGACTGTAATAATGCCACAAAATATTCACCGCAACAATGTTAGAACCATTTAACTGTGAAGTGTTTATAGCCACATTGTGCTGTGGAGGTCAACATGTGCTGAATACTGCCATTATCATATACACACAGTGTTATATTCCTTGAACTTTTAATATTTAATATGTATAACACAAAAAAATGGAATAAAAAGTTTTAGATCTTTGACCTTTGAGGGGTATAAGGTTAATTGACTGGAAGGCAAACTTAGAAATAATTCATATAACAGGAGTCGAGAATACATAAAAGAGATCTGTGAGCAGGTTTTTGTTATGTAGTCTGAGAGCATCATGATGTAGGGAAAAGACCCTAATTGCAGCTATGTGCCACTAACTAGGCTGTGTTTTGCTGTTTCAATAAAATCAGTGTTTTATCAGCAGGAGATTATCACTACAGGACTAGTTGTCTTATGCCTCTTAGTCCAGCCACACCCCCACCACTGATTAGCAGCTTTCTGTCAATGTTCAGTGTACACAGAAAGCAGCCAATCAGTGGTGTGGGCGGGGTTATACACAGCTCAGCATTCAGAGAACTGATAGATCTGCAGCAGAGAACACTGTTATTCTATCACAACTGCTGCACCCAGTAAACTATGTGATACATTTCTGGAATCAGGGTCTCTGCCCCTACATCATGCTGCTGTCAGATTACATAACAAATAATAATAATTTTTATTTATATTGCGCCAACATATTCCGCAGCACTTTACAATTAAGTAGGGACATATACAGACAACAAAAACAATACAATGTATCAGATTTCAACAGTTACATGAGGAGTGAGGGCCCTGCTCGCAAGCTTACAATCTATATGGAAATGGGGGGACACAATAGGTAGAACATGGTCATCAGCCAGTATCAGTATCTAAGAGCAGTTACCATGTGCTATTTGGTGCATGGAGGATGTGGAGGCAGATGAATAGGCAGGGGCAGATTAGGATTAGCACTTAGGAGGGAACAGGGCAGAGTTAGCTTAGTGAGTTGAGGTGGTAGGCTTGTCTAAACAGATGCCTTTTTAAAGCACTCTTAAAAATATGGGGGCTAGATATAAGTCGCATCATTTGGGGTAGTGCATTCCAGAAAACTGGCGCAGCACGTGAGAAGTCTTGGAGACGGAGGTGCAAGGTTCGGATTATGGAGGATGTTAGTCTTAGATCAGTTGCAGAACGGAGGGCATGGGAGGGGTCATAGACAGAAATGTGGGATGAGATATAGGGCGGTGCAGAACTGTGTAGAGCTTTGTGGATGAGAGAGATGAGTTTGTATTGTATTCTGTGGTGATTGGGTAACCAGTGCAATGACTGGCACAGGGTAGAGGCGTCGGTGAATCGGCCTGATAGAAATACGAACCTGGCTGCTGCATTCAGAATGGATTGGAGAGAAGAGAGTTTGTTTAGAGAGAGACGGATTAGAAGAGAGTTACAGTAGTCCAGACGAGAGTGAATAAGAGCAACAGTAAGAGTTTTTACAGTTTCAAAGGTGAGAAAAGGTCGGATTCTGGAGATGTTTTTAAGGTGCAAGTGACATGAGCGAATGAGTGATTGTTTATGGGGAATAAAGGAAAATTGTGTGTCAAATATAACTCCAAGACAGCGAGCATGCTGCATGGGAGTAATGGTTGCAACACTGAAGGAAATTGCAAAGTCGGGTATAGGTAGATTAGTAGAGGGAGGAAACACAAGTAGTTCAGTTTTTGAGAGATTCAGTTTCATATACAGGGATGAGATGATGTTAGAGACAGCAGAAAAACAAGCACTGGTATTTTGTATTATGGTGGTTGTGATGTCAGGAGAAAAGGTGTATAGTTGGGTGTCATCAGCATAGAGATGATACTGGAAACCACATCTGCTTATGGTTTGTCCAATAGGGGAAGTATATAAGGAGAAGAGGAGGGGGCCTAGGACTGATCCTTGAGGAACCATGATAGTAAGGGGATGAGGAGGGGAAGAGGCGCCGGCAAAAGATAAGAGCGGTCAGAGAGATAGGAGGAGAACTAGGAGAGAGCAGTGTCCTTGAGGCCTATAGAGCACAGAACAAAAAAAGCTTGTGACAGATTCCCTTTAATTTAAAGTGGGTTGTCCATATTCATAGTTAAAGGGGTTATCTGGGATTAAACAGCTGATGACCTAAGTGTGGGATAGGTTGTCAATATGAGATTGGTAAAGATCCGAAACCTGGAACAGATTTCAGGTAATCGGGAAAGGTGTTGAGTGTTGGTCCCCCAAGATCTCATATTGATGTGCAATCCTACTGCTTGTTTAGTCCTGGCCAACCTCTTTCATAAGAACTGGACGCAAATAGCATTGAATGGCATGGCCCAATAGGCCAATAACATAGTGTACCACTAGCGGCTTCTACATCTGTCCGTCAGAAAAATGACAACTGAAATAAATGAATTCCTCTGCTCAGGACGCACGGTCCATGTATGGAAGTCCATAGAATACAGCCCTCTGCCCAGGTATGGTCTCCCATATATATGTATTTAGCTTTACTCTCTGTGGTCACCAGATGATTTTTTGATGTGATGTCCATATATATACATGCAGTAACTTAATATCCCTGGTGCCTTGATAAGTACAAATTACACTGTTGGATTTAGTGGGATTTCAGTATGATGGCACTGGACATGATACACTGGGCTACAGGACAATAGAATTTTTTTGGGCTTCTTTTCACTATGGACTGTGTCGATCCTATTTATGATGGATTTTTAACAATGTATGTTTTTACCCCCCTCATGTTAGATATCTATTCCTGATTTTTAATGATATTATAAATAAAGGTTAATTTTTATTACTGAACACTCATTGGGTTGTTTCTGATCGCGTGTTTTTCTTCAATTCAATCCCTATGTATAGCGGTCTCCCCGTACTCACATCATTAGGTGCAAGCTAGTTAGCTTTGAGTATAGAATAATATGCACCTGTTGAGAAATTTATTTTGTAGCCATGTTGGTTGTAGCATTGCAGTGATTGGATGGCCGCACAGCGTCATCAGGTCTATATCAGACCTGGCGCCGCTGTGCTCTTCACAGTCACTCCCGATCAGACAGTGTAGGGAGAGCTGCTGCTGAGCTAGGGAGAGATTTGCTTGTGTATTAGGTAGTGTAGGGAGAAAAACAGTACATTACACATATCCATCTTAACAAACAGTCCTTTTGAGGACTAACTAATCCATCTGCAGAGATATCAGGCAGGCAGGGTGTATAGGCAGGCAATGTATATAGCAGACTGCAGTGCATATAGCACAAGAGGCTCCATTCCAGTTCTGCCTTCTGCTGCTGCTAGATATTTCTATACAAAGGCCCAGGTCTCAGGGGCCAGGAATACTTTTTTTTGGATCTTAATCCTCATTATTTGCTTAAAAAGCAATCCAGAGAACACCGTTTTTCTGCGCCATTTGCTTGTTGGCACTGCAGAATACAGCCAGGTCCTTTCCATATTACAGCGCTAGAAATCCAGTTATTTAAAACTGTGTTTTCTCCGTCACACGGATCATATATACTTTTTCAGAAAATATTGCCCTTTTTGGCCTCCATTCCAATTTTTTTTCACTGTGTGAGCAAAGTTTTTGACACAGGTTTGCTGTTCAAACTAGTTACCTACAGGCCAGGTATGTAAAACTCTGTTTTCTCCGTCACACGGATCACATATACGTTGTCAGAAAATACTGCCATTTCTGGCCTCCATTAAAAATCAGTGTGTTAGTGATCATTTTTTTTATGAGGCCGTCCTCCACGTCTCTTCCAAAGGGCATTGGAGTGCCTCCAAATTTTTGGCAACTCCTGCATTCACTGCATAGGCCAACACTATGGGAGACTCTCTTCTTTCTAATGGGAATTTGTCATTACTGTGGCCCTGCTCTGTGTGTCTTTAATTTCTTAGTGGGGTTTTTCCTAAATTTGGTCAACCGTTGGACTCACTGCATACCCTATAACTGTATAGCAGACCCTGTCCTTTCTAATGGTAACATGTCGTACTTGTTACTGTGGCCCTGCTCTATGTGTCTTTAAATTCTTAGTGGTGTTTTTCCTAAATTTAGTCAGCCGTTGGACTCACTGCATACCCTATAACTGTATAGCAGACTCTCTCCTTTCTAATGGGAACATGTCATACTCGTTACTGTGGCCCTGCTCTATGTGTCTTTAAATTCTTAGTGGGGTTTTTCCTAAATTTGGTCAGCCGTTAGACTCACTGCATACCCTATAACTGTATAGCAGACTCTCTCCTTTCTAATGGGAATTTGTCATTACTGTGGCCCTGCTCTATGTGTCTTTAATTTCTTAGTGGGATTTTTACTAAATTTGGTCAGCCGTTGGACTCACTGCATATCCTATAACTGTATAGCAGACTCTCTCCTTTCTAATGGGAATTTGTTGCTTCTGTGGCCCTGCTCTATGTGTCTTTAATTTCTTAGTGGGGTTTTTCCTAAATTTGGTCAGCCATTGGACTCACTGTATAACTGTATAGCAGACTCTCTCCTTTCTAATGGGAACATGTCGTACTCGTTACTGTGGCCCTGCTCTATGTGTGTTTCAGAGTCTCTCCATCATCAATGAAACAGGATGTGTCTGATGATGTGTCACACACCACATTACCAGATAAGGTTGTAAAATGTTAAAATGACATTTCCCGGTGAATGCATTTGCCTTAAAAAATAATGTAAAAAAGAAAAACAGTAGGATCTTTCTTTAGTATAAAAACAGAGTCACCAATGTAACCTCAATTTAATCACATTGTTCAGCTCCTGCACCTCCTCCTCCATCTCCGATATGACCACATCAGTCACAAGCTGAAAGCACTGCAGCACTGCCTTGGCCAAGCGGCAACAGGCTGTGCTGAAGATAACATGCTTAAAGCTTAGGTGACAAACCGCCCAGCGCTGCAGAGTTGTTGAAAGCTGTAAAACAGCAGCTTGATCTGTGGCTCTCACTGCTGAACATACAGCCAGGCATGGTCGTGTGTGACAATGGGCGGAACCTGGTGACGGAGAAATGACAGCCAGAGTAGATACGGTTTCCCTCTATGCCAGTCCTTTCACCAAGCTAAAGAATATGGCTGTGGTGAAATACAACTCCCACTGAGAAGCTGTTTCAGATTGAAAAACATTGTGCCCACCAGAGGATTTGATTCTGAGGGCTCACCTTTCTCCCCCGCTCACGAGCCCCATAGCAGCTGCAAAGTTAGCGCTATCATGAACTCTCCTGATGTAGAAGCCAGGGCACACCAGAGGATTCTCTGGTGGGACCGTCCAACCCTGCCGAGAAGCAGTCCTGGCTAAGAAAAGTGTGTGGGAATGTTCCCGGACACTCTATGGCTGCTTTTTTACTGAGGTGGAAAACCATGCAAACACGGGGAGAACTTACAAAGACCTTGCAGATGTTGTTCTTGCTGCGATTTGAACCCAGGATCCCAGCGCTGCAAGGCTTCAGTACTAACCACTGATCCAATGTGCTTCCGTTCACCCTCTAATATCTAACAGGCTGGAGAAACTTGCACCTACTGCCACTCTATCTTCAGCTACTTTGTAAGAAACTAATGTATTTGCGCAGCCACTCAGTCTACCAAATAAAATTCCTGAGAAGGAAATTGGGGATGGCTACGCTAGTGTTACTGGGGGCAGTGCTAATACCATGGCGTCGTACCATAGTTTACTGGAAATATTCCAGGCTGGTAGGAGGCAAGCAAATTCCCACAGAAAAGTACCAGCAGTAATGTTCAGGGACCCGCGCTTGTAGAAGGTGGAGACAACACCGGGAGAAATAATGACGGCTGGGGACCGAGTATGGACACGAGGCATGAGGCATGAGGTTGTGAAAAGCTTCCACCTCCATGAGCCTAAAAGGCCACATTTCAAGTGCAAGCAGCTGCCCAGAAATCTGGCAGTTTAGTATTGCAGCCTGTGGGTGGGTGGCTGGCTGCATACTTGCGCTTGCATTCCAAGTAACAGAAAACTAAGCAGATGGTCGCGTCTATCATCATCATGGCCTTACCACAGCACTATGAACTCTCCTTCAGGAGAAGCCAGGGCCCACCGGAGGAGTCTCCGGTTTTCTGGTGGGTCCGTCCAACCCTGCCGAGAAGCAGCCCTGGCTAAGAAAAGTGTGGGGGAATGTTCCTGGACACTCTATTGCTGTTTTTTAATGTGGATCGGACGTGCTTATGCATGTTATTTCTCAAACCAGATTGCAGATCAGGCCATTGCCCAACTCTGTAGTCATGAAATTAAATACGCACAGAAAGATGTTTGTGTGTCAAAGCACTATCGAGAAGTGCAAGTTGATGTTGGACGGGTTGCCATTGCTTCTGCAAAAGATGCTTTAGAGGACTTCCTAGGAGAAATGACACCCAGAGTAGATACGGTTTCCCTCTATGCCAGTCCTTTCACCGAGCTAAAGATTATGGCTGTGGTGAAATACAACTCTCAGCAAAAAAAAGCTGTGGACTGCCTCCGTACCGTCCCTGGCCGCATTTACCTGTCCACGTGTTTGTGGTTAGGCGGTCCTTCCCAGTAAGTGCACTAGGGAGGGCACGGGTAATGTTGTGGGACCCGTGCTTGTGGAAGGCGGAGACGACACCAGGAGAAATAGTGGCGGCTGGGGACCGAGTATGGACACCCGGCCGCCGCCAGCATGAGGTTATGAAAAGCTTCCGCCTCCACAAGCCTAAAAGGCCACATTTCAAGTGAAAGCAGCTTTAGAGGACTTCCTGGGAGAAATTACAGCTGGGTAGATATGGTTTCCCAAGTCCTTTCACCAAGATAAAGAATATTACTGTGGTGAAATACAACTCAGCAAAAAAAGCTGTGGACTGGCTGCGTTCCGTCCCTGGCTGCATTCACCTATCCACGTGTTTGTGGTTAGGCGGTCCTTCCCAGTAAGTGCACGGGGGAGGGCATGGGTAATGTTGTGGGACCTGTGCTTGTGGAAGGTGGAGATGACACTAAGACAAATAGTGGCGGCTGGGGACTGAGTATGGATACCCGGTCGCCGCTGCCATAAGACTGTGAACATCTCCCGCCTCCACGAGCCTAAAAGGCCACATTTCAAGTGCAAGCAGCTGTCAAAAATTTGGCAGTATAGTATTGCAGCCTGTGGGTTGGTGGGTGGCTGGCTGCATACTTGTGCTTGCGTTCCAAGGAATGGGGTAGGGACAACTGAACTTTGCACTGGGACAAGGACGTGTACAGTGATTGTTGCAAGTCTGCAACGACAGGTACATGGCGGGAGGAATCTTCGCATGCGCCAAGGATCACTTATGATGGGCACACTTTTAGGCAGTGACCTGGAAGTCACAGACGCTTCCAAAGGTCTTCCCCATGCTGTTCCCATGTCTTTTCAGCACTGTATGCATGTGTCTGATAATGTGTCACACACCACGTGGCCAGATAAGGTTTTAAAATGTTAAAATGACATTTCCTGGTGAATGCATTTGTCTTGGTTGAAAGCAAAGGTAAAGTGCAAAAACGCATCAAAACGCTACGTGTGAACATAGCCCAAGGTGTGGAGGAGTATTTTTGTTTTTGGTTATTTATTTTGCCTTACATACAAGTCATTAGCCTGGAAAGGATGTTCCTTAACATATTTCCCAGGAAAATCCATTTTGGTTTCGTTTTTGTATGTTTTATTGTGAGTCTGTAAAAGTGGCGTAATACTCTGACAACGTTGTTGAGAGCCGTGATCTTGGAGTCAGAGATGCTTCCAGGGGTTTTCCCCATGCTGTTCCCATGTCATTTGAGCACTGTTCCCATCGATTTGGGTAATTTTCAGGCCCTCTGCTGACCGCCGGGGGGAGCCGCCTGAAAAATGCTCGAGTTTCCCATAGACTTACATTGGGCTCGTTGCTCGGGTCGAGCACCCGAGTATTCCAATGTGCTCGACCCGAGCAACGAGTACCCAAGCATTTTAGTGCTCGCTCATCACTAGTGCACATGCTTGACCTCTGCTTCGCTCCTCAGTGCTCTCCTTAGCTTTCTGTGGACCGTCCCTTAGACAATAAATGGAGATTAGGTTCAGCATGCGCACCACCGCTCTTTTTGGGAGGGGATTCTGCAGAGCCTGATTATCTGGATCCAGTTTCTTGATCTCGGGATCCCCAGCTATCAGTAAGTTACCACCTATTCAAAGTATGGGGGATGCCTAAACTTTTTGGAAATAACCCTTTAATATCAAACTATTAACTTAACAGAGGTGGAGAGGGATGTGAGAGGAAAAAAGTAATCGTCTTGTAGTAGCAATATGACCATATATTCTGAGACATTTCTCTTTCTTACAGAAACATTAAAGGTTTCTGCTCTCTTACCCCCATTGGTAACCCAAGAAGCTGCGCAATAAATCTGACTACTGATGGAAAACCTGTGAGTACTTTTTTCATATGGTTTTATATGGGTTATATATGACCTTACACATGGAGAGTGGCCTTGAAAAATTAATTTGTAGCAATATATCAAAATTTTATCCTGAGCTATATAAGCAAGATTATATTTACCAGGTTATATGCCTGGAGGGAACATGGAAATGGTTTAATTCCAATGTAATATTCTTTTTTTCAATCTCTTTTTATTAATGTGCAGTATAATACACAGGTACAGAATAGTGACATAAATAATAGAATACATCAGAAGAGAAAACGAAGGGCAGAAGAAAATAAGCAACATGGTTTACAAAGGTTTAAGCCCATATACATAGTACATAAAGCTTCACATGAATAGATTAAATTTTATAATTCTTGGTTCAAAACTCTTCCACTTAACACATGGTGCACATGGTGGACTCACGGCGGAAGGTGTAAATGCTATTCTGGCTACATTCTGGCTCATCAATGCACAAGTTATCTGGGCAGAAGACAGTATCAGGTGAGAAGTAGAGAAAGAGATGGGAGCCGCCATGCCATCTCTTATTCCAGCAGGGACTAAGTTATGAGTTATGAGCTATGTCTCCTGAACCACCGTACTGTCCTGGAGACATAGTCTGGTATTGGGTGACATATACCAGCTAAAAAATAGATCCTGTTTCAATTTTTTTGCCTTTGGCCAGTCTGTTCTTCATATATACTATTAGAAAGTACAGATTTTCTGAGCATATGGAGAAGAGGAGAGCCAAAGAAAAAAAAGAAGGGTGCTATCTGGTAGGCTTCTGATGATCAGAAAAGACGAAACTACAAACAAGAAACATAGTTGATCATGAAAAATTATTTTACAGTTGGATGTAGCTTTTGTTATCTAAGAAAGTTTTTTGAGGAGGTATGGAAAGTAGTGGAAAGTAAGCGGAAACTCTTTGAATCCTCATCAAAAACTTTATTGGAGCCTAAACATGTTAGCCTATAATTTGGTTATGTTTAGGGCTGTTGACGTTATATATGGTAATTAATTTCATTTTTAATAGTTTTTTTTTGTTTTTATTTGTTGTGATGATTTTGCTTTATTGCTCTTTACGACATACAATAATTCTGATATTTTCACTCACTAAGCCTATCATCTACTTTCAATTTTGTTGGGTTTAGGTCAAGGAAATTTGGTCTGTTGGCCATAAGTTAAACATGAGCGTTTTCTGTAGTAATGGAATAAAGAGAAATACAAGCGTCACGTTCCTGTCTAATTTTTCTGTTTTTCAAAACCGTAAGTATTGGGTCCATTGTACTAAACTAAATATACTGTAAATATACTTTATACTTCATTCTGAAGCCATGTTCAATACATTAGATAATGTCTCAACGTTGAGGACAGTTGCTGATCAATTCATTAAAAGGTTTGTCCAGGATCATTTTTTTTTATCTGTTGGAAATAAAGATCTTACTTTACTCATCTGTCCTTTGAATTGAAAGAGTTCAGAGCTGCTAAAACATAGAGAATAGAATAGAATTTTTCTATATAAAGTCAAGAGTAGTAAGGAGCCATCAGACAGAACTTGTGGCTTTTATCTCACAAAAACCCCAACGATTGGACATGGAATCCAAATTTACCGATATTGTTTTCCCCAACATAGCCATCATTTTTACATTAACCCAACTGTGTTTAAAATTAGCCTTTATATTTATATCTATGTATGAATTGTTTCTGCTCCTAGATCCACCTCTGTACACTGACATCAAGATGATAAATTATGGTGTGTGGAAACTTATATGGACCATAAGTCACAGGAGTAATATAGAGAATATAGAAACTGAAATCTGCTACAAATCTGTTAATCAATTATGGCAGGTAAGAAATAAGCATAAGTTCTAGAACATGTGAGCATTGCAGGGTTGATAGTGCATAGACACAATAGATGGAAATATGGATGGATGGACTGATGGACTAATGGATCAGGAATTAAAGCAAGTACAGTATATGTGTAATAGGAATGGACAGACCCGTGGATGTTCGGGTCTGTCGGGTTTGGCCAAACTTTATAAAAAAGTTTGGATCAGATACTAGAACAATACCCAAACTTGATGACGAACCTGAACCCAATTCAAGTGATTGGGGGGCCCAAACAGCCGGTGGTTCCCATGCTGTCCTCTGTGTGACAGCATGGGAAACACTGACCGGTGGTAACCTTACCGAAGTCACTGCCGGTGACAGCCCCTGGGAATCGCGGATCCCATGCTGTCACACGGAGGACAGTGTGTGAGTTAGCAGCTGTGACTGGCGGTGACAAGGTTACCGCCAGTCAGGCACCAGCTGATAAATGCTACTGTCATCAGTGTCTCCTGCTCTCGCTGATGGAAGCGAGAGCAGGCGATGCTGATGAGAGTATTCATCAGCCGGCGCCTGTGCATAGCGGTAGCTTTACTGCTATCCATAGGCACCGGAGACAAAGAAAAAGATGGACGTGGATTACTTTGTGGGATCATTTTATTAATACATGGGTGAACGAGCGCTAGTGTGTGTGTGGGGGGGGGTCTTTATTAAATTTTTCTTTTCTGTATGTGTTTATTTATTTTTACTACTGGGTTATTAATGGTTGTGTCTGACTGATTATTATCCCCAAAAACAATTACCCGGATTGCCACTGCACCAGGGCAATCAGGAAGAGATGAGGCTAAGTGCCAGAACTGATGCATCAAACATGATGCGCCACCCTTGGGGCGGCTGCAGGCTGAAATTTGTAGGTTGGGAATTGCTCAATAACCTCGTTGTTTTTTTCATTTATTTATTTATTAGTATTTTTAATTAAATTTATTTATTAGTAATAAATTAATAAAAGAAAAACGTCGTGGCGTCCCCTCCATTTTTTATAACCTGCCAAGGTAAAGCAGACAGCTCGGGGCTGGTACTCTCAGGCTGGGAAGGTCCATAGATATTTGTCCCTCCCCAGCCTAAAAATAGCAGCCCGCAGCCACTCCAAAAAAGGGGCAAACAATAGATGTGCCAATTCTGAGGCTTTGCCCGGCTCTTCCTACTTGCCCTGATGTGTTGCCAAATGAGGTAATATTTTGGGGTTGATGTCAGCTGTGTAATGCCCGCTGACATCAAGCCCAGAGGTTAGTAATGGGGAGGCGTCTATCAGACAGCCCCATTACTAACCCGGTAAGTGAATAGTTAAAAAAACACAGACACACATGAAAAAATATGTTATTTGAATAAAGACTTCCCCTCACTCCCTCGTTTACCCATTTATTAATCAAAATAATTTATTTAAATAATTAAAAGAAAAACGACGTGGGGCCCCTCTATTTTTCATAACCAGACAAGTTAAGCAGACAGCTGAGGGAACACTACGTCTTTTTTTTTATTATTACTATTTTTTATTTTTACACGCTGTGCCGGCCAATCACAGCCATTACAATACTTGACATGGCTGTGATGTGGCCAGAAGTGCCCACACTGGAGAAGCTTGTTGATTCGCTGCACTGCAGCCTTTCAACAAGCTTTGTTTGGGCTGCTGAACCTGAACAGTAACACAGACTGAGAAGTCTGTGTTCACAGTCTGTGCAAGGACACTAGGTGTCTGGTACGGACCCCGAACTTTTACCGTTCAGGTTCGCCCATCACTAATGTGTAACATCCATGTTATTAACTGCCTCCTGTGCTTCTGCTTCTGCCCGGGAGATACTGCACTTTCATTGTGGGTGACACAGGGCGTTAATTTCCTAGTCCTGTCATAGTCCCTGGGACTTGATGTGCCATCTAGGCAGGAAACTTGAAGGTCAATTTCTAGCTGGTTTAGTATTGTCTCCCTGAGTGAGGCTGCCCTTTATTTAAACTGAATCTCCCATCATCATTTATAAGTACTTCTTTATCTGGTCCACACCTCTGTGCTCAGCTCCAGTAGTTCTAGTGGTTTCATTACTCATACTTCGGCCCATTTACTGATGATTTTGTCTCTTATCTGTACTTCCTGGTTCTGATTTTGCTGACATTCCTGTCAGCAGCTACGCCGGGGATTGAACCTAAGGCCCCTGTGTAAGTCAACATACCTGTGGAGAGGTTAAAGGATGAAGGCAAGGACTCCCCTGGGACCTGATAGTCAGAGTAGCTAACACAAAGGCTATCAGTGGAAGCCCTATTAAGAGCTGCCTTGTGACCATGGATAGAGCCACTTTACAATATGGTCCACACAGATGCATGTCAATCACTAAACCATTGGCTCCAAAAAATAATCCAAAAATTTGTCAGTTTGAGAAATGCTCATGCATTATTCAGCTTAGATCTTGTCACATGTGGAATAAAAAGCCACTATTTTTGGAAATATATTCTGGAGTGCTGTCTATTTTTGGATTCTAGATAGATCGCTAGAATTTGTTTTTACCCCTGATCAAGAATAAAATTTAGTTTGGTCATTGTACAAATATTTAGTCAGAGTCTTCACTAAAGATAAACACATTTAGGCTATGGCCCACTATCAGTATTTGGTCAGTATTTTTTCTCAGGAGTGGGAGCCAAAACCAGGTGAGGAACAATCAGAGAAAAGGTATAATAGAAACAAGTCACCAATTCTGCATTTATCACCCACTTCTGAGAGAAAATACTAACCAAATACCGATAGTGGGGCCATAAACTTACTCAGTGACTTGTTTTTGTTCAAATTATTGTACTTATTGTTTTTGCTATGTATACCGCTTTTTCACATTTAAAGCGCCATGGTATTAATGGCGCTATAATAATAAATAATAATAATAGTAGGAGCCACTGGAGTAACAAGTCAGTTTGTGACATTTCTTATGTATTAAATATGCCTTCATTAATTGAAAGTGGTACTACTGAAAAGTGGAAAGAACCACAGTAACTCAGCCACAAAGTGGAGATCACATAGAGAGCGGGGTTGCTGAGAGCTGAGGCGCATAGTGCATACATGTTTCCAATGTGTAACTGCAGAGTTCAAACCTCCTCTGGTATTAACATCATCAGAAAAATTGGGCACCAGGATGCATGGGTTTCCATAATCGAGCAGCTGCATGCAAGCCTTGCATCACTAAGCACAATGTCAAGCGTCATATGTAGTGGTATAAAGCTGCCACCACTGGACTCTGAAGCAGTGACAACGTGTTCTGTGAGGTGACGGATCACTCCTCTCTATACGACATCTGATGGACAATTCTAGGTTTGGTGACTGAAACTATTTGCCAACTGTAAAGGTTGGTGGAGGAGGGATAACGATATGGGGTTGTTTTTCAGAGGTCGGCCTCAGCCTTTTAGTTCCATTGAAGGGAAATCTTAATGTTTCAGCATACAAGACATTTTAAACCATTGTAGCTTCCAACTTTATTGAAACAGTTAGGGGAAGGCCATTTTCTATTCCAACATGACTGTGCCGTGTACTCAAAGCAAGGTCCATAAAGGCATGGTTGGGAGAGTAGTATGTTGCGGAAGTGACGCGCCCTTGGGCCGCGTGGGGAACCCGGAACCGGGCCTTTTTGTAGATGCTGGGAGTTGTAGTCACCGTAGCGGTGACCCGGTCCCGTGGCTCAGGGTGGTCAAACTAAATGGCAGTCTATATACTGAATGTTCGACTATGCCACCCGTGGATTGCGGTCAGAGTGAACCGCCGCTGCAGGGCAGACCGCTGATTCTGGTGTTGTGGGTGCAGCTGAGGGTAGTATAACTCCCCACAGGAGGAGTATAGCCTCAGGGCAGCAAGTGTGGATGTTGGGGGTGATGGTGCACGGGAGCAGCAGTAACGACACAGAGTCCTGTAATGCAGTCCAGGGTATTTACTCACAGTTCTTTATCCACGTTACTACAGCTGGTCATAACGTCCCTCGTCGCACTGTGTTCACCAAGTGAGGGGCTCGGCCTACTCCCAGATAACTTTGGAGCGTTTCACAGGACCCCCTTTGTGTGTCCTTTCTCTGGCCTGTCATACCCCGCCAGTGACCTCGCTTCTGTCCGGCTGCCTCGGGCCTTCTCTGGTAAACCTTGGCGCCAGTTTCCCTGACCCTATATGGTGCCTTCCTAGCAGGTGTAGCGAGGGGCTGCACAACGTGAAATGTCACAGCCTCCGGTTTCTAGCTGAAGGTAGTTCCCCGCCTCCACTAGTTTCGGGGACCAGTCTCCCCCTTTGGCCTGACCCTTCTACGCGGGTAGATTCGGGCGTGCGGTGGCGACTCGACGGTCCACACCCCTGGGGTCCCTTCGTTCCTTGTTCCTGGAGCCTCCTCCGCTCCTTTTCCTTCCTTCTCCTTCCTTCTGCTTCCTCCAGGCCCCGGCCTCTTTCTTAGGCCTGCCTGCGGAGCAGAGCCCACGCAGAGCCTCTGTCCCACCTCCTGCTCCCTCTTCTCTCTGTCTGTACTCAACTTCTCTACCCTGTCTCTAAGATGGTGCCCCCTTTTTATACCTCCCTCTAGGTGCACCCAGGAACTGCCCTCTCCCTCCTATGCACTACAGTGTTCCCCCTTCCTCGGTGTTCCCTCCCCCCACTCCAGCCAGGGACAGGGACTGTCGTGCTCTACTTGGAGCATATCGGTCGCCCTGCCCCCCGGAAATGTGGTGTAATGCATGCAGGTGTCGGGGTCCTGATCCACACTCCATCCTTACCTGGAAGTGAGATACCGCACATCTGGATGAGATGCAATTCCTCTGTAGCAACCGAGCCCTCGGGGTGCTACAGAAGAACATGACCGGGGGCTCAGAGCCCGGACCTCAGCCCCATTGAATACCTTTGTGATGAACTAGAATGAAGATTATGAGCCCTGCCCTCTCGTTCAACATCGGTGTCTGACCTCACAAATGCTCTTCTGGATGAATTGTGGCGCCCCTGAGGGTTCAACCGCCACAGGGATGCTGCACTTCTTTAATGGAGTGTAGTGTTCCTCCTCGGAGGTAAGAACAGTGTGATAGTCGTGACCCAACCTTGCATCCAACACCACATTTCTCCACCAGAGGGGGCTAGTATGCACTAGGTGCTGCTCCCCTGGTTACAGGGAGACTGGGGAACCAAGAGTTAGGGGAACCAGTTAGTGGGTGAGGGTGGAGGACTTACAAGTTAGTTACACTTTAAATTTCATATTTAATAAAGTGCCATCTTGGTCATTGGTCTCTGGCAGTCAGTCTGTCCTTAGTAATGGTTCTTTGACTGTCTTCAATCGCTCTTTGACTGTCTTTATGCTGTCAATTGCTGAGTGTACTGTGATCTCGCACCCTAACGCGGATCCTGTGTGGGCCCGCATCGGGTGGAGACACAGCCCTCGTACCCCGGCCTTGGGACGAGGGGCAGGTTGTAGACTAGGAATGTGTCGACCCAGTCAAGGACCAGGACCAAGAAGGCCCGGAGCTTAAGAGTGTGGCTCCATAGCAAATTGATCCCGGGGAGGATGCAGCCGGAGCGGTGTACGCCACCTGTCCTCACCAGCTGATATATTCAGGGGGAGTCCGGCTGCAAGAGGGGTACCGGCCCCCGACACCCGACCTTGCTACTCTATGTCCTGGTCAGGAAAGCCCGGTAGGCCCTGAGGATCCCACCGAATATCGGAAGGAGCGGAGCTGCCACCCGTACCCTTGTTCTGAGAGGAGCTCAGAGGGAGACCCGGCCTATTCGCACACACACGGACAGGAAAGGATTCGGTCTGTAGTTCAGGAACACTCTGGTGTAGGGTCCCAATTGAATGCTGGACTTACTCGGAGGTTGTCGGACCCCCATCCCTGGTGACCGCAGGACTCCGCGGGGAGCAGGGAGTCGCCTTCCTTCTGCCAACTCTAAAGTGAGCAAAGCCTTGGAAGTTCACCCCTATGGCCTCCGGACTGTTCATTCTGCGCCACACCGCGCGACGCGGCATCCGTTCTCCTCTGCTGCTACCCCCTCCATCCTGTCTCTCTGCCCTGAGGCCTTGCTCCGCCTGTGGGGAGTAGTAATAACTATGGCCCGCCATACCACCATGCCTCAGCGGACTGCAGCGGCGCTGGTGGCCTTCACCAGGTGCCACAGGTGGCGTAGTCGTAAATCAGCCACTCAACCCGGATAAGCCCACACCATCCTTTTAAATGTGACGGCCCTGAGCACGGGTCGGGTCCGGGCCACGGCTGCACCCCATCTCTCCATCTTAGGACCCGACTCCGATCGCCCCATTTCCCAGCGTAAAGAAAAGGGCTTTTCGTGTAGAGGCGTCACAGAATGGGCAAAAATTCCCATAGATGCCACCATAAATCTTGTAGGAAGCCTTTCCAGAAAAGAGGAAGCCATTATTATCTGTATACTGTATATAATTAATGGCTGTACTATAAATATGAGATAGGTTTATGGAAATATGCATCCAGATGTATGAAAGATGCACATTCTTTTCGAGTGATAGAAAATTATCTTTCTTCCACAGGATGCACACATTGTCAGAGTTAAAAATGTCACTTCAGTCATATTACACAAGTTAGATCCTGACACTCAGTATGAAGCTAAACTACGAGTGAATCAGACAAATGTCTCGGGATGCAGATGGAGTGACTGGGGCAAGACAGTACAATGGACAACCCCTTCTACAGGTATCAATGTCAATCAAATATCTTTAGTTTACGTATATAATGTCTATATATTACCAATTGATGGTGGCAATTAAACATGGCAGCTAAGCTGTGCACCCTTACACTCTCTCTATGTATTAAACAGCGGATTAAATATATTATGGCATCATAAAGATGAAAAAACTTTGAATGTCGGAATGTGGAGGCAAAAACCTTAAGCAAGGAAAATCGACAAAAGAGTTAAAATTGCACAGATTCCTGAGCATTATACAAAAAGGCATCAGAAGACATCTTTGTGTCAATCTGACATTTCCAAGGTTTTTTTTATCCTCATGTATTAAACATTTTATGACAAATTGAAGTACACAAACAGCTTTCCGAAAGAGAAGTCATAGGTGATCTCATATGAGACATTCCTTAACTAAGCTGTATGGCTGAGATAATTTTTGCCCTTTTACCCTAAAGCAAAAATGACACAACCGAAAAAAACATTTTTTACATTTTGTATATATTAATTTTTGTTCCATTTCTGTCGCAGAGAAAAATTGTAAAATCCATAAAGACATCTCTGGAGAGGGGACATATCATCCTCACATTTAACATATGGGATTAATTATAACATGGGAAGTGAGAAACTAATTATAACTGGGGAAGTGAGAAAGAGCCGACACTTCAATCTTCATTAAAATAGGGCCTCCTGTTGTGAACAGGTAATTGCAGCAAGGAATCTGATGAGAACCAGCCAAAAAGGTTAGGATTCGTATACTCCGAGGCGAAGAAGTACATTTCCGAGGCAAGAACTTCCTCTGTTCAAAGCAGTTATCTCAGACTTTCTGGAGCCAGTGGGCAGTGATGAATATTAGAGTTTGCATCAATCTGATATTTATGGGAGATATATTTTTGGCGTCATAGCGAAGGGACGAACTTAACACATTCACTCGCATCACCATAAGGCCATACTAACAGCATCTTTCATCTAACCGATATTAAGTTGGAGCTATCAATGTTTCATCCCTATAGAAAGGTAAAATTTTGATAGAAAACATGACAACGATATCTCCCACCTGGGACCTTCCATTACCGTAGATATCCTGAAGTTGGGGATCGCATAAACTTCTAAAAGACCTAGCACATCCCACAACCAGCCCCCATATGAGCTCACCAAGGGGAGGTATGTGGGTGTAACCTTGATCTAATAAAAATTAGAGTTTGGGTTTTGGTCTTTTGTCAGCTTGCTGAAGTTCTGCCCATTTTTATAAGGAGTACCTTACTCTGCTAAGCCGTGAGCCATTTCCATGACACAGGTTTAGTATTTTTTTTTGTTACCCCTCATATTGTATGTGATTGTATATACCATATTGTTTTGTTCCCATCTTACATCATCTATGATTTTTTTTATAAATACTGCCTACTTTTTTGGATTAAATATCTAAAATGTAATAGCTTTGTTCCTTTTGCTTTGTAAACCGCATCCCTGAAGCCATATGCTACCTGTAACGGGTGTCAGATCAGCCTGTATAAAAGATTGGTGGTGGCACCTAGTAATTCCTTTTGTTATTGTGGAGTTGCCAATGATCGTATAGGTGTGTATATATATATATATATATATATATATATATATATTCCACGAATTGGAATTAGAGAGGTACATACTATACGCTCACTGTGAGTTCCCCAGTAACTGGCCTAGTAGTAGAAACAGCTGCCACCTCATCCATCACTCGTCAGTCAATTGCATAATTTTCTTGATGATTGGAGGTAACGGAATTGTGTCCCCTGACAAATTGGTGGCATCGGTGGGATCTGTGCGATTCCCCCTGCCGTTACCCCTGACAATTTTTATTTTTATGTTGGTTGTATGTAAGATGAGGGGTTCTAAACTTTTCCTTTATTTCAGGTCGACTGGATTGTACACACAACAGCTTTGAAACTGTGTCATGTTCATGGAAAACAGCTAAAAATTTCATTTTGATCCCATGCTATGTGTCAGCTAATGTTACTAATGATCAAAGGTGAGTTTACCCAAAGGCGGATATAGGGTTTTCTGTACCTTGGGCAAAAATTTATTTTGGCGCCCCCTCCTATACAGAGTTTAAGCAGTTTAAGTAGTCAAACTGCTCTTCCTAATTTGCCAAATGTTTAGTGAAATACTACAGCCTCTGCTTTATTAAGAGGAGCAAAATGGGAAGATAGTTGTCATGTGACCGTAAGTATGAAAATCACAATTAGTGGTCATGTAATGATCACTGGAACCTACAAGCAGAGCTGAATCCTGACAGTGAGTGTACTAGATGCTGTTAGGATTGGCATGTTACCTGACTTCACTTTATAATTCAGGTTTGTGATGAAAATTTGTAGTTACTCTCTGTGGCTGCAGATTTCTGAATCCTTACAGAGCACAATGCATGCTGTCAGGATTCTCCCATGTTGGCAGCAAGAACTGGTTGTTATGTTACTGCAAGTATGTGACTTGGATACTTCAAGCCACACTCCAACTAGACTGCATGGCCTAGCTTAATACAAGTGAATTGAGTGAGGCAGCACATGTCTAGTCGACATGTACTCTCTCATGTCCTCCAGCGCACATAATCCTAACGCAGTCCACTGAGTATGTTACCATACACTGTGTCGTGATGCTATAATTGGCCATCTATTGGTTAACACCAGACAATTTAAGAAAAATTGATGCAGTGATCTGGGCTCCAGTGACTAGAATGGCCTGTCTGTTCACATGCATAAGATTAATACATTTAGATATGTATCCTTCATATTATTTTTTTTCTACTCTCTTCTAGACGTATACAAGGAATCTGCCATCTTCCCCCCGGCAGTGACTCTAGAAGTTGTGTAATAACTCTTACCGTTAATGGTGAACATGTGAGTACACAGATTTGTAAGCACCAGGGGCACTTTGATTTTTAGCAGTAGGGGTTATTTTTTCAGGAAGCATGATTTCCCTGGGTATTATAGGAGTAGGGGTTTGTGACATGCATAAGTAGTGCTGTTGCAGAGTGTGACATTCACAAGTAGTGCTGTTGCAGAGTGTGACATGCACAAGTAGTGCTGTTGCAGAGTGTGACATGCACAAGTAGTGCTGTTGCTTTAAAAGCATCCAGAACTATTAGAAGTAACACAAGCACAGGTGACAGGAAGTGTTTTGCTCCAGAAGCATCCAGCGACTAGAGGGGATAACACAGTCACAGGAGACAGGGAGTGTTTTAGCAGAGCCCCAGGGGGGTTGTGGGGAAGTTGTTTACTGTCTGGCCGGAGCCGAAGAGAAAAGTGGCTTATGATCTGTATCTCACAGAAGGCAAGGGAACAGAATTCAGGTCAGGAGGGAAGCTAAACAAGGGTCAGTTAGACTCCCGGAGCTAACAGTGTGGAGTATTATCAGCCAGGAAGATAAGGCCTGGAAGAAAGCCTGTCATAGACATCATCTCCCTCATCACACCCTCCCTCCTCCATCTCCATGCAGGATAAAGATTGCTGTGTACTATTGAGTCCTTGTGAAGGAAAAGCCTGTGGTTGTGTATGCATTAAAACTGTGCTGTACTGTGCTACCGCATAATAGACTGTGTACTGCTGTGCTACAAAGGAGACTATACTGTTATTACTGGAGCCTGTTGCTCAAAGAGACATTTGCATTTCACTAGCCGTGCCTCATTAAATGTTACTGTTCTACCATTTATGAAGACTCTTGTCAGATGTGTCTGGTCAGCAACTGAATCTAATGAATCTATTGTGTGCCTGAGAGAAGCTGCAGTCTATGGTCGCCCTGAGTAACGGTTCCCCCAGGATTCCAACAAATTCATGTGCGGCGTGCCCACGCGTGCGCGGTAGGTCTTGACGGCCTGGGGGTAGCGTCTAGCGTGGGACCCGGTGGGCGCATGTGCCGTCGTCGCGTCTGCGGGACACCCGCACCCTCCCCTTTCACATCATGTGACCGGTCACATGATAGTTCACGTGACCGGCGCGAAACATTTAAAAAGGTCCTTCACTTTTGTTATTACTACTGCCCCTTGAGAAAGCGGCCTTAGACGCCGCGAAACGCGAGTCGGGGAACGTTATTGAGACCTCTGGCTGACCAGCCTGCCCCCAGTCTACAACCTTGGTAAGAATACCACCTCTTATATAAATTTTTAATGTTACAGATATACTTCCCTGTCACCCAGGAATTAAGGGGTGTGAGGGTATTTTCTTACCTTATAAGGGGATTTTTTTCAAGTGCCACCATTTTTTGCAAATGTTGCACTAATTTAAATAGCACGTAGCACCTTATACAGCAGGTCTGGTCTGTCTTTTTGTTGTGCTACCAGGCACGCCACTGTCTGGCCAGCCTACTATCAGCCTGCTAGCCTTGGTACGACTATCACCCCTAATAAGTTCTCGGAGCCACAGGTTTATTATATATATATTTTTCTGTGACTTAGGCTCCAATAATAAGCAATTGATTACCTTTTATATAGTAACGGGGGCTACGGGTGTATTGTCTTACCCTTATGGCTTTTTAGGTACCATTTTCTGCAATCTTGCACAATTTTGAATGAGTATATAACATCTTATCTAGTGGGCTATGTTCAGGTCTGGTCGTTCATATCATTGTTTACCTTGCACTTTATCTTGATGTTTTGGGTTCTCCCTGTTTTTAAATGAATTTTTCCTAATAAAATATGCACTATTTTCTAAGCCATGATGACTCTGTTTTTCTCTTTATAAACAATGTTCTCAATGAGTCGGTATAGAAGGGTGTTTGGGGGAAGTGTGTCTCCCCACTTACACCTAAATTTTGATGTTTGGGCTATCTTTCTAATTAAATTCATGTAACTGGTCTCACCCCTATCTGAACTTCTGCGGCGTGCGTGTAGCAGGTTCTTTTTTTCAGGATGCATGATTTCCCTGGGTATAAATCCTATTTTATTCCCACCCTCAAATATTTAAACAAATGTGTTATCCTTGCAGATATTTACATGTGTATACATAATATAACAACCATAAGTGCACATAGCATACTTCCAAATATAAATAATATATACAGTGCCTTGTGAAAGTATTTGGCCCCCTTGAACTTTTCTACCTTTTGCCACATTTCTGGCTTCAAACATAAAGATATAAAATTCTAATTGTTTTGGGAAGAATCAACAACAAGTGGGGCACAATCATGAAGTGGAACGAAATTTATTGGATATTTTAAACTTTTTTAAAAAATTAAAAACTGAAAAGTGGGGCGTGCAATATTATTCGGCCCCTTTACTTTCAGTGCAGCAAACTCACTCCAGAAGTTCAGTGAGGATCTCTGAATTATCCAATGTTGTGCTAAATGACTGGTAATAAGAAATACAATCCACCTGTGTGTAATCAAGTCTCCGTATAAATGCACCTGCTCTGTGATAGTCTCAGGGTTCTGTTTCAAGTGCAGAGAGCATCATGAAGACCAAGGAACGCACCAGGCAGGTCCGAGATACTGTTGTGGCAAAATTTAAAGCCGGATTTGGATACAAAAAGATTTCCCAAGTTTTAAAGATCTCAAGGAGCACTGTGCAAGCGATCATATTGAAATGGAAGGAGTATCAGACCACTGCAAATCTACCAAGACCCGGTCGTCCCTCTAAACTTTCATCTCGAACAAGGAGAAGAATGATCAGAGATGCAGCCAAAAGGCCCATGATCACTCTGGATGACCTGCAGAGATCTACAGCTGAGGTGGGAGAGTCTGTCCATAGGACAACAATCAGTCGTACACCGCACAAATCTGGCCTTTAAGGAAGTGTGGCAAGAAGAAAGCCATTTCTCAAAGATATCCATAAAAAGTCTCGTTTGAAGTTTGCCACAAGCCACCTGGGAGACACACCAAACGTGTGGAATAAAATGCTCTGGTCAGATGAAACCAAAATCAAACTTTTTGGCCACAATGCAAACCGATATGTTTGGCGTAAAAGCAACACAGCTCATCACCCTCAAAACACCATCCCCACTGTCAAACATGGTGGTGGCAGCATCATGGTTTGGGCCTGCTTTTCTTCAGCAGGGACAGGGAAGATGGTTAAAATAGATGGGAAGATGGACGGAGACAAATACAGGATCATTCTGGAAGAAAACCTGTTGGAGTCTGCAAAAGACCTGAGACTGGGACGGAGATTTATCTTCCAACAAGACAATGATCCCAAACATAAATTTAAATCTACAATGGAATGGTTCAAGAATAAACATATCCAGGTGTTAGAATGGCCAAGTCAAAGTCCAGACCTGAATCCAATCGAGAATCTGTGGAAAGAGATGAAAACTGCTGTTCACAAATGCCCTCCATCCAACCTCAATGAGCTCAAGCTGTTTTGCAAGGAAGAATGGGCAAGAATTTCAGCCTCTGGATGGGCAAAACTGATAGAGACATACCCCAAGTGACTTGCAGCTGTAATTGCAGCAAAAGGTTGCTCTACAAAGTATTAACTCAAAGGGGCCGAATAATATTGCACGCCCCACTTTTCAGTTTTGAATTTTTTTAAAAAGTTTAAAATATCCAATAAGTTTCGTTCCACTTCACAATTGTGTCCCACTTGCTGTTGATTCTTCCCAAAAAATTAGAATTTTATATCTTTATGTTTGAAGCCAGAAATGTGGCAAAAGGTAGAAAAGTTCAAGGGGGCCAAATACTTTCACAAGGCACTGTATATATATATATATATATATATATATATATATATATATATATATATATATATATTTATTTATAAAAAAAAGAGTGAACACCAGCAAAAGCCAATGACCCAGAATTGTGGCTTCTATGGTTGTAGATGTCAATCAAAAATGATTCTCCATATGCAGTTTTTCACCTCTGGTGTTATTCCTTACCTGGCTTATACCTGCCTTTTTTCTTTTAACTTTAGTACAAAGATACTATGACTGTTGCTCATAATGTGAACGTGAGTGTGGTGTGCAATGTTGGAAAGAACATCAACATGACGGTCACATCTTTGTCTGATTTCAAACCATTTTTCAATCGTAAGTACTGCGGGACAGCATAACTCCTGCTCTACTATTATTTGTTCTGTATATTTTTTTCACAGGGTACAACAGCACAATTTTTGCTGAATGACCTCTCCTGTGTATGGGAGAGACAATCGAGATGGCTG
This sequence comes from Phyllobates terribilis, assembly GCF_046119375.1. Classification (NCBI taxonomy): domain Eukaryota; kingdom Metazoa; phylum Chordata; class Amphibia; order Anura; family Dendrobatidae; genus Phyllobates; species Phyllobates terribilis. Next base: position 290,405,198 of record NW_027362768.1, on the reverse strand, counting down.
TTGGACGATTGTTTGAAGCATTTTTTCGACCAAGAACCATCTAAAGTACAGTACAGACCAAAAGTTTGGACACACCTTCTCATTTAAAGATTTTTCTGTATTTTCATGACTATGAAAATTGTACATTCACACCGAAGGCATCAAAACTATGAATTAACACGTGTGGAATTATATACTTAACAAAAAAGTGTGAAACAACTGAAAATATGTCTTCTATTCTAGGTTCTTCAAAGTAGCCACATTTTGCTTTGATGACTGCTTTGCACACTCTTGGCATTCTCTTGATGAGCTTCAAGTGGTAGTCAACGGAATTGGTCTTCCAACAATCTTGAAGGAGTTCCCAGAGATGCTTAGCACTTGTTGGCCCTTTTGCCTTCACTCTGCGGTCCAGCTGACCCCAAACAATCTTGATTGGGTTCAGGTCTGGTGACTGTGGAGGCCAGGTCATCTGGCGTAGCACCCCATCACTCTCCTTCTTGTTCAAATAGCCCTTACACAGCCTGGAGGTGTGTTTGGGGTCATTGTCCTGTTAAAAAATAAATGATGGTCCAACTAAACGCAAACCGGATGGAATAGCATGCCGCTGCAAGATGCTGTGGAAGCCATGCTGGTTCAGTATGCTTTCAATTTTGAATAAATCCCCAACAGTGTCACCAGCAAAGCACCCCACACCATCAGACCTCCTCCTCCATGCTTCACGTTGGGAACCAGGCATGTAGAGTCCATCCGTCGCACAAAGACATGGTTGCTGGAACCAAAGATCTCAAATTTGGACTCATCAGACCAAAGCACAGATTTCCACTGGTCTAATGTCCATTCCTTGTGTTCTTTAGCCCAAACCAGTCTCTTCTGCTTGTTGCCTGTCCTTAGCAGTGGTTTCCTAGCAGCTATTTTACCATGAAGGCCTGCTGCACAAAGTCTCCTCTTAACAGTTATTGTAGAGATGTGTCTGCTGCTAGAACTCTGTGTGGCATTGACCTGGTCTCTAATCTGAGCTGCTGTTAACCTGCGATTTCTGAGGCTGGTGACTTGGATAAACTTATCCTCAGAAGCAGAGGTGACTCTTGGTCTTCCTTTCCTGTGGCGGTCCTCATGTGAGCCAGTTTCTTTGTAGCTCTTGATGGTTTTTGCAACTGCACTTGGGGACACTTTCAAAGTTTGCCCAATTTTTCACACTGACTGACCTTCATTTCTTAAAGTAATGATGGCCACTCGTTTTTCTTTACTTAGCTGCTTTTTTCTTGCCATAATACAAATTCTAGCAGTCTATTCAGTAGGACTATCAGCTGTGTATCCACCTGACTTCTGCACAACACAATTGATGGTCCCAACCCCATTTATAAGGCAAGAAATCCCACTTATTAAACCTGACAGGGCACACCTGTGAAGTGAAAACCATTTCCGGTGACTACCACTTGAATCTCATCAAGAGAATTCCAAGAGTGTGCAAAGCAGTCATCAAAGCAAAAGGTGGCTACTTTGAAGAACCTAGAATAGAAGACATATTTTCAGTTGTTTCACACTTTTTTGTTAAGTATATAATTCCACATGTGTTAATTCATAGTTTTGATGCCTTCAGTGTGAATGTACAATTTTCATAGTCATGAAAATACAGAAAAATCTTTAAATGAGAAGGTGTGTCCAAAGTTTTGGTCTGTACTGCATATGGCCAGGTTTAATTGAATCACACCAGTTTTATGCTGACCTATCAGACTTGCATGTAGTAGTTCGGTAATATTACTCTTTTCTCCAGTAGCATTCCTGAGCTGAGTCCTCCTCCTCTACCCATTATGTGCTTGCTCTAATGAGTCCCTTAGGGGTATTTATAAGCTGTAACTAAAGGCCCCTATACACATTAGATAGCTGGCCACTGATGGACCATTTGACTTACAGCTATTATTCCCTAATCCCCAATAAACACAATAAACAAAAGCTCTATCACCTGAGTGTTCTTTTGTTGTCTATGATACAGCCCCTGGTAGATTCCTCTGGTAGTGGCTTATTCCCCGGGAGAATAAAAGGATCAGCTATTGAAATTCTATCATTCTGATCCTTCTCTCTGGGAGGCCTCCCATACACTGTCGACTGATCGGCCGATACTAGCAGTGTTTCCTGCTTTTTTACACTTTTTATTTTATGCAGATTATTTCTCAAAATCTCGATTTTGTTCATTGCTTTACACATTCCTTCTCACCCATTTTTTACACTTTTTTAAAAATATTTTTGTATTCTTTTTCTTTATTTTTAATTACCACCCACAAATATATTTATCTGCTCACCGGCCTTTCATTGCTAAGATCTGTTCAACTATCACTTTCCCATTCCGAGCTGGTTTCTGCATGCGATCAGTTGGCATGCCCTGTGTGACGCTCAGTCTTCGGCACTCAGCTGCATTTTGTGAGTGGTGCAGAAGCGGATATTGGAGGAAATACAGCTCCCTGATATTGGCGCTGCACCATGGGTGGCTGAAGATGGAAGATGTTGAAGAGAGTGGGTTAACATGGTGCTTGCTCTGAAAACAATCATATGTTCTCTTCTGTTTTATCATGCCCTGGGCCCTCTTCAGTCATTATATATATATATATATATATATATATAAAAACACATACACACGTGGTCAAAATTGTTGGTACCCTTCGTTTAATGAAACAATTTTGACCACGTGTGTACATATGGTCTAGATATACATATTATATGTATATTTATATATATATAAAATAGTCCATCATTGCTTGATCCTGAGGAAGCCAGGCAAACACTTGTAGGGATGCTTAGATTGCTGGTCTACCACATTGTTACTTTATTCTGGTTGTGCTTTTTCTGTGACTTGTATCTCCCTATATAGCTGTCTGCTATGTATTACTGTCTACTAGATTAGCCTATAAAGAAAAAGAAACACCAGCTCGCCCCGGCTTAGGCGTCCTGTAGCATGGAACTCGAGGGACCACTCGTAGCACAATTCAAAAACGAGAGGAATTCCAGCTTCATAAATTTGCAAAAAGTTTATTCCAATAAAATAGATTCCATAATCAAGATGGGATTTGCAACGCGATTCGAATGCAAAAAAACCTGCGTCCTTTTTCAGAGCTCTGATAAAGGATACTTTTTTTTGCATTCGAAACACGCTGCCTATCCCATCTTGATTATGGAATCTATTTTATTGAAATAAACATTTTGCAAATTTATGAAGCTGGAATTCCTCTCCTTTTTGTACTGGATTAGCTTCCTTACTAATATTTTTGTTTGTCATTACCAGCTGAGTTTAAAGTACCATTCTGGCAATTTATTTTTTTTATTTCACCACCGGTTAGGTATCACTGATATATTCTGTGTATGTAGTAAAATACCTACCGGTCATTGTCTTCTAGTGTTTCCAGCTCAGATCCACTTCCTCTCCACCATCTTGTGCCCAGAGCTCTAACTGGCTTGAAATCACGGCCAACCATTACTTTCTTTCTTAATGTAAGTCTATAAGAGCCTTTTTCTGAGTCTCATTGGCTTACATTGAGAAGTCACTTCTGGTCCGCCCAGCAAACACTGGAGTTACCCGCCTAGTCACAACTGCGGTCACATGGTCCAGGAGAGGACCGGAGCGGTGCTGGAAATGGCAGAAGACAGCAACCGGAGAGTCTTTTTACTGCACACACAGAACATACATTACTGATACCTAACCAGTGGTGAAATAATAGGGTTTCTGATGGTGGAAGTCCTCTCCATGATATTTGTATAAAAAGGGATTGCCAAGATACGAAAATCCCTTAATTGAAATTTGTTCTATTTTTATATAAAGTATGACAACATGTACATTATTTCCTTCTGTAGTGCGTCTTGATCCACCTGCACACCTTGACATTACGATGATAGAAGATGGCACATGGAATCTTACATGGATCAACAATCACAGGAATTACATAGACAATGTGGAAACTGAAGTCCATTTCAAGCCAGCGAAATGGTCATGGAAGGTAAATATCTACATAATACCTGATCCTAAACTCATGGAAATAAATCAAATTAAACAAGCTACCACCAAAACGTTTTCATTGCTTGTAGTTAAAAATTTTAAAAAGTTACGGAGGTAATGTGAAATCAAAAAATGTCTTATTTTTTTCACCATATGTGTAAGCTGTTTCTGACATTGTAACTCAATCCTACTATGTTTCCTTTTTTAAGGATGCCAAAAGATTTACAATGAACCATTATGACCTGTCAGTTTTATTACGCGACCTACAGCCTGACACTCTGTATGAAGCCAAAGTGCGTGTGAACCAGACAGATTTTGTGGGTGGCAAGTGGAGTGAATGGAGCAAGCCGGTAGAGTGGACAACTTCTCCTAAAGGTATCATAGTTAATTAGTTAATAAACTTATGATCATATACTCCGATCAGCTATAACATTAAAAATAGTGGCCTATTATAGCATAAGTCCTCCACGTGCTGCCAAAACAGCTCTGAATGGTCAAGGCATGGATTTCATAAAGGCTCTGAAAATTGTCAGGTTTCTTTTTCCAGAACATCCAACACATGCTTAATCAGATTTAAATTAGTGAAATTTGGAGGCCAAGTAATCACATTGAATATTTATTATAGCCAGCATTATAATTTTCAACAATTGCTGCTACTGTCTCTTCTGCGGAATTGTACCAAGTTAACCTTTGCTCACACATGCATCAATGAAGCTTAAGCACCTATGACCCCAGTTTGCTACTTGTCCTTCCTTGGACCACTTTTCATATGTACTAACCACCACATACCAGGATCTCCTTCTGTTTTATAGATGTTCTGACCCAATCTTCTAGTCATCACAATATGGCTCTTATCAAATTGGTGTAGACCCTTATGCTTGCCAATTGTTCTGCTTCCAACATATCAACTTCAAAAAACGTACAGATCATTTGCTGCCTAATATTTCTAAATCCTTGACAAAATTAATTTTATTGATTTCACTGTCACCTGCTTTAGAGTAGGATCACACGCTGTAGCGGGCTGCATGCGTCTGAAATTCGACCCTACGCTATGCCTAATGACTGCATAGTTTGGTTTCAAAAACTTGTCGTCATTGGGCATCACAGTGGACAGAGTTTTGTATGTATGCAGTTAGCTGTATCATGTGATCTCACCCATAATGTCGATCTAGTATATCTTCAATGAAACCATTGAACTATCAAAATTGCAGTCAAGTAGAGCCATTTTTAGTAGAATTTAAATGGAATTAAAACTGTCACAGAAAAAAACTGATCTGGTTAAGGAGTGGACTTCTTAGAAGTATATATTTTTTTATTTAATTTAATATTGTACAATCTTCAACATTGAAATGGCAACACCAAGAACGAAATGTTATGGAATTATGGAAATCACAGGATTTGCAAATTATGAAACAATGGAATCGAACTTTTCAAAACACAGCATTGGGTATGAGCTCCACATGCGGAAATCCCCACAATTACACATCTTGGCTGCTATCAATGAGGTTATTAATAGTTGTCTGAGGAGTGTTCTACCACACTGCATGCACTTGGGCAGCAAATCATCAATACCTACTGCTGGCAGCTCCCTGTGCAATGTCCGACCACTGACGTTCCATTTGTGCTTGATGGGAGACAAGTCTGGAGACATTTTGTCCATATAAACTTCTCACAAAAACACAAGCAACGTGCACTCTGGCATTGTTGAGGTTAGAAATGGCTTTTGGGTCACCTTGAAGAAATGGCCGTACCACTGGTTCCACCACCAGATCAATGAAAAGCTGAGCTGTTAGTGTACCTGGAATCAAGACTAGAGAGTTCCAGCGACCTACATTATGCTACCTCACACCATAATCCCAGGCATAGGACCGGTGTCATGTTCCCTCTTGAATGCCTCTTTGTGGAGGTTCCCAAAACTTGGACTTATCATTGAAGAGGACAGACCTCCATTGCAACTTTCGTTGTATTTTTGTTCTGCGCCATGATAGTCTTTGAGAGCGGTCACTTGAGTTCAATGTAACATCTGTAGCTGGCTCATAACTTAGTGTCATTCAAACACATTCTGATGGTTTGTGTAGACATTGTTTGATGTCTTAGGCTTGGCTTCTAATGTCTAATTTCACTTGCAGTACAGAATAGATCATTACGCACCATTCTTTGAATCTGCCGATCTGTTCATGCAAAGGTTCACCTCTATGCACCACTTGCTGACATTCCAGTTTGGCATTGTTCTCCCAAACACACAGAAATGCAACATTGAACAGTGCTGCTGATATCTCAGCCTAAGAGGGTCGCAATTTACTGGAGTGAAAAACCAAGGTCTATCAGTTCAAGAATTCTGTTGTTCTCAGTTAGTGAGAAGTGGTGATAAATGGCACATTGACGAACAGGAGGCATTGAACAATCATCCCACAAGTCTTGTCTCAATTTTTTAGGTTTCATGTGGAAATTAAAATTGCTCCTTCCATGTGCCACAGATTTAAGCTAGTTGCTTAAATATTTGACCATTTGCACATCTTACCCATGTCCTTGATTTGGACATACCCTTGATTTGCATGATCTTACGACTTGTCCTTCTTGAGGTTGCAATTTTTGGTTGAGAAATGTTTATTACTATTATAGTTAACAGTGTACTTATTATATTATCCTAAAGGGTAGTCCTTGGAATATATCTGATTTTTACTTTTATAATTGTTTTTAACTAGAATAAATTAAAGCATTCATCAGAACTTTTTTTTTTAAAGTACAACTTCATTGGATCAGATTTTATATTACATTTCAATAAAATATAAAACAACTAAACATGAAAGACAAGTGGTGGGTGAATCCAACAAGGTAGATGAAAATTTACTAACTGAAGGATATTCGAAAAATATATTACTTTCTGCGAAGATATCAGGAAACAAGAAAAAGGCCAAAGAGCAAGTGCAACAATAAAAGAAAAAATACAGAAAATTGTTATCTCCCCAAAAAAATCTTACAAAACATTTATGGGTGAGCTCATCGCTTCCACGATGTATTGACTTCAGTATGTGATGATACTCTGTGCTTTGGGAATTTCTCATCTTTCTTGTATTTTGCCCAATGTAAAATTTCTGTCTTTGTTCTTTTAATGTTGCACTTGCACTTTTGCCTGTATTTTTGGCTCCTGCTAACTTTACAGAAAATAATATATTTTTCTAATGTCTTCCTTCAATTTGTGAATTGTCATCTAACTTTCTGGTTGTCTTTCACGTTTGTGTAGTTTTTATTTTATAGAAATGTAATATGATAAGCTCTGATTCAATAAATATTAGCAATATTTTCTATATAATTGTGCATTAGGACTCACTTGTTTGATGGTACTGATGACACTAGTTATAGATTTTTTATCTATGCAATATATGAAACACATTTCATGGTCTCAGTTTCATGGTTTATTTACGACACAAATGAGGTCAGACTGAATAGTAAATTAGATGATAATGTAAAATCTTAAATAAGCTGAAATTAATGAAGCGTGAAATCTAACCGTCAAAATAATTGGGGCTGGTTGTTTCAGCTTTATAGAGGTCCACATGTCATTTAAATACACAACGCCCTTGATGTGGGGTTGAATGTAAGGTCATATATTCCCTCGATGATTAGCACGTGATAAGCAATGTCACTCATTAATGAACAATTACACACTGACTAGGAGATGAAGATACGACAGTTTTCATTATGTGGAGATAATGTTTTCTCGTGAAATGAATGAAGAGCGTGTCCAATCCACATACACTGGAAATGTGAAAAAGCTATGATATTTCTGTTGATAAATTATGTGTTCCATTTTTAGGTTCAACTTTTCCCACACCAGGAGTGGTCGCTATTTCAGTTGTCCTGTTGGTCATAGTGGTCACTCTTTGTTCCTCAAAAAGGTAAAGTCCAGAATGCACTTGTCATGGTCCCATGAAGAATCTTTATGCAAAGTACGGTGCTGTGCAAAAGTATGAGGCCGGGGTCACACAACCGTATATGGTCTCATCCAAAAGTATTGGGCCGATTATGCAAATCACACTAGATCAGAGTTTGATCCAATTGTCAGTATAGAGCAATCCGATTCTCTCGGAGGCGAGAACCATAACACACTGTGAGGAGAAGATGGAGAACAGAATTTCTCCATCTTCTCTATTCAGTGAGTCCATGGAAATCGGACTTCACCCATAGACATCAAATGGCTGCAATTTTTTTCTCATGCCGAATCGGTATGAGAAAAAACCCTTGATCAGCACTACCCCATTACATATCATTGGCCTGAGTGCTATCCGATAAAAAAATCGATTAGCACTTGTCCGATTAATACAGTGGTGTGAGAAAGCCCTTGGCCGGGTATGAAAGTAATGCCATAAAGTAAAAATGCCTTCAAAAACAGAAGTGTTAGGCTCGGTTCACATAGAGTTTTCTCCTACTGGTTCCACCACAGCTTAAGTAGCCGTATACAGCTGAAAATGATGCATGACAGGGCACACTGCGACACCATCTGGATCATTATAGTCAATGGTCCCACTGGAGCGTATGCTAAATCCCAATTTGCTTGAAAACAACCAAGAGGGCATTTGAATTGCTTCTGATCAACTAATTAAACCCACTGAGGGCTCACATGTGGAATTAGCATGTGGCTCATTATGGTCCTACTATCAATCACTTAATGGGTTCATTCGCACCCAGTAACTTGAGGAGCATTCCCACTGCACAATATCATGAGTGAACGTTTATAGGAACACTCGTTTCCCCAATATCTGTGCAGTGTAAACAGACTGACAATCATCCGATGAACAAGCAATTCTTCATCAGGTACATGATCTTTTGGTTTGCTCAAAAGATCTTCGTTCTCAGCAGCATATAGTCCAGTGTAACAGGATCTGTGCTGCCGTGAACAATAGCAGCCTATGTGTACTGAATAATTTATTAATAATCATTTTTTGGACACATTAAATGAGGTTTACCTGTCTAAACAGGCTATTAAATAATCGCCGATCGGCAAATACTGTATGTAGCTGATTGGCAGTTGTTTAACGCCACTATGTATTGTATTACCAAAACATCTTACTCAGCATAATACAACTCCCTATTATAACACAATATACTTTTGGCAGGGTTAAGAAGATAATGTGGATACGTGTTCCAGATCCATCACCGTTCTTTCACCCCTTAATTGATACTCACAAAGGGAACTTCAAGGTATGGAGAATTATCCTTGTTACTTATAATGTTCATGATTGTATGTATGTTTGTCATCTAACTTACAACTACTTAATAGCCAATTTAATATCAATTTCGGAACTTTTGAACTTCTTTTTAAATTTATGAACAATTTTGCAAAAAAATCAGTGCCAGGATACAAAGCACAGAAGGCACATACTATATGTCAGTGTCCATTTGTGAACATAACCGTCGTTTCTTGGAGAAATATATCTTTGGTGTGGCAAGACGACACACTCGGCTGCTTCCAGAAGTAGACTCAGGACACGGTTTCCTCTGCAGGTTTATTTTAGCGGCATAAGCACTGCAGAGTCAGCAAAATAAACACGGCATTTCTGGGGTAACGACAAAACAAAAACATAAAGTATAACACAGTCCACAAGTGAGCGGGTTCTGTCCGCTCTCGGTATCACCAGCTGTTCAAGTAAAGTCCTTTTGTGGAGCTCTCTAGCTTCCACACACAGCCTGGAGACTTCACTCTCCAGATCACAGCAGAGAAAAAAAATAGTGACTGAGCATTTAAGCTTGCTCTGCCACACCCTGAGGGGAGGTATGGTGAATGACTTCCCACCCGATTTCTATGCCATTCACACCAAACCACTCCCTTCACAATGGTGATTACACCCCCAACAAAAACATGTTGGGGAAAAGTTGTAGGTTCAGTTCACACAGGCTAGAAGCCGTAGTGACATATACCTCCCCTCACATATAACACCAGTGACCCTGTCACATTGGGTATATACAATGTAATAGACTGCTTACTGTCATATGAACAGAGCACTAAGAATACTGTATTTTAGCTTACACTGACAAATTTCCTAGTAAATCTACTTGTATATAAGGGAGACTTTAAACCTTCACTATACAGAGAGTGTTAATCTCATTAAAAATTTGCAGAAATATCCCCAATATGAATCTGCAAATAAAAAGTGGCATTTTCCCATGCATCTCAGGGTATGCAGGTTTTCCACCCTATAAGCATTGGTAAGTCATTGCACTGTGTGGTGCTGCATTGGGTCTATTCAGCCAGCTTTACTGTATTAGAGAGATACTTTCAACCTGGACTCATAGGCATATTGTCAAGTTTGGACCTTATCTTCTATCCACTGGATAGAGGATAACTTCCCAATCGTATAGGTATGACTGCTGGGATCTCCAACGAACCTGAGAACTGGGGCTTTCAGAGCCCCATGCGGATGAAGCGGTGGTCAATCATGTACATTGTCATTTTATTCACTCTTACTGGAGTGCCAAAGACAAAACCGAGCACAGCACTTGGCTATCTTCTACGGTCCCATTAAGAATGAATAGAGCAGCAGTGCACATGGTGGACTAGCACTCCATGCACATGGGGCTCTTAAGAGTCATGATTCTTGGGGTCGGTGGGGGTTCCAGAACTCGGATTCCCAGTGATTGGGAACATATTCCTTATCTAATAGATGGAGGATAACTTCCAGACTGTGGTTGGGGGAATGGGAATATCGTCATATCCAAGACAATGTTGGCCTCCTCAAACACCAGCAGTACCGTCAGTTGACATTTGGAAACAAAATGTAACTCATTGTATGTTATGATACTGGGGCACATTTGTTCTTTTTTTAGTATAGGCATAATAGACACGATATGTAATAGGATACTAACATATTGCTTGTCCTCAATGATCTTCTCACAGGATAAAGTGGGCACATGTTACACTCCCTTATCAGTAGAGGTTGAGAAACAACGTGACCAGTTAATAATTATAATTCTTCCTCTTTTTCTTTCCAGAAATGGCTGTCCACCCCTTATGTTTTCTCACCATTCTTTCAAGATCCAAGCCCTGTTGTTATTTCCCCTGTTAGTTTTAACTGTAATGTAGAAGAGCAACATATGAAAAGCCCCCCAACTCCAAAAGCAGAAGTTCACAAAGACAAAATGGGCCACTCCGGCTCAAGCTTTACCAATCAAGAATATTTCTCTTCTGTCTACTTCGCATATGACCATTTTCCATCAACAATTTTAAATCAGTCTTTACACTCCCCAACCTGTGAAGATATGCCTCTGTTCCAGGCTGAGTATCTCTGCGCCCCTCAATCTCTTTCAAGTTTTGGTGTCCATAATGGGTCATTTGAACAGGATGCTCCAAGTCGAGTCATACAGATACCTGTACTTGTGGAAGAAGTCGTTGCAAAGCTCGAATGTGATGATGAGAAAGATGAAATTTCTGGTCATCAAGAAGCAGAGAAAGTGAAGGAACAAGAAAGAAAAGAAAGTTCTGACCATCAGAAAGAAGATATATTTTCTACTACTTCCTTACCACAGCAGCATGGTGGCAAACCATCAAAAATAGCCAACGTTGCAGCAGACTACCTCTCGCTGAAAGAGTTAAACCAGAAGCACTGCCAGTGGGTGTGATGAGGTTTACGCAGTTTTTTGCTAGCACGCATTACATACCACCTTACGGGCCAGTACATATGAGTGGCACAATCTGCACGTGAGGACACTATAATGAGACAGTAGAGAAAAACGTATAGCACCCTGAAGAAGGGGTATGTCAGAGGAATAGTGGAAATGTTGGAATTTGGCATTGCTACAAGAAGGAGATCTACACCATGATGTAAATAAGTAAAATGTTGCATAGTCTGAATTCTGGACAAGCAATTACTCATGGGCTACAAATATCTCATCAATCTGGTTCCATGAAAAATATTCCTTTAAGGCTGTACATAATGTGCCATCTAGAGGCTTCTTTTAGACCAGTAGAAATGGGAAACTCAAGTCAGACTAGCTCCATCCACCTTCATTTTGGATGCTTCTAAAATGTTCTCCTAAGCTGCAGACATTAAAGTGAACAATTGAGAGAAGAATCAGCTCAAAGGAGTAGCTCTTTCTGGACAATTCCTTTTCAAAAATTGCATTTCCAGCTAAGCTGTGGAGATGTAAAGATACAAAGACAGCAAGGTTTTTTACCTTAAATAAGGCGCCAGTCCGATGCCGAAACACGGTGTGAATAAAAACCTAAGTACCATGATATCTTCACTAACGTGAAAGAAAGGCATTTTATAAAGTACCAACAAACTTTACTGAACAGTTTTTGTCACTTTCTAGTAGAACTAATTCATCAAAACTTCAGGTTTAAATATTTGAGTTGTAGAACTTTTACTGCCCCTCAAGGATTTTACTGTTGCCCTGAAGGTATCAAAAGTAGTGCACCACTCTGCTCTTGCTGCACTTTACAGATTTTGGCCACGTTTCCACCTTCAGTATTTGGTCAGTATTTTACATCAGTGTTTGTAAACCAAAACCAGGAGTGGAACAATCAGAGGAAAAGTATAATAGAAACACGTCACCACTTCTGTACTTATCACCCACTCCTGGTTTTGGCTTACAAATACTGATGTGAAACACTTACTAAATACTGAAGGTGGAAACGTTGCCTTTATGAAATGTTTACAACTTCTTCTCCAAAATATTCAGACTTAGCCATGTACAGCTATTCCAGTGGCTAAAGTTTTCATCGCTGGTCACCTTTTTGTCATCTAGCCCTTATACTGAAGATTGTCAAGCACCTCACAGAAGGGAGGCCTGGTAGTCGAGTTCTTGCCATGCCATATAGTCTACTTAAAAATATACTACAACTGTATGTCACAATCCGAGCATGGACCATGATGCACGGACTGGCCTGACCCACCCTTGACAGCCTCATGTGAGGCGTCTGAGACTGTCAAAATTGGGTCAAGACACCAACAAATAATCCGAGCATCACAGTCCATCACACACAGATGTATAAATGTGTCATAACTTGAATACAGATATAAAAAACACAAATATAAAAAAGAACAAACTCTAAACTTTTATGGAGGACATGTTTTTTCCACACTGACAAAGAAGCCATAATTTTCCACTCTAATGTAGTATTATATTACACCTATTCAAGTAAATGGCTGACCATAAAACACATGGATTTGCTGAGTTCTACAGATCTGGAGTGGGTCTTCACAGTTGCTCTACTCTGTTACTAATAAAGAGGGCCCTAATTAAAGTGGTTGTTCATCTGTAAATTACTTTTTTAAGCCATGGATTGATTAAGAATAATAAGCAAAGCCATACTCAACTTCCAGTCCCCCCCCCACAGACCCAGCATTGGCTACTCCAAAGGCCTCTAGGTTGGCTCTGGAAGCTGTATTTCGCCTCATTCAGAATTCCCAAAACCATTGCAGCCTGTAATTGGCTGCAGTGGTCTGTTAACTAGAAGAGCATTTCCTCTGATGTTTCCAGTCACCTCAACGTGCTGGGGCTTCCGAATGGGGCAGACACCACATTTGGTGCCGGCGGAGGCCACTGGAGCAACTTGAGCTTGATCCAAGGGTAAGTGCTGCAATAAAAGTACAGTATACTTCAATTTATTATTTTTAATCAATCCGTATCTAAAAAAAAAATAATTTACTGAAATGCTCTCCATTTTTACCTTCTTATGCACTAAGAAAACATACTGTAGAAATGCATGGTTCTGATGGGGCAGTCAGTTTAAAGGCAAACTACAGTTTTCTGTTTTTCACCACTAAATTCAAATGCTTTCTGAAGAATAGGCTTTTATTAATAAAAAGTGAGTAATAAATTAATTTCATTAATGTCATGGTATATTGTTATTTAAATGTTGAGCACATTAAGCATAATTGTAGCCAATAGTGTGGCTACTAAAAGTAGGGTTGCCACCAGGAATTTAAGAGCCCCATATTGGCAAAATTTTCGGGCCACCTTGAGACTCCACCCAGGCTTCACCCCAGCTCCGCCTCCACCCCTCAAACAGTCCCATCGCCCACTTTTAGAAAAACTCCCCTTCTGTACGACGTCCTCACCAATCACTTATTAACAGTTCCCATCGAACACCATATCACATACATAGCCAGCAGCTTTTGTTTTGGCCAAAAGATTTTTTAAGCCACCATTACGATAAGGTAGACTTTTCTAGCCAGGCCCTACTCTACTCTAACCTATTAAACATTTCTTAAAATATCCAATATTCTTTTTAGGTATATTTGTATTTTTTTTTCTTTAAGGGAATGTGTCACATATTTTTTTTTTAAATGACCAATAATACCACATACAAGGGACAAATACCATCATACCATGGCTGGACCACATATTACCACCACATAGTGACCGAATAATACCACATACAAGGAACAAATACTGCCACACCATGACCAGACCACATATTAACACCACATAGTGACCAAATAATGCCACATACAAGGAACAAATACCGCCACACCATGACCAGATCACATATTACCACCACATAGTGACTGAATACTACAATACTGATCATTAATAAAACAAAACCACAATACTAATATTACCATAAGTGCCATTATACAAAGGAGCTCTGTACATAGTATACAGTATATAGTGTAAGTGTACAGGTAATACAGGGACTCACCAGTGACATTATACAAAGGAGCTCTGTATATAGTGTCAGTGTAAAAGGATCAACCAAGTCCAGATGACTAGTCACTGTTAATTAGTAGGCTTTGTTGCAGAAATTAAGTTTAATCGCGTCTTTTACCCTTTGCATTACAAGTTTATCCATTCTTAAATGAATACAAAGATGAACTATTCAAGTGCATTATAACCCGGTGTAAATTTGTGTAAATATATAAATCAGTTTTGTGATTTATTTTGCATGGCAAACCCATGCTCTTGCTTCTAATAAAGGGTTACACTTTGGTTTCTACAGAAAAATGTTTTCTTCTTAGATTTTTCTAAAAATAATTTGTATGATCATTCATGACCTATGGCCAGTCATGGTGATTCATGTTATTATATGGTGTTTGGTATGACATACTCAAATAAAGTGTTATGTTTTTATATGTATTTTCTTATGAGTGAGATATATGTGTCACCCTACCTGGATGCCACAAGTGTAAATAAAGCTGTGTCTGAGAGCAAGGGGGAGGTTCTCTGGTCAGGGGAACATTAGCATGCAATGCCTCCTGTCTCAGGCCAGTAGGGGGAGCAGGCTGCCCCTATAAAAGCTGGTACTGAGGGCAGGGTTAGGGAGAACTGGATTGCCTGTCTCAGCTCTGAGACGTGTCCCAGAGTGGAGCAGGGACAGAAAGTTGATTGCACCTAAGAGGAAGTGTGGCAGTAGGAGAGAGCCACAAGCCAGAGACAAGAGGCGAAGTGAGCCTGTCTTGGCAGAGAAAAGACTTAATTTTACCAGACTTTGGTGTCTGAGGCTGGAAGGATTCCACATCCCCCAGCAGATAACCAGTCCGCAAGGGACTGTACATTCCTTGGCCTAAGAAGCCTGGAGGCCCTGCCACAACCGAAGGGACCAGTAAAGCCGCACAAGGCTGGGAGCAGAAAGGAACCCACGTCGCAGGCCATACAGGCGAGAATACACGGAAAGCTCGGAAACGTGGGCTGTTACTCTATAAGGAGGGGATAGCCAGAAGGAGCGCAGAAAGCACGGTAGGCCTACACCCTCACCCTGACCAGGGCCAATTTCCCCGTTGCTCTCAGACATCCAGGTCCCCTCCTAGCTGGGACTGTTTATGGGTCAGTTTGCCTGTTTCAGTAAAGACCCTGGACTGCAACCTGTTGTCTGTGTGCTCCTTGCTCCTCCAGCACTATCATCACTGGGACTCTCACTACCATCACTCCCACCATCCACTATACTGCCCTGGGGCCGCACTCTTCCCGTGGGGAGTCACACCATCCCAGCTGCACACATCATCAGCCCCAGCGGTCTGCATGCAGCGGCGGTTCCTAATAACCGCAATCCACGGGTGGCGTAGTCGGACATAATCAATATAACGAACTACCACTGGCCTGACCACCCTGAGCCACGGAACCGGGTTGCCACTACTACTCCCATCGCTCCCTATTGCCCGGATCCGAGTGCCCCACGGCCCAGGGGGCGAGTCATATACTGTAGCTTGAAAGTCACCCAACCATTCTTGAACAATATTTGCAGTGTTGCAGGGCTCATTATCCAGCTAGGACAGACCTCTTCCATTAGGGAATACTGGTGTCATGAAGGGATGTACTTGGTCTGCAACAATGTTTAGGCACGTGGTATGTGTCAAAGGAATATCCATATGAATGCCAAGATCCAAGGTTTCCAAGCAGAACGTTCTCAAAAATAACACTGCATAAACCTGCTTGTTCTCTTCCAATAGTGCATCCTGGTGACATTTCTTTCCCAGGTAAGCAATGAACAAGCACCATACTTGCCAACAATTCTTAGAATGGGGTTTTCCCACGAACAAAAGTTCATTTTAGTCAATAGATCTTGGAATAATAAAAACTTCCACAATAGAATGTGATTAAATAAAATGTTCCTGTGCTGAGATAATCTTATCAATGTGCCCGTACTGTGTAATGGCAGTGTCAGGAATGCTTGTTTCTTTTGCATTCCTCACATGTATTAAAGCTGTCAAACAGTCGCAAATCATGCACATGGGAGCGATTCAAACATATCACCAAGTACGCTGAAGATGCTCGGTACTCGCCCGAGCATACTCGCCGAAAGGATTAACCGAACATACTCGCTCATCACCAGTCCTGCACCCAAACCATCCTGACCCTCCAAAGCACCCCCACTCCTCCTGAAAATGATCCCAGCCCACCCATATTTTACATAAATCCCATCCACTTCCAGCCTGGGAGACTCAGCAAATCCGAGACTGTTGCCAACCATTATACACCTAGTGTACAGAGGTCAGCATGTGGGTACTCCGACCTGTCTGCAGTTACACAACCCCATTTTCAGGAATCTGTGCACAGTATAATCAAAACCTTTGAGTCATAGTAGCCAGGTTTGCTGCCCACGCACATTAATGTGGCTTGGGCACCCTGAACCCTGTCACTAGCTCACCAGTTGTCCTTTCTTAGACTACTTTTGGTAAGTTCCAACCATAAGATCTGCCATTTTGGAGATGCTGATACATTGTGATACCTTGCCAACTGGGTCAAAGTGTCTCTTCTTTAAGTTGTTCAGACCGCTACACTTTCAAATTTTCCTGCTTTCAACAGATCTACAAAAGCTGAATGTTCAATTCCCTCTCAGTATATTGTACCACTTGACAGAAACCATGGCCACAAGATAATTAAGATTATTTACTTTACCTATCTGTGGTTTTAATGTTATTTATTATTGGTGTATATAGTGGTCTTCTACCTGTGTAAAGTGCCTGAGCGAAGTAGTCGTGGGCGAGTTACTGCTTCTGATCGCTCTGGCACCCTACAGACAAAACTGGTCACCGTCCTGGTGTGCTGCTGTGTGTGGGGTGCATCACACTTACTTCTGGCCCACAGGCCTCCACTGGCTCCAGGCTTTACTCTTCTGGAACTTTTGCATCAATCAATCCAGGGGACACAGAATTCGTAAAAACAATCAAACTTTTACTTGAAAACTTGCAGTCTTTACAAACAGGCATAAAGGATAAGGCTCAACGAGTTGTAGTCTTCCCCACAGATACTGGACACAACTTCAGCGCTGGCTCTTGGTATGGGTAGAGTATCCTTCCTGTTCACTTCCTTAGCACTAGGAATTCTTCTTCACCACTAGCAGTGAACCCAGATTCCATCACCCTCCACCTCTGAGAGTTTGAGTCCATTTTCTCCTGCAGCTTAGCAGGTTGAGTGTGCCCAAGGGCCCCCGACATCCATCTCAAGGTTCCCAGGCCGACAAGCAGACTCGCATGAAGAGGTTCTTTGGCAATCCACTGCCCCGAGTTTTTAGGCTCACAATGTCCCTAGCAGCCTAGAACCTGTGACTGCAGCTGTCACCTCTCACTACTCACTACTCACTGTCACTTCCTGAACTTGGCACTAACTCTCAGTTCCCTCCTCCCCAATTTGGGCCGGCCATTACACTTAACCCTGTCTAAGCTAAACTGCAGCCCCAGATGATTCTACCTTTAAAAACACACTTTCATACAAAACACATTTAACCCCTTGGAGTGTCAGGGGGTATCAGTGTGTCAAGAGTGGGAGAAGAGGGATGCATTGACAATCCAACACAATGGGCAGCACTTTGAACACATTTTATAAGTGGTCATAAACTTGTAAAAAACTCATGAAAGAATAAAGTTACGTTAAAAACAAGCACAACATTGTTTTTCTTATGAAATTCTCAATAAGTTTGATGTGTCACATGACCCTCTTCCCATTGAAAAAAATAAAGTTGAATCCAAAATGGCCGACTTCAAAATGGCCACCATGGTCACCACCCATCTGGAAAAGTTTTCCCCCTCCCATATACTAATGTGCCACAAATAGGAAGTTGATATCACCAACCATTCCCATTTAATTTAGGTGTATCCATATAAATGGCCCACCCTGTACACACAATCAGCAAAAGCTGAAATCAATGTGCCAAACTCAAGGTTTCCAGTTTATGTGAATTATACTAAAAATCTGGAACAATTTTACCTAAACACTGTAAAATTCCGCTGCAGAAATGCTTAAAAAACGCTTGGTAGAAGGTCTGCCATGTTCCCCAATGATAATCCGCAGCACTACCAATTATTTTGCGTAAAAGCGGCGTTTTCGCCACCACTGACTTGCATTGGAACGCATGGAATCCGCATCACTGCATCTGCAGATGCGTAATCCATGCGTTTCAATGTGCAGATGGTACCCGGGTCTGGAGAAGAGGAGACTCTGCTCTGGACCCGGGTACCATAGTACCTGTACAAAAAAGAATAAAATAAAAAATAAATATTATACTTACCTTCTGATGGCCCCCAGTCTCCATAGCGATGAGTCCTGGCTTGCAACTCACGATGGTCTGAAAAGGACCAGCCATGACGTCATTTAGTCATGTGACGGGTCACGCGACCGCTGACGTCAGCAGGTCCTTTAGTGCAGGGTTCCCCAACTCCAGTCCTCAAGGCCCACCAACAGGTCATGTTTTCAGGATTTCCTTAGTATTGCACAGGTGATGGAATTATTGCCTGTGCAGGTGATGGAATTATCACCTGTGTAATACTAAGGAAATCCTGAAAACCTGACCTGTTGGTGGGCCTTGAGGACTGGAGTTGGGGAACCCTGCTTTAGTGTACCGCGAGCTGCCGGCAAGCCGAGACGCATCGGATAAAGACTCCGGGGGCGATCAGAAGGTAAGTATAGATATATTTTTTTATTTTTTACCATTCTTTACGGTCACACTATATAAATCCATGCCGGTTGCATGGATTTATATAGTGTGACCAAGTTGACAAGCACTTTCCAAGTGATGCTAAAATCGCTTGTAAAGCGCTTGACAACTCGCATGCGGAAATACATGTGAAGAACACTTCACTTCCCCTTGTCCCTGGCAGGAAAAACGCATGTACAATCCGCATGTACAATCCGCATGCGTTTTTTCTGCCAGGGAGATGCAGAAACGCTCAGGAAAAATCCGGAGCATTTCTGCATCGTGGGCACATAGCCTAACAATACATGACACTACACCAATTGCTCTTATACCACTAGTATAGGGATACCAGGCTATCTTAAAGTTACAGTACCATTAACCTCAGATGTGGTCTATCACAGGCCTGTGAATCGTGGTGGCCGCAGCTAGTCCCGGAAAACTTTGGCGCCAAATAAAAAGCAACGTATACAAAAACAGCAAAGGTTCCTTGACTTGTCGGCCGATGCCCAGCCCACACGCAGGGGACTTTAGTCCTGTAACCTCAGGTTAAGGTCTGGGAAGAACTCTTCACAAGGCTTGTCGGTATCCTCTCAATGTGAATGGCACTGGACCCCGTCTCTCCTCTCGCAGTCCACTGACCACGTGCTCCGTCACAGAGATGATATCCTCAGTCTTTCCATCTCACTCGACACTTGGCTCGTTCAGCACAAAGTCTCTAGTCACTCAGCATGGACTTCCACAAAACTCCAAAGAGCCACACAGCTTTCCCCAGCTCAGCACTCGTTCTTAAGCAGGGACACAGCTTCACCAGGGCCAGGGGTTATCAACCCCCACAGGAAAGCTTGTAGAGAGAGTCTTGTTGCAGTTCAGTCCTCACAATTCTCCTCAGACTCTCCTTCCAGTGTCTCACACAGCAGACACCCTCAGAACACACAGGGTCTCCCGATCTGCCCCTGCTCTGAGCTCAGCCAGGCAAAACCCACAGGGTCCTAATGCTCTCCTGCTGCTATCACAGTTCACACTCTCACAGTGGAGCTACCCAGTCAGTCAAAATAATCGTGTGTGTTATCCAGCTGCTCTCCAGGAGTAAGTAGCTCTCTGCTGTGGCCTATGGTGCAGTACCATATCCTACTTAAATTCCAGGCTTACTGCTGAGTTTCTATTAAGGCTACGTCCCCACTATCAGTATTTGGTCAGTATTTTTACTCAGGAGTGGGGGCCAAAACCAGGAGTGGGTGATAAATGCAATTATCACCCACTGCTGGTGTTGTCTCCCACTCCTGAGAAAAAGTACTGACCGAATACTGATAGTGGGGCCGTGGCCAGTGGGGTATCGCCAATGGCGGCAGGCCACACCACTGCTATGGGGCCCGTGACCGGATGGGGGCCTGTGAGCCAGGAGGGCCCCAAACAGCGTGGGAACCAGGAGGATAGGTGAGTATTGGGGGGGGGGGTGGTTGCGGCGGCGGAGGAGCGGGTTGCGGCGGCGGAGGAGCAGGCACACACAGTAGCCGCTGCTGCAGCTACCTCGTGTGCCCGCTGCTAAAGGGATATGAATATTCCCTCTTCTCTACTCCCATGGGCGTTGAGAAGAGGGAATATTCATTCTCTTAAGTAGCGGCCAAGGAGGAGCGCTGAGCCGCAGCTCCTGCTGTCAGTGCCCGCTGCTAAAGAGAAAGCATATTCACGCTTCTCCACGCCCATACTCCTGGCATGGAGAAGTGTGAATGTGCCGGCAGCAGCTCACCTCGGCTTCTGAGAGCGCGCATTGCTCAGATGCCGACATGAACTGCAGCAGACAGGATGCAGCGCTGGAGCAGAGGTGAGGAAGGAAGGTGAGTATAAGTGTTTATTAATTTATGTGTGCAGTGATTGGGGCCATACATAGTAGGATTGGGGATTGAGGAGGCCACACATACCAGGATTGGGGGGTGAGGAGGCCACACATACCAGGATTGAGGGATGAGGAGGCCACACATACCAGGATTGGGGGATCAGGAGGCCACACATACCAGGATTGGGGGGATTGGGGAGGCTACACATACCAGGATTGGGGAGACCACACATACCAGGATTGGGGGGGTATTGGGGAGGCCACACATACCAGGATTGGAGGGGATTGGGGAGATCACACATACCAGGATTGGGGGGGAATGGGGAGGCCACACATACTAGGATTGGGGGGGATTGGGGAGGCCACACATACCAGGATTGGGGGGGATTGGGGTGGCCACACATACCAGGATTGGGGGGGATTGGGGAGGCCACACATACCAGGATTAGGGGGGATTGGGGAGGCCACACATACCAGGATTGGGAGGGATTGGGGAGGCCACACATACCAGGATTGGGGGGGATTGGGGAGGCCACACATACCAGGATTGGGGGGGATTGGGGAGCCCACACATATTAGGATTGGGGGGGTTGGGGAGGCCACACATACCAGGATTGGGGGACTGGGAAGGTCACACATACCAGGATTGGGGGATTGGGGAGGCCACACATACCAGGATTGGGGGACTGGGAAGGCCACACATACCGGGATTGTGGAGGCCACACATACCAGGATTGGGAGACTGGGAAGGCCACACATACCAGGATTGGGGGATTGGGGAGGCCACACATACCAGGATGGGGAAATTTACCAATAGCTGCTGCATTTCTCACCCTAGGCTTATACTCAAGTCAATACATTTTCCCAGTTTTTTGTGGCAAAATTAGGGGCCTCGGCTTATACTCGGGTCGGCTTATTTAAAATATATGGTATTTTAAAATCAGTAAGTACGTGGTGCCCATAATACTGCAGGACTGTGGGGTGCATTATACTATATGGGGGCTGCATTTTACCCTATGGGGTGTGTAATATACTGTATGGAGGACTATGTGGAGTGCATTATGTTCTATGGAGGACCATGGGAAGTTCATTATACTATATGGAGGATTATGGGGGGCGCATTATACTATATGGAGGATTATGGGGGCGCATTATACTATATGGAGGATTATCGGTGGTGTATTATACTCTATGGAAGGCTGTGGAGCCATTATAATATTTTGAGGGTTATGTGGGGGGCCATTATACTGTATGAAAGCAATTATACAGTGTGAAGGGTTGTGTGGGGTCCATTATACTGTTTGGAGGGCTTGTGCGGGCCATTATACTGTATGTAGGCACATTATAGTGTATGGAGAACTATGGGGGTCATAGTTGGGGGATCATACTGTGTTGGGGTCACCATTAGTGTTGAACGAGTATGTTCTATTAACCCTTTCGCAGAGTATGCTCGGGCCGAGCTCCGAGTATTTATAGCTGCTCGGTGATAAGGTTAAATCGCTCCCGTGTGCATGATTCGCAACTGTCTGACAGTTTTATTACATGTGAGGAATGTGTAAGAAATAGACATTCCTCCCATGTAATAAAGTTGTCAAACAGTTGCAAATCATGCACACGGGAGCGATTTAACCTTATCACCGAGCAGCTATAAATACTCTGAGCTCGGCCCGAGCATACTCTGACAGAACATACTCGCTCAACCCTAGTCACCATACTTAGCCTTGGGAGTTGAAGTTGGGTACAATAGGGTCATTATACTGTGCATGTGGAGGCTAATGTGGAGGAATGCACCATGGGGGTATCATACTGTGTTTGGGGTTCACTTTTGTTGGAATTACACGTTATGGGGCAATGAAAAAGGAATCTAGGACTTCAGCAGGAGGAAAATTACTGTGTAAAGGCTGGAAAGTTGTTAGATCTGCTCTTTTTGTGGGGGGGGGGGGCAATTAGAACTCTGCTATGGGGCCCCATGATTCCTATGTACGCCCCTGGCCGTGGCGTTACCCATATGTGTGAAAAAAAATGTTCCAATATCTGGACCGAAAAAGCAGACGAGTGCCATGCGATTGTCATGCGAGTGCCATGTGTGAGAGAAAAGAATCCATCTTGTTTGTCTGTGGTATCCATTTTGTCTTCACTCTTATGTAATGGTCATCAGGTAACACTGATGGGCAGTGAGGTTACACATTACTGTTCACTCCCCTATGGTTACTATTGGTTCATAGGTCAGAGGGAACTATTCCTTTGTCTCTGACCCTATTTAAAGTGTCACATGTATTAATAAAGGAGAAGTCTTTTTCTAGTACACCATTATAAGGCTGTGCTGTACTGATTTCCCGAGCGCTCGTAAAACAAATCTTATTAATTTGGAGTTCGGAAGGCATAGAAGAGAGCGTATTTCGCTCACAGAATTTGGTGCCGAAAAGTCCCGGGACTAGACGTGCATTATACCATCCGGATCTAGAGTGAGGAGGACCCTCCAGTAAAAGTGAATTCAAACGCTGCAGCATAAGGTAAGAAGGTTATTCTTACAATTGTATTTCACTTTTACTGTGAGCTGGTCACCTCCAATCCGGGTGAGTTATTTTTGCAATTAATAGTCCAAGAACTGGGAAGAGTTACCTATGCCTTTTTGAATTGTGTGCATGTGATCTGGTCAGTGTATGAGTGTGATATAGTGGTACTTGTACTTAGAGGATTGTTGTGTTGCTGAATCTTATTTGGCTGATGAGACTGATCATCTCACCAGAGGGGTATCTTATGGACCATTTACGGGCTGTATTGTAGTATTTGTGGCTTTGTGACGGACTACTCTACAGAATAATAGGATCTGTGGCTGTGTGCCTGCCTATTGGACCCTTGGCTTTGTGCCTATTGTTGATATTGTGCTAGCACTGATTTTGAGGCAAGTATGGGAAACTTGTCGTGTAAATGGAGACAGAAACCCAGTGGAAAGACAGCAAAAAGTAGAATGTGCAGATAACGTGAAGGCAAGGATGCCATAACGGATAGTAAAAGAATGTTGAAATGACTGAAATTCCCCACAGGAGGGTCTGGTCCGTATGTGTTCAGGGAGAAGGCTGAGCAGGTAAAGAATGTTGGCTCTGGAAGTAATTAGTGCAGAAAGTGTGAGAAAAGCACTATAAGTAATAGTGTTGCGTGAGTGCTTTTGACAATGGACTGAATGGACTTAATGAGACAGAATCATCATTACCTCCTCCTTATAACGGACCAGGACGGTGGACATGTACAGTATGTAGGGTACAGAATATGGGATGGAAAAATAACTGTTCAAATTGCAAGATAACTAAATATAAATTCAGTTCCCCAATTGCTCCGATTTTTCCAGTTATAATAAAGACGCATGTGGTAGCTGATAGTACACCTCCTCCCCCAGAGCTAATTACATGGGATGGGGAGGGGGAAGAGAGCAGTGAGAGGGGGGCTGATAGAGGATACTCTCATACCAACGACCAGTACTCCTCACACGAGGCATGGCCCCCCTCACAAGGTGATGAAACAACTTCCCTGATGAGACGCCTGTTCCTTTTGCTAGACAGATTCAGCAGATACAGGTTACATACAACTGTACATGGCAGGATTTAGAATCGTTAGTAGACGCAAAAGGAGGAGATGTGACTGCACATATGATAAAGCAAGAGACAGGACGGTCAAAAGACTCTGATTGACAGACCTGGAACAGAATATTTACAGACATTAGAGTCAGGGGAAGAATATTGTAAGATGATGCAGCGTTGGGCATTGACAAAACAGAGAGAACAATCTATATCTTTAAATGACGTAGCTCAAGAAAAAGATGAGACTGTAGGAAAATATTTTGCCCGTTTACAGATGACTTGGACAGATATGGGATATTTTCCAGGTGACACTCTTAATATACAGTACAGACCAAAAGTTTAGACACATCGTCTCATTTAAAGATTTTTCTGTATTTAACAAAAAAGTGTGAAACAACTGAAAATATGTCTTATATTCTAGGTTCTACAAAGTAGCCACCTTTTGCTTTGATGACTGCTTTGCACACTCTTGGCATTGTCTTGATGAGCTTCAAGATGTTGTCACCAGAAATGGTTTTCACTTCACAGGTGTGCCCTGTCAGCTTTAATAAGTGGGATTTCTTGCCTTATAAATGGGGTTGGGACCAT
Source organism: Phyllobates terribilis (assembly GCF_046119375.1). Classification (NCBI taxonomy): domain Eukaryota; kingdom Metazoa; phylum Chordata; class Amphibia; order Anura; family Dendrobatidae; genus Phyllobates; species Phyllobates terribilis. The sequence goes on along the minus strand of NW_027362768.1, from coordinate 290,379,882 downwards.
CAGTTGTGTTGGCAGAAGTCTGGTGGATACACAGCTGATAGTCCTACTGAATAGACTGTTAGAATTTGTATTATGGCAAGAAAAAAGCAGCTAAGTAAAGAAAAACGAGTGGCCATCATTACTTTAAGAAATGAAGGTCAGTCAGTCCGAAAAATTGGGAAAACTTTGACAGTGTCCCCAAGTGCAGTTGTAAAAACCATCAAGCGCTACAAAGAAACTGGCTCACATGAGGATCGCCCCAGGAAAGGAAGACCAAGAGTCACCTCTGCTTCTGAGGATAAGTTTATCCAAGTCACCAGCCTCAGAAATTTCAGGTTAACAGCAGCTCAGATTAGAGACCAGGTCAATGTCACACAGTTCTAGCAGCAGACACATCTCTACAACAACTGTTAAGAGGAGACTTTGTGCAGCAGGCCTTCATGGTAAAATAACTGCTAGGAAACCAGACAGGCAACAAGCAGAAGAGACTTGTTTGGGCTAAAGAACACAAGGAATGGACATTAGACCAGTGGAAATCTGTGCTTTGGTCTGATGAGTCCAAATTTGAGATCTTTGGTTCCAACCACCGTGTCTTTGTGCGAAGCAGAAAAGGTGAACGGATGGACTCTACATGCCTGGTTCCCACCGTGAAGCGTGGAGGAGGAGGTGTGATGGTGTGGGGGTGCTTTGCTGGTGACACTGTTGGGGATTTATTCAAAATTTAAGGCATACTGAACCAGCATGGCTACCACAGCATCTTGCAGCGGCATGCTATTCCATCCGGTTTGCGTTTAGTTGTACCATCATTTATTTTTCAACAGGACAATGACCCCAAACACACCTCCAGGCTGTGTAAGGGCTATTTGACTAAGAAGGAGAGTGATGGGGTGCTACGCCAGATGAACTGGCCTCCACAGTCACCAGACCTGAACCCAATAGAGATGGTTTGGGGTGAGCTGGACCGCAGAGTGAAGGCAAAAGGGCCAACAAGTGCTAAGCATCTCTGGGAACTCCTTCAAGATTGTTGGAAGACCATTTCCGGTGACTACCTCTTGAAGCTCATCAAGAGAATGCCAAGAGTGTGCAAAGCAGTCATCAAAGCAAAAGGTGGCTACTTTGAAGAAACTAGAATATAAGACATATTTTCAGCTGTTTCACACTTTTTTGTTAAGTATATATTTCCACATGTGTTAATTCATAGTTTTAAAGCCTTCAGTGTGAATGTACAATTTTCATAGTCATGAAAATACAGAAAAATCTTTAAATGAGAAGGTGTATCCAAACTTTTGGTCTGTATTGTACGTATATTGGGAGATGCTTCTGTGGATGGGTTAAAGAAACCAATTAGAGAGGGACTTGTAAAAGCGTGCCCAGAGCGGAGGGGGAAGGACCCAAAGGATTAGCTACAAGTAGCCAAAGGGGTGGAGCAAGAGTTGATCCAAACTTACAGAACAAAGAGAGTAAGTTTTTTTTCCTTACCATAGAAAAAGGGGAGGGGGAGACAGGAGTGCAGCAGCCCCCACTCACATAGCAGATAGCTGGGAATGACTTTTTCCCTTCATCCTAATTATTGAAAACCACTAGATAAAAACTATAATGACAGAAATTCTAATTTTAGAGGTTCTATTTCAATGATTAACCCCTTAAGCCCCGAGGGTGGTTTGCACGTTAATGACCAGGCCAATTTTTACAATTCTGACCACTGTCACTTTATGAGGTAATTACTCTGGAACGCTTCAACGGATCCCCCTGATTCTGAGATTGTTTTTTTGTGACATATTGTACTTCATGATTGTGATAAAATTTCTTCGATATCACTTGCGTTTATTTGTGAAAAAAACGGAAATTTGACGAAAATTTTGAAAATTTTGCAATTTTCAAAATTTGAATTTTTATGCCCTTAAATCAGGGAGAGATCTGTCACACAAAAGAGTTAATAAATAACATTTCCCACATGTCTACTTTACATCAGCACAATTTTGGAACCAAAATTTTTTTTTGTTAGGGAGCTATAAGGGTTAAAAGTTGACAAGCGATTTCTCATTTTTCCAACAAAATTTACAAAACCATTTTTTTAGGGACCACATCACATTTGAAGTCACTTTGAGAGGTCTTTATGACAGAAAATACCCAAAAGTGACACCATTCTAAAAACTGCACCCCTCAAGGTGCTCAAAACCACATTCAAGAACTTTATTAACCCTTCAGGTGCTTCACAGGAATTTTTTGAATGTGGAAGAAAAAAATGAACATTTAACTTTTTTCACAAAAATGTTACTTTAGACCCAATTTTTTTATTTTCACAGGGGTAACAAGAAAAAATGGACCCCAAAATTTGTTGTGCAATTTCCCCTGGGCACGCAGATACCCAATATTTGGGGAAAAAACACTGTTTGGGCGCACGGCAGGGCTCGGAAGGGAAGGAGCGCCATTTGACTTTTTGATTGTAAAATTTGCTTGAATAATTAGCGGATGCCATGTTGTGTTTGGAGAGCCCCTGTGTGCCCAAACATTGGAGCTCCCCCACAAATGACCCCATTTTGGAAACTAGACCCCCCAAGGCACCTATCTAGATGCATAGTGAGCACTTGGAACCTCCAGGTGCTTCACAAATTGATTCGTAAAAATGAAAAAGTGAAAAAAAAAACACTTTTTCATTTTTATGAATCAATTTGTGAAGCAACTCGGGTTTCAAGTGCTCACTATGCATCTAGATAGGTGCCTTGGGGGGTCTAGTTTCCAAAATGGGGTCACTTGTGGGGGATCTCCAATGTTTGGGCACACAGGGACTCTTCAAATGCAACATGGTGTCCGCTAACAAATTGTCGGCTCAAATTGTTAGCGGACATCATGTTGCGTTTGGAGAGCCCCTGTGTGCCCAAACATTGGAGCTCCCCCACAAGTGACCCCATTTTGGAAACTAGACCCCCCAAGGCACCTATCTAGATGCATAGTGAGCACTTGGAACCCCCAGGTGCTTCACAAATTGATTCATAAAACTGAAAAAGTGAAAAAAAAAACACTTTTTCATTTTTATGAATCAATTTGTGAAGCACCTGGGGGTTCCAAGTGCTCACTATGCATCTAGATAGGTGCCTTGGGGGGTCTAGTTTCAAAAATGGGGTCACTTGTGGGGGAGCTCCAATGTTTGGGCACGCAGGGGCTCTCCAAACGCAACATGGCGTCCGCTAACAATTTGAAACGATTTTCCATTCAATTTGTTAGCGGACACCATGCCGCGTTTGGAGAGCCTGTGATGTGCCTAAACAGTGGAGCTCCCCCACAAGTGACCCCATTTTGGAAACTATACCCCCCAAGGATTTTATTAAGGTGTATAGTGAACATTTTGAACCCAGAGGTACGACACAGAATTTGTTTACATTAGGTCATCATATTGAATAAGTTGTCATTAGTCTTGAGCGCAAGTGCTCGCTACTTGAGTTTGCATCGGGTACTCAGGTATGCACCATGTACAGCGTGTGCTCGAGTGACATGCTCGAGTCCCTGCTCCGCATGTTTCACGGTTATTATACACCCAAAAAAAAACATGTGGGGTTCGCTCGTGCATGGCAGGCAAACCCTGTAAAGTTTTTTTGGCCGCGAAGCCTATGGGGCAGAGACTCGAGCATGTCACTCAAATACCCACGATACTCAATGCATACCAGAGCACCCGATGCAAACTCAAGTAGCGAGCACTTGCGCTCAACACTAGTCGCCATATCGTCATCTTTTGTTCTTACTTTTGAAAAAAATCCCAACCCCATCACAACCCTAACCCCAACCCTAACCCCAACCCCAGCCCTAACCCTAGCACAACCCTAACCGTAGCACAACCCTAACCCTAGCACAACCCTAGCCCTAGCACAACCCTAACCCTAGCACAACCCTAGCCCCAAACCCAGCCTTAACCCTAGCCCAATCCTAACCCAAGAGTTTATTTTTGATGCCGTTCCTTGTGCGGTATAAGTGATTAGACAACTTTATTCTTCGGGTCGGTGTGATTACAGCAATACCAGAATCATATGGGGTTTTTATGACTGACAGCTGTCACACACTAAAAGAAGCATTTTTTGTAAAATCTAGTTTTTGCATCGCCATATTTTGAGAGCTATAATTTTTCCAGATTTTGTCAGACAGTCATGTGACGGCTCGTTTTTTGCGTGATGACTTGACGTTGTTATTGGTGCCATTTTCAGGCACGTGACATTTTTTGATCGCTTTCTATTCCGTTTTTTGGGAGGCAGAATAAACAAAAACCAACAATTCAGGAATTGTTTTTTTTGTTTTTTTTTATTCTGTTCCGCGTGTGGTAAAATTGATAAGGTAGCTTTATTCTTTGGGTCAGTACGTTTACAGCGGTACCACATTTATATCGGTTTTCTATGTTTTGCACTTTTACATAATAAAAGCAATTTTATAGAAAAAAATTTTTTTTTGCATCCCTTTATTCTGAGAGCTATAACTTTTTTATTTTTCGGATAATGGAGCTGTATGGCAGCTTGTTTTTTGCGGGACGAGATGACGTTTTCAGTGGTACCATTTTTATTTATATTTGTCTTTTTGATCGCGTGTTATTCCATTTTTTGTTTGGCGGTATGGTGATAAAGCATTGTTTTTTGCTTCGTTTTTTTTTTTTTTTTTTTTACCGTGTTCACTGAAGGGGTTAACTAGTGGGACAGTTTTATAGGTAAGGTTGTTCCGGACGCGGCGATACCAAATATGTGTACTTTTATTGGTTTTTTTTTTGTTTTTTTATAATAATATTTATTGATGGGTACATTATATTTTTATTTTTGGTGGATTATTTTTTTTATTTTTTTTTTATATTTTTTTTTCACTTTCTGGAAGCTTATATAGTTTATTACTTTGTCCCATTCTGGGACTTTCACTTCTTTTTCTCTGATCGCCTGCATGGCACAGGAATGCAGCACCATCCCTGTGCCATGCAGGCTGTCAGCGCCGGAGAGGGAGAAGATTGTTTGGAGATGCACTGCGCATGTCCAAACAATCTTCCTGCTGTCTGGTGACCCGGATGTTGTCATGACGACATCGGGTCGTCATGGCAACACCCGGGAAGCCTTTGCAGACAGAGCTGGAAGCCGGAAGAGGAGGTGAGTATCTGCGATCACCTCCCCTTGCCCCCGCAATGCTGCGATCGACTTCGATCGACTTCGATCGCAGCATCGCGGGGGTTAATGTGCTGGGAGCGGTGCAGGACCGCTCCCTGCACATAGTACCGGGTGTCAGCTGTGACAATCAGCTGACACCCGGCAGCGATCGCGCCCGCACAGCCTGTGTGCGCGCGCGATCGCCATGACGTACTAATACGGGTCTGGCTCTTAAGTCCCAGGGCACAGACGCGTATTAGTACGTCAGATGTTGTTAAGGGGTTAAAATGAACTCCAGGCACATTTTTTAATTTTTATTTTTTCCTTAATATATACTGGCAGCCGGGTCTGTATGCAATTAATGTTTTTCTTTGAGAAATCATCAAAGCATTTTATGGTGATTTACTTAGACAATGCGTTCTTTTCCATGCCTCTGTACCCAGACTGCCGGTATTTATTTGTTTTTATTTATTTATTTTTCCTTGGTCATAAACAATTTACAAGGATAGTGCTATCACAAGGTGCTCAGAATTCACCGATAATGTCTAGTTTTGCTAAGTTTTCTCATTTTGAAAATTTGTTGACTCCTCCATGTTTGGCGGTTGTGATGTTTTAGTTTAGAGTATGTAGACGATTTATTACTTTGTTCTGACCAAGTCTCATGTCAGGAGTCGTCTATCTCACTTTTGTGTTCCCTAACAGAACGTGCATGTAAGGCCTATAAAAAGAAACCACAGGTTTATCACCAGAAGGTAGTCCTCTTATGACATGGCATGTCACAATACACCAGACATTTCACAGAGGAAAAAAAGGTCACAATACAGTAGGTTACATTACCCAAAAACATGGGAAAACTACAAAGACCAGTGGTCTACTACTCAGCTAGGCTGGATCCTGTTGCCAGAGGTGCACCCTCTTGTGTTAGAGCCATTTCTGCGGTTCAAGCTATGATTGAAAAGGCCACAGAAATAGTTATTGATTACTAGGACATACTTTACACTCAACATGACAATACATGGCGTCCTCAGTCAGGTACATCCTAGGCACATTTCAATGACCCAGCATCTTTGTCTTCAGTGTGCCCTCCTCATTCCCCCAAATGTAGACCTCAAACGACGTGCAGTTTTGAATCCAGTTACGCTTCTGCCATTGGATTCAAAAAGGGGGGAAAGATGGGGAAAATGAACTATTTTTACATTCTCTGACAGAGGAGGAAATAGCCGACATGCATACACCCCATGATTGTGTAGCTCTGATGTAGCAAGAGACGGCAGGGTTTGAATATGTCTCAGCTGAATCCATTGCTAAAGAGATGGCGGGGTTTGAATATGTCTCAGCTGAATCCATTGCTAATGCAAATTTTGAGGTTTTTTGTAGATGGATCCAAATGCCAAGATGTTGGTTGGTTCTATACTGGATACGCTGTGATCACACAACATGAGGTAATAAAAGCTGAACCACTCCCTCCTCACCTATCGGCACAGGGGGCAGAGCTGAGGGCACGCACTGAGGCGTGTAGAGCGGCAAAGGGTAAGATGGCCAAATGTGTGTGTAGATAGTAGATCTTGCCTAAAGTCACATGAAAAACCTATAAACCACAGAGAGCGTAAGGGCTCTGATGAAGGTTCTCCTGTTACCAACTAAGCTTGGCGTGGTGAAGATAAAAACTCACACTCGAGCTGACACCAATGAAGCCAGAGGAAATGCTTGTGCGGATGCTGCCGCCAAGGAAGCAGTAAAGAGGCCGAGAGTTGAGAGTCTAGCAGCGGTACAGACCATGACCTCAGTGGCACCTGTCACTCCTGATATTCTTAAATCCCTGAAGGAACAGGGGGTTCAATAGGAAAAGAAGGAGTGGAGACACAGGGAGCCCAGCTGACTGAGGAAGGTTTATGGAAAAAGGGCAGTAAGCTCTGCCTGCCGCCAGCTCTTTACTCAGTGACGGCCCAGGTAATCCATGGACTAACACATTTGTCAAAAACAGCTATGTGTGCTTTGGTAGACAAGGTATGGGTGGTGCCAGGGTCCAGTACCCAGGCAGCCAGGCACACACAGTCTTGTATGACGTGTGCACAACAACGTAGGGAAAGCTGTGAAGATCCCGCAGAAACACACCCCTCGTCCGCTCTACCGTTCCAGAGATTGCAGATTGACTATATACAACTACCACGAGTAGTGGTATATGAGTTCGTGCTTGTGTGTGTTGATCTCTTTTCAGGTTGGCCTGAGGCATATTCGGTGCAGAAAGCGACCGTAAAGATTACTGCTCAAAAACTCATGAATGAGGTGGTATGTAGATATGGGGTTCTTGAAGTGATTGAATGTGATAGAGGTACACATTTCACTGGAGGAATCATGAGAGAGATCTTAAAGTCTTTGGGAATTGAGCAGGGTTTACACACACCTTATCATCCACATAGTAGTGGGAAGGTAGAAAGACTGAATGGGACATTAAAGTTAAAGATTCAGAAGGCAAAAGAGGAAACCGGCAAACCATGGACCGAATGCTTGCCTCTAGCTCTTTTCTCAATAAGGTACACTCCAAGTATAAGAACAGGTCTCTCACCATATGACATACTTTTTGGTTCAGTACCTAGAACAGGGTTATATTTCCCACAGTCACTTCAGATGCAGAATGACAGCCTGACTAGCTATGTGCCAGCCTTGCATAATCGCCTAAACAGTGTGATAAACAGGTGTATTCTTCCATTCCAGACCCTGAATCAGTGTCTGGAACACATGATCTCAAGCCTGGAGACTGGGTGGTCCTTAAAAGACACGTCAGAAAAAGCCTTGATCCAAGAATTGATGGGCCATTCCAAGTTCTTCTGACATCAGCAACATTCGGTGAAGCTTGAGGGAAAATCCACTTGAATACACGCCAGCCACAGTAAACGAGTCACTCCACCAGCAGAATGATGACCTTTTTACCAGTTCTAATGGGGATAGCGGTGGCATTGCCTCTAGCAAAGACATTAAATGAAGTTCTGAATGATGACTGAGATAATAAATTCATTAGACATCACCAAGTACTTTTAAAAGACACGAGTACATTACCAAAAGACTGTTGGATTTGCACTCACAGTCCTGTGAGCTCTAATACTATGCCTTATTAAGCCATTCCAGTGACTTTGAAAGAAATGTTCTATTTGAGTAACCGCACTTTTCCCACTAAGCTAGATAACAACAGGAAAGAGCTGTACGTTTGCCTGTAGCTGCATGGGTGACAGAGCCGTGGTTGTTGTTCAACAGGAGTGGTCCGCCTCTAAGACAGACAGGAATGCCTTGGGCTTCTAGTCGTGTCGACCTCTCCTGTTATCCGAACTTCACCTCTTGCAGCTGCATCCAGATAAGATCCAGAGACATCGCTTTCTCTACAGCTGAGTATTCTGAGTGTAAAGAGTCTGTATCGACATCACACAGTGTGTAGTGGTCGATGCCACGCTTAATCCTGAGCTTCACTGTGTAAACGTCACCTTGGAAAGACTGATATCAGGTATTATGTCAAATGACACTCAGTACCAGGAAGAGATTATGGACATATTAAGCTCCACCTTGTCGTCTAAATGGATTACTAGTCTATTCAATAACACTGTTATGGGAGCACCGGAGAGTTTGTACATTGTATGTAGACATCAGGCCTACAAGTGGTTACCTAATAACTTCACAGGGGTCTGCACACCGGCCTTCCTGACCCCACAAACCTTTATAGTGCCTCACACCAGAGTAAATGTTAAAGCAATCCCTCTACACACACTGTACAGACGAGCTGCAGACAATCCCAGATCCAAGGGTAAACCTCATCTTGTAGTATTGGGGGAGGCAAATAAGATTGTGAGCAGCGTATTGATTTACCCGTCCATAACGCAGATGTGGGATAAGCTGGTAAAGGCGACTGATTATCTAGATGACCAGATCTTCCAGATGCTTGATGTCCTTAATGCATCTAATATAATACAGAAGCAGCTGATTGTAGTCACTGACAACACACCATAGTGCTGGACCACCTGACCGCTATGGTGGGATGTGTCAGATCATCGGTCCCGCATGTTGTCATTACACATGACATTATGGGAAATCTCCAGGTTAGGACTGATATACAGAAGATACCCAAGATAAGGGATAAGTGGTTACAGCAACATGACGCAAACAAGGACTCCTGGTGGGAGAAACATTCTCTTTCCTGAATCCCACTAATTGGTTCAAGGGTCTAGGTGGGGGCTCTCAGGGATTATACATGTATGCAATTATTATTATTCTGCTTGTTGATATATGTAGCCGTAAAAGCGCTGATGTATGTTACACCTAAGTTACTCAGGTTTATATGTAAGGAAAACCGGGTCACAGAACCCCTGATTGTATACTATGGACCCCAAACAAGAAAACATCCATTGTTGTGATGCAATTATAGGCGTTCAGGTAGGGAACTGAGGCGAAGCAGGTAGGAAAGTCCTGAGGACGTGACTAGCGCGCTCCTATATACCTACTGAGATGCCATAATTGGTCACAAAAGGGGGGAAATGTGAGAGAAAAGAATCCATCTTGTTTGTCTGTGGTATCCATTTTGTCTTCACTCTTATGTAATGGTCATCAGGTAACACTGATGGGCAGTGAAGTTTCACATTACTGTTCACTCCCCTATGGTTACTATTGGTTCATAGGTCAGAGGGAACTATTCCTTTGTCTCTGACCCTATTTAAAGTGTCACATGTATTAATAAAGGAGAAGTCTTTTTCTAGTACACCATTATAAGGCTGTGCTGTACTGATTTCCCGAGCGCTCGTAAAACAAATCTTATTAATTTGGAGTTCGGAAGGCATAGAAGAGAGCGTATTTCGCTCACACATGCGATTGCTATGTGATTTTCTCATCTAGCATCCATATGACATCCGTGTGACATCCATATGCAATCCGTATGCACTGCAATTTTAGCATGGGCTTTTACATAAGGGAATTGTCTAGGGCTACAGTTTTCTATGGCAATAATCTTCACTACACATATAAATATGTACTGTATATATATATATATATATATATATATATATATATATATATATATATAATATACATATATTATATATATATAGATAGATATTTATATATATATCTATTTCTCTCTCTCTATATATATAGATATATATATATATATATCTATAGATATAGATATATATATATATACAGATTGATAGATACATACACAAAATCAGATTTATATATACATACAGTGGATACGGAAAGTATTCAGACCCCTTTAAATTTTTCACTCTTTGTTTCATTGCAGCCATTTGGCAAATTCTAAAAAGTTCATTTTTTTTCTCATTAAAGTACATTCTGCACCCCATCTTGACTGAAAAAAACAGAAATGTAGAAATTTTTGCAAATTTATTAAAAAAGAAAAACTGAAATATTACATGGTCATAAGTATTCAGACCCTTTGCTCAGACACTCATATTTAAGTCACATGCTGTCCATTTCCTTGTGATCCTCCTTGAGATGGTTCTACTCCTTCATTGAAGTCCAGTTGTGTTTAATTAAACTGATAGGACTTGATTTGGAAAGGCACACACCTGTCTATATAAGACCTCACAGTTCGCAGTGCATGTCAGACCAAATGAGACTCATGAGCTCAAAGGAACTGCCCAAGGAGCTCAGAGACAGAATTGTGGCAAGGCACAGATCTGGCCAAGGTTACAAAAGAATATCTGCATTACGCAAGGTTCCTAAGAGCACAGTGGCCTCCATAATCCTTAAATGGAAGAAGTTTGGGACCACCAGAAGTCTTCCTAGACCTGGCCGTCCAGCCAAACTGAGCAATCATGGGAGAAGACCCTTGGTGAGAGAGGTAAATAAGAACCCCAAGATCACTATGGCTGAGCTCCAGAGATGCTGTAGGGAGATGGGAGAAAGTTCCACAAAGTCAACTATCACTGCAGCCCTCCACCAGTCAGGCCTTTATGGCAGAGTGGCCCAACGGAAGCCTCTCCTCAGTGCAAGACATATGAAAGCCCGCATAGAGTTTGCTCAAAAACACAGACTATGAGAAATAAGATTCTCTGGTCTGATGAGATGAAGATAGAACTTTTTGGTGATAATTCTAAGCGCTATGTGTGGAGAAAACCAGGCACCGCTTATCACCTGCCCAATACAATCCCAACAGTGAAATATGGTGTTGGCAGCATCATGCTATGGGGGTGTTTTTCAGCTGCAGGGACAGGACGACTGGTTGCAATTGAAGGAAACATGAATGCGGCCAAGTACAGAGATATCCTGGATGAAAACCTTTTCCAGAGTACTCTGGACCTCAGACTTGGCCATAGGTTCACCTTCCAACAAGACAATGACCCTAAGCACACAGCTAAAATAACAAAGGAGTGGCTTCAGAACAACTCTGTGACCATTCTTGACTTGCCCAGCCAGAGCCCTGACCTAAACCCAATTGAGCATCTCTTGAGAGACCTGAAAATGGCTGTCCACCAACGTTCACCATTCAACCTGACGGAACTGGAGAGGAAGAATGGCAGAGGATCCCCAAATCCAGGTGTGAAAAACTTGTTGCATCATTCCCAAGAAGACTCATGGCTGTACTAGCTCAAAAGGGTGCTTTTACTCAATACTGAGCAAAGGGCCTGAATACTTATGACCATGTGATTAGTGTTGTGCGAATTTGTTCGGCAAATGTTCGAAAGTTTCAAATTCGGCACAAATATGGCACATTCAGATTCGTGATTGCAAAGGCGAGCAAATTTTCTTAAAATCGGAAAAGTTCGACGAATTTGCTTCTTATTGCAGAGCACAAAATCTGTTTTTTCTGTTGCTATTGTGATATTGAAAGCTGTGTGCACTAAAGTTTTTTTTAGTGTCAGATACTATTTTAGTGAAGTTGAACTTCAGGTGGTTTCAGAGTAAAAAAATAAATTTTTCTCTCTTGCTACGCCCAGTCCAAAAAATATTTTTTCCTGTGCCAAAAGTCATACAATGCTATAAGCCAGCTACTAACTACATCAGTGGCTGTCAAAGTCAGCTGGACGCAGTGCTTATGCAGAGTGAACTAAAACTATTTTTTGCTCTGAGTAAAGTGATTCAGCTGGCTAGATCTGAGTTTGAAATATTTTGGAGCATGTATTCTATGTCATACTGGCCTCATCCGCATTCAAAAAAAAAAATTTCTTCTGTTCCTAAAGTAATACAGCAGGGGACATCTCAGTTTGAAATTGTTTGGAGAATTTCTCGTAGGTTTTATCGGCCTCATGCACACTAACAAATTTCTTTTGTCTGTTAGTAATGTTATACGGCAGGCCACATCTTACCTTGTCATTTAGTGTCGCTGAAATTCAGGTACGTGCTGAGCCATTGCACAGGAAAAAAACTTATTTTTCTTTAGTTAATTACGTGCTCCTACCACTGTATCTTACCAACATGAGTGGGAAAAAGAGAGGGCGTGGTGGAAGGGGGAATAGGCTTGGTGCTCAAGGTGTACGTGGGGTACGTGGTAATGTTAGTGAAAGCACTAGTGAACCAACACAAACAGGTCCTATTCAAAGACAACTGACAACTTATGTTAGTGGACGGCCTACTGCACTCCCTTCCTTTGGCAGCCGCACAGCGATACGCCTTGTTGATAAGGCCCAGAAAGAGCAGGTGCTCCAGTGGATGGCAAGCTCTGCTTCCAGTAGCCTCTCTTCTTCTTCCTCCACCTCAACATCACACGCAGTACAGTCCACAGAGGTGGCACCCCAATTACCCATGCTTCCCCCCGCGTCACAACTGGTCAACTGCCCAACTGACTGTAGCGAACCACAGATGGGTGAGTCTGTAGAACTCTTCACCCATTCTAATTCTACATCATGGGCATCAGAAGTGTAATCCAAACAGTCACAGAGTCAAGGGGAGGAGAACATCTGCACCAATGCCCAAAATTTTTTTAGCTTGGATTCGCGGCAGGACGAAGTAGGGTCCGAGCAGGTTCCTGACCCTCGTCACCAGACGTTAACCGCAGGGCAGAGAGGTGATCCCGATGAGACTCAGATACCTGAGGCTCATGCGGACTGTACTGTGCTGTCAGGGCAACAAGAGGAGAGGTGTCACTCTGAGGGCGAGGAATGGGATAACACATTGGATGATGATGAGGTTGAAGATCCTACTTGGTGTGAACCCAGAGTCACGCAGCCGAGTAGCTCATCTGAGGAGGTGGAAGAGGAAGACGAGGAGGTTACATTTCGCCCTACGGCGCAGAGACGGAGTGATGCAAGCACGAGGAGCACTGCATCCTTAGCCACAACCATGGCTGTGGCCAGCAGCGGTCACAGGTCTGCAGCTCACAGGGGCAGCAAGGGTTGCCTAGCATGGGCCTTTTTTTTTTATCTGCAAACTTTGCGATAAAAAACTCAGTAGAGGGAAAAACTGGAATAATTTGACTACTACATGCATGAATGTTCACATGCTCAAACAGCATTCTTTACGCTGGGAATCTTACCGTGCTGAAATACGGACCAGCGCACCTCAAAACTGTCAGCTGCCCCATCAAACGCATCCGATGTTTCTTCCTCCTCCTCTGTTACCGTGCCAAGTATTGTCACACAGGTCTTTCATGGCAAAAACTCCGGTTCCTTACCCGCTCCAGTCAGGCTGAGTGACAGCACGTCAGCTGTAATGGAAGCGGACAAGCCTGATGTTTGTATCACCGAGCACACCGCATGTTTCTCAATCCACCGTAACATCTGCACCTTGCTCACGCTCCACCATTTTTTCTGGCTCACCATACTCCGCCCTCTCTCAGCACCTTAGTCAGCCCTCGGTCCCGCAGTTGTGGTCACGTAAAAGATTGTTTCATCCTACGCATGACAAAGCTAAGAGGTTGAACTCCACCATCTCCAATCTGTTGGCCACGGAAATGCTGCCTTTCCACCTGGTAGATACAGATGGTTTAAGGCAACTGATGGCCGTCGCAGTCCCCCAGTACCAGTTGCCCAGTCGCCATTACTTCTCTAAGAAAGCTGTGCCTGCGCTACACCAGCATGTCGCAGACAACATCACCCGTTCCTTGTCTAAATCTAGGTGTGCCAGTGTGCATTTCACCACAGAAACCTGGACGAGTAAGCATGGCCAAGTGCGTTATATCTTGCTGACTGGGCACTTGGTGACTCTGGTGGCTGTCTCGTGACGCCACCTGTGGCTCCTGGTAATGGGTACCAGTGCTGCTGCAGACCTCCGGGGGTGATGGGATGGCAGCTGGGATGTTTCTGCTCCCCACAGGCAGAGAGGGCCCCCGGGGCAGGGTTGCAGGTGAGAGGTGGCCAGGTCGGGTCAGGGGGAATGACGGACACGCACACAGGGGTTTCGCTTCAGTACCTTTACTGGTGTAATGGCAGGTATGGTCCAGGGTACCTATTAGGAGGCTGCACTTGAGGACTCTCCCCAGTGAGCGGGTAGTAGGCCTCCTGGTCCGTTTCTTCCTCGCTCTAAAGCTTCCGGCCAGCCTGGAACTAGGCCTAGCTTCTATGCTGTTTCACTCTCTCACCTGTCTGCTTGGTAGTAGAACTTTTTCTCTGGCTACCACTATTTCTGGACGCTGGGGCCTTCGTGGTTCCTAGTTCTGTAAATGATAGTCGCTTCCGGTTGACCAGGGGTCTGGAATCCTCCTGGAATGCCGGTTGTCCCTACTGGGTGTAGAGGACCCTGTAGATGCGGACCCGGTGTCCGGCTTGTGTCCTGGGGTGAGCTTTAGATGCTCCTCTGCCCCCTTAACTCCTCTCTCCTTGCCTCCAGCCACACTCGGGGCCCTCAACACAGCAGCTAACAGGTGCTGCTTCTTCACTGGTCTCAGTGCCAGCACACTCTCAGCCTACCTAACTCCACCCTCCGTATATATATCCCTAACAGGGCTCCCTCTGGTGGTATGAGGTGGAAGGGTGGAGGTGTCTGTTATGTAATGAGGGCCTCTGGTGAAGAAGTCCGTCCATGCACCCTTTTGGGTCCTGTGGTACCTGTAATAGCAGGGTGCCACACACCCCTCATGTCATCGACTTGCATCAATATTGAGATCTTTGACCGTGCCAGTTAACAGGTTGATCTGCGTTGTGCCGGCGCAGTGGAATTCCACTCTGCGCATGTTGCAGTGACTGTGCCAGCAGCAACGAGCTCTGACACAGTATGTCATGACATATAGCTTGGGGCAACGCAGTACGGACTTGGGGCATATCACGCTTGCGGAGTGGGAACAGATTAAGAACCTCTGCACCCTTCTGCACTTTTTTGAAATGGCTACTAAAATGGTTAGCGCTGACGATGCCATCATCAGCATCACTATTTCGGTCATATACATGCTGGAGCAAACTTTGAATAACCTGTGACAGGCGGTGGTGGCTCCAGAAGAAGAGGAGGATGCGGAAGGGATACCAATGTCTTAAATTTCCAGACTGTCGTCACACAGGCGGATGCCAAGTGACGGTGGATTACAGCGATCGAGGGGGTTTGGTGATACCAGGCAAAATGTTAGTGAAGGTGCAAGAGCCGAGGAACTAATGAAGGAGGAAGAGGTGATGGGTGAGCAGCTGTCAGAGGATGAAGAGGATAATCATCCCCTGTCTTTTGAGCGTGGTTGGCAGGAGGGGACAGAGGAAACAAGCATCAGTGTTATGTAGACCACAATACAGCCTGGCTTTGGACCTCCTGGAAGAGCCCAACATATGAGTGCCTTCTTGATGCACTATCTGCAACATGATCCCCGTATAGCTAGGATTCGAAATAATGCTGACTACTGGGTTGCCACTCTGTTAGATCCCGTTATAAGAGTCAATTTTGCCAGATGCTTCCCGCCCTGGAAAGGGACCTGCTTATGTTGGAGTATCGAAACAAGCTTTTAAGCAACCTTTATAGAGGTTTTCTCCAAGATAACAGTGAAGCACACAGTGTGCAGCTGTAGCCTTTCAACCTCCGGCACGTCAGTTCATCAACGCCAAAACATTAGCAGCAGAGTAAGTGGCAGAAGCAATTTCTGGGAGTCCTTTCATACATTTTTTGCACCAGCTCGTGCACCAGCACAACTGAGTACAAGTCTGACACGTGGTGAACGACTGGAGAGTATGGTGGAGGAGTATCTAGAGCTTAATATGAATACCATCAGGGAGGATTTTGACCCTTTTACATTTTGGTCTTCAAAAATGGATGAATGGCTTGAGCTCGCCTGTCATGCCTTGGAGGTTTTTTCATGCCCGGCAGCCAGCGTTCTCTCTAAACGTGTCTTCAGCACTGCTGGTAGTGTCTTGAAGGATAAGCGTACCCGGCAGTCCCCTGAAAGTGTTGACCGCCTAACTTTCATCAAGATGAACAAGTCATGGATCTCCAAGGACTTTGCACCCCAATTGCAGACTGTACAGAATAGGCGATGTTGTCGTTTTGATTGTGCTGCATTGTTCGCTTGAAATTGCAGTCTGTGATATGGCTTCTGTGCCTGCTCTTGCTGCTGCTGCAGGTTTTAGGCCCTAATTTTGGGAAATGTGGAGAATTCTGATTGTGTCTCCGTCCATTGGGTAGGCTGTAGTGGGACAGGTTTGGGTCTGCGTTAAACTACTTGTAGTCTGATGACATTTGTGCCACTTCGGTGGTGTTAGGCCCTCATTTAGGGCAATGTGAACACTCCTGGTTAGGTCTCCATCTCCTGCGTTGGCTGTATTGGAAGAGGTGTGGGTCTTATTTACACTATTTCTACAGTAGTGAAATTGATGCCACTTTGATGACGTCTGCCACTAATTTTTTTAAAATGTGGGGATTCCTTATTGGGTCTCCATCTATTGGGTTGGCTGTAGTGGAACCTTCCTCTTCTGCAGTCTAAGCTGTGTAAGGTTGCATACCAGTCCTTGCTGCACTCCTGATACAGACTCTGCCTGCTGCACTCTGATACAGACTCTGCCTGCTGCACTCTGATACAGACTCTGCCTGCTGCACTCCTGATACAGACTCTGCCTGCTGCACTCCTGATACAGACTCTGCCTGCTGCACTCTGATACAGACTCTGCCTGCTGCACTCTGATACAGACCCTGCCTGCTGCACTCTGATACAGGCCCTGCCTGCTGCATGCCTGATACAGACCCTGCCTGCTGCAGTCCTGATACAGACTCCGCCTGCTGCACTCCAGATACAGACTCTGCCTACTGAACTCCTGATACAGACTCTGCCTGCTGCACTCTGATACAGACCCTGCCTGCTGCACTCCTGATACAGACTCCGCCTGCTGCACTCCAGATACAGACTCCGCCTGCTGCACTCCAGATACAGACTCCGCCTGCTGCACTCCTGATACAGACTCTGCCTGCTGCACTCCTGATACAGACTCTGCCTGCTGAACTCCTGCTACAGACTCTGCCTGCTGCACTCTGATACAGACTCTGTCTGCTGCACTCTGATACAGACTCTGCCTGCTGCACTCTGATACAGACTCTACCTGCTGCACTCCTGATACAGACTCCGCCTGCTGAACTCCTGATACAGACTCTGCCTGCTGCACTCCTGATACAGACTCTGCCTGCTGCACTCCTGATACAGACTCTGCCTGCTGCACTCCTGATACAGACTCCGCCTGCTGCACTCCTGATACAGACTCTGCCTGCTGCACTCGTGATACAGACTTCGCCTACTGCACTCCTGATACAGACTCTGCCTGCTGCACTCCTGCTACAGACTCTGCCTGCTGAACTCCTGCTACAGACTCTGCCTGCTGCACTCTGATACAGACTCTGTCTGCTGCACTCTGATACAGACTCTGCCTGCTGCACTCTGATACAGACTCTACCTGCTGCACTCCTGATACAGACTCTGCCTGCTGCACTCTGATACAGACTCTGCCTGTTTCAATGACCAAGCCAGTCACCTGATTTGTACCATATAGAGCACCTTTGGGATGGGTTAGGCCGATGAGTTGGGGCCCGTACCCATAGCAATAAAGACGAATTGTTTGAAGATGCAGTAATTAAAGCAAGAGGTTATGCTACAAAATACTAAGTTATGGCATTGTAAACCATGAATTATTCTCTATGTTGTGATCAATAAATAGTTTATGCAAAATTTTTGGCAGTCAGTTTTCATTAATTAAATTACCATACCTATATTCAAAAGCATTTTGGTTAAAATTAAGGTCTCCTCTTAGCAGCAAGAAGATGCAAGCTGAAAAGAAGGGTGGAAGCAGACAAGTCCAGCTAGGAGGCAGGGTCCATGAATGGGAAAAAAAAGATCCCCACTATTGTAGGACACATAAGGCAATTTGTCGTCACATCATCATCTTGCCACTTGTTAATATGTACATTGTTATTAAGCACAGGGGCCAGCATGTTCTCGATGGGGAAGTGGGTAATTAATGCACTTAGGGAGAATGTTAAGTGCATCGGTGGCACTTATGGGTCTATCAGTAGTGATGAGCGAGCATGCTCGCTACTGCTCCGTGCTCGCCCGAGCATCTCACTGCTCAAGATGCTTGGCGCTCGCCGAGTATTTTCGGGTTGCTCGGGCGGAAACTCGGGTCCCCTCCCTGCATGTTTGGCGCTCTTTAGAGAGCCAATGAACATGCAGGGATTGCCTGCCATGCACTGTAATGCCGTAGCCATGTTGGTTGTGGGCATAACAGTGATTGGCTGGCCGCACAGCGTCATCAGGTCTATATCAGACCTGGCGCCGCCATGTTCGTCACCGTCACTCCGGATCAGACAGTGTAGGAGATGCGCCCCTGGGGCTGACGCGCCCCCTGGGCCGTGGGAGTACTCGGCAGCCGGGCCTACGGATGCCGGTCTGGGGAATATCACGGTGGCAGGCCCGGTCCGTGACCCAGGGCGGTCAGTAAAAAGGGGAATTTATAGGGGATTTGGAAAGTTCGTGATGCCACCTGTGGAATGCGGCAAAAGGGGTGCCGCCGCTGCGGAGCAGTCCTCTGGAGTGGGTGTTACGGCAGCAGGGATGGTGTGGCTCTCCACAGGTAGAGCTAGCTCCAGGGCAGCGTGGGGTGTAATGGAGGATGCTGGAGAGAGACGGCAGGACGGTCCCGGAGGAAAGACGGACACTCACTCGGGGGTAAGCTTCAGTACCTTTACTGGTGATGCTGCAGGCACGGTCCAGGGTACTCCGGGCGAAGGGTGCACTTTTGGACTCTCCCCAGTGAGCGGGTATAGGGCCTCCTAATCCGTGGCTTTTCTCGTTAAGCTTCTGGCCTGCCTGGAACTAGGCCTAGCTTGGTTACTGTCTCTCTCTCCCTTGCGCCTGCTGACCTGGTGGTAGGGCCTTCTCTTTGGAGATCACTCTCCCTGGACGCTGGGGCCTCCGTGACTCCTAGCCCTGGTACTGTAGTCAGCGTTTGGCAAACCTGGGACCTGTAGTCCTCCAGGGGTTCCGGTAGTCTCTACTGGGTGTAAAGAGACCCTGTAGGCGCGGACCCGGTGTCCGGTTTATATCTCGGGGTGAGCCTGGTATGCTCCTCTGCTCCCTTGCTACTTCTTCCTTCTCCTCTCGCCTTCGGCCCACTCAAGGCCCTCACTCAGCCTTCACACGTGCTGTAGGCCTTGGCTCGCTGCTCTCTGAGCGTTAGCACGCTCTCAGCTCACTATGAGCTCTGTCCCTCTCTGTGTCTGAGCAGGAACTCAACTAACTCCTCCTGCCTAACTCCACTCTCCCTATATATATCCCTATCGGGGCTCCCTATGGTGGTCTGAGGAGGTAGGGTGGAGGTGTGTGAATGTGTGAGGGCCTCTTGTGGAGAAGTCCATCCATGCACCCTTCTGGGTTCTGTGGCACCAATGAGCAGCAGGGCGCCACATTCCCCACTGGTAAAACTCAGTACTCCTGGACTGAAGCATTTTTCTCAAAACAGATTAACAATAACATTTCTTCCTTTTATGGGAGGCACTTTTCTTGAACGTTACAGGTAACATTATAATACAATAATAATTATAATAACATTAAAGTTACAGCAAGTCCCGTAACCTGGTGTCCATTTCACCGATAAAGGAACATGAGGGACCCGCCTGAAAACCCTCAACGTAGGCCCTGGGCGTGGCTACAGGGCATAGGTGATCCAGGTGCTGGACCACGTCTTCGGCCACGCCAAATGGGGTTTTTGTTCTGTGGTCACTTAAGGGGCACTCCAGGGAGTGCAACTATATACATGAACAGTTTTTGGGCTGCTCACAGTCCTCAGCCACCGAGTCCTTTATATATACCCTTACGGGTTGCTGAATAAACACATATATTTCAGTTTATACAATAAACATTATGCAATACCCTACTGGGTAACTATTTATCCTGCAGGTATTTTTAACTTACTCCTTATACCTGACAGGGCTCTGGCCTTTGGTGCTACGCGATGACCTATGTAGTACGGGGATTGCTTGTAGCGTGGACGCTTGTGCTATTTTCCGCTCTATGTGTTGGTGGACTTCAAGACTGCCTTAACCTCTCTACGGGACTGACAAGTATTCTGGTTACTGGGCCTACTGGCTCTGCTTCTACCGGTGATCCTTCTTCCGGGGATTCTTCCTGAGCAGGCTCTTCTGGGGCACTTACAAGTCTTACCTGCTGTGGAGGGTCTTCTGGCTGTTGGTAGAAGTGTATCACAGGTATTATTACTGCTCCATCCAGTTGAGGCCAATCTGCCAGGAAATCTCCTAAGACAATATGGAGTACTTCTTCTTTAGGCTCCTCCGGTACGGTGAGAGGCACTTCCTCCTGGGGCTTCAACAGACTTGGGCACAACTTCAGATGGTCTCTCGATACCATTGCAGTTGTTCTTCCTCCGTCTTTGCTAATTAGACAGGTTTTCCTATTGTCGAATCTGGAATTCAACACAGTGTAAGGTTCTCTTTCCCACTGGTCGTCAAGTTTGTGGTTTCTTCTTTTTCGTTTTAGCACAACTTCTCCAGGTGTTAAGGGTTCTGCTGGTGCACTCTTGTTGTACTGTGCTTCCTGTTTGTCTCTTAACCTATTTAGACTGTCTTCGACACAGGCCTATACTCTCCTGTACTGCTCCTGTCGCGTCGTGTCCCAGTCTTCAGTGAACATATCTGCTTCTGGCTCTACCACTCCAAGCTCCAGGTCCATGGGCAACTTTCCGGGTCTTGCTCTCATGAGGTACGCTGGAGTACAATTGGTGGAACTCACAGGTATGTGATTGTACAGATCTACCAGGTCAGGTAGTTTGTCTGGCCACTGATTTCTCTCCTCTAGCAGTAAGGTCTTCAACAGGTCGATGACTATGTTATTCATCTTTTCACATAACCCATTGGTTTGGGGGTGGTATGGTGTAGTCCGGATCTTCTTACACCCGTACAGATGGCAAAACTCTTTGAACAGCTCGGCTTCAAAGGCAGGGCCTTGATCCGTCAGCACCTTATCCGGGTATCCATGGGGCCTGCAGAAGTATGCTTGAAATGTCCTTGCTGCAGTTTCTGCCGTCAGATCCTTGACGGGGGCTACCACCAGGAACCGGGAGTAGTGATCCACCATGGTCAGGGCATACGAGTAGCCAGACCTGCTGGGTGACAGCTTGACGTGATCCAAAGCGACGATCTCCAGAGGCTGGGTTGTCTTGATGGACTGCAGGGGTGCCTTTAGGCTGCTGTAGTCTTTTCTTCTGAAGCTACAGAGTCCACAATCCCGGCACCACCTCTCTATGGAACTCCGCATTCCAACAAAATAAAAACAATTCTTCAGGAGGGTTTCCAGCTTCTTCCAACCAAAGTGCCCTGCTTGATCGTGGTAGGCCTCCAACACCATCTGGATGTCTGTCCTGGGCACTACGATCTGCCATACCATCTCATGGGTCCTAGGGTTGACCTACCTTCGGCACAGCTTCTCTCTATAGATGAACAGCCGGCTTCTCTCATTCCACAGTTGCTTGGCTTGTGGAGTCGCGTCCTTCTCCAGGGAGGAACCTTCCTGGGTTATCAGTTCTTTGATACGGCTGACAACCGGGTCGCTGTCCTGGGTCTCCTTCCAACTCTGGTGAGGCAAAGGGTTTAGTGTCTTACCACGATACCTCCTGGAGGTGCGCTGCTCGTGGACCATCCCATTTCTGTGGAAAGCAGGTAGCTCAATCTCCTCCAGGTCATCCACTTCTTCTTCAGTATCCGACTGGTGCGGCATTCTGGATAGGGCATCGGCGTTGGCGTTCTTGTGACCTGCCTGATTCTTGATGGTGAACTGATAGTTTGACAGCCGGGCCATCCAACGCTGTTCCATGGCTCCCAACTTAGCTGTCTCTAGATGAGTCAAGGGGATGTTGTCAGTGTAAGCCGTGAATTTACTGGAGGCCAAGTAGTGCTTGAATCGTTCAGTGATGGCCCAGACCAAGGCCAGGAACTCCAACTTAAAGGAGCTATAGTTTTCCGGATTTCTCTCGGTCGGACGAAGCTTCCTGCTAGCATAGGCGATCACCTTCTTCTTGCCATACTGCTTCTGACTCAACACAGCTCCTAGTCCCTCGTTGCTGGCATCAGTGTACAGCAGGAACAGTTGGCTGTAGTCAGGGTAGGCCAGGATATCTTCGCCAGTCAGGATCTCTTTCATCACTGCAAAGGACTCAGCCTGCTCTTTACCCCACTGGAAGGGGGATTCTTGCCTCTGTGGGACTGTCCTACCAGGAGATCTTGCAAAGGTGCTGTCTTCTTGGTTTAGTCCTTTACAAACCTCCGGTAATACCCGACCAGTCCCAGGAACTGACGTACCTCCTTGAGATTCTTCGGTTCTGGCCATTTCTGGATGGCGGTGACCTTCTCCGGCTCTGGTGCTACTCCTTCTGGACTGATGATGTGCCCCAGGTACTGAACCTTCTTTTTGAGCAGGTGGCACTTGGAAGGCTTCAATTTCATCCCATACCGGGACAATGACTCAAATACTTCCGTCAGCTGCTTCAAATGGTCCTCTTGGAGTACACTATCACATCATCCAGGTATAGCAGCACGGTCTCGAAGTTACGGTGTCCCAAACAGCACTCCATCAATCACTGGAACGTTCCCGGGGCGTTGCAGAGTCCAAACGGCCTACTGTTGTACTCGCAGAGTCCCATCGGGGTAGTGAAGGCCGTCTTCTCTCGGTCCTCCTCAGCAACTGCTACTTGCCAGTACCCACTAGTGAGGTCAAGGGTAGAGAATAGTGTTGAGCGAACATGCTCGACACTGCTCGGTACTCGCCCGAGCATCACGCTACTCGGGATGTTCGGCGAGCACCGAGCATTTCCGGGTTACTCGGGCGGGAGCTCGGGTCTCCGCCCTGCATGTTTGGCGCTCTTTACAGAGCCAATGAACATGCAGGGATTGCCAGCCAGTCACTGTAATTCTGCAGCCATGTTGGTTGTGGGCATTACAGTGATTGGCTGGCCGCACAGCGTCAACTCGAGTATTTAAAACCGGGCGCCGCCATCTTGGACACAGTCGCTCCGGATTAGACAGTGTAGGGACAGCGCTGCTGATTTAGGGAGAGATATAAACTGCGAAATAGTTAGTGTAGGGTCTGTAAAGGCTGTCAGAACAAACAAACAGTCCTTTTCAGGACTAATATCCATCCCAGATACCAGGCAGGCAGGCTGTATAGGAGACACAGTGGTTCTACCAGCAAACGCTGCATTACAGTCCTGTGTGCTCCTGTTGCGGAAATTGCTGGACTTAGCACCAGGTGTCAGGGGCCAGGAAAAATCCTTTTTTTTCATCTAAATCCTCCTTTTTTTTCCTCCTTCACACTGTACAAATACCCGTCTTATTAACCTTTTGGTGTGTGTCCCCCCCCCCCCCCAAAAAAAAGCGTGTCTCTGATTTTTCAGACACAAATATAACTGTTGAAAATAGTCTGGTGTAGGCTAGAGAAACAGAAGTGTTGTTTTGCACTTCCACGGTTCAAACCTCTGTATTATCCATTTTGGGCCATTTGTATCTAATAAAAAAAACAGTTTGAGTGTGTCGCTCACTGTTCAGCCGCAAATATCTCTATTTAAAAAAGTGTGGTATACCCCAGTAAACAATAACTGTGGTTTTGCCATCCCACGGTAAAAAATCTCTATTATTCAGGTTTTGGTATATTTTCCGTAAAGAAAAACAGTAGTGTCTCCTCACTGTTGTGACACAAAAATATATCTGTTGAAAATAGTCTTGTGTAGGCCCGACATCCCAGTGTGGTTTCGCAGTTCCACGGGTCAAATCGCTGTACTATCCAGTTTTGGGCCTTTGGTATCTAAAAAAAAGCAGTTTGAGTGTGTCGCTCACTGTTCGGCCGCAAATATCTCTATTTAAAAAAGTGTGGTATACCCCAGTAACAATAACTGTGGTTTTGCCATCCCACGGTAAAAAATCTCTATTATTCAGCTTTTGGTAGTTTTTTCCGTAAAGAAAATCAGTAGTGTCTCCTGACTGTTGTGACACAAAAATATATCTGTTGAAAATAGTCTTGTGTAGGCCCGACATCCCAGTGTGGTTTCGCAGTTCCACGGGTCAAATCGCTGTACTATCCAGTTTTGGGCCTTTGGTATCTAAAAAAAAAAGCAGTTTGAGTGTGTCGCTCACTGTTTAGCCGCAAATATCTCTATTTAAAAAAGTGTGGTATACCCCAGTAAACAATAACTGTGGTTTTGCCATCCCACGGTAAAAAATCTCTATTATTCAGCTTTTGGTAGTTTTTTCCGTAAAGAAAAACAGTAGTGTCTCCTGACTGTTGTGACACAAAAATATATCTGTTGAAAATAGTCTTGTGTAGGCCCGACATCCCAGTGTGGTTTTGCAGTTCCACGGGTCAAATCGCTGTACTATCCAGTTTTGGGCCTTTGGTATCTAAAAAAAAGCAGTTTGAGTGTGTCGCTCACTGTTCAGCCGCAAATATCTCTATTTAAAAAAGTGTGGTATACCCCAGTAAACAATAACTGTGGTTTTGCCATCCCACGGTAAAAAATCTCTATTATTCAGCTTTTGGTAGTTTTTTCCGTAAAGAAAAACAGTAGTGTCTCCTCACTGTTGTGACATAAAAATATATCTGTTGAAAATAGTCTTGTATAGGCCCGACATCCCAGTGTGGTTTCGCAGTTCCACGGGTCAAATCGCTGTACGATCCAGTTTTGGGCCTTTGGTATCTAAAAAAAAAGCAGTTTGAGTGTGTCGCTCACTGTTCAGCCGCAAATATCTCTATTTAAAGAAGTGTGGTATACCCCAGTAAACAATAACTGTGGTTTTGCCATCCCACGGTAAAAAATCTCTATTATTCAGCTTTTGGTAGTTTTTTCCGCAAAGAAAAACAGTAGTGTCTCCTGACTGTTGTGACACAAAAATATATCTGTTGAAAATAGTCTTGTGTAGGCCCGACATCCCAGTGTGGTTTCGCAGTTCCACGGGTCAAATCGCTGTACTATCCAGTTTTGGGCCTTTGGTATCTAAAAAAAAAGCAGTTTGAGTGTGTCGCTCACTGTTCAGCCGCAAATATCTCTATTTAAAAAAGTGTGGTATACCCCAGTAAACAATAACTGTGGTTTTGCCATCCCACGGTAAAAAATCTCTATTATTCAGCTTTTGGTAGTTTTTTTCCGTAAAGAAAAACAGTAGTGTCTCCTGACTGTTGTGACACAAAAATATATCTGTTGAAAATAGTCTTGTGTAGGCCCGACATCCCAGTGTGGTTTCGCAGTTCCACGGGTCAAATCGCTGTACTATCCAGTTTTGGGCCTTTGGTATCTAAAAAAAAAAGCAGTTTGAGTGTGTCGCTCACTGTTTAGCCGCAAATATCTCTATTTAAAAAAGTGTGGTATACCCCAGTAAACAATAACTGTGGTTTTGCCATCCCACGGTAAAAAATCTCTATTATTCAGCTTTTGGTAGTCCACGTCCACGTCCCACCGCAGCGTTCAATTGTCCATATCCCAGACCTTTGAACGAAAGTGGAAATTCGCAGCTAACGCCCCACAGGCCACAGTCCTAAATTCGCACATTTCACGACTGCTTGCGTTGGAAATGCTGCCTTTTAGGCTGGTGGAGACGGAATCCTTCCGCAATCTTATGGCGGTGGCCGTCCCTCGGTACTCGGTCCCCAGCCGACACTATTTTGCCCGGTGTGCCATCCCTGCACTACACAAGCACGTGTCCCAAAACATCTGCCGTGCCCTCAACAATGCAGTTACTGGGAGAGTCCACCTGACAACGGACACGTGTCTCTCTGACGGCACACTGGGTAAACATAGTGGAAGCCGGGACCCAGTCGGACCTTGGGACGGAACACATCCTCCCCACACCGAGGATTGCGGGCCCTATGTCAGTCAGAGTTGCCCCCACAGTGTACAGCTCCTGCGCATCCTCCTCCTCCTCCTCCTCATGTTCAGCCTCCATCTCAGATATCACCACATCAGTTACAAGCTGGAAGCATTGCAGTACTGCCTCCGCCAAGCGGCAACAGGCTGTGCTGAAACTCATAAGCTTAGGTGATAAACCTCACACTGCTTGTGAGTTGTGGACAGCTGTGAAAGAGCAGGCAGATCTGTGGCTGAGACCGCTGAACCTACATCCCGGCATGGTCGTGTGTGACAATGGCCGTAACCTGGTGGCGGCTCTGAGGCGAGGTGAGATCACACACGTACCATGCCTGGCTCATGTGCTTAACCTCGTGGTTCAGCGGTTTCTTAAATCGTACCCCGAGTTGCCAGATCTGCTCGTGAAAGTACCCCGCCTGTCAGCTCATTTTCGCAAGTCGGCTACAGCTTCCGCCGCCCTTGCTGTGTTTCAGCAGCGTTTGCAGCTTCCGGCACACCGACTGGTGTGTGATGTCCCCACACGTTGGAACTCTACCCTCCACATGTTGCAAAGGATTTGTGACCAGAAGAGAGCAGTTGTGGAGTACCAGCTGCAACAAGGCCGTCGATATTCAGGTCAGACTCCACACATAAGACCTCAGGAGTGGACCTGGATGTCTGACATATGTACCATCCTGACAAATTTTGAGGAGGCCACCAAGATGGTGAGTGGCGATGACGCCATCATTAGTGTTAGCATCCCACTTGTCTGTCTTTTGCAACGCTCTCTGCAGAGAATTAAAGAGGAGGCATTGCAGCCAGAGTATGATGAGATGGATCAAGAAGCCGTAGCGGGCGATTACACACAGCCCAGCCTCATCTCATCCCAACGTGCATTAGGGGACAATGAGGGAGAGGAGGAGGAGGAGGAGGAGGAGGAAGAACAGAAGCTGCTATCATGCGTTGTAGACGGTAGTACCTGTACAAGTGTAATACCGTCGGTTCAGCGTGGGTGGCCTGAGGACAGGGGGGAGGAGGAAGAGGAGGAGGAGGAGAAGAGCATGGTCAGTCGTCATCTTGGTGAGGACACGGAAATCTTGCCCGTTACCAGTCTGGCACGCATGGCTGACTTTATGTTACGCTGCCTTAACTGTGACCCTCGCGTTGTCAAAATGTTGGGTGACAGTCATTACTGGTTGGTGACACTTGTAGACCCCCGCTACAAGGAGAACTTTCACTCTCTTATTCCTGAGGTGGAGAGGTCTACAAAAATGGGGCAGCACCAGAAGGCCCTTGCTGCAGAACTCTTAAAAAAATTCCCATCTGAACACGCTGGCGGCAGAGGTCACAGTTCGTTGCCCAACCAAGGCGTACAGGCGAGAGAGATGCAACTCCAATCCAGCAGAGGCAGGGGAACACTGTCAACGTTCTGGGACAGTTTTCTGACACCCGCCCAGCGTACAGGCCCTGAGGCGCGGGGTACTCTCACAAGGAGTGGAAAGTTTCAAAAGATGGTGATGGAGTACCTTGCCGATCGTACCAGCATCCTCCGTGATTCCTCTGTGCCTTTTAATTATTGGGTACCCAAGCTGGACAGTTGGAATGAACTCGCTCTGTACGCCTTGGAGGTCCTGGCCTGCCCTGCCGCTAGCGTGTTATCGGAGCGTGTTTTTAGTGCCGCTGGGAGAATTATAACTGATAAGCGCACTCGCCTGTCAACTGACAATGCTGACAAGCTGACCCTTATCAAAATGAACAAGGGCTGGATTGGGCCAGACTTCTCATCACCACCAAATGACAGCAGAGTAACATAAAGTCAAATCCACTGTGTTATTTCGGGAGGTGTATTCACATGCACCGCTTCACACCCACACATGGGTATACGCTTCCTCGTTTCGGCTGTTTTATCTTCTTCTCCTTATCCTCAGCCTCCACCACCACTATACCACCAGGGTGCCAGCATTGCAAGTTCCTCTGTCCTTATTTTTGGCAGCTTTTGCTTGCAAGGCATAAGCAAATACTATGGGACACCCACTCCCTAATAATGGGACTTATGTTTGTAATATGCTGTACTGCATGGCTCTTGTAAGGGGCATTGCAAGTTGCTCCATCCTAATTTTTGGCAGCTTTTGCTTGCAAGGCATAAGCAAATACTATGGGACACCCACTCCCCAATAATGGGACTTATGTTTGTAATATGCTGTACTGCATGGCTCTTGTAAGGGGCATTGCAAGTTGCTCCGTCCTAATTTTTGGCAGCTTTTGCTTACAAGGCATAAGCAAATACTATGGGACACCCACTCCCCAATAATGGGACTTATGTTTGTAATATGCTGTACTGCATGGCTCTTGTAAGGGGCATTGCAAGTTGCTCCGTCCTAATTTTTGGCAGCTTTTGCTTGGAAAGCATAAGCAAATACCATGGGACACCCACTCCCCAATAATGGGACTTATGTTTGTAATATGCTGTACTGCATGGCTCTTGTAAGGGGCATTGCAAGTTGCTCCGTTCTAATTTTTGCCAGCTTTTGCTTGCACGGCAAAAGCAAATACTATGGGACACCCACTCCCCAATAATGGGACTTATGTTTGTAATATGCTGTTCTGCATGGCTCTTGTAAGGGGCATTGCAAGTTGCTCCGTCCTAATTTTTGGCAGCTTTTGCTTGGAAAGCATAAGCAAATACTATGGGTCACCCACTCCCCAATAATGGGACTTATGTTTGTAATATGCTGTACTGCATGGCTCTTGTAAGGGGCATTGCAAGTTGCTCCGTCCTAATTTTTGGCAGCTTTTGCTTGGAAAGCATAAGCAAATACTATGGGAGACCCACTCCCCAATAATGGGACTTATGTTTGTAATATGCTGTACTGCATGGCTCTTGTAAGGGGCATTGCAAGTTGCTTCGTCCTAATTTTTGGCAGCTTTTGCTTGGAAAGCATAAGCAAATACTATGGGACACCCACTC
The DNA here is from genome assembly GCF_046119375.1 of Phyllobates terribilis. Lineage (NCBI taxonomy): Eukaryota > Metazoa > Chordata > Amphibia > Anura > Dendrobatidae > Phyllobates > Phyllobates terribilis. The sequence continues at coordinate 290,350,597 of NW_027362768.1, read as the reverse complement.
CCCAATAATGGGACTTATGTTTGTAATATGCTGTACTGCATGTGACGCGCCCCCTGGGCCTGTGTTGTGCAGGGGATACCCGGAACCGGGCCTCTGGTGGGATGTAGTCTCCGTGGCGCTGACCCGCTCCGTGCCCAGGGCGGTCAAACCAGTGGCAGTCTTAGTATTATGATAATTGTCCGAGTACGCCACCCGTGGATTGCGGTCAGTGGGGACCGCCGCTGCGCTGCAGACCGCTGAGGCTGATGTTGTATGCGCAGCCAAGTATGGGATAACTCCCCACGGGAGAAGTATTGCCTCAGGGCAGCTAGTGTGGATGATGGGAGTGATGGTGTGAGCGTCCCAATACTGATGGTGCTGGTGCGGCGATGAAACACAGAGACGTGGGGCTGCAGTTTCCAATGCTTTACTCACAGTTGTTATTCGTGTCAATCCTGCAGGCGATGACTGCCCAAGCCGTGCTGCGTCCACCAGGCAAGGGGCTCGACCAACTCCCAGGCAATTCCAGAGCGTGGCACAGGGCTCCCTTCTCTTCCCTTTTCTGGCCGTCCTCACCAGTGACCCACCTTTGTCCAGCTCCCTCGGGCCTTCTCTTGGCGAAACCTATCTCCGGTTTCCCTGACCCTATGTGGTATGCTTTCCTGGTGGATGTAGTGAGGGGTCGCACCAAGATGTGGTCACAACCTCCGGTCTTTGGCTGAGGAATCTGTTGCCTCCACCAATTTGGGTTCCGGTACCCTGCTCTGCCAACCCTTCACCTGCAATCTCCTGGGCCTATGGGGTTCCTTCTGTCCTCGTGTCTCTGAGCCTTTCTCTGTGTTCCAGTTCCCTTATCTCCTTTCTGTTCCAGTTCCAGTTCCTACTTCTCCTTCTCCTCTCAGGCTCCGGCCTCTTCTCTAGGCCTGCCTCTGGAGCAGCACCCAGCCTGAGCTGCTGCTTCCTGTCTGCTCTCCTCACAGACTGCACTGAACTCGACTCACTCTCCCTGTCCTAGGATGGTGCCCACCTTATATACCTCCCTTATGTGTGAGCCCAGGTGACTAGCAACCAATGGGCTCCTACCTTTGCCCAGAGACCCACCCCTATCTGCTCCTACACCACTGGGTTTTCCTTCCCCTCCCCACTCCAGACAGGGACAGATGCTGTCGTGCCTGCACTCCTGTCTCGTGGGAGCACCGTTGACCTGTCCCTCGGAAATGGGGTGTGTGTGGTGCATGCAGCCTAACGAGTCCTGGTCCACACTCCATCCTTACCCGGGAGTGGAATATCACACCTCTGGTTTGAGGTGCAATACCCCTGTAGCAGCCGAGCCCTCAGGGTGCTACATTCCCCCCTGGTAAATCACAGCACGTCCTCGGGCTGGAAAAGAGCAAAAACAATTTAAAACATACAAAAATTTTAGAATGCATTCGTATATAAGACAATAACTATTAACCCATCCCTTTATGGGAGGCACTTTTCCCTTTTAACGTTACTGGTATAAAACATTACAAGACTTTCTTCACACACATATAAAATGCCATAAACTCTTTTAGCAGCATATGAAACTTTTTCAGTATAAGACATTCTTAAGTAAAACATTTTTATTTATTTATTTTTTTTTCAAAAACACATTCTTGAGTTCTGGCCGCGGTGCAACTTGCGACTAGGTGTTCTTTCTTCTTAGGGGAATGGCTGCTCTCAGTCCCCAGCCAGATTAGGAAAAAGGGATGGCTGTTCTCAGTCCCCAGAGCAATAAGGGATATAGGGGGTAACTTCTCCACAGTTCTATATCAGTCCCAACGGGGACCACACTCCACTCAGCAACAGTTTCTATACCCTTACGGGTAACTATATACAGTTCCATTTACCGTTCATTAGTAACAGTGTCCTCCTGATGCTCTTTCCTCGTAATCTTCAGACCCGTCCGGGTCCTCTTGGCTTTCCTCGTACTGGTGGTACTGCAGCTCTTCCTCGGCTAGCCGGTTGACGTGGAGGGAGTACAATCCCTTTGCGCCCTTGTGCAGCAGGCCTTGCGGCAGGGCCTGGAGAAGGCCGCTGTTGATGTCGCCCGGGGTCAGAGGGTGCGACTTTGGGCCTGGGCGCGGGCTGGTGGTGGCAGTGCCCAGCGCTGTAGGGCTCGGCTGCAGGGCTTGTTTCGGGGTCTGGAGCAGGTCGGTGTCTGCAGCGCCCGGGATTGGCGGCTCCACCAGGGGGCCCGGGAGCAGGCTGACGCTGGCAGCGTCCGGGACAGGGAGACTCCTCTTACCTGCTCCCGCGACCGATCCTGCATCACGCGTCTTCTCCTGGCGCTGGTCGGGGCCCGCGACGGCTGGGGCACTGCCGATGCTGGGCAGCTTAGTCTGCTGCCGGTCCGCCATCTTGCTCTCCGTTCCTGGTGTCCTCCTCCCCCCTGGTGGACAGTGGCCTACCTTGCGTTGATCTTCCTCCGTAGGCCGCGGCTCCGCAGTCGATCGTCGGGGATGAGGACCTTGCGTCGCGCTCCTGTGATGTCAGCTTCGCTCCCTCTCCCTTCCAGGACCTTACGCAGCGTCAGTGCGTGGGGCGGAGCTTCCGACCTCGCGCGCTTTCGGCGTCCACGCCCCTCTTCTTCCCGCGCGGCGTCCCGAAGATGGCGTCCGATGGCGGGAAGCGGCTGCGGATGGCGGGAAGACGGCAGAAGATGGCGGGAAACGACCCAAGATGGCGTCCGATGGCGGGAAACGACTCCGGACGGCGGAAAACTTCTCTCAGGTAAGTGCAAAAGTCTTTTTCAGGCACGCAGTACCCGCTTGTGGTGGGTTGGTAAAGATCCTGCCGACTACGCCAAAAGTTGACGCGCCCCCTGGGCCTGTGTTGTGCAGGGGATACCCGGAACCGGGCCTCTGGTGGGATGTAGTCTCCGTGGCGCTGACCCGCTCCGTGCCCAGGGCGGTCAAACCAGTGGCAGTCTCTTAGTATTATGATAATTGTCCGACTACGCCACCCGTGGATTGCGGTCAGTGGGGACCGCCGCTGCGCTGCAGACCGCTGAGGCTGATGTTGTATGGGCAGCCAAGTATGGGATAACTCCCCACGGGAGAAGTATTGCCTCAGGGCAGCTAGTGTGGATGATGGGAGTGATGGTGTGAGCGTCCCAATACTGATGGTGCTAGTGCGGCGATGAAACACAGAGACGTGGGGCTGCAGTTTCCAATGCTTTACTCACAGTTGTTATTCGTGTCAATCCTGCAGGCGATGACTGCCCAAGCCGTGCTGCGTCCACCAGGCAAGAGGCTCGACCAACTCCCAGGCAATTCCAGAGCGTGGCACAGGGCTCCCTTCTCTTCCCTTCTCTGGCCGTCCTCACCAGTGACCCACCTTTGTCCAGCTCCCTCGGGCCTTCTCTTGGCGAAACCTATCTCCGGTTTCCCTGACCCTATGTGGTATGCTTTCCTGGTGGATGTAGTGAGGGGTCGCACCAAGATGTGGTCACAACTTCCGGTCTTTGGCTGAGGAATCTGTTGCCTCCACCAATTTGGGTTCCGGTACCCTGCTCTGCCAACCCTTCATCCGCAATCTCCTGGGCCTATGGGGTTCCTTCTGTCCTCGTGTCTCTGGGCCTTTCTCTGTGTTCCAGTTCCCTTATCTCCTTTCTGTTCCAGTTCCAGTTCCTACTTCTCCTTCTCCTCTCAGGCTCCGGCCTCTTCTCTAGGCCTGCCTCTGGAGCAGCACCCAGCCTGAGCTGCTGCTCCCTGTCTGCTCTCCTCACAGACTGCACTGAACTCGACTCACTCTCCCTGTCCTAGGATGGTGCCCACCTTATATACCTCCCTTATGTGTGAGCCCAGGTGACTAGCAACCAATGGGCTCCTACCTTTGCCCAGAGACCCACCGCTATCTGCTCCTACACCACTGGGTTTTCCTTCACCTCCCCACTCCAGACAGGGACAGATGCTGTCGTGCCTGCACTCCTGTCTCGTGGGAGCACCGTTGACCTGTCCCTCGGAAATGGGGTGTGTGGGGTGCATGCAGCCTAACGAGTCCTGGTCCACACTCCATCCTTACCTGGGAGTGGAATATCACACCTCTGGTTTGAGGTGCAATACCCCTGTAGCAGCCGAGCCCTCAGGGTGCTACACATGGCTCTTGTAAGGGGCAATGCAAGTTGCTCAGTCCTAATTATTGCCAGCTTTTGCTTGCAAGGCATAAGCAAATACTATGGGACACCCACTCCCCAATAATGGGACTTATGTTTGTAATATGCTGTACTGCATGGCTCTTGTAAGGGGCATTGCAAATTGCTCCGTCCTAATTTTTGGCAGCTTTTGCTTGCAAGGCATAAGCTAATACTGTGGGACACCCACTCCCCAATAATGGGACTTATGTTTGTAATATGCTGTACTGCATGTGACGCACCCCCTGGGCCATGTGTACACGGGTGTGGGATATCCGGTGCCGGGTCTCTGGGGTCTGTAGTCTCCGTGGCGGTGACCCGGTCCCGTGGCTCATGCTGGTCAAACCAGTGGCAGTCTTTCTTAGGTTTTGAGGTTAATTGTCCGACTGCGCCACCCGTGGATTGTGGTCAGGGAGTACCACCGCTGCGAGGCAGACCGCTGAGGCTGGTGTTGTGTGCGCAGCAGAGAATGGGATAACTCCCCATGGGAGGAGTATAGCCTCAGGGCAGTGAGTGTGGATGATGGGGGTGATGGTGCACGAGCGCAGCAGGAACGACTCAGAGTCTTTGCAGTGCAGTTCAGGGTCTTTACTGATGATTATAAGGTAGACCCTCTCGGGAGTACTGGCTAGCATAAGAGGCCTGGTCAGTCTGTGAGCAAGCAGGAGTTCCCCTGGCCAGGTGGAGTTGTAGGCCTCCCCGTCTGTCTGCACTCTTCCTGGCTACCTTGCTGTAAGTGGGTAGAAGTAGCCCACGTCCCTGAGTGTACCGTGTAGTGCTCACCCGTATGGCTGGTGACTTGGGGCCTTCTGTTAGCCTCCGCTCCACGACGGCGGTGCTGGTCCCTTGCTTGTGACTGAGCCTCCGGGCTTCTATGGCCAGAGGACCTGAAATCCCCTGCTGGCTGGTTTCTGCTGCTGGATATATAAGTCCTCACAGCCTTGGACTCCTATGTCCGGTTCCTATTGTCTTCTGCCAGGGCGAGCTCTGCTCAGCTTCCAGCCCCTGGTCTTTAGCTCCTAGCTCCTACAGAGCTCCTTGCTGTTACTTTCCCTTGCTCTCACTCTGACTCTGACTGTTCTCTGACTCACTCAACCCCGCCCCAGATCCAGTTTATAAGGGCAGAATTCTCCCCTCCCAGGACTGGGGCAGGAGGATGTTGCATGTTTAAGGGATCCTGACCAGGAAACCTCCCACTTGCTCTCAGATGTAATATCTCTATTACTGTGGTGACCAGACCCCTGGGGTGCCACACATGGCTCTTGTAAGGGGCATTGCAGTTCCTCATAACTTTTGGAAAGCCTTCCATTCACTGCTTAGGCCAACAGTGCACAGGAGACCCAGTTGCTATAAATGGAAAAAAAGGTTTAGTTAACGCCCTCTGACCTCCATGTCATTTCCAAGGGGCATTGGAGTGCCTCGAAATTTTTGGTAGGCATTGCACTCACTGTATGCCCTATAACTGTGTAGCCGAACCGCTCCTTTTGTTACAGAAACATATCCTACAAGACATATCTGTTTGACTGGCCTGATATTGATGTGAATGGTCCCTGTTCCTCCTGCTCTTTCTCCTTTGCCACTACCTCATCCATCATTTATCACCTGAAGCTTTGTTTTAACGGGAGTCATAGAACTTGGATAGTAGCAGGAAAACATCCAGCAATCCTCGGAGGAGGTAGGATATGCGCCAAAACGCTGACCACCTCAGGCCTAGCCGCTACTACATACATGCGCTTGCATTACAACAAAACAAAGCAGATGCTAACTTCTATCATCCTCATCATGCTCCTCACCTTGGCACTCTCAACTCCCCTGATGGAGAAGCCAGGGCCCACCAGAGGAGTCTGATAGTCCGGTGGGCTCGGCCAATGCAACCCTAAAGCAGGCCAGGCTAAGAAAAGTGTGGGAAAGGTTACCGGGACAAATAGGGGTGGCTGGGGACCGAGTATGGACACCCGGCCACCCCCTGGAGGCTCGGGAGCAAGCGGGGACACCCGGCCACCAGGCGGCTGGGGACTGAGTATGGATACCAGGCCGCCGACACAGCCATGGTGTGGTGGCCAGATTCCGCCTCCACATGCCTAAAAGGCCCACACTTACACTTGCATTAAAAGAAAACATAGCAGATGCTAACTTCTGTCGTCATCATCATCATGCTCCTCACCTTGGCACTCTCAACTCCACCGATGGAGAAGTCAGGGCCCACCGGAGGAGTCTGGTTCTCTGGTGGGCTCGTCCAATGCTGCCTAAAGCAGGCCGGGCTAAGAAAAGTGTGTGGGGGGATGTTCCAAGGAGAAATAGAGGAGGCTGGGGACCGTTTATGGACGCCCGGCTGCCCCCAGGCGGCTGGGGACCGTGTGTGGACACCCGGCCGCGGGGCGGCTGGGGACCGAGCGTGGACACCCGGCCGCCGGGCAGCTGGGGACTGAGTATGGATTCCAGGCCGCCAACACAGCCATGACGTGGTGGACAGATTCCGCCTCCACATGCCTAAAAGGCCCAATTTAAAGTTCAAGCAAGCAAGCAGTATGGTATTGCAGCCTGGGGGTGGGTGGGTGGCAGGCTGCATACTTGCGCTTGCATTGCAAGGAATGGGGGAGGTACAATTGAACACTGCCCTGGGACTAGAACTTGCATGGGGATAGTTGCAAGTCTGCATCTTCTGATGCGGCAAGGATCACTTATGATGGGCACACTTTTAGACAGTGACCTGGGAGTCAGAGATGCTTCCAGGGGTCTTCCCCATGCTGTTCCAATGTCTTTTCAGCACTTTATGCATGTGTCACACAGCACATGGCCAGATAAGGTTGTAAAATGTTAAAATGACATTTCCCGGTGAATGCATTTGTCATAGTTGAAAGCAATACAAAAGTGCAAAAACGCATAAAAAATGCTACTTGTGAACATAGCCGAAGGTGTGGAGGAGTATTTTTGTTTTTGGTCATTTATTTTAACTTATACACAAGTCTTTTCCCTGGAAAGGATGTTCCTTAACATATTTCACAGGAAAAAAGTTTCACTTTAGTTTTTGAACGTTTTATTGTGAGCCCGTAAAAGTGGCTTAATACCTCTGACCACGTTGTTGACAGCAGTGACCTGGGGGTCAGAAAACTATCGTTTTGGGCACTTGTTAGGCTTTTAAAAGACTGCCGGGGGTGCCACAGCAAAAATGCTCGAGTCTCCCATAGACTAACATTGGGCTCGTTGCTCGGGTCGAGCACCCGAGTATCACGGCGAGCTCGGCCCGAGCTTCAAGCACCCGAGCATTTTAGTGCTCGCTTAACACTAGTAGAGAAGTAATTTGCAGACGTTAGTGCAGACAGTGATTCCTCTATACGGGGCAAAGGGTATGCATCCTTGTGTGTTATGCGATTTACCTGTCTGTAATCTACACACATCCTCATGCTTCCATCCTTTTTCCTGACCAGGACCAGGGGAGCTGCCCAGGGGCTACAGCTATCTCTTATTACCCCTGCCTTCCTCATGTCATGCAACATTTCCTTCGCTTTCTGGTAGTGTGCTGGTGGTATGGGCCTGTAACGTTCTTTGATGGGTGGATGGTCAAAAATCAAGTGGGTGTTTGCTGAATACTCCCTCGTATTCCTGAACCATCCTGTATACACCTTGTTTCTGATGGACAGGAGTGGCGTAGGTTAAGGACTCCACGGTGTGGACAGCGTTGTTATTTACAGTGTACAATCTGGCAACAGTGGCATATCGTGGTAATTTGACTTCATCCTCTCCATAGTTTAGGAGGCGTACGGGCACCCTCCCATTGCGTACATCCACTACCCCCCTTGCAGTTAAGAGTGTAGGTCTGTGCTCTGAGCTAATGTGTTCCACTACCGCCTGGTAGTTCGGTCCCTTGAGACCTATTGCTGCCCTACACCAAATCAGCATTTCACTCATCGGGGGAATCATCACAATTGGTATCGGGTCTGTCACCCATACATTACCAATTTCACCACCAGTTAGCTTTACCTGTTGCTGGTACATAAGGGCTCGGATTTCTTTCTGGAGCACCCGCCTCTGCCCTGATTTGGTGGTGTCAGCAATCTGTTGGAGCAAAAACAACACTTCTCCCAAACAGTTACCGACAATATTTGTACCAAGTATCATATACAAGTCTGTATCACCAGGATTAGACTCCACTACAATCAGTCCTTGGTCCTTTAGTTCCGCTCTCCCCACCTTCACTGTCACGTTCTTAACCCCTACTAGGTTAAGAGGAAGGCCGTTAGAGGCATACACGGAGAGGTTCGGGGCTGGCGGCTGGAGTTCATCTACGGACCAGTACCTTTTATAGAGGACATCAGGTATGATGGTTACCTGAGATCCAGTGTCCAGCAGGGCAGGTGTCGGTATGCCATCCAGCACAATGGACAGGAAAGGTCTTCCTCCCACGAACCGATGGTACCAGCCTGATGGGCCTGCTTGATCTACTCCTGGGTGTCAGCCCTTGGCCCCAAGGTTCGCTCGTTTAAAGGACAGTTCCGCGCTGTGTGGCCTGCCTTCTGGCAGCGGTAGCAGATGAATTCTCCTGGAGGGCGATGTTGGTCGTTGGTCCTCCCACGGGGTGGCGTTGTCCTCCTCTGGGGTGGCGTTGTCCTCCTACGGGGTGCCGTTGTCCTCCTTTTCCTCCTCATCCAGGGGACGTCCTCAGGGCTGTCGGCCAGTAGGATCCTTCCTTCTGGCTCAGGCTCCGTCTGTAGCTGCAGGGTGCTCAGGACAGTGGCCATGGTTTAACTTAACTGGCGCACTTCCGAGCGTAGGCTGTCCAGCTCGCTAGGAAGCACTGTTTGCATCTTTGTTTCAGCTGCTAATGAAGGAGCAGTGGGTGCCGCGGGCACTGGGGTGGCACCACCCTGGTAACGCTGGATAGCAGTATCTGTTGTTTTCAGGGGTTGCAGACCCTTTATAGTCATGTCCTTAAGGGTGTCAAAGGTGGCATCTGGATGGTCTAAGGCCCACCACCGTACAGTTCTGCTCTCCTCCTGGGACCTCAACCCCTGGATGAACTGGTCCATCAGCATTTTATTTTCATTTTGCATGCTGGCTGGACTAACCTGTTTCAGGGCCCGCAGGGCTTCCTGTAAGCGCCAGGCGTAGTCCCGGACACTGTCCTCAGGTTTCTGGACACAGTGGTAGAACCTCATCCGGAGATCTGTCTCGGTGCGGTTTTCAAACACAGTTTGCAGCCTCTTAAAGATGATGGATACTGATTCCTGGTCTGCGGCTGGCCAGGTTTCAACTTCCCGCTCTGCGGCACCAGTCTATTGTCCTAGTACAACAGCGGCTCTCTGTTTGCCAGTCATAGAGTACATATCCAGTACACTGCATATTTTTCTCTTGAATCCGGACAGGGTGTCTGGTTTGCCGTTATACTGGGGGAGCCATTTCGCTCCAGGGATATACGGCAGGGCCATGGGTATCAACGGGGTCACGACCCCTGCTGGTGGAGCGGCCGCTCCGGCCTGTGCAGCGCCGGGCGCAAATTGGGCATCAGGAGCATTAACCAGTGCTCCTGCGGCTTGCTGGTTGTCGGCCATGGCTGCGCCCCCCTAGTGAACCGGAGCCTCACTTCTCATCCGGTAGGCCGCAGCTCCACAGGCGACGGTCTTCTTCCAGAACCTTGCGTCGCTTGCGTCTAACGTCAGAGCATCCACTGGGCTCCTTCCAGGACCTGACGCTTACTGGTTCGACGTCAGGGGCGGGGCGTGTCCTGGGCTTCGCGCGCTTCCAGCGGTTACGCCTCTCCGATTCCCGCGGTTACGCCCTTCTTCTTCCCACGCAGAGACAGCAAAATGGCGGACAATGGTGGGAAATCTCGGGAATGGCGGGAAACCTTCACCACAGTGAGTATCACAGTCTTTTAAGGCGCACAGTACCCGGTGGCAACGGGCACGCAATCCTGTTCGTGACGCTAGGGCTGACGCGCCCCCTGGGCCGTGGGAGTACTCAGCAGCCAGGCCTACGGATGCCGGTCTGGGGAATATCACGGTGGCTGGCCCGGTCCGTGACCCAGGGCGGTCAGTAAAGAGGGGAATTTATAGGGGATTTGGAATGTTCGTGACGCCACCTGTGGAATGCGGCAAAAGGGGTGCCGCCGCTGCGGAGCAGTCCTCTGGAGCGGGTGTTACGGCAGCAGGGATGGTGTGGCTCTCCACAGGTAGAGCTAGCTCCATGGCAGCGTGGGGTGTAATGGAGGATGCTGGGGAGAGACGGCCGGACGGTCCCAGAGGAAAGACAGACACTCACACAGGGGTAAGCTTCAGTACCTTTACTGGTGATGCTGCAGGCACGGTCCAGGGTACTCCGGGCGAAGGGTGCACTTTTGGACTCTTCCCAGTGAGCGGGTATAGGGCTTCCTGATCCATGGCTTTTCTCGTTAAGCTTCTGGCCTGCCTGGAACTAGGCCTAGCTTGGTTACTGTCTCTCTCTCCCTTGCGCCTGCTGACCTGGTGGTAGAGCCTTCTCTTTGGAGATCACTATCCCTGGATGCTGGGGCCTCCGTGACTCCTAGCCCTGGTACTGTAGTCAGCGTTTGGCAAACCTGGGACCTGTAGTACTCCAGGGGTTCTGGTAGTCCCTACTGGGTGTAAAGAGTCCCTGTAGGCACGGACCCGGTGTCCGGTATATATCTCGGGGTGAGCCTGGTATGCTCCTCTGCTCCCTTGCTACTTCTTCCTTCTCCTCTCGCCTTCGGCCCACTGAAGGCCCTCACTAAGCCTTCACACGTGCTGTAGGCCTTGGCTCGCCTAAGCACCGCAGCAGCGTGCTGCTCTTCGCTGCTCTCTGAGTGTCAGCATGCTCTCAGCTCACTCTGAGCTCTGTCCCTCTCTGTGTCTGAGCAGGAACTCAACTAACTCCTCCTGCCTAACTCCACCCTCCCTATATATATCCCTATCGGGGCTCCCTCTGGTGGTCTGAGGTGGTAGGTTGGAGGTGTGTGAATCTGTGAGGGCCTCTTGTGGAGAAGTCCATCCATGCACCCTTCTGGGTTCTGTGGCACCAATGCGCAGCAGGGCGCCACATAGGGAGAGCTGCTGCTGTGTCAGGGAGAGATTTGATTGTGTATTAGGTAGTGTAGGGAGAAAAACCATACATTACACATATCCATCTTAACAAGCAGTCCTTCTGAGGACTAATCCATTTGCAGAGAAATCAGGCAGGCAGCGTGTATAGGCAGGCGGTGTATATAGCAGACTGCAGTGCACATAGCACAAGAGGCTCCATTCCAATTCTGCCTTCTGCTGCTGTTAGATATTTCTATACAAAGGCCCAGGTCTCAGGGGCCAGGAATACTTTTCTTTGGATCTTAATCCTCATTATTTGCTTAAAAAGCAATCCAGAGAACACAGTTTTTCTGCGTCATTTGCTTGTTTTGGGAGAGGTGCTGCTGCGTCAGGGACAGATTTGCTTGTGTATTAGGTAGTGTAGGGAGAAAAACCGTACATTACACATATCCATCTTAACAAACAGTCCTTCTGAAGACTAATCCATCTGCAAAGATATCAGGCAGGCAGGGTGTATAGGTAGGCAGTGTATATAGCAGACCGCATTGCATATAGCATGAGAGGCTCCATTCCAATTCTGCCTTCTGCTGCTGTTAGATATTTCTATACAAAGGCCCATGTCTCAGGGGCCAGGAATACTTTTCTTTGGATCTTAATCCTCATTAATTGCTTAAAAAGCAATCCAGAGAACACCGTTTTTTCTGCGCCATTTGCTTGTTGGCACTGCAGAATACAGCCAGGTCCTTTCCATATTAGAGCGCTAGAAATCCAGCTATTTAAAACTGTGTTTTCTCCGTCAAACGGATCACATATACGTTGTCAGAAAATACTGCCATTTCTGGCCTCCATTAAAAATTTCCTTTAGTGTGTCATTGAAGCAATTCACCGCAGTTTGCTGTTCAAACTACTTACCTACAGGCCAGGTATTTAAAACTCTGTTTTCTTCGTCACACGGATCACATATAAGTTCGCTCCAAACTCAGTCATTTGTAGTGAGCGTGGAAGATACTGTCCTCCATTTAAAATGGGCAAGGCATGTGGCAAGGGACGGGGAACTGGACGTGATGGTAATGGTGCATGCAGAGGCCGAGGACAAGGCCGCGGGCAAGCCGAAATTGTGCCACAACAAACACCCACACCCACACTTCTCGCCTGACCTTCCTGTCTCAATTTCTAGGGGACCGCAGCACACCACTATTGAACCCAGAGCAATGTCAAAAGGTTGTTGGTTGGATAGCGGATAATGCTTCCAGTCACTTAGCCAACACCACAGCCACCCTGTCTTCCACACGGTCAAGTCTCAGTAGCCGTGAGTCTGGACCACATATTCCTCAGCCTGATCCTCCTTTCTCCCACTATGCCGAGTACCCAGAGACAACTGATCCCACACTTGGACACACTGAAAAGCTGTTCACTTTTCTATTTATAGATTCGGGCCTCTCGCCTGGTCCACTTGAAGCAGGACAAGAGGAGATTGCGTGTAGCGATGCCCAAATATTTGAGCAGCCACGGTCACACGAAGGCGACGGTTGGAAAGTGTCACAAGAGGTGGACGATGATGAGACACAATTGCCAGAAAGTCAGGGGGAGGACCAGCTTGCGGAAGTGGAAGACGAGGTGGTGGATGATATAGTAACTGACCCAACCTGGCAGGAGGACATGCAGAGAGAGGACAGCAGCACACAGGGGGAGGGAGGCAGAGCACCCCAACAGGCAGGAAGAAGCAGTGTGGTGGCCGCAGACAGAATGCAGGCAACCGTTCCCCGTAACACAAACACGAAGGAAGTTGCCAGTACAAATGTTAGGTCTTCCCGAGTCTGGTTGTTTTTTAAAGACTCTGCTGATAACCCCAGAAAGGCCATTTGCAACACCTGCCAGGCCAGCATCAACAGGGGTTGGCAAAACGACCAGCCTGACCACCTCCAGCATGATCAGGCACATGGCAGCAAAGCACCTGACTTTGTGGGCCGAACCCCAGGGTCCAGGAACAGTGTCTGCGGGTGGCACCATTGCTTCTTCCACTGTTGTGCATGCAAGCCAATGCCCTGTCCATGGTGCATGCTTTGACACCTCCTGACCTGCACCTGTTGTTGCACACTCTCAAGTAGCAGCATCAGGAAGCACGTCCATGTCCTTGTCCCAGCGCAGCGTTCAGTTGTCCATACCCCAGTCCTTGGAACGCAAGCGCAAATATGCAGCCAACGCCCCACAGGCCACACTACTAAATTCTCACATTTCACAACTGCTTGCGCTCGAAAGTTGCCTTTTAGGCTCGTGGAGACAAAAGCATTCCGCAACCTGATGGCGGCGGCCATCCCTCGGTACTCGGTCCCCAGCTGCCACTATTTCTCTCGGTGTGCCGTCCCCGCATTACACAAGCACGTGTCCCAAAACATTAGCCGTGCTCTCAACAGCGCAGTTACCGGTAAAGTCCACCTAACCACGGACACGTGTACAAGTGCTTGTGGGCAGGGATGGTACATCTCGCTGACGGCACACTGGGTTAACATAGTGGAAGCCGGGACCCAGTCGGACCTTGGGACGGAACACATCCTCCCGACGCCAAGGATTGCGGGCCCTAGGTCAATCAGGGTTGCCCCCACGTTCTACAGCTCCTGCACCTCATCCTCCTCAGCCTCCTCCTCCTCTTCAGCCTTCATCTCCGAAATGACCACATCAGTCACAAGCTGGAAGCACTGCAGCACTGCCTTGGCCAAGCGGCAACAGGCTGTGCTGAAGCTAATATGCTTAGGTGAAAAACCGCACAATGCTGAAGAGTTGTGGACAGCTCTGAAAGAGTAGGCAGATCTGTGGCTCACACTGCTGAACCTACAGCCAGGCATGGTCGTGTGTGACAATGGCTGGAACCTGGTGGTGGCTCTGAGGCGAGGCGAGCTCACACACGTACCATGCCTGGCCCATGTGCTTAACCTTGCGGTTCAGCGGTTTCTCAAATCCTACCCGGAGCTGATGGATCTGCTTGTTAAAGTACGCCGCCTGTGTGCCCATTTTAGAAAGTCTGCTACAGCTTCCGCTGCCCTTGCAGTGTTTCAGCAGCGTTTGCAGCTTCCGGCTCACAGACTGGTGTGTGATGTCCCCACGCGTTGGAACTTTACACTGCAGATGTTGGGAAGGATTTGTGAGCAGAAGAGGGCAGTTGTTGAGTACCAGCATCAACAAGGCCGTCGGTATTCAGTTCAGACTCCACACATAAGACCTCAGGAGTGGACATGGATGTCAGACATATGTACCATCCTCCAAAACTTTGAGGACTCCACCAAGATGGTGAGCGGCGATGACGCCATAATTAACGTCACCATCCTGCTTCTGTTTCTTCTGAAACGCTCTCTGCTCACAATCAAAGAGGATGCATTGCAGGCGGAACTTTACACTGCAGATGTTGGGAAGGATTTGTGAGCAGAAGAGGGCAGTTGTTGAGTACCAGCATCAACAAGGCCGTCGGTATTCAGTTCAGACTCCACACATAAGACCTCAGGAGTGGACATGGATGTCAGACATATGTACCATCCTCCAAAACTTTGAGGACTCCACCAAGATGGTGAGCGGCGATGACGCCATAATTAACGTCACCATCCTGCTTCTGTTTCTTCTGAAACGCTCTCTGCTCACAATCAAAGAGGATGCATTGCAGGCGGAGCACGATGAGATGGAGCAAGGAACCATACAGGGTGATTACACACAGCCAAGCCTCATCTCATCCCAATGTGGATTGGGTGACAATGAAGAAGAGGAGGATGGACAGGAGCTAGTTTCAAGCACTATAGACGGTACTACCTGCACAGCTGTCATACCGTCTGTTCAGCGTGGATGGCCAGAGGACAGAGAGGAGGAGGAGGAGAGCATGGTCAGTCATCCTCTTGGTGAGGACACGGAAGTCTTGCCTGTTAGTAGTCTGGCACGCATGGCTGAGTTTATGTTACGCTGCCTTTCCAATGACCCTCGCGTTCTCAAAATTTTGGGTGACAGTCATTACTGGTTGGTGACACTTCTAGACCCACGCTACAAAAAGAACTTTATATCTCCTCTTCCTGAGGCGGACAGGTCTACAAAAATGGGGCAGAAGGCACTTGTTGCGGAACTATTAAAAAAATTCCCATCTGAAAACGCTGGCGGCAGAGGGCACACTTCGTTGGACAATCAAGGAGTACAGGTGAGAGAGACACAACTTCAATCCAGCAGAGGCAGGGGAACACTGTCAAAGTTCTCAGAGAGTTTTCTCAGACCCTCCCATCGCACAGGCCCTGAGGCGCGGGCAGGGCCAGCTCCAGGTTTTTCTGGGCCCCGGGCGAAAGAGTCTCAGTGGGCCCCTTTAACACATACCACGATTCATGATGCAGAGATACAGCGGAGAAATTATATATATATATACATTACATGAGTGATATCTATTGTAAATTCCACAATAGCTCAGAAACCGGTGAATCGCTCCACACAGAATACTGGCCCCCATATAAGGCTCCATACGGAATACTGGCCCCCATATAAGGCCCCATGCGGAATACTGGCCCCCATATAAGGCTCCATACGGAATACTGGCCCCCATATAAGGCTCCATACGGAATACTGGCCCCCATATAAGGCTCCATACGGAATACTGGCCCCCATATAACGCTTCATACGGAATACTGGCCCCCATATAAGGCTCCATACGGAATACTGGCCCCCATATAAGGCTCCATACGGAATACTGGCCCCCATATAAGGCTCCATACGGAATACCGGCCCCCATGTAAGGCCCCATACGGAATACTGGCCCCCATGTAAGGCTCCATACGGAATACTGGCCCCCATATAAGGCCCCATACGGAATACTGGCCCCCATATAAGGCCCCATATGGAATACTGGCCTCCATATAAGGCTCCATACGGAATACTGGCCCCCCATATAAGGCTCCATACGGAATACTGGCCCCCATATAAGGCTCCATACGGAATACTGGCCCCCATATAAGGCTCCATACGGAATACTGGCCCCCATATAAGGCTCCATACGGAATACTGGCCCCCATATAAGGCTCCATACGGAATACTGGCCCCCATATAAGGCTCCATACGGAATACTGGCCCCCATATTATGCCCCATACGGAATACTGGCCCCCATATAAGGCTCCATACGGAATACTGGCCCCAATATAACGCTCCATACGGAATACTGGCCCCCATATAAGGCTCCATACGGAATACTGGCCCCCATATAACGCTCCATACAGGATACCGGTCCCCTTATAAAGCTCCATACAGGATACCGGCCCCCATATAACGCTCCATACAGGATACCGGTCCCCTTATAACGCTCCATACAGGATACCGGTCCCCTTATAACGCTCCATACAGGATACTGGCCCCCATATAATGCTGCATGCAGGCTGTTACCCCCCACATAATGCCCCATACAGGCTGTCCCCCCCTTATAATGCTCCATGCAGGCTGTTACCCCCCACATAATGCCCCATACAGGCTCCCCCCTTTTAATGCTCCATGCAGGCTGTTACCCCCCACATAATGCCCCATACAGGCTGCCCCCCCTTATAATGCTCCATGCAGGCTGTTCCCCCCCACATAATGCACTATGCAGGCTGCCCCCCCCTTTATAATGCCCCATGCAGGCTGTTCCCCACCTTATAATGCCCCATGCAGGATGTCCCCCCCCTCTTTATAATGCCCCATGCAGGATGCCCCCCCTCTTTATAATGCCCCATGCAGGATGCCCCCCCCCTTATAATGCTCCATGCAGGCTGTTCCCCCCCACATAATGCCCCATACAGGCCCCCCCCCCTTTTAATGCTCCATGCAGGCTGTTACCCCCCCACATAATGCCCCATACAGGCTGCCCCCCCTTATAATGCTCCATGCAGGCTGTTCCCCACCTTATAATGCCCCATGCAGGATGTCACCCCCCCTCTATATAATGCCCCATGCAGGATGCCCCCCCTCTTTATAATGCCCCATGCAGGATGCCCCCCCCCTTATAATGCTCCATGCAGGCTGTTCCCCCCCACATAATACCCGATACAGGCCCCCCCCTTTTAATGCTCCATGCAGGCTGTTACCCCCCCACATAATGCCCCATACAGGCTGCCCCCCCTTATAATGCTCCATGCAGGCTGTTCCCCACCTTATAATGCCCCATGCAGGATGTCACCCCCCCTCTATATAATGCCCCATGCAGGATGTCCCCCCCCCTCTTTATAATGCCCCATGCAGGATGCCCCCCCTTCTCTTTATACTGCCCCATGCCTCCATACATTAAAAAAAAAAAAAATCAAATACTCACCTCCCTTCTCCTCACCTGCTACCTGATGCCCGCTGCTGCAGCGTTGTCAGTGTCTTCCCGCTCAGCGCTACCTGTGACGGCTCAGGGGAGGGAGCGGTGTAAAGACGTCACCGCGCCCTCTGACCTGAGACGTCACAGGGAGCGCGCACCAGGAAGACAGCTGATCTGCGGAGGCACGGGGAGAGGTAAGTATCCAGCTGCCGGGGCCCTGAGCAAGCGGCGGAGAAGGGCGGGCGCTGACACCGCTCTCCTCCGCCCATAGCCCAGCGCGGTGCGCGACCGCCAGTGGGCCCCTCTGCCTGCTCAGGGCCCCGGCATTTGCCCGGGTGCTGACGCCGGCCCTGGGCGCGGGGTACTCTCACAAGGAGTGCAAAGTTTGGGAAGATGCTGAGGGAGTACCTTGCCGACCATACCAATGTCCTCAGAGATTCCTCTGTGCCTTATAATTATTGGGTATCCAAGCTGGATACGTGGAATGAACTGGTTCTCTATGCCTTGGAGGTCCTGGCCTGCCCTGCCGCCAGAGTTTTATGAGAGCGGGTTTTTAGTGCCGCTGGTGGAATTATAACTTATAATCGCATCCGCCTGTCAACTGAAAATGCTGACAGGCTGACTCTTATAAAAATGAACAAGGGCTGGATTGGGCCAGACTTCTCAACACCACCGAATGATAGCAGCGTAACATAAACTCAAATCCAGTGTCTTTTCTTTGGAGGTGTATTCCCATGCACCTTTTTCACACCCACACATGGGTATAAGCTTCCTGATTTTGTCTATTTGCTCTTGTCCTCCTCCTTCTCCTCATCCTCCACCACCATATCACCAGGGTGACCGTGGTCCATGATGCAACACCCACATAATTTTTTAAAGGGTGTTTATGATGCCTGTAAAAAAAAATGTTTATACAGTATGTTCATGTATACCCCCCAGGGGTAAATGTTTGTCAGCCCATACACTTAGTGCATGGGCATTACAAGTATAGGAGGCCCGCTTCTTTCTAATGGGAACATTTTTTTATGAGGCCCTCCTCCACGTCTCTTCCAAGGGGCATTGAAGTGACTCCAAATTTTTGGCAGCCCTTGCATTCACTGCATAGGCCAACACTATGGGAGACTCTCTTCTTTCTAATGGGAATTTGTCACTACTGTGGCCCTGCTCTGTGTTTCTTTAAATTCTTAGTGGGGTTGTTCCTTAAATTGGTCAGCCGTTGGACTCACTGCATACCCTATAACTGTATAGCAGACCCTCTCCTTTCTAATGGGAACATGTCGTACCTTGTTACTGTGGCCCTGCTCCGTGTGTCTTTAAATTCTTAGTGGGGTTTTTCCTAAAATTGGTCAGCCGTTAGACTCACTGCATACCCTATAACTGTATAGCAGACTCTCTCCTTTCTAATGGGAACATGTCGTACCTTGTTACTGTGGCCCTACTCTGTGTGTCTTTAAATTCTTAGTGGGGTTTTTCCTAAAATTGGTCAGTCGTTGGACTCACTGCATACCCTATAACTGTATAGCAGACCCTCTCCTTTCTAATGGGAACATGTCGTACCTTGTTACTGTGGCCCTGCTCTATGTGTCTTTAAATTCTTAGTGGGGTTTTTCCCAAATTTTGGCAGCCCTTGCAGTTACAGCATGGGCATTACCACTATAGGAGACCTGCTCCTTTATAATGGGAACATTTTTTTTACTGAGACCCTCCTCTATGTCTCTTCAAAGGGGTGTTGGGTTGCGTCCAAATTTTTGACAGCCCTTGCAGTCACTGGATACGCAATAACAGTATAGGAGACCCACTTGTTAATAATGGGAACAACAAATCATAGCCGGCTGATGGCTCTCTAAGAATAGCTAGGGCCGACTGCTGGCCTTTTAAGAATAGTAAGGGCCGTCTGATGTCCCTGAAAAATAGGCTTTATGACTTTCAGAGTCCCTCCATCATAAATAAAAAAGGATGTGTGTAACATACCTGGTGGCGGGCTTGCATGGTGCACCATCTCTCACTATGCAAGATCGCAAACTTGATCTTCAGTCCAGTCTGCTAGCTTGGCTTCTATTCATGCTGTCTGTTTGTCTCTGTTCTGACTGCTTAGGGCGACGGCCCGGTTACTTCCTGTTTTTTGTAGCTGCTGTGGGCACACCCCTAATGCGTCCTCAGCCTATTACTGTCTGTCACTGGATATTTAAACCAGCTCCACCTTGAAGCTGGTGCCTGTGCAACTCTTATCCTCAGAGGGCTTCTTGCCTCTGATGTGCCAGGTCCTGTTCTGTTTTTCCTGCCTGTCTGCCTTCCTGGAGGCTGTATTCCCAGGCTTGTCTGAACACGCTCCTGGCCTGTTCGTCCTGCATTCTGGGGGCCGCATACCCAGACCTGTTATCTGTGTCTTCTAGCCTGTTTGTCCGCCATTCTGGGGGCCGCATACCCAGACTCACTCCTGTATCTCGCTGCAGTGTCAGTTCCTGTCTTAACACTCAGTTCCTGTCTGAACACTCTCCTAGCCTGTTACCTGTTTTTCTTTATGTCTGTACTTTTTCTTTTTCTGCAGAGTCTGAACCTGCACCTAACTCCTACTCGTTGTCGCTGTACTTCCGTTTGTGAGTTTGGAGTCCACTCGCTACTTCTTTGCAAGTACCTCGTGTGTATCTGGTTCTGCCTTTCCCTTCCAGTCTGTTCCGTGTGAACAGAGCCCTGTCCCCTCTGCTCTGTCTTTGCTCACCGCTTTGGCGGTTTCCCCCTTGCTCTGCCTTGCTTACCGCCTCGGCGGTTTATCACTGCTCTGCCTTACTTACCGCTCCGGTGGTTCCTGCCCGCTCTGCCTTGTCCACCGCACCTGCGGTTTCGCTCTGCTCAGCCTTGTCCACCGCATCTGCGGTTTCGCTCTGCTCAGCCTTGTCCACCACATCTGCGGTTTTGCTCTGCTCAGCCTTGTCCACCGCACCTGCGGTTTCGCTTTGCTCAGCCCTGTCCACCGCACCAGCGGTTTCGCTCTGCTCAGTACTGTCCACCGCACCTGTGGTTTCGCTCTGCTCAGCTTTGTCCACCGCATCTGCGGTTTCGCACTGCTCAGCCCTGTCCACCGCACCTGCGGTTTCGCTCTGCTCAGCCCTGTCCACCGCACCTGCGGTTTCGCTCTGCTCAGCCCTGTCCACCGCACCTGCGGTTTCGCTCTGCTCAGCCTTGTCCACCGCATCTGCGGTTTCGCTCTGCTCAGCCTTGTCCACCACATCTGTGGTTTTGCTCTGCTCAGCCTTGTCCACCGCACCTGCGGTTTCGCTTTGCTCAGCCCTGTCCACCGCACCAGTGGTTTCACTCTGCTCAGCACTGTCCACCGCACCTGTGGTTTCACTTTACTCTGCTTGATTACCGCATCTGCGGCTCTGAACCCGTCTCCCAGTCTGTACTGGACCCTACCCAGCCTGTGCTCTAACCTGCCTGTTCCTGTATTCCCCGGTGTGGGTCAACAGCCGTGTCCGGGGTCTGACCTAGAGTGGCACCTGGTCCCTCTGCTCGGTTCCTCCCTGGTGCACGGCGTCGTAGCCGTCGTGCGACCTGGGTCGGATCGGGTTGATACTTAGTTACGCCCCTCCAGGCACTCTCCGGTTCATGGCACAGTGGGATCACTAATCACGCACACGCCAGTCAGTCCGGGCGTGTGCATAATAATGTGTCTGATGATGTGTCACACACCACATTGCCAGATAAGGTTGTAAAATGTTAAAATGACATTTCCCGGTGAATGCATTTGTCTTAAAAAATAACGTAAAAAAAAGCAAAACAATAGGATCTTTCTTTAGTATAAAAAACAGTGTCACCAATTTAACCTCAATGTAATCACATTGTTCAGTTCATGCACCTCCTCCTCCATCTCCGAAATGACCACATCAGTCACCAGCTGACAGCACTGCAGCACTGCCTTGGCCAAGCGGCAACAGGCTGTGCTGAAGATAACATGCTTAATGCTTAATTGACAAACCGCCCAGTGCTGCAGAGTTGTTGAAAGCTGTAACACAGCAGCCTGATCTGTGGCTCTCACCGCTGAACATACAGCCAGGCATGGTCGTGTGTGACAATGGGCGGAACCTGGTGACGGAGAAATGACAGCCGGGGTAGATACGGTTTCCCTCTATGCCAGTCCTTTCACCGAGCTAAAGAATATGGCTGCAGTGAAATACAACTCCCACTGAGAAGCTGTTTCAGAATTAAAATCATTGTGCCCACCAGAGGATTTGATTCTGAGGGCTAACCTTTCTCACCCGATCAAGAGCCCCATAGCAGCTGCAAAGTAAGCGCTATCATGAACTCTCCTGAGGTAGAAGCCAAGGCACACCAGAGGGTTCTCTGGTGGGACCGTCCAACCCTGCCGAGAAGCAGTCCTGGCTAAGAAATGTGTGTGGGAAGGTTCCCGGACACTCTATGGCTGCTTTTTTTACTGAGGAGGAAACACACGCAAACACGGGGAGAACATACCAAGTCCTAGCAGATGTTGTCCTTGCTGGGATTTGAACCCAGGATCCCAGCGCTGCAAGGCTTTAGTGCTAACCACTGATCCAATGTGCTGCCGTTTACCCTCTAATATCTAACAGGCTGGAGAAACTTGCACCTACTGCCACTCTATCTTCATCTCCATTGTGAGAAACTAATGTATTTGGACAGCCACTCAGTCTACCACATAAAATTCCTGAGAAGGAAATTGGGGATGGCTTCGCTACTGGTACTGGGGGCAGTGCTAATACAATGGCGTCATACCATAGTTTGCTGGAAATATTCCAGGCTGGTAGGAGGCAAGCAAATTCCCACAGAAAAGTACCAGCAGTAATGTTCAGGCCACATTTCAAGTGCAAGCAGCATTAGAGGACTTCCTGGGAGAAATGACACGCAGGGCAGATACGGTTTCTTTCTATGCCAGTCCTTTCACCGAGCTAAATACAACTCTCAGCAAAAAAAGTTGTGGACTGGCTCCGTACCGTCCCTGGCCACATTCACCTGTCCACGTGTTTGTGGTTAGGCGGTCCTTCCCAGCAAGTGCAATGGGGAGGGCACGGGTAATGTTGTGGGACCCGTGCTTGTGGAAGGCGGAGGCGATACCGGGAAATATAGTGGCGGCTGGGGACCGAGTATGGACACCCGGCCGCCGCCGGCATGAGGTTGTGAAAAGCTTCCACCTCCACGAGCTTAAAAGGCCATATTTCAAGTGCAAAGAGCTGCCCAAAAATCTGGCAGTTTATTGTTGCAGCCTGTGGGTGGGTGGGTGGCTGGCTGCATACTTGCACTTGCATTCCAAGTAACAGAAAACTAAGCAGATGGTGGGCTCTATCATCATCATGGCCTCACCTCGGCACTATGAACTCTCCTGAAGGAGAAGCCAGGGCCCACCAGAGGAGTCTCCGGTTCTCTGGTGGGCCCGTCCAACCCTGCCGAAAAGCAGCCCTGGCTAAGAAAAGTGTGGGGGAAGGTTTCTGGACACTCTATGGCTGCTTTTTTAATGTGGATCGACCATGCTTATGCATGTTATTTCTCAAAACGCATTACAGATCAGGCCATTGTCCAGCTCTGTATTCAAGAAATTAAATGCGCAAAGAAAGATGTGTGTGTGTCAAAGCACCACAGACAAGTGCGAGTTGATGTTGGACGGGCTGGCATTGCTTCTGCAACAAGCTCAATTACAGGACTTCCTGGGAGAAATGACATGCAGGGTAGATACGGTTTCCCTCTATGCCAGTCCTTTCACCGAGCTAAATACAACTCATAGCAAAAAAAGTTGTGGACTGGCTCCGTACTGTCCCTGGCCACATTCACCTGTCCACGTGTTTGTCTATAGGCGGTCTTTCCCAGTAAGTTCACTGGGGAGGGCACGGGTAATGTTGTGGGACCCGTGCTTGTGGAAGGCGGAGGCGATACCGGGAAATATAGTGGCGGCTGGGGACCGAGTATGGACACCCGGCCACCACCGGCATGAGGTTGTGAAAAGCTTCCGCCTCCACGAGCTTAAAAGGCCATATTTCAAGTGCAAAGAGCTGCCCAGAAATCTGGCAGTTTAGTGTTGCAGCCTGTGGGTGGGTGGGTGGCTGGCTGCATACTTGCACTTGCATTCCAAGTAACAGAAAACTAAGCAGATGGTGGCCTCTATCATCATCATGGCCTCACCTCGGCACTATGAACTCTCCTGAAGGAGAAGCCAGGGCCCACCGGAGGAGTCTCCGGTTCTCTGGTGGGCCCGTCCAACCCTGCCGAAAAGCAGCCCTGGCTAAGAAAAGTGTGGGGGAAGATTCCCGGGCACTCTATGGCAGCTTTTTTAACGTGGATCGACCATGCTTATGCATGTTATTTCTCAAAACACATTACAGATCAGGCCATTGTCCAACTCTGTATTCAGGAAATTAAATGTGCAAAGAAAGATATATGTGTGTCAAAGCACCACCGACAAGTGCGAGTTGATGTTGGACGGGCTGGCATTGCTTCTGCAACAAGCTCAATTACAGGACTTTCTGGGAGAAATGACACGCAGGGTAGATACGGTTTCCCTCTATGCCAGTCCTTTCACCGAGCTAAATACAACTCTTAGCAAAAAAAATTTGTGGACTGGCTCCGTACCGTCCCTGGCCACATTCACCTGTCCACGTGTTTGTGGTTAGGCGGTCCTTCCCAGTAAGTTCACTGGGGAGGGCACGGGTAATGTTGTGGAAGGCGGAGGTGATACTGGGAAATATAGTTGGGGCTGGGACCGAGTATTGACACCCGGCCGCCGCCGGCATGAGGTTGTGAAAAGCTTCCGCCTCCACGAGCTTAAAAGGTCACATTTCAAGTGCAAGCAGCTGTCAAAAATTTGGCAGTATAGTATTGCAGCCTGTGGGTGGGTGGCTGGCTGCCTGCATACTTGCACTTGCATTCCAAGGAATGGGGAAGGGACAACTGAACGCTGCACTGGGACAAGGACGTGGACGGTGATTGTTGCAAGTCTGCAATGACAGGTGTATGGCGGGAGGCATCTTCGCATGCGCCAAGGATCACTTATGATGGGCACACTTTTAGGCAGTGATCTGGGAGTCAGATATGCTTCCAGAGGTCTTCCCTATGCTGTTCCCATGTCTTTTCAGCACTGTATGTGTGGCACCCTGCTGTTCACAGGTACCACAGGACCCAAAAGGGTGCATGGATGGACTTCTCCACAAGAGGCCCTCATTGCATGCAGACACCTCTACCCTTCCACCTCATACCACCAGAGGGAGCCCTGTTAGGGATATATATATATATGGAGGGTGGAGTTAGGCAGTCAGAAAGTCTGAGAGAGAGTTCAGAGAGTGTGCTGCCACTGAGAGCAGTGAAGATGCAGCACGTCTGCTGCTGGATTGAGGGCCCCGAGTGTGGCCGGAGGCAGTAAGGAGAGGAGAGAGGAGTTGAGGGGGCAGAGGAGCATCATAGGCTCACCCCAAGACACAAACCGGACACCGGGTCCGCACCTACAGGGTCCTCTATACCCAGTAGGGACTACCGCCTTACCAGGAGGATTCCAGACCCCTGGTCATCCTGAAGCTACCAGCAATAACTGGACTAGGAACCACGAAGGCTCCGGCGTCCAGGGATAGTGGTTGCCAAAGAAAGGTCCTACTACTAAGCGGTCAGGTGAGAGAGCAACACAACACAGAAGCTAGGCCAAGTTTCAGGCTGGTTAGAAGCTTAGAGAGAGGGAGACACGGATCAGGAGGCCTTATACCCGCTCACTGGGGAGAAGTCGACTGCCGTGACATCCTAAGCAAGGTAAAAGGCCCGGGTACCGAGTCCCCTATATTCCCCTGGGTGACACATCTCTCTACTTGGCGTCACAAACATGATTTCGTGCCCGTTCCCACCGGGTACTGTGTGCCGTATTGAACTGTGTTTTAACTGTGGTGAACATCGCCGCCATTACCGCGTCGCCGCGCAGGAAGAAGAGGGGCGCAACC
Source organism: Phyllobates terribilis (assembly GCF_046119375.1). Lineage (NCBI taxonomy): Eukaryota > Metazoa > Chordata > Amphibia > Anura > Dendrobatidae > Phyllobates > Phyllobates terribilis. Next base: position 290,325,216 of record NW_027362768.1, on the reverse strand, counting down.
GTGGGAACCAGAGAGGCGTGACTGTTGGAAGCGCGCGAAACTCAAGCCCCGCCTCGCGCTCTGACGCAGCTCCAGGAAGCATCAGGTCCTGGAAGGAGACCGTCGTCTGAGGAGCTGCAGCCTACCCGATCAAAAGTAAAGGAGGTAGGCTAGGGTTCACTAGGGCGGCGCAACCATGGCCGACGACCAGCAAAACGCCGGTGCACCGGTTAACGCTCCTGATGCTCAACTCGCGCCCGGCGCTGCTCAGGCCGGAGCAGCCGCCCCACCAGCAGGGGTCGCGATTACCGTCATGCCCATGGCCCTGCAGTACATCCCCAGAGCAAAATGGATTCCCCAGTATGATGGCAAGCCAGACACCCTGTCTGGATTCAAGAGAAAGATATGCGGTGTATTGGACATGTATTCAATGACTGGTAAACAGAGGGCCGCTGTTGTGCTGGGACAATTGACTGGTGCTGAAGAGTGGGAAGTTGAAACCTGGCCAGCCGCAGACCAGGAATCAGTATCCGTTATCTTTAAGAGACTGCAAACTGTCTTTGAAAACCACACTGAGACAGATCTCCGGATGAGGTTCTACCACTGTACCCAGAAACCTGAGGACAGTATCCGGGACTATGCCTGGCGCTTGCAGGAAGCCCTGCGGGCTCTGAAACAGGTTAGTCCAGCCAGCATACATGGTGAGGACAAAATGCTGACAGAACAGTTCATCCGGGGGTTGAGGTCTCAGGAGGAGAGCAGGACTGTATGGTGGTGGGCCTTAGATCATCCAAATGCCACCTTTGACGCCCTGAAGGACATGGCTATTAAGGGTCTGCAGCCCCTGGAACCATCAGATACTGCTATCCAGCGTTACCAGGGTGGGGCCAACCCAGTGCCCGCAGCACCCACTGCTCCTTCATTAACGGCTAAAACAAAAATGCAAACAGTGCCCCCTAGCGAGCTGGACAGCCTGCGCTCTGAAGTGCGTCAGCTGAGTAAAACCCTGGCCACTGTCCTGAGCACCCTGCAGCTACAGACGGAGCCTGAGCTGCAAGGAAGGATCCTACTCACCGACTGTCCTGAAGATATCCCCTGGATGAGGAGAAGAAGCAGGACAACGCCACCCCGTAGGAGGACAACGCCACCCCGTGGGAGGACCAACGACCAACGTCACCCTCCAGGAGACTTCATCTGCTACCGTTGCCACAAGGCAGGCCACACCGCGGGGAACTGTCCTTTAAACGGGCAAACCCTGGGGCCAAGGGCCAACACCCAGGAGTAGATCAACCAGGCCCATCCAGCTGGTACGACCGGTTTGTAGGAGGAAGGCCTTTCCTGTCTTTCGTGCTGGACGGCATAGCGACACCAGCATTACTGGACACCTGCTCACAGGTAACCATCATACCTGATGTTCTCGACAAAAGGTACTGGTCCATAGATGAACTCCACCCGCCAGCCCCGAACCTCTCTGTGTATGCCTCTAACAGCCTTCCTCTTAACGTAGTAGTGGTTAAGGACGTGACAGTGAAGGTGGGGAGAGTGGAACTAAAGGGCCAAGGACTAATTGTCATAGAATCTAACCCTGGTGATACCAATCCGTATATCATACATGGTACAAATATTGTCGGTAACTGTTTGGGAGAAGTGTTGTTTTTACTCCAACAGATTGCTGACACTGCCAAACCAGGGCAGAGGAAGGTGCTCCGGAAAGAAATTCGAGCCCTCCTGTACCAGCAACAGGTAAAGCTAACAGGTGGTGAGATTGGTAATGTACGGGTGACAGACCCGATACCCATTGAGATTCCCCCAATGAGTGAAATGCTGATTTGGTGTAGGGCAGCAATAGGTCTCAAGGGACAGAACTACCAGGCGGTAGTGGAGCCCATCAGTTCAGAACACAGACCTACACTCCTAACTGCTAGAGGGGTAGTTGATGTACGCAATGGAAGGGTACCTGTACGTCTCCTAAATTGTGGGGGGGTGGAAGTTAAATTGCCACGATACGCCACTGTTGCCCGACTGTATACTGTGAATGATGATGCCATACACACAGTGGAATCCTTGACCCCACCAGACACAGTGGAGGACAATGACTCCGAAGCTCAGCTGGAGGATTGGTGTCAACAGCTCCATGTTGGAACTGATGCCACTCCTGTCCATCAAAAACACGGTGTCCACAGAGTGGTTCAGGAATATGAACAAGTGTTTAGTAAACACCCACTTGATTTTGGAAGGGTTAAAGGGGTACAACACCACATACCCACCGGTAACCATCCACCCATTAAGGAGCGTTACAGACCCGTACCACCAGCACATTACCAAAAAGCCAAGGGAATGTTGCATGACATGAAAAAGGCAGGGGTAGTAAGGGATAGCTGTAGCCCCTGGGCAGCTCCCCTGGTCCTGGTCAGAAAGAAGGACGGTAGCATGAGGATGTGTGTAGATTATAGACAAATTAATCGAATAACACATAAAGATGCATACCCTTTGCCCCGTATAGAGGAATTCCTGGCTGCACTAAAATCTGCCAATTGCTTCTCTGCATTGGATCTCACTAGTGGGTACTGGCAAGTCTCTGTTGCTGAGGAAGACCGGGAGAAGACAGCCTTCACCACCCCGATGGGATTATGCGAGTTCAACAGTATGCCGTTTGGGCCCTGCAACGCCCCCAGAACATGACACTGGTATTGTCGATAGTCCGTTTAACCAAACCATCCGATATTAATACCCATCTTCCCGTGAAATTCCTTTATTTAACTAAAATAAGACCAAAACACCATATACTTTGGGAAAAACTGGCCACAGCAGCCTTTATTTAACAAAATTACATAGATAAGTAATTAATTAACACACAATGGTAGGAGGGTCCTTGAAGCTCCAAAGATCTGGTGATTAACATAAACCAACAACTAACACCAACTTGCCCCCAGCCGATACCCACTGGCTCGAGAGCACCACAACCCAACATGGGTTCCAATAATTACTTCCACATCCCGAGCTCCGACATTGCCTGCCGTGAGACCCCCAAAACCAGATCAGCAATCAACATTTTCCAATTAAGGAATCCATACCCAAATGGACCCCTTATACCAATTTAAAACCAACTTCAAGGACCCCCAACCGCCAAGAGCCACAGTGACCCAACCAAACTAAAGCCCCTTAACCAAATACGAACCAAGGGCGGGCGGGCGGGACAACTCACCACCCTTATGAGCGGGTAAATGTGACGCCCCTCCCCTCCCTGGCCCTTAAAACCCCTCCGTTAACCCCTCCCAATGTTAATAGTCTTAGCCACTCCCTCCAACCCATCGTCATGCAGGCCTGCGTCCAAGCCTGCGGGGAGGGGGCGGCTGTACTCCGGCCTGTCCTTGACACTGGTATTGTCGATAGTCCGTTTAACCAAACCATCCGATATTAATACCCATCCTCCCGTGAAATTCCTTTACTTAACTAAAATAAGACCAAAACACCATATACTTTGGGAAAAACATGGCCACAGCAGCCTTTATTTAACAAAATTACATAGATAAGTAATTAATTAACACACAATGGTAGGAGGGTCCTTGAAGCTCCAAAGATCTGGTGATTAACATAAACCAACAATTAACACCAACTTGGGCGGGCGGGCGGGACAACTCACCACCCTTATGAGCCGGTAAATGTGACGCCCCTCCCCTCCCTGGCCCTTAAAACCCCTCCGTTAACCCCTCCCAATGTTAATAGTCTTAGCCACTCCCTCCAACCCATCGTCATGCAGGCCTGCGTCCAAGCCTGCGGGGGAGGGGGCGGCTGTACTCCGGCCTGTCCTTGACACTGGTATTGTCGATAGTCCGTTTAACCAAACCATCCGATATTAATACCCATCCTCCCGTGAAATTCCTTTACTTAACTAAAATAAGACCAAAACACCATATACTTTGGGAAAAACATGGCCACAGCAGCCTTTATTTAACAAAATTACATAGATAAGTAATTAATTAACACACAATGGTAGGAGGGTCCTTGAAGCTCCAAAGATCTGGTGATTAACATAAACCAACAATTAACACCAACTTGGGCGGGCGGGCGGGACAACTCACCACCCTTATGAGCCGGTAAATGTGACGCCCCTCCCCTCCCTGGCCCTTAAAACCCCTCCGTTAACCCCTCCCAATGTTAATAGTCTTAGCCACTCCCTCCAACCCATCGTCATGCAGGCCTGCGTCCAAGCCTGCGGGGGAGGGGGCGGCTGTACTCCGGCCTGTCCTTGACACTGGTATTGTCGTTAGTCCGTTTAACCAAACCATCCGATATTAATACCCATCTTCCCGTGAAATTCCTTTATTTAACTAAAATAAGACCAAAACACCATATACTTTGGGAAAAACTGGCCACAGCAGCCTTTATTTAACAAAATTACATAGATAAGTAATTAATTAATACACAATGGTAGGAGGGTCCTTGAAGCTCCAAAGATCTGGTGATTAACATAAACCAACAATTAACACCAACTTGCCCCCAGCTGATACCCACTGGCTCAAGAGCACCACAACCCAGCATGAGTTCCAATAATTACTTCCACATCCCGGGCTCCGACATTGCCTGCCGTGAGACCCCCAAAACCAGATCAGCAATCAACATTTTCCAATTAAGGAATCCATACCCAAATGGACCCCTTATACCAATTGAAAACCAACTTCAAGGACCCCCAACCGCCACAACGAGGGCGCTTTGAATATCTCAAATGCCCGAGACCCCCCCAAACGAAAAGCTATGGCCCTCTCAATGCCCTCTTGTAACCCCAAAGCCCACATATCAATACCTACTGCATTCAAATGCACCCCATCCGCCAACCAAAATTCACCCTCCCCTCTCTCTAACTCAAAGTGCCGTACAGCAATCCCCCCATTCCTAGTAACAAAACTAGAGACTACCCTATTAACTTTAATCCTGGCTTTTTTGATCTTCTCCACTGACCTAGCCCTCCGCCAACATCTTCGAGTAACAATCTCCGACCAAACAAAAAACAAGCCTGGAAATGACACCCACAAACGCAACAAATCATGTTTAACATCCCTTATCAACTCTCTAAAAGGGCGTGAACCTAGGTCGTCCCCCCCCACGTGCAACACCAAAATGTCAGACGACCTATCCAAACGTGCACTGTGATGTACCTCCTGCAGCACTCTGCACCAACTCATGCCTCTAAAGCCCAACCACCTAATCACAGCTGTTTCTCTGTCAAAACCGAGCTGCCTTCCTGCAGGCCTTATATCCGCCCTCTGTGCTCCCCAGTGCATGTAGGAGTGTCCCAGAATCCAAACCAACGCGGAATTGGAACCTGCGGAAAATACAAACAAACTTGAACAACTCTCGCAATAACAACACCTGCCAAAAATCAAGCATTAAAGTTGTATTTTACCCTGAGCCTGAGGTCTGATATAACTCCGATAACACCTCGATTCCCAACGCCCAATGCGCTGTATAGTCTCCCCACTAAGACCACCCGCAGCCGCTTCCGTTGCTGCTCCAATACTAAACGAGTGCGACCCAAAAAGGGATGCATCTAACCCTAATGAATTTAAACACTTCATAAATACCGCTATGAGCTGATATCCGGACAAGAAGGACCCATCCTCGTGACACAATAATGGACCACCCTGCTTGGGTTCGGACTCCCTAAACAGTTGCAAGCATCTTAACGGACACATAATGGAATTCCCAATTGCTCTCAAAACTACGCGCCTCCCTTTTCCCAACTGGTCCGTTTTAGATTTCCTGATCCAAAATTCCACACCTCCTGAGGTACCAATCACATCTGCTGACAAAAGCCCCCCGCCCACTGACCTGCTGCGTGACACGATCTCACCCAACCTCAACGTTCCAAAGAAGGCAAGGGAGAAGGCCAATCTAAAAAGACAGATTTCAAACCCGGAGCAACACACAGAAGGTAACACCCCCCAATCTTTTCCAAAATGCCAAATGAAACCGTCCTCCTGGAGTCCTCCTGACCTTTCCCCTTCCGAAACCCCTTCAATGCCTGTTTGATCAAAAAACTTTTTGTCAAATCTCTCTGACCATGAAACTTAAAACCAAAAGCCAAAGCCGCCATAGTCCGAGAGATTTTCGCTACAGACCAACCCTCCTTAGCCCCTTGACTAATCCATGACAATAAAACACCCAACTGATCATCATCCTGAGCCGTAAGCCCGACTGAATTAAACAACTGATCTTCCCATAACTGCCAAATGGATTGATATGCTTCCCAAGTTCCCACCGCCAACAATGACCTAATCAGCGACTCAGCGGCCCGCATACCACCTTCCAAAGCTCCGGAGTGCACTCCAGCCCCTTGTCTGCCGCCTCTGGTGCCAACTGCCGGAAGCGCTCCCACTGAAAACGAGAAAGTGAGTCAGCAATGGCATTCTGGACTCCCGGCACATGAGACGCTGTCACATAAGCATTCATGGAAAGGCAAGTCAGCACTAACTGTCGAAGAACCCTAATCACTGGAGGTGAGGATGCTGTAATGTTATTAACTGCACACACGACCCCCATGTTGTCGCAGTTAAACCTCACCCTCTTATTTTGCAGTTCCCCCTTCCACAAATATATTGCCACCAAAATGGGAAAAATCTCTAATAGGGCTATGTTCTTTACCAATCCTGATGTTACCCACTCCTTAGGCCAACTGGATGCGCACCATCGACCTCTAAAGTACGCCCCAAAACCTGAACTTCCCGCCGCATCCGTGTACAAATCCAAAGCACAATTGTCCTGTACTTCCTCCATGAGCAATGAACGTCTGCTATATTGCTCCAAAATTTTCTCCCACACTACCAAATCATCCCTGTGTTCAGCCGACAAACGTACGTAATGATGCGGCACTTTTACACCCGGCTAACCGGCGAGAAAAAATTCTCCCCATAGGAATAATGAGACATGCAAAATTAAGTTTCCCAAGAAGAGGCTGTATTTCTCTCAAAGTCATTTTCTTTAACTTCCTAGCCCGTGCGACCTCTTCCTTCAAAGCGTTCACTTTGTAATGTATAATGGATTCAAGCCCTGTCACATCCTGTACGACCCATTCAAAAAATGTGCTGAAAGCCTCGAACAAGGAGCAAGATAAGGAACATCCCATAGGCAAACATCTATCTACGAAAAACTCGCCCTCCCAGTAACAACCCAACAACCTAACACTTTCAGGATGAACGGGCAACAACCGAAACGCTGACTCCACATCCATCTTAGCCAGCAACGCCCCTTTACCACACTGTCTGACCCACCGAGCTGCCTCATCAAATGATGTATAAACCACGGAACATAGTTCCAGATCAATCCCATCATTCACTGACTTTCCCCGCAGATAGGAAAGATGGTGAATGAGCCTAAACTTATTAGGCTCCTTTTTGGGCATCACCCCCAATGGCGATACTACTAAATTCGAAAAAGGAGGATCGGCAAACGGACCGGCCATACGCCCCAAAGCTACCTCCTTATGTAACTTAGCAGAAACCACCTCCGCATATTGATCTGCTGATCTAAGATTTTTCAACACCAGGGGAATCTCGAATGGAGGTGGAGGAATTTTAAAACCGTCAGCAAAACCTGATACTAACACTGCAGCTTTTTCCCTATCAGGAAACCTATTTAGATAAGGGAGCATAACGGTTAGTTTCACCGGTGTCTCCCCCTTGAGAATTGTTGGCCCCTGACTTAGCCTTCTTTTTGAAACATCTGGCAGCACCGTGTAATGATCCACTGCAGTGCGAGCAAAGATGCTTGAACCTGCAGCTGGCCCCAAATTTACACTGGCCATCATTGAACTGCCAGCATAATCCCGGTTTCTGTGTTCCCACTTGCCCTGACGTGCCTCCGCTCCCCTGCGTACTTGATTGACCCCCGGAATGGCCGGCAAAACCGGCCCCTCCATGAAAGGAATGCCCTAATCTAGAAGGAGCCATCACCCGTAACCAAAGGCCAATGTCCTTCTGATCCCATCTTATGGCCGGACGAATAGCTTTCCTCTGACGAAACTGCTCGTCATAACGAAGCCATGCTTGTCCCCCATAAGTTCTGTGGGCCTCCCCAATAGCATCCATATAGCAAATCAAGGGAGAGCAATTCTCCGGTGCTTTTTCACCTATTACACACGCCAAAATGGCGAATGCCTGCAGCCAATTAGTAAAAGTCTGCGGGATTAAGCGCCACCTTTTCTTTTCCTCCTCCTCCTTCTTACTATCATCCTTCTTACTTTTTTCCAGGTTAAATTTCACCAGAGGCAAAAGAGCAAAAATTTCGACGTACTCATCTTTCCAAATTTTTTTCCTCACCTCTTTCTTGAGGTGTGCACCTAACGGACCCTCAAAGCACACGTAAACCTCGCCGTGAGACCTATCATCCAAATGAATTCTACACTCTTTTTCTTTTTCTGTCTGCACTGACACCGAAACGGGCTCGGGCAATTGGCTCGCACCCCCAAGTCTATTACCTAAACTGTTCAGCCCGCCCCATTGCGGGCTCACCCATGCGGCTAAATGGCCCGAAACAGCACTACTACCCCTTTCCACACGCAACAATAACTCCCTCACATTTGCTAAAACCTCACTCACAGTCTCCCCAACCTGTTCCTGACTTGTACCCCCAGCCACTGACCCCCGATTAACACTTAAACCTGGGGATAAAAAATTCTGGGATAACGAACAAGACATAGAAACCAACTCACCGGGCTGCGGAGGAGCTGTGGTCCTCCCAGCCGATATTCCCGACTCCCGCCCTCCATCCCGACTTCCGACTCCTCCCGTTGGACCCTCTATCTCTTGAGGCCCGAGCACCGCCGAAGCACTGGTTCCCGCCGACGCAGCCCTGTAATGCCGAAAGTTACTGACATGTACTGGAGTTGAAGAAGGACCAAGGGGTTGTGTATGTGGGGACATATTAATATCACCCGACCCCCTGCCCGCCCTGCCCCCTGCCCGCAAGGTCTGTGTATTGGCACCGATCCTGAATTTAACGCTGCCCAGAGACCATCTGTAAGGGCCGGTAATAACACTTGCCTGTTATCACCGCCTGATTGCTGCCCATCGTGGATAATCCTGCCGTCTACTGTGTCTGAGGAGGCGGGCCGCCCGACTGGAGCATCGCCGAGGCGACCCCCCGTGACGTCACTGGTATTGAGAGGACTGGCTCGTGTAGGCCCCTGCCCGAACGCAGGCTGTGGCCTACTAACCACCGCGTGACACGCGCTGGCGGGCGGATTCCTCCCAGACCGGGGCCTGCTGCTGCGCTTCCTGACCGGCACCCGGCCTGGAGGGTCCCCGAAGGGGCTCCTGCGCCTGCACTGTGTCTGGGGAGCTAAATCAGGCGACAGCCTGGCAGGAGGCCGCGCCCGACGGGAACGCCGCTCAGGCTGTGCTGACACAGCCACCGTCCCCGCTCCCCTTCCGACGATGACCGCTACCTGCTCTTCCAGACAGCCATAAAGTCAAAGTTTCTCAACAGGTGCATATTTGAATAATAGTCAGGGCTCCATAGCCAGCACCTAATGATATTACTGTAGATAAATCGCTACACATAAATATACAACGAAGGAAAAAAGGCGATCAAAACTACTCAGCAGGTGATTTAATCATAAAATATAACCTTTATTAGATATATAATTTAAGAAAACCATACACCAAAGTTATAGCAGAGACAATGCAAAACACACATATCTAAAATACCATAATGCTCATGGACACACAGGACCACAAGAGAGACACCCACAGGGTCTATAGTATAAGACCTTAAAGCACCTCCTCTATTAAGCTCAAATGTATATCCCAGGTAATATATAGTGACCAGTACTCTTACAGTCTAACTACTTAGCAATATAACCAACACTCTGACCACTTAATATAGTGCTAATATATACCTGGGCTGAGGGCTGACTGGGGGGAGAACTCTCACGTGGACCACGCGTCCACCCCGACGCGCGTTTCGGCGTTACCTTCTTCAGGGGGCGTATTTTCAATCCGGGGGTGTGCCCATATATACATACCACCGGCCAATGAAAATGATGTGGGCGGACATCTAATGACGTACGCAGCGTCTCCGTCGCCTCGGCAACCCGCGATGCCGGCGTCATGCGGAGGATCCCCCAGCAGTCACGTGGGCCCACGTGACCCGCAGGTCCTAGCATCAAGACGCCGGACAGCGCGGGTCGCACACAGCGACAGAGAAAACTCGTACATACCTGTCCAAATACCGCACATGATAATTAAAATAATACTGTTTGACCCTATTAAGGGTCCTTCTTTTACAACTGCCCACAACTACCTCATAACAGAGCATAAGGGAAATCTCCTTAGGGAAATTTGGATGTAAATATATATAATGGTGTATAACAGTATGGAAAAAATTCTCACAATTTAGCATATTCGGTGGATCATAGGGACTCATCGCATGTACAAAACTATGACTGGCAACAGTGTATGATGGTGGCCCCAAAAGATATAATAAGGATATAATGCTCATAATACTAATATTCTATAATGAACTTCAATAATGGCATTTTCAAATACTTAAGATAAACCACCACACATACACTGTAGTCACATAGGACACATCACCAGTTACTTCCTAAGAGCCCCTACAATTTTAGGAATCAGAAAGTACAGTCATGGCCAAAAGTTTTGAGAATGAAACCAAAATTATATTTTCACATGATCTGCTGGCCTCTGGTTTTTATTAGTGTTTGTCTGATGTTTATATCACATACAGAAATATAATTGCAATCATATTATGAGTACCAATAGGTTATATTGACAGTTAGAATGAGTTAATGCAGCATGTCAATATTTGCAGTGTTGCCCCTTCTTCAAGACCTCTGTAATTCTCCCTGGCATGCTCTCAATCAACTTTTGGACCAAATCCTGACTGATAGCAGTCCATTCTTGCATAATCAATGCTTGCATTTTGCCAGAATTTGTTGGCTTTTGTTTGTCCACCCATCTCTTGATGATTGACCACAAGTTCTCAATTGGATTAAGATCTGGGGAGTTTCCAAGCCATGGACCCAAAATCTCTATGTTTTGTTCCATGAGCCATTTAGTTATCACCTTTGCTTTATGGCAAGGTGCTCCATCATGCTGGAAAAGGCATTGTTGGGCGCCAAACTGCTCTTGGACGGTTGGGAGAAGTTGCTCTTGGAGGACATTCTGGTACCATTCTTTATTCATGGCTGTGTTTTTAGGCAAGACTGTGAGTGAGCCGATTCCCTTGGCTGAGAAGCAACCCCACACATGAATGGTTTCAGGATGCTTTACAGTTGGCATGAGACAAGACTGGTGGTAGCGCTCACCTCTTCTTCTCCGAATAAGCTGTTTTCCAGATGTCCCAAACAATCGAAAAGGGGATTCATCAGAGAAAATTACTTTGCCCCAGTCCTCAGCAGTCCACTCCCTGTACCTTTTGCAGAATATCAGTCGGTCCCTGATGTTTTTTCTGGAGAGAAGTGGCTTCTTTGCTGCCCTCCTTGAAACCAGCCCTTGCTCAAAGAGTCTCCGCCTCACAGTGCGTGCAGAAGCACTCACACCAGCCTGCTGCCATTTCTGAGCAAACTCGGCACTGCTGGTAGTCCGATCCCGCAGCTGAAACAGTTTTAAGATACGGTCCTGGCGCTTGCTGGTCTTTCTTGGGCGCCCTGGAGCCTTTTTGACAACAATGGAAGCTCTCTCCTTGAAGTTCTTGATGATACGATAGATTGTTGACTGAGGTGCAATCTTTGTAGCTGCGATACTCTTCCCTGTTAGGCCATTTTTGTGCAGTGCAATGATGGCTGCACGTGTTTCTTTAGAGATAACCATGGTTAACTGAAGAGAAACAATGATACCAAGAACCAGCCTCCTTTTAAAGTGTCCAGTGATGTCATTCTTACTTAATCATGACTGATTGATCGCCAGCCCTGTCCTCATCAACACCCACACTTGTGTTAATGGATCAATCACTAAAACGATGTTAGCTGCTCCTTTTAAGGAAGGACTGCAATGATGTTGAAATGTGTTTTGGGGGTTAAAGTTCATTTTCTGGGCAAATATTGACTTAGCAAGTACAGTAATTGCTGTTAAGCTGATCACTCTTTGACATTCAGGAGTATATGCAAATTGCCATTACAAAAAATGAAGCAGTAAACTTTGGAAAAATTACTATTTGTCTCATTCTCAATACTTTTGGCCATGACTGTATAATGCTCAAATAAGGCCGAAGGTCGCCTCGGCATGATAGACCACCACCACGTATACCAAGTGACATATAATATAGAATCACCTAAAGAGTAGAGGTAACAGTACATAATATAAAACACTTCAATTAGACAACGTGCGCAGTGAGAACAAAGAGGCTTGTAGACTCAGGACTTCAAATGCAGAGATGTCACAAATTCTTCTTCTCCTCCACATAGATTCATCCATAAAAGACCGGATAGAATACGGACACAGCCCTCCAGAAGGAAACATCACAGACCAATTATGATAGGTAAAACTGTAAATAACATATAATAAAATTAAATATTAAAAACTTTAAGAACACGGTATTGATATGCAACAGGTAAAGTGGAATCAAAGTAACGAGGCAAAGCTGAGACTCTCATTCAGTCCGTGCGGATGTACTGTACCTAATCTCCAGATCCATCTGGACTCTAACTGAGCCAACCGTCGGCTCAGTTTACCTCCACGAATACCAACTTTTAAGGCGTCAATACCTCTGACTCAGTAGGGAACTGTCACAGTCATGACAGAGTTTGAAATGTCGTGGTATCGTCTTGAGTGTGGAGGGGTCCATACAGTCGACTGCCGCCAAAATCCCCAACACTTGCTCCCTAACTCTCACTTTAAGTTGCCGTGTCGTCAGGCCAACATAAATTAATCCACAAGGACATGTGGCATAATAGATAACAAAACATGAGGTACATGTAATGCGGCTCCTAATAGTATAAGTCACTGTGCCAGCAGCATTAGAAAAAGTATCAGTACGCTCTATATTCGGACAGGCAACACATCGACCGCATGGAAAGCTTCCACACTCAGGACTTGAGGCACCAAAAATTGTAGTGGTTCCAGATCGAGATTGGTAATGGCTATGTACCAGACAGTCACGAAGACTTTTAGAGCGGCGCACAGCAATAGATGGGTGATCCGGGAGAATTTTAGACAATACAGGATCGACCATCAGGATGGGGCAAGCTTTTTCCAAGCATTCCCTCATCCGTCCAAACTGTCCATGATAATTAGTTATAAACCTTGGTTTATCCTCTAGTTTGGAGATCTTTTTCTTATAGAGCAAATCATGTCTATTGGAATACTTAGCACGATGATATGCCCTTTTCACCAAGCGTTTGCTGTAACCTGTCTCGTAAAATCTCTTTTTCAAATCTTCGGACTGTCTGGCAAAATCCACCTCATCCGAACAGAGTCTGCGTAAATGCAGAAACTGTCCAATGGGAACCGATTGAATCACCCAAGGAGGGTGAGAGGATGACGCATGAAGTAGCATATTCGTGGAGGTATTTTTACGATAGATATTTGTTGTTACAAAGTTATCCTGATCCCTAGTGAGAGTCACATCCAAAAAGTTTACCGAATCTCTATCCCATAAATAAGTAATACGAATATTCCTATCATTATCATTAAGGGATTGCATGAAAATCTTCATGTCTTCCATAGAACCCTGCCAGATCAGCAGAATGTCATCAATGTAGCGCGTCCAAAATGGGACGCGGTCCATTGATGTCTGCCGATCTGGCAGGGAGAGATCCCTCTCCCACAGCCCCAGGAAGAGGTTGGCATAAGCGGGCGCAAAAGCTGCGCCCATAGCTGTACCCTGGAGCTGTAGGTAGAAGGACCCCTTAAAGGTAAAGAAATTATGGGTTAGGGAAAATTCCAATAACTCCATCACCAGTTGAATAATGTCGTATGGCAGATTAGATGTTTCCAGGAAGAAGGCACACACTCTCAAGCCGTCTGAATGTTTGATACCGGTGTACAGTGATTCAACATCACCTGTCACCAGTATAATTTCTGGATCCAAGAAGAGCCCATCGACTCTCTTGAGTAGCGCACCTGTATCTAAAAGGAATGATGGGAGGCATTCTACTAGAGGTTGAAGTTTGCTGTCAATCCATCAATTGACATTCTCTAGGAAGTTCCCAGTACCAGAAATAATAGGACGCCCAGGTGGTGTAAACAAATCCTTATGTACCTTGGGCAACAAAAAAAATGTGAATATCACAGGTTCGCTAACAAGTAGTGCTGAAGCCAGTTCCTCAGTAATGACCCCATTGGTCGTGGCACGATTTAAAATCTTGGATAATTGAAGGGAGAAGGAGGCCAAAGGATTAAATGTCAGACGTTTATAGCAAATCTTATTGTTAAGCTGACCAAATGCCTCCTTCTCATACATGTCCTTTGGCCACAACACAATGTTACCCCCCTTGTCTGCTGGCTTCTGCACTACATCAGGAAGGTCCTGAAGGACCCGAAGGCGTTCACGTTCTTCCAGCCAGCCAGCAGGGTGCGACTCTGCAGCCGCCCTCAAGGATTCAAACAGCTGCGCCATGGACGCCATGAGGTACGCAGCACGATGTGGGGGAGACAACTCACCACCCTTGTGAGCGGGTAAATGTGACGCCCCTCCCCTCCCTGGCCCTTAAAACCCCTCCGTTAACCCCTCCCAATGTTAATAGTCTTAGCCACTCCCTCCAACCCATCTTCATGCAGACCTGCGTCCAAGCCTGCGGGGGAGGGGGCGGCTGTACTCCGGCCTCTCCTTTCCAGAGGCTGATGGAGTGTTGCTTAGGACACCGGAACTTTGAGACAGTGCTGCTGTACCTGGATGACGTTATCGTGTACTCGAGGACGTATGAAGACCATCTGAAGCACCTGGCGGAGGTATTTGAAGCATTGTCTTGGTATGGGATGAAACTAAAACCTTCCAAGTGCCACCTGCTCAAACAGAAGGTTCAGTACCTGGGACACGTAGTCAGCTCAGAGGGAGTAGTACCAGACCCGGAGAAGGTCACTGCCATCCAGAAGTGGCCTGAACCGATAAACATTAAGGAAGTACGTCAGTTTCTGGGACTGGTCGGGTACTACAGGAGGTTCATAAACGATTACACCAAAAAGGCAGCACCTTTACAAGATCTCCTGGTAGGACAGTCCAAGAGAGGTAAAAATCCCCCATTCCAGTGGGGTAAGGAACAGGCTGAATCCTTTGCAGTAATGAAGGAAGTCCTAACTGGTGAGGAAATCCTGGCTTACCCCGACTACAGCCAACCTTTCCTGTTATACACAGATGCCAGCAATGAGGGACAGGGAGCTGTGTTGTCCCAGAAGCAAAACGGCAGAGAAAAGGTAATTGCCTATGCCAGTAGGAAGCTTTGCCCTACTGAGAGGAACCCGGAGAATTACAGTTCCTTCAAGCTGGAGTTCCTGGCCTTGGTCTGGGCTATCACTGAAAGATTCCCGCATTACCTAGCCTCAACTAAATTCACAGCCTTTACCGACAATAATCCCTTGACACACCTGGAGACAGCCAGGTAGGGAGCCATGGAACAGTGTTGGGTAGCCAGGTTGTTGAATTATCAGTTCACGATCAAGTACCGGGCAGGTCACAAGAATACCAATGCTGATGCCTTGTCGAGAATGCCCCACCAGTCGGACACCGAGGATGAAGTGGATGATCTCGAAGAAATTGAACTACCTGCTTTCCACAGAAATGGAATGGTCCACGAGCAGCACGCCTCCAGAAGGTGTCATGGTAGGACGCCAAACCCTATACCTCATCACAGCTGGAAGGAGACCCAGGACAGTGACCCGGTTGTCAACCTCATCAAAAGACTGATAACCCAAGAAGGTTCTCACCTGGAGAAGAATGCTCCCCCACAAGCCAAACACCTGTGGAATGAGAGAAGCCGGCTGTTCATCTACAGAGAGAAGCTGTGCAGAAGGTATGTCAACCCCAAGACCCATGAAATGGTGTGGCAGATATCCAGATGGTGTTAGAGGCCTACCACAACCAAGCAGGTCACTTTGGCTGGAAGAAGCTGGAAACCCTGCTGAAGGACCGGTTCTATTGGGTTGGAATGCGGAGTTCCATAGAAAGGTGGTGCCGGAATTGTGGACCCTGTAGCCTCAGAAGGAAAGACTACGGCAGCCAGAAAGCACCCTTGCAGTCCATCAAAACAGCCCAACTCCTGGAGATTGTCACTCTGGATCACGTCAAACTGTCACCCAGCAGATCAGGCTACTCCTATGCCCTGACCATGGTGGATCACTATTCCCGGTTCCTGGTGGTAGCCCCTGTCAAGGATCTGACAGCAGAAACTGCAGCAAGAACGTTCCAAGCCTACTTCTGCAGACCCCATGGATATCTGGAAAAGGTGCTCACAGATCAAGGCCCTGCTTTCGAAGCTGAGCTATTCAAGGAATTCTGCCACCTGTATGAATGCAAGAAGATCCGGACTACGCCATATCATCCGCAAACCAACGGTATGTGCGAGAAAATGAACAACATCGTTATAGACCTGTTGAAAACCCTACCTTTGGAAGAAAGGAACCAGTGGCCAGAAAAGCTACCTGACCTAGTGGACCTGTATAACCACATACCCATGAGTTCTACAAATTGTACCCCAGCGTACTTCATGAGAGCAAGACCTGGAAAATTGCCCATGGGCCTGGAGCTCGGCATGGTAGAACCTGCTGCAGATACGTCCACTGAAGACTGGGACACAAGTTGGCAAGAGCAGTACAGGAAGGTACAGGCCTGTGTCGTAGACAGTCTAAACAAGGTGAGGGAAAGACAGGAAGAGCAGTATAACAAACATGCACCAGCAGAACCCTTGGCACCTGGAGAGATAGTGCTAAAGTGGAAAAGAAGAGGTCACAAGCTCGATGACCAGTGGGAAAGAGAGCCCTACACTGTGCTAAACTCCAGATTTGACAACAGTAAAACCTGCCTGATGAGCAAGGATGGAGGTAAGACAACCGCAACAGTCTCAAGAGACCACTTGAAGGTGTGCCCAGGTCTACTGAAGACAACGGAGGAAGAAGTACCTCCTATAGCACCGGAAGAACCCAAGGAAGACGTGCTTCACACAGTTCTAGGAGATTTCCCTGCGGACTGGCCTCAACTTGATGGAGCAGTTATTATACCAGTAATATACTTCTATCAACCACAAGAAGAACCTGTGAGCGCCCTAGAGGAACTTGCTCAGGAACAGGAAGAGTCCCCAGTCAGAGGAGGATCATCCGTTGAAGCAGAGCCTGAAGGCCCAGTAATCAGTGCACTTGCCAGTCCCATAGAGAGATTGAGTCAGTTTTATAATCTACCAGCACGTACACCTGATAGGTTAGCAGAGAGTGCATGCACAGACACCAGTATCACCCCAGTGCTACGAAGGTCCACACAAGGCCAAATCCCTGCCAGGTTTAGGGATTAAAATACAAAATGCCTAAAGTATAAATAGTTACCCAGTTGGGTATTGCCTATTGTTTATTGTGAAAACTGA
This sequence comes from Phyllobates terribilis, assembly GCF_046119375.1. Lineage (NCBI taxonomy): Eukaryota > Metazoa > Chordata > Amphibia > Anura > Dendrobatidae > Phyllobates > Phyllobates terribilis. Next base: position 290,307,713 of record NW_027362768.1, on the reverse strand, counting down.
AATTAATGTGTGCCTGTAGTTACCCGTCAGGGTACAGAGACTTGTAGGCTGAGAACTGTGAGCAGCCAAAAACTGTCCTTGTAAATAGTTGCACTCATCAAAAGTGCCCCCCTTATTTGACCACTGAACAAAAACCCGTTTGGCGTCGCCGAAGACGTGGTCCAACACCTGGATCACTTATGCCCTGTAGCCACGCCCAGGGCCTACGTTGAGGGTTTTCAGGCGGGTCCCTCATGTTACTCATTTTATGCTTTCTTCAGTGAAATGGACACCAGGTTACGGGACTTACTGTAACTTTATTATTGTTATTGTTATTATAATTATTTCTATTGTTGTAACCTGTTACAAAATGCTTCAGTCCAGGAGTACTGAATTGTACTAGGGGGGAATGTGGCACCCTGCTGTTCACAGGTACCACAGGACCCAAAAGGGTGCATGGATGGACTTCTCCACAAGAGACCCTCATTGCATGCAGACACCTCCACCCTTCCACCTCATACCACCAGAGGGAGCCCTGTTAGGGATATATATATATGGAGGGTGGAGTTAGGCAGTCAGAAAGTCTGAGAGAGAGTTCAGAGAGTGTGCTGCCACTGAGAGCAGTGAAGACGCAGCACGTCTGCTGCTGGATTGAGGGCCCCGAGTGTGGCCGGAGGCAGTAAGGAGAGGACAGAGGAGTTGAGGGGGCAGAGGAGTATCATAGGCTCACCCCAAGACACAAACCGGACACCGGGTCCGCACCTACAGGGTCTTCTATACCCAGTAGGGACTACCGCCTTACCAGGAGGCTTCCAGACCCCTGGTCATCCTGAAGCTACCAGCAATAACTGAACTAGGAATCACGAAGGCCCCGGCGTCCAGGGATAGTGGTTGCCAAAGAAAGGTCCTACTACCAAGCGGTCAGGTGAGAGAGCAACACAACACAGAAGCTAGGCCAAGTTTCAGGCTGGCTAGAAGCTTAGAGAGAGGGAGACATGGATCAGGAGGCCTTATACCCGCTCACTGGGGAGAAGTCCTGAAGTGCACCCTTCCTAGCAAGTACCCTGGACCATACCTGCCGTTACTCCAGTAAAGGTACTGAAGCGAACCCCCTGTGTGCGTGTCCGTCATTCCCCTTGACCTGGCCATCTTTTACCTGCATCCCTTCCATCAACTCTGCCCGGGGGTCCGCTCCGCCTGTGGGGAGCAGAAACATCCCAGCTGCCATTTCATCACCCCCGGAGGTCTGCAGCAGCGCCGGTAACCATTACCGGAAACCACAGGTGGCTCACGAAACAAACTATACACTAAAAACCCCTTTTTCAAGAGAGACCCCAGAGTACGGGCCCAGGAGCCGACTGCCGTGACATCCTAAGCAAGGTAAAAGGCCCTGGTACTGAGTCCCCTATATCCCCCTGGGTGACACATATACATGTGTCTGATGATGTGTCACACACCACATGGCCAGATAAGGTTGTAAAATGTTAAAATGACATTTCCTGGTGAATGCATTTGTCTTGGTTGAAAGCAATGCAAAAGTGCAAAAACTTATCAAAAATGCTACGTGTGAACATAGCCCAAGTTGTGGAGGAGTATTTTTGTTTTTGGTTATTTATTTTGCCTTACATACAAGTCATTACCCTGGAAAGGATGATCCTTAACATATTTCCCAGGAGAATCCATTTTGGTTTCGTTTTTGTATGTTTTATTGTGAGTCCGTAAAAGTGGCGTAATACTCTGACAACATTGTTGACAGCAGTGACCTGGGAGTCAGAAATGCTTCCAGGGGTCTTCCCCATGCTGTTCCCATGTCATTTGGGCAATTTTTAGGCCCTCTGCAGACCGCCGGGGGGAGCCGCCTGAAAAATGCTCGAGTTTCCCATAGACTTACATTGGGCTCGTTGCTCGGGTCGAGCACCCGAGTATTCCAGTTTGCTCGACCCGAGCAACGAGTACCCGAGCATTTTAGTGCTCGCTCATCACTATCTATCAGGTGATAACGATGGGTCCGGGTGGTTAGTCCGCCCTGCTGATAGGTAGTGCTTCTATATTCTCTGAGAGGAAGGGGAAATTAGCTGATCCTCATCTACAGTGGCACCCTCCTTCCTTCCCATGCTGCACTACTGCTAAGTATTGGAGTCACATTGAAACCTCTGTAGGAGTTAGGAGATTCTCCAATGCTTAGCGATAGCACAATTGGAAAAGGAAGAAGTGTGCCGCTGTGGATGGGGATCAGCTGATCGGTGCATCATGGTGAGGTCTACCGGGGAATTCACTAGCACCCCGGTGGCCAGTCCATGCCTTACAGGTATTATTCACTTCCACTACTAGCTACAAATAAAGATTGCCATAATGTAGCAGTAAAATATCTTGATTCAGTAGACTGTTACTTCACACCTATCTTGATTATTTTTTCACAGGCTTGTGTTGTGTTAGATGTCCAGTGCACTGACGAGGCTTCTACAGTATATCCTCATTGCAATATATGATAATATTTAGGAAGGAGAGGGGACCTTCACAACGTCTTTGTACAAGGCCCATCAATGACTTAAAATAGCACTGGAGCGGAGTCCCACATGTGTGAATTTAAAGGGGTTTTTAGGTTTCAGAATACCAGTTTCCCCCAGCTGCAGTTTATTTTAAAAAAGCAAACAGAGTTTTACTCACCCTCCTTGGGTTCAGCACTGAGTCTCTGACACTCTTTACGGTGTCTATTATTGTCTGAGTGGCTTATGCCGTCAACTCCAGCAAATCTGCTGAGCTCACTGATTGTCTGCAGCGTTGTCGGCATGATAACAGAACTTCAGGCAATAATAGATGCTGGGAGCAGTAGTGGAGACTCAGCACTGGACCTGGTGATGGTGAGTAAAGCACTGATTGTTTGGGGTTTGTTTTTTTAACAAACTGCAGCAGGCGGAAAATGAGTTTCTCAAACTGGAACACCCCTTTAATAATGATCTCTGCTCCTTGTCCGTGTTTCATGCATTGATTGCGGTGTTCTCTGTGTGTGTTTTGTGCCAGGATTGCAGCCTGTTTTGCATGCTGAGTATTCATGTCCCACGGGATTCCTGCTCTTTTCCAAAACAGCCAGAGGGGCAGAGAAGGACCGATCTGTGGGGAGCTTGGGGACGTGTCAACAGCAGCCTTGTGTGCGAGGTGGTGTAAGGTTTGCGTATCTGGTACATAATGTCCCAGCAGCACAACTGTCAGCTGTATGTCCAGGTGAACTGGAGAAACAAAGAAAATGTCACTAGATCTCCCCCCTCCTGATTGCACAAATGACGTCACAGAAAAGCCCCCAAAGGAGCTAAGCCAGGTAAGCAACAGAACAGGTCCACGCAGTGTGCAGGATCCGACATGTAATGTATGTGCTGTTATTAGAGATTAATTTGTCGTAAACCTTCAGAATTAGGTGAGCGCACAATAGCAAAGTAACATATATGTTGTGGTGAATGACAAGATCTGCTCTTCTGTATGGTGATCTTTATGTAGATCAAAGATTCTTGGTTGATATCAAGAAGACCTGTCGCTAATCTGGCGTTGTGCAACTACATGTTTCTGAATATTCATTTTTACTTACAACCGAAAAGAATATCTACAGCCTAGATAGCCACAATAATAGCTTTGTATCTGATAACCTAATATAATATTATTCAATGCAGTGGAACATATTGCTTATTATGTAATAGTCTGTGATTACCAAAGACACCATGGACCATGGTCTGGATAAATCACCTACCTAGATTCTAGACATAACTGTTCGAGCGTATTTCCACCTACACGTGAACAGACCGTCAGCAGTTTAGTCTTTTGCTTTAGCAATACAAATCTACAGTAAAAAGAGAGGGCACTCACATAGCATGAGAAGTAGAAATGACGGTCCCCAAAGTGGTGACAGGTGAACAGTGTCAGAGTTGGATGCCAAGGGCCCACCAGTAACCAACTCCAGGGCCCCACTTTTCAGCTACATGTAAATGTGACATTATCCTCAATCACAAATTTATTTAACAATGAACTGGGTAGATTGTTAATTTAATGGGATGCTGCCTTTATCTGTAGATAGTGATTCAAGTATATTGTGCCCATTACTGCTCATATAAGAAATGGTGGCCCACCAGAGGATTCTCCTGCTCTCCTGTGGGCCAGTCCAAGCCAGTAGGTGAACAGCTGTTCTTGCACCTCCAGTGTTCTCATCCGCTCACCTTGCCATGCTGTGTTCAGAACACAACACCTCTAAATCACCTATTTGGTATCTTACAGTTGCTGACTTGTGCCGAAAATGGGATAGCCAGAGGTAGTCAAGAGCCGCGAGGAATTTAAAAAAAATCAAGTTTTCTTCAATAAGGTTCTGTAGAATTTTAGAATTTATTGGTAACAAATACAACGCGTTTTAGAGCTCTACCCTAAAACGTTTGTTAGGTCAATACAACACATACAAATATTACCTACAGTAGAATCCACCAAAAACAGCTTCAAAATAATCCAGCAACAGAATCATATATATAAACCTATAAGCTAGCTTAAAAAAGCATCAATCACACTTTAATATCAAAATACACACTTTATTAATACACAAATAGTGTATACACAAAATTATCCAATAGGCAAAATGGACCCCACAAGACAATACATAAAAAAAAAACATTAAAAGATCACTGAAGGTTCCCAGAAAATACAGCTAAACCTCCACAGAAAACACAAGGTATAAAGTATATAGGAATATTACAAATAATTTACTCACCTATCAAATAATAACAGAAATCAATGAATAATAATATCAATACCTGTGGAAATGGCGAGGCAAGTAAATATTGGGGCCACCTTAGCACCTTCACTTTTTCGTCAGGATGATGACACCACATACTGAGCATTAAAATATTTAAATACTAGTGGTGTACTGACGTGATGAAGAGGGCTGGACGGTCCTGACATGCATTGTATATAATCATTATTTCTTTATGAAGAGTTACACAAATACACAAGCTAAAGGAAATCTGTCACCAGGTTTGTGCCACCTAATGAAGAGATAAATACCCTGACTCCAGTGATGTGTCCACTATTGGGCTGCGTCTTCTGTTTGCTGTGGTTTTGATAAAATCACAGTTTTATCAGTAAATTATCAAGAGAAGACTAGTAAACCTGCTGCCATGTAGTCCTCTATATTCATGATCTCCATATTACCCTGCCCCCACCGCTGATTGGCAGCTTTCTGCCAATCCACAGTGTATACAGAAAGCTGCCAATCAGTGGTGTGGGCGGGGTTATACACAGCTCAGTAGTCAGAGCTCTGCTAGATCTGCTGCAGATAAAACTGTGATTTTATCAAAACTGCAGCAAACAGCCCAGTAAGTGACACATCGCTGAAATCAGGGATTTCTGTCTCTACATCATACTGTTCTCAGATGGGGTGGGAAAAACCTTGTGATGGATTCCCTTTAAATAAGTTATATACACCTGTGATATCACACCCATTCAGATACGGAGAAATGAATGTTAGACTGTGGGATTTGATTGTCAGTTAAAATCTTCTGTAGCAATTATGTGGGATGTGATTCTGTTGGTTGATATTTTACATAGTTGTGATTATGCATAATTTGATTATGTCATTTAATATTGTGTGTAGTTATTTTTGCATCGTTTAATAATTTACCTATATATGCAACATGGGCAATTAGTTATTATTCTACCAACTGAGGTTGTAGTAAATATACAATTTAATTAATTTTCATATATTTATTTTCTGACCATTGGGCACTAAGTCCTTTAAGTCTCTATTTGGATATAATGCAGCAATTTCCACATAAAACAGTACATCTAATTAGAAAAATAATTTTGGTAAGTCCCAAAAATAATTAAAATTCTCAATTTATTACAAAATAACTTAAAAGATGTATTCCCAACCTGTATGGTCTTTTAAATTATTTTGTAATAAATTGAGGATTTTAATTATTTTTGGGACTCACCAAAATTATTTTCTTATGTGAAGCCGTAAGTCACGGCTACTGGTTGTAAGACGGACTGAGTCATATAAATAGGACACGGTGAGGCTGCTTTTTTGTTTATTTACATCTAATTAGGGCTTTTTTGACTAACTTTAAAAGGCAAAAATTATTGAATTATCATTCTATACTCATAATTAAAACTTAATGAGGTTGTCTCTAGAGGTGGGATTAAAATTTTTAACAACAGGTTGTTTCTGTGAGTGAAACCACATACATTTTTTACAATGATGCCCTTTTCTGCAGACCAAACAAGGTTACATGCTCCTCCCTCACCCATAAAATAGAAGTTATGGTAACCAAAATTAAACACATGCACATTTTCCTAAAGGGAGTGAGGTAGATGTTCCCTGCAGTCCTATGTAACACTATATATAACACACAGTGATAACTCTTTGAGTACTGATAATGTAGAAGTTGTTATACAAAGATTTCATGATATTATAAAATCAACACAGATTACACAGCACACCAAGGTAGAACTCCCATTTTTCTACCATCCTTCAAAATGAACAAAAGTTTAAAGCTCCAAATGTAAAGATAGATAGAGCAATCCTTAACTATTCATATGGCATACTATTTTATTAACATAGCCGTCTGATAAGTTCAGTATTACTAGATCTATACAGAACCAGAACCATTATCAGTACCTAAATACATCACCAAAATCTTCATCAGTACAGGAATACAAAACTCTAAATGAGCATCAGTATAGGAATATAAGACCAGAATCAATATCTGTACATGAAGACATCACCAGAGCCATTGTACATATTTAACACTAGAGTCATTTTCAGTACAAGGATACACTACCAGAACTATCATCTGTATATGAACACAGCATTAAAACTACCATCAGCATATGAATACAACTCCTGAATCATTGGCAGTACATGAATACAGCATCAATACCACCATCAGTACATGAATACAAAAACAGAAACATAATTAGTATATGACTACAACACCAATGTCATTGTTAGTAAATGAATAACGCACCAGAACCACCAAAAGTACTTGAAAACAGCATCAGAAACATCATCTATACATGAAAACAGAGAAAGAACCACCATCAGTACATGAATATAGCACTAGAGCCACCATTAGTACATATACAACAGCAGAACCATCATCCATATATGAATAAAACACCAGAACAACCATCAGTACATGTATACAACACCAATTATCAGTAGTTGAATACAGCACCAGAACCACTATCAGTACATTAATACAGCACCAAAACTAACAATAAACTAACAATATATGAGCATAGCACTAGAACAACAATCAGTATATAAATAAAGCACCTGAACCATCATCAGTACATAAATACAGGATTAAGCTCTATATCATCAATTGCAATGCCATATCAGCTCCAGCCATATATATTTATATTGCATGAACTTACAACTTCTAGTATGACCTTAACAATGGTAAGTAGATATTGGGAGTTGCTGTTACCAGCCATTCTCAGACTGAGGACCATACAGGAACTACAGTAGTGATTACACACAGTCAGTACCACTACTAAACATTTAAGGTGCATTTTTCACTGGCCGATAACAAAATGCTTGTTCATGGTGTGAAATAATTTTTAAGCTAGCTTAAATATTATTTTGGTTGCTCTTGTGTAAACCACCAAGAACAAAGCTATTGTATGTGTACAGAACGACTGTGTTAACGGATGTTACATGCACATGACAATGCAGTCGGCCTGTCTAAAAAAAGCAATTAAACTTCCTCTGATTGGCTACATGTAGCCAATTGGTAATCATTTAATGGCTGAGATTGATCAATGTAAATGCAACCTTGAATCCAAGTACTTTACAGAAGACAGCTTCTCTGACTAGCATTGTTCTCATCTCTTTCTTCTCCATCTGGTCCAGATGCTATAATGACTTTTCAGATCCATAGCTTGTCTTTGCAGACTTCTCACTTCTGCAGCACATCTTGACATAATACCCATAAAAATTACTTTGTAATGACATAATGCCCCATAATAAAAAATACCCACTCATGGTGTACCCCTGAATAACTAATTGCCACTCCTTGCACAAAAAATTATCCACCCCCACATGGTCACTCTTATCATATGTGGCCTCCACACTGTCTTCTCCTATAAGATATTGCTTCCACACCCCGCTCTCTTGTGTTCCTCTCTAGACCGTCTTCATGCTGGGTCTTCTCCCTCCTGCCCTGCGCTTCCCCACTCTCAGTCCCGCTCGGGTGCTCTGAAGTCCCTCTTGTCTAATAGTTCCCGGACTTGCTTGACCCTCACGGAGATCAGAATGAAGCTTTGGCAACTGAACTATATAAGCCAGAAGCCTCCGGTTTTCCTTTTCCCAGCCGAGACTTGAAGTAACACGGCTGGTCCAGGGGCCGATCCCCTTCTTGCGGCCTACGATCCCTCTGTCTTCTGACAGGTTCCGGGCGTAAGGGTGCCGTCCTGCACTCGCCATACCCCCTGGGATCCCTTTAACAGAACGGAGCCTACTCCTCCGCTCCCCTCGGGGGCCTCTAAGACTGGGCCCTGCTTGTGGAGCAGAGCTCCTAAAGAGACTCTGCTCCCAGACTGACTGTCCTCTCTACTCCTCTCACTGACTGAACTGTCTGAACTGTTCCACCCTAAGATGGCTTCCCTTTATATACCTACTACTATGTTGCTCCCCTAAACTGCTTCCTCCACCCACACCCACTACTGGTTCCCCCTACCTTTGGGTTCCCCCCACTCCACCCAGGGTCAGGACTCAGCACTGCGCATGCATCTTGCCCTTCCAGCTGGCCTGGAGCAGTGTAGTGTTGAATGCGGGTGTTGGGGTTCCGTGCAGCACTCCCTCCTTACCTGAGAGGAGATACCACACCTCTGGGTGATGTGCAGTACCTCTGTGGTGACTGAACCCTCAGGGGCGCCACATATATAGCGCCATTAATTTCCACTTTCCATCATGTTTCTAACTAAAGTCCTATTCCTACCTGTTTCTATGTACATAGTTATCTTTAGATTCAGCTTCCACCATGTTCTCCCCACAGATGTGCGTCATGAAGGAAAACATAGCTGTGTATTCCCTACACAAGGGATTCCTGCATAATTTATCTCATATTTCATGGAGCCGGTTGTGTATAAATTGAAGTGGGCTGACTCAGGAGTAGGTTGCGCACATTTGTCCTATATTTCTGTCCTAAATATCATCATTGACTATTGTTTATACTCTGGAAATGTCTGCACATTACATTACAGGCAATTGTGATTTCATGTGGAGTCCCACATTTGTCATGCTGTTGTGTTTGTGCTGAGCAAGCAATCCTTAGTTGCTCAACCTTTGGATGGTTCTGGTTAATCATTTTCCACTGTTTAGTATCACAGATATGAATTGGACCTGAAATCTAGGAAGCTTGGTTTACGCTGTAGCAGACCTTCCACACATCTTACAGGGAAAACATGGTCCTTCAACAATTCATGAAACCTAAATGTCTATCATACCTAGTTTGCAAACCCAAGATTTGAGCATCATAAAAACACTGGTATTCAGACACTCCATGGCGGTATGATTAGGATACTATACGGTTTTATATTTTTTAGACATTATATCCAGGGCTATGTCCTGGTTTATGGGGGCCATTGGGTGACCTTTACCTTCCAAGAGCTATGACTTTTTTTATTTTTCAGCTGAGTTGTATGAGGGCATTTTTTCTTTTCGATATGAACTGTAGTTTTTATCACTACACTTTCTCATCTTTGTTTTTTTTCTTTTTGGAAGGCAAAGTGACCAAAAAACTTTGTTTCTGCCATTTAAATTTATTTTGCCGGTCACTGAATGGCATAAATATAAATATTAAGGTATTTCTTAGTGGCAATACTAAATATATTTATTTTTAAGATGTTTTTGTTTACATTCCAGGAAAACCAGGGTGTTTTGAACTTGCATATTTTTTATTTTGAAAAAATATTTTCCTTTTTTTAAGTCTTACATCTTTTATTGGCCCCCCTTTGGAACTTGACCCTGCAAGGGCACCTATGATTTTATATGTGGGCTCTATTTAGCTTATTATAGCTTGTTAATTTGTGCTTTATATGTTGATATTATTTCGACTATTATGAACAGTACTGTTGTAGCGCCCCGAGGGTTCGGTCGCTACAGAGGTATTGCATCTCACCTAGAGGTGTGATATCTCACTTCCAGGTAAGGATGGAGTGTGGCTCAGGACCCTAACACCCACATGCACTACACCACATTTCCGGGAGACAGGGTGACAATGCTCTCAGGAGTGAGCACAACTGCCCCTGTCCCTGGCTGGAGTGGGGAGAGGGAACACCTAGAAAGGGGGAACCCGGTAGTGTGTGGGTGGGGAGAGTAGATTCTGGGTGCACTGAAAAGTAGGAGTATATAAGGTGGGCACCATCTTAGAGTCAGGGAGAAGTAGAGGGAGCAGAGTGAGAGAAGGAGAGTGGGAACAGGGGCTCTGTGCGAGCTCTGCTCCGCGGGCAGGCCGAGTCACAAGGCCTGGGCCTGGAAGAGAAGAAAGGAGAGGAGAGGAACGGAGGAGGCTCCAGGAGTGGAGTGAAGGGACCCCAGGGGTGCGGACCGGCCAGTCGCCACCGTACGCCCGCCGCTACCAGAGTAGGGGGGTCAGGCCAAGAAAGGGAACCGGATCCCTCATCTAGTGGAGGAGAGCAACTACCCTCAGCTAGTAACCGGAGGCTGTGGCATTGCACGTGTTACGGCCCCTCACTACACCCGTAAGGAAGGCACCATATAGGGCCCAGGGAAACGGAACATACATTTGCCCGCCAAGGCCCGAGGCAGCTGGACAGAAACGTGGTCAATTGTGGGGTACGACAGGCGAGAGAAAGGACACACGAAGGGGGTCCTGAAAAGCATTCCAAAGGTACCTGGGAGTTGGCCGAGCCCCTCACCTGGTGAGCACAGTACGACGTGGGCAGCCATTACCTGCAGAAGTGGCTTGGAGTGTAAAACTGTGAGTAAAGACCCTGGACTGCATCACTGGACTCTGAGTCATTACTGTTGCTCCCGCGCACCATCACCCCCACCATCTGCACTCACTGCCCAGAGGCTATACTCCTCCCGTGGGGAGTTGTACTACCCTCGGCTGCGCACACAACATCAGCCTCAGCGGTCTGCCCCGCAGTCGCGGTTCTCAGTGACCGCAATCCACGGGTGGCGTATTCGGACATTTAAACATTAAAAACCAAATAAACAGATCCGCCACTGGTTTGACCACCCTGAGCCACGGGACCGGGTCGCCGCCACGGAGACTACAAACCCCCAGCATTACACAGAGACCCGGCCCCGGGTATTCCCCCACACACGGCCCAGGGGGGGTGTCAACTTTGGCGTAGTCGGCAGGAACAAAACCAACCCGTTATCATCGGGTATTGTGTGCCTAGAGACTGTTTCACTGTATTGAATGTGGCGCCCGCCCCAGAAGAACGGGCGCCATTATGTGCGCGCCAAAAGACAACAAGAAGCCACCTCCCATCGTGGGCCAGGTCCCAGAATGGCGCCAAAGACGGAGCCCACCCCCAACAGCCATGAGTGCGGCTGTAGAGGTTTCCATCAACGTGGGGGGGCTGCCCCTGAGAGTGATTGTCAGCAGATTGCCCCGGAACCACCCCCAACAGGGGCGGAAGGGAAAGAAAATCGAAGGGCAGGGTGTGGTTTGGATCAGTCTTGGCGGACCACACCCGGAGATGGCGAGGAGCGCCAGCCCCGGTACCCTCACGAGTGGCCTGGTGCAGGCCGAAGTGGCTCCGTACAGCCTCGCGGAGCTGATGGCCCAGCTCCCCGGAGAGGACCCTGAATTCCTCCGGGCTGGACTGGAGGATTTAGACTGGAGGATGGTTCAGGCGCAGCGGGAGGCCATCGCGGGATGGAAAGAAGAGATGGACCGGCGGGCCGCGACCCGGCAACAAGTGGCACTGCCAGCACCCGACAGCGTGTCTGCCCCTGAGGACAGAGAGAGACCACCGGAGGTCGAGAGCAGCGCTGCAGCGGGAGCAGGTAAGGGGGACACCCCTGCTACAAGCCCTGACGCCACTAGCCTGCCCCTGGACCCCGTCGCGGAGCCGATCGCCCCGGAAGTCGCTGCACCTCCTCCGCTTCTGCCGCCTACACCTAGGCCCCAAGCCCCGAGCGCAGCCGCCGGACCACACCCCACGCCGTGCCCCTGGATCCCGGGTGCGGTCGGAAGCGGACCGCTCCAGGCCTGGTCGCAAGGCCTGATGCCCCCAGGCGCCTTCTACCAGCTAGCGCCCCCGATCCCAACACTACCACCCCTGGGTACGGACTTATATAGTCAGATTACTGGTCCTGATGGAGAGCAGGTCCCCCTGCTACGCGGATGGGTTCGCCCTTGCCATCGGAGGGACCCGTCCGCGGAGGCCAAAGCCCCGCTTCCTCCACTCCTGCCCGCTCCGCAGCCAATCACCATTCCCCAGATCCCGGATGAAGAGGTCCAGATAGAGTGGGATCAGACCGGGAAGGACCTGATGGGGTTCTCGCAAGAGACGCGGGCGGCCGCAGCCCGCAGGAGAGAATTCTGCCGCCGGGAGATAGCGCAGCTGGAGAGGGAGAAGCAGGCGCGGCGCCAAAAGCAGGAGCAGCTACAGGCCCGGAGCGCAGAGGAAAAGACCCGAACCCGCCGAGACCCCCAGGCTTTACGCGGTCCTAAAGTCACCGGGATTGTGGTCAGGTTCCACCAGGAGAAGGGGTGGGGGTTCATTCGGGACCCGACGACAAACACAGACCTCTTTGTTAACCGGAGGGATGTGGAAAGTAGCCTGCCCGCGGGTCACCCGAACCGGGATCTGTTCCCGGGGGATCAGGTGTCATACACCCGACACCGAGGCCTGCGTGGGTCGTACGCCCTCAACATTCAGCGGGAAGAAGAACACCGCTACCCTGAATCCTGCTAGGCGGAGGACCCGGACGGGTATACGAGGAGCAGGAAAGTCCACAAGGGGGAAACCGCTACTAGAGAGCAGCAGCAGAAGCTGTAAATAGTTACCCGTCAGGGTGGAAGAGGAAGAGTCACGCCCGTTTGCGGATTATAAAAAGTTCACCCGGTTCGGGATTGTTGTCAGTTTGTTTGTTAAAGTAACCCGAAAAGGGTCTGTGAACTATCCGGCTGAGGACTGGGAGCAGCCAACCCTTTCTATCCGTCTGAGCACTGGGAGCAGCCAACCATTGTAAATAGTTGCACTTCTTAAAGTGCCATCTATTGGTTTTATATTAATACAACCTATGACCTCAGAACAAAAACCCGTTGGAGGTGGCAGAAGACGTGGTCCGACACCTGGATCGTCTATGCCCTGCAGCCACCCCAGGGCCTACGTTGAGGGTTTGGGACGGGTCCCTCATGTTCGCAAATTTGCACTAGATGGACACCTGGTGGCAAAGCGTACTGTGACCAGTTGATAAAAGTGTTACATGAAGAATGTTTATGAAGAAAAATGTTTTATATGTGACAAATGTGTTTATGCAAGTGAAAAGAGTTTTATAATGTCCTATATGTGTGAAGAAAGTATTATAATATTTTTGAAAAGAGAAAAGTTTTATGACAAGTAACGTTTAAAAAAAAAACAAAAAAACTTAAATTCTGCATGTCTTAAATTCAATTGTCTTTGGCTCTGTTCCAGCCCGCGGAGTGCTGTGATTTACCAGGGGGGAATGTAGCGCCCCGAGGGTTCGGTCACTACAGAGTTATTGCATCTCACCCAGAGGTGTGATATCTCACTTCCAGGTAAGGATGGAGTGTGGATCGGGACCCTAACACCCACATGCACTACACCACATTTCCGGGGGACAGGGCGACAATGCTCCCAGGAGTGAGCACAACTGCCCCTGTCCCTGGCTGGAGTGGGGGGAGGGAATACCTAGAAAGGGGGAACCCGTAGTGTGTGGGTGGCGAGAGTAGATTCTGGGTGCACTGAAAAGTAGGAGTATATAAGGTGGGCACCATCTTAGAGTCAGGGAGAAGTAGAGGGAGCAGAGTGAGAGAAGGAGAGTGGGAGCAGGGGCTCTGTGCGAGCTCTGCTCCGCGGGCAGGCCGAGTCACAAGGCCTGGGCCTGGAAGAGAAGAAAGGAGAGGAGAGGAACGGAGGAGGCTCCAGGAGTGGAGTGAAGGGACCCCAGGGATGCGGACCGGCCAGTCGCCGCCGTACGCCCGCCGCTACCAGAGTAGGGGGTTCAGGCCAAGAAAGGGAACCGGATCCCTCATCTAGTGGAGGAGAGCAACTACCCTCAGATAGTAACCGGAGGCCGTGGCATTGCACGTGTTACGGCCCCTCACTACACCCGTAAGGAAGGCACCATATAGGGCCCAGGGAAACGGAACATACTTTTGCCCGCCAAGGCCCGAGGCAGCTGGACAGAAACGTGGTCAATTGTGGGGTACGACAGGCCAGAGAAAGGACACACTAAGGGGGTCCTGAAAAGCATTCCAAAGGTACCTGGGAGTTGGCCGAGCCCCTCACCTGATGAGCACAGTACGACGTGGGCAGCCATTACCTGCAGAAGTGGCTTGGAGTGTAAAACTGTGAGTAAAGACCCTGGACTGCATCACTGGACTCTGAGTCATTACTGTTGCTCCCGCGCACCATCACCCCCACCATCTGCACTCACTGCCCTGAGGCTATACTCCTCCCATGGGGAGTTGTACTACCCTCTGCTGCGCACACAACATCAGCCTCAGCGGTCTGCCCCGCAGCGGCGGTTCTCAGTAACCGCAATCCACGGGTGGCGTAGTTGGACATTTAAACATTAAAAACCAAATAAACAGATCCGCCACTGGTTTGACCACCCTGAGCCACGGGAACGGGTCGCCGCCACGGAGACTACAAACCCCCAGCATTACACAGAGACCCGGCCCCGGGTATTCCCCCACACACGGCCCAGGGGGCGCGTCACTGTCGTAAGAGACAATTGGGGCCAGGATCACTTGGGTGACTCTTAGCACCAGTGAAATGGCTCCCTTGATGTGGGTGGGTGACATAACCTTCTTTAAACCTATTTGCAATGCATGCACATTGGTAGGTTACCCACCATGAAAAGAAGGAAGGAGACACTAAAGTACAGAAGTTGGTTGACATATCTTCTTTGATAAACAGAGGCACACACTTGTAGGTTGCATGTTGGCGGTACATTTCTCATATAATATCTGATGATTACATTGCCAAGCTGGCTTTGGCTCTCCATGTTATAAGTTATTTTTCTTCTCTTTGGTCCACAACTCACTGCCAGAGCAATAACCATGTTCTAGCCTGGCAGCCTAAAATTCTTCCTCTAACACTCCAAGTCCAGCTTACACGTAGCCTCTGTCACCATTGCCTGCCATTTCAGGGTCCCCACTAACCTAAAGCTACCTTCTAGACCTCCAGCTCATACTAATGATGTTGGCTTCACTTCTCTTGTTTCCTGTTTATCTGTTCCGGCCTTAAAGTTACCCAACAAACCCAGATTTGCAGCCACATGTTGCAGACTTGCTCCCTCGGTTCTTCCCTCACACAATCCTCATGGCCTCTTTCTCAGATCTTCTCTTCTTCTTTCCCTAACACACACTGAGAAGCACTTCCTAGAGAACCCTTTCTGTTCCATAACCCTTCTCTTCTGCACTGTTGTTAACAAATCTCTCAAATTTTCATGAAGAAAAATAGGGACAGATGATGCGGCACACTACAGCAGTACCTGAGCCTTCATGGCCAGAAGGCATGGGGACATCACCTTGTTGCCCTTGAGAGATAGTGAGAGGTCTTGAGAATACTAAAGTGAAGTCAGGACTTAACTCTTATCTCCCAGGGAAATCTCCACCAATTTAGGATTGTCGGTCTGCATCTCGGAAGGTTGGGAGCTATGTTGTTAACCTTTTCCTGTCCAGATGACTATAAGCTGCTGCCTATTTTCCCATTACCTTCACATAAAATGGATTTCAATAAACAATAGTATTAACCATGAAAACACAGCAACTGCAACAGTACAAAGATAAGGCATCAATGTCATATATTGAACAGTGTATCATGCAGCAACACTCAAAATGGGCCTATACTCATATCAGTAAACTCCTCAGGGGTGTGCCAGCCGTCTTACTCTCTATGACACTGTCATGGTAGAGATTTAAAGACTAATGTATGTGTTGCAACTGTATAATTTTATAGCTTTATAGCTATTTTTAGCCATTTTTTTTCTGAGACAATCTCCTTTCCTTGAGAAAAACACAAGAGTCTTGCAGAATATTTAACCCGGTTCACCTCAATAGACCTTGGCACAGCCACGCACAACTCTGCAAAGGAGCCAAATATTTTGTGTCAAGAATAGTGTTGAGCCACCCCCGTAGTGTTCGAGTTTGGTTCGGTTCGTCGAACACCCGTGTGTTCGCCGAACTGTTCGTCGAACTGTTCGTCGAACACCTTCGAACACCGTTAAAACCAATGGCAGGCAAACAAAAACACATAGAAACACATAGAAAACACCTTCAAAGGTGTCCAAAAGCTGACAAACTGCTCAGAAGACACAACTAACACATGGAAAAGTGACAAGTACATATAGTCATGCGAAAAGAAAAGAGGTGGAGGAGTAAAAGGAGGGGGAGACACAGATATAGGCATTAGAGATGAGCGTTGTTCGACTCGAACTGTTCGCCAATCTCAAATTCGAACTGTTTTGGGCGGTGTTCGAGCCGGTCGGCGAACACGAACAATTTGAGAAAAATTCGGCTGTTCGAGGTTATGTTCGATAACTGTTCGTGCACCAAAATCATAACTGGATTTTTTCTCAGTAATGATGAAAATTAATGTTAATACGCAGTTTGAGTGTACAGCGGGGTGGGGGGAGGGGCAGGGGATGGATCTCTGCAGGAACAATGAAGATCTCCATTTTTTTTTCTCTTTCCCGCATTTGCAGTGGGGAGGTGCAATCTGTCAGCCTATCAGCAGCGCACACACGGAGCGAAGTGCTTTTTTTCACACAAGCAAGGGCATGTGTGATTGGCAGTGTATGTCACATGTCCTTGCCCTATAAGACCAAGCCATTTTCCCCGTCGCCACCATTTTCTCACTGCTGCAGCTGCGTGTTAGACGGCACCGCTGTTGCTGTGTGCGCTATACCTTGTTAATTTCAAGCCAATTTTCGCACAAATATACAGATAGCTTGGGAGTAGGGAATAGTTGTGATTGCAGTCCTTTTAAGGACTAGGTTACAGCATTTCCTACGACTTTTATCAGGCAGGTCTGTGCTCTTAAATAGATAGATTGTGGGAGTAAAGACTAATTGTAATTGGAGTCCTTTTCAGGACTAGGTTACATCAGTTCCTATCAGTTTTTGCCAGGCAGGTCTGTGCCAGTGCTGTGCAAGTTTTTTTCACAGCATTTGGCTGAATCTAGCAAAGCTAATCCTTTTTGGCCTATTGCAGAGTGTGTTAGTCAGTGGAGTAGCCTATCTGTGTTGCAAGATATACCACCTGTGTATAGAATACCAATTTTTTTACTGCACCTAGTGAAGTAAAATCTTTTGGGCATAGCATCATTCTATTAGTCCATCTATACTGACCTCCATCAGGTTGCAAACTGAATATAATTTTTTTCTGCATCTAGCTCTGAAAAAATATTTGGGCTTCTAGCAGTGTGTGGGACTTGGTCTATTAGTCCATCTATACTGACCTCCATCAGGTTGCAAATTAAAAATAATTTTTTTCTTCATTTAGCTCTGAAAAAATATTTGGGCTTCTAGCAGTGTGTGGGACTTGTTCTATTAGTCCTTCTATACTGACCTCCAGCAGGTTGCAAATTGAATATAATTTTTTTCTGCATCTAGCTCTGAAAAAATATTTGGGCTTCTAGCGGTGTGTGGGACTTGGTCTATTAGTCCATCTATACTGACCTCCATCAGGTTGCAAATTAAAAATAATTTTTTTCTGCATCTAGCTCTGAAAAAATATTTGGGCTTCTAGCAGTGTGTGGGACTTGGTCTATTAGTCCTTCTACACTGACCTCCATCAGGTTGCAAATTAAAAATAATTTTTTTCTTCATTTATCTCTGAAAAAATATTTGGGCTTCTAGCAGAGTGTGGGACTTGTTCTATTAGTCCATCTATACTGACCTCCATCAGGTTGCAAATTAAAAATATTTTTTTTCTGCATCTAGCTCTGAAAAAATATTTGGGCTTCTAGCAGTGTGTGGGACTTGGTCTATTAGTCCATCTATACTGACCTCCATCAGGTTGCAAATTAAAAATAATTTTTTTCTGCATCTAGCTCTGAAAAAATATTTGGGCTTCTAGCAGTGTGTGGGACTTGGTCTATTAGTCCATCTATACTGACCTCCATCAGGTTGCAAATTGAATAAAAAAATTTTCTGCATCTAGCTCTGAAAAAATATTTGGGCTTCTAGCAGTGTGTGGGACTTGGTCTATTAGTCCATCTATACTGACCTCCATCAGGTTGCAAATTAAAAATAATTTTTTTCTGCATCTAACCCAGCCAATAGTTTTGGCCTAATACCACAGTTTGGCCACTCAGCTCTGCTCGGTTACCATCCATTGTTTTTTTGTGCAAACAACTCCAGAGTTGTGAATTAGTTAACCACCAAAATGAGTGGAAAAAGGCCTGCTGCTGGTGGAAAGGGGAATAGGCGTGTTGGGAAGGGGAAAAAAGGTTGTGTCCGTGGGGTAGGTGCAGAAGAAAGACCATCTTCCAGCCAAACTAAAATGTCTACTTCTTTTAGCGGACAATGTGATAAGATCCCTTTCTTACGGCCACGCCAATCGCTACAAATTCCAGATGAGGCACAAAAACAGCAGGTGCTTCAACGGATATCAAGTGCTCCTTTAAGTGGGCTCTCCTCCACATCAACTTCAACATCACAAATACTCCAGTCCTCAAAGGTGTCACCCAAATCGCACTTGCTTCCTCACAGCTCCCAAATCTCCAGCTGCCCGTCTGAGTATGAGGTAGAACAGATGGTTGAGTCTGCAGAGCTGTTTACTCATACTATAGCCTGGGAATCAGAGGTCGACTCCAGCGCTTCTGTGAATCCAGACGAGGAAATGATCTGCACTGATGCCCAGAATCTTTATGAGTCGGATCCAGGACCAGACGCAGAAGGTTCTGACCATAATGTAGACCCTCATTCCCAAACTGTAACTCCTGTTGGTGGAGACAATGAGGAAGACGATGATAAGACTCAAATACCTGATTGGAGCGACAACTTTAGTTTTTTGTCAGGGCAGGAACAGGTTGGCTCTGAGGACGACGGATGTGATAACGCACAGGGTGATGATGATGAGGTCGGAGATCCCACTTACTGTCAACCCACAGTCAGCCAAGAGATGAGGTCAGCAGAGGAGGTGGAGGAAGATGCTAGTGACGACGAGGTCAGGTTGCGCCTTCCTGGACAGAGACGTAGTACTGGAAGCACGTCAACAACTGCATCCTCAAACACAACTCTGCCTCTCACCACAAGTCGTGGTGGCTCTTCAGGTCGCATGGGTGCTAAGCCTTGCATAGCCTGGGCATTTTTTCAGATCGATAAAGATGACCCAACTCGTGTTATCTGTAACATTTGTCAGCAAAAGCTAAGTAGAGGCCAAAAAATACATAGTTTGAGTACTTCATGCATGAACCGGCACATGGACATGAAGCATAAGTTGCAGTGGGAAGCTCAGTGTGCTACAATGCGGTCTAGCCGGCCGGGCCAACCACCGTCTGCCATATCTTGTGCATCCGCGGCCTCTTCATCCTCCGTGACTGGGGGGACAGCAGTCACACATGTTTTGGGGCGCAGACCTGCCACCTCTTTACCCGCAACAGCCAGCGTGATTGGCAGGTCATCATTTTCTTTGGAGGTGGTAACACCAGCTGGTCTTGAGCGCTGTCCGACATCGATAACACCACCTTTGGATCAAGGCAACCTAACATGTCCGCCTGCATCTTCCTCACAGACCGGCAGTTTGCCGGGGACACCCTTATCAACCCCGTCTAAGCACAATAGCCAGCCCTCGGTCCCTCAGATGTGGACAAGTAAAAGACCATTTCCTCCTAGCCATGAGAAAGCTAAGAGGTTGAATTTCACCATCTGCAAGCTCTTGGCTACAGAAATGCTGCCTTTCCGCCTGGTGGACACAGAGGATTTTCGAGACCTTATGTCCGTCGCAGTGCCCCAGTACCAGATGCCCAGTCGGCACTACTTCTCAAAGAAAGGTGTGCCTGCGCTCCACCAGCATGTCGCACACAACATCACCGCTTCTTTGAGAAACTCTGTGTGTGACAGGGTGCATTTCACCACAGACACTTGGACGAGTAGGCATGGACAGGGGCGTTACATGTCGCTGACTGGGCACTGGGTAACTATGGTGACAGCAGGACAAGGGGCTGCTGTCCAAGTCTTGCCGTCCCCACGAGTTGTGCGTCAATCCTCTTTATGTCATTTTTCCTCCACTGCTTCTGCCTCCTCAACCTCCTCTCGGTCTTCCACCTGCACCCAAAGCCTGTCTGGTCATGCCACAAGCTTTCTAACTGCGCAGAAGGGATCCTGCACACCTCCTTACTATGCTGGCAGTAGGGCTCAACGTCATCAGGCGGTTTTTACATTGAAATGTCTGGGAAATGTGAGTCACACAGCTGAGGAGTTGTGGTCAGCTCTGGAGAACCAATTTCATGAATGGTTGTCTCCACTGGACCTGAAACCAGGGAAGGCCGTGTGCGACAATGCTGCAAACCTGGGTGCGGCCCTTCGCCGGGGCAATGTCACACACGTGCCTTGTATGGCTCACGTGTTGAACCTGGTTGTCCAGCAATTTTTAGCCCACTATCCCAGACTAGATGGCCTTCTGCAGAGGGCACGGTCGCTGTGTGCTCACTTCCGCCGTTCGCATCCCGCAGCTCAGCGACTTACATCTCTACAGAAGTCGTTGGGCCTGCCACTTCACCGGCTAAAATGCGATGTGCCTACCCGGTGGAATTCAACTCTGCACATGTTGCAGCGACTGTGGCAGCACCGACAAGCCCTGGTGCAATACGTTCTGACGTATAGCCTGGGCCAACGAGATTCAGAGGTGGGGCAAATCACGCTGGAGGAGTGGTCTCAGATCAGGGACCTATGCACCCTTCTGCACAGTTTTGAAATGGCGACGAAGATGTTTAGTGCTGACGATGCCATTATCAGCATGACTATTCCGGTGATTTACATGCTGGAGCACATGTTAAACAGAATTCGGAGTCAGGTGGTGGCACAAGAGGAGGTGGAGGAAGTAGAGGAGGAGGAGTTGTATGCGGAAGGGCTAACATCTGCAAGGTCCAGACGGTCGGCAGCACCAGGGCGGCAGGCATGTGAGGGTGGGGGAGATGATTTTACCAGGGCGCATGGTAGCAGCCAAACTAGTGAGGAAGGTGCAGGAGCCCAGGAAGAAGTGGAGGACGAACTGATGGAAGACTCATCAGATGAGGGATACCTTGATCACATTTCTGTTGTGCGAGGTTGGGGGGAGAGGACAGAGGAAGGAAGCATGATTGTTACCTCGCCACCAACACAACAGGGACTTGGTGCTCCTGGATGCGCAACACACATGAGTGCCTTCTTGCTGCACTACCTGCAACATGACCCTCGAATTGTGAGAATTAGAAATAATCCTGACTACTGGGTTGCCACACTGTTAGATCCCCGGTACAAAAGTAAATTTGCAGAAATTATTCCTGCCATAGAAAGGGATGCACGCACGCAGGAGTATCAGCAGAGACTGTTGCAGAATCTTACATGTGCTTTTCCACAAAATACCAGTGGTGCACGTAGTGAATCTCACAGTTCCAACTTGCCAACCGTGGTCTGTATGGAATTGTTCAATAAAGGGCCCAAAATTAAGATAACATAGATGGGAGAGGTCTCTATGAATAGGAATTCCTAAGTATTTGATACCCTGTGAGGGCCAGGCAAAGGGAAAGTTGGACTGGATGGAATCCTATATGGATTTAGGGAGGGAGACATCGAGGGCCTCAGACTTCGCTGCATTGATTTTAAAATTTTACCATGTAACAAAGTGATCTATTTCAGCCATAACAGCAGGGATGGATATATGTGATTGAGTGATATATACTAGGACATCATCAGCAAATAGAGAGCACTTGTACTCGGTGCCTCCCACCTCAATCCACCTAATATTGGGGTTATGGCGAATTGATGAGAGCAGGTGCTCCGTCACTAGGATGTATAAGAGAGGGGACAGAGGACATCCCTGCCTTGTCCCATTGGTGATTGTGAAAGGTGATGAAAATGTTCTGACGCACCCCCTGGGCCTTGGGACACCCGGAGCCGGACCCTTTTTGGTGGATGCTGGTGGTTGTAGTCTTCGTGGCGGCGACCCGGTTCCGTGGCTCAGGGCGGTCAAACCAGTGGCGGAACTATTTATGTGGTTTTGATGTTTAAATGTCCGACTACGCCACCCGTGGATTGCGGTCAGAGTGAACCGCCGCTACAGGGCAGACCGCTAAGGCTGGTGTTGTGGGTGCAGCAGAGCGTAGCATAACTCCCCACGGGAGGAGTATAGCCTCAGGGCAGTGTATGCGGAGGATGGGGGTGATGGTGCAGGGCAGCAGCAGTAACGACACGGAGTCAGTGATGCAGTTCAGGGCCTTTACTCACAGTTCTTATTATCCAGACCACGTCTGCAGGTAACGGCTGCCCACGTCGTACTGTGCTCACCAGGTGAGGGGCTCAGACAACTCCCAGATAACTTTGGAGCGCTTCACAGGACCCCCTTTGTGTGTCCTTTGTCTGGCCTTTCTTACCAACACTTCTGTCCGGCTGCCTCGGGCCTCCTCTTGGTAAACTTGGCGCCAGTTTCCCTGACCCTATGTGGTGCCTTCCTAGCGGGTGGAGCAAGGGGCTGCGCCACATAAAATGTCAGAGCCTCCGGTTTCTAGCTGAGGGTCGTTTCCTGCCTCCACTAGTTCGGGGACCGGTCTCCCCCTTTGGCCTGACCCCTCCACGCAGGTGGATTCGGGCGTGCGGTGGCAACTCGCCCGTCCGCACCCCTGGGATCCCTTCATTCCTCGTTCCTGGAGCCTTCTCCGCTCCTCTTCCTTCCTTCTCCCTCTTGCAGGCCTGGGCCTCTGTTACTAGGCCCACCTCCGGAGCAGAGCTCATGCAGAGCCCCTGCTCCCTGCCACTTCTGCTCAGACTTCTCTGCACTGAACTAAGATGGTGCCCACCTTTTATACTCCCTTCTCAATGCACCCAGGAACTGCTTCCTCCCTGCTCCTGCACTGCAGGGTTCCCCTTCCTCAGTGTTCCCTCCCCCCACTCCAGCCAGGGACAGGGACTGTCGTGCCCATCTCAGGGGCATATTGGTCGCCCTGCCCCACGGCAATGTGGTGTAATGCATGCAGGTGTCGGGTCCTGATCCACACTCCATCCTTATCTGAGAGTGAGATATCACACCTCTGGGTGAGGTGCAATACGTCTGTAGCAACCGAGCCCTCGGTGCTACAGTTCCATTTATCTTCAGCCTAGGTGACGTATTGTGATACAGGGCCGTGATTTTGGCTATAAAAGGGTCCCCTAGACCCCTACCCCAAGCTTTTTAAGAGAATCATATATGGCGTGCCAGGAGACTCTATGGAATGCTTTCTCAGCATCCAACGAGAGTATCTACTTACAAATTTTTAACTGCATCTAGCCCAGGAAATACTTTGTGCCTAGTAGCAGTGTCTGCTAGTCAGCGGATTATCCCGGCTGTTAAGCAAGCTACACCACCTGTAGTTTGGACACTTAATTTTTTCAAAGGAAATGCTTCGGGACCACGGGATACTTAGTGAAGAGCATCAGGAGGCACCCCAAGGCATAGGGGCTGGGACTGGCACTAGGATGCCTTGCGGTGGACAGCCGAGCTCGATCCTTATAAAAGCTTTTTAACTGCAGCAGCTTTAGTGGACGCTACTGGAGCTGGAATTACGCGGCTGCTGGCATGAGACTTGCCCTCCAATAGATCCTTGTAAATGGATTTAAAGTGTATTCATTCAAATTAGAGGGACAATTTAAATTAAAAAGCTTAGAGCTGCCTCCACCACAGGGGGGCTCTCTCGACCCACCAGCGGACAGGCACCAGTATTGGGAGAGGGGGGCTGGCCGTCAGGGTTCACCGCGGCTCTGGCACAAACCCGGCGACACGGAGGTGGCACGGGCAGGAGCGGACTGGCCGTCTCGGCTTCTCACTTTTTGGATTTTAGAAGGGCATGACATGCCTATATCTGTGTCTCCCCCTCCTTTTACTCCTCCACCTCTTTTCTTTTCGCATGACTATATGTACTTGTCACTTTTCCATGTGTTAGTTGTGTCTTCTGAGCAGTTTGTCAGCTTTTGGACACCTTTGAAGGTGTTTTCTATGTGTTTCTATGTGTTTTTGTTTGCCTGCCATTGGTTTTAACGGTGTTCGAAGGTGTTCGACGAACAGTTCGACGAACAGTTCGGCGAACACACGGGTGTTCGACGAACCGAACCGAACTCGAACACTACGGGGGTGGCTCAACACTAATAGGCATGTCATGCCCTTCTAAAATCCAAAAAGTGAGAAGCCGACGATGATGAGACTCAAATACCTGATTGGAGCGACAACTTGACTTTTCGGTCAGGGCAGGAAGAGGTTGGCTCTGAGGACGACGGGTGTGATAACACACAGGGTGATGATGACGAGGTTGGAGATCCCACTTACTGTCAACCCACAGTCAGCCAGTCGATGAGGTCAGCAGAGGAGGTGGAGGAGGATGTGACTAGCCCTGGGGATGGGGATGACTCGGTACCCGGGCATTTGCCTGGCCTTGGGGATGTCGCGGTGGTCGGCTCCCTGGCCCGTACCCTGGGGTCTCTCTTTAAAAGGGTGGATAATTGTTAATTTTATAAGAGTTCATGACGCCACCTGTGGTATCTGGTGACAAGCACCAGCGCTGCAGCAGTCCACTGAGGCCGGTGATAAGGCAGCTCGATGGTATAGCTCCCCACAGGTGGACCTAGGTCTCAAGGCAGCGTATGCAGGGGGAATGCAGGACAGGCGAGACCCAGCTGGGTCAGAGCAAGAACGGGAACGGACACGGTAGTCACTTCAGTACCTTTTACTGGTGGAAATTCAGGCACATCCCGGAGCACTGTAGGGTGAAGGGTGCATATCAGGATCCTCCCCAATGAGCGGGTGTAGGGCCTCCTGTTTCTTGCCTCTGCGTAGTAAGTTTCTGACCTGCCTGGAGCTAGGCCTAACTTTGTCTCTGTCCTGCGCTGGCTGACCTTGTGGTAGGGCCTTCTCTTGGAGTTCACGCTCCCAATATGCGGGGCCTAAGCATCTCCTGGCTCTGTTACATATCAGCACCTTAGCGATCCTGGGACTTGTAGTTCTCCAGGGATTCCGGTTATGCCTTACTGGGTCATAGAGATACCGGTAAGCTCAGATCCTGTGTCCGGTAAATGCTTCGGGGTGAGCTGGTTAAGCTCCTCTGCCCCTTATGTACTAACTCGCCACTTGCCTTCGGCCTACTAGGGCCCTCACTAGGCTATACACACTAACGGCAGCTTGCCGCGCTTCACTGATCTTACGGCACCGGCACACCTTAAGCTCTATCTGGGCTCCCTGAATCTAGCAAGCAGGAGCCTCGTGCTCCACTGCTGAACTATTAACTGCGTTCTCTAGACTAGACTGAGCTCCACTGCAGACTGACCTCTCTTAGGCTTCTCTACTGCAGGAACTCTTCAGAGGAACTGAACTGCCTAGCTCCACCTTCCCTATTTATATCCCTAACGGGCTCCCTCTGCTGGTCTGAGGTGGAAGGTGGAGATGTGTGAATGTTTATGGGGGCCTCTTGTGGAGGATTCCATCAATGCACTCTTCTAGGATCTGTGATACCAAGCGCAGCGGGGCATCATAGATGCTATTGACGACGAGGTTAGGTTGCGCCTTCCTGAACAGAGACGGAGAACTGGAAGCACGTCAACAACTGCATCCTCAACCACAACTCTGCCTCTGACCACAAGTCGTAGTGGCTCTTCAGGTCACATGGGCTCTAAGCCTTGCATAGCCTGGGCATTTATTCAGATCGATAAGGATGACCCAACTCGTGTTATCTGTAATATTTGTCAGCAAAAGCTAAGTAGAGGCCAAAAAATCCATAGTTTGAGTACTTCATGCATGTACCGTCACATGGATATGAAGCATAAGTTGCAGTGGGAAGCTCACTGTGCTACAATGCGGCCTAGCCGGCTGGGCCAACCACCGTCTGCCCCATCTTGTGCATCCGCAGCCTCTTCATCCTCTGTGACTGGGGGGACAGCAGTCACACATGTTTTTGGACGCAGACCTGCCACCTCTTTACCCGCAACAGCCAGTGTGATTGGCAGGTCGTCAGTTCATTGGGAATTGGAAATACCTGCTAGTGTTGAGCACTCTACGACATCGAGAGCACCACCTTTGGATCAAGGCAACCTAACATGTCCGCCTGCATCTTCCTCACAGACCGGCAGTTTGCCGGGGACACCCTACTCAACACCGTCTAAGCACAACAGCCAGCCCTCGGTCCCTCAGATGTGGAAAAGTAAAAGACCATTTCCTCCTAGCCATGAGAAAGCTAAGAGGTTGAATTTCACCATCTGCAAGCTGTTGGCTACAGAAATGCTGCCTTTCCACCTGGAGGACACAGAGGATTTTCAAGACCTTA
Source organism: Phyllobates terribilis (assembly GCF_046119375.1). Taxonomy (NCBI): domain Eukaryota; kingdom Metazoa; phylum Chordata; class Amphibia; order Anura; family Dendrobatidae; genus Phyllobates; species Phyllobates terribilis. The sequence goes on along the minus strand of NW_027362768.1, from coordinate 290,281,034 downwards.
TGTCCGTCACAGTGCCCCAGTACCAGATGCCCAGTCATCACTACTTCTCAAAGAAAGGTGTGCCAGCGCTCCACTAGCATGTCGCACACAACATCACCGCTTCTTTGAGAAACTCTGTGTGTGACAGGGTGCACTTCACCACAGACACTTGGACGAGAAGGCATGGACAGGGGCGTTACATGTCGCTGACTGGGCACTGGGTAACTATGGTGACAGCAGGACAAGGGGCTGCTGTCCAAGTCTTACCGTCCCCACGAGTTGTGCGTCAATCCTCTTTATCTCGAAGTTCCTCCACTGCTTCTGACGCACCCCCTGGGCCATGTTCAGGGGATACCCGGAGCCGGATCTGGGTAGGGGTAGTAGTCCTTGTGGCGGTGACCCGGTCCGTGCCCAGGGTGTCAAACTAAGTGGCAGTCTAAGGCAGTAGATGTTAACTTGATCGACTACGCCACCCGTTGAGTGCGGCTTTGAAGCCGCTGCTGCCGAGCAGTCCGCTGAGGCCGGTGGTATATGTGCAGCAGTGATGGTATAACCCCCAACGGGAGGGGTATGGCCTCAGGGCAGCAGGTGTGGATGATGGGTGTAGTTATGTTGTAGAAAGGAGAGTCAAAGACTTGAGGTGCAGTTTCAGGGTTTTTACTCACGGTTGTTCTCTCAGTCACTCTGGCCTTGAGTGACCACCCGAGCCGTGCTGCGTCCACCAGGTCCTGGACTCGGCTAACCCCCAGGCAGTTCCGGAGCGTGGTCCTGAGCTCCCTTCTCTCTCTCTGTCTCTGGCCATTCCCACCAGGGATCCACCTTTGGCCGGCTCCCTCGGGTCTCTTAGTGGTCAAACCTCCTCTGGGTTCCCTGACCCTATGCTTGGTGTGCCTTTCTGGTGGATTTGGTGAGGGTCGTGGCAAATCTTGACCACGACCTCCGGTTCCTGGCTGAGGATAAGTGGCCTCCACCAGTTCGGGTTCCGGTACCCGTGTCCGCCAACCCTTCACCCTTTCTGGTCTGTTTCTGGGTTCTTGGGGTTCCCTCTGTCTTTCTCTCTGGGTCCTTCTTACTCCTCTCTCTGCAGGCTTGGCTCTGGAGCTGGGCCTAGCCGGAGCCACAGCTCCCTGTCAGCCCTCCTGGCTGAGCTCCTCTGCTCTGCTTCTCCTCCTCTCTGAACTGAACTGAACTGAACTGAACCCTGATCTAAGATGGTGCCCACCTTATATACCTCCCTCTATGTGTGAGCCCAGGTGACTAGCACCCAATAAGCTCCTAGCTTTACCCAGACTACTCCCCCTATCTGCCCCTACACTACTGGGATGTTCCACCCCCCCTCCCACTCCAGCCAGGGACAGACGCTGTCGTACCTGCACATATACTGGTGGGAGTACCGTAGTTCTGTCCCCCGGAAATGGGATGTATGTAGTGCATGCAGCCTACTGAGCTCAGTTCCACACTCCATCCTTACCCGGGAGTGGAATACCACACCTCTGGGTCGAGGTGCAATACCCCTGTAGCAGCCGAGTCCTCAGGGTGCTACATTCCCCCCTGGTAAACCACAGCACGTCCTCGGGCTGTAAAAGAATAAAATATCCAAAAACATACAATTTTTTTTTTTTTTCAAAACATACAAGAACATATCAAACATTAAACATTATCAGATTTAAACAATATAAACTTTTTCTTTCATATAAAACTCTTTCATAATAATGTTCTTTGAGTTACTGGCCACTGTGCGCTTGTGAACAGGTAGAAGTGCAACAGTCAGTTCAAGAACAACAGTTTCCTATAAAACCAGTAGGGGGCGCCTTAGAAAGCGCAACTATATACAAGGGGAGGTGGCCGCTCTCAGTCCTCGGCCAGTGGGGAAAAGGAATGGCTGTTCACAGTCCTCAGCCTGTTAAGGGATAGGGGACTCACGGGTTTAAGTTCACACTTGTCCCAACAGGGAACATATTTAAATTAGCAGCAGTTCTTATACCCTTACGGATAACTATGTACAGTTCTTTTTTACCGTACTCTAATAACGGCGTCCTCCTGATGCTTCCTCCCTGTATTCTTCAGACCCGTCCGGGCAAATATGCTGGGCTAACAAGTCTTCACCCAGGTGCGGCACTGTGGAGGTTGAGGGCGCGGTGGTGGTAGCGGCGCCCGGGTGTACTTGACTTTGCGACCAGGCCGGTGGCTCGGTAGAGGGCGCTGTTGGTACTGCGGCGCCCGGGGGTACTCGGCCCTGCGACCAGGCCGGTGGCGTCTCCTGCTTGGCCGCGCTCAGGGTTGAGGCGCGTGACGTCACAAGAGGCGTGGCCGCGGCTCCTGCTTGAGGCCTAGTCTGGAACGGTAGCGGTGCGGCAACGGGCACGATCGGTGGGATTTCGGGCTCTGCGACGGGGAGCGGGGGTAGGCTTACGGTGGCTGGGCTTGGGGTAGTGATGTCCCCTTTACTTGCCTCCGTCTCTTCAGCTCCCTCTGCGGCGGCGTCTCCGGCCTCCGTCCCTTCTGCATCCTCTTCAGGGGCAGGCGTGCTCCTCGTTGCGGGTGGTGTGCTTCGCTGGCGGGTTCCAGCCTGCTGGGCCATCTCCCTGCTCCACTCCGTCAGCGTTTCTCGCTGCACCTGGGCCATCCTCCGTGCGAGGCCCTCCAGCGCGGTCTGTGCACGTTCCCGGTCTCGGGGGAGCTGTGCCAGGATCTCCACCAGGTCTTGTGGAGTGGTAGCTTGCAACAGGCTCCTGACCACAGGGTCGGTGCTGCCTGACTCTCCCTCCATCTCCGGGTACGGCTTCTCCAGTCTCCTCCAGGCTGCACCCATCTTCTCTGTTTTGTTCTGTATCCGCCCCCATTGAGGGCGGTCCTGGGGCAACTTGGTGATTGTCAGTTCCAGGGGCAGACCCCCCACGCTGATGGACATCTCAATCATTGCAGTCTCTGCTGGTGGGGGCGGTCTTCGTTTTTGGCGCCATTCTTGGTCATGGCCCACGATGGGAGGTGGCCTCTTGCCACCCTCTGGCACGCCCATAATGGCGTCCGCTCTGCCAGGGCGGGAAATCTTCTCAGATGGCGGGAACCGCTTCCCAATGGCGGGAAACTCTGTGGATGGCGGGAAAAGACTGCAGATGGCAGGCAAACGGCGGGAAACGATCCGAGATGGCGTCCGATGGCGGGGACCCTCCGGAATTGGCGGGAGACTTCTTTTTCCGGCAAATATGAACTTCTCTTCAGGCACGCAGTACCCGGTGGTTGCGGGCACGTAATCCTGCCGACTACGCCAATGTTGACGCACCCCCTGGGCCATGTTCAGGGGATACCCGGAGCCGGATCTGGGTAGGGGTAGTAGTCCTTGTGGCGGTGACCCGGTCCGTGCCCAGGGTGTCAAACTAAGTGGCAGTCTAAGGCAGTAGATGTTAACTTGATCGACTACGCCACCCGTTGAGTGCGGCTTTGAAGCCGCCGCTGCAGAGCAGTCCGCTGAGGCCGGTGGTATATGTGCAGCAGTGATGGTATAACCCCCAACGGGAGGGGTATGGCCTCAGGGCAGCAGGTGTGGATGATGGGTGTAGTTATGTTGTAGAAAGGAGAGTCAAAGACTTGAGGTGCAGTTTCAGGGTTTTTACTCACGGTTGTTCTCTCAGTCACTCTGGCCTTGAGTGACCACCCGAGCCGTGCTCGTCCACCAGGTCCTGGACTCGGCTAACCCCCAGGCAGTTCCGGAGCGTGGTCCTGAGCTCCCTTCTCTCTCTCTGTCTCTGGCCATTCCCACCAGGGATCCACCTTTGGCCGGCTCCCTCGGGTCTCTTAGTGGTCAAACCTCCTCTGGGTTCCCTGACCCTATGCTTGGTGTGCCTTTCTGGTGGATTTGGTGAGGGTCGTGGCAAATCTTGACCACGACCTCCGGTTCCTGGCTGAGGATAAGTGGCCTCCACCAGTTCGGGTTCCGGTACCCGTGTCCGCCAACCCTTCACCCTTTCTGGTCTGTTTCTGGGTTCTTGGGGTTCCCTCTGTCTTTCTCTCTGGGTCCTTCTTACTCCTCTCTCTGCAGGCTTGGCTCTGGAGCTGGGCCCAGCCGGAGCCACAGCTCCCTGTCAGCCCTCCTGGCTGAGCTCCTCTGCTCTGCTTCTCCTCCTCTCTGAACTGAACTGAACTGAACCCTGATCTAAGATGGTGCCCACCTTATATACCTCCCTCTATGTGTGAGCCCAGGTGACTAGCACCCAATGAGCTCCTAGCTTTACCCAGACTACTCCCCCTATCTGCCCCTACACTACTGGGATGTTCCACCCCCCCCTCCCACTCCAGCCAGGGACAGACGCTGTCGTACCTGCACATATACTGGTGGGAGTACCGTAGTTCTGTCCCCCGGAAATGGGATGTATGTAGTGCATGCAGCCTACTGAGCTCAGTTCCACACTCCATCCTTACCCGGGAGTGGAATACCACACCTCTGGGTCGAGGTGCAATACCCCTGTAGAAGCCGAGTCCTCAGGGTGCTACACTTCTGCCTCCTCAACCTCCTCTCGGTCCTCCACCTGCACCCAAAGCCTGTCTGGTAATGCCACCTGCTTTCTAACTGCGCAGAAGGAATCCTGCACACCTCCTTATTATGCTGGCAGCAGGGCTCAATGGCATCAGTGTTTACTTTGAAATGTCTGGGAAATGTGAGTCACACAGCTGAGGAGTTGTGGTCAGCTCTGGAGACCCAGTTTCATGAAAGGTTGTCTCCACTGGACCTGAAACCAGGGAAGGCCGTGTGCGACAATGCTGCAAACCTGGGTGCGGCACTTCGCCGGGGCAATGTCACACACGTGCCTTGTATGGCTCACGTGTTGAACCTGGTTGTCCAGCAATTTTTAGCCCACTATCCCGGACTAGATGGCCTTCTGCAGAGGGCACGGTCGCTGTGTGCTCACTTCCGCCGTTCGCATCCCGCAGTTCAACGACTTACATCTCTACAGAAGTCGTTGGGCCTGCCAGTTCACCGGCTGAAATGCGATGTGCCGACACGGTGGAATTCAACTCTGCACATGTTGCAGCAACTGTGGCAGCACCGACAAGCCCTGGTGCAATACGTTCTGACGTATAGCCTGGGCCAACGAGATCCAGAGGTGGGGCAAATCACGCTGCAGGAGTGGTCTCAGATCAGGGACCTATGAAGTTGACGCGCCTCCTGGGCCATGGGGTACCCTGAGCCGGGCCGGTAGACGCTGGGGGTTGTAGTCACTGTGGCGGTGACCCAGTCCGTGACCCAGGGCGGTCAATCCAAGGGTAATTTGTATATATGGATTTTATAATGTCTGACTACGCCACCTGTGGAGTGCGGCCAAAGGGGCCGTCGCTGCGGAACAGTCCTCTGAAGCTGGTGGTTTTGCAGCAACGGTATTATTACTCACCACAGGAAGAGTGTAGCTTCAGGGCAGTGTGGGTGGATGATGGTGGTTGTAGTGCAGGGAGTCAGTAATGAACACAGAGTCCGTGTGATGCCGTCTCAAGATATTACTCACAGTTGTTGTAGTCCAGATTACAGGTACCAGAGCAATCTCCCCCGTCGTGCTGTGCATACTCAGTGAGGGGCTCAGTCCACCCCCAGATAGCTCCGGAGTACTTAGCAGGACCCCCTTCTGTGTGTCCTCTCTCTGGCCTTCTCCCTGCACCTCACACCCAGTGACACTTCTATCCGGTATCCTCGGGCCTTGGCGGGTGACGTGTGTTCCGTCCCCTGGGTCCTATGTGGCTACCTTCTTAGTGAGACTGGTGTGGACTTTGGCCTGCAGTACATGAAATGCAGCAGCCTCCGGTTTCTAGTTGTAGCGCCGGCGTCCCTGCCCTCTGCTAGGCAGGGACGCTGTTCCCCTCACCTCTCTGCTCCGTGCTCGGCGTCCTCCTCCCGCTCTGCTGGCAGCGCGCGCTCCTTCCCGGCCACTGTGCTTAGGGCGCGCGCGCGTGCTCTCCCTCCCTCTTAAAGGGGCCGCGCGCGCCGTCCTAAGGAGTCCCCGGCCAATGGCCGGAGGACTTCACCATATATAAGGCACCTCCTCCAAAATGGAGGTGCCCGAGCAATGTTGTTTGCACCTGTGTCTCACCTGTGCTTCAGCCCTCAGGTCCCATTGCCAGTTTCCTGCCAGTTACCTGCCAGTTACCTGCCAGATTCTTGCCTGATTACTTGTTACCTGCCCGCTAGTCTGAGGTCCGACGGTCTGCCTTACTAATCCTGTCAGTCTGTCTAAGGACCAGCCTGCCCGCTCACCTGGGAGCGCACTTCAGCTACCTGCCTGCTTGCCTGAGGTCCGACGGTCTGCCTTCCAACTCCTGTCAGTCTGTCTATGGACCAGCTTGCCCGCTCACCTGGGAGCGCATATCTGCTACCTGCCTGCTAGCCTACCAGGAGGCTCCGCCGTCACGTGCTGTGACCATCTGCCTGTCCAGTGACTCCTGCCCGCTCACCTGGGAGCGCTCATCTGCTACCTGTCTGCTTGCCTACCCGGAGGCTCCGCCGTCACGTGCCGTGACCACCCGCCTGTCCAGAGACTTCTGCCCGCTCACCTGGGAGCGCTTATCTGTTGCCTGTCTGCTGGTCTTCCTGGAGGCTCCGCCGTCACATGCTGTGACCACCCGTTCATCCAGAGACTCTCGCCTGCTCACCTGGGAGCTCACGTCTATCTTCAGCCGCCACAGGTCGTACCAACCCTATACCTAGAGACTGCCCCGGTCACTTGCCGTGACCACCAGCCCGTTCACCCAGAGACTGCCTCGGTCACTTGCCGTGACCTCCAGCCCGTTCACTCAGAGACTGTCCCGTTCACTCAGAGACTGTCCCGTTCACCTGCTGAGTCTTCCAGCCCGTCTTCCCTGGTTGCCACCCGCTCCCTTACAAGGTCCGCCCCCTTGCATAGTAGCTCTGAGGTTCCGCCTCCCAGACCCGTTACAGTTTGCTCGGGCCATGGAACCCGGTGGCACCCAAGCTCCCTCGCTCTCGGACCTCTGTCATGAACTGTCCCGTCAGAGGTCCCAACAGGAGTCCATCCTGGGTCACCTGCGGAATGTCAGTACTCGCCTGAACACTCTGTCTGATCCACCAACAACCTCCGCCAGTGCCATATCTTGCAATCCGGCAGCTCCGCTGCCCACTAATACCATGGTATCCTACCCCGGACCCCGGCTTTCTGCACCTCCTCGCTTCGGAGGCGACTCCGTCCAGGCTCGGGGCTTCATAAATCAGTGCACCCTGCACTTTGAACTTTTGTCCCACCAGTTTAACTCCGACCGGGCCAAAATTGCCTTCATCATGTCCCATCTCACCGGGGAGGCCCTGGCCTGGCTAAATCCTCTATGGGAGAGAGGAGACCCCCTGGTGTCCAACTTGCCTGCTTTTCTCACGGCTTTCCGGAAAGTCTTCGACGAACCCGGACGGAAGACCTCATCCGCATCATCGTTGCTACGCCTCCGTCAGGAGAGTCTCACCGTGGGCCAATATGCCATACGGTTCCGTACCCTTGCCTCGGAGCTGGCCTGGGATAACGACGCTCTGGTTTCCGTCTTCTGGGAGGGTCTGTCCGGCCGTATTAAAGATGAACTTGCCGGTCGGGACATTCCTACCACTCTCGATGACTTAATAACTCTTGCCACCCGGATTGACCTACGGTTCCAGGAGCGTGCCAGAGAGGTCACCCGTGAGAGGAGGTTACCACGTCTAGCTCCAACTTTTCAGAAACCCGTCACTCCTTCTGTCTCTAACCAGGTACACCCTCCTGAGCCTATGCAGGTCGATCAGACCAAGATGGTCAAGACCCGTCAGGACTTACGCCGTGCCGAGGGGACCTGCTTCTACTGTGGCAGTAAGGAGCACCGGATCCGTGCCTGCCCGGAGAGGTCGGGAAACGCCTGTGTCTAGGTTCGCTCAGAGAGGTCCACCTAGACAAGAATAAATCCTCTCCATCCCTGCTGTTGTCAGTTTCTATCGTCTACGGGGAGAACCGTTATTTCGAACTAGCCCAATTGGACTCTGGAGCAGCCGGGAATCTTATTTCACAGTCCCTGGTAGAGAAATACCGCATCCCCACCAAACCTCTGGCTGTACCCTTGTCTGTTGCTGCCGTGGATGGGGGGCTCTTACCACGCCCCATCCAACTCATCACCGAATCCATTACTCTGCAGGTGGGAATGCTGCATTCTGAAAGTATCTCCTTCCATGTTCTGCCTGGACTCTCTCACGCTCTCTTGCTAGGCCTACCTTGGCTCCAGAAACATGCACCCGTTCTTGACTGGCAGACCGGAGAAGTCCTTCGCTGGGGACAGGGCTGCCATAAGACCTGTCTGGTTCCCGTTCATCCCGTCCGTCCTTCTCCTACCCCAGCTAATCTACCTGGACTTCCGATTCCTTATTGGTCTTATGCTGATGTCTTTAATAAAAAGGAGGCAGAGACACTACCCCCTCATAGACCATACGACTGCCCTATCGACCTGTTACCTGGTACTTCTCCTCCCCGTGGGCGTATTTATCCATTATCCGCTGCTGAGACTCGGTCGATGTCCGAATATATTGAGGAGAATCTGGCCAGGGGATTCATCCGGAAATCTACCTCCCCGGCGGGAGCAGGCTTCTTTTTCGTCAAAAAGAAGGACGGCTCTCTCCGTCCCTGTATAGACTATAGAGGCCTTAACCAGATCACGGTGAAGAATAAGTACCCCCTTCCGCTCATTCCGGAGTTATTTGATCGTCTGAGGGGGGCTAGAATCTTCACCAAACTGGACCTCCGTGGGGCGTACAACCTGGTTCGTATCCGTCAGGGGGATGAATGGAAGACGGCATTCAACACCCGGGACGGTCACTATGAATATCTGGTAATGCCCTTTGGCCTCTGTAACGCTCCTGCCGTCTTTCAAGAGTTGGTCAATGACATCTTCCGGGACCTTCTCTACTCCTGCGTAGTGGTGTACCTGGACGACATCTTGGTCTTCTCTCCGGATCTCCAGACTCACCGGAGGGATGTTCGTCAGGTCCTGCTCAGGCTCAGGCAGAACCATCTCTACGCTAAATATGAGAAGTGCCTCTTTGAGCAGACCTCGCTTCCGTTTCTGGGCTACATTATCTCTCAGACCGGCCTACAAATGGATCCTGAGAAACTGTCTGCCATCGAGAAATGGCCCCGACCAGAGGGGTTGAAGGCTATTCAACGGTTCCTGGGCTTCGCCAACTATTACCGCCTCTTCATCCCGCACTTCTCTTCCCGGACTGCCCCAATTTCCGCGCTCACCCGTAAGGTTACTAATCCCAAAGAGTGACCGCCCGAAGCAGGGGAGACCTTTCTTTCCCTAAAACAGGCCTTCTCTTCCGCCCCGGTGCTGCATCGCCCGGACGGCAACAAGCAGTTCTTCCTGGAAGTTGACGCCTCCTCCTCTGGAGCCGGAGCGGTACTTACTCAAAAATCATCTTCCGGGAGAATGGTAACTTGTGGCTTCTTCTCCAAACTCTTCTCCTCTTCTGAGCGCAATTATTCCATAGGAGACCGAGAGTTATTGGCCATCAAACTGGCATTGGAGGAGTGGCGTTACCTGCTCGAGGGGGCTCTTCACCCGGTAATAATTTACACTGACCACAAGAACTTGGCTTACCTCCAGCATGCCCAGAGACTTAACCCGCGCCAAGCCCGGTGGTCCTTGTTTTTTGCTCGCTTTGATTTTGTTCTTCATTTTCGCCCGGCTGACAAAAACGTCAAAGCAGACGCCTTGTCCCGATCCTTTCTGGTGTCCGATCTCGAGGAAGAACCTAAACATATCATTGATCCCGCCAGAGTAATGCAAGTGGCTCCCGTGAGTCTAAATCGTCTCCCTCCCGGTAAGACGTTTGTTTCAGTACCTGATCGGGAGAAGATCCTACACTGGGGCCATTCGTCTAAACTAGCTGGCCACGCCGGTCAGAAGAAGACCCTCCAGCTTATTGCCCGGCACTACTGGTGGCCTACCCTGCACAAGGACATAATAGACTTTGTTTCTGCCTGTGTGTCCTGCGCCCGCAACAAAGTCCCGAGACACCTGCCAGCCGGTCGCCTCCTTCCGCTTCCTGTGCCTGCTGCCCCCTGGCAGCATATTGCTATGGACTTCATAACTGATCTCCCAGTCTCTGCCGGTTGTACGGTCATTTGGGTGGTCGCTGACCGCTTTTCCAAGATGGCTCACTTTATTCCTCTGCCAGGCCTCCCGTCTGCACCCGAGCTGGCTAAAGACTTTATCCGCCATATCTTCCGTCTTCATGGCCTGCCCCTCCACATCGTGTCGGATCGTGGGGTACAGTTCACCTCACGTTTCTGGAGAGCCACTTGTAAACTGCTAGACGTCACCCTGGACTTCTCTTCAGCTTACCACCCACAGTCCAATGGTCAAGTGGAGCGGATCAATCAGAACCTGACCAGTTACCTCCGGCACTTCGTTAATGCCCATCATTCTGACTGGGTGGATCTCCTACCATGGGCCGAGTTCTCTTATAATAATCACCAGAGCGAATCCTCCTCCAAATCCCCGTTTTTTGTAGTCTTCGGTCAGCATCCTAGGATTCCTTTTCCTGTCTCCACCTCTGTGGACAACCCGGCTGCGGAATCTCTCGTTAGCAAATTTTCCTCCATTTGGGAGAATACCCGATCCGCACTCCTTCAGTCGTCCGAACGGATGAAAAGACACGCTGACAAAAAACGCCTGGATCCTCCACAATTTCGTCCTGGAGATAAAGTCTGGCTCTCATCTAAATATGTCCGACTCAAGATACCTTCTTACAAGTTAGGGCCTCGGTTCATCGGTCCTCTGGAGGTCATCAGTCAGATCAACCCGGTGGCCTATAAATTGAAACTCCCGGCCAACTTACGGATCCCTAACTCTTTCCATGTATCTCTCCTCAAACCTGTGGTTCTTAACTCTTTTTCCAAGTCTACAGGTACGCCTCCTGCTCCGTTTTCTGCTGAGGACGAGTTTGAGGTAGAGAACATTCTTGCCACCAAAAGGGTAAGAGGAAAGACCTTTTTTCTAGTAGATTGGAAGGGGTTTGGTCCTGAGGAGAGAACGTGGGAGCCCCGGGAGAACATCCATGCCCCTCTCATCCTAGCTAAATTTTTGTCTGGCCTAAAAAAGGGGGGGCCTAAAGGGGGGGGTACTGTAGCGCCGGCGTCCCTGCCCTCTGCTAGGCAGGGACGCTGTTCCCCTCACCTCTCTGCTCCGTGCTCGGCGTCCTCCTCCCGCTCTGCTGGCAGCGCGCGCTCCTTCCCGGCCACTGTGCTTAGGGCGCGCGCGCTCTCCCTCCCTCTTAAAGGGGCCGCGCGCGCCGTCCTAAGGAGTCCCCGGCCAATGGCCGGAGGACTTCACCATATATAAGGCACCTCCTCCAAAATGGAGGTGCCCGAGCAATGTTGTTTGCACCTGTGTCTCACCTGTGCTTCAGCCCTCAGGTCCCGTTGCCAGTTTCCTGCCAGTTACCTGCCAGTTACCTGCCAGATTCTTGCCTGATTACTTGTTACCTGCCCGCTAGTCTGAGGTCCGACGGTCTGCCTTACTAATCCTGTCAGTCTGTCTAAGGACCAGCCTGCCCGCTCACCTGGGAGCGCACTTCAGCTACCTGCCTGCTTGCCTGAGGTCCGACGGTCTGCCTTCCAACTCCTGTCAGTCTGTCTATGGACCAGCTTGCCCGCTCACCTGGGAGCGCATATCTGCTACCTGCCTGCTAGCCTACCAGGAGGCTCCGCCGTCACGTGCTGTGACCATCTGCCTGTCCAGTGACTCCTGCCCGCTCACCTGGGAGCGCTCATCTGCTACCTGTCTGCTTGCCTACCCGGAGGCTCCGCCGTCACGTGCCGTGACCACCCGCCTGTCCAGAGACTTCTGCCCGCTCACCTGGGAGCGCTTATCTGTTGCCTGTCTGCTGGTCTTCCTGGAGGCTCCGCCGTCACATGCTGTGACCACCCGTTCATCCAGAGACTCTCGCCTGCTCACCTGGGAGCTCACGTCTATCTTCAGCCGCCACAGGTCGTACCAACCCTATACCTAGAGACTGCCCCGGTCACTTGCCATGACCACCAGCCCGTTCACCCAGAGACTGCCTCGGTCACTTGCCGTGACCTCCAGCCCGTTCACTCAGAGACTGTCCCGTTCACTCAGAGACTGTCCTGTTCACCTGCTGAGTCTTCCAGCCCGTCTTCCCTGGTTGCCACCCGCTCCCTTACAAGGTCCGCCCCCTTGTATAGTAGCTCTGAGGTTCCGCCTCCCAGACCCGTTACACTAGTTGAGCCTTGCTGTTTCTCCGCTAGTTGAGGGACCGGTTCCCCTTATCTGGCCTGACCCCTCTACCTCCTGGTAGCAGCGGGAGTACGGGTGGCCTTCTGCACGGCCCGTAGCCGTAGGGTCCCTTCGGTTCCTGGAGCCTTCCAGCTCCCACTCCTCTCTTCTCTCCTTCAGTCCTGGGCCTCCCAGGCTAGGCCCGCCTCCGGAGCAGAGCTCATGCCTAGTCTCTGCTCCTGTCACTTTTCCTCCTCTGTCTGGCTTGCTCTTTCTAAGATGGCTTCCTATTTATACTCTCCTTGTCATGTGCTCCCCTAAGCTGCTCCCCTAAGCACCCACTACATAGGACCCTCAAACCAGCTAGGGACCTGGGACTGTGCTCTCCCTTAGGAGCAATCTCGCCCTACCCCCACTGCGGGTATGTGTTGGATGCAGGAGTCAGGGTCCCGAGCCATACGCCTTCCTTACCTGAGGGTGAGATACCACACCTCTGGGTGAGATGCAGTAACTCTGTGGCGACTGAACCCTCAGGGGCGCCACACACCCTTCTGCACAGTTTTGAAATGGCGACGAAGATGTTTAGTTCTGACGACGATGCCATTATCAGCATGACTATTCCGGTGATTTACATGCTGGAGCACACATTAAACAGAATTCAGAGTCAGGTGGTGGGACAACAGGAGGTGGAGGAAGTAGAGGAGGAGTCGTATGCGGAAGGGATAACATCTCCAAGGTCCAGACGGTTGGCAGCACCAAGGCGGCAGGCATGGGAGGGTGGGGGAGAAGGATTAACCAGGGCGCATGGTAGCAGCCAAACTGTTGAGGAAGGTGCAGGAGCCGAGGAAGAAGTGGAGGACGAACTGGCGATGGGCATGGAAGACTCATCAGATGAGGGAGACCTTGAAAACATTTCTGTTGTGCGAGGTTAGAGGGAGAGGGCAGAGGAAGGAAGCATGATTCTTACCTCGCTACCAACACAACAAGGACTTGGTACTTCTGGATGCGCAAGACACATGAGTGCCTTCTTGCTGCACTACCTGCAACATGACCCCCGGATTGTCAGAATTCGAAGTAATCCCGACTACTGGGTTGCCACACTCTTAGAACCCCGGTACAAAAGTATATTTGCCGAAATAATTCCTGCCATAAAAAGGTATTGACGAATGCAGGAGTATCTGCAGACGCTGTTGCAGAATCTTACATGTGCTTTTCCACAAAACACCAGTGGTGCACGTAGTGAATCTCACAGTTCTAACTTGCCAACGGTGGGACTGTCGAGTCTTCATCACTCAAACAGTAACAGTAACACAGTATCTGCTGGTAACAGCAATTTTGTGGAATCGTTTCACCACTTTTTTAGACCATCCTTTGCAAGGCCACAGGAGACAAGAAGTCTGACACATAGTCAATGCCTAGAGAGGATGGTACAGGAGAATCTCCAAGTGAACATCGAAGCCATGACTGTGTCACTGGACCCTTGCTCATTTTGGTATTCCAATCTGGAATAATCGCCGGAGCTCGCCACTCACGCCTTGGAGATCTTGTCATGCCATGCAGCCAGCGTTCTCTCTGAACGTGTGTTCAGCGCTGCTGGTGGTGTGCTGACAGATAAGCGCACGCGGCTGTCCACTGAGAATGTAGACAGACTCACGTTCATAAAGATGAACAAATCATGGATTCGCAAGGACATTTCTACCCTGTGTCATCCTTGGGAGACTAAAAGCTTGGGGATTTGGTAAAATCACCTCACCAACCGTTTTAAGCAACAGTGGGGCAATTGATGCCACTTAACCCTAGAACGCATGACCATAAAAATCTACACTTTCACATACCTGGGGCCCTTTAGGCCCGTGTGCAAATAACATGGAATAACTCAAACTCAAATGACAAACAACTATATACATGAAGAATACCTAGAGTTTCAAAATTCTAACTAAAGTAATCTTGCAGAAAACAATTAACTGGGCGGGCCTGCAAGGCCACAGGTATGCGTTCTAGGGTTAAGTGGTGTCTGTGCCACAATTTTGGGAGTCCCCTTGCTGTGTCTTACGTGACGTTGGCATCGTCAATTCCAGGTGGGTTGGGTCGCACCCCCCCCCCCCTTTTAACTGTAAGAAACTACATACACTATGGCTTGGGGTAACACAGATGGTTGAGTCTGAAGAGCTGTTTACTCAGAGGTCTGCTCCAAATCTTCAGTGTCTGCTAGTCAGCGTAGAATTTTTAACTGCATCTAGCCTAGGCAATACTTTGGGCGTAGTAGCCCAGCTGCGAAGCAAGCTGCACCGCCTGTGTATCTAATAAGAATTTTTAAATGAATCTAGGCTAGGCAGACTGTGGGGACCCCCAACCAAACCCAGACGCTCAGCCCCCCTACCGCCCCCCTTTCATGGACAATACAATAATGTAACTCTTACAACTGGATGGGTGAGGATCGGTCACAGCTTTATTAACTCTTTATACTCATTCCATTAGAAAGGCATTTTATTTCTAAAATAATTCAGCTTGTTGCAGCATGCCCTGGGTCCCCACTCCGGCAAGTTGGCCAACAAGTGTAACTCTCCAACATGTCCTTTCTATTTCCAGGCCACGGAGGATCCAGTGTACTCGTATGCAGGACTCTGACCCCCACCCATCACTCTTAACGCTTGTTCCACTCCGTCCTGGAGTCCTGACAGGAATATGTCCAGTCCAATATCTATTAAGTGAACACCGTCGGGCAGTATGAGGCCTGCTTTATCTCCTTCCAGTTGTCAGTGTCGTATCACTACACCGCCTCTGTCTCTTCTAAATTTTGCCATCCAAATATTTATTACCCGCCTTGTCCATTCGATGGCCGTGATGTCTCGCGCACCTTGCCATACCGCTATCGGCACAATCTCTGACCATACTATAGCTAATTTTGTGAAAAATTCTCTGAAGCGCTCAGTGTCTAGTTTCATTATTGCCATTAGTTATGCGCTCTTGTGATGACCTAGGTTGTTTCCCCCGGCCTGTATAACTAAGATGACCGGACCTCTTGCCTCTCTCCCTACCTTGATTACCTCCATTAGTACCTGTGGCCATAGCAGACCTCTAATACCTCTCCAGTTGAAATATGTGTTATGAAACTCTAATTTCCTCCCGCCTGGGCGGACTTTCGCCCTTTTTTGTGCCCAATATATATACGAGTGGCCTATCACTCACACTGTTGGCTTAGCGTCACCTGTAAAAGAAACAAACCACGTTAGGATAACAAGTCCGGTCTTATGTATCTCGCCAAACACGTGGATCGCCATCTCCCTATCCTCTGAACTTCCGTTTCTGACAGTCCTGCTCTTGCTGCTTCCGTGGCCGCACCTATGCGGAATGAGTGTGTCCCGTAATCTTTGGGGTGGTTCCCTGCCGATGTTATGCATTTATTAAATATAGCTTGGAACAGGTATCTTGATAATGGCGTTCCATCAATGTGTGATAGGAAGAAATTACTTTGTGATCTGATGGTTAGATATGTTTTTACTATTGTTACCCGACTCAGTGTACCGTTTGTGGGTTGTAGAAGTACCCAAGTACCCCTGCCCGCTGGAACCGTTTTCGATTGGTGTATGCGTAGACGTATTGCATTATTGGCTATGACTACGTCCTGGTGTAATAAGCCTCCACTGGTGGTAATTTTGGATTGAGGGACTAATTCGCTTATACATAGCGCCCCGAAGAAGGCGATCACAAATGCAGTAGACATTAGTGTTGCTTCAAATTGTGAGTGTCATGTTAATGGTGTTAGGGATATGATGTGAGAAATCAGTTTTAGTGACACGGGACGGGACGTCTACATTCCTGACTTGGCTGACCCCTTTTCCACCCTTTTATGGATTGTCTGATGATGAATCTTTGTCACATCTCCCCAATTCAGTAGTTGGAAGTGAAATGCTACTCCGGTCAGACACCGCTGCGCTGACGCCCCCGATATGCCCCTCATCATTAGCTGGTGGAGAAATTCTATGGTGACTTGTGATCTGGCTTGTTCACATTGGTCAACCCGTCTGCCTGCTACTAGTCATGTCCACTCTTCCCATGCCTTACCGTATGCTTGCCACGTTGACGGGGCAACTGACGCTCTGATTAATGGCATCAACTATTCGCCACTAGATCCCATAGGGAGGGTGGGCAACTGTTGCCCGATGGGTGGGCGTTGTGGAAGAGCTCTGTGAAAATCTGCCAATTGAATTGTTATAAAGCGTTAGCAGCAGCTTTATACCCCTCAGCATAGTGGCTAGCGCGGACCCATACATTGTGTTTTAGGCACAGGAATGCTAGCCTGCGTAGTAGGCCTAGCACTGGGAGAGACGATGATGCCATCTTATTAATGCAGTGCGCTAGGCTGGTGTTTTGTGTTATGAAGCGTATATTTTTGTTAGCCAGGCGCGTGCCCCATATTTCTATTGCTACCACTATTGGGAAAAATTATTTTCAGGGTTAGATGCAGCTAAAAATTATTATTAATTTCAAAGCTGGTGGAGCTTGGTATAGATGGCCTAATACAATGAGTCCCACACACTGCTAGAAGCCCAAATATTTTTTCAGAGCTAGATGCAGATAAAAATTATTTTTAATTTGCAACCTGATGGAGGTCAGTATAGATGAACTAATAGACCAAGTCCCACACACTGCTAGAAGCCCAAATATTTTTTCAGAGCTAGATGCAGAAAAAATTATATTCAATTTGCAGCCTGATGGAGGTCAGTATAGATGGACTAATAGAACAAGTCCCACTCACTGCTAGAAGCCCAAATATTTTTTCAGAGCTAGATGCAGAAAAAAATGATATTCAATTTGCAACCTGATGGAGGTCAGTATAGATGGACTAATAGACCAAGTCCCACACACTGCTAGAAGCCCAAATACTTTTTCAGAGCTAGATGCAGATAAAAATTATTTTTAATTTGCAACCTGATGGAGATCAGTATAGATGGACTAATAGACCAAGTCCCACACACTGCTAGAAGCCCAAATATTTTTTCAGAGCTAGATGCAGATAAAAATTATTTTTAATTTGCAACCTGATGGAGGTCAGTGTAGATGGACTAATAGACCAAGTCCCACACACTGCTAGAAGCCCAAATATTTTTTCAGAAGTAGATGCAGAAAAAAATTATATTCAATTTGCAACCTGATGGAGGTCAGTATAGATGGACTAATAGAACAAGTCCCACACACTGCTAGAAGCCCAAATTTTTTTCTGAGGTAGATGCAGAAAAAAATGATATTCAGTTTGCAACCTGATGGAGGTCAGTATAGATGGACTAATAGAACAAGTCCCACACACTGCTAGAAGCCCAAATATTTTTTCAGAGCTAGATGCAGATAAAAATTATTTTTAATTTGCAACTTGATGGAGATCAGTATAGATGGACTAATAGACCAAGTCCCACACACTGCTAGAAGCCCAAACATTTTTTCAGAAGTAGATGCAGAAAAAAATTATATTCAATTTGCAACCTGATGGAGGTCAGTATAGATGGACTAATAGAACAAGTCCCACACACTGCTAGAAGCCCAAATATTTTTTCAGAGCTAGATGCAGAATAAAATTATATTGAATTTGCAACCTGGTGTAGGTTAGTATAGATGGACTAATAGAACAAGTCCCACACACTGCTAGAAGCCCAAATATTTTTTCAGAGCTAGATGCAGAAAAAAATGATATTCAATTTGCAACCTGATGGAGGTCAGTATAGATGGACTAATAGACCAAGTCCCACACACTGCTAGAAGCCCAAATACTTTTTCAGAGCTAGATGCAGATAAAAATTATTTTTAATTTGCAACCTGATGGAGATCAGTATAGATGGACTAATAGACCAAGTCCCACACACTGCTAGAAGCCCAAATATTTTTTCAGAGCTAGATGCAGATAAAAATTATTTTTAATTTGCAACCTGATGGAGGTCAGTGTAGATGGACTAATAGACCAAGTCCCATACACTGCTAGAAGCCCAAATATTTTTTCAGAAGTAGATGCAGAAAAAAATTATATTCAATTTGCAACCTGATGGAGGTCAGTATAGATGGACTAATAGAACAAGTCCCACACACTGCTAGAAGCCCAAATTTTTTTTCTGAGGTAGATGCAGAAAAAAATGATATTCAGTTTGCAACCTGATGGAGGTCAGTATAGATGGACTAATAGAACAAGTCCCACACACAGCTAGAAGCCCAAATATTTTTTCAGAGCTAGATGCAGATAAAAATTATTTTTAATTTGCAACCTGATGGAGATCAGTATAGATGGACTAATAGACCAAGTCCCACACACTGCTAGAAGCCCAAACATTTTTTCAGAAGTAGATGCAGAAAAAAATGATATTCAATTTGCAACCTGATGGAGGTCAGTATAGATGGACTAATAGAACAAGTCCCACACACTGCTAGAAGGCCAAATATTTTTTCAGAGCTAGATGCAGATAAAAAATATTTTTAATTTGCAACCTGATGGAGATCAGTATAGATGGACTAATAGACCAAGTCCCACACACTGCTAGAAGCCCAAACATTTTTTCAGAAGTAGATGCAGAAAAAAATGATATTCAATTTGCAACCTGATAGAGGTCAGTATAGATGGACTAATAGAACAAGTCCCACACACTGCTAGAAGGCCAAATATTTTTTCAGAGGTAGATGCAGATAAAAGTTATTTTTAATTTGCAGCCTGATGGAGGTCAGTATAGATGGACTAATAGAGAAAGTCCCACACACTGCTAGAAGGCCAAATATTTTTTCAGAGCTAGATGCAGACAAAAAATTATTTTTAATTTGCAACCTGATGGAGGTCAGTATAGATGGACTAATAGAGAAAGTCCCACACACTGCTAGAAGGCCAAATATTTTTTCAGAGCTAGATGCAGATATAAATTATTTTTAATTTGCAACCTGATGGAGGTCAGTATAGATGGACTAATAGAGAAAGTCCCACACACTGCTAGAAGGCCAAATATTTTTTCAGAGCTAGATGCAGAAAAAAATTATATTCAGTTTGCAACCTGATGGAGGTCAGTATAGATGGACTAATAGAATAAGTCCCACACACAGCTAGAAGCCCAAATATTTTTTCAGAGCTAGATGCAGATTAAAATTATTTTTAATTTGCAACCTGATGGAGATCAGTATAGATGGACTAATAGACCAAGTCCCACACACTGCTAGAAGCCCAAACATTTTTTCAGAAGTAGATGCAGAAAAAAATGATATTCAATTTGCAACCTGATGGAGGTCAGTATAGATGGACTAATAGAACAAGTCCCACACACTGCTAGAAGGCCAAATATTTTTTCAGAGGTAGATGCAGATAAAAATTATTTTTAATTTGCAGCCTGATGGAGGTCAGTATAGATGGACTAATAGAGAAAGTCCCACACACTGCTAGAAGGCCAAATATTTTTTCAGAGCTAGATGCAGACAAAAAATTATTTTTAATTTGCAACCTGATGGAGGTCAGTATAGATGGACTAATAGAGAAAGTCCCACACACTGCTAGAAGGCCAAATATTTTTTCAGAGCTAGATGCAGATATAAATTATTTTTAATTTGCAACCTGATGGAGGTCAGTATATATGGACTAATAGAACAAGTCCCACACACTGCTAGAAGGCCAATATTTTTTCAGAGCTAGATGCAGAAAAAAATTATATTCAGTTTGCAACCTGATGGAGGTCAGTATAGATGGACTAATAGAACAAGTCCCACACACTGCTAGAAGCCCAAATATTTTTTCAGAGCTAGATGCAGAAAAAAATTATATTCAATTTGCAACCTGATGGAGGTCAGTATAGATGGACTAATAGAATGATGCTATGCCCAAAAGATTTTACTTCACTAGGTGCAGTAAAAAAATTGGTATTCTATACACAGGTGGTATGTGACGCGCCCCTGGGCCTGTGTCGCGCTGCGTTGCGCACGCGGGAGCTTACCCGGAGCCGGATCTCTTGAGGGTTGTAGTCTCGTGGCGGTGATCCGGTCCGTGCCCAGGGAGTCAGACTAAGTGGCGCTGTATTAGCGGTAGATGTTGGACGACTACGCCACCCGTTGAGTACAGCTAAGGAGCTGCTGCTGCTGCAGGGCAGACCGCTGAGGCCGGTGGTAGGATTATGCAGCGTGATAGTATAACCCCCAACGGGAGGGGTATGGCCTCAGGGCAGCCGACGTGGATGATGGGGGTAGCAGGAACCACTCGGAGACGGTACGGTGGAGTTCAGGGTCTTTACTGGTGACAAAGATAGACCCTCCCGGAGTACTGGCTAGCGATTGGGGCCTGGTCAGTCCTTGAGCAGATGGGATCTCCCCTGGCCAGGTGGAGTTGTAGGCCTCCCAAACTAACGATACTCTTCCGGCTACCTTGCTAGAGGCGGGTATAAGTAGCCCACGTCCCTGAGTGTACCGTGTGGTGCTCACCCGTATGGCCGGTGACTCGGGGCCTTCTAGTAGCTTCCGCTCCACGACGGCGGTGCTGGTCCCACGCGTGTGACCGTGCCTTCGGGTTTCTGGGCCAGAGGACCTGCAATCCCCTGCCGGTCGGTTTCTGCTGCTGGATAGGAGTTAGTCCCCACAGCCTCGGACTCCGGGTCCGGTGATAACTTCTCAGTCAGGGCGAGCTCTGCAGCTGCCAGCCCCTGACTCCTTGTAGCACTGCTCCCACAGAGCTCCTGTTGTTTCTTCCCATAGCTGCTTCTCTTCTCTGTCTCTACTTCTGGCATGGCCCAGGAGCTGGGCCCAGCCAGAGCCACAGCTCCCTTTCAGCCCTCCTGGCTGAACTCTCCCTCTGAACTCCCTAACCCTGCCTCAGCCCCAGGTTTATCTAGGGGAAGTTCTTCCCCTCCCAGGACTGGGCAGGAGGTGTGGCATGCATAGGATTCCTGACCAAGAGACCTCCCACCTGCTCTCAGACATAACATCTCTATCACTGTGGCAACCAGACCCCTGGGGTGTCACATTCCCCCCTAGTGAACTTTAGTACTCCGGGACTAAACATATTTTTAGAAAAACATAACAAGGTATAAACAATAATAATACAATAGGAAAAACACATAAAGATGGTTACGGCGTGTCCGCAACCGGGTGCAGTTTTGAAGAAAAGCAAGGTGTCCATTTCACCAAAACAGGGAGACGTAACCAGGTAGGGGTCTGTCCTGCCCCGAGTCCTTAACAGTCTTTAGTCCATTCCTGGGTTACGCTCCAACCATGTACAAAGGATTCCCGGTAAATCCACCAAAGACTCCCATAAATTACTAGAAACACATAATTATTTACAGGATATGGCCGCTCTCAGTCCTCGGCCAGTGGGGATAAGGAATGGCTGCTCACAGTCCTCAGCCTGGTTTAAGATAGGGGCACATGGGGAACAATTCACTAATCCCAACGGGGACCATATTTTAATTAGCAGCAGTCCTTGTACCCTTACGGGTAACTATTTACAGCTCTTTATTCACGCTACTTCCCTTCAGTAGCTATGTCCTCTTTGTGCTCCCTCCTGAGGGTAGTCCTCAGACCCGTCCGGGTCCTCTTGGCTTTCCTCGTATTGGTAGTACTGCAGCTCCTCCTCGGTTAGCTGGGTTAGTATCTCTGCGACAGTCCTCCTCCCAGGTGGCCAGGACTTTACCTCCCTTTGGGCTGCCCCGGTTAATTGGGCCACCCGGATGCTCACTTTTTGCTCCTCTGTGAGGGGGTACACCTGGAAGAGGCTATCCAGCTTTTCTCTAAAGTCATGCAGGGTATGTGACTCCCCTGAGTACTGGGGTAGCCAGGCTGCCCCCGGGATATAGGGCATGGTGAAAGGCATGACCGCAACAGCGGTGGCGCTGGCGGGGGTTGAAGCGGTGAAGCTCTCCTCCGTATCCGGCATCCTTCTCCCCCCTAGTGGACCGTGGCCTACCTTGCGATGATCCTTTTCTGTAGGCCGCGGCTCCGCAGTGAATCGTCAGGGTTGAGGACCTTCCGTCGCGCTCCTGTGACGTCGGCGTCTGCTGGGCTCCTTCCAGGACCTTACGCAACGTCCGGACGTGAGGCGGGGCTTCAGTTCTCGCGCGCTTTTGGAGTCCACGCCCCTCTTCTTCCCGCGCGGCGTCTTCAAGATGGCGTCCAACAGCGGGAAAACTCCACGGAAGGCGGGAAGAAGGCTGAAAATGGCGCCGGATGGCGGGAATCTTCACCGATGGCGGGAAGAAGGCTGAAGATGGCGCCGGATGGCGGGAATCTTCACCACTGGTAAGTTTGAACAGTCTTTTTCAGGCACGCAGTACCCGGTGGTTGCGGGCACGAGATCCTGCCGACTACGCCAAAAGTTGACGCGCCCCTGGGCCTGTGTCGCGCTCCGTTGCGCACGCGGGAGCTTACCCGGAGCCGGATCTCTTGAGGGTTGTAGTCTCGTGGCGGTGATCCGGTCCGTGCCCAGGGAGTCAGACTAAGTGGCGCTGTATTAGCGGTAGATGTTGGACGACTACGCCACCCGTTGAGTACAGCCAAGGAGCTGCTGCTGCAGGGCAGACCGCTGAGGCCGGTGGTAGGATTATGCAGCGTGATAGTATAACCCCCAACGGGAGGGGTATGGCCTCAGGGCAGCCGACGTGGATGATGGGGGTAGCAGGAACCACTCGGAGACGGTACGGTGGAGTTCAGGGTCTTTACTGGTGACAAAGATAGACCCTCCCGGAGTACTGGCTAGCGATTGGGGCCTGGTCAGTCCTTGAGCAGATGGGATCTCCCCTGGCCAGGCGGAGTTGTAGGCCTCCCAAACTAACGATACTCTTCCGGCTACCTTGCTAGAGGCGGGTATAAGTAGCCCACGTCCCTGAGTGTACCGTGTGGTGCTCACCCGTATGGCCGGTGACTCGGGGCCTTCTAGTAGCTTCCGCTCCACGACGGCGGTGCTGGTCCCACGCGTGTGACCGTGCCTTCGGGTTTCTGGGCCAGAGGACCTGCAATCCCCTGCCGGTCGGTTTCTGCTGCTGGATAGGAGTTAGTCCCCACAGCCTCGGACTCCGGGTCCGGTGATAACTTCTCAGTCAGGGCGAGCTCTGCAGCTGCCAGCCCCTGACTCCTTGTAGCACTGCTCCCACAGAGCTCCTGTTGTTTCTTCCCATAGCTGCTTCTCTTCTCTGTCTCTACTTCTGGCATGGCCCAGGAGCTGGGCCCAGCCGGAGCCACAGCTCCCTTTCAGCCCTCCTGGCTGAACTCTCCCTCTGAACTCCCTAACCCTGCCTCAGCCCCAGGTTTATCTAGGGGAAGTTCTTCCCCTCCCAGGACTGGGCAGGAGGTGTGGCATGCATAGGATTCCTGACCAAGAGACCTCCCACCTGCTCTCAGACATAACATCTCTATCACTGTGGCAACCAGACCCCTGGGGTGTCACATATGTCTTGCAACACAGATAGGCTACTCCACTGACTAACACACTCTGCAATAGGCCAAAAAGGATTAGCTTTGCTAGATTCAGCCAAATGCTGTGAAAAAAACTTGCACAGCACTGGCACAGACCTGCATGGCAAAAACTGATAGGAACTGATGTAACCTAGTCCTGAAAAGGACTGCAATTACAATTAGTCTTTACTCCCACAATCTATCTATTTAAGAGCACAGACCTGCCTGATAAAAGTCGTAGGAAATGCTGTAACCTAGTCCTTAAAAGGACTGCAATCACAACTATTCCCTACTCCCAAGCTATCTGTAGATTTGTGCGAAAATTGGCTTGAAATTAACAAGGTATAGCGCACACAGCAACAGCGGTGCCGTCTAACACGCAGCTGCAGCAGTGAGAAAATGGTGGCGACGGGGAAAATGGCTGGGTCTTATAGGGCAAGGACATGTGACATACACTGCCAATGACACATGCCCTTGCTTGTGTGAAAAAAAGCACTTCGCTCCGTGTGTGCGCTGCTGATAGGCTGACAGATTGCACCTCCCCACTGTAAATGCGGGAAAGAGAAAAAAAAATGGAGATCTTCATTATTCCTGCAGAGATCCATCCCCTGCCCCTCCCCCCGCCCCGCTGTACACTCAAACTGCGTATTAACATTAATTTTCATCATTACTGAGAAAAAATCCAGTTATGATTTTGGTGCACGAACAGTTATCGAACATAACCTCGAACAGCCGAATTTTTCTCAAATTGTTCGTGTTCGCCGAACGGCTCGAACACCGCCCAAAACAGCTCGAATTTGAGATTGGCGAACAGTTCGAGAAGAACAACGCTCATCTCTAGTCAAGAACAAGACTAGATCCCATCACAATAAAGCAAAAGCAAGGAACGCTCTCTAGTCTATACCATTTGGGAATAGTTTCCTTGAATTCTTCTGATAAGGCCCCCAAACACTGCCACCATTAGGCTGTAAATTATATTCTTGCATTAATATGATGTGTTTCTTGTACTATATAAATCTGTTTGTGCTAAATCAACTTACTTACTGCCTCAGACAATATGCAAATCAATGCGGACTAGTCCAGTGGGTTGTTTCCTCACCTCGACTAATCCTCCTCCAGTAGCTTCAATCACGGCCCTGTGCGTGTGATGGAAGGCACACCACATACACCTGACGGGCACACCGCGTACACCTGACGGGCACACTGCATACATCTGACTGGCACACCGCATACACCTGACGGACACACCGCATACACCTGACGGGCACATCGCATACACCTGACGGGCACACCGCATACACCTGACGGGCACACCATTATACACCTGACGGGCACACCGCATACAACCGACGGGCACACCGCATACAACCGACGGGCACACCACATACATCTGACGGGCACAGCACATACACCTGACGGGACCACTGCATATATCTGACAGGCACACCGCATACAACTGATGGACACACCACATTCATCTGACGGGCACACAGCATACACTTGACGGCCACACCCCATACATCTGACAGGCACACCGTATACATCTGACAGGGACATAGCACACGTCTGACAGGCACACTTCATACATTAAACAGATACACTTCACACATCAGACAGTCACACCCCACACATTGGACAGTTACTCCGCATACATCTGACAGGTGTGGCGCCCGTGTCTGTAGCTCCACAAAATGCTTACATGTGTGATATACTTTTATATTTATTGCCAGCTGTGATGAGGGCTGGTTTCTCTGTTGGGAAAACTGCATCCACACATTGTACCCGATCCCTTACTGGAGGATTATGCACTTTTGCCTGAACCAGGAAGTGTGCAGTATCCCTTAGGGGGGACGGGGTGCTTCTGAAGTTGTGGTGTGAAGAAGAAGTGGCATGATTGAGGTCCGGGTGTAGAGAAGAACAGCATACTCTCTACAAGGACGAGCTGCATGAGGCAGGGTATCAGTCCCTAGAGTCACAGAGACTTCCAAAGTCTGTGGTAAACTGAGAGACTGCTCGGTCTTTGTTACACGCACGTCGCCTAAGTTCAGATAGGGGTGAGACCGGTTACATGAATTCTTTGGAATCCTGGGGGCGACCATAGGCTGCAGCTTCTCTCAGGCACACGATAGATTCAGTTGCTGACCAGACACATCTGACAAGAGTCTTCATAAACGGTAGAACAGTAACATTTAATGAGGCACGGCCAGTGCAATGCCAATGTCTCTTTGAGCAACAGGCTCCAGTAAAAACAGTACAGTCTCCTTTGCAGCACATCAGTACACAGTCTCTTATCCAGTAGCACAGTACAGCACAGTTTTAATGCATACACAACCACAGACTTTTCCTTCACAAGGACTCAATTGTAGACAGCTTTCTTTATCCTGCATGGAGATGGAGAGGGGGAGTTTGATGAGGGAGATGATCCCTATGATAGGATTCCTTACAGTCCTTATCTTCCTGGCCGACAATACTCCACACTGTTAGCTCAGGGAGTCTAACTGACCTTTGTTTAGCTTCCCTCCTGACCTGAATTCTGTTCCCTTTCCTTCTGTGATATACAGATCATACACACACCACCTTTCTCTTCAGCTCCAGCCAGACAGTAAACAACTTCCCTACAATCCCCCTGGGGCTCTGCTAAAACACTCCCCTTCTCCTGTGACTGTGTTAACCCCTCTAGTTGCTGGATGCTTCTGGAGCACAACACTTCCTGTCTTCTGTGCTTGTGTTACTTCTAATAGTTTCTGAATACTTTTAAAGCAACAGCACTACTTCTGCATGTCATGACGCGCCCCCAGGGCCGTGGGGTACTCGGCAGCCGGGCTTCTGGTTGCCGGGGGATATCACGGTGGCTGGCCCGGTCCGTGACCCAGGGTGGTCAGTGAAATGGAGAAAACTTCTATTATTTGGGGTTTTGGAATTATTCGTGACGCCACCTGTGGTGTCTGGTGAGGATCACCAGCGCTGCAACAGGCCTCTGAGGCAAATGTTAGGGCAGCAAATGATGGGACAGCTCCCCACAGGTGGAGCAGGCCTCAGGGCAGCGTAGAGGATATATTGGATGGTGGTGCAGGGGAGAGACGGCAGGTTGGTCCCGGAGGAAGGATGGACACTCACACAAGGGTAAGCTTCAGTACCTTTACTGGTGATGCTGCAGGCACGGTCCAGGGTACTCCAGGTGAAGGGCGCACTTCTGGACCCTCCCCAGTGAGCAGGTATAGGGCCTCCTGATACGTTGCTTTACTCTCTAAGCTTCTGGCCTGCCTGGAGCTGGGCCTAGCTTGGTTACTGTCGATCTCTGCATGCGCTGACCTGGTGGTAGGGCCTTCTCCTTGGAGATCACTCTCCCTGGACGCTGGGACCTCTGTGACTCCTGGCTCTGGTACTACAATCAGCATTAGGTGGACCTGGGACTTGTAGTTCTCCAGGGCTTCCGGTGGTTCCTACTGGGTGTAGAGAATCCTTGTAGGCACGGACCCGATGTCCGGTATATATAAATCGGGGTGAGCTACTATGCTCTTCTGCCCCCTAAGTTCCACTCTCTCTTTCTCCTCGCCGCCAACCACACTCGGGGCCCTTACTACTTGGCAGCTGGCGTGCTGCTTCTTCACCGCTCTCTGAGCGTCGGCACACTCTCAGCTCCCTCTGAGCTGTGTTCCTCTCTGAACACTCACTGCTGAATCACTCCTAGAATGAGACTGAGCTGCCTGGCTCCACCTTCCCTTTATATATCCCTCTGCTGGTCTGAGGTGGAAGGTGGAGGTGTATGAATGTAGTGAGGGCCTCTTGTGGAGAAGTCCGTCCATGCACCCTTCTGGGTTCTGTGGCACCAATGAGCAGCATGGGCGCCACAGTCACATCTTCATATAACGAGCAGTGAAGTGTTTTGCCTGGGAACTCAGCAGTTGCATGGAAGCAGGTACAGTGCTGCAAGAGAAAGTGAGTGTTCCGACAGGGATTCACGTTGCCTGCTCACTGGAAGGGATCACGTATCCAGTACCTGTCTATCCAGGATCCCTGGGGTCCAAGGAGTCTTTTACCAGAGATATGATTAGCAGCAGGAAGGCTACATTACATCACAGCAGAGAAACTGAATCCTCACCGTGCACGTCCATCCAAAATCCTTTGTGAGAGTTGCATGGAATTTTCTGGAACTGTTTGCAGAACTTCAGTAAAAGGTACAAACTGTTTATTGCCCCAGCTAACTCTGATTATTCTCTGCGGCACCATTCCTGCTCCAACTCCCCTGGGAGCCAGTCCTGGTTGGGAAGGGTTAATCATCTGTAGCGCCGCTGAGGGTTCGAGCGCCACAGGGATGCTGCACCTCTTTAATGGGGTGTAGTGTTCCTCCTTTGAGGTAAGAACAGTGCGATGGTCAGGACCCTACCTCCACATACAACACCACACTTCTACCACAAGAGGGGGCTAGTAGGCACTGGGTGCTGTCCCTACTGGAAGTTGGGAGACTGGGGAACCAAGAGATAGGGGAACCAACTAGTGGGTGAGGGTGGAGGATTCGCATTTTAGTGACACTTTAAATTTGATATTTAATACACAGCCATCTTGGTTCTGGGTTCTTTGATCGTGACCTCCCTCCCTGAGCGTGGATCCTGTGTGGACCTGCAGAGGATGGAGGCACGGCCCTCGTACCCTGGCCTTGGGTCGAGGGGCAGGTTGCAGATAATGAATGTCTCAGCCCGGTAAAGTACCATGACCAAGAAGGCCCGGAGCTTAGGAGTGTAGCTCCACCGCAAATGGATCCCAGGGGGGATGCAGACGGAGCGATATACGCCACCTGTCCACGCCAACCTGATCTATTCAGAGGGATTCCGGCTGCAAGAGGGGTACCGGCCCCCGACACCTGACCTTGCTACACTACGTCCTGGTCAGGGAAGTACGGTAGGCCCTGAGGATCCCACCGGGTAACGGAAGGAGCGGAGCTGCCACCCATACCCTTTTTCTGAGTGAAGTTCAGAGGGAGACCCGGCCTATCTACACACACACATACAGGAAAGGACCCGGTCTGAAGTCTAGGAACACTCTGGTGCGGGGTCCTGATTAAACACTGGACTTACTCGGAGGTTGTCGGACCCCCCCATTTCTGGTGACCACAGAACTCCGCGAGGAGCAGGGAGAAGCCTTTCAACTGCAATCTCCACCGTGATTAAAAAACTCTGGAAGTTAACCCCTATGGCCTCCGGACTCTTTATTCTGCATTACACCGCACTACGCAGCACCAGGCCTCCTAGACTACAACCCCCTCCATCCTGGCTCTCTGCCCTGAGGCCCTTCTCCGCCTGTGGGGAGTAGTAACAACGACGGCTGCCATAACATCCTGCCTCAGCGGACTGCAGCAGCGCTGGTGGCCTTCGCCAGGTGCCACAGGTGGCGTAGTCGAGATCAGCCACTCAACCCGGATAAGCCCATACCATCCTTTTTAGTGTGACGGCCCTGGGCACGGAGCGGGTCCGGGCCACGGCTGCACCCCATCTACAACACAGGACCCGGCTTCGAGTCCCCCATCTCCCAGGGTAGGGCTTCCAGCGTCGCACACATCCGACACTGCCCATCACCACCTAACTCCAAGGGGCCTTCATCTGTGCCCAGCCATACCAGGCCGAAAATCCAAATTGGCGTCATGAACCTTTTTATTATTTTATTATTAACCCCCACAATTGACAAAGACAACCCCCGGTCAGGTGTGACCAGCACTCAGACCAGCACTCAGACCGCCATGTACCAGTACCGTGACCGCAGCGGACGGCCGGGGCGACACACAGGCACAGTGCATACAGTGCAGCACACAGCACACATCAGACAGTCACACCTCATAAATTGGACAGGCACTCCGCACACGTCTGACAGGCACAACAACCAACCCAGACAGGCACATTTAATGCTGCAGACAAGCACACTACACATAAGAGAAGCACATCACAGGCTCACAGCAGAAATCAGACAAACTAGCCAAGCCAGACAGACACATTGCGGATGGTGGGTATGCTTGTCTGACATGTGGTGTGCCTGTCTGATTTGTCTGGTATGCTTGTCTACCAAGTGCAATGTGCCTGTCTGATGTGTGCACAGTGTGCTTATGATCATAGTGACTGTGAACAGAAATAAATACGTTTTGAATTATATATATACTGCATATGTGGCACCCCAGGGGTCTGGTTTCCACAGTAATAGCAATATTACGTCTGTGAGCAGGTGGGAGGTCTCCTGGGCAGGAATCTTAAGCATGCCACACCTCCTGCCCAGTCCTGGGAGGGGAAGAACTTCCCCTACATAAACTGGGGCTGAGGCAGGGTTAGGAGAGAGGAGTTCCAGACAGAGACGGAGTCTGGTCTGGACACGCAGAAACAGGGACAGATAAACATCAGGAGCTCTGTAGGAGCCAAGGAGAAGCGCCAGGGGCTGGAGCTGTGCAGAGCTCGCCCTGGGAGAAGGTACAAAAACCGGACACAGGAGTCCGAGGCTGTGGGGACTAAGATATACCCAGCAGCAGAATCCATCCGGCAGGGGATTCCAGGTCCTCTGGCCATAAAAGCCCGGAGGCTCAGTCACAACGAAGGGACCAGCACCGCCATCCCGGAGCAGAGGCTAACAGGAGGCCCCAGGTCACCAGCCATACGGGTGAGCACCACACGGTATACCCAGGGACGTGGGCTACTTGTAACCGCCGAAAGCAGGGTAGCCAGGAAGGGTACAGACTAACGGGAAGGCCTACAACTCCACCTGGTCAGGGGAACTCCGGCTTACTCGCAGACTAACCAGGCCCCAACCACTAGCCAGTACTCCCGGGGGAATTTGCCTTGTACCATCAGTAAAGACCCTGAACTGTACCCTCGCGTATCCGTGCTTCCTTGTCGCACCATTAGTGCTGGGACATCCACACCATCACTCCCAACATCAACCTCATCCTCTGCCCTGAGGCCATACCCCTCCCATTGGGGGTTATACCATCCACGCTGCACATCCGTACCACCGGCCTCAGCGGACTGCCCTGCAGCGGCGGCTTCATAGCCGCATTCAACGGGTGGCGTAGTCGGACACTAAATGCCATCATACTAATAACTGCCACTTAGTTTGACCACCCTGGGCACGGACCGGGTCACCGCCACACGAAGACTACTACCCCCATCGGATCCGGCTCCGGGTATTCCCCGCGCGCACGCGCGCCGCACTACAGCACTGGCCCAGGGGGCGCGTCAACTTTGGCGTAGTCGGCAGGATTACGTGCCCGCAACCACCGGGTACTGCGTGCCTGAAAAAAAGAGACTTTTATACTTACCTGTGGTGAAGTTTCCCGCCGTCCGGAGTCGTTTCCCGCCATCTGGAGCCGATTCCCGCCATCCGACGCCATCTTCTGCCTTCTTCCCGCCATCCGTGGAGTTTTCCCGCCATTGGACGCCATCTTGAGGGCGCCGCGCGGGAAGAAGAGGGGCGTGGACTCCGAAAGCCCGCGAGAACTGAAGCCCCGCCTCACGTCCGGACGTTGCGTAAGGTCCTGGAAGGAGCCCAGCAGACGCCGACGTCACAGGAGCGCGACGGAAGGTCCTCAACCCTGACGATCCACTGCGGAGCCGCGGCCTACGGAAGAGGATCATCGCAAGGTAGGCCACGGTCCACTAGGGGGGAGGAGGATGTCGGATACGGAGGAGAGCTTCACCGCCACAGCCGCCGCCAGCGCCACCGCTGCTGCGGTCATGCCTTTCACCATGCCCTATATCCCGGGGGCAGCCTGGCTACCCCAGTACTCAGGGGAGTCACATACCCTAAATGACTTCAGAGAAAGGCTGGATAGCCTCTTCCAGGTGTATCCCCTCACGGAGGCGCAAAAAGTGAGCATCCTGGTGGCCCAATTAATCGGGGCAGCCCAAAGGGAGGTAAAGTCCTGGCCACCTGGGAGGAAGAGGACTGTCAGAGAGATACTAGCCCGGCTGAAAGACACATTTGACACCCGCACTTCAGCCGAAATAAAACTAAGATTTTATGGGTGCAAACAACGGGCACATGAGAGTATAAGAGACTATGCTCTAAACCTACAAGAGGCCCTGAGAGCCATTAAGCAGGCAGACCCTGACAGCGTGGGAAATGAAGATAAGCTGTTAACTGAACAATTCATTGAGGGTCTACTGTGCAATGCCCACCGAACCCAGTTGCGGGCAATGGCCTTACAGGACCCTGACCTGGACTTTGCACAGTTCAAGGACAGAGCCATCCGGGTGCTCCGAGAACCGGCACCAGGTGGCGCTGTGACCCACAGGCGCCCTGCTATCACTTATCACCAGGAGACGGCGCCCTTGTCTGCAGGGCCTGTGGGAGCTGATGCGCAGGCTTTAAACAATGACCCAGCTACAGACCTGCACCATCAGGTCCAAGAGCTAACTAAAAGCGTTGCCGCGCTAACCCGAACTGTGCAGTCTTTACAGGTTTCTACTGCAGGGAAGATCGAGCTGGCATCCGGACCGGAGGACATCCCGTGGCGCCGACCAAGGAGGACCCCACCGGCCAGAGGAAGACCCAGCGATCGATACAACGAGGACGGATGACCTATTTGCCGCCGCTGCAATCAACCCGGACATGTGGCAAGGTACTGTCATTTAAACGGGCACAACCTGGGGTAGAGGGCCAACCCCCAGGCATAAGACCATCAGGCCCATCAAACTGGCGTGATAAATACGTAGGGGGACGTCCAATCTTGCCTGTGGTACTGGATGGCATTCCTATGAGTGCCCTACTAGACACTGGGTCACAGGTCACCACCATCCCGTACGTGCTCTTCAAGCAGTACTGGAATGATTCGGACATAACCCGCTACCCAGACGACGACCTGAGTATCATCGCCAGCAATGGTCAGCCCGTGCCGCAGGTGGGATTCAAGGAGGTGACCATTAAAATCAGTAAAGTCGAACTAGCGGCACAAGGACTGATTATAGTGGACATCGACCGTCATGAGAGTCACCCTAGAATCACCCTGGGAACCAATGTAATTAAAAATTGTCTTGCAGAGGTGATTCTCATTTTACAGCAGGTTGCCAAGAACACCAGTTCCGGCCAGCAGCGTGTGCTCCAAAAAGAGATCCGGGCACTGATGAAGCGGCAACAGGTGGAACTATCTGGTGGTGAGATAGGTAGCGTGAGAATGTGTGACCCGTTCCCTATTGCCATGCCCCCAAAAAGTGAGATGATGATTTGGTGTCGGGCAGCTATTGGTCTAAGAGGTAGAGACTACCAAGCAATGGTAGAACCCGTCTACTCAGACAGTAGGCCCACCATTTTGACAGCACGGGGGGTGGTCGATGTACGCCATGGGAGGGTGCCCGTTCGCATCATAAATATCGGTGAGAGAGAAGTACACCTGCCCCGGTATGCCACGCTAGCTAAATTGTTCACCATAAACCAGAATTCTGTACAGGCCGTGGAACCCTTGCCTCCATCTCAACCAGAGGAAGGTAACGGCTCTAAGAAACCAGTGGAGGACTGGTGTCAGCAACTACATCTGGGTACTGACTCCACTCCCTCACACCAGAAACAAGGAGTCTATCGGGTGGTTCAGGAGTACGAGAGAGTGTTTAGTAAACACCCGTTAGACTTCGGGCGAGTAAAGGGGGTAGAACACCACATCCCCACAGGAGACCATCCTCCCATAAAGGAGAGATACCGACCCGTACCCCCTGCACACTACCAACATGCCAAGGGGATGCTTAGAGACATGAAGGAGGCTGGGGTAATCAGGGACAGCTGTAGCCCCTGGGCAGCTCCACTAGTCTTAGTGAAAAAGAAGGACAACACTATGAGAATGTGTGTAGACTACAGGAAGGTCAACCGTATCACACACAAAGATGCGTACCCGTTACCAAGGATAGAAGAGTCCTTAGCTGCATTAAAATCTGCTAACTTCTTCTCTACTTTGGATCTCACTAGCGGGTACTGGCAGGTTCCTGTAGCAGAGGCGGACCGGGAGAAGACCGCATTCACCACCCCGATGGGTCTCAGTGAATTCAACTGCATGCCGTTCGGGCTCTGCAACGCACCAGGAACCTTCCAACGGTTGATGGAATGCTGTCTGGGACACTGGAACTTCGAGACGGTCCTGTTATACCTGGACGATGTCATCGTCTATTCCAAGACCTACGAGAACCACCTGAAACACCTGGCAGAAGTGTTTGAAGCTCTGGCAAACTACGGCCTAAAGGTGAAACCCTCCAAGTGTCATCTCCTGAAACCAAAGGTGCAATACCTGGGACACGTGGTGAGTGCTGATGGAGTGGCTCCTGACCCTGATAAGATCACCGTAATTAAGGACTGGCCAAGACCCTCCAGCATAAAGGAAGTGCGGCAGTTCCTCGGGTTGGTATGCTACTACCGAAGATTCATTCCCAGTTTCACCAAAATGGCAGCCCCTATGCAGGACCTCCTGATAGGTCAATCTCGAAAAGCCAAAAACCAGAAGCCGCCCTTCAGGTGGGAAAAGCTGGAAGAGGAGTCCTTTTGCCAGCTGAAGATGGCCCTCACGGGGGATGAAATCCTGGCATATCCAGACTACAGCCAGCCCTTTATCCTCCACACGGACGCAAGCAACATCGGGCTAGGAGCCGTGCTGTCCCAGATCCAGCAAGGAAAAGAACGGGTAATCGCTTACGCTAGCCGAAAGCTATGACCCACCGAGAGGAACCCTGAGAATTATAGCTCATTCAAGCTGGAGTTCCTGGCAGTAGTGTGGGCAGTGACCGAACGTTTCAAGCATTACCTTGCCTCCTCCAAATTCATCGTGTACACGGATAACAACCCGTTGACACACCTGGACACTGCAAGGCTCGGTGCTCTGGAACAGAGATGGATGGCTCGCCTGTCCAACTTTGAATTCACCATCAAATACCGGGCAGGACGCTCCAATGCCAACGCGGATGCCCTGTCTAGAATGCCGAACTTACCGGACGTAGGGGAAGATCCAGAAGATCTGGAAGAAGTTGAGCTCCCTGCGTTCCACCATCATGGGATTACCCTGTATTCCCACCGTGTGAAGGACAGGCGCTCCGCTACGTTCAATCCCTTGCCCCACTACAACTGGGCGGAGACGCAAGACAGTGATCCCGCAGTCTGTCTGGTGAAGGAAATGCTGACCCAAGCCGATGCCAGTCTGGACCCAGACGCCCCAGAGGAGACTAAGCAACTGTGGAAGGAGAAAAGTAGGCTGTTCCTCTACAGGGAGAAGTTGTGCCGGAGAATGGTTAACTCTCGAACACATGAGTTGACCTGGCAGGTAGTGGTCCCCAGACGAGACGCGGCTATGATTCTGGAGGCGTACCACAACGGAGCAGGACATTTCGGGTGGAAGAAGCTGGAGTTCTTGTTGCATGAACGGTTCTACTGGGTAGGCATGAGAGGAGCCATCGAGAGGTGGTGCAGAGACTGTGGACCGTGCCACCTAAGAAGGAAGGACCGTGCCAGCCAGAAGACTCCCTTGCAGCCCATCATCACCCGACAGCCACTGGAACAGGTAGCCCTGGACCATGTGAAACTGGCTCCAAGCAGATCTGGGTATGTCTACGCCCTCACAATCGTAGATCATTACTCCCGGTTCCTGGTGGACTTAACGGCTCAAACAGCAGCTAGAGCCTTCCAGCAGCACTTCTGCCGTCCACACGGGTACCCGGACCAAGTGTTGACAGACCAAGGACCAGCCTTCGAAGCGGAGGTCTTCCAGGAGTTCTGCAACCTGTATGGCTGCAAGAAGATAAGAACAACGCCCTATCACCCTCAAACCAATGGACTCTGTGAGAAGATGAACCAGGTGGTGATAGACCTCCTGAAAACATTGCCCCTGGAAGAACGCAGTATGTGGCCTGAGAAGCTGCCTGATCTGGTGGACCTATACAACCACATTCCTGTAGGTTCTACCAACTGTACCCCGGCTTACCTAATGAGAGCGAGACCTGGTAAGCTGCCTATCGACCTGGATATGGGAGTCCTGACGCCCGAGGACACCTCGCCAGAGGCAGACTGGGATACAGAACGGCAGCAGCAGTATCGGAAAATACAGGAGAGCGTCGAGCGAAGTCTGTCTCAAGCTAGAGAAAGGCAAGAGAGGGCTTATAATCAGTATGCTCCCGCTGTTCCCCTGGTACCTGGAGAGCAGGTCTTGAAGAGGAAAAGACGGCTCCGCAAGTTGGACGACCAGTGGGAGAAGGACCCGTACACCGTACTGCCATCAAGCCATGAGAACCCAAAGATTTGCGTGATCAGTAAGGATGGAGGAGAAACCACAGCCGTTGTCTCCAGAGACCACCTGAAGAAGTGTACCGAGCAGCTGCAAAGCCCTGAAGAAGAAGATCAAGAAAACCCTCGACCTGCAGAGGAAAGGGAAGAAATGATCAGGACTGTACTCGGAGACTTCCCCCGGTCTTGGACACAAGTAAACGGTGCTGTCGTGGTACCCGTCCTCACCTTTCTCCAGCCAGCCCCGCAAGTGCCTACAGAAGAACCAGTAGAGCTGGAAGAGCAGCCGGCCCAAGAGGCAGAAGAGTCCACACCAGCAGTACAGGAGGATCAACCCTCTGCTAGTAGTGAGCCTGCCGTGCCCCTAGTGAGCCAAAGAGTGCGCAGAAAGCTGCCCAGCTTGCCCATAACACCTCCTACACCCTGTAGTGCAGGACCAGTGAGTGAGCTCCGTAGGTCCACTAGGGTTACCAGAGGCCAGATGCCCGTACGTTGGAGAATCTAAGTTGGCTAATTGCTTTAACTATTTTATGTTTACCTGTTTTGTTGTAGCCGTTGCTAATTATGTTTTTCAGTTACAGATTTCTTTATATGGACTGACAGGTTATGGACAGTAAGTAACCGGAACTCTGTTGTAAATATGTTTGGAGCGTAACCCAGGAATGGACTAAAGACTGTTAAAGACTCGGGGCAGGACAGACCCCTACCTGGTTACGGCTCCCTGTTCTTTGGTGAAATGGACACCCTTATTGCTTTCCGGTTACGGACACGCCGTGACCATCTCATGTATTTAATTGTTATTGTTTATACCCTGTTATGTTTAGTCCGGGAGTACTAAATTTCACTAGGGGGGAATGTGGCACCCCAGGGGTCTGGTTTCCACAGTAATAGCAATATTACGTCTGTGAGCAGGTGGGAGGTCTCCTGGGCAGGAATCTTAAGCATGCCACACCTCCTGCCCAGTCCTGGGAGGGGAAGAACTTCCCCTACATAAACTGGGGCTGAGGCAGGGTTAAGAGAGAGGAGTTCCAGACAGAGACGGAGTCTGGTCTGGACACGCAGAAACAGGGACAGATAAACATCAGGAGCTCTGTAGGAGCCAAGGAGAAGCGCCAGGGGCTGGAGCTGTGCAGAGCTCGCCCTGGGAGAAGGTACAAAAACCGGACACAGGAGTCCGAGGCTGTGGGGACTAAGATATACCCAGCAGCAGAATCCATCCGGCAGGGGATTCCAGGTCCTCTGGCCATAAAAGCCCGGAGGCTCAGTCACAACGAAGGGACCAGCACCGCCATCCCGGAGCGGAGGCTAACAGGAGGCCCCAGGTCACCAGCCATACGGGTGAGCACCACACGGTATACCCAGGGACGTGGGCTACTTGTAACCGCCGAAAGCAGGGTAGCCAGGAAGGGTACAGACTAACGGGAAGGCCTACAACTCCACCTGGCCAGGGGAACTCCGGCTTACTCGCAGACTAACCAGGCCCCAACCACTAGCCAGTACTCCCGGGGGAATTTGCCTTGTACCATCAGTAAAGACCCTGAACTGTACCCTCGCGTCTCCGTGCTTCCTTGTCGCACCATTAGTGCTGGGACATCCACACCATCACTCCCAACATCAACCTCATCCTCTGCCCTGAGGCCATACCCCTCCCGTTGGGGGTTATACCATCCACGCTGCACATCCGTACCACCGGCCTCAGCGGACTGCCCTGCAGCGGAGGCTTCATAGCCGCATTCAACGGGTGGCGTAGTCGGACACTAAATACCATCATACTAATAACTGCCACTTAGTTTGACCACCCTGGGCACGGACCGGGTCACCGCCACACGAAGACTACTACCCCCATCGGATCCGGCTCCGGGTATTCCCCGCGCGCACGCGCGCCGCACTACAGCACTGGCCCAGGGGGCGCGTCACATATATATATATATATATATATATATATATATATATATATATATATATATATATACACATGGAATAAACCCTTTTTTCATGTATGGAACAGATTTTGATTTTGAGTTTCAGAAATTTCTGAAACAAAACTGCTAGGTGGGAACGTACCTTAAATTGCAAAGCTTCCTATCTAAGCAGTCCTCACCCCTTATTTGATCCTAGGAAGCTGATCACCCATGTAAATTCTGAATTATTGTCTCAGCTTTTCTCGAACAGATGAAATTTAAATTAAGATTACAGCTCCCATTTAAAGGGAGTCATGACATGACCATTGTGTCTGATCCATTTTCAATCGGCTATTGATGAGTCAGAATGAACCACATTGACTTATAATATGGTACATTACGATTCATGTATTTTTGACAGCACAGAAGCCCAAACAGCCGTGGAAAAACACTAGTGTGAACAGATCTCACATTTGGGGCTTTCTGAGACTACAAAATGAATTGCTTGTTCTCTTGGCCACGATTGAGCTGAAGTGAACTAAAGGATATATCATTTGTTTTTGTAATTAATTAGTCAAAAGTTTCAGAAGCTTTCATTGAACGTATGTGCTGACTTTTCTGGAGGAAATCCCCGAGTACATCTGAGTAACACTATATTAGGTCAATTCCCACTTGCACAATCCATGACAAAAGTGATAGTTTAATAACACGCACGGTTCCAGCAGCAGCTGCCTAATGCCTAAGGGAACAATATGAGAATGAAGAGCAGATCTTAATGCTGAATGCACAGATGAGTGAGCGGATCTGCTTCACAATAACAATGTCATTTGGTTCGCTACATGTCATGGAGATTACAAGTATTACTCACAGATTCAGTCAAAATAATATTCCTGCCTTGAAGGAGGATAATCTATAAAAAAAATGTATCTATCTCATTGGTAACAAGTATAAAGTAATTAGAAGCAGCAATTTATGCAATAAACTTCATGGCCTTGGAGACTACAGAGGTTTAATATGACTCAATGTGACCCCATGTCAACAATGTGACTGTCGGCTTATGGC
This sequence comes from Phyllobates terribilis, assembly GCF_046119375.1. Classification (NCBI taxonomy): domain Eukaryota; kingdom Metazoa; phylum Chordata; class Amphibia; order Anura; family Dendrobatidae; genus Phyllobates; species Phyllobates terribilis. Next base: position 290,242,227 of record NW_027362768.1, on the reverse strand, counting down.
AATGTATTCACTGTTGTTGTGCTTGTAATTGTATGTAATTTAACCATTAGGAGTTAGCACTGTAATATTAACTAATGTCGTTAGTTTTCTCTGATAGAGCAAAATCAAAAGTTATAAATAGCGTTGGGGTCCTGGGATCAAATCATCAACGCTTTTACGCCAGAAAACTGTTCTAAAAGCTTTGAAAAGTTGTAACATGTTTGTGCTTCGTGGAGTTGCACAAAAAGTTAGCGACTTTTGCCATTTTCTTGCCAGTTCAAATTAGTAATTTATGTTTTCGGCCCTGGATTTAATGGAATGATCAACAGGTTTGGTAGTGGGTCCTCTCATTCGCTTCCTGCCATGGTTTTCTGGTGAAAATTTGTCTGAAGAGGCAGAAGGTTTTGGTTCAAGAAACTCTGTTACTGAGGTTTGCTAGCCTCCAGTTGCTGCTATTGGTGTGTTGTAGAGATCATTAAATCTTTTGAAATTTGAACTTGATAGGTTTGTCAACGTTTTTAAAAACATTTGATGCGTAGCTAATAGAGATGAGCGGTGTTCGACTAGAACTGTTCGCCAATCTCAAATTCGAGCTGTTTTGGGCGGTGTTCGAGTTGTTCGACGAACCCGAACGATTTGCAAAAAATTCGGCTGTTCGAGGTTATGTTCGATAACTGTTCGTGCACCAAAAGCGTGTCCTGCATGTCTGGCGCTATTTAGAGCACCAATCATGCAGGGATTGTCTGCCACTCACTGTAATGCCACAGCCATGGTGGTTGTGGCATTACAGTGATTGCCCAAATCAATGGGAACAGTGCCAACAGTGAAACATGAAAAGCCGGCAATTCAGCAGCGGCATACACCTGTACCCGACAATTTAGAACCGAAAGAATAGAGCTTCACACATAGATTAGATAGATATAAACATGTCAGCCACATATATACGAAGTACAGTGAAAGTGCTGCTTACTGTACTTGTCATTTAGCGTAAAGGATTTATCAAAAAAAATAATAGTGTTTTCATGCACCGTCTCTTTAAAAAAGCCGGCCGGCAATTCAGCAGCGGTACCCGACAATTTAGAATAGAAGGAATAGAGAATCACACATAGATTAGATAGATAGAAACATGTCAGTCACATATATAAGAAGTGCAGTGACAGTGTTGATTACTGTACTTGTCATTTAGTGTAAAGGATTTATTTAAAAAAATAATAGTGTTTTCATGCACTGTCTCTTTAAAAAAGCCGGCCGGCAATTCAGCAGCGGTACCCGACAATTTATAACAGACAGAATAGAGCATCATACATAGATTAGATAGATAGAAACATGTCAGCCACATATATACGAAGTACAGTGACAGTGTTGCTTACTGTACTTGTCATTTAGCGTAAAGGATTTATCAAAAAAAATAATAGTGTTTTCATGCACCGTCTCTTTAAAAAAGCCGGCCGGCAATTCAGCAGCGGTACCCGACAATTTATAACAGACAGAATAGAGCTTCACACATAGATTAGATAGATAGAAACATGTCAGTCACATATATATGAAGTACAGTGATAGTGTTGGTTACTGTACTTGTCATTTAGTATTAAAATAAAGGATTTATTATTAAAAAAATTGGCGTGGGGTTCCCCTTAATTTTAGGCTCTAGCGGAGGTTAAGCAGACGGCTGGGGCAGATGTTTGAAGCCTGGGAAGGGGGTAATACCCACGGAGCTTCCCAGGCTACTAATATCAGCCCCCAGCTGAATACATAGCCTTTACTAGCTATTAAAATGGGGGAACCCCAAAAAAAATGACGTGGGGTCCCCCCTAATTTAATAGCTAGCAAAGGCTAGGCAGACAGCTGGGGGCTGATATTAATAGCCCAGGAAGGGAGCCATGAATATTGGCCCCCTCCCAGGCTAGAAACACCAGCCGTCAGCCGCCCCAGAAATGGCGCATTCATAGGATGCGCCAATTCTGGCACTTAGCCTCGCTCTTCCACGCTGCCCTGGTGCGGTGGCAGGGGGTAATAGGGTTGGGGTTGATGTCAGCTTATAATGCCAGCTGACATCAAGCCCAGGTTAGTAATGGAGAGGCGTCTATAAGACACCCCCATTACTAACCCCATAGTCAAAGTTAAAAAAAACACAAACACCCAGAATAAAGTCCTTTAATTGAAATAAAGACACAATCCTTTATTGTTCTAAATTAAACCATACTTACCGTCACGCCCATTCCAGCTGAAGCCAACGATCTCCTGCAATAAAAGAAAAATAATAAAGCAACCTCATCCTTACCTTTCCATGGTTCCCACGACAGCTTCAGCTCTGCTACATCGAGATGACAGGCTGGACCGCAGCAGAACGCTGCCATCCAGCCTCTCATCCCGCAGACACTGAGAAGCGCAGGCTTGCTTGCGCTGCTCAGCGTCTCTCTGTGACGACATCCAGATGAGCCGAGTTCATGTCCAATGAACTCGGCTCACCTCATGCACGTCACTGACAGCGTGGGAAAATTCTCAAGCTGAAGCGGTGAGTGCAGGAGAATTCTCCCACGCTGTCAGTGACGTGCATAAGGTGAGCTCATGTCCAATGAACTCAGCTCACCTCCTGCACGTCACTGACAGCGTGGGAGAATTCTCCTGCACTCAGCGCTTCAGCGTGAGAATTCTCCCGCTGAAGCGCTGAGTGCAGGAGAATTTTCCCACGCTGTCAGTGACGTGCATAAGGTGAGCTTATGTCCAATGAACTCAGCTCACCTCCTGCACGTCACTGACAGCGTGGGAGAATTCTCCTGCACTCAGCGCTTCAGTGTGAGAATTCTCCCACGCTGAAGCGCTGAGTGCAGGAGAATTTTCCCACGCTGTCAGTGACGTGCATGAGGTGAGCCGAGTTCATTGGACATTAACTCGGCTCATCTGGATGCCCTCACAGAGAGACACTGTGGAGCGCAAGCAAGCCTGCGCTTCTCAGTGTCTGCGGGATGACAGGCTGGATGGCAGCGTTCTGCTGCGGTCCAGCCTGTCATCTCGATGTAGCAGAGCTGAAGCTGTCATGGGAACCATGGAAAGGTAAGGATGATGTTGCTTTATTATTTTTCTTTTATTTCAGGAGATCGTTGGCTTCAGCTGGAATGGGCGTGATGGTAAGTATGGTTTAATTTAGAACAATAAAGAATTGTGTGTTTATTTCAATTAAAGGACTTTTTTCTGGGTGTTGTGTTTTTTTTAAATACTTTACTAGAAATTCATGGTGGTCATGTCTAATATTGGCGTGACCCCATGAATTTCGGGCTTAGGGCCAGCTGATAATGCCAAGCTGGCCCTAACCCCTTTATTACCCAGTGAGCCACCGCATCAGGGCCCTGGATGAGTTGGGTACAGCGCCAGAAGATGGCGCTTCTATGAACGCGCCATTTTCCGGGGTGGCTGCGGACTGCAATTTGCAGCGGGGGTGGCCCAGAAAGCTTGGGCCTCCCTGCGCTGCGGATTCCAGCCCCCAGCTGCCTAGTTGTACCTGGCTGGACACAAAAACAGGGCGAAGCCCCACGTCAATTTTCTTTAAATTATTTCATGAAATAATTAAGAAAAAAAGGGCTTCCCTATATTGTTGTGTCCGGCCAGGTACAAATAGGCAGCTGGTGGTTGGGGGCAGCCCGTTCCTGCCTGCTGTACCTGGCTGGACACAAATATAGTGCGAAGCCCCACGTCAATTTTTTTTTAATTATTTCATGAATTTCCTGAAATAATTTAAAAAAATTGAAGTGGGGCTTCGCACTATATTTGTGTCCAGCCAGGTACAGCAGGCAGGAACGGGCTGCCCCCATCCACCAGCTGCCTATTTGTACCTGGCCGGACACAACAATATAGGGAAGCCCTTTTTTTCTTAATTATTTCATGAATTTCATGAAATAATTAAAAAAAATTGAAGTGGGGCTTCGCACTATATTTGTGTCCAGCCAGGTACAGCAGGCAGGAACGGGCTGCCCCCATCCACCAGCTGCCTATTTGTACCTGGCCGGACACAACAATATAGGGAAGCCCTTTTTTTCTTAATTATTTCATGAATTTCATGAAATAATTAAAAAAAATTGAAGTGGGGCTTCGCCCTATTTTTGTGTCCAGCCAGGTACAACTAGGCAGCTGGGGGCTGGAATCTGCAGCGCAGGGAGGCCCAAGCTTTCTGGGCCCCCCCCGCTACAAATTGCAGTCCGCAGCCACCCCGGAAAATGGCGCGTTCATAGAAGCGCCATCTTCTGGCGCTGTACCCAACTCATCCAGGGCCCTGGTGCGGTGGCTCACTGGGTAATAAAGGGGTTAGGGCCAGCTTGGCATTATCAGCTGGCCCCAAGCCCAAAATTCATGGGGTCACGCCAGTATTAGACATGACCGCCATGAATTTCTAGTAAAGTATTTAAAAAAAACACAACACCCAGAATAAAGTCCTTTAATTGAAATAAAGACACAATTCTTTATTGTTCTAAATTAAACCATACTTACCATCACACCCATTCCAGCTGAAGCCAACGATCTCCTGCAATAAAAGAAAAATAATAAACCAACCTCATCCTTACCTTTCCATGGTTCCCACGACAGCTTCAGCTCTGCTACATCGAGATGACAGGCTGGACCGCAGCAGAACGCTGCCATCCAGTCTGTCATCCCGCAGACACTGAGAAGCGCAGGCATGCTTGCGCTCCTCACTGTCTCGCTGTGACGGCATCCAGATGAGCCGAGGTCATGTCCAATGAACTCGGCTCACCTCATGCACGTCACTGACAGCGTGGGAAAATTCTCACGCTGAAGTGCTGAGTGCAGGAGAATTCTCCCACGCTGTCAGTGATGTGCATGAGGTGAGCTCATGTCCAATGAACTCAGCTCACCTCCTGCACGTCACTGACAGCGTGGGAAAATTCTCCTGCAATCAGCGCTTCAGCGTGAGAATTTTCCCACGCTGTCAGTGACGTGCATGAGGTGAGCCGAGTTCATTGGACATGAACTCGGCTCATCTGGATGTCGTCACAGAGAGACGCTGAGCAGCGCAAGCAAGCCTGCGCTTCTCAGTGTCTGCGGGATGACAGGCTGGATGGCAGCGTTCTGCTGCGGTCCAGCCTGTCATCTCGATGTAGCAGAGCTGAAGCTGTCGTGGGAACCATGGAAAGGTAAGGATGAGGTTGCTTTATTATTTTTCTTTTATTGCAGGAGATCGTTGGCTTCAGCTGGAATGGGCGTGATGGTAAGTATGGTTTAATTTAGAACAATAAAGGATTGTGTCTTTATTTCAATTAAAGGACTTTATTCTGGGTGTTTGTGTTTTTTTTAACTTTGACTATGGGGTTAGTAATGGGGGTGTCTTATAGACGCCTCTCCATTACTAACCTGGGCTTGATGTCAGCTGGCATTATAAGCTGACATCAACCCCAACCCTATTACCCCCTGCCACCGCACCAGGGCAGCGTGGAAGAGCGAGGCTAAGTGCCAGAATTGGCGCATCCTATGAATGCGCCATTTCTGGGGCGGCTGACGGCTGGTGTTTCTAGCCTGGGAGGGGGCCAATATTCATGGCTCCCTTCCTGGGCTATTAATATCAGCCCCCAGCTGTCTGCCTAGCCTTTGCTAGCTATTAAATTAGGGGGGACCCCACGTCATTTTTTTGGGGGGGTCCCCCATTTTAATAGCTAGTAAAGGCTATGTATTCAGCTGGGGGCTGATATTAGTAGCCTGGGAAGCTCCGTGGGTATTACCCCCTTCCCAGGCTTCAAACATCTGCCCCAGCCGTCTGCTTAACCTCCGCTAGAGCCTAAAATTAAGGGGAACCCCACGCCAATTTTTTTAATAATAAATCCTTTATTTTAATACTAAATGACAAGTGCAGTAACCAACACTATCACTGTACTTCATATATATGTGACTGACATGTTTCTATCTATCTAATCTATGTGTGATGCTCTATCTTTCTGTTCTAAATTGTCGGGTACCGCTGCTGAATTGCCGGCCGGCTTTTTTAAAGAGACAGTGCATGAAAACACTATTATTTTTTTAAATAAATCCTTTACACTAAATGACAAGTACAGTAAGCAACACTATCACTGTACTTATTATATATGTGACTGACATGTTTCTATCTATCTAATCTATGTGTGAAGCTCTATTCTTTCTGTTCTAAATTGTCGGGTACAGATGCTGAATTGCCGGCCGGCTTTTTTAAAGAGACGGTGCATGAAAACACTAGTATTTTTTTTAATAAATCCTTTACACTAAATGACAAGTGCAGTAACCAACACTGTCACTGTGCTTCTTATATGTGTGACTGACATGTTTCTATCTATCTAATCTATGTGTGATGCTCTATTCCTTCTTGTCTAAATTGTCGGGTACCGGTGTATGCCGCTGCTGAATTTGCCGGCCGGCTTTTTTAAAGAGAGTGTCTTCTGAGCAGTTTGTCAGCTTTTGGACACCTTTGCAGGTGTTTTCTATGTGTTTCTATGTGTTTTTGTTTGCCTGCCATTGGTTTTAACGGTGTTCGACGGTGTTCTAAGGTGTTCGACGAACAGTTCGACGAACAGTTCCTCGAACATCCCGGTGTTCGACGAACCGAACCGAACCCGAACACTACGGGGGTGGCTCAACACTACTAGCTAATTGATTCTCCTTGATTCACAATACTGCAATGCCTCCAATTGCCCTGAAATTATATTTCTAACACTCTGAGGTACCCAAGGACTGTACCCAACCCCTTTCCAGTTTTTTAACACAAACACAGTCTTAGAAATGTCAGTGACCTGACTATAGAAATGGATGGTAACCAAGAGATATTTAATAACACAGTGCACTGACAGACTATTCATGTTTTTTTTAACCCCTTAAGCCCCGAGGGTGGTTTGCACGTTAATAACCAGGCCAATTTTTACAACTCTGACCACTGTCACTTTATGAGGTAATTACTCTGGAACGCTTCAACGGATCCCCCTGATTCTGAGACTGTTTTTTCGTGACATATTGTACTTCATGATTGTGGTAAAATTTCTTCGATATCACTTGCGTTTATTTGTGAAAAAAACGGACATTTGGCAAAAATTTAGAAAATTTTGCAATTTTCAAAATTTGAATTTTTATGCCTTTAAATCCGAGAGATATGTCACACAAAAGAGTTAATAAATAACATTTCCCACATGTCTACTTTACATCAGCACAATTTTGGAACCAAAGTTTTTTTTTGGTAGGGAGCTATAAGGGTTAAAAGTTGACCAGCGATTTCTCATTTTTCCAACAAAATTTACAAAACCATTTTTTTTAGGGACCACATCACATTTGAAGTCACTTTGAGAGGTCTTTATGACAGAAAATACCCAAAAGTGACACCATTCTAAAAACTGCACCCCTCAAGGTGCTCAAAACCACATTCAAGAACTTTATTAACCCTTCAGGTGCTTCACAGGAATTTTTTGAATGTGGAAGAAAAAAATGAACATTTAACTTTTTTCACAAAAATGTTACTTTAGACCCAATTTTTTTTATTTTCACAGGGGTAACAAGAAAAAATGGACCCCAAAATTTGTTGTGCAATTTCCCCTGGGCACGCAGATACCCAATATGTGGGGAAAAAACACTGTTTGGGCGCACGGCAGGGCTCGGAAGGGAAGGAGCGCCATTTGACTTTTTGATTGTAAAATTTGCTTGAATAATTAGCGGACGCCATGTTGTGTTTGGAGAGCCCCTGTGTGCCCAAACATTGGAGCTCCCCCACAAGTGACCCCATTTTGGAAACTAGACCCCCCAAGGCACCTATCTAGATGCATAGTGAGCACTTGGAACCCCCAGGTGCTTCACAAATTGATTCGTAAAAATGAAAATGTGTTTTTTTTTTCACTTTTTCATTTCTACGAATCAATTTGTGAAGCACCTAGAGGTTCCAAGTGCTCACTATGCATCTAGATAGGTGCCTTGGGGGCTCTAGTTTCCAAAATGGGGTCACTTGTGGGGGAGCTCCAATGTTTGGGCACACAGGGACTCTCCAAATGCAACATGGTATCCGCTAACAAATTGAATATAAAATCGGCTCAAATTGTTAGCAGACACCATGTTGCGTTTGGAGAGCCCCTGTGTGCCCAAACATTGGAGCACCCCCACAAGTGACCCCATTTTGGAAACTAGACCCCCAAGGCACCTATCTAGATGCATAGTGAGCACTTGGAACCCCCAGGTGCTTCACAAATTGATTCGTAAAAATGAAAAAGTGAAAAAAAAAAAACACTTTTTCATTTTTATGAATCAATTTGTGAAGCACCTGGGGGTTTCAAGTGCTCACTATGCATCTAGATAGGAGCCTTGGGGGGTCTAGTTTCCAAAATGGGGTCACTTGTGGGGGAGCTCCAATGTTTGGGCACGCAGGGGCTCTCCAAACGCAACATGGCGTCCGCTAACAATTTGAGCCGATTTTCCATTCAATTTGTTAGCGGACACCATGTCGCGTTTGGAGAGCCCGTGATGTGCCTAAACAGTGGAGCTCCCCCACAAGTGACCCCATTTTGGAAACTATACCCCTGAAGGATTTTATTAAGGTGTATAGTGAACATTTTGAACCCAGAGGTACGACACAGAATTTGTTTACATTAGGTCATCATATTGAATAAGTTGTCATTAGTCTTGAGCGCAAGTGCTCACTACTTGAGTTTGCATCGGGTACTCAGGTATGCACCATGTACAGCGTGTGCTCGAGTGACATGCTCGAGTCCCTGCTCCGCATGTTTCACGGTTATTAGACACCCAAAAAAAAACATGCGGGGATCGCTCGTGCATGGCAGGCAATCCCTGTAAAGTTTTTTTGGCCGCGAAGCCTATGGGGCAGAGACTCGAGCATGTCACTCAAATACCCACGATACTCAACGCATACCAGAGTACCCGATGCAAACTCAAGTAGCGAGCACTTGCGCTCAACACTAGTCGCCATATCGTCATCTTTTTTTCTTTTGAAAAAAATCCCAACCCCATCACAACCCTAACCCCAACCCTAACCCCAACCCCAGCCCTAACCGTAGCACAACCCTAACCCTAGCACAACCCTAACCCTAGCACAACCCTAACCCTAGCACAACCCTAACCCCAAACCCAGCCCTAACCCTAGCCCAATCCTCACCCAATAGTTTACTTTTGACGCCGTTCCTCGTGCGGTATAAGTGATTAGACGACTTTATTCTTCGGGTCGATGTGATTACAGCAGTACCAGAATCATATGGGGTTTTTATGACTGACAGCTGTCACACACTAAAAGACGCATTTTTTGTAAAATCTAGTTTTTGCATCGCCATATTTTGAGAGCTATAATTTTTCCAGATTTTGGCAGACAGTCATGTGATGGCTCGTTTTTTGCGGGATGACTTGACGTTGTTATTGGTGCCATTTTCAGGCACGTGACATTTTTTGATCGCTTTCTATTCCGATTTTTGGGAGGCAGAATAAACAAAAACCAACAATTCAGGAATTGTGTTTTTTTGTTTTTTTTTATTCTGTTCCACGTGTGGTAAAATTGATAAGGTAGCTTTATTCTTCGGGTCAGTACGTTTACAGCGGTACCACATTTATATCGGTTTTCTATGTTTTGCACTTTTACATAATAAAAGCAATTTTATAGAAAAAAAATATTTTTTAGCATAGCTTTATTCTGAGAGCTATAACTTTTTTATTTTTCGGCTGATGGAGCTGTATGTTGGCTTGTTTTTTGCGGGACGAGATGACGTTTTCAGCGGTACCATTTTTATTTATATTTGTCTTTTTGATCACGTGTTATTCCATTTTTTGTTTGGCGGTATGGTGATGAAGCATTGTTTTTTGCTTCGTTTTTTTTTTTTTTTTTTTTACCGTGTTCACTGAAGGGGTTAACTAGTGGGACAGTTTTATAGGTCAGGTTGTTCCGGACGCGGCGATACCAAATATGTGTACTTTTATTGTTTTTTTTTGTTTTTTTTTATAATAATATTTATTGATGGGTACATTATATTTTTATTTTTGGTGGATTATATTTTTTGATTTTTTTGCAATTTTTTTTTTTTTTTTTTTTTTTCACTGTCTGGGTGTTTTTACACTTTTTTACTCTGTCCCACTCTGGTACTTTCATTTTTTTTGTCTCTGATCGCCTGCATGGCACAGGAATGCAGCACCATCCCTGTGTCATGCAGGCTGTCAGCGCTGGACGGGGAGAAGATTGTTTGGAGATGCACTGCGCATGTCCAAACAATCTTCCTGCTGCCTGGTGACCCGGATGTTGTCATGACGACATCGGGTCGTCATGGTAACACCCGGGAAGCCTTTGCAGACAGCGCTGGAAGCCGGAAGAGGAGGTGAGTATCTGCGATCACCTCCACTTGCCCCCGCAATGCTGCGATCGACTTCGATCGCAGCATCGCGGGGGTTAATGTGCTGGGAGCGGTGCAGGGCCGCTCCCTGCACATAGTATCGGGTGTCAGCTGTGACAATCAGCTGACACCCGGCGGCGATCGCGCCCGCACAGCCTGTGTGCGCGCGCGATCGCCATGACGTACTAATACTTGTCTGGCTCTTAAGTCCCAGGCCACAGACGCGTATTAGTACGTCAGATGTTGTTAAGGGGTTAAAGTAAAAACGGTTAAAAAATGATCAATCTTAGTCATTTGTAATCAGACAGACAGTACTTTGCAGGACACTGATTAAAACTGACGGTGCCACTGTCAGAGGTAACATCATTCTGCTATGGCTGAAACAAGTGATGTCCCTTATATTTCATAACCTCTCTTCTTACTCCCCACAAATTTGCTTGCCTGTCACACAAGGTGTGGGAAAGACTAAGTGCAACACGAAGGGAAGAGGGGGAGGAAGCCCAGTCACTAGGGAAAGGGGGAGTGGAGACCTCTAGGAAGATCTAATAACACCCTACCTACCCTACCATCCCTATATTGGCTCCACACCAATCGCCGAGCAGGACTCTAAACGCTGTATGTCTCTAGAGCTTGGCCCTAGATAGGGAGGGGGAGGGGTGAGCACTGGTCAAACCCCACTACAAACTAAAGACAAAAAGGTAGTCAAACAAAGGGGATTACCTTAGCTTGAGCAGACACCAGAGCAGCAATGCCAACTGTCCTCCAGGGGCACCAGAGAAGAAGCTAGCCAACAGCTAGTGCTCCAAGCATGCACAAAAGAACATAGAAATATCACCGGCCTGAAGCAAACTGAGGGTTTTTAACTCCCATGCAAGGGTGTGTCAATCAGCAGCAGGAGGGAGGTCGCCGCTGGGTCTTAAAGGAAGAAGGATTAAGAAGGTGTATGCAATGCCAAGCGCAGTGACCTTCTACAGTTAGATCCAGAGCGACAGTCTATTAATCTAACACACCCCTGACATTGACGAAGGCAAAAGACGGCAATTGCGACATGTGTTTGGTAGTACTATTTCCTAAACGGCTAGTACTAGTGGTGGTGTTGGTGCTTCTGCTACTGCTCTTGGCTCACACATTATTAGATGTATGTTTTTTTTTTCTTTTACACTTCCCTGTCCATCTTCATTGACACTTTTTTTTTTTACTATACATTGTGTGCAACACTATAATTAATTGTTCACAATCTCTTCAACCATAATTATTCAATCCTTGCCTAAGACTGTGTGCCCACGATGCGTTTTTAATGCGTTTCTGCAGTGTTTTTGCAGCTGCGGAAACGCATTAAAAACGCATGGTAGAAGGGCAGCAATGTTCCCCAATGGTAATCCACATGTGCTGTGCACATGCTGCGGAAATTTCCGCTGCGGATTATCATTGCGGAAAAAAACGCAGCACTACCAATTATTTTGCAGAAGTGCTGCGTCTTCGCCGCCATTGACTTGCATTAGACCGCATGAATTACGCATCACTGTATAATGTAGATGCGTAATCCAAGCGTTCTAATGTGCGGATGGTACCCGGGTGTAGATGAGAGGAGAGTCTCATCCACACCCAGGTACCATTAAAAACTCTGTAAAAAAGAATAAAATAAAAAATAAATATATATTTACCTTCTGGCGGCCCGCGGTGCGCTCCTCCTTGCTTCCCGGCACTTTGCAGTGGATTGAAGGACCTGCGCTGACGTCAGAGTCATGTGACGGGTCACGCGACGCTGACGTCGGCAAGTCTTTCAATCCACCGCTGTCGGCAAGGGAGAACGAAGTGAGCAGGACACCGGGGGCCATCGGAGGGTAAGTATACATTTATTTTTTTATTTTTACCAGTCTCTCGGGTCACACTATATAAATCCATGCCGTTTGCATGGATTTATATACAGTAGTGTGACCTAGTTGTCACACAAGCACTTTCCAAGTGATGCTAATCGCTTGGAAAGCGCTTGTCAATCACCATGCGGAAATGTCAGTGATAACGCTCTATTTCCGCATGTCCCTGGCAGGAAAACGCATGTGTAGCACCCCGAGGGCTCGGTTGCTACAGAGGTATCTCATCTCAGTTAGAGGTGTGGTATCTCACTTCCAGGTCAGGATGGAGTGTGGATCAGGACCCTGACAGCTGCATGCATTACACCACATTTCCGGGGGACAGCTCGACGGTGCTCCCAGCAGCGAGCACGACAGACCATGTCCCTGGCTGGAGTGGGAGGGAGGGAACACCCAGAACAGGGGGAACCCAGGAGTGCAGGGGCAGAGAGGAAGCAGTTCCTGGATGCACAAAAGAGAGATATAAAAAGGTGGGGGCCATCTTAGTGAGTGAGTTCTGTGAGAGGAGAAGGCAGGGAGCAGGGCTGCTGCATGGGCTCTGCTCCCTGGGCAGGCCTAGCACAGAGGCCAGAGCCTGAGGGAAGAAAGAAGGGGAGCAGGGAGGCTCCAGGAACACCGAGGAAGGAGGGACCCCAGGGGTGCAGAACGGTCAGTAGCCAATGCATGCCCGAATTCACCTGAGTGGAGGGGTCAGGCTGCAGAAGGGGAACCGGATCCCTAAATTGGTGGAGGAGAAACTACACTCAGCCAAGAACTGGAGGTTGCGACCATTCATTGGTGTAGCCCCCTGCTAAACCTGCTTGGAAGGCACCACATAGGGCCCAGGGAAAACGGCCGGCACGTTATCCCGACAAGGTCCGAGGCAGCCGGACAGAAGTGAGGTCACTGGTGGGGTATGAGAGGCCAGAGAAAGGACACATTAAGGGGGGTCCTGTGAAGCGCTTCTAAATTACCTGGAGGTTCATCGAGCCCCTCAACTGGTGAGCGCAGCACGCAGCACGGCTCGGGCAGTCCTTGCTGACAGAAGTGACCTGGATAACAACTGTGAGTAAAAGACCCTGGACTGCATCATTGGACTCTGAGTGATTACTGCTGCGCCTGTACCATCACTCCCATCCTCCCTACACGCTGCCCTGAGGCTACGCTCCTCCCGTGGGGAGTTATCCTACCCCTGTGCTGCACACCAACACCAGCCTCAGCGGTCTGCCTTACAGCGGCGGTTATCCCTGACCGCAATCCACGGGTGGCGTAGTCGGACATTCAAAACACTGATCAATAGACTGCCACAATTTGGTCTGACCACCCTGAGCCGCGGGATCGGGTTGCCACTACTACCCCCAGCATCGTACAGAAGCCCGGTGCCGGGTACCCCACGGCCCAGGGGGCGAGTCACATGTACAATCCACATGCGTTTTTTTCTGCCAGGGAGATGCAGATACGCTCAGGAAAAAATCCATTTCTGCATCGTGGGCACATAGCCTAAATGGATATAACAAGAAATGGTAGGTAGGTAGGTACATATATAGAAAGCAAAATGTGGCTGCAAGCTTAGTACAGTCACTTGTGATTAACAAGCTCACTGTCTATTACTGACACTGATTTTCAGATTTTTTTTTTGCTGTATAAAATATTGTGCAGCCTTGTTGCTTCTTTCTAGTACATTAAAATAAAAGAAAAATGTAATTGTAATTCAAATGCAGCAGGACAAATGCCAGCTCCATGATATCATTGATCAATCAAACTGAGTTTAGCACTGCTGTTGTTCTATCTTTCTCTGTATTATGCACAGACTATTATGACGCGCCCCCTGGGCCATATTCTTTAGGGGGAATATCCGGAGCCGGATCAGATGGGAGTTGTAGTCTTCCGAGTGGCTGTGACCCGGTCCGTGCCCAGGGTGTCAAACTCAGTTGTATGTGGCAGTCCTACAGATGTTATAAGTTCTTTATTGTCGACTACGCCACCCGTTGTATTGCGGTCACTATGGCCGCCGCTGCAGCAGGGTCCGCTGAGGCTGATGGTATAGGTGCAGCTTGTGATAGATAACCCCCAACGGGTGGGGTATAGCCTCAGGGGGATCAGGTGCAGAGGATGGGAGTTGTGGTGATGCAGTGTAGACGGCAATCAGAGACAGAGTCGGGTTATGCAGTTTAGGATGTTTACTCACTGCTGATGTTCTGGTCACTCCAGCTTCGAGTGACCTCCCGAGCCGTGCCGCGTCCACCAGGTTCTGGATCCAGCCAACTCCCAAATAAGTCCGGAGCGTGACCCTGAGCTCTCCTTCTGTCCCTTCTCTGGCCGTCCCCACTATTGATCCACCCAGGTCCAGCTCCCTCGGGCCTTCTGTGGGGAGACCCTTGGCCTGGGGTTCCCTGACCCTCCTCGTGGTATGCCTTCGTGGTGGATGTGGTGGGTGACCGTGACAAACGCTGCCCACGGTCTCCGGTCTCTGGCTGGGGAGTGTTTTTGCCCCCACCAGCTTGGGTTCCGGTACCCTGTGCCGACTCTTCACCCGGGGATTTAAGTTGGGTTCTTGGAGTCCTTTTCTTCTGGTTCCCCCTCTGGGTCTCTCTCTCTCCTCTCTCACTCTGGGTCTCTCTTCTCCTCCGCTCGCTGACTTTCTCTCTGCAACTGACCCTGTTCTTAGTTGGTGCCCACCTTATATACACCCTCTATGTGTGAGCTCAGGTGACCAGCACCCAATGAGCTCCTATCTTTACCCAGGCTGCTCCCCCTATCTGCCCCTACACTACTTGGGATGTTCCACCCCCCTCCCACTCCAGCCAGGAACAGACTCGGTCGTACCTGCACATTTCTAAGTGGGAGTACCGTCGGCCTGTTCCTCGGAAATGGGATGTGTGTAGTGCATGCAGCCTACCGAGCTCAGATCCACACTCCATCCTTACCCGGGAGTGGAATATCACACCTCTGGGTTGAGGTGCAATACCCCTGTAGCAGCCGAATCCTCAGGGTGCTACATTCCCCCCTGGTAAATCACAGCACGTCCTCGGGCTGTAAGACATAAACACCAAACATACACATTTTTTTTCATAAACAACATAAAACATATAGAACAACATTATATATATATATATAAAACATTCTCGTCGCCTCTGGCTTCTCCTCCGGTCACTGTGCAACGTGTGACCGGGTAAAGTGCGACAGTCTTTCTAGAAAAACTGGTTTTCCCTATAAAACCGGTAGGGGGCGCTTTAGGACGCGCAACTATATACAGGGATATGGCCGCTCTCAGTCCTCGGCCAGGTAATGGGAATAGGGATGACCGCTCTCAGTCCTCGGTCAGTGGGATTAAGGGAAATACGGGTAAACAGTTCACTCAGCTGGTCCCAACGGGGACTATATTTGCAGTAACAGTTTCTTTATACCCCGATCGGGTAACTATTTACAGCACCTACTCCGCTGTACTCAACAACGTCTTCCTCCTGCTCCTGCTTTGGGGATCTCAGCTTCAGACCCGTCCGGATCCTCTTGCTCTTCCTCCTCACATCGCAGCTCCTCCTCTGTCAGGCGATGCACATGGAGGGCGTAAGGTCCTTTGGCACACTTGTGCCGGGTAAAGGTGACCTCGTCCCCGATATAAAGGTCACGACCTCTGTGCCCCTCCGGTAGGTGGGACTCAACGTCTCTCCTCGTCACGAAGACGTCGCCTAGGGTGCGGTGGTCTCGGATGAAGCCCCACCCATGCTGCATATTAAACTTTATCACAGTCCCGGTGGTGCGGGGACTATGCGCTGCACGGGGGTCTCTCCTGGCCCGGCTCTTCTGCTCCGCGCTCCTTATCTGGGCTTGTTGTTCCCGGACCCGCCTCTCTCTCCGCTCCCTCGCAAACTCCTCGAGCTGCTGTCGGCAGCACTCAGCACGCTCCGCTGCAGCTGCCCTGGTTTCTTGAGTGAACCCCATTAGGTCTTCTCCGGTGGGGTCCCACTCAAATTGGGTCTCTTCAAGCGGGGGCGAGATCCTTATCACGGGCTTCGGAGCCGGAATCAGGGGTGCACACATGGCCCCAACTCTCCTCTGGTGCTCCAGTTCATAATATCTCTGGGGCCAGATGAAAGGCTGCCCGTCCGGCCACGTGTGCTGGGCAAACAAGTCCTCTCCCAGACGCGGCACCCTTGGTTTTACGGGTGCGGGCGCGGTGGTGGTGGCGCCCGGGTTGCCCAGGCCTTGCGGCCAGGCCTGGGGCACCTGGAAGGTGAAGGGCACCGTTAGGACGGCGGCGCCCTGGGCTACCTGGCCTTGCGGCCAGGCCGGAGGCTCCGCGGAGGTAGGGGGCGCTGTTGGTGATGCGACGCCCGGGAATTCTAGGCCCTGCGACCAGGCTGGTGTTACTTCCTGTTTTGCCACGCTCGGGGTCGGTGCGCATGGCGTCACAGGGGTCGCGGCGGCGGCTTCCGGTTGGGGCCTAGTCTGCGTCGGTGACATGGCGTTTTCGGGCACAGCAGGGGGACTTTCGGGCTCTGCGACGGGGAGCTGGGGCAGGTAAGCGGTGTCCCGGTTTGGGGTATAGACGTCCCCTTTACCTGCCTCCATGCGTTCGGCTCCCTTCTCGGCGCCGTCTCCGGCCTTGGGTCCTCCCGCGCCATACTCAGAGGCGGTCTGTCTCCTCATCTTGGCTGGCGTGCTCCGGGTCTTGGTTTGCTGGGCCATCTCTCGGCTCCACTCCGCCAATGTCTCTCGCTGTACCCGGGCCATCCTCCGTGCGAGGCCCTCCAGGGCAGTCTGCGCACACTCCCGGTCTCGGGGGAGCTGTGCTAGGACCTCCACTAGTCCTAGTGGGGTCGTTGTTTCCAGCAGGCTCCTGACCAACGGGTCGGTGCTGCTCTGCTCTTCTTCCAGCAGGCTCCTGGCCAGCGGGCCGGTGCTGCTCTGCTCTCTGGCCATCTCCGGGTGAGCTTCTCTGCTACTCCTCTCCAGGCTTCTTGCCTCCGGGTGCGCTCGCTCTAGACTGCTCCAAGCGACACCCATCTTTGCTCTCTCCTTTCGTCTCCTCCCCCTTCGAGGGCGGTCCCGGGGCCACTTGGTGACTGTCAGCTCCAGGGGCTGTTCTTTCACGCTGACAGACACCTCTAGCATCACAGTCTCTGTTGGTGGGGGCGGTTTCCACTTTTGGTGCCATTTTCGGTCCTGGCCCACGATGGGAGGTGGCCTCTCGCCACCCTCTGGCACGCCCATAATGGCGTCCGCTCTTCCAAGGCGGGAAACCTTTGGAAATGGCGGGAATCGCTTCGCAGGGTCCGCTGAGGCTGATGGTGTAGGTGCAGCTTGTGATGGTATAACCCCCAACGGGTGGGGTATAGCCTCAGGGGGTCAGGTGCAGAGGATGGGGGTTGTGGTGGTGCAGCATAGGTGTTAAAGGAAGACAGAGTCGGGTTGTGCAGTTTTAGGGTATTTACTCACTGCTGATGTTCCGGTCACTCCAGCTTCAAGTGACCTCCCGAGCCGTGCTGCGTCCACCAGGTCCTGGATCCAGCCAACCCCCAAGCGAGTCCGGAGCGTGACCCTGAGCTCTCCTTCTGTCCTTTCTCTGGCCGTCCCCACTATTGATCCACCCAGGTCCAGCTCCCTCGGGCCTTCTGTTGGGTGACCCTTGGCCTTGGGTTCCCTGACCCTCCGCGTGGTATGCCTTCGTGGTGGATGTGGTGGGTGGCCGTGGCAGACGCTGCCCACCGTCTCCGGTCTCTGGCTGGGGTGTGTTTTTGCCCCCACCAGCTTGGGTTCCGGTACCCTGCGCCGACTCTTCACCCGGGGATTTAATTTGGGGTCTTAGAGTCCTTTCTTCTGTTTCCCCTCTGGGTCTCTCTCTCTCCTCTCTCACTCTGGGTCTCTCTTCTCCTCCGCTCGCTGACTTTCTCTCTGCAACTGACCCTGTTCTTAGTTGGTGCCCACCTTATATACACCCTCTATGTGTGAGCTCAGGTGACCAGCACCCAATGAGCTCCTATCTTTACCCAGGCTGCTCCCCCTATCTGCCCCTACACTACTTGGGATGTACCACCCCCCTCCCACTCCAGCCAGGAACAGACTCGGTCGTACCTGCACATTTCTAAGTGGGAGTACCGTCGGCCTGTTCCTCGGAAATGGGATGTGTGTAGTGCATGCAGCCTACCGAGCTCAGATCCACACTCCATCCTTACCCGGGAGTGGAATATCGCACCTCTGGGTTGAGGTGCAATACCCCTGTAGCAGCCGAATCCTCAGGGTGCTACACATGCAGCCTACCGAGCTCAGATCCACACTCCATCCTTACCCGGGAGTGGAATATCACACCTCTGGGTTGAGGTGCAATACCCCTGTAGCAGCCGAATCCTCAGGGTGCTACAATTACACTTAGCAGTTACCTCTTCCATCAATGAGCACAGCAAGCTCAATTACATCATTACATCACGTTGGCTGTGCCTCAGTGAACAGCACAGACCAGGGGAATGGGGTGACATGTCGGAACATCATGCTTTGCCCTGTGAGACATGTTTAGGGACATCATGCTTTGCCCCAAGGGACATGGGTGGGGATATCATTCTGCATGGGTGGCTGTGTGGAGATATTATACTATGTAAGGAGGCTGTGTGAGGACATCATAATGCGTGGGGGAGGAGAGCTCAGTGGTAACATACTGTGTGAGGGACATCATACTGTGTGGGGACATCCAGGGAGGGGGACTCTCTGGAGATATTATACTGTGTGGATTGGCCCTCCACAATGGTTATAGGAAGTTTCGCCCCCAGCAATTTGCCCCCATCAGTTCACCCCCAGCTACATTTCACCCCCGCACATTTCGCCCCTATCATTTCGCCCCCAGGAAGATTCGCCCCCACACATTTTGCCCCCGGACCGGGGCGAACTGGGGGCGATATGTGCGGGGGTGAAATGTGTGGGGGCAAAACATCCTTTGGGCCAAATGCTGGGGACGAAATGTGCGGGGGTGAAATGTACCCGGGGGCAAATTGCTGGGGGCGAACTGCTGGGGGCAAAACATCCAATTCCCCTCCACAACAGTCACCGACTTTGATGTGACTCCTTTGGAAAATTAATTGCCCATGCCTGGTTTAACGCATTACATTTTGGAGCATTTGTCCAATGTTTTTGATCTTTCTCTATCTAGCTCTATTGTTGAGCTATAGGCTGTGACAAACTCTCACTATCCTAAAATTACCCTAAATTGGCTGTTGCTTTTATACAGGCTGTGATAGTCCTTCCCGATTGGCTGTACTATGCTATGTGATGTGATACATAGTTACATAGGTTGACAAAAGACATAGGTCCATCAAGTTCAACCTTTCTCCACTAATTATACATTTTCTATACTGTACCTGCAAAGGATTATTGGGAAGGCCGCACGTTTATGCTTGAGGTCATGTTGGCATTCTGCAATGTATAAAAAGTTGGAAGTCATTTTTTGAGCAATGAATCGAATCGCAAATTGATCAAATTTGCCAAGATCTGCAAATTACATAAAATTTAACTTAAATTTGATTTGCATCAAATCAACTCTCTCATCTCTAGTGTGAGTTAACACAAGTCCTTTTATGACTGGTTGGTAGCAGACCTACTATATCGTCACAGAAACTGATGTCTTGTTAGTGTTCAGTCAAGTAAGGCTTAATTAATGTGTGTTTTTTTGCCTGAATGTAAAGGCTTTAACTTATGAAGGCCTCTTCATTAGAGATGAGCGACTCAAACATAAAACGACGTGGAGTACAAAAAGTCCACTATTAAATGGAACAAGTTTTATTAAAATAATCAGAAATGGAATACATATAAATAAACCCCATGTAAAGTGCCAGTGCCTATCACAATAGTACATATCTCCATTATGCACATAGGCAGATTATAATGAGGACGATCTGGGCTACCGCCCAGGGCCCAAGGCTCCGGCAGGGCCCACGGCCAGATCGCCCTCATTATAATGTTTTCTGGAGAGGCAGGGGCAGGGGGACCGCACTTTGCCATTAGACGCCGGCCGGCCGCATCAGGGAGGCAGACACGCCCCCTGCACGCTGTGGCTGTGTCTCCAGGACTGACGTCACACAGCAGCGCCTGGAGCTGCTTCACTTCATCCTGCCAGCAGAGGAGCTCGTGCATTAGTGGATGGCGGTAAATACGAGGTCGAGGTCGGGCCCTGGGCAGGATGTCTGGAGTGAGGAGGGGGCTGCAGGACGCTGCTCCCCTCCTGATGAGTTCACACGGATCCCTTAGTGTCAGGTCGGCATCCGCGCTGCAGGGGCTCTGTATGACTTATGGCCGGAGTCTGAACTTTGCTGCAGATCAGGTCACTCTGGGTCATCGGCACCATCGTCACCAGATCTGCAGGAAAATTCAGAGTCCTGCAATAAATCACACTGAGCCCCTTCAGAGCGACCACAGACATCAGCAGAGCGGATCCTGCACTGACTGATCAACCCTGAACCTACGTCACATACTATACTGCTCCATATATAATATGTGAGGTCCTGTAGGCAGGTCCAGGTGTGATCAGTACAGTGTATACCCATGTACAAAAATGTCATCCAGTATATCGATTACTGTATGGTATACTGTGGTACAGACATCAGATGGGATATAACAATGTGTATAGCATATAACATCTAATGTCTGTATCACAGTATATCATACTAGCTATTGAACCTGTTCTACGCCCTGGTGGCGAGCTTTTTTATTGGTATATGCTCTACCATCCTTGCTCCGTATCCTGGTATATGCTCCCCAATCCTGGTATATGCTCCTCCATCCTGGTATATGCTCCCCCATCCTGGTCCCCCATCCTGGTATATGCTTCCCCATCCTGCTCCCCCATCCTGGTATATGCTCCCCCATCCTGGTATATGCTTCCCCATCCTGGTCCCCCATCCTGGTATATGCTCCCCCATACTGGTATATGCTCCCCCATCCTGGTCCCCCATCCTGGTATATGCTTCCCCATCCTGGGCCCTCATCTTGGTATATTCTCCCCCATCCTGGTATATGCTCCCCCATCCTGGTCTGCCATACTGGTGTATGCTTCCTCATCCTGGTCTCCCATCCTGGTATATGCTCCCCCATCCTGGTATATGCTCCCCCATTCTGGTGTATGCTTCCCCATCCTGGTATATCCTCCCCCATCTTGGTCCCCCATCCTGGTGTATGCTTCCCCATCCTGGTCCCCCATCCTGGTATATGCTCCCCCATTCTCGTGTATGCTCCCCCATCCTGGTGTATGCTTCCCCATCCTGGTATATGATCCTTCATCCTGGTCCATGCTTCCCCCCATTATGGTATATGCTCCCCCATCCTGGTCCATGCTTCTCCCCATCTTAGTATATGCTCCTCCATCCTGGTATATGCTCCCCCATCCTGGTCCATGCTTCCCCCCATCCTGGTATATGCTCCCCCCTCACTCTGGTCCATGCTGCACATGTCCGCATAGCGCGATATCCGGTTTCATTTGAATGAATACAAATGTGCAGAGTGTATTCAACAAAATGGCGCCAAAGTACACGCATGCGCATACCATGCTGTCCATTTTGTCGAAGACACTGTTCATATTTGTCTTCACTAAAATGGCACTGGAAATCAGCGCCTGCGCCACACTCCTCCCCCGGCCTCTCCAGAGATGACAGGACCAAACACGTATGTGTTTATGGTGTCGGAGATCGCGGAATACGCTCAGTGCTTATGCATACCGCGATCTCCGGTGCCACACTCCTCATCCCTGTCTGGGATGTGGATGTGTCTTTCTGTCTGTGGCCAGACTGCGCAGGTATTGCGCTTGCACAATCTTTAGAGGCTTCTGGCAGAAGGACACATCCCTGATTATACTATAGATACCAGTCATGTATTGTCATATAAACTATACAGGGCCATACCTAGGGGAATCAGGGGGGGCATGTGACCTGGGTACAGCCGTCAGGCGGGTGCCTTCAGGCCACCTCATGCCGTGGTCAGAGGTGTCTCCCAGGTAGCTGCATTTTGCATTCGACCATTCTCTGAGCTGGCTGTGGAACCGACAAACGATCAGAGAAGGGAGCTGTGTGCGGGCTCATATTGTATGTAGGGAGCTATGTGGGTGCTCATACTGTATATAGGGAGCTATGTGGGGCTCATAATGTATATAGGGAGCTATGTACGAGCTCTTACTGTATATAGGGAGCTAGGTGGGGGCTCATACTATATATAGGAGGCTATGTGCGGGCTCATATTGTATATAGGGGCTATGCGGGATCTCATACTGTATCTAGGGAGCTATGTGGGGGCTCATACTGTATCTAGGGAGCTATGTGGGGGCTCATACTGTATCTAGGGAGCTATGTGCGGGCTCATACTGTATCTAGGGAGCTATGTACGGGCTCATACTGTATCTAGGGAGCTATGTGCGGGCTCATACTGTATCTAGGGAGCTATGTGGGGGCTCATACTGTATCTAGGGAGCTATGTGCGGGCTCATACTGTATCTAGGGAGCTATGTACAGGCTCATACTGTATCTAGGGAGCTATGTGCGGGCTCATACTGTATCTAGGAAGCTATGTGAGGGCTCATACTGTATCTAGAGAGTTATGTGGGGGCTCAAACTGTATATAGGGGGATGTCAGCATACTTAATTCTGCCCACTATTAAGACTGTGTGCACACGATGCATTTCTTAAGCGTTTCCGCAGCGGCAAAAACGCTGCAGAAACGCTTAAAAAATGCTTGGCAGAAGGTCTGCCATGTTCCCTAATGATAATCCGCATGTGCTGTGCACATGCTGCGGAAATTTCCGCTGCGGATTATCATTGCAGAAAAAAACGCAGCACTACCAATTATTTTGCGGAAGTGCTGCATTTTCGCCGCCATTGACTTGCATTGGAACGCATGGATTACGCATCACTGCATATATAGATGCGGAATTCACACGTTTCAATGTGCGGATGGTACCCGGGTGTGGAGAAGAGGAGACTCTCCTCCGGACCTGGGTACCATAGAGAACTGTGAAAAAAAGAATAAAATAAAAAATAAATGTTATATTTACCTTCTGGCGGCCCCCGGTGAGCTCTTCCTCTCATGCCGGCAGATCGCGATGGACTGAAGGACCTGCGCTGACGTCATAGTCATGTGACGGGTCACGCAACGCTGACGTCGGTAGGTCCTTCAGTGTACCGCGATCTCCTGACAAGGGAGAATGGAGAGAAGCAAGACTCCAGGGGCCATCAGAAGGTAAGTATAGATTTATTTTTTATTTTTAAACATTCTTTTGGTCACAGTATATAAATCCATGCCCATTGCATGGATTTATATAGTGTGACCAAGTTGACAAGCACTTTCCAAGTGATGCTAAAATCGCTTGGAAATCCCGCATGCGGAAATGCATGTGAAGAACGCTTCACATCCGCATGTCCCTGGCAGGAAAAACGCATGTACAATCCGCATGTACAATCCGCATGTACAATCTGCATGTACAATCCGCATGTACTATCCGCATGTGTTTTTTCTGCCAGGGAGATGCAGAAACGCTCAGGAAAAATCCGGAGCATTTCTGCATCGTGGGCACATAGCCTGAGTCATACAATTAATATATTTTTTTATTATTTTGTTAATATTATTAATATTGAGCTGAATTAATTTCAGCCTACTGATTCACCTTCCACAACAGTCATGGTCTCTCATGTGGCCCCTCAAGGAAATTAATCTCCCACCGCTGCTCTACTATATATAGCGCTATGTTATGTATAGGGCTGTGTACATAATGGAAAAAAATTTCCATAATTTTCCGTCTACAGATGTCAACAAAGAATCTGTGTTAGTCACATGACCTATCACATGATCTATCAAAAGGGGATCATGTGACATGTCACGTGATACATCGGGTACCTGTGGGGGGGCCCACACCTTCTAAACTGCCCGGGGCCCTGGCTACTCTTAATCCTCCCCTGTGCATCATACCTCATCATCTAGCAGGGCCTGTCACGCAAGGTGTAGGAAAGACTAAGTGCAACATGAAGGGAAGGAGGAAAAGGGGACCCCAGCTCTAGGGAAAGGGTGTAGTGGAGACCTCCTAGGCTGACCTTATATCACCCTGTCTCCCCTAACATCCCTATATTGGTTCCACACCAGTCACAGCACAGGAACCTCGCCCTGTCTTTCCCTGGTGTTTGGTCCTGGCTAGGGAAGGGAGGGGATGAGCGCTAGTCGATTCCCACTGACAACTAAAGACAACAAGGGGGAACAAACAAAGGGAGATAGCTTAGCTTTAGTTGACTTCAGAGAGATGAACACACGTCCTCTTAGCACCAGAGAGGAAGAAGTAATACACTTGCCCCAAGCCTTCACAAGGGGTCATGTGAGTATCGCCAGCACCTCCCTCTAGCAAACAGCAGGTATTTATACACCCAGGCCAGGGAGTTAATTAGCAAGAGGAAGGTAGCCGCTGGGTCCTAGAGAGACAGATTCTAAGAAGGTGTCTGTAATGCCAAACAAAGAGATCTACTGAAACCAACTTCAGGGTGACTATCTGTCACTTCTGACACACGCGTGACAGGGCCAGAATATGTATAAAGTGCCCATGTGCAAGAAAAGTTATAAGAGCGTCACCAGAAATAATTATCATCTGAGGACATTTAAATAGCAGATGCATAACATAAGGAGAAACAACATATCCAGGTTTAATGGCTCTTACCCATATTACCCACATGGAATAGCATGTCACCAGCCCCAACGACTATAACTGAACTTTGAACTAAAGTTCGATCTGGTACCAGAACACGAACTTCCACAGGTCTGCTCATCCCTACTCTTGATGGCTTCACCCAAATGGCTTCCTGACCAATCTCTAGCTATCATTGCACCCAAAACAAAAGCGAGACTCATTGTTAAAGAAGATAGACCTCCATTCCAGCTTCCATTGCTGTCTTGCTTTACACCATGATAACCTTTGAGAGAGCTGGTGTGAAATCAATGAAGAGGCCATCATAAGCAAACCTCATACTGGTCATACTCCTCCGATTATGGCTGCAATTTCACAAGCACAGTTTCAAGAGCATAGGGAAGATACTACCAGTACATGGGAAGTTACACGAGGAGAGCCAGATAGAGACATAGAGAAGCATCAACCATGCAGAAGCACTGGTATTTGCTCCATTATGTGAGGAAGGACAGAAGGAGCAATGCTAGAGGCCTACAACATTACCTCCAGCAGCTACTGGTGTGCATGTTTCTGATCAAGGTGTCAGACTCCTTGAGGGTAGTATGAAGGCCCGTTGTAGGACCTGTGGTTAGATGTAAGTCTGGAGATGCCTTTGTAAATGTTATTCTACCTGCAACATCATTCAGCATCAGTGGTTTGGTGGAGGGTCTCAAACGGTCTGCGGAGATATATCTTTGGAGGTTTTTAAATAGTTAAAATGCCATGATTGCCCCTGGGTTCATCCTGGTACAGGACAATGCCAAGCTATATACTGACCCTCTTGTTCTTCAGACCTGAATCCAATTGAGAATCTCTTGGATATTATGTATTAATCCATCCAATGAAACCAAGTAATACCACAGACTGTCCAGAAGCTCTGTAACACGGGTACTTTAGATGCAGTGACACAGAAACACAGAGCAGCCAATACAGGGTTAATAAACAGGGGGGTTTATAAGAACAAGGTCAATCTCCACGCAGGGAGCAACAAGGAAAATATGGGGGGGGGAAACAAGGGAAATAGCAGGTGAAAGTCTATAACTAACAGTTCACAGTGTGACAAGGTGTAACAGAGCCGAACCGGTTGAAAACGTCAGTTTGTACACTTAGTTGACTCTGGCTCCTCACAAGGCAGTCGCCAGCGGATGTGTAGCACCCTGAGGATTCGGCTGCTACAGGGGTATTGCACCTCAACCCAGAGGTGTGATATTCCACTCCCGGGTAAGGAAGGAGTGTGGAACTGAGCTCAGATAGACTGCATGCACTACATACATCCCATTCCAGAGGAGCAGGCCGACGGTACTCCCACTTAGAAATGTGCAGGTACAACCGAGCCTGTTCCTGGCTGGAGTGGGAGGGGGGTGGTACATCCCATGTAGTGTAGGGGCAGATAGGGGGAGCAGTCTGGGTAGTGATAGGAGCTCATTGGGTGCTGGTCACCTGAGCTCACACATAGAGGGATATATAAGGAGGGCACCAACTTAGATCAGGGTCAGACGCTGAGAACAAGTCAGTTGGAGAGGAGAGAGAAGGAAACAGCAGCCCTGGAGAGAGAGAGAGTGGAGCAGAGAAAGACCCAGAGGGGGAAGACTGAAGGGACCCAAGAACCCAAATTAGAGCACCGGGTGAGGAGTCAGCAAGAGGGTACCGGAACCCAAGCTGGTGGGGGCAAAGACATTCCCCAGCCAGAGACCGGAGACCGTGGGCAGTGTCTGTCACGGTCACCCACCACATTCACCCCGAAGGCACACCACATGAAGGGTCAGGGAACCCAGGGCCAAGGGTGTCCCAAAAGAAGGCCCGAGGGAGCTGGACCTAGGTGAATCACTGGTGGGGACGGCTGAAGAAAGGACAGAGGGAGAGCTCAGGGCCACGCTCTGGACTTGTTTGGGGGTTGGCCGGATCCAGGACCTGGTGGACGCAGCACGGCTCGGGTGGTCACTAGCAGCTGGAGTGACCAGTACAACATCAGCAGTAAGTAAACACCCTTAACTGCACAACCCGAGTCTGTCTTCATTGCCGGCTGCATCGCACCACCACAACCCCCATCCTCTGCGCCTGTCCCCTCTGAGGCTATACCCCTCCCGTTGGGGGTTATCTCACCAAGCTGCGCACCCACCATCAGCCTCAGCGGACCCTGCAGCAGCGGCGGCCACAGTGACCGCATCACAACGGGTGGCGTAGTCGACACAAAAGAACTTTAGTAACATCTGTAAAGCTGCCACATAACACTGAGCTTGACGCCCTGGGCACGGGACCGGGTCACAGCCGCTCGGAGACTACAACCCCCCATCTGATCCGGTGCCGGGTATTCCCCTCAAAAAGGAATATGTCCCAGGGGGCGCGTCAACTTTGGCGTAGTCGGCAGGATTACGTGCCCGCAACACCCAGGTACTGCGTGCCTGAAGAAAAGTGCAAGTTTACCTCAGAAAGAAGTCTCTCGCCGGTTCCGGAGGGTCCACGCCATCGGACTCCATCACCAGTCGTTTCCCGCCGATTGTCCGCCATTTCCAGCTTGTTCCCGCCATCTGCAGAGTTTCCCGCCACTGGGCGACGCTTCCCGCCAAAACCGCAGATTTCCCGCCTTGGAAGAGCAGCGGACGCCATTATGGGCGTGCCAAAGGAGGGCAAGAGGCCACCTCCCATCGTGGGCCAGGACAGAAAATGGCGCCAAAACTGGAAACCGCCCCCACCAACAGAGACTGTGATGCTGGAGGTGTCTGTCAGCGTGAAAGAACTCCCCCTGGAGCTGACAGTCACCGAGTTGCCCCGGGACCGCCCTCGAAGTGGGAGGAGACGAAAGAGAAGAGAAAAGATGGGTGTCGCTTGGAGCAGTGTGGAGCGAGCGCACCCGGAGGCAAGAGGTCTAACGAGGAGTAGCGGAGGAGCTCACCCGGAGATGGAGAGAAAGCAGAACAGCACCGGCCCGCTGGCCAGGAGTCTGCTAGAGACCGAGGAAGGAGGGCAGAGCAGCACCGGCCCGCTGGCCAGGAGCCTGCCGGAAGCCGAGCAGAGCAGCACCGACCCGATGGTCAGGAGCCTGCTAGAGTCCACAACCCCGCTAGGTCTAGCGGAGATCCTAGCGCAGCTCCCCCGAGACCGGGAGTGTGCACAAACTGCCCTGGAGGGCCTCGCAAGGAGGATGGCCCGGGTACAGCGCGAGATACTGGCGGAGTGGGGCCGGGAGATGACCCAGCAAGCAAAGACCAGTCAACGGAGCACGCTACCCTGGAAGAGGAAGCAGACCGCCTCTGAGGATGGCGCAGGAGGACCCAAGGCCGGAGACGGCGCCGAGGAGGGAGCCGAACGCATGGAGGCAGGTAAAGGGGACGCCTATACCCCAAGCCGTGACACCGCTTACCTGCCCCAGCTCCCCGTCGCAGAGCCCGAAAGTCCCCCTGCTGTGCCCGAAAACGCCATGTCACCGACGCAGACTAGGCCCCAACCGGAAGCCGCCGCCACGACCCCTGTGACGTCACACGTCTCGACCCGGAGCGTGACAAAGCAGGAATTACCACCAGCCTGGTCGCAAGGCCTAGTACCCCCGGGCGCCGCACCACCAACAGCGCCCCCTACCTCCGCGGAGCCCCCGGCCTGGCCGCAAGGCCAGGTAGCCCAGGGCGCCGCCGTCCTAACGGTGCCCTTCACCTTCCAGGTGCCCCAGGCCTGGCCGCAAGGCCCGGGCGACCTGGGCGCCACCACCACCGCGCCCATAAGACCAAGAGTGCCGCATCTGGGAGGAGTCAGAGGACCCGGACGGGTCTGAAGAAACATCATATCAAGAAAGAGCAGGAGGAAGACGCCGTTGAGTGCGGCAGAGCAGGAGCTGTAAATAGTTACCCAATCGGGGTATATAGAAACTGAAACTGTTGCTGCTAAAATAGTCCCCGTTGGGACCAGGGAACTGTTTACCCGTTAACCCCTTCATCCTACAGGCTGAGGACTGTGAGCAGCCATTCCCTACCCTCTACCTGGCCGAGGACTGAGAGCGGCCAACTTCCCCTGTATATAGTTGCGCGTCCTAAAGCGCCCCCTACCGGTTTTATAGAAAACCAGTTTTTTCTAAGAGACTGTCGCACTTTTCCCGGACATACGTTGCACAGTGTCCGGAGGAGGAACCAGAGACAAGAGAAGTCTACGAGAATGTTTATATAAAAAGTTTTATATATATATAATGTTTATATGTTTTATATGTTTATATGAAAAAAAAAAAAATTGTATGTTATGGTGTTTTATGTCTTTACAGCCCGAGGACGTGCTGTGATTTACCAGGGGGGAATGTAGCACCCTGAGGATTCGGCTGCTACAGGGGTATTGCACCTCAACCCAGAGGTGTGATATTCCACTCCCGGGTAAGGAAGGAGTGTGGAACTGAGCTCAGATAGACTGCATGCACTACATACATCCCATTCCAGAGGAGCAGGCCGACGGTACTCCCACTTAGAAATGTGCAGGTACAACCGAGCCTGTTCCTGGCTGGAGTGGGAGGGGGGTGGTACATCCCATGTAGTGTAGGGGCAGATAGGGGGAGCAGTCTGGGTAGTGATAGGAGCTCATTGGGTGCTGGTCACCTGAGCTCACACATAGAGGGATATATAAGGAGGGCACCAACTTAGATCAGGGTCAGACGCTGAGAACAAGTCAGTTGGAGAGGAGAGAGAAGGAAACAGCAGCCCTGGAGAGAGAGAGAGTGGAGCAGAGAAAGACCCAGAGGGGGAAGACTGAAGGGACCCAAGAACCCAAATTAGAGCACCGGGTGAGGAGTCAGCAAGAGGGTACCGGAACCCAAGCTGGTGGGGGCAAAGACATTCCCCAGCCAGAGACCGGAGACCGTGGGCAGTGTCTGTCACGGTCACCCACCACATTCACCCCGAAGGCACACCACATGAAGGGTCAGGGAACCCAGGGCCAAGGGTGTCCCAAAAGAAGGCCCGAGGGAGCTGGACCTAGGTGAATCACTGGTGGGGACGGCTGAAGAAAGGACAGAGGGAGAGCTCAGGGCCACGCTCTGGACTTGTTTGGGGGTTGGCCGGATCCAGGACCTGGTGGACGCAGCACGGCTCGGGTGGTCACTAGCAGCTGGAGTGACCAGTACAACATCAGCAGTAAGTAAACACCCTTAACTGCACAACCCGAGTCTGTCTTCATTGCCGGCTGCATCGCACCACCACAACCCCCATCCTCTGCGCCTGTCCCCTCTGAGGCTATACCCCTCCCGTTGGGGGTTATCTCACCAAGCTGCGCACCCACCATCAGCCTCAGCGGACCCTGCAGCAGCGGCGGCCACAGTGACCGCATCACAACGGGTGGCGTAGTCGACACAAAAGAACTTTAGTAACATCTGTAAAGCTGCCACATAACACTGAGCTTGACGCCCTGGGCACGGGACCGGGTCACAGCCGCTCGGAGACTACAACCCCCCATCTGATCCGGTGCCGGGTATTCCCCTCAAAAAGGAATATGTCCCAGGGGGCGCGTCAGATGCAGGTGATGATTTCTTCAGGCTTCCCCGCCCAAACAATGCTCCGTCTTCTGGCGGCAGCGGGCGGTCTCCGGTTTTACCCGCTGAGCCCCTAGTCCATAACACGGCACCTCACGTGCCTTGGCTCCCCGGACCCTGCGTCCCTTATCTCTATAGTCGGGCTTGACTCCTCCGGTCCACTGCACCCGACTCCTGCTCCCAGTACTCGAGCCAGGAGCCTGGACCCTCTCACACTGTTCTCCTGTGCAGGACTCGGCTCCGCTTTCCCACGCAAAACGTCCTCGTCTCTTCCTCTCTCTAGTCACACCAAGAGTCCCCCGGTCCCCTGACTTCCCAGCTCTGTCTCTGGACACACCTCCAACTTCCCAGTCACATGACTCCTCTGCTCGCAGTCTGTCTACCCCCTGCAACAGGAGGTAGGGCCCCGGCAGTTCCGGATCCCTTGCTCTGAAAGCACTTACACCCCGGTCTTCCCCCTTACACTCCTGCTCTCCTTTAACTCGCCATTCCACGGGCGAGAGTTCCTTCATCAAACGTTCACACTCTTGGACTTCCTGGACGATAGGGTGCCATATAAATTGATCTTGTTCGTAACGTTGAGGAGGCACTCCTGCTGTTGTCCGTTCTGACCAGCGTAACTCAGTTTGACCGATGGGGGGTGCAGGGTCACTCGGATTCCCAATCTCCGCCTGCCGGGTGGCTTCAACCGCTGTTGTTCCCTCGCCGCCTGCACTGGGGACTGCAGGTAATCGAGTGCTGCGGCTCGGAGGTAGAATCAACAATTCTTCTTCGTCCACATCGTGGCTTGGGGCAATTGTGACAGGACCTTCTCTAGAAGCAGGTGATTCTTCTTCATCCTTGTCATCTTTAGACAGACAGGGCCGCAGCATACTACGATGAACCACTCTGGTAGGGGCTCCTTCAGTCCCCTCAGGTTGAACTTCATACACAGGTCCTTCAGCGCCCATCCAGCGCTTCACTCGGTGCGGGGTCCGTACCCACCGCTTACTCAATTTGCCCCGGGGCCGCCTGTACCAAACCAACACCCGCTCCCCGGGCCTCAGAGCTGTCCCTCGAAGAGGCAATGTCTCATGATGTTTGAGTTCCTGAAACTTTTGTTGTACCAACCGTCGGAGGGTCTGCAGTCGATGCCGATGTTCCCGGACCCAGGAAGACATTCCCGTCCGTGGGTAGTCCTCCTCGGGGTCCAGCTCTATCTCGGTGATCTCTCGCCCCTTTCGCCCGAACAGCAAGGTATAAGGAGTGAACCCCGTCGTACTATTCATTCGGTTGTTGTAGACCCACACCAGCTCGGCCACAAACTCAGGCCATCGTACCTTCCGATCTTCCTCCAATGTGCGGAGCATTTGAATCAGTGTCCGATTAAAGCGTTCACAGGCCCCATTTCCTTGAGGGTGGTAAGGAGTAGTCTGTGACTTCTCAATCTTGTACAACCGGTGCAGCTCTTCCATCACCCGGCCTTGGAAGCAGGCGCCTTGATCGGAATGGATTTGGGCAGCCGTACACCCGAATGAAGTCTCGGCAGATGGCCTGCCCACCTGACACAGCGGTCTGGTCCCTGGTCGGGGTCACTACCGCAAACTTTGTGAAGTGGTCTGTCATTACCAGGCAATGTTCATACTCGAGATGCGCCGGTCCGGCTTCCAAATAGTCGATCATCAGCACCTCCAAGGGGCAGAAGTCACAATGGTAGTCACAATGGTTTGTATGGGGACCCACTGCTTCGGGGGCTTAACCAGCTCACAGCTCTGACATCTTCGACAAGTGGCTTCTATTGTTACTCGCAGTCGGCGATGATACACCAGCCTCTGCAACCACTGAAATGTCTTCTATGATCCGAAGTGAGCCCCTCGTTCATGAGCCTCCTTGGCCACTACTCCGACCAACTTCTCTGGGATCACCACTTGCCAGGTGGTCCCGAACTCTCGCAGTAGCTGCACCCGTCGGTACAGCAGCCCGTCTCGCAAACACAGTCTCTCCCATTGTCCCAGCATTTTCAGTGCTCCCGGGTACAGGGTACTTCTCTCTTCTCGACTGGGGACTTGCCGCTAAGCCACCCATTGACGTAATTGAGCAACTTCTCTGTCAGTCTGTTGAAGTCAGATCCAGTCATCTCTTGGCCGCCCTAGCACTTGTTCTTCCGACGTCTCTCCGATCTGTCCCTGCGCGAAACTTCGGAAGCTAGGGGTCTCATCCGCCTCCAAATCTTCATCGGGGTCATGATCAGGCTGTTCATATATCACTCTGGAGAGGGCGTCGGCGTGAGTATTCTCTGCCTTAGGCCGGTAGACGATCTTATACCGGTACCTGGCCATGCGAGCCATCCACCGCTGCTCCAGGGCCCCTAATTTCGCATTCTCCAGGTGGGCCAGCGGGTTGTTATCTGTTCTCACCAGTACTTCGGACCCGGACAAATACTCTGCAAACTTCTCGGTCATTGCCCAAACCAGAGCCAGCAACTCTAATTTGAAAGAGCTATAATTATCTGGGTTCCTCTCGGAGTCGTGAAGGGAGCGACTGGCATACGCAATCATGCGCTGTTTCCCATCCTGTGCTTGCAATAAGATGGAGAGGGGGCGCCAGGATACTCACCTTGGTGAGTTGTGAATTGCACAACTCATATGATGGTATAGTGGAGTCCTGCAGGAGACACCAAACCTCAAGGGTCCAAGTACCATAAGTTGTGGATGCAAGAAAGTGCCAATGATTCCTCGCTCCTCCGGGTCAAACGAAGTGATGCAATACCCAGTGCTTGGTTAAGAATCCATTTATTAAGAAGCTAAAATAAGATGCGTTTCGTGGACGTCCTGTCCACTTCATCAGTGCATAGCTTGTGTCAGGTATAGCAAGGTGTGGACATATATATACAAAAAATGTGAAAAAAACAATGTGGCCGTTAAGGCAGAAAAATACAATCAATAAAAAGGCATAAATTTGAGTATCCATCAATGTATATATGCATTGGGAATAAAATATTGCTAGCATGATTAAAAATTAATTAAAAATCAATATAGTTCAATGCAAAAAAAATATAATAAATAATTTAAAATATATATATAATTACTGAAGCTTGAATTGAACCTGTTGTATTGCGATCAACTGGATCATGTTTAGATCCTAATCATGGTACAAGCCTCTAAGGCACGGGTGCTCATGTATATTGTGATTGATCTTGTTCTGATAGGAAGTAATAAACGGATATTAGAAGATATATCTAACTTATATGTACATACTAAACAATTTTTTTTTTTTTTATTCTTCTTATAATAGAATATGTGATCGTATCTGTGACGCGCCCCCTGGGCCATATTCTTTAGGGGGAATATCCGGAGCCGGATCAGATGGGAGTTGTAGTCTTCCGAGTGGCTGTGACCCGGTCCGTGCCCAGGGTGTCAAACTCAGTTGTATGTGGCAGTCCTACAGATGTTATAAAGTTCTTTATTGTCGACTACGCCACCCGTTGTATTGCGGTCACTATGGCCGCCGCTGCAGCAGGGTCCGCTGAGGCTGATGGTGTAGGTGCAGCTTTTGGTGGTATAACCCCCAACGGGTGGGGTATAGCCTCAGGGGGTCAGGTGCAGAGGATGGGGGTTGTGGTGGTGCAGCATAGGTGTTAAAGGACGACAGAGTCGGGTTGTGCAGTTTAGGGTATTTACTCACTGCTGATGTTCCGGTCACTCCAGCTTCAAGTGACCTCCCGAGCAGTGCTGCGTCCACCAGGTCCTGGATCCAGCCAACCCCCAAGCGAGTCCGGAGCGTGACCCTGAGCTCTCCTTCTGTCCTTTCTCTGGCCGTCCCCACTATTGATCCACCCAGGTCCAGCTCCCTCGGGCCTTCTGTTGGGTGACCCTTGGCCTTGGGTTCCCTGACCCTCCACGTGGTATGCCTTCGTGGTGGATGTGGTGGGTGGCCGTGGCAGACGCTGCCCACGGCCTCCGGTCTCTGGCTGGGGTGTGTTTTTGCCCCCACCAGCTTGGGTTCCGGTACCCTGATGCCGACTCTTCACCCGGGGATTGAATTTGGGTTCTTAGAGTCCTCTCTTTGTCCCCTCTCTGGGTCTTTCCTTCTTTCTCCTCTCTCTCTCTCTGGGACTGCTCTGCTCTCTGCTCTCCTCCTCTGCAAAGACTGACTGACTGACCCTGTTCTCTGATGGTGCCCACCTTATATACACCCTCTATGTGTGAGCTCAGGTGACCAGCACCCAATGAGCTCCTATCTTTACCCAGGCTGCTCCCCCTATCTGCCCCTACACTACTTGGGATGTTCCACCCCCCTCCCACTCCAGCCAGGAACAGACTCGGTCGTACCTGCACATTTCTAAGTGGGAGTACCGTCGGCCTGTTCCTCGGAAATGGGATGTGTGTAGTGCATGCAGCCTACCGAGCTCAGTTCCACGCTCCATCCTTACCCGGGAGTGGAATATCACACCTCTGGGTTGAGGCGCAATACCCCTGTAGCAGCCGAATCCTCAGGGTGCTACATCTGCAACATGAATGATTTTTTTAGGAGTGTGTCCGTATTATCGGTGTAGTACTAGAGAATAGTCGTGCGCATTAATGTTCACTAGGTGGTATGATGAGCACTGAAAGTGTCCTAGGGAATGGTGCAGACTACTGGGAACAGAATGCAATGATCATAAGAAGAAAGGAAACTTAACTCAGTGAAACCCTGGATGGGGACAGTGGATCAAGAACAAGCCAAGACATACAGTATGTTCCTGACCATGTAGAGGTAAATTATATTTGTCAGTGCTTTCAAATAAAAACCTCTGATATTTCATTGCGACCCCAAGGTTTCAAAGTATTTAGTTGATCTATCCAGTGTATCTCTTTCCTATTGAGACACTCAATTCTATTGGGAGTGGTGCATGGAATATGCTCTATGGGCAGGATTTTAAGACTCCCAAAGTCTTTATTGTGATGGATTGCCATATGTCGTGATAAACCATGTTTTAAAAAACCTGTAGCGACATTATGCCTATGAGAATTTAGTCTTTTATGAAAGGGTTGCATAGTTCTGCCGACATATTGCTTGGGACATGTGTATTCAATCAGATATATGACAGAATCAGTGTCACAGGACATATTACTATTTATTGTGAAGCGTTCATTGCTTGATGTGGATGCAGAAGTGTCGGCTCCATGAGTAATATTCATGCCGCACATGCCGTTCTTTTTGCCACATCTGGTGATGGTTTTATTCTTATTATTGATCTTGCTACAATCTAGAGTAGAAAGGGTGTGTATCCTACTGGGGGCTAAAATGTTCCTTAGAGTGGGGGCTCTCCTATACACAATGGAGGGTTTTTCTGGGATAATCTTCTTGAGTATCGGATCATTTAACAGAATATGCCAATTCTTCTGCAGAATATCTCTAAATGAATTATGCTGAAAATTCTATGTAGTGATGAATTTTACACAGCGCTCATAGGACATTTTATCTGAATTAGATTTTAAAAGAAGTGAATTCTGGCTACAGGTATCCCTTACTCTTTCAAATGATTCGCCAGCAAGATTTTTGGGATAACCCTGTTGTAGAACTTTCTGTTTCAGCATACCTGATTGCTCTGAAAAATCATTTTCAGAAGTGCAATTCCTTCTGATCCTCTGAAATTGATTAAAAGGAATATTACGTAGCCATTTATGGTAGTGGCCACTGCTGTAGTGGATGGAATTATTCGCATCCACTTGTTTGAAATAAGTCTTGGTACAAATCCTATTGTTCTCTATAAATAAAGTCAGATCCAGAAAATTAATACTGGTGTTATTTGTATCGGAATTGAAGGAAATACCCCAGCAGTTGTTATTTAGAAAACTGGCAAGGGCTGAGGGTTCTGCGATGTCCTTATTAAGAATGAAAATGAAGTCGTCAATGTATCTTTTGTAAAATATAATGCCTTCCCAAAATGGACCCCCATAGATGAACACCAGTTCAAATATGCCCATGAAAAGATTAGCGAACGTAGGTGCGACCTTTGACCCCATCACAGTCCCTTTGATCTGATGGTAAGTGTGTTGGAGGAAAGTGAAATAATTGTTATTAAGGATGAAAGATAACCCGGATAGAATAAATGATTTGCGGGAGGAAGACAGACCGGTGTCTTTGGAGATCATATGTTCAACACATAATAAACCAATTTCCCAATCAATATTGGTGTAAAGGGATGTAACATCAAGGCTTAAAAATACAAATGATTCTTCCCATTGGATGTCCTTAGTAAGGTTGATGAGGTGGCTGGAGTCACGAAGGTAACTCCTCAACCTTTTAACATGGGGCTGAAGGAGAACATCAATATACTCTGCTAGATTACTAGTGAGGGAGCCTATACCTGATATAATAGGCCTCCCGGGGGGATTGATAGGGTCTTTGTGTATTTTAGGAAGATGGTAGTAGAAGGGCATGCTTGGATTCTGTATCGTGAGAAATTTTCTCTCATTCTCATTAAATAGTCCTTGTTCATTCCCCTTTTTGATCAGTTTTTTATATTCTAAGTTGGTACTTTCTAAAGCATAATGATAAATTTCTTTATAGTAATTAGTGTCATTAAGGATCCTTTTTGCCTCCTCTATATAATCACAATAATCTTGTATTACAATTCCTCCGCCTTTGTCGGCTGATCTAATAATGATGTTTTTGTTCTTTTTAAGATCCGAAAGTGCTTTTTTTTTTCGTTTATATTTAAATTTCTATTTTTTTGAAACATGGGCGTTTCAGCCAGTTTTTAAGTTCCTGCATAGTGACCTCACCAAAAGTCTCTATCTGGTGGCTTCTGCTTTCTAGTGGATAGAATCTAGACTTATTTTTCAGATCGGTGTGCACCGTCTCATGAGTCACATCTGTAACTAAGTCTGTATTAACTTTGTCCGGTTTGATAGCAAAGTGTCTTTTTAAAGTAAGCTTTCTAATAAAGGCTTGGAGGTCCAAAAATATATCAAAATCCTTAAATTTGTAGGTGGGACAAAATGATAACCCTTTGGACAGAAGGGAAGTTTCATGTTCATTTAGCGTATGTGATGATAAGTTAAATACGTTGGATTTTACTGATTTGCTCTGCTCAGCTAGTTTACTAATTTTTTTTTGTTTCCCCCTCCCTCTATAGCCTCTCCTGTGTTTTTTTCGTTTTCCTAGTCTTTTGAAGTAATGATCTAACTTGTCCGGACCGGGAAAGATGGCCCGGGGTAAAAAATCTGTGACACATGAAGCACTATCGTTACTGGTATTATCAACCAATGTAGTGTTATCAGGTATGTCCTGGGATTTAGCAGTGCGATCCTTTAAACTGGGCATAAGATCTGTGGGAGAGGAAATGGTGATGGTAGGAGTGCAATGTAATGATAGATTAAGCAGATCAGTGATGTCTGCTGGTGTGGAGTTGTGGGAACACTCCTCAAGATTTGAAAGTTCACCTCTAGAGAGGCATCTTCTTCTTTCTTCATGAATCAAATTGATCTGCTCCTTTATTTCCTCTAAGTTTTTTTTGGTCTTGGCTAATGTCTGGTAAGCTACCAGCGTTTGCAGACTCCTGGAGGAACTTAGATCTGCAGGGCTGTGAACAGGGGAAGGTAGGCAGGTGGGGCTGACATCTGTCAAAGTAGCAGGTGTTGTGATGATCTTAATCATCCCATGTTTGTGGAGCGACGTGTCAGTAGTATGTTGTGAGCAGGGATCATTTCTGGTCCTTGTGGTGCTGATTGAATCTCTTATGGTGATTTTGTTTTTTGAGTCACTGCGATCCCTGTGTGTGGATCGATTAGGGGTATCTTTTCTATGGTGAAATTTACTGTTTGAAATAGTTCTGCCTTTATTTATAGAATGCTTATTCACATTAGGACCAATTAGGTCAGATTTTTTATTAGTGGAACCAACAACTCGGGTTGCATGACCCGAGAGATGTTGGTTGGACTTGTAGTCCTCCCTGTCTCTATGTAATTATTTTGCTTTTCTCATGATGGTCTCATGTTCATTTTGTAAAATACTGGTGGTGATATTATTGTTAATCTTGCTAAAGAGGGGGTGTGATTCAAAAGGTAATAATTCTCTAGAAGTATCAAAAATACTGTTGGTAACCAATAAACATAATTCTGATATTTTTTTGTGTATACATTTGAGTAAATTCTGCATGCATGATTCTAAAATACCAGACCATTCTTTTGTGAAGGCTGAGTCCTCTTCTTAACCAAGCACTGGGTATTGCATCACTTCGTTTGACCCGGAGGAGCGCGGAATCATTGGCACTTTCTTCCATCCTGTGCTTGGGATAACACGGCTCCTAGACTATGTAGGCTCCCATCAGTGTGGAGTATGAATGGTTAGGAGAAATCTGCATAGGCAAGTATTGGGGCCTCGGTCAGGGCCATTTTTAGGGCACGGAAAGCCTATTCCTGGCTGCTTCCCCACCGAATCGCCTGATTCTTGGAGCCCGCCGGCACTCCCTTAAGTAGCTCCAGCAATGGGTTGGCTATGTAGGTGAAGTTCTTCACGAATCTTCGGTAGTACCCGGCAAGTCCCATGAAGGCCCGAACGTCCTTCACTGTCTTCGGGGTAGGCCACTCCTGTACGGCGGGCCACCTTCTCCCGGGTGGGCCTGACTCCTTCACCGGATACAGTATGACCAAGATATTCAATCTGTTTGCGGAACAGGTGGCACTTCTGGGGCTTCACCTTTAAGCCATGACTCTGTAGGCGACTCAGTACTTGCTCCAGTCGCTGGAGGTGTTCCTCGAAGGTGGCGGCATAGACAATTATGTCGTCAAGGTAAATCAGTGTTGCCTCGAAGCTCAAATCGCCCAGGCACCTCTCCATCAGACGCTGGAACATCTCGGGGGCGTTAGTCAGGCCGAAGGGCATCCGATTGAACTCGAACAGTCCCTTGGGTAATATGAACGCCATCTTTGCACGGTCATGTTCGGCCACGGGCACCTGCCAGTACCCACTGGCCAGATCCAAGGAGGAGAAGTATCTTGCCTTCCCTAAGGCCGACAGAGACTCTTCGATTCGAGGTAGTGGGTAAGAGTCCCGAACTGCACAGGCATTCAGTCGTCTATAGGTCCCATCTTTCTTCCGAACCAGGACAATCGGGGCTGCCCACGGACTCTGACTCTCCCGTATCACACCATTCTGTAACATATGGGCTAGCATCTCCTTAACCTCTTTATACATCTGGGGAGGTATCTGCCGGTATGTCTCCCGCACTGGGGCAGCGCTCCCCATGGGAATCTCGTGGGTAATGGCTTGGTGCAACCAAAATCATCCTCATGGCGAGCAAAGACTTCCTGGTACCGCTCCAGTACCTCCTCAACCTGCTGCACCTGTCGAGGTGTAAGTCCCGTCAATTCAGCCCGCATTCATTCTAGGATTCTTCATCCCCCCTTCGCACTAGCCCGGTGGGGTTCCGGCAGCACGGTGACCGCCAGAGTCCAGGGGTGTCCTCGTACAGCAGACAGCTGTACCACATCAGGTCGCACCAACTTCTCTGGCATTCCCAGAATCTGGGCTATTTCTGGGAGGGAGTGTAAGATCATCTTCGCCCAGATTAACACACCGCACTATAACATTGCCACCCTGGACGGTGGCCAGTGTCCGAGCCACCAAGAGTCCAGGAGGTACTTTGTCCATCGATGTTGGCTCTATCTGAACTTCGACTCCCTCAAGAGGTGTGCAGGCCCGTGCGGGTAACGT
This sequence comes from Phyllobates terribilis, assembly GCF_046119375.1. NCBI lineage: Eukaryota > Metazoa > Chordata > Amphibia > Anura > Dendrobatidae > Phyllobates > Phyllobates terribilis. Next base: position 290,202,207 of record NW_027362768.1, on the reverse strand, counting down.
GAGCACAGTTTGTCCGGGCGGTAAGGTGAGCGCCGTAGCTGCTGGCACTATTATTTTTCCCAGGACCTTCCCTTCACTCGACGTCTCCTGAGCCTGGGCAGCTTGGATTAGTTGTTGAAAGACCCTCCTTTGGGGGGTTTGTGGGTCCCACTGGTCTAGAGGAATCTCCCTCGGCTCACTAATCAGGATCTCTTTCAGCACATTCTTTCCGAGGGTCACCGGGGGTCCAGTTCCGGTTCCCCCTGCGACTAAGACGACTCCTTTTTTCCCCACATCTTTTCCACATACTCGGATCTTCATCCACACCACCCCTACGACCGGGATGGGTAATTGATTAGCTGCCGTGAGTCTAATTACTGGTCCCCATTCAGGCCACGCTATCTCTGGAAATCGCTGTTGGAAGTAGGCTTCTGTCATCGTAGTCACCTGGAATCCCGTGTCAATCAGGCAGTGAACAGCCCGACCACTTATTTCAGCCCAGACAGTCGGGCTGGTGGAAACCAGGTCCTTGGGACTTCCTTTTCTTCTTTCCCTCTTCCTCAGGCTCCTGGTTGTGTCCCCCAAACACGGAGCCTGCTAGTTTAATGGCTGCTGCGACAGGGGCTGCCCTCAGCTAGCACAGCGCCTGGCGTAATGTCCTGTGCCTCCACACTTCCAGCAGGTCGTGTTTCTGTCTGTGTAGGGCTGCCTCACTTCTCTACGGAACTCTCCTGCAGGGGGGCTCCTGAATTCAATTCTTTCCATAACTGGGGCAATCGATCTAGGTATCTCTGGTGTCGGGGCAGGGGTCTTCTTGAGACTGGACCATTCATCCCGCATCTCCTGTATCTCCTTCCGCATCTCTCGAGCCCATTCTGGTTCAGCTGCAGGCGGGGTGGGTACCTCGTTACTCTGGACCGTCCCTGCCAGGGCCGTCACCCCCATCTCCTGCTCTCTCACACGAGCCTCCGCCCCCACTTCTAGAAAAGTCATACGTGGGTTGGCGCGCAGGCGCTCCCGCAAGGCCTTCTTCAGCTGCACATCCCTGAGGCCTGCCACAAACTGGTCCCTCAAGATCACATCAGGGGGGCCCATTCCCAAATTCCCCATGTCGTCTTTTCTAGTGATATAGGCATGCACCCTCTGTAAGGCATTAACATACTGCGTCACAGTCTCCCCCTCCTGCTGCACTTGGTGAAACAGCCGTATCCTCAGCTCTCCTACATTGGTGGTATCCCCATGCATCTCCTCCAGTATCCGCACCACTTTTTCTACAGTATCCCTGTCATGGGGAGGGCGGTACATCACGGAATGTCGGGCCTGCATAGAGGCATACGGGGGCCATACACACTACTAACTATGAGTTGCTGTGATAAAATTCTCACAAATTGGATCTGTGTGTGATTTAAATTTTATACTTTAATTTTCAGGGTGATTGGGAGCCCAGTGCTCAAGAGGTTGATGATTTTGGTTTCCATCGACCGTTGATAGATCATTTTGTTACCAAAAAATTACATTGCAATCAGCAAGTTATGTATCGATATTGAAGACTTTATATATATATATATATGTATATATATATATATATATATATAAGTACCACATTTTTCTATTGTTTGCAAGTCTTTTAGATTTTGCTGCCCTTAATAACACCACCCCTATAAATGTCTAGGGTGCTTGAAAATGTATTCGGGAACTGCATTCCTGAGCAGTGCTGACCTTCTTCTACCTCCATTCAAATATTTATTGCACATATTTGTTATCGTAGTAATTTTACCTACCCACTGAAAAAAGGTACAGTATCTTGTTATTTATGCAGCGGTGTGAATGGAGAAAATTATAATTGCAAACAAAAAACTATTAAAAGTTAATCAATAAGTTATGTGGTCCCCATGGTCTACAGAAAATTGTGATCTAATGGGTATTTTCATGGTGTTTAGTGGTTAGCTAGTGGCTAATGATTGCCGGTGGCCATTTAGAGTTTGGTGCATATAATTATGAACATGTAATAGGGATTGGTATAAAAAGTAGACAGCACATAAGTGCAGAATGGGCTGTCTAACATCCCATTGTCATAATTGCAGTGAAAGCCTCAGGATTATTGTTTTTGCCTTTTGCATGTATACATGATTTAGCCATACTGATAAGGTAGAGTCTTGGCAGACCCTCGAGCTGCAAATATCATTGAATGTTGTTACTAATGTCCAGTATGCAATGTCAAATGGCAGAAACAAACCACGGTCAGCAAAATACAAAGATTATTCTGCATTGCTAATTCAATCTTACCATATTCTCTTCTCAAACCAGGCTTATGATTATAATAAGCTTTCATCAAATGTGAACCTATTTTAGGCAATTTTCATGATTGCAATTAAAATAGTCACATAATGCTTCTCATCAAGTCACAATCACTGTTGATTTATGATGCTCAATATTTACATTTTCCCGAGCGCTATTTCCTCCATGCTGAGAGATCAGGAAATTAGACAGTAGTTCTAAACTGGGCATTTTGGGGTAAAGTCATTTTTGTACAATAGTCCTGATCAGAAGTTATTTAGCTGTTAGGAAAAAGTTTATAAAAGTTTTAGGGCCTGATTCATCAAGCAGTTTTTGCCAGAATTCTGTTGTAATGCTGCTTGGAATGTTACCAAATTTTTCTGCAACTCAATTGTTTATCTTTTGATATTTTTAAGGCAGTTCGGGACAAATTTTAGAAAAGAAAGTGCAGCTCTGGTGAGACAGAGAATGGCGAAGCTCCCAAGATAAATTCTTCTAATCAAAAAGGAAAAAGAGCGGTAATTCATGGGCGCTACAATAGAGTGAAAACAAGGTTGAATGTTCTCTGGGTCTGTAGGTCTGTATTCGTTCATACAATGCCTTTCAAAGTCAGGTTGATTCCTTCATCAGGTTAGTATGCAGTTATGAGCAATCCTGATGAGTATGTAGGAATGAGCAAACCTGCATTGTAAAGTTCGGGATTCGCATTGAACTCCGAACACAGACTTTTTCCAGGAAGTTCTTTTTGCTGTTTGAGTTCGGTGCAGAATAAAGTTTGTTGAAAGCCTACAGCACAGCCAATCAACAAGCTTTTAAGCTATGGGCACTTCCGGAGCCATCACAGCCATGGCAAGTATTTCCATGGCTGTGATCGGTCGGTACAACACATGTCCCAACCTGTATAAACGCAGGATCATGGGTGGCGCTGCCATTGTGCCCTGACTAGCATAGGGACAGTGTAAAATAAATAAAGAAATAGGTGTGGGGTCCTCCTTATTTTCAATAACAAGCCAAGGGAAAACAGACTGTGAGCTGGTCTTATTACGCTGGGAAAGGGCCAATAACCATGGATCTTCCCAGCCTATTAATATCAGCCCTCAGCTGTCTGCTTTGCATGTGCTGGTTATTAAAATGAAGGGACCCAAAAAAATGATGTGGGGCCCCCCTATTTTTATTAACCAGCTAAGGCAAAGCAAACAACTGAGGGCTGATATTAATAGGCTGGAAAGGTCCATGGATATTTGCTCTTTCCTAGCCTAAACAGAACGATGCTTCATAGGTTGCAGGAGAGAACAGCTGGACATTGTGGAAACCACAATGGTTTAAATCGGAGCTGCTGGGATTATTTTTTAATAATAAATGGGTAAACCAGGGAATGTGTGGGGGAGTCTTTATTCAAATAAACTTTTTTTATTTTTAAATATGGGGTTAGTAATGGGGGGTGTCTGATAAACGCCTCTCCATTACTAACCCCTGAGCTTGATGCCAGCTGACATTACACAGCTGACATCAGCCCCAAAAACTATTACCCTGATTGCCACCACACCAGGGCAATCCCGAAGAGCCAAAGCTAAGCGCCAGAATTGTCTCATCTAATGGATGTGCCATTTCTGGGGTGGCTGATAGCTGGTTTTATTAGGCTGGGAAGGGTCCAATATTCATGGACCTTCCCAGCCTATCGATATCAGCCCTCAGTTGTTTGCTTTTCCTTAGCTGGTTATTAAAACTAGGGGGGACCCCGCATCATTTTTTGGGGTTCCCCCTATTTTTAATAACCAGCAAAAGCAAAGCAGATGTTAGAACCCTCTTGTTTGTTTTTTCCATCTTGTGTTTTGTGGTTATGTGGCGCCCCTGAGGGTTCGACCGCCACAGGGATGCTGCACTTCTCTAATGGAGTGTAGTGTTCCTCCTCTGAGGTAAGAACAGCGTGATGGTCAGGACCCTTCCTTTACATCCAACACAACATTTCTCCACCAGAGGGGGCTAGAATGCACTAGGTGCTGCCCTCCTGGTTACAGGGAGACTGGGGAACCAAGAGTTAGGGGAACCAGTTAGTGGGTGAGGGTGGAGGACTCACAATTTAGTGACACTGTAAAATTCATATTTAACAAAAAGCCATCTTGGTTCTTGGTCCTTGTAGTTTAGTTCTTTGACGGTCCTGGTTAGTCACCTTGCCTGGCTGTCATGTACTGTGATCTCCTACCCTGAAAGTGGATCCTGTGTGGACCTGCAGCGGATGGAGGCACAGCCCTTGTACCCCGGCCTTGGGACGAGGGGCAGGTTGTAGACAAGGAATGTCTCAACCTGGTCAAGGACCACGACCAAGAAGGCCCGGAACTTAAGAGTGTAGCTCCACAGCAAATGGATCCCAGGGAGGATGCAGATGGAGCGGTGTATGCCACCTGTCCTCGCCAACCTGATAAATTCAGAGGGAGTGCGGATGCAAGAGGGGTACCGGCCCCCGACACCCGACCTTGCTACTCTACATTTGTTGAAAGCCTACAGCACAGCCAATCAACAAGCTTTTAGGCTATGGGCACTTCCGGAGCCATCACAACCATGGCAAGTATTTCCATGGCTGTGATTGGTCGGTGCAACACGTGTCCCAACCTGTATAAACGCAGGATCATGGGTGGCGCCGACATTGTGCTCTGACTAGCATAGGGACAGTGTAAAATAAATAAAGAAATAGGTGTGGGGTCCTCCTTATTTTTAATAACCAGCCAAGGGAAAACAGACAGCTGTGAGCTGGTCTTATTATGCTGGGAAAGGGCCAATAATCATGGATCTTCCCAGCCTATTAATATCAGCCCTCAGCTGTCTGCTTTGCATGTGCTGGTTATTAAAATGAAGGGACCCCAAAAAATGATGTGGGGCCCCCCTATTTTTATTAACCAGCTAAGGCAAAGCAAACAACTGAGGGCTGATATTAATAGGCTGGAAAGGTCCATGGATATTTACTCTTTCCTAGCCTAAACAGAACGATGCTTCATAGGTTGCAGGAGAGAACAGCTGGACATTGTGGTAACCACAATGGTTTAAATCGAAGCTGCTGGGATTATTTTTTAATAATAAATGGGTAAACCAGGGAATGTGTGGGGGAGTCTTTATTCAAATAAACTTTTTTTATTTTTAAATATGGGGTTAGTAATGGGGGGTGTCTTATAAACGCCTCTCCATTACTAACCCCTGAGCTTGATGCCAGCTGATATTACACAGCTGACATCAGCCCCAAAAACTATTACCCTGATTGCCACCACACCAGGGCAATCGGGAAGAGCCAAGGCTAAGCGCCAGAATTGTCTCATCTAATGGATGTGCCATTTCTGGGGTGGCTGATAGCTGGTTTTATTAGGCTGGGAAGGGTCCAATATTCATGGACCTTCCCAGCCTATCGATATCAGCCCCCAGTTGTTTGCTTTTCCTTAGCTGGTTTTTAAAAATAGGGGGGACCCCGCATCATTTTTTTTGGGTTCCCCCTATTTTTAATAACCAGCAAAAGCAAAGCAGATGTTAGAACCCTCTTGTTTGTTTTTTCCATCTTGTGTTTTGTGGTCATGTGGCGCCCCTGAGGTTTCGACCGCCACAGGGATGCTGCACTTCTCTAATGGAGTGTAGTGTTCCTCCTCTGAGGTAAGAACAGCGTGATGGTCAGGACCCTTCCTTTACATCCAACACCACATTTCTTCACCAGAGGGGACTAGAATGCACTAGGTGCTGCCCTCCTGGTTACAGGGAGACTGGGGAACCAAGAGTTAGGGGAACCAGTTAGTGGGTGAGGGTGGAGGACTCACAATTTAGTGACACTGTAAAATTCATATTTAATAAAAAGCCATCTTGGTTCTTGGTCCTTGTAGTTTAGTTCTTTGACGGTCCTGGTTAGTCACCTTGCCTGGCTGTCATGTACTGTGATCTCCTACCCTGAAAGTGGATCCTGTGTGGACCTGCAGCGGATGGAGGCACAGTCCTCGTACCCCGGCCTTGGGACGAGGGCCAGGTTGTAGACTAGGAATTTCTCAACCTGGTCAAGGACCACGACCAAGAAGGCCCGGAGCTTAAGAGTGTAGCTCCACAGCAAATGGATCCCAGGGAGGATGCAGACGGAGCGGTGTATGCCACCTGTCCTCGCCAACCTGATATATTCAGAGGGAGTCCGGCTGCAAGAGGGGTACCAGCCCCCGACACCGGACCTTGCTACTCTACGTCCTGGTCGGGAAAGCCCGGTAGGCCCTGAGGATCCCATTGGGTATCGGAAGGAGCGGAGCTGCCACCCGTGCCTTTTTTCTGAGAGGAGTTCAGAGGGAGACCCGGCCTATCCACACACGCAGACAGGAAAGGATACGGTCTGTAGTTCAGGAACATTCTGGTGCGGGGTCCTGATTGAATGCTGGACTTGCTCGGAGGTAATCGGACCCCAGTCCTTGGTGACCACAGGACTCCGCGGGGAGCAGGGAGTCGCCTTCCTTCTGCCATCTCTAATGTGAGTAAAGCCTTGGAAGTTCACCCCTATGGCCTCCGGACTGTTTATTCTGCGCTACACCGCACGACGTGGCACCCGTACTCCTCTACTACTACCCCTGTCATCCTGTCTCTCTGCCCTGAGGCCTTGTTCCTCCTTTGGGGAGTAGTAACAACGTTGGCCGCTATACCACGATGCCTCAGCGGACTGCAGCGGCACTGGTGGCCTTCACCAGGTGCCACAGGTGGCGTAGTCGGAATCAGCCACTCAACCCGGATAAGCCCACACCATCCTTTTAATTGTGACGGCCCTGAGCAGGGGTCGGGTCCGGGCCACGGCTGCACCCCATCTCTCCATCATAGGACCCGACTCCGAGTCTCTCAGGGTAAAGAAAAGGGCTTTCGAGTAGAGGCGTCACAGTCACATGACCACCTGCCTTTATATTCCAGCTCCGCCCTTTTGGCTGTGCTGGACTTCAGTGTTGTTTGACTGTTTTTCTAGCCAGGTGCTTCGGTGCTTATCTCTGTCAGTTCGCTTGGTCCTTCTGGGACCTCTAGTACCTTTTTGTCAGTTTGTCTTTTTGTGTTCCGCAACAACTTCTCTGTTTAGGTGGTGTCCCATTTTTGTTCCAGTCCTTAGTTCTTTTAGGGACCCCTACCCTTATGCTATAGGTCTTCGTTCAGACTAGCCGAGGACTAAGGCGGATCTGTTCGCTAGGAACAGGCAGCCCGCTACATCGTAGGGATTCAGCTTAGTCTTACTGTAGGGTCAGCTTTCCCCTATCTTTCCTTAGTACATGTTGCAGATCATAACAGCAGACATCTGAAGGCTGATATTAACAGGCTGGGAAGGTCCATGGATATTGGCCTGTTCCCAGCATAAGACCAGCTCACGGCTGTCTGTACTTGTTAATGTCTTGTACTTGTTAATAAAAAATGAAAAAAAATGATGTGGGGTCCCCCCTATTTTTAATAACCAGCCAGTGCTTACAAGCTACATAGCAGCAGGCAGTGGTCAGTCTCCTAGGCAATGAGCTGTAAATAAAACAAAATAAAAATGTTTAAAAATTGTAAATTGTAAAAGTGCTAGTTTTTACAACCACTTTCCAACAATATCCATCTATGAAGATGGAAACAATCCTTTAATAAAGCAGTGGGTGGAACTAATATATGTGCATTGTGCAGCAAAATACTGTACAGCACTACATGATGGTATTATTGAGGCAATACACTGTATGATAAAAAGTATTGGAGCATGGTATTGAGCGATGAATGATGTGACCAAGATATGGGATATTTATTGGGCCATTCATTGTATGGTAGTTTTAAGTGGACATTGGATGTTAGGATCAGTCTGATACAATATTAATTTGTATATTCCAAGGGGGACACAGCTAGCAAGTGGAAGAAGGTGCTCTGGTCAGATGAGACCAAAGACTTTTGGGCTAAATGCAAAGCTCTATGTGTGGCAGAAAACTAACACTGCACATCACCATAAAAACACCATCCCCACAATCAAACATGGTGGTGGCAGCATCATGCTGTGGGGATGCTTTTCTTCAGCAGGGACAAGAAAGCTGGTCAGAGTTGAGGGAAGGATGGATGGAGCTAAATACAGGGGAATACTGGAGGAAAACCTGTTAGAAGTTGCAAAAGACTTGAGACTGGGGCATAGGTTCACCTTACAGCAGGACAACGACTCTAAACATACTGCCAGAGCTACAATGTAATGGTTTAGATAAAAGCATATTCATGCGTGTGTATGGCCTAAAGTCCAGATCTAAAGAGAATCTGTGGCAAGACTTGAAAATTACTGTTCACAGAAGCCTCCATTTAATCTCACTGAGCAAGAGTGAGTGTGCAAAGAAGAATGGGCAAAAAATGTCAGCCTCTAGATGTGCAAAGCTGGTAGAGACATACTCCAAAAGATTTGCAGCAGTAATTGGAGTTAAAGGTGGTCCTACAAAGTACTGACTCAGGGGGCTGAATACAAATGCACATCACAATTTTCAGATTCATATTTTTTAAATATTTAGAAAACCATCTATCATTTCCTTTACACTTCACAAATACTTACTACTTTGTGTTACTATATCACATAAAACCCCAATAAAATACATTTAAGTTTGTGGGTATAACATGAAAACGTGTAAAATTTCTCAGGGTAGGAATACTTTTTCAAGGCTCTGTATGTCTTATTTGAGGGTATAGCAGAATATGTTGTGGATTTTCTCATAAATTACTTTTTTTCCATATTTTAGGTTTATCGCATCTATTGGAATTTACTTTTGTATCTTTCTGGCAGGATTCAGAGTCTCTGGTCGAGTCTCAGAAGATTTCGTGGACATCCCGGGACTGGCTCAGATTTGCTCCTCTCTGGATGATTGTGATTGTAATTGCTTCAGCTGGAATTACATGGTTCCTTTTAGGTAGTTATATCTGTCACCTAGATTACAATCTACAGGAAAATACACTCATTTATTATATTATTGTTTCCATTATTGCATGTCAAGTGATTTTAGCGCATTCTTTTACATCTCGACCTGTCATTGCAGACTTGGCAAATTACAGAAAAACGTTTTATAGAAGTACTATTTTCCTTCTTTTAATGGAAGTAAGAGTTTCTGTCGTAGTAAAATGACCACTCTATCTGTATCTAATTTCTAGTCTACTGTTGCAATGGAGGGAGCAGTACATATTTTTGCTGATAAAACTTTTTATCTAAGGATAGTACAGCTTTCCTGTATCCCCATGTTAATTACATAGGCACAGCTAGTACTTGCTGTGTATCTCCATGTTAATTATATAGGAACAGATAGTACTTGCTTACCATATCCCCGTGTAATTTATATAAGCACAGATAGTACTTGCTTAGTGTATCTCCATGTAAATTATATAGGCACAGATAGTACTTGCTTACTGTACCCCCATGCAATTTTAATAGGCACAGATAGTGCTCGCTTATGCTTACTATATCTACATGTAAATTATATAGGCACAGATAGTACTTGCTTATCGTATCCCCATGTAATTTATATAAGCACAGATAGTACTTGTGTGGCACCCCAGGTCTGATCGCCACAGTGGCAGCAATGTCATGTCTGAGAGCAGGTGGGAGGTTCCCTGGTTGGGGACAATTAGCATGCAGCACCTCCTGCCTCAGTCCAGGGAAGGGAGAAACCTGCCCTTTATAAACTGGATCTGGGGCGGGGTTAGAGAGAAGTGCCAGAGACAAGTTCCAGACAAGTTGCAGATAGGGACAGGTCAGCAGCAGGCTGAGGAGTCCCTGTAGGCAGAGGAGGAACACGAGGCCAGGAGGGGAGCTAGAAGAGCTCATCCTGGCTAGAGACTTAGAAAGCCGGACACTGGAGTCCGAGGCTGTGATGGTTATAAGCCCAGCAGCAGAAAACCACCACACAGGGGACTTCAAGTTCTCTGGCCCAAGGAAGCCCGGAGGCTCAGCCACATGAGAGGGACCACTACTGCCCCGGAGGGGTGAGAAGTACGGAAGGCCCGAGTCGCCAGTCATACGGGTGAGAACAACACGGTACACTCAGGGACGTGGGCTACCACTACACTACAGTGGAATAGCCAAGAAAGAGTGAAGTCAGCACAGTAGGCCTACAAACTCCCCCTGACCAGCGGGATTTCCCAGTTGCTCTCAGACTGACCGGGCCTCCATTGTTAACTTGTATTCCAGACGGGTCCCTTAATACCACCAACAGTAAAGACCCTGAATTGCATGACAGACTCCGTGTGGTTACTGCTGCTCCCGCGCACCATCACCACCAACATCCCTATTTACTGCCCTGAGGCTATACCTATAACGGGAGTTATACTTCCCTCTGCTGCACCCACAACACCAGCCTCAGCGGTCTGCCCTGCAGCGGCGGTTCACTCTGACCGCAACCCACGGGTGGCGTAGTCGGACATTTAATCACAAAACCCTATAAATAGACTGCCACGGGTTTGACCACCCTGAGCCACGGGACCGGGTCACCCCCACGGTGCCTACAACCCCCAGCATCTACAAAAAGGCCCGGTTCCGGGTTCCCCAAGCGGCCCAGGGGGCGCGTCAACTTTTGGCGTAGTCGGCAGGATTTCGTGCCCGCAACCACCGGGTACTGCGTGCCTGAAAAGAGACGTTTAACTGTATTGAATGTGGCGCCCGCCCCAGCAGAACGGACGCCATTATGTGCGCGCCAAAAGACAACAAGAAGCCACCTCCCATCGTGGGCCAGGTCCCAGAATGGCGCCAACGAAGGAACCCACCCCCAACAGCCTTGAGTGCGGCTGTAGAGATGTCCATCAACGTGGGGGGGGCTGCCCCTGAGAGATATTGTCAGCAGGTTGCCCCGGGACCACCCCCAACAGGGGCGGAAGGAGAAGAAAACCGGGGGGCAGGGTGTGGTTTGGATCAGTCTCGGCAGACCACACCCGGAGATGGCGAGCAGCACCGACTCCAGCACCCTGACGGGTGGCCTACTGCTGGCCGAGGCAGTCCCGTACAGCCTCACGGAGCTGATGGCTCAGCTCCCTGGAGAAGACCGGGAGTTCCTTCGGACTGCGCTGGAGGATCTGGACCGGAGGATGGTCCAGGCGCAGCGGGAGGCCATAGCGGGATGGAGAGAGGAGATGGCCCGGCGGGTCGCGGCCCAGCAGCAAGTGACGCCGCCAGCACCGGCCAGCGAGCCAGCCCCTGAGGACGAGGAGTGGAGGCCAGAAGCCGAGAACAGCGCAGCCCTGGAAGCAGGTAAGGGGGACACCCCTGCCCCCAGCCCTGATGCTGCCAACCTGCCTCTGGACCCCGTCGCGGAGCCAGACGTCCCGGGAGTTGCTGCGCCTCCCATGCTCCCGCCGCCGGCACACAGGCCCCAAGCCGTGAGCACAGTCGCCGGATCAAGCCCCAGGCCGTCCCCCCTGACCGCGGGTGCGGTCGGAAGCGGCCCGCTCCAGGCCCGGTCGCAAGGCCTGACCTCCCCAGGCGCCTTCCAGCAGCGTGCGCCCCCGGTCCCAACACTGCCACCCTTAGGGACCGACCTGTACAGCCAGCTCACCGGGCCCGATGGATAGCCGGTCCCCTTACCACATGGATGGGTTCACCCTCATCATCGGAAGAACCTGTCCACAGAGGCCGAGGCCCCGCTTGCTCCGCTCCTGCCCGCTCCACAGCCAGTCACCATCCCCCAGCTCCCGGAGGAAGAGGTCCAGATAGAGTGGGACCAGACCGGGGAGGACCTTATAGGGTTTTCGCAGGAGACGCGGGCGGCCGCAGCTCGCAGGCGGGAGTTCTGCCAGCCGGAAATCATGCAGCTAGAGAAGGAGGAGCGGGCGCGGCGCCAGAAGAGGGAGCAGCTGCAGGCCCGGAGCGCGGAGGAGAAGACGCGGACCCGCCGAAACCCCCAAGCTGCACGCGGTCCTAAAATTACCGAGACCGTGGTGAAGTTCCATCAAGAGAAGGGGTGGGGGTTCATCTAGGACCCCACCACAAACACGGACCTCTTTGTCAACAGGAGGGACGTGGAGAGCCACCTGCCCGAGGGTCACCGGGGATGGGATCTGTATCCGGGGGACTTGGCGTCCTACACCCGACATCGAGGCCTGCGAGGGTGGTACGCCCTCAATGTCCAGCGGGTAGAAGAAGAGCACTACCTTGAACCCTACTACCAAGAGGACCCGCACGGGTCTGAAGAGTACGGTGAGGAGGAGGAGAGTCAACAAGTAGGACATCGCTACTGATGAGCGACAGCCTAATTGTAAATAGTTACCCGCCAGGGTGAAGAGTTACAGGACACGCCGTTTTACGGATTATGAGAAGTTTGCCCGGTTAAGGGTTGTTGTTCATTTGTTTGGTTAAAGTTACCCGGAGACGGGTCAGTAATATCCGGCTGAGGAACTGGGAGCAGCCAACTTTCAGTAATATCCGGCTGAGGACTGGGAGCAGCCAACTTTGGGGGAGGGAACACTGAGGAAGGGGGGACCCTGTAGTGCATAGGAGGGAGAGGGCAGTTCCTGGGTGCACGTAGAGGGAGGTATAAAAGGTGGGAGCCATCTTAGAGTCTGAGAGAAAAAGTTCAGTAGTTGGGAGAGAAGGAGGCTGGGAGCAGAGGCTCTGCATGGGCTCTGCTCCGCAGGCAGGCCGGAGAGAGCGGCCGGGGCCTGGAGGAAGGAGAAGGAAGGAAGAGGAGCGGAGGAGGCTCCAGGAACAAGGAACGAAGGGACCCCAGGGGTGTGGACCGGCGAGTCGCCACCGCACGCCCGAATCTACCTGCGTAGGGGGGTCAGGCCAAAGGGGGAGAGCGGTCCCCTAAACTAGTGGAAGCGGGGAACTACCCTCAGCTAGAAACCGGAGGCTGTGACATTTCAGGTGGCGCAGCCAACCGCTACACCTGCTAGGAAGGCACCATATAGGGTCAGGGAAATGGCACCAAGGTTTACCAGAAAAGGCCCGAGGCAGCCGGACAGAAGAGAGGTCACTGGCGGGGTATGACAGGCCAGAGAAAGGACACACAAAGGGGGTCCTGTGAAACGCTCCAAAGTTATCTGGGAGTAGGCCGAGCCCCTCACCTGGTGAACACAGTGCGCCGTGGGACGTTATGACCAGCTGTAGTAATGTGGATAAAGAACTGTGAGTAAGTACCCTGGACTGCATTACAGGACTTTGTGTTGTTATTGCTGCTCCCGCGTACCATCACCCCCAACATCCACACTTGCTGCCCTGAGGCTATACTCCTCCCGTGGGGAGTTATACTACCCTCTGCTGCACTCACAACACCAGCCTCAGCGGTCTGCCCTGCAGCGGCGGTTCACTCTGACCTCAATCCACGGGTGGCGTAGTCGGACATTTAGTCACAAAACCCTATAAATAGAACGCCATTTGGGTTGACCACCCTGAGCCACGGGACCGGGTCCCCGCCACGCAAGGACTACAACCCCCAGCATCCACAACAGGTCCGGTTCCGGGTATCCCCACTCACACGCAGCCCAGGGGGCGCGTCACTTGCTTAGTGTGTCTCCATGTAAATTATATAGGCACAGATAGTACATGCTTAGTGTATTTCCATGTAAATCATGCAAGCAGAGATAATACTGACTCTCATTATCCCTTTGTAAATAGTGCTTCTCTATCTATCTAATTATATATCTGTATCTTTCAATATAAATGATAAATGCATGGAATGTATTGGCTTCCTGGTTTGTTTGTTTGTTTGTTTGTTTGCTTGTTTGTTTTTTTCAATGTACATGATATAGGCACAGAGAGTACTTCCTCCAGGTTTCTCCATGGAAATAATATGAGCATAGATAGTACTGTGTCCCTCTTACCCTTCTTTTTTTAAAAAGCTCCTAGTATACATATTAAACATATCCATACGGCTTTATTTACCTGATGGAAACCAAAAGAGTGTCCTTTTGGTCTGCATCAGTTACCTCTGGTTCAAAATTCAAAACTTTGTCGTTGCGAATGTCCCGGCTATTTCTGGCAGAATTTCGGCAGAAATTTTTGACAGCAATTGCACCTCTTGTCAACGTACCCCAATGTGTTACTATGTCATCCATTGTGATTGTTTTTACTGTCACCATGTACTTTCTCACAGATTTATTTCTCTTTCTTACTGCAGAGGTGGATTTCACTCCAGAATTAACAACCAACAAAATATTTGCTTGTAACCTGCGAATTGTGAGCCATGAATTTACCCGAGACCTCGCCCAGCCTGAAAGCAATATATTTAAGAGGGAAGCTTCTCACCTGAATAAACTGGTAATATTTTTATATTATCTGTCCTGTGGAAAATATTTTCTTTTTTCATAATACAAATTGGCAGCTTTTTATTACACAAGGGTAATATCGGGTGATACGTCCTAGAGCATTTGCGCAATTATGATTACAGCTCTGTGATGCAGCGCTCATTATGCAGAAATGGGACTAGCCTTATAAATCCAGTTGTATTCATTAGTAGGCTATGCTCAGATGCAGCTTTTTTGCTGCATTTTTTTCTGCACCCTTGGCAGTAAAAATGATTTGTTCAAAAAGCCAATTTTGCAGCTTTTTCACTGTGTTTTTTGCACATTTTTTTTATCGAAGTATTTTGCAATATTTTTGGGTGCGGATTACATGTCTGCTTTGTCTACATATTTGAAAAAAATTTGTTTTACTCACCGAAAACACTGCAAAAAATGCAGTTGCAATTTTCCAAGCTTTTTCTCCCTTTCTCATTGCTTTCTATTGGTGAAAAAATGCTGCAAAAACGCTAAAAGAATTGACAGGCTGCAGATTTCAAAAACGCTGCAGTTCTCAAATTCAATTAGGAAAAAAACAAATGTGCGCATGAGATTATTATAATCTTTGGCCGAATTTGTCTAGATCCCAAGTATTTAGTAAGGTCCTGTTTAACCAGTTGAGTAAATACTTCAATATTCAGGAATTTATTTGGGGTAAATGAAGTTACTTACCAGCCTATACTGGGCAATGCTAGACCTGAAAGTGGATCCCTCTTCCCCGGTCGCAGTATTGGAGGCCAAATTAGAAGAGATGAGTGAACCCGAACTGTATAGTCTGGGGTTTGTACTGGACACCTAGTTTCCGGTGCTGAACTCCGAACACCGACTTCTCCCGGAGGTCTGAACTCCGAATACGCACTTCTTCCGTAGTGTTCGGACAGAGAGAGAGAACTAAAGTTTAGATGAACCCAAACAACCCGAACATCCACGGGTCCGTTCATCCCTACAAATTAGGTTTTTCTTCTTCCAAAAATGCTGTAAGTCTTAATCGCCTGAACAATTTTTCCATATTCTGTTTGAGCTGGAATGACTCAAATTGTGTAGATGGGTAAAAGAACAGACTCTTGTTCAAGACTAAAGCTATATTCACACACAGTGTTTTTGCTACATTTGTTTCTGCAGCCAAAACCTGTTTTCTTAGCAGTAAAAATGCTGCGTTCAAAATGCCCAGTTTTGGGGGGACTTTTTTCACGCATTTTTGTTGCGTTTTGTTTGCAGCATTTTTCAAGCATGGATTACATGTGTGCTTCGTCTACAGTATATGTTTAATAAAGTTAATTTCATTCATCAAAAACACTTCATGATTTTCCAGCATCTTTTCACTTTTTCATTGTTACAAATGGGTGAAAAAAACACTACAAAAACGCTGAAAGAATTGACATAGTGCAGATTTAAAAAATGCTGCAGTTCTCAAATTCAGTCGGAAAAACAAGTATGTGCATAAGATTTCTGAAGCCTCATAGCTTTTACTGGTACTGTGGAAAGCAAATGTAAATTTTCATGAAAAAAAAGTAGCAAAAAAAAATTGCAAAAATACTGCGTGTGAACATTGCCTTAGTGTACTTGTTATGATAATGACTCATAAACAAGTGCATATATGATAAATGCCTAATATATAGCAGGTGAAATAAGTATGGAGCAAGTCACCAATTTTCTAAGTAAATATATTTCTAAAGGTGCTATTGACATACAATCCACACAGGCAAAGGAATCAAGCCAAAGATGTCCATAAATTAACTAATGTGTAACAATAAGAAATGACAAAGGGAAAAAATATTAAACATATGAAGAAAGAGAAGTGCAAAAAGCCAAGGAAAGTCATGACACCAGCTGAAATCTATCATCAATTATAAAGCAATCCTGCCTCTTAGTGAAAAATAATACTGTTCAACTGTTGGCCTGTAAAAAAGTGTCTCATTACCAAGGTGTCACAAAAGAACCATCTGATGATGTTTACCAGTGAGCTGTCTTAAGACATTTGCATCCTTATTGTTGTAAAACATACTGATGACATTGGTTACAGAAGAATTTCTAAGCTACTGAAGGTTCCAGTGAGCATTGTTGGGATCATAATCCGGCAGTGAAAAGATCATCATTTTACCATAAACCAGCCATGACCAGGTATTCCATGCAAGATTTCAGACAGAGGAGTGAAAAGAATTATCAGAAGAGTTGTCCTAAAGCAAAGGACCACCTGTGGAGAGCTACAGAAAGACCTGAAATCAGCAGATACAATTGTTTCAAAGAAAACTATAAGTAATGCACTCAACCTCCATGGCCTGTATGTATGCTCACCATGCAAAACTCCATTCCTGGACAAAAAGCATGTTCAAGTGTGTTTAACATTTTCTCAACAACATTTATACAAGCCTGTAAAATACTGGGAGAATATAGTCTGTTCATATGAGACTAAAATTGAAATCTTTGGATGCCATAATACACACCATGTTTGGAGGCCAAAAAGCACTGCACATCACCCTAAAAACACCATACAAACAGTCCAGTTTGGAGGTGAGAACATCATGGTGAAAGGCTGTTTTTCAGCATACGGCGCTGGCAAACTTCATATAATTGAAGAATGGATGAATGGACAAATGTACCAAGATTAGTGATATTCTTGATAAAAATCTGCTACCTCCTATCAGGATGATGAAGATGAAACAAAGGGGGACATTTCAGCAAGACAATGATCCCAAACACCAAGGAAACTCTCAATTTGTTTCAAAGGAAGATAATAAAGCTGCTAGAATGGCCCAGCCAATCACCTGAACTGAATCCAATAGAAAATTAATGGAAGGAACTAAAGCTGAGAATTATATTCTAGGTTCTTCAAAGTAGCCACCTTTTGCTTTGATGACTGCTTTGCACACTCTTGGCATTCTCTTGATGAGCTTCAAGAGGTAGTCACCGGAAATGGTTTTCACTTCACAGGTGTGCCCTGTCAGGTTTAATAAGTGGGATTTCTTGCCTTATAAATGGGGTTGGGACCATCAGTTGTGTTGTGCAGAAGTCAGGTGGATACACAGCTGATAGTCCTACTGAATAGAGTGTTAGAATTTGTATTATGGCAAGAAAAAAGCAGCTAAGTAAAGAAAAACGAGTGGCCATCATTCCTTTATGAAATGAAGGTCAGTCAGTCCGAAAAATTGGGAAAACTTTGAAAGTGTCCCCAAGTGCAGTTGCAAAAACCATCAAGCGCTACAAAGAAACTGTCTCACATGAGGACCGCCCCAGGAAAGGAAGACCAAGAGTCACCTCTGCTTCTGAGGATAAGTTTATCCGAGTCACCAGCCTCAGAAATCCCATGTTAACAGCAGCTCAGATTAGAGACCAGGTCAATGCCACACAGAGTTCTAGCAGCAGACACATCTCTTCAACAACTGTTAAGAGGAGACTTTGTGCAGCAGGCCTTCATGGTAAAATAGCTGCTAGGAAACCACTGCTAAGGACAAGCAACAAGCAGAAGAGACAAGTTTGGGCTAAAGAACACAAGGAATGGACATTAGACCAGTGGAAATCTGTGCTTTGGTCTGATGAGTCCAAATTTGAGATCTTTGGTTTCAACTACCGTGTCTTTGTGCGATGCAGAAAAGGTGAACGGATGGACTCTACATGTCTGGTTCCCACCGTGAAGCATGGAGGAGGAGGTGTGATGGTGTGGGGGTGCTTTGCTGGTAAAACTGTTGGGGATTTATTCAAAATTGAAGGCATTTTGAACCATCATGGCTACCACAGCATCTTGAAGCGGCATGCTATTCCATCCGGTTTCGTTTAGTTGGACCATCATTTATTTTTCAACAGGAGAATGACCCCAAACTGTAGCATCGGCGTCTCTGCCCCGTTCTAGGCAGAGACGCCGTCCCTCTCACCTCCCAGCTCCTGGCGCGGCATCCTCCAGCGCTGCTCTCCCCGCTGCTTCCGGCACGCGCTCCTTCCCCGGCAGTGTGCTTAGGGCGCGCGCGCGCGCGCACCCCCTCTCTTAAAGGGACCGCGCGCGCCATCCTAAGGAGTCCCCGGCCAATTGCCGGAGGACCTCCCATATAAAAGGCACCTCCTCCAAAATGGAGGTGCCCGAGCAATGTTGTAGCACTGTTCACTACTCTGCTTCAGCCCTCAGGTCCCGTTGCCAGTTACTTGCCAGATACCTGCCAGATTCCTGCCAGTCTGCTGTCTAATTCCTGCCTGATATCCTGCTACCTGCCTGCTAGCCTGAGGTCCGACGGTCTGCCTTACTACTCCTGTCAGTCTGTCTATGGACCAGCTTGCCCGCTCACCTGGGAGCGCACTCCTGCTACCTGCCTGCTAGCCTACCTGGAGGCTCTGCCGTCACGTGCTGTGACCACCTGCCTGTCCAGTGACTCCTGCCCGCTCACCTGGGAGCACTCATCTGCTGCCTGTCTGCTAGCCTACCTGGAGGCTCTGCGTCACGTGCTGTGACCACCCGCCTGTCCAGAGACTTCTGCCCGCTCACCTGGGAGCGCTCATCTGCCGCCTGTCTGTTGGTCTTCCTGGAGGCTCCGCCGTCACATGCTGTGACCACCCGTTTATCCAGAGACTCTCGCCTGCTCACCTGGGAGCTCACGTCTACCATCAGCCGCCACAGGTCGTACCAACCCTTCACCCAGAGACTGCCCCGGTCACTTGCCGTGACCATCTGCCCGTTCACCCAGAGACTGCCCCGGTCACTTGCCGTGACCATCTGCCCGTTCACCCAGAGACTGCCCCGGTCACTTGCCGTGACCATCAGCCCGTTCACCCAGAGACTGCCCCGGTCACTTGCCGTGACCATCTGCCCGTTCATCCAGAGACTGCCCCGGTCACTTGCCGTGACCTCCTGCCCGTTCTTCTAGAGACTGTCCCGGTCACCTGCCGTGACTGCCTGCCTGGTCGCCACCCGCTCCCTTACAAGGACCGCCCCCTTGTATAGTAGCTCAGAGGTTCCGCCTCCCAGACCCGTTACAGTTTGCTCGGGCCATGGAACCCGGTGGCACCCAAGCTCCCTCGCTCTCTGACCTATACCATGAACTCTCCCGTCAGAGATCCCAGCAGGAGTCCATCCTGATCCACCTGCGGAATGTCAACTCCCGCCTGGACACACTGTCTGAGGCTCAGGCAGAACCACCTCTATGCTAAATACGAGAAGTGCCTTTTTGAGCAGACCTCTCTTCCATTTCTGGGCTACGTTATCTCCCAGACGGGTTTGCGAATGGATCCCGAGAAGCTCTCTGCTGTCCTAAAGTGTCCCCGGCCGGAGGGCTTGAAGGCGATACAGCGATTCCTGGGCTTCGCTAATTACTATCGTCTCTTCATTCCTCACTTCTCGTCTCGGACTGCGCCCATATCTGCGCTCACCCGTAAGGGAGCAAATCCCAAGGTATGGCCACCCGAAGCTGAGGAGGCCTTCCTTTCCCTGAAGCAAGCCTTCTCCTCTGCCCCTGTGCTGCACCGTCCGGACTGCAACAAACAGTTCTACCTGGAAGTTGATGCTTCCTCCTCTGGAGCCGGAGCGGTGCTCACCCAAAAGTCTTCTTGCGGGAGAATGGTAACCTGCGGCTTCTTCTCTAAAATCTTCTCCTCCTCTGAGCGCAATTACTCCATTGGAGACCGAGAACTGTTAGCCGTTAAATTGGCGCTGGAGGAGTGGCGTTACCTGCTTGAAGGGGCTCTATACCCGGTGATCATCTACACGGATCACAAAAACCTGGCATATCTCCAAAATGCCCAGAGACTTAATCCACGTCAGGCCCGGTGGTCTTTGTTTTTTGCCCGCTTCGATTTCATCCTTCATTTCCGCCCGGCGGACAAGAATGTCAAAGCTGATGCCTTGTCCCGATCCTTCCTGTCCTCCGACCAAGAGGAGGAGCCTATGCACATTATCGACCCCTCCAAGGTGATGAATGTGGCCCCCCTGGATTTGACTCGTCTTCCACCCGGCAAGACGTTCGTGGCGCCTCCTGACCGTGAGAAGGTTCTTCACTGGGGTCATTCTTCTAAACTTGCTGGCCATGCCGGCCAAAAAAAGACCTTCCTACTCATTTCCCGGCATTACTGGTGGTCTACCCTGCGTAAGGATGTGGTAGACTTCGTCTCTGCATGTTCATCTTGTGGCCGCAACAAGGTTCCCAGACACTTACCAGCTGGTCATCTCCTGCCGCTTCCCATACCTGTTGCCCCGTGGCAACACATCGCTATGGACTTCATTACCGATCTTCCTGTCTCTGCCGGGTGTACTGTCATTTGGGTGGTCGCTGACCGCTTTTCTAAAATGGCCCACTTCATTCCCCTGCCTGGTCTTCCATCTGCACCTGAGCTGGCTAAGGACTTTATCCGCCATATCTTCCGTCTTCATGGCCTACCCCTCCACATCGTGTCGGATCGAGGAGTTCAGTTCACCTCGCGCTTCTGGAGAGCCACATGTAAACTGCTGGACGTCACCCTGGACTTCTCCTCCGCTTACCACCCTCAGTCCAATGGTCAAGTGGAGCGGATCAATCAGATCCTTACCAGCTATCTCTGGCACTTTGTTAATGCCCACCATTCTGATTGGGTGGACCTCCTCCCTTGGGCCGAGTTCTCTTACAATAACCACGAGAGCGAGTCCTCTTCCAAATCCCCGTTCTTTGTTGTCTTTGGCCAGCACCCCCGGATTCCGTTTCCCGTCTCCGCCTCTGTGGACAACCCTGCCGCGCAGTCTCTTGTCAGCGAGTTTTCTACCATTTGGGAAAGTACTAGATCCGCACTTCTTCTGTCCTCCGAGCGGATGAAGAGATATGCTGATAAGAGACGTCTGGATCCGCCTCAATTCCGTCCGGGAGACAAGGTTTGGCTCTCCTCCAAACATGTGCGGCTCAAGATACCCTCCTACAAGTTAGGTCCTCGCTTCATCGGCCCATTCGAAATCCTCAGGCAAATAAATCCGGTGGCCTACAAACTGAAACTCCCGGCCACCTTACGGATTCCTAACTCCTTCCATGTGTCTCTCCTCAAACCCGTTGTCTTTAACTCTTTTTCCAATAATCCAGGTGCCCCTCCTGCTCCGGTTTCCGCTGATGACATCTTTGAGGTAGAGAGTATTCTGGCCTCCAAGAGGGTAAGAGGAAAGACCTTTTTTCTGGTAGATTGGAAGGGGTTTGGTCCTGAGGAGAGAACTTGGGAACCCAGGGAGAACATCAACGCCCCGCTTCTCCTTGAGAAATTTCTTTCTGGCCAAAAAAAGAGGGGGCCTAAAGGGAGGGGTACTGTAGCATCGGCGTCTCTGCCCCGTTCTAGGCAGAGACGCCGTCCCTCTCACCTCCCCGCTCCTGGCGCGGCATCCTCCAGTGCTGCTCTCCCCGCTGCTTCCGGCACGCGCTCCTTCCCCGGCAGTGTGCTTAGGGCGCGCGCGCTCGCGCTCCCCCTCTCTTAAAGGGACCGTGCGCGCCGTCCTAAGGAGTCCCCGGCCAATTGCCGGAGGACCTCCCATATAAAAGGCACCTCCTCCAAAATGGAGGTGCCCAGCAATGTTGTAGCACTGTTCACTACTCTGCTTCAGCCCTCAGGTCCCGTTGCCAGTTACCTGCCAGATACCTGCCAGATTCCTGCCAGTCTGCTGTCTAATTCCTGCCTGATATCCTGCTACCTGCCTGCTAGCCTGAGGTCCGACGGTCTGCCTTACTACTCCTGTCAGTCTGTCTATGGACCAGCTTGCCCGCTGACCTGGGAGCGCACTCCTGCTACCTGCCTGCTAGCCTACCTGGAGGCTCTGCCGTCACGTGCTGTGACCACCTGCCTGTCCAGTGACTCCTGCCCGCTCACCTGGGAGCGCTCATCTGCTGCCTGTCTGCTAGCCTACCTGGAGGCTCTGCCGTCACGTGCTGTGACCACCCGCCTGTCCAGAGACTTCTGCCCGCTCACCTGGGAGCGCTCATCTGCCGCCTGTCTGTTGGTCTTCCTGGAGGCTCCGCCGTCACATGCTGTGACCACCCGTTTATCCAGAGACTCTCGCCTGCTCACCTGGGAGCTCACGTCTACCATCAGCCGCCACAGGTCGTACCAACCCTTCACCCAGAGACTGCCCCGGTCACTTGCCGTGACCATCTGCCCGTTCACCCAGAGGCTGCCCCGGTCACTTGCCGTGACCATCTGCCCGTTCACCCAGAGACTGCCCCGGTCACTTGCCGTGACCATCAGCCCGTTCACCCAGAGACTGCCCCGGTCACTTGCCGTGACCATCTGCCCGTTCATCCAGAGACTGCCCCGGTCACTTGCCGTGACCTCCTGCCCGTTCTTCTAGAGACTGTCCGGTCACCTGCCGTGACTGCCTGCCTGGTCGCCACCCGCTCCCTTACAAGGACCGCCCCCTTGTATAGTAGCTCAGAGGTTCCGCCTCCCAGACCCGTTACACAAACACACCTCCAGGCTGTGTAAGAGCTATTTGACAAAGAAGGAGAGTGATGGGATGCTACGCCAGATGACCTGGCCTCCACAGTCACCAGACCTGAACCCAATCGAGATGGTTTGGGGTGAGCTGGACCGCAGAGTGACGGCAAAAGGGCCAACAAGTGCTAAGCATCTCTGGGAACTCCTTCAAGATTGTTGGAAGACCATTTCTGGTGACTACCTCTTGAAGCTCATCAAGAAAATGCCAAGAGTGTGCAAAGCAGTCATCAAAGCAAAAGGTGGCTACTTTGAAGAACCTAGAATATAAGACATATTTTCAGTTGTTTCACACTTTTTGGTTAAGTATATAATTCCATATGTGTTAATTCATAGTTTTGATGCCTTCAGTGTGAATGTACAATTTTCAAAGTCATGAAAATACAGAAAAATCTTTAAATGAGAAGGTGTGTCCAAACTTTTGGTCTGTACTGTATGTACAAAGAAGAAATATAAACGAACTCCCCATCATCCTCCATATAATATACTGCACAGCTCATATTCATCCATGAAGTACAATGCACCCCCATAGTCAACAATAGTAGTATAATGCAGCCCATAGACATCCATAGTAGTATAATGTACCCCAAAGACATCCATAGTAGTATAATATACCCCATAGACATCCATAGTAGTATAATGCACCCCTTAAACATCCATAGTAGTATAATGCACACCCATAGACATCCATAGTGGTATTATGCACCCCATAGGCATCCATAGTAGCATAATGCACCCCCATAGACATCCATAATAGTATAATGCACCCCATAGACATCCACAGTAGTATAATGCACCCCATAGGCATCCACCATAATATAATGCACCCCATAGACATTCACAGTAGTCTAATGCACCTCATAGACATCCACTGTAGTCTAATACACCCCATAGACATCCACAGTAGTTTAATGCACCCCATAGACATCCATAGTAGTATAATGCACCCCACAGAGATCCATAGTAGCATAATGCACCCCTATAAACATCCATAACAGTATAATGCACCTGTAGGGGTTTGGTAGACACTCAGCCACGGTTCAGGTAGGATCAGGAAACATTTTCATAAAAATGTTCAGGCAGGTTTATTCGGACTTCATAAACCGCTTAGCATAGGCAAACAAAAGGACAGCCCTTTCTGGCACCAAGGGAAAACACAAAGCAAAATGTCCATGCAATGGTGCGGATTTGCCCCCTACAAGTCAGTGTCCAGTTCTCAAGGCCTTAGCACAGACCAACACACTGGAGATCCACATGTCTATAGACACAGACACCAAATGAGACACTTGGCCTCCATTTTATTTACAACAAACCACACTCCGGGGTGGGGATATGTGAGCAGCCACTCCCACCCATCTCTTATGACTGCTCGGAAAAACCGGCCCTGATACGCCCTATTAACCCTCTCAGCACTATACGTGCTGGAGCATACTTTTCTGGTTTCACATTATCGAAGCTACCAACCTTGGTGATACATATCTCACGTTAAGGACCTGTCCGGCAGCCATCTTATATACCCCTCCTCGGCCCAAAGCTGGGGTGCTTGGCACCTTCCGCTAGCAAACAGTGGAATCTTGACAATGAGTCAACATTGCCATGCAGTTTCCCGGGCCTTTGCTCTACATGGAAGCTGAAATCCTGAAGGGCTAGGAACCACCTGGTCACTCCGGCATTGTTCCCCTTCTTCTCGCGCATCCATCTGAGTAATGGAGTAATTCTTTTCATAAGATGTCAGCTTCCAGCTTAAATACATTATGGGGTGCTCTTCCCCGTTAATCTCTTGTGATAGGACAGCCCCCAACCTGACATCTGACGCGTCCGTCTGGACCACAAACTCCTTCGAGAAATCCGTCCGGTGCCACCAACACTGGTTGTTTACACAGGGCTTGCTTGAGTTCCTGGAAGGCCATCTCAGCTTCTTGCGACTTTTGGACTCCTCAATGATTCCCAGGCTCAGCATCCACTTCACTTTCTTCGATATCACCTCTCGGCGGGCTTCCAGAATCCGATAGGAGCAGAGACATCATCCGTCCTTACCCAGGAGTTGTCTTCGGGACCGAAACCCTTCCAGGAGATAAGATACTGTAATCTCCCTCTATGCCACCTAGAATTCAAGATACAAGAAATTTCATATTCGCCATCTTCCACCACAGGAGGAACTGTGACAGTGGCGTCCCTATCAGCTACATCAGCCTTTTTCAACAAGGAAACATGAAACACAGGATTAATCTTCCAGGAAGTAGGGACATCCAACCTAACAGCAAACGGATTAACAACCTGAAGCACTTTAAATGGACCCACAAACTTAGGACCCAGTTTTTTAGAGGGAATCCTCAACCGCCTTGGGACGAGAGGCAGGTTGTAGGCAAGGAATGTCTCAACCCGGCCAAGTACCAGGATCAAGAAGGCCCGGAGCTTAAGAGTGTGGCTCCACAGCAAATGGATCCCAGGCAGGATGCAAACGGAGCGGTGCACGCCACCTGTCCTCGCCATGCTGATATATTTAGAGGGACTCCGGCTGCAAGAGGGGTACCGGCCCCCGACACCCGACCTTGCTACTCTACGTCCTGGACGGGAAAGCCCTGTAGGCCCAGAGGATCCCAACGGGTATCGGACGGAGCGGAGCTGCCACCCGTGCCCTTGTTCTGAGAGGAGTTCAGAGTTAGTCCCGGCCTATTTGCACACACACGGACAGGAAAGGATTCGGTCTGTAGTTCAGGAACACTCTGCAGTAGGGTCCCGACTGAATGCTGGACTTACTCGGAGGTTGTCGGACCCCCGTCCCTGGTGACCGCAGGACCCCGTGGGTAGCAGGGAGTCGCCTTCCTTCTGCCATCTCTAAAGTGAGTAAAGCCTTGGAAGTTCACCCCTAACTGTTTATTCTGCGCCACACCGCACGACGCGACGCCCGTTTCCCTCTACTACTACCCCCATCCATCCTGTCCCTCTGCCCTGAGGCCTTGCTCCGCCTGTGGGGAGTAGTAAGAACTCTGGCCGCCATGACACCAGGCCTCAGCGGACTGAAGCGGCGCTGGTGACCCTTCACCAGGTACCACAGGTGGCGTAGTCGTTAATCAGCCACTCAACCCGGACGAGCCCACACCATCTCTTTTTAATGTGACGGCCCTGAGCACGGGTCGGGTCCGGGCCATGGCTGCACCCCATCTCTTCATCACAGGACCCGACTCCGAGTCCCCCATCACCCAGGGTAAACTAAAAGGGCTTTTTCCGAGAATGAGGCGTCACAAAGGCACAAGGATGTACTCCCTCCTTGTTCTCCTGAGACAAAACTGCTCCGACCCCCACCGATGAAGCATTGACCTCGACCAAAAAAGGCTTGGTCTCATCAGGCTGCATAAGGATAGGGGCAGAACTGAACCTCTCTTTGAGATACTGAAACGCTTCAATAGCCTCAGTAGTCCACTGGACCGTATTCGCACCTTTCCTGGTGAGATCGGTGAGAGGCTTAAAAAATACAGAAAAATTCTTAATGAATTTCCTGTAATAATTGGCAAAACCCAAAAATCTCTGTATAGATTTCAAACCAATAGGCCTAGGACATTCCTGCACAGCCTGAACCTTCACCGGGTCCATCTCAAAGCCCTCGCTGGAGACAATGTAGCCCAAAAAACTAATTTTCTGCACAGCGAGTTCACATTCTCCAGTTTAGCAAAGAGTGAATTATCACTCAATAACTGCAAAACTTCACGTACACACTGCCAATGGGACTCTAGATCTGGTGAATAAGTCAAAATGTCATCCAAATACACAACCACATTCTTACCAATCAAAGGTCTCAGGATGTCATTAATAGGGTTCTGAAAAAATCCAGGTGCATTGGTAAGACCAGAAGGCATCACCAGATTCTCAAAATGACCTACCGGAGTGTTAAAAGCAGTTTTCCATTCATCACCCTCTTTCACTCGTAACAAATTGTATGCCCCCCAGAGACCAATTTTGGAGAACCACTTGGCTCCCACTAACTGGTTAAACAAGTCAGGAATTAACGGCAATGGGTAGGAATTGCGTACAGTAATCTTATTAATTTCACGAAAATCCAGACATGGACGTAAACGGCAGTCCTTTTTTTTAACAAAGAAGAATCCAACTGCCACAGGCGACTTAGAAGGTCTAATGTGACCAGCAGCCAGGCTAGTCTGTATGTACTCCTCCAAGGCCTTTCTTTCAGGGATAGTCAGATTAAACAAGCGACTTTTGGGAAGAGTAGCACCCGGAACAAACTCAATGGCGCAATCATAATCCCTATGAGGAGGTAAAACTTGCGACTCCTCCTCCCAAAAAACCCTCCAAAAATCTTGAATAGGTACCGTAATTCCCCTAATGCGACCATTACAACATTTACCATAGCACTTCAGACTCCAAGACTTAATCACATTAGTAGACCAGTCCAATAAAGGATTGTGCAGTTTTAACCAAGGCAAGCCTAGAAGGACCGGAGAGGGCAAATTATCCAAAACAACCAAGTCCAAAATTTCTTGGTGAACTCCATTGATAGTGAGGGGAAATGCAGCAACCTTGTGAGTAATACATTTCAAAGGAGTGTTATCAGTTGCAATCACAGAAATAAGTGATGACAAAGGTTTGGATTTCAATTTAAGGTTTTCCAAAAACCCTTTATCAATCACATTAAGTGTTGAACCACAATCCACAAATACTTGAAATTCAATCAAATCTCCCTGCAAAGTAGTACTCCCAGAAAGAAATACTCCTGCAGAGCGTAAACAAGCTATACGGGCGCAACTGACCTTTTTTTTTTCTTTACTTAACCCCTTTGCAACCCATGACGTCTTAGTACGTCATAGGACTCCTCCCCCGGTTCAGTGAGGGCTGCGGCACTGAACCCGCACTGAACCGAGCACATGTCAGCTGATTCTTACAGCTGACATGTACCAGCAACAGCCGCGGGTGGAATCGCGATCCACCCGCGGCTGTTAACATGTTAAATGCCGCTGTCAATCTCCGACAGCGGCATTTAACGCGCGCTTCCGGAAGCGCGTCCTAAGCCCCGCCCATCGGCGACCCCGTCACGTGATCGTGGGTCACCGATGGGTGGGCATGACAACCCACGGTCTGCAGCAGACGCCTGTGGTTGTCATGATCTGGTCGCTATGAGCGCCACCTAGTGGTCGGCGCTCATAGCACAGGACCAATTCTGCTATATGCAGGGGATCTGCTGATCCCCTGTAAGTAGCAGAGGCGATCGGATAGTTGCTGCTTCTAGTTTCCTATGGAGACTATAGAAGCATGCAACAAGTGAAAAAAAAACGTTTTTAAAAATATAAAAAAAAATAAAAGTTTAAATCACCCCCCTTTCGCCCCATTCAAAATAAAATATTAAAAAAAAAACCTACATAGACACATTTGGTATCGCCGCGTTCAGAATCACCCGATCTATCAATATAAAAAAATAATTAATCCTAATGTAAACGGCGTAACGAGAAAAAAAATCGAAACGCCAGAATTACGTTTTTTGGTCGCCGCAAAATTGCAATAAAATGCAATAACGGGCGATCAAAACATCGGATCTACCCCAAAATGTTATCAATAAAAATGTCAGCCCGATGTGCAAAAAATAAGCCCTCACCCAGCCCCAGATCCCGAAAAATGGAGACGCTACAGGTCTTAGAAAATGGCTCTATTTATTTATTTTTTTTTTACCAAATTTTGGAATTTTTTTTCACCACTTAAATATAAAAGAACCTGTACATGTTTGGAGTCTACGAACTCGTAATGACCTGGAGAATAAGAATGGCAGGTGAGTTTTTGCATTCAGTGAACGTGGTAAAAAAATAAATAAAAAACAACTGTGGTATTGCACTTTTTTTGCAATTTCACCGCACTTGGAATTTTTTTCCCGTTTTCCTGTACATGATATGGTAAAACTAGTAATGGCGTTGAAAAGTACAACTCGTCCCGCAAAAAATAAGCCCTAACATGGCCATATTGACCAAAAAATAAAAACGCTATGGCTCTGGGAACAAGGGAAGCAAAAAACGAAAATGCAAAAACGACAAAACCCAAGGTTGCGAAATTAAACGACGCTCACAATACTTTTATCAAATGGTCAGCTTTATCACAATAAAGACACAATCCTTCGGTAAACCTCTGGTCTCTTTCCTGAGAGCGGAGTGACATCCCCCCAACCTCCATCGGTTCTCCACCGTCAGAGCAGATTTTCTGGGGACTAGGACCTGACATTACAGGAGTCTTTACCTCATTAAGCCTGCACCTCAGTCTCCTGTCTATACGGACAGCTAACTGCATGGCATCCTGCAGAGTCTCAGGTGCAGGGAATGCAATTGGCAAATCATTAACCCTTTCACTCAGACCAGCATGAAATAAACATCTCGGCGCAGGATCATTCCACTTAACTTCTGAAGCCCATCTCCTGAAGTGTGTGCAATAATTTTCAACATCATCTGACCCCTGATTCAAATGCCTCAGTTCTGATTCAGCAGATGAGATTCGATCAGGATCGTCATATAATAGCCCCATAGCAGAAAAAAATTCTTCAACAGACCTTAAACAGGGATCATTAGGCTGGAGAGAAAAGGCCCACCCCTGTGGTTCATTGCGCAAAAGTGACATAATAAAACCAATGCGCTGTGATTCATTCCCAGGGGACCTTGGTCTCAAACTAAAATATAACAAACAAGCATTTTTAAAGAAAAAAAACTCTTGCTGTTTACCATAAAAAACATCAGCCAGTCCTACCTTGGGTTCGACAAAATGCGCTCCAGAACAGCTACTCACGTGTTGCTGAAGCTTGGCCACCTCCAGAGACAATCCCTGCAGGCGTTTAGCCAAATCCTGGATGGAAACCATACTGATTCCAGAATTTCTTTCCTTTTAGTTTTTTGGGCTGGACTTACTGTTATGATCTGCAACATGTACTAAGGAAAGATAGGGGAAAGCTGTCCCTACAGTAAGACTTAGCTGAATCCCTACGATGTAGCGGGCTGTCTGTTCCTAGTGAACAGACCCGCCTTAGTCCTCGGCTAGTCTGAACGAAGACCTATAGAATTAAGGGAGGGGTACCTAAAAGAACTAAGGACGGGGACAAAAATGGGACACCTCCTAAACAGAGAAGTTGTTGCAGAACACAAAAAGACAAACTGACAAAAATGTACTGGAAGTCCCAGAGGACCCAGCGAAATAACAGAGAAAGGCACCGAAGCACCAGGCTAGAGAAACAGTCAAACACTGAAGTCCACCACAGCCTGAAGGGCGAAGCTGGAATATAAAGGCAGATGGTCACGTGACCGCAAAACACAAGATAGAAAAAACAAACAGGATGGTTCTAACAGACAGTCGCAGTCCCGGCCGTCTTTCTTTATGACCTTCTTCAACATGGCCTTCAAGGTTTTATTAAACCTCTCCACCAATCCATCTGTCTGTGGGTGGTAGACTGAGGTCATGAGTTGTGTGATTTGCAGAGTTTTGCACAACTCCGTCATCAGCCTTGACATAAATGGGGTTCCTTGGTCCGTTAGGATTAGAGAGGAGCGTTGTTCTACTCGAACTGTTCGCCAATCTCAAATTCGAGCTGTTTTGGGCGGTGTTCGAGCCGTTCGGCGAACACGAACAATTTGAGAAAAATTCGGCTGTTCGAGGTTATGTTCGATAACTGTTCGTGCACCAAAATCATAACTGGATTTTTTCTCAGTAATGATGAAAATTAATGTTAATACGCAGTTTGAGTGTACAGCGGGGTGGGGGGAGGGGCAGGGGATGGATCTCTGCAGGAACAATGAAGATCTCCATTTTTTTTTTCTCTTTCCCGCATTTACAGTGGGGAGGTGCAATCTATCAGCCTATCAGCAGCGCACACACGGAGCGAAGTGCTTTTTTTCACACAAGCAAGGGCATGTGTCATTGGCAGTGTATGTCACATGTCCTTGCCCTATATGACCAAGCCATTTTCCCCGTCGCCACCATTTTCTCACTGCTGCAGCTGCGTGTTAGACGGCACCGCTGTTGCTGTGTGCGCTATACCTTGTTAATTTCAAGCCAATTTTCGCACAAATCTACAGATAGCTTGGGAGTAGGGAATAGTTGTGATTGCAGTCCTTTTAAGGACTAGGTTACAGCATTTCCTACGACTTTTATCAGGCAGGTCTGTGCTCTTAAATAGATAGATTGTGGGAGTAAAGACTAATTGTAATTGGAGTCCTTTTCAGGACTAGGTTACATCAGTTCCTATCAGTTTTTGCCAGGCAGGTCTGTGCCAGTGCTGTGCAAGTTTTTTTCACAGCATTTGGCTGAATCTAGCAAAGCTAATCCTTTTTGGCCTATTGCAGAGTGTGTTAGTCAGTGGAGTAGGCTATCTGTGTTGCAAGATATACCACCTGTGTATAGAATACCAATTTTTTTACTGCACCTAGTGAAGTAAAATCTTTTGGGCATAGCATCATTCTATTAGTCCATCTATACTGACCTCCATCAGGTTGCAAATTGAATATAATTTTTTTCTGCATCTAGCTCTGAAAAAATATTGGGCTTCTAGCTGTGTGTGGGACTTGTTGTATTAGTCCATCTATACTGACCTCCATCAGGTTGCAAACTGAATATATTTTTTTCTGCATCTACCTCTGAAAAAATATTGGGCTTCTAGCTGTGTGTGGGACTTGTTCTATTAATCCATCTATACAGACCTCCATCAGGTTGCAAACTGAATATATTTTTTTCTGCATCTACCTCTGAAAAAATATTGGGCTTCTAGCTGTGTGTGGGACTTGTTGTATTAGTCCATCTATACTGACCTCCATCAGGTTGCAAACTGAATATATTTTTTTCTGCATCTACCTCTGAAAAAATATTGGGCTTCTAGCTGTGTGTGGGACTTGTTCTATTAATCCATCTATACAGACCTCCATCAGGTTGCAAACTGAATATATTTTTTTCTGCATCTACCTCTGAAAAAATATTGGGCTTCTAGCTGTGTGTGGGACTTGTTGTATTAGTCCATCTATACTGACCTCCATCAGGTTGCAAACTGAATATATTTTTTTCTGCATCTACCTCTGAAAAAATATTGGGCTTCTAGCTGTGTGTGGGACTTGTTCTATTAATCCATCTATACAGACCTCCATCAGGTTGCAAACTGAATATATTTTTTTATGCATCTACCTCTGAAAAAATATGTGGCCTTCTAGCAGTGTGTGGGACTTTCTCTATTAGTCCATCTATTCTGACCTCCATCAGGTTGCAAACTGAATATAATTTTTTTCTGCATCTAGCTCTGAAAAAATATTTGGCCTTCTAGCAGTGTGTGGGACTTTCTCTATTAGTCCATCTATACTGACCTCCATCAGGTTGCAAATTAAAAATAATTTTTATCTGCATCTACAGTACCTCTGAAAAAATATTTGGGCTTCTAGCTGTGTGTGGGACTTGTTCTATTAGTCCATCTATACTGACCTCCATCAGGTTGCAAATTGAATATAATTTTTATCTGCATCTAGCTCTGAAAAAATATTTGGCCTTCTAGCAGTGTGTGGGACTTTCTGTATTAGTCCATCTATACTGACCTCCATCAGGTTGCAAATTGAATATAATTTTTATCTGCATCTAGCTCTGAAAAAATATTTGGCCTTCTAGCAGTGTGTGGGACTTTCTCTATTAGTCCATCTATACTGACCTCCATCAGGTTGTAAATTAAAAATTATTTTTATCTGCATCTACCTCTGAAAAAATATTTGGGCTTCTAGCTGTGTGTGGGACTTGTTCTATTACTCCATCTATACTGACCTCCATCAGGTTGCAAACTGAATATATTTTTTCTGCATCTACCTCTGAAAAAATATTGGGCTTCTAGCTGTGTGTGGGACTTGTTGTATTAGTCCATCTATACTGACCTCCATCAGGTTGCAAATTAAAAATAATTTTTATCTGCATCTACAGTACCTCTGAAAAAATATTTGGGCTTCTAGCTGTGTGTGGGACTTGTTCTATTAGTCCATCTATACTGACCTCCATCAGGTTGCAAATTGAATATAATTTTTATCTGCATCTAGCTCTGAAAAAATATTTGGCCTTCTAGCAGTGTGTGGGACTTTCTCTATTAGTCCATCTATACTGACCTCCATCAGGTTGCAAATTAAAAATAATTTTTATCTGCATCTAGCTCTGAAAAAATATTTGGCCTTCTAGCAGTGTGTGGGACTTTCTCTATTAGTCCATCTATACTGACCTCCATCAGGTTGCAAATTAAAAATAATTTTTATCTGCATCTACAGTACCTCTGAAAAAATATTTGGGCTTCTAGCTGTGTGTGGAACTTGTTCTATTAGTCCATCTATACTGACCTCCATCAGGTTGCAAATTGAATATAATTTTTATCTGCATCTAGCTCTGAAAAATATTTGGCCTTCTAGCAGTGTGTGGGACTTTCTCTATTAGTCCATCTATACTGACCTCCATCAGGTTGCAAATTGAATATAATTTTTATCTGCATCTAGCTCTGAAAAAATATTTGGCCTTCTAGCAGTGTGTGGGACTTTCTCTATTAGTCCATCTATACTGACCTCCATCAGGTTGCAAATTAAAAATAATTTTTATCTGCATCTACCTCTGAAAAAATATTTGGGCTTCTAGCTGTGTGTGGGACTTGTTCTATTACTCCATCTATACTGACCTCCATCAGGTTGCAAACTGAATATATTTTTTTCTGCATCTACCTCTGAAAAAATATTTGGCTTCTAGCTGTGTGTGGGACTTGTTGTATTAGTCCATCTATACTGACCTCCATCAGGTTGCAAATTAAAATTAATTTTTATCTGCATCTACAGTACCTCTGAAAAAATATTTGGGCTTCTAGCTGTGTGTGGGACTTGTTCTATTAGTCCATCTATACTGACCTCCATCAGGTTGCAAATTGAATATAATTTTTTTCTGCATCTAACCCAGCCAATAGTTTTGGC
Source organism: Phyllobates terribilis (assembly GCF_046119375.1). Lineage (NCBI taxonomy): Eukaryota > Metazoa > Chordata > Amphibia > Anura > Dendrobatidae > Phyllobates > Phyllobates terribilis. Next base: position 290,168,356 of record NW_027362768.1, on the reverse strand, counting down.
CTAATACCACAGTTTGGCCACTCAGCTCTGCTCGGTTCCCATCCATTGTTTTTTTGTGCAAACAACTCCAGAGTTGTGAATTAGTTAACCACCAAAATGAGTGGAAAAAGGCCTGCTGCTGGTGGAAAGGGGAATAGGCGTGTTGGGAAGGGGAAAAAAGGTTGTGTCCGTGGGGTAGGTGTTAAAGCAACAGTAACATCTGCAGAAGAAAGACCATCTTCCAGCCAAACTAAAATGTCTACTTCTTTTAGCGGACAATGTGATAAGATCCCTTTCTTACGGCCACGCCAATCGCTACAAATTCCAGATGAGGCACAAAAACAGCAGGTGCTTCAACGGATATCAAGTGCTCCTTTAAGTGGGCTCTCCTCCACATCAACTTCAACATCACAAATACTCCAGTCCTCAAAGGTGTCACCCCAATCGCACTTGCTTCCTCACAGCTCCCAAATCTCCAGCTGCCCGTCTGAGTATGAGGTAGAACAGATGGTTGAGTCTGCAGAGCTGTTTACTCATACTATAGCCTGGGAATCAGAGGTCGACTCCAGCGCTTCTGTGAATCCAGACGAGGAAATGATCTGCACTGATGCCCAGAATCTTTATGAGTCGGATCCAGGACCAGACGCAGAAGGTTCTGACCATAATGTAGACCCTCATTCCCAAACTGTAACTCCTGTTGGTGGAGACAATGAGGAAGACGATGATAAGACTCAAATACCTGATTGGAGCGACAACTTTAGTTTTTTGTCAGGGCAGGAACAGGTTGGCTCTGAGGACGACGGGTGTGAAAACGCACAGGGTGATGATGATGAGGTTGGAGATCCCACTTACTGTCAACCCACAGTCAGCCAAGAGATGAGGTCAGCAGAGGAGGTGGAGGAAGATGCTAGTGACGACGAGGTCAGGTTGCGCCTTCCTGGACAGAGACGTAGTACTGGAAGCACGTCAACAACTGCATCCTCAAACACAACTCTGCCTCTCACCACAAGTCGTGGTGGCTCTTCAGGTCGCATGGGTGCTAAGCCTTGCATAGCCTGGGCATTTTTTCAGATCGATAAAGATGACCCAACTCGTGTTATCTGTAACATTTGTCAGCAAAAGCTAAGTAGAGGCCAAAAAATACATAGTTTGAGTACTTCATGCATGAACCGGCACATGGACATGAAGCATAAGTTGCAGTGGGAAGCTCAGTGTGCTACAATGCGGCCTAGCCGGCCAGGCCAACCGCCGTCTGCCATATCTTGTGCATCCGCGGCCTCTTCATCCTCTGTGACTGGGGGGACAGCAGTCACACCTGTTTTGGGGCGCAGACCTGCCACCTCTTTACCCGCAACAGCCAGCGTGATTGGCAGGTCATCATTTTCTTTGGAGGTGGTAACACCAGCTGGTGTTGAGCGCTGTCCGACATCGATAGCACCACCTTTGGATCAAGGCAACCTAACATGTCCGCCTGCATCTTCCTCACAGACCGGCAGTTTGCCGGCGACACCCTTATCAACCCCGTCTAAGCACAATAGCCAGCCCTCGGTCCCTCAGATGTGGACAAGTAAAAGACCATTTCCTCCTAGCCATGAGAAAGCTAAGAGGTTGAATTTCACCATCTGCAAGCTCTTGGCTACAGAAATGCTGCCTTTCCGCCTGGTGGACACAGAGGATTTTCGAGACCTTATGTCCGTCGCAGTGCCCCAGTACCAGATGCCCAGTCGGCACTACTTCTCAAAGAAAGGTGTGCCTGCGCTCCACCAGCATGTCGCACACAACATCACCGCTTCTTTGAGAAACTCTGTGTGTGACAGGGTGCATTTCACCACAGACACTTGGACGAGTAGGCATGGACAGGGGCGTTACATGTCGCTAACTGGGCACTGGGTAACTATGGTGACAGCAGGACAAGGGGCTGCTGTCCAAATCTTGCCGTCACCACGAGTTGTGCGTCAATCCTCTTTATGTCAAAGTTCCTCCACTGCTTCTGCCTCCTCAACCTCCTCTCGGTCTTCCACCTGCACCCAAAGCCTGTCTGATCATGCCACAAGCTTTCTAACTGCGCAGAAGGGATCCTGCACACCTCCTTACTATGCTGGCAGTAGGGCTCAACGTCATCAGGCGGTTTTTACATTGAAATGTCTGGGAAATGTGAGTCACACAGCTGAGGAGTTGTGGTCAGCTCTGGAGAACCAATTTCATGAATGGTTGTCTCCACTGGACCTGAAACCAGGGAAGGCCGTGTGCGACAATGCTGCAAACCTGGGTGCGGCCCTTCGCCGGGGCAATGTCACACACGTGCCTTGTATGGCTCACGTGTTGAACCTGGTTGTCCAGCAATTTTTAGCCCACTATCCCAGACTAGATGGCCTTCTGCAGAGGGCACGGTCGCTGTGTGCTCACTTCCACCGTTCGCATCCCGCAGCTCAGCGACTTACATCTCTACAGAAGTCGTTGGGCCTGCCACTTCACCGGCTAAAATGCGATGTGCCTACCCGGTGGAATTCAACTCTGCACATGTTGCAGCGACTGTGGCAGCACCGACAAGCCCTGGTGCAATACGTTCTGACGTATAGCCTGGGCCAACGAGATCCAGAGGTGGGGCAAATCACGCTGGAGGAGTGGTCTCAGATCAGGGACCTATGCACCCTTCTGCACAGTTTTGAAATGGCGACGAAGATGTTTAGTGCTGACGATGCCATTATCAGCATGACTATTCCGGTGATTTACATGCTGGAGCACATGTTAAACAGAATTCGGAGTCAGGTGGTGGCACAAGAGGAGGTGGAGGAAGTAGAGGAGGAGGAGTTGTATGCGGAAGGGCTAACATCTGCAAGGTCCAGACGGTCGGCAGCACCAAGGCGGCAGGCATGTGAGGGTGGGGGAGATGGTTTTACCAGGGCGCATGGTAGCAGCCAAACTAGTGAGGAAGGTGCAGGAGCCCAGGAAGAAGTGGAGGACGAACTGATGGAAGACTCATCAGATGAGGGAGACCTTGATCACATTTCTGTTGTGCGAGGTTGGGGGGAGAGGACAGAGGAAGGAAGCATGATTGTTACCTCGCCACCAACACAACAGGGACTTGGTGCTCCTGGATGCGCAACACACATGAGTGCCTTCTTGCTGCACTACCTGCAACATGACCCTCGAATTGTGAGAATTAGAAATAATCCTGACTACTGGGTTGCCACACTGTTAGATCCCCGGTACAAAAGTAAATTTGCAGAAATTATTCCTGCCATAGAAAGGGATGCACGCATGCAGGAGTATCAGCAGAGACTGTTGCAGAATCTTACATGTGCTTTTCCACAAAATACCAGTGGTGCACGTAGTGAATCTCACAGTTCCAACTTGCCAACCGTGGGACCGTCAAGTGTTCAGCACTCAAACCGTAACAGAACCACAGTATCTGCTGGTAACATCAATTTTGCGGAATCATTTCACCACTTTTTTAGCCCATCCTTTGCAAGACCACAGGAGACAAGAAGTCTGACACATAGTCAACGCCTAGAGACGATGGTACAGGAGTATCTCCAAGTAAACATTGAAGCCATGACTGTGTCACTGGACCCTTGCTCTTTTTGGGCTTCCAATCTGGATAAATGGCCGGAGCTAGCCACTTACGCCTTGGAGATCTTGTCATGCCCCGCAGCCAGCGTTTTGTCTGAACATGTGTTCAGCGCTGCTGGTGGTGTGCTGACAGATAAGCGCACGCGGCTCTCCACTGATAATGTAGACAGACTCACGTTCATAAAGATGAACAAATCATGGATCCGAAACGACTTTTCTACCCCTGTGTCATCCTGGGGAGAGTAAAATCTTGATGATTGGTTAAAATCACCCTACCAACCGTTTTAAGCTTTCAAATTACTAATCATGTTTATCTGTATCTTGGTTGGAAAATAATTTGGGCTTTGTAGCAGTGTGCAGCACTGATTCTATTAGGCCATCTATAATAAGCTCCACCAGATTTAAAATTACTAATCATGTTTATCTGTATCTTGACTGGAAAATAATTTGGGCTTTGTAGCAGTGTGCAGCACTGATCCTATTAGGCCATCTATACTAAAGCTTCACCAGATTTAAAATTAATAATAATTTTTAGCTGCATCTAGCCCGGAAAATAATTTTGGGGCTCCGAGATGCGCAAGACACATAAGTGCCTTCTTGCTGCACTACCTGCAGCATGACCCTCATATTGTCAGAATTCGAAGTAATCATGACTACTGGGTTGCCACACTCTTAGATCCCCCAAACTTTTCGATCAACCTTTTCATTTTAATAAAGACCAAAAAAATGGTCATTTTTGAAATTATAAGCATTAGCAGGTTGTTAGAAACTGAAATCAAACAGTTTTCAACTCAAAACTTTATTCTAGGTGATGTTACATTTTCACATAGGACCCCTTGTTCGAAAGGAGCTTCTGAACTCTCTCGTCCATTGAATTTGTCAGGTTTTGGATGGTTTCTGCTTCAATTGTTTTGCATGAGGACAGAATACCCTCCCAGAGCTGTTGCTTATATGTGAACTGCCTCCCGCCATCATAGACACTCCTTTTAATGATGCTCCAAAGGTTCTGAATGGGGTAGAGGTCAGGGGAGCATGGGGGTCACACCATAAGTTTGTCCCCTTTTATGCCCATATCAGCCAGAGATGCAGATGTTTTATGTGCAGCATGAGATGGTGCATTATCATGCAAAAAAATGATCTTGCTGTGAAATACACGGTTCTTCTTCTTGAACCATGGCAGGAAGTGCTGTTTGAGAAAATCCACATACATTATGGAGTTCATCTTTAGCGCCTTCAGGGATCCTAAAGGGGCCGACAATCTCTCTCCCCATGATTCCAGCCCAAAACATTACTCCACCTCCTCCTTGTTGGCGCTGTAGCCGTGTTTGCGTGGGGTGTCCATCAACCAGCCATCCTCCACTCCATCCATCTGGACCATCGAGCGCTGCACGGCACTCATCCGTGAACAAAACAGTTTTGAAATCAGTCTTCATGTAATGTTTGGCCCACTGGAGCCGTTTCTGCTTGTGTGAAGTGGATAGAGGAGGTCGACAGGATGGCGTATGCACAGCTGCAAACCTCTGAAGGACCCTGCATCTTGTTGTTCGGGGGACGTTGGAGGCACCAGCAGCTTCAAAAACTTGTCTGCTGCTATGACAAGGCTTTTTTGCCGCTGCTCTTTCAACCTGACGTAATTGCCTGTAGGAAAGAGTCCTCAATTTGCCCTTATCAGCACGCACACGTGTGTACTGTGAATCAGCTACATACTTCTTGATTGCCAAGATACTTCATCCTGATCATCGCACAATGTTGATTGTAGTCATGCCTTGACTTAAACACTCCACAATTTGTTGCTTCTCAGCAGCCGACACATCCTTTTTCTTTCCCATTTTGGCAGAAAATGTAGGCTGCTTAATAATGTGAGACAGCCTTCTTAAGTAGTCTTGCCTTTCATTGGACACACCTGCCAAACTAATTAGCACAGGTGTCTGCAATTGCTTACAGTGATATAAAGAGCCCTGACACACATCACCATCAATGAGTTTAACTGACAAACAAACAAATTCTTCCCTTATCACTCCTAAACACTTTTTGCATAATAATTTGGAACACAGTGTACATGTGCTTTTCCACAAAACACCAGTGGTTCACGTAGTGAATCTTACAGTTCTAACTTGCCAACCGTGGTCTGTATGGAGTTGTTCAATAAAGGGCCCAAAATTAAGATAACATAGATGGGAGAGGTCTCTATGAATAGGAATTCCTAAGTATTTGATACCCTGTGAGGGCCAGGCAAAGGGAAAGTTGGACTGGATGGAATGGATTTGGGGAGGGAGACATCGAGGGCCTCAGACTTCGCTGCATTGATTTTAAAATTTGACCATGTAACAAAGTGATCTATTTCAGCCATAACAGCATGGATGGATATATGTGATTGAGTGATATATACTAGGACATCATCAGCAAATAGAGAGCACTTGTACTCGGTGCCTCCCACCTCAATCCACCTAATATTGGGGTTATGGCGAATTGATGAGAGCAGGTGCTCCGTCAGTAGGATGTATAAGAGAGGGGACAGAGAACATCCCTGCCTTGTCCCATTGGTGATTGTGAAAGGTGATGAAAATGTTCTGATGCGCCCCCTGGGCCTTGGGACACCCGGAGCCGGACCCTTTTTGGTGGATGCTGGTGGTTGTAGTCTCCGTGGCGGCGACCCGGTTCCGTGGCTCAGGGCGGTCAAACCAGTGGCGGAACTATTTATGTGGTTTTGATGTTTAAATGTCCGACTACGCCACCCGTGGATTGCGGTCAGAGTGAACCGCCGCTCCAGGGCAGACCGCTGAGGCTGGTGTTGTGGGTGCAGCAGAGCGTAGCATAACTCCCCACGGGAGGAGTATAGCCTCAGGGCAGTGTATGCGGAGGATGGGGGTGATGGTGCAGGGCAGCAGCAGTAACGACACGGAGTCAGTGATGCAGTCCAGGGCCTTTACTCACAGTTCTTATTATCCAGACCACGTCTGCAGGTAACGGCTGCCCACGTCGTACTGTGCTCACCAGGTGAGGGGCTCAGACAACTCCCAGATAACTTTGGAGCACTTCACAGGACCCCCTTTGTGTGTCCTTTGTCTGGCCTTTCTTACCAACCCTTCTGTCCGGCTGCCTCGGGCCTCCTCTTGGTAAACTTGGCGCCAGTTTCCCTGACCCTATGTGGTGCCTTCCTAGCGGGTGTAGCGAGGGGCTGCGCCACATAAAATGTCACAGCCTCCTGTTTCTAGCTGAGGGTCGTTTCCTGCCTCCACTAGTTTCGGGGACCGGTCTACCCCTTTGGCCTGACCCCTCCACGCAGGTGGATTCGGGCGTGCGGTGGCGACTCGCCCGTCCGCACCCCTGGGATCCCTTCGTTCCTCGTTCCTGGAGCCTTCTCCGCTCCTCTTCCTTCCTTCTCCCTCTTCCAGGCCTGGGCCTCTGTTACTAGGCCCGCCTCCGGAGCAGAGCTCATGCAGAGCCCCTGCTCCCTGCCACTTCTGCTCAGACTTCTCTGCACTGAACTAAGATGGTGCCCACCTTTTATACTCCCTTCTCAATGCACCCAGGAACTGCTTCCTCCCTGCTCCTGCACTACAGGGTTCCCCTTCCTCAGTGTTCCCTCCCCCCACTCCAGCCAGGGACAGGGACTGTCGTGCCCATCTCAGGGGCATATTGGTCGCCCTGCCCCACGGCAATGTGGTGTAATGCATGCAGGTGTCGGGTCCTGATCCACACTACATCCTTACCTGAGAGTGAGATATCACACCTCTGGGTGAGGTGCAATACCTCTGTAGCAACCGAGCCCTCAGGGTGCTACAGTTCCATTTATCTTCAGCCTAGGTGACGTATTGCGATACAGGGCCGTGATTTTGGCTATAAAAGGGTCCCCTAGACCCCTACCCCAAGCTTTTTAAGAGAATCATATATGGCGTGCCAGGAGACTCTATGGAATGCTTTCTCAGCATCCAACGAGAGTATCTAATTACAAATTTTTAACTGCATCTAGCCCAGGAAATACTTTGTGCCTAGTAGCAGTGTCTGCTAGTCAGCGGATTATCCCGGCTGTTAAGCAAGCTACACCACCTGTAGTTTGGACACTTAATTTTTTCAAAGGAAATGCTTCGGGACCACGGGATACTCAGTGAAGAGCATCAGGAGGCACCCCAAGGCATAGGGGCTGGGACTGGCAGTAGGATGCCTTGCGGTGGACAGCCGAGCTCGATCCTTATAAAAGCTTTTTAACTGCAGCAGCTTTAGTGGACGCTACTGGAGCTGGAATTACGCGGCTGCTGGCATGAGACTTGCCCTCCAATAGATCCTTGTAAATGGATTTAAAGTGTATTCATTCAAATTAGAGAGACAATTTAAATTAAAAAGCTTAGAGCTGCCTCCACCACAGGGGGGCTCGCTCGACCCACCAGCGGACAGGCACCAGTATTGGGAGAGGGGGGCTGGCCGTCAGGGTTCACCGCGGCTCTGGCACAAACCCGGCGACGCGGAGGTGGCACGGGCAGGAGCGGACTGAACGTGTCGGCTTCTCACTTTTTGGATTTTAGAAGGGCATGACATGCCTATATCTGTGTCTCCCCCTCCTTTTACTCCTCCACCTCTTTTCTTTTCGCATGACTATATGTACTTGTCACTTTTCCATGTGTTAGTTGTGTCTTCTGAGCAGTTTGTCAGCTTTTGGACACCTTTGAAGGTGTTTTCTATGTGTTTCTATGTGTTTTTGTTTGCCTGCCATTGGTTTTAACGGTGTTCGAAGGTGTTCGACGAACAGTTCGACGAACAGTTCGGCGAACACACAGGTGTTCGACGAACCGAACCGAACTCGAACACTACGGGGGTGGCTCAACACTAGTTAGGATCTCCTTAGGCAACCCCATTCTCGAAAAGATGTGGACCAGCTCCCTAGCTATGCACTTGACAGAAGAGTTTCGTAGTGGTAAAGCCTCCGGGTATCAGGTGGCGTAGTCCAGTACCACCAAGATTTACTGATTTCCTCTGGCGGACTTGACCAGGTGCCCCACTAGATCCATGGCGATGCGATTGAATGGGACCTCAATGATGGGTAGTGGCACTAAGGGGCTACGGAAGTGAGCCACAGAGGAGGTCAGCTGACAAGTGGGACATGACCTACAATAATTAATGATCTCTTGGTGGCAACCAGGCCAGTAGAACCTCTGGAGGATCCTTTCCTGAGTTTTTTCTACCACCAGATGCCCACCTAAGACATGTGTATGGGCCATATCTAACACCCTGCGTCTGAATGGCCCTGGCACTAGTAACTGCTTTATTACCTCCCCTCTGAGCTTAGTGACCCTATATAGCAACTCCCCATTCACAGCAAAGTACGGATATCGGGTGTCTGCCCCCGATACTTGAGCAACACCATTCAGAACAGTGACATTATCAAATGCCCCTTTAGAGTTAAGTCCATGAGTTGGGCGGTTCCATAGTTTCCCCCCGGACACCTCCAGCTCAGGAATATTGGCCTCCGGGGATACTGCCTCATCCTCATCTCCAACAAGCACACAAAAAGGAAACCTGTCGACGGTGGCCTGTGATAAGGCTTCTTCAGGAGCGACCTGGTTGTTGTCCGAACAACCCGGCTTCCTCCCTTTCTCCCACAAGTCCAAAAACAAGGCAAAGTCCCACCCTATTATCATCAGGTGCAACAGGTCTTTGACTACGCCCACCTCATGGGACTCAGCACCACAGTTTGAGTCCATGAGCACTCGGGCCATAGGGTAGTCTTTAGCGTCCCCATGGATACAACGAACGCCGACCTTCTTCCCCAGAATCAGCCGATGAGGAATTGTGGCCCTCAATAGGGTTACCAAACTCCCCGAGTCTAACAGAGCAGTCACTTGCACTCCATTCACCGACAAGAGTCAAGCCTGCGGTCCCTCGCCTGACTGAGGAACAGCACTACAGGCAGGATAAGCAAAGTACGAACAGCGCCGTCCTGTCTTGCAGTCCATTGGCTCCTTGGTCATGGGGCAACGGCAGCTATGTGACCTGGGGTATGACATCTCAAACATACTATGTTATGGGGCGGGACCTTGGGCACCAACTCAGACCCCTCCTGGGCTCTAGGACGCCCCCCAGATTTGGCTCTAGTTCCCTTCTTTTGGGTGTGCGTTCCCTTTTGGGTTCCCCAGTATGGATATGCTACGACCCCTGGCTTCCCCAAGGAACTCTCTACCGCCTGGTACCTTTCCACCAATCCCACCAGGTCAATAGCAACCCAGGCTTGCACTGACCTTGGAAGGGAGTGGATGAATCTGTCCATGACTACCCTCTCCACCCTCTGGGCTGGGAAGGAAGACTCAAGTTCCAACCACTTTTGGACCAGGTGTAGGAGGTCGAACATTTGGGACCGAGGAGGTTTGTCACTGCACGGCTTAGTGGTGCACCCGTTGCGCCCTGACAGTCAGAGTCACACCCAAATGTGCCAATATCTTTATTTTTAACTTTGCGTACTCTTTTGCATCCTGAAAGCCAAGTCATAATAGGCTTTCTGCGGCTCGCCTGTTAAATATGATGCCAGAACCTCCGCCCACTGCTCCGGAGGCAATTTCTCCCACTCCACTACCCTCTCAAAGACAGTCAGGAATGCCTCAACGTCATCACCCTGGGTCATCTTTTGTAAGGCTCTTCTTACCATCTTCCTCACATGAGAGTCATCACCTGGAGTTGTGGGAGGGGCGGTTGCCCTGCCATGGATCACCTCGGCTAGGAGCTCCATCTGCTGCTTGTGCTGCATCTGCTGCATCTGTTGCTGCTGTTTTCACTGCTGTTGCTGCTGTTGATGCTGCTGTTGCCATTGCTGGTGTTGATGCTGCTGAAGGTTTGCCTGCACCAGTTGCTTTTTCAGCTCCTCCATGATGCCGGACATCCCTTGCTGGCTGGCGGCCTTCACCCAGTGCACAAACAGTTTCCTGTAGCAGTCACACTGCCCCTTGGGATTCGTGCCAGTGCTTCTAGCACTAATTGTAGGGGTTTGGTAGTCACTCAGCCGCGGTTCATGTAGGAACAGGAAACGTTTTCATAAAAATGTTCAGGCTGGTTTATTCGGACTTCATAAACCGCTTAGTATAGGCAAACAAAAAGACAGCCTTTTCCAGCACAAAGGGAAAACACGAAGCAAATTGTCCATGTAATGATGCGAGTTCACCCGCTAAAGGTCAATGTCCAGTTCTCAAGGCCTTAGCACAGACCCACACACTGGAGATCCACATGTCTCCAGACACAGACACCAAATGAAACACTTGGCCTCATTTTATTTACAAGAAGCCACACCACGGGGTGGGGATATTTGAACAGTCTCTCCAATCCATCTCTTATGACTGCTCATAAAAACCAACCCTGATACGCCCTATTAACCCTCTCAGCACTATACTTGCTGGAGCATACTCTTCCGGATTCACATCACCGAAGCTGCCAACCTTGGTGATACAAATCTCCCATTCAGGACCTGTCCAGCGGCCATCTTACAACTCCCATAGACATCCATAGTAGTACATTGCACCCTATAACCATCCATAGTAGTATAATGCACCCAATAAACATTCATAGTAGTATAATGCACCCCCAAAGACATCCATACTAGTATAATGCACCCCATAAACCTCCATGTTAGTATAATGTAGCCCCATAGACATCCATAGTAGTATAATGCACCCCTGTAATCATCCATAGTAGTATAATGCACTCCATAAGCATCCATAGTAGCATAATGCACTACCATAAACAGCTATACTAGTATAATGTGCCCCATAAACATCCATTCTAGTATAATGCACACCTATAGACATACATAGTAATATAATGCACCCCCATAGTCATCCATAGTGGTATAATGCACCCCATAGCCATCCATTGTAGTATAATGCACCCCCATAAACATCCATACTAGTATAATGCACCCCCATAAACATCCATAGTAGTATAATGCACCCCATAAACATCCATACTAGTATGGCCAATGATTTTAAAAAAATACGGAAATACTCACCATTCCTTCGCTCCCACTGTGCACGCGTCCTCTTGTGAAGCCAGCAGGACTCAGCATGCCCCGTTACGCCCCTTTTTGTGTGGAAGAATGGGCCAAAATCACACCTGAGCAATGCATGCAACTAGTTTCTCCATACAGGAGGTGTCTTGAAGTTGTCATCACCAAGAAATACTTTTGTAGGAAGTATTAAATACATTCCTGTAATTGTTTTCAATACTTATTTATGGACATCTATGGATGGTTTCTTTGCCTGTGTGGATTGGATGTGCTGTTGCTGATATCGGGTGAGAATTTCAAGTCAATTGCATCTTTACAAATATATTTACTCAGAAAATTGGTGATGTGTTCCATACTTATTTCACCTGCTGTATATCTATAAAACACAAAATATATCTATTATCATATGTCATTAGTATATATGACATTCTGTATACTAATGACATATATATAACATGAATTACTACTTTCAAAAAGTCATCCCCACACGAATCCTTCTTGGTTCTCCATTGTAAAACTCAATTACATTATGTGCTAGGTGTCCATACATTGCATTTCCTTTGTTTAGAAAATGTATATTTATTTATTTCACTCGCAAATAGTGTCATTATATTCCACAGCACTTCAGGCCTCATTCATAAGAGAATACAGCAGCACTTTGCATACATATTAGCACTTACAAACGTTGAATATATGACATTTGAACTGCATTACTTGCATATAGAATATACTAATAAAAATGAAGGTACTTAGCTCATTAATTGGCTAGTGATGCTGTATTCTCTTGTTTGCATATTATGCAGTCATGGCAGCTTGCACCTGTTCACACTTGCTTTATTCTATTCGGAGGTGCTGGTCAGTCTATTGATTTTGCTTTCTGTAGCAAACTGATGGACCAAGCAGACAGGTGCTTTACCCTGTGGAGTTGGGGATCAGAGGAATTCTCTGTCCTGTTCTTTTTATATTATAGCTGTCTGGTGACTTCCTATGCTCTGATTCATGGAAGATCAGGGTATGGGAGGTACTCACATTAAGTAAGTGATTTTTGGGTTTTGGAGTTGCTAGCCTTGCCCTATCATGTTATAATTAAATTCACATATTCTAATTGATATAACAAAGTCTCATTTCAGGGCCATGGACTTATTTTACTATGACCATTATCATGATATCATGTATTTTTTTCTGTTTTTTCCACACTCATTGACACTATCTAGTTTGTTATTGTTTATTACGTCTTCATCAAGTCTTATGTCCTCATTTCATTAGCTTTTCTACTTTTCTTGTATCATTGAAATATAAACTATAAGTCATATTCTGATGACACATTCCCAATCTTATAGTTTACTAGATGGTGGCCCAATTCTAACGCATCGGGTATTCTAGAATAGGTATGCGGCCGACCGGGCGCAATCAGCAGAGCGGTATTTAAATTTGGCGCCAAAATCGCTGATTGGTCGAGGCCGGCAACCGTGACCAATTAGCAAAGCGGTGTTAAAATTTGGCGCCTATATCGCAGATTGGTCACGGCCGGCGGTCGCGACTAATCAGCAGAGCGGGGTTTAAATTTGGCGCCAATAATGCTGATTGGTCGCGACCAGCAAACGCGACCAATCAGCAGAGCGGGGTTTAAATTTGGCGGCAATAATGCTGATTGGTTGCGGCCGGCGTTCGCGACCAATCAGCAGAGCCTTATTTAAATTTGGCGCCAATAATGGTGATTGGTCACGGCCGCGACCAATGAGCAGAGCGGTGTTTAAATATGGCGCCAATATCGCTGATTGGTCGCAGCCGGCCACCACGACCAATCAGCGAAGCGGTGTTTAAATTTGGCGCCAATATCGCTGATTGGTCACGGCCGGTGGTTGCGACTAATTAGCAGAGCGAGGTTTAAATTTGGCGCCAATACTGCTTATTGGTCGCGGCCGGCGACCGCGACCAATCAGCAGAGCGGTGTTTAAATTTGGCGCCAATATTGCTGATTGGTCACGGCCGGAGACCGCGACTAATCAGCAGAGCGAGGTTTAAATTTGGCGCCAATACTGCTTATTGGTCGCGGCCGGCGACCGCGACCAATCAGCAGAGCGGTGTTTCAAATTGGCACCAAAATCGCTGATTGGTCGCGGCCGGCCACCGCAACCAATCAGCAGAGCGGGGTTTAAATTTGCCGCCCATATCGCTGATTGGTCGTGGCTGGCAGCCGCGACCAATCAGCAGAGCGTTGTTTAAATTTGGCGCCAATCTCGCTGATTGGTCGCGTCTGGCGTCCGCGACCAATCAGCAGAGCGTTGTTTAAATTTGGCGGCAAACTCGCTGATTGGTCGCGGCTGGTGGCCGTGACCAATCAGCACAGCGGCGTTTAGATTTGCCGCCCATCTCGCTGATTGGTCGCGGCCGGCCACCGCGACCAATCAGCAGAGCGGCGTTTAAATGTGCCGCCCATCTCGCTGATTGGTCGCGGCCGGCCACCGCGACCAATGAGCAGAGCGGCGTTTAAATTTGCCGGCCATCTCGCTGATTGGTCGCGGCCGGCCACCGCGACCAATCAGCAGAGCGGCGTTTAAATTTGCCGCCTATCTCACTGATTGGTCGCGGTCGGCCACCGCGACCAATCAGCAGAGCGGCGTTTAAATTTGCAGCCCATCTCGCTGATTGGTCGCTGTCGGCCACCGCGACCAATCAGCAGAGCGGTGTTTAAATTTGCCGCCGATATCGCTGATTGGTCGCGGCTGGCGGCCGCGACCAATCAGCAGAGCGGCGTTTAAATTTGTCGCCCATCTCGATCATTGGTCGCGGCCGGCCACCGCGACCAATCAGCAGAGCGGCGTTTAAATTTGCCGCCCATCTCGCTGATTGGTCGCGGTAGCCGGCCACGACCAATCAGCAGAGCGGCGTTTAAATTTGCCGCCCATCTCGCTGATTGGTCGTGGTAGCCGGCCACCGCAACCAATCAGCAGAGCGGCGTTTAAATTTGCCGCCCATCTCGCTGATTGGTCACGGCCGGCCACCGCGACCAATCAGCAGAGTTGTGTTTAAATTTGCCGCCCATCTCGCTGATTGGTCGCGGCCAGCCACCGCGACCAATCAGCAGAGCGGCGTTTAAATTTGCCGCCCATCTCGCTGATTGGTCGCGGTCGGCCAGCCACCGCGACCAATCAGCAGAGCGGCGTTTAAATTTGCCGCCCATCTCGCTGATTGGTCGCGGCCGGCCACCGCGATCAATCAGCGTCGTAATAGTGTGGGCCAGGGAGCGGCGCTGCTTGTGCGGCTCCGTATTAGCGAGGACCGGGAAGCTGCGTTGCCTGTGCGGCTCCTTCTGCTGCGAGAAGCCGGGAGATGAGCGGCTGCTCGCAGCAGAAGCATCCCGACTGGCGGCGCCGCTCCCCGGTTCTCCGTTCACACTTGCTGTTGGGAGATCAGCGGGCCAAGCCGCTGATCTTCCGACGTTAGCCGCATGGAGGTCATCGGCGCCGGTCGGGGTAGTTGTGCTGCTAGCGCCGCTCATCTCCCCGCTGCATCGCCGCTGACCTCCGTCAGCCAAATAAGCCGCTAACGGCCACCATCTTTTTTCAGAAATCCCGCGGCGCTGATTGGCCGCTGCCGGACCAATGAGCGACGTGGGATTTCCAGGACAGACAGACAGACAGACAGACAGATAGACAGACAGACAGACGGGATAAGACAATTATATAGTAGATTCCTTTAGGGGAAATTCCCAACATTGAAAGTTAAATCAATTATCCGCAGGATTTGTGTTAAGTTTCTGATTGGTGGGAGTCTAATATTGGGACACCCGCAAGTTTTGAAAAGAAAGATCAGCACTTGGGATAAGTAGATCCGTGGAAGTTCGGGCTTGAGCGAACTTTAGTCCAAAGTTCGGTTTGGGTACCAGAACTGAAAATCTCTCTCTTTCTCCCCAACTTCCAGAAGAATTAAGTGTTCAGTACGAAGCCCAAACTTTACAGTTCGGGTTCGCTCGTATCTACTCAGCAGAGTCATAGAAAAATAATAGAGTGATGGCGCAAAATCTACATTCATCTCATTAATTTCAGATTCTCTTCTGGGATCATTGTTTGATCTATATCTGGTGCCAGAAAGTATTGGATCTATCTTGTGGATAGTTGATAACTTTCAATATTGCATATAATCCAGTAAGAATGACATTTCCACTGTATGAGAAATTAATCCATTCTGTTCCAGACTGTTTCCTTTACTGTAGGCCCAATGGGGTTGTTGGTATAGAAATTTAGAGAGCATGTCTCTGATCCCAAACTCCATACAGGATTTTTTTTATCCAATGTAATTGGGGCTAAAAATCATTTTTTCAATTGGGTCTCATTAAATTATTTTGCATTGTTTGATTTCTATAATGTCTGTGTTGCATTGTCTATTGCTGGTTGCAGAATGAGTTAACTAAGAATCTGTCAGTCAGCCCGCTAGTACATTCTGACAGGGAGTTTTTAACTCTTTTATCTGTCTTTTTCTGAGCTTGTCTCAGCTCATTTGTGACCACAGACCACAGTAAAGATGAACCCCTGCAGGGAAACAAAGAGCCTGACCAAAGAGCTAACCGATGCCAATTTTTTAAAGAAACCCAATTGCAACAATGATTTTTTTTTAGCCCCAAATACAATTTTAAAAGAAAAAATATATATATTGTCCCCAAAGGTGGTCAGCCCATTTAAGAGATCACCACTATTCTACTGCCTCCTTATAGGCTCTTTTATCAGTAGCCTTATGGCATCGGATTATAAAGTTGCACTGAAACCTGGCAAATTGGCTGTAGTAATTTCTGTTACTAAAAATCTGTTCCACAGCATATGCAGAGATTTCTGCTAAAGACATTCATCTGCTGTTTGTATATTGCCTTACAATGGTTTTTAAGCAACTATAGTTAAGCAGACTACACTCATCTTGTCATTAAAAGTATCATAACACCTCATAGATTGTCCTACTAATATACAGTGGGGAAAATAAATATTTGATACACTGCCGATTTTGCAAGTTTTCCCACCTATAAAGAATGGAGAGGTCTGTAATTTTTATCATAGGTACACTTCACCTGTGAGAGACAGAATCTAAAAATAAAAAATAGAAAATCACATTGTATGATTTTTGCATAATTAATTTGCATTTTATTGCATGAAATAAATATTTGATCACCTAACAACTAGCAATCTTTAAGAAGCCCCTCTACTCTGCACTCATTACCTGTATTAATTGCTCCTGTTTGAACTCGTTGCCTGTATAAAAGACACCTGTCCACACACTCAAGTCAATCACACTCCAACCTCCTCCATGGTCATGACCAAAGAGCTGTCTAAGAACACCAGGGACAAAATTGTAGACTTGCACAAGGCTGAGATGGGCTACAGGACAATAGGCAAGCAACTTGGTGAGAAGGCAACAACTGTGGGCACAACTATTAGTAAATGGAAGAAACACAAGAGGACTGTCAATCTTCCTCGGTCTGGGGCTCCATGCAAGATCTCGCCTCGTGAGGTAAGGATGATTCTGAGAAAGGTCAGGAATCAACTCAGAACTTCACGGGAGGACCTGGTCAATGACCTGAAGAGAGCTGGGACTTCAGTCTCAAACATTACCATTAGTAACACACTATGCCATCATGGATTAAAATCCTGAAGGGAACACAAGGTCCCTCTGCTCACGTCAGCACATGTCCAGGCTCGTTTGAAGTTCACCAATGACCATCTGGATGATCCAGAGGAGGCATAGGAGAAGGTCATGTGGTCAGATGAGACCAAAATAGAACTTTTTGGTATCAACTGCACTCGCCGTGATTGGAGGAAGACGAAGGATGAGGACAACCCCAAGAACAACAATCCAACCGTGAAGCATGGTGGGGAAAACATTATACTTTGGGGGTGCTTTCCTGCAAAGGGGACAGGATGACTGCACCGTATTGAAGTGAGGATCGATGGGGTCATGTATGGCGAGATTTTGGCCAACAACCTCATTCCCTCAGGAAGACCATCGAAGATGGGTCATGGCTGGGTCTTCCAGCATGACAATGATCCAAAACACACAGCCAGGGCAACTAAGGAGTGGCTTTGTAAGAAGCATTTCAATGTCCTGGAGTGGCCTACCCAATCTCCAGACCTGAACCCAATAGAAAATCTTTGGAGGGAGCTGAAACTCAATGTTGCCCAGCCTTAAAACCTGAAAGATCTGGAGAAGACCTGTATGGAGGAGCGGGCAAAAATCCATTCTGCATTGTGTCATACTTGGTCAAGAACTACAGGAAATGTCTGACCTCTGTAATTGCAAACAAAGGTTTCTGTACCAAATATTAAGTTCTGTTTTTCTATTGCATCAAATATTTATTTCATGCAATAAAATGCAAATTAATTATATAAAAATCATACAATGTGATTTTCTGATTTTTATTTTTAGATTCTGTCTCTCACAGTTGAAGTGCACCAACAATAAAAAACTACAGGTCTCTCCATTCTTTGTAGGTGGGGAAACTTGCAAAATCGGCAGTGTATGAAATACTCATTTTTCTCACTGTTAATTGGCTAACGTAGTATACAAAAACAAATAATAACTAGTGTTGAGCGAGCACTGAAATGCTCGAGTGCTCGAAGCTCGGGCCGAGCTCACCGTGATACTCGGGTGCTCGACCCGAGCAACGAGCCCAATGTTAGTCTATGGGAGACCCGAGCATTTTTGCGGCGGCACCCCCGGCAGTCTGTAGAAAGCCTAAAAAGTGCCCAAAACGATAGTGACAGTGCTCAAATTACATGGGGACAGCATGGGAATCGCCCCAGGAAGCATTTCTGACCCCCAGGTCACTGCTATCAACAACGTGGTCAGAGGTATTAAGCCACTTTTACGGGCTCACAATAAAACGTTCAAAAACCAAAGTGAAACGGTTTTCCTGTGAAATATGTTCAGGAACATCCTTTCCAGGGTAAAGGCTTGTGTATAAGGTAAAATAAATAACCAAAAACAAAAATACTCCTCCACACCTTGGGCTATGTTCACAAGTAGCATTTTTTATGCGTTTGTGCACTTTTGTATTGCTTTCAACCGTGACAAATGCATTCACCGGGAAAAGTCATTTTAACATTTTACAACCTTATCTGGCCATGTGCTGTGTGACACATGCATTTGTGACGCACTGCTGCGCACTGGTGCCACGGAACCCAGAAGGGTGCATGGATATACTTCTCCACAAGAGGCCCTCACACATTCACACACCTCCACCCTACCACCTCAGACCAGCAGAGGGAGCCCGTCAGGGACATATATATACTGGAGGGTGGAGTTAGGCAGGCAGTTGAGTGGAGTTCAGTTCCTGCTCAGACGCAAAGAGGGACAGAGCTGAGAGTTGAGCAGAGAGCAGTGAAGAGCAGCACTCCTGCTGCGGTGCTTAGGCGAGCCAAGGCCTACAGCATGTGTAAAGCCTAGTGAGGGCCCTGAGTGTGGCCGAAGGTGAGAGGAGAAGGAAGAAGTAGCAAGGGGGCAGAGGAGCATACCAGGCTCACCCCGAGATATATACCGGACACCAGGTCTGTGCCTACGGGGTCCCTTTATATCCAGTATGAACCCCTGGAGGACTACAAGTCCCAGGTTTACCAAGCGCTGACTACAGTACCAGGGCTAGGAGTCACGGAGGCCCCAGCGACCAGGGAGAATGATCTCCAAGAGAAGGCCCTACCACCAGGTCAGCAGGTGCAAGAGAGAGAGAGACAGTAACCAAGCTAGGCCTAGCTCCAGGCAGGTCAGAAGCTTAGCGAGTAAAGCCACGGATCAGGAGGCCCTATACCTGCTCACTGGGGAGAGTCCAAAAGTGCACGCTTCGTCCGGAGTACCCTGGACCGTGCCTGCATCATCACCAGGAAAGGTACTGAAGCTTACCCCCGTGTGAGTGTCCTTCTTTCCTCCGGGACCGTCCTGCCGCCTCCCACCCGCATCCACCATCTACCCCTACACTGCCCTGAGGCCCACTCCACCTGTTGGGAGCCGTCCTAACAAAGCTGCCCAAACACCTGCCTCAGAGGACTGTCGCAGCGCTGGTAATCCTTACCAGACACCACAGGTGGCATCACGAACATATTACAAACACTATAAATCCAATATAAATATCCCCCTTTTAATGACTGCCCTGGGTCTCGGACCGGGTCACCGCCACTGTGACATCACCCCCAGCATCTACCGGCCTGGCACCGAGTACCCCACGGCCCAGGGGGTGCGCTACATACAGTGCTGAAAAGACATGGGAACAGCATGGGGAAGACCCCTGGAAGCATCTTTGACACCCAGGTCACTGCCTAAAAGTGTGCCCATCAGAAGTGATCCTTGCCGCATCAGAAGATGCAGACTTGCAACTATCCCCGTGCAAGTCCTTGTCTATCTGGGATCGATATTAGTCCTCAGAAGGACTGTTTGTTTGATTTTGCTGGCTTTAGAGACCCTACACTACCTATTTTGCAGTATAAATCTCTCCCTAGCTCAGCAGCACTCTCTCTTCACCGTCTGATCTGGAGCGACTGTGTCCAAGATGGCGGCGCCTGGTTTTAAATACTCGAGGTGACGCTGTGCGGCCAGCGAATCACTGTAATGTCCACAACCAACATGGCTGCGGCATTACAGTGACTGGCTGACAATCCCTGCATGTTCATTGGGTCTGTAAAGAGCGCCAAACATGCAGGGCGGAGACTCGAGCTCCCGCCTGAGTAACCCGAAAATGCTCGGTGCTCGCCGAACATCCCGAGTAGTGAGATGCTCGGGCGAGTACCGAGCAGTGTCGAGCACGCTCGCTCAACACTAATAATAACCATAAATTTTTAAAAAAATAGCAGCACCCCTTAAGAGCTAATGCAACCCACAAGCAACTTCTGGATCACCTCTGCAATCCTAGGCATTTTGTGCATATGTAATTATTCTCCAGGTGGTATGTTCTCCCAGAACACAGTAGGTAGGATACATAGCATACAAGCATTTCAGCTCTTATGAGCCTTCTTCAGGTATTACATATTGCATTTTGTGCTATCATTATAGTTATTACACTGCCTTATGATTTCTGATTTGTACATTTAGTTAAACAGAACGTCAGGCTAGAGAATTTTGAATGAGTTTATGTTCAGATTTTTTTGTCTTATATTTTTTTTATACTCTATATTTCTATTTCTCTTACCATTGTTTTCTATGTTTAGGTAACTGCTCTTGTCTTGGCTTCAGAACTGGCCGCATATCATAACTCCAGCATGGTCTATGCTTTTGGGTGAGATTTGAACCTGGGGCCCCTCCCCTCATACACACATGGACCCCCCACCCCGTCTACCCCCACATTTTTGTCAGATGTATGGGCCCTTGAAGCGTTCTAAATCCTGGTGTTTTTATATATACATATGTATATATACCTATATATATATATATATATATATATATATATATATACAGTATATATATATATGTATATGTATGTTCCCCATCCCTGTGCCCCATCTGTTGTACATGCTCCCCATTCTGGTAATATATGTTCCCCCTTCTGGGCCCATCCTGGTATACATGTTCCCCATCCTGGTATATATCTTCCCCATCTTGGTATATATGCTTCTGACGCGCCCCCTAGGACCGTGGGGTACTCGCCACCGGGTCGGTCAGTTCCATGGGATTGTCATGGGGGCATGACCCGGTCCAGGGCCCTAGGTGGTCAATAAAAAGGACAGTTTATTTAGGGTAAAAGTTTTGTGACACCACCAGTGGTATGCGGCTATAGGTAGCCGCCGCTGCTGAAAGAGACCACTGGGGCCGTTGGTGACGCAGCTGGGATGGATTTGCTCCCCACTGGTAGAGCAGGGCACCAGGGCTACCGGTACGGATTATGTAGGGGATTGTGGATGTTGGGGTGCAAGACTGAGGGTGCAGATAATGACCAGACGACACAAGAATGGCGGTTTCCTCTACCTTTACTTGAGGTTTGATGGAGCAGACCGGAGCACTGACAACAGAAGGTAATGGAGATCTGGGCAGCCTAGAAGCAATTTGGGATCCACCTCGCCAGGTGGGGTAGTAGGCCTTCCTTCTGCGGTGTCCTCTTTGGCCCTGCTGCCTAAAGCTATGCTGCGGCCCTCTTTCCTAAGTAATCGTTAAATCCTAGCTCGTATGGCAGGCAGCTTGAGCCTTTTTCAGTTGTCGCTCCTTTGTGGCGGCTCCGGGCTCTAGTATGCTGCTGAGCCCCTGGGCGTTTGGTGGGGCCAGGAGACCTGCAGTCTCCTGCCCTCCGGATTTAGCTGCCGGGACTTCAGTACCCGAACAACCACGGATTCCAGTGTCCGGTTTCTGGTGCTTTTCTCTGGGGCGAGCTTGGTCACAGCTCCCCTCCCCAGGTTTTCCCTCGTCTCTCTGTCCCGTCTCAAACTGACTTTTCTCTCTCCAACTGACTTTTCTAACCACCGCCTCCGGGCTCCAATTTAAAGGGGAAGCTCCCCTGAAACCGGGTTAGAGCTCCCCCTTCTGGACTGGAGCCAGGAAAAGTGTTGGATGCTGGTGTTACCTGATAAGGGGACCCCTCCTTGCTTCTAGGCATGGCATCACCCCCTGTGAGGGAGGCAATGCCAATGTGGCAACCGGACTCCTGGGGTGACACATTTCTCATCCTAGTGTATATGTTACCCATCCTGGTATATACAGGTGCATCTTACTAAATTAGAATATAATCAAAAAGTAAATTTATTTCAGTTCTTCAATACAAAAAGCTGTAAGCCATAATCATCAACATTAACAGAAATAAACACTTGAAATAGATCCCTCTGTTTGTAATGACTCTATATAATATATGAGTTTCACTTTTTGTATTGAAGAACTGAAATAAATTAACTTTTTGATGATATTCTAATTTAATGAGATGCTCCTGTATTGGTTCACCCTTCATGCAATAATGTCCCCATCCTGATACCTTCCTGTAATAATGTACCCCATCCTGGCCCCTTCTTGTAATAATGTCACATGTTCTCATCCTGGTATAATATCCCCCTGTGCATCTTCCTGTTATAATGTCACCTGTCCTGGGCTTTTCCTGGGTCCCCTCCTGGTATAACGTCCCTTCCTAGTATAATGTTCCTCATCATGGGCCCCTTCCAGTAATAATGTCCCCCAACATGAGCCCCTTTCTGCAATAACATTCCCCATCCTGGCCCATTTCTGTCCTCCATCCTTTAATAATGGTCACATATCCTATAATAATGTCCTGGGTCCCTCCCTAGTATAATGTCCCCCATCCTGGGCCACATCCTGGTATAATGACCCCCATCCTTGGCCCCTTCTTGGTATAATGTTCATTGTGCATCTCTTTTCCAGCACATTAAAAAAAAGATTCTTTTAAATTTGCTTTGCTCCCATGGCATGAGGCATCCTCTTCTACAGCCTGCAACTGGCTTTACCATGCTAGCCATGGGCAACCCATGACGTCACTGCAATGCACCGCCCTTCATGCACAAGCTGACGTCAGCAGCCAGCCTCTGATTGGCCAGCGGCATGTATTGAAGTGCAGGGAGCTACTGGGTCTCTGTGCCGCAATACATTTCAGTTGAATGTGCTCCTCTCCCACTTGGGCCTAGTTGTGGTTGCACTCTCTGCAACCATGATCGTTACGCCACTGCTTGTATAGTTTCTTAAAACAATTTGGGTCAATCTAAGCAATGAAACCTTAATTGGCAACATTTTGTTTTTTTCGTAGCGTTGTTGTCTTTATATATGTTGAGTCTGTGTTGGCCAATGTCTTATGTTGTTCTTACCGTTTATTTTTTTCTTTAGGGAGGGTAGCCTGAAAGTTTACTTTTGGGTCATCCTGGATGTGCCTAATTCTCATGGCAAAGTTGTTACTGTGAACTCAGTGAAGGCAGCGCTCACTAGTGTCATGCAACGTAAGTCTAAAGCCACGGGGACCTACATATATGATCAGTACCATGTGGACCCAAATTCAACGGATATATTAGGTAAGTATGTAATTTACATTATATATTATATTGGTAACCACTGGATGTTTCCATGTAAATTTAAAAAGGATTATCTTTACAATAAGTGATTACAAAGGGAGATTTGTACAACATTTATACCCTGCTTACTTATATGGCGCCATCATATTCCATAGCGCTTTATAGACATTATCATTACTGTCCCCATTGGGGCTCACAATCCAAATTCCCTATCAGTATGACTTTAGGGTTTAGGAGGAAACAAGAGAACCCGGAGGAAACCCTCGAAAACACGGGGAGAACATACAAACTGCGGCCCATACATCTGGCATGAATTTTATATAGAATGGTATTGAATATGAAAAATTGTCAGTTGAAGCTAGCGATTTTATGGGACCCACCTACACCTGATCAGAGTGTGATCAGAGTGTGATCAGATTTTCTCAGAGGTGGAGAGAGAAAAAAAAAGTTCTCCACCTTCTCCATGCAGTCAGCCAATGAAAATTGGAGCGATTTTTTCACGGACTCATAAACTTAGATGGCTGAGTACCATCCAATTCTGGGAGGCAGATTGTGCATGATGTAATTTTTTTCCTTGGACTACTCTGTCCGAGAAAAAATTAGACACGTGCACAGCCCCATAGAATATCATTGGTTCAAGTACGATACCTTTTTTTGCCTGATAGCACTCAGACCAAAAATACAGTCGTCCGCACGATCCCTTACCTATATTTGTGTGGCATATTCACCTTTTCATTAAGTAATGTATATTGCGACAATACTACAAAATTTTCCCCACTGTGCGCTATCTTGTTCACATTTGGGGACAAGTTTATATTTTTATTTAAATGCATGTATTTGGGGCTAAAAATCATTTTTGCAATTGGGTCTTATTCTTATTAAAAAAAAAGTTTACATTATTTTGGCTTTTTCGGTCTCTTTGTTTTCCTGCACATTTAATTTTGATGTGGTCATAAACCAGCTGAAAGAAGCTCAAAAAAAGGCAGATAAAAGTTACAAACTCTCTCATCAGAATGTCACTGACAGATTTTAAGTTAACTCATTCTGCATCCTGCAATAGACAAGTACAACACAGAGATTATAAAAGGCAAACGGTGCACAATTTGTAATGAAACCCAATTGCAAAAATTATTTTTAGCACTGACAACCCATGTAGCTTTCATAGAAAGTATGCCAGTGTTTCATTCTTTACTTTATATATTCCTTTTGCTTGGTTATAGATGTTTGACCTTATTTTACTTCCTTTGAATTATGTTTCCAGAAGGCACAATACAGAACAAGCAGCTGCTCTCCTCCAGCACTGGTAGGGCTGTCCGCCTCATCTGCTGCTTACAAAGGGTTTCCATGAATGAAAATAAAATGAAAAATTGCAAAAAAAATCATAAAATGTCTGCTGGGAAATTACTTTATTAGTGAAAGCTCCTCCTGCTGTCCTGTTCTCTCAACATACCGTATATCTGTCGGTGACAGTCACAATTTCCACCCAAAGCCACTATAACCACTTCCACATTACTTTTAAAGAGGTTCTCTAGTTAGCTGATGATGGCAAAATTTTACGTAGGTTTTAAATATACTTCTAGTGCTTCCTAAGAGAACCATGGAAAAAGTACGGTCTACTAGTGCAAGCAGCTGGATTATCTTCTGGACTCTTGCATAATAATTATTATTATTATTATTATTATTTGTATTTTTGATGATTTTATTATTGACCAACTACAGAGCTAGTAGAGATCAATCCAAAAGATTAATAAACCTGAAACCTGAATATCGAAGAAAGTAAAAGTGAGGTTTTGTGTTTCTTAGGAGAATATCTCTATGTGCAGGATTATTTGGCAACTAAATGAAAACTGAAAATGTTCCCATCTCAATTGTTTGTTTTCATTTGTTAAAGTTAGAAGAAGAATAAAAAAAACTACTCAAAATGTACAAAAATACATTTAAAAAAAACAGTGACCAATATAGCCTCCCTTCTTTTCAATAACAGTCATAATCCTTCCATCCTTGGAGTTGGTCAATTTCTTAATCTGTTGACGATCAACTTTTTGGGCAGCACCAACCACAGCCTCCCAGACACTGATCAGAGAGGTGACTTCTCCTTCACAGTAAATCTATTTAAGAAGGACCGACAAGTTCTCAGTAGGGTTTAGGTCAGGTGAGGAAGGGGCCGTGTCATTAATCTTTCATTTTTAAGGCCTCTACTGGCAGCCGAGAAGTGGACACTTCGATTCTGCGATGGAGCATTTTCCTGCAGAAAAATTATGGTTTTCTTGAAAGATGCAGACTTTTTCTGTACCACTGCTTGAATAAAGTGTTTTCTAAAAAAAAAGACAGTAGGTTTGTGAGTTGATTTTGAGTTCATCTTCAATCTGAAAAGGTCCTACTAATCCATATTTAATAACCCCAGCCCATTGCAGCAGCTCACCACCACCTTGCTGACATCTGAGTGTAAGTGGAGGTCTGTGCCTGTTACTGATCCAGCTATGGGCCCATAAATCTGGTCCGTCAAGAGTCACTCTCATATCATCAGTCCATAAAACCTTTGAACAATCTGTCTTCAGATATTTCTTGGCCCAGTCTTAGTGTTTCCCCTTCTGTGTCTTCTTCAGTGGTGGTCGGGTTTCAGCCTCCCTTACCCTTACCATGTGTTACACGCACACCGCTAGGTTCAGATAGGGCGAGATGGGTTTCATGAATTCTTTGGAATCCTGGGGGAACCGTTACTCAGGGCCACCATAGGCTGCAGCTTCTCTTAGCCATACAATATATTCAATTGCTGACCAGACACATCTGACAAGAGTCTTTTTCAACAGTTTAACAGTGGAATTTAATCTGAAGCACGGGCAGTGCAATTCAGGGATATTACAGCAACAATCTTCATTACAGTACAGTCTACAGTAGTTTCTTCTCAAGGCACAGTATTGCATTCTCTTCAGTAGCATAATTCAGCATAGATCTTGGATCTCCTCATACCTTTCTAACCGCACATTAAGCGTCTCCCCCTCCCACACTACCTCCTCACCCCATCCCCTCTCTGTTGGAGTCCCTCGAGGCTCTGTCCTAGGACCCCTACTCTTCTCAATCTCTACCCTTGGCCTGGGAGAGCTCATAAAACCCCCATGGCTTCCAGTACCATCTGTACGCTGATGACACCCAGATCTACCTCTCTGGCCCAGATGTCACCGCTCTGCTGTCCAGAATCCCAGCATGTCTACCAGCCATATCCTCCTTCTTCTCCTCCTGCTACCTCAAGCTCAATGTGGACAAATCTGAACTCATTATCTTTCCCCCATCTCACATATCTTTTCCACCTGATCTTTCTATCACAATAAATGACATCACTCTTTCCCCTGTAACGACAATCCGCTGCCTCGGAGAAACCCTTGACTCTGCCCTGTCCTTCAAACCCCACACCCAAGCTCTCGCCACCTCTTGTCGCCTCCAGCTCAAAAATATTTCCAGAATCCGTCCTTTCCTCAATCTACTAAACTGCTTGTGCATGCCCTCATCATCTCCCGCCTGGACTACTGCAACACCCTCCTCTGTGGCCTACCTGCTAGCACTCTCGCACCCCTCCACTCCATCCTCAACTCAGCTGCGCGACTGGTCCATCTCTCGCCTCGCTACTCCTCTGCTACCCCCCTTTGCAAATCCCTTCACTGGCTCCCAATTGCCCAGCGTATCCAGTTCAAGCTACTAACACTGACCTTCAAAGCCATCCATAACCTCTCTCCTCCGTACATCTCTGAACTAATCTCCTGATATATTTCCTCACGTAATCTCCGGTCCTCCCAAGACCTCCTTCTCCCCTCCACACTTATTCATTCCTCACGCAATCACCTACAAGATTTCTCCAGAATATCCCCCGTCCTATGGAATTCTGTGCCTGAACACGTCCAATTATCCGCCACACTTGGATCCTTCAGACGGAACCTGAAAACCCATCTCTTTAAACAAGCCTACAGCCTGCCATGACCTTGCTTGCTGCCACCTCAACAACACCAGAGCTATTGCAACCCCTCAACCTACTGTCTCCTACCCCATTCCTGTAGAATGTAAGCCCGCAAGGGCAGGGTCGTCTTCCCTCCATACCAGTCTATTATTGTTAGTTTGTTTAATGTAAGTGATATCTGTATTTGGTATGTAACTCCTTCTTATGTACAGCACCATGGAATCAATGGCGCATATAAATAAATAATAATAATAAAATAGATTAGATATCTTAGCAACACACTTCTATGCATACACAACCACAGGCTTTTCCTTCACAAGGACATAATAGTACACATCATTCTTTATCCTGCATGGAAATGGAGGGGTGAGGGTTTCATGAGGGAAATGATCCCTGTGACACAAATCCTTCCAGTCCTTATCTTCCTGCCCGATAATACTCTGCACTGTTAGTTCAGGGAGTTTATCTGACCTGTGTTTAGTTTCTCTCCAGATCTGAATCCTGTTCAGTTGCCTTCTGTCCGATCCAGATAACACACCACCTTTCTCTTTGGCTTCAGCCAGATTACAATAACAAGTTCCCCACAATCCCCCTGGGGCTCTGCTAAAACACTCCTTGTCTCCTGTGACTGTGTTAACCCCTCTATTTGCTGGATCCTTCTGAAGCACAAAACTTCCTGTCTCCTGTGCTTGTGTTATTTGTAACAGTTGCTGGATTCTTTGGAAGCAACAGCACTACTTCTGCATGTCACACATGTCTCTGAGCACTGAACACCTTGTACTTCTGGGCCCTCCAGGGAGGTGGCAGCTCTGGAATATGACAGTACTGGAGGATAATGGCTTCTTGGTCGCTTCACATTTGACTCTTCCCACATCTTTGGCAGTTAATGTGTGGCTTTTTTTCTCAACCCGTGTTTTGTGTCCCTGTTGACCATTTACAACAAAACTTTTGATGGTTTTGTGATTGTGCCCCAATATCTGGGCAACTTCAAATTATGCATCCCTCTGTAAGACTTGTAACAATTTGTGACTTTTCAGAGTCAGGTACATCTCTTTTTGGCCCATTTTACCTTAGAAAAGCATGCTGTTTTTAAATAAAGGGTGTTGCATCCATAGGCCTCACCTTCCCTCATTACAAAACTACACATCACCTGATCTGCTTCATCCAATAAGCATTCAAGTTTATACAACATGGAAAATCTGCATAAAAATGATAATAGGTCAAAATATTCACTTGCCTATAATTCTGCACACCGTGCATTATATACAGGGATCACAGAAGAGCAAACAAATCTGATATGACTTCAATAAATCATCTAAAATATTGTCATTGATCCCCCATCATTGACTGAATACATTTTTACCTGTTTAGGCTCTAGGGCCTACCAAATATGAAGGTATTAGAAAATGTATGCTTGTAAAAAGATATGCCAATATCTTTAAAAAAATATGCAGATGTATACTGACTACAGTAGGAAAAAAAGTACACCATTTAGGTATAAATTTGGTTATTCAAGTAGCGACTTATATGTCAGAAAATAGAACCTAGTGGTTAGGCTAAGGCTATATCACAAACGTCATTTAGTTAGGTATTCTCAAAATATTAAATTGCTTACTTAGTCAGACAATGTGAAAATAAGAAAGATTGCAACTGACTTGCTTTTTCTGCATGCTTCATTCTCTTGCAATCAGAGCTTTTATCTTTCATAGTGTACAGTTGGTTTCCATGTGGCTTAGAGCATGCAGTAGTTACATTCCAGGAGAGAAGTAAACTCCTAACATACCAGTCAGCTCTCTCCAGCCTATTGATTTCTATACCACAGTTATCTGCTTACCTGCTTCTCCCTCAGTCTCAGCTTCTGACAGAGCTCTTATCAGTCCTGTAGAATTATAATCCCCCCAGGGCATCCAGCATCACAGCTCTCATTGTCCAGAGCTGTGTGCTTGTTCAGATACCCTTTTATCTCTATATGCAAATCTAGTGACAGTGTAGACTTCAAAACAAATCATTAAATGTGTTACAGCAGAACTTGTGCTGAGCTTTACAGTTCTACTATTTTTACAGTTCTGCTGCTCACCAGAACTGTCTCTCAAGAAGGCGAGCCTGTCCTGCCAGAAACTAGGAAGTAAAGCGACTGCAAGGATGTGAGCTGCTGCAGAGACAGCTTGAGAATAACCCTTTAAGCTCCACTTAAAATTTATTGCACTGATGCAAAAAATTTAAATGGTAATATGTAACACATACAAGTTTGCATATGTCACGTCAATTTTATATAGCTTTAAAAAAAGTGACTTTCTATACACGAAACATAAAATTATATCAGTGTGCACATGGAAAATAGTTCATTTCAGAGTTGAGCAAAATAATATGCGCTGCCCTGGTCCTGCTCCTGAATCCTGTCCTGTCCTCCATGGCACCCTTTTGAGTCCTTTTCTGTATCTGGCTTCTTTGGCACAGCATCCTGGGCACCTCTGGCATTTACTAAGCCTCACAAGGTCATGATATCACATGAAGCCTAGTCACTAGCCGGACCGGATCAATGCAGCGCAAATCTTTTTTCTCAACTCTAGTTTATACCCCTACATATACATTTAGACAGTTTTTATGCCCCTTCCATGTCCTCTTGGACCTGCCTTCTACTATCATTGTGTGCTTTTCACTTTATTTCTGGTTTAATTTGCCCTAATTTGCTTTTTAATTTTTTTTTTTTATTCTAAATTTAATTTTTTTTTAATTGATTAATTTTTCTTGACTGCTTTTTGATAAGTGTTATTACAAATGTACATGTTTATTGCCTTGCAAATAATTACCGTATTTTTCGGACTATAGGACGCACCAGACCATAAGACGCACCTAGGTTTTAGAGGAGGAAAATAGGAAAAAAAATATTTAAGCAAAAAATGTGGTCATGATGCCCTGTTATAGGGGAGGGAGTCTGCTGCTGACACTGGTATTGGGGTAATGTCCCCCAATTCTGTTAATATCCTCCATCCTGGTATGTATGGCACCTCCTTCCCATCTTGGTATACGTGGCCCTCATCCCCATCCAGGAAAGCATGGCACCCCTTGATCCCCCATCCTGGTATTCATGGCACCCCTTTGATCTACCATCCTGGTATGCATGGCACCCCCTGATCCCCATCCTAGTTTTCATGGTACCCCTTGATCACCCATCCTGGTATGCATGGCACCCCTTGCTCACCCATCCTGGTATGCATGGCACCCCTTGATCACCCATCTTGGTATGCATGGCACTCCTTGATCCCCCATTCTGGTATGTATGGCACCCCTTGAGCTCCCATCCTGGTATGCATGGCACCCCTTGATCACCCATCAAGGTATGTATGGCACCCCTTGTTCACCCATCTTGGTATGCATGGCACCCCTTGATCCCCCATCCTGGTATGTATGGCACCCCTTGAGCCCCCATCCTGGTATGTATGGCACCCCTTGAGCCCCCATCCTGGTATGCATGGCACCCCTTAAACCCCCATCCTGGTATGCTTGGCACCCCTTGAGCCGCCATCCTGGTATGCATGGCACCCCTTGAGCCCCCATCCTGGTATGCATGGCACCCCTTGATCACAGATCCTGGTATGTATGGCCCCCTCATCCCCATCCTGGTATGCAAGGCACCCCTTGATTCACCCATCCTGTTATGCATGGCACCCCTTGAGCCCCCATCCTGGTATGTATGGCACCTCTTGAGCCCCCATCCTGGTATGCATGGCACCCCTTGAGCCCCCATCCTGGTATGCATGGCACCTCTTGAGCCCCCATCCTGGTATGCATGGCACCCCTTGATCACCCATCTTCCCATGCATGGAACTCCTTTATCCCCCATCCTGGTATTCATGGCACCCCTTGAGCCCCCATCCTGGTATTCATGGCACTCCTTGAGCCCCCATCCTGGTATGCTTGGCACCCCTTGAGCCCCCATCCTGGTATGCTTGGCACCCCTTGAGCCCCCATCCTGGTATGCATAGCACCCCTTGATCACCCATCCTGGTATGCATGGCACCCCTTGAGCCCCCATCCTGGTATCCTTGGCACCCCTCGAGCCCCCATCCTGGTATGCTTGGCACCCCTTGAGCCCCCATCCTGGTATGCATGGAACCCCTTGATCACCCATCCTGGCATGCATGGCACCCCTTGAGCCCCCATCCTGGTATGCTTGGCACCCCTTGAGCCCCCATCCTGGTATGCTTGGCACCCCTTGAGCCCCCGTCCTCGTATGCTTGGCACCCTCTGAGCCCCCATCCTGGTATGCATAGCACCCCTTGATCCCCCATCCTGGTATGCATGGCACCCTCTGAACCCCCATCACGCTGCCTACAAAAAATAAAAATAAACACTCATACTCACCTCCTCTCTCCTCCAGCGCTGTCCCGTTCTGCCGCTGAGACTCTCACTGTGTGAGCCGCGCATGGCAGGGTGCGCATTGCGTCCCTGCCATGCGCCCTCACACAGTGTGAGATGCTGTGCTGGAATAGTCACTGCTGGGACTCTGTGTGTGGGGAGCAGTGACCATTCAGTCTGTTTAATAGCCGGCACACTGTACCGCAGTGCGGCTCCTGCTGCCGCTCTGTGGTCAGTGTGCCTGCTATTAAAGACCATGGATATTCACTACAACCCATGGGAGTGGGATGTAGGGAATATTCATGAGCATTAATAGCGGGCACACAGACCACAGAGTGGCAGCAGGAGCTGCGCTGCGACTCCAGTGTGCCAGCTATTAAGAGAAATCAATATTGATTGCTCTCCACGCCCATGGGCGTGGGGAGCAGGGAATATTCATTTTCTTTAGTAGTGGGCACAGCGCAGGCTGCAGCAGTGGCTGCTGCCTCTGTGCCCTGCTGATCCCCCACTGCTGCTCCCCCAGACCTCCTATCACGCAGAGCTACAGTATATACAGGAAGATAGTATTTGGAATATAAGACGCACCCCCCACTTTCCTACAAAATTTTGGTGGAAAAAAGTGCGTCTTATACTCCGAAAAATATGGCATATACAGAAGGAACCAACCTTGTACACTTCCATGTGTCTGAGTCACGCTGCGTATGGAAACATGTATGGTAATCCATCGTTTAGGTGAAGATAGCTTATAGTATTAAAGAAAAGATTTCATAAACTGGGTGGTAAATATTTGATGTGGATCTTTTTAGTCGGACAGGGGGGCACTAATAAACCCCTTTACTCTGGTCATGGTATTTAGCTACAGGGCCAACATTAATTTGAATCTTTGCACTAGAAGAAAAAACTCTGCATTAATCAGATGCAAAAATTATATTAATATGCATCAGTTATGTTAAAATTGGTTGTAATAATTCCTATTTTTGTACTACTATATATTGACTCCATTTTATTCCTTTCTCCTATTCGTCCGGCATTATATTGTCCCTGTCTGCATCTATATCCTGCAGCCTGCTACAGGTACAGCTATGTACGGGCTGGCCAAGAATTACGATTATCGGGTCCTGACTACACTTCTCCGACCTGTGTATGGCAACTGCAGGGTCCTCCTGGTCACCTGTTGAAGCTTCGACTCAAATGGACTCGTCCCGACTGCAGGGACCGTCTGGCCATGTATGATGCTGCTGCCCCACTAGACACTCACATCATCACTTCGTAAGTCTAGCTTTATATATATACTTCGGAATGTCCTTGGTAATGTTTCTAATTCAATATATTATTTATTTATATATTATTCCTGGGGTTTCATAATTTTTTACAGATGAAGGTAGACTTGACTCCACAGAGTTCAACCTATAGCCTAATATGTTGATGTAGACAAAGGCAAAAAAACCATGGGGCAGATGCTAATAGCTCCATATTAGGGGGAAAATTCCTTTCCGACTCCATACGGCAATCAGGCTAGTTCTCTGGATCAACGTCCCATCATAGAATCTAGTGCCCATAAAAATTATATTTTTGAAGAAAGGCATCCAAGTTATTCTTGAATTTTAGTAGTGAATCAACCATTACAACATCATGTGGCAGAGAGTTCCAGTCACAGCCAAAAGATAGGTCATCAATATCATATTGTGGGGGTACAATTGGGGATTATTGAGCACATAGCTATATTGTGGAAGACCCCTGAGCAGAGTACCCCACTAATCAGCTGTTATTTGCTCCAACAACCACCAGATACATGCACTTTGAAACGAGCTGTAAAGCGCAGCTCCATTGAATGTGTAGTTGCTGCTGCCAATTACTGCAGAATACCTCCTGTTCTGCGGCGCCCGGCAGCTGCCACTACATATCAAATCGAGTTACACCTTGCAGCTCTGCTAAAGATATATTCTTCCAGCCACTGATTGGTGAGAATGCTGGGTCATTGATAGGTCATCAGTATGCTGTGACTGGACATACCCTTTAAGTCACTGCTCAATTGCTGAAATTGTACAGAATTAGAAGAAAGGGATTGCCTTCTTTCCACTGCCAGCTCCACTTTTGTCCATAGGTTGTGTTTTGTACTGGAGCTTAGCCACATTCACTTAAAGAGAACTTGTCACTTGCTATAAAGATGTATTTTTTTTTTTACCTGGTGTAAATCAACTGTTCTCCTGAATGTAGCATTTTTCTTTTCTTCCTGTGCCTCTCCATTACTGAGATATGGCCCTTTATTTTTAGTCTTATTAGCCAAGTGGATGTGGTTCTCAACTCTTCTCTATGAGGAACTTTTTGAGGACCATGCCCAGTTGAAAAAAAAAAGTCTAGATTTACATACAGGGAAGAGTCGGTCATATCTCAGGTACGGAAAGGTGGAGGAACAAACAATAAACAACACCGGATTAAGGAGATCAGCGTGGCATTACACTAGCTAAAAAATATTTATGCAAACGACAGGTCCTAATTAATTGGGGATCAGGTGTAGTCCTAGACACAACTTATGAATGGGAGTGGGGCACTTTCAGGTGCAAAAAAGTAAGTCAAATTCTGGACACTTACCCTTCAGTCACCTTCCACACTAATAGTGGGTTTTAGGGTGCCGTATTACTCGCATCGCAATCCTCGGACTGGCCGTCGGCTCTCCTGACCTGAGCTGCATAGAAATACATGTTGTCGCGTTCAGGTTAGGAGAGCCGCCGACCAGTCCGATGATTGCGATGTGATCCCCGCGCGATTAATACAGCCATCTGACTGCACCCTTATATTGGAAATCATAAATTAAAAATACCAGTGATGTAGTTAACAAGCCCTATATATGCCCCAGTCTTGACAAACAATACCAAAATTTTCAGTAGGCACCAATGACTGTTCGATTCCCTACTCAAGACAATCACACCCTAGACATGACAGCTAGGCAACAAGAGATCTTACAGACTGTAAAGTGCTTGAGTATAGTGATTAATAGGCAAAATCTATTATAAAGTGAATTTCCCCTTAGAGGAAATTGTTCAGCACATATCTATATCGTGGAAGACACCTGAGCAGAGTTTGGTAAGAAAACTGAACATCACATTTAAAGAGCGGTTCAGAGGAAACTACGTTGGTGTGGGAAATGAAATTATCTTAACCACCATTGCTGTGACAAAGAAAGTTCCTAAAGTAAAACCTAAGAACTTTCTGTTCACCAGAAACATGAATGTAACGTGGAATTGATGTTACATTATTAACTACACTCACCTAATTGTTCATGTAGCATTGCTGCCTGCAATATTATTTCAATATTATTCTTATTTCTTAGCAAATCCAATAGGCTTCTACTGCATACATTTTTATCTTTCTCTAATTACTAATTTGTAAGTTATTTCTTCAAAGTCTGTTGCACTTTTCTGCTGCGGGTACACTATTTATTTCTTTTTTATTTCCTAATTTCCTATATTTATTATACTTACTTTCTGCTATGTTGTATCTAGTGGCGTAACTTGCAAAATCTCCAGTAGGGCTCCAACTATCATGTATCTATAATAATATTGGTCTTGAGTTAAAGGGACATTTCAGGCCACCACCCCCTCAAGTTTTAAGGCTTATGCAACCATTGCACCCACTTTAATTACACCCATGGGCCTAACAGCTTCTGCTTTCTATGTTGGCCAGGACAATGAGCCCGGTGATTGACTGCAGCAATCAAGTGCACTGTAGACTGTAGCCGTGAACTCACTGGGAGCAGGGACAACATAAATTGACTACAACTTTACCTTCCATTTTTATTTTTTTTTATTAAAAATATGCTGGATTAGTTTTGGATTCCAGAGATATACATGCCTTTGATGACATAGTACTTACTACTGGTAGAACAAAGGCTTTCTCCATGGTCACACCAGCCCTAAAAATGACCACTAATTGATGTGATCGGTTTGTTAATAATCAGGATTGGAGTTTTTCATGAAATGGCAGCTACTCCTGCCCCTCTTCAAGCTGTTGCATTGATGGCACCCGTGAACTCATCTAAACTCGTGGCCGAAAGTTTTGAGACTGACATCGATTTTGGTTTTAGCAAGGTTTGCTGCTTCAGTTTTTATAGTGGCAACTAGCATTAACTCTAGATAGTTGTGAAGAGTGATCAGATGAATTGCAAAATATTGCAAAGTCATTTTTTTCCCATGAAAATTAACTTTATCATAAAAACCCTATTTCCACTAAATATCAGACCTATCACAAAATGACCTGCTTACATTGTTTCAGTGATCTTCTCACTAGCTCAGGAGAAAGTGTTAATGAGGACAAGGCAGTTGATATCACTGTGTCATGCTGGTCGAATTATAAGACCAGACTGGTTGCTTTAAATGGGAACTTGGGCTTGAAATTGTTGTCTTCTATTAACCATTGTTACCTCCGATGAAACATGAGCAGTCATCATTGATTTTATCAAAAGAGCTTCACAAGCAAGGACATTGCTCTTTGTAAGATTTTCCCTAAATCAAC
Organism: Phyllobates terribilis; assembly: GCF_046119375.1. NCBI lineage: Eukaryota > Metazoa > Chordata > Amphibia > Anura > Dendrobatidae > Phyllobates > Phyllobates terribilis. The sequence goes on along the minus strand of NW_027362768.1, from coordinate 290,132,037 downwards.
CATTTATGGGATCATCAAAAGCTTCAAAGAGAGAGGTTCAATTGTTGTGAAGAAGGCTTCAAGACTCCAAAGAAAGTCCAGCAAGTGCTAGGATCTTCTCCTAAGAGGATTCAGCTGCGGGATCAGTTCAACATCAGTTCAGAGCTTGCTCAGAAATGTCAGCAAGTAGGTGTCAGTGCATCTGCTCACATATCGAGGCAAATGCTTTTGGAGGCTGACCTAGTGTCAAGAAGGGCAGCAAAGAAGCCACTTCTTTCCGAGAAAAATATCAAGGGCATTGGACTGCAGAGGACTTAGATAAAGATATTTCTCTTATGAAGTCCCCTAGCCTTCAGACTGTTTGGGACATCTAGAAGAATGATTGTTTAGAGAAGAAAAGGTGAGTACTACCATGAGCCCTGTGTCACTCCTTAAGTAAAACATCCTGAGAAAACACATGTGGGGGCTTTTCATCCATTGAGAGGGCTCAATCAAAATTTTTTTAAATAATATGGCCATGAATAAAGAATGGAATCTAAACATTCTCCCAGTGCAAACTTCTTCTGTACAGCTTGATGGGCCACGGTGACATAAAGCAAAAGTGATAGCTGTAGTGCCGGCGTCCCTGCCCTCTGCTAGGCAGGGACGCTGTTCCCCTCACCGCTCTGCTCCGTGCCCGGCGTCCCTCTCCCGCTCTGCTGGCAGCGCGCGCTCCTTCCCGGCCACTGTGCTTAGGGCCCGCGCGCGCGCCCTCCCTCCCTCTTAAAGGGGCCGCGCGCGCCGTCCTAAGGAGTCCCCGGCCAATGGCCGGAGGACTTTACCATATATAAGGCACCTCCTCCAAAATGGAGGTGCACGAGCAATGTTGTTGCACTGTTCTACTCTGCTTCAGCCCTCAGGTCCCTTGCCAGTTACCTGCCAGTTACCTGCCAGATTCCTGCCAGCTTGCTGTCCTAATCCTGCCTGATTTCCTGTTACCTGCCTGCCTGCCTGAGGTCCGACGGTCTGCCTTACAACTCCGGTCAGTCTGTCTAAGGACCAACTTGCCCGCTCACCTGGGAGCGCACATCAGCTACCTGCCTGCTTGCCTGAGGTCCGACGGTCTGCCTTACAACTCCGGTCAGTCTGTCTATGGACCAGCTTGCCCGCTCACCTGGGAGCGCTTCTCCGCTACCTGCCTGCTTGCCTGCCCGGAGGCTCCGCTGTCACGTGCTGTGACCACCAGCTATTCCAGACTCTTGCCCGCTCACCTGGGAGCGCTTCTCCGCTACCTGCCTGCTTGCCAGCCCGGAGGCTCCGCTGTCACGTGCTGTGACCACCAGCTATTCCAGACTCTTGCCCGCTCACCTGGGAGCGCTTCTCCGCTACCTGCCTGCTTGCCTACCTGGAGGCTCCGCCATCACGTGCTGTGACCACCTGCTATTCCAGAGACTCTCGCTTGCTCACCTGGGAGCACACATCCTCCATCTGCCTTGCTAGCCTACCTGGAGGTTCAGCCATCACAGGTCGTACCTACCCTTTACCTAGAGACTGCCCCGGTCACTTGCCGTGACCTCCAGCCCGTTCTTCCAGAGACTGCCCTGATCACTTGCCGTGACCTCCTGCCCGTACACCCAGAGACTGTCCCGGTCACCCGCTCCCTTGTATAGTAGCCCAGAGGTTCCGCCTCCCAGACCCGTTACAGTTTGCTCGGGCCATGGAACCCGGTGGCACCCAAGCTCCCTCGCTCTCGGACCTGTGTCATGAACTGTCCCGTCAGAGGTCCCAACAGGAGTCCATCCTGGGTCACCTGCGGAATGTCAATACTCGCCTGGACACTCTGACTGCTCCACCAACAACCTCCGCCAGTGCCATGTCTCGCAATCCGGCAGCTCCGCTGTCCACTAACACCATGATATCCTACCCCGGACCTCGGCTTTCTGCACCTCCTCGCTTCGGAGGCGACTCAGCCCAGGCTCGGGGCTTCATAAATCAGTGCACCCTGCACTTTGAACTATTGTCCCACCAGTTTAACTCCGACCGAGCCAAAATTGCATTCATCATGTCCCATCTCACCGGGGAGGCCCTGGCCTGGCTAAATCCTCTATGGGAGAGAGGAGACCCCCTGGTGTCCAACTTGCCTGCTTTTCTCACGGCTTTCCGGAAAGTCTTCGACGAACCCGGACGGAAGACCTCATCCGCATCATCGTTGCTACGCCTCCGTCAGGAAAGTCTCACCGTGGGCCAATATGCCATACGGTTCCGTACCCTTGCCTCGGAGCTGGCCTGGGATAACGACGCTCTGGTTTCCGTCTTCTGGGAGGGTCTGTCCGGCCGTATTAAAGATGAACTTGCCGGTCGGGACATTCCTACCACTCTCGATGACTTAATAACTCTTGCCACCCGGATTGACCTACGGTTCCAGGAGCGTGCCAGAGAGGTCACCCGTGAGAGGAGGTTACCACGTCTAGCTCCTACTTTTCAGAAACCCGTCACTCCTTCTGTCTCTAACCAGGTACACCCTCCTGAGCCTATGCAGGTCGACCAGACCAAGATGGTCAAGACCCGTCAGGACTTACGCCGTGCCGAGGGGACCTGCTTCTACTGTGGCAGTAAGGAGCACCGGATCCGTGCCTGCCCGGAGAGGTCGGGAAACGCCTGTGTCTAGGTTCGCTCAGAGAGGTCCACCTAGACAAGAATAAATCCTCTCCATCCCTGCTGTTGTCAGTTTCAATCGTCTACGGGGAGAACCGTTATTTCGAACTAGCCCAACTGGACTCTGGAGCAGCCGGGAATCTTATTTCACAGTCCCTGGTAGAGAAATACCACATCCCCACCAAACCTCTGGCTGTACCCTTGTCTGTTGCTGCCGTGGATGGGGGGCTCTTACCACGCCCCATCCAACTCATCACCGAATTCATTACTCTGCAGGTGGGAATGCTGCATTCTGAAAGTATCTCCTTCCATGTTCTGCCTGGACTCTCTCACGCCCTTTTGCTAGGCCTACCTTGGCTCCAGAAACATGCACCCGTTCTTGACTGGCAGACCGGAGAAGTCCTTCGCTGGGGACAGGGCTGCCATAAGACCTGTCTGGTTCCCGTTCATCCCGTCCGTCCTTCTCCTACCCCAGCTAATCTACCTGGACTTCCGATTCCTTATTGGTCTTATGCTGATGTCTTTAATAAAAAGGAGGCAGAGACACTACCCCCTCATAGACCATACGACTGCCCTATCGACCTGTTACCTGGTACTTCTCCTCCCCGTGGGCGTATTTATCCATTATCCGCTGCTGAGATCCGGTCGATGTCCGAATATATTGAGGAGAATCTGGCCAGGGGATTCATCCGGAAATCTACCTCCCCGGCGGGAGCAGGCTTCTTTTTCGTCAAAAAGAAGGACGGCTCTCTCCGTCCCTGTATAGACTATAGAGGCCTTAACCAGATCACGGTGAAGAATAAGTACCCCCTTCCGCTCATTCCGGAGTTATTTGATCGTCTGAGGGGGGCTAGAATCTTCACCAAACTGGACCTCCGTGGGGCGTACAACCTGGTTCGTATCCGTCAGGGGGATGAATGGAAGACGGCATTCAACACCCGGGACGGCCACTATGAATATCTGGTAATGCCCTTTGGCCTCTGTAACGCTCCTGCCGTCTTTCAAGAGTTGGTCAATGACATCTTCCGGGACCTTCTCTACTCCTGCGTAGTGGTGTACCTGGACGACATCTTGGTCTTCTCTCCGGATCTCCAGACTCACCGGAGGGATGTTCGTCAGGTCCTGCTCAGGCTCAGGCAGAACCATCTCTACGCTAAATATGAGAAGTGCCTCTTTGAGCAGACCTCGCTTCCGTTTCTGGGCTACATTATCTCTCAGACCGGCCTACAAATGGATCCTGAGAAACTGTCTGCCATCGAGAAATGGCCCCGACCAGAGGGGTTGAAGGCTATTCAACGGTTCCTGGGCTTCGCCAACTATTACCGCCTCTTCATCCCGCACTTCTCTTCCCGGACTGCCCCAATTTCCGCGCTCACCCGTAAGGGTACTAATCCCAAAGAGTGGCCGCCCGAAGCAGAGGAGGCCTTTCTTTCCCTAAAACAGGCCTTCTCTTCCGCCCCGGTGCTGCATCGCCCGGACGGCAACAAGCAGTTCTTCCTGGAAGTTGACGCCTCCTCCTCTGGAGCCGGAGCGGTACTTACTCAAAAATCATCTTCCGGGAGAATGGTAACTTGTGGCTTCTTCTCCAAAGTCTTCTCCTCTTCTGAGCGCAACTATTCCATAGGAGACCGAGAGTTATTGGCCATCAAGCTGGCGTTGGAGGAGTGGCGTTACCTACTCGAGGGGGCTCTTCATCCGGTAATAATTTACACTGACCACAAAAACTTGGCTTACCTCCAGCATGCCCAGAGACTTAACCCGCGCCAAGCCCGGTGGTCCTTGTTTTTTGCTCGCTTTGATTTTGTTCTTCATTTTCGCCCGGCTGACAAAAACGTCAAAGCAGACGCCTTGTCCCGATCCTTTTTGGTGTCCGATCTCGAGGAAGAACCTAAACATATCATCGATCCCGCCAGAGTAATGCAGGTGGCTCCCGTGAGTCTAAATCGTCTCCCTCCCGGTAAGACGTTTGTTTCAGTACCTGATCGGGAGAAGATCCTACACTGGGGCCATTCGTCTAAACTAGCTGGCCACGCCGGTCAGAAAAAGACCCTCCAGCTTATTGCCCGGCACTATTGGTGGCCTACCCTGCACAAGGACATAATAGACTTTGTTTCTGCCTGTGTGTCCTGCGCCCGCAACAAAGTCCCGAGACATCTGCCAGCCGGACGCCTCCTTCCGCTTCCTGTACCTGCTGCCCCCTGGCAGCATATAGCAATGGACTTTATAACTGATCTCCCCGTCTCTGCCGGTTGTACGGTCATTTGGGTGGTCGCTGACCGCTTTTCCAAGATGGCTCACTTTATTCCCCTGCCAGGCCTTCCGTCTGCACCCGAGCTGGCTAAAGACTTTATCCGCCACATCTTCCGTCTTCATGGCCTGCCCCTCCACATCGTGTCGGATCGTGGGGTACAGTTCACCTCACGTTTCTGGAGAGCCACTTGTAAACTACTAGACGTCACCCTGGACTTCTCTTCCGCTTACCACCCACAGTCCAATGGTCAAGTGGAGCGGATCAATCAGAACCTGACCAGTTACCTCCGGCACTTCGTTAATGCCCACCATTCTGACTGGGTGGATCTCCTACCATGGGCCGAGTTCTCTTATAATAATCACGAGAGCGAATCCTCCTCCAAATCCCCGTTTTTTGTAGTCTTTGGTCAGCATCCTCGGATTCCTTTTCCTGTCTCCACCTCTGTGGACAACCCGGCTGCGGAATCTCTCGTTAGCAAATTTTCCTCCATATGGGAGAGTACCCGATCCGCACTCCTTCTGTCATCCGAGCGTATGAAAAGACACGCTGACAAAAAACGCCTGGATCCTCCACAATTTCGTCCAGGAGATAAAGTCTGGCTCTCATCTAAATATGTTCGACTCAAGATACCTTCTTACAAGTTAGGACCTCGGTTCATCGGTCCTCTGGAGGTCATCAGTCAGATCAACCCGGTGGCCTATAAATTGAAACTCCCGGCCAACTTACGGATCCCTAACTCCTTCCATGTATCTCTCCTCAAACCCGTGGTGCTTAACTCTTTTTCCAAGTCTACAGGTACGCCTCCTGCTCCGGTTTCTGCTGAGGACGAGTTTGAGGTAGAGAACATTCTTGCCACCAAAAGGGTAAGAGGAAAGACCTTTTTTCTGGTAGATTGGAAGGGGTTTGGTCCTGAGGAGAGAACGTGGGAGCCCCGGGAGAACATCCATGCCCCTCTCATCCTAGCTAAATTTCTATCTGGCCTAAAAAAGGGGGGGCCTAAAGGGGGGGGTACTGTAGTGCCGGCGTCCCTGCCCTCTGCTAGGCAGGGACGCTGTTCCCCTCACCGCTCTGCTCCGTGCCCGGCGTCCCTCTCCCGCTCTGCTGGCAGCGCGCGCTCCTTCTCGGCCACTGTGCTTAGGGCGCGCGCGCGCGCCCTCCCTCCCTCTTAAAGGGGCCGCGCGCGCCATCCTAAGGAGTTCCCGGCCAATGGCCGGAGGACTTTACCATATATAAGGCACCTCCTCCAAAATGGAGGTGCCCGAGCAATGTTGTTGCACTGTTCTACTCTGCTTCAGCCCTCAGGTCCCTTGCCAGTTACCTGCCAGTTACCTGCCAGATTCCTGCCAGCTTGCTGTCCTAATCCTGCCTGATTTCCTGTTACCTGCCTGCCTGCCTGAGGTCCGACGGTCTGCCTTACAACTCCAGTCAGTCTGTCTAAGGACCAACTTGCCCGCTCACCTGGGAGCGCACATCAGCTACCTGCCTGCTTGCCTGAGGTCCGACGGTCTGCCTTACAACTCCGGTCAGTCTGTCTATGGACCAGCTTGCCCGCTCACCTGGGAGCGCTTCTCCGCTACCTGCCTGCTTGCCTGCCCGGAGGCTCCGCTGTCACGTGCTGTGACCACCAGCTATTCCAGACTCTTGCCCGCTCACCTGGGAGCGCTTCTCCGCTACCTGCCTGCTTGCCAGCCCGGAGGCTCCGCTGTCACGTGCTGTGACCACCAGCTATTCCAGACTCTTGCCCGCTCACCTGGGAGCGCTTCTCCGCTACCTGCCTGCTTGCCTACCTGGAGGCTCCGCCGTCACGTGCTGTGACCACCTGCTATTCCAGAGACTCTCGCTTGCTCACCTGGGAGCACACATCCTCCATCTGCCTTGCTAGCCTACCTGGAGGTTCAGCCATCACAGGTCGTACCTACCCTTTACCTAGAGACTGCCCCGGTCACTTGCCGTGACCTCCAGCCCGTTCTTCCAGAGACTGCCCTGATCACTTGCCGTGACCTCCTGCCCGTACACCCAGAGACTGTCCCGGTCACCTGCTGTGACTGCCTGCCTAGTCGCCACCCGCTCCCTTACAAGGACCGCTCCCTTGTATAGTAGCCCAGAGGTTCCGCCTCCCAGACCCGTTACAATAGCTAAGTGGCTCATTGAACAAAACATTCAAATTTTACATCTGTGGTTTGAAACTCCCCAGGTCTTAAACCCATCAAAAACCTGTGGTTAATCCTCAAAAAGTGTGTGGACAAACAAAAACACAGAAATTGCGATAAACTCCAAACACTGATTAGACAACATTGTCAGAATTTTGCCCAGAAGCTGATATCCAGCTGCCAGGGTGACGAAGGGCAGAAGTCTGGAAAATTTACACTGTAACTATTGAGTCTTTGCATAAGTTTGATGTGTTTGTCAAGGAGAAATGTTACCCCTTAAACCTCAGTCCAGAGTCTCTCATGCAGCCAAATCAGGTCTCATACTTTGCACTGACGAGGAACAACAGCCCGAAACACTGTGTCTGCAAATTGAGATTCTGATTTAGATATTATCCTAAGTCATATTGCACGACTCGTTAAAGGGTTGATTGTGACTTGTAGGATTGCTACTTCCAATAGGTGGCGCTATAGAGTTCAAGTCCTTTTTCTCTGAAGAGCCAATTTGCATATCAATAAATGTAAAAACTTATGAAATGCCGATAATTCTACTTCAGTAACCATGGAGTAATGGAGTAATCCACTGATTGGATTTACACGCACTATCTCAAGACACCAAATAGGTGAGTGGATTTATACTGAGTATATACCCTTGGAAGCCTGCGCTTCCTATTTTCTCTCCCTTTAAATCCCTCTTGTTTCACTTCAGTAACCATAGAACCATCCAACTAAAAAATCTAAAGACACTGAAGCAGAAAACTTTGTGAAAGCCAAAATTTGTGTCAGTCTCAAAAGTTTTGGCCAAAACTGTATACTTGCCAAACAATTGTGGAAAATTAGGGTATGTCCAGGGTATACCACAAAACTGGTATAAAAGCTTTGAAACAACATAAAATGTAGGCCCAACTCAGCGCTGCTTCTAAATTTTGTAACTTTTGGCGTCATTACGTCAGTTTCTCCTTGCTCCAACGTAATGGGTAGAGCTGGAGCAGGACAGGAGTGTGGCAACCGCAGCTTGTCAAATTCATGGAGTATGCTGCTCATCTGGACCTCCTGATTCCCGAAGAGACATACGCATGCCCCTTCATCAAGACCGACAAGAACTACACCGGTCTTGATGAATCAGGCTCTATGTTTTAATGAGATGGATCTTTCTGTTAACCTTTTTAAGTATGGATCATCATGACAAAAAATACGTAACTGTGGGGTAAAGACATCAGCAAATGGTTAATTTATATTAAAGGGTTATTCCGAAATAGTGAATTATTCCCTATCCATAGGGCACAGGATATCTTACTGTTTGTTCTAGGTCCCCAGGGATCCCAAGAGCCGAGATTTATGCAGAGACCCATCTTGAATGAGGCTAAGTGCGCATGCTCATTCTCCGCTCTGGTCATTGTCTAGTAGACTGCTGGAAATAGCGGGATGAGGCAAAGAGGAGACATGTTTTTATATAAGCACAAATAAATGCACCCTTACAGTATTACTACTGTTTCCATTACTGCTGTTCTCATTCATTCTTTTGTGCACGCTGATCCCCCTCCATCTTGTCATCACTGGAGAATACTTGTTTTCTCTGTAGAGCTTTCATTGAGCTTTCATGTAAGATCATTCAGTATTTTCTTTATTTTCTGCATTGTTCAGATCTTCTCTTATGACTCACAGCTTTTAAAGTCATAGTCGTCCATTTTATACAAATGAAGAGCGTGGTATGAAATGAGGAGATATGGAGGGGATGAGATTACGGCTTGGTTGGCTATATATAACTCTACTACGTATATGGCCACACAATGCGTAGTCCATTACCTATCCTTCCATTATTTATTGTGAAGTGGTCGTAGACTCACTCATTGTGTCCATACACTGAATGGAAACTTCTTACGAAGAAGGCTGATCTGATTCTGTGCTTAACTCAGAGAAAATATTGCCACATCCCTGATGGTGAGACGACAGCTTCACTGCCCACTATCCATCCATAATCCCAATTACACTATGTGGACAAAGGTCCTGGGACACATGTCATAATCATTGATTTCAGAGGTTTCATTCAGTCCCATTGCTGCATGGGTATAATTAGTCCTGTAATAGGACGCCCCATGGAATATGATGCCCATGGTTGCCAACTTGACTTTTTCTTTTTCTGGACAGCACATCAAAAAATCACAGACAGTCAATATTTTTTACAGACACATTGGAAAACCATAATAAATCATTAAGATTATATAAATCATACACGTCTACATCCCATAATTCTAATAAGAAGGCATTCACTTTGAAAAATATCATGATGATAATTACAATGAAAATAATCTGTATAAGTTCTTTCATCCTTAAAAAAATCACAGACACCATCATTTTTTTTACCGACAGGGCAAAAATGTGCCCTATTTTTATGGACTGTCCTGGAATTTCTGTTACGATACTGGCATAGTACTGTTGCTGAAGGAGCACAAGCAGGAACAGCAAGCGGTAGAAGAAGTTCTTGAAGTTAGCAAGGAGTTGTAGGAAACAATCCGTAAGTGACTTAGAACAGTCTGGGTAAGAGTGTTCAGGAGCTGGAAACTGAAACTAGGCTAATAGTTAGACACAATACTCAAGCCATGAGTGAGAGTTCCATGTGGCTTTAAGTAGACCCACATTATGTTGTCCCCACAGTTCCCATTACAAAGCCTCTATAGTGACCCCTGAACCATAAAATGACACCCCTAATCTTTCCCCATGCACATTATGAGACCCCCAGTGACAACAAACACAGTATGATGGCCCCTACAGGCTCCTACAAGTATTGACTGATAACAAAATAAAAACTACTCATCTAGCCTCATTTCCCCAATGCACTGCTTCCTTCTGTGCATCGTGTCATCTGAGGCTTCGTGCAGCAGGCTCGATCTACTGGTGTCATCATGCCAACTGTATGGGAGACTCATACGCACAGATTGTATGGTGGAGCAAGGAGGCAAATAGATAAAGATGCAGATGCTATTGAAATTGTGACGCCAGGCGAAGGGGGGGAGATATGGTGTGCCTGGCCAAGTCAACTCTTGGGCTTCATAGCAGATGCATGGTTTAACACTATTAAAAATACATCCTTGACTCAAAGCCTCCTCTGGCATTAATATCACCACAAAACCTGTGCTCCAGGAGCTTTATAGATGAGTAGCAGGAATGCAAACCTTACTTCAGCAAGCACAATGCCAAGAATTGGATGGAGTAGTGTAATGCAGTGGCTACTAGACTCTGGAGCAGTGGAAACATGTTCTGGGTTTGACAAATTAGTTTGAGTCTTGACCTCAACCTCATCAAACACCTTTGGGATGAACTGAACTGGAGATTCTAATCCTTCACTCTCATCCAACATCAATGGCATATCTGTTGATCCACTGTCTAACAGTAAGGAGGTTTCTGTCTTACATAAGGGGTCACGAGTAGTGTTGAGCCACCCCCGTAGTGTTCGAGTTCGGTTCGGTTCGTCGAACACCCGTGTGTTCGCCGAACTGTTCGTCGAACTGTTCGTCGAACACCTTCGAACACCGTTAAAACCAATGGCAGGCAAACAAAAACACATAGAAACACATAGAAAACACCTTCAAAGGTGTCCAAAAGCTGACAAACTGCTCAGAAGACATAACTAACACATGGAAAAGTGACAAGTGCATATAGTCATGCGAAAATAAAAGAGGTGGAGGAGTAAAAGGAGGGGGAGACACAGATATAGGCATGTCATGCCCTTCTAAAATCCAAAAAGTGAGAAGCCGACACGTTCAGTCCGCTCCTGCCCGTGCCACCTCCGTGTCGCCGGGTTTGTGCCAGAGCCGCGGTGAACCCTGACGGCCAGCCCCCCTCTCCCAATACTGGTGCCTGTCCGCTGGTGGGTCGAGCGAGCCCCCCTGTGGTGGAGGCAGCTCTAAGCTTTTTAATTTAAATTGTCTCTCTAATTTGAATGAATACACTTTAAATCCATTTACAAGGATCTATTGGAGGGCAAGTCTCATGCCAGCAGCCGCGGTAATTCCAGCTCCAGTAGCGTCCACTAAAGCTGCTGCAGTTAAAAAGCTTTTATAAGGATCGAGCTCGGCTGTCCACCGCAAGGCATCCTACTGCCAGTCCCAGCCCCTATGCCTTGGGGTGCCTCCTGATGCTCTTCACTAAGTATCCCATGGTCCCGAAGCATTTCCTTTGAAAAAATTAAGTGTCTAAACTACAGGTGGTGCAGCTTGCTTAACAGCCGGGATAATCCGCTGACTAGCAGACACTGCTACTAGGCACAAAGTATTTCCTGGGCTAGATGCAGTTAAAAATTTGTAATTAGATACTCTCGTTGGATGCTGAGAAAGCATTCCATAGAGTCTCCTGGCACGCCATATATGATTCTCTTAAAAAGCTTGGGGTAGGGGTCTAGGGGACCCTTTTATAGCCAAAATCACGGCCCTGTATCGCAATACGTCACCTAGGCTGAAGATAAATGGAACTGTAGCACCCTGAGGGCTCGGTTGCTACAGACGTATTGCACCTCACCCAGAGGTGTGATATCTCACTCTCAGGTAAGGATGGAGTGTGGATCAGGACCCGACACCTGCATGCATTACACCACATTGCCGTGGGGCAGGGCGACCAATATGCCCCTGAGATGGGCACGACAGTCCCTGTCCCTGGCTGGAGTGGGGGGAGGGAACACTGAGGAAGGGGAACCCTGTAGTGCAGGAGCAGGGAGGAAGCAGTTCCTGGGTGCATTGAGAAGGGAGTATAAAAGGTGGGCACCATCTTAGTTCAGTGCAGAGAAGTCTGAGCAGAAGTGGCAGGGAGCAGGGGCTCTGCATGAGCTCTGCTCCGGAGGCGGGCCTAGTAACAGAGGCCCAGGCCTGGAAGAGGGAGAAGGAAGGAAGAGGAGCGGAGAAGGCTCCAGGAACGAGGAATGAAGGGATCCCAGGGGTGCGGACGGGCGAGTCGCCACCGCACGCCCGAATCCACCTGCGTGGAGGGGTCAGGCCAAAGGGGGAGACCGGTCCCCGAACTAGTGGAGGCAGGAAACGACCCTCAGCTAGAAACCGGAGGCTCTGACATTTTATGTGGCGCAGCCCCTCGCTACACCCGCTAGGAAGGCACCACATAGGGTCAGGGAAACTGGCGCCAAGTTTACCAAGAGGAGGCCCGAGGCAGCCGGACAGAAGTGTTGGTAAGAAAGGCCAGACAAAGGACACACAAAGGGGGTCCTGTGAAGTGCTCCAAAGTTATCTGGGAGTTGTCTGAGCCCCTCACCTGGTGAGCACAGTACGACGTGGGCAGCCGTTACCTGCAGACGTGGTCTGGATAATAAGAACTGTGAGTAAAGGCCCTGAACTGCATCACTGACTCCGTGTCGTTACTGCTGCTGCCCTGCACCATCACCCCCATCCTCCGCATACACTGCCCTGAGGCTATACTCCTCCCGTGGGGAGTTATGCTACGCTCTGCTGCACCCACAACACCAGCCTCAGCGGTCTGCCCTGTAGCGGTGGTTCACTCTGACCGCAATCCACGGGTGGCGTAGTCGGACATTTAAACATCAAAACCACATAAATAGTTCCGCCACTGGTTTGACCGCCCTGAGCCACGGAACCGGGTCGCCACCACGAAGACTACAACCACCAGCATCCACCAAAAAGGGTCCGGCTCCGGGTGTCCCAAGGCCCAGGGGGCGCGTCAGAACATTTTCATCACCTTTCACAATCACCAATGGGACAAGGCAGTGATGTCCTCTGTCCCCTCTCTTATACATCCTAGTGACGGAGCACCTGCTCTCATCAATTCGCCATAACCCCAATATTAGGTGGATTGAGGTGGGAGGCACCGAGTACAAGTGCTCTCTATTTGCTGATGATGTCCTAGTATATATCACTCAATCACATATATCCATCCATGCTGTTATGGCTGAAATAGATCACTTTGTTACATGGTAAAATTTTAAAATCAATGCAGCGAAGTCTGAGGCCCTCGATGTCTCCCTCCCCAAATCCATATAGGATTCCATCCAGTCCAACTTTCCCTTTGCCTGGCCCTCACAGGGTATCAAATACTTAGGATTTCCTATTCATAGAGACCTCTCCCATCTATGTTATCTTAATTTTGGGCCCTTTATTGAACAACTCCATACAGACCACGGTTGGCAAGTTAGAACTGTAAGATTCACTACGTGAACCACTGGTGTTTTGTGGAAAAGCACATGTACACTGCGTTCCAAATTATTATGCAAAAAGTGTTTAGGAGTGATAAGGGAAGAATTTGTTTGTTTGTCAGTTAAACTCATTGATGGTGATGTGTGCCAGGGCTCTTTATATCACTGTAAGCAATTGCAGACACCTGTGCTAATTAGTTTGGCAGGTGTGTCCAATGAAAGCAAGACTACTTAAGAAGGCTCTCTCACATTATTAAGCAGCCTACATTTTCTGCCAAAATGGGAAAGAAAAAGGATGTGTCGGCTGCTGAGAAGCAGCAAATTGTGGAGTGTTTAGGTCAAGGCATGACTACAATCAACATTGTGCGATGATCAGGATGAAGTGTCTTGGCAATCAAGAAGTATGTAGCTGATTCACAGTACACACGTGTGCGTGCTGATAAGGGCAAATTGAGGACTCTTTCCTACAGGCAATTACGTCAGGTTGAAAGAGCAGCGGCAAAAAAGCCTTGTCATAGCAGCAGACAAGTTTTTGAAGCTGCTTGTGCCTCCAACGTCCCCCGAACAACAAGATGCAGGGTCCTTCAGAGGTTTGCAGCTGTGCATGCGCCATCCTGTCGACCTCCTCTATCCACTTCACACAAGCAGAAACGGCTCCAGTGGGCCAAACATTACATGAAGACTGATTTCAAAACTGTTTTGTTCACGGATGAGTGCCGTGCAGCTCTCGATGGTCCAGATGGATGGAGTGGAGGATGGCTGGTTGATGGACACCCCACGCAAACACGGCTACAGCGCCAACAAGGAGGAGGTGGAGTAATGTTTTGCGCTGGAATCATGGGGAGAGAGATTGTCGGCCCCTTTAGGATCCCTGAAGGCGCTAAAGATGAACTCCATAATGTATGTGGATTTTCTCAAACAGCACTTCCTGCCATGGTTCAAGAAGAAGAACCGTGTATTTCACAGCAAGATCATTTTTCTGCATGATAATGCACCATCTCATGCTGCACATAAAACATCTGCATCTCTGGCTGATATGGGCATAAAAGGGGACAAACTTATGGTGTGACCCCCATGCTCCCCTGACCTCTACCCCATTCAGAACCTTTGGAGCATCATTAAAAGGAGTGTCTATGATGGCGGGAGGCAGTTCACATCTAAGCAACAGCTCTGGGAGGGTATTCTGTCCTCATGCAAAACAATTGAAGCAGAAACCATCCAAAACCTGACAAATTCAATGGACGAGAGAGTTCAGAAGCTCCTTTCGAACAAGGGGTCCTATGTGAAAATGTAACATCACCTAGAATAAAGTTTTGAGTTGAAAACTGTTTGATTTCAGTTTCTAACAACCTGCTAATGCTTATAATTTCAAAAATGACCATTTTTTTGGTCTTTATTAAAATGAAAAGGTTGATCGAAAAGTTTGGGGGATCTAAGAGTGTGGCAACCCAGTAGTCATGATTACTTCGAATTCTGACAATATGAGGGTCATGCTGCAGGTAGTGCAGCAAGAAGGCACTTATGTGTCTTGCGCATCTCGGAGCCCCAAAATTATTTTCCGGGCTAGATGCAGCTAAAAATTATTTTTAATTTTAAATCTGGTGAAGCTTTAGTATAGATGGCCTAATAGGATCAGTGCTGCACACTGCTACAAAGCCCAAATTATTTTCCAGTCAAGATACAGATAAACATGATTAGTAATTTGAAAGCTTAAAACGGTTGGTAGGGTGATTTTAACCAATCATCAAGCTTTTACTCTCCCCAGGATGACACAGGGGTAGAAAAGTCGTTTCGGATCCATGATTTGTTCATCTTTATGAACGTGAGTCTGTCTACATTATCAGTGGAGAGCCGCGTGCGCTTATCTGTCAGCACACCACCAGCAGCGCTGAACACACGTTCAGACAGAACGCTGGCTGCGGGGCATGACAAGATCTCCAAGGCGTAAGTGGCTAGCTCCGGCCATTTATCCAGATTGGAAGCCCAAAAAGAGCAAGGGTCCAGTGACACAGTCGTGGCTTCAATGTTTACTTGGAGATACTCCTGTACCATCGTCTCTAGGCGTTGACTATGTGTCAGACTTCTTGTCTCCTGTGGCCTTGCAAAGGATGGGCTAAAAAAGTGGTGAAATGATTCCGCAAAATTGATGTTACCAGCAGATACTGTGGTTCTGTTACGGTTTGAGTGCTGAACACTTGACGGTCCCACGGTTGGCAAGTTGGAACTGTGAGATTCACTACGTGCACCACTGGTATTTTGTGGAAAAGCACATGTAAGATTCTGCAACAGTCTCTGCTGATACTCCTGCATGCGTGCATCCCTTTCTATGGCAGGAATAATTTCTGCAAATTTACTTTTGTACCGGGGATCTAACAGTGTGGCAACCCAGTAGTCAGGATTATTTCTAATTCTCACAATTCGAGGGTCATGTTGCAGGTAGTGCAGCAAGAAGGCACTCATGTGTGTTGCGCATCCAGGAGCACCAAGTCCCTGTTGTGTTGGTGGCGAGGTAACAATCATGCTTCCTTCCTCTGTCCTCTCCCCCCAACCTCGCACAACAGAAATGTGATCAAGGTCTCCCTCATCTGATGAGTCTTCCATCAGTTCGTCCTCCACTTCTTCCTGGGCTCCTGCACCTTCCTCACTAGTTTGGCTGCTACCATGCGCCCTGGTAAAACCATCTCCCCCACCCTCACATGCCTGCCGCCTTGGTGCTGCCGACCGTCTGGACCTTGCAGATGTTAGCCCTTCCGCATACAACTCCTCCTCCTCTACTTCCTCCACCTCCTCTTGTGCCACCACCTGACTCCGAATTCTGTTTAACATGTGCTCCAGCATGTAAATCACCGGAATAGTCATGCTGATAATGGCATCGTCAGCACTAAACATCTTCGTCGCCATTTCAAAACTGTGCAGAAGGGTGCATAGGTCCCTGATCTGAGACCACTCCTCCAGCGTGATTTGCCCCACCTCTGAATCTCGTTGGCCCAGGCTATACGTCAGAACGTATTGCACCAGGGCTTGTCGGTGCTGCCACAGTCGCTGCAACATGTGCAGAGTTGAATTCCACCGGGTAGGCACATCGCATTTTAGCCGGTGAAGTGGCAGGCCCAACGACTTCTGTAGAGATGTAAGTCGCTGAGCTGCGGGATGCGAACGGTGGAAGTGAGCACACAGCGACCGTGCCCTCTGCAGTAGGCCATCTAGTCTGGGATAGTGGGCTAAAAATTGCTGGACAACCAGGTTCAACACGTGAGCCATACAAGGCACGTGTGTGACATTGCCCCGGCGAAGGGCCGCACCCAGGTTTGCAGCATTGTCGCACACGGTCTTCCCTGGTTTCAGGTCCAGTGGAGACAACCATTCATGAAATTGGTTCTCCAGAGCTGACCACAACTCCTCAGCTGTGTGACTCACATTTCCCAGACATTTCAATGTAAAAACCGCCTGATGACGTTGAGCCCTACTGCCAGCATAGTAAGGAGGTGTGCAGGATCCCTTCTGCGCAGTTAGAAAGCTTGTGGCATGACCAGACAGGCTTTGGGTGCAGGTGGAAGACCGAGAGGAGGTTGAGGAGGCAGAAGCAGTGGAGGAACTTTGACATAAAGAGGATTGACGCACAACTCGTGGGGACGGCAAGACTTGGACAGCAGCCCCTTGTCCTGCTGTCACCATAGTTACCCAGTGCCCAGTCAGCGACATGTAACGCCCCTGTCCATGCCTACTCGTCCAAGTGTCTGTGGTGAAATGCACCCTGTCACACACAGAGTTTCTCAAAGAAGCGGTGATGTTATGTGCAACATGCTGGTGGAGCGCAGGCACACCTTTCTTTGAGAAGTAGTGCCGACTGGGCATCTGGTACTGGGGCACTGCGACGGACATAAGGTCTCGAAAATCCTCTGTGTCCACCAGGCGGAAAGGCAGCATTTCTGTAGCCAAGAGCTTGCAGATGGTGAAATTCAACCTCTTAGCTTTCTCATGGCTAGGAGGAAATGGTCTTTTACTTGTCCACATCTGAGGGACCGAGGGCTGGCTATTGTGCTTAGACGGGGTTGATAAGGGTGTCCCCGGCAAACTGCCGGTCTGTGAGGAAGATGCAGGCGGACATGTTAGGTTGCCTTGATCCAAAGGTGGTGCTATCGATGTCGGACAGCGCTCAACACCAGCTGGTGTTACCACCTCCAAAGAAAATGATGACCTGCCAATCACGCTGGCTGTTGCGGGTAAAGAGGTGGCAGGTCTGCGCCCCAAAACAGGTGTGACTGCTGTCCCCCCAGTCACAGAGGATGAAGAGGCCGCGGATGCACAAGATATGGCAGACGGTGGTTGGCCCGGCCGGCTAGGCCGCATTGTAGCACACTGAGCTTCCCACTGCAACTTATGCTTCATGTCCATGTGCCGGTTCATGCATGAAGTACTCAAACTATGTATTTTTTGGCCTCTACTTAGCTTTTGCTGACAAATGTTACAGATAACACGAGTTGGGTCATCTTTATCGATCTGAAAAAATGCCCAGGCTATGCAAGGCTTAGCACCCATGCGACCTGAAGAGCCACCACGACTTGTGGTGAGAGGCAGAGTTGTGTTTGAGGATGCAGTTGTTGACGTGCTTCCAGTACTACGTCTCTGTCCAGGAAGGCGCAACCTGACCTCGTCGTCACTAGCATCTTCCTCCACCTCCTCTGCTGACCTCATCTCTTGGCTGACTGTGGGTTGACAGTAAGTGGGATCTCCGACCTCATCATCATCACCCTGTGCGTTATCACACCCGTCGTCCTCAGAGCCAACCTGTTCCTGCCCTGACAAAAAACTAAAGTTGTCGCTCCAATCAGGTATTTGAGTCTTATCATCGTCTTCCTCATTGTCTCCACCAACAGGAGTTACAGTTTGGGAATGAGGGTCTACATTATGGTCAGAACCTTCTGCGTCTGGTCCTGGATCCGACTCATAAAGATTCTGGGCATCAGTGCAGATCATTTCCTCGTCTGGATTCACAGAAGCGCTGGAGTCGACCTCTGATTCCCAGGCTATAGTATGAGTAAACAGCTCTGCAGACTCAACCATCTGTTCTACCTCATACTCAGACGGGCAGCTGGAGATTTGGGAGCTGTGAGGAAGCAAGTGCGATTTGGGTGACACCTTTGAGGACTGGAGTATTTGTGATGTTGAAGTTGATGTGGAGGAGAGCCCACTTAAAGGAGCACTTGATATCCGTTGAAGCACCTGCTGTTTTTGTGCCTCATCTGGAATTTGTAGCGATTGGCGTGGCCGTAAGAAAGGGATCTTATCACATTGTCCGCTAAAAGAAGTAGACATTTTAGTTTGGCTGGAAGATGGTCTTTCTTCTGCAGATGTTACTGTTGCTTTAACACCTACCCCACGGACACAACCTTTTTTCCCCTTCCCAACACGCCTATTCCCCTTTCCACCAGCAGCAGGCCTTTTTCCACTCATTTTGGTGGTTAACTAATTCACAACTCTGGAGTTGTTTGCACAAAAAAACAATGGATGGTAACCGAGCAGAGCTGAGTGGCCAAACTGTGGTATTAGGCCAAAACTATTGGCTGGGTTAGATGCAGAAAAAAATTATTTTGAATTTGCAACCTGATGGAGGTCAGTATAGATGAATTAATAGAACAAGACCCACACACAGCTAGAAGCCCAATATTTTTTCAGAGGTAGATGCAGGAAAAAAATATATTCAGTTTGCAACCTGATGGAGGTCAGTATAGATGGACTAATACAACAAGTCCCACACACAGCTAGAAGCCCAAATATTTTTTCAGAGGTACTGTAGATGCAGATAAAAATTAGTTTTAATTTGCAACCTGATGGAGGTCAGTATAGATGGACTAATAGAGAAAGTCCGACACACTACTAGAAGGCCAAATATTTTTTCAGAGGTAGATGCAGGAAAAAAATATATTCAGTTTGCAACCTGATGGAGGTCAGTATAGATGGACTAATACAACAAGTCCCACACACAGCTAGAAGCCCAAATATTTTTTCAGAGGTACTGTAGATGCAGATAAAAATTAGTTTTAATTTGCAACCTGATGGAGGTCAGTATAGATGGACTAATAGAGAAAGTCCGACACACTACTAGAAGGCCAAATATTTTTTCAGAGGTAGATGCAGAAAAAAATATATTCAGTTTGCAACCTGATGGAGGTCAGTATAGATGGACTAATAGAGAAAGTCCGACACACTACTAGAAGGCCAAATATTTTTTCAGAGCTAGATGCAGAAAAAAATTATATTCAGTTTGCAACCTGATGGAGGTCAGTATAGATGGATTAATAGAACAAGACCCACACACAGCTAGAAGCCCAATATTTTTTCAGAGGTAGATGCAGAAAAAAATATATTCAGTTTGCAACCTGATGGAGGTCAGTATAGATGGACTAATACAACAAGTCCCACACACAGCTAGAAGCCCAATATTTTTTCAGAGGTAGATGCAGAAAAAAATATATTCAGTTTGCAACCTGATGGAGGTCAGTATAGATGGACTAATACAACAAGTCCCACACACAGCTAGAGGCCCAAATATTTTTTCAGAGGTACTGTAGATGACGCGCCCCTGGGCCTGTGTCGCGCTGCGTTGCGCACGCGGGAGCTTACCCGGAGCCGGATCTCTTGAGGGTTGTAGTCTCGTGGCGGTGACCCGGTCCGTGCCCAGGGAGTCAAACTGAGCGGCGATGTAACAGCGGTAGATGCAGGACGACTACGCCACCCGTTGAATGCAGCTATGGAGCTGCCGCTGCAGGACAGTCCGCTGAGGCCGGTGGATGGATGGTGCAGCGTAGATGGTATAACCCCCAACGGGAGGGGTATGGCCTCAGGGCAGCAGATGTGGATGATGGGGGTAGCAGGAACCACTCAGAGACGGTGCGGTGTAATTCAGGGTCTTTACTGGTAACAACGATAGACCCTCCCGGAGTACTTGCTAGTGAACGGGGCCTGGTCAGTCCTTGAGCAGATGGGATCTCCCCTGGCTAGGCGGAGTTGTAGGCCTCCCAAACTGACTGTACTCTTCTGGCTACCTTGCTAGAAGCGGATATAAGTAGCCCACGTCCCTGAGTGTACCGTGTGGTGCTCACCCGTATGGCCGGTGACTCGGGGCCTTCTAATGGCTTCCGCTCCACGATGGCGGTGCTGGTCCCACGCGTGTGACCGTGCCTTCGGGTTTCTGGGCCTGAGGACCTGAAATCCCCCGCCGGTCGGCTTCTGCTGCTGGGTAAGAGTTAGTCCCCACAGCCTCGGACGCCGGGTCCGGTAAGAAAGCTTCTCAGTCAGGGCGAGCTCTGCAGCTGCCAGCCCCTGACTCGTAGTAATATTGCTCCCACTGAGCTTCTGCTGTTTCTTCCTATGCTGCTTCTCTGTCTCTACTCTCCTTGACTGATTAACCCTGCCTCAGCCCAGGGTTTATACAGGGGAAGTTCTTCCCCTCCCAACACTGGGCAGGAGGTGTGGCATGCACAGGATCCCTGACCAAAGGACCTCCCACCTGCTCTCAGACATAACATTACATTACTGTGGAAAACCAGACCCCTGGGGTGCCACATTCCCCCCTAGTGAAATTTAGTACTCCGGGACTAAACATATTTTAGAAAAAACATAACAAGATATAACAACAATAATAGTACAATAAGAAGAAACACATAAAGGTGGTCACGGCATGTCCGTAACCGGGTGTAGTCTTTGAAGACAAGCAAGGTGTCCATTTCACCAAAACAGGGAGACGTAACCAGGTAGGGGTTTGTCCTGCCCCGAGTCCTTAACAGTCTTTAGTCCGTCCTGGGTTACGCTCCAACTATGTACAAAGGATTCCCGGTAAATCCACCAAGGACTCCTACAAATAACTAGAAACACAAAATTATACACAAGCAACAATACACAGGTAAACATAAATAAAACAATTTATACACTTCAAATCCTCCAGCGTGCGGGTAACTGGCCTCTAGTGGCTCTAGTGGACCTACGGAGCTGACTGTCTGGGCCTGAACTACAGGGTGTAGGGGCTGTCAAGGGTAAACTGGGCAGCTGTCTACCGGCTCTTTGTCTCACTAGGGGTACGGCAGGCTCACTATAAGCAGAGGGTTGATCCTCCTGTTCTGCTTGTGTGGAGTCTTCTGCCTCCTGGACCGGCTGTTCTTCCAGCTCTACCTGTTGCTCCGTAGGTGCTTGGGATGCTGGTTGGAGGAAGGTGAGTACGGGTACCACAACTGCACCATTGACTTGAGTCCAAGACCGAGGGAAGTCCCCGAGCACAGTACTAACCATATCTTCCCTTTCCTCTACGGGTCGATGGTCTTCTTGTTCCTCTTCAGGGTTCCTCAGTTGTTCGGGACACTTCTTCAGGTGGTCCCGGGATACAATGGCTGTGGTTTCCCCTCCGTCTTTACTGATGGTACAAACCTTCGGGTTCTCGTGGCTTGAGGGCAGTACGGTGTACGGGTCCTTCTCCCACTGGTCGTCCAACTTGTGGAGCCGTCTCTTCCTCTTCAAGACCTGCTCTCCGGGTACCAGGGGAACAGCGGGAGCATACTGGTTGTAAGTTTTCTCTTGTCTTTCCCTAGCCTGACAGAGACTTCGCTCCACGCTCTCCTGTACTCTCCGGTACTGCTGCTGCCTCTCTGTGTCCCAGTCTGTTTCTGGTGAAGTGTCCTCGGGTGTCAGGACTCCCATTTCCAGGTCAACAGGTAACTTACCAGGTCTTGCCCTCATTAGGTAAGCCGGGGTACAGTTGGTGGAACCTACCGGGATGTGGTTGTATAGGTCCACCAGATCGGGCAACTTCTCAGGCCACAGATTGCGTTCTTCCAGGGGCAACGTTTTTAGAAGATCCATTACCACCTGGTTCATTTTCTCACAAAGTCCATTAGTTTGCGGATGGTAGGGTGTCGTCCTTATCTTCCGGCAGCCATACAGATTGCAGAATTCCTGGAAGACCTCCGCTTCAAAGGCAGGTCCCTGGTCCGTCAGCACTTGGTCCGGGTACCCGTGTGGACGGCAAAAGTGCTGCTGGAAGGCTCTAGCTGCTGTTTGAGCCGTTAAGTCCTTGACGGGGACGACAACCAGAAACCGGGAGTAATGATCCACGATGGTTAACGCGTAGACGTAGCCACTTCTGCTTGGGGTCAGTTTTACATGATCCAAGGCTACCAGTTCCAACGGTTGCCGGGTGACGATGGACTGCAGGGGAGTCTTCTGGCTGGCACGGTCCTTCCTTCTCAGGTTGCACGGGCCACAGTCTCTGCACCACTTCTCGATGGTTCCCCTCATGCCTACCCAGTGGAACCGCTCGCGCAGCAGGAACTCCAGCTTCTTCCACCCGAAGTGTCCAGCTCCGTCGTGGTATGCCTCCATCACCATGGCTGCGTCTCTTCGTGGCACCACTACTTGCCAGAGTAATTCATGCGTCCGGGAGTTAACCATTCGGCGGCACAACTTCCCTTTGTAAAGGAACAGTCGACTCTTCTCTGCCCATAGTTGTTTGGCTTCCTCCGGAGCGTCTGGTTCAAGGCGAGCCTCCGGCCGAGTCAGTATCTCCTTCACCAGTCGGACGGCAGGGTCGCTGTCTTGCGTTTCCGCCCAGTTGTAGTGGGGTAAGGGGTTCAACGTAGCAGCCTGCTTACTCCTTACCCGGTGGGAATACTGGATAGTCCCATGACGGTGGAACGCAGGGAGTTCAACTTCTTCCAGTCCCTCCGGATCTTCTCCTCCGTCCGGCAGGTTGGGCATCCTGGACAGGGCGTCCGCGTTGGTATTGGAGCGTCCTGCCCGGTATTTGATTGTGAACTCGTAGTTGGACAGACGGGCCATCCACCTCTGCTCCAGGGCACCGAGTCTTGCCGTGTCCAGGTGTGTCAACGGGTTGTTATCCGTGTACACGGTGAACCGGGAAGAAGCGAGGTAATGCTTAAAGCGCTCGGTGACTGCCCATACTACGGCCAGGAACTCCAGCTTAAATGAGCTGTAATTCTCGGGGTTCCTTTCGGTGGGTCGCAGTTTTCGGCTGGCGTAGGCGATTACTCGTTCCTTCCCCTGCTGGATCTGGGACAGTACGGCTCCTAGCCCGATGTTACTGGCGTCGGTGTAGAGGATAAAGGGCTGGCTATAATCCGGGTACGCCAGGATTTCGTCCCCTGTGAGGGCCATCTTCAGCTGGCGGAAGGACTCTTCTTCCAGCTCCTCCCATTTGAAGGGCGGCTTCTGGTTCTTGGCCTTCCGGGACTGGCCTATCAGGAGGTCCTGCATAGGTGCTGCCTTTTTGGTGAAACCGGGAATAAACCTTCGGTAGTAGCCTACCAACCCGAGGAACTGCCGCACTTCTTTTACGCTGGAGGGGCTTGGCCATTCCTTAATTGCGGTGATCTTATCAGGGTCGGGAGCCACTCCGTCAGCGCTCACCACGTGTCCCAGGTACTGCACCTTTGGTTTCAGGAGGTGACACTTGGAGGGTTTCACCTTTAGGCCGTAACTTGCCAGAGCTTCGAACACTTCCGCCAGGTGTTTCAGGTGGTCCTCATACGTCTTGGAATATACGATGACATCGTCCAGGTACAACAGGACCGTCTCGAAGTTTCTGTGGCCCAGACAACACTCCATTAGTCGTTGGAAGGTTCCCGGTGCGTTGCAGAGTCCGAACGGCATGCAGGTGAACTCGCTAAGTCCCATCGGGGTGGTGAATGCGGTCTTCTCCCGGTCCGCCTCTGCTACAGGAACCTGCCAGTACCCGCTAGTGAGATCCAAGGTAGAGAAGAAGTTAGCAGATCTTAAAGCAGCCAATGACTCCTCTATCCTTGGTAAGGGGTACGCATCCTTGTGTGTGATACGATTGATTTTCCGGTAATCTACACACATCCTCATGGTGTTGTCTTTCTTTCGGACTAAGACTAGTGGAGCTGCCCAGGGGCTACAGCTATCCCTGATCACCCCAGCCTCCTTCATGTCTCTAAGCATCCCCTTGGCGTGTTGGTAGTGTGCAGGGGGTACGGGTCGATACCTCTCTTTTATGGGAGGATGGTCTCCCGTGGGGATGTGGTGTTCTACCCCCTTGACTCGCCCGAAGTCTAACGGGTGTTTACTAAACACTCTCTCGTACTCTTGAACCACCCGATAGACTCCCTGTTTCTGATGTGAGGGAGTGGAGTCAGTACCCAAATGTAGTTGCTGACACCAGTCCTCCTTTGTTTTCTTAGAGCCGTTACCTTCCTCCGGGTGAGATGGAGGCAAGGGTTCCACAGATTGTATAGCATTTTGGTTAATGGTATATAATTTGGCTAGCGTGGCATACCGGGGCAGGTACACTTCCCTCTCCCCGATATTGATTATGCGAACGGGCACCCTCCCATGGCGTACATTGACCACCCCCCGTGCTGTCAAAATGGTGGGCCTACTGTCTGAGTAAACTGGTTCTACCATTGCCTGGTAATCTCTACCTCTCAGACCAATAGCTGCCCGGCACCAAATCATCATTTCACTTTTTGGGGGCATGGCAATAGGAAAAGGGTCACACATTCTTACGCTACCAATCTCACCGCCGGAGAGTTCCACCTGTTGCCGTCGCATCAGTGCCCGGATCTCTTTCTGGAGCACCCGCTGCTCGCCGGAGCTGGCGTTCTTGGCAACCTGCTGTAAAAGGAAAATCACCTCTGCAAGACAATTTTCAATTACATTAGTTCCTAGAGTTATTTTTGGGTGACTCTCATGTTTGTCAATATCTACAATGATCAGTCCCTGTGCTGCCAGTTCGACTCTACCGATTTTGATGGTCACCTCTTTAAATCCGATCTGTGGCACGGGCTGGCCATTGCTGGCGATGATACTCAAGTCGTCGTCAGGGTAGCGGGTAATATCCGAGTCATTCCAGTACTGCTTAAAGAGCACGTACGGGATGGTGGTGACCTGTGACCCGGTGTCCAGTAGGGCACTCATGGGAATGCCATCCAGTACCACAGGCAAGACTGGACGTCCTCCCACATATCTGTCGCGCCAGTTCGATGGGCCTGGTGATCTTTTTCCTGGGGGTTGGCCCTCTACCCCAGGTTGTGCCCGTTTAAAGAACAGTACCTTGCCATATGTCCAGGTTGATTGCAGCGGCGGCAGATGGGTCGTCCGTCCTCGCTGTATCGGTCACTGGGTCTTCCTCTGGCCGGTGGGGTCCTCCTTGGTCGACGCCACGGGATGTCCTCCGGTCCGGATGCCAGCTGGATCTTCCCTGGGGTGGAAGCCTGTAAAGACTGCACAGTTTGGGTTAGCGCAGCAACGCTCTTAGCTAGCTCTTGGACCTGATGGTGTAGGTCTGGAGCCGGGTCATTGTCCAAAGCCTGCGCATCAGCTCCCACAGGCCCTGCCGACAAGGGCGCCGCCTCCTGGTGGTAAGTGATAGCAGGGCGCTTGTGGGTCACAACGCCACCCGGTGCCGGTTCTCGGAGCACCCGGATGGCTCTGTCCTTGAACTGTGCAAAGCCCAGATGGGGATCCTGTAAGGCCATTGCCCGCAACTGGGTTCGGTGGGTATTACAATATAGTCCCTCTATAAACTGTTCGGTCAACAGCCTGTCCTCGTTTCCCACTCCATCAGGGTCGGTCTGCTTAATGGCCCTCAGGGCCTCTTGTAGGTTTAGTGCATAGTCCCTTATACTCTCATGCGCTCGCTGCTTGCACCCGTAGAATCTAAGCTTAATCTCGGCTGAGGTGCGGGTATCAAAGGTGTCCTTCAGCCGGGTTAGTATCCCTGCGACAGTCTTCCTCCCAGGTGGCCAGGATTTTACTTCCCTTTTGGCTGCCCCGGTTAGTTGGGCCACCAGGATGCTCACTTTTTGCTCTTCTGTGAGGGGGTACACCTGGAAGAGGCTATCCAGCTTTTCTCTAAAGTCATGCAGGGTATGTGACTCCCCTGAGTACTGGGGTAGCCAAGCGGCTCCCGGGATATAGGGCATGGTGAAGGGCATAACTGCAGCAGCGGTAGCGCTGGCGGGGGTTGAGGCAGTGAAGCTCTCCTCCGTATCCGACATCTTCCTCCCCCCTAGTGGACCGTGGCCTACCTTGCGATGATCCTCTTCCGTAGGCCGCGGCTCCGCAGTGGATCGTCAGGGTTGAGGACCTTCCGTCGCGCTCCGGTGACGTCGGCGTCTGCTGGGCTCCTTCCAGGACCTTACGCAACGTCCGGACGTGAGGCGGGGCTTCAGTTCTCGCGGGCTTTTCGGAGTCCACGCCCCTCTTCTTCCCGCGCAGCGTCCTCAAGATGGCGTCCAACGGCGGGAAAACTCCACGGATGGCGGGAAGAAGGCTGAAGATGGCGCCGGATGGCGGGAATCTTCACCGATGGCGGGAAAACTTCACGGATGGTAAGTTTTAAAAGTCTCTTTTTCAGGCACGCAGTACCCGGTGGTTGCGGGCACGAAATCCTGCCGACTACGCCAAAGTTGACGCGCCCCTGGGCCTGTGTCGCGCTGCGTTGCGCACGCGGGAGCTTACCCGGAGCCGGATCTCTTGAGGGTTGTAGTCTCGTGGCGGTGACCCGGTCCGTGCCCAGGGAGTCAAACTGAGCGGCGATGTAACAGCGGTAGATGCAGGACGACTACGCCACCCGTTGAATGCAGCTATGGAGCTGCCGCTGCAGGACAGTCCGCTGAGGCCGGTGGATGGATGGTGCAGCGTAGATGGTATAACCCCCAACGGGAGGGGTATGGCCTCAGGGCAGCAGATGTGGATGATGGGGGTAGCAGGAACCACTCAGAGACGGTGCGGTGTAATTCAGGGTCTTTACTGGTAACAACGATAGACCCTCCCGGAGTACTTGCTAGTGAACGGGGCCTGGTCAGTCCTTGAGCAGATGGGATCTCCCCTGGCTAGGCGGAGTTGTAGGCCTCCCAAACTGACTGTACTCTTCTGGCTACCTTGCTAGAAGCGGATATAAGTAGCCCACGTCCCTGAGTGTACCGTGTGGTGCTCACCCGTATGGCCGGTGACTCGGGGCCTTCTAATGGCTTCCGCTCCACGATGGCGGTGCTGGTCCCACGCGTGTGACCGTGCCTTCGGGTTTCTGGGCCTGAGGACCTGAAATCCCCCGCCGGTCGGCTTCTGCTGCTGGGTAAGAGTTAGTCCCCACAGCCTCGGACGCCGGGTCCGGTAAGAAAGCTTCTCAGTCAGGGCGAGCTCTGCAGCTGCCAGCCCCTGACTCGTAGTAATATTGCTCCCACTGAGCTTCTGCTGTTTCTTCCTATGCTGCTTCTCTGTCTCTACTCTCCTTGACTGATTAACCCTGCCTCAGCCCAGGGTTTATACAGGGGAAGTTCTTCCCCTCCCAAGACTGGGCAGGAGGTGTGGCATGCACAGGATCCCTGACCAAAGGACCTCCCACCTGCTCTCAGACATAACATTACATTACTGTGGAAAACCAGACCCCTGGGGTGCCACATAGATGCAGATAAAAATTAGTTTTAATTTGCAACCTGATGGAGGTCAGTATAGATGGACTAATAGAGAAAGTCCGACACACTACTAGAAGGCCAAATATTTTTTCAGAGCTAGATGCAGAAAAAAATTATATTCAGTTTGCAACCTGATGGAGGTCAGTATAGATGGATTAATAGAACAAGACCTACACACAGCTAGAAGCCCAATATTTTTTCAGAGGTAGATGCAGAAAAAAATATATTCAGTTTGCAACCTGATGGAGGTCAGTATAGATGGACTAATACAACAAGTCCCACACACAGCTAGAAGCCCAATATTTTTTCAGAGATAGATGCAGAAAAAAATATATTCAGTTTGCAACCTGATGGAGGTCAGTATAGATGGACTAATACAACAAGTCCCACACACAGCTAGAAGCCCAAATATTTTTTCAGAGGTACTGTAGATGCATATAAAAATTAGTTTTAATTTGCAACCTGATGGAGGTCAGTATAGATGGACTAATAGAGAAAGTCCGACACACTACTAGAAGGCCAAATATTTTTTCAGAGCTAGATGCAGAAAAAAATTATATTCAGTTTGCAACCTGATGGAGGTCAGTATAGATGGACTAATAGAGAAAGTCCGACACACTACTAGAAGGCCAAATATTTTTTCAGAGTTAGATGCAGAAAAAAATTATATTCAGTTTGCAACCTGATGGAGGTCAGTATAGATGGATTAATAGAACAAGACCCACACACAGCTAGAAGCCCAATATTTTTTCAGAGGTAGATGCAGGAAAAAAATATATTCAGTTTGCAACCTGATGGAGGTCAGTATAGATGGACTAATACAACAAGTCCCACACACAGGTAGAAGCCCAAATATTTTTTCAGAGGTACTGTAGATGCAGATAAAAATTTGTTTTAATTTGCAACCTGATGGAGGTCAGTATAGATGGACTAATAGAATGATGCTATGCCCAAAAGATTTTACTTCACTAGGTGCAGTAAAAAAATTGGTATTCTATACACAGGTGGTATATCTTGCAACACAGATAGGCTACTCCACTGACTAACACACTCTGCAATAGGCCAAAAAGGATTAGCTTTGCTAGATTCAGCCAAATGCTGTGAAAAAAACTTGCACAGCACTTGCACAGACCTGCCTGGCAAAAACTGATAGGAACTGATGTAACCTAGTCCTGAAAAGGACTCCAATTACAATTAGTCTTTACTCCCACAACCTATCTATTTAAGAGCACAGACCTCCCTGATAAAAGTCGTAGGAAATGCTGTAACCTAGTCCTTAAAAGGACTGCAATCACAACTATTCCCTACTCCCAAGCTATCTGTATATTTGTGCGAAAATTGGCTTGAAATTAACAAGGTATAGCGCACACAGCAACAGCGGTGCCGTCTAACACGCAGCTGCAGCAGTGAGAAAATGGTGGCGACGGGGAAAATGGCTTGGTCTTATAGGGCAAGGACATGTGACATACACTGCCAATGACACATGCCCTTGCTTGTGTGAAAAAAAGCACTTCGCTCCGTGTGTGCGCTGCTGATAGGCTGACAGATTGCACCTCCCCACTGTAAATGCGGGAAAGAGAAAAAAAAATGGAGATCTTCATTTTTCCTGCAGAGATCCATCCCCTGCCCCTCCCCCCACCCCGCTGTACACTCAAACTGCGTATTAACATTAATTTTCATCATTACTGAGAAAAAATCCAGTTATGATTTTGGTGCACGAACAGTTATCGAACATAACCTCGAACAGCCGAATTTTTCTCAAATTGTTCGTGTTCGCCGAACGGCTCGAACACCGCCCAAAACAGCTCGAATTTGAGATTGGCGAACAGTTCGAGTAGAACAACGCTCATCTCTAGTCACGAGCTGGTGACGCCATCCTTATGTGATGTCTATTAGTGTTGAGTGAGCATGCTCGACACTGCTCGGTATTCGCCCGAGCATCTCACTACTCGAGATGTTCGGCGAGCACCGAGCATTTTCGGGTTACTCAGGTTACTCGGGTGGAAGCTCGGGTCTCCGCCCTGCATGTTTGGCGCTCTTTACAGAGCCAATGAACATGCAGGGATTGCCAGCCAGTCACTGTAATGCCGCAGCCATGTTGGTTGTGGGCATTACAGTGATTGGCTGGCCGCACAGCGTCACCTCGAGTATTTAAAACCAGGCGCCGCCATCTTGGACACAGTCGCTCCGGATCAGACAGTATAGGGAGACTGCTGCTGAGCTACGGAGAGATTTATACTGCGAAATAGGTAGTGTAGGGTCTCTAAAGCCTGTAAAATCAAACAAACAGTCCTTCTGAGGACTAATATCCATCCCAGATATCAGGCAGGCTGTATAGGAGACGCAGTCGTTATACCAAAAAACACTGCATTACAGTCCTGTGTCCTGCTGCTGCTCAAATTGCTAGACTAAGCCCAAGGTCTCAGGGGCCAGGAAAAATCCTTTTTTTTTTATCTAAATCCTCTTTTTTTTTTTTTTTCCCTCAGTCAGACTGTACAAATACACGTCTTATTAACCTTTTGGTATTTTTTCCCCCCCAAAAAAAATTGAGTGTGTGTCTATGAGTGTTCAGACACAAATATATCTGTTTAAAAGAGTCTGGTTTCGGCCAGATAACTAGAACCGTGGTTTTGCAGTTCCACCGGTCAAATCTCTGTATTATCCACTTTTTTGCCTTTTTTCCATAAAAATAAACAGTTTGAGTGTCTCGCTGACTGTTCAGACACAAATATATCTATTTAAAAAAGTCTGGTATACGCCAGGAAATTAGAACTGTGGTTTTCCCCTTCCACGGTTCAAACCTGAGTGTTATCCACCTTTTTGCCTTTTTTACATAAAAAAAAACAGTTTGAGTGTCTCGGTGACTGTTCAGACACAAATATATCTATTTAAAAAAGTCTGGTATACGCCAGGAAATTAGAACTGTGGCTTTCCTCTTCCACGGTTCAAATCTGGGTATTTTCCACCTTTTTGCCTTTTTTCCATAAAAAAAACAGTTTGAGTGTCTCGCTGACTGTTCAGACACAAATATATCTGTTTAAAAGATTCTGGTATAGGCCAGAGAAATAGAACTGTGGTTTTCCTCTTCCACGGTTCAAATCTGGGTGTAATCCACCTTTTTGCCTTTTTTACATAAAAAAAACAGTTTCAGTGTCTCGCTAACTGCTCAGACACAAATATATCTGTTTAAAAGATTCTGGTGTAGGCCAGAGAAATAGAACTGTGGTTTTCCTCTTCCACGGTTCAAATCTGGGTGTTATCCACCTTTTTGCCTTTTTTACATAAAAAAAACTGTTTGAGTGTTTCGCTGACTGTTCAGACACAAATATATCTGTTTAAAAGATCCTGGTGTAGGCCAGAGAAATAGAACTGTGGTTTTCCTCTTCCACGGTTCAAATCTGGGTGTAATCCACCTTTTTGCCTTTTTTACATAAAAAAACAGTTTCAGTGTCTCGCTGACTGTTCAGACACAAATATATCTGTTTAAAAGATTCTGGTGTAGGCCTGAGAAATAGAACTGTGGTTTTCATCTTCCACGGTTCAAATCTGGATGTAATCCACCTTTTTGCCTTTTTTACATAAAAAAAAACAGTTTCAGTGTCTCGCTGACTGTTCAGACACAAATATATCTGTTTAAAAGATTCTGGTGTAGGCCAGAGAACTAGAACTGTGGTTTTGCTCTTCCACGGTTCTAATCTCCTTTTTATTACCCTTTTGCCATTAATAGTGCGAGTGTAAGCTATTTTGCTTCATTTACAATGGGCAAGGCTCGTGGCAAGGGACGTGGAACTGGATGTTCTGGTGATGGTGCGTGCAGAGGACGGGGCTGTGGCCAAGGTGAAAATGTGCCACAGCCAACAGCCACATCTTCTCGCTCCCAGTTCTTGACCGAATTACTAGGGAAGCACACAACAACACCACTATTGCGAACTGATCAGTGTGAACAGGTTATTAATTGGATAGCAGATAATACTTCCAGTCACCTGGGCACCACCACCTCTGGTCTGTCTTCCATCTCATCCCAGCGTGCATTGGGGGACAATGAGGGAGAGGAGGAGGAGGAGGAAGAACAGGAGCTGGTATCATGCGCTGTAGACGGTAGTACCTGTACAACCGTCATACCGTCGGTTCAGCGTGGGTAGCCTGAGGACAGGGGGGAGGAGGAGGAGGAGGAGAGCATGGTAAGTCTTCATCTTGGTGAGGACACGGAAGTCTTCCCCGTTACCAGTCTGGCACGCGTGGCTGACTTTTTTGTTACGCTGCCTTAACCGTGACCCTCGCGTTGTCAAAATGTTGGGTGACAGTCATTACTGGTTGGTGAAACTTTTAGACCCGCGCTACAAGGAGAACTTTCACTCTCTTATTCCTGAGGTGGAGAGGTCTACAAAAATGGGGCAGTACCAGAAGGCCCTTGCTGCAGCACTGTTAAAAAAATTCCCATCTGAACACTCTAGCGGCAGAGGTCACAGTTCGTTGCCCAACCAAGGCGTACAGGCGAGAGAGACACAACTCCAATCCAGCAGAGGCAGGGGAACACTGTCAACGTTCTGGGACGTGCCCAGCTTACAGGCCCTGAGGCGTGGGGTACTCTCACAAGGAGTGGAAAGTTTCAAAAGATGGTGAGGGAGTACCTTGCCGACTGTACCAGCGTCCTCCGTGATTCCTCTGTGCCTTTTAATTATTAGATATCCAAGCTGGACACTTGGAATGAACTCGCTCTGTACGCCTTGGAGGTCCTGGCCTTCCCTGCCGCTAGCGTGTTATCGGAGCGTGTGTTTAGTGCCGCTGGGGGAATTATAACTGATAAGCGCACTCGCCTGTCAACTGACAATGCTGACAAGCTGACCCTTATCAAAATGAACAAGGGCTAGATTGGGCCAGACTTCTCATCACCACTAAATGACAGCAGAGTAACATAAAGTCAAATCCACTGTGTCATTTCGGGAGGCGTATTCCCATGCACCGCTTCACACCCACACATGGGTATATGTAGCACCCTGAGGATTCGGCTGCTACAGGGGTATTGCACCTCAACCCAGAGGTGTGGTATTCCACTCCCGGGTAAGGATGGAGTATGGAACTGAGCTTAGTAGGCTGCATGCACTACATACATCCCATTTCCGGGGGACAGAACAACGGTACTCCCACCAGTATATGTGCAGGTACGACAGCGTCTGTCCCTGGCTGGAGTGGGAGGGGGGTGGAACATCCCAGTAGTGTAGGGGCAGATAGGGGGAGTAGTCTGGGTAAATGTAGGAGCTCATTGGGTGCTGGTCACCTGAGCTCACACATAGAGGGAGTATATAAGGTGGGCACCATCTTAGGACAGGGTCAGTCAGTCAGTCAGTGAGTCAGCAGTACTCCAGGAGAGGAGAAGGAAGAGGGACCCAGAGGCGCAGGACAAGAGGGGACCCCAAGAGCCTGTATGAGAGCTGACAAGGGTGAAGGGTCGGCAAAAGGGTACCGGATCCCAAGCTGGCAGAGGCTAAAGCACACCTTAGCCAGGAACCGGAGGTCGTGGGCAGGATCTGCCACGACCCTCACCAAATCCACCAGGAAGGCACACCACGAGTAGGGCCAGGGAAGCCAGAGAAGGTTCAACCACTAAGAGGCCCGAGGGAGCTGGACAGAGGTGGATCCCTGGTGGGAACGGCCAGAAGAAGGGAGAGTCAGAAAGGAGCTCAGGACCATACTCAAGAATTGCCCGGGAGTTGGCCGAGTCCAGGACCTGGTGGACGCAGCACGGCTCGGGTGGTCACTGCTGTACAGAGCGACCCGAGCAACACCAGTGAGTAAAAACCCTGAACTGCATTTCATGCCTCTGAGTCTCCTTGCTGCACCTTCACAACCACCATCCTCCACGTCTGACCCCCTGAGGCTATACCCCTCCCGTTGGGGGTTATACTACCACAGCTGCACACACACCACCAGCCTCAGCGGACCATCCTGCAGCGGCGGCCTTTTGACCGCAAATCAACGGGTGGCGTAGTCGACACTAAAAACATCTACAAGGACTGCCGCACACTGAGTTTGACACCCTGGGCACGGACCGGGTCGCAGCCACTCGGAGACTACAACCCCCATCTGATCCGGCTCCGGGTATCCCTAACAACATGGCCCAGGGGGCGCGTCAACTTTGGCGTAGTCGGCAGGATCACATGCCCGCAACAACCGGGTACTGCGTGCCTGAAGAAAAGTTCATATTTACCGTAAAAAGAAGTCTCCCGCCAATTCCAGAGGGTCCCCGCCATCGGACGCCATCTCGGATCAGTTCCTGCCATTTGCCCGTCATCTGCAGTCTTTTCCCGCCATCCACAGAGTTTCCCGCCATTGGGAAGCGGTTCCCGCCATCTGAGAAGATTTCCCGCCTTGGCAGAGCGGACGCCATTATGGGCGTGCCAAAGGATGGCAAGAGGCCACCTCCCATCGTGGGCCAGGACCGAAAATGGCGCCAAAAGTGGAAACCGCCCCCACCAGCAGAGACTGTGATGATTGATATGTCCATCAGCGTGAGAGAACTGCCCCTGGGACTGGCAATCACAAAGTTGCCCCAGGACCGCCCTCAGTATGGGCGTAGACAGGACAAAAGAAAGAAGATGGGAGCAGCTTGTGGGAGTCTGGAGGAGAGTCCAGAGAGAACACACCCGGAGATGGAGGGAGAGTCAGGCAGCACCGACCCAGTGGTCAGGAGCCTGTTGCAGGTCGCCACTCCAGAAGGCCTGCTGGAAATCCTGGCGCAGCTCCCCGGAGATCGGGAGCGTGCACAGACCGCGCTGGAGGGCCTCGCACGGAGGATGGCCCGGGTGCAGCAGGAAACACTGGCGGAGTGGAGTCGAGAGATGGCCCAGCAGGCTGGAGCCCGCCAGCGAAGCATGCCACCCGCAGCGAGGAGCAAATCCACCTCAGAGGACGGCGAAGGAGGGACGACGGCCGGAGACGACGCCGCGGAGGGAGCTGAAGAGATGAAGGCAGGTAATGGGGACGACAGCATCCCGTGCCCAGAAGCCGTAAACCTGCCCCAGCTCCCCGTCGCAGAGCCCGAAGCCCCACTCACCGTTCCCGTAGCCGCTGCGTCATCGCTCCAAGCTAGGCCTCAAGCGGCCGGAGCCGCGGCCACGCTCCCCGTGACGTCACGCGCCTCAACCCTGAGCGCGGCCAAGCAGGAAGCGCCACCAGCCTGGTCGCAAGGCCGAGCGCCCCCGGGCGCCGCAGTACCAACAGCGCCCTCTACCTCTGCCGAGCCACTGGCCTGGTCGCAAAGTCAAGAACACCCGGGCGCCGCCGTCTTCACGGTGCCCTTCACCTTCAGGGTGCCCCAAGCCTGGTCGCAAGGCCTGGTAAACCTGGGCGCCGCTACCACCTCCGCGCCCTCAACATCCACAGCGCCACACCTGGGTGAAGACTTGTTTGCCCAGCAGACATGCCCGGATGGGCAGCCCCCTGTGTGGCCACCGGAGTACCACCATCCCCGACTCCGGAAAGAAAGACCCCTGGATGAGCCCCTGATACCGCCTCCGGCGCCTGTCAAGATGACCCCGCTCTCGTTGGAGGAGGCGCAGTTTGAGTGGGACCCCACTGGAGGAGACCTCATGGGGTTCACCCAAGAAACACGGGCGGCCGCAGCCCAGCGTGCAGAGTGCTGCCGGCAGCAGCTGGAGGTCTTTGACAGGGAAAGGAGAGAGAGGCGGGTCCGTGAGCAGCGGCTGCAAATACAGAGCGCTGAACAGAAGAGCTGGACCCGGAGGAACCCCCGTGCAGCTCATTGTCCCCGTGCCACCGGGACTGTGATTAAATTCCAACTGCAGCACGGTTGGGGTTTCATCAGGGATCATCAGACCCCCGGCGACGTCTTTGTTACCCGCAGAGACGTTGAAAGTCATCTGCCGGAGGGACACAGAGGACGTGACCTATATGTAGGGGACGAGGTCACATTCACCCGGCACAAATGTGCCAAAGGCCCGTACGCCCTGCATGTGCATAGACTGACTGAGGAGGAGCTACGGGGTGAGGAGGATCAAGAGGACCCGGACGGGTCTAAAGATTACCCTCAGCCAAGAGCACACCGCCACTGATGAACTGTAAATAGAATATGTAAATAGTTACCCGTGTGGGTACAAAAACTGCTGCTACCAAAGTGTAGTCCCCGTCGGGACCAGCAAGTGAATAACCGTGTGTCCCTATCCCCTAACAGGCTGAGGACTGTGAACAGCCATTCCTTATCCCCACTGGCCGAGGACTGAGAGCGGCCATATTCCCCTTTTGTACATAGTTGCGCTTTCTAAGGCGCCCCCTACTGGTTTTATAGGAAACTGTGTTTTTTCCAGAAGAGACTGTTGCACTTTACCCGGTCACAAGTTGCACCGTGGCCGGAGGAACAAGAAGGTTTATATGAAAAGTTTTATGCTGCTGATAATGATTAGATGTTCTATATGTTTATGTTATGAAAAAAAAATTGTATGTTTTTGGATGTTTTTATTCTTTTACAGCCCGAGGACGTGCTGTGATTTACCAGGGGGGAATGTAGCACCCTGAGGATTCGGCTGCTACAGGGGTATTGCACCTCAACCCAGAGGTGTGGTATTCCACTCCCGGGTAAGGATGGAGTATGGAACTGAGCTTAGTAGACTGCATGCACTACATACATCCCATTTCCGGGGGACAGAACAATGGTACTCCCACCAGTATATGTGCAGGTACGACAGCGTCTGTCCCTGGCTGGAGTGGGAGGGGGGTGGAACATCCCAGTAGTGTAGGGGCAGATAGGGGGAGTAGTCTGGGTAAATGTAGGAGCTCATTGGGTGCTGGTCACCTGAGCTCACACAAAGAGGGAGTATATAAGGTGGGCACCATCTTAGGACAGGGTCAGTCAGTCAGTCAGTGAGTCAGCAGTACTCCAGGAGAGGAGAAGGAAGAGGGACCCAGAGGCGCAGGACGAGAGGGGACCCCAAGAGCCTGTATGAGAGCTGACAAGGGTGAAGGGTCGGCAAAAGGGTACCGGATCCCAAGCTGGCAGAGGCTAAAGCACACCTTAGCCAGGAACCGGAGGTCGTGGGCAGGATCTGCCACGACCCTCACCAAATCCACCAGGAAGGCACACCACGAGTAGGGCCAGGGAAGCCAGAGAAGGTTCAACCACTAAGAGGCCCGAGGGAGCTGGACAGAGGTGGATCCCTGGTGGGAACGGCCAGAAGAAGGGAGAGTCAGAAAGGAGCTCAGGACCATACTCAAGAATTGCCCGGGAGTTGGCCGAGTCCAGGACCTGGTGGACGCAGCACGGCTCGGGTGGTCACTGCTGTACAGAGCGACCCGAGCAACACCAGTGAGTAAAAACCCTGAACTGCATTTCATGCCTCTGAGTCTCCTTGCTGCACCTTCACAACCACCATCCTCCACGTCTGACCCCCTGAGGCTATACCCCTCCCGTTGGGGGTTATACTACCACAGCTGCACACACACCACCAGCCTCAGCGGACCATCCTGCAGCGGCGGCCTTTTGACCGCAAATCGACGGGTGGCGTAGTCGACACTAAAAACATCTACAAGGACTGCCGCACACTGAGTTTGACACCCTGGGCACGGACCGGGTCGCAGCCACTCGGAGACTACAACCCCCATCTGATCCGGCTCCGGGTATCCCTAACAACATGGCCCAGGGGGCGCGTCATATACGCTTCCTCATTTCGGCTGTTTTTTGCTCTTCTCCTTATCCTCAGCCTCCACCACCACTATACCACCAGTGTGACCGTAGTCCGTGTTGCCAGCATTGCAAGTTCCTCCGTCCTAATTTTTGGCAGCTTTTGCTTGGAAGCCATAGGCAAAGACTATGGGAGACCCACTCCCCAATAATGGGAATAATGTTTTTAATATGCTGTACTGCATGGCTCTTGTAAGGGGCATTGCAAGTTCCTCTGTCCTAATTTTTGGCAGCTTTTTCTTGGAAGGCATAGGCAAAGACTATGGGAGACCCACTCCCCAATAATGGGAATAATGTTTTTAATATGCTGTACTGCATGGCTCTTGTAAGGGGCATTGCAAGTTCCTCCATCTTAATTTTTGGCAGCTTTTGCTTGGAAGACATAGGCAAAGACTATGGGAGACACACTCCCCAATAATGGGAATAATGTTTTTAATATGCTGTACTGCATGGCTCTTGTAAGGGGCATTGCAAGTTCCTCCGTCCTAATTTTTGGCAGCTTTTGCTTGGAAGGCATAGGCAAAGACTATGGGAGACCCATTCCCCAATAATGGGAATAATGTTTTTAATATGCTGTACTGCATGGCTCTTGTAAGGGGCATTGCAAGTTCCTCCGTCCTAATTTTTGGCAGCTTTTGCTTGGAAGGCATAGGCAAAGACTATGGGAGGCCCACTCCCCAATAATGGGAATAATGTTTTTAATATGCTGTACTGCATGGCTCTTGTAAGGGGCATTGCAAGTTCCTCCATCCTAATTTTTGGCAGCTTTTGCTTGGAAGGCATAGGCAAAGACTATGGGAGACCCACTCCCCAATAATGGGAATAATGTTTTTAATATGCTGTACTGCATGGCTCTTATAAGGGGCATTACAAGTTCCTCCGTCCTAATTTTTGGCAGCTTTTGCTTGGAAGGCATAGGCAAAGACTATGGGAGACCCATTCCCCAATAATGGGAATAATGTTTTTAATATGCTGTACTGCATGGCTCTTGTAGGGTGCATTGCAAGTTCCTCCGTCCTAATTTTTGGCAGCTTTTGCTTGGAAGGCATAGGCAAAGACTATGGGAGACCCATTCCCCAATAATGGGAATAATGTTTTTAATATGCTGTACTGCATGGCTCTTGTAAGGGGCATTGCAAGTTCCTCCGTCCTAATTTTTGGCAGCTTTTGTTTGGAAGGCATAGGCAAAGACTATGGGAGACCCACTCCCCAATAATGGGAATAATGTTTTTAATATGCTGTACTGCATGGCTCTTGTAAGGGGCATTGCAAGTTCCTCCATCCTAATTTTTGGCAGCTTTTGCTTGGAAGGCATAGGCAAAGACTATGGGAGACCCACTCCCCAATAATGGGAATAATGTTTTTAATATGCTGTACTGCATGGCTCTTGTAAGGGGCATTAAAATCGTCTTGTTAAGCTACTGTGACCTCCACGTCTCTTCCAAGGGTCATTGATATTGTCTTTTTATTCCACTGGGACCTCCACGTCTCTTCCAAGGGGGATTGATATTGTCTTTTTATTCCACTGTGACCTCCACGTCTCTTCCAAGGGGCATTAAAACCGTCTTGTTAAGCTACTGTGACCTCCACATCTCTTCCAAGGGGCATTAAAACCGTCTTGTTAAACCACTCTGAACTCCACGTCTCTTCCAAGGGGCATAAAAATCGTCTTGTTAAGCTACTGTGACCTCCACGTCTCTTCCAAGGGTCATTGATATTGTCTTTTTATTCCACTGGGACCTCCACCACTCTTCCAATTGGCATTGATATTGTCTTTTTATTCCACTGCGACCTCCACCACTCTTCCAAGGGGCATTGATATTGTCTTTTTATTCCACTGGGACCTCCACCACTCTTCCAAGGGGCATTGATATTGTCTATTTATTCCACTGGGACCTCCATGTCTCTTCCAAGGGGCATTAAAACTCTCTCGTTAAGCTACTGTGAGCTTCACGTCTCTTCCAAGGGGCATTAAAACCGTCTTGTTAAACCATTCTGAACTCCACAGCTCTTCCAAGGGGCATTGAAATGTTGTTTTTAATTACCTCTAACCTCCACGACTCTTCCAACGGGCATTGCATTTCCTCCTAATTTTAGTCAGCTTTTGCTTTTCAATGCATAGGCGAACACTAAGGGAGACCCACTTCCCAATAATGGGTAGAAGGTTTTTAGTACACTGTAATCCACGTCTGTTTCAAGGATCATTGCAGTTCCTCATAACTTTTGGAAAGCCTTCCATTCACTGCTTAGGTCAACAGTGTACAGGAGACCCAGTTGCTATAAATGGAAAAAACGGTTTAGTTAAAGCCCTCTGACCGCCATGTCACTTCCAAGGGGCATTGGAGTGCCTCGAAATTTTTGGTAGGCATTGCACTCACTGTATGCCCTATAACTGTGTAGCCGAACTGCTCCTTTTGGTACAGAAACATATCCTACAAGACATGTGTGGTTGACTGGCCTGATATTGATGTGAATTGTCCCTGTTCCTCCTGCTCTTTCTCCTTTGCCACCACCTCATCCATCATTCATCACCTGAAGCTTTTTTAACGGGAGTCATAGAACTTGGATAGTAGCAGGAAAACATCCAGCAATCCCCGGAGGAGGTAGGATATGCGCCAAAACGCTGACCACCTCAGGCCTAGCTACTACATACATGCGCTTGCATTCCAAGGAACAGAAAGCTAAGGAGATGGATGTCCTCATGATCATGAATAATTTACTCATGTAGGAGGCCGACAACTGCTGCTGTCTACCTTCTGAACTTTGTGTTGAAGCCTGACTGACCCAGGACACGCAATCCTCTATGTCTGGAGGACGTGTTGCATCCCAGTGTCCAACTGTGTCCCAGCTTCCACAATATTAACCCAGTGTGAAGGCATCAGTGAGATGAACCATCCCTGGCCACATTCACTTGTGCACATGTTTGTGGTTAGGCTGTCCTTCCCACTAAATGCACTGGGGAGGGCACAGGTAATGTTTTGGTATGCGCGCTTGTGTATAAGGCACACCGGGACAAATGGGGACGGCTGGGGACCGAGTATGGACACCCTGCCGCCCCCTGGTGGCTGAGGACCAAGCGTGGACACTGAGTATAGATACCAGGCCGCCGACGCAGCCATTACGTGGTGGCCAGATTCCGCCTCCACATGCCTAAAAGGCCCAATTTCAAGTGCAAGCAAGCAAGCAGTATGGTATTGCAGCCTGGGGTTGGGTGGGTGGCAGGCTGCATACTTACGCTTTCATTGCAAGGAGTGGGGGAGGTACAATTGAACACTGCCCTGGGACAAGGACTTGAACGGGGATAGTTGCAAGTCTGCAACGACAGGTGCAGGGCGGGAGGCATCTTCGCATGTGCCATGAACAGGGGGTTGGCGTGCACACACTACAGCGGAATAGGCTGTCCTTCTCACTAAATGCAATGGGGAGGGCACAGGTAATGTTTTGTGTATAAGGCGCACCGGGACAAATGGGGGCGGCTGGGGACTGAGTATGGACACCTGGCCGCCCCCTGGCGGCTGGGGACCGAGTGTGGACACCCGACCGCCGACGCAGGCATGACATGGTGGCCGGCGTCTGCCTCCACAAGCCTAAAAGGCCTCATTTCAAGTGCAAGCAAGCTAGCAGTATGGTATTGCAGCCTGGGGGTGGGTGGGTGGAAGGCTGCACACTCACACTTGCATTCCAAGAAAACAAAGCAGATGCTAACTTCTATCATCATCATCATGCTCCTCACCTTGGCACTCTCTTCTCCCCTGATGGAGAAGCCAGGGCCCACCGGAGGAGTCTGGTTGTCTGGTGGGCTCGTCCAATGGTGCCCTAAAGCAGGCCAGGCTAAGAAAAGTGTGGGGAAGGTTACCGGGACAAATAGTGGCGGCTGGAGACTGAGTATGGAGACCTCGCCGCCGACGCAGCCATGAGGTAGTGGCTAGCTTTGGCCTTCTCCAAACTAAAAGGCCCCATTTCAAGTGCAAGCTAGCAGTATAGTATTGCAGCTTGCGGGTGGGTGGGTGGCTGGCTGCATATTTGCGCTTGAATTGCAAGGAATGGGGGAGGTACAATTGAACACTGCCCTGGGACAAGGACTTGCACGGGGATAGTTGCAAGTCTGCATCTTCTGATGCGGCAAGGATCACTTATGATGGGCACACTTTTAGGCAGTGACCTGGGTGTCAGAGATGCTTCCAGGGGTCTTCCCCATGCTGTTCCCATGTCTTTTCCGCACTGTATGCATGTGTCACATAGCACATGGCCAGATAAGGTTGTAAAATGTAAAATGACATTTCCCAGTGAATGCATTTGGCACGGTAGAAAGCAATACAAAAGTGCAAAAACTCATAAAAAATGCTACTTGTGAACATAGCCCAAGGTGTGGAGGAGTATTTTTGTTTTTGGTTATTTATTTTACCTTATACACAAGTCTTTACCCTGGAAAGGATGTTCCTTAACATATTTCACAGGAAAACAGTTTCAGTTTCGTTTTTGAACATTTTATTGTGAGCCCGTAAAA
This sequence comes from Phyllobates terribilis, assembly GCF_046119375.1. Taxonomy (NCBI): domain Eukaryota; kingdom Metazoa; phylum Chordata; class Amphibia; order Anura; family Dendrobatidae; genus Phyllobates; species Phyllobates terribilis. Next base: position 290,090,230 of record NW_027362768.1, on the reverse strand, counting down.
GTGGCTTAATACCTCTGACCACGTTGTTGACAGCAGTGACCTGGGCGTTAGAAATGCTTCCTGGGGCGATCCCCATGCTGTCCCCATGTCATTTGAGCACTGTCACTATCGTTTTGGGCACTTTTTAGGCTTTCTACAGACTGCCGGGGGTGCCGCCGCAAAAATGCTCGGGTCTCCCATAGACTAACATTGGGCTCGTTGCTCGGGTCGAGCACCCGAGTATCACGGTGAGCTCGGCCCGAGCTTCGAGCACCCGAGCATTTTAGTGCTCGCTCAACACTAATGTCTATGTGTATGAGCATCGGTTGCCCTGAAGAAGCAACTCTAATAAAAGCTAAAAGTATCTCTGCAACCATTTTCATCCCTCCAATGTATCTAAAATAAAACATAAAGCAGCTAAGTAAATAGTTATTCAACCTAATTAAAAGCAACGTACTTTTTGCAAGCTGTAGAATCTGCTGAGTTTTGGGGTGCCAGTTAATATTAATTAGCAAGAGCTACTGGATCTTTGAAAGGGGATTTATTACAAATAGGATATTTACAATAACATACATAAGGGAAACCTAACTAAGGGACAAGGGAACAATGTAAGGGAAAAGGTAAAAGGAGAGTGTGGTAGAAGATGAGAAGTGAGAAGAAGAAGAAAAAGAAGAAGAATACTAATAATGCCTAACTAACTAGTTTGATGTGCCACCTTTATATCAATTACACAGTCAGACATGGCCCATATATTGCCCATCCCTGTAACACCTCCAAATAATGGCACCATCCAATCAGGTCACAGTCTTTGAAGTTCTCCAGAAACATGCACATGGCTGCTGATGCAGACACTCTTCTGAAGGTGGCGCTCTTAGGTTTAGAATGGGTAAAGGCCCCGTCACACATAACGAGATCGCTAGCGAGATCGCTGATGAGTCACGGTTTGGTGACGCAATAGCGATCTCGCTAGCGATCTCGTTATGTCTGACAGGTAGCAACGATCAGGCCCCTGCTGTGAGATCGCTGATCGTTACAAAGCTTCCTGGACCATTCCTGGGTCGTTGCGCTCCCACTGGGCAGTGTGCATCGCTGTATTTCACACCTTGTCAACGACCTCGCTAGCGATTCAGAACTGAGACACATTGAGGTGCATAAATTGGACTTTTCTGCGTTCATTGTCCCTGATTGGTGGTCGCTACTGCGTCCTTGTTTTTCCAGATCCCATCAGCGTTCTCCGGCTGTGACTCCACTTTGAACAAATCAGATGTGACACCCCAGGGGTCTGGTTGCCACAGTGATAGAGATATTACGTCTGAGAGCAGGTGGGAGGTCCTTTGGTCAGGGATCCTGTGCATGCCACACCTCCTGCCCAGTCTTGGGAGGGGAAGGACTTCCCCTATATAAACCCGGGGCTGAGGCAGGGTTAGTGAGAAAGAAGACAGAACAAGAGTAGAGAAGAGAAGCAGCATAGCAAGAAACATCAGGAGCTCTGTGGGGAGCGGTGTTACAAGGAGTCAGGGGCTGGTAGCTGCAGAGCTCGCCCTGACTGAGAAGATTTCTTACCGGACCCGGAGTCCGAGGCTGTGGGGACTAACTCCTACCCAGCAGCAGAAACCGTCCGGCAGAGGATTTCAGGTCCTCTGGCCCAGAAGCCCGAAGGCACGGTCACACGCGTGGGACCAGCACCGCCATCGTGGAGCGGAAGCCATTAGAAGGCCCCGAGTCACCGGCCATACGGGTGAGCACCACACGGTACACTCAGGGACGTGGGCTACTTATTCCCGCCTCTAGCAAGGTAGCCAGAAGAGTACAGTTAGTTGGGAAGGCCTACAACTCCGCCTGGCCAGGGGAGATCCCATCTGCTCAAGGACTGACTAGGCCCCTATCACTAGCAAGTACTCCGGGAGGGTCTATCTTTGTCACCAGTAAAGACCCTGAACTACACCGCACCGTCTCTGAGTGGTTCCTGCTACCCCCATCATCCACGTCGGCTGCCCTGAGGCCATACCCCTCCCGTTGGGGGTTATACCATCCACGCTGCACCATCCTTCCACCGGCCTCAGCGGTCTGCCCTGCAGCGGCAGCTCCATAGCTGCATTCAACGGGTGGCGTAGTCACCAACCATCTACTGCTAGTACATCGCCGCTCAGTTTGACTCCCTGGGCACGGACCGGGTCGCCGCCACTAGACTACAACCCTCAAGAGATCCGGCTCCGGGTAAGCTCCCGCGTGCGCAACGCAGCGCGACACAGGCCCAGGGGCGCGTCACAGACATCTTTAGCGAAGTAGGTATTGTTTGGGGTCTCAAATGAGTTTCCATTTTTAATTCATTTATAGGACATCTACCAATTATCTGCTATCATTGCTCTTCAGGGAGGGAGGGCTTGGCTTCAATAGCGATCTCGTTAGCGATCTCGTTATGTGTGACGGGGCACCAGGACCGTTAAGATACTGGCAGCAGTTGTCGCGGCAGGTCTTCGCATCATGGGTGTTTCTGCCATGTCCCAAAGGTTGAAGGCCTGCAATTGCAGGATCGTTTGCACGCTATTCACCGAGCTCCACTTCCCCATTGGCTCGGTCCACAGAGTCCACAAAGCCAGGCGGACAGTACGTAATTGCATCACGTCGACGAAGAAAGTTTTGAAGCGTGCAACAGGCCAAAAGAACAGAGTCTATTGATTTAAGCTTCATGTTAATTGGCGTATGAAAAACTCTGAAGCGGTTGGCCACGACAGCGTGTCAGAAAACGTGCTGTGTGGGTGTGTGTGCACGAGACCCCTAAAATATCTGCCCATGCAAAAGCATATATATACAGATAGAAGCCAAGCCCTCCCTCCCTCCCTGAAGAGCAATGATAGCAGATAATTGGTAGATGTCCTATAAATGAATTAAAAATGGAAACTCATTTGAGACCCCAAACAATACCTTCTTCGCTAAAAATGTCTGATTTGTTCAAAGTGGAGTCACAGCCGGAGAACGCTGGTGGGATCTGGAAAAACAAGGACGCAGTAGCGACCACCAATCAGGGACGATGAACGCAGAAAAGTCCAATTTATGCACCTCAATGTGTCTCAGTTCTGAATCGCTAGCGAGGTCGTTGACAAGGTGTCAAGTACAGCGATGCACACTGCCCAGCGGGAGCGCAACGACCCAGGAATGGTCCAGGAAGCTTTGTAGCGATCAGCGATCTCACAGCAGGGGCCTGATCGTTGCTACCTGTCAGACATAACGAGATCGCTAGCGAGATCGCTATTGCGTCACCAAACCGTGACTCATCAGCGATCTCGCTAGCGATCTCGTTATGTGTGACGGGGCCTTTAGAGTATCAGAGGTCATACATAATGGCAGTGGTCTTCATCTTCCTGCTGATGGAACCTTGTATATAGCCAAAAGGTCTTTGTATCAAGTGGCCCGAGGACAGGTTCAACTGCATTTTGCTTGGAGATAAAAGGTCAACTTGAAGAACAATGGTTTGTAATCCAAACACCACCGGGGTTATGTACCTTTCAAGAGGCCAGACAAGATGTCCATCTCCCATGTAGGTGCTCTCTTTACTCTATCACTAGAACAAAAGGCACCACACCACAGGACACACAATGTCTTCCCGCCTCACAGGTTTTATGACTCCACAGCACAATGTCAATCTCTTTGATGTAGTCCTTTGATGAACTTTAGTGCTGTACAGAGTTTGTGGATCAAATTGTGAGTTCAGTCATTCTCATTACACATACGATAGATATTGTCCATGTTGGGTTCCAACACAAGCCCTATATCTAATCTGATCCTTCAGTCCTTTTCCATCCATGGGTCAACTACTTATTGGGTTCTACTCAACGTGATGTATTGTGTTAGATTAACCAACTATTGGGAACTTAGGAACGTTCCTTTCCTACTAATCGACTTGTCTATATTGGTCGTCTATTACCCCCGACGAACAAGCAAAATGCTCGTTCGTCGGGTGAAATGATTCTTGGATGGACATTTGTTGTCGGGCACAATGATTCTCTATGTGCACAGAACGATCGTATTAATGATCATCCTGTGCTAATGGATGTGGGGTTGGCCTTTCTTTTGGCCTTCAATGTGGCGGATCAGTCGTTTGACGGCCCTGGGTGACCAGTCTAAATGCACCTTTAGCAACCAGTAGAAGACAGAGGGAAGGGAGTACAACTGCAGGCTATATTCTGTAATCATGGAGATACATAGGACTACACAAGAGCTGTAGGCTAGTGATGAGCGAGCATGTTCTGTTAACCCTTTCAGCGAGCATGCTAGGGTGCTCGCCTAGTATCTTTAGCGTGCTCGGGTGTTATGTTTTAATCACTCCGTGTGCATGATTTGCGAATGTTTGACAGCTTTAATACATGTGAGGAATGCCTAAGTAACAGGCATTCCTCACATGTATTAAAACTGTCAAACAGTCGCAAATCATGAGCACAGAGTGACTCAAACATATCACCCGAGTACACCGAAGATACTCGGAAAACAATCTCGAGTAACGAGCATGCTCGCTCATCACTACTGTAGACCTTTTTAATGAAGACTTTTCAAGTGCAATACATATTCATTGCAAATATTGGAATATCTTTGAAAGGCGAGGACTGTGCAAATATTTATCTATTATTTTATATTATTATTTTATACTGTTGGACAACTTTACAGAAATTTCTTCCATTCAATTTTTATCCATTTATATTAATTTAATTGAAATTCAATTGGATTCGCTGCTGTAAAATGCCATAATTAGAACATTGTGAACAGGGGTGGATTAAGAGTAGCGCGGGCCCCCCCCCACACACACACACACACACCTGATATATCACGTGACATGTCACATGATCCCCTGTGATAGATCATGTGATAGTTCACGTGAAATTTATTTGGCACAATATTAATATATTAATTATAATATTTTTTTTACATTAATTGTATGACTTAATATTGAGCACAATTAAGTATGCTGACATCGCCTATATACAGTATGAGACCCTACACACAATATGAGCTGCCACAATCCTCCCATACACAGCAGGAGGCCGCACGTAGCCATCTATACACAGCGGAAGGCCGCACGTAGCCATCTATACACATCAGGAGGCCGCACATAACCATATATACACAGCGGGATGCACGTAGCCATCTATACACAGCGGGAGGCCGCATGTAGCCATCTATACACAGCAGGAGGCCGCACGTAGCCATCTATACACAGCGGGAGGTTGCACGTAGCCATCTATACACAGCGGGAGGCCGCATGGAGCCATCTATACACAGCAGGGGGCCACACATAGCCATCTATACACAGTGGGAGGCCACACGTAGCCATCTATACACAGCGGGAGGCCGCACGGCGCCATCTATACACAGCAGGGGACCGCACGTAGCCATCTATACACAGCAGGGGGCCGCATGGCGCCATCTATACACAGCGGGAGGCCACACGGTGCCATCTATACACAGCTGGAGGCCGCACATAGCCATCTATACACAGTGGGAGGCCGCACGTAGCCATCTATACACAGCAGGAGGCCGCACGGCGCCATCTATACACAGCAGGGGGCCACACGGCGCCATGTATACACAGCGGGAGGCCACACGTGCCATCTATACACAGCGGGAGGACGCACGTAGCCATCTATACACAGCAGGGGGCCATACGTAGCCATCTATACACAGCAGGGGGCCGCACGGCACCATCTATACACAGCAGGAGGCCGCACGGCACCATCTATACACAGCAGGGGGCCACACTGTGCCATCTATACACAGCAGGGGGCCGCATGGCGCCATCTATACACAGCGGGAGGCCGCATGGCACCCCCCAGATACAGCGGGAGGCCGCACGGCGCCCCCCCCAGAGACAGCGGAAGGCCACACGGTGCCCCCCCAGAGACAGCGGGAGGCCGCACGCACTCACGCACACACACACAAACATATACAGACATATACATACATACACCCATAAACACATTTGAAACACAAAAATACATATAAACAGACATCACACAATGATATCTGCACACACACACTCACACACACACTCACTCACTCACTCACCATCCCCCGGCTCCCGTTGTCCAGCTCCTCTCCGGTGGTAAGTAGCAGTGCAGGGTGCGCACTGCATGACGTCACACTAGCAGACATGGCCGTGCACAGGGCCGTGTCTCCTAGCTGTGACGCGGCCGGGCCAGCACACAGGGAAGTTAACAGGCGCAGTGCTGGCCCAGCCGAAGAAGAAGCAGCGGCAGTGCGCCGCTGCTGTGGGAGCGGTCCAGGGGCCCCCCGCCTCTGACTGCTGGTATGTGCCGCGGCGCCGCACACATTATAATGAGGGCAATCTGGCCATGGCACCGGGCGGTAGCCCAGATTGCCCTAATTATAATCCGCCTATGATTGTGAATATAAAAGTTACATTAATTTTAATGACTAATAGAAAGATTGTAAAATAATTGCAAACAACAGACAGCGCAGATATCCTGGGAGGAGGCCACCTGTATATAGCTATATGTCACACATGCTTAGAATTCCAGGTACACGCTGTTCCTGTGTTTGACGATATTCAAGACTATAATAGAACAAAGTTACATATGTAATGGCCACAGTAACAATACGTGACGTTCCCAGTGTGGCAACACTTATAGAATTAGATTGAAAGGTGACACTCTTGCTCCCCCTACTGTACACAATAAAATAAACCCAGAATGGCACAATTTACTGTAGAGCCATCCACCATGAACACGATTGCAGCGTTCGTTTAATAAATTAATTTGTTGCTTTTTTGTGTGTTGCATTAGGAAATCAGAAAATCTTAAAATCAGAGTGAAGTTGAAATGAGACTCATTTTTTCATACATGTATGCCTATTATAATATTATTATAATAAACACTCACCTGCAAGCTAAAGTTATCCTATAAGGGTATGTCTACATGTGACAGATTTGTTATCAAAATACCTCTGCCTGTTCCATACTGGTATGGAAACAAATCCCAGTAGTGCAGAACCAAACCCATTTGGATACATGCAGCACTTGTTTTTCTGGTATTTCTGCAACAAATTTGTCTTGTGTTAATACACTCTAAAAGTCCTGCAATTTCCTCCAGCTCTGGAAATGCCAGCATGAACAACACAAAATTGCCACAAATAGGACATGTAGTGATTTAAAAAAATGTAACATTATCTAGAAACAAGAAGCTTTCAATAATGGCATGTGGGATCTTCATCACATTGTAATATCGTAGTATGGAGCCACAGTTCCACTGTGAGCTGCTGTATGGTGCCAGGGGGGCCAGGGGCATACATAGAAATCATAGGGGCAGATTAAAAAGGTCTAATTTCCCTCTCCCCCAAGACAGAGAATACATTAATTAATTAAAAAATAAAAAAATAATATACGCTGCTCAAAAAAATAAAGGGAACACTTAAACAACAGAATATAACTCCAAGTAAATCAAACTTCTGTGACATCAAACTGTCCACTTAGGAAGCAACACTGATTGATAATCAATTTCACATGCTGTTGTGCAAATGGAATAGACAATAGATGGAAATTCTTGCCAATTATCAAGACACCCTCAATAAAGGAGTGGTTCTGCAAGTGGGGACCACAGACCACATCTCAGTACCAATGCTTTCTGGCTGATGTTTTGGTCACTTTTGAATGTTGGTTGTGCTTTCACACTCGTGGTAGCATGAGACGGACTCTACAACCCACAGAAGTTGTTCAGGTAGTGCAGCTCATCCAGGATGGCACATCAATGGAGGCTGTGGCAAGAAGGTTTGCTGTGTCTGTCAGCGTAGTGTCCATAGGCTGGAGGCGCTACCAGCAGACAGGCCAGTACACCAGGAGACGTGGAGGGGGCTGTAGGAGGGCAACAACCCAGCAGCAGGACTGCTACCTCCGCCTTTGTGCAAGGAGGAACGGGAGAAGCACTGCCAGAGCCCTGGATAATGACCTCCAGCAGGCCACAAATGTGCATGTGTCTGCACAAACAGTTAGAAACTGACTCCATGAGGGTAGTATGAGGGCCCAACGTCCACAGATGGGGGATGTGCTCAGAGCCCAACACCGTGCAGGACGCTTGGCATTTGTCACAGATCACCAGGATTGGCCAAGTCGCCACTGGCGCTCTGTGCTCTTCACAGATGAATGCAGGTTCACACTAAGCACATGTGACAGACGTGACAGAGTCTGGAGATGCTGTGGAGAGCGATCTGCTGCCTGCAACATCCTTCAGCATGACCGGTTTGGCAGTGGGTCAGTAATGGTGTGGGATGACATTTCTTTGGAGGGCCGCACTGCCTTCCATGTGCTCGCCAGAGGTAGCCTGCCTGCCATTAGGTGCCGAGATGAGATCCTCAGACCCCTTGTGAGACCATATGCTGGTGCGCTTGGCCCTGGGTTCCTCCTAATGCAGGACAATGCCAGACCTCATGTGGTTGGAGTGTGTCAGCAATTCCTGCAAGATGAAGGCATTGAAGCTATGGACTGGCCCGCCCGTTCCCCAGACCTGAATCCAATTGAGCACATCTGGGACATCATGTCTCACACCATCCACCAACTTCACATTGCACCACAAACTGTCCAGGAGTTGGCGGATGCTTTAGTCCAGGTCTGGGAGGAGATCCCACAGGAGACCATCCGCAACCTCATCAGGAGCATGCCCAGGCGTTGTAGGGAGGTCATACAGGCACGTGGAGGCCACACACAATACTGAGCCTCATTTTGACTTGTTTTAAGGACATTACATCAAAGGTGGATCAGCCTGTAGTGTGTTTTTCCACTTTAATTTTAGGGGTGACTCCAAATCCAGGCCTCCATTGGTTAATAAATTTGATTTCCATTGATGATTTTTGTGTGAGTTTGTTGTCAGCACATTCAACTTTGTACAGAACAAAGTATTCAATGAGAATATTTCATTCATTCAGATCTAGGATGTGTTATTGAGTGTTCCCTTTATTTTTTTGATCAGTGTATATATTCTGTATATATATATATATAGGGTGGTCCAAAAGTAGGTGGACAGAAAGTGTAATAAGGTTATGAAGGGGGAGATTTATCAAACATGGTGTAAAGTGAAACTGGCTCAGTTGCCCTTAGCAACCAATCAGATTCCACTTTTCATTCCTCACAAAGTTTATAGTTGAAAACCAAAAAGTGTCAGTGACTTGACAAATTACATAAGAGATGCATTTCAAGAAATTAATACCCAAAGAGACTTGTGCAAAAAAAGTTTGTCGAAGCGTAAGAGGCAAAGCTGTGCAAATTGTAATGGAAAACAGTTTGAGCACCTGCGTTGATAAAATTTAAGGGCTTTTGTATTATTGTTCAGAATAAAAATTAATTGTCAATGTTATGCTTGTGTTAGTAAATATAATTTTATATATAAATCAAAATAAATGTTATTATTTTCTGGCCACCTACTTTTGGACCACCCTGTATATATAGAAAAAACATTTTTTTTCTCTCTCTCTCTATACATATATACAGTGCTGGTCACCATTATTGCCACCACTTAATTTTTTTCATAGACTGTACAATATCTTCAGAAATAAAAGGAAATGTACCAAAGTTATATCCTGGTAATTTTTTAATTAGTGGTCCATAGTAATACAACAATAAAACATTGTTTTTAAACTTCCATGTTGCAATTTCAAAGAAGAAACAGAATAAGCAGCATGTGCAGCAATAAAGACACCCCTAATTAATACTTGGTTGCACTCCCTTTGGTATTGCTGACAGCTTCCAAACGTTTCTTGTAGCCATCTATAAGCTTCTTGCACTTCTCAGCTGGAATTTTCTCCCACTCTTCCTTTGCAGTTTGTTCGAGCTCTTGAATGTTTGCAGGATTCTTTTTCCCAAAGGCAGATTTCAGATCACCCCAAAGATTTTCAATGGGATTGCGGTCAGGACTCATTGCCGGCCATTTTAAAACAGACCACTTTTGCTTTTTCAACCATTCCTGTGTACTTTTGGATGTGTACTTTGGGTCAATGTCTTGCTGGAGGACCCATGATCTTCGACTCAAACCATGTTTTCTTACACTGAGTAGGACATTTCGCTCTAAATTCTCTTGATAATTCTCTGATATTGTGATTCCTGTGATACGGTCAAGGCCTCCAGTGCCAGTTGCAGCAAAGCAACCCCACATCATTATGGATCCTCCAGCATGCTTAATGGTTGGTAAGGTATTATTTTCCTTATAAGCTTCAATTCGCCATCTATAAACAAACTGTTTCTTTGCATTGCCAAAAAGCTCTATTATTGTTTCATCTGTCCACAAAACATTTTCCCAGAAGGATTGTGGTTTGTCAAGGTACTCTTTGGCAAAGATCAGTCATTCCTTTTTATGTCTTTTCTTCAGTGGTTTTTTCTTTGTCCTTCGCCCATAAAGCTCTGCTTGGTTTATTGTGCGGCATATGCTACTTGTTGAAATCATGAGCCCAGACTGTTCCAGGTTGGCCTTCAGGTCTTTGGATGTTTGACATGGTGTTTTTTCCACCATTCGTACCAACCTTTGAAGACATCTCTTGTCAATTTTCCTCTTTCCCCCACATCCAGGGAAATTCTTGATGGTTCCATGCTTGGCAAACTTCTTAATAACATTTGCGCACTGTTAAAACTGGGATACCAAGGTCTTAAGAGATGGCCTTATACCCTTTGGAAGTCTTGTGTTTACTAATAAAAGCAGTTCTGAGGTCCTTAGACAGCTCCTTTGTCTTCACCATTGTGACATGGCAACAGGGCCTACCATGTGGCTTTTTAAAACACTGAAGTCATCATTCATTGGCTAATTCATGTCACATGAGCACCGACAATTAATCGCAAGAGAATCTCTTTTGTGATTTACCACAGGCGAGTCAAAATGTGTTTCCATACTAAATTTATGTAAATGGTGCCAATACCAGTATCGCAGCAAGCTTTAGGTTTTTCTATTTTTCCCTCCCATTATTTTTGGTTTTAAATAATTGTTTATCATTTGCTCTTTTGTATTTAACACGAGTTCTCTATACAAAAAAATTGTTGTACTTGATTAATTTTTTTCAGGAGATATTCCACCTTATGTACTTAAACTTCATGGGTGCCAATAACGATGAGCAGGACTGTATATATCCCTATTGCAGGACCTTAGTGTTCTCATCAGCGATAACCCCTTTTATGGCCATTTTGTAGCATGATGCTCCCAAAAATGCCCCCCCCCACACACACATGGTATGGTATCCCCACAGTGAATCCTCCCGCCACAGTTTCAACTCACAAATACAGTGTAGCACCTGTCAGTTTGATGTTCCCACTCAGTATGAGGGCCACCATAGCTCCCTACACAGTATGAGGGCCCCCACAGCCCCCAACTCAGTATGAGGGCCTCCACAGCGCTCAACTCAGTATGAGGGCCTCCACACAAAATGAGGGCCTCAATAGCCCCAAACATAGAATTAGGGCATCCACAGCCCGCACACAGATTGAGGGTCACCATAGGCCCCCACACAGAATGAAGGTCCCCACAGACCCTACAGAATGAGGGCCCCCACAGCCCACCTGCTCAGTATGGGAGCCCTTCACTTAGTATGGGACGTCCACAGCCATCCACCTAATATGAGAGCCCCCCACTTACTATGGGACCACCTGAAGCAACCACACCTAATATAATGGCCCCAGAGCCCCTCACACAGTATTATGGCTCTCACAACTCCCCACTCAGTAAGATGGCCCGTAGCCCCTCACACAGTATTATGGCTCTCACAACTCCCCACTCAGTATGATGGTCCCACAGCCCCTCACACAGTACTTAGGCCCCCACCACTCAGTAGCATTGCTCCCACCAGCCCCACCACTCAGTATGATTGGCCTCCACCAGCCTCCCAATCAGTATGGTTGCCCCCACCAACCCCCCAGTCAGTATGATGGCCTCCACCAGTCACACCACTTAGTCTGATTGGCGCCCACCAGCCTACCAATCAGTATCATGTCCTTCACCAGCCCCCAATCAGTATCATGGCCCCCACCAGTCCAACCACTCAGTATTATGGCCCCCACAAGCACCACCATTCAGTATTATGGCCGCCACCAATCACATCACTCAGTATTATGGCCCCATCACTCAGTATTATGGCCCTCACCAGTTCCACCACTCAGTAGTATAGCCCTCACTAACCCCACAGTCAGTGTTATGGCTGCCACCAACCCCACCACTCAGTGTTATGGCCCTCACCAAATCCACAACTAAGTACTTAGGCCCCCACCACTCAGTAGTATTGCTCCCACCAGCCCCACCACTCAGTATGATTGGCCTCCACCAGCCTCCCAATCAGTATGGTTACCCCCACCAACCCCCCAGTCAGTATGATGGCCTCCACCAGTCACACCACTTAGTCTGATTGGCCCCCACCAGCCCACCAATCAGTATCATATCCTTCACCAGTCCCCAATCAGTATAATGGCCCCCACCAGCCCAACCACTCAGTATTATGGCCCCCACAAGCCCCACCATTCAGTATTATGGCCACCACCAACCTCATCACTCAGTTTATATCAACCACCAGCCCCACCACTCTGTATTATGGCCCTCACCAGATCCACCACTCAGTACTATGGCCACCACCAGCCCCACCAGTCGGTATTATGGCCTTCACTAAGTATTATGGCCCCCATCACCCAGTATTATGGCCCTCACTAACCCCACCAGTCAGTGTTATGGCTGCCACCAACCCCATCACTCAGTTTTATGGCCCTCACCAACTCCACCACTAAGTACTTAGGCCCCCACCAGCCCCACCACTCAGTAGCATTGCTCCCACCAGCCCCACCACTCAGTATGATTGGCCTCTACCAGCCTCCCATTCAGTATGGTTGCCCCCACCAACCCCCCAGTCAGTATGATGGCCTCCAAAAGTCACACCACTTAGTCTGATTGGCCCCCCCACCAGCCCACCAATCAGTATCATGTCCTTCTACAGCCCCACCACTCTGTATTATGGCCCTCCCCAGATCTACCACTCAGTACTATGGTCCCCACCAGTCCCATCACTCAATATTATAGGCCCACCACTCAGTATGATTGACCCCAATCAGTCTTATGGCCCCCACAAGCACGCCAATTAACATGATGGCCGCCACCAGCTCTTCAATCAGTATCATGGCCCCCAACAGCCCATCAATCAGTAAAATTGGCCCCCACCCTCCACCAATCAGTAGGATTGCCCCCACCAGCTTCCCAGTTAGTATGATGCCCCCCCCAACCCCACCACTCAGTATTATGGCCCCCACCACTCAATTTTATGGCCCTCACCAGCTCCGCCACACAGTACTTAGGCCCCCACCAGCCCCACTGTAACGGGTCCGGGAGGCGGAACCTCTGAGCTACTATACAAGGGGCGGCCCTTGTAAGGGAGCGGGTGGCAGTCTCTGGGTGAACGGACAGGGAGTTACGGCAAGTGATCAGGGCAGTCTCTGGGTAAGGGGTAGGTACGACCTGTGATGGCAGAGCCTTCGGGTAGGCTAGCAGGCAGATGGTAGATGTGTGCTCCCAGGTGAGCAAGCGAGAGTCTCTGGAATAGCAGGTGGTCACGGCACGTGACGGCGGAACCTCCGGGCTGGCAGGCAGGTAGGTAACGGAGAAGCGCTCCCAGGTGAGCGGGCAAGAGTCTCTGGAATAGCTGGTGGTCACCGCACGTGACAACGGGACCTCCGGGCTGGCAAGCAGGCAGGTAACGGAGATGCGCTCCCAGGTGAGCGGGCAAGAGTCTCTGAGATAGCTGGTGGTCACAGCACGTGACAACGGAGCCTCCGGGCTGGCAAGCAGGCAGATAACGGAGAAGCGCTCCCAGGTGAGCGGGCAAGCTGGTCCATAGACAGACTGACCGGAGTAGTAAGGCAGACCGTCGGACCTCAGGCAAGCAGGCAGGTAGCTGATATGCGCTCCCAGGTGAGCGGGCAGGCTGGTCCTTTAGACAGACTGACAGGAGTAGTAAGGCAGACCGTCGGACCTCAGACTGGCAGACAGGTAACAAGTATTCAGGCAGGAATCAGGCAGGTAACTGGCAGGTAACTGGCAGGAAACTGGCAGGAAACTGGCAACGGGACCTGAGGGCTGAAGCACAGGTGAGACACAGGTGCAAACAACATTGCTCGGGCACCTCCATTTTGGAGGAGGTGCCTTATATATGATGAAGTCCTCCGGCCATTGGCCGGGGACTCTTTAGGGCGGCGCGCGCGGCCCCTTTAAGAGGAGGGGAGCGCGCGCGCGCGCGCCCTAAGCACAGGGGCCGGGAAGGAGCGCGCGCTGAGAGCAGAGCAGGAGGAGGACGCCGGGACGGAGCGCGCGCTGACAGCAGAGCGGGGGGAGGATGCCGGGCACGGAGCAGAGCGGTGAGGGGAGCAGCGTCCCTGCCTAGCAGAGGGCAGGGACGCCGGCACTACAGTACCCCCCCCTTTAGGCCCCCCCTTTTTTAGGCCAGACAGAAATTTAGCTAGGATGAGAGGGGCATGGATGTTCTCCCGGGGCTCCCACGTTCTCTCCTCAGGACCAAACCCTTCCAATCTACCAGGAAAAAGGTCTTTCCTCTTACCCTTTTGGTGGCAAGAATGTTCTCTACCTCAAACTCGTCCTCAGCAGAAACCGGAGCAAGAGGCGTACCTGTAGACTTGGAAAAAGAGTTAAGCACCACAGGTTTGAGGAGAGACACATGGAAGGAGTTAGGGATCCGTAAGTTGGCCGGGAGTTTCAATTTATAGGCCACCGGGTTGATCTGACTGATGACCTCCAGTGGGCCGATGAACCGAGGCCCTAACTTATAGGAAGGGATCTTGAGCCGGACATATTTGGACGAGAGCCAGACTTTATCCCCAGGGCGGAATTGAGGAGGGTCCAGACGTTTTTTGTCAGCGTGTCTTTTCATACGCTCGGATGACAGAAGGAGTGCGGACCGGGTACTCTCCCATATGGAGGAAAATTTGTTAACAAGAGATTCCGCAGCCGGATTGTCCGCCGAGGTGGAGACGGGAAACGGGATCCGAGGATGCTGACCGTAGACTACAAAAAACGGGGATTTGGAGGAAGACTCGCTCTCGTGATTGTTGTACGAGAATTCGGCCCATGGCAGGAGATCCACCCAGTCAGAATGGTGGGCATTAACGAAGTGCCGAAGGTAACTGGTCAGGTTCTGATTGATCCGCTCCACTTGACCATTAGACTGTGGGTGGTAAGCGGAGGAGAAGTCCAGGGTGACGTCCAGCAATTTACAAGTGGCTCTCCAGAAACGGGAAGTGAACTGTACCCCACGATCCGACACGATGTGACGGGGCAGGCCATGAAGACGGAAGATGTGGCGGATAAAGTCTTTAGCCAGCTCGGGTGCAGACGGAAGACCTGGCAGTGGAATGAAGTGAGCCATCTTGGAGAAGCGGTCAGCGACCACCCAAATGACCGTACAACCGGCAGAGACGGGCAGATCAGTAATGAAGTCCATCGCTATATGCTGCCAGGGGGCAGCAGGTACTGGCAGAGGTAGGAGGCGGCCGGCCGGCAGGTGTCTCGGAACTTTGTTGCGGGCGCAGGACACACAGGCAGAAACAAAGTCTATTACATCCTTGTGCAGGTTAGGCCACCAGTAGTGCCGGGTAATAAGCTGGAGGGTCTTTTTCTGACCGGCGTGGCCAGCTAGTTTAGACGAATGACCCCAGTGTAGGATCTTCTCCCGATCAGGTACTGGTACGAACGTCTTACCAGGAGGAAGACGATTTAGACTCACGGGAGCCACCTGCATTACTCTGGCGGGATCGATGATATGTTTCGGATCCTCCTCGAGATCAGACACCAGAAAGGATCGAGACAAGGCGTCCGCCTTGACGTTTTTGTCAGCCGGGCGAAAATGAAGGACAAAATCAAAACGAGCAAAAAACAAGGACCACCGGGCTTGGCGCGGGTTAAGTCTCTGGGCATGCTGGAGGTAAGCCAAGTTCTTGTGGTCAGTGTAAATTATTACCGGGTGAAGAGCCCCCTCGAGCAGGTAACGCCACTCCTCCAATGCCAGTTTGATGGCCAATAACTCTCGGTCTCCTATGGAATAGTTGCGCTCAGAGGAGGAGAAGAGTTTAGAGAAGAAGCCACAAGTTACCATCCTCCCGGAAGATGATTTTTGAGTAAGTACCGCTCCGGCTCCAGAGGAGGAGGCGTCAACTTCCAGGAAGAACTGCTTGTTGCCATCTGGGCGATGCAGCACCGGGGCGGAAGAGAAGGCCTGTTTAAGGGAAAGAAAGGCCTCCTCTGCTTCGGGTGGCCACTCTTTGGGATTAGTACCTTTACGGGTGAGCGCAGAAATTGGGGCCGTCCGGGAAGAGAAGTGTGGTATGAAGAGGCGGTAGTAGTTGGAGAAGCCCAGGAATCGCTGAATGGCCTTCAACCCCTCCGGTCGGGGCCATTTCTCGATGGCAGACAGTTTCTCAGGATCCATTTGTAGGCCGGTCTGAGAGATAATGTAGCCCAGAAACGGAAGCGAGGTCTGCTCAAAGAGGCACTTCTCAAATTTAGCGTAGAGATGGTTCTGCCTTAGCCTGAGCAGGACCTGACGAACGTCCCTCCGGTGAGTCTGGAGATCCGGAGAGAAGACCAAGATGTCGTCCAGGTACACCACTACGCAGGAGTAGAGAAGGTCCCGGAAGATGTCATTGACCAACTCTTGAAAGACGGCAGGAGCGTTACAGAGACCAAAGGGCATTACCAGGTATTCATAGTGGCCGTCCCGGGTGTTGAATGCCGTCTTCCATTCATCCCCCTGACGAATACGAACCAGGTTGTACGCCCCACGAAGGTCCAGTTTGGTGAAGATCCTAGCCCCCCTCAGACGATCAAATAATTCTGGAATGAGCGGAAGGGGGTACTTATTCTTCACCGTGATCAGGTTTAGGCCTCTATAGTCTATACAGGGACGGAGAGAGCCGTCCTTCTTTTTGACGAAAAAGAAGCCTGCTCCCGCCGGGGAGGTAGATTTCCGGATGAATCCTCTGGCCAGATTCTCCTCAATATATTCGGACATTGACCGGGTCTCAGCAGCGGATAAAGGATAGATACGCCCACGGGGAGGAGTAGTACCGGGTAGCAGATCGATGGGACAGTCGTATGGTCTATGTGGTGGTAATGTCTCTGCCTCCTTTTTATTAAAGACATCAGCATAAGACCAATAAGGAATCGGAAGTCCAGGTAGATTAGCTGGGGTAGGAGAGGGACGGATGGGATGGACGGGAACCAGGCAGGTTTTATGACAGTCTTGTCCCCAGCGAAGGACCTCTCCGGTTTGCCAGTCTAGCACGGGTGCATGTCTCTGGAGCCAGGGCAGACCTAGCAAGAGGGCGTGAGAGAGTCCAGGCAGAACATGAAAGGAGATACTTTCAGAATGCAGCATTCCCACCTGCAGGGTAATGGATTCGGTGATGAGTTGAATGGGGCGAGGTAAGAGGCCCCCATCCACGGCAGCGACAGACAAGGGTACAGCCAGAGGTTTGGTGGGGATGCGGTATTTCTCAACCAGGGACTGTGAAATAAGGTTCCCGGCTGCTCCAGAGTCAAGTTGGGCTAGTTCGAAATAACGGTTCTCCCCGTAGATGATCGAAACTGACAACAGCAGGGATGGAGAGGATTTATTCTTGTCTAGGTGGACCTCTCTGAGCGAACCTAGACACAGGCGTTTCCCGACCTCTCCGGGCAGGCACGGATCCAGTGCTCCTTACTGCCACAGTAGAAGCAGCTCCCCTCGGCACGGCGTGAGTCCTGACGGGTTTTGACCATCTTGGTCTGGTCGACCTGCATAGGCTCAGGAGAGTGTACCTGGGGAGAGATGGAGGGAATGACGGGTTTCTGGAAAGTAGGAGCTAAACGTGGAATCCTTCTCTCACGGGTGACCTCTTTGGCACGCTCCTGGAACCGTAGGTCAATCCGGGTGGCAAGGGTTATTAGATCATCGAGAGAGGTAGGAATGTCCCGACCAGCAAGTTCATCTTTAATACGACCGGACAGACCCTCCCAGAAGACGGAAACCAGAGCGTCGTTATCCCAGGCCAGCTCCGAGGCAAGGGTGCGGAACCGTATGGCATATTGGCCCACGGTGAGACCCTCCTGACGGAGGCGTAGCAGAGAGGATGCGGATGAGGTCTTCCGTCCGGGTTCGTCGAAGACTTTCCGGAAAGCCGAGAGAAAAGCAGGCAAGTTGGACACCAGGAGGTCTCCTCTCTCCCATAGAGGATTTAGCCAGGCCAGGGCCTCCCCGGTGAGATGGGACATGATAAAGGCAATTTTGGCCCGGTCGGAATTAAACTGATGGGACAAAAGTTCAAAGTGCAGGGTGCACTGATTTATGAAGCCCCGAGCCTGGGCGGAGTCGCCTCCGAAGCGAGGAGGTGCAGACAGCCGGGGACCGGGATAGGTTACCATGGTATTAGTGGGTAGCGGAGCTGCCGGGTTGCGAGTCATGGTACTGGCAGTGGCTGCAGGTGGTGCAGTCAGAGTGTCCAGGCGAGTATTGACATTCCGCAGGTGACCCAGGATGGACTCCTGTTGGGACCTTTGACGGGACAGTTCATGACACAGGTCCGTGAGCGAGGGAGCTTGGGTGCCACCGGGTTCCATGGCCCGAGCAAACTGTAACGGGTCCGGGAGGCGGAACCTCTGATCTACTATACAAGGGGCGGCCCTTGTAAGGGAGCGGGTGGCAGTCTCTGGGTGAACGGACAGGGAGTTACGGCAAGTGATCAGGGCAGTCTCTGGGTAAGGGGTAGGTACGACCTGTGATGGCAGAGCCTCCGGGTAGGCTAGCAGGCAGATGGTAGATGTGTGCTCCCAGGTGAGCAAGCGAGAGTCTCTGGAATAGCAGGTGGTCACGGCACGTGACGGCGGAACCTCCGGGCTGGCAGGCAGGTATGTAACGGAGAAGCGCTCCCAGGTGAGCGGGCAAGAGTCTCTGGAATAGCTGGTGGTCACCGCACGTGACAACGGGACCTCCGGGCTGGCAAGCAGGCAGGTAACGGAGATGCGCTCCCAGGTGAGCGGGCAAGAGTCTCTGAGATAGCTGGTGGTCACAGCACGTGACAACGGAGCCTCCGGGCTGGCAAGCAGGCAGATAACGGAGAAGCGCTCCCAGGTGAGCGGGCAAGCTGGTCCATAGACAGACTGACCGGAGTAGTAAGGCAGACCGTCGGACCTCAGGCAAGCAGGCAGGTAGCTGATATGCGCTCCCAGGTGAGCGGGCAGGCTGGTCCTTTAGACAGACTGACAGGAGTAGTAAGGCAGACCGTCGGACCTCAGACTGGCAGACAGGTAACAAGTATTCAGGCAGGAATCAGGCAGGTAACTGGCAGGTAACTGGCAGGAAACTGGCAGGAAACTGGCAACGGGACCTGAGGGCTGAAGCACAGGTGAGACACAGGTGCAAACAACATTGCTCGGGCACCTCCATTTTGGAGGAGGTGCCTTATATATGATGAAGTCCTCCGGCCATTGGCCGGGGACTCTTTAGGGCGGCGCGCGCGGCCCCTTTAAGAGGAGGGGAGCGCGCGCGCGCCCTAAGCACAGGGGCCGGGAAGGAGCGCGCGCTGAGAGCAGAGCAGGAGGAGGACGCCGGGACGGAGCGCGCGCTGACAGCAGAGCGGGGGGAGGATGCCGGGCACGGAGCAGAGCGGTGAGGGGAGCAGCGTCCCTGCCTAGCAGAGGGCAGGGACGCCGGCACTACACCCACCACTCAGTATATTTGGCCCCACCAGCCCCCAATCAATATCATAGCCCCCACCAACACCCCAATCAACATGATGGCCCTCACCACCCCTCCAATCAGTATCAAAGCCTCCACCAGCCCCCCAAACAGTATGATTCCCCCCTCCAGTCCCACCACTCAGTATTATGGCCCCCACCAGTCCCACCCTTCACTATTATGGCTCCCACCAGCCCCACCGCTCAGTATGATTGGCCCCCACCACCCTCCCAATCGGTATTGTTGCTTTCGCCAACCCCAGTCAGTATGATTGCCTCCAACAATCACACAACTCAGTCTGATTGGCCCCCACTAGCCCATAAATCAGTATCATGGCCCTATTAGTATAATGGTCTCCACCACTCATTACTATGGCCCCCACCACTCAGTATGATTGGCCCCCACCAGCCCCCAATCAATCTCATGGCCTCCACTAGCACTCCAATCAACATGATAGCCCCCACCAACCCTTCAATCAGTGTCATAGCCCCCACCAACCCTCCAATCAGTATGATAGCCCCCACCAGCCCCCCAATCAGTATGATTGGCTACACCAGCCCCCAGTCAGTATGATGGCCCCCACCAGCCTCAATACTCAGTATGATTGGCCCCACCAGCCCCCAATCAGTATCATGTCCCTCACCAGCCCCCCAATCAGTATAATGGCCCCCACCAGCCCTACCACTCAGTATAATTTCCCCACCAGCCACCCAATCAGTATAATGGCCATCACCAACTCTCTCCCCAGTCAGTATCATGGCCCCCACCAGCCCATCAACCAGTAAAATTGGCCCCCACCCACCCCCAATCCGTAGGATTGCCCCCACCAGCTTCCCAGTCAGTATGATGCCCCCACCAGCCCCATCACTAAGTATTATGGCCCTCTCCACCCAGTATTATGGCCCTCACCAGCCCCACCACTCAATATTATGGCCCTTACCAGCTCCACCACACAGTACCTAGGTCCCCACCTGCCCCAATCAGTATCATGTCTCTCACCAGCCCCCCAATCAGTATAATGGCCCCCATCACTCAGTATGATTTCCCCACCAGGCTCCCAGTCAGTATGATGGCCATCACCGGCTCACTCCCCAGTCAGTATCATGGCCCCACTAGCCCCCAATCACTATTATGGCCCCCACAATTACTCACATTAAAAAAAAACACTATTCACCTCACCCCATTTCCCTTCCACGCTGCTCCATTCTGTGCAGGGTGAGTACTGAGTATCCACACTACAGGCATGATTTAATGACATCATCGTGCCTGCAGTGCAGAGAGTCTCAGACTCACCAGCACAGAGTGAAGGGTGGATCATGGATCCCTGATTCACCATTCTATCCAGCGGTATCCACGTCCTGAGGATGTAAATACCGCTGAAATTGTGACAACAGGGGGAGGAGAGGCGGCACGGTTCCAAGCAGCACTGGTCACACCTGACTCATGGGCCCCACGGCGGCCGCGTGGGCTGCTGCTATGGATGATATTCCCTGTATGGTGCCATTGTGAGGCCTTGTGTTCTCTTGTGCAGTGCTTCGAAGGGAGAATACCTCTGTAAGATGTATCACACTTGTTTTCTCATAGTTTCCATATGAATCCATTGAAGGGACTCTATCATCACAAAATGACTGTTCAAACCCAGCACAGCTGGTTGGTGCATCCTTGACATGTTTTAACAAGTTTTCTCTCTATCTCTGCCCTTCTCTTCCTTGATTGACAGCTTTGGCTTTATAGGAGCTAGGGGAGTGTGGAGATAGATGGAACACAAGTAGGTGAGAAGCTACTGTTTAGCCATCCTATTGGTGCACTCAGTGCCTGTGCTTGGTTTGAACAGTCATTTTGTGCAGTTTTTGTCTTTTTTAACTCTGCCATATGGTTTCAGAAATATGGACCTTTTTATTTAGTGCTATTTTTTATAGTCTTTACAAAGGAATATAGCTCACATTGTGTAGAAACGTGCCCACCCCCCGCCTCCAGAAAACCCTGTGAGTCACGCCCCCTCGTAAAAAACAGAAAAAATAGCACTAAATAAAAAGCCCCATATTTCGGAAACCATATGGTGGATTTAAAAAAGACAAAAAATGAACAGGGTTTTGGTTTTAAATAATGGACAACTAATAGCATCAATGATAACAAAATGATCTGTAGGAGAACTGCTGCGTATGAAAACCTATCACAGGTAAGTACAAAAATATATAAATCAGTTGATGACATCAGCATATGAGAAATAAAGCATATTTAAAAACATAAGGGAAAGAAAAAAGAAAAACAAAATAAAACACAAGTTACAGTATATGTAGCACTAATTGTAAATACCTATCCAATGACATGTAAAAAGTGAGGAATCATTTTACTGCTAAATTTTGTATTTGGCAAAAAACACAGTTAATAAATAAAAAACAGATCGTTTTCACCAATTTCCCCCCTTTATAGGATGTGACACTTTTTCTATGGCATTAAATTGAAAGTGAGAAGTTTAGCTTTTATGTATAGTAACTAAATGTTTTGCTGTACCAGAATAACTAGTAATACTGCCAATGGTGAAACTAGAGACCGATGGGCCCCAGTGCAAAATTTGGACCTCCCCGCCCTATCCCGCATGTTGGTCAGATGCAGGGGTGGATTAAGAGTAGCAAGGGCCACGGGCAGTTTAGAAGGCGCGGGCCCCCCAGCACACACACCTGATTTATCACGTGACATGTCACATGATCCCCTGTGATAGATCATGTGATAGTTCACGTGAAATTAATTTGCCACAATATTAATTATAATTTTTTTTTTAGGCTGTGTGCCCACTATGCGTTTTTTAAGCGTTTCTGCAGCGGCAATTCCGCTGCAGAAACGCTTAAAAAACGCTTGGTAGAAGGCCTGCCATGTTCCCCAATGATAATCCGCATGTGCTGTGTACATGCTGCGGAAATTTCTGCTGCGGATTATCATTGCGGAAAAATCCGCAGCATTACCAATTATTTTGCGGAAGCGCGGCGTTTTCGCCGCCATTGACTTGCATTAGAACGCATGGAATCCGCATCCCTGCATCTGTACATGCGGAATCCATGCGTTTCAATGTGCGGATGGTACCCGGGTCTGGAGGACAGGAGACTCTCCTCCAGATCCAGGTACCATAGAACCTGTAAAAAATAATAAAATAAAAAAATAAATATTATACTTACCTTCTGATGGCCCCCGGTGTCTTTATCCGATGCGTCCTGGCTTGCCGGCAGCTCTCACGATGGTCTGAAAAGGACCTGCCGTGACGTCATTTAGTCATGTGACGGGTCACGCGACCGCTGACGTCGGCAGGCCATCAGAAGGTAAGTATATATTTTTTACCATTCTTTTACAGTCACACTATATAAATCCATGCTGGTTGCATGGATTTATATAGTGTAAGGCTATGTGCCCACGATGCAGAAATGCTCAGGATTTTTTCCTGAGCGTTTCTGCATCTCCCTGGCAGAAAAAAACGCATGCGGATTGACAAGAGCTTTTCAAGCAATTAGCATCACTTGGAAAGTGCTTGTGACAACTAGGTCACACTATATAAATCCATGCAAACAGCATGGATTTATATAGTGTGACCCGAGAGAGTGGTAAAAAAAAATTTAAAAAAATGTATACTTACCCTCCGATGGCCCCCGGTGTCCCGCTCACTCCGTTCTCCCTTGCCAGCAACAGTGAATTGAAAGACCTGCCGACGTCAGCCGCACGTGACCCGTCACATGACTCTGACGTCAGCGCAGGTCCTTCAACTCACTGCAAAGTGCCGGGAACCAAGCAGGAGCACTGCGCGGGCCGACAGAAGGTAAGTATACATTTATTTTTTATTTTATTCTTTTTTTACAGATTTTTTAATGGTATCTGGGTGTGGAGGAGAGTCTCCTCTCATCTACACCCGGGTACCATCCGCACATTAGAACGCTTGGATTATGCATCTACATATACAGTGATGCATAATCCATGCGGTCTAATGCAAGTCAATGGCGGCGAAGACGCAGCACTTCCGCAAAATAATTGGTAGTGGTTCGTTTTTTTTCCGCAATGATAATCCGCAGCGGAAATTTCCGCAGCACGTGCACAGCACATGCGGATTATCATTGGGGAACATGGCAGGCCTTCCACAATGCATTTTTAATGCGTTTTTAATGCGTTTCCGCAGCTGCAAAAATGCTGCGGAAACGCATTAAAAATGCATCGTGTGCACACAGCCTAACCAAGTTGTCAAGCACTTTTCAAGTGATGCTAAAATCGCTTGGAAAGCGCTTGTCAATCCGCATGCAGAAATGCAAGTGAAGAACGCTTCACATCCGCATGTCCCTGGCAGGAAAAACGCATGTACAATCCGCATGTAAAATCCGCATGCGTTTTTTCTGCCAGGGAGATGCAGAAATGCTCCAAAAAAATCCGGAACATTTCTGTATCGTGGGCACATAGCCTTACATTAATTGTATGACTCAATATTGAGCACACGTAGCCATCTATACACAGCGGGAGGCTGCACGGTGCCATCTATACACAGCGGGAGGCCGCACATAGCCATCTATACACAGCGGGAGGCCGCACGTAGCCATCTATACACAGCGGGAGGCCGCATGTAGCCATCTATACACAGCAGGAGGCCGCACGTAGCCATCTATACACAGCAGGAGGCCGCACGGCGCCATCAATACACAGCAGGAGGCCGCACGGCGCCATCTATACACAGCAGGAGGCCGCACAGTGCCATCTATACACAGCAGGAGGCCGCACGGCGCCATCTATATACAGCAGGAGGCCACACGTAGCCATCTATACACAGCGGGAGGCCGCACGTAGCCATCTATACACAGCGGGAGGCCGCACGTAGCCATCTATACACAGCGAGAGGCCGCACGTAGCCATCTATACACAACGGGAGGCCGCACGTAGCCATCTATACACAGCAGGAGGCCGCACGGCGCCATCAATACACAGCAGGAGGCCGCACGGCGCCATCTATACACAGCAGGAGGCCGCACGGCGCCATCTATACACAGCAGGAGGCCACACGGCGCCATCTATATACAGCAGGAGGCCGCACGGCGCCATCTATACACAGCAGGGGGCCACACGGCGCCATCTATACACAGCAGGGGGCCGCACGGCGCCATCTATACACAGCGGGAGGCTGCACGGCGCCATCTATACATAGTGGGAGGCCGCACGGCGCCCCCCCCAGAGGCAGCAGGAGGCCGCACGGCGCCAACTATACTCAGCAGGAGGCCGAACGCAGTCATGCATGCAGTCACGCACACACACAAACATATACAGACATATACATACAAGCATAAACACATTTGAAACACAAAAATACATATAAACAGACATCACACAATGATATCTGCCTGCACACACACACACACACACACATACACACATACATACACACATACATACACAGACTCACCATCCCCCGGCTCCATTCCTCCTGCCTGCTCTGACTTCTCCGTTGCAGCAATGCTGACCGGGCGCGCACTGCGTGACGTCACAGCTAGGAGACACGGCCGCGCACAGGGCCGTGTCTCCTAGCAGTGACGCGGCCGGGCCAGCACAGGGAAGTTAACTGCTGCAGTGCTGGCCCAGCCGATGAAGAAGTAGCGGCAGCCGCTGCTGGGGGAGCGGTCTGGGGCCCCCCCTCCCTCCACTGCTACTGGTATGTGCCGCGGCGGCCCGCACATATAATGAGGGCAATCCGGCATTAGACACCCCGCCCGGAGCCGCGGGCCCCCGCAGGCTCGGGGCCCCGGGTGGTATCCCAGATTGCCCTCATTATAATCCGCCTATGGTCAGATGTATGGGTCCCTGTAGTGTTCTAATACCTATAAGAACATACAAGTTGCCCTCCCCATTATGTATTAATGTCAGTCTGGGCCCCTTCCAGGTATATATGCCCCCATCATGGTCCCCTTCCTGGTATATATGCCCCCATCCTGGTGTATGCCCCCCATCCTGGTGTATGTCCCCCCCATCCTGGTATATTATCCCCCATCCTGGCATATGTCCCCCATCCTGGTATATGTTCCTCATCCTGATATATGTTCCCCCATCCTGGCATATGTTCCCCCATCCTGGTATATGTTCCCCCATCCTGGTATATGTTCCCCTATCCTGGTATATGTTTCCCCATCCTGGTATATGTTTCACCATCCTAGTATATGTTCCCCCATTTCGGTATATATTTCCCCATCCTAGTATATGTCCCTCATCCTGGTACCCATCCTAGTATATGTCCCCCATCTTGGTATATGTCCACCATCCTCATTCTGGTATATGTTCCTCATTCTGGTATATGTCCCTCACTCTGCCATCACTGCTGTTGTTCAATGCATAGAAAAAAAACAATAAACACTCCTACTCACCTTCCCTCTGCTCCCCCACCGTGCGGTGCCGTCTTCTGAAGCCGACAGCTCACTTCAGCGTCCAAGTGACGGGAGTGCATGACGACACTGCCATGCTTCCCCAGTCAAATGCACGCCGACGTCAGCTGCTGGCCTCTGACTGGCTGGCACATCGACCCAGTGAGTTCATGCGCTGCAATACACTGGTGCGTCAAACCCCTCACGGGCCCAGTCGCGGGGGCGACCTCTGCGACTGTGGTCGTTACACCACTGAATACCACTTCTAATGTTGGACAAATGTTCAGATATATGTTTTTTTTAATTTTTTTGGGCTGCAGCCCACATATCGCAAATTGCAGATTTTACTTAAAATACAATAACCCACATGGTGTGAATTGCAATCTTACAGATTTAGGGTGCCCCGATGGGCTCAAATTTTTCACCCATCTATAGCTACTTTGTATATGGCATGGTGGGAGGAGGCTTTTATTTTCAACACTAGAAATCCTTTATTTTCCCATATAGTCTGGTCTCATTATTCTATGTACATCCTATGATTGAGGGAGTTCTACAAGCAAGAAACGCATCAGGCTTCATTTTGTACAGCGGATCCCTCTGATTTTAAAAATGTAATGATTCTTCAATAAAGACTCTTAATTATCAATTAGATGGATGTGCAGCATTACTTATTCCACTGCAAATCCTTTATTGGCTGTGCTATACCAGCAGGATTTGCACCCGTTCACCATCATCCCGGTGTGTTTTGAATATTGACAGCGTGGTGAGCTCTTTTTCTTCTTTTTTCCTTAAAAAACTGAAAACTCAAGGGAACAGTGGGAATTAAATAAGAGCAAAAACTGGTCACTTTTGACCATCACAGGTTCTCATAACCATGTCTAAAGTAATGGAGTGTAAAGTAAAAATAATGAAATTCAAAGTAAGGCTATGTTCACACTAGGTGTTTTTCAGCTTTTTTTTAATGCGTTTTTTTAATGCAAATTTTCAGCTGCGTTTTACAGTACCAGTAAAGTCTATGAGATTTCAGACATCTCATGCGCTCACATTGGTTTTTGTGTCATCAGTATTTTTTGCCTTGCATGTTTTTTTGCACAATAGAGCATGTCACTTCTTTCAGCATTTTTTCAGTGTTTTCCACCCATTGAAAGTAATGGGTGATGAAAAAACGCCTAGTGTGAACATAGCTATCAGGTTTTGCTGTGTTTTTAGTGAAAAAAGCTAGTACAGCAGTATGTGAAACTCATTTATTTTTGTGATTTTACCATCTTGTCTTGGTCACCTGAGATGGTAGTTTGGATTAGGAGAGTATAATTAACTTAGTGATGTGTAAATGTAAACATTGGCTCACCTAGGTGTGAGATTGGACAATACATGTGGCCCACGGAGGTGTGAAATTGAACAATCCCTGAGCAACTCAATGGCAGACCATAGTGTGAAAATAAATAGTGTCCTACAAACTCAATGCACTGCCAGTGTCTTAGAAAAACTACTCCTGAACAATTCACCTCCCCAATTGTTACATTTGTAATTCTGGTTAATATGGTTTCACATATGTCTTGAATTGGTGACCTGTGTTAATGCTTCTGTGGTGGAAGCAAGGCTGAACTTTGAGATCCTGAAAAACGCACCAAAAAAACGCACCAAAACCTGCCAAGAGATCGGATTTTGCTGCAGAAAAAAAAAACGCTGGAAAAACGCCTAGTGTGAACATAGCCTAAGGAGAAAGTATAACTATGCCTTCAATAAAGCAAAGGTTCTTATAAGCAAGTTGAGGAAATGAAAAAAAAAATAATAACTTTTTGGGATGGTCTAAACTGGTTAAAAACTATCAAACATAATATGGAAAAATGATTAGTGTTTAGGTTACTTATTATTGTGTATGATTTAACATTGGTTTTACTATTTAGAATTTTAGCTCGTTTTCTTCTGTCATTCACTTGTTATTGTAGCATTGTTTTATCCACTGATGTGATATGAAATGCGCAGTGACATGGAAAATGTGACATGTGCTTCTCTGCTCCTCTCTTACAGACACTACGGCTGCAGTCGACAGGAGCCTGTGTCTGAAGTGTTGTCATCTGGGAGTGCGATGCTGGTTGTCTGGAGGCAGGGAATGTACAGTTACTATGATCCATTTATGCTCACAGTGCTGCCTCTGCCGATCACAAGTGAGGAAGACCGGGGAGTATAAAACTAGTGGATGACTAAAAATACGTTATAATGGGAAATTGCTATTGAGTTACATATGAAATCTAGGCTTATTGAGACCAGTGGATAAAAGGAAATGTAATGATGACTAAAGTGCCAACATCCCCCAGATCAGCCGAAGATGGCTGACGATTCAGTATACGAGCGGGCGGGGGGGCATGATTTCATAATTAAAACACTGCCAGGCATATTTAAAATTCATCATGTTCTCCTTTCCATATGATGAACAGATGCTCGGTGAAGGCCACATCACCCGCTCCGTGCCGACCAAAAATGTCATTAATAGATTGTGTAATGCAAGAGAAAGCTCCAGGGCAGCCGGGGTAATTTGTGAAAACTAGAGCATTAAGAAGAGAAGATGCCCGGAGCAAGAAGTCAGGGAAATGATTTCATTTCGAGATGAGATGCTCATTCTGATTGGTTGCTGCAAATTTATTTTTGCCTCCTCCTGTTTATCAGAGACAAGTAGCATTACTAGTTCTGGTAACCAGGGATGGAGAATTATAAGATCTCAAATTATTCTAGTCTAAAAATTAGGACTCGAACACACGAGTGTAGGTACTCTCCTCCGAGACAATTGGATTGATCAAGTTAAAGACATTCTGATCAAACTCTGCTAGAGTTTGCTCAGTGTCAGTTTAATGTGATCTGATTCTCTCGCATGAGAGAATAGGAGGATGAGATGGAGATGGAGAACAAAATGTCACCATCTTCTCCATTAGTCTGCAGAAATCAGACTGCACTCCGATGTCATCTGTGTGCAGTCCAGTGTTTTCCCTGCACTCATAGACTTGAATGGGTGAGTGGCATCCGATTTGCGCCACTGCAATTTTTTTCTCATGTCGAATCAGTACCGCCCCATAGAATAATATTGGTCCGAGTGCTATCCGGTAAAACATCAGATAGAACTCATCAGATGTATACAGTTGTGTGAGCGAATCCTTACTAGGCATATTGTCACAAAATGCCACCTTTGTTAATTATTGTGTTATAGGGACAAACTAAGACTTATCAATGGATGCAGAGGAGAGAGAAAGCGCGCGGTGGATGCTGGGTTGTGACGTGCGGTGAAACACCTCCCACAGCCCATCAATCAGGGGGTGCGCGTCACGGGGTCACACCCGGCTGCAGCCGGAACTTGACGTGACATCAGTGGATGTCAGAGCCGGCTGCAGCCGGGGGTCACGTCATGCCTGTGAGCGGTCAGCAATAGCGCCACACACAGGCAACAATCATAACAGATGGTAATTACAAAAAATCTTATTTCCACTGTTTGAATCGATATGGACATTCTGTATAGTAGTGGACAACCTCTTTAAGCTGACGCTAAGCGTTCCTGTGTAGGGGTGGGCTGAAGGGAGATAGCTAATGTGTGCCCAGTAGCTATATAATGTGCATGGGACCTTTACTATTATTCTTTTTTTAAAGCAACATGGTTCCTGTTCCTGGCTGCTCCACATTTGGCCCTTTAATAAACACACAGTAGAGAGTTTTCTATCCTGGCACCTGATTAGTACTGTATGTAAAGGGGGCTGGCTGACTGCTCATTTCGATAAGTCAGCCCCATTCTCTGTCTATACATCCGCTGTGACATAAAAGGGGTCTGGCTTAGCTACTCAAATAACTCGGAGAAAAAATGTTTCCATCTTCTCCATTTTGTCAGTGCATGGAAAACAAACTGCACTCAGATGTCATCCGAGTGCAGTCCGATGTTTTCCACGGACTCATTGACTTGCATGACTGATTGCTATTTGAATATCAGATCAAACTGGGGAATGCTGCAATTTTATCTTCAAACAGACTCTGCCCAAGGAAAAAATGTGGTCACGTGCACGAAGCCATAGACTAACATTGGTCTTAGTGCCCAATCCGATGTTTTGTCGAATCGCACTTGGTTGGAAAATAAGTTGGCTATGTTCCCATGATTATTTGGTGAGCTTTTGATTATGCAGATTTTTTGCACCATTTCTGCACCTGTTAGGTAAATTAGGTAACTTGTATTTTGTTTCATTGCATTTTTGAGTGCATTTTGTTACGTATTTTTATTGCGGTTTTAACACTTCAGTTGTTGCCTCTTTTTGATATGTTAAGTTTTAAGTAAAGCTGTTTTGTTTTTTATACTTTCTGATATTTGACGTTGACAAAACTTTATTGATAGAGTCATGTGCGGATTTCATACGTTTTTTACAGAGGAAACGCACTAAAAACACGTATACATTATTTACCTGCAGATCTTGCGCATTTAATGCAATTCTATGGGGAAAATCTGCATATAAAACTCAGTGTACCCGCAAGAGATACTGTCATGTTGCGGGTCAAAAACTCACCAAAATCTCATTGTGTGTACTTAACCAAATAGGACATTATGAGTTCTGTGTATACCCTCTTAGAAGAGCTGTATGATACATACATAGCATATGTAAGGACATGGACATACTGCCCACGTTCCCCCTTCCTTGAAGACATGTGTATAGTTGTAAATGTACCTGTCCTTGATGTGTCATGTGTATTGTGACATGCGTTATTGGCAATAGTGTTGGGTTCTGCCCAACAGCAGGGAGAATTAGGGTTAATGTTTGGGACTAGCCCAGAGGTGGGAGAAGATAAAGTGAAGGGCAGAGACAGTTTCCTGTCAGGATGTTAGATAGGGCCTAGTGTGCGCCAAAAGGAGACCTATGGTCTGGATAGTGAGCAAAGCCACATGACGTGGGAGTCCTTGACGTGAGGGGAGACCAAGACAATAGATAGCGAGATCTGGAGAAGAGGAAGGAAAAGTGACCGAAGGACAGAGTGATGCATTGGAGACGGGTCAGGGACAGGATGCCTAGCAGTACGGCCTCGAGTTTATAACTCAGAGAGGTAACGGGTCAGGAAGGAGCAGGGAACGTGAGACTAAGAGAGTTTCCCGGGCGGGAGTTCCAAAGCATCATCAAGCTAAGAAGCTAAGTAACGGCCATATTGGCAAACTGGTTCCCTTAAGAGGGAAGAGGATGCAGAATCGGGGGTTGAGAATAGGACTCTCACTTACTAGTAGTGTGTTGCGTTGTGGTGAAGACAAAAGACCTTGAGGTAGAAACAAGTAAACTTGGAACTTGGAAGAGGTAAAGAGATCGTGTGTAAAAATGCTCCGTGTTGTGAAGGAAATGTTTGTGAAGTTACAGTATGTACCCGCTATGTATTGTACATAATCCCCACCATGTTGCTGTTTAGTAAAAGACTGTTTATTGTTGACTGGTGGTCTTCCTCATTGATCTGTTCAACATCTGGTCCTGGCCAACCAAAGTCATTGGTAGCAAGCAGCCTGCAAGGGCGTAGCTCCCCCATGGACGAATCTCACACACCCAGTCAGGACCCCCACCTTCATGTAACCTGGGGAGTGAGAAACGAGTACCTCGCCCACAGCTACCGCCCCGCAGAACGTTACACATACACTTGTGGTGTAGGAGCACAGATTCAAGTAAACAATTTATACCAAATCCAGAACGGGTTCTTCTAACAGCATTTCAGGAATACAGATTGTAAAGCGCAATCTACTGCACGTCAGACGGGTACAGTGTGCACCAGAAGAACCTGTTCAGTTCAAGCTATGTGACCCTTTATAAAACAAGGCGATTTCTGCTGAACCAGTTTAGTTTTGCCCTTACACAACTAATGTTCCAGTGATTTTCCTTTAAAGTCATCAATAAAATTTATATGTGACCTTTAACTAGACCAATCTGCTTTCTTCATTGAGACATTCCATATCTAACAGTGGTAACTTCATGTAAAAAGCCGTCTATTCCATTGTACCTTGCGAAACAGAAAAATACCTGAAATTACGTTAAAATGTGGTCTCATCCCATCTACTGTATAAGATGCAGTTGGAAGAATATTTGGGGCATGTCCATCTTTAAATACCATTTTATAGCCTGTGTACACATACTTTGCATATTTAATAATATTGTACTAATATTGATGTAGCTCTATTATATTTCAGAGATGTATCCTCGATTTTGATTGATATTGGAAAGATGTCAGCTCTGAAGCCTTATGAATTGTTAATTCAGCTCTGGATTATAATACAGGCTGTCACTCATGATCAGTCAACTATATGTTAAGTAATATATTAGCAAAGATGCTACTAATACTCTGTGGGGGTCTGACAATCCCCCATAATCAGCTGATATCTGTTTCGGCAGTGGTTATTTTTGAATAGAAGTGTTTAGGCTCACCTGGTAAGATGAATCCTCTAAGCTTCTGGTGCCGTTTGTGCGGCAAGCAGGTGGGAAACGAGGACTTGGCAGACTCAGGAATCTTGGGAGCAGCAGGATGGATGCAGTGGAACCCAGTGTGCACAGAAGGTGTCATACACCAGACGAAAGTCTTGAGACTCAATCCTAAGACACAGGTCCATGTCCTAAATAGCCTTTAAATAGAATTAGGGAAATATCGTCACTGCACCACGCTGGGCAGCCTGCAAAACCTGACGTGGAGCACAGCAGAGGGCAGCGGACCGAGGTGAAGGAAGCATAGCCATGGATAGCAGGGACAGGTGTGTAACAAGGAGGTTACTTGAAGTATTTGGCAGTGGCCACTAAACAATGTACAGAGCTGCTGCACTACACTCCATACATTGCTTACATCCAGCCACTGCTAGAACAGATATCAGCAGATCGGTGGAGATGACAGGTGCCAGAACCCCACCAATCTCATATTGATGACCTTTCCTATTCATCATTGTCCCAGACAGTCCCTTCAATTTTATATCCAAACACATAGATCTACAGTACATACGAGCTGTAGACACAAAAGTAAACTATCTGTAACAAAAACTATTCAAAAAGTTGCTTAGGTTTTTAATTTTTGATGAACTGGAGCAATTAAAAATAAGTTTCCTAAATGCAGATCCCGTATCAGGGGGCACTTTACATTTAAACATTTCACTCTCTCCACTCCCGCTTTTTCTCTTTATTAGTACCATTATATGGTGATATTACCAAGTAACATGAGACCTATGTCCAGGCAAATGGTTGATTTCATTACTGTAACCTGATTTTATTGCGGAGCAAAGTACTTTTTGGTATTGAGTTACATTTCTGGATATGTTCTGTTCTGTAATGCTAAATTCAGACATTTATTTTTACTGACAGCCTGTGAAGAGGGCGTTGTATTAAAGGAAGGATTCCATGTTCAGGGTCACCTGAGGACACCATATTATCCCTTCTACTACCCACCATATCCATATTGCACCTGGAACATAACAGTGAGTATAGGACATAGTGCGGTATTATTTTTGCTGCTGGGAACAGTTTTTTTTTACCTGTTACATGATTTGGTATTGTTACTTTCTGACCTTTTATTCTTAGACGAGAAGGTCTATCTTCATACCTAATGAAAATAATAAAGAACTGGTCGAACATGATAGACTTGTGTCTTTTTTCCACTTTACCAGCTAGAAACTAGAATATTTACAAAAGATTATTTTTCCCTTACTGTCAAATGCAAAACCATTGCGAATGCACATCAGAGCACTGTGGCACACCATATGTATAAAGTAGTGGTATGTGCCATGGGTTTATTCCGAATAATTGTGTGATTGTACCCATAGGGCATACAATTGATATATACAACCTAGAGGGGAAACCCCATCTCCGTTGGCTGCAGTTTGTTTAAAAAAAACAAATTGAGCTTTACTCACCATCACCAGGTCCAGGGCGGAATCCATGACACTGCTCCTGGTCTCTCTTTTTACTTGCAGCACTGACATCATGTTGACGGCACAGCAGTCAGTAAGCAAAACAGCTCATAAGGTCAAGTCGGGCAGAACCGCCGAGCAGCGCTGCTAATGTGACGTCAGACAATGACGGGCACCGTGAGCAGTGGCGGAGACTCCGCGCTGGACCAAGGGAGTGTGAGAATAGAACCGTTATTTTAAAAAAAAAAGGAGAAAAGGAGTTTTCTGAAACCAGAAAATCCATTTAAAGCACCAAACAGATCCCAGCAAATTAATTAAAGGGAACCTGTCACATGAAAAAAAGCTATTAACCTGCAGATAGGGGTTTCAGTCATGGGGTTGGCACCGGCACTTTTTCAGGGTATAGAGAGCAGCACAGCTGAAATACAACTGTATGTATGTATGCTCCTACTCCCATTCAGAGAGCCATGTTTTTACATCTCGTATGGTCACCACCATCTCAGAGGACTGATTTCCATGTAAGATGGTATTATATATATCAGACAATATCACATACTTTCCCTCTACTCTTTGATTAATATACATGGCTTAATTTGGTCTCCTATTATCATGACAGGTCCCCTCTTCAGAGTATGGGGTTGCTCTGAGGTTTGAAGGCTATATGCTGACAGGACAGTACACATATGCCCCTTGTATGCAAGGACAGTGGACCATCCAAAATCGGAGGTACGACTTCTTTTGCTACTTTTAGTTTGCATTTATTATAGACATAAGAAAGATAGTTGTCACGCTGTCCCTAATTGTCAGTAACTTCAGCATCTTATCTTAAATCCAATGAAATAAGAGCATGGTAGTTAAAGGGGTTCTATAGTAATAGAAACAAATAGAGAAATATCAATATGCTATTATATAATATAATAATAATCTTTTTGTTTATATAGCACCAACATATTCCGCAGCGCTTTACAATTCAGACAATTTCCAGACATTATGGGCACTGTCCCCATCAGGGCTCACAATCTACATTCCCTATCAGTATGACTTTGGAATGTGGAAGGAAACCGGAGAACCCGGAAAACCCTCACAAACACAGGGAGGACATACAAACTCCTTGCAGATGTTGTCCTTAGTTGGACTTGAACCCAGGATCTCAACGCTGCAAAACTACAGTGCTAACCACTGAGCCACCGTGCTGTCCTTATTATGTTATATTATAAATACATTCCATAATAAATATAATTAGCTAATCACATTTGTTTTGTCCAGGTAGGTTATCACTATAGAACATCAAAATTGCTGCCACTTGTTACACTGACAGAAGACTGTCCTAGAATGTTAATAGGACACTCCTCTGTGACCATGTGCAGTAGGAAGCACCACTGCTGTGACCTGGAGATAACTTGACAATAGGTGGTATAAATTATCTCCAGGTCACAGCAGCCACTCATCATTCAGCAAGACAGGGTGGACATCAGTGTGAGTGGCCTCTTCTTTCCTCAGAACCCCTGGATTCTGTAGTGTTAGATCAGATAGGATGGAAAGCAGTGTGAGCAGCCTCTTCTTACCTTAGCACTCTTGGTACCTCCAATGTTAGATCAGATAGACAGGGTGGACAGCAGTATGGGCAGCCTCTTCTTACCTCAGCCCCCCTTGATATCTCCAGTATTAGATCAGATAGACAGGGGGACAGCAATGTGAGCAGCCTCTTCTTACCTCAGCATCCATAGAACCACAAATATTAGATCAGAAAGCCAGGTTAGACTACAGTGTTAGTAACCTGTTCTTACCTCAGTACTCCTGGTATTTCCAATATTAGATCAGATAAACAGGGTGGACAGCAGTATGAACAGCATCTTCTTTCCTCACCAAGCCTGGTGTCTCCAGTATTAGATCATATAGACAAGGTGGACTGCAGTATGAGCTGATTCTTTTTGCCTCAGCACTCCTGGTATCTCCAGTGTTAGATCAGATAGACAGGGTGGACAGCAGTGTCAACAACCTCTTCTTATCACAGAACCCCTGGATTCTGCAGTCGTAGATCATATAGGATGGAAATCAGGGTGAGTGGCCTTTTTTTACCTCAGTACCCCTGAATTCTGTAGTGTTAGATCATATAGGATGGAAAGCAGTGTGAGCAGCATCTTCTTACCTTAGTACCCATGGTACCTCCAGTATTAGATCAGATAGACAGGGTGGACAGCAGTCTCTTCTTACCTCAGCAACCCTGATATCTCCATTATTAAATCATAAAGACATGGTGGACAGCAGTGTGGGCAGCCTCTTCTTACCTCACCACCTCTGGTATCTCTAATATTAGATCATATAGACTGGATGGACAGCAGTGTGAGCAGCTTCTTCTTACCTTAGGACCACTGGTATCCCCAGTGTTAGATCATATAGATAGGGTGGACAGCAGTGTGAGTGGCCTCTTCTTACCTCAGTACCCCTGAATTCTGTAGTGATAGATCAGATAGGATGGAAAGCAGTGTGAGCAGCCTCTTCTTACCTTAGCACACATGATACCTTTGATATTAGATCAGATAGACAGGGTGGACAACAGTGTGAGCAGTCTCTTCTTACCTCAGCAACCCTGGTATATCCATTATTAAATCATAAAGACATGGTGGACAGCAGTGTGAGAAGCCTCTTCTTACCTCAGCACTCTCGGTATCTTCTGTATTAGATCAGATAGACAGGCACATTATTTCACCTTTGATATTGCAAACAATCTTAAAAAAAAAGGCTGGATGGGTCTAGACACGAAAATATTAAGGTAATGTAAAGTATGAATGAACGTAGTGGGTAGGAATGATTGAACAAGACTATCCATGTCATTAGAAGTCACGAACGCACTCCTCGCTGCATTTATTTAAAAAAAGACATACAATGTGATATGTACGGAGACAATACAAAAGAAACAGCTAACTGAATAGGACTAAACATTGCTCCAGTCAAGTGACCCGCATGTATCATATTGTAGACAGGAAGGAACATCTCTTTCTAGAGAAATAGATATGTAACTTGTAGGAGTTTTTTTTACCTTCATGTTATAATTTTCAGTATAATTGTCTAAATATGTAAATTGTCTGTGCATAGTAATCTGAACACAACTCTGAATAAATAAGGTACAACGATACAATTCATTTCTTGGCAGAAGTCTTTGTCCTTAATGGGATTCCTCAGGAACATTTTTCTTTGATAAATGCATATAGTTGGGGCTAACAATTATTTTTACAATTATTTCATTCAAAATTTTCATTCTAATGGTCTTACCGGAGAGTTTGTATCTCTTATCTGTCTGTCGTCTGTCCTATCAACTGATTTATGACCACAGACCCCATCAATGTTAAATGTGCAGGAAACAAAGAGCCTCTAAAAGCCAAACTGTAAAAAATTTTTAAGGAAACCCAATTGCAAAAAGGATTTTAAGCCCAAATTCATTAATTTAATTCATTAAACAATTGTCTCTAAAGGTAGACAACCCTTTAAGTTACCAAATCATTTTCTAAACTTCAGAAATCATGAACTACTCCATCTGCACTAAGTCGTAGATGATATGTAGATTGTATGCACATAGTATATAGCATGATCAGAGCTATTGTTACTTGTTGCTTCCTACAGGATGTGTGGCATGAGGGTGCTCCAACCTTACACGGAGAGAGTAGAAGGAGTAACTAATAACATCACCATAACTTTTTCCTGCCCCCGATCACTAACTGGACCAGGGATTCAAGCCTCTTACCGCCTCTACAACAAGACGGATCGTGAGTTACATAATTAAGCATTCTCTCTAAAACTTATAAAAAACATATATACTTTTCTGAACATCCATAAAGTTTTATTTCTGTGCAGCCTGTCCTGGGGAATTCTTGTGCATAGTAGATGGGATGTGCGTCCCACTATGTGATGGGATTAAGGACTGCCCCAATGGCTTGGATGAGAGGAACTGTGGTAAGTATAATGCCAGGCATCCTTATCTTTGCCAGTTAGTGTACCACCCACTATAAGATTTTAATTCATTTACCCTAGTATGTCCTGCCCAATACCAGTGCCCAGGAGGGCAGTGTATCCCTGCCAAACAGATCTGTGATGGCAGCAATGACTGTGTGAATGGTACAGATGAAGAGCAGTGCCATGAAGGTAACATCTAATTGCCATATTATTACCTATGGGTCAGCCAAATATTGTCTGTTCTCTGTCCTATTCTTGTGTTCTTGTTTGTTTGTTTTTTAAAACAATTCTACCTAAAAACACATTTATGTCCAAAAAAGACAAGAATCCTTTTATTGGATAACCAGAAAATGTTAATTTGCAGGCTTTCAGATGAAATATACCATGAAGAGCAAAAGGGTAATAATGTTTTGGAATTTTGACTTTCAGGCTCCATATCTCACCATCCACTACGGCTTCTAATGTGAGACTTCCATAATTTTATAGACCTTCATCTTGGCTATCTCATACATAAATTTGACTTAATATGTGATTAGTTATGCAGATTCTTGTCATGTCACTGCATTGTTACTGTTTTGCTCCTGGTGGGGAAAAAATCTTTTTCTTCCTGTATACTACAAATTACAACCTGTTCTCACATTCCCTAAAAGCTCGGTGTGTTACTAGGTTGATTCCCAAGCGAAAGGTCACTGGTTCAAATAGAGTAGCAGCCATGAAGAAGATTTCCCGAGAAAACAGAAACAGCATAATCCAGCTCATCGATAGTGGGCTCTTGGCCAAGAAAATTTCCAAACTGTATCATGTGAGTGCTATGACTGTGGGAAGAATGCGAAATGAAGACCGTTCATCCATTCAAAAGCCAAAATGTGGACGTCCAGGCAAAATATTAGAGTCAACAAGTTGGCTCATCACAAGGTCTATTAGATCTGGTGCGACAAACACAGCAGTTGGAGGTGACTCGTATGCTTCATAATAGTGAGACCTCAGACGTCCATGCAAGCTCCGTACAACGCATGTTACACAAGTCTTGAATGGTGGCTCATAAAATGGTGAAGAAGCTTCCACTTCAATATCGTCATAAGAAGTATTGGCTTGAGTTTTCAAAAATAGTACAAAAAGTGAACAGTAGAAGATTGGAAATGGGCGATTTGGAGCAATGAGACGAAAATCAATAGACTAAGGTCTGATGGGTGCAAATGGGTTTGGAAGAAGCAAGGGAAAATTGGGCTAAAGGATGGAGAAATTGAAGGAACTGTTATGTTCGTGAAAGAAGCATGATGATATGGGGTTGTTTCACAGCCAAAGGCGTTGGATACTTGACCAAGATCAATGGTGGTCTCAATGCTGAGCTATATGTGAGTTTCCTACAAGACGAGTTACTTTGTACAGTCGAGCACTATGGGTATGAAAAAGATGACAAAGTGTTCACGGTGACTCAGTGGTTAGCACTGTTGCTTTGCAG
Organism: Phyllobates terribilis; assembly: GCF_046119375.1. NCBI lineage: Eukaryota > Metazoa > Chordata > Amphibia > Anura > Dendrobatidae > Phyllobates > Phyllobates terribilis. Next base: position 290,050,848 of record NW_027362768.1, on the reverse strand, counting down.
TGCTGGGGTCCTGTGTTCAAATGCCACCAAGGACAACATCTGCAAGGAGATTGTATGTTCTCCCCGTGTTTGCGTGGGTTTACTCTGGGTTTTCCATTTCTTCCCACACTCCAAAGACAAACTGATAGGGAATCTAGATTGTAAGCCCCAATGGGGACAGTGCCGATAATGTCTGTAAAGCGCTGTGGAAATAACGGCGTTATATAAGTGAGTAAAATAAATAAATAAAAATAGTGTTCCAGCTGGACAAGATTGGTGAAGAAATGGTTCAATAACAATGAAGTAGAGGTGCTGGATTGGCCGCCACAGTCACCAGACCTCAATCCAATTGAACACTTGTTTGTAGAGTTGAAGAAAAAACTGTATACATACCCAAGTGAATCAACCAGTATGCACCAACGTTGGGAACATGTAAAAGAGACCTGGGATCAGATGTCGGTCGAGACATGCTTGAATCTGATCGAGAGCATGCCCCGAAGGATCCAGGCAGTGTTGAATGCCAAAGGTGGATTTACAAAATGCTAACAAAATAATAAAAAATGTAATTTAGATTTTTAGGAGCAAAACAGTAACAATGCAGTGACATGACACAAATCTGCATAACTAATCATATGCTAAATAGTTGCAAGACAAATTTATGAATGAGATAGCCAAGATGATTGTCTATAAAATGATTGTAGTCTCACATTAGAAGCAGCAGTGGATGGTGAGATATGGAGCCTGAAAGTCAAAAGTTCAAAACATTGTTACCCTTTTGCTCATCACTGTATTTTCTTTCTGCTTAGTCAATAAAGGTATCACTCTTATAATACTTTTTTATTTTTTAGGCATAAAAGTATTTACGGTACATAGATTTTTCTGGCTAAAACAGAACCACAATATAATTTTTATTGTACTTCCAAATAAAACAAAGAAATCCATGAAATATGTTTTATTTAGTTGGTTTGTAATTGACATCCCCTTCAATTGGGCACAGTCATCATAACATTAAAAGGCATTGACAGGTGAAGTCTCATGACGATGCCATCTGTCAATGGGATGGTTATATGAAGCAGCAAGTGAACATTTTTTTGCTAATGGGCTGGAAGCAAGAATGATGGCAAAGTGTAAGGATCTGAGCAACTTAGACAAGGGTCAATAGAAAAGCTGAGTGTCTTAGAATAAATAAAATTAAAAATGAAAGGGGTTGTCTTGTTTCTAAGATTATTATTCCATAAGCTCAGGGACACAAAAATAAAACTGAGTTTTTATTCATCCTTCCAGGGTCCAGCACAGCCAGTAGCTGCATCTCCAGTTTTTATTGATCAGCTGCAGTGTTGATGTCACATCAACAGAACCGCAGCCAATCACTGAGCTTTAACAGCCCTGCTGGTATAGATAGCGCAAGCTGCTGAGCTCAATGATTACAGCGCTGTTGATGTGACTTTACCACTGCAGCCAATCAACAAATACTTGAAAAATGATGAGAGGCACAGCTGGACTTCGGGAGAATGACTAAAAGCTAAGTTTTGGGGTGGGGTTTACACACCTGAACCTAGGTGGGACTGATGGTAACATGGTAACAGATATTGGGATAAAGTTGCGTGGAAAGGATTTTGTAAAAGTAATAGTTTAAAAAAAACATGTTATGAACTGCATCATAAAATGTATCAGAACTGAAAACTGTGTTGTATAACCATATGGATTTTTGAAGTAAATTTCTGAATATACCTGTGGACAAAAATATGTATACAAAAATCATAGTTTTTGAACCTGTTAAATTATAAAAAATGAGAACAAAGTGATGCATCAACAGTCAATGGAAACTAAAATCATCAACCAACTGAGGGCTGAATTATAAATCACTCCAAAAATCAGAGTCAAAACTTCACATCACAGGTAGACCTAGTTTGAGTAAATTTTATCACGGCAACTCACAATGTGACTCAGAAGTGTGTATGGCCCCCATTTGTCTGTATCTAGTCCTGGAAAGGCCTGGGCATGCTAATGATGAGATAACATCAAATGGCATCCAGGGGATCTCCTCAAAGACCTGGATCAGGGCACCAGAGAGATTCTGGACACTCATGGCACTACTTGGTGGCATCAGGTGCATTAATACATGAAGTCCCAGACGTTCTCATTTGCACTTAAGAATGAGGACTGTGAGGGCCAATCAATGGCATCAATGCCTTCGTCATCCAAGAGCTGCCCACATACTCTTGTCATGTGAGGCTGGGCAGTGTCCTACACCAAGAGGAACCCAGGTCCCACTGCACCAGTGTAAGGTCAGACACAGGCTGCCAAACATCAGTCAAAGTGACGGTGGCTATCATATGGAGGATTATGTGACCCTGCACAGGTACATTCCTCTCCAGACTGATCCACCGCTAAACTGGTCATGCTGGTTGATGTTACAGGTAGTACAAAGTTCACCACAGTGACTCCAGTCTCCTTAACATCTGTCACATGTTCAGTGTAAACCTGATCTCATCTGTGAAGAGAACAGGGCGCCAAGTGCGGACCTGACAATTTTGCTCTTTGGTGTATACCAGTGAAGCTGCACAGTGCTAGGCTGTGACCAAAGGTCCCAATACAGGATATTTGAGATTCATGCCAGAAACATAAACATTAGTAGCCCGGTGGAGGTCATTTTGTAGGTATCTGGCATTGCACTTCCTGTTCCTCCTTGCACAAATGAGAAGTTATTGGTCCCAATGATGGGTTGATACTGTTCTATGTCCCTGTCCAACTCATTTGTGTAAAGACCCATGTATTGGTGTCTGCTCCATGCTCTTGAGACTAAGCCAGAAGACACAACAAACCTTCTTGTGATGGCACGTTTGTCTGTGCCATCCTGGAGGAGCTGGACTATCTGTGCAACCTGAATAGGCTGCAGGCATCATCTCATTCTACCAGTAGTGACAAGGACACCAGCAAAGCACAAAACTAGAGAAGAATTAGTCAGGAAAGATAAGGAAAAAGTGATTGTCGGAGGCCACCACCGGCACAACCATTTTCTTTTTGAGGGTGTCTCGCGGTTCCTCTCCAGTGCTCCTGTATTCACTTGCACCAAAGCAGATGAAATATATTCACAATCATTTGTGTTTCCTAACTGGACGGATCAAGTTTCATTGATTTGGGATTATTCTGTGATATGCAAGTGTTCCCTTCATTTTTGGAGCAGTATAAAAAAATACTACTACTATGACTACTACTACTACTACTACTACTACTACTACTACTAATAATAATAATAATAATAAATAGTAATAATTATGTGCAAGAGGTTTTGATAGAGTTTTGAACAAGACCAAAACTATCATAAGGAATAATGGGTAGTAACATTGAACAGTATCTTGGTTCCACATCGACACATCCACATTCTCAGTATATCGACCCTTTATTATAGTGTATAGACCTATTTGCTCTACTTTATGACACTTGTTTTCTCTCCATATGTTTGGTTATATTCTGTGGCGTGAGTAATCGAACATTAGTGAACACTTAGGATGTCCATGTGATTCTGATTTGCGGTATAATATTTTTTCCACCTCTTACATAGCTGTTCCTTGTGGCGCCTTCAACTACAGATGTGCGAATGGGACCTGTGTAAAAAAGACTAATCCGGAATGTGACTCTGTAAAAGACTGTGAGGACGGCTCTGATGAACTGAACTGCGGTGAGGACTCATCTAGAACGAAAACCTGTAACAGAATCCTCAGACTTATGATTTTGAGGCTTATTACTATGCAGGGCTGGGTTATGTAGTATTTCCTTACATTTACTTATTTTTTTTTTTTAAGACGAGGTTGTTTTTTAATCAGGTCAAGCTGCACCATCATCTCTGGAATACTTGCCGTTTCTGAGTCAAATGTAGCCAGCAAAGTTTTCTTTAAAGCGCACCTGTCAGCAGGATTGTGCTCAGTAAACCACATACACTGTCAGGTGGGCGACATTACACTGATTAAAATGATACCTTGGTTGGTGAATTCCATCCTGTGGTTCTTGTGCAATGTTGACTTTCAGTTTGGAGATAATGATATGCTCATGCATTTGGGAGGGACTGTGGGATGGGCCCTATCTGGTGCTCTGCTTATATATTCATCTGTATGTTCTTATGATCGTTCTCTGATCTGCCTTCTATTTAACATAATGCATCTAGTAGTGCAGGGCTAGGTAAAATAAAAGGCAGGTCAGTAAAGGCACAGTGAACCATCATAAGAGCATACAGATGAATATGTAAGCAGAGCACCAGATAGAGCGCCCCCCTACAGGCCACCCCATAGCATGAGCATATCATTATCTCCAAACTGAAAGTAAAGATTACACAACAACCACAGGATGGATCTCATCAACCAAGGTATCATTTTAATCAGTGTAATGTCACCCACCTGACAGTGTATGTGGTTTACTGTGCACAATCCTGCTGACAGGTGCACTTTAACAACATCCTTGTCACATTTCCGAGTTTTATTCTGTTCTATTAAAAACAGATCTTGTAAAAAATGATAAATTAACTATTCATAATATAATTACAAACATGGATGGCGGTAAGTGACGCAGTGACAGAGCAGGCCAATGTGCCAAAAATGTAAGTGGGCTCATTGTTCTGTCTCCAACCCCTGAAAGGATACCTATCTTATGAACGCCCTTAAAGGGACTCTGTCAGCAGCTTTTTGATACCTCATCTGAGAGTAGGAAAAGAGAAGCTCAATCCAACCATATATCACTTAGATTACTGTGTGCAGCCGTTCTAACATAATCAGAGCTTTTAGATTTAGACTGAAGCAGAGCTGAGAAAGCTAGCCCCGCCCACACCACAGCTAACCCCACTCACACCAGGCTCTCTGTGTACAAAGCCCATAGACAGTGAGCTGCTTATCACAGGAGGGGGCGTTGCCAGACTAGTCCGGCAATGTTAATTTCTTAGTGATAACTCTTTCACAGTTAGTAAACAACAGCACATACTGTGACAAGTGACAAGTCCCTGAATTCTGTGTTTCAGCCTCTATCTCCTGCAGTCTTCAAATTACATAGCAAAGACTTGCTGACAGATTCCCATTAAGATCCCGATTCACATTAGATTGAGGTCAGTCAAATTCTATCGGCAAGCTCGGCCAACAGTCTAATGTGTATGGGGGCCTCCCGACTCTCCCCTGACAAGTGGGGAGATAAGGATCCGGCATGTTCAATTTGGAATTGCTGATTCTTTAATACTCAGTCTGCCAAAGGACATAGTAGATCTTGGGCGAGCAGAGTGCTCTTGTATATGGAAGAGTCGTGGTTCATAGCTGTTGGCTTAACAGCAATCTATAGTGTATGGGGGGGGGGGCTTTACAATGGAGCAACAATGGTTGCAGTAGATCAGTGGATCAAGGGCGGTGAGCTTGGGCCTGCCCTTTTTTAGTGATCAGTACCCTAAAGCTGAAGAACCACAGTGGAGCAAATGATGCTCCACAAGCAATGTTGTCCTAGACTACTGGTTTTATTGGACTTCTGAATCTCATAAAGAAATGAAAACAGTTTCCATGGCTAATTAAAGAGAACCGGTCACATAAATGTTTAATTTTTTTAACCTGCTGCAGATATATTATCTGGTGTACTTTTTTTTCCTAGTGTTCTCCTGAATCTGACAATGTCTTTCATTTGTTCTTGTGCCTGTCCATTCCTGAGATATAGCCCCCTATTACCTATATATGAATATATGAATCTAATCTTTTTAGCCAAGTGGGCGTCATCTTGAATTCCTCTCTGTGAGGCTGCGTGCCCACTATGCGTTTTTCAAGCATTTTTGATGCAAAATTTCCGCAGCGAAAACGTTTAAAAAACGCTTGGTAATACGTGCCCCAACGTGCAATTATCATTGCGGGAAAATACGCAGCATGTCCATTATTTTGCGGTCACGCAGCGTAATTGCCGCCATTGACTTGCATTGAATCACTTAATATCCGCATCACTACATGTGCACATGCAGATATTAAGTGATTCAATGTGCGGATGGTACCCGGGTCTGGAGAAGAGGAGACTCTCCTCCAGACCCGGGTACCATAGTACCTGTAAAAAAAAAGAATTTAAAATAAAAAATAAACATTATACTTACAGTACCTTCTGATGGCCCCCAGTCTCCTGTACGATGCGTCCGGTCTCTTGTACGGCTCGCGATGGTCTAAAAGGACCTGCCATGACGTCATTTAGTCATGTGACAGCCGACGTCAGCGGTCGCGTGACCTGTCACATGACTAAATGACATCACCGCAGGTTCTTTTAGACCATCGCGAGCCGTACAAGAGACCGGACGCATCGCTGAGGAGACTGGGGGCCATCGGAAGGTAAGTATAATGTTTATTTTTTAATTTTTACCATTTTTTTTTTCTAACTATTAACTTGGTCACACTATATAAATCCATGCCGGTTGCATGGATTTATATAGTGTGACCAAGTTGTCAAGCACTTTTCCAAGTGATGCTAAAATCACTTGGAGAAGCACTTGACAACCCGCATGCAGAAATGCATGCAAAAACGCTTGACAAACGCTTCTACCTGGCAGGAAAAACGCATGTAAAATCCGCATGCATTTTTCCTGCCAGAGAGATGGGGAAAAAATCTGCAGCATTTCTGCATTGTGGGCACTTAGCCTGTGTGTCTTCTTAAGCACTAAGCCCCTTTGGCTAACAAGAGTAGAATTCTCAGGGAAGATGGGGCCATATCTCAGGGATGGAGAGGCACAGAGACAAAAGAAAAACATCACCAGATTTGGGAGTACAGCTACATTTGGAACAGTGGAAAAAAAATTATATATTTATGTCAAGTGACAAGTAGTGTTGAGCGCAAGTGCTCGTTACTCGAGTTTGCATCGGGTGCTCGGGTATACACAGAGTATCGCGGGTGCTTGAGAGCCATACTCGACTCACCACCCCGCATGTTTCACGACTGTTAGACAGCCAAGAATCATGTGGGGATTTCCCGTGTATGGCAGGCAATTCCCGCATGTTTTTTTGGCTGTTTATCAGCCAAGCATGGCCCTCAAGCACAAGCAGTACTCTGTGCATACCCGAGTATCCGATGCAAACTCGAGTAGCGAGCACTTGCGCTCAACACTAGTGACAAGTCCTCTTTAATGTCCTAAGACTCCTGATACAAAATAATCCCATTCATTTCTATTAATTTATCATCAATATTACATCTGAGACCCCAAATTAATAAAAGATATCTGCAGAGCCCCCTCATTCTAGAGCGAGGGGCAAGTCCCAGCTCATACAAATCTGTAAAGAACATGAGCTTGTTAAAGCCCACATGGCATTGACCTCCTACTTCCCCCCTTAGACTGCGGTGTACAGGCGCTGCAGAACCGTATTACTGGAGGAACTCAGGCACAAGAAGGAGAATGGCCATGGCAGGCGAGTTTACAAGTACGAGGATCACATATTTGCGGAGGATCCTTAGTGGCAGACCAGTGGATCCTGACTGCAGCTCATTGCTTCACTCTCGAGAGGTAATATACAGAGTGTGCTCGTTTTTCCTTATTAAGGGGTGATTTTTTTATATAATTATGAGCATGGTGACTGTATGATTGGATATTATTATTGGATATTATTGGATGCTACTATATAAAAAGTATCTGTCATCACATATGGTGGACCATGCGTAGGAGAATAATAGGCTAAATATATTTAGAAGTATATAAGTATGTGCTAAGAAGAGGCATTACATTTGCCAAATTTACTAAACCCGTGCATCATTTTACAGATCTAAATGTATGCCATCCATGAGTGGCACAGGAGGATTATATCATTGTTTTTTTTCAATTGGATTGCAACTGTTGATAATAAACTAGCTGCAGCGGTAAAATGCACTGTAGTCAATCCTATGAGAAACAAACTTATCCCAGACAAGCCTTATAAATTATCTAGCAAATTGTTATTGATGCCATCACACTACTATGATAAAACTGATAGACTGATAGACCCCAAGTGTTTACGGATTGGTTATTGTCACATATTATCTCAAGGTTTACAATGTAGATCTTTTATGGGTAGTTAGTATTTGCCCACACCAGAATAAAATGTTTATCCATCTTTCAGTATCAAAATGTCCTTGAACTTTACTCAGTGGAGCTCCGTTTACGGCTTTATTGGTTATTTCCATTGTTTAGTCCATCAGAGGAGCAGAAACTGGAATATAACCTAAACCCTACTGTGTATAAAGGGGTGTCATGTTTCAAACATTAGGCTCAGCAAAAAAAAGCCTTCAAAGAAGTTTTCAACCTTGGCTCCTAATGGCGGCTCAAATGTCGTGGCCAAAACTTTTGAGACTGGCTGACACAGTTTTCTGCTTCAGTGTTTTTAGATCTTTTATTCAGATGTTGCTCGGGTTATTGAAGTACAATTATCAAAATCTCATAAGTTTTTAAACTTTGACTGACAAATACCTCAACTTTATTTAAAGCCTCAATATTTCCAGTGTTGACCCTTGTTTTTCAAGACTTTTGCCCTTCACGCTGGCAGCTGGATATCAGCTTCTGGGCGATATCCTGACTGATGACCACCCATTCTTGTCTCATCAGTGATTGGAATTTTTCATAATTTCTGTGTTCTTGTTTATCCTCCCACCTTTTGAGGATTGACAACAGGTTCTCAATGGGATTGAGATCTGAGGAATTTCCTGGCCATGGACCCAAACTGTCAATGTTTTGTTCATCGAGCCACTTAGTTATCACTTTTGCTTTGTGACATGATCTCCATCTTGCCGGAAAAAAGCATTGTTCATCACAAAATTGGTCAAGGATCATTGGGAAAAGTTGCACTTGGAAGATGTATAGATCCCATTCTTTATTCTTGGCAGTGATCTTACGCTGAATTAGGAGTGAGCCCCTCCATGGATGAAAAGCCCCCACACATGAATGATCTCAGGATGCTTTACTGGTGGCAGACACAGGAATCATGGTAGCGCCTATTTTTTCTTCTCCGGACAATCATTCTTTCAGATGTCCCAAACAGTCTGAAGGGGGCTTCATCAGAGAAAATAACTTTTTAGGAAGTAAAGGGATTTGACTACAGAGGACTGGGGTAACGTTATTTCCTCTGATGAAGCCCCCTTCAGACTGTTTGGGAGAATGATTGTCCGGAGAATGTGAGTGCTACCATGAGTCCTGTCTCTGCCAACTGGAAAGGATCCTGATACCATTCATGTGTGGGGGCTTCTCGTCCATGGAGGGGACTCACTCACAATTTTGCCTAGGATCACTGCCATGAATAAAGAATGAGATCTAAACATCCTCCAAGAGCAATTTCTCCCAACCATTTAGGAGAAATCTTGTGATAGTAATAAACTATTCATAAGAAAAATTATAGCAGCTCGTTTTCTGATCACACATTTCCCTTTAGTCATTTGTAGATTTTACCTCCTACTTGGGATTTTTTTTTTGCTGCATTTAAATGTAGAAGGAAAAAGGTCTCATTAAAAGACTCCATGCATTATAATAAATAATTATTAAGTAGCTATATCCATAACATTGTGGCTTTACTATCCAGCTCCGAGTTGTGGCTCATAATCAGGGTGACATTTTAGAAAAATAGAAACAGATAACTGAATACAGATTATAGCAAAAGACATTCTTTCCTTTAGATTGTGTTTTTTGGCTAAATCTGAAGGCCAATTTCTATTAAGTAGAATATTTAATGTAACGACCTAGGAACTTTCTGATGACAGTTATCAAAAATGAATGAACCTGTGAAATATTTATAAGACCAATGTAGCACCCCGAGGACTCGGCTGCTACAGGGGTATTGCACCTCAGACCAGAGGTGTGGTATTCCACTCCCGGGTAAGGATGGAGTGTGGAACTGAGCTCAGATAGCTGCATGCACTACACTCACCCCATTTCCGGGGGACAGAACAACGGTACTCCCACCAGATAGATGTGCAGGTACGACAGCGTCTGTCCTTGGCTGGAGGGGGGAGGAACATCCCAGTAGTGTAGGAGCAGATAGGGGAGGAACTCTGGGCATAGGTAGGAGCCCATTGGATGCTAGTCACCTGGGCTCGGGTGTCAGAGGGAGTATATAAGGTGGGCACCATCTTAGGACAGGGTCCTGTTCAGAGGAGAGTCTGTGCAGAGAGGAGCTCAGCCAGAGAGGGCTGACAGGGAGCTGTGGCTCCGTCTGGGCCCAGCTCCAGAGCCAGGCCTGAGGCAGAGAGAGAGAGAGAAGGAAGAAGAGGAACACGGAGAAAGGCCCAGAGACGCAAGCATAGAGGGAACCCTGAGATCCTACGAGAGAACTAAAACGGGTGAAGGGTTGGCAGAGAAGGGTACCGGATCCCAAACTGGTGGAGGTTAATCATCCTTAGCCAGGAACCGGAGGTCGTGGTCAAGCTTTGGCACGACCCCTCGCCACATCCACCAGGAAGGCACGCCACATAGGGTCAGGGAAACCGGAGAGAGGTTTTGCCCCCATAAGGCCCGAGGAAGCCGGACAAAGGTGGGTCCCTGGTGGGGACGGCCAGTAGGAAGGAAAAGAGGGGAGCTCAGGACCACGCTCTGGAACTGCCTGGGAGTTGGCCGAGTCCCTGACCTGGTGGACGCAGCACGGCTCGGGTGGTCCTACTGTGCACAAGGGACCTGATAAAGAACTGTGAGTAAAGCTTTTGAAACTGCACCTCAAGCCTCCGTGTTCCGTCGTCGCACCTGCACCATCGGTACTGGGACACCCGCACCATCACTCCCATTATCATCTCTAACATAGCTGCCCTGAGGCCATACCCCTCCCGTTGGGGGTTATACCATCCACGCTGCACATCCGTACCACCGGCCTCAGCGGACTGCACTGCAGCGGCGGCTTCGTAGCCGCATTCAACGGGTGGCGTAGTCGGACACTAATACCATCATAACAATAACGCCACTTAGTTTGACACCCTGGGCACGGACTGGGTCACCGCCACGAGGACTACTACCCCTATCTGATCCGGCTCCGGGTATTCCCCGCGTGCGCAACGCTACACAAACATGGCCCAGGGGGCGCGTCACCAACAGTAACTAAAAAGTCATGGACTGCATCTTCACATAAAGTTCCACCCAAGAACACGGTGATGAAGACAGAGGACTACCAATCATCACAGATAGCTCGCACACCGGGCTTCATATATTTGACTTGACATAGAAGCTTTTTCAACATTAGAAAGTGGAAATGGCAACCAAACGTCTAATACATATGTGAGGGGGGCTTGCAAGTCATATCTACTGGGGGAAAAGGATCAGATGCTGAATTTCAACAGATCAAGTCTTTTTTTTTCTTTTAGAAAGGTTGTCTAGCAGTATTTCAATCCCCCATTGCTTGAAAGCTGTTTTATGCATTTGACCACCCTAATAAAACTGCTAAGCATTACCAGTTAGCTACATGTATTCCCTTACTGCATCACGCATATCACTCAACACCATCCATCAACATTTGCTACAATACTGGAGGTAGAAAAAATGTACTTAAATCAGAACTAAACTTTTCTGTGACGCTAGTAACTACTCACGGACAAGCCGTGAGGTAGGGTAGTCAAGAGGTCCGAGGTCAAAAGCCAAGAGAGTATGTCACAGACAGAGGGGTGAGGCGTAGGTATAGTCAGGAAACAGAACTGTCATTCACTGCATCCAGACACTCAGGAGGAATCATGACACTACCCCCTTTTCTAGTGGGGGCCACCAGACCCCCAGGTTTCCTAGGAAACCTACAATGGAAGGCTGGATCAGACAATCAACATTCATGGAACAAGCCAGGACCCAGGATCTCTCTTCGGGTCCATATCTCCTCCAATGAACAAGATATTTGAGTGCATTTCGGACCCTTTGAGAATCCACAAACCTCGTACTCTAACCCTCCATCAATGGAAACTGGAGGAGGCAGAGACGAGGGAGACAAAACAGAAGGGGTAAATTCTTTCAACAGGTTAGTGGATCATAACAAAAGGGCTAGGCAAACGGATGGTCAAGACAAATCATAGATGGAGAACCAAAGATCAGAATACCATACGAGGAGCACAGAACAAGCACACACCTCATGAGCAAAGCTACAATTGGCAGCAAAGGCAGAGAACTTGGTTAAATAGCCAGGTAATTACTATGGACAAGAGACACATGGATGAAGAATCGGTACACCTTGTTCCTGATTGGATGGCTAGACTGTCACTCCTGACACTGACAGCTCAGCACAGCCCAGCATCCGATTGGACGGCTCAGCTGTCCATCACCATACTGACAGCTAAGCACGCCCCATTCCTAGATTGGACGGCAGAACTGTCATTCACTGCATCCAGGCCCTCAGATAGGAGGAATAGTGACATTTTCAATATTTTTATATGTTTTTGAAACCGATATAGTAGTGCTGATTGGTTGGAGTCTTTGTGTTCAAATTATGCCTGATGAAGTGCAAAAGTGAAATATGGGCTCAATTGAAAGTGCATCCGTACATTGCTCTCTAAGATAAGGTAAGCGATTCTGCTCCTTGGTGTGAGTGAAAGGTGGTGGTCTCAGAACCCAGATCCCCATGATTAACACTACTAAAGAGGGGCTACATCAAATCAAAAATATTTAAACGTTTAGTTACCTTTTAATCGTTGTGATTACAGATTACCATTGCTGGATTTGAAGACAATGCATCATTGGTTATAGTGTAACTTTATGCACTTAGTTACAACTTTTGTTCATCTACTTATTAAGGCTCTGTTCACATGTCCAGTTGTCATCCTTTTGTAATGAATCCAGCATAAAAAAAAAAACTGGATCTGTTACAAACAAACCGAAAACGGATGCACACGTTGGTTTCTGTTTTACACCCATTTTGGTACCGTTTGCAAGGATCCTTTTAACTAAAGGAGTATCTGAATATATTTGAATATATCTAGCGCCCGATTTATAATTTGCACTTTCCTTTTTTTTTCTCTTGTGGTATTAGTTGCTGTTTTGGGAGAAAATTCTTCAAAATGGTGCACATAGTTCATGAATTTGGTGCAAAGCCAAAAATTTTCTTTTTTTTCTATTTTTTACTGTATTTAAGGCTATGTGCCCACGTTGCATTTATGAAGCAGAAAATTTCTGCTTCATTTCTGCAAGTCCTCTCCCGGAAAAACGCATGTGGAATTCCGCACGCGTTTATCGCGCATTTTTCGCGCGTTTATCACGCGTTTTCCACATGCGGAATTGCCTTGCGTTTTTTATGCATTGGACAAAGGCAATTCCGCTTGCGGAAACGCAAAATTAAATGACATGCTGCGGATTTTTGAACGCGGCATAAACGCTGCGGAAAAATCCGCAGCATGTGCATAGAACTTGCGGAATCCCATTGGGGACCATGGGGTGCGGGTTACCAAGCGTTTTACAAGCGTTTCCGCTGCGGAAATTCCGCATCAAAAACGCTTGAAAAACGCTACGTGGGCACACAGCCTACTACTTTTTTAGTGCCAAAAGTCCCAAGTATCCCAAAATATAGGCATATTCAAAAATACACCAAGGAAATAACTATTGGACATGTGAACATAGCCTTATTCTCACTCTATATGTTTAATTTATACATCTCTGTATTGTCTACATTATCTGAATATTTCAGTCTCTCCACTCCGGAAGTTTGGACGGTCATTTTGGGAAAAGTGCGCCTTAGTAGAAGTAGCCAGAAGGAGATGGCATTCAAAGTTAGACAACTGATCATCCATCCTTACCACGATCAGGACACGCATGACTACGACATAGCCCTAGTCCAGCTGGACCACCCCGTTCCCCTCACCTCTTCACATGTCCAACCCATTTGTCTTCCTGCCAGTGCTCACCATTTCCCAACTGGTTCAACATGTTGGTTGGCAGGTTGGGGAGCAACAAATGAGTACGGTAAGTCATGGATGTTTTAACCCCTTCACTCAGTTTTCAATTTTCATTTTTTGCACTTTCCTCCACTTCTTCCAAAAGCCTTACCTTATTTCATTTTTCATCAAGGTATGAGTATGGGGGATTTTGTTAGTAGTTTTAAATTACACCATTAATTTGACCATATAACTGAAAAATGGGAAAAAATATTCGAAATGGTGAAAAAAAACACACAATTCCACCATTGTTTTGAAATTTTGTTTTTACAGCTATTATTGTGTGGTAAAAATGACCTGGCAACATGATTGTCCATGATATTCCAAAAGTACAGTTGCAGTGATATCAAACTTGTTTAGTTTCTTTTTTAATTTTAGTACTGAAAAAACAATCAACAATTTGTAAAAATAAAAAATGTGATTTGTGTAGCCATTTTCTGAGATTCGCAACTTTTTATTTTTCTGTCGCTGCAGCAGGGAGAGGGCTTATTTTTTTTGCGTTGTGAGATGATGTTTTATTGATACCACTTCGGGGTTCATACGATGTTTTAATAGCAGTTTATTGCATTTTTGGGGAGGATGTGTTATGATAGATGGTAATCCTGGCATTTCGATTTTTTATTAAATGGTGTTTACTGTACAGGGGAAATCATTTTATGTTTTGATAGATTAAATGCAGCGATATTGAATATGTTTATTTTATTATTTTTTGAATGTCTATTTTTAATGGCGGAAAGGAGTGTTTGTATGAATTTTTATGGGTTTATTCATTTTTGTTAATATTTAAAAATATTTTTTTTTCCTTTTTAAATCTGCAATCATCAGGCCACAGTATTGCAGTAATGTATGTACTGTATGTATGTGTATATATATACAGTACAGACCAAAAGTTTGGACACACTTTCTCATTTAAAGATTTTTCTGTATTTTCATGACTATGAAAATTGTACATTCACACTGAAGGCATCAAAACTATGAATTAACACATGTGGAATTATATACTTAACAAAAAAGTGTGAAACAACTGAAAATATGTCTTATATTCTAGGTTCTTCACAGTAGCCACCTTTTGCTTTGATGACTGCTTTGCACACTCTTGGCATTCTCTTGATGAGCTTCAAGAGGTAGTCACCGGAAATGATCTTCCAACAATCTTGAAGGAGTTCCCAGAGATGCTTAGCACTTGTTGGCCCTTTTGCCTTCACTCTGCGGTCCAGCTCACCCCAAACCATCTCGATTGGGTTCAGGTCTGGTGACTGTGGAGGCCAGGTCATCTGGCGTAGCCCCCCATCACTCTCCTTCTTGGTCAAATAGCCCTTACACAGCCTGGAGGTGTGTTTGGGGTCATTGTCCTGTTGAAAAATAAAAGATGGTCCAACTAAACGCAAACCGGATGGAATAGCATGCCGCTGCAAGATGCTGCGGTAGCCATGCTGGTTCAGTATGCCTTCAATTTTGAATAAATCCCCAACAGTGTCAACAGCAAAGCACCCCCACACCATCACACCTCCTCCTCCATGCTTCACGGTGGGAACCAGGCATGTAGAGTCCATCTGTTCACCTTTTCTGCGTCGCACAAAGACACGGTGGTTGGAACCAAAGATCTCAAATTTGAACTCATCAGACCAAAGCAGATTTCCACTGGTCTAATGTCCATTCCTTGTGTTCTTTAGCCCAAACAAGTCTCTTCTGCTTGTTGCCTGTCCTTAGCAGTGGTTTCCTAGCAGCTATTTTACCTGCTGCACAAAGTCTCCTCTTAACAGTTGTTGTAGAGATGTGTCTGCTGCTAGAACTCTGTGTGGCATTGACCTGGTCTCTAATCTGAGCTGCTGTTAACCTGCGATTTCTGAGGCTGGTGACTCGGATAAACTTATCCTCAGAAGCAGAGGTGACTCTTGGTCTTCCTTTCCTGGGGCGGTCCTCATGTGAGCCAGTTTCTTTGTAGCGCTTGATGGTTTTTGCAACTGCACTTGGGGACACTTTCAAAGTTTGCCCAATTTTTCGGACTGACTGACCTTAATTTCTTAAAGTAATGATGGCCACTCGTTTTTCTTTACTTAGCTGCTTTTTTCTTGCCATAATACAAATTCTAGCAGTCTATTCAGTAGGACTATCAGCTGTTTATCCACCAGACTTCAGCACAACACAACTGATGGTCCCAATCCCATTTATAAGGCAAGAAATCCCACTTATTAAACCTGACAGGGCACACCTGTGAAGTGAACACCATTTCCGGTGACTACCTCTTGAAGCTCATCAAGAGAATGCCAAGAGTGTGCAAAGGAGTCATCAAAGCAAAAGGTGGCTACTTTGAAGAACCTAGAATATAAGACATATTTTCAGCTGTTTCATACTTTTTTGTTAAGTATATAATTCCACATGTGTTAATTCATAGTTTTGATGCCTTCAGTGTGAATGTACAATTTTCATAGTCATAAAAATACAGAAAAATCTTTAAATGAGAAGGTGTGTCCAAACTTTTGGTCTGTACTGTATATATATATATACACATACATATATATACTGTATATATATATTTTATATATATATATATATATATATATATATATATATATATATATATATATATACACACATATGTATATTGTGTGGTCGCACCCTTAGTTGCCCAGTCTATGGCTTCAGCAGGGCACCGAGTGCCATGACATCCCATCAGACCTCTAAGATCTTGCTGGGGAGGACCTTGATCGCCGTGGACTGTGCACCTTAAAAGGAATCTGTCAGCTGGTTTTTGCTATGTAATTAAGAGAAGCATGATTGTAGGGGCAGAGACCCTGATTCCAGCGATGTGTCACTTACTGGGCTGCTTGGTACAATTTTACTAAAATCCCTGTTTTCTCTGCTGTAGATGTAGCAGTGGTCAGAATGCAAAGCTGTGTATAACCCCGCCCACACCACTGATTGGCAGTTTCCTGTGTACTGTCAGACATTTGCCAATCAGTGGTGTGGGCAGGGTTGCACAGATTAGCTGGACTGTCTGGCGCGCGAAGCCTAGTCCTCTAGTAATAATCTCCTGCTGATAAAACACTGATTGTATTGAAACTACAGCACACAGCCTAATATGTGACAGATCACTGGAATCAGGATCTCTGGCCCTATATCTTGCTGCTCTCAGATTAAATAGCAAAAACCTGCTTACAGATTCCCTTTAAATGCCACTGTCAGAGATCGGCAGCAATGCTATAGCATCTGACTAGCCAAGCACAGGAGTAATTCTTTATAAAGCACAGTGTGTTATCAGTGCATCTGCACCCGCCTGATCCAGACTTTGTGTTTTAGGTCCTACCACTGACGTTCTTCTGAAGGTTGACCTTAAGTTAATTTCTCATGATATCTGCTCCGACCTCTACCACTATCAGATAACTCCACGGATGTTCTGTGCAGGGTATGCTGATGGGACTAAAGATGCATGTCTGGTATGTCATTATGCAATGGCCTTAAATGTTATTATCTATTTCATTAGACCATAGTCCTTTGATATTTTTTATCTATGGATTCAACTACTGATTATACTGCACTAAAATCCCTTAGACAGATATTTCATGATTTAATATATTAGCTAATGATTATAATTTAGAAATAAAGGTATCGGGCCATTTATTACATAAGAGCTTAAAAACCTGCTCACATCCCATTCTTCTACCAGAGCTGCAGACCTGTCTGTTTGATCAATGGTGTAGACCAGAGAGTCTCAGCTTCGTCTACTGGGACCTGAACCTGGTAATACCCGGTCCTCATCCGTGGTCAGAGTCAATGGCAGTGCTATAGTGAATGCTAATTTGTCTCCTGGACCCAGAATACTGTTAAAATAAGTCCTAGTATTGCAGGATCTGATTGCTGCAGTCAGAGACGGGTCTGTGCCGCAGGCGTAATGATGACCGCTCTTGTGGAAATAAACTCCAGCCTCACAATTTGAGAAGCTCTGGTTTAGATCAAGGATAAGTCCCGTGTAATGCATCCATGAGGGAACAGCATAATACCGAGCATTGTGTCACATCATCCATTTAGCAACAGCAACATAAGAGGTGTGCTGGGTCATATAAAGCATGATAATCAGGGTTATTCCCAAAATAGCAAGTTATCCCCTATCCATAAAATATGAAAACTTGCTGATCACTGGAGCTCCGACCGCTAGTACTCCCATCTAGAGAACAGACCTCTGGTACCCCGAGAACGAGCAGTGCAGCCTCATCTTGAATGGAGCAGAGCACTGCATGATCATGCTCCTCTCTATGTCTATAGCAGGGGTGGGCAATTCATTTTCCCGAGGGGCCACATGCGGAACAGTGACTATTGTGGAGGGCTGTATTAATGAGTTGAAATTAGTTCTGTTCAATATTAACATATCATTGTTATTATTTTACATTAATTTTAATTTTATGTCATCAAATTCATATAATTTACAGATTTTTATAAAAAGCAGTAAATCATACTGCTCCTGTTATTCAGCCATTGTACTATGATGAACAGCTTCCCAAAAACAGTATGATGTCTTCAAAGCCTCCACACACAGTATAATGGACCCAGTACACAGTATGATGCACCTTACTGCCCCCAACACAGTGTGATGACCCCCACAACTCCGCACACAGCATGACGCCCCACAAGCACCCAAAAAGTATGATGCCAGACACATGGTCTCCACAAAGTATAATTGCCTACACAGTCTCAGTCTCACACACAGTATAATCTCCCCACAACATGATCCATGATAGCCCCCCAACAAAGTATGATGGCTCCCACAGCTCCCCACACAGTATTATGACCACAGCCCCCCAAAAGGTCTGATTCCACACATAAAATTAGTATACTCACACAGTATGATCCCCTACATTTCTCTATATACAGACTGATGACCCTCACAGAATGATACCCCATATCCCCCATTATTATGTCCATCACAGCCCCCAGACATTATGATGGCCCCACAGCCTCCTATACACAGTATAATCCCCACAGACACCAAATGTACTCCCCCCATAAGTGAATGAGAAAAAATTACAAGCAAATGTTACTCACCTTACCCCTGTTCCCCGGGTGCACTGCTCCGGTCAGCGCACTGACTAAGAGCCGGAGAAACAAATGGGCTATTCTGCGCTGCCGTGGAGAAAAAATGAAAGATGCCAATCCAATTTCAGGTGGTTTTATTCGTTAACACGTTTCAAAGTATATAACTTCTTTATCAGGACAAACCATGATCGTTGTTATATATTTCGAAACGTGTTGACGAATACGACCACCTGAAATTGGATTGGCATCTTTCATTTTTACACCACGGCAACGCAGAATAAACCATTTGTTTCTCCAGTTCTATGCAATTATCTCCTCGTGGATCTGCAGCAGCCTTAAGCGTCATAAGTGGTTATATGTACACAACCCAATCAGGGGAGCACAATCGTGCATATCCTTCTATATTATTACCTATTTACGCTTTGTCTCCTCTCCAGTTTCTCTCTTGGACCTAAGAGCCGAGCATACCCATCTTCCATTTTCAAGATGGTGCTCTGCAGAGCCCTGTTCTTGGGGATGGCTTGTTATCTTTGAAATAACAAATTAAGCTTTGGGTTTCATTCAGTGCGCACATTGGGGTCGGCCAAAGGGATCATAAACACACATTCACTCAACATACAGTGTGCCTAAAGCGTTTGAATGGAAAGCAGTGTTGCACACTTTCAGGGTTTTCAGCAAATACGCCAAATGGGTGATAATTACACTGCCTTAGTCCTATTAAGTGAGTCCATAACATACTACACAGGACACATCTATGGGACATAATAATCCGGTGCGCTAGCAAGAATCTGCTGCACAGGATCAGCAAAGGTCTATTCCAATGCAGAGGAGGGTCTAGAGAGGCAAAGCTCAGAACTTCTACAGCACTCCCCATGTGCTTTCAATGGCCATTTTGAACTCTGATAAAGGGGCCCCTGAACATGTGAATGGCAGCAGTGAGGATCAAAAGTTAGGCACCCGGTATGATGACTTTTCTTTAGGAAAAGGCTTGGACTGGCCAAAAGGAGAACAGGAGAATCCTCCGGAGGGTCACCACCCTCTTATATGAGCAGTTCTTGGCACAATATACTTGAATCACTATGTACAGACAAAGGCAGCATCTTATTCATGTAACAATCTGCCCAGATCATTGTTATATAAATTTGTGATTGAGGATAATGTCACATTTACATGTAGCTGAAAAGTGGGACCCTGGAGTTGGTTACTGGTGGACCCTTGGCACCCCAATCTGACACTGATTAGGAATATCCGCATAAGCAAAAGAATGATGGCACTCCCCAGCACGATGGCATCTTCTTTTATTACACTTTTAGCCGTTATAATAACAGACTGTAGGGGAGCTTTACTAACCAACTTCTTATATTGCAGGGTGACTCTGGCAGTCCACTTGTATGTAAAGAGCCAGGGGGGCGCTGGTTCCAGGTTGGACTGGTAAGCTGGGGCGCAGGCTGTGCCATTCCGAAATTTTATGGTGTATACAGTCGTATTACTAAATTTGTTGGGTGGATCCACAATATCACAGGCCAAGCCAACAAGTAATACTCCAATAATAACATTAACTTGAAGTGAAGAATTTCCTCCTATTACTGAAGACTATCAAAGATTGAGAAGTGCTTCTAAACCCAGGATTGTAGAGAATAATAGTGAAAGTTATAATTATAACATTTTGTTCCACTCATTGAAAAAATAACAATACATTGTCCATGAAATCTGAACAATGTTACACGAAGGCCGACATGAGCCGAGTCCTGCAATTTGGAATTAATCAAACGTTATGACCAAAAAGGATTATAATGATATTCCACATTAATGAAGAATAGGAACAGATTTAATTAAAACAACATGGGTGTCATGAGTTTATTTGGCAGATGGTAAAGTTTTAATTAAAGTGAAAAAAGAATGCCAATTTCTTATTAAATAGAGAAAACTATTTCCGAGGATATTCTATAGGGTTACAGGAGACATCACCACTGAATTTTATGTTGGCCTGTTCTGTCAACAGAGTGTGTAACCCTTATCTCTCTTCTCCTGACCACTCTTCTAAGGTAACACCCGACCATGAAAGTTGATCTTTGATGTGGTCAAATCAGCTTAGAACAGTGTTTCTCAACTCCAGTCCTCAGGACTCCCCAACTGATCAGGTTTTCAGGATTTCCTTAGTATTGCACAGGTGATGGAATTATTATCAAGGCATCAAAAAATGCCACAGGTTCTCTCACATGTGCAATACTAAGGAGATCCTGAAAACCGGATGTTTTTGGGGTTCCTGAGGACTGGAGTTGAGAAACACTGGCTTAGAAGATAGTTCAGGGGAAGAGAGATAAGGCTGGTAACACATTCTGTAGTCTGCAATGTACTTTCATACTTTGAGGCTGTTCAAGTAAACGGCCCAAACATTTTTAAAGAAATCCTGTTGCAAAATAGTTTTTTTGTTTGGATAATACAGAGGGAGTCACTGAAAAGAAGGCCTAATATTCTAACCAAATATAAACCAAAAAATACACTACATCCATTCATGTATGTGTAATCAATTGCATTACATGCGATGCTGGAAGCAATCTCTATTTTTTGCCAGACATATTTTGACACGCGGCGCTCCATGTTCCTGAAAGTATCGGCAGATCAGGGGGACTAGTAGCAATTTAACGCTGGATGTTTGTCTTTAAGTCTTCCACACTGTGAGGCTTGTTCCAATAGACTTTTCCTTTGAGCATACCCCAAAGGAAGAAGTATGGTGTTGTCGGATCCAGCCCCAAGCCACTTTAAAATTATCCTGTTGCCGAAAAAGGACTCAATTGCTGCCATGCTTCTTGCCGATACGAGACGCGTTGTCCCAATTTATTGGAAGTAAACTTTCCTTAAAAAGGTTTCCCCACGAACAAAGTTAATTTTAATCAACAGTTTAATCAATAGATCTTTGAATAAAACTAGGTTCCACAATTGGATGTGTTTAAAAATATGTTCCTGTGCTGAGATAATCTTATAAATGTGCCCCTGCTGTGTACTGTGTAATGGCTGTGTCTGACCGTACAGGAACATGGTCTGATTATACCACAGCTCCTGGGCAGGGGGGGAAGCAAAAGAGTATACAGATATTACAGCATGGGATCACAGCTAGTTCTTTCTTTGAGGTAAAACATTGCTTAAAGACAGGCAGTGAAATGTTTTGCCTCACATAAAGAATAATTTGTGATCCCCTGCTGTAATGTCTGTATACTCTCTTTTGTTTCCTCCCCTGCCCAGGAGATGTGGTATGATCAGACCATGTTCTTGTATGGTCAGACACAGCCATTACACAGTACACAGCAGAGACATATTTATAAGATTATCTCAGCACAGGAACATTATTTTAACACATCCAATTGTGGAGTTAATTTTTATCCAAGATTACGGTAATTAAAATGTACTTTGTTCTTAGGAAAACCCCTGTAACTCACAATCATCCAGCTGATTCGCAAACTGTCCAGGTACACATCAATGTTCATGGTGGTGTCAAAGAAACTTGGGCCTAAGATGTACAACTTAGACATTGCATGTTATACACCGACTTTTTGATCATGGAGTTCTTTTTGGCAAGTAACAAAGGGATTTTCAGTGGCCCATACACGAGTGCCTGGCACTACCTCATTGATCCTGTCTTGTTCGCAGCTCCATACACTGCGGAGCACAGTGCACTTCACTTCGTTCAGATTTCTTCCTTCTACCGAGAATAATCACAGAATATTCTGGACCTCTTCCAAGTGAATCTTCCTTTAAATGCATTAAAGTAGAAAATGTCCCCATCGGTGGTAAACATTGTTGGCCTGGCCTGAAAGGTGGGGAGCCAACTTCTGCAATCAGCCATTTGAAAGGGCCATGATGCTCTGGCAAGTGAAATATCACGTCGTTGTTTACACAGGCATAGTGCCTCATTTACTTGGCTCCTCCACTTTTCTGAACAGCAGCGGTCTCAGTCGTATGGATTAGCCATCAATGTTTAAGTTTCGGAAACCCCTTTAAAGGGCATCTGTCATTAGGATCAACCCTCCAAAGCCGTCTATATGGGCATGTAGGTAATAGGAAGCTGAAAAAATGACACCTTTATATCTGCGATTTGATGTCTTATTCATGAGAAATCCACATTTTTCTTAATATGTAAATGAGCTGTTAAGATCTATGGGCCGGACACTGATCTCCCTGAGAATCTGCCTCCAGAGCTTATTTTAAATCAAAGTGGGTGTTACCAGTGTGAGACATGTAATGACTGACCATCAGCTCTCCTGATCTACATGTCTCACACTGGTAACTCCCCCTTTCATTTATAATAAGCTCTGTAGGCAGATTCTCAGGGAAAGCTATGGCCGGCCCATAGATCTTAACAGATAATTTACATATTAAGAAAAATGTGGATTACTCTGGAATAAAAAATCAGATTGTAGATATCAAGATTTAATTTTATTCAGCTCTGTTGTCTATGTCCTTCCCACACCGCACAATTTACTTTATGTTCTATACACAGAATGTCCAATGAACCACAATATAAACCTGATCAAGTCCTTTCAGCCAAAAAAAAGGTTATTCTTTATCCCTCATTATAAAAAGATAGTAAAACAAATTCACCCAAGACAAGACAAGACATGCGCTTCATATTAGTGAATTATTGTTAAGAGTATAAGATACAAAATATCTTGATTGTTCGCCTTTCGAGAGGGCTACTATGTGTAACGTAGTGCATACTGTGTATTGTGGGCTTGCATGAGTACATACAGTATCAATAAACAATGAGACACACTGGTGTGAAAAAGTCTGCTTTATTTGAGGTATTGATTGACAAAAGAAGACTGTAGAGCAATGACCATAATGTCTGGAAAAAAGAGGGAGAAAGATGAATATGCAGGTGAGAAAGTGTTAAAATGACACAAAACACACAAAACAAGAGTGAACCCTTTTTGTAGAGATGGCCAAATTGCGTGGAGACATCACTTTAATATTAAGAAACTAAAAATGAGTCAATCTGTGAAAGGACAAGACAATAGAGCAGCGATGTGAAACTCAAACACACAGAGAGCCAAAATGAAAAACTTGGACAAAGTCTCAGGACAACAAGTATAATGGGTTTTACATAGTCCTCCATACAGAGTAATGGCCCCACATAGGGGTGGCGGTTTTGGTGTCGCGGGCCAAACATAGAAGCCCTGAGGGCCAAATTTGGCCCACAGGCCAGAGTTTGACATGTATGCAATAGAGGCTGAAATGAAAGGACACATCAGTCCTCATTTTCTTATATAGGGGAATTATAGAGCGTACGCCAATCATCGAAACACCAGTAATGCAAATTTCCACAATGGAGATAGAGAAATGATAGATAGATGAGGAGATAGACTTTATGAAAGAGACACGGTAATGCATGTAATATATGGGGTCGGATGCACATGTCCATATGGGAGACTCACTGGAGTTAATGTCCGCTTTCTCTGTCCCTTTCCTGGAAGACGATATAGTCAGGGTTTAGCACATTCTCTTCATCCTTTTCGGCATCTAAACTCTGCAATGAGAAAAGATCTACAGTGAGAAAAATATTCTTAAAGAAGCATTTCGACTGTAGACTTTATGACAGCCAGTGCCCATTCGATGTAGACAATCCCTTATAAATTCATCCATTTTACAATTTAAAAGAAGATGTAACTTATCAAGTCAGAACATTTTCTGTACAAGTTAAAGGGAATCTGTCAGCAGGTTTTTGCTATGTAATCTGAAGACATCATTCTGTAGGGGTTAAAACACAGATTTCAGGGATGCCTCTCTTATCAAGCTGAGGTTTTGTTTACTTGCAATGATTGTTTTACCATCAGGAGCTTATCATTGCTGGGACACAGCACTGTGCCTCCTGGTCCGACTCTGCCTCCTTCTGTGATAAGCTGCTCACTGTATATGTACTCTGAGAGCCTGGTGGGGATGAGGTTAGCTTTCTCAGCTCTACTTCATGCTTAATGTAAAAGCTCTGATTGTGTCAGAACAGCGGCACCAAGTAAACTAAGTGATACATCGTTGGATTCAGCTTCTTTTTGCCTACATTATGCTGCTCTCAAATGAGGTAGCAAAAATCTGCTGACAGATTCCCTTTAAGTGAAATTATATCCTGTAAGAATTTTAAGGCCATTTACGGCTCTCAGCTGTTATGTAGGCTAGTAAGTTATACACGGTTAACATTGAGATATAATATATTGTATACTGATTGTGAAGACCCGGGGTCTTCCGTGGGCATAATACTACTCAGACAACACAGGGTGAGGGTAAAACAGTGTGGCAATACCTTATTGAACCACCAAACAGACAATAAACATACAGAATAGTTCCAGCAAATACTCAAGATGGTGTAAGTTACAGAGTCTCGCCCTTCCGCTGGCCCACCGGCAGTGGAACAGAGAGATATGTCGCCAGGTGACCTGATTGTCCCAACTTGGATTTCCTCACAACATCTCTGAGAGTTCAGTGATATTCAATGCGGCAGAACTGTATTCCCCTTGATGGAGCCATGTGTTCTAATTGCTGTCCTGAAGAGTCTCTCTTGGCTGTCTCTTTGTAAAGTCTCCCTGCTACAGAGGCCTATGTCCCTTAAATAGTTCACAATTGTCCTTTCAAGCACACATCCACAGGTCAAGGATTTCGGATGATATTATTCCTTAGGGCTCGAGTATCCACAGCTCATTCCCCAAGATTGACTGGCAAACATCCTACAATGGTTTTTAACTTATCTAGCAATCATCCATTGTTCAGAGTCCCTGTATTGCAAAACTGGTAGACGATACATTGTAGGAGCTGATATAAGATGTGAATAGCAGCCATTAATCAATTACCAATATCACCTCAAATGATCAGCATTCAGGTTTATACGAATAATAGTCTGTGTTGAGCAACCAAAGAAGAATACAAGTCAACATAACAATAAAGATGTATGGTTCCTGACCTATGGCATGTATGTCTGGCATAATTAATAACAAAAGCTGGGTTGTCACATACCCCCCTTCCTTCTTAAGTAGTCAGACGTGATAGGTTTCCTATCACCCTCATTGGGCACAGTCCATCAGCATGTCTTTAAGCACAGACACAAATGTAAGAGGTCTCACCTTCATGAGAACGAAACTTTGTACCATCCAGTTTCCTCAAAACATATTCCATATCTTCTTTGTGAATGAATTCGACAATCCCCATGCCATCATTGTGCACATCAGCGTGGCAGACACTTCCAGCTTCTCTCATATGATCTTTTAGATTCTGCCTGCTTCTCGATGGTGGAAGCTTGGAGACGAGGACTCTGTTTTCAGTTCTCCGGGGAGGGGGTCCATTCCACCAGGGGACTCCTCTATATCCTCCCCTTGGTCTCTGGCTTGACCTGTGAAACTCCACATGTAATTCACGAGAACCAAACTCATATCCATTGTGCCCGCACACAGCGTTCTCCGCATCCTGCAGATCCTGGAAGCCGATGAAGGCAAATGGTGCGGCACTGCCTCCCCCACGATTCTTCAGTTCGATGGCACGGATCCGCCCATACCGATGGAACAACTCCACCAGCTCCTTTTTCCGTACATCTTGTGGGGGTGAAATATCTGAACTGGCAGGTGTGATGGAAGGCCCAATTTTCCGAGGTCCCTGGGCCTTGATATCACTGACCTTGACTGGCTGGAGGTGGTTATGGAGGTTGACCGGTGTACAGTGGTCAACCTGCCATATAGTGTAAACAGGGATATCACTTCCTCCTCTGCTGGTGTATCCTGAGGGTAGCATCCCTCAAGCCCTGATGGCTCGTCTTGACAGACGTTGACTTGATGGGCCCGTTGACCTGATTGTCCCTACGTGGATTTCCTCATAATGTCTGTGAGAGTTCAGTGATATTCAATGGAGCAGATCTGTATTCCCATTGATGGAGCCATGTGTTCTGATTGCTGTCCTGAAAAGTCTCTCTTTGCTGTCTTTTTGTAAAGTCTCCCTGCTACAGAGGCCCATGTCCCTTAAACAATTGTCCTTTCAAGTACACATTCACAGGTCAAGGATTAGGGATGATATTATTCCACAGGGCTCGAGTGTCCACAACTCATTTCCCAAGATTGACTGGCAAACATCCTACAATGGTATTTAACTTATCTAGCAAACATCCATTGGTCAGAGTCCCTGTATTGCAAAACTGGCAGAAGATACATTGTAGAAGCTGATATAAGATGTGAATAGCAGCCATTCATAAACTACCAATATCACCTCAAGTGATCAGCATTCAGGTTTATACGAGCAAGAGTCTGTGTTGAGAAACCAAAGAAGAATACAAGTTCAAAAGTCAACATAACAATAAAGGTTTAAGGCTCCTGACTAGTGATGAGCTGCTTGTTTAACCCTTTCACCGAGCATGCTCAGATGCTTACCGAGTAGCTGCATGATTTACAGCTGTAAGACAGGCTGAACACATGTGAGGATTCCTTAACAGACAGGCAATCCCTGCAGGTGTTCAGGCTGTCTTACAGCTGTAAATCATGCAGACGCAGGAACTCAAACATAATATACAAGCACGCCGAAGCTACCCGGTAAGCACCCGAGCATGCTCGGTGAAAGGGTTAAATGAGCACGCTCGCTCATCACTACTCCTGACCTATGGCATGTATGTCTGGCATAATTAAGAAGAAAAGCTAGGTTGTCACACTTATCAAAATGTAAAAAAAAAATGTTGCGCTAACGATGTGAAAAGAACCTGTGTGAAGCATGCAGCAATTATCATGAGTGTGTACCTGTGCCATACTGCACGCCTCGCTTCCACATATTTTCAGCTTGCTCTGGAGCTCTCTGGATACCACACAAAGAAATTCTGATTGTCCTTCACTACTGTAACTGTATGGAGACCCCACATTCACCAGCTTGCAAGAAAGAAAAAAAAGCATATATGCATCATACTTTTACCTTAGGCTTCCATTGCTATCTAGAAACCATCTATGTATATAAGCCCCTTAAAGCTTATTTTTTACCAGCTAAAAATGCCTTTAAGATTTGTATACAAATCTTAAAGACATTTTTAGCTACTTTAAAGGGACTAGTTAAAAATAATAAAAGAGGTTGTGCTCGCCAGTACTGATCCTCCGAAAATCCCTCTCCGGCACCCACCCAGTCCTTACTCATTTATGCCTCCTGATCCCATACTCAACACTGTGACTGACCAGAAATGCCTGCTCAGCCGAACACTAGCCACAGCCGTAAACTGCATCAGTCACAGATTCGCTGGGCAGGTGATTCCAACAATATTTAGGGCGTCAAGCAGAGTTAGGAAGAAAAGACCAGCAAGGGTGAGTATCACTTTCATTACCTTAAAGGGAACCAGTCAGGTGAAAGAACACTATTAAAATGAAGCCATGTTGCCGCCACATTAAAAGATTGGCTACTGGGAGGAAATTAACTTTATCCCTCTGGGCAGCTTTCGACTTGCAGTCATAGAGGCGCAGCCAGCACAGCTTGAGTCACTACTCAGTACACAGTGAGGAGAGGCTGTAAGCATGCCCCGGCACTGACTGACAGCCAGCTCCACAGTGCCTCAATGCTGAGCCGGCTGTCAGTCAGTGCTGAGATGTAGTTACAACCGCTGCTCACTTTGTACTGATCAGTGACTGAAGCTGGGCTTCTTTGATTGAAAGCTGAAGACTGCCAGGAGGAATAAAGTTAATTTCTAGAGATGAGCGAACCCGGACTTAAAAGTTTGGCGTTCATGCCGGACAGTTAGTGTCCGGTGCTAATTGCCGAATACGGACTTTCCCTGTAATCCGTTGCAATGTTTGGAGAGACAGAGATTTTTTTTTTCTTACCCAGGCCCAAAGTTCGGGTCTCCATTGTTTTAATGGGATTTGGGTTCTGGTTCAAGTTCGGGTACAATTCTGGTACTTGAACCGATCTTTGGGATAAAATATGGGTCTGGTACCAGAACCCAAACTTCCACTGGTCTGCTCATCCCTATTCATTTCCTCCTGGCCACCAGGCTTTGAGTGTGTTGGCCACACAGCTTCAGAATACTATTAACATGCAGATTAACCCCATACCTACAGGTTAATAGCTTTTTTTTTCACATGACACGTTCCCTTTTAAGAAAAATTTCCATTGTCTGGAAACCCACTTTAACAGTTATCACAAAGTTTAGTTCTTAGGTACTAAACACGTGGTACCCACACCTCAGAGGGTACATGCCAATTTTCTACCGTGTGCTGTTATTTTGCTCATGATATGCTTTTTTTATTGCACTATTTTTGAACCTTACAAATTCCTACTATACAAATATAGAATGAATTTATATCTACTACATATAATAAAGTGGGTTGTAAAGAAGTAAACTTCCATGTTTGTTGGTTGAATTTTATGGTGGTGGCCTTTACCTGCTCAAATTTCCAGCTGTCGGACATGGTGGAAACCATCTGAGCCAACTCTGCTTCTTGACACTGTAACACCCGGTAGACATGTTTCTGTTGGGACTGGGAAGAATTTATGAGGTTAGTAAAGTAGATTAGTGGTTTAGATAAGACTTTAGATATGTAGCCTAATCAGAGAAGTAAGATCTAGCCTATGGACACATCCTGAGTAATGTACCCAGCGGTTAAGATGGTTGTCCACAACCCCATCTCAATCTGAATGTTTGCCCCTGTAAAATAATAACACTTATATTCACCTTCGGTGCCGGCACCGTTTCAGCGGTGTCGGTTCTCTCACTTCATCTGGATGTATGTGATACGTCTGGAGGAGGAGAGAGTGAAACAGCCGCTGATTGGCAGCAGGGATCGTGTGACGTAACGATGTTTCGAGATCATCGGGAGAGCCAGTCCTGACATCGCTGGAACAGCGCTACCATTGGAAGCGAGTATAAGTGTTATTATTTTATAAGGAGGAAACATATGAATTGAAAAGGAGTTGTCTGAGTAGTGAACAACCCTGTTTAAGGATGTACACCTTACCAAACCAGTTAGATACATTACTACAATAAAATTAACATATAAAACAAAAAACAGCTTTGCAAAACTTGGAAACAAACCATAGTCTGATTAAGTCATTTTACCACCACCCTATTTCTTCTAACTTACATTATGGGGACAGATCGGAGGTAGTATGATTGCAGGATCAGACTACACAAGGTTTGTTTGTAGTCTGTTACCATAGAAACACATAAGTCTCATAAGGGCTTTCTTGATAGTATGACACAGGGTAGCTATATAAAAAGTTGATTAACTTTGTAAATCATTTTGCCATTTTGGAATATATGGTGTTTTTTTTTAGCCAAAATGTTTTTTTTCTATAGCAACTTTTTGGTATACAACATTGGATGTTTTCACCTTCTTTATAGTTTTTAATCTAAATTACTTATGTGCGCTCATCTATCAAAGGAATTATCTCACAACAGTTCCTCTCCATTGTCTCTGCATTTTCACAGTATATTGACCCACCTCTACAAGCCAGAGCAGAGAGTCGGTGCGCAAGCACAGCTCCCCCCGTCCTACCACGGGCCAACCATACATTATACAGCCATCCAATGATATGAATGCCCGCACAAATTGCTTACATATTTATGCAGTGAATGCTGCAGAAGAAATGTAGAGTCATAAGTGGCTTCTCCCTCCGATATCAGCTTATTATCAGGTGTTTGGGTATTTTCAGATACGTTTATTTCTGTTTCTCATATGCTCACGAAAGGCTCCTGCAACATATATTAGACCCCCAATTTGGCCTCTTTCCTGCGGTATAGATCAAGGTTTCGATCATTTTTGGCAGGCTTTGTTATTCCATACAGTGATGTCTAGCAAAAAAATGTGTAAACCATATATATTTTTTTATAATAGTGACAGTAAGTCATACTTCACAGCTTTCTGTTAAAAGGAACCTGACATCTTCCCCGGGGCCTCAAATTCGCCACCATGTATTTATTGCTATCTTTGTACCCTTCCTAACAAGTGATTTTAAAAGGAACTTGTCATGTAAAATAACGCTATTAACCTGCACATATGGGTTAATCTGCAGGTTACTAGCGGTCTGACATGGTGAGGCGTATGCACTGAGAGCCCCGCTGCCTGGAGGAAATTAACTTTATTCCTCCTGGCAGCCTCGCTCTTTCAGTCATAGGGATGGCGCCGACATGGGTTCAAGTCACCACCCTGTGCATAGTGAGTGGCGGCGGTAACTGCCCCCGGCACTGACTGACAGCAGGATCAGCATTAGGGCCGGCTATCAGTCAGTGCTGGGGGCCGGTGGTGATGCCATTCTTGCAAATTATAATTAGTGGGATGACAGGTCTGGGGAAAACAATGCCCCCACGACTAGTCACCCCCAAATCAGCATATTGGCATGACAATTGTAAAATAGTTTTTTAGACAAATGAAGAAATCAATAAGCCCCTAAACAGGGCTTGTTAGGAAGTCTATAAAGAGATCAATAAATACATAGTAGTGGTTTGGGAGGGAGCTGAGGAAGCTGACTTGACTCTTTAAATGTATAGCTTGGAAGTCTTTCTGATGTATGAATTTATCAGAAAAAAAAACGTGAGCTAAAACCTCCTTAGAGAAGCAGAAGAAAACATAATATAAAAGATTTTTCAAGCAGCAATTATATGGTTCATTTTTTCATGGATATTTTATATATTTTGATGAAGTGAGGCTACTGGCCACCTATGACACTGCTCATCTCAAGGGGACCCGTCCGAAATCGCTGGAAAAAAAAAACTAATTTATTTTTCATTACAGGTACAATATATATTTATTTTATCATTTATATATTATGAAGCTAGTGGCAGCCCGTTGCGGGTTTTTCTCATATCTAGTCTTTTATGCCTTATTTTGCAGTTTCCTGCACTCATATATTACGTTAACCCTGTTATTTTGCTGCTTGATAAAAGCAGAATGTTTTGGATTGTTCGGTGAACTGTGTAATGTGTTCCCTATGATTTATTCAGATATAAGCAGCTGCCCAGTGACAGTCACAAGGATGCACGGCTTACCTGAATTTAGCTATATAACAGCACCTAGGGGTGAATGCTCTCATTATCTATATTTCTCCCATCACAGACACATTTTTCCAAACTGATATATTTTAGACAAGTCCTGGATATCAATGATGTACTACTCCACTACTCGGACAACCCCTTCTTAATCCTCATGTTTCACCATCACAAAATAATAACACTTAGGGTTTGCTCACATCTGCGTATATAAACTCGCTGAGATTCTCAGCCAGAAAAGTTGGCGAGTGTCAGGCGTGTGTCATGAGTTTTTTTTTCACCTACCATCTGTATGTCATGCGAGTGCTATGTGAGTAACCTTACTGATGTCACTGTCGATTCTCATCCTGCAAGTGCTGACGTCAGTAAGGTTACCGCAGTTCATCAGCTGTGAACTATGATAACTTTACTGACGTCACCGCTCGTCACAGCAGTCGGTAATTGTTGAGGAGTGCTTTTTACAATTAAAGGACTTTTCTGTGTGTGTGTTTCTTTCTTTTGAATTTGGGGTTAGTAATATGGGTGACTGATAGACACCTCTCCATTATTATTAACCCCTGGGCTTGATGTCAGCAGACAATACACAGCTGACATCAACCCCAAAACCATTACCCCAATTCCCAACGCACCAGGGCAATTGGGAAAAGCCGAGGCTAAGCGCCAGAATTGGTGCATCTAATGGATGCGCCATATCTGGGGCAGCTGAAGGCTGGTGTTATTAGTCTGGGAAGGGGGAAATATTCATGGTCCCTTCCCAGCCTATTAATATCAGCTTGCATCTTTCTGCTTAGCCTTCACTGGTTAATAACGAGTAAAGGCTTCGCAGACAGCTGTGAGCTGATATTAATAGGCTGGGAAGATCCATGGATATTGGCTCCTTCCCAGAAATATATAACACCAGCTCACAGCAGTCTGCTTTCCCTCAGTTGTTTATTAAAAATAAGGGCTACTCCACTCAATTTTTTTCATTTATTTTTATATTTATTAGCTAAATACATGTACAGAAAGCTACACACTCACTGTAATAATTATATCTCTCACTGACATATTTCTATCTATCTATTCTATCTATATATCTATTCTATCTATTCTATTCTGACAGTGCGGGCTGTGAATTTACTGTACTTGACAGATGAAATGTCAGGTTTCCCTTGAGATGGGTGCATAAAAATCGGACAGCTCACACATGGTCCGTGTGCTGTGCGATTTTTTTCTCGTACCCATTGACTTGCATTGGTGAGTCTTGGTCATTTTACGAGGCCATACGAGCATGCTGTGATCTTTTCCTCACCCCAATTCCAGGTGTGGAAAAACTCGCAGATGAGAACTGCCTCATTGAATAACATTGGCGCGAATGCAATTTGATTTTTTTTCACATTGCACTGGCCGATTTTATAAGCAGATGTGAGCAAGCCCTAATACTCATCTCCGGTACAGGCGCTGTTCCAGCGGTGTCAGCACTGGCTCTCCCAGGGATCGCGTAACATTGTTATGGCACGCGATCCCTGTAGCCAATCAGCTCTGTCTTCACTCTCCCAGCCTTTGTTCACATCGCATACATCTGGAGGAAGTGAGAGCTACTGCACTCTCATTTCCTCTGGATGTATGTGATAAGTTCGAGGGAAAGTGAAGACAGTGCTGTGTGGAACAACGCTGACACCGAAGGTGAGTATAGATGTTATTATTTTACAATGGGAAAACATGAGCATTAAGATATTGGGAATCGCTGATGGGTGGGGGTGCTGAGTGTCGCAAACTTCTAATCAGACATTAATGACCTATCCTAAGGATAGGCCAACGATAATAAAGTCCTGGACAAACCTATTAAGAACTATATTTATAGGAAAGAAGATCAAGAAGCCCTAGAAGTGATGGTACGGCCCCCATAGAGTCCTGAACTGAATATCATTAATTCTGTTTGGGGTACATGAAGAGACAAAAGGATTTGTACAAGCCTACATCTACAGAAGGTCTGTGGTCTGTTCTCCAAGATGTTTGGGACAACCTCCTTGCCAAGTTCTCTTAAAAAACTGTTTGCAAATGTACCTACAAGAATTAATGCGCTTCACCAACTATTGATCTGATTTAAGTTTATCTTTGCATTTTGTTAATTTGTAGTGATGAGCGAGCAATAAAATGCTCGGGTACTCGCTGCTCGGGACAAGCACATTGGAATACTCGGGTGCTCGACCTGAGCAACGAGCCCAATGTAAGTCTATGGGAAACTCGAGCATTTTTCAGGCGGCTCCCCCTGGCGGTCTGCAGAGGGCCTAAAAATTGCCCAAATCGATGGGAACAGTGCTCAAATGACATGGGAACAGCATGAGGAAGACTTCTGGAAGCATTTCTGACTCCCAAATCACTGCTGTCAACAACGTTGTCAGAGTATTACGCCACTTTTACGGACTCACAATAAAACATACAAAAACGAAACCAAAATGGATTTTCCTGGGAAATATGTTAAGGAACATCCTTTCCAGGGTAATGACTTGTATATAAGGCAAAATAAATAACCAAAACCAAAAATACTCCTCCACACCTTGGGCTATGTTCACACGTAGCGTTTTTGATGCGTTTTTGCACTTTTGCATTGCTTTCAACCAAGACAAATGCATTCACCAGGAAATGTCATTTTAACATTTTACATCCTTATCTGGCCATATGGTGTGTGACACATCATCAGACACATGCATACAGTGCTAAAAAGACATGGGAACAGCATGGGGAAGACCTATGGAAGCATCTCTGACTCCCAGGTCACTGCCTAAAAGTGTGCCCATCATAAGTGATCCTTGGCGCATGCGAAGATGGCTCCCACCATGCACCTGTCATTGCAGAAATGCAACAATCACCGTCCACGTCCTTGTCCCAGTGCAGCGTTCAGTTGTCCCTACCCCATTCCTTGGAATGCAAGCGCAAGTATGCAGCCAGCCTCTCACCAACCCATAGGCTGCAATACTATACTGCCAAATTTTTGACAGCTGCTTGCACTTGAAATGTGGCCTTTTAGGCTCGTGGAGGCGGAAGCTGTCCACAATCTTATGGCTGCGTACGAACAGGTATCCATACTCGGTCCCCAGCCGCCACTGTTTCTCCCGGTATAGTCTCGGCCTTCCACAAGCACGGGTCCCACAACATTACCCGTGCCCTCCCCAGTGCACTTACTGGGAAGGACCGTTTAACCACAAACACGTGGACAGGTGAATGTGGCCAGGGACGGTACGGAGCCAGTCCACAGCTTTTTTTGCAGAGTTGTATTTCACCACAGCCATATTCTTTAGCTTGGTGAAAGGACTTGGGAAACCCTATCTACCCAGCTGTCATTTCTCCCAGGAAGTCCTCTAAAGCTGTTTTCACTTGAAATGTGGCCTTTTAGGCTCGTGGAGGCGGAAGCTTTCATAACCTCATGCCAGCGTCGGCCGGGTGTCCATACTCGGTCCCCAGCCGCCACTATTTCTCCCGGTATCGTCTCCGCCTTCCACAAGCACGGGTCCCACAACATTACCCGTGCCCTCCCAAGTGCACTTACTGGGAAGGACCGCCTAACCACAAACATGTGGACAGGTGAATGCGGCCAGGGATGGTACGGAGCCAGTCCACAGCTTTTTTTGCTGAGAGTTGTATTTCACCACAGCCATATTCTTTAGCTCGGTGAAAGGACTGGCATAGAGGGAAATCGTATCTTCTCTGGGTGTCATTTCTCCCAGGAAGTCCTCTAAGCAGTTTGTTGCAGGAGCAATGGCAGCCCGTCCAACATCAACTCACACTTCTCCGTGGTGCTTTCACACATAAACATCTTTCGTGCGCATTTAATTTCTTGAATACAGAGTTGGACAATGGCCTGATCTGCAATCCGGTTTGAGAAATGACATGCATAAGCACGTCCGATCCACATAAAAAAAACAGAGTGTCCGGGAACCTTCCCCCACACTTTTCTTAGCCAGGGCTGCTTCTCGGCAGGGTTGGACGGACCCACCAGAAAACCGGAGACTCCTCCGGTGAGCCCTGGCTTCTCCTTCAGGAGAGTTCATAGTGCCGAGGTGAGGCCATGATGATGATAGTGGCTACCATCTGCTTAGTTTTCTGTTACTTGGAATGCAAGCGCAAGTATGCAGCCAGCCACCCACCCACAGGCTGCAATACTAAACTGCCAGATTTCTGGGCAGCTACTTGCACTTGAAATGTGGCCTTTAAGGCTCGTGGAGGCGGAAGCTTTTCACAACCTCATGCCTCATGCCTCGTGTCCATACTTAGTCCCCAGCCATCACTATTTCTCCCGGTGTTGCCTTCGCCTTCTACAAGCGCCTTCTACAAGCGCGGGTCCCTGAACATTACTGCTGGTACTTTTCTGTGGGAATTTGCTTGCCTCCTAACAGCCTGGAATATTTCCAGCAAACTACGGTACGACGCCATGGTATTAGCACTGCCCCCAGTAACAGTAGCGAAGCCATCCTCAATTTCCTTCTCAGGAATTTTACTTGGTAGACTGAGAGGCTGCCCAAATACATTAGTTTCTCACAAAGGAGATGAAGATAGAGTGGCAGTAGGTGCAAGTTTCTCCAGCCTGTTAGATATTAGCCTTGCAGTGCTGGGATCCTGGGTTCAAATCCCAGCAAGGACAACATCTGCAAGGACTTTGTATGTTCTCCCCATGTTTGCGTGGGTTTCCACCTCAGTAAAAAAGCAGCCATAGAGTGTCCGGGAACCTTCCCACACACTTTTCTTAGCCAGGACTGCTTCTCGGCAGGGTTGGATGGTCCCACCAGAGAATCCTCTGGTGTGCTCTGGCTTCTACATCAGGAGAGTTCATGATAGCGCTAACTTTGCTGCTGCTATGGGGCTCTTGAGTTGGGGAGAAAGGGGAGCCCTCAGAATCAAATCCTCTGGTGGGCACAATGTTTTTCAATCTGAAACAGCTTCTCAGTGGGAGTTGTAGTTCACCACAGCCATATTCTTTAGCTCGGTGAAAGGACTGGTGTAGCGCCCCGAGGGTTCGGTTGCTACAGGGGTATTGCACCTCAACCAGAGGTGTGATATTCCACTCTCAGGTAAGGATGGAGTGCGGACCAGGGCTCAGTTAGCTGCATACACACACTCACCCCATTTCCGGGGGACAGCTCGACGGTGCTCCCATTTATATATATGCAGGCGCAACTGACCATGTCCCTGGCTGGAGTGGGGAGGGGGGAGAGAACCCAGTGATGTAGGAGCAGAAGGGGATGGTTTCTGGAGCATAGGAAGGAGCTCATTGGGTGCTGGTCACCTGAGCTCAGACACACAGAAGCAGATAAAAGGTGGGAGCCATCTTAGTTCAGGGGTTCAGTACAGTGGAGAGGTGACAGGGAGCAGAGGCTCTGTAGGAGCTCTGCTCAGAAGGCAGGCCTAGAGAAGAGGCCGGGGCCAGAGAGGAGAAGTGAAGGAGGAGAAGGAAGGAAAGAGGAGAGACAGGAGTAGAAAGGCTCCAGAAACAAGAAGGCAGAAGGGACCCTAAGAACCCACGAGATATCGGGTGAAGGGTCAGGCAGAATAAGGGTACCGGATTCCCAAGTTGGTGGAGGTAAATCATCCCTCAGCCAAAGACCGGAGGTCGTGATCATCTATTGGTGCGACCCCCCGCCAAACCTGCTAGGAAGGCACCATATAGGATAATGGGAAATGGGGCCCATGATTGCCCGCATAGATCCGCGGCAGCTGGACAGAAGTTTGGTCACTGGTGGGGCACGAGAGGCCAGAAAAAGGACAGAAGGGGGTTCTGTGCCATACTCCTGAATTGCCTGGGGGTTGACCGAGCCCCTCACCTGGTGGACGCAGCACGGCTTGGGCAGTGACATGGATAACAACTGTGAGTAAAAACCCTGGACTGCATCATCGGACTCTGTGTTATTTATGCTGCCCCTGCACCATCACCCCCAGCATCCTATTACACTGCCCTGAGGCTACACTCTTCCCGTGGGGAGTTATCCTATCCCTGTGCTGCATACCAACATCAGCCTCAGCGGTCTGCCTTGCAGCGGCGGTCATCCCTGACCGCAATCCACGGGTGGCGTAGTCGGACATTCAAAACCCTATAAATGGACTGCCACAGCATTTGGTCTGACCACCCTGAGCCACGGGATCGGGTTGCCACTACTACCCCCATCAGCACCGTACACAAGAAGGCCCGGTTCCGGGTACCCCACGGCCCAGGGGGCGAGTCACTGGCATAGAGGGAAACCGCATCTACTCCGGCTGTCATTTCTCCGTCACCAGGTTCCGCCTATTGTCACACACGACCATGCCTGGCTGTATGTTCAGCGGTGAGAGCCACAGATCAAGCTGCTGTGTTACAGCTTTCAACAACTCTGCTGTGCTGGGCGGTTTGTCACCTAAGCTTTAAGCATGTTATCTTCAGCACAGCATGTTGCCGCTTGGCCAAGGCCGTGCTGCAGTGCTTTCAGCTTGTGACTGATGTGGTCATTTTGGAGATGGAGGAGGAGGTGCAGGAGCTGAACAGTGTGATTACATTGAGGTTACATTGGCGACTCTGTTTTTATACTAAAGTAAGATCCTACTGTTTTGTTTGTTTTTTTTTACGTTATTTTTTAAGGCAAATCCGTTCACCGGGAAATGTCATTTTAACATTTTACAACCTTATCTGGAAATGTGGTGTGTGACACATCATCAGACACATCCTGTTTCATTGATGATGGGGGGGACTCTGAAGGACACATAGAGCAGGGCCACAGTAACGAATACGACATGTTCCCATTAGAAAGGAGAGGGTCTGTTATACAATGAAAAAACAAGGGGAAAGGGAAAGGGAAAACGTATGTCAGATCACCATGTAATAGCCAGACTCATCCAGTCCCAATGAAGTCTTGCAGCGGAGACGCCCAGGTCACGGGCTACCAAGGTTCAAGTAATGAGAAAGCAAGCAAAGATGTCTCCAGCAGGACCAGGGTTGTATATATCTTGTTAAAACTTCACTTTTAATTTCAAATTGTAAAAGCCAAGGATGAGTTACAGAATGAACAATATAGCGACTCTTAGGTACAGCACATTCCAGTAATGGGGTATACAGTGAGTCCAACGGTTGACCAAATTTAGGAAAAAGTCCACTAAGAAATTAAAGACACATAGAGCAGGGCCACAGTAACGACAAATTCCCATTGGAAAGAAGAGAGCCTGCTATACAGTTATAGGGTATGCAGTGAGTCTAACGGCTGACCAAATTTAGGAAAAACCCCAATAAGAATTTAAAGACACATAGAGTAGGGCCACAGTAACGATAAATTCCCATTAGAAAGGAGACAAACTCCCATAGTGTTGGCCTGTGCAGTCAATGGAAGGGCTGACAAAAATTTGGAGGCACTTCAATGCCCCTTGGAAGAGACATGGAGGTCAGAGGGCCTCCTCAAAACATTGTTCCCATTATTAGGAAGTGGGTCTCCCATAGTGTTGGCCTATGCAAGGGTTGCCAAAAATTTGGAGGCACTGCAATGCCCCTTGAAAGAGACGTGGAGGAGGGCCTCATAAAAAAATGTTCCCATTAGAAAGGAGCGGGCCTCCTATACTGGTAATGCCCATGCACTAAGTGTATGGGCTGACAAACATTTACCCCTGGGGGGGGTTTACATGAACATAAGAGTCAGCCTGTCAGCATTTTCAGTTGACAGGCAGATGCGCTTATCAGTTATAATACCACCAGCGGCATTAAAAACGCGCTCTGATAAAACGCTGGCGGCAGGGCAGGCCAGGACCTCCAAGGCACAGAGAGCCAGTTAATTTCACGTATCCAGCTTGGATACCCAATAATTATAAGGCACAGAGGAATCACGGAGGACGTTGGTATGGTCGGCAAGGTTCTCCCTCAGCATCTTCCCAAACTTTGCACTCCTTGTAAGAGTACCCCGCGCCTCAGGGCCTGTGCGATGGTAGGGGCTGAGAAAACTCTCCCAGAACTTTGACAGTGTTCCACTGCCTCTGCTGGATTGAAGTTATGTCTCTCTCGCCTGTACTCCTTGGTTGTCCAACGAAGTGTGCCCTCTGCGCCAGCGTTTTCAGGTGGGAATTGTTTTATTAGTTCCGCAACAAGCACCTTCTGGTACATCCCTATTTTTGTAGACCTGTCGGCCTCAGGAATAAGAGATATAAAGTTCTCCTTGAAGAGTAGGTCTAGAAGTGTCACCAACCAGTAATCACTGTCACCCAAAATTTTGAGAACGCGAGGGTCATGGGAGAGGCAGCGTAACATAAACTCAGCCATGTGTGCCAGATTACTGACAGGCAAGACTTCCGTGTCCTCACCAGGAGGATGACTGACCATGCTCTCCTCCTCCTCCTCCATTCTGTCCTCTGGCCATCCATGCTGAACAGACGGTATGACAGCTGTGCAGGTAGTACCGTCTATAGCGCATGAAACTAGCTCCTGTCCTTCCTCCTCCTCTTCCTCATTGTCACCCAATCCACGTTGGGCTGAGATGAGACTGGGCTGTGTGTTCCGCCTTCAATGTGACGCACCCCTGGGCCTGTGTCGCGCAGCGTTGCGCACGCGGGAGCTTACCCGGAGCCGGATCTTTTGAGGGTTGTAGTCTCGTGGCGGTGATCCGGTCCGTGCCCAGGGAGTCAGACTAAGTGGCGCTGTATCAGCGGTAGATGTTGGATGACTACGCCACCCGTTGAATGCAGCTTTGGAGCTGCCGCTGCAGAGCAGACCGCTGAGGCCGGTGGAAGGATGGTGCAGCGGGGATGGTATAACCCCCAACAGGAGGGGTATGGCCTCAGGGCAGCCGACGTGGATGATGGGGGTAGCAGGAACCACTCGGAGACGGTACGGTGTAGTTCAGGGTCTTTACTGGTGACAAAGATAGACCCTCCCGGAGTACTGGCTAGCGATTGGGGCCTGGTCAGTCCTTGAGCAGATGGGATCTCCCCTGGCCAGGCGGAGTTGTGGGCCTCCCAAACTAACTGTACTCTTCTGGCTACCTTGCTAGAGGCGGGTATAAGTAGCCCACGTCCCTGAGTGTACCGTGTGGTGCTCACCCGTATGGCCAGTGACTCGGGGCCTTCTAGTAGCTTCCGCTCCACGACGGCGGTGCTGGTCCCATGCGTGTGACCGTGCCTTCGGGTTTCTTGGCCAGAGGACCTGAAATCCCCTGCCTGACGGATTCTGCTGCTGGGTAGGAGTTAGTCCCCACAGCCTCGGACTCCGGGTCCGGTAAGAAATCTTCTCAGTCAGGGCGAGCTCTGCAGCTGCCAGCCCCTGACTCCTTGTAACACTGCTCCCACAGAGCTCCTGTTGTTTCTTCCCATAGCTGCTTCTCTTCTCTGTCTCTACTTCTGGCATGGCCCAGGAGCTGGGCCCAGCCGGAGCCACACCTCCCTGTCAGCCCTCCTGGCTGAACTCTCCCTCTGAACTCCCAACCCTGCCTCAGCCCCAGGTTTATATAGGGGAAGTTCTTCCCCTCCCAGGACTGGGCAGGAGGTGTGGCATGCATAGGATTCCTGACCAAGAGACCTCCCACCTGCTCTCAGACATAACATTGCTGTTACTGTGGAAACCAGACCCCTGGGGTGCCACATTCCCCCCTAGTGAAATTTAGTACTCCGGGACTAAACATATTTTTAGAAAAACATAACAAGGTATAAACAATAATAATACAATAAGAAAAACACATAAAGATGGTTACGGCATGTCCGCAACCGGGTGCAGTTTTGAAGAAAAGCAAGGTGTCCATTTCACCAAAACAGGGAGACGTAACCAGGTAGGGGTCTGTCCTGCCCCGAGTCCTTAACAGTCTTTAGTCCATTCCTGGGTTACGCTCCAACCATGTGCAAAGGATTCCCGGTAAATCCACCAAAGACTCCCATAAATTACTAGAAACACATAATTATTTACAGGATATGGCCGCTCTCAGTCCTCGGCCAGTGGGGATAAGGAATGGCTGCTCACAGTCCTCAGCCTGGTTTAAGATAGGGGCACATGGGGAACAATTCACTAATCCCAACGGGGACCATATTTTAATTAGCAGCAGTCCTTGTACCCTTACGGGTAACTATTTACAGCTCTTTATTCACGCTACTTCCCTTCAGTAGCTATGTCCTCTTTGTGCTCCCTCCTGAGGGTAGTCCTCAGACCCGTCCAGGTCCTCTTGGCTTTCCTCGTATTGGTAGTACTGCAGCTCCTCCTCGGTTAGCTGGGTTAGTATCTCTGCGACAGTCCTCCTCCCAGGTGGCCAGGACTTTACCCCCCTTTGGGCTGCCCCGGTTAATTGGGCCACCAGGATGCTCACTTTTTGCTCCTCTGTGAGGGGGTGCACCTGGAAGAGGCTATCCAGCTTTTCTCTAAAGTCATGCAGGGTATGTGACTCCCCTGAGTACTGGGGTAGCCAGGCTGCCCTTGGGATATAGGGCATGGTGAAAGGCATGACCGCAACGGCGGTAGCGCTGGCGGGGGTTGAAGCGGTGAAGCTCTCCTCCGTATCCGACATCCTTCTCCCCCCTAGTGGACCATGGCCTACCTTGCGATGATCCTCTTCCGTAGGCCGCGGCTCCGCAGTGGATCGTCAGGGTTGAGGACCTTCCGTCGCGCTCCTGTGACGTCAGCGTCTGCTGGGCTCCTTCCAGGACCTTACGCGACGTCTGGACGTGAGGCGGGGCTTCAGTTCTCGCGCGCTTTTGGAGTCCACGCCCCTCTTCTTCCCGCGCGGCGTCTTCAAGATGGCGTCCAACGGCGGGAAAACTCCACGGAAGGCGGGAAGAAGGCTGAAAATGGCGCCGGATGGCGGGAATCTTCACCACTGGTAAGTTTGAACAGTCTTTTTCAGGCACGCAGTACCCGGTGGTTGCGGGCACGAAATCCTGCCGACTACGCCAAAAGTTGACGCACCCCTGGGCCTGTGTCGCGCAGCGTTGCGCACGCGGGAGCTTACCCGGAGCCGGATCTTTTGAGGGTTGTAGTCTCGTGGCGGTGATCCGGTCCGTGCCCAGGAAGTCAGACTAAGTGGCGCTGTATCAGCGGTAGATGTTGGATGACTACGCCACCCGTTGAATGCAGCTTTGGAGCTGCCGCTGCAGAGCAGACCGCTGAGGCCGGTGGAAGGATGGTGCAGCGGGGATGGTATAACCCCCAACGGGAGGGGTATGGCCTCAGGGCAGCCGACGTGGATGATGGGGGTAGCAGGAACCACTCGGAGACGGTACGGTGTAGTTCAGGGTCTTTACTGGTGACAAAGATAGACCCTCCCGGAGTACCGGCTAGCGATTGGGGCCTGGTCAGTCCTTGAGCAGATGGGATCTCCCCTGGCCAGGCGGAGTTGTAGGCCTCCCAAACTAACTGTACTCTTCTGGCTACCTTGCTAGAGGCGGGTATAAGTAGCCCACGTCCCTGAGTGTACCGTGTGGTGCTCACCCGTATGGCCGGTGACTCGGGGCCTTCTAGTAGCTTCCGCTCCACGACGGCGGTGCTGGTCCCATGCGTGTGACCGTGCCTTCGGGTTTCTTGGCCAGAGGACCTGAAATCCCCTGCCTGACGGATTCTGCTGCTGGGTAGGAGTTAGTCCCCACAGCCTCGGACTCCGGGTCCGGTAAGAAATCTTCTCAGTCAGGGCGAGCTCTGCAGCTGCCAGCCCCTGACTCCTTGTAACACTGCTCCCACAGAGCTCCTGTTGTTTCTTCCCATAGCTGCTTCTCTTCTCTGTCTCTACTTCTGGCATGGCCCAGGAGCTGGGCCCAGCCGGAGCCACAGCTCCCTGTCAGCCCTCCTGGCTGAACTCTCCCTCTGAACTCCCAACCCTGCCTCAGCCCCAGGTTTATATAGGGGAAGTTCTTCCCCTCCCAGGACTGGGCAGGAGGTGTGGCATGCATAGGATTCCTGACCAAGAGACCTCCCACCTGCTCTCAGACATAACATTGCTGTTACTGTGGAAACCAGACCCCTGGGGTGCCACAAATGCATCCTCTTTGATTGTGAGCAGAGAGGGTTTCAAAAGACAGAGAAACGGGATGGTGATGCTAATTATGGCGTCATCGCCGCTCACCATCTTGGTGGAGTCCTTAAAGTTTTGGAGGATGGTAAATATGTCTGACATCCATGTCCACTCCTGAGGTCTTATATGTGGAGTCTGAACTGAATACCGACGGCCTTGTTGATGCTGGTACTCAACAACTGCCCTCTTCTGCTCACAAATCCTTCCCAACATCTGCAGCGTAGAGTTCCAACGCGTGGGGACATCACACACCAGTCTGTGAGCCGGAAGCTGCAAATGCTGCTGAAACACTGCAAGGGCGGCGGAAGCTGTAGCTGACTTTCTAAAATGGGCCCACGGGCGGTGTACTTTAACAAGCAGATCCGGCAGAAACCGCTGAACCACGAGGTAAAGCACATGGGCAAGGCATGGTATGTGTGTGAGCTCGCCTCACCTCAGAGCCGCCACCAGGTTCCAGCCATTGTCACACACGACCATGCCTGGCTGTAGGTTCAGATAGGTGAGCCACAGATCTGCCTGCTCTTTCAGAGCTGTCCACAAATCTTCAGCATTGCGCGGTTTGTCACCTAAGCATATTAGCTTTAGCACAGCCTGTTGCCGCTTGGCCGAGGCAGTGCTGCAGTGCTTCCAGCTTGTGACTGATGTGGTAATTTCGGAGATGGAGGCTGAACAGGAGGGGGAGGCTGAGGAGAATGAGGTGCAGGAGCTGTAGACTATGGGGGCAACCCTGATTGATCTAGCGCCCGCAATCCTTGGCGTCGGGAGGACGTGTTCCGTCCCAAGGTCCGACTGGGTCCCGGCTTCCACTATGTTAACCCAGTGTACCGTCAGTGAGATGTACCGTCCCTGCCC
This sequence comes from Phyllobates terribilis, assembly GCF_046119375.1. Lineage (NCBI taxonomy): Eukaryota > Metazoa > Chordata > Amphibia > Anura > Dendrobatidae > Phyllobates > Phyllobates terribilis. The sequence continues at coordinate 290,006,199 of NW_027362768.1, read as the reverse complement.
ACAAGCACTTGTCCACGTGTCCGTGGTTAGGTGGACTTTCCCCGTAACTGCGTTGTTGAGGGCACGGCTAATGTTTTGGGACACGTGCTTGTGCAATGCGTGGACAACACACAGGGAGAAATGGTGGTGGCTGGGGGCCGAGTACCGAGCGATGGCCGCTGCCATCAGGTTGTGGAAGGCTTCCGTCTCCACGAGCCTAAAAGGCAACATTTCCAGCGCAAGCAGTCATGAAATGTGAGAATTTAGTAGTGTGGCCTGTGGGGCGTTGGCTGCATATTTGCACTTGCATTACAAGGACTGGGCTATGGACAACTGAACGCTGCGCTGGCACCAGGACATGGACGTGCTTCCTGATGCTGATACTTGAGAGTGCGCAACGACAGGTGCAGGGCAGGAGGCATCATCGCATGCACCATGGACAGGGGATTAGCTTGCATGCACAACAGCAGAAGAAGCAATGGTGCCACCTGCAGACCCTGTTCCTGGACCCTGGGGTTCGGTCCACAAAGTCAGGTGCTTTGCTGCCATGTGCCTGATCATGCTGGTGGTGGTCAGGCTGATCATTTTGCCACCCCTGCTGATGATCGCCTGGCAGGTGGTGCAAATGGCCTTTTTGGGGTTATCGGCAGAGTCTTTAAAAAACAACCAGACTCGAGAAGACCTAACAGTTGTACTGGCAACTTCCTACGTGTTGGTGCTACGGGGAGCGGTTGCCTGCCTTCTGTCTGCGGCCACCACACTGCTTCTTCCTGCCCGTTGGGGTGCTCTGCCTCCCTCCCCCTGTATGCTGCTGTCCTCGCTCTGCATGTCCTCCTGCCAGGTTGGGTCAGTTACTATATCATCCACCACCTCGTCTTCCAGTTCCGCACCCTAGTCCTCCTTTTGACTTTCTGGTAATTGTGTCTCATCATCGTCCACCTCTTGTGACACTTTCCCACCGTCGCCTTCGTGTGACCGTGGCTGCTCAAATATTTGGGCATCGCTACATGCGACCTCCTCTTGCCCCGCTTCAAGTGGACCGGGCGAGAGGCCCGAATCTATAAATGGAAAAGTGAACAGCTCTTCAGAGTGTCCAAGTGTGGGATCAGTTGTCTCCGGGCACTCGGCATGGTAGGAGGAAGGAGAATCAGGGTGAGGAATATGTGGTCCAGACTCACAGCTACTGAGACTTGACCGTGTGGAAGACAGGGTGGTGGTGGTGGTGGTGGTGGCTAAGTGACTGGAAGCATTATCCGCTATCCAACCAACAACCTTTTGATACTGCTCTGAGTTCAATAGTGGTGTGCTGCTGTCCCCTAGGAATTGGGACAGGAAGGTCGGGCGAGAAGATGTGGGTGTTAGCTGTGGCACAATTTCAGCTTGCCCATGGCCTTGTCCTCGGCCTCTGCATGCACCATCACGTCCAGTTCCCCGTCCCTTGCCACGTGCCTTGCCCATTTTAAATGGAGGACAGTATCTTCCACGCTCACTACAAATTACTGAGTTTGGAGCGAACTTATATGTGATCCGTGTGATAGAGAAAACAGAGTTTTAAATACCTGGCCTGTAGGTAAGTAGTTTGAACAGCAAACTGCGGTGAATTGCTTCAATGACACACTAAAGGAAATTTTTAATGGAGGCCAGAAATGGCAGTATTTTCTGACAACGTATAAGTGATCCGTGTGACGGAGAAAACAGAGTTTTAAATATCTGGCCTGTAGGTAAGTAGTTTGAACAGCAAACTGGTGTGAATTGCTTCACTGACACACTGAAAGAAATTTTTAATGGAGGCCACAAATGGCAGTATTTTCTGACAACGTATATGTGATCCGTGTGACGGAGAAAACACAGTTTTAAATACCTGGATTTCTAGCGCTGTAATATGGAAAGGACCTGGCTGTATTCTGCAGTGCTAACAAGCAAATGGCGCAGAAAAAATGGTGTTCTCTGGATTGCTTTTTAAGCAAATAATGAGGATTAAGATCCCAAAAAAGTATTCCTGGCCCCTGAGACCTGGGCCTTTGTATAGAAATATCTAACAGCAGCAGAAGGCAGAACTGGAATGGAGCCGCTATATGCACTGCAGTCTGCTATATACACTGCCTGCCTATATACCCTGCCTGCCTGATATCTCTGCAGATAGATTAGTCCTCAGAAGGACTGTTTGTTAAGATGGATATGTGTAATGTACGGTTTTTCTCCCTACACTACCTAATACACAAGCAAATCTGTCCCTGACGCAACAGCACCTCTCCCTACTCTGCCTGATCGGGAGTGACTGTGATGAGCACAGCGGCGCCAGGTCTGATATAGACCTGATGACGCTGTGCGGCCATCCAATCACTGTAATGTCACAACCACCATGCCTGCGGCATTACAATGACTGGCAGGCAATCCCTGCATGTTGATTGGCGCTCTAAAGAGCGCCAAACATGCAGGGAGGGGACCCGAGCTCCCACCCAGCAACCGCGGAAATACTCAGTGAGTGCCGAGCATCTCGAGCAGTGAGATGCTCGGGCGAGCACCGAGCAGTAGCGAGCATGCTCGCTCATCACTATTAATTTGTGAAAAAAACTATTAAACACTTCTATTTTTTATTTCTCTTACTTATTTTTACTATGCAGCATTTTTTCCACAATTTTTGCACAGTACTTATATCTAGCAATGGAAAATTTCCAATACGTTTTCATTGATTTAGGTTGGGGCTGTGAATACTTTCTACTAAAGCCCTTCCACGCTCAGTCACCATGATGTTTTTAGAGTCAATTCTCCTGAAGAAGCTGAGATGGTGAAACTCAGGGTCGGCTATTTAATTGACATGCCACGTGAAAATGGTTTGATGTGTTTAGTGTGACAAGTGAACTCTAATTGATAGGTCTGCAAAAACCAGAATAATGGTCTGGACACAGACTTCATGAATACACTATCTGACGTCTACTTCATGGTGACTTGGTGAAGGCTAAACGAGAATAGAATATAATCATGTTGGACACTGAGCCGTAAAATTGGATTTTACCACTACACTGAAGGTGATTTGGACTCTGTCTTAGGCCAGTTTCACACATTCTGATTTTTCTGGTACCGGAAAAACCTGTACTGGAGATATCCGTGTCTATGTGTGGCACACGTCTCGTAACAGGAGCACACGTACCGGCGCCTGGGAATCTGTGTACAGTTAGCGCTGCTCCCAAGGGCCAGATGCTGAATGCTGCCCTCATCATTGTCCCTTGCTCGCACTGCAATCAGCATGAGCAAGGGACAATGTGGGGAGTAGTAGTGTCTGCTCCCGAAGTGTCCATGTGTAAAAATAAGAATAAAATAATAAAATCCTTATACTCACCTGTCCGGAGATGTCCCCCGCTGTAATCCTCTGACGCTGAGGAGCGGGGAGAATAAGCCGCTGCCGTGAGTGGGGCCCTGCACTGAGCGGAACTCACTGAGTGACAGGACACCGCTCCTAAGCTCAGCGCAGCTCCAGGGCTCGCTCACTGGAGCGGCTCATTCTCCCTGGCTCCTCGGCGTCAGCGGTCAGAGGATTACAGCGGGGGACATTTCTGGACAGGTGAGTATAAGGATTTTATTATTTTATTCTTATTTTTACACATGGACACTGTGGGAACAGACTACTACTCCCAACATTGTCCTTTGCTCATGCTGATCACAGTGCGAGCAAAGGACAATGATGAGGGCAGTGTTCAGCTCCCGGCACTTGGAAACAGAGCTAACTGTACACTGATTCCCAAGTGCCGATATGTGTCACACTGATGACACATGCATGTCATCTGTGTGTGTTCAGTGTGGGACATTTTGCAGACTGTGCAGAGTGTAAATAATGGATATGTCAGTGTGTGGAGCACACAGACACACAGTCTGTGGATACACACTGACATGTGACCAGACCCATAGATTTGAACGCGTCTACATGTGTCAGTGTCTCCGGTACGTGTGGAAACTGTCACCACACGTACTGGACACACTGATGTGTGAAAGAGGCCTTATCTTTACCTGTGACTTTGAAAGTATATTTTGCCAGAAGCACTGTTTGTAATGTGCATATCTATAGTGGGTGCAGGGGTTAAATCTTACCTAACCCCTGGAGCCCAAGGGCCCAAAAGGTCGATTTGACTCAAATAAAAAACCAATGCAAAAAAAGGACTAATTAAGACATATAAAACTAGAAAAAATAAAGCCGGTCAGCTCACCAATTAGTTGGGCGTAGTAGATATGGAGTGCTCAGAAGCCATGCACGGATCCAGTCAGAGCAGCTGTATGTGAACAAGGAAAGAGGCAGGACGATCTGGCGAAAATAGGGCTTTCTTCCAAAAGTAAAACTTAGCATTTATTTAAGTGATAAAAACTTCAAAAATATAGGCAGTAAGGTATAGAGTACTGTTAGTGGGACCTACGCGTTTCGACAATCTGTCTTACTCATGGTCTAAGCCTTATTTTTGCTGGATCGCCCTGCCTCTTTCATAATTAAGATATATGGTGGCTTTCTTTGAGTTTTTTTTTACATTGGGGCTCATTACATTCAAGTTACACCACTGTTATCTATATTTATTTTCCTAACAATTAACTGCTGGGATATTGTACAGTCTTATCACTATTGTATTACCTTATTGATTTCAGCCTCCTCCAATTTCCCATGAATTATTTTGACCAAAGAAGCAATGTTGTAAAACTCGGCCTCTTCTAACACTCCTGCAACGGATACAGCATCATAAACGAGGGATAAAAAAAAAGAAGAATATTATTAAAAATAAATACAAATACAGTATGTTAAGCAGTGAGAAAACTACATTTTTTCTAAATATCAGCAACATCCTAACCATTGTGAGCCCTCGCAGGCAGGGTCCTCGCTCCTCCTGTTCCAGTCGCCATCGCGTTTTTGTTCAAGATTATTGTAATTGTTTTTGCTATATATACCTCCTTTTTTCACATGTAAAGCGCCATGGAATAAATGGCGCTATAATAAATAATAATAATAAAATAATAATAATAACCATGATACAAAATATTGAGTTTTTACAAAAGGATATGACGCGCCCCTGGGCCTGCTGTGTCGCGCAGCGTCTCGCGCACGGGGGCTTACCCGGAACCGGATCAGATGAGGGTTGTAGTCTCCGAGTGGCGGGGACCCGGTCCGTGCCCAGGGAGTCAAACTCAGTGTGTGGCAGTCTTGATAGGTGTTATTTGAGTGTAGACTACGCCACCCGTTGATTTGCAGCTATGGAGCTGCCGCTGCAGGGCAGACCGCTGAGGCCGGTGTAGAATTGTGCAGCGTGATAGTATAACCCCCAACGGGAGGGGTATGGCCTCAGGGCAGCCGACGTGGAAGATGGGGGTAGCAGGAACCACTCAGAGACGGTGCGGTGTAATTCAGGGTCTTTACTGGTAACAACGATAGACCTTCCCGGAGTACTTGCTAGCGAACGGGGCCTGGTCAGTCCTTGAGCAGATGGGATCTCCCCTGGCCAGGCGGAGTTGTAGGCCTCCCAAACTGACTGTACTCTTCTGGCTACCTTGCTAGAAGCGGATATAAGTAGCCCACGTCCCTGAGTGTGCCGTGTGGTGCTCACCCGTATGGCCGGTGACTCGGGGCCTTCTAATGGCTTCCGCTCCACGATGGCGGTGCTGGTCCCACGCGTGTGACCTTGCCTTCGGGTTTCTGGGCCTGAGGACCTGAAATCCCCTGCCGGTCGGCTTCTGCTGCTGGGTAAGAGTTAGTCCCCACAGCCTCGGACGCCGGGTCCGGTAAGAAAGCTTCTCAGTCAGGGCGAGCTCTGCAGCTGCCAGCCCCTGACTCGTAGTAGTATTGCTCCCACTGAGCTTCTGCTGTTTCTTCCTATGACTGTTTCTCGTCTCTACTCTCCTTGACTCCTAACCCTGCCTCAGCCCCGGGTTTATATAGGGGAAGTTCTTCCCCTCCCAAGACTGGGCAGAAGGTGTGGCATGCACAGGATCCCTGACCAAAGGACCTCCCACCTGCTCTCAGACATAACATTACATTACTGTGGAAACCAGACCCCTGGGGTGCCACATTCCCCCCTAGTGAAATTTAGTACTCCGGGACTAAACATATTTTAGAAAAACATAACAAGATATAACAACAATAATAGTACAATAAGAAGAAACACATAAAGGTGGTCACGGCATGTCCGTAACCGGGTGCAGTCTTTGAAGAAAAGCAAGGTGTCCATTTCACCAAAACAGGGAGACGTAACCAGGTAGGGGTTTGTCCTGCCCCGAGTCCTTAACAGTCTTTAGTCCGTCCTGGGTTACGCTCCAACTATGTACAAAGGATTCCCGGTAAATCCACCAAGGACTCCTACAAATAACTAGAAACACAAAATTATACACAAGCAACAATACACAGGTAAACATAAATAAAACAATTTATACACTTCAAATCCTCCAACGTGCGGGTAACTGGCCTCTAGTGGCCCTAGTGGACCTACGGAGCTGACTGTCTAGCCCTGAACTACAGGGTGTAGGAGCTGTCAAGGGTAAACTGGGCAGCTGTCTACCGGCTCTTTGGCTCACTAGGGATATGGCAGGCTCACTGCAAGCAGAGGGTTGATCCTCCTGGTCTGCGGGTGTGGGGTCTTCTGCCTCCTGGACCGGCTGTTCTTCCAGCTCTACCTGTTGCTCCGTAGGTGCTTGGGATGCTGGTTGGGGGAAGGTGAGTACGGGTACCACAACTGCACCATTGACTTGAGTCCAAGACCGAGGGAAGTCCCCGAGCACAGTACTAACCATATCTTCCCTTTCCTCTACGGGTCGATGGTCTTCTTGTTCCTCTTCAGGGTTCCTCAGTTGTTCGGGACACTTCTTCAGGTGGTCCCGGGATACAATGGCTGTGGTTTCCCCTCCGTCTTTACTGATGGTACAAACCTTCGGGTTCTCGTGGCTTGAGGGCAGTACGGTGTACGGGTCCTTCTCCCACTGGTCGTCCAACTTGTGGAGCCGTCTCTTCCTCTTCAAGACCTGCTCTCCGGGTACCAGGGGAACAGCGGGAGCATACTGGTTGCAAGTTTTCTCTTGTCTTTCCCTAGCCTGACAGAGACTTCGCTCCACGCTCTCCTGTACTCTCCGGTACTGCTGCTGCCTCTCTGTGTCCCAGTCTGCTTCTGGTGAAGTGTCCTCGGGTGTCAGGACTCCCATTTCCAGGTCAACAGGTAACTTACCAGGTCTTGCCCTCATTAGGTAAGCCGGGGTACAGTTGGTGGAACCTACCGGGATGTGGTTGTATAGGTCCACCAGATCGGGCAACTTCTCAGGCCACAGACTGCGTTCTTCCAGGGGCAACGTTTTTAGAAGATCCATTACCACCTGGTTCATTTTCTCACAAAGTCCATTAGTTTGCGGATGGTAGGGTGTCGTCCTTATCTTCCGGCAGCCATACAGATTGCAGAATTCCTGGAAGACCTCCGCTTCAAAGGCAGGTCCCTGGTCCGTCAGCACTTGGTCCGGGTACCCGTGTGGACGGCAGAAGTGCTGCTGGAAGGCTCTAGCTGCTGTTTGAGCCGTTAAGTCCTTGACGGGGACGACAACCAAGAACCGGGAGTAATGATCCACGATGGTTAACGCGTAGACGTAGCCACTTCTGCTTGGGGTCAGTTTTACATGATCCAAGGCTCCCAGTTCCAACGGTTGCCGGGTGACGATGGACTGCAGGGGAGTCTTCTGGCTGGCACGGTCCTTCCTTCTCAGGTTGCACGGGCCACAGTCTCTGCACCACTTCTCAATGGTTCCCCTCATGCCTACCCAGTGGAATCGCTCGCGCAGCAGGAACTCCAGCTTCTTCCACCCGAAGTGTCCAGCTCCGTCGTGGTATGCCTCCATCACCATGGCTGCGTCTCTTCGTGGCACCACTACTTGCCAGAGTAGTTCATGCGTCCGGGAGTTAACCATTCTGCGGCACAACTTCCCCTTGTAAAGGAACAGTCGACTCTTCTCTGCCCATAGTTGTTTGGCTTCCTCCGGAGCGTCTGGTTCAAGGCAAGCCTCCGGGCGAGTCAGCATCTCCTTCACCAGTCGGACGGCAGGGTCGCTGTCTTGCGTTTCCGCCCAGTTGTAGTGAGGTAAGGGGTTCAACGTAGCAGCCTGCTTACTCCTTACCCGGTGGGAATACTGGATAGTCCCATGACGGTGGAACGCAGGGAGTTCAACTTCTTCCAGTCCCTCCGGATCTTCTCCTTCGTCCGGCAGGTTGGGCATCCTGGACAGGGCGTCCGCGTTGGTATTGGAGCGTCCGGCCCGGTATTTGATTGTGAACTCGTAGTTGGACAGACGGGCCATCCACCTCTGTTCCAGGGCACCGAGTCTTGCCGTGTCCAGGTGTGTCAACGGGTTGTTATCCGTGTACACGGTGAACCGGGAAGAAGCGAGGTAATGCTTAAAGCGCTCGGTGACTGCCCATACTACGGCCAGGAACTCTAGCTTAAATGAGCTGTAATTCTCGGGGTTCCTTTCGGTGGGTTGCAGCTTTCGGCTGGCGTAGGCGATTACTCGTTCCTTCCCCTGCTGGATCTGGGACAGTACGGCTCCTAGCCCGATGTTACTGGCGTCGGTGTAGAGGATAAAGGGCTGGCTATAATCCGGGTACGCCAGGATTTCGTCCCCCGTGAGGGCCATCTTCAGCTGGCGGAAGGACTCTTCTTCCAGCTCCTCCCATTTGAAGGGCGGCTTCTGGTTCTTGGCCTTCCGGGACTGGCCTATCAGGAGGTCCTGCATAGGTGCTGCCTTTTTGGTGAAACCGGGAATAAACCTTCGGTAGTAGCCTACCAACCCGAGGAACTGCCGCACTTCTTTTACGCTGGAGGGGCTTGGCCATTCCTTAATTGAGGTGATCTTATCAGGGTCGGGAGCCACTCCGTCAGCGCTCACCACGTGTCCCAGGTACTGCACCTTTGGTTTCAGAAGGTGACACTTGGAGGGTTTCACCTTTAGGCCGTAACTCGCCAGAGCTTCGAACACTTCCGCCAGGTGTTTCAGGTGGTCCTCATACGTCTTGGAATATACGATAACATCGTCCAGGTACAACAGGACCGTCTCGAAGTTTCTGTGGCCCAGACAACACTCCATTAGTCGTTGGAAGGTTCCTGGTGCGTTGCAGAGTCCGAACGGCATGCAGGTGAACTCGCTAAGTCCCATCGGGGTGGTGAATGCGGTCTTCTCCCGGTCCGCCTCTGCTACAGGAACCTGCCAATACCCGCTAGTGAGATCCAAGGTAGAGAAGAAGTTAGCAGATCTTAAAGCAGCCAATGACTCCTCTATCCTTGGTAAGGGGTACGCATCCTTGTGTGTGATACGGTTGATTTTCCGGTAATCTACACACATCCTCATGGTGTTGTCTTTTTTTCTTACTAAGACTAGTGGAGCTGCCCAGGGGCTACAGCTATCCCTGATCACCCCAGCCTCCTTCATGTCTCTAAGCATCCCCTTGGCGTGTTGGTAGTGGGCAGGGGGTACGGGTCGATACCTTATAGGAGGATGGTCTCCCGTGGGGATGTGGTGTTCTACCCCCTTGACTCGCCCGAAGTCTAACGGGTGTTTACTGAACACTCTCTCGTACTCTTGAACCACCCGATAGACTCCTTGTTTCTGGTGTGCGGGAGTGGAGTCAGTACCCAGATGTAGTTGCTGACACCAGTCCTCCATGTTTTTCTTAGAGCCGTTACCTTCCTCCGGGTGAGATGGAGGCAAGGGTTCCACAGATTGTATAGAATTTTGGTTAATGGTATATAATTTGGCTAGCGTGGCATACCGGGGCAGGTACACTTCCCTCTCCCCGATATTTATTATGCGAACGGGCACCCTCCCATGGCGTACATCAACCACCCCCCGTGCTGTCAAAATGGTGGGCCTACTGTCCGAGTAAACTGGTTCTACCATTGCCTGGTAATCCCTACCTCTCAGACCAATAGCTGCCCGGCAACAAATCATCATTTCACTTTTTGGGGGCATGGCAATAGGAAAAGGGTCACACATTCTTACGCTACCAATCTCACCGCTGGAGAGTTCCACCTGTTGCTGTCGCATCAGTGCCCGGATCTCTTTCTGGAGCACCCGCTGCTCACCGGAGCTGGCGTTCTTGGCAACCTGCTGTAAAAGGAAAATCACCTCTGCAAGACAATTTTCAATTACATTAGTTCCTAGAGTTATTTTTGGGTGACTCTCATGTTTGTCAATATCTACAATGATCAGTCCCTGTGCCGCCAGTTCGACTCTACTGATTTTGATGGTCACCTCTTTAAATCCGATCTGTGGCACGGGCTGGCCATTGCTGGCGATGATACTCAAGTCGTCGTCAGGGTAGCGGGTAATATCCGAGTCATTCCAGTACTGCTTAAAGAGCACGTACGGGATGGTGGTGACCTGTGACCCGGTGTCCAGTAGGGCACTCATGGGAATGCCATCCAGTACCACAGGCAAGACTGGACGTCCTCCCACATATCTGTCGCGCCAGTTCGATGGGCCTGGTGATCTTTTTCCTGGGGGTTGGCCCTCTACCCCAGGTTGTGCCCGTTTAAAGAACAGTACCTTGCCATATGTCCGGGTTGATTGCAGCGGCGGCAGATGGGTCGTCCGTCTTCGCTGTATCGGTCACTGGGTCTTCCTCTGGCCGGTGGGGTCCTCCTTGGTCGACGCTACGGGATGTCCTCCGGTCCGGATGCCAGCTGGATCTTCCCTGGGGTGGAAACCTGTAAAGACTGCACAGTTCGGGTTAGCGCAGCAACGCTCTTAGCTAGCTCTTGGACCTGATGGTGTAGGTCTGGAGCCGGGTCATTGTCCAAAGCCTGCGCATCAGCTCCCACAGGCCCTGCCGACAAGGGCGCCGCCTCCTGGTGGTAAGTGATAGCTGGGCGCCTGTGGGTCACAACGCCACCCGGTGCCGGTTCTCGAAGCACCCGGATGGCTCTGTCCTTGAACTGTGCAAAGCCCAGATGGGGATCCTGTAAGGCCATCGCCCGCAACTGGGTTCGGTGGGCATTACAATATAGTCCCTCTATAAATTGTTCGGTCAACAGCCTGTCCTCGTTTCCCACTCCATCAGGGTCGGTCTGCTTAATGGCCCTCAGGGCCTCTTGTAGGTTTAGTGCATAGTCCCTTATACTCTCATGCGCTCGCTGCTTGCACCCGTAGAATCTAAGCTTAATCTCGGCTGAGGTGCGGGTATCAAAGGTATCCTTCAGCCGGGTTAGTATCCCTGCGACAGTCTTCCTCCCAGGTGGCCAGGATTTTACTTCCCTTTTGGCTGCCCCGGTTAGTTGGGCCACCAGGATGCTCACTTTTTGCTCTTCTGTGAGGGGGTACACCTGGAAGAGGCTATCCAGCTTTTCTCTAAAGTCATGCAGGGTATGTGACTCCCCTGAGTACTGGGGTAGCCAAGCTGCTCCCGGGATATAGGGCATGGTGAAGGGCATAACTGCAGCAGCGGTGGCGCTGGCGGGGGTTGAGGCAGTGAAGCTCTCCTCCGCATCCGACATCTTCCTCCCCCCTAGTGGACCGTGGTCTACCTTGCGATGATCCTGTTCCGTAGGCCGCGGCTCCGCAGTAGATCGTCAGGGTTGAGGACCTTCCGTCGCACTCCGGTGACGTCGGCGTCTGCTGGGCTCCTTCCAGGACCTTACGCAACGTCCGGACGTGAGGCGGGGCTTCAGTTCTCGCGCGCTTTCGGAGTCCACGCCCCTCTTCTTCCCGCGCGGCGTCCTCAAGATGGCGTCCAATGGCGGGAAAACTCCACGGATGGCGGGAAGAAGGCCGAAGATGGCGCCGGATGGCGGGAAAACTTCGCGGATGGCGGGAATAAGGCAGAAGATGGCGCAGGATGGCGGGAAACCTCACCACTGGTAAGTTTGAACAGTCTTTGCTTTTCAGGCACGCAGTACCCGGTGGTTGCGGGCACGAAATCCTGCCGACTACGCCAAAGTTGACGCGCCCCTGGGCCTGCTGTGTCGCGCAGCGTCTCGCGCACGGGGGCTTACCCGGAACCGGATCAGATGAGGGTTGTAGTCTCCGAGTGGCGGGGACCCGGTCCGTGCCCAGGGAGTCAAACTCAGTGTGTGGCAGTCTTGATAGGTGTTATTTGAGTGTCGACTACGCCACCCGTTGATTTGCAGCTATGGAGCTGCCGCTGCAGGGCAGACCGCTGAGGCCGGTGTAGAATTGTGCAGCGTGATAGTATAACCCCCAACGGGAGGGGTATGGCCTCAGGGCAGCCGACGTGGAAGATGGGGGTAGCAGGAACCACTCAGAGACGGTGCGGTGTAATTCAGGGTCTTTACTGGTAACAACGATAGACCTTCCCGGAGTACTTGCTAGCGAACGGGGCCTGGTCAGTCCTTGAGCAGATGGGATCTCCCCTGGCCAGGCGGAGTTGTAGGCCTCCCAAACTGACTGTACTCTTCTGGCTACCTTGCTAGAAGCGGATATAAGTAGCCCACGTCCCTGAGTGTGCCGTGTGGTGCTCACCCGTATGGCCGGTGACTCGGGGCCTTCTAATGTCTTCCGCTCCACGATGGCGGTGCTGGTCCCACGCGTGTGACCTTGCCTTCGGGTTTCTGGGCCTGAGGACCTGAAATCCCCTGCCGGTCGGCTTCTGCTGCTGGGTAAGAGTTAGTCCCCACAGCCTCGGACGCCGAGTCCGGTAAGAAAGCTTCTCAGTCAGGGCGAGCTCTGCAGCTGCCAGCCCCTGACTCGTAGTAGTATTGCTCCCACTGAGCTTCTGCTGTTTCTTCCTATGACTGTTTCTCGTCTCTACTCTCCTTGACTCCTAACCCTGCCTCAGCCCCGGGTTTATATAGGGGAAGTTCTTCCCCTCCCAAGACTGGGCAGGAGGTGTGGCATGCACAGGATCCCTGACCAAAGGACCTCCCACCTGCTCTCAGACATAACATTACATTACTGTGGAAACCAGACCCCTGGGGTGCCACAGATACATACTAAAGTTAAGCAAAAATATTCACAGGACCCTGGTACAGAGTTGCTGGGGGCGAACTGCTGGGGGCGAAACATCCAATTCCCATGAAAAAATATTCACAGGACCCTGGTATAGAGGTCACGTTGGTCACCTCCTAATACCTGTAGGAGCCATCTTCCAGGTGGTGTCCATGATTTTCATGGAAATTGGATGTTTCGCCCCCAGCAGTTCGCCCCCAGCAATTCGCTTCCGGGTACATTTCGCTCCGCACATTTCGTCCCCAGCATTTGGCCCCCAGGATGTTTTGCCCCCCGGGGGTGAAATGTACCTGGGGGCGATCTGATGGGGGCGAACTGCTGGGGGCGAAACTTCCTATAACCAATTTTCATGTACTCTTTCAATTGAATGGGTAATTTTGATCTGTGACTCCAATCAAAAACAGACATGTCTGTGTGAGTTTTTGCAGACATATAGCTAACAAAAAACAATGGACATGTGATTACTACCATGGTACTTTTACATCGACCAAGTGCCAAACAATGGTCACAGACTAAGTACATCACTTTGTATTTGTCCTTTGTATTAGTCCACGTTCACACGATCAGTATTTGGTCAGTATTTTACCTCAGTATTTGTAAGTCAAAACCAGGAGTGGAACAATCAGAGGAAAAGTATAATAGAAACACGTCACCACTTCTGTATTTATCACCCACTCCTGGTTTTATCTTACAAATACTGAGGTAAAAAATTCACCAAATATTCAGTCTGAGCATGTGGGCTTATTGTGGCTCGGGTTTGCTCACTCTATATAAAATATGAAAAATTGGTCCCATTCTCATCCAGAAAAGTGGTATGATTTTTTCTCTCACTCGTAATCCGTGTGCTGTACATTATTTTACTCAGCAGTTATTAATCATTTACAGTTTCCTATGCAACAGAATTGTAATGTAGCCGTACATATCGAGTGCTATAGTAATGGTCCGTACGGCATGGGATTTTTTTTCTCGCACTGTCCGATTTCGGAGTGAAATCTCAGCATGCTGTGATTTTTTTTTTCATGCCGAATACAGACAAGAAAAAAAAAAATCACAGATCTGCACTGACTGATTGAATAACATTGGTCCGAGTGCAAGCCGAAGTTTTATCGGGTTACACTTGTCAAATGTATTCACTAGTGTGAGCGAGCCCTTAGAATATCACAGGAATACTCGCAGTACTAGAGATGAACTGCGCCCAAGCTGTTTAATTAAAGTCTAACTGTAAGTCGATTCATGTTGCTCAAACCGCAGCATGAACTCAGCCATGTATGCTCCGGTGTTTCAGGGAAAAACTTCATTTGAAGAGCCAGCACTGATTGGGTGCAGGGATCATATGACATAATAATGTTACGTGATCCCTGGGAGAGCCAGTACCGACACCGCTGGAAGAGCGCTGTCACCAAAGGTGAGTATAGGTGCTACAATTTTACAATGGGGAGACATTAGGATTGAGAAGGGGTTGTCTGAGTAGTGGACAACCCCTTTAACAACTGTTTTCTTGGTGTTACTAGATGACATTGAACATGTGATTGTACGGTACATTATATTATAGTGTAATGTCCTGCCAACATTCTACTACTATTATGAACACCTGTGGACTCCTAGCATTCACATTATAGGTGGTGATAGGGTGACAGAAGGAGCTTCTCCCTCTGCATAACCACTTAGATACCATTGTTGATATTGACCATGGCATCTAAGGGGTTAAACAGCTGAGATCAGCCATATTTCTTATGTTTTGCATTACAGCAGGGGAAGTTTAGCTCCTGAGCCCACCCTGTACAACTCCATTTACCTTCACCCGCACAGCAGAGCTCAGGACGCGGTTCATTAGACTTACTAGTTGGCTAAGAGACTGCTACGTAGTTTAATTACGTTTTCGTTGTGTATATGTACAAATGCAATTGTTTCAACTGTAAATATGTTTTTTGGATGCATTTAATTTGCATGTTGTCCAGACAATGGATGGCAATGCCCTGCAGCGTCGCCATGACTGGCTGCATTGTCTGGTAGCGGGAATGATGATCTTCTTGATTGTCAACTAATAAGGAGGGAGGGAGATGCAGATGGAGAGTAGGGAGAGCATGACCCTCATAAGAAGGCTGTGTATGTGGTAACATGGATGTGCTCCACCACCAAGATGTTATAAGGGAACTGCTAGGAGAAGTTTGGCGGTGCAGACTAAGAGGAGGTTTTGTGCCCAGAGGAGGGGATTGGGGTATAGTCAATGTGCAGAGTATTGAGGAACCGCTATGGGTCTGTGTGACCGCTGGACCTCTTTCACTTGCGAGAAGCATGGCATGCTAAGAGCCTCCAAAGCCTAACCTTCTACGAAGGTGGAGTAAGGCAAGGACATGTGATTATGGCTCTCAAAGGCCTGCAAAGAGGGCTGGCCAGTATACTAAGTGAACTTCTTCAAGACTAACCATTGTTTTAATTTTTATTTAATAAATCAATAGTACCCATAAAATTAAGAAGCTTTGCAATATATCTTATCAGAGAAATTTGTTTTTCTCCTCTTGGACTGATCTTTCACTCTCAAGTCACGGCTAAAATCTGTACTTAGTGAAAACAGATTTTCCCATTACTGAGATAGGAGATGACAGTTGGTGCTTATAAAGTTCTATGGAGAAGGGAGGAGCTAGAAGCAGGAACAGATATTCTTCTCCTGGTTTTCCTAAAATGGCAGTTATAGTCCTCCATAGAACTTTATGAGCACTAAATGTCATCTCCTATCTCAGTAAAGGGAAAATCTGATCAGCCCAGGAGGAGAAAAAAGCATAACATGGCCCCACATATACGCAATATAATATCCATAATATCAAACATCTTGAGAGTCTTTAGCTTGTATATGTTGTTCCTATATGTTCTTATGTTGCTTTACAATAATTGTAGACCTGCACATTATTATAGTGTATCCTACACTATTGTACTCTATATGGACAAAAGTATTGGAACACACGTCTTATTCACTTAATTCAGGTTTATTACTCAGTCCCACTGCCCCCCAGTATATAAAACCAGCCCCCCGCCATGCCATCCGCCTTTACTGACTTTTGTGAGAGAATGACTCGTTCTAAAGAGCTCAATGATACCAGCGCGGTCATGTAGTGGAACGTCACCGGTGTAATAAGTCAGTTGGTGGAATATTTAGAAGGGAACAAATTTCACAATCATCTGAGAATGGTATTATTGAAAAGTGTAAGGGGCAAACCACGTAAAGTTACAGACAGAGACGTCGACTGCTGAAGAGCAAAGGGCATAAAAGTCACCAACGCTCTGATGACATGTAAAGTCCAAACCTCCTCGGGAATTAAGATCAGCATAAAAACTGTGTCAAAACCTGAATGATGTGAATTTCCATTGCCAAGCAGTGGCATACAGCCTTATATCACCAAGCACAATGCCAAGCACCAGATTGAGTGGTGTAAGGCTGCCACCCCTAAACTCTGGAGCAGTGGAAATGTGTTTTGTGTAGTGATGGATCACACTTCTCTATCTAGTGTCTAAATGGAGGAGTTTGAGTTTGGTGAATACCAGGAGAATGTTACCTGCCTGACTGCATTGTGCCAGCTGTTAAGTTTTGGTGGAGTAGGGATAATGCCATTCACTAGTTTTTCAAGGTTCCAATAAGGAGAGATCTTAATAATTCAGCATACAAGACATTTTGAACAATTGTTTTATTTCAACATTGTGGGAACAGTTTGGGGAAGGCTCTTTTCTGCTCCCGTGCCCAGTGCACATGGTCCATAAAGACGTGGTTGGAGGAGATGTTGTGGAAGAACATGACTGGCCGCACTTAGTCCTGACCCCAACCCCATCCAATACCTTTGGGATAAACTAGAGATTGTGTGCCCGGTCCTCTCCTCTAACATCAGTGTCTGACCTCACAAATCCTCATCTGGTTTAATGGTAAAAAATTCCAACAGTCACCTTCAAATTCTTGTAAAAAGCCTTTCTAAAATACTGGAAGCTGCCATAGCTGAAAAAAAGCAAATGTGGTGTCCCAATACTTTGTCCATATAGTTTACTTTCTAGACATTTCCAAACTCTCTGCAATATAGTAATTAGATAAGAATGTAGCAGGCCACCTTTGCAGCAATTGTGGTGCAGAATAATTCTATATAATTTGGTGGGTATCTTTATATACTATGGTGCCACAGCACTTTTTTAGCACTTTCTATGCCATTAGAAAAGGAGGGGAGACTAGTGCACATAGGGTGACACCAAGGGATAAATGAAGGTGGGTGGGTGAGATGTTGCTCACCTGGTGGCGTTGTGATTTTTCACAAACTCCAATAAAAGCCTGTAGAGTTGCGCCAACAGGTAGAAGATTCCCTTCTTCTGTATAAAAATGGATAAAGTAGAGGATAAAGTAGAGGATAGGCGTTTAGAGAGGACCTGGAGACTTATAGAAGAGTGTGGATCCACTCATCTTCTACGAGCGGTGCGGTCATCTGTAAACGCCTATCCTCTACTTCACCCTCTAATTTTAACACGGCATACCTTTTTGTGAATATATATTTTGGAGCCAATATCGAAAAATAAAGTTTCATACCAAACCGTAAACTTTAGTGTGGTGAATTTCAGATCATGGATACTTATGTTAACAGAAGAAAAAGATAACAAAACTGGTAAATAAAATATTTTACCTTCGATGGATATATTCTTATCTATGACCAGTTTACCATATCGCAAGTACCGTAAGATTGCACCAAAGTACGAAGGGTCCCGGTCAATAAGAAACGCCCCAGTCTCATCCTAAACACATAAAGAGAAGATGAAGCAAAAAAAGAGAAGGAATGTTAAATAATATACAAATGTCCTCGATGATAAAACAGAAGCTAAACGTTGAGGGTAATGATGAGACAGGAACGAACAGATGGTAGAAGTCATACAAGAGAGATGAAGTGTGAATGTCTCACCGTCTCAGACAACAACTGGGACTCCTGGCAGAGACGGCAAAGAAAAGAGTTGGGCTCCTGGCAGAGGGTTTGTTTTGTAGTAAGGAACACTGTGCCTCCTACGTTCAGACGCACCCACTTTCCTCCATCAGAAGCAGTTCTCTGTGAGGCAAGGTCATCAGGAACCTCAGGTGGTGGCCTCTCCATCTTCTTATTTCATTCACTTGTATCATGCACACGTTTCCAGTAATCGCAAATCCAAATTATTTCCAGGGATCTATTCAGGCAACTACGGTAATTCCAGTTCCTACAGAACTTGGTGCCCCTGTGTGATTCCAGCGCAGCTATCGCTGATCTTCATGATTCACTCTTCGCTTGCTTCGCTCCTACAATGCGTTCACTAATTACTCTTTAATCATGACTTCTTTACCCTTTTACTCCTGTCGAGTCTCTTGCTCCAGTTCCACGGTCGTCCCGATCACCACACCCTCTCTCATGGGATAGGTTGCCACCACAGGTGTGCTTTGCTCAGATACCTATCTCATTGACTCTCTGAGTCCCATCTGTCATTGGATCATGTTTCTCGCTTCCACAACAAGCTGTCAGCAGCGACTCTCACCCTGCCAGTGCTGTTCTCTGATTTTCATTTCTGAACGTGAAACCCCTTCAATGCCAAAAGAAATTTGCCTCGTTCTAGAATTTAAAAACCACAGAGAATATAACAAGATTAAGGGAAAAAAAGTCTTGGAAATGTTATGCAATGCACAGACTACAGAAGAGTGGCTTCTACAATATTAATGCATAAGTGAAGTTAGTTGACCTCCGGAGTTGTCCCACACCTGTCCAGCAGCAGAGTTCTTTCCACCCATCACTTCTCACTGGTCCAGCTGTGGCTGGTTTCTCAGGATCGGTTCCTCAATTTATGTTATATGCAAACTGCCTCTTCAGAGAAAAAGAGGACTTGAACTCTACAGCGTGGTCTATTGGAAGCAGCAAAACTACAATTTATGTTATGAGGACCACAGGAATCAGTTCTATGCATAAGGGCAGGTGCAGACGAGCATATTTTCGGTCCGACTGTGATCCAAGAAAACACTGTATCTCACTCGGACCAATGTTATTCCATAACGCCGTGCACATGTCCAATTTTTTCTTCGAGTAGAATGCTCGAGTTTGATCTGATATTCGGATCACACTCGGCCATGCAGGTCAATGAGCCCATGGAAAACATCAAACTGCACTCGGATGACATTTGAGTACAGTCCGATTTCCATGGACTGACAGAATGGAGGAGATGGAGACATTTTTTTTCCATCTTCTCCTCATCCGAGATAATTGAATCACACTGTGATCAAACTTTGAACAAAATTTGATCAGAGTATGATTTACATAATAGACCCTCGAATGAGAGAATATACCTTCGTCTGCACCTGTCCTAACGCTGAAATAATAGTCATTATATTAAAAAAAAATAACAATTATAATATATGCATAACATGCCACATGAAGGACACCAAATACTGTCCACTGACATCTATAAGAATATGATAACAAGAGACAATGTAAGATTGACACTTTCTACGTGGAAAAAAATATTTTGCAAAGTGTGCCAGGGATTACTTTGAGTTAAAACCAGTTTCAGGTTGCAGTCTTCATTCATTCATTCATTCACGGATTTACAGACCCCTTGATAAGCAGTTTGCAAACCCTTTTTCATCCACTAGAAAGAGGATAAGTTGCTGATCAATAACAGGAAAGGAAAGGACTGAGTGCAATCCTTAGACATCAAACGGAGCAATCGTATGCCACACATGCATGTCCATCACGCTAATCAAATGAAGGACTACAAAGTCCATTTTTCAGGATCTGTAGGGTGCTCTGCAGTCAGACCCCAGACAACCTGCAATTTATCACCAATCCTCTGGATAGCTTATACATTGTTAGGCTAGGGTCACACAAGCGTATATTATGTCATCCAAGAGAATCGGGTCAATTATGCAAATGACACTCAGAGTGTGATCATAGCGGGTTCCGATTCTCTCTGATGAGGAGAAGATGGACAAAAAAAATTCTTCATCTTCTCCATTGTCAGTCTGTGGAAATTGGACTGCATTCAGATGTCCTCTGAATGCAGTCCGATGTTTTCCACAGACTCATTGACTTGATGAGCCAATTGTGATCTGAATATCAGATCCAAGTCGGGCATGCTGCGATTTTTTCCTCGGACCAGCTCTGTCCACAGAAAAAAAATCGGACAAGTGCATGGCCCCATAGACTAACATCGGTCCAAGTGTGATCCACGTTTGGTGGCCAGAGTCAGGCAGCTGCTGCAAAGGCAAATAAAATAATGGGATGCATTAAAAGAGGCATAGATGCCCATGAGGAGAACATAATTTTACCTCTATACAAGTCACTAGTGCGACCACACTTAGAATACTGTGTACAGTTCTGGTCTCCGGTGTATGAGAAAGACATAGCTGAACTAGAGCGGGTGTGTGGCTCCCCTGAGGGTTCAGTCGCCACAGAGGTACTGCACCTCACCCAGAGGTGGTGGTGTCTCCTTCTGTCAGGTAAGGAGGGAGTGCTGCCCGGAACCCCAACACCTGCATCCAACACTACACTGCTCCAGGCTGGAAGGGCAATATGCATGTGCGCAGCTGCTGAGCCCTGTCCCTGGCTGGAGTGGGGGGAACCCAAAGGTAGGTGGAACCAGTAGTGGGTGTGGGTGGAGGAAGCAGTTTAGGGGAGCACCATAGAAGGAGGTATATAATGGGAAGCCATCTTACGGTGGCAGATCAGAGGAGTGAGTGGAGTGAGAGAGGACAGTCAGTCTGGGAGCAGAGTCTCTTTAGGAGCTCTGCTCCACAAGTAGGGCCCAATGCTGGAGGCCCAGGAGGGGAGCAGTGGAGTAGGCTCCGTTCTAAGAAGGGATCCTAGGGAGTACGGCGAGTGCAGGACGGCACCCGTACGCCCCGAATCTGTCAGAAGACAGAAGGATTGTAGGCCGCAAGAAGGGGACCGGCCCCTGGACCAGCCGTGTTACTGCAGGTCTCGGCTGGAAAAACCGGAGGCTTCTGGCTTTCATAGTCCAGTTGCCAAAGCCTCATTCCGTGAGGGTCAGGCAGGTCCGGGAACTCCAGTTAGACAGGAGGGACTTCAGAGCACCCGAGCGGGACTGAGAGTAGGGAAGTGCAGGGCAGGAGGGAGAAGACCCAGCGTGAAGACGGTCTAGAGAGGAACACGAGAAAGCGGGGTTCCGTCAGGTGCTCTTAAACTACCTGAGGAAGAGCTGAGCCCCTGTTCTGGTGAACGCAGCGCGACGTGAGAAGTTACACCGGTACCTGTAACTTGGATTGCAACAACTGTGAGTAAAGACTCGGATGACTGCACCGCACTGCCTCCGTCCATTATTTCAGCTGTGCCCAGCGCAACCAACAACACCTACACTTCCCTGGAGCTAGCTCTTCCTGTGGAGAGCCACACCATCCCTGCTGCAGTAACATGAACTTCAGAGGACTGCTTCGCAGCGGCGGCTCCCTTTGGCCGCATTCCACAGGTGGCGTCATGAACACTTCCTAAAACTACAAACCCCTTACAAATAACTTTTCCCCTTTTTATTGACCGCCCTGGGCCACGGACTGGGCCAGCCACCGTGATATCCCACTCCAGCAGCCAGAGGCCGAGCTGCCGAGTATCCCACGGCCCTGGGGGCGCGTCAGGTGCAGAGAAGAGCGACCAAGGTTATTAGAGGACTGGGAGGTCTGCAATACCAAGACAGGTTATTACACTTGGGGTTATTTAGTTTGGAAAAATGAAGGCTTAGGGGTGATCTTATTACCATAAACAAGTATATAAGGGGACAGTATAAAGAATTTTCTACTGATCTTTTTACTCTGAGGCCTGAGACGGGGACAAGGGGGCATCTTCTATGTCTGGAGGAAAGAAGGTTTAATCATAATCACAGACGAGGATTCTTTACTGTAAGAGCAGTGAGACTATGGAACTCTCTGCCGCATGATGTTGTAATGAGTGATTCACTACTAAAATTTAAGAAGGGCATGGATGCCTTTCTTGAAAAGTATAATATTACAAGTTACATATACTAGATTCCTTGATAGGGCGTTGATCCAGGGAACTAGTCTGATTGTCGTATGGGGTCAGGAAGGAATTTTTTTCCCCAATGTTGAGCTTAGTGTTTGCCACATGTTTTTTTTGTTGCCTTCCTCTGGATCAACATGTTAAGCTATGTGTTGAACTAGATGGACTTAGTCTTCCTTCAACCTTAAAAACTATGTTACTATGTAATGTTTTGGCAGTTTGCACTTGGACCGAAAATACGGTCGTGTTGCACGAGCCCTTATTGTGTGGCTCCACTCCCATGGTGTCCTGGAGCCATTTTGTTGGTGGTGGTGTCTTGTCACCTCCCCGTTTCTCTCTTGGTGTGTAGTGAAATATCTATAATTCAAGGCAAGGTCAACGGTGTCTAACGGCATGCTACGGTTCCTGCTATCCTTTCTTTAATGTCAATTCTGGAAGTGTCCGGTCATTGAAGGAAGCCGTTGTGTTCCTGGCACCTATTTATTATAGTCAAGCTTGGTCTCTATTTATTATTGAAGGAAGCCTTGTCCCGAGAACATCAGTGGATTGGAGGGACAATTCTTGGTGAGAAGCTGCGTACAGAAAAAGTGTTACCCTTGAGCCTGCTTGTGACACTTTATCAGAGGAGCACTGGTATGTTGAGGATCGGTAAGAGATGAATGGTTGTGTTGCTGCCCACCTGAGCCAGCCTTAGGGGAGGAGGAAGCAATGGTACCATCGCAGAAAGCCATTGGCCAGCTTCAGGACTTTGACTCAGGAGAGTTTAGACGTCTGATAGAAGCCAGAGTAGATGGACAAAGGCATCCGAAGAGTTTGTTTTGTTTTCCTGAAGAGGTTTTGAAAAATTCCTGGTGGAGAAAAAAAGAACATTCCTTCTTTGAAGAGGATCCTGAAGAGGAAACTGATCAAAATCTCTTCTTAACCACCTCCGGAAAAGAAAAACTCCTCCAAAAACTCACCCAAAAAAGAAGAGTTTCCTAAAGGAGTTTCAGCTTGAAAAACTAGTGAATTTTTAACAACTAAATAAACTTGGTGTGAAAATACCCGTAGTCCTCCTATAAGGGAACCTGTGGCTGAGCCTCATAGGAGAGTGTCGTTTTGAGGATGTACAGCATACAGGTTTTTTTTTCACCATTTCACTGGACTTTGATGTTTTTTCCTTTTTCCAATGTATTGTATGGTAAAAATGATTGGTGCCATTCAAAACGTCAAATTGTGCAAAAATGCCCAATATGGCTATGTCAATGGAAAAATAAAAAAGTTCTGACCCTTGAAGGAAGGGAAAGAAAAAAATTAAAGCACAATAAAATGTTACAATTTTATAATATCCTCTGAGCATCATAAATGTTATTACTCTTTTTTATTGGGTCATTATGGTGATACCAAATTTATATATCATTTTTAAGTTTTACTACTTTTTGCACAAAAAATATGCTTAAAAATAGTTTTTGTGTCCCCATATACAGAGAGACATGTTTTACTTTTATGATTGACAGAGCTATGTGAGAGCTTTATTTTTGCCGTCTGAGCTATAATTTTCAATGATACCATATGGAAGTAAATAAGACTTTTTGAAAATTTCTATACCATTTTGTAGGTGAGATTAACAAAAAATAGCAATTCTAGAATTGTTTTGTTCATTTTTATTTCAGAGTTCACCGTGCTGTTTAATTGACGTTACCTTTATTCTGCGAGTTGATAGGGTTAGAGCAATATCCAATTGATGTTCTTTTTTTTTAGGTTTGACTAGTTTTGCACAATAAAATTGCTATTTTAATAATAAAAAATACAAGCTTTTTCTGCATCACATATTTTGAGAGTCATAACTTTTTACTTTTCAGTAAGCATTGCTGTGAGAGGTTTTTTTAATGGGACAAGATGTAGTTTTCAATGGTATAAATTTGTGGAAGATATGATTTTTTTCACCACTTTTTATTCTAATTTTTGGAAGGCAACATGAAAAAAAAAAATACTTTATAGCTATTTTTTTAAAATCTTTTCAGCATTTACATTATAGTTAAAGGAGTATTCCCATCTCCAAGATCCTATCCCAATATGTAGCAGGTGTAATAATAATAATATCAGCAAATACCTCCAATTAGAAATGTAGAATAGTTTTCCTAAATCACTATGTCTCTTTCCTCATGTACAGACATTGCAGGATCTTATGTATCCATGGTTACGATCACTGATATAGTGACAGTTAGCTCATTGCAAGTGGTCGTAACCATGGATACATAAGGTCCTGCAATGCCTCAACATGAGGAAAGAGACACAGCGAATCAGGAAAACTGTACTACATTTCTAATTAGAAGTATTTGCTAATATTATTATTACACCTACTACATATTGGGATAGGATCTTGGAGATGAGAATACCCCCTTTAACATTAGTCTGCAGTTCCATGGGATTAGTGTGATTCCCGACTTATCTTTTTTTTTTGTTTTGCAACTTGTACAAATAATTTTTTTTTACATTTTTTTACACTTTTAGTCAAACAAAGGGATTTGAACACACTTTATTTTGATCACTTATATAATAGCCTGTACTACTAGTGTAGTGCAGTGTATAAATCAAAATTCTATTAACAGGCTGTCTATTAGACAGCGCCTAACTGGCTTCCATAGTTGGCAGACTGTGAGGTCACTGTTAGGCCTCCAATTACCATAGCAATGCATCCGCCCCTGTGATCCCATTGCTGGGGGTAGGGGGCAGATGTGGTGACAGAGTGAGCTCCCTGCCTCTCTTCTCAACTAACTAAATGCTATGGCTGCAGCATCTAGGGGGTAAATGTTACATTGATAGCTGGGCTTTCATCACTGCCCAATATGATCACAGTGACATACAGGTATATCATGGTGCCTTAATAAAAGGCCTTCTATGATGTACCTGCAAGTAATGGTGACTAGTGATGAGCGCAAGTGCCCGTTACTCGAGTTTGCCTAGGGTACTTGGGTATGCACCGAGTATCGCGGGTGCTAGAGTGACATATTCGACTCCACACAGCCTCATGTTTCACGGCTGTTAGACAGCCACAAGACATGTGGGGATTGCCCGTGTTTGTCGCTATCTAACAGCCGCAAAACAAGCGGCCGTGGGGACGCTAACATCTCACTTGAGCACTCTCAATTCTCGGTGCATACCCGAGCACCGTAGACAAATTCGAGTAACGAGCACTTGCGCTCATCACTACTGGTGACTTATGGGGTTAATAACCTATGGTGTGCTATAAAAGTGAAAAATAAGTCGTGGACAACCCTATTAATGTGTAGGCTCTGTTCACACCGGCATTTTAAGTTCCCTTTCTTTGTAAAAATGGATCTGTTGTAAAATGGATGCAAATCCGAAACAAAAAGGCCCCACTGACTATAAAGCTGTCTGTCTCATTCCCATTTTGTATCCGTTTTTTTTTAGCAGAACGAAACGTTCTGCATCCTGTTTCAGTTCTCCTCTGCTTTATAACAAATCCATTTTGCACACTAAATTTACTGCTTAGTTCATAAAAAAAAACTGAAAGCTCAGATGTGAACATAGCCTTATATTGACTAGTGGTGAGAAAAAAACAGAATAGTTGCAGAATAACTGCACGTAACCAGAAATCTTCCAGGAAGTCAGGTTGCGCCAAAGAAAGCTGGCCGCTGTTACCTGAAACAATTGTTCTTTCATGGGTTTATTACTTCCTATAGAGAAGCCTATGGGAAAACTTGGAGAAAAGTCATACATAGAGCATTTGAGGTTTAAAAATAAAAACAGAAATGGAACTAACCTTTTGCACCCTGGAGCGGAGGGTTCAACGCAGATACTGTATACTATAAATGGAGAATTCTACAGCAGCGATTAACATCATAGTAATGCAAAGACTTCTCTTTACCAATATGTAATCATACATGTTAAAGGGGTGGTCCCATCTTCTAAAAAAATGGTTAGAATTAATACTGTAAATGCTTGTAAAATACAAAAATACAAGCAGATTTGCTACTTATAAATAATTCTGCTCAGAAGGACAGATTTTTAATTTTATTATTAAGGCACCACTCCAGTGGGGTATTTTTTCAGCGCTGCAGTGGTGCTTCTAACCGAAGGTCCCTGACCCTAGCATTATACTCACCTGCCGCCACCTCCACCTTGTGTCTGCGCAACACCAGTCCTTTGGCGCCATCTTCTGACAGCAACTTATGACTGTCCGGAAGTAAGAAGTAATGGTAATAAGCTCTCAATGCAAGTCTATGAGGGCCAGAACAAGGCTCTCATAGACTTGCATTGAAAAATTACCTTCTGCTCAATCCGGCAAACATTGGAGCAATCTGGCAGGTCACAAACTGCCGATGTCTGACCGGAGTGGCGGCGCTAAAGGTGAAGACGGCGACAGTTGAGTATAATACTCGGGTCAGCACCTTAAATTAGAAGCACCACTCCAGTGCTCCAATAAAAAAAAATGCTGGAGTGGTGCTTTAATAATCATTGTAAAGGTTACCAGCCACCTCTGCAGTCTATCAGAGGTGGCCTGTCTCCTAGGCAAGGAGAACAGTGATTGCAAGATCTTTGCAAAACGGCTTACAAGTGACCCCAGCTCGGACCAGCAGCACAGCAATGTTGCTGGTCCATCATCAGCTGCCAGGAACCTGGGAGGCGGAGGAGCGGTGCGCTGCTGAAAACACATAATGAGACAGTCCCTTTAAAATATATGTATCTGGATTTTTTGAGATACATATAATTACTAATTTCTATTTCAGTAACGTTGTATAGAAAAAGTGTACAGAGAATGCTGACAATTTGGGGGTCATGTCTCCAATTTACTTACATGGGGGCGGGGGGCAAAGTTATAAGCCATTTAAAAAAAAAAAACAGCAGGAAAAATCGTACAACTACTAAAGTAAATTAAAAAAAAGAGTTCAGGTTATTCTATTTTAATTCACATTAGATAATGACTTTAGGCAACAAAGGATACATAAATATTAAAATAAAAGCTTGCATGCATTATATGTCTTGTCAAGGTAAATTTAATCTTTTCATGAAAAATCTCATTTCTGCTTACAGTGGGAAACAGCGGGTTTATATCTTGCAAGATTGCATAAGTAATCAATATTGAAGGTGATTTTCTTTATATGAAGCCAAGAAACTCCTAGAGGACTTGTAATGTTAACTTCTCACTTGTGGTAATGCTGCAGTGGCATTAAGGGGGTATTCCGGGAAGAATAATACATTTCAATCTACATCCTGTCAAAAGCTAGAAAAGCTAATATCCCTCTGTATGTAACGTCATGTCATTTTACTACTTCTCACTAGGATTTTAAATCACTGCACTGCTGCTGCTCCTGAGTGCTCCCCTCCCTTTTGGGACACTTCATCACAGATCAGGGAGTGTGACTTATGTCCTGATGTTGTTCATGCATCCCGGCCCCCTGACCAAGGCTTATCACAGTGTGATGTTCCTCCTCACTCTTGTTTTGCACCTCCTGCCTGAAACTTCACAACTTTTTTATGACGTGTTAAGCAGCAGGTAGTGAGAGCTGGAGAAGCAAAAAGAGGGAAATGACAGGTCATAGGCAAGCTGTGAATGTGCAGGCAAGACATAAGTCACATCCTCTGATCTGTGACATAGAGTGTCAGAAGGGGAGGGAAGCATTCAGCAGCAGCAGTGCTGTGACGTAAGGTCATAGTGAAACGTAATAAAATCACATGATCTAAGGCTACATCCACATGTTCAGTATTTGGTCAGTATTTCACATCAGTATTAGTAAGCAGAAACCAGGAGTGGGTGATAAATACAGAAGTGGTGACGTGTTTCTATTATACTTTTCCTCTGATTGTTCCACTCCTGGTTTTGGCTTATAAATACTGATGTAAAATACTGAACAAATAGGGTTGTGAGCCGTTTTAGACAATGCGGATTGAAATGCATTTTTATTTCTTTGCCCAGAGTATCCCTTTAAAAACATCTGGACAGGTTTCCCCATATAACAGCTAATCTCTTGTGTTCTCAACAGACACCCTGTTATTTTTAATTTATTTTTGAATGGGGAACACAGGAATAAAAAACCTTAAACATTTAAATTAACTTTTTTTTCTAGTCATCACTTTATTTTTTAGTCCTCAGGGAACTTATATCTGTGTTTGTTAGCTTGTACTGCAGTATATAGTAGATACAGGTGCATCTCACTAAATTAGAATATCATCAAAAAGTTAATTTATTTCAGTTCTTCAATACAAAAAGTGAAAGTCATATTATATAGAGTCATTACAAACAGAGTGATCCATTTCAAGTGTTTATTTCTGTTAATGTTGATGATTATGGCTTACAGCCAATGAAAACACAAGTTATTATCTCAGTAAATTAAAATGATTAACAAAAAACACCTGAAAAGCTTTCCTAAGCATTTAAAAAGGTCCCTTAGTCTGTTTCAGTAGGCTCCACAATCACGGGGAAGACTGCTGACTTGACAGATGTCCAGAAGGCCGTTATTGACAGTAAGTAAATGCAAAACAAATTTTGCATTTCATTTGGAAATCAATGTCCCAGAGTCTGGAGGAAGAGTGGAGAGGCCACAATCCAAGCTGCTGGAGGTCTAGTGTGAAGTTTCCACAATCAGTGATGGTTTGGGGAGCCATGTCATCTGCTGCTGTAGGTCCACTGTGTTTTATCAAGACCAAAGTCAGCGCAGCCGTCTACCAGGAAATTTGAGAGCACTTCATGCTTCCCTCTGCCGACAAGCTTTTTGGAGATGGAAATGTCATTCTCCAGCAGGACTTGGCACCTGTCCACACTGACAAAAGTACCAATACCTGGTTTACACACAACAGTATCACTGTGCTTGATTGGCAGCAAACTCGCCTGACCTTAACCCCATAGAGAATCTATTATAGAGAATCTATGGGGTATTGTCAAGAGGAAGATGAGAGACACCAGACCCAACAATGCAGAAGAGCTGAAGGCTGCT
This sequence comes from Phyllobates terribilis, assembly GCF_046119375.1. Lineage (NCBI taxonomy): Eukaryota > Metazoa > Chordata > Amphibia > Anura > Dendrobatidae > Phyllobates > Phyllobates terribilis. Next base: position 289,977,317 of record NW_027362768.1, on the reverse strand, counting down.
ATCAAAGCAACCTGGGCTTCCATAACACCTCAGCAGTGCCACAGGCTGATCGCCTCCATGCCACGCCGCATTGATGCAGTAATTGAGGCCAAAGGAGCCCCGACCAAGTATTGAGGGCATTTACTGAACATACATTTCAGTAGGACAATATTTCGGATTTTAAAAACATTTTTCAAGCTGTTGTTATAAAGTATTCTAATTTACTGAGATAATGGCTTTTGTGTTTTCATTGCCTGTAAGCCATAATCATCAACATTAACAGAAATAAACACATGAAATAGATCACTCTGTTTGTAATGACTCTATATAATATGAGTTTCACTTTTTGTATTGAAGAACTGAAATAAATTAACTTTTTGATGATATTCAAATTTAGTGAGATGCACTTGTATATCAATTTCCAGACTTTTGCTGGGCGTCACAGGGGCACCGAGATAGTGGCGATGGAGGCATGCAGCATTGCTTTGGCAACCCATCGGCATCACACAATCGCTTCTCTGTGGGCCGGAACAGGCATGCCGCCAAGATTGCACCACTTACATTCTGTCAGAGATATTTACAGTCATGGCCTTCTCCCAACACCAATTTTAAGCTCTCTCCACAGGTGTTTAATGGGATTTAGATCCAGACTCATTACTGATCACTTCAGAATGCTCCAGCGCTTTCTTTCCATCCATTTCTGGGTGCTTCTTGAAGTATGTTTGGGGTCATTGTTTTGCTGGAAGACCCATGACGAAAACCCAGCTTTCTGACACTGGGCACTACATTGTGATCCAAAATCCTTTGGTAATCTTCACATTTCATGATGCCTTGCACACAGTCAGGGCACTCGGTGCCAGAGGCAGCGAAACAATCCCAAAACGTATTTAAACCTTCATCATATTTGACAGACACACAATGCAAAGATTGAGTCAACTTCTCCCCTTTTTATCTGGTTTCAGGTTTGATTTCCATATTGCCCACACCTGTTACTTGCCACAAGTGAGTTTGAACGAGCATCACATGCTTGAAACAAAGTTGTTTACCCACAATTTTGGTAAGGTGCCAACAATTTTGTCCTACCCATTTTGGGGGTTTTATGTGAAATTATTTGCAATTTGCCTTTTTTTCTCAGTTTTTTTTGGCTTTGTTCCAATACACACAAAGGAAATAAACATGTGTATTGCAATAATTTTCTAGAAGAAATTCTTCATTTTATGGGACAATTTCAAGGGTGCCAAGACTTTCAGCCATGACTCAGTGGTTAAACAACAGCGATCAGAGCTAGCTCCGATCACTGCACTTCCAGGCAGATACTGGCTGTATAAGCCTATGTGCACACAGCATCTTTTAGATGCTGGCGTAGATGCCAAGATTTCCAAGGCAAAACCGGTGTTTCAGGAAAACACCAGCAGTTGTAACAGCATCTTTTTCAGCAGGCAGAAGCACTTCATATTACCTTGAAGTGGTTAAAAAAAAAGTGACACAAGACGGAACATATGCACAGCAATCTCGTTTTTACATTGCTGTGCATTATGTTCACTATATTGGACGCTTTCTCAAGTAGATTCCACTCCATACACCTTCACCATCTATAAAGTTGCACTATTAGAAGATGGAGTTGTAAAGGGTTACTGACTATTTAAAGGGAACCTTTCTATAGGATTTACGCCACAAAACAGCCATCAACAACATAAGGGAGAATAAAAGTGTAATTGCAGCATTAAAAGAGCAGTAAGAAGTCAGGGTGAAGTTGCTCTTCTGAACAGTCAGGCTGGCTCTGCTCTTGGGGACACCGATGTCCTACAGACCGGGTACACATCCACAAGTCGCTTGCAGCAATATCATGCGAATAATCATTGAAGGAAGGTGTTCTGGCTTTGGCTAGAATTGGGCACTGAGGGTGTGCCAAATTCCAATGGATGGGGCATGTAATGTTCTAGCCTATGGGATGTCAGTCAGGCCAGACAGCATGACTCTGGGTCTTCTGATGTGGCCACTACACCAAAGCCCTGCCAATCAATTCACTTATCTCTATTGGATAATTCATGAAATAATTAAAAAAAAATTGACGTGGGGCTTCGCACTATATTTGTGTCCAGCCAGGTACAGCAGGCAGGAACGGGCTGCCCCCAACCACCAGCTGCCTATTTGTACCTGGCCGGACACAACAATATAGGGAAGCCCCTTTTTTCTTAATTATTTCATGAAATAATTAAAAAAAAAAAAAAAAAATACGTGGGGCTTCGCCCTATTTTTGTGTCCAGCCAGGTACAACTAGGCAGCTGGGGGCTGGAATCTGCAGCGCAGGGAGGCCCAAGCTTTCTGGGCCACCCCCGCTGCAAATTGCAGTCCGCAGCCACCCCGGAAAATGGCGCGTTCATAGAAGCGCCATCTTCTGGCGCTGTACCCAACTCATCCAGGGCCCTGATGCGGTGGCTCACTGGGTAATAAAGGGGTTAGGGCCAGCTTGGCATTATCAGCTGGCCCTAAGCCCGAAATTCATGGGGTCACGCCCATATTAGACATGACCGCCATGAATTTCTAGTGAAGTATTTAAAAAAAAAAAAAACACAAACACCCAGAATAAAGTCCTTTAAATGAAATAAACACACAATTCTTTATTGTTCTAAATTAAACCATACTTACCATCACGCCCATTCCAGCTGAAGCCAACGATCTCCTGCAATAAAAGTAAAATAATAAAGCAACATCATCCTTACCTTCCCATGGTTCCCAGGACAGCTCCAGCTCTGCTACATCGAGATGACAGGCTGGACCGCAGCAGAACGCTGCCATCCAGCCTGTCATCCCGCGGACACTGAGAAGCGCAGGCATGCTTCTGCTCCTCGGAGTCAGGCTGTGACGGCATCCCGATGAGCCGAGTCTCTCACACTCACCGCATGCGCAGAATTCTCCCACGCTGTCAGTGACGTGCATGAGGTGAGCTGAGTTCATTGTCGGCTCATCTGGATGCCGTCACAGCCAGACACTGAGGAGCGCAAGCATGCCTGCGCTTCTCAGTGTCTGCGGGATGACAGGCTGGATGGCAGCGTTCTGCTGCGGTCCAGCCTGTCATCTCGATGTAGCAGAGCTGAAGCTGTCCTGGGAACCATGGGAAGGTAAGGATGATGTTGCTTTATTATTTTACTTTTATTGCAGGAGATCGTTGGCTTCAGCTGGAATGGGTGTGACGGTAAGTATGGTTTAATTTAGAACAATAAAGAATTGTGTGTTTATTTCAATTAAAAGGACTTTATTCTGGGTGTTTGTGTTTTTTTTAACTTTGACTATGGGGTTAGTAATGGGGGTGTCTTATAGACGCCTCTCCATTACTAACCTGGGCTTGATGTCAGCTGGCATTATAAGCTGACATCAACCCCAGCCCTATTACCCCACTGCCACCGCTACAGGGCAGTGGGAAGAGCGAGGCTAAGTGGCAGAATTGGCGCATCCTATGGATGTGCCATTTCTGGGGCGGCTGACGGCTGGTGTTTCTAGCCTGGGAGGGGGCCAATATTCATGGCACCCTTCCTGGGCTATTAATATCAGCCCCCAGCTGTCTGCCTAGCCTTTGCTAGCTATTAAAATAGGGGGGACCCCACGTCATTTTTTTGGGGGGGGGGGGTCCCCCATTTTAATAGCTAGTAAAGGCTAGGTATTCAGCTGGGGGCTGATATTAGTAGCCTGGGAAGCTCTGTGGGTATTACCCCCTTCCCAGGCTTCAAACATCTGCCCCAGCCGTCTGCTTAACCTCCGCTAGAGACTAAAATTAGGGGGAACCCCACGCCAATTTTTTTTTTAATAAATCCTTTATTTTAACACTAAATGACAAGTACAGTAATCAACACTATCAATGTACTTATTATATATGTGACTGACATGTTTCTATCTAATCTATGTGTGATGCTCTATTCTTTCTGTTATAAATTGTCGGGTACCGCTGCTGAATTGCCGGCCGGCTTTTTTAAAGAGACGGTGCATGAAAACACTATTATTTTTTTTAATAAATCCTTTACACTAAATGACAAGTACAGTAACCACTGTCACTGTACTTCTTATATATGTGACTGACATGTTTCTATCTATCTAATCTATGTGTGAAGCTCTATTCTTTCTGTTATAAATTGTCAGGTACCGGTGTATGCCGCTGCTGAATGTTTTTCATGTTTCACTGTGAGCACTGTTCCCATCGATTTGGGCAACCACCTCCCCCAATACATTCTACATTATTGTTCGTGGTTTTCCTTCATGTAGAATTAACCTACAAGGAAAGAAAGGGTTTATTTTCATTCCGATATTTGTGTCCCATTGACTTGCATTGGTTTCTGGTATCGGAATCGGCGATATCCGATACTTTTTGGGTATCGGCCCGATCCAATCCGATCCGATATTTCCGGAACCGGAAGGTATCGCTCAACACTAATTACTACAGTAATTGTTATTACTAATTGACCATTTATGAAGGAGTCAGTCCTAACTTTGGCTTACCGATTCAACAAATTCTGCTGACCGCCTCCCTTAAAGACGCACTCTACCTCCTCCCATGAAAGTTTTTATCCTCTTAATATACTGCAATCATCATATTATATAGCTGTGTACTTACAATTGCTCATTTTGCCTTTCTACCCAGCTGATTCTTCTCATTTCCTTGCAGTATCTTGTCCTTACTTTTATCATTCCCCACCCCCTCTTCAACTCCTGACCCAGCCGCTCCCCCTCCCCCCCTGCCGGGGACTTTTGCAGTGACTCAACTCATGCAGGGAAAATTGACCTCCTGTTTCTACATACAGCTTAAAAGGATTCAGCTAGTCAGTTTTCAATCAAATGAGGTCATAGACTTAATGGAAAAGAGAGAAAAAAAAAAGTATACAATGCTATATAATATGAAGATTGTAATAGAGAATAAATAGTTTGATGGGAGGGCTTATTTGTTTCTACACTGCCACGACTTAGGCTTCCTGTGCTGTGAAAATGTTTCTGAGGTTTTACCCAACTTTTTTTTACTTGTGGTCTTTAAACTTGTCTGTTTTTTTTTTCCATTAGATCATAGAGAGATTGTGCTTAGAAACATCTGCCAATCTAAGACTAGTTTCACAAGACATTTGTGCCGGCCTGCTGAGCTATTGTGTCTGGTATATACAATGATATGGATGCTGATCTAAAAAAAAAAGTCCTAAGTTGCAGAATTTGCCTCATTACAGTCATTCGCTCCGCTGAGGCTTCATTAGAATCCCGTCTTTCTGGGCTTCAGATAGAAGCCACCGACTGAGACAGCAAAAAAAAAAAAAAAAAGGCATAAAAGTAGCGTCAAACAAGAAAACTTGACCAAAACTCTTTACAAATTGATCAGAGTCGGTAGGCAAGAAGCCTGTTCATCGCAAAATCTCACAACAAAATGGCCAGCTGCAGACTTCTATACGGTAATGACGTCCAACAATTCCAAAATACACTTGCAGCTCCGGCAGTGCTCAATGTCAATGGAAGATTGCTGATCACTGGACAACAGGCGCTGCGCTCCAACTGGGAGTCTGTCAATCACGACCAGGACGTGTCAAATGAATACGGCAGGAGAAGGGATTGTTACACATTTTTATCAATGCTTTATTCTCCCAAACCCACAGAGCATGCCGAGACCCTCTAACACACTGCAGATAACTAGGAGACGCCATCATCTATGCTTAGACATCTTAGTGTTACAAGTATCTGGCTGACAAGTTAACTTTTTGTTAACTTTTTTTTTTTTAAATCTAAATTCAGAACCAGACAATTTTTTATTTCATAGTTCACTTCTTTTTAAAATGTTTCTATTAAAATAGCTGTACAAGAACTTATTTTATGTGGGAATAGTTGTAGTTCTGAACATCACCCATTCACCTTACCACATAATGTACTGAAAAACAAGATTTAAAAAAAAAAAAAAAAGTTTCAAGGGCGGTAAAATGGTGAAAAACAAAAACACAGCAATTCCACCATGGCTGAGTTTTGTTTTTAAGGCATTCATTGTGAGACAAAAAGGATCTCATAATACAATGACCCAGGTCAGATGGGAGAGACTTTTAAAAGTTTTTTTTCCTTTTTTAAATATTCAAGCAGAGAAAAAAAAAAAATTAAGAAATTTGTAAAACTAAATAAAATACAATTTAACTTGCGTTGCCATGGTTTAGAGACATGTAACATTTTCTACTTATCCATTTTCCTAATATGTAAAATGATCTCTTAAGATCTATGGGTCGAGGTCTGGTTGGGATAGAAGCGCACAAAAGGGCAATACCGCGCAAGAGAGGGTGAGAGTGATGGAGGTGCTCACCTGGGGGCGTTGTGTAGGGACACAACACCTATAAGAGTCTTAGAATCCGCAGCTGTAGCCCCCGTGGCTGGAGGGGGTGGGGGGATCTTCCAGATAGCAATTTACTTCAGTGACTATATCACGGTATCTGGGCTGCGCTTGTGGGAATGAAGAATCCTCAATGGTATAAAACTAAGGTTTATATTCAACCAACACGTTTCAGGACCAGACAGGAGCATTTTTCAAGGTAAAAACTAAATGTGAAATTTTTTTTTATGTTGAAAAAGTCACTAGCCTGGTGCCAAAACACGTTGTTTGAATATAAACCTTAGTTTTATGCCACAAGGATTCTTCATTCCCACAAGCACAGCCCAGGTACCATGATATCTCCAATGAAGATCTATGGGCCAGATATAAATCTCCCTGAGAATCTGCCTCCAGGGCTAATTTTAAATAAAAGGGAATGTTACCAGTGTGAGACATGTACTGACTGATGGTCTGCTCCTGATCTACATATCTCACACTGGTAACTACAACTTTCATGCAAAATAAGCTCTGGAGGCAGATTCTCGGGGAGATCTATGTCCGGCCCATAGATCTTAACAGCTCATTTATATATTAAGAAAAACATGGATTTCTCTGGAATAAAAAACATCAGATCGCAGATATCAAGGTATCATTTTATTCAGATTTCTATGATCTACATGCCCATATAGATGGCTCAGGAGGGCTGATCCTATTGACAGATTCCCTTTTAACTGCTTGGCATCTTTGGGAGCAGTTAAAGTGACCAGACTATTCTTCAGGCTAATTTATTAAATACAAGTTAAAAAAAAAATATTGATAAATTCAATTTTAAAAATTTAAAAAAAGGGGTTGCGAAGTGAAAACAAATTATCACCAATCCAAAAGGATAACTTGTTGATTGTTGGGTGTCCGACTACTGAAACCTGCACCAATAGCCAAAACAGGGAAACAGGGTACGCCGCTCCGTTCTTTCATTCCCAGCAGCCATAAAGAACGTCAATATAAAAATTCCTCGCTGTGGGATCGGTGCAAATCCCAGCAGTCAGACAGCCACCGATCAGCAGAAGGAAGGAGGAGGAGAGAAAGGGGAAAAAAAAAAAAAAAACAACCCTGACAGGAACACGTATTATTCATAAAATATATCTAATATATGATAATGGCTTTAACCTTAACACCACTGTGTATACGCTGAATTGGTATATTTAGTACAAATATCTCCCAACATTCATGATTCATCTCTTAATAATCACTTCATTCCAACAAACACTGTGTTACAACCACCACTGAAATAACTGCTGCAATTTAATAGAAAAAGGTTGATTTTTTCCACCAAAAACAAAGTAAAGCACCAATCACCCGATGCATTGGCGTGCAATCCACTCTTCCATCGAAAATCGACTAACTCATGTTACCCCAGACTGTGAGACGAGACAGTCATACAAAGTTCAGATTTATCACATTCTGGAGAATTATTGAGGACAACTCCTTCTGCTGCCTTTGGATGATGACTGTACAGAGGTTTTCTGCTTGTGCCCATAGTCACTGTAAGTGGTTAGAGGTCTTGTGTGATCTTCAGGAGGTCATTGCAGAGGATGACCACCATGACTAGACACGTAGACCTGTAGTATGTAAGAGAATTAAGGCACTGACGGATATGCTGTCTACACATTGCAAGACCTAACAAGCTAGTGGAAAAAAAAACATTTCACAAGTCATCAAAGAGGCAATCTTGTTAATTACAGCGTCTTTCCTCTCCCCTCTGAAACCACATCTTCTGGCTTTGCTCTCATGTACCACTCAACCCAGGATCCGTCATATATGGCAGTGTCTTCTTTACCGCAGAGAAATGCAGCCAGGGCAATGTGGCAGGCGGTGACTCCGGAGCCACATGTGGCTATCAGAGGACGAGACAGATCAACGCCTTTTGCTTGGAACAGACTTCGCAGCTCTTCCAGGGATTTCTCATTGCCGTCTGGTGTAAGTAGGCTTGGGAAAGGGAGATTTATTGATCCGGGTATGTGTCCAGGTTCAATCCCTACATGATAGAGAAAGAGGTAATAAAATGATAAATATGGATGAAATATGCAGAATAGATGGCGCACAGGCACAGACCGTACACAAGACCATAAAATGTAAAGGTTACCTGGATTTTTTACTTATAGCAGACAATTTTTTCGATTTGGAAAATGCATCTAATCTGACCAGTGACATGGAGCCTCAGGTTACGTGTAAGTGTTACATAGGTCTATTGCACCTGCTGAACAGAATCCTAAGCAATGTACATGTACTTTGTAAGTTACCAGCTATAACTAATATATGTAGGGCACTCAAAACCGCTGAGCTCACCGACTGGTTGCAGTGCTGTCAACGTGACATCAGTGCTGCAGACAAAAACAGTCAACGGGAGTGGAAGAGAGGGGTTAAATAAGGCAGGTTTAAAAATAAATAAATAAAAATGCAGCCGGAGACTAGGGGTTTTCTAAAACCCCTTTAAGGCTATGTTCCCACGATGCATTTTTTTCAAAAATATGCAGCTTAAAAAAACTCAAGTATCCTATTTTACTTATTAGGTTCAGAAAATCTGCATTAACAAAAACTCATCAAAAGCTCATCATGGGAATGCAGCCTAACAGTTTACCAACCAAGAGTTTTTGCTATAAGCCACTGGGCTCACTAGGGTAGTGGAGTGCAACCTGCGGAGTCATGTTGTGCAGCCCCTGACTATCTGTTCACACTCATTTATGCAGGAGAAAGACGGAAAAAATACATACAGTTAAACAGAATGGGGTCGTCTAAACGCTGTCTGGTACTTCAGTAATGAGAAAAAGAGGTGGAGATGCCAGTAGATGCATCTGTGCTGTAGTTTATGGCAGTAGTGCAACTCAAAAACTACAGCAGAGAGTGTTATGTATAGTCAGTCTCTTCCATTTTGGAGTGGAATCAAGAGATAAGGGGACCCTCATTCTTCCAAAAGGTGCAGGATTCCCACCTATCAAGACATTAATAATGGCATATACTTTTGGTATAAGATTCGCACTACCCTTAGTCAAGTGTTCAGGTCATTACTCCTTGGCAGCCAGACCAGGGCAGTGTGAACTTCCTCAGCAGTCACTGGAATGACGGCATCCTGGGTGGCTCTTGCGGTTACAAGGGTCCCGCAACATCATGACGGCGCCACAATGTTATTCAGCTGTCACGGACAAAATGGTGTGTACATTTATGTATATTATAATCTCCCACGGCCATATGCTGATAGCCCTTTCAGTTTACTAAATTTGACATTGTGGCCCTATACTAGGAAAACTATTTACAAATTTTTGTTTTTAACACTTCAGTGAATGGGCCAAAAACAAGAAGTTGATGAAAGGGAGGATCCTGAACGCCACAGGAAAAAATATGAAAAACTAAGGGGAACACATTCTACACTTTTCCATCTCATAGGATAAAAATTAGACTTTCTGAAAAGTGGCAGAGAGTAAAATATCAGATATATAACCAATTGATATGACAAAGTTATGATACAACCACATCCCAATCTCACCTTCTCTGGGCTCAGGCTCCAGTCCCCTGAATCTTCCCTCCACTCTGGCATCCACCATTTGAATTGTCTTCTTTTCCACGTTCTCTTCCATTTCCTCGTGCCCCACAACTTGGGATGTGTCCAGCTTCGCTTGGAACTCTGTTATCTGTGGACGTGGCTCCTTTCCGGAGTTTACTGGATGCCCTTCTCGGAGCCAGGCTTTGAGGCCACCATCCAACACGGAGACTCGTGGATGTCCAAATATCCTGAACATCCACCACAGCCGAGGAGCACTGTAAGAGCCAAAATCACTTGCATCGTAGACAACTATATGACTGTTGTTGGATACACCAAGCCGTCCTGTGTATTCAGCAAACTGGTCTGCGGTGGGCAGCATATGGTCATAAGGAGAGGTACGATCGCTGCAAGCATCAATGTCAAAGAAATAAGCGCCGGGAATATGGCGCTCCTTATACTCGCGCCATCCGTCACGTCCAGTTTTGGGAAGATGCCATGAAGCATCAAGAATACGAAGTGTTCCCTGTAGAGATGAGCCAGGCCGTATGGATTCCCACAGCCAACGAGGAGAAACCAGGGCACGGGGTAGTAGTTGGTGGGTCATGATGATAATACTAGGACACAACAGATAAATGAAGAGCAGTTAATAAACTAGCACCAAGTGTAAGCTACTGAAAAACTATTTTAGGCCTCTTTCACACATCCTGATACTTCTGGTAGTGGACCTGAGTGAATTCACCGCAGTTCAGGGGCCCGTTCTCGCTGCATCGAGTCATTCTCCTTTGCTCTTCAACGTGAGCGGTCGCCTCAAGCCACCACTCATGGTGATGAGCAAATGTCGCACAAATGGATTACGGCGTGGGACACTATGGATTCTTTCAACTTTGGACAGGTGAAGGACTTTTTTTATTCTTAATTTTACACTTGTTGTAGACAGCAGGGGCTGAATACAACTGTCAACACTGACCCCTGCTCACACTGATCTCAGCACAAGCAGGGGACAATGATGAGAGCTGCCTTCAGCAGCTGGCGCTGGGGAACAGAGCAAACTGTAGTGCTGTTTCCCAGGCGCCGGTACGTGTCACACTGATGACATCCATGTGTCAGTGTGCACATGTGTGGGACAGTTTGCGGCCCGTGCTGCTTGCAAAAACCGGACACGTCAGCGTGTTTTGGCCACGGACACAGGGTCCGTGGAAAAACACTGACACATGCAAAGACCCATTCATTTGAATGGGTCTACATCTGTAAGTGTCTAAAAACAGATTAATTGACCTTTGAGGTCACATGATAATAAGTAATCAAACTTGCGACCATGAGCTCTGTTCAACGTCTCAAGCAACAGTTCATATAGACAAAAATGACGTAAACGAACATATTCTGTTCAAAAAGCTGTTAAATTTATTAGAACATATTAGTAAAAAAAGACAAGATATTCATTAGAAAAGTAGCACAAATACATGAATAATGAGCAAAAACAAGGATGCCAGCATTGACACACAACAGATAGACAATATGCACACATATATACACATATAAATATACATATACACACACACACACACACACACACACACACACACACACATGAGTAACAAGCCCCAACCCACCCATACAGTATAATCACAAAGCTAGAGCTAGAAATGTAAAAGTGCACAGTGCATATCCAAACAATGAATATAATGGAGGTAGGTATATAACTCGCATGTCCCCATCCCAACTATAAGCATATATATCAAGGCATCAAAATATCCAACTACCAATAGAAAAACACAAGGCTTTAAACTAAGCCCTAGAAAACATGAAAACCGCTCACAGAGGTCAGGTCAGATAGACACCTAAGGTCCTACATAATAGCCAAGTGGGGATAGAGCATTACTTACTTATTGTAGTGTTATGTCAGCACGGGCATCCGCAACCCTACGCGCATTATAACCCCCAGAAGAAGGCACAGCGCCGAAACGCGCGTAGGGTTGCGGATGCCCGTGCTGACATAACACTACAATAAGTAAGTAATGCTCTATCCCCACTTGGCTATTATGTAGGACCTTAGGTGTCTATCTGACCTGACCTCTGTGAGCGGTTTTCATGTTTTCTAGGGCTTAGTTTAAAGCCTTGTGTTTTTCTATTGGTAGTTGGATATTTTGATGCCTTGATATATATGCTTATAGTTGGGATGGGGACATGCGAGTTATATCCCTATACCTACCTCCATTATATTCATTGTTTGGATATGCACTGTGCACTTTTACATTTCTAGCTCTAGCTTTGTGATTATACTGTATGGGTGGGTTGGGGCTTGTTACTCATATGTATGTACACACACACACATACACATATATATATATATACACACACACACACACACACATAAGTAACAAGCCCCAACCCACCCATATATATGTATATTTATGCGTGTATGTGTATATGTGTGTGCATATTGTCTCTATCTGCTTTATATATTTATATATATATTTGTTGTGTGTCAATGCTGGCATCCTTGTTTTTGCTCATTATTCATGTATTTGTGCTACTTTTCTAATGAATATCTTGTCTTTTTTTTACTAATATGTACTAATAAATTTAACAGCTTTTTGAACAGAATATGTTCTTTTACGTCATTTTGTCTATATGAACATGTGTAAGTGTCTCTGGTACGTGTGAAATCTGTCACCACACGTACTGGAAATAATGACATGTGATAGAGCCCTTAGGCTGTGTTCATAGTTTTTGATGTGTATTTTTCTGCAGCTAAAATGCACGTTCAAAATGACAGTTCTATGGCATTGTCGCTGTGTTTTTTGGGCATGGTTTACATTTGTGCTTGGTCTACATTACATGTTTAATAAAGCTAGTTTTATTGACCAAAAAAAGTTTCAAACTTTTTCACACTTTCTTATTGCTTTCAATGGGTGAAAAAAAAAACAACAAAAAAAAAAAAAAACCACGCTGATAAGTCCTTGTAGTGCACCTTTATAAGAAGACTGGCTGCGGTTCTATATTAGTGCTGGGCTCTAGGAGGGCAGTTGGTGAGCAGGAGTTAAGAAGCCTAAATATATTAGACCCCAGCCTCCCGTTGCTGGCATCCTGCAGAATAAACTAAAAAAATAATAATTGTATTTATATAGCGCCAACAGATTCTGCAGCACTTTACAATTAAACGGGGGCATGTACAAACAATAAAGAGATCACAAAGTAACAGTTCAGTTACAGGAGGAGTGAGGGTCCTGCTCACACGCTTACAATCCATAAGGAAATAGGGGGACAAATAGGTAGAAAGTGCTCGTCATGTAAGGTCCAGCCATCATTATAATTAATAGGGCATTTTAAATAAGCTGCATGATCTGGTCATCAGCCAGTACATGTGTAAGTGCAGTCACCAAGTGCTGTTAGGTGCATGGAGGACGGGGAGACAGGTGAATAGGAGGGTCCAGATTATGAGGAGAATCTAGAAAGAGGGAACAGGGGAAAGTTAGACTGGTGAATTGAGCTGATGGGCCTACCTAAAGAGAGGTGATTAAAGAATGTTTAAAAAAGTGATGGCTAGGTATTAACCCTTTCGCAACCTTGGGATTTGTCGTTTTTGCATTTTCGTTTTTTGCTCCCCTTGTTCCCAGAGCCATAGAGTAATTATTTTGTGGTCAATATGGCCATGTGAGGGCTTATTTTTTTGCGGAACGAGTTGTACTTTTCAACGCCATTACTAGTTTTACCATATTGTGTACGGGAAAAAAATTCCAAGTGCGGTGAAATTGCAAAGAAAGTGCAATACCACAGTTGTTTATTTATTTTTTTTACCACGTTCACCGAATGCTAAAACTGACCTGCCATTCTTATTCTCCAGGTCACTATGAGTTCGTAGATACCGATCATGTATAGGTTCTTTTTTATTTAAGTGGTAAAATAAAAAAAATAAAAAAAACCACTAGGTGGCGCTCATAGCGACCAGCTCATGACAACCGCAGGCGTCTGCTGCAGACCCTGGGTTGTCATGCCCGCCCATCGATGACCCGCGATCACGTGACGGGGTTCGCTGATGGGCTGGGCTTAGGACGCGCTTCCCGGAAGCGTGCGTTAAATGGCGCTGTTGGAGATTGACAGCGGCATTTAACATGTTAACAGCCGTGGGTGGATCGCGATTCCACCCGCGGATGTTGCGGGCACATGTCAGCTGTAATAATCAGCTGACGTGCTCGGTTGAGTGCGGGCTCAGCGCCGGAGCCCTCACTGAACCGGGGGATTACAGCCTGTGCGTACTAATACGTCACAGGCTGTAAAGGGGTTAAATCGGACTGTCAGGGTAGTGCATTCCAGAAAACTGGCACAGCACAAGAGAAGTCTTGGAGACTGACGTGCGAGGTTCAGATTATGGAGGATGTTAAGTCTTAGATCAATTGCAGAACTGAGTGCATGGGTAGGGTGCTGGACAGAGATGAGGGAGGAGATGTAGGGCAGTGCAGAAGTGTGAAGAGCTTTGTGGGCGAGATACAAGTTTGTATTGTATTCTGTAGCAGATGGATAACCAGTGCAATGACTGAACAGGGTGGAGGCATCAGTGTAGCGGCTGGACAGAAATACAAACCTGGCTGTCGTATTCAGGATGGATTGGAACGGAGAAAGTTTGGTTAAAGGGAAATATATCAGTAGTCCAGACGAGAATGAGTAAGAGCAACTGTAAGAGTTTTTGCAGTTTCAAAAGGTGAGAAAGGTCAGATTCTGGAGAGGTTTTTAAAGATGAAGGTGACGTGAGCGAGTGAGCGATTGTATATAGGGAATAAAGGAAAGTTGGGTGTCAAATATAACCTCAAGAGAGCCAGAGCGTGCTGCTTGGGACTTAATGTTGAATCATCCAAGATAATTGAAAATATTGGGTATGAGTTGGTTACTAGAGGGAGGAAAGAAGAGAAGTTCAGTTTTGGAGAGAGTCAGTTTCAGATTGAGGGAGGAGATTATGTTAGAGACAGCAGACAAACAATCCTTTGTATTAAGGTGGCCTCTATATCAGGATAAGAGGAATATACCGTATTTTTCGAATTAGAAGACGAATTTTTTTACCCAAAAATTGTGGGGGGGGGAATCTTATAATCCAAATGTAGCTTACCAGCCGTGGTGGAGCAGGGTCCCAGGATCGCTGCTCCAGGAGGCTTCTGGCGACGGCGGCAGCGGCAGGAGTGGCGCGATGCTGTGGGTCCCAAGCTGGTAGGAGAGGGGTGTTTGGCGGAGAGGGGGCTCCGCCATTTTGTGAAAGACCGGAGCCCCAGCACTTTCCATGCGGTGGACTTCGGGAAGATGGCCGCCGGAGGCGTTGCATGCAGATTGCGATCCGAGCACAGAGATCTCAATTGCGCATATGCCGCCTCCGGCAGCCATTTTCCCGGAGTCCACTGTATTGAAAAGCATGGAAAGTGCGGGGGAGGTGGGCTCCAGGCTTTCCCAAAACGTCAGCGGAGCTCCCACACCGCCGAACAACATGTTCTACCAGCCTGGGGCCTGCAACATCTCCTGTCTCCGCCACCAGCCTACTCCAGCAGCGACCCTGCCACCTGGGATCCCGTTCCACCGCCGCTGCCCCCCCAGGTAAACTACCATAAAAGCGGATAAAATGCACCATCATTTTATTTAAAACATTTTGTTTCCTATTTTCCTCCCCAAAATTAGGGGTGCATCTTAGAATCTGCAAAATACGGTAATTGGGGGTTATCAGCATAGAGAGGATATTGGAAACCAAATCTGCTGATAGTTTCTCCAATATGGGCAGTGTTTAGACAAAGGAGGAGGGGGCCTAGGACTGAGCCCTGTGGAACCCCGATAGTAAGGGGACGAGGAGAGGAAGAGGAGCCGGCGGAAGGAAGGAAGAAAGAAAGAGAGAGAATGGTGATGAGACTCCGCAAGAGAAATTGACATGCTGCGGTCTTGAAAGACGTGCTGCATGTCCGTGGGTGAGCCACAGGTGCAAAGAGATGCATAGTGGACATGGGATTTCTACAAATCCCATCCACTATGCTATAACATCTGGCCGCTGCAGGTTTGACACTGCATAAACACGCAACTTCAAACCCGCAGCGGCTCCTGACCATGGGCACATACCCTTAGATTCCCATTAGAACCTGAAAGTTCTCCATAATGAAATGATATTCACATGAAAGGAACACCAGTGAAATCAGCATCTATCACTACAGATTCTCTCATCTCTTGTCATCACAGACTTGGCCCTTTCTTGGATCTCCTCATACCCAACAGACCAGACATTCAGCGTCTCCCACTCACACACCACCTCTCATCTCGCCCTCTGTCAGTGTTCCACAAGGTTCAGGCCTAGGATCCCTGCTCTTCTCCATTTACACCTTCGGCTGGGACAGCTCATAGAGTCTCACTGCTTTCAGTATCACCTCTATGCTGATGACACACAGATCTACCTCTCTGGACCAGATATCTCCTCTCTACTAACCAGAATCCTACAATGTCTGTCCGCTATTTCATATTTTTGCTCTGCTAGATTTCTAAAACTTACCTTTCCCCCATCTCACTAAATCCCGCCAACGGACCTATCCATTAAAGTAAATGGCTGCTCACTCTCCCCAGTCCCAGGAGCTCGCTGTCTCGGGGTAACCATGGACTGTGATCTCTCAGTCAAACCACATATCCAATGCCTTTCCTCTTCCTGCAGACTCAAAAATATTTCCCAGATCCATACAATCCTTCATCAAGAATCTGCGAAAACCCTAGTCCATGCCCTCATCATCTCCTGCCTAGACTACTGCAACCTCCAGCTCTGTGGCCTTTCTTTGAACACTCTCGCACCCCTTCAATCTATCCTAAACGCTGCTGCCCTACTAATCTACCTGTCCCCCCGCTATTCCACGGCCTCTCCCATCTGTCAATCCCTTCACCGACTCCCCATTACCCAGAGACTCCAGTTCAAAACCCTAACCTTGGCATACAAAGCCATCTGCAAATTGTCTCCTCCATACATCTGTGACGTATTCTCCAGGTACTTACCTGCACGCAACCTCCGATCCTCACAAGATCTCCTTTTCTACTCCCCTCTTCCCATTATCGTATACAAGTATTCTCCCGTGCACACCCTCGCCCCCCCCACCCCCCTTACTCTGGAACTCTCTACCCCAATACATCAGGCTCCTTTTGAAGGATTCCACAGTAGGCGACAGTCTGAAGACCACCTCTTCCGACCAGCTTACAACCTACAGTAACCACCGCTCCACCATACCGCTGCATGACTAGCTGTACCCTCACCTACTGTATCTTCACCCATCCCTTGTAGACTGAGCCCTTGCAGGCAGGGTCCTCTCTCCTCCTGTACCAGTCGGTGACTTGTATTGTTTAAGATTATTGTACATACCCCTTTTCACATGTAAAGCACCATGGAATAAATGGCGCTATAATAATAAATCATATAGCAGCACAGAGCAGTCATTGGGTTCTCAAAGCACTGGCGGACACAGACCGAAGAGGGCCCCTCTGCAAGAACAGTATATGGGCCCTTTCCAGTCCAATAGCTCCTCATAATGCAAAACTCTGCCTGCTTTGGAGGTGGTAGTGTCCCCCTTACTTCTTGGGTCCCTGTGTGGCTGCACCAATAAGTCTGAACCTGCAATAAAAGTGGCTTCATCTGGATTTGGAGCCGCACTATGGAGACCTAATGAATTCACACTGTCAGCAATTCCAGCTCATCAGCTTTTGCATCCTTGAAGATGTTTACACTGATTAAGCTGGGACAAAGTTCATTCTGTGTTAAGTCAAGCTTTATACTCTGGGTTTCCTGCAGTAAAGCCGACCATGGGGTGAGGGGATGGAGTATAGTGATGCAAGCGAATGAAGCACTGCACCATGGCACCCACCAATTTCAAGTGCTGCTGGTGACTATCCAGGGGTGGCCATGAGTTACAACTATGTGTAAAAGTAGTGGCCCCATCTATCTGCTCAGCATTCCCTACAAGGGCACTTTAAAACAGAAAGGCTTAACAGGAAAGAGGTCGTACTATCGCATGAAATGGACAGTGTGAAGAAGGGGCCAAACACCGCAACCATCGGTGAGGAACTGTCCACAGCGGCAATGGATGTGGGGGACCTGATGTGACATCATTACACGCAAGCTACAGGGACAACGAAAGGTGGTGGTGGAGGACCGGGGAGGGGCATCTCAACAAAAAGTGTTACCCAATATGAGGGAGCTTAGCTTCAAGGTGGGAGTTCTCTTATACTAGCCCTTTAAAACTTTCTAGAAACTGCCCATTTACCACAGTTAGACCTAAATTTGGACGTCCATAGTATGACCACGGCACAGGTCTCCGGACCGGAATTCAACAGCCACATCTATGCCTCAGAACATGGCTCCATAGTCTTTGCACGGAGGATTGGATGATGGACTTCGTGAAATTCGGTTGACTACGTCAGGCCTGCATGGGATTTTTTCTTTTAAATAAATGTTGCGAACCAGGGAAAATGTTGGGGAGTGTTATATATATATATATATATTTCACAGTACAGACCAAAAGTTTGGACACACCTCATTTAAAGATTTTTCTGTATTTTCATGACTATGAAAATTGTACATTCACACTGAAGGCAACAAAACTATGAATTAACACATGTGGAATTATATACTTAACAAAAAAGTGTGAAACAGCTGAAAATATGTCTTATATTCTAGGTTCTTCCAAGTAGCCACCTTTTGCTTTCATGACTGCTTTGCACACTCTTGGCATTCTCTTGATGAGCTTCAAGAGGTAGTCACCGGAAATGGTCTTCCAACAATCTTGAAGGAGTTCCCAAAGATGCTTAGCACTTGTTGGCCCTTTTGCCTTCACTCTGCAGTCCAGCTCACCCCAAACCATCTCGATTGGGTCCAGGTCTGGTGACTGTGGAGGCCAGGTCATCTGGCGTAGCACCCCATCACTCTCCTTCTTGGTCAAATAGCCCTTACACAGCCTGGAGGTGTGTTTGGGGTCATTGTCCTGTTGAAAAATAAATGATGGTCCAACTAAACGCAAACCAGATGGAATAGCATGCCGCTGCAAGATGTTGTGGTAGCCATGCTGGTTCAGTATGCCTTCAATTTTGAATAAATCCCCAACAGTGTCACCAGCAAAGCACCATCACACCTCCTCCTCCATGCTTCACGGTGGGAACCAGGCATGTAGAGTCCATCCGTTCACCTTTTCTGCGTCGCACAAAGACACGGTGGTTGGAACCAAAGATCTCATATTTGGACTCATCAGACCAAAGCACAGATTTCCACTGGTCTAATGTCCATTCCTTGTGTTCTTTAGCCCAAACAAGTCTCTTCTGCTTGTTGCCTGTCCTTATCAGTGGTTTCCTAGCAGCTATTTTACCATGAAGGCCTGCTGCACAAAGTCTCCTCTTAACAGTTGTTAAAGAGATGTGTCTGCTGCTAGAACTCTGTGTGGCATTGACCTGGTCTCTAATCTGAGCTGCTGTTAACCTGCGATTTCTGAGGCTGGTGACTCTTGGTCTTCCTTTCCTGGGGCGGTCCTCATGTGAGCCAGTTTCTTTGTAGCGCTTGATGGTTTTTGCAACTGCACTTGGGGACACTTTCAAAGTTTGCCCAATTTTTCGCACTGACTGACCTTCATTTCTTAAAGTAATGATGGCCACTCTTTTTTTTTTTACTTAGAATTTGTATTATGGCAAGAAAAAAAAGCAGCTAACAGTTTATTCAGTAGGACTATCAGCTGTGTATCCACCTGACTTTGGCACAACACAACTGATGGTCCCAACCCCATTTATAGGGCAAGAAATCCCACTTATTAAACCTGACAGGGCACACCTGTGAAGTGAAAACCATTCCCGGTGACTACCTCTTGAAGCCCATCAAGAGAATGCCAAGAGCGTGCAAAGCAGTCATATAAGTATATAATTCCAAATGTGTTAATTCATAGTTTTGATGCCTTCAGTGTGAATGTACAATTTTCAGTCATGAAAATACAGAGAAATCTTTAAATGAGGTGTGTCCAAACTTTTGGTCTGTACTGTGAAATTATATATATATTATATAGTTATATGAAAAAGTTTGGGCACCCCTATTAATCTTAAGCTAAATGTTTTATAAAAATTGGTGTTTTTGCAACAGCTATTTCAGTTTGATATATGTAATAACTGTTGGACGCAGTAATGTTTCTGCCTTGAAATGAGGTTTATTGTACTAACAGAAAATGTGCAATCTGCATTCAAACAAAATTTAACAGGTGCATAAGTATGGGCACCCTTATTTTCTTGTTTTAAATACTCCTGCCTACTTTTTACTGACTTACTAAAGCACTTTTTTTGGTTTTGTAACCTCATTGAGCTTGGAACTTCATAGCCAGGTGTATGCAATCATGAGAAAAGCTACTTAAAGTGGCCACTTGCAAGTTGTTCTCCTGTTTGAATCTCCTCTGAAGAGTGGCATCATGGGCTCCTCAAAACAACTGTCAAATGATCTGAAAACAAAGATTATTCAACATAGTTGTTCAGGGGAAGGATATAAAAAGCTGTCTCAGAGATTTAACCTGTCCGTTTCCACTGTGAGGAACATAGTAAGGAAATGGAAGAACACAGGGACAGTTCTTGTTAAGACCAGAAGTGGCAGGCCAAGAAAAACATCAGAAAGGCAGAGAAGAAGAATGGTGAGATCAGTCAAGGACAATCTTCAGACCACCTCCAGAGAGCTGCAGCATCAACTTGGTGCAGATGGCGTCACTGTGCATCGGTTAACTATACAACGCACTTTGCACAAGGAGAAGCTGTATGGGAGAGTGATGCGAAAGAAGCCGTTTCTGCAAGCACGCCACAAACAGAGTCGGCTGAGGTATGCAAAAGCACATTTGGAGAAGCCAATTTCTTTTTGGAAGAAGGTCCTGTGGACTGATGAAACCAAGATTGAGTTGTTTGGTCATACAAAAAGGCGTTATGCATGGCGGCAAAAAAACACAGCATTCCAAGAAAAACACTTGCTACCCACAGTAAAATTTGGTGGAGGTTCCATCATGCTTTGGGGCTGTGTGGCCAATGCCGGCACCGGGAATCTTGTTAAAGTTGAGGGACGCATGGATTCCACTCAGTATCAGCAGATTCTTGACAATAATGTTCAAGAATCAGTGACAAAGTTGAAGTTACGCAAGGGATGGATCTTTCAGCAAGACAATGATCCAAAACACCGCTCCAAATCTACTCAGGCATTCATGCAGAGGAACAATTACAATGTTCTGGAATGGCCATCCCAGTCCCCAGACCTGAATATCATTGAACATCTGTGGGATCATTTGAAGAGGGCTGTCCATGCTCGGCGACCATCAAACTTAACTGAACTGGAATTGTTTTGTAAAGAGCAATGGTCAAAAATACCTTCATCCAGGATCCAGGAAATCATTAAAAGCTACAGGAAGCGACTAGAGGCTGTTATTTTTGCAAAAGGAGGTTCTACTAAATATTAATGTCACTTTTCTGGTGAGGTGCCCATACTTATGCACCTGTCAAATTTTGTTTGAATGCAGATTGCACATTTTCTGTTAGTACAATAAGCCTCATTTCAAGGCAGAAACATTACTGTGTCCAACAGTTATTACATATATCAAACTGAAATAGCTGTTGCAAAAACACCAATTTTTATAAAACATTAAGCTTAAGATTAATAGGGGTGCCCAAACTTTTTCATACAACTATATATCTATATCTATATATACACACACACACACACACTAACAACTGGATTGTCTGATAGACCCCTCTCCATTACTAAAAGGGCTTGTGCCATCAACCCCAAGCCCCATTACCACAGCACAAGAGCAATCAGGAAGAGCAAAAGCGATACACCACAATTGGAGCATCTCATGTGATGCTCCACTTGTTGGGCAGAGCTCAATAGCCATGGATCTTCCCAGCTCTCAGCTTTATCTTTGCTGGTTACCAAAATTGGGGGGATCCCACGTCATTTTTTTCATCGATTCATTTGGTTGTTAAATGTACAGTAAGCTACACACACAAGGCACAAATTATATATCTCCATCTTTGCACATCTTTAATTTCTATTCTGCATTCTATTCCGGCACACGGATGTCACACTATGTCATCCGTGTGCCGGATGTATTGACATCCGTCCTGCTGGAAAAAAACGGATATGTCTATGTGTGGTTAACACAGACACACGGTCCATGTGAAAACATAGACATGTGCGCAGGTTCATAGAATATAATGGGTATGTGTATGTACGTGTCTAAAAGGACGTCACAAGTACCGGAAACACGGACATGTGAAGGGGGTCTAAAAGACGCCCAGGAGACTTCCCATTGACTTGTATTGCAGTACAGAGAGTGTTCAGAGCAGAAAACACTTTTAGCCCCTTAATGACCGCAACAAGCTGGATCTCACAGTCAGAGTCAGCGAGTCAGACATGACTCACTGACAGGTCTCATGCACTACAGTGCAGTATTCCTGTAGAGTATGAGATCAGTAATAAAAGGGACAATCTCATATGTCCCACAGTGGGACTTAGTGAAAAAAAAAAGATGAAAATTACTCCTTTTCATCATACTGACTAAAAAAAGAAAGTGAATAAAGAGCAGAGTCACACACAAAAATATTATATAAATAAAAACGGCAAGCAGTCCCGCAAAAAACAAGCCCTAGTATGGCTCATTCAGCAAAAAAATAAAAAAGTTACAGCTCTCAGAATGTGATAATGCAAAATCAAGTTCTGTTTTTAGTTGGTAAAAATAGCAAAACATACAAAAAAAAAAGTTATAAATCTGGTATTGCAGTAATCGTACCGACCCGGCAGACAAATTAATCATATCACTTTTAACACACGGCGAAAAAATAAATAAAACCAATATCTGAATTGCTGTTTTTTGTTCATTCTGTGTCTGAAAAATCTGAATAAAATAACAAACAGTGGTCAAAAATTACTATGTTCCCCAAAATGGTACCAAAAAAATAAGCCCTCATACAGCTCTGCTCACCAAAAAATAAAAAAAGTTACAGCTCTCAGAATATGGTGACAAAAATTACTACTTTATATAGAAAACAAGCATTTTTACTGTATGATAGCAGCAAAACCTAAAAAAGAAAAATATATAAATCTGGTATCGCTGTAATCGCACCGACCCGAAGAATAAATCAGTTTTATCACTTATACCGCACGGTGAACCGCGAAAAAATAAAAATAAGAACTATTCTGCTACTGCTCTCTATTTCTTCATTCTGCCTCAAAAAAAATAAAAAAATCGGAATAAGGCTCGGCTTAAATTTATCCTGCGCTCTCCGCTGAGCGCTTACATTGGGGTTTCCATGTAAATTCACCAAAACTGAAATTCAGACAAAAAACCCAGATGGAGCCACTCACTTATGAGGCCGATGGAGTCCTTTTGGACTGGTCTCTATTCCGGCGGCGTACCATCATTTTAGGCTTTTTTTTAGCGCACAAGTGTGGACGATCACAGATCTGTGCACACCTAAAAAGATGGAGATCACCGGGGAGCAGACATCAAACGGACTACAAAGTGTCTCCATTTGCCTCTTTGTGATGGGTGGTTCCATTGGGGGTTTCGTCTGAATCACATTATTGTGGGATTTACACATAAACCCCGACGAAAGTGCTCAGAGTAGAACACAAGAACGTGATCCAGCCTTATTCTGGAAGCAATCGAAAATTATGTACCCCAAAATGTTACCAATAAAACCCCCAATTTATCCCACACAAAACCAGCCCCTTCTCAGGTTCGTCATCTCTTACTGGGACTATAGGGGGTCCCACATTACTGATAGAACAAAGACTCTGGAGAAGCGACATGGCTTCCGCCCCCTCAAATAAAATCCAGTGAATTATGTGCTCCCAAATCCAAATGCCCCCCTCCTTCTGAGCCCCACTGTGCCTTCACCGCAGTAAGCGGCCACATGTTTGGGATTATTGTAGCGAGGAGAGAACTTAATTTACGGGGTGTGTGTCACCAGGAGATGCATGGGGGCACAATGTATGGGCACTAAACTGGCATAAGAATAAAGCCTGGCGTGGATGTTACATAAGTGTCACTGCAGCAGTAGATCAATTAATTGAGATGTGCAGTTTCTACAATGGGTTCACTTTTGGTGTTTTTCTGCGGTTCTGGCACCTTAGGGGCTCCGCAAATTTCACCCACAAACTATTCTACCAAAATCTATGCTCCAAAAGCCAAATAGTGCTCCTTCCTTCTCAGCTCTGACGTGTGGCCTAACAGTAATTTCTGATGACATATGGGGCATCATTGCGTTTGGGAAAAATAACAAATTATGGGGTCCGTTTTCTTCTATTATCCATTGCAAAAATTACAAATTTGGGGCTAAAACTACATTTTCGTGAAAAAAAAAAAAAAAAAAAAAATGAAAGTTTTCAGTATGACCACCTAATGTTATCAAATTCTGTGTAGTACCTGTGGGTTTAAAATGCTCACTATACCCCTGGATAAAATCTTTGAGGGGTGTAGCTTCCAAAATGGGGTAACTTGTCAGGCACATCAGGGGCTCCCCAAACACGACATGGCGTATGCTAATTATTCAAGCAAATTTTATATTCAAAAAGTCAAATGGCGCCGTTTCCCTTCCGAACCCTGCCGTGTGCCCAAACAGTGTTTTTCCTCACATACTGGGTATCGGCTTACTTAGGAGGAATTGCACAACAAATTTCGTGGTCCACTTTCTCTAGTTACCCTTGTGAAAATAAAAAAATTGGGTCTGAAGTAAACATTTTGTGAAAAAAAGTTAAAATGTTCATTTCTGCCTTCCACGTTGCTTCATTTCTTGTGAAGCACATGAAGGGTTAATAAACTTCTTGAATGTGGTTTTGAGCACCTTGAGGGGTGCAGTTTTTAGAATGGTGTCACTTTTGAGTATATTCTGTCATGTAGACCCCTCAAAGTGACTTCAAATGTGATGTGGTCCCTAAAAAATGGTTTTGTAAATTGTTTGAAAAAATTTGAAATCGTTGATCAACTTTTAACCCTTATAACTTCCGAACAAAATAAAGATTTTGGTTCAAAAATTGTTCTGATATAAAGTAGACATGTGGGAAATGTTATTTATGTGTGACATATCTCTCTGATTTAAGGGCATAAAAATTCAAAGTTTGAAAATTACTAAATTTTCACCAAATGGCCGTTTTTTTTTTTAAACAAGAAAACGCAAGTTTTATCGAAGAAATTTTACCACTATCATGAAATAAAATATGTCACAAAAAAAAAAACAATCTCAGAATCAGGGGGATCCGTTGAAGTGTTCCAGAGTTATTACCGCATAAAGGGACAGTGGTCAGAATTGTAAAAGTTGGCCTGGTGATTAAGTACATAATTGGCTCAGTCCTTAAGGGGTTAGGGTACACTCACACTGCCGAATATTTTCTGATGCGAGAGAATCGAGCCAATTATGCGAATGACGCTCAACTCAAACTCTGTAAGAGTTGAACTAAATGTCATCTTACTGTGATCAGATTTTCTCGCATGAAAACATCGTATCAATGGTGCGGAGAAGACGGAGAACTTAATTTCTCCACCTTCTCCATTGTCCTAGTGAGCCAGGGCTGTGGAGTCAGAGTAGGTATAAAATGGACCGACTCAGACTCCTAAAATATATAATAAATTGGGTACAGTAGTTGAATGCAGTTTGTGGGGAATATTTTTTCATAAGGATTTGGGAAAGTTATGAAATGTCCTATAAATGTCTGTCCTATTCCTGATCTAAGGGTCTAGACTTTTAGCTGAGATGAATCTGTGTTACAGTAAATTTATCACTTAAACATGAGCCATGTAAGAGGGAGTTGCAGTCATGGACTCGGGAGTCGGTGGCATGGAAATTGAGGAGTCGGAGGTATGGCTTACCAACTCCACAGCCCTGTGAGCGATATTTTACACGCACCCAAAGACTTGTATGGGTGCACGCAATTAGAATCGGAATGAGAAAGTCGCAGATCTGAGCTGCCCCATAGTATAAGATTGGGCCGAGTGCTAGCCGATAAAGCATCAGATCACACTCGGCCGTGTTATACGCCAGTGTGAGTGAGCCCTTAGAATGCTTCGCCCACTTCTTGTAACTGCTTAGTGGCTTCGGAAACCTGAAGCGGTTGAATGATGCTCAAAAGCCTGAAGATATGTGCATTTATATGGAAATGCATTTTTTCATTTTTGGAGCATTTTATTGTCACTTTTTCAGGCAAGTTTCAGCGCAGACTCCCCTGAAAAAGACGTGGTGTGCCCTATGTAGGGCCCATTATCCTGCATGGAGGTCTGTGTGGGGCCCATTATCCTGCATGGAAGTTGGCCTTCAACTTTGCCCAAGCTTTTAATTTTGGCCCTCTGTGTATTTTGAGTTTGACATCCCTGCCTTAGACAGAAAGGACAAGGGGCCACCTATCTGTTTAATCATTGAAAGTGCAAAAGTCCAAACCCATTTAATTCGTCCTCCATGTTGGATCTTTCATCCATTTACTACAAAAGCCTGGATTTGGATGATCATAACAAGCGTCTAGAGCGGTTGTGAAATCTGCACACATGGAGACGTAGTGCGGGCACCGAGGAGCAATGTCCTTTCTATGAAAACAAAGCCTCCTCCAGACAACCTCTCTGGACTTTATCAGGGACTGTGTACATTGGCATCATCAACTAATGGAGGGCTAAAGTGCAAGGGAGATCATACAAAGTGTTGATCTAGCCATTAATAGGCCGTGATTGGAGCCATTTATGTATGCGGATGAATACAGCAATCACATCAAGGACCCCATGAATAAAATCTAATGGAGCGGTGCTGCTCCCTGCAGCATCCAATCAGATAAATTATTTTATGCACGAAGCACCACAGGATAATTATACCATTAATGGCGCACAGTACGATGGTGTGCCAGCCTCTGCCCCCATGCACCAAGCAGCTGATAAATCTGTTTTTGGACATTAACTAAAAAACAAAGCCACCATGGATGAAACACTAAGGAGCCGGCTATATGTGTAGAAACACATTGGGCCGATTCATCAGGACTGGTGTGGTGTATGCTCATCTTAACTGGAGTACAAGATGCCCAATTAATTAAGAGGTTCACACCACTTAATTCGGTGCATCTTCTGAGGGGCATGCACCATGCCAGAAATGCTACTCCAGTCAATGACTAGAGTAGCAATTCTGCCATTTAAAACTCAGAAACTTTTGAGGATTACTGACAGGCGGATGTGACAGAGTCCCATCGCCTCCCCAGCTCCTATTCAACCTTGTGTGAAAACACCAAGAGCTGAAAAATTTCTGTGCCTTTTCAAAGCTTTTCCACCAATTTTTATGGTGCAAAAGCTTTGATGAGTTTTCCCCATTGCATTTGACCTGAAAGCTACATATTTTACTTCAGAAAACTTCTGTAAAGTTCTGCCGGACACACCCAGATAGCTGAAGGGAAAATTTGCACATTATTACTGAGTGCATAACTTTGCAACAGACAGGCAGAGAAGGGGACAAAAAAAAATGTTCCAGAATCAGTGCAGCAGCAGCAGCAGCAGCAGCAATTTCAGGGGGTGATCTTTTGTCATCTTTGAAGAAGTTGTTCACTACTTGGACAACTCCTTCTCATACCCTTCGCTTGGCCCTGATACAATAAAAAAAAAAATTATACTCGCCTCCCGTGCCAGCGCCGTTCCAGCAGTGTCGGCACTCGCGGTCCCAGGGCTTTCGTGCGGTTATGACAATTAACCCCAGCGCCCAATCAGCACTGGCGTAACTATCCCTACCTTCGGACAAATCAAACATCATGAGGAAGTCAAAGATCAGCTGCAGCCCAGCTTCCACTTGATGTTTGATTTGTCCAAATGCGGGGACAGTGACGCCAGCATTGATCGGGCGCCGGGCTCATGTGTCACAACAACCGCACGAGGTCCCCGGGACCGCGAGTTCTGACAACGCTGGAACGGCGCCAGCATGGAGGGGAGTATAGCCCTTTTTATTTTATCAGCATCAAACAGTTAGAGCAAGAAGGGGTTGTCCTAGTAGTGGACAACCCCTTTAAAAGCACCACTCCAGTGTTTTCTGTATTTTTTATTTATATATGGAGTGGAGCTACTAATCTAAGTTCCCTGACCCTACTATTATACTTACCAGCCGCCGTCTTCAGCTTTTCCCGGTGCCACTCTGGTCTACGCCGCCATCTTGTGACCACAACTTCTGACTGGCCAGAAGTCAGAGGTAACGGTGACAAACTCAGTAAGTCTATCAGGGTCTCGTTCTGGCCTCATAGACTTCCATTGAGTTATGGTTTCTGAATTGCCCAGCAAACACTGGAGCCATCTGGCAGGTCACAACCTGCAGAAGACGACCGGAGCGGCACCGATGACACATGAAGATGGAGGCTGGTGAGTATAAGACTAGGGGAAGGGAACTTATATTGGTAGCTCCACTCCAGCACTCCAATAGAAAAAAAAAAAGCTGGCGTGGTGCTTTAAGATGTTGATGATGGGGGAAGGCGTCTCTTACAACGCCTCATTGCTCCTACCCTACTGATGGCTCCCCTCGCACCCCCCACGTCTGTGCACTCATCAAGACCAGCTATAATTTTGCAAAGAAAAATACCATTGAAGTGTATTGTAGAACTAATTGAAGGTTAAGAAAAATAAAAAATAAAAGTAATGTAAGTTTTCCCAGAATGTAAAATAAAAAAAATCTAGAAATTATTTAGTATCGGCAGGTGTGTAACAGTCCAAACTAATAAAATTTTACATGTATTCCATATAGTAAGAGCCTGAAAAAAAAAAGAAAAAAAAAAAAAGGAGGTTTAAAAAAAAATTGCTTTATTTTTTCCTCACATCACCTCCCAAAAAAAAGAAAATAAGAAGTGAGAATTACATAGAGCTCAAAATGGTTAAATAAAATAAAATGGGAAGGCACAGAGCCGGCCCTGGCCGCGACGCTAAGGTTACGTTTCCACGACGAGCTATTGATGGGGCAGATTTTCTGCACCTACTAAGTTATTTGCATTTTTTTTTAAAAATAAGTAGCAACAAAACTCTTCATGTGAACGTAGCCTATTCCTAGCATGGCACATGGAGGACGGCGGAAGACCTGACGCGTTTATTGCTCATTTCACACAGATTGTGCAGATCAGCTGCACAAAGTGCAAAATAAAAGCTGTGCGCCCCAGATGTCCCAATAAATGGCGGTGACTGGGATGAAGCCACTAATACACCCCAATGTGGATACAGCGAGCATCCCTATGGCAGCCTGGAAAGGGCTGCTGCACCCCAGACCTAACACCTGTGTACACGCAACATGCACAGCACCCCTCAGCCTGCAGCACTACAAGTCCCAGGACAGATACACAGCAGGAGTATAGCGTATATCACGGCCGCAGCCCTCACCTGCACGTCCCGTCCTCCTGGCCGTCTCTCACCTCTGCCAGCTGTCGTCCTTCCTGTCACATTCCCGAGTCCCGCCCCCTTAGGCCTCAGACACTAGCTCCTCCCCGTCCTGGTTAGACCCGCTCACCTCCTGCAGAGCGGCACGTCCGCTGCTGTCACGGCTCCGGACACAACCATCCGGTGGAGGGGGGGGGACAGTGGAGGAGATAGAAGTACACAGCGCAGACACCGAGGACACGCTCACTGCCGTAAATGGGGAGATCATAGTGATTCCGTTGAAAGAGAAATAACTCCCAACTAAAGAGACCAAGCAGTAATAATGATACAAGCTCCCCCCCCAAGTGTCAGTGGTATAACCCGGAGAGACTGGGGAAGGAGGCAGTACCACGTCACGTGACAAGTCAGTGTGGAGTGGGGGAGAGGATGTGGGTATGAAGGGCTTAGATTACATTGATGGATGTGCTGTAGCACATGGAGTACAATGGCCTCCGCCACAATGGGTTGCAGCTGTGAACTGTTCATTATACACATTAATTTCACCCCAAGTTTTCTATAGGGATGGGGATTCAGGGTATGTGCACACATTTTTCCTGCAGAAATTTCTGCATCTCTTGGCGGGAAGACACAAGTGCGTTTTTACCTGTAGTTTTTCATGGGTGAAAAACGTACAGAGAATTGACACGCTGCAGATTATTTTCTGCACCAAAATCTGCAAGCCAAAAATACTCAACGTGTGCATGAGACTTCAGGCTTCTCATTCATTTTGCTGACATCAGGATTTGCTAGCAAATCTGCAACTTGTGCACACAGCCTTATGGTGCCCCACCTTTACCGGTATACTGCCATATCACGCCACATTGTATATCACATGCAGTCGGCCTCTGTGCAGCTGTTTCAGTTCCCACTTTTGTAGGAAGGAATTTCTACAAGATTTTGGAGGTGTCTGGGAATTTTGTGGGAATCCAGAAGAACATTAGTGAAGTCAGACTGATGTTGGAGGAGATGCCGGGCTCATAATGTACATTTCTAATTCATCATAAAATTCTTGGTTGGATTTGAGGTCGGGCTCTGTGCGGCTGGTCATCTTCTTCCACAACATCTCCCCTGACCATGTCTTTATGGGTCGTGTGCACAGGGCACAGTCATGGGGATCAGAAAAGGGCCTTCCCCAAACTGTTCCCACAAAGCTAGAAGCTACGAGTGGCCAAAATGTCTTTCATGTTGAAGGATTAAAATTTCCCTTCACTAGAACTAAGGGGTCTATGTGACCCCTAAAAATCAACCTCTCAGATCTTATCCACCACACAATCATCATCATCCCTGACTCAGTTGACAGTGTCTGAGCTCCATTCCCCAACTTCTTCCCACCTGTAGATTTGCTCTTAGTTCCACTACTTTCTCAGCTGCTAGTAACCCTTCCACAATGGCTGACCCACCAACACAGCTTAATGTTTGAATTGTGTCCTCCATCATCTCAGACACACGTGTCATTCGAGTACTAAGGCCATGTTCACACGTTCAGTATTTGGTCAGTTTTTTACCTCTGTATTTGTAAGCCAAAACCAGGAGTGGGTAAAAATGCCGAAGTGGTGACGTGTTTCTGTTATACTTTTCCTCTGATTGTCCCACTCCTGGTTTTGGCTTACAAATACTGAAAGTAAAATAATGACCAAATACTGATCGTGTGAATATGGGCTAAGGCCAGGGCCGGACTGGCAATTCTGGCAAATGCCAGAAGGGCCTTTCTGGTTGTGGGCCTACTTGTCTGCTACATTGTTATCAGAATCTGCATCCTCAAGACGCCCATACTGTCAGTTGTGACGGAGCACAAAGTTGCTGGTTCCATGACTTACCCCAGCAGGCCGCGGGAGTCCCTTCTGTCTGTGACCTGCTTTAGGCCAGTTCCATCAGGGGACGTCGGTGGTGCAATGACGTCACTACATTGCGCCACCAACATCCACTGTGAGAATGGATAAAAGATGAGACAGACGCTGCGAAGGATGAGGTGTCTGGATTAGGTGAGTATAGGGAATTTTTTTTTATTTTTGGAGGACTGTGGGGGATCATCACACTATATTTGGTGCTGTGATTTGGACCATCATAGTATATAAGGGGCTGTGAGGTGGACCACCATACTATATAGTGTACTGTTTGGGGGACCATCATACTACATAGGGGGCTGTTGGGGGTACCATCATACTATATAGGGGTTGTGAGGGATACCATCATAATATATAAGGAGGTGTGGGGTTTACCATCATAATATATAAGGAGCTGTGGATTTTACCATCATATCATTTGGGGGCCTGTGAGGTGGACCATCATAGGGGGCTGTTAGGGGTACCATCATACTATATAGGGTCTATGAGGGGTACTATCATAATATATAAGGAGCTGTGGGATTTACCATCATATATAAGGAGCTGTGGGGTTTACTATCATATCATATGGGGGCCTGTGAGGTGGACCATCATAGCGGGCTGTTAGGGGTACCATTATACTATATAGGGTCTGTGAGGGGTACCATCATAATATGTAAGAAGCTGCGGGGTTTACCATAATAATATATAAGGAGCTGTGGGGTTTACCATCATAATATATGGGGCCTGTGTGGTGGACCATCATACGATATAGGGGGCTATGAGGTGAAGCATCATAATATATAGGAAGCTGTTGTGGGTTCCATCATACTATATAGGGGCTGTGAGGTGTACCATCATAATATATAAGGGGTGTTGAGGGGACTATTATACTATATAGGTGGCTGTTGGAGGGACTATCATATTATATGGGGGGCTGTGATGTGGACCATCATACAGTATTGGGGCTATGGGGATCTTCATAGTATATGGGGGATCTATCATACTGTGTGGGGTGGCTGTGGGGGAATCATCTTACTGTGAAGGGTGGTTGTGGTGGACATCATATTGTGTGGGATGGCTGTGGTAGACATTATACTGTGTAGAGGTCTATAGAGTACATTATACTATGTTGGCGGCTGTGGTGTCCATCATACTGTATGGGGTGGTTATGGGGGACATCAAACTGTATGGGGGCTGTGGGATCCTCATACTGTATGGGGGGCTTTGGTGGACATCATACTGTGTGGGAGTCAGTAGTGCCTCTCATACTGCATATTGGGAGGCTGTGGTGGATGCCATATTGTATGGGAGGCTGTGGTGACAATCTTACTGTGCATGGTGCTGTGGGGCATCATACTTTGTGTAAGGTTTGTGGGGCAATGATAATGTGTGGGGGCATAATACTCTACGGGGGTCATGAAAGGGGTATCATAGTGAATGAGACCACTTAGGGGCTTCAGTAGGGGCAAAATAACTGTCTAAGTGCTGCAATACATTTCCTTCTCCATTTCTTAAAATGTTGAGAGATACAGTTAGGTCCATATATATTTGGACAGAGGCAACATTTTTCTAATTTTGGTTCTAGACATTACCACAATGAATGTTAAACAAAACAATTCAGATGCAGTTGAAGTTCAGACTTTCAGCTTTCATTTGAGGATATCCACATTAAAATTGGATGAAGGGTTTAGGAGTTTCAGCTCCTTAACATGTGCCACCCTGTTTTTAAAGGGACCAAAAGTAATTGGACAATTGACTCCAAGGCTATTTCATGGACAGGTGTGGGCAATCCCTTCGTTATGTCATTCTTAATTAAGCAGATACAAGGCCTGGAGTTGATTTGAGGTGTGGTGCTTGCATTTGGAAGGTTTTGCTGTGAAGTAAACATGCGGTCAAAGGAGCTCTCCATGCAGGTGAAACAAGCCATCCTTAAGCTGCAAAAACAGAAAAAAACCATCAGAGAAATTGCTACAATATTAGGAGTGGCAAAATCTACAGTTTGGTACATCCTGAGAAAGAAAGAAAGCACTGTTGAACTCATCAAAAAGACCTGGGCGCCCACGGAAGACAACAGTGGTGGATGATCGCAGAATAATCTCCATGGTGAAGAAAAACCCCTTCAGAACGGCCAACCAAGTGAACAACACTCTCCAGGAGGTAGGCGTATCAATATCCAAATCTACCATAAGGAGAAGACTGCATGAAAGTAAATACAGAGGGTTCACTGCACGGTGCAAGTCACTCATAAGCATCAAGAATAAAAAGGCTAGACTGGACTTTGCTAAAAAAAACATCTTAAAAAGCCAGCACAGTTCTGGAAGAACATTTTTGGACAGATGAAACCAAGATCAACCTCTACCAGAATGATGGAAAGAGAAAAGTATGGCGAAGGCGTGGTACAGCTCATGATCCAAAGCACACCACATCATCTGTAGAGCACGGAGGCAGTGTGATGGCTTGAGCATGCATGGCTGCCAGTGGCACTGGGTCACTAGTGTTTATTGATGATGTGACACAGGACAGAAGCAGCCGAATGAATTCTGATGTATTCGGAGCCATACTGTGTGCTCAGATCCAGCCAAATGCCGCCAAACTGATTGGTCGTCGTTTCATACTACAGATGGACAATGACCCAAAACATAAAGCCAAAGCAACCCAGGAGTTTATTAAAGCAAAGAAGTGGAATATTCTTGAATGGCCAAGTCAGTCAACTGATCTCAACCCAATTGAGCATGCATTTCACTTGTTAAAGAATAAACTTCAGACAGAAAGGCCCACAAACAAACAGCAACTGAAAACCACCGCAGTGAAGGCCTGGCAGAGCATCAAAAAGGAGGAAACACAGCGTCTGGTGATGTCCATGAGTTCAAGACTTCAGGCAGTCATTGCCAACAAAGGATTTTCAACCAAGTACTAGAAATGAACATTTTATTTACAATT
Organism: Phyllobates terribilis; assembly: GCF_046119375.1. Lineage (NCBI taxonomy): Eukaryota > Metazoa > Chordata > Amphibia > Anura > Dendrobatidae > Phyllobates > Phyllobates terribilis. The sequence goes on along the minus strand of NW_027362768.1, from coordinate 289,943,315 downwards.
ATTTAATTTGTCCAATTACTTTTGGTCCCTTTAAAAACAGGGTGGCACATGTTAAGGAGCTGAAACTCCTAAACCCGTCATCCAATTTTAATGTGGATACCCTCAAATGAAAGCTGAAAGTCTGAACTTCAACTGCATCTGAATTGTTTTGTTTAAAATTCATTGTGGTAATGTCTAGAACCAAAATTAGAAAAATGTTGTCTCTGTCCAAATATATATGGAACTAACTGTATGAAATTCTGAGAAGAGAAAAAAAGAAGTTGAGGAAAGTATTCAGACCCCTTTAAATTTTTCACTGTTTGTCTCATTGCAGCCATTTGGTAAATTCTAAAAAGTTCATTTTTTTCTCATTAAAGTACACTCTGCACCCAATCTTGACTAAAAAAAAACAAATGTAAAAATGTCTGCAAATTTATTAAAAAAGAAAAACTGAAATATCACATGGTCATAACAATTCAGACCCTTTGCTCAGACACTCATATTTAAGGCACATGCTGTCCATTTCCTTGTGATCCTCCTTGAGATGGTTCTACTCCTTCATTGGAGTCCAGCTGTGTTTAATTAAACTGATAGGACTTGATTTGGAAAGGCACACACCTGTCTATATAAGACCTCACAGCTCACAGTGCATGTCAGACCAATGAGAATCATGAGCTCAAAGGAACTGCCCAAGGAGCTCAGAGACAGAATTGTGGCAAGGCACAGATCTGGCCAAGGTTACAAAAGAATTTCAGCATTACTCAAGGTTCCTAAGAGCACAGTGGCCTCCATAATCCTTAAATGGAAGAAGTTTGGGACCACCAGAAGTCTTCCTAGACCTGGCCGTCCAGCCAAACTGAGCAATCGTGGGAGAAGAGCCGTGAGAGAGGTAAAGAAGAACCCCAAGATCACTGTGGCTGAGCTCCAAAGATGCAGTAGGGAGATGGGAGAAAGTTCCACAAAGTCAACTATCACTGCAGCCCTCCACCAGTCTGGCCTTTATGGCAGAGTGGCCCGACAGAAGCCTCTCCTCAGTGCAAAGTTCAAGAAACCTCGGCACTCAAAATGTCCTTTATATGTGATAATTTATTTTAGCATGATAAACACACAGCAATATTACAACAAAGCGTTTCGGTCATGATGACCTTCTTCAGTTGGCTGTAGAAGATAAAAAACAATGTAAGATCTTGTCGGGAAATATAATTCATTACAAACAATAATAATAAAGACAAAAATAGCTTACAAAAATGATAGTAGTAATCTCGAATACAATGGGTGATTGGAGAAAAATAGTGCCCAGAGGGCATATTAGATAAATGAACAAAGCAATATGATAATAAAAGGAAGAAAAAAGGAAGAAACAAAGGGAAAAAAAGGAAGAAACAAAGGGAAAAAAAAGGGGAAAATTTTTTTTAAAAAAAACTGCGAGACCACGAGAAAGAGCAGATAAATATGATATCACTGGTACTGTAAAAGGTGAATATCAAAAGAAACTGAATGTTGTACACAGTACAGGATAGGGAGGACAGGATAAAAAAAAGGGGGGGGAGACAAGGAGGGATGAGGCGGGAAGAATGGGAAAAAAAGGAAAAAGCGAGCAGCTATAGAGGAATATGCGGAGGAAATACTAGAGGAGACACAGTGGAGAGTATAAACATACCAAATAGAACTGCTGGTGTAGGTAGAGGGATAGGGTCCCAAACGGGCTGCCTGTGGATAAGGGGATAGGTTGAGGCAAATAAGTATATAGGGCGACATAGATTATAACCAGCATATCCAGCAGTGGTGGGAAGGTTACCTTAGAGGAGCGTGCGTTGGCTCTAGTTGCGCATCGCGGTGTCCACCGCTCAATGTGAGACCAGAGTGAGAGAGGGGGCGTATATAGGGGGAGAGGCTGATGAGTGAGCCAATGAAGGCGCGGGTACAAAAACAGGTGACTACGCGAGACCAGAAGTGGCAAGTCGCGTGACCGGAAGTGATGGACACCGGTCATGTGAGCGTTCCAGGAGGCGAGGCTTGCGTTCCACAATGTTAAGTATAGCCAGAGGGAGCGATAGGATCTCCTAAGGTTATGATGGAGAGGAGGGGCATAAGAAGAGGGGAGGGGAGGACCGTAGAGTAAGAGGAGCATCTGTAGGAAGGGCACAAAGAGGCAGGTCACAAAACACTGAATGAACAGTATGGCATAGTAATACAGACACATGAAAGCACCGATAATAAGGACATTATAATGCTGTATCCTACAAGAGAGACACAATGGTTATGACATTTGGTAATGGCATTTGCAAATTGGCAACATAACAAAGATGAAACGCGGTCAGTGGGCCGTGATGGGTGCGAGAGATAACTAACAGGTAAGTGTGCACCATATACGGTATAATAGAGAAGGCTGTTGAAATAGGGGGCTAGAGTGTGTGGCAGGTATACACACGGGTGGGTACTAATAAAGTTATCAACTAAATGACAGAAGGTCGTACTCCCTTTTGAGGCCCCTGGGATGAAGGGAATCGAGGGTGTGGATCCAAAAAGCCTCTCTTTGTTTGAGGAAGCGGATCCTATCACCGCCACGGCGTGGTGGTGCTATTTGTTCGAGAACTTGAAATTTTAATTGGGAGACACTGTGTCCTGAGGAGATGAAATGGTGGGGGATAGGTAGAAGTAGATTTTTGCACCTAATTGTCGATTTGTGTTTTGAGATTCTGTCTCGAATGGGTTGTGTGGTTTCTCCTACATAAAAGAGTCCACACGGACATTTGATCAGGTAGACGACATAGGCACTGTCGCAGGTATAGTATCCATTGATGTTGAATTTCTTGCCCATGTGAGGGTGGTAGATCAAGTTGCCTTTGGTGACTTGTTGCATTGCCTACATTGGAGGCAAGGGAAGGTACCTGTTTTGGAATGTTGGAGAAAGCGCTGAGTTGGTCGGGATCTGTTGGTGCCGATGTCTGCTCTAACGAGGGAATCTCTTAAATTAGGGGCTCGTTTGAAGCAAGGCATGAAAGGTTTCTGAAAATGGGAACTGGATGGATAGCCAGTGCTTAAAATGCCCCAGTGTTTGCGGATGGTTTTATGTAATATATATGCAAAGGGGTGAAACGTATGTACAAAGGGAATACGTCCTGAGTTGTCACGATGTGCCCATGGTGTATCGTCTGTGGGTTGAAGAAAGGAGGAGGGGTAGCCTCTCCTTCTGAATTTCTGGTTCATGTCCTGGAGCCTGGAATGGCGTACGGTGGGATTGGATACGATACGTTCGACCCTTTTAAATTGTGACCTAGGGATGGATCTCTTGATGTGTATTGGATGATTGCTGGTATAGTGCAGTAGATTGTTACGATCAGTGGGTTTGGAGTATAGATCTGTGGATAATATGCCATTGTCGTCCTTGATGACGAGAGTATCCAGGAAGCTGACCTTGTGCTGATCATGTGTGACCGTGAAGTTCAAATCAGGCCATGCTGAATTCAAGTCAATGAAGAAAGACTCGAGGGTGGACACCGGCACGTCACAAATGCAGAAAATGTCATCGATATATCTCTTCCAGACGACACAGTGTGTCTGGAAGAGAGGATGGGTGTATACAATGAGGTCTTCGAATGCCGCCATGTAGCTGTTAGCGTAAGGGGGGGCAACATTTGAGCCCATAGCGGTGCCTTTTGTCTGCAGGAAAAACTTATCCTGAAAGAGAAAGTAGTTTTTCTGGAGTATGATAGATAGTAGGTCAACCACAGATCCATACTCCAAACCTACTGATCGTAACAATCTACTGCACTATACCAGCAATCATCCAATACACATCAAGAGATCCATCCCTAGGTCACAATTTAAAAGGGTCGAACGTATCGTATCCAATCCCACCGTACGCCATTCCAGGCTCCAGGACATGAACCAGAAATTCAGAAGGAGAGGCTACCCCTCCTCCTTTCTTCAACGCACAGACGATACACCACGGGCACATCGTGACAACTCAGGACGTATTCCCTTTGTACATACGTTTCACCCCTTTGCATATATATTGCATAAAACCATCCGCAAACACTGGGGCATTTTAAGCACTGGCTATCCATCCATTTCCCATTTTCAGAAACCTTTCATGCCCTGCTTCAAACGAGCCCCTAATTTAAGAGATTCCCTCGTTAGAGCAGACATCGGCACCAACAGATCCCGACCAACTCAGCGCTTTCTCCAACATTCCAAAACAGGTACCTTCCCTTGCCTCCAATGTAGGCAATGCAACAAGTCACCAAAGGCAACTTGATCTACCACCCTCACACGGGCAAGAAATTCAACATCAATGGATACTATACCTGCGACAGTGCCTATGTCGTCTACCTGATCAAATGTCCGTGTGGACTCCTCTATGTAGGAGAAACCACACAACCCATTCGAGACAGAATCTCAAAACACAAATCGACAATTAGGTGCAAAAATCTACTTCTACCTATCCCCCACCATTTCATCTCCTCAGGACACAGTGTCTCCCAATTAAAATTTCAAGTTCTCGAACAAATAGCACCACCACGCCGTGGCGGTGATAGGATCCGCCTCCTCAAACAAAGAGAGGCTTTTTGGATCCACACCCTCGATTCCCTTCATCCCAGGGGCCTCAACAGGGAGTACGACCTTCTGTCATTTAGTTGATACCTTTATTAGTACCCACCCGTGTGTATACCTGCCACACACTCTAGCCCCCTATTTCAACAGCCTTCTCTATTATACCGTATATGGTGCACACTTACCCGTTAGTTATCTCTCGCACCCATCACGGCCCACTGACCGCGTTTCATCTTTGTTATGTTGCCAATTTGCAAATGTCATTACCAAATGTCATAACCATTGTGTCTCTCTTGTAGGATACAGCATTATAATGTCCTTATTATCGGTGCTTTCATGTGTCTGTATTACTATGCCATACTGTTCATTCAGTGTTTTGTGACCTGCCTCTTTGTGCCCTTCCTACAGATGCTCCTCTTACTCTACGGTCCTCCCCTCCCCTCTTCTTATGCCCCTCCTCGCCATCATAACCTTAGGAGATCCTATCGCTCCCTCTGTCTATACTTAACATTGTGGAACGCAAGCCTCGCCTCCTGGAACGCTCACATGACCGGTGTCCGTCACTTCCGGTCACGCGACTTGCCACTTCCGGTCTCGCACGGTCACCTGTTTTTGTACCCGCGCCTTCATTGGCTCACTCATCAGCCTCTCCCCCTATATACGCCCCCTCTCTCACTCTGGTCTCACATCGAGCGGTGAACACCGCGATGCGCAACTGGAGCCAACGCACGCTCCTCTAAGGTAACCTTACCACCACTGCTGGATATGCTGGTTATAATCTATGTCGCCCTATATACTTATTTGCCTCATCCTATCCCCTTATCCACAGGCAGCCCGTTTGGGACCCTATCCCTCTACCTACACCAGCAGTTCTATTTGGTATGTTTATACTCTCCACTGTGTCTCCTCTAGTATTTCCTCCGCATATTCCTCTATAGCTGCTCGCTTTTTCCTTTTTTTCCCATTCTTCCCGCCTCATCCCTCCTTGTCTCCCCCCCCCCTTTTTTTATCCTGTCCTCCCTATCCTGTACTGTGTACAACATTCAGTTTCTTTTGATATTCACCTTTTACAGTACCAGTGATATCATATTTACCTGCTCTTCCTCGTGTTCTCACACACTTTTTATAAAAAAATGTTTCCCCTTTTTTTCCCTTTTTTTTTCCTTTGTTTCTTCCTTTTTTCCCTTTGTTTCTTCCTTTTTTCTTCCTTTTATTATCATATTGCTTTGTTCATTTATCTAATATGCCCTCTGGGCACTATTTTTCTCCAATCACCCATTGTATTCGAGATTACTACTATCATTTTTGTAAGCTATTTTTGTCTTTATTATTATTGTTTGTAATGAATTATATTTCCCGACAAGATCTTACATTGTTTTTTATCTTCTACAGCCAACTGAAGAAGGTCATCATGACCGAAACGTTTTGTTGTAATATTGCTGTGTGTTTATCATGCTAAAATAAATTATCACATATAAAGGACATTTTGAGTGCCGAGGTTTCTTGAACTGTGTCCTAAAGGGTTCGGCCCCTGCTCGAGCACCTACAAAGGGAGTGCAGTGATATTTATTTTTTCTCCTCAGTGCAAGACATATGAAAGCCCGCATAGAGTTTGCTGAAAAGCACATGAAGGACTCCCAGACTATGAGAAATAAGATTCTCTGGTCTGATGAGACGAAGATAGAACTTTTTGGTGATAATTCTAAGCGGTATGTGTGGAGAAAACCTGCTCATCACCTGCCCAATACAATCCCAACAGTGAAACATGGTGGTGGCAGCATCATGCTATGGGGCTGTTTTTCAGCTGCAGGGACAGGACGACTGGTTGCAATGGAAGGAAACATGAATGCGGCCAAGTACAGAGATATCCTGGATGAAAACCTCTTCCAGAGTGCTCTGGACCTCAGACTTGGCCGAAGGTTCACCCTCCAACAGGACAATAACCCTAAGCACACAGCTAAAATAACAAAGGAGTGGCTTCAGAACAACTCTGTGACCATTCTTGACTGGCCCAGCCAGAGCCCTGACCTAAACCCAATTGAGTATCTCTGGAGAGACGTGAAAATGGCTGTCCACCAACGTTCACCATCCAACCTGACGGAACTGGAGAGGATCTGCAAGGAAGAATGACAGAGGATGCCCAAATCCAGGTGTGAAAAACTTGTTGCATCATTCCCAATAAGACTCATGGCTGTACTAGCTCAAAGGGGTGCTTCTACTCAATACTCAGCAAAGGGTCTGAATACTTATGACCATGTGATATTTCAGTTTTTCTTTTTTAATAAATTTGCAAAAATTTCTACATTTTTGTTTTTTTCAGTCAAGATGGGGTGCAGAGTGTACTTTAATGAGAAAAAAAAATAACTTTTTAAAATTTACCAAATGGCTACAATGAAACAAAGAGTGAAAAATTTAAAGGGGTCTGAATACTTTCCGTACCCACTGTAAGCTGCATGCTCTTCTTTAACTGTGACTTAATAGATCTTTTTCTATGGGGCGCTTGTTATTTCTATGTACACTTCTGCTCAGGAGCAATATTACAATGAGGGTCATTATTATAAGGAGGTACAATGGGGGATTGTTATAATTTTAGGGGAAGCTATGAGTCATTATTATTAATATAAGAAAGCACAGGGGACATTTTTATTATTATAAGGAGGTACAGGGTCATTATAAGAGGCAGAGGGTAATTCTTATAAGGTATCACAAGTTGTGGTTTGTGTAGAGGTGGTAGAATGTGAGGAGGATCCTGGAAAATCAGTAAAGTGAAGATATCTATATGTTACATTTTGTAGGGATGAGTTATGGATGGAAGTAGAGGTCACGGTGGTCTGCACCGAATGCAAAGGAAAAGGGAAAATTAATGACAACAATCAGCGAGAATGTCACTGGTGAGAACCTGCACAATATACCACTGCAGAGCACTGGTGTAGACCTGATATTACCATTATATGGTCACTGTGTGGTGGTAATATCAGTCTTAGTACAGTGTTTTTGGTTAAAGTAGTTGTCCAAGCTTGAAGTTGAAGTCTGCTGTGACTCTATGTGACTGCGTACTTCAGAATCCTCACAGAGCTTGCGCGCTGTGAGATTCTCCGGTGCTGGCCCTGGGAGTTTTATTGCAAGTCTTTAATAGCATGAATCTTTTCATATAGGTCAAAGGGACTTTTGGGGCCTCCTAGGCTCCAGGACCCAGGTGCGATTGTAACTCTCGCACTTACTGTAGTTACACCCCTGATCATGTGACCTCAAGTATGCGAAGCCAATTATGACCTGCATTTTCTGCCAGGTCCCACGTTCCTAGCCAAGGTAGTTTTTTATTTTTTTACACTACTCTGTCCGCTGCTATTGCCACTTTTTCTTTTATCATTTATACAACACTATAATTAACCTTTGACAATTTTTCCAAACAGAATTATTCAACCCTTACCAAAAAGAACTGAGCAAGAAGTGCTAGTTAGGTACACGACCAAAAAGCCTAATGCATTAACAGGTCGCTGTGTTGGTGTGTCAATTGGTACTAATATAAAACGTGTGCAAACGCAGACATGAACAGTTAGATATCTAGATTTTTTTTATTTGTTTTTTCTATCTATTTATTATTATAATTTAACAGGATTCAATCCACATTCCAAAAAATGCAGCAACAAGAAATGCTAGGTAGGTAGGTACGTGTACAGGCGTGTTCGGTTGTCAAATTGGAACAATAGGTATACAAAAATGGACATACACAGTTACTGTAAAAATCTAGATTATTATTTTTTTACACAATTCAAATCCCTTCCCAAAAAGGACATAGTAAAAAATGGCAGGTAGGTACAGGGCGCTTTATTCGTGTGGCATGATGAATGTAAAATTTAAAAAAAAAAATTGTTTATGACAGTCACAGTTAAAAAGGAACTATACCTTCAACATACTTTGCATAAATCAATAGTACACGTGGTTATAAGAAACTATGGAGAGGGGTAGGAGGAGTGAGCAGCAGGGAAGGGAGTGGACAGGGAGACAGAATATCATCATGCAGGGATCTATACAGAGCTGTGGAGGTGGTAAGCCAAACCTCCGACTTCAGCTCCTCAATTTCCATGACACCGACTCCACGATTCCGACTCCCTCATACACGGCTCATGTTTAAGTGATAAATTTACTGTAGCACAGATTCATCTCAGCTAAAAGTCTAGACCCTTAGATCAGGAATAGGACAGACATTTATAGGACATTTCATAACTTTCCCAAATTCTTATGAAAAAATATTCACCACAAACTGCATTGAACGACTGTGCCCAATTTATTATATATTTTAGGAGTCAGAGTCGGTCCATTTTATACCGAACAAATAAAGTAGCACACTGTAACACTGAGTATATAGATATGAAATATGAAATATGAATAGCTTAACTGCTGTAGAAAATAGAAATAAATGAAAAAAATTTTTTTGAAAATTTTTTTTGCGCATGTAAATATGAAGTATGGAAAATGAATAGCATTACTGCTGTAAATAAATGAGAAATCTTAGCGCATAAATTGGCCAATTCATGTGTACCTGACAGCCGCGGTAAGGCGTTTCTCGATGTCAGGACCTATAATGTGAATACCTCTCTAAGAGACCTCCGTCTGCTTATGTGTGGGAAAGACAGATCCTGATGCATTTAAAACCACCTGCGGCATGGGGGTGGGGGTGCCGCAGGTGGTTTTAAATTTTTTTTCATTTATTTCTATTTTCTACAGCAGTTAAGCTATTCATATTTCATATTTCATATCTATATACTCAGTGTTACAGTGTGCTACTTTATTTGTTCATTATATATGGAGGTAGCTGCTCTTAGTAAGCACCTGTTCACACCTAGTTTTTGTAGTGGAAGTGCCGTCATTTTCTTTGTTACTAGATTTAGCGTTGACTGAGCACTCCACCCCCACCCCCATGCCGCAGGTGGTTTTAAATGCATCAGGATCTGTCTTTCCCACACATAAGCAGACGGAGGTCTCTTAGAGAGGTATTCACATTATAGGTCCTGACATCGAGAAACGCCTTACCGCGGCTGTCAGGTACACATGAATTGGCCAATTTATGCGCTAAGATTTCTCATTTATTTACAGCAGTAATGCTATTCATTTTCCATACTTCATATTTACATGCGCAAAAAAATTTTTCAAAAAAATTTTTTTCATTTATTTCTATTTTCTACAGCAGTTAAGCTATTCATATTTCATATTTCATATCTATATACTCAGTATTACAGTGTGCTACTTTATTTGTTCATTATATATGGAGGTAGCTGCTCTTAGTAAGCACCTGTTCACACCTAGTTTTTGTAGTGGAAGTGCCGTCATTTTCTTTGTTACTAGATTTAGCGTTGACTGAGCACTCCACCCCCACCCCCATGCCGCAGGTGGTTTTAAATGCATCAGGATCTGTCTTTCCCACACATAAGCAGACGGAGGTCTCTTAGAGAGGTATTCACATTGATAGGTCCTGACATCGAGAAACGCCTTACCGCGGCTGTCAGGTACACATGAATTGGCCAATTTATGCGCTAAGATTTCTCATTTATTTACAGCAGTAATGCTATTTATTTTCCATACTTCATATTTACATGCGCTAAAAAAATTTTCAAAAAAATTTTTTTCATTTATTTCTATTTTCTACAGCAGTTAAGCTATTCATATTTCATATCTATATACTCAGTGTTACAGTGTGCTACTTTATTTGTTCATTATATATGGAGGTAGCTGCTCTTAGTAAGCACCTGTTCACACCTAGTTTTTGTAGTGGAAGTGCCGTAATTTTCTTTGGTCCATTTTATACCGACTCCGACTCCACCAAAATGTGCTCCGACTCCTCGACTCTGACTCCACAGCCCTGGATCTCAAACAAGTGTTTCACCTGACATCAGAGGTGATTCAGATAACCACACAGCTTGTCTCTGTGACCTAAAAAGTGAAAGAAGAGCAGGCATTCCCCTCTTTGTGCTGTCTATGGAAGAGATCACTGCAACTCGTCTCCTCCATCCACCAAACAGTGGATTGCAAGGTACAGATAGAGCATTTTTGAGGGAAAAACTGGTGAGAATGCAAGATATAAGTCACATAATGGGCAGAAGTAATGTTATTCCTCATATACTCACACAGCACTCCTTATTCTGAAAAGTTTCTTGAAAGCACAATTACCCTTTAAATGTCTTTGTTTCTTGAAAGCACAATTACACTTTAAATGTCTTTGAGCAATTTTATTTTGTATTTTAATATAAACAATGATTCCTCATTCCCAAAAAGGATTGCACAAGAAATGCAAAACTCAGCACAATTGTTTGACAAGCAAGTACACCTTCTATGACTGAAATTGATTTAATTTTCCTTATTTTTTTTTAAATATTGTGCTGGCTTGCTGCTGCTCTCCAGTGCATTAAGAAAAGAGAAAAATATATGTATTTAAAATGCAGCAGGACAAATGGCAGCTATGCCATATCACTGATCAATTATTTTTTTTTACTTATATTTATTAAGATTTTTAGGGAGGGGTAACAATACACATGAGGGAAATTTTTAACAAAACACCACACACATAAAAATAGGGGAGGAAGAATAATACCAGGGAAGGGAATGGGTAATGGGAAAGGGTATGGAGGAACATGGGATAAAATTAAAATAATAGGTCAACTGTACATAATGCACCCATTTTTAACAATACAAAAGGAAGTAGATATTTATCATCAATATCTATGCAAAATATTTTCAGGATGACATGTCAATGTTCTTTCTTATAAGGTCTCTTGTTTAGGGGGATATAGTTTTCTAAAGAGACCATCTTCGATTGTAACTTGTAATAGAATTATTTCTAATAGCATATTCATATTCAAAAACATTATTAGACAAAACTCTATCTATTACATCTGAGATAGTTGGGGGTTGAACTTTTTTTCCAGTTGGTTAATAACTATTTTTGTAACTAGAAAAATATGAATTGCAATAGATCTAACACTGATTGATCTTCTGATTCCAGTGATAATAATGCTAATTCTGGTGAAGGTGGAACTTACAATTTACAGATTAATCTGAGCAAATCAAAAACTTCTTTCCACAATTCATCGATTACCGGACAATCCCATAATATACTGTATGTTTAAGGTTGCCTTCATGTCCACAATCCGTCCAACACTTTTCCGATTATTCTGGGAAGATCTTAAGAAGTTTCACTGGTGTGAAGTACCACCTCGTTAGTGGTTTAAAGAAGGATTTGTGTAAACTAGCATTGGATGAGTATGTATATGAGCTTTTAGTTGCTTTACGCCATGAAAATTTGACACCCAGCTCATTTTCCCAATTTAACATATATTTTTGTTTAGAAAATGCCAAATCTTCCTTAAAAAGAGTATAAATATGTTTGGTATTCCAGATATTTTTATTTTCTGGGTTATTAATGAGATGTAGTATCTCTTTCGTAGCTTTAGAGGAAGATTACATTTATTTCTAATGTTCTTCCTAATTTCAAGATAGGAATAAAATGCTATTTCTGGTAGGTTGTGTTTAGATTTGAGATATTGAAAAGTATAAAAAGAATCTTGTTTGTTCTCTTTCATTATCATAGCTAAATTTTTAATCCCATTCTTTTCACATATTTTATGATCAAAGTGGGGTATAGCTGTTTTAAGGAAGGGAATGGGCATGTTTTCCAACATTACTAATGATAAGTTGAGTTTAGTGGCTTTATAAAATGCTTTCCATGCTAATATTACTGACTTAATAACTGGGTAAGCAGAACAGTCCAGGGTTTGATCTAAAAGATAGACAATTATTAATGAATATGTGGTTGAGTCTTTATTAAAATAATTTTCTAATTCCATCCAGTTAGATCTATTAGGTATTTTTGGGAAAACATTTTTACTTTCCATAATCAAGTCAGTAAGGTAGTAAGCATTTATATCAGGAACACTCATTCCTCTGTTTAATTTGTGTTTACATAATATTCGTTTGGAAATTCTGTGTGGTTTGGAACTCGAAATAAAACTAAATAGTTGTTTCTGTAGTTTTTTTTATCCATACATCAGGAATATATACGGGAATGGAGCGAAATATGTGTTGTAACTTAGGGAGAAGGGACATTTTATATAAAATTATCTTCCCTAGCCACGAAGTTTCCACTTTTCCAGTATTGGAGATATTTTTTTTGAATATCATTATACAGTACAGACCAAAAGTTTGGACACACCTTCTCATTTAAAGATTTTTCTGTATTTTCATTACTATGAAAATTGTACATTCACACTGAAGGCATCAAAACTATGAATTAACTATGAAGTAGCCACCTTTTCCTTTGATGACTGCTTTGCACACTCTTGGGATTCTTTTGATTAGCTTCAAGAGGTAGTCACCGGAAATGGTCTTCCAACAATCTTGAAGGAGTTCCCAGAGATGCTTAGCACTTGTTGGCCCTTTTGCCTTCACTCTGCGGTCCAGCTCACCCCAAACCATATTGATTGGGTTCAGGTCTGGTGACTGTGGAGTCCAGGTCATCTGGCGTAGCACCCCATCACTCTCCTTCTTGGTCAGATAGCCCTTACACAGCCTAGAGGTGTGTTTGGGGTCATTGTCCTGTTGAAAAATAAATGATGGCCCAACTAAACGCAAACCGGATGGAATAGCATGCCACTGCAAGATGCTGTGTTAGCCATGCTGGTTCAGTATGCTTTCAATTTTTAATAAATCCCCAACAGTGTCACCAGCAAAGCACCCCCACACTATCACACCTCCTCCTCCATGCTTCATGGTGGGAACCAGGCATGTAGAGTCCATCCATTCACCTTTTCTGCGTCACACAAAGACATGGTGGCTGGAACCAAAGATCTCAAATTTGGACTCATCAGACCAAACCACAGATTTCCACTGGTCTAATGTCCATTCCTTGTGTTCTTTAGCCCAAACAAGTCTCTTCTGCTTGCTGCCTGTCCTTAGCAGTGGTTTCCTAGCAGATATTTTACCATGAAGGCCTGCTGCACAAAGTCTCCTCTTAGCAGTTGTTGTAGAGATGTGTCTGCTGCTAGAACTCTGTGTAGCATTGACCTGGTCTCTAATCTGAGCTGCTGTTAACCTGCGATTTCTGAGGCTGGTGACTCGGATAAACTTATCCTCAGAAGCAGAGGTGACTCTTGGTCTTCCTTTTCTGGGGCGGTCATCATGTGAGCCAGTTTCTTTGTAGAGCTCGATGGTTTTTGCAACTGCACTTGGGGACACTTTCAAAGTTTTCCCAATTTTTCGCACTGACTGACCTTCATTTCTTAAAGTAATGATGGCCACTCGTTTTTCTTTACTTAGAATTTGTATTATGGCAAGAAAAAAGAGGCTAACAGTCTATTCAGTAGGACTATCAGCTGTGTATCCACCTGACTTCTGCACAACACAACTGATGGTCCCAACCCCATTTATAAGGCAAGAAATCCCACTTATTAAACCTGACAGAGCACACCTGTGAAGTGAAAACCATTTCCGGTGACTACCGCTTGAAGCTCATCAAGAGAATGCCAAGAGTGTGCAAAGCAGTCATCAAAGCAAAAGGTGGCTACTTTGAAGAACCTAGAATATAAGACATATTTTCAGTTGTTTCACACTTTTTTGTTAAGTATATAATTCCACATGTGTTAATTCATAGTTTTGATGCCTTCAGTGTCAATGTACAATTTTCATAGTCATGAAAATACAGAAAAATCTTTTAATGAGAAGGTGTGTCCAAACTTTTGGTCTGTACTGTATATGTCAGTTATATGCCGGCTTTGATATTTTAATTCCCAGATATGGTATTGTGGAATCTTCCCAAGTAAATGGGACATCTTTTTTGATAATATTTTTCATTTCTGGGGATAAATAATAACTCAGAATTCTTGATTTACTAGGATTTATATTATAATAGGATAGAGAGAATTTTTGGCTTACACTGTATAATTCGTGAATGGAATTTACTGGGTCAGATAAAGTCAGGATTACGTCGTCGGCAAAAAGACCTAGTTTATATTGTCTTAAATTGGTAGCTATACCTTTAATGCGTTGGTTTATTCTTATAGTTTCAGTAAGGGGTACTGATCAATTATTTTTGATATTGGACTACATTGTTCTCCCTGAGATAAGCTGCCGGTAAACGTGTCAGCAGGCGGCTTCCTCATAGAGAACATGGGAGTGCTCAGCTGTATACGGCCAGCCTTATTTTCTACTCGAGCCTAAGTGATTAAGCCAGATAAACTCTTACCATCTCAGAGACTAGAGGAGTTTTATAACTCTGGGTGGTTAAAATATAATTAGGAATTTAGGACAAAAACAAACTGTAAATGGTGAATACTTGCTACACATTTGACCCTTTGTGAAATCCAGATCAATACCAGCAGCATAATTTGACGTATGGTGGATTTCAAACTCACATCACTGATCAATTTACCGTGCAGATTTTCTCCAAAGTGCTTAAAGGGAATTTCCGGCCTTAGGCTACAAGTCTGCAGTCGCTGTAGTGAAGACCAGATAGTAACTTAGTCATGTCCCTCCAGGGTAAGCCCGGCCAGTGGCGAAGTGGGTCCACATTCATCTATGAAGGTTGTGTTCGGCTAATGTCCAAGAGCAATGAATCCTAGCAATCTACAATTGTTGAAAAAAAGTCATATAGAACATCCACCATGTTAAACTAGAATGGGGGGGGTTTCAAGACATAAATATTCTTATTAAAACTTTGTAATACTTTGTCCGAAAGTGTTGGCTCCCTTGAAATTGTTCCAGAAAATGAAGTATTTCTCCAAGAAAGTTATTACAATTACACATACTTTGCTATACACACATTTATTTCCTTTGTGTGTATTGGAACAGCACAAAAAAGGCAAATTGGACATAATTTCACACAAAACCCCAAAAAAGGGCCAGACAAAATTGTTGGCACCTTTCCGAAATTGCAGGTAAAAAACTTTGTTTCAATCATGTGATGCTCGTTCAAATTCACCTGTGACAGGTGTGGGCAATATGAAAATCATACCAGATAAAAAAGGGAGAAGTTGAATCAATCTTTGCACTAAGCATAAAGAACAGAAACAGGAGAAGAGAACTGTCTGTGGACTTGCTAACCAAAATTGTTGAAAAATATCAACAATTGCAAGGTTACAAGTCCATCACCAGAGATCTTGATGTTCCTTTGTCCACATTGTGCAACATAGTCAAGAAGTGTACAACTATGGCATTGTAGCTAATTTTCCTGGATGTGGACGACAGTGAAAAAATGATGAAAGGTTGCAACACAGGATAGTCCAGATGATTGATATGCAACCCTAATCAAGTTCCAAAGAAATTCAAGCTGTCCTGCAGGCTCAGGGCACATCATTTGTCAGTGCGAACTATCCATCACAATTTGAATAAAATGAAATGCTATGGCATGAGACCCAGGAGGAGCCCACTGCTGACATAGAAACATAAAAAGCTAGACTGCAGTTTACCAAAATGTACGTGAGTAAGCCAAAATCCTTCTGGGAAAGTGTCTTGTGGACAGAGGAGACCAAGATAGAGCTTTTTGGTAAAGCATATCATTCTACTGTTTACTGAAAACTGAATGAGTCCTGCAAAGAAAAGAACACAGTACCTACAGTCAAATATGGTGGAAATTCAAAGATGTTTTGGGGTTGTTTTGCTTCCTCTGGCACTGGGTGGCTTGACTGTGTGCAAGGTATCATTAAATCTGAACATTACCAAACAATTTTTGGTTGCAATGTCATGCCCAGTATCAGAAAGCTGGGTTTGTGTCCTAGGTCATGGGTCTTCCAGCAGGACAATAACCCTAAACATATTTCAAGAAACAACAAGAAATGGATGGAAAAAAAGTGCTGGAGAGTTCTGAAGTAGCAGCAATAAGTCCGGATCTATATCCCATTGAACACTTGTGGAGAAATCTTAAAATTCCTGTTGGGAGAAGGCGCCCTTCAAATATAAGAAACCTGGAACAGTTTGCAAAAGAAGAGTGGTCCAAAATTCCAGTTGAGAGGTGTAAGAAGCTTGTTGATGATTATAGGAAGCGATTGCAGTTATTTATTCCAAAGGGTGTGCAACTAAATATTAAATTGAAGGTGCCAACAGTTTTGTCCGGACCATTTTTGAAGGTTTTGTGTGAAATTATGTCCAATTTGCCTTTTTTTTTCTTTTTTTGTTGTTGTTCCAATACACACAAAGGAAATAAACATGTGTATAACAAAACACATGTAATTGCTATAATTGTCTTGGAGAAATACTTCAAGGGGTTGTGCGGTACTTTAGATTACACCCCCATGTATCCCCCCCAGGTCCCTAAGACTTTTTGTGAATACCTTCTGCTGTTGATAATGCCTGTGAGCCGCGCTATCCTTGGCCGCTCACAGGCATCACATGACCCCAGCCCCGACGTCACGACAAGTGAGGTGTGACTCAGCGCTGGGGTCCCCGCGGTGGCTGCTGGGTTGTGGGTGGGGTTACCCCCCGCATCACACCCAGCATCCACCGCGCCTTTTCCCAATTAATGGGGAGAGGCAGAGCACGCGGTGGATGCCGGGTGTGACGCGAGGGGGTTACCTCGCCCACAGACTGGTATCTACCTGGAACCGGGAAGATCGTGACCCCCGGCTGCTGCCAGAGTGGCGCCCCTGCGGGTTCAGTCGCCACAGAGGTACTGCATCTCACCCAGAGGTGTGGTACCCCACCTTCAGGTAAGAAAGGAGTACTGCCTGGGACCCACCCACCTGCATCAAACACTACACCATTCCAGACCAGCAGGCGGGTGAAGATGCACTGGCTTATGCTGAGCCCTGTTCCTGGTTGGAAGTGGGGGGAACCGAGAGAGGGGGAACCATGTAGTGGGTGTGGGTGGAGGAAGCAAAATAGGGGAGCACTTCAATAGGAGTATAAAAAGGGAAACATCTTGGAAGAGACAAGTCAGTCTGAGAGGAGAAGGAGTGGGAGCAGGAGCTCTTCTGCTCAGAGGAGAGGAGAGAGGAGCGAGCCTAGATTGAGAGGCCGAGGAGGACAGGCTGGAAGAGGACGGGAGCAGAGGGAAGTCTCCGAATATGGAGAGGGTCCCAGGGGCACGGCGAGTGCGGAAGCCACCCGTGCGCCCAAATCTACAGGAACGTGGAGGGATCAGGCCACAAAGGGGACCGGCCCCTAACTACTAGAGAGCTACAAAGCTCAGCTAGAAACCAGAGGCTACTGTACTTTCAGGGTGCAGCTGCTCACAACCGCAACTAAATCGCTAAAAAGGTAGCCACATAGGATTCAGGGTACTGCACGTTGCCCTCCAAAATCCGAGGCTACCGGCTTGGGACACTGGTTGCGAGGCGCAGGGCAGGAGGGTGAGAGCCAGTGCAGGAAGACAACCGAGGAAGGCACACAGAATGGGGTCCCGTTATGTATTCCTGAAACACCTAGGATATTGCTGAAACCCTTCCTTGGTAAACACAGGACGGCGTGGGAGGTTACCCTGGCGCTGGTAACCTGGAGTCTGACAACTGTGAGTAAATATGAAGACTGCATCTCCACTGTGTCCTAGAATTATTATCTGCGCCATTACCTGCCTTACACTGCACAGCAACATCTACCTCATCAAATCATCCCTACACTGCCCTGGAGCTTAGCTCTACCTGTGGAAAGCTGAACCAACTCTGCTGCGTCATCATAAGCTCCAGAGGATCTGCACCGCAGCGGCGGCCCCATATAGCCGCATACCACAGGTGGCGTCACGAACATTATATATAAAAACTTTATTCCCTTTTCTTTATCCCCTTTAATTGACCGCTCTGGGTCACGGACCGGGTCACTGCCACTGTGACATCCCCAGCACCGACCGGCCCGGCTACCGAGTACCAGACGGCCCAGGGGGCGCGTCACCAGCACTTGTCATGACATCAGCGGATGTCAGAGCAGCCGGGGGTCACGTGATGCCTGTGAGAGGCCAGTGATAGCGCCACTCACAGGCATTATCAACAGCAGAAGGTATTTACAAAAAGTCTTAGGGACCTGAGGAGGGATACATGGGGGTGTAATCTAAAGTACCGCACAACCCCTTTTTATTTTCTGGAATAATTTCAAGGGTGCCAACACTTTTGGCCATGACTGTAAATGTGTATTTGACGCGCCCCTGGGCCTGTGTCGCGCTGCGTTGCGCACGCGGGAGCTTACCCGGAGCCGGATCTCTTGAGGGTTGTAGTCTCGTGGCGGTGATCCGGTCCGTGCCCAGGGAGTCAGACTAAGTGGCGCTGTATCAGCGGTAGATGATGGACGACTACGCCACCCGTTGAATGCAGTTATGGAGCTGCCGCTGCAGGGCAGACCGCTGAGGCCGGTGGTAGGATAGTGCAGCGTAGATGGTATAACCCCCAACGGGAGGGGTATGGCCTCAGGGCAGCCGACGTGGATGATGGGGGTAGCAGGAACCACTCAGAGACGATGCGGTGTAGTTCAGGGTCTTTACTGGTGACAAAGATAGACCCTCCCGGAGTACTGGCTAGCGATTGGGGCCTGGTCAGTCCTTGAGCAGATGGGATCTCCCCTGGCCAGGCGGAGTTGTAGGCCTCCCAAACTGACTGTACTCTTCTGGCTACCTTGCTAGAAGCGAGTATAAGTAGCCCACGTCCCTGAGTGTACCGTGTGGTGCTCACCCGTATGGCCGGTGACTCGGGGCCTTCTAGTAGCTTCCGCTCCATGACGGCGGTGCTGGTCCCATGCGTGTGACCGTGCCTTCGGGTTTCTTGGCCAGAGGACCTGAAATCCCCTGCCTGACGGATTCTGCTGCTGGGTAGGAGTTAGTCCCCACAGCCTCGGACTCCGGGTCCGGTAAGAAATCTTCTCAGTCAGGGCGAGCTCTGCAGCTGCCAGCCCCTGACTCTTTGTAACACTGCTCCCACAGAGCTCCTGTTGTTTCTTCCTATGCTGCTTCTCTTCTCTACTTCTGGCATGGCCCAGGAGCTGGGCCCAGCCGGAGCCACAGCTCCCTGTCAGCCCTCCTGGCTGAACTCTCCCTCTCAACTCTCTAACCCTGCCTCAGCCCCAGGTTTATATAGGGGAAGTTCTTCCCCTCCCAGGACTGGGCAGGAGGTGTGGCATGCATAGGATTCCTGACCAAGAGACCTCCCACCTGCTCTCAGACATAATATTGCTATTACTGTGGAAACCAGACCCCTGGGGTGCCACATATTGCCTCAAGAAAATATCAAAGCTCCTCTTTTATTGTGATCCACTTGCTGTGTATCAACTTTTTCCTGATATAACTTAGGATAAAATCAATGAGCAAATACGCTGCAGTAAGTAAATAGTAATAGTACAGGTAAATAACATAGGGCACTTGGTGGACACTATTTTGATCAAAAAAAGCCTAAGTTATTTACATGAATTGTTACTTATTTCTTTACTGTAGGGTATTTGCTCATTTGTTTTTATCCTAGGTTTTGTCTGTTAATAGCCACAGTGTGATTGTGTCCTACACATTGCCAACAGGCAACATTTCTTCTTATTTTTTTCTGCAGTTCCTGATATAGACAAATCCTCTATACCCAGCTGATAACACAGAATACATCAATCAAAGTAGGCAATGTCTCAGCTGACACACGCCCTCTCTTCACAATGACCTTTGCACAAGCTCATTAGATCCTTCAGGTCAAATGTTTTTTAGTAAACTGTAATGTTTAATTTACCATTGTGTGCAAATCCCTGTAAGGCCCCGTCACACTTAGCGACGCTGCAACGATCCCGACAACGATACGACCTGTCAGGGATCGTTGCTGCGTCGCTATGTGGTCGCTGGTGAGCTGTCAAACAGGCAGGCTCACCAACGATCAGGGGAGCAGCGACATCGTGGAAAGAATCGTTCCACGATGTCCTGCTCCTGGTTACGAGCCTGCTGAAGCAGGAGAAGGCTGGTAACTATGGTAAACATCGGGTTACTAGGGGCACACGCGCTCCTAGTAACCCGTTGTTTATCATGGTTACCACTCTGCTACAGTGAGCGGGAGGTTACCGCTCACTTTAGCAGGCTCGTAACCATGATAAACAGCGGGTTACTAGGTGCGCGTGTGCCCCTAGTAACCCAATGTTTACCATAGTTACCAGCCTGATCGCTGCTCCTGCTGGTCACACACAGCGATGTGTGCTGACCAGCGGGAGAGCAACGACCAAAAAATGGTCCAGGACACTTTGCAGCGATCAGCGACCTCACAGCAGGGGCCTGATCATTGCAAAGTGTCACACATAGCGACATCGCAGGTGAGGTCGCTGTTGCGTCACCAAAACCGTGAAACAGCAGCGATCTCGCTAGCGATCTCGCTATGTGAGACGGGGGCTTTATTCTTGCATCTTTGAAACCATTTTAACACATTTAGTGCAGTGGTGGGATGCTTGAATAAATGCTTGATAATGGGGGAGAGAGTAGCAGTGGTCAAACCCTTCTCTTCTGGTTAGTCTAGTTCGAACCCTGACAAGACATATGGGTTAGTTGTTGTGTATCCCCGACCCTTTAATAGATGGGTTTAGTTTGGTTCCAGGCCCTAAGCACAGTCACCCATAAGGGTATGTTCACACTAGGTGTTTTTTTTTTCAGCCTGTGTTGTTCTGCAGCAAAACCTGATCTCTTAGCAGGAAAGAAGCTGCGGCAAAAACGCAGGTTTTGTTGCATTTTTTGTTGTGCTTTTTGCTGCATTTTTCAGGATCCCAAAGTTCAGTTTTGCTTCCACCACAGAAGCATGAACACAGGTCACCAATGGCAGTGACCCGGTCCGTGGCCCAGGGCGGTCAATAAAGAAAAGTCAATTGGGGGAAGTAAAGGAATAAAGTTTGTGACTCCACCCATCGTATGCGGCTACAGATGGCCGCCGCTGCTATTCAGATCCACTGGGGCCGTTGGTGATGCAGCAAAGATGGTTCAGCTCTCCACAGGTAGAGCTAGGCCTCAGGGCAGTTAAAATGAGAGATTTTTAGATGTTGGTGATAGGGACAGTGTAGTGCAGGGCCGATGGCACAGCAATAAATCAAGGACACAGTGGGGTGGAGTCTTCAGGCTTTACTCACAGTTCTTAGGCAGTTCCAGGTTACCACTGCAGCCTGTTATAACCGCCCGCGTCGTCCTGTGTTCTCCAAGGAAGGGATCCAGCCATCTCTCAGACAACTTGGGTGCACTTGAACGGGACCCCTTTCTGTGTACCTCTCCCGGTCGTCTTCCTGCGCTGGCTCTCTCCTTCCTGCCCTGTGCCTCACACACAGTGTCCCGAGCCAGTGACCACAGGCCTTGTTGGGTGATGTCCTGTCTGTCCCCTTTGTCCTATAAGGCCACCTTTTCAGCGAATGTGTGTGTATTTTGGCTATGGCACATGAAGATACCGCAACCTCTGGTTTGCTAGCTTGCAGTCCTCCACTAGTCTAGGGCGGGCCGGTCCCCCTCTGCGGCCTCATCCCTTCAGGTCAGCGTGAACTCGGGCGCACGTGTGGCCTCCACACTCTCCGTGCCCCTAGGATCCCTTCAATCTCTGGAGCCCCTCTTACTGCTCCGGTGTTCTCTCCTCACTCCCCTACTGGGCCTCTCTGACTGGGCCCCTCTTCTCCATGGTCTTCACTCACTGAACTCCTGCTCCAGGGACTGGAACCAGGAATATCAACTCTTCTAGATGTTTCTACCCTTCTTTCATACTCCTTCCTTCAATGCTTCCCTAAACTACTTCATCCACCCACCTCCTCTACTTAGTTCCACCCTCCAAACAGGGACCGGGTCTGTGCTCTCCCTTAGGAGCTATCTGGACCCTCCCTCAGGAATGGTGTAGTGTTGGATGTGAGTGTGTGGGTCCCGGGTAGTGCTCCCTCCTTACCTGAGAGTGGGGTACCACACCTCTCGCTGAGATGCAGTACCTCAGTGGCAACTGGACTCGCAGGGGCGCCACATAAGATATATATGTTTTTTCTGGCCGAGTGGTATCCAAGGAAAAAACTTACATCACTCGGACAGCACCCAGATCAATATCATTCAGTTGGGCAGTTTAGATAACAGTTTTTATTTTTTTTTACATTGACTGAATGAAAAAAATTGCATCATATACTGGTCTCCTCAATAAGGCTACGTTCCCATGATGAGTTTTTGGTGAGTTTTTCACGCTGCGTACTTTTAAGAAAATGCAAGTAACCTGTTTCAATTTATAGGCGCAGAAAATCTGCAACATCAAAAACTCCCCAAAAGCTCATCATGGGAACATAGCCTAATTCGGATGAGACTCGCCTATTCAACTCTATAGGCGCGCAAAAAAAGTCGGATCCCATACAAATCTACTGTTTAGCATCCATTTTTTTTACAGATACATTGCCATTATTAACATGGCAAATTGTTTTTTGTCTTGTAAATTTTATTCTTCTTCGCTGATGTATAAAAATGAATGCCATGCAGATACATAAGGATCACAATACAGATCACAAACGCTTGTGTGAACTTAGCCATAAACTGAACTTTGGTATTTTGTCTGGGAAAACTAGTTTTTGTGATAAGTTATCTTCCAAAGTTCTGGATAGTGGACATAAATAATGCCTTTTATTTATTTTACCCTAAATGTTTAACCAGGAGAGAATTCATCTAATCTTGTGGTTTTTTTGTAGGAGTGAAGAAAAAGACCCCGAACCACCTGATGTTTTTGAGTAGATGGTATCACTTTGCCTCAGTGCTGACAATTTGGAAAAGAAAATACTTATATATTTAGATAATGATCTATTTGAGTATACAGAATGCAGACACATGTTTTTAGTTTTGGTGTTCTTGTATAGAGCTGCAGTGTTTTTTTGTGATATTTATTTTGCCTGAAACTCCAGCAAATAGTCTTTAAAGAAGCCGTGGAGATTTTGTTTCATTGAATCTGTGTATATGTGCATGTAATTTAGTGTGGTTATTAACATAAATATATTCACCTACCGCCGCCTTCTCCAGGATCCAGCGCCGTTCTTCTCCTCTTCTCAGTGCCGTCACGCTCCGCAGATTCACCAGGTCACGCTCTGCATGACCCAGAAGTGGCTTTTACAATGTAAGTGTATGGAGCGTCAGAACACGGCACCATAGGCTTTCACTGTAAACGACACTTCCGTCTCATACATAGAGTGATCCGGAGAGTCTGAAGAGCAGTGATGTCACTGAGAAGAGGAGAAGAACAGCGCCGGATTCCGGAGAAGGAGGCAGTAGGTGAATATATTAACATATACATAGATTTAATGAAAAAAATCTGCACGGGAGGTCTTCTTTAAAGTTAATCTGTCAGTGGGATCAACCCTGCTTAGCTGTCTATATGGGCATGTAGGAAGCTGATACCTTGATATCTATAATCCGATGCTTTATTCCAAAGAATTCCACGTTTTTCTTAATATGTAAATGAGCTGTAAAGATCTATGGGCCGGACACTGATCTCCCTGAGAATCTTCCTCCAGGGATTATTTTAAATAGAAGAGGGAGTTAACAATGTGATGTGTAATGGTTACCAGTGCTACCAGTGTGATGTGTAATGGCCGCTCTCTGCTCTCCTGATCTCACTGCAGAGCTGTGTGTGATTATACCTAACACATCTGCAGGTTCCTCTCAGCTTCCGCTTCCATCTCACAGGCAGTCAGGGTTGCAATGCAGCAGAGCTGTGAGAGCTGTAGCAAATGTGTTTGTAAGGAGACAAAGTTCAGTTCTACTGTTCCTTTTTAGTTACATGTCTCACACTGGTAACAGTCTCTTCATTTCAAAGGAATTTGTCACCAGGGTTTTTGCTACCTCACACGAGCGTAGCATGACGTAGGAAAAGAGAACCTGATCCCAGCAATGTGTCACTTAGATTACTGGGTTCAGCAGTTCTGACACAATCAGAGCTTTTAGTTGTAGCATGCAGCCGAGCTCAGAAAGCTAACCCCGTCCACACCACAGCTTTTTTGTGTACATTGCCTATTGATAATAAGCTGCTGACAGATTCCCTTTAAAATAAGCTCTGGCAGCAGATTGTCATGCAGATCATTGTCCGGCCCATAGCCTTGAATCAAAAAAAAGAAATACATGGATTTCTCAGGAATAATGCATAAAATTGCAGATATCAAGGTATAATTTTATTCAGCTTCCTATGACCTACCTGCCCATTTAGATGGTTTAGGAGGGACGATCCTACTGACAGATTCCCTTTAATATGTGAATGAAAAGTAACCTGTTAATTTCCTATGTGTCTATGATGGGTCCTTTGAAGAGAATTTCTCGCCACAAAAGAAAAAAATATATATCAATGCAATCTACAACCATTTTTTTATTTTTTTTTTTTGTTGTTGTTTTTAATTGTTGAAAATATGAAAACTTACATTTGTATTTTTCATATGTTCTACCGTTGGACACTAGAGGGAGCAGCTGTTCATGTTTGCGAAGAAAAGCAAAAGTAACACTTATGTAGCATTACCGATTGCTGAAAAAGTGGACGGCACTGGTGTGACAGACACTGCACCCACTGGTGTGATTGGCACTGCTCCCACTGGTGTGACTGGCTCTGCACCCGCTGGTGTGAAAGACACTGCACCCACTGGTGTGACTGGCACTGCATCCACTGGTGTGACTGGCACTGAATCCACTGGTGTGACTGGCTCTGCATCCACTGGTGTGACTGGCTCTGCATCCACTGGTGTGACTTGGTCTGCACCTACTGGTGTGACAAACACTGCACCCACTCGTGTGACTGGCTCTGCACCCGCTGGTGTGACTGGCTCTGCATCCACTGGTGTGACTGGCTCCGCGCCCACTGGTGTGACTGGCTCTGCATCCACTGGTGTGACTAGGTCTGCACCCACTGGTGTGACTGGCTCTGCACCCACTGGTGTGACTGGCTCTGCATCCACTGGTGTGACTGGCTCTGCACCCACTGGTGTGACTGGCTCTGCATCCACTGGTGTGACTAGGTCTGCACCCACTGGTGTGACTGGCTCTGCATCCACTGGTGTGACTGGCTCTGCACCCACTGGTGTGACTGGCTCTGCATCCACTGGTGTGACTAGGTCTGCACCCACTGGTGTGACTGGCTCTGCATCCACTGGTGTGACTGGCTCTGCACCCACTGGTGTGACTGGCTCTGCACCCACTGGTGTGACAGACACTGCACCCACTGGTGTGACTGGCTCTGCACCCAATGGTGTGACTGGCTCTGCACCCACTGGTGTGACTGGCTCTGCATCCACTGGTGTGACTGGCTCTGCACCCACTGGTGTGACTGGCTCTGCATCCACTGGTGTGGCTGGCTCTGCACCCACTGGTGTGGCTGGCTCTGCACCCGCTGGTGTGACTGGCTCTGCACCCATTGGTATGACAGACACTGCACCCACTGGTGTGACTAGCTCTGCATCCACTGGTGTGACTGGGTCTGCACCCACTGGTGTGACTGACTCTGCACCCACTGGTGTGGCTGGCTCTGCACCCGCTGGTGTGACTGGCTCTGCACCCATTGATATGACAGACACTGCACCCACTGGTGTGACTAGCTCTGCATCCACTGGTGTGACTGGGTCTGCACCCACTGGTGTGACTGGCTCTGCACCCACTGGTGTGACTGGCTCTTCACCCACTGGTGTGACAGACACTGCACCCATTGGTGTGACAGACACTGCATCCACTGGTGTTACTGGCTCTGCACCCACTGGTGTTACTGGCTCTGCACCCACTGGTGTGACTGGCTCTGCACCCACTTGTGACTGGCTCTGCATCCACTGGTGTGACTGGCTCTGCACCCACTTGTGACTGGCTCGGCATCCACTGGTGTGACTGGTTCTGCATCCACTGGTGTGACTGGCTCTGCACCCACTTGTGACTGGCTCATCCGCTATCTCTCAGATAACACTCTTCTCAACCCTTTACAATCTGGTTTCCACTCTTTAAACTCTACTGAAACTGCCCTCTCTAATGATGTACTAACAGCTAAATCCCATGGTCACTGCTCCCTGCTGATTCTTCTGGATCTCTCTCTGCTGCATTTGACACTGTGGATCACCAGCTCCTCCTCACTATGCTCCGCTCTGCTCTATCAGCCTCAAGGACACCATCCTCTCCTGGTTCTCCTCCTATCTCTCTTGACCGCTCCTTCACTGCTTCTTTAGCCAGCTCCTCTTCCTCTCCTTGTCCCCTTACTATCGGGGTTCCGCAAGGCTCAGTCCTAGGCCCCCTCCTCTTCTCTCTATACATTGCCCCTATTGGACAAACAATCAGTAGATTTGGGTTCCAGTATTATCTCTATGCTGATGACACCCAATTATACACTTCTTCCCCTGACATCACCCCTACCCTAATACAAAATACCAAACATTGTTTGTCTTCTCTCTCTAACATCATGTCCTCCCTCTATCTTAAACTGAATCTCTCCAAAACTGAACTCCTTGTGTTTCTCCCCTCTACTAACCTAACTCTACCTGACATTGAAATTACCTTGGAGGGTTCAACCATAACTCCCAAGCAGCACACCCGCTGCCTTGGGGTCGTATTCGACACTAAACTTTCCTTTATTCCCTATATCCAATCACTCACTCGCTCCATCACCTGCATCTTAAAAA
The DNA here is from genome assembly GCF_046119375.1 of Phyllobates terribilis. Lineage (NCBI taxonomy): Eukaryota > Metazoa > Chordata > Amphibia > Anura > Dendrobatidae > Phyllobates > Phyllobates terribilis. Next base: position 289,916,234 of record NW_027362768.1, on the reverse strand, counting down.
CATCTCCAGCATCCGACCTTTTCTCACCATTGAAACTGCTAAAACTCTTACTGTCGCTCTTATTGACTCTCGTCTGGACTACTACAACTCTCTTCTGATCGGTCTCCCTCTTACCAAACTTTCTCCTCTCCAATCCATCCTGAATGCGGCAGCCAGAGTCGTATTTCTGTCCAACCTCTTCACCGATGCCTCAATTTTGTGCCATTCCCTACAGGGTCCAATATAAACTAATCGCTCTCACCCACAAAGCTCTCCACAGTTCTGCACCACCTTATATCTCCTCTCTCATCTCAGCCTATCGCCCTACACGTGCCCTCCGTTCTACAAGTGACCTAAGACTAACATCCCCCATAATCTGAACCTCGCACCTCCGTCTCCAAGACTTCTCTCGTGCTGCGCCAGTTCTCTGGAATGGTCTACCCCAGACAATCTGACTGATATCTAGCCCCAACATCTTCAAGCGAACTTTAAAAACCCATCTCTTCAACCCCTTTACGAAGTGGTACGTAATAGTACGCACTCCGACGTGACCCCTGGTTCAGCGTGGGCTCCGGCGCTGAGCCCGCACTAAACCGGGCACATGTCCGCTGATTTATACAGCTTACATGTGCCCGCAACAGCCGCTGGTGGAATCGCAATCCACCCTCGGCTGTGAACTAGTTAAATGCCGCTGTCAATCTCTGACAATGGCACAGTGGTCAGCGCTCATAGCAAGTGAGCAAATCTGCTACATACAGGTGATCTGCTCATCGCCTGTATGTAGCAGAGCCGATCAGGCAAGTGCTGCTCCTATGGAGACTATTGAAGCATGCATAAAGTAAAAATAAAATGTTTTTAAAAATATAAAAAAAAAAATATATATATAAAAGTTTAAATCACCCCCCCCTTTCGCTCCATTCAAAATAAAATAATAAAAAATAACCCACATACACATATTTGGTATCGCCGCTTTCAGAATCGCCTGATCTATCAAGATAAAAAAAGAATTAATCTGATCTGTAAACGGCGTAACGAGAAAAACATTCTAAACGCCAGAATTAAGTTTTTTGGTCGCCGTAACATTGCAATAAAATGCAATAACAGGCGATCAGAACAACGGATCTACCCCAAAATGGTATCAATAAAAACGTCAACTCGGCATGCAAATAATAGGCCCTCACCCGGCCCCAGATCATCAAAAATGGAGACGCTACGGGTCTCGGAAATGGCGCAATTTTTTTGTTTTTTTTAGCAAACTTTGGATTTTTTTTTCACCACTTAAATAAAAAAAGAACCTATACATGTTTGGTATCTACGAACTCGTAATTACCTGGAGAATAATAATGGCAGGTAAGTTTTAGCAGTCAGTGAATGTGGTAAAAAAAAAAAAAACTATGGATTTGCACTTTTTTTGCAATTTCACCACACTTGCAATTTTTTTCCCGTTTTCCAGTACACGAAATGGTAAAACCAGTGATGTCGTTCAAAAGTACAACTCGTCCCGCAAAAAATAAGCCCTCACATGGCCATATTGACCAAAAAGTAAAAGAGTTATGACTCTAGGATCAAGGGGAGCAAAAAGCAAAAACACAAAAACGGAAAATGCTCCGGTCATTAAGGGATTAAACAAGCCTACCACTTCAACTCAGTAAACTAACTTAATGGTGTGTGGAGCTTTTTCCCCCTTGTTTTTCAAGCAGAAGATGCTTCAGGAAACTCGCCTTTTCTCTGGTCAACTCCTAAGCGTTTTTGAAGCATTTTTCACTGCTAGCACTTTTTTAGTGTTTTTTTCTGGTTGTTTGATGAACTCTATTAAGCAATAATGAAAATGCTGGTTAGCTATAAAAAAAAAAAAAGGTGCAAAAATTGTCTGGGCATTTAAGCTACCCACTGACTTTTATTGTTAAGTATTGAGCATATGAAAAATGTACATCTCAAGCTATGTTCAGATAGCGTTTTGGTATACGTTCAGTTGCTTAGTCGGAGCTTACGTCCGAAGCCTCAAACTGGGCTTCAGCCATATGCGCTGACTATAATGATACAGGCGGAGTCACTGTGTGCTTTGTCAGACATCAAAATGTAGTCGACTGTGTCTTGGTGTCCGCCTCAACTAAACGTATATGGACATGTGAACATAGCCTTACTTCTTTCAAATGCTTTACATCTATTGAAATGTTTAAAGGGGTATTCCCATCTCCAAGATCCTATCCCAATATGTAGTAGGCATAATAATATTAGCAGATACTTGCAATTAGAAATGTAGTATAGTTCTTCTGATTCGCTATGTCTCTTTCCTCATGTGCAGGCATTGCAGGACCTTAGGTATCCATGGTTACGGCCACTAGCACCTAACTAACTGTCACTATATCAGTGGTCGTAACCATGGATACCTAAGGTCCTGCAATGCCTGCACATGAGGAAAGAGACACAGCGAATCTGAAGAACTATACTACAATTCTAATTGCAGGTATCTGCTAATATTATTATTATTACACCCATAGCTCCCAAGCGTCCCGGTTTCTGCGGGACTGTCCCGCTTTGAGGGCTCATTCCCGCATTCCGTCACGGCTCAGCTGTTTTCCCAACATATATACTTACCTCACCTCTCTCCGACGTTCTCATCGCTTTGTAGCTCCTCCTCCTCGGGGGGTGGGCCAATCATCTCTTAGTGCATAAATTAAATTATATATTCACATCCTCTCACTCCTGATATCTGTCTCATCTGGGACTAAGGCTATGTGCCCACGATGCAGAAATGCTGCATATTTTTTCCACTTCTGCCTGGCAGGAAAAACGCATGCGGATTTTACATGTGTTTTTCCTGCCAGGTAGAAGTGTTGGTCAAGCGTCTTTGCATGAATTTCTGCATGCGGGTTATCAAACGCTTTTCCAAGCGATTTTAGCATCACTTGGAAAGTGCTTGACAACTTCGTCACACTATATAAATCCATGCAACCGACATGGATTTTATATAGTGTGACCAAGTTATAGTAAAAGAATAAAAATGGTAAAAAATAAAAAAAACATTATACTCACCTTCCGATGGCCCCCGGTCTTTTCTCCGGTGCGTCCGGTCTCTTGTACGGCTCGCGATGGTCTAAAAGAACCTTTCATGACGTCATTTAGTCATGTGACAGGTCACGCGACCGCCAACGTCAGCTGTTGCGTGACCTGTCACATGACTAAATGATGTCATGGCAGGTCCTTTTAGACCATCGCGAGCTGCCGGAGAGCCAGGACGCATAACTATGGTAACCGTCGGCCATCGGCAGGTAAGTATCATGTTTATTTTTTACTTTAAATACTTTTTTTAACAGGTACTATGGTACCCGGGTCTGGAGGAGAGTCTCCTCTTCTCCAGACCCGGGTACCATCCGCACATTGAACCGCTTAATATCTGCATGTGCACATGTAGTGATGCGGATATTAAGCGATTCAATGCAAGTCAATGGCGGCAATTACGCTGTGTATCCAGAAAATAATGGACATGCTTCATATTTTTCAGCAATGATAATCCACAGCGGAAATTTCCGCAGCTTGTGCACAGCACATGCGGATTATCATTGGGGACTATGGGGCACGTATTACAAAGCGTTTTTTAAGCGTTTTCGCTGCAGAAATTGTGCGGGAAAAATAATTGAAAAACGCAGTGGGCATGCAGCTCACACACTGTGTGCTCTAACCACTGAGCTACAGCACATAATGATAAAGATTGGAGATTTTGGTTATCTTGACTCTACAATGCAATGAGTCCAGTAGCAGAGTATACAGCCCCATAGAAATACATTGTATATATAACAATCTATTTTTATATTGGCTGTATACTGAGGTGAAGAAAAATATTTATCTTGTTCCTATAAGGCTATGAGCCCACACTCCGTAATGGCAGCGTTTTGGATGCCGCTCACCTGTGCTACATCCAAAATGCTGCGTTCTACATTAGCCCACCGTGCTTCTGTTTAACGATGCGTAAACTCGCCAGCGGCACAGATTTACAAGCCGCAGAACGTCAATTTCTGTTGTGGAGACGCTGGTCTCTACTATGAAATTTCCACAATAGAATCATATTGGATGCGGTAACTCCACATGGTTCAGTGAACACATGCGGATTTACCTGCGTGATTAGAACTCAGCGTTTTGGACGCAGCGAGAATACGCTGCGACCAAAGCGCTGCTGTTCCTGATTGTGGTAATGTAGCCTAAGGCTGTGTGCCCACGTAGCGTTTTTCAAGCGTTTTTGATGCGGAATTTCCGCAGCGGAAACGCTTGTAAAACGCTTGGTAACCCGCACCCCATGGTCCCCAATGGGATTCCGCAAGTTCTATGCACATGCTGCGGATTTTTCCGCAGCGTTTATGCTGCGTTCAAAAATCCGCAGCATGTCAATTAATTTTGCGTTTCCACAAGCAGAATTGCCTTTGTCCAATGCATAAAAAACGCAAGGCAATTCCGCATGTGGAAAACGCGTGATAAACGCGCGAAAAATGCGCGATAAACGCGTGCGGAATTCCGCATGCGTTTTTCCGGGAGAGGACTTGCAGAAATGAAGCAGAAATTTTCTGCTTCATTTATGCAACGTGGGCACATAGCCTAAAAGTATTAAAAATAATAAACAATTAAAAAAAGTTTTTGTTAGTGTCTACGCAGGTCTTGAACTCGCATTACAGAAAGATGGGAGCCTTAGTGTGCTGAGCTACAAGCTCCAGTGGTGTCATTAGGAGGATTCCATGTACTTGATTTGTACTGCAGACTCTGACTAGGCTGATAGAACTCATAGAAATACACTGCTGTGTACAATGTATGGATTTTTATTCTACAGGGAGAATCCGGGTAGGTGCCCACGATGCGTACCAGCCTGCGGCCCCGACGCTGCGAAATAGCCACCTGCAGCTTCCGCTCAATATGCAAATGAGCGGCGCCATTTTTATTAATTTTTTCACCTGCGGACTTTCATCATAGATGTTAGGTCTACGGAGAAAGCCCGCATGCGGATCGGCAAGAGACATTGACATGAAGCGGTCTGGAAAGACGTGCCACATGTCAATTTCTGCGGGTGTACGGAGACGCATAGTGGACATGGGATTTCTACAAATCCCATCAACTATGCTGTAACATTTGGACGCTGCGGGTTTGACGCTGCATAAACACACAGCGTCAAACCCGCAGTGGCACCTGATCGTGTGCACATACCCTAAGACATTTTTTTCATCTTATAAAATTATTAAAAGTACACTTGATAATGAAAAAAAAGTTATTTTTAATGCGTTTATTTTTAAATAATGAACATCACAAATCAGCAAATAACACGGACATATTTGATGTCCCTGTAATCGTAGCGACCCACACAACACAGCGATCAGATTATTTATGGGGATCGGTAAAGGACGTAGAAAAAATGGTGTAATTTATATTTTTCTTTATTAAATCCATAAAAATGTAATAAAACGGTAATACTGAGGTCGTGTTCACACGTAGCATAAATGCTGCTTTTTTTCTGCAGGTGTCCGCACCAAACAACGCAGTAACAATCTCTGATTATGGCGTCTTTGCTGCGTTTCTTTTATGTGTTTTCCCACTTATTTGATGCCATTTTGGGGCAGATATGAAGCAGAGTTTTAAATGCTTTTTAACAGTACAGAAAAGCTTTGATTCTTATTGTGGAGTTTGGTGCGGATCCTGCAGAAAACAAAAAGCACAGTATTTCTGCAACGTGTGAACATGGCCTTACATACACAAAAATCCAGATGTCGTATAGTGATGTTACATAAAGATGAGAAAGGTCTGGCGACTCCGACTGTGAATGAGGGAACAAAAAATAATCTACAACGAGAGATGAGCAGGACGCACAGATGATGTCGCTCCGGCCCGGGGTGATCAAAAGCCGCCGGGAACGCCGGATGGTTAGAGATTCATGGTCTCCTATCCATCCGCCAGATACCACTGACCTGGACGCTGGACCAGAGACCTGGGAATCAATCTGCTCATCTCTAGTCCCAATTGCCCCGGATACAGTGGATAGTCCTGGATTTGGGTCTACGCCCTGCAGTCTCAGGCATCTGCTGAATGCCCCTCATTACCAGAGCCCCTTTGACAACTCCTCCTGCCAGGGGAGAAAGAAATGGTAAATGGGCGTGAATTGGGGCCAAAAATTTGCCGTGCCTCGCTACGCTCGCCACATGATATTTCCCTCTTTCTGTTCTTCAAAAGTTGGGAGGTATGTTACACCTACTACATATTGGGATAGAATCTTGGAGATGGGAATACCCCTTTAAAACGCTCGAAAGCATGAACATACAAACAAGTCGTTCTGACATAGAAATAAATATGTTCATTCTTTTAGTGTTTTTACCATTTATTGCTGCGTTTTCCAGCGCAAAAAAAACTGGCACAGTGAGAACTCTTTAAAATGTTTATTTTGCTTTTTAGTTTTTATTCCTTTTTTTTTTCATTTACACTTTTGTTTCTTTACTGTTTCATTCAAGACCAGAATGCGATGACCTGTCCTCTGCTTTTCGTAGGTTAACCTTTCTACTAGTTATTTTTAATGGAATGGTTTAATAAAGGTTATATTTTACCAGGTATTTCTCTTGATAAGCCTTATTAATTAAACCGATACTTTTGTAAGTCTAGTTTAACCTTTCTACTGCCTGGATTAAGAAGTTAGAAATATTTATTAAAGATTAAGTGTTTCAGAGTAAGAAATGAAGGAATTGTAGGAGGTATGTGCACGGGTTTCTCAACCGTAAACTGTAAAGTGGATTCGAATAAAGTTGAGGAGTTAGAAAAAGATTGACAAATTCCAAGTTCAGCCTCCAGGAAGCAATTCCAAGTGCACTCTGAACGCCCTTGCATAATCTCCATGTGAAAGTCACTGCCAAACTTCAGAGTGAGTGTGCAGCATGTCTCATCAACTTCTCTCCCGAGCTCTGGTTTCCATAAACTGGCTTTCCGAGGCCTTGAAAACCTGCAAGTCAGGAGCAGCCCTACGCGTCCTGGATGCGTCCTTCTACTACCCACCTATCAGAGATGGACGCAAGGAGTATGAAGAAACACATATACCAGGAGCTTTATATTTTGATATAGATGAATGCAAAGAGCAAACGTCTCCATATGAAGTGATGATCCCCAGCGAATCGTACTTTTCTAAATACGTGGGCGATCTTGGCATCAACAACGATACCCACGTTGTAATTTATGACGCTGATCAAGTTGGTGTTTACTACGCCGCAAGAGCCTGGTGGATGTTTAGGGTTTTTGGGCACAGTAAGGTGTCTGTTCTGGATGGGGGCTTCAGAAATTGGGTGAAGCAAGGTCTTCCTGTGACTTCTGAAGTGGAGAAGCCGAAAACTGAGTCTTTTCGAGCAGTTCTGAACCCTTCTTTGGTGAAGTCATATGAGGATATTCAGAGGAACAGGAACACGAAAGAATTCCAGCTGGTAGATTCACGTTCTGAGGGACGATACCTGGGTGTGGAGCCAGAACCTGGAGAAGGTGAGACCTAATAATTTTTTTTTTTTTTTTTTTAAATAAAGGACGTTATGAGTAAATACAGAAAAAAAGCACAAACTGGTGTGGCTCCTTTAATGGGGTTATTCCAGGACAGTAGCTATCTGCATAGTTATCTGTGTTGCTCAATTGACAGACCTTTAGAATAAGTAGTTACTAAGCTGTTTATAGCTGATAACTATGTATATAGCTACAGTCCAAGATTAACCCCTAAGGATTTGTTCACACTCACACTTTTTGTGCAGATTTTGCCCCCAAAATCCACATGGGAAAAAAAAACTCTTTAAGGCTATGAGCCCAAGATGCAGAACTGCTCCGGATTTTTCCTGAGCGTTTCTGCATCTCCCTGGCAGAAAAAACGCATGCGGATTGTACATGCGGATTGTACATGCGTTTTCATGAAAAATCCGGAGCATTTCTGCATCGTGGGCACATAGCCTAAGGGTTTGTGCACATGATGCATTTTTCAGGCGGATTCGGCTTCAAATATGCATGAAAAAGCGCCGCAAAATTGCAGCAAAAAAAATGAACATAATGCACAGCAACATCAAAGCGACATTGATGTTGCTGTGCATTATGTTCATTTTTTGCACAGCAAATATATTCCGTCTTATGTCACTTTTTTAACCTATTCAAAAATTAGTTTTCATCATGGATGTGTGCAGGAGCTGCCTGCTATTGACATGCACTAGCCTGAACTGTAAAACGGTGGTCTGTGTGAAAAAAAAATGCAAGTGTGCATAAGCACGCGGATTACTATGATTGGATCAAAAATACTGCCTTCTGAACCCAGTCTAACGGTAAACGCAGACAGCATATATTCTCTCATCCGAGAGAATCGGTTTGATTATGCTAATCTTAGTCTAATCAGAGCGTGATCATAGTGTGAGACGATTCTCTCAGATAAGGAGAAGATGGAGAAAAAAAATTCTCCATCTTCTCCATTATCTCAGTCCGTGGAAATCAAACTGCACTCGGATGTCATCCGAGTGCAGTCCAATCTTTTCTCTGGATTTGCATGGCCGAGTGCGGTCCGAATATCAGATCAAACTCTGGTATGCTACGATTTTTTCTCCCTTAGAGTAAGAAATAAGACATATACACGGCTCTATAGCATAACACTCTTGGAGTGCGATCCAATGTTTTGTCGGATCACAAAAATACAGCCATGCACACGAGCTCTTCACCACATTGATAAGTGTATTTGCCTTGGAAAATCCACCCCCCAAAAAATGTATAATTCAAGTGTATGGGGGTTTAGAAAGTCTACTACAGAATGGATACAAACGTATTTTTAGCTTAACCCCTTTATGACGTGGTACGTAATAGTACTCACCACATCATCACCCCCTGTTCAGCATGGGCTCCGGCGCTGAGCCCGCACCTTTCTGGGCACATGTCAGCTGATTTATACAGCTGACATGTGCCCGCAACAGCCTCGGGTGGAATTGCGATCCACTCACGGCTGTTAACTAATTAAATGCCGCTGTCAATCTCTGACAGCGGCATTTAACTCGCTCAGACCGGATAGGCGTCACTTACCCCGCCAATCGGTGACCCCGTCACCGATGGGTTGACATGACAACCCGGGGTCTGCAGGAGACCCCTGTGGTTGTCATGGCCAGATTGCTATGAGTGCCGCCTAGTGGTCGGCGCTCATAACAAGTGAGCAAATCTGCTACATACAGGCGATCAGCTCGTCATCACCTGTGTGTAGCAGAGGGGATTAGGTAACTGCTGCCTCTAGTCTCCTACGGAGACTATAGAAGCATGCAAAAAGTTTAAAAAAAATAAATAAAATAAAATAAAAAAACTAAAATCACCCCCCTTTTGACCCATTCAAAATAAAACAATAAAAAAGAACACACTGACACATATTTGGTATCGCCACGTTCAGAATCGCCCGATCTTTCAATATAAAAAAAGAATTAATCCGATCGGTAAACCGCGTAACGAGAGAAAGATTCTAAACGCCAGAATTACATTTTTTTGGTCGCCGCAACATTGCAATAAAATGCAATAACGGGCGATCAGAAGATCGTATCTACCCCAAAATGCTATCAATAAAAACGTCAGCTCAGCGAACAAAAAATAAGCCCTCACCTGGCTCCAGATAATGAAAAATGGAGAAGCTACGGGTCTTGGAAAATGGCACCATTTTTTTTTTTTTTTTTTAAGCAAACTTTGGATTTTTTTTTCACCACTTAAATAAAAAAGAACCTGGACATCTTTGATGTCTACGAACTGGTAATGACCTAGAGAATAATAACGGCAGGTCAGTTTTAGCATTCAGTGAACGTGGTAAAAAAAAAAAAACCTGTGGTATTGCACTTTTTTTCCAATTTCGCCGCACTTGGAATTTTTTTACCCGTTTTCCAGTACACGATATGGTAAAACCAAAAGTACAACTCGTCCCGCAAAATAATAAGCTCTCACAGGGCCATATTGGCTGAAAAATAAAAAAGTTACGGCCCTGGGAACAAGGGGAGCAAAAAATGAAAACACAAAAACGGATAATGCTCCGGTCTTTAAGGGGTTAAAACTTGGTCATATATATGGTGGGTGTTTTATTTATTGAGTTTCTTTCATGCAAAGAATCCACTGATTGACGTTGCTGGTCTTGATCCGGCGCCTTCTCTCGTTGCGATCACCGTCCACCTTCCCTGCTTAGTGTTGATGACGAATCCTATGTCATCCACTCAGTGTCCTCTATCGCACTCCTGTGCATGCGCACTTCTCTGGCCTGCCGAGCGCAGAGTAAAGTACTGCAGTGCACATGCGCCGGGAAAGGCCAGAAAGCACCGACGCATGTGCACTACAATCCTTTGCTCTGCCCTCGGTATGGCTTAGAGAAGTGTGCCTGCATAGGAAGTTGATGGAGGACAATGTGTGGATGAAGTAGAATTCGACATATACACAAAGCAAGAAGGAGGACGGTGATCGTAACAAAAGAGGAGGCGCCGGATCAAGACCAGAGATGCCCATTGGACCGGACCAGCCAGTAGGTGAATATAATAAAAGCTCTTTTTTGTGCTATGCAGAGCATATTGAAGACATATAGACAGCATTCTAGAATGCTGTCACATAGGACTTACAGGTGCTGGCCCTACTTTATATGGGAAAAACCTAGTGACATGTTCCCTTTAAGAAAACTGGTATATATGAACTAAAAAGTTTTTCAAAATATCTACCTTAAATGATCAGAATATCACGTACTGCGTTTGCTATTTTGTAATCGCCATTATTTAGCAGGAGCAAACAGTCTATGCATGCTAAGCAGTGTATGGATTCCCACGCATGCTTTATTGTAGTAGACCTGTCTATACTAGTTAACATGTCATGACTTGACTTTAAATAGTGTTGAGTGATTACTGTGCATTTACATGGCTGTGATATGCACTACTATTAATTTTATTCATATAGAAGGAGAGAGGTGTGTGTGTGTGTATAATATATATACAGTACAGAGCAAAAGTTTTAGGCTGGTGTAGGAAAAATGCTTTAAAGAATTAAAAGTATTACAGTAATTGATATAAAATTAACTTAACAAAACGTAAAGTAAGCAAAAGATAAATCTAAATCAAATCAATATTTGGTGAGACCGCCCTTTGCTTTCAAAATAGCATCAATTCTTCCAGGTACACTTGCACAAAGTCGGAGATTTTGTAGGATTATAGTCAGGTGTATGGGTAACAACAGGTGATAAAGATCATTTTAATATATAGGTTGAAACACAGTCATTAACTGAAACAGAAACAGCTTTGTAGGAGGAGGTGAGGAACAGCCAAACCCTGCTACAAAGGTGAGGTTGTGGAAGACCGTTTCATGTCACACACCAGGGCAAGAATGAACAGAGCAAATAGACACAAGGTAGTTATACTGCATCGGCCAGGTCTCTTCCAAGCAAAGATTTCAAAGCAGACTGGGGTATCAAGATGTGCTGTTTGCGCTCTTTTGAAGGAGCACCATAAAATGGGCGACTTTGAGGACCGTAGATGTAGTGATCGGTTAAGGAAACTTAGCGAAGAAGATGAAAAGAAGTATCATGCTTACTTCCCTTCGAAATCGGAACATGTTCAACTTATATAGTGCTGGGCAGCCATTTTGATCTAATAGTATGGGCGTCATCAATAGGCTGTAAGCCAGACACTGTGCACCACACGTACTTGTGTGACTGGCGCCCTATGCAAGCCTCTTCTGTGTGCATTTATATTACTAAGCAATCACCCCCTCCATGAATTGGTAGGTTAGTGAGTGGCTGTTGCATCAGTATTTTGCACCTGTGCTGACCCCGCCTTTATCATGGGATCTCCTGGTAGTGCATTGGTAATCTGACCTGGTGTTGGTAAGGCAGTTTCTTTTTCTGTGAGATTTTTCTTGATTTTATGTCCTATGTGAAAAAAAAGAAAGCGTAAAAACAGAAAATTGTCCGGTCAGGAAGAAGTTTAAAAAAATTAAGCATTACACTGGTCACCGCAAGTTGAGAACTGAGCTCTACAACACTGATGTCAGTGATAGGTTGCTTGGTTCTCCAATCTCACTATCTCTTTATTATTTACAGTGATAATCCCTGGTCATATTCCTGGATCCTTGAACCTCCCATTTACAAGTTTCTTGACAGAAGAAGGATTCGAGAAATCCCCAGAAGAAATGAAGCAACTTTTTAAAGAAAAAGGAATTGACCTGACAAAGCCATTGACTATAACTTGTCGGCGCGGTGTCACTGCGTGCCAGCTGGTATTGGCTTCATTTATTTTGGGCAAGGAAGATACTGCTGTATATGATGGGTCATGGTTTGAATGGTTCCACCGGGCTAAACCAGAAGATAGAGTTACTCAATGGAAGGATGAGAAGTGACACTATAATACTGTATTATTGCCATGACTATCACATGGTCTTCGGTTACAAATCAGTGTAAAGGAATGGTAAACCTGTAGTAAGACTTAAAGGGAATTTTTGCCTTGGAATATGAGAGCAGCATGATGTAGGGGCAGAGAGCCTGATTACAACAATATGTCACTTACAAGGCTATGTGTTGCTGTTTCAATAAAATCATTGTTTTATCAGCAGAAGATTATCAGTAGAGGACTAGGTGTCTTGTACCTCCTAGTCAACTGCTCTGTGTAACCCCGCCCCCACCACTGATTGGCAGTTTTCTGTACAGTGTACACAGAATGCTGCCAATCAGAGGTGTGGGTGGGGTTATACAGGGCTCAGCATTCAGAGAACTGGTAGATCAGAGAAAACAGTGATTGTATCAAAATGTCAGCACACAGCTCAATAAGTGACACATCGCTGGACTCAGGATCTCTGCCCGTACATTATGCTGCTCTGAGATTCCATAGAAAAACCTCGTGACAGATTCCCTTTAAAGAAGATTTCTAACCAAATCTTTAGTAACCAAAATATAGAGAATTTGACAATGTTCAATTACAGGAGGTGCAGCCATGTGGCTTTTGAATACTAATACTGTCAAAAGTACAGTTTGGGTGGAGATCTTTAAAGCAATACATTGGTCTATAGGGGAAGGCTTTTAGGTAATGGTCAGTTCTCTGGTGCTGGAGATATTTGAGGTGCTTCATACCTACATGTATCTGTCTTTGAATGCTTAAAAGTGATATGAATAAACACATGCTCAATATTTTAAGAGTCTTCGTGTTTTCATATATTATACAATGTAGTTGCATTTAGCTAATAGTGGAAACAATATTAATATTGTACGGACCGGACATTGACTCGGCACAGTAATGGGGAAAGGTGACAGACTAAGCCAGTTATAGTAATTAAAAGGCTTGTCTCATGAAGATGGCCCCGTTCTACGTCCCCTATGAGCATATGGCCTCATAACAGGGGGTAACGTAGGGCAGAGAACCTCTAACAAAGCATGTACCTCTCTTCTGGCAGACCTGGCCTGTATTCCATGGTTAGCTATTTAGTTGTTGGCTCTCGTTTTAATGAAAATTAAATGGAGCATAACTTAGCAAGATGTCTATTTTCGCAATATACTGTGGTTTGCTGCACATTCCCTATACAATCTACACACGTCTGCTCCTATATTCCAAAACATTTCTGGAAGATTTCATCATTTTTCTTTTCTGAAATATCTTTGCTATTATAATGAAAAAGAATAGAAAATTGTTTATTTTTATTTCCCCTTCGATAATATACCCTTACAAATGCTTTCCAATGCTTTTATGACATATGTTATGGCTGTTTTCATTGTCATTTTATGTACAAAGCTACTAGTTGAATATTAACTTTAAAAGTTTTGATCAAAGAATGCAAAAGCCATCCAGCCACGTCAAGGTGTACTTAAATATGGATCTTCCCTAACCTCTATATGTCTTATCTCTCCATGTGCCAAATCAGGCCTCATTTGAATGGGGAGTGAAAAGGAAACCAGGTGTAACTTGTATGGGTAAGGTTGAGGCCTGGTGTGGGACATATAGTGGCTAGGGACCAACCATAGTGAAAGGTACTGTCATGCTCCTGGATTTGATCCCTTGAGCTTGTGTTCTGTGGTCAGCTCCTCTTTCTGCCGAGCCACAGGAGACACACCTTTTCTCTTGGTGTTTGGGTTCTGCTGGCTGCAGTCTGTCAAGTTTAACACAGGTGTTTTCGTGTATCTTCCTATCACCTTTTGAGTACAGCTTTATATTCTGTTCCCCAGTGGGTGTTTCCTGCTGGTGATAGATTCATTTGGATTTTCTGACATTCCATGGATGTTTGGAGCCTGTCTGAAAGATTCCAGCTAAGGGTTTTCGCTTTTCTGTTTCTTTGCTATACCTTGCACCTATCTTCGGTTTATCATTAGGAAGTAGACAGTATATTTGCTAACAGTACTTGCTTTATTCTTTGTATTTTATTGCTTCACTCACTCTGGGATCTTTCCTTTATTTAGCACACTTCTCCTCTTGTAGGTAATTTACACTCTGCTCTGACTTCTGTTTCTTCAGGAGGAACGTGAAGCAACTTGACAGCCGTTTAGGCAGTTTAGGTCCGAGTTGCCATCTCCTAGTCTTTGGTTAAGGCTATCTCTGCAGCCACAGACACCACTAGAGACTGCAAATTCAGGATATACTGTATAGTCTGTACAGGAACCAGCAGGGTTAGTTGCAGTTTTTTAGTGTATAATCTATTTTCCCAAGTGAGTTTCTATACAGGCATAACAGGTACACCTTGACGTGCTTGGATGTCTTTTGCACTCTTTGGTCAAAAAATGCTAAGTACCTTTACGTTTTTAACGTTTACAGCGATATTGGAGTTCATGTATTCAAATTCATTAGTCACAGTGTGTGGATGCATTGTGTATGTACTGTATATGAATATAAACTTTGTTATACTGTGGAAAAAACACCACCAGTAATTATCTGACACAATGTTACACACTTTTAACAACTTATAGAGCTCTATTATTATGTGAAATATTTTCTAGTTAATGGATAACTTTACTTTTACTTTTTCCATTTTCCCAGAGCACAGTAAATGTACACTTATTGGTAATATACAGATTATGCCCAAAATAGTTTATTTCTTGTACCTTTGTCTTTTTTCAACTTTATCTGCCCCTCTGTGCATCAAGCTTCACATAACAGAATATTCTTATATGCTGAAACTATATATTTCCACAGTGCTGCAGACCCCTCACCCACTCCTGTGTGCTTCTGATAAGCCCTACCTCTCTAAGTTATCATCAATCTAATCTAAATATAGCATTCACTTTATGTCTCTGGGCACTCTCTGCTCCTGTACAGTACCCTGCCGGACCAACTATATCTTCTGCTATCTACACAAGTATAGCTGCAGTGTGGTTTTACATCGTTAGCTGGTCCTAGCAGAGCTCAACTCTGCTGCACTTCTCCACAATGGCAGTGCAGAGTTGTGTTTGTTGCCTGTTGCTGATAGATCTACTACAAATACCGCTCTCTTGATGCATTTAGCAGAAGATAATCCTCTGTCAAATGCATCAATAGAGCAACCGTTGCAGTTTCATATCACTGGTCTCTCAGCAGCAGACAACAAGCATGGCTCAACTAATCTCAGTCCCTGTATACAGTGCCATCCTGCAGTATAGTTTTCCTTAAAGTCCCATTCTGCTGTATGTCCTCCTTTCAGCCCCGCTCTACAGAGCACTATTCTGCAATAAATTTCTTCTTTCTGTTGTCTATGTACAGCCCATCCTACAGGATATCTCTCCTCTCAGCCCCTGTATACAGAGCACCATCCTGTAGTGTAGCACTTTCCTCAGCCCCCCCATGCTGTAGCCCTTCTATACACGACCCAGTCCTGCATTTTGTCGATCCTCTTACAAGCACACCGCTTTTTAATTGTATGAGCTCTGCACTATAATGAAGGAGCTCTGCCCCTTACTGTGACTTCACCTTTCACTTTAGAAGCTTTGTTCTAGACACAGCAGAGCCATTTTTGCAGGAAGCCAGCTGAGAAAAACTGCACTGCCTTTAATCAACCAGGGCCACTTGAACTACTAAAGAACGGCTCTAATGGCAACTGGATGGTCATCTGTATGGTCATGATATGTGCAAAACAGAAGAGATTTAAAAATGGGTTTTATTGGTACAAATGAATAAATATTCGGATATACCACTTTTAAAAAAAATGAACATGGGTAAAAGAGGGAAGGTGAAAGAGTCTTCAAACTTCCTCTTTTGGAGGTGATGGGGGGAAGCAGTAATCGGGACTAATGCACCATCTCTGCAGCTGGTTATTGGTACCAGCTGTCACATGTTGGCATAACCCAAAGCAGAACAGGATGTCCAATACCGGCTGTCAGTACACATTATTATAGCCTCTTTACACAACTGCTCAGCTGTCATCTTGGTTCTAAGGAAAAGAAGTCTCAATGATTGCCCCACCAGTTGGATCCCTAGAAAACCCTTTCCCTCCCCAGGATGTAGTAGTAAGTCCTGTGGGTGTATAGAGCCGACCCAGGAGATAATGGGTTGTTATAACAGCTAAAGGTCTGCTGGAGTCCCCCATTGTCTCCATCGGTGTTCTCCTGTGAAGCCCAACTAAAGTCTTCATAGGAGACTTTGATATTTACTACAGTACTGTCACGCAAAGTGTGGGAAAGACTAAGTGCAACATGAAGGGAAGAGGGAAGGGAGCCCAGACACTAAGGAGGGGGGGGTGGAGACCTCCTAGGCTGATCTGATATCACCCTGTCGCCCCTATTGTCCCTATATTGGTTCCTCACCAATCGCCGCACAGGAACCTCAACCCTGTATCTCCCAAGAGCTTGGCCCTGGATAGGGAAGGGAGGAGGGTGAGCACTAGTTGATCCCCACTAATGATTAAAAACAAGAAGGGAGACAAACACAGGGGAAAGTAACTTAGCTTGAGCCAACATCAGAGAGATTACACCGAACGTCCTCTAAGCACCAGAGAGGAAGTAAGCAGACAGCAACAGCTCCAAGCCTTCACAAGAGAACATGTGAATATCACCGGCTCCTGCCAGTAGCAAACAGCAAGTATTTAAACACCCAGGCCTGGATGTCAATTAGTAGGAGGGAGGTAACCGCTGGGTCCTGAAGTGAGACAGATCTAAGAAGGTGTCTGTAATGCCAAACGAAGGGATCTTCTGCAACCAACTGCAAGGCGACTGTCTGATCAAACAATCCCCAGGGGGACTAAAAAATAAAAGTGAGAGAAATGTATTTTTTTCAATATTAAAAAAATAAGCTAAAACGAATTTTAAACTAAAAAAATAAGAAATAAAAATGCATCTTTGGTATTACCACATTAGTAAAAGGCCTATCAAAATATTAAATTATTTAATCCATAGGGTTAAGACCGAGCATAAAAAAAAAAATCCAGAATTGCTGTTTTTGGTCACCAACGTCCCCCAAAAAATGCAATATTTAGGGCCCGATTTCATAAAGGTATTTATGCCAGTTCTCTGTTGTAAAACACCATTTATAAGTTAGCAAAGCTTGGAAGTTGTTCAAAAATTTTTCAACATTTTCAGGCCAGTCATGGCCAGCTTCGCCGAAATGGATGAAACATGAGCATGACAGGGAATAGCTTATCCCCTCTAATTCATTTAAATTTACACCACCTTGGTAGCATAAATTTTTCCAATAATGAACTCCAGTCCTTGACTGGACTACACTTCTGGCGGCGGCTTATGCTAGTTAAGTGATGCGCTTAATTCTTTTTTATATTTTATTTATTTTACTCACTTATATAGCGCCATTAATTCCACAGCGCTTTGCGGACATTATCGGCGCTGTCCCCATTGGGGCTCCCAATCTAGATTCCCTATCAGTATATCTTTGGAGTGTAGGAGGAAACTGGAGAACCCGAAGGAAACCCACACAAACCCGGGGAGAAGATACAAACTCCTTGTAGATGTTGTCTTTGGTGGGATTTAAACCCAGTGACATCTTTATCAGACCAAACAGGGATTCTATCAAAATGACAGCAAGCAGCCCAGTAAGTGATACATCTCTGAAATCAAGGTCTCTGTCTTTACCTTAAGCTACTATCAGATTCCATAGCAAAAACTTGGTGACAGATTCCCCTTAAACTTAAAATTTTCTGTCTTTTATATTAAATCTACATATCTAACATCTATAGAAATCCAAGGTTTTACTAGTGATAAAGTGCTAGTCTAAAGAACTGGAGATAGAATATGGGAATAATTTATGTTTTTATTATTATTTTGCCATATTTTATGCCCTTTGATTGATTGTACTGGTAACCACAAAGCCGAGTGTGGGGATTAATCCTCCAACCTGATGATCAACCCATCAGCAACCACTGACAAAGGACCACCAACGTACAGTAAGTTTAATTCCATTTGATTCCACTTTCAAATCCATTTTCTGCTCTCTATGTACAACAAACCATTACATGCAACATGTTAGTAAACTTTGAGACTTTTCTCCTAGGCACTAGGCAGGCAAATGTTAAAAGTGACAAAAAAGGCAGTTTAAGTAAATGTGGCACAATGATTTTCTGTACTGGTGACCGCACAATTTATACATGTTATGGACACAATAGTTGTTGTCACCAATAGTTATCCTACACAATAAAGTGAATTATCGCTGATACAATCAGGATGTAGAATGGGGCATTAGTGACAGAGAGAAGAAAGAAAATGCAAGTACTGTATGTGGTATTGCCCAAATGCTTCTGATTAGTGATGAGCGTCTGCCCAGTGTACCATACAAGTGTATTATAAAAGTGTTCAGCTCTGAAGAAGTATACAGCTATGAATTATACCAGAATCGAAAGAGAAGGGAACTGAAGGGAACTAGATACTTAGTCGCAGTAAACAATGTTTCTGTTTGTTTTCACTCTAACCCCTACAGTCCTTCACTTCCTACTAACCCCCCTAATCAATACACCTAGCAAGAAAGTGGTCATCTCAACCTCCATCTTCCCCATCCACCTCACCTCCTCCTCAGAACTGTTCCTCAACATTCAATCCTTTGTCTCCAAACACAGACAGCCGCCTCATGCTCTCTCCTGCTCCCACCTACTAACACTTTCTCTGCTCCTCCTCACTGCCGGCGATATCTCTCCAAATCCTGGCCCTCCTCACCACGTCCCCACAGTCACTTCTACCTCGCATCCTCGGTCTATCACAAATTTTTGCTACCTTTTTAACCTTATGCCCATCTGACTAGCCCCCACTTCCCCAGTCCCACTAACAGGAGCTCTCTGGAACGCTCGCTCTGTCTGCAGCAAACTTTCCTACCTCCATGATCTTTTCATTACTAACAAACTTTCCTTCCTCGACATCACCGAAACCTGGCTCATCCCCTCTGACACGGCCTCTCCAGCTGCACTTTCGTACGGCGGATTCCACCTTTCCCACAACCCCCACCCCAGTGGCAAGCATGGAGTTGGTTTTCTCCTGTCAGATAACTGCTCCTTTTCCCCAATTCCACTGCCACCCTCCATTACTCACCCCTCTTTTGAGATGCACTGTGTATCTTCTTCCTTTCCAACCTCCAACTGGCTGTAATTTACTGCCCCCAAGTCCAGCCACCCTCTTCTTAGACCATTTCATCACCTGGCTGCTTCATTTCCTTTCTGCTGACAATCTCACTATTATCATGGGAGATTTCAACATCCCCATTGACACGTCCCACTCATCTATCTCTAAACTTCTATCCCTCACTCCCTCCTTCGGCCTCACTTAATAGTCTTCCGCAGCCACCCACAAAGATGGCCTCACACTGCACCTCATCTTCACCCCCCTCTCTTCCCTATCCAACCTCTCTAACTCACCTCTCCCTCTTTATGACCACAACTTACTCACATTTCTCTTCCCTCTCCTCTCCAAGTCCACAATCCCCATCCACAAACTTGCACACCCTCGCAGAAATCTCTTACACGATGCAGATGCTGCTGCCACTTTATATAGCACCACAACAGCTGCAGCTCCTGAATCGGTCGCCCCCTTCACACATACCAATGCTCACACAATCAACAGGCAACCCTGTCACACCAGCCTGACTAAAGAACTGAGACTGGCTTCCAGAGTTGCTGAATGGAGATGGAAAAGATCCCACTCCAACAAGCACTTCATCGCATTCAAACAAACCCTCACTACTTTCAAGTCCACACTCACTGCAGCAAAACAAACCTACTTCTCATCCCTCATATTCTCCCCGTCTCACAAGTCTAAACAGCTATTCAGTACTTTCAATTTTGTCCTCTGTCCCCCAGCTGCGCCTCCCTCTCCTCTAATCTCAGCTGAAGACTTTGCCTTATTCTTCAAGCAGAAAATTGACAACATAAAGTAAAGCTTTTACCTAAAGTCCCCACAGCCCCTTCTCATAACTACTCAACTCTCCTCCTCCAAAACCAGCTTCTCCGCCATCACGGAAGATCAATTTTCCACTTTACTCTCCAAGTCACATTTCACCACCTGTGAACTTGACCCAATCCCGTCCCACCTCATTCCAAACCTTACCGCAGTCTTCACCCCAACCCTAACCCACCTCTTCAACCTGTCACTAGCAACTGGTGTCTTCCCCTCATCTTTCAAACATGCCTCGATCACACCCGCCCTCAAAAAGCCCTCTCTTGACCCATCCTCTCTGTTTAGCTATATCACTTCTTCCCTATGCCTCAAAGCTACTGGAACAACACATGCATCTTGAACTGTCCTCCCACCTCTCCTTCTGCTCCCTCTTTGACCTCTTACAATCTGCTTCTGACCGCACCATTCCACTGAAACTGCCCTGACTAAAGTCACCAACTACCTACTAACCGCCAAATCCAAGCAACACTACTCTGTCCTCCTCCTGGACCTGTCATCTGCCTTCGACACAATGGACTATACCCTCTTACTGCAGACTCTCTCATCTCTTGGCATCACAGACTTGGTCCTATCTTGGATCTCCTCATACCTAACACACCTCCCTACTAACCAGAATCCCACATTTTCTGTCTGCTATTTCATCTTTCTTCTCTGCTAGATTTCTAAAACTTAACATGGATAAAACCGAATTCATCATCTTTCCACCATTACATTCAATCCCCCCAACTGACCTATCTATCAAAGTCAATAGCTGCCCACTCTTCCCAGTCCCGCAAGCTCACTGCCTCGGGTAACCCTTGACTCTGATCTCTCCTTCAAACCTCATATTCAAGCCCTTTCCACTTCTTGTCTCCTCAAACTCAAAAATATTTCCCAGATCCGCAC
Source organism: Phyllobates terribilis (assembly GCF_046119375.1). Classification (NCBI taxonomy): domain Eukaryota; kingdom Metazoa; phylum Chordata; class Amphibia; order Anura; family Dendrobatidae; genus Phyllobates; species Phyllobates terribilis. Next base: position 289,895,068 of record NW_027362768.1, on the reverse strand, counting down.
ATTCCTCAACCATGAATCTGCAAAAACACCAGTGCACTCATCATCTCCCGCCTCTTGCAACCTCCTGCTCTGCGGCCTCCTTTCTAACACTCTTGCACCCCTCCAATCTATCCTAAACTCTGCTGCCCAAATAAGTCACCTGTCACCCCGCTATTCCCCGGCCTCTCCTGTCTGTCAATCTCTTCACTGGCTCCCCATTGCCCAGAGACTCAAGTTCAAGACCCTATCCTTGGCATACAAAGCTATCCACAGCCTGTCTCCCCCATACATCTGTGACCTAGTCTCCCAGTACTTACCTGCACGCAGCCTCCTATCCTGACAAGATCTCCTTCTCTACGCCTGTCTTATCTCCTCTTCCCACAATCGCATACAAGATTTCTCCAGTGCATCTCCTCTACTCTGGAACTTTCTATCCCAACATATGAGACTCTCACCTACCATGGAAACCTTCTAAAGGAACCTGAAGACCTGCCTCTTCCAACAAGCCTACAGTCTGCAGTAACTCTCGCTCCACCATATTGCTGCATGACGAGCTCTACCCTCACCTACTGTATCCTCACCCATCCCTTGTAGATTGTGAGCCCTCGCTGGCTCGTTTTTGTTCAAATTATTGTACTTGTTGTTTGCTATGTATACCCCTTTTTCACATGTAAAGCGCCATGGAATAAATGGCACTATAATAATAAATAATAATAATAATGAGCACAAGTGCTCATTACTCAAGTTTGCCGAGGGTGTTCGGGTATGCACTGTGTATCTCGGGTGCTTGAGTGACATGCTCGAGTCCCCGCGGCCGTGTTTGTCAGGCAATCCCCTCATATTTTGTGGCTATCTAACAGCTGGGAAACCGAACATGCCACTAGAGCACTCTAGGCAAACTGGAGTAACGAGCACTTGCGCTCATCACTAGTTCTGATTACTAACGGAAAAACGCAGTGTCTAAATATTTAGCACCTCTGGTAATTGGGAGAATTTTCACACTTCTGTCTCTTGTTGCTAAGTGAAAATTAAGTTGTAAATTAGGTTCTGTTGACAATGCAAAAAAAGTATGAAAATGTAAATTCAACCATTCTCACAGGTTTCTACGGATGGAACAAGCAGTATACTAAAATTCAGTTTTGCATGCACTCTGTCTATCTATCTATCTATCTATCTATCTATCTATCTATCTATCTAATATATTATGGCCAGGTTCCAACTGAGGCTGAAATTCTTACATAGAAGCTCCTAGTCACAAGGAGTTCTATAAAAATGGAACACTGGTGTCACCGTACCTTTCTTCACCATATTAGAAGTACAACCCCAATTCCAAAAAAGTTGAAACACTGTGTACGATATAAAGAAAGCCAGAGTGGAATGATTTGAAAATCTTAGAGCCATATTTTATGAAGAACAGAGATCCAATGGTGAAATTCAGGCATTTCTCCATTTCATTTGAAAAAAATGTAACTAGAAATTGATGACCGCAACACAACTGAAAAAAATGTTGGGGCAAGTTTAATAAAAGGCTGGGAAAATACGTGTTACTAATGAAAAGCACCTGAAGGGTCAATTTTCAACTGAGTCATATGACTGTGTATAAAAAGAGCATATTAGAGAGGCAGAGTCTCTCAGTAGCAAAGATGGTCAGACGTCGCCAATCTGTGCGCAACTGCATCTAATAATTGTGAAACAATTTCAGAAAAATGTTACTCCTAAGACTATTAACCGCACTCCAATGAAGAACTTGGAATGTTTTTGATGCTGAAGTTTTATTTGTGCAACACAACAACGTAGTGCTGGGTTTAGAGAAATATGCGACTGGCAACGTGACGTTTCAACGCGTCCCGGATCTTTTTCAAAGAGTCGCTGGGGGAGAACCATTTCTGGTGACTACCTCTTGAAGCTCATCAAGAGAATGCCATGAGTGTGCAAAGCGGTCATCAAAGCAAAAGGTGGCTACTTTGAAGAACCTAAAATATAAGACATATTTTCAGTTGTTTCACACTTTTTTGTTAACTATATAATTCCACATGTGTTTATTCATAGTTTTGATGCTTTCAGTGTAAATGTACAATTTTCATAGTCATAAAAATACAGAAAAATCTTTAAATGAGAAGATGCGTCCAAACTTTTGGTCTGTACTGTATACTGTTAATGACCTGACAATAGGCTTGTAATGAGAGCTGAAGAAGCAAGGAGAGGGATTGACAGGTCACATACAAGCCAGGAAAGTACAGAATGAAAGTGAGGGTGAGGGAGTACATCTAACCCACACAGACTGTGATTAGCCATGATCAGTGGGATGGATTACATAATAAGTAAGACACAATTCACACCCACTGATCTCTGATCTAGCGTCCCAAAAGGGAGATGGCATGCTCGAGCAGCAGCAGTCATGTTCACAAACCTTCCTATTGAATGGCTTCTTGAATTTTATTAACAAACTATCTGTTGTGTTTATCAATTAGGCTGAATATTTTATGGCTATGATTTGTCTCATCACCAATATCTCAATTGAAATGGGTGCTGAGGTTTGCATTATCTAAAAACTAGTTTAGCCCCCACTTCATTGATTTTCTTCATGAATTTCTTTGAAAAAATAATTTGTATGTCTAAATGATTTGTTTAAACAGAATGTACTTATTTGGTGCCGTTACATTGATGATGTGTTTTCTGTTTGACTGAAGGATTTCCATTCCCAGTGGCTCCGCAACACAAGCACCTCATTGTTTAAGTACATTCTTTGTATCCATGTCATTGGCATGGTGTGTGTGTAATGACACCATGATTTCACGACTTCATTGCATCCGGGATTATCACAGAGTCTGACAGATGCACAGGCATCAATGGCTTAGTGTGTGTCATGACATAATGACATCACAAAGTTACTGCCTCCAGGATTATCGTAGGGCCAGACACATACACAACCACAGACGGGGACAGGCGGAGTCAAAGGATAAATATACAGTACAGGAGAAGATGGAACACAAGGAGAGCAGCAGGAAGAGTAGGCATTGCTGTAGTATGACACGCAGTATCACGGCATGGAGAAAAGATAAAATAGGAGGAGAGAACTAAAGAGACATAAGAATCGGAATGATGATATATAGATTATGTAACATAGGAAGGCGAATATGGAGTATATGGAGAGCAGGAAAAACAGGTATGAATTACAAATAATAAGCGAAAGTCACAGTGTTACAACATGAAGGAAGTGGAACAAGCACACCCTAAGAATCAAAAGTAGAAATAAAACAGAAAGAAAGCGTAAGAAAGTAAATGATTACCAAAATCCAGGTCAGAGGCTGTACATGTCCACACATACAAGGGTGTGAACCTCTTATTGTCATATGAAAAAAGTCAATCATCTAGTGAGTTAAAGTGCAATAAAGAATATTAACAGAAGTGGTCCATTGTCACCACACCATTTAGAGTACCATAGTTCCTGCCTTTAGGATGCAGGAAATCCAGACTATAGATCCACTGCATCTCTTGTGCAGCATACTGGCTCAGTGGTTAGCAGCACTGTTGCTTTGCAGCGCTGGGGTCCTGCGTTCAAATCCCACCAAGAACAACATCTGCAAGGAGTTTGTATGTTCTCCCCTTGTTTGCGTGGGTTTCCTCCCATACTCGAAAAGACATACTGATAGGGAAAGATTGTGAGCCCCACTGGGGAATATGGTGCCAGTATGTAAGCAAAGAATAATAAAAGAATAATAAATCTCAACAACACAGCTCAGAGGTGGTACCCAATCTGTAACATGGAGAATAAATTGATGTTTCATTGAAATTAAATGGAATAGGAAGTTCGGTATGCCGATTTCTGATTGTGGACTTATGTTTCGATAGTCTGTACTTTATTCTCATACTGTAGACTATGCATTAGTAAGCATGCACACCATCCCTCTGACATCTCTATGCTTGTAATTTGGCTACACCAATCCCATTACCGCAAGTAGTTCTCTGAAGTTTTGCCCATGATATATTATGCTCTCTCCTTCTGGGGTTAATTATTTGAGATTATTTAACAATAAAGTGTATAAATGGCATGAGAATACTCATCTTGCTCATACAAGTTGACACCTAGTTATGTACCCATTTTATGGATCACAATAATTCATTGATTGTAATGGCCATTTACCCTTCCCAACTCAGAGGATCCTCTGTACCTACCTGCATGGTCCGATACTTAGTTTTTAAAGGGAATCTGTCACCAGGTTTTTGCTTTTTAATCTGAGTTCAGCATAATGTAGGGACAGAGGCCCTGATTCCAGTGATGTGTCACTTACTGGGCTGTGTTTTGCTGTTTCAATAAAATTAGTGTTTCATCACTACAGGACTAGGTGTCACTTCTCTTCTGGTCCAACCACATCCCCACCATTGATTGGCAACTTTCTGTCAATATACAATGTACACAGAAAGCTACCAATCCATGTTGTGGGTGCGGTTATACAGGGCTCAGCATTCCAAGCTCTGCTAGATCTGCAGTAATGAAAATTGTGATTCTACTACAACTACTGCACCCAGTCTACTAAGTGACACATCGCTGGAATCAGGGTCTCTGTCCCTACATCATGCTGCTGTTAGAATACATAGCAAAAACCTGCTGACAGATTCCCTTTACCTCTTCATTGTATGCTTGCTTATTATATGCATCATGGTGGCTCAGTGGTTAGCACTGTTGCTTTGCAGCACTGGGGTCCTAGGTTCAAATCCCACCATGGACAACATCTGCAGTGATGTATGTTCTCCCTGTGTTTGTGTGGGTTTCCTTTCACACTCCAAAGGCATTCTGGTAGGGAATTTAGATTGTGGGCCCCAATGGGGACAGTGATGATGATGTCTGTAAAGTGCTGCAGAATATGATGGCGCTATATAAGTAAGCATAATAAATAAATACTTTTAGTCTTCTAGATTTGGTTTACTTTTCTCATTACATCATGTGATTGATCTAATATTCATAGACGTTCTTGTATTTGTGGTTTCTATACTTGCATATATATTATATATGTAGATAGACTGTCCTGGGCATAGGAGGCGACCTACGCCTCTGTCCTTTGAATATTTTCTGCCATTTGATTCACTTGTTTTCTTTTGTACTAATGTTCTCTCTCCCCCACCACCCCAACTTTCTCCTGTTTGTGTGTTAGTACATATTTAGTATATACATATGTACTGTTTTATTCCTGCAATAATTGAAGGCTGTATACCATAACTCATTTTTGTTTCAAACTACTCATCACAGTGGGAACTTGTAAGAAAATACAGAGCCTCCACAAATTGCTCCCTATCCAGTTCTGGCAGTGATAAATAGACATACAGCTTCCTCATCAATACACAAATGGTGAAACCAGCTTTTTACACCATCTCCAAAACTCATAAACACCTCTAGATCGATCAATAGATAGATGCCTCCGCAGACTCCCTCCTCTCCTCTTTGTCCATTTTCTTAGAAAAGATTCTTTCCCATGTAGTCAAAATCCACAAAATCCTTCCTACTAGACACATGGGCTTTTCTGAAATTTATTACTGATCTCTGACAGGTCAAGAAAGATACCGCACTGGTCTTTTTATGTCAACTGTCTATAAACATCCATCCAACAAATAAGACAGATGAAAGCTGTAGGGAACTTCTTTTTAAATCAGAACTGGACATGGCCACAATTCAGTTTTAAATTGACTTATTGGAACAAGTACACACTAAGAATTTCTTCGTATCCCAGGATACTTTCTATATCCAGAACTAAGGGACCGCAATGGGGTCCAATCTTGCGCCCTCATATGCAAACGGCTTCATGTTACATTAGGCCACCAGAAAACACTGCAGTATTTTACAGATAGGTTAACCAGTAGTTTGTGAGTTTTGCGAGCCTTTCTTGCCATGTTTTCATCAATCCCCTAACTTTAGGAACAAATTAGTTTGAGCAAACATACATTTAATCACACTTTTTATCCTTTTGCATACTACATGGATAAGACTATGAAAAGACACTGTGGTATTTCACAAAAAGGTTACTCAATTGGTTCATGAGTTTTGTGAACCTTTCTTGCCATATTTTCATCATCTGTCTAACATAAGGGACAAATTATTTTGAGCAGGGTTTTGAGCTCTTAAAAAAAAAAACTATTGAGACAGAAATTCCTTTGAACTCCCATCCGAGGCACGTACCAATGTTTACAATGCTATCAGTGCAGTAACATACAGAAAGAGGATAAGGTCTACTCTGATTATTTTTTTCTTCTGAGTTTTGCTATGTTTTTTACATGAGCAAATATCCATGCAGTTTCATTTATGTATATGTCCACCAGGGGCAGGTTGGCAATATTTGGTCTGGGGGGCAAGCCCAAAGCACTGGCCAATGAGAGACTTGGCCCTTCTTTAGGTTTGGGTCTCATGTAGCACTAGGTTACAAATTATTCACAAATGGTTTATTATTGTCACTGGCTGCACAATTTCAGCGAAATTTTACAGTGACTAACAATAAGCAAGTAATATGCACTTGATTTCTAATTTTTCAGTGGAAAGAAGCTATGATTTGAGTCATCCTCCCATCAAAATGACATAGACCCTTGCAGTAATAACCTTCACTCATTGTATAATAATAAATCATCTCCCTACCATTATAACTTCATACCCCCCTGCAATGATCACCCATCGTATAATAATTAATCCCAGCCACCTAGATTATAACATGCAGTAATCATCCCTTCCATCTGGATTATAATCACACACCCCTTTTTGCCATGAATGAAAGATGGTAATAAGTAAGTATTTTAACACACAGTACATTACATACTCTTGTTCTTATTACCCTCTGATTTTCTCACTGGCCTTCATCTAGCACATACATGTCAAACTGTGGCTCTCGTGGGGAAAATGTGGCCTGAAGGGTGATTATATTTGGCTCGCAACAGCACAGCTGCCACCCCTATGTGGGGCCCATTATTCTGTATGGAGGACTATGTGGCCCCATTATACTGTATGGAGAACTATGTGGGGCCATTATTCTGTATGGAGGACTATGTGGCCCCATTATACTGTATGGAGAACTATGTGGGGCCATTATTCTGTATGGAGGACTATGTGGCCCCATTATACTGTATGGAGGATTATGTGGGGCCATTATTCTGTATGGAGGACTATGTGGGGCCATTATTCTGTATGGAGGACTATGTGGCCCCATTATACTGTATGGAGGATTATGTGGAGCCCATTATTCTGTAAGGAGGACTATGTGGGGCCATTATACTGTATGGAGGACTATGTAGGGCCATTATTCTGTATGAAGGACTATGTGGTACCATTATTCTGTAAGGAGGACTATGTGGGGCCTATTATTCCGTATGGAGGACTATGTGGGACCCATTATTCTGTATGAAGGACTATATGGTAGCATTATTCTGTATGGAGGACTATGTTGGGCCCATTATTCTGTATGGAGCACTATGTGGGGCTCATTATTCTGTATGGAGGACTATGTGGGGCCCATTATTCTGTATGGAGGACTATGTGGGGCCATTATTCTGTATGGAGGACTATGTGGGGCCTATTATTCTGTATGGAGGACTATGTGGGGCTCATTATTCTGTATGGAGGACTATGTGGGGCCCATTATTCTGTATGGAGGGTTATGTGAGGCCATTATTCTGTATGGAGCACTATGTGGGGCCCATTATTCAGTATGGAGGACTATGTGGGGCACATTATTCTGTATGGAGGATTATGTGGGGCCATTATTCTGCATGGAGGACTATGTGGGGACCATTATTCTGTGTGGAGGACTATGTGGGGCTCATTATTCTGTATGGAGGACTATGTGGGGCCCATAATTCTGTATGGAGGACTATGTGGGGCCCATTATACTGTATGGAGGACTATGTGGGGCCATTATTCTGTATGGAGGACTATGTGGGGCCCATTATACTTTGGAAGTGCATTGAGGTGAAGGGTACATTGCTGGAAAAGGAAAAAAAAAACAAAACAAAAAAAAAACCTCTTTAAATCTCTTAGTTTGCGAGTGTGAACGAGCTGCGTGTGTCCGGAGCGTAAGTGCGAACGAAAGTAAGTGTGTGACTTGTTTTTCAGTGAAGAGGTATTGGGAATCCTGCAGAAAATACCTGTGTGAATTGCGGTGAGTGCTGCATTGTGACCTGCTGAGTGCTTTTCTACCTGTTTAGATTTATTGGGCTTTTTAAAACCTATTTTCTCACTACAGTTTTAGTTTCTTAGTTTACTACCTGTGTATTTAAGGGTTAACTACATTGCACTAAAATCCTGAGGTGTAGATTTACTCACAAGGGGTTAATTAAGGGGAAGGGGTCATAATTAAGGGTTTATAAGGGGCAGCTGGTTGGGCATCAAGTCCTTTGGAAGTGCATTGAGGTGAAGGGTACATTGCTGGAAAAGGGAAAAAAAAAAAAAAAACTCTTTAAATCTCTTAGTTTGTGAGTGTGAACGAGCTGCGTGTGTCCGGAGCGTAAGTGCGAACGAAAGTAAGTGTGTGACTTGTTTTTCAGTGACTTTGGATTCAGGGAGTTTGGAAGGGAGGACTTAGGACTGAATTGCTGACTGTATTTCATTCTTTCTTTACTTTACTTTTTACTTAATTAATCCACCTGACCTACTTATCTGATTCCCCCGTCCATACTTGATACTTAATTGATCCCCCGTCCATACTTAACTGATCCCCCGCCGATATCTAATTGATACACTTGCACATCCCTAATTGATCCCCGTCCATACACCTATATATAAATAATTGTGTTTTGTACTTGTATATATATACTGACTGTATCCCCATATTTAGAATGACGTCCATGTTGGCCGGAGCCGTGCAGTGTACATCTTGCGCAATGTATGCATTCCGTGAGCAACAGCTCGAGGATCCATACTGCTGCGAGAGATGTGAGCATATCGTGCACTTGGAAGCCCAAATTCTGGATCTAAGTGCTCAGATAGCGATACTGAGGAGCATCGACAACATGGAACAGAGTTTGCTGCTCACCGAGCAGACACTCAATGGGTCAATACTGGGGGTGGAGCATAGAGGGGAAGTGCAGGCTGAACAGGCAGGGAGCTGGATAACAGTTAGGAGGGATAGAGGGAAGAAGTATAGGAAGGCTGGTTCAGAACCGGCATTATTGGAGCACGACAGATCCTCTGACCGCCGGGGGAGTGTATGCTCCAGTAATGAGGGGGAGGGGGGAAGTGTAGGGCAGGCAAGACAGGTTCTGGTAGTGGGTGACTCTATTATTAGGGGGACAGACAGGGCAATCTGTCACAAAGACCGGGATCGCCGAACGGTGTGCTGCCTCCCTGGCGCTCGAGTCCGTCACATCGCGGATCGGGTTGACAGGTTACTGGGTGGGGCTGGCGAAGACCCAGCGGTCATGGTCCACATCGGCACCAATGACAAAGTGAGTGGTAGATGGAGGGTCCTTAAAAATGATTTCAGGGACCTAGGTAGGAAGCTTAGGGCAAGGACCTCCAAGGTAGTTTTCTCAGAAATACTACCAATCCCGCGAGCCACACAGGAGCGCCAGCGGGAAGTTAGGGAGGTGAATAAGTGGCTAAAGAGTTGGTGCAAGGCAGAAGGGTTTGGGTTCATGGAGAACTTGGCCGACTTCGCGGTCGGCTACAGGCTCTACCGTAGGGACGGGCTGCACCTCTATGGGGAGGGTGCAGCGGTGCTGGGGAAGAAGATGGCTAATAGGTTGGAGGAGTTTTTAAACTATAGATGGGGGGGGGGAACCAAGGAAATAGGTGGGATGTGAGGCAAGCAAGGGGGAAGGGGAAAAGTGAATATAATGAGGGTGGAGAGGGGGGTGGGGATAGTACAGTTAGATCGTTAGAGAAGAATAGGATGCTAAATAACCCCAAAGTTTTATCTTGCATGCTGACCAACGCAAGAAGCCTGACCAATAAGGCGGATGAGCTGCGGGCGCTTATATCGGAGGAGAGGTATGACATCGTAGGTATAACAGAGACTTGGCTAGACGATAGCTACGACTGGGCGGTAAATGTATTAGATTATAGTTTATTTAGAAGGGACCGGAAACAGGGGAAAGGCGGAGGAGTCTGCTTATATGTAAAGTCATGTCTAAAACCCAGACTAAGGGAAGATATAGGAGAGGAAGAAGAGGGGGTCGAGTCCATGTGGGTAGAGATAGAGGGGGGCAAAAAATAATAATAAAATATTACTGGGGGTCTGCTATAAGCCACCAAATATAACAGAGGAGAATGAGAATCTGCTATTAGGACAAATAGACAAAGTAGCAAAACATAATGAAGTGATTGTAATGGGGGATTTCAACTACCCGGATATTGACTGGGAAACAGAAACCTGTAGATCTCAGAAAGGAAAAAGGTTCTTGACAAATATTAAGGATAATTATCTCTCCCAACTAGTGCAGGAACCAACGAGAGGGAAGGCCGTGTTGGACTTAATATTGACTAATAGGCCTGATAGAATAACTGAGGTACAGATAGGGGGGCACCTAGGTAATAGCGATCTTAATATTATCGACTTCAAAATGCCCTTCAGTAGGGTTATCAATAAGGGAACAACAAAAACATTAAACTTTAGGAGGGCGAAGTTTGATCAGCTGATAGAAAACCTTCAACTTATTGACTGGGACAAAGTACTTAATCAATGGAATACAAATAGTAAATGGGAAACCTTCAAAAGAATTCTGAATACTCAGTGCTAGAGGTATATACCATATGGGAATAAAAGGGCCAGAAAGAAGAGGAAACCAATATGGTTGAACAAGAACGTAAAAGGGGCGTTAAATAGCAAAAAAGAGGCATTCAAGAGATTAAAACAGGAAAACAGTAAGGAGGCACTAATGTGTTACAAGGAAAAAACGAGAACCTGTAAAAAACAAATAAAAATAGCGAAGGAGGAAACAGAGAAACGTATTGCTAGGGAAAGTAGATCAAATCCCAAACTGTTCTTTACGTATATAAATAGTAAAAGGATTAAATCGGATAATATTGGACCGATAAAAAGTGAGGAAGGCAAAATCATAGAGAAAGATGAGGATAAAGCTAATCTATTAAATAATTTTTTTTCGACAACTTTCACAAAGGAAATAGAACTAACAGGAGAAATGAGAAGTGACAAGCTTAATCCTCCACTAAGTATGACTAATCTAACCCAAGCTGGGGTACAGAAACGCCTCAGTAACATTAAAATAAACAAATCACCAGGACCTGATGGCATACACCCATGGGTACTAAGGGAACTAAGTAATGTGATAGACAGACCGTTATATCTTATATTTAAGGACTCTGTTGAGACTGGGTCTGTGCCACTTGATTGGCGACAGGCGAATGTAGTGCCAATATTCAAAAAGGGAGCGAAAAGTGACGCCGGAAACTATCGGCCGGTGAGTCTGACGTCCGTTGTGGGCAAAATTTTTGAAAGCTTCATTAAAGAGGCAATTACGGAGCATCTTGATGCTAATAATCTTTTAATCCCGAACCAACATGGATTCATGAGGAATCGCTCCTGCCAAACAAACCTGATTGACTTCTACAAGGAGGTTAGCTCTCGATTAGATCAGGGGGAACCAGTGGATGTCGTGTATCTCGACTTCTCAAAAGCGTTCGATAGCGTGCCACATAATAGGTTGGTATACAAAATGAGAATGATGGGGCTGGGGGAAAATGTCTGCAAGTGGGTAGCTAACTGGCTAAAGGATAGAAGGCAGAGGGTGGTTATAAATGGAATATACTCAGATTGGGTAAGCGTCACTAGTGGGGTACCACAGGGGTCTGTACTAGGCCCAATGTTATTTAATATCTTTATTAACGACATAGTCAACGGGATAAATAGTAAAATATCAATATTTGCAGATGACACAAAGTTATGTAAAACAATTAATACAAAAGAGGACAGTGCAGACCTACAGAGGGATTTGGATAAGCTGGGTAGGTGGAGCATTAAATGGCAAATGAGGTTTAACGAGGAGAAATGTAAGGTCATACATATGGGAAGGAAAAATGGAAGTCACCAGTACTCACTGAATGGGAAATCATTGGGGAATTCAGAGATGGAGAAGGACTTGGGCATCTTGATTGATAGCAAACTAAATTGGAGTGCCCAAAGTCAGGCCGCTGCTGTAAGGGCAAACAGGGTAATGGGATGTATCAGAAGAGGTATAGCTGCAAAGGATGAGAACATTGTTCTTCCACTGTACAAAGAACTGGTCAGACCACACTTGGAATACTGTGCTCAGTTATGGGCCCCAATATATAGAAAGGATATAAATGAGCTTGAAAAGGTACAAAGGAGGGCAACAAAATTAATAAAGGGAATGGAGGGACTGCAATATCCAGAGAGGTTGGCAAAACTAGGACTATTCAGCCTGGAAAAGAGAAGGTTGAGGGGGGACATAATAAATGTGTACAAATATGTTAGGGGACAGTATAGAGATCTTGCCCGGGATTTGTTCAAAAGGAGGGATATTACGGTAACGAGAGGGCATTCACTTAGACTGGAAGAGAAAAGGTTTCAGCACCAGCATAGGAAGGGGTTCTTTACGGTAAGAGCAGTGAGAATATGGAATTCACTGAGTGAGGAGACGGTAATGTCAGATTCACTACACCAGTTCAAGCGGGGACTGGATGCATTTCTAGATACCAGGCAGATTTCAGCATATACTTAAAAATAAAATAAAATAGTAGGTTGATACAGGGATTTATTCTGACTGCTGGTTTCAGAGTCGGGAGGGAATTTTTCCTCAGGTGAAGATTGGCTAAATCATTTGGGGTTTTTGCCCTCCTCTGGATCAACTTTAGCAATTACAGAACTAACAGGTCGAACTTGATGGACGCAAGTCTTTATTCGGCTTTACAAACTATGTTACTGTGGAGGACCATTATTCTGTATGTAGAACTATGTGGGGCCCATTATTCTGTATGGAGGACTATTATGGGCCCATTATTCTATATGGAGGATATGTGGGGCCATTATACTGTATGGAGGACTATGTGGGGCCATTATTCTGTATGGAGGACTATTATGGGCCCATTATTCTGTATGGAGGGCTATGTGGGGCCCATTATTCTGTATGGAGGGCTATGTGGGGCCCCCATTATTCACTGTATGGAGGACTATGTGGGGCCCATTATACTGTATACTGGTTGGCCCATGACTTTGTCCAAGATTTTCATTTTGGCCCTTTGTGTATTTGAGTTTGACATCCTTGATCTAGCATATGACTTATTGTCTTGCCAAAAAAACACTTTCTAGTTCAAGGTGCTCTTCTCCTCTGTTCCACAAGACCGGAAGCCTTCTATCACATGTTACTGACGTACTTCCAGTATTAGTCCTACGCTGACACAGCGCCCTCCCTACAGTGGGATCCCCACCTTCCATACAACACCAAACTTCTTTCTAACCTTTCAATGCATCTTCCTGCAGTTTAGCACTGACCTATTGCATATTTTTTGCTGCTATAGGGAGAAAAAAGTTATATTCTCCAGCCAGCTGTACACTTCCTGTCATCTGGGCGGTGCAGGGAGCTGTAGCAGTCACCACACTGAGTGCGCTGTACTCACTCCCCAGCACTTTGATTGACAGCCTGCTCTGCAGTGCATGTGTACAACAGGGACAATATAACTTCATATTCTCTCTGTAGGCGCTCTTCCAGTAAAATGGCCAGACATGATTTAAAGGTATATTTACTTGCAGATTACCACTATATCAGCAGGTAAATAGAATTTTTAAATCTGACGGCTTCCCTTTAAAGGGTAACCGTCATTTGAATTTTTATTTGATAAATCAGTGGTACACATGAAAATGAGAAACTTTGTAATATATCTTATCAGAGCAATCTGCTTCCTTCTCTGCCAGAATTGGGCATTAATTGGTCAGACCCTTTACTGAGATAGGAGATGACAGTTGTAGACTCCAAGTAGAGGGGACAGAGGAAGGAGCTAGAGCCTAAGCTCCTCTCCCCTTCCATCTACATAGAATCTTATCAACACAAATTGCTATCTCCCACAACCAGAAGTTTACATACACTCTATAAAAAGACACATATGCATATTTTTCTCAATATCTGACATGAAATCAGAATAAACCTTTCCCGTTTTAGGTCAATTAGGATTACAATAATTTTTAATATTTGCCAAATGCCAGAATAATGAGAGAGAGAGAATGTTTTAAGGCATTTTTATTACTTACTGCAAAGTCAAAAGTTTACATACACGAAGATTACTATGCCTTTAAACAATTCTGGACTGCCCATATCATGATGTCATGTGTTTGGAAGCTTCTGATTTTGGCAACGTCTGAGTTAATTACAGACACACCTGTGGATGTATTTTAATACACACCTGAAACACACTGCCTCTTTCTGTCGCATCCTGGGAAAGTCTGATAAGATCTACTACAAAGTTGCTTATTTTCATGTGTATTATTGATTTATGAAATAAAAATTTAAACAACATTTACTCTTTAAGGCCCAGGGTCTAGTGCTGCACTAACAAGCAGAAAATAATTTCAGAACTTCCCCTATACCCCCTCAGTAAGACCCGCTACTAAATGCGACATGTGTATTTTGGGAAAGGGTGCGCGACATACACGGCAGTGTTTTCTAGACTGGGATCTAGAGACAGACGGAGCAGTCGGACCGCTCCTTCCTCTGTTATGCCCTGTAGTACTAAGTGAAAATCGGCAGCGCTGATTGGTGGACCAGCAGTGGCTGTTGGCTGCTCCACCAATCAGAGTGTTGCATACTGACCGAAACATCACTGAGAAAAGAGGAGGGGGTCTGACGCCGTCCACTTGTCAGAGTCACACAGGCTGCTGTACACTAACTCTGCAAGTGTAATGTAAGTAGTATGCTTACACTTTGCTAAAAGCGACCCTCCATCCTTTATGGCGTTTGGCTTTGAAGACTGTTTACATCCGACCGCCGCTGGAGCGTAAAATGGCTGATTGTTGGGGGTGCTGGACCACCTCTGATTTGAGACCAATTACCTATCCTATGGCTGCATTCACACATAGCATCTCAGTGTGACTTTTTGCACAATTACAGTAAAACTTTAAAAGAAAATTATGTCAAAGTGGTGCAATTTTTTTGACTACGGGAAAAAAATGCGTCGTTGCTGCAACATGTGATTACAGCCCATGTATTGATTATCAATATCGCAGTGTCTATTAACACTTGGCTGTAACTTTTTTTGCAGTTTTGGCCACAGTAGCTCATCTGTGGGATTGTGCTATGTGAGCTAGCTTTTGCTCCTCACATGCTTCAACAAGCCTTAGCCACCTGTTATGGATTCACCAGTTATCTTTGCTTGAACAGCTTTTTGTTAGTTAATAAACAGAACGCCCTACAAGATCTGTCGTTCTGTAAAATGACCGTGGGCATTAGCCGTAGTCGAGCTGCTGTTCCATAACACCCGGGCACTTTACAGGAAAATCATGTCCCAGTCCCAATGTGCTACCAGGTTTGGGGTGCATCACACTCACTTGCAGGCCTCCACTTTCTCCAGGCCTCCATCTTCAGAAGCCGCTGCACATAACTCAGGGAACTTGCAGTTCGTTTATACAAGCAAAAGTTTATTTGGCAATTCAAGTTCATCAAATTCTAGCACAAAGTATTGGACACAACACTTCCTAGTTCTTGTTTCCTTAATACAGTGTGTCTTCAGCATTACTATGCGTTCTTCCTGAACTATCCCTATATTTACTGTTCTTGTCAGCCCCAGTGATTTCCCGTCCAGTTCCACAGTACACTCGGCATCCATTACCTTCCCTTCACACAGTTCCACATCCATCGTCTCCTCTACGCCAGAGGATAAGGCACTCTTCGTAGTATACAGTACAGAACAACAGTTTGGACACACATTCTCATTTAAAGATTTTTCTGTATTTTCATGACTATGAAAATTGTACATTCACACTGAAGGCATCAAAACTATGAATTAACACATGTGGAATTATATACTTAACAAAAAAGTGTGAAACAACTGAAAATATGTCTTATATTCTTGGTTCTTCAAAGTAGCCACCTTTTGCTTTGATGACTGCTTTGCACACTCTTGGCATTCTCTTGATGAGCTTCAAGAGGTAGTCACCGGAAATGGTTTTCACTTCACAGGTGTGCCCTGTCAGGTTTAATAAGTGGGATTTCTTGCCTTATAAATGGGGTTGGGACCATCAGTTGTGTTGTGCAGAAGTCAGGTGGATACACAGCTGATAGTCCTACTGAATAGACTGTTAGAATTTGTATTATGGCAAGAAAAAAGCAGCTAAGTAAAGAAAAACGAGTGGCCATCATTACTTTAAGAAATTAAGGTTAGTCAGTGCGAAAAATTGGGAAAACTTTGAAAGTGTCCCCAAGCGCAGTTGCAAAAACCATCAAGCGCTACAAAGAAACTGGCTCACATGAGGACCGCCCCAGGAAAGGAAGACCAAGAGTCACCTCTGCTTCTGAGGATAAGTTTATCCGAGTCACCAGCCTCAGAAATCGCAGGTCAACAGCAGCTCAGATTAGAGACCAGGTCAATGCCACACGGAGTTCTAGCAGCAGACACATCTCTTCAACAACTGTTAAGAGGAGACTTTGTGCAGCAGGCCTTCATGGTAAAATAGCTGCTAGGAAACCACTGCTAAGGACAGGCAACAAGTAGAAGAGACTTGTTTGGGCTAAAGAACACAAGGAATGGACATTAGACCAGTGGAAATCTGTGCTTTGGTCTGATGAGTCCAAATTTGACATCTTTGGTTCCAACCACCGTGTCTTTGTGCGACGCAGAAAAGGTGAACAGATGGACTCTACATGCCTGGTTCCCACTGTGAAGCATGGAGGAGGAGGTGTGATGGTGTGGGGGTGCTTTGCTGGTGACACTGTTGGGGATTTATTCAAAATTGAAGGCATACTGAACCAGCATGGTTACCACAGCATCTTGCAGCGGCATGCTATTCCATCTGGTTTGCGTTTAGTTGGACCATCATTTATTTTTCAACAGGACAATGACTCCAAACACACCTCCAGGCTGTGTAAGGGCTATTTGACCAAGAAGGAGAGTGATGGGGTGCTACACCAGATGACCTGGCCTCCACAGTCACCAGACCTGAACCCAATCGAGATGGTTTGGGGTGAGCTGGACTGCAGAGTGAAGGCAAAAGGGCCAACAAGTGCTAAGCATCTCTGGGAACTCCTTCAAGATTGTTGGAAAACCATTTCCGGTGACTACCTCTTGAAGCTCATCAAGAGAATGCCAAGAGTGTGCGAAGCAGTCATCAAAGCAAAAGGTGGCTACTTTGAAGAACCTAGAATATAAGACATATTTTCAGTTGTTTCACACTTTTT
Organism: Phyllobates terribilis; assembly: GCF_046119375.1. NCBI lineage: Eukaryota > Metazoa > Chordata > Amphibia > Anura > Dendrobatidae > Phyllobates > Phyllobates terribilis. The sequence continues at coordinate 289,877,752 of NW_027362768.1, read as the reverse complement.
TGTTAAGTATATAATTCCACATGTGTTAATTCATAGTTTTGTTGCCTTCAGTGTGAATGTACAATTTTCATAGTCATGAAAATACAGGAAAATATTTAAATGAGAAGGTGTGTCCAAACTTTTGGTCTGTACTGTATGTACCAAGCCTTGAGCTCTGGACAATGAAGGAACGTCTGCAAGGGATTCCAGTAAGGCTTCCTACTGCCCCGAACGATAGATGCTTGCCCACTGCAACTTGAACTTGACCTTAGTTACTGTACTTCCTTATGTGACTAACTATCAGGAAGCAGTCCCTCTTTACTGGGGCTTTCTCCTCCCACTATGGGCTAGTCCCAACTTTAACTATCTCTATCCCTATTATATGTAACTTGGCAGATATACATTTACCAACAATTTGCATTGCATACATTAAATATATTACATTTATACTGCTTACCAAATTCTATCTTATCCTATGATCACTAACTTATGTCCTAAAACCTAACCTATGTATTATATCACTTATCTTATACTTTACACTTCCTGTATTCCTACTGCACCCTATGCCTATTACATACCTCCCAACTTTTGAAGAAGAGAAAGCAGGACAGATTATGCAGCGCACGTACCGCGCCGTGGCAAATTTTGGTCCCGCCCCTGGCCACACTCCAATCCACTCCCATTTACCATTTCTTTCTCCCCTGGAGGAGGAGTTGTCAGAGGGGTGCTGGTAATGAGGGGCATTCAGCAGACCACCCTCATCCCCATTCCTAGTATGCATGGCCCCCTCATCCCCATTCCTAGTATGCATGCCCCCCTCATCCCCATCCTGGTATGCATGGCCCCCTCATCCCCAACCCTGGTATGCCTGGCCCCCTCATCCCCAATCCTGGTATGCCTGGCCCCCTCATTACCAATCCTGGTATGCATAGCCCCCTCATCCCCAATCCTGGTATGCATGGCCCCCTCATCCCCAATCCTGGTATGCATGACCCCCTCATTCCCAATCCTGGTATGCATTGCCCCCTCAAGCCGAATCCTTGTATGCATAGCCCCCTCAGACCCAATCCTGGTATGCATGGCCCCCTCAGACCCAATCCTGGTATGCATGACCTCTTCATCCCCAATCCTGGTATGCATGGCACCCCTCACCCCCAATCCTGGTATGCATGGCCCCTCATCCCCAATCCTGGTATGAATGCCCCCCTCATCCTCAATCCTGGTATGCATGGCCCCTCATCGCCAATCCTGGTATGCATGGCCCCCTCATCCCCAATCCTGGTATGCATGGCCCTCTCATCCCCAATCTTGGTATGCATGGCCCCCTCATCCCCAATCTTGGTATGCATGGCACCCTCATACCCATTCCTGATATGCATGGCCCCCTCATCCACAATCCTGATATGCATGGCCCCCTATACTGTTATACATGGCCCCCATCACTGCACACATGAAAAAAATAAACACTTCTACTCACCTTCCTTCCTCCCCTCTGCTCCAGCGCTGCGTCCTGGGGATGAAGGGGCCTATCCTGGTATAAATGGCCCCCAATCACTGCACACATAAAAAAAATAAACACTTCTACTCACCTTCCTTCCTCCCCTCTGCTCCAGCGCTGCGTCCTGTGTGTCAGTAGCTGATCTCAGCATCTGAGCAGCACATGACATCACTGTCATGCGCCCTCAGATGCTGAGGTGAGCTGCAGGGATATTCAGTCCTCTCCACGCCAGGACTATGGGCATGGAGAGGAGTGAATATTCATTCTCCTTAATAGCGCACACTGTCAGCACGGCCGCAGCTCCTGCTAGCTCAGCGATCCTCTGTGCCCGCTAGTAATGAGAATGAATATTCACTCTTCTCCATGCCCATGGGAGTGGAGAAGAGTGAATATTTATTCTCTCTAATAGCTGGCACACAGGATCGCGGAGCCGCAGCAGGAAGCCGGCTTCTGCGATTGACAGTATGCGCTATTAAGGAAAATGAATATTCACTCCTCTCCACTCCCATGGGCGTGGAGAAGAGTGAATATTAATTAACTTTAGCAGCGGGCACACGTGGTAGCTGCAGCTACTGGCTACTACCTGTGCCCGCAGCTCCACCGCCACAACACTCCCCACCACCCTCCACAGCCGGGAGAACAGCTGAGCTGTGACGGGATGCGGGACTGAGCCCTCAAAGCAGGATAATCCTGCCTAAAACGGGATGGTTGGGAGCTATACTATTATACTAACAATACATTTCCCCACGATACATTATCCAGGTTACACCTATAATGCTTATCACACTCTATACATTATACAGGGTGGGCCATTTATATGGATACACCTAAATTAAATGGGAATGGTTGGTGATATCAACTTCCTATTTGTGGCACATTAGTATATGGGAGGGAGAAACTTTTCCAGATGGGTGGTGACCATTGCGGCCATTTTGAAGTCGGCCATTTTGGATCCAACTTTATTTTTTTCAATGGGAAGAGGGCATGTGACACATGACACTTATTGAGAATTTCATAAAAAAACAATGGAATGCTTGGTTTTAACGTAACTATATTCTTTCATGAGTTTTTTACAAGTTTATGATCACTTGTAAAATGTGTTCAAAGTGCTACCCATTGTGTTGGATTGTCATTGCAACCCTCTTCTTCCACCCTTGACACACTGATAGCAACACCACAGAAGAAATGCCAGCACAGGCTTCCAGCATCCATTCTTTCAGATACTGCACATCTCGTATCTTGATGGTATGGTGTGATATATGGGGTACAAAGATAGTGGGGCCATTCTTCATCAATGGAAACCTCAATGCCACTGGATATCTGAATATTGCTACATGATGATGTGTTGCCCTCTTTATGCACTGAAGATGGCACGTTCCCTGAGTTTTTCCAACAAGATGATGCACCACCACATTATGGGTGTCAGGTCCGAGTATTCCTACATGAACAGTTTCCTGGAAAGTGGATTGGTTGTGGTGGGCTAGTTGAATGGCCACCAAGGTCTCCCGATCTGACCCCCTTAGACTTTTATCTTTGGGGTCATCTGAAGGCAATTGTCTATGCTGTGAAGATACGAGATGTGCAGCATCTGAAACAACGGATACTGGAAGCCTGTGCTAGCATTTCTTCTGCGGTGTTGCTATCAGTGTGTCAAGAGTGGGAGAAGAGGGTTGCATTGACAATCCAACACAATGGGCAGCACTTTGAACACATTTTATAAGTGGTCATAAACTTGTAAAAACTCATGAAAGAATAAAGTTAGGTTAAAACCAAGCACACCATTGTTTTTCTTATGAAATTCTCAATAAGTTTGACGTGTCACATGACCCTCTTCCCATTGAAAAAAATAAAGTTGGATCCAAAATGGCCGACTTCAAAATGGCCACCCTGGTCACCATCCATCTGGAAAAGTTTTTCCCCTCCCATATACTAATGTGCCACAAACAGGAAGTTGATATCACCAACCATTCCCATTTAATTTAGGTGTATCCATATAAATGGCCCACCCTGTACATTACAGAAAATATCTAAAACCACATGACACTATTCACATTATAATTTACAGCACAGCGCGATTGGTGTCTCCAGGGGTAGGAACACAATAGCACAGTCCACCAGTCTTACAGTCCTACAGATGCTTTTACCCAGTCATCTAGTTATCACAATTTCTTAGAACCTTGTAATCTCCTATTATCTTGCTTCCAATACATCATCTTCAAGAATGGACTGTTCACTTGCTGCCTCATATCTCCCACCCCTTGACGGGTTTAGCAAGATAATCGAGGAATTATTCACTTCATCTATTAGGGGTTTTAGGCTGCGTTCACATACTTTTAACCGCATCAGCCTTGAGCCACGGCGGTCTTTCTACTGTTTCACTCCACGATCTCCTAATCTTGTAGGTAAACAACTCTTAGGCTAAGTGCCCACGATGCAGAAATTAAGCAGAAAATTTCTGCAGCATTTCTGCATCTCCCTGGCAGAAAAAAACGCATGCAGATTGTGCATGCGTTTTTCCTGCAGAATACATGCGGGTTCACATGCGTTTCCGCATGCGGATTGACAAGCACTTTCCAGGCGATAGCATCACTTGCAAAGTGCTTGACAACTAGGTCACACTGTATAAATCCATGCAAACGGCATGGATTTATATAGTGTGACCGTAAAAATAAAAAAATAAAGCCATACTTACCGCTTGTGCTGTCGCGCTCGTCCTGGCTTCTTCCGGGTTGCCGGCATCTCGCGAGACAGCCTGCGGTCACATGACCGCAACGTCATCTCAGGTCCTGGAAGGAGAAGCGCTGCTGGGGCCGCCGGACAGGTGAATATAAATTATTTATTATTTTATTCTTTTTTTACAGGTACAATGGTACCCAGGTCTGGATGAGAGTCTTCTCTCCTCCAGAACTGGGTACCATCCGCACATTGAGACGCATGATATCCGTGTGTACAAATGTACAGACACGGATTATATGCGTCTCAATGCAAGTCAATGACGGCGCTTCCGCAAAATTAATGAACATGCTGCGGATTTATTTGCGCTGCAGAAACGCTGCGGAAAAATCCACAGCATGTGCATTGACATTGCGGAATTCCATTGGGGACCATGGGGTGCGTATTACCATGCGTTTTTGATGCGTTTCCGCTGCGGAAATTCCGCAGCATAAACACATGAAAAACGCATCGTGTATACGCAGCCTTAGGCTATGTGCCCACGATGCAGAAATGCTCCAGATTTTTTCCTGAGCGTTTCTGCATCTCTCTAGCAGACAGAAAAAATGCATGCAGATTGTTCATGCGGATTGTACATGCGGATTGTACATGCGTTTTCCTGCCGGGGACATGCGGATGTGAAGCGTTCTTCACTTGCATTTTCGCATGCGGGTTGACAAGCGCTTTTCAAGCAATTTTAGCATCACTAGGAAAGTGCTTGACAACTTGGTCACACTATATAAATCCATGCAACCGGCATGTATTTATATAGTGTGACCCGAGAGAATGTAAAAAAATAAAAAAATAAATCTATACTTACCTTCCGATGGCCCCCGGAGTCTTTATTCGCTCCGTCCTGGCTGCCGGCACCTTGCGGTACACTACACTGAAGGACCTGCCGTCACATGACTAAATGACATCAGCGCAGGTCCTTCAGTCCACCGCAATCTGCCGGCAAGTGAAGACAAGGAGACCGGGGGCCATCAGAAGGTAAGTATCATATTTATTTTTTTTTTTTTACAGGTTCTATGGTACCCGGGTCCGGAGGAGAGTCTCCTCTTCTCCAAACCCGGGTACCATCCGCGGATTCCATGCGTTCCAATGCAAGTCAATGGCGGCGAAAACGCAGCACTTCCGCAAAATAATTGGTAGTGCGGCGTATTTTTCCACAATGATAATCTGCAGCGGAAATTTCTGCAGCATGTGCACATCACATGCGAATTATCATTGGGGAACATGGCAGGCCTTCTACCAAGCGTTTTTTTAAGCATTTCTGCAGCGTTTTTGCCGCTGCGGAAACGCTTAAAAAACGCATCGTGGGCACACAGACTTATAACTGGAGACCACACTGCTGATAGTAAAGGCTGAAAAAGGTGTTTGTCTGCAAGATAAAGTGATTGTGCACTAAAATAGTATAAAGACTACAGCAGTACAGGCCTGCTGAAATTAAAAGCTGCAGCATGTGAACATGGCCTGAAGCTGAATTTTAGACATCTTTGTAACATGGTCCCAGTCCTTGGACCATTCAGTCTTAGGTCTATTAGGACACAGACGAAAAATGGACTGTTTCAGTAGTGCTTTTGGTCCGAGTTTCATCATAGTGTCATCAGAGTTTCGTTTGAATTTCATCAGTTTTTTCGGAGGAGGAAAAAAAAGGTTCTCCACCTTTTCTTATCAACCAGACTGTGAAAAAAGGACAGCACACGGATGGCGTCTGCGTGCTGTCTGATTTTTTCTTTTCACAGACCCGTAGACATTCGATGCCAACTTTGATCCAACACTCGGATCAATATCAGACAAGTCTCTTCAACTTTGCAAGGACCACTCGATCCAACAAATAAACTGAACATATGAATAGCCCCATAGACTATATCATAGGTACATGTTCTATTTGTGAAAAACGGGCATCTAAATGAGTCCTTAGGATGAGACTACACACGGCAGCTTTGTTTCAGAGTCGTTCGGACATTGGCTTCTGCTGTTGGGTGGATCTTCGGAGGCCATTGGGCATCATGGTGGACAGATTTTCAGATACGTGCAGCATGTGCAATCACTCAATATACCATGACTAGAGTTGATGAAAATCGATTAGCACATCCCAGACCATCGGCCACAACAGTGATCAGTGGCCGTAGGATGGGAGCCGGAGAACCACCTCTTACCTGATGGCATCTACGGCTCTTTTTTTAATCAACCGGCCTGGGGTGATGTCACACCGCAATGTTGACGTCATATCAGGCCAGGCCAATCAAAAGAAGAGCAACGGACACCTTGAAGGAGGTTCTTCTGCTCCTGTTCGGCACCCACAGATTACGGTCAGGGCCGATGGACAAATTGATTTGCACCAACTCTAATTGTGACTGATCAGTGTTCTGGTCATGATATACTTAATGACCCAGTCTTCTGCATCGCTATGAATCCTCACTATAAACAGCAATAGGGTTAATTCATGACTCAGGATGTTCTGGCTGCAGACCACTTGCAGTAGTGCAGATTAATAAATTGCAGTATTAAATGATGGCTTCTGCCAGTAACATCCACTTCTGTGGAAAATCAATTCTGTAATGCAAAAAGTAAATGAGGCAGGTTTATCAATGTACGTCCGTGGAGTTTATTCCATTTTCATGAAGCTCCTGCACCACATCCTGGTAGATGAAAATAGTGGTCATTACAGAAAGATTTCGCCAAAATAGTCTGCCTTTAAGCGAATTGCATCTTTGCCCGGAGTGAAAGATCTGGACACAAACTACATTACTGAACTGCAGCGTTCATATTGAATTCAGATGTATTTCCTATCCTATGGGGAAGTAAGAATAGCTTGGATTTTTTTTTCCCCTTAAAATTTCTGACTTTTTGTCAAATAACTAATAGAGAAAATGGTTACTTTTATTAAAAGCGACTTAACTTTTAATAAACTTTGGGGTTGCAATTCCCAGAACAATCTTCTAGAGATGTAGGAAGGGTTGATAAATGACTGCGCTTTCTCCTGCTATGAGGCAGCGCCATCTAGAGGTAAGAGGGAGAATTGTGCTGACTGACATTCTGGCCTCTTCTTTCCACTCCTTCCCCATAACGACGACAACAAAATAGTTTCTTAGCAACCGGTGTAATGGGTGAAAGAGAATGAGCAAATGAGCATTGTGAGATTCGCTTCTCTGCTGAACTTATGTGGACGCCGTAAATGGAGGCTAAAAGCTCAGGTGAGATGAGACTGACTGACACAGACCCTTTCCTCTTGTCTTCATAGCAAAACCATGCATGAGAACCATAAATGATTCTACAGTAACTAGCACGTATACTGAGCGCTCACACAAGAAGTATTTCCGAGTATGCTAGTCAACTAGATGTGCTGAATGTCCCCATGTCTGGATTTTCTGGTCCTTTATATATCACCGAGAATTTTCGTATCAGTTTTTATCTCTAGGAGCCTCCCGAACGTACCTGGAGAGATGGCAATTATAGATCTAAAGGCCCCAATACACATTGGATAAAAGTAGTCCGATTATCTAATATCTAAGGTGGCCTCCCCATTGTCCAACAATGGATTACATCAAGGGAAAGAAGGATCCGGCCACTGGAATATCAACAGACAATTGTTTAGCGGCTGCACCGGCTCTGTCATAGAGAACACAAGAGCGCTCAGCCAGTATGGAGGAGTCGGGAGAGATAGCTGTCTAATGTGGTTTGGGTGCTTAAAGAGGTTGGCCACTACTCTTTATTGATGGTCTATCAGTAGGATAGGTCATCAACATCTGATCGGTTTCGGAGCGACACCCGGCACTCCCACCAATCAACTGTTGCTGGCGGCGGACAGAAGTTCTCGAATGCTCCTGGAACACAGCATCTCCGTCAAAACTTTAGTGGCCGTGGCCGGATACTACAAATAAACCCCCTTTTCATTTCATAGAGGGTTGATCTGTAGTACCTGGACGTGGCCACTATAGAAGTGACTGAGCTACTGTGGTCCCGCAGCGTCCGAGAACTTTTGGTCGCCGGCACCGGTAACAGCTGCTTGGCAGGGGTGTCAGGTGTCGCACACCCCACCGATCAGATATTGATGACCTATCCTAAAGATAGGCCATCAATGAAAAAGTAGTAGACAACCTCTTTAAGTCTTTTTTTTAATCTGATAAAATAAATACAGGTCCCTATAAATATTAAAATAAATTCATCCAAATTCATCGATATTGACGCACCCCCAGGGCCGTGGGGTACTCGGCAGCCGTGCCTCTGGTTGCCGGGGGATATCACGGTGGCGGGCCCGGTCTGTGGCCCAGGGCGGTCACTCAAAAGGGGAATAGTTATAGGGGATTTAAGTGTTCGTGACGCCACCCGTGGATTGCGGTTAGAGGGAGTCGCCGCTGCGGAGCAGTCCTCTGGAGCTGGTGTTACGGCAGCAGGGAAGGTGTGGCTCTCCACGGGTAGAGCTAGCTCCAGGGCAGTGTAGGTGAATGGTGGTTGCGCTGGGCGTTGTAGTGCAGGGAGGGAATGATGGCGCAGACGAAATAATTGGGCAGAGGCGGTGCAGTGCAGTCATCCGTGTCTTTACTCACAGTTCTTTAGTTCCACAGGGTGCACTGTCAGCTTACAGCCTCCCACGTCGCGCTGCGTTCACCAGGCAGGGGTTCAGCTCTTCCTCAGGGGATTTAGGAATGCCTGACAGAACCCCACTTTCTCGTGTTCCTCTCTAGACCGACTTCACACTGGGTCTTTCTCCCTCCTGCCCTGCGCTGCCCACTCTCAATGCTGCTCGGGTGCTCTGAAGTCCTTCCTGTACGTCAGATCCCGGACCTGCTTGACCGTCCTGGGGATTAGAATGCGGCATACGATCCCTCTGTCTTCTGACAGATTCGGGGCGTACGGGTGCCGTCCTGCACTCGCCGTACCCCCTAGGATCCCTTTTGACAGAACGAAGCCTTCTCCCTGCTCCCCTCCTGGGCCTACAGACTTGGCCCTAGTTGTGGAGTAGAGCTCCTAATGAGACTCTGCCCCTGGACTGTTCTTCTGAATTGTCCCGAGCTGTTCTTCTGAACTACTCTCCTCTGACTGATCTCACTATTCTGCCACCCTAAGATGGCTTCCCTATTTTATACTCCTACCAAAGTGCTCCCTCTAACTACTTCCTCCACCCACACCCACTACTGGTTCCCCCCTACCTTTGGGTTCCCCCCACTCCAGCCAGGGTCAGGGCTCAGCAGCTGCGCTCTGCATGTTGCCCCCCCAGCTGGCCTGGAGCAGTGTAGTGTTGGATGTGGGTGTTTGGGGTTCCGAGCAGCACTCCCTCCTTACCTGAGAAAAGGAGACACCACACCTCTGAGTGAGGTGCAGTACCTCTGTGGCGACCGAACCCTCAGGGGCGCCACAATATCAACATGCTTAGCCGACCACTTAATGTGTACAGGGTCCTCTCAACTCTTTCTCGATACATGATGTTGTGGGAGAGAAGGATCTGGCCTGTTAAATTTCAGCAGCCGATCCTTTTATTCTCTCTGGAGATAAACTGTTTTGTCACAAGAGTTTGGAAGCGGCTTTCTTATAGCGCACCCAGGCCAATCGTTCAAGTTAATGGAAGAGTCACAAAAGATAGTTAACAGCTATCTGTATAGGGGTCTTAAAATTGATGTTTTATTTGATCTCTGATGCCTTGAATTTCTTGACTCTACCCCTTGAAATGCACTGTATTAGTAACTAATGGTCTTGGGAAATTTTTTAAAGGGAGTTTATCACCCCCAAAAATGAAAATTAAACTACTTAAACATTTATATAGGGGGGACATAGCCCCTATAAAAAAATATACCAGCATGTATATTTTAGAGTTTTTGTGACAGAGAAATCAAATTTTACTTCATATGCAAATGAGGGTGCATTGGTGCACATTTGATATGGCCAATGCTCACTGCACCGTCACGCCCACCAATTTGCACTTCGAGAACTTTCCCTGATCTTGATTGACAGATCTCGCTTACCCAAAGCGAGCACTGCCTGAACTCAATCCATATTCCTATGCACACTGACACTGGAGGAGCCCAGCGGTGCACACAGTGTCAGTACTGGCGCACTCTGATCCCTGGCTCCTGTCTGCAGCCACTGCTTACTACACTAACACACCCAGAAGACTTCAGATAGGAGCCAGGGATCAGAGTGTGCTCTCCTTGAGACTGTGCGCACCGCTGGGCTCCTCCAGTGTCAGTGTGCACATACAGGATCGCAGATGGAATTTCCTTTTTAAAATGAACGTAGTTTAATTTGCGTTTTGGGGGAATGGAAATCTATGGAATCTAATTGCTTTATGATAACTTTTTGTATACGAACCTTCTCTGCTTCAGCACTCAATGCAATTAACTCCCCCTCTTCCAATATATCCAGAAAAAGTTATGACATACGTGCACAATCCATTAATCTACAGTAATCTCTGCACAGAATAGACTTTTATTATTCCAGACATGTTTATCATTGCTCCACTCTCCGTCAAGAAAAGTTGCATCACTCACCGGAAAATGGAAAATGTGCTGCCTCTATGTACGCCATTACTCATTACATGACTTTTAGATCCCGATGCTTTTAACACATTGCATTCACAGTTTTGCTAAATGGCACAGAATTGTCATATTTCTATTGTACCTTAAGTGATACATTAGGGCCTCTTTCTCACATACTTTTTTCAGCTTTTTTTTCCCTGCTTCTATAAAATGCTATGAATTTCAGGCTTTTTCATCTTTTTAAAAAAAACATTTTTATTGGCTTTTTTTTCTATTTACATCAATGAAACATGCATTTTTAGGGGATTTCTCAAGTCTAAGGGAGTGAAAATGCCATAAAAAAAAATTCTATACTGAGGCCATGCACTAGAAAAACTAAAACCAAAAGAAATGACTCAAACAATGCAGTAAAAGATCAGAAAACAAATATTGTTTTCATTTTATATCTCACTATAACAGTTCATCTGGCTGCTGGTTTTTAATTAAAAAAAAAACGCAGTAAAAAAATGGCAGGAAAAAACTTTTTTTTTCTTAAAAAAAAATGTCTGAAAGCAGCCAATAGTATGTTTATGCAGAGTTTTTTATCTTGAATGTTGAACCAGATTCTGCTCACAAATTTACGTGAGAAACCACTTCAAATACTCTTTCAATAAGCTTCCTATTCATTTCAGTAGGAAACACTGCTATAATACATAAGGTTCTGTTTTTTCCCAACTGGAACAAGAAGCAACATGTCAATTCTTGAGGCACTTCTGCTTGAAAAACGCTCCAAATTTGACTTATGAATCAATTGAGGCAGAAAAAACATCCCAAGCTAAAAAAAACATACCCAAAAATGTGCTAAAAACATCTGCCATACATATCCTTGTCATAAAACTCCTTGTAAATATACCCTAAAGGAATTTAGCATCTCCTATTATCTTTTGCTTCTAGTCATCAAGTGCGACCCATCTTTACCTCACCCAAGATCCGTTCCCTCTCATATAGTCCATCATCATAAGAAGAAGCTTCAAATGAGTTCAGCAAATTTGTACCGTGCGAATCATCAGACTACGAGCAACCAAAATGGAAATTTAGATATAAGAAGTAATACATCTCCAGCACATAGAACAAATTGTCAAGAACTTATGAGGGACCTGGTCCCAGCTAACATTAGACATAAGTATGGCAGCCACGTGGTTGACCAACTTATCTCTCCAGAGCAGGTAAGATGTGTGGTGTAGAACATTTTTCAATCTTCTGCCCAAAATTCATTTAACGAAGATTTTCTCCTTGTCCAACGTAGGTAAGAAGCTCTCTGAGTAAGGCGAGAACACAGTGCCACCAAGATTACTACATACCCAGACTAAGAATGGAGACCTGTTTCATGGAGGATTATCGACACAAGATCTATTATGAGCTGGGACATTGCCTCCGTAGTAATCTATTTCCAGGTCTTACTCCATCTCTTATTGCCTACTTAAACCTTCTTTACTTTCGAGCCTTCTTCTAAATATTTATTGGATCCTGGATTGATTTGTTTAAAATAATCTATGTAGAATGCAAGAGACCTAGTTTTAGGAAACCTCAGGCTCTAGAACTTTCACTACAAGCAAAATAGAACAATGTTAATAGCAGGAATAGGCTAAACTAAAGGTGGTCATACACATTGGATAGACGTTATGTGAGGGTTCAACACCCGTTGACCTAAACCAGGCCATACACATTAGATAACTGTTGATTGGACTGGGGTTTGGCTGACTGCTATCTCTCCCGACTCCCAAGCAGCTATCGAATTCCAACTGCTTGATCCTCATGGTCTACTGATATGATCGGTTGGAGGCCATACACATAAAATAGTAAGACGATTCTGCTGAAATTGGCAAGTTTGGATGACTTTTATCCTATGGTTTTGGAGGTTTTAAAGGCCTTCATATACATTAGATGAAAGTCAGTTGAGCTCTCTGATTTCAGTGGGACAAGATGTATATGGCGATCTCCTAACTCTTCCTTCAATAGATGATATTGGGGAAGCGAAAGATTGGATATTGGCGTTTCAACGCCTAATCCTTTTAATCTCAGGGGAAATAAACCGCTGTAAGATGATTCTGGCAGTGTTTTTTTCACAGAGGGGAGTCAGGAGAAATAGCTTTTAGCTGAACGATCGTTCTAATGTGTTCAAAGGGAAAATAAGAGAAAGCCAGTGCCAGACATGTCAGCAGCAGTTTTCTCCTCACGCCCCCATGAAAAGTGCATGGGAGAGCCAGGATAGATAGCTGACCACTATCTCATGTGTATAGCCAGCTTAACGATTGTTTCACAGACTAAACTATGTACATTTTAGTCTATATTGGCTCATGCAGTTGTTCAAGCTGGCCATACATGTCCAATACCAATGGATACAGGACGAGAGATCTTCCCGGGACTGTTCCTTCAAAGATGTTCATGAATGTAAGCTTTTTTGGCCAAAAGTTAGAAAAAAAATTTAAACACAGACGACTTTGATTCAGCCAATGGCTGTAGTCTACAGCGATCGTTCATTGCTAAATTTTGAAAGTCCATTCTGGTTAAAATTATACATTTTCACCAACTTTAGTCTAATTTGATTGGGCATCATTGGTAATTGAGATAGTAAAAAATAAACAAGTAAGTTGCCAGATACTGGTTGGGGGATATAGACTGTCTGATTTTATAATCTAAACTTCTCTAAATATGTGAAGTGTAGCAGTATTAAAATAATTACCGTTTGCCGTCTTCCCTGGTTTCTAGCTCCGTTCCGGTCATGTGACTTTAAAGGGAATCTATCAGTGCGCTTTTGTTATGTAATCTGACAACAGCATGATGTAGGAACAGGGACCCTGATTCCAGTGATGTGTCACTTAGTTCACTGTGATACAATCACAGTTTATCTGCTACAGATGTAGCAGAGCTCTGAATGCTGAGCTGTGTGTAACCCCGTCCACAACACTGTTTGGCAGCTTTTGTGTACACTATATATTGACAGAAAGCTGCTAATAAGTTGTGGTGGGGCGTGGTTGGACTATGAGGCATGAGACAGCTAGTCCTGTAGGGATAATCTCCTGCTGATAAAACAATGATTTTATTGAAATAAAAAAGCAAGTAAGTAGTAAATAAGTAAATTAAGAGACACCGCTTAAATCAGGCTCTCAGCCCTTACATCATGATGCTCTCAGATTACATAGCAAAAACCTGGTGACAGATTCCCTTTAAATTAGATTTGCCGGATCACACTGGGGTTATGTGCAGACCAGAATTTGCTTTTACCATGTAAGCCTATGGAATATCAGAACAAGACTCGATAGTCTTACATAGTAAAAACGATGCCACGTGATTCAGAAGAAGATCGGAGCAACAAAGTGTTTAAAGGGGTTGTCTGGTCCAAAATCTAAGCTACTGCAAGTTGTCGTTGTTTCTCCCATCAACATTGTCGAAATGCGTTGTTGAAAGCTATAAGACGACTTTCATTAACCCTTTCAGGATCTGGCGATTTTTAGTTTTTACACTTTCGATATTTTTCATCCCCGTCTTCCAAGAGCTATAATTTTTTAATTTTTTTCATCAACGTAGCTGTATGAGGGCTTATTTTTTGCGGTATGATTTGTAGTTTTGAGCTGACACTGTTTACTTTAACATACAATATACGAGAAAATGGGAAATAAACTCCAATTGGGATGAAATGGTGAAAAACTTACAAATCAATTTTTTTCTTCTTTTTTTTTGTCTTTATAGTGTTTGCCATATTGGTTAATTTCTTTTATGTTTTGATAGATTGTACTTTTATGCTGTTTATAGATATGTTTATTTTTTATTTCTTTATTTTTAAACTGGGAATAATTATTATTTATGTTTTTTTCTGAGTTTTTGAGTAATTATATTATTATTTTTTATATAAATATTATAATAGATAATAATATATTTTTTAGTCTTTTTAGTGCAGACCTGGGCAAACTGTGGCCCATGGGCCACATCCGACTGTCTGGCTGTTAACGCTAACTACATCCTTGGGATGCAAACAGCGGTGAATACATTGGTGGTGGACAACACCGCTAGCTGCATCTTCCACCAATCAGCATGTGCGACTGAGCAAGCTGACGTGTTGACGTCATGTCATTGTGTCAGCAAAGCACTGTGGAGAGTCAGTGCATCAGAGAGAGCAGAGAGCCGAGGGAATGGGAGCGAGGTGAGTATGTGTTGTTTTTTTTCATGTGTATGTGATGTTTGTATGTTTATAAGAGGCTTTGTGGGGCTCATACTGTATATAGGAGGCTATGTGGGGGCTCCTGTTGTATAATGGAAGGCTGTGTGTGACTCATGCTGTGTATAGGAGGCTATGTATGGCTCACACTTCATATAGGAGGCTATTTGGGGGCTCATAGTGTATATAAGAGGCTATGTGGGTTCTCATGTTGTTTATGGGAGGCTATGTGGGGCTCATGCTTTATATTGAAGGCTATGTGGGGCTCAAACTGTACATAGAAGGCAATGTGGGGTTCATACTGTACATAGAAGGCTATGTGGAGCTCATGCTGTATATCAGAGGCTATCTTGGGTTCATGCTGTATATGGTAGGCTACGTGGGGAATCATACTTTGCATATGACGAGCCCCCAGAGCCGTGGGGTGTACTCGGCAACCGGGCCTATGGATGCCGGTGGGGGATATCATGGTGGCTGGCACGGTCCGTGACCCAGGGCGGTCAATAAAAAGGGGGGTTTTTATTTATAGGGGGATTTATGAAGTTCGTGACGCCACCTGTGGAGTGCGGCCAAAGGAAGCCGCCGCTGCGGAGCAGTCCTCTGAAGCTGATGTTACTGCAGCAGGGATGGTGTGGCTCTCCACAGGAAGAGCTAGCTCCAGGGCAGTGTAGATATAGTTGGTTGCGCTGGGTGTTGTAGTGCAGGGGGAAAGACGGTGCAGTCATCCGAGTCTTTACTCACAGTTGTTAAGTTCCTCAGGTTGCACTGTCCAGCTTACAGCCTCCCACGTCGCGCTGCGTACACCAGTCCGGGGGTTCAGCTCTTCCTCAGGTAGGTTAGGAGCACCTGACGGAACCCCGCTTTCTTGTGTTCCTCTCTAGACCGACTTCACGCTGGGTCTTCTCCCTCCTGCCCTGCACTTCCCCACTCTCAGTCCCGCTCGGGTGCTCTGAAGTCCCTCCTGTCTAACTGGAGTTCCCGGACCTGCTTGACCCTCACGAGGATTAGAATGAGGCTTCGGCAACTGAACTATAAAAGCCAGAAGCCTCCGGTTTTTCCAGCCGAGACCTGGAGTAACACGGCTGGTCCAGGGGCCGGTCCCCTTCTTGCGGCCTGATCCCTCTGTCTTCTGACAGATTCTGGGCGTACGGGTGCCGTCCTGCACTCGCCGTACCCCCTAGGATCCCTTCTATAGATCGGAGCCTTCCTCCTCTGCTCCCCTCCTGGGCCTCTAGCACTAGGCCCCACTTGTGGAGCAGAGCTCCTAAAGAGACTCTGCTCCCCGACTGACTAACTTCTCCTACTGTGCTGTACTGCACTGACCTGCCACCCTAAGATGCCTTCCCTTTTTATATCTCCTACTATGGTGCTCCCCTAAACTGCTTCCTCCACCCACATCCACTACTGGTTCCCTCTACCTTTGGGTTCCCCCCACTCCAGCCAGGGAAAGGGCTTAGCAGGGAACACATTGCATCTTGCCCTTCCAGCCGGCCTGGAGCAGTGTAGTGTTGAATGTGGGTGTTGGGGTTCCAGGCAGCACTCTCTCCTTACCTGAGAGAAGGAGACACCACACCTCTGGGTGAGGTGCAGTACCTCTGTGGCGACTGAACTCTCAGGGGCGCCACACATAGAAGGCTATGTGGAGCTCATGCTGCATATAAGAGGCTATGTGGGGCTCATACTGTACATAAGAGGCTATGTGGGGCTCATACTGTACGTGGCAGGCTATGTGGGGCATATGTTGTACATGGGAGGCTATGTTGGGCTCATGCTGTATATAAAAGGCTATGTGGGGCTCATGCTGTATATAGGAGGCTATATGGGGCTTATACTGTTGATAGGAGGCTAAGAGGGGGTTCATGCTGTATATAAGAGAAAAAACTGACCAGCACCTCTTAGCTAGTGTGAACAGGTGCATGCTAATGTAGCTCCAATTGTATTCATTTACTAGAGTGCAGCTATATATTTTTTATAACTGTTGTCTTACACCTGTTCGCACTAGCTAGGAGGTGCTGGTCAGTTTTTGTTTAGGACTGAGCAGATGTAGGGAACGGTAAGAAGGCAAATCATCAATACCAGGAGTGAGTAGTCTCCCCCAGAACTCTTGGTTTCCAGGGCAAAATCTGTAGCCTACCATGCGCTATTTATGATAATGGTGTATTCTTATAGTTTGTGCCACAGCGGCTTTTGGACTTTCTCGGGCACTTGGGCCAAGGTGCAACAGCAGGACGGTCAATCTCCTTTAAGTCTGGATAACAGGCTGTGTCCAATGAGTGACTGAACGAGCGTCGATGCCAGTTATGAGTTATTGCTTTCCGTTGCTCAGTTATCGCTTTTTTATATTGCAATGTTATATATTTTCTCAGCCAATATATGAGAAGCTGTCACTTGTCAGCCAGCGTCTGAGAAGCTGCCACTTGTCTGATTTGTGCTCACTGATATTCTAAATCAGCCTCTGTTCCCACTTTCCAATTTGCTCGCTGTGAACAATCAGTTCTCCAGTCTTGTAATATATCGGATCTCACAGCTTACCCGTCTTGCAGGGGTGCCTATGAAACAGAACAGCTTGGTGCATGACTCCTATACAGCAGAAGTGAATGAAAAGGGAAGGCTGGAAAAACACAATAATCATCACTGGCATGGAAGGAAAACCGACGAGTTAGGTATTTATCATTTAATTTAGTATCCTTTAGAGCAGGGTTCCCCAACTCCAGTCCTCAAGGCCCACCAACAGGTCATGTTTTCAGGATTTCCTTAGTATTACACAGGCAATAATTCCATCACCTGTGCAATACTAAGGAAATCCTGAAAACATGACCTGTTGGTGGGCCTTGAGGACTGGAGTTGGGGAACCCTGCTTTAGAGAATTTACTTGCATGCCCAGAGAAATAACTTGAAGTTCCTGGTCCCAAAAAGTGTCATGGGCCATGATAGTACAAGAATCAATCCGTGTGGTAGTAGGAATGATGTGCCCCTTTAGGTACTTGGGTCTGGATGTAACTACAACCTCTGCACCTGCTATAGTTACACCCTTATGTGCCTCTTTTATGTTCTCTTATATTTTTTTAAAACATATTTCTGTAACTGATTGGTCAATTCATGCAATTTAGCAAAAGAAACTAACTAGCAAGTCCCGAGAGGTAGCTAGTGTTACCCTATAAGTCAGTGTCAGACCCTTTAACGAGCCTTGCAACATGACCAGAGATAAATTCCAAGCCAATAACTCATCCACAGACTGCTGTTTCGGGGTGTTTGCCTTTCATCAGTGTAAAGCAGTCTGGCCAGCTGAGTGCGTTGTCCATCCAGTACTTCATCATTGCCTCAAGGTGAGATCTCCTTCAATGGAAGTCTTCAAACACAGGCTGGACAGACATCTGTCTGAGATGGTTTAGTGAATCCTGCATTGAGCAGAGGGTTGGACACTATGACCCTGGAGGTCCCTTCCAACTCTAACATTCTAGGATTCTATGATTCTAAGGACTGTGAACTTAGCCAGCCAGACAATAAGGGTCAAACACTACAAAGCCAGTTTTTCATAGATGGGTTTCTAGTTTGGCATGTATCCCTGTTTTATTGCATTCTTTGACAGCACTAATTTGCATACTTTTCTCCCTTGGGGCATTGCATGTAGACCTCCATACTCACCTGATCTCTTTACGTAGAACCAGCATTTCCCCCACATACTTATTTGATGTTAATTAAACTGGTTGCTGTAATATTTAAAAAAAAGGGGGAGCCAAAAAAGGGGAAAAACAATTCTTTAAAAAAACTAGTATATATAATAGCTGTACGGTAGATTTTCAGAAATTGTGACCCCTTTTCCTGTGGGTCCCAAAGGCTTAAACATAAATTTAGCCATAGAAATTTAAATGGAACCTGTCACCTTGGAAAAATCTATTTATCTGCAGATATAGTGTTAATCTGCCAGTAAATAGCTTTACAATGCTGCCTGGCCTCTTTATTGAAAGTACAGCTTCTGGGAGAAAGCAAACTTATTTTGTCCCAGGAGCTGCTGGCTTTCAGTCATGGGGGCGTACACAGAGCAGCTACAGTCATCACTCACAGCACTGCTCATTATACTTTGAGAGGCAGCAGTAAGCACGCCCCGACACTTTGATTGATGGCTCACTCTGCACAGATGTGCTGCAGAACCGGCTGTCACTCAACATGCCAGGCCATGCTTACAGCCATTTCTCACAGTACAGTAAACGGTGTTGTAAGTGGTCACTGTAATCGCTCCCTACATCGATCCTGCAACTGAAAGCTGATGGCTCCAGACGGAATAAGTTCATTTTCTTCCGGTAGCCGCCGCAAAGTGGCCAGGCAGCATTGTGATGCTATTTACAGTTGAAACCAAAAGTTTACATACACTATATAGAAAGACACATCTGCATGTTTTTCTCAATATCTGACATGAAATCAGAATAAACCTTTCCCGTTTTAGGTCAATTAGGATTACCATAATTTTTAATATTTGCCAAATGCCAGAATAATGAGAGAGAGAGAATGTTTTAAGGCATTTTTATTACTTACTGCAAAGTCAAAAGTTTACATACATTTCATTAGTATTTGGTACCATTGCCCTTAAACTGAATGACTTGGGTCAAACGTTTGGGATATCCTTCCACAAGCTTCTCACAATAGTTGGTCAGAATTTGGGCCCATTCCTCCTGATAAAACTGGTGTAACTGATCCAGGTTTGTAGGTCGCCTTGCTCGCACCTGCCTTTTCACCTTTTCCCATAAATTTTCAATAGGATTGAGATCAGGGCTTTGTGATGGCCACTCCAAAACATTAACTTTATTATCCTTAAGCCACTTTGTTACCATTTTGGCAATATGCATCTGGTCATTGTCCATCTGGAAGACCCATTTCTGCCCAAGCTTTAACTTCCTGGCTGATGTCTTGAGATGTTGCTTCAGTATTGCCACATAATTTTCTTTTCTCATGATGCCATCTATTTTGTGAAGTGCACCAGTCACTCCTGCAGCAAAACAACCCCATAACATGATGCTGCCAACCCCTGTGTTTCATAGTTGGAATGCTGTTTTTAGGTTTCCAAGCTTCTCCCTTTTTCCTCCAAACGTATAGATTATTATTATTATTTATTATTATTATAGCGCCATTTATTCCATGGCGCTTTACATGTGAAAAAGGGGTATAATACAAGAACAATTACAATAATCTTGAACACAATGTGACAGCGACTGGTACAGGAGGAGCGAGGACCCTGCCCGCGAGGGCTCACAATCTACAAGGGATGGGTGAGGATGCAGTAGGTGAGGGTAGAGCTGGTCGTGTAGCGGTATGGTGGAGCGGTGGTTATAGATGGTCATTATGCCCAAAAAGTTCAATTTTAGTTTCATCAGACCACAGGACATGTCTCCAAAAATGAAGGTCTTTGTTCCTGTGTGCATTTGCAAACATTAATCTGGCTTTTTTCCTTTTCTTTTGGAGTAATGGCTTCTTCCTGGCAGAGTAGCCTTTCATCCCGTGTTGATACAGTACTTGTTTCACTGTGGATATTGAAACAATCTTACCAGCTTCCGCCATCATCTTCACAAGGTCTTTTGCTTTTGTCCTTGTGTTGATATGCACATGTCGAACCAAAGTACATTCATCTCTGGGACACAGAATCCGTCTCCTTCCTGAACGGTATGATGGCTGGACATTCCCATCTTGTTTATACTTGCATATAATTGTTCGTACAGATGAATGAGGCACCTTCAGGTATCTTGAAATTGTACCCAAGGATGAGCCAGACTTGTGCAAGTCCACAATTCTCTTCCTAATATGTTGGCTGATTTCTTTTAACTTTCCCATGATCTTACACAAAGAAGCAGTGTGTTTCAGGTGTGAATTAAAATACATCCACAGATGTGTCTCTAATTAAATCAGATGTTGCCAAAAAACCTCAGAAGCTTCCAAACACATGAGCTCATCATATGGGCAGTCCAGAATTGTATAAAGGCATAGTAACTTAGTGTATCTAAAATTTTGACTTTGCAGTAGATAATAAAAATACCTTAAAACATTCTTGCGCTCATTATTCTGGCATTTGGCAAATATTAAACATTATGGTAATCCTAGTTGACCTAAAACGGGAAAGGTTTATTCTGATTTCATGTAAGCTATTGAGAAAAACCTGCAGATGTGCCTTTTTATATAGTGTATGTAGACTTCTGGTTTCAACTATACCTGAAGATTACCCCTATATCTGCAGGTAAATAGCATTTTCCAATGTGACAGGTTCCCTTTAAAGTGTAAGTAGACATTTTTGATATATTGTAGTCCTTCTAATACACTGTGGGTCAGTGGGGTCAGGTTCTGACACCAACAGGCATAAGCATTGAAGGTCATACATGTATGGACCTATAGTCTTTCTAATTATTTAATAATTATTATTCTTATTTATATATTGCCATCATATTCCACAGCGCTTTGTATACATTATTATCACTGTCCCCATTTTAACAATTTCTTGTTGGGTCAGCACTTATCTCTCCTGACTCCTCTATAAACATGCATGCTCTTCTCAGCCCAATGTCCAGATTTAGCTGTATAAGAAAAGGGGAATAAGCTTACTGCAAACACCAACAAGCCGACTCTTTTTTGCCCTCTAAGATCTGCTGCTGCTGACACTTGCTAACTCCCATACGTTTGGGCCATCATGATCATTCTTAAAGAAGCACTCCTCTCATCAGAGTTTTTATCCTCTTAATATATTGCAATCATCATATTATATAGCACTGTGTACTTACAATTGCTCATTTTCCCTTCTACCCAGATAATTCTTCTCTTTTCCATAAGGTCTATGACATCATATGATTAAAAACGAGCTAAATCCTTCTAAGCTGTATGTAGAAACAGGAGGTCAATTTTCCCTGTATGAGTCATGAGTGACTGCAAAAGTACCTGGCAGGGGGGAGGAGGAAGCAGCTGGGTCAGTAGTTGAAGAGGTGAAATGTTTTTTTGCAGGGAAAAGAGACTTCCTACTTCTACATAGAGCAGAGAAAAGAGAAAAATTAGCTGGGTAGAAAAGCAAAATGAGCAATTGTAAGTACATAGTGCCATATAATATGATTATTGCAATATATTAAAAGGATAACTTTAAAAACTTTCACAGGAGTGCTGCTTTAAAAAACAAAAAAATGATAGCCTGCAATTTTCACACTGGACACTGGTGTTTTATTATTCTCCTGCTGCTTGCTCCTTTCAGTAAGCATTTTTAGCAGGTTTCTCATCATTAGAGGCAGGATTACATGACACACAACTGATAACAAAAAGATCCACCAATTACAACAGGCGATGACACAGGTGACCCTGCACACCTTCTTGTTCCAATGACCATTGTGACTATGTACACATGTTGTTTCCTTAAACAACAGGAAGTTAGAGTCTAAAAAAAGCCCCAGTAGTCAGTGTAAAAATTGCAAGATTCCTATTTTTTAGATTGTGATGCAGAAAAAAACAACATTGACAAAAAAATACATTTAACAGAAAAGTTAGATATAAACAATAGATCATTTACTGTTGATAGCTTTCCTTTATAGTGTACAGGCTGCTTATGAAAGGAGATACAATGACTTATCACGCTACTTGTACAAAGAAGTAATCACACAACACATGCAAATGAATGATTCATGCTTATAGAAAATGTAAATCTTATGTGTAAGTACATCAGCTCATGGCATCATAAGGAGTAAAGCAGTGGGCTAACGTTCTTCAAGCTACACCGCTGAATACCATTAGTATTGTACTATTACCTATTACTGATTTACTGTCTATAGGGTATATACTCATTCTTCTTTTTTTCCTTAACGTTTATGTGAATAGGAGCATAGAAAAATTACTGGAAAAGTACTTTTGCCCTTTAACATTACATAAAATCTGGTATCTGAACTAAATATTATCAATATTATTATTCAGTCATTGGCATCATGATGCCAGTAATAAGGCACATGACTGCTGTGGTACTGATTGGCTGCACCGGTCAGAATCTGGCCACCAATAAACAAAGACAAGAAGCACCGCTGCAGGGTCAGTGCTTGCTTGTCTGGAAAAAGAGTAAGTACCCTGTTTTTTGCTTTTTTTTCATCCCCTGTTGTTTTTAAAAAGTTGGATAACCTCTTTAAGTTTATGTGAATAGGAGCAAACAAAAGTTACTGGAAAATTACTTCTGTCTCCTTTACCATTACAGAAAACCTGGTTTCTGAACTTCGTTGCCATCTTAAAATATTTGTACTGGTTGAAATTATGCAGACTTTGGAGTCACAAATTTTACTTTACCAAAAAAAAATAGTTCTTTAGTATTTTATCATTTAGGCCCTGTTCACATGTTCAGTATTTGGTCACAATTGAATGCTATTGAAATGCACATTAATACTGTTGGGGGCTGATTCGTCATACAGTTTACACCAGTTTTCTGTCTTTAAAGGGGTTGTCCACTATTTCGACAACCCCTTCTCAATCCGTGTGTTTTCCCCTAGTAAAATAATAACACTTAGGCCATGTTCACACGTTCAGTATTCGGTCAGTATTTTATATCAGTATCTGTAAGCCAAAACCAGGAGAGGAACAATCAGAGGAAAAGTATAATAGAAACACGTCACCACTTCTACATTCATCACTCACTACTTGTTTTGGCTTACAAAGCCATCCCACCACGTCAAGGTGTACCCATTGTGACGGTCTTAACCTGTCTCTAGTATTAAAACCTTACCATGAGTGAAACTACGTCAATGTGAATAAGGGCAGAGCAGGACAGGACCTTGGTGGGATGGCTTTTATGCTTTTTTGACCAAAATAGCGTTAACTATGTACCCTATGTAATTGAGATGTACTATTACTATTTACTGACTTATTTGCTGTAGGGTATATGCTCATTTTTGTTTTTTTTTCTTGTTTTTTTGTCTATAAAATGGCTACAGTGTGAACGTGCTCTTACACTTTGCACTACACCAGCTTATAGTCCAGCTCAGTTTTTTGGTTTTGCTGTAATCTCTTGTATTTTATACAAACATGGGGCATGGCACCTCTTTCTGAGCTGAATATTCTATCTGTGTAGCTTCCCATGGATGGGTGTCTCAGTCGGGCCTGTCATGCTCTGCCCGTATTCACACTGACATCGTTTGACACATGGTAAGGTTTTAATACTAGAGACAGGTTAGGACCTCCCGATGGGTACACCTTGATGTGGTGGGGTGGTTTTATATTTTTTTGATCAAAATAGCGTTAACTAAGTGCCCTATGTTATTTACATGTACTATTACTATTTACTTACTGTAGGGTATATGCTCATTTTTGGATTTTTTTGGGGGGGGGTTGTCTGTGAAATAACCACAGTGTGAACATGCCCTTACACTATGGACGTGTACCAGCTTATAGTCCAGCTCAGTTTTTTTGGTTTTACATAAACTTTAAGGGGTTAGCCAACCTTTATAAAACAATCAGGGATGTTAAAAGAAAATACAAGATACTTACTTATTCTTTTCTCCGACGAACAGGCACCGACTCTGCAGCAGTGCTTCTTGTCTTTGTTTACTTATGTCCAGCTTGTGAACGCTGCAGCCAATCAGTTGCTGCATCAGTAATTTGCCTTATTACTGGCATCATGGCTTCCATCGCTGAGTGGTAATGCCGGTAAGATTGTACATGACAGTAGATATTTTTAAAAGTAAACTGTCAGCAGGTTTTTGCTATGGAATATGAAAGCAGCATGATGAAGGAACAGAGGCCCTGATTCGCCCGATGTGTTACTTCCTCAGCAGCTTGCTGTAGTTTCAATAAATCAGTGTTTTATCAGCAGGAGATTATCACTGCCAGACTAGGTCTCATATGCAGGCCAGTCAGGCTGACCTCTGTAACCCCGCCCCCACCACTGATTGGCAGATTGCTGACAATGTACAGTGTACACAGGAAGCTGTGAATCAGGGGTGTGGGCGGGGTTATACAGAGCTCAGCATTCTGAGCACCGCTACATCTACAGCAGAGAGAACAGGGATTCTATCAAAATTGCACCAAGCAGCCCAGTAAGTGATACATCGCTGGAATCCAGGTCTCTACACTTACATCAAGCTGCTCTCATATTACATAGCAAAAACTTGCTGACAGATTCCCCTTAAACAATTTTCAAAGTCACAGATAGGGACAGTGGTCTCTCGCATATCACAACTGTGTTTCTGCATGGAGCTTACATAAACTGGAAAAATTCGACAATATGGCGCCCACACAGGGCTAGTTTTGCTAGTGATCCTGCACGACACAATTCTGCATACGGCAGCGAAGCTCAGGCTGACCAGTGTCCTCTACTTTTCCAGGCAGGTGGCATGAGAAGAACTTTACTCTCCTGAACATAAAGAAGGCTGTAGAGCAGAGAACCAGGGAATCGCAGCAGTAATCAATGACAATAAAACTGATTTTGTCGCAATCAGGGTCTTCTATTTCCTATGTATTGTCTAGGAAATTTCTTTAAAGTTTGATTTTCATTTTTTGCCTGTTAGGACTGATCTCATAGTATATAGGTCTCAGCCTAATAGTTCTTACACAATATCTTTTGGCCATGTTGGATTCTTCGCTTGGGGTAAAAGCACTGACAGGTTTCCAGCACCAGCTTATTGCCTCCTCCTTATGGCACTAAATCAGCAGCATGAGTGCTTGTGGCAGAGTCATCGGCGATAGCTGGATAAAGTTTTGAACTTTTTTTCCGACTCTTATGATACGTGTGGTTCCCTATACAAAGGATGGCCCACAACAAAATAGTTTGGCTAGGTCCAGACGCCATATTTCACAGCCTATATATGGACCGTAATGCAAGGACTGACCGCTTGTCTCACAACCTGAACTCACAGCCTCTTATCTGTAATTTCGGATCAGAAGAGCCTAGGTCAGTCCTGGCATTGCGGTCCATATATTGACTGTGAAGAACAGCTGTTTGCACTAGGCCTTAAGGTGCCATGAATATGCAATGTGAACCTATGGTAATATTGCATTATGAGACTTCAGATAAATGACATTTTAAAAAGAAGTAGGTCAACTTTATTCAGAACTTTTAATTTAAATGGAATCTGTAAGCAGGTTGTTGCTGTGTAATCTGAGAGCAGCATGATGTGGGGGTTGAGACCTTGATTCCAGCAATATATCACTTACTGGGCTTTTTTAATGAAATCAGTATTTTATCAGCAGGAGATTATCACGACAGGACTAGTGGTCTCGTGCCTCTTGGTCCAACCACGCCCCCACCACTGATTGGTAGCTTTCTCTGTACACTGTACATTGACAGAAAATCTGCCAATCAGTGGTGTGGGCGGGGTTATACAGAGCTCAGCATTTGAGCTCTGCTAGATCTGCAGCAAAGAAACAGTGACTGTATCAAAATGACAGCATGCAGCCCAGTAAGTGGCACATCGCTGGAATCAGAATTTCAGACCCCAAATTATGCTGCTCTTAGATTACATAGTGAAAACCTGTTCACAGATGTCAATGGAAGTTTTACCAAACATTTTGTAAACATGATAGCAGTCTACATATTTGTTAAGATATTTTTAATGACCAGTTCACCAGTCCATGTATTCAAAGTTCCCCAGTGTCTTCAGAAATTGTGAATCACCATCGGAAATGTGGGCAAGATATAGCACATCTCTAGTTATACTCTTGGGATCTGGATTTAACTTGCTATATGTTGAGCTTCTACATTGAAAAGTTGAATCAGCAAAAACTGACAAGCCCATTATTGAGCCCTTATTTTTCAGGTTTTGGCAGTTGTTCTACCAGTTGAGATTGGTTGGCAAACCAGTTTCTCGAAAAATTACCTCTTCCGATTCCCTACTTATTTGGTTTTAGGGTACCGTCTCACATAACGACGTACCAGCGATCCCGACAACGATGTGACCTTGCTGGGATCACTGGTGCGTCGCTAAGTGATCGCTGGTGAGCTGTCAAACAGGCAGGCTCACCAGCGATCAGGGAAGCAGTAACATCGTGGAAAGAATCTTTCCACGATGTCCTGCTCCTGGTTACCAGCCTGCTGAAGCAGGAACAGGCTGGTAACCATGATAAACAGCGGGTTACTAGGGGCACATGCACACTTAGTAACCCGCTGTTTTATCATGGTTACCAGTCTGCTACGGTGAGCGGGAGGTTACCGCTCACCGTAGCAGAGTGGTAATCTTGATAAACAGCGGGTTACTAAGTGCGCGTGTGCCCCTAGTAACCCGCTGTTTATCATGGTTACCAGCCTAATCGCTGGTCCCGCTGGTCACACACAGCGATGTGTGCTGACCAGCGGGAGGGCAACGACCAAAAAATGGTCCAGGACATTTTGCAGCGATCAGCGACCTCACAGCAGGGGCCTGATCGCTGCAAAGTGTCACACATAACGACATCGCTGGTGAGGTCGCTGTTGCGTCACCAAAACCGTGACTCAGCAGCGATCTTGCTAGCGATCTCGCTATGTGAGACGGGGGCTTTAGGTTGTGTGCCCACGATGCGTTTTTTAAGCGTTTCCGCAGCGGCAAAAACGCTGCAGAAACGCTTAAAAAACGCATGGTAGAAGGCCTGCCATGTTCCCCAATGATAATCCGCATGTGCTATGCACATGCTGCGGAAATTTCCACTGCGGATTATCTTTGCGGGAAAAAACGCAGCACTACCAATTATTTTGCGGAAGCCCTGCGTTTTCGCCACCATTGACTTGCATTAGAACACGCCATTTCCGCAAGTCTTCATCTGTACTTGCGGAATTGGCGCGTTCTAATGTGCGGATGGTACCCGAGTGTAGAGGAGAGGAGAGTCTCATCCACACCCAGGTACCATTAAAAAAGCTGTAAAAAAAGAATAAAATAAAAAATAAATGTATACTTACCTCCGGACGGCCCGCGGTGCGCTCCTCCTTGCTTCCCGGCACTTTCTGCATCGTGGGCACATAGCCTTATGATTCTTTGACTCTTTAGTGATATTTTTTCATTTTACATCTAATCTAATCCATCTTCTTTTTATTGTATAAGCCATTTGGTCTGCAATGTTAGTGAAAACTGAAGCCATAGCCAAGATCCTGCAGAGTCAGCCCAAATCAGCTCGTACCTTCTCACTCCCTACGCGGACTAAAGTTCCTAAAGACGTTCCTCCTCTTCCTTCACCAGTGCAACCACCAAAGAAGCCAAGAAAAGAGAGACACCAGGCTAAGAGTGAGAAGCCAGAGGTCCAGCCTCCTCCAGTCTCACCGCCCAAAGAAGAAGATGACTTTTGGGACTTCTATGATAAATCCATTTAGTAATGTCAGACAGCAAATTGGGGAGAATTAAAGGGGTCTTCTTCATACATACTCTACTGTATGTGACTGCGTATTGCTGAATCTTGACTGTGTGCAACATGCACACTGTCAGGATGCTGCACTTTTACTGGCTGGAGCAATATGTGGTCACGTGCCGATTAGCTTCTCATTGGCTTCTCTCATAGGCGTCACAATGGAAGAAAGAAATATTGCTTGTTGGCACGTTTCTGCATGCATGCAAATCACATACATGTGGTCAGGTGATGACCGCTCAAGCTGGCAAAAGAGAGGATTCAGCCATCTGCAGTCATATAGAGTGGCTGCAAAAATTCATGTGGAGTCTGGAAAACCCCTTTAAATAGTGACTACGATTTCAGCAAAGTAATGCAGTATTCTAATATGCAACTTTTCCTCATAGTTGTCAAGATCTCTGCTAGCTGTTAACCATCATTGTTCACTGACAGTGGATAGAGAGCTCTGATAACAGTACCTTTAAGGCTTCTGTGTTTAGTTCTTCATATATTTGCTGATCGGCAAAATAGTTACCGATCTGCAGTCATTTAACGCTGCAAAATCGATAAATGTTAATGCTCCCTAAGTTTACCCTGAAAAAGTAGACAGGTATAGTAAATCTTCCCCAATGACTTTCCTTTAGAGAAGAGTCAGACAGCCGTATAACTCGAAATGGCGATAGCAACACAATGTTCCGACTGGCCGTTGGCTCTCCTTACCCGAGTGAGACAGCTTGTATCTCTATGCAGCTATCATGTTCAGGCCGGGAGAGCCGACGGCCAGTCGGAGCATTACGTTGTGATCCCCGTCCGAGTTATATGGCCGTCTGACTCTTCCTTTATAAGCACCGCTTGAGCATTCGATGATCACAGGGTATCCCACTGCTAGGAACGCTCGGGTGCTCGCCGAGTATTTGTGATGTGCTTAGCATCTAGGTTTGATCTGTCGCGGCTTCATGTGTCGCGGCTGTTAGACAGCTGCGACACATGCAGGGATTGACTAACAACAGGCAATCCCTGCATGTGTCGCAGCTATCTAACAGCCGCGACACATGCAGCTGCGGCAGATCAAACCTAGATGCCGAGCATGCCACAAATACTCGGTGAGCAAGGATTAAATGAGCACGCTCGCTCAACACTACTAGGAACCCATGTGCTCAATAATTGATGACAGTCTTAATTAGGGGGCAACTTTTATTAATGCAAAATTTACATAGGTAATTACAGGGTGTTTTTTAACCAGACAACTTCTTTGAAATTTTTGCTGACATCCATTCTTTCTGATTTCTCTGTCCATTAGTTCTGCCATGTAGGAAATAAGTAGAATTCTATAAGATGCACAGCTCATTATTTGCGGGCTCTGAATATACGGTATGTCATATTGGCATGACTGTGCTTGCTTAATTTTGTGGCAAAGCGAGGTAATCTCCTTGCATCATTTTGAATGCTTGCACGGCAGGAATGGTGGAATCTTTTGACACCAGCGAATGCATTTTCGCATTTGCTGGCGCCATCTTTCTTTCTAAATTCTCTTGACTTCCACGAACTCCAGGGAAGAAGCAATAATCTCCCACCTGCTTTAACACAAGTGGACCAGTTCCATCAGGATTAATGATCATCAAAGGTCCTTCTTGGGAGACTTGGACATCGGCAGGTGGTGGAATAGTAAAATAACCACTTTTCTTAGACTGGTGTTTATTATCGTTGTCTTTCGGGGGTGTCTGCAGAGGCGGTTGTGTTTCCATATTCAATACGTAATTCATTTCATTCCCAGGGGATATAGTCTGGCAAGATGGGATGAACTCCTTGGGAAGACTGAACTTCTCACTCTGACATTTAGGTATCGTAGAATTATCTGATGACTTGGATTCTTTTGCAGTAAAATCTGACATTGACTGTGCGCGAGTGAAAGTGAAGTATGGGCTGTTGTCACCCATCCTGGAAAGATTTACAGTAGGCTGTGAAATGGACGCTCCTTTTAAGTCTGGAGTTCCTTCAGTTCCTGGTAATTTGCAAGAGTCTTGGAGATCCTGGACTTTCTCTGCCATAGGTGGAGCCATTGAGTATGAGCCCAGTGGAGAAACGCCCAGCTCTGATGGCGTCTCCACTACTAACTCTTCTGAAACACGAAATATGGACTGTGGTGATTCAATTGGACTGTAAAAAACAAGTGAAAGACAAGTTTTTTTAATTTTTTTTTCAATGCAAGTTCATAATAATTAACATGTGAAAACTAATATAGTTTTTGTTAACCAAACTTTTCGATCTCCTCTATATAAGACAACCAGTCGTTATAGCAATGTAATACCGTCCTTTTTTGCTCCTCATGATCAAAATCTCATTCCTGTTTGACTACTTATTTTTGTTGTGAGGTTATTCTGCAGTTTTTGGTCAAAAAATCACTATAGCTGATTCCAATGATTCAAAAGGAACCAAAAAAGTAATGTAAGTCTATGAGGGCCTCGTTCCGACCTCGTTCTGTCTTTTATAGACTTACATTGAGAAGTAACCACCGGATCGCCCAGCAAACAATGGATTGATACGGCAGGTCACAACCCGCAGAAGAAGGACTGAAGCGGTGGCAATAAAAGATGAAAATGGCGCATGGTAAGTATGATACTAGTTGCACCACTCCAGCCCTGCAATAAAAAAAACCCTGGAGTGATGCTTTAACTAGCATTCACCTTTTAATGAATTTGGGGCATCTAATTTCTGCACGCCCCTCATCAAGGCTGGTGTACGAAACCATTCTTATTGAATCGGGGTCTTAGCCTCACTGGCAACCCAACTATTCGATAACTGGAAAATGAGCTCTATCTCATGAAGAAGACACATTATGACAGCACATCCCTCAGATGGTAAGACAGAAAGCCACTGCATTTTATACATACATGATTTAGGGCAAAGGACAATCATTTTCTGGCCTATTGGGCCATTGAGATTACAGAGACTTAACATGGGTTCCAGTGGGTGTTCAGAGCTGGTATACAATGGCAAGGTGTATAGTTGGTGGTACAATTACAAATAAATGGCGGAACAGAAGCCTTAAAAGATTCCACACCCCTGGCATCCTGACCTATTCAAAAAAAGGGGTCTCGGGAACCTATCCCCACCAGTGATGCAGCAGTTGTGAATGAATAGGTGGCCACATATGGAGCTCTACAGCCCCTTACGTTGCTTAGTAGTAACTGCCAAGTACTGTGTTTTGTCTCCCATTAAGCAACTTACAGGGCTGTTGCATTTCACTGTGTACATCACTTTAATCCGGTGGCCACCAGAGTGGTTTTCAGCTGATCATTGAAGGAGCTGTGAGTTGGATGTCCACCGATCTCATATCTCAAACATCATTAATATATCATAATTAGTAAGTAAGTAAGTATCTTAATATTTTTAGGCTATTTTTAGCATTTTTTTTACAGAAGTGGTTATTTTATACACTATTTGCTTGTAAAAATATACAAACCAGAAAATGGTGCTAATAAAACTAAGCATAACCACAACGTGTCATTATGAGACAGTGCCCACAGAACATCATGTTGGTGATTGCTACTATCACAGCCATGATTGCCCTCTGTCCATGAAATGACTGAATATTTTCATGCTTATATAATCTTGGCAGGGGTACGATGGCATTTATGGAAGTTCCTTCTGTTTACCCAAGACGCCGTTTGCCCTGTGTTTGGGTTCTATGTGCAGAACATGTGTGGTTGGCGTTCTTCAGCCGGGAGTTCAGCCAACAACAGGCAATCTGCTCAACTATCTGGATAAAGTATAAGCACCGAGGCTTCATGAAAACTGAGACCTACAACAATGGCTTAATTCCTAACAGATGTTCATTAATGAACGTGGGTAGAGAGTGCATCTTTTTCCAAGGATTCATCTTAATAGCCCTTCATAGACATAGCCCACATCTAGTCCATAAAGCCACCTGTTCAGAGAAGAGGCAAGAAAGTAGATAATTTTCCTGGCAAAAACATTTTGACTCAGCTCATTTAGAACCCATGCTTATATTTAGCTATAAAAATGTGGTGCATACTTTTCAACTTTTTATTGCTCTAAGGCAGGGCTGGGCAATTAATTTTCCTGAGAGGCCACATGAGAGACCATGACTGTTGTGGAGGCCGAACCAATAGGCTGAAATTAATTCTGCTCAATATTAATATTAACATATTAAGTATAATTATTTATATTATTATTAATAGTATCACTTAATATTGAGCAGAATTAAATATACTGACATGACATCCCTCTATATACCGTATGAGCCCATACACAGCCCCCCTTATAAAATATGAGCCAACACACAGCCCCTACGTACCAAAAGAGCCCACACACAGCCATTACATACAGTATCAGCCCCCACATAGCCTCCTATATACAATATGAGCCCCACATAGCCCCCTATATACAATATGAGCCCCCACATAGCCTCCTATATACAATATGAGCCCCACATAGCCTCCTATATACAATATGAGCCCCACATAGCCCCCTATATACAATATGAGCCCCCACATAGCCTCCAATATACAGTATGAGCCCCAAATAGTCTCCTATATGCAGTATGAACCCCTACATAGCCTCCTTCATACAGTATGAGTGCCCACATATCCTCTTATATACAGCATGTGCCCCACATAGCCTCCTATATACAGCATGTGCCCCACATAGCTTCACTATGTACAGTATGAGCCCCCACATGGCCTCCAATATACAGTATGAGCCCCCACATAGCCTCCATATATACAGTATGAGCCCCACATAGTCTCCATATATACACTGTGAGCTCAATATATACACTGTGAGCCCCACATAGTCTCCATATATGCAATATGAACCCCACATAGCCTTCATATATACAGTATGAGCTCCACATAGCCCCCTATAAACAGTATGAGCCCCACATAGCCTTCATATATACAGTGTGAGCCCCACATAGCCTTCATATATACAGTGTGAAACCGACATAGCCTATTTTAGAGAAATCCATAGTAGAAATGATATGCTAATGAGGTGCAGGTGTAGCGGGTGGGCGCTGCACTTACAGGTCTCCTGCCTCTCTCCCTATTCCCTGCCCACTCCCAGCCTCTTGTCTCTGATTGACAGATGACTCGTGCAGAGATGAACGAACCCGAACTGTAAAGTTCAGGGTTCGTACCAGACACCTAATGTCTGGTGCTGAACTCTGAACACGGACTTGTCCCGGAAGTCTGTTTTAGTGTTCATAGTTCAGATGGAGAGAGAGAGACAGACTTTGGCAGCCCCCTAGCCCTTACTTCGACCATTTTACACCACCAAAGTTGGTGTCCCCATTGACTTCTATGTGGTTCGGATTCAAATTCAGGTACAGTTCTGGTACCCGAAACGAACTGACTAAAGTTTGGTCGATCCCGGTAGACCACTCATCCCTACTCATGTGTTAGTGACCTGTAAGTCAGAGGCAGGCAATGGGTTGGGAAAAGGCAGAGAGGCAGTAGAGCTGTAAGTGCAGCGCCCGCCCACTGCACCTGCACCTCATTAGCATACAGTTTAACTAGGGATTTCTCTAAAACAGCAAAATGGATTTCTACAAGAAAAGTAAGGATTTACTCATCATAAAGCACCTTTACATACATGCCATTACTTGGGGTATAAAATCCTGTTAACAGATTCCCTTTAACGTCTAGTAAGTCCATCTGGTGGTCTGCCTCTAAGGGTCCATTTACACCGCAATATTATCGTGAACAAGCTAGGAACTAGGAATGCTTCTTGCCGATAATCTTGCAGTGTAAACAGGCTGCCAATTACACAACAAATGAGCAAAATTCTCGTTCATTAAGTGCAATGATCTTTTGCGCTGCACAAAAGATCATTGTTCTCCACAGCGCATTGTTCTTTAGTAAATAGGACCTGTGTTGCCGAGAACAATGGCAGCCTTTGTGCACAGAATAACCTATTACAGATCGTTCAGTGCACATCTGAAGCGCGATCAGCTTGTGTAAACAGGATATTTAACGATATGCAATTGGTAAATATTTCTTCGCAGTCGTTTATTGTGCATTGGGTGCTGTAAACCCACCTTTACTTATAGCTTTAGTGGTGACCTTTTTTACAGTTGATTCATACTGGCTTTTGATAAAATTTTAAGGGCATATGTGGGTGGATTAAAGCAGTATTATACAGTTGTGCTCAAAAGTTTACATACCCCGGCAGAACTTTTGCTTTCTTGGCCTTGTTTCAGAGAATATGAATGATAACAAAAAACTTTTTCTCCACTCATGGTTATTGGTTGGGTGAAGCTATTTATTGTCAAACTACTGTGTTTTCTCTTTTTAAATCTTAATGACAACCAAAAACATCCAAATAACCCTGATCAAGAGTTCACATACCTGCCCATTTTTCTTGGCAAAAAGCCTCCAGTTCCTGTAAATTCCTGGGCTGTCTAGCATGAACTGCACGCTTGAGATCTCCCCAGAGTGGCTCAATGATATTGAGGTCAGGAGACTGAGATGGCCACTCCAGAACCTTCACTTTGTTCTGCTGTAGCCAATGACAGGTCGACTTGGCCTTGTGTTTTGCATCGTTGTCATGTTGGAACGTCCAGGTACGTCCCATGCCCAGCTTCCGGGCTGAAGAGTGCAAATTTGCCTCCAGTATTTGCTGATAACGTGCTGCATTCATCTTTCCTTCAACTTTTACCAAGTTTCCTGTGCCTTTGTAGCTCACACATCCCCAAAACATCAGCGATCCACCTCCATGCTGATGTTCCTTTCATCATAGACCTTGTTGACCTCTCTCCAAATATAACGTTTATGGTTGTGGCCAAAAAGTTAAATTTTGGTCTCATCACTCCAAATTACCTTGTTCCAGAAGTTTTGAGGCTTGTCTCTGTGCTGTTTAGTGTATTGTAGGCGAGATACTTTGTGGCATTTGCGCAGTAATGGCTTTCTTCTGGCGTCTCGACCATGCTGCCCATTTTTCTTTAAGTGCCTCCTTATTGTGAATCTTGAAACAGCCACACCGCTAGTTTTCAGAGAATCCTGAATTTCAGCTGATGTTATTTGTCGGTTTTTCTTTGCATCCCGAACAATTTTCCTGGCAGTTGTGGCCGAAATAATTGTTGGTTCACCTGACCATGGTTTGGTTTTTACAGAGCCCCTGATTTTCCATTTGTTAATCACAGTTTGAACGCTGCTGACTGGCATTATCAATTCCTTGGATATTTTTTTGTATCCCTTTCCTGTGTTAGACAGTTCAACTACCTTTTCCCGTAGATCCGTTGACAATTCTTTTGCTTTCCCCATGACTCACAATCCAGAAACGTCAGTGGCTGGATGAAAGATGCAAGAATCTGTCTGGATCCTAGAAACTCGCTCAGCTTTTATGCACACACATTGATTACAAACAAACAGGTCACAAGTGAGGATGTTACCTTTAGTAGCCATTCAAACCCATTTGTGTCAAATTTTGTGCATGTTATCAGGCCAAAATCACCAGGGTATGTGAACTTTTGATCAGGGTCATTTGGATGTTTTTGGTTGTCATTAAGATTTAAAAAGAGAAAACACAGTAGTTTGACAATAAATGGCTTCACCCAACCAATAACCATGAGTGGAGAAAACGTTTTTTGGTATCATTCATGTTTTCTGAAACAAGGCCAAGAAAGGAAAAATTCTGCCGGGTATGTAAACTTTTGAGCACAACTGTAAGTATGTGTGATCGATAACTTGCATACCCCTTCATGTATGTTTGTGTTCATCATTATATTACATATGTGTACTGGGTGGTGGAATATTGTCCATTATTTTTGCTATCGGTGCTTTATGACTGTTGTGCTTTTATGAAGTATATGTTTGAAATTTGTCTTTTCGTATTGAATCATGCTATATATTTTTTCAATACGTGTTTTGATTAATTAATTATTACACAGCCAAAGCCACATGCATGGAACTGCGCAAGGGCACAAGTGATAACATGCTCTAAGCTTTCTGTGTGCCACTATATGGTGTCTGCACAACAAGGCATATGAGTGAGCAACCTTCAGATGTCAACATGTAATATTGAACACACACAATGGTACATTAATCTATGGATGTCCTATTAGGTATCAGCATAATCGTTACACACCTGTCCAGGGTGTCCTGGGTTCTGCTTTCTTCATCTCAGTCCACCCTCTGTTGTGCTCCATGTTGAGTTTGGCAGATTATCCGCCATGGCTCAGTGATGTCACCTCCCTAATCCCATTTAAGGCCCATTTGGACACACAACTGTGTCTTGGGATTGAGACTCTAGCGTTCCATTTTTGGTTTGCTCCATTACTTGCTGTGTTTTCAAATTGCATCCATCCCTGATGGGTTCCTCTACAACTATCTGACTACTTCTGGAATTGCAGATAGTCAAAATCCTTGACTCCACATGTCCTATGGGAAGCTGCATCAACACTCGGGATACCCAGGACAGGTGTGTAGGCAATAATATAGGTCCATAACATGGTTTAGAGCATGGGCCCTAAGTCATTGCTATCAGATTATGCACCATATTCTGTGGACATACTATAGACTCAGTCAAGCATGCCTCTGCACAGTGGGAGGAGAGGCAGACTTGCTCTTAGTGACTGACAGTCAGAAAGACCCAAGAAGTCAAGACTAAATAAAGCAAAACTAGGATTTATACCATGTGGGAGAGTAGCGGTTGGTAAGTTGCTAATTTTGTGGTGAATCCATAATGCAGGGATCTGTGCTAATATTCTGTGGCTTTATCAGCAATGCTCAATGCATAGAAAGTTTCACTCCAACTTTTCACCAACGAGAAAACAAGAAAGTCACTGACATTTACCCCTGAAGTATCAGAAATAGGCGAAACCACTGTAGTTCTACAACTATAGCTAGAGTTTAACAAAAGTTCTACACTACAGGATTGCTGTTGATTTTAAGCAATAAATGCCATGAACTTTCCTGTATTCTTGTTGGTGAATAACTATGATATATTTAAAGTGAATGAAATGAACAAGACCTGCAAAATCACTGCCAGTATGGAAATTGTATCTGGTATTCAGCCTGTATTCATCTGCACTGCACCATAGGGTATTTAGGTGAGCCGTATGACAACCTAAGTTCTGCATATTATATAACAGAACATTTTTCTAAATGACTCAGTTTGTAATAGGTCATGCACTGCTGAGTATGAGCTTTCGCTTGAGACTAGCAAAAAGAGTACAAAATGTCACACAAGGAATAGATTTCAGGCCAAAAAAAGAGGGAACTTTTATACATTTCTTAAAATGAATCTGAGCTTAACAAGTCCCTAATGAAATGAATGTCAAGTTTCTGCCAAGTCAAGTTTGCTTTTCTTTATTACATTATTACCCAGGAAGGGAAACATCGAAAATTTTGAAAACAGGTGCAGATGAGACGTTTTCTATTTTCAGTAAAAAAAAAATCCAAGTTCAGTGTGACACTCCACTTACCCCACCTATGTAATCATATATTAAGCTATTATCTTTGTAGTAGCAATCCCTAAATATATCATTATTAATAATTCTTGCTCTCTAGTGCTGACATTTAAAGTTTCAAAATGACAGTATGGAGTCCGCTGATGGTGCAATAAAAGGGTCTGAAAGTAAACCCAAGGTAATCTACAATTCTGCCCCATTTTCAGGTTACTATTGGATCACCCTTTGCCTAAAAATGTCCAGAGACACCACTATGTGTTGCAAATGGTGCAACAAGGCAAGTCTGGCTGTGAAGCCTGGAGCAAAGGAGACTTGCATCATCATGCCAAGATTTGGTTCTGTGGGTGTGTAATATTGAGTCCTTTACAAAAATTGAATATTTGTTGTGTCGATAAGGGTAAGGTCTAGTGTTGAGCAAGCATGCTCGACATGGCTCGGTACTCGCCCGAGCATCTCACTACTCGGGATGTTCGGCGAGCACCGAGCATTTTCGGGTTACTCGGGCGGGTGCTCGGGTCTCCGCCCTGCATGTTTGGTGCTCTTTACAGAGCCAATGAACATGCAGGGATTGCCAGCCAGTCACTGGAATGACGCAGCCATGTTGTTTGTGGGCATTACAGTGATTGGCTGGCCGCACAGCGTCACCTCGAGTATTTAAAACCGGGCGCCGCCATCTTGGACACAGTCGCTCCGGATCAGACAGTGTAGGGAGAGTGCTGCTGAGTTAGGGAGAGATATATAGTGCGAAATAGGTAGTGTAGGGTAGGGTCTCTAAAGCCTGCCAAATCAAACAAACAGTCCTTCTCAGGACTAATATCCATCCCAGATATCAGGCAGGCAGGCTGTATAGGAGACACAGTGGTTATACCAGCAAAAGGTGCATTACAGTCCTGTGTGCTCCTGTTGGTCAAATTGCTAGACTTATCCCCCGGTCTCAGGGGCCAGGAGAAATTCTTTTTTTTTTCATCTAAATCCTGTATTTTTTTTTTCCTCAGTCAGACTGTACAAATACGCGTCTTATTAACCTTTTGCTATTTTTTTCCCCTCCCCAAAAAAATTGAGTGTGTCTGTGACTGTTCAGACACCAATATATCTGTTTAAAAGAGTCTGGTGTAGGCCAGAGAAATAGAACTGTGGTTTTGTAGCTCCATGGGTTAAATCTCTGTATTATCCTGCTTTTGGCATTTTTTGCAGTAAAAAAAAACTGTAATAGTGTCTCCCTGACTGGTCAGACACTAATATATCTGTTTAAAAGAGTCTGGTGTAGGCCAGAGAAATAGAACTGTGGTTTTGCAGTTCCATGGGTCAAATCTCTGTATTATCCTGCTTTTGGCATTTTTTGCCGTAAAAAAAACTGTAATAGTGTCTCCCTGACTGGTCAGACGCCAATATATCTGTTTAAAAGAGTCTGGTGTAGGCCAGAGAAATAGAACTGTGGTTTTGCAGTTCCACGGGTCAAATCTCTGTATTATCCTGCTTTTGGCATTTTTTGCCGTAAAAAAACCTGTAATAGTGTCTCCCTGAGTGGTCAGACACCAATATATCTGTTTAAAAGAGTCTGTTGTAGGCCAGAGAAATAGAACTGTGGTTTTGCAGTTCCACGGGTGAAATCTCTGTATTATCCTGCTTTTGGCATTTTTTGCAGTAAAAAAAACTGTAATAGTGTCTCCCTGACAGGTCAGACACCAATATATCTGTTTAAAAGAGTCTGGTCTAGGCCAGAGAAATAGAACGGTGGTTTTGCTGTTCCACGGGTCAAATCTCTGCATTATCCTGCTTTTGGCATTTTTGCCGTAAAAAAAAACTGTAATAGGGTCTCCCTGACTGGTCAGACACCAATATATCTGTTTAAAAGAGTCTGGTGTAGGCCAGAGATATAGAATTGTGGTTTTCCTCTTCCACAGTTCTAATCTCTTTTTTATTACCCTTTTTCCATTGATAGTGCAAGTGTAAGCTATTTTACTTCATTTACAATGGGCAAGGCGCGTGGCAAGGGACGTGGAACCGGACGTTCTGGTGATGGTGCGTGTAGAGGACAGGGGCTGTGCCCAAGGTGAAAATGTGCCACAACCAACAGCCACATCTTCTCGCTCCCACTTCTTGACCGAATTACTAGGGAAGCACACTACAACACCAGTATTGCGAACTGATTAGTGTGAACAGGTTATTAATTGGATAGCAGATAATACTTCCAGTTACCTGGGCACCACCACCTCCAGTCTGTCTTCCACACGGTCAAGTTTTAGTAGCCGTGAGTCTCGACCGCATACTCCTCCTCACCCTGATGCTCCTTCCTCCCACCATGCCGAGTGTCGTCAGACAGCAACTGATCCCACACTTGGACACTCTGAAGAGCTGTTCACTGGTCCATTTCCATATTTGTGCCCCTCGCCTGCTCAGCTTGAAGTGGTGGAAGAGGAGATCCCATGTAGCGATGCCCAAATATTTGAACAGCCATGGCCAGAGGAAGTCGACACTGGCAATTTGTCACAAGAGGTGGACGATAACGAGACACAATTGCCACGAAGTGAGGAGGAGGATCGTGGTGCGCAAGTGGAAGAGGAGGAGGTGATGGATGATCTAGTAACTGACCCAACATGGCAGGAGGACACGCAGAGCGAGGCCAGCAGCACACAGGGGGAGGGAGGCAGAGTACCCCAACAGGCAGGAAGAAGCAGTGTGGTGGCCGCACACAGAAGGCGGGCAACAGTTCCCTGTAACACCAACACGAGGGACCTTGCCAGTGCAACCGGTAGGTCTTCCAGAGTCTGGAATTTTTTTAAAGACTCTGCTGATAACCCCAAAAAGGCCATTTGTACCACCTGCCATGCCAGCATCAGCAGAGGTGACAAAACTACCAGCCTGACCACCACCAGCATGATCAGGCACATGGCAGAAAAGAACCCCACTTTGTGGGGCGAACCCCAGGGTCCACGACCAGTGTCAACGGGTTTCACCACTGCTTCTTCCGCTGTTGTGCGTGTAATAGAACCCCCTGTTGTGCGTGCAAGGCAATCCCCTGTCCATACTGCATGCAAAGATGCCCCCTCCTCTCAGTCTTCACTTGTTATGGCAGTTTCTCAAGAAACAGCATCAACGTCCACGTCCACTTCCCACCGCAGCGTTCAATTGTCCATATCCCAGAGCTTTGAACGAAAGCGCAAATTCGCAGCCAACGCCCCACAGACCACAGTCCTAAATTCGCACATTTCACGACTGCTTGCGTTGGAAATGCTGCCTTTTAGGTTGGTGGAGACGGAATCCTTCCGCAACCTTATGGCGGTGGCCGTCCCTCGGTACTCGGTCCCCAGCCGACACTATTTTGCCCGGTGTGCCATCCCCGCACTACACAAGCACGTGTCCCAAAACATCTGCCGTGCCCTCAACAATGCAGTTACCTGGGAGAGTCCACCTGACAACGGACACGTGGACAAGTGCTTGTGGCCAGGGACGGTACATCTCCCTGACAGCACACTGGGTAAACATAGTGGAAGCCGGGACCC
Source organism: Phyllobates terribilis (assembly GCF_046119375.1). NCBI lineage: Eukaryota > Metazoa > Chordata > Amphibia > Anura > Dendrobatidae > Phyllobates > Phyllobates terribilis. The sequence continues at coordinate 289,836,675 of NW_027362768.1, read as the reverse complement.
AGTTGGACCTTGAGTCGGAACACATCCTCCCCACACGAGGATTGTGGGCCCTATGTCAGTCAGAGTTGCCCCTACAGTGTACAGCTCCTGCGCATCATCCTCCTCCTCCTCCTCATGTTCAGCCTCCATCTCAGATATCACCACATCAGTTACAAGCTGGAAGCACTGCAGTACTGCCTCAGCCAAGCGGCAACAGGCTGTGCTGAAACTCATAAGCTTAGGTGATAAACCTCACATTGCTTGTGAGTTGTGGACAGCTGTGAAAGAGCAGGCAGATCTGTGGCTGAGACCGCTGAACCTACATCCAGGCATGGTCGTGTGTGACAATGGCCGTAACCTGGTGGCGGTTCTGAGGCGAGGCGAGATCACACACGTACCCTGCCTGGCTTATGTGCTTAACCTCGTGGTTCAGCGGTTTCTTAAATTGTACCCCGAGTTGCCAGATCTGCTCGTCAAAGTACGCAGCCTGTCAGCTCATTTTCGCAAGTCGGCTACAGCTTCCACCGCCCTTGCTGTGTTGCAGCAGCGTTTGCAGCTTCCGGCACACCGACTGGTGTGTGATGTTCCCACACGTTGGAACTCTACCCTCCACATGTTGCAAAGGATTTGTGAGCAGAAGAGAGCAGTTGTGGAGTACCAGCTGCAACAAGGCCGTCGATATTCAGGTCAGACTCCACACATAAGACCTCAGGAGTGGACCTGGATGTCTGACATATGTACCATCCTGACAAACTTTGAGGAGTCCACCAAGATGGTGAGTGGCGATGACGCCATCATTAGCGTCAGCATCCCACTTGTCTGTCTTTTGCAACGCTCTCTGCAGAGAATTAAAGAGGAGACATTGCAGCCAGAGTATGATGAGATGGATCAAGAACCCGTAATGGCCAATTACACAGAGCCCAGCCTCATCTCATCCCAATGTGCATTGGGGGGCAATGAGGGAGAGGAGGAGGAGGAGGAGGAGGAAGAACAGGAGCTGGTATCATGCGCTGTAGACCGTAGTACCTGTAAAACTGTCATACAGTCGGTTCAGCGTGGGTGGCCTGAGGACAGGGGGGAGGAGGAGGAGGAGGAGAGCATGGTCATTCGTCATCTTGGTGAGGACACGGAAGTCTTGCCCGTTACCAGTTTGGCACGCATGGCTGACTTTATGTTACACTGCCTTAACCGTGACCCTCGCGTTGTCAAAATGTTGGGTGACAGTCATTACTGGTTGGTGACACTTTTAGACCCCCACTACAAGGGCTGGATTGGGCCAGACTTCTCATCACCACCCAATGACAGCAGAGTAACATAAAGTCAAATCGACTGTGTTATTTCGGGAGGTGTATTCCCATGCACCGCTTCACACCCACACATGGGTATACGCTTCCTCATTTCGGCTGCATTTTGCTCTTCTCCTTATCCTCAGCCTCCACCACCACTATACCACCAGGGTGACCGTGGTCCGTGTTGCCAGCATTGCAAGTTCCTCCGTCCTAATTTTTGCAGCTTTTGCTTGGAAGGCATAGGCAAAGACTATGGGAGACCCACTCCCCAATAATGGGAATAATATTTTTAATATGCTGTACTGCATGACTCTTGTAAGGGGCATGAAAACCATCTTGTTAAGCTACTGCGACCTCCACCACTTTTCCCAGGGGCATTGATATTGTCTTTTTATTCCACTGCAACCTCCACGTCTCTTCCAAGTGGCATTAAAACCGTCTTGTTAAGCTACTGCGACCTCCACGTCTCTTCCAAGGGGCATTGATATTGTTTTTTTATTGCACTGCAACCTCCACGTCTCTTCCAAGGGGCATTAAAACGGTCTTGTTAAGCTACTGCGACCTCCACGTCTCTTCCAAGGGGCATTAAAACCATCTTGTTAAGCCACTGCGACCTCCACGTCTCTTCCAAGGGGCATTAAAATCGTCTTGTTAAGCTACTGCGACCTCCACCACTTTTCCAAGGGGCATTGATATTGGCTTTTTATTCCACTGCGACCCCCACGTCTCTTCCAAGGGGCATTAAATCCGTCTTGTTAAGCTACTGTGACCTCCAAGTCTCTTCCAAGGGGCATTAAAACTGTCTTGTTAAGCTACTGCAACCTCCACGTCTCTTCCAAGGGGCATTAAAACCGTCTTGTTAAGCTACTGCGACCTCCACCACTTTTCCAAGGGGCATTAAAACCGTCTTGTTAAGCTACTGCGACCTTCACCACTTTTCCAAGGGGCATTGATATTGTCTTTTTATTCCACTGCAACCTCTACGTCTCTTCCAAGGGGCATTAAAACCGTCTTGTTAAGCTACTGCGACCTCCACGTCTCTTCCAAGGGGCATTAAAACCGTCTTGTTAAGCTACTGCGACCTCCACCACTTTTCCAATGGGCATTGATATTGTCTTTTTATTCCACTGCGACCTCTACGTCTCTTCCAAGGGGCATTAAAACCATCTTGTTAAGCTACTGCGACCTCCACGTCTCTTCCAAGGGGCAATAAAACCGTCTTGTTAAGCTACTGCGACCTCCACGTCTCTTCCAAGGGGCATTAAAACCATCTTGTTAAGCTGCTGAGACCTCCACCACATTTCCAAGGGGCATTGATATTGTCTTTTTATTCCACTGCGACCTCCACGTCTCTTCCAAGGGGCATTAAAACCGTCTTGTTAAGCTACTGCGACCTCCACCACTTTTCCAAGGGGCATTGATATTGTCTTTTCATTCCACTGAGACCTCCATGTCTCTTCCAAGGGACATTAAAACCGTCTTGTTAAGCTACTGCGTCCTCCACGTCTCTTTCAAGGGGCATTAAAACCATCTTGTTTAGCTACTGTGACCTCCACGTCTCTTCCAAGGGGCATTAAAACCGTCTTGTTAAGCTACTGCGAGCTCCACCAGTTTTCCAAGGGGCATTGATATTGTCTTTTTATTCAACTGCGACCTCCACGTCTCTTCCAAGGGGCATTAAAGCCGACTTTTTAAGCTACTTCAACCTCCACGTCCCTTCCAAGGGGCATTAAAACCGTCTTATTAAGCTACTGCGACCTCCACGTCTCTTCCAAGGGGCATTAAAACCGTCTTGTTAAGCTACTGCGACCTCCACCACTTTTCCAAGGGGCATTAAAACCGTCTTGTTAAGCTACTGCGACCTCCACCACTTTTCCCAGGGGCATTGATATTGTCTTTTTATTCCACTGCGACCTCCACGTCTCTTCCAAGGGGCATTAAAACCGTCTTGTTAAGCTACTGCGACCTCCACGTCTCTTCGAAGGGGCATTAAAACCGTCTTGTTAAGCTACTGCAACCTCCACCACTTTTCCAAGGGGCATTGATATTGTCTTTTTATTCCACTGCGACCTCCACCACTTTTCCAAGGGGCATTAAAACCGTCTTGTTAAGCTACTGCGACCTCCACCACTTTTCCAAGGGGCATTGATATTGTCTTTTTATTCAACTGCGACCTCCACCATTCTTCCAAGCGGCATTAAAACCGTCTTGTTAAGCTACTGCGACCTCCACGTCTCTTCCAAGGGGCATTAAAACTGTTTTGTTAAGCTACTGTGACCTCCTGGACTCTTCCAAGGGGCATTAAAACCATCTTGTTAAGCTACTGCGACCTCCACCACTTTTCCAAGGGGCATTGATATTGTCTTTTTATTTCCACTGCGACCTCCACCACTTTTCCAAGGGGCATTAAAACCGTCTTGTTAAGCTACTGCGACCTCCACCACTTTTCCAAGGGGCATTGATATTGTCTTTTTATTCCACTGCGACCTCCACCATTCTTCCAAGGGGCATTAAAACCGTCTTGTTAAGCTACTGTGACCTCCACGTCTCTTCCAAGGGGCATTAAAACTGTCTTGTTAAGCTACTGCGACCTTCACCACTTTTCCAAGGGGCATTGATATTGTCTTTGAATTCCACTGCGACCTCCACGTCTCTTCCAAGGGGCATTAAAACCGTCTTGTTAAGCTACTGCGACCTCCACGTCTCTTCCAAGGGGCATTACAACTGTCTAGTTAAGCTACTGCGACCTCCACCACTTTTCCAAGGGGCATTGATATTGGCTTTTTATTCCACTGCGACCTCCACGTCTCTTCCAAGGGGCATTAAAACCGTCTTGTTAAGCTACTGCTACCTCCACGTCTCTTCCAAGGGGCATTAAAACTGTCTTGTTAAGCTACTGCGACCTCCACGTCTCTTCCAAGGGGCATTAAAACCGTCTTGTTAAGCTACTGCGACCTCCACCACTTTTCCAAGGGGCATTGATATTGTCTTTATATTCCACTGAGACCTCCACGTCTCTTCCAAGGGGCATTAAAACCGTCTTGTTAAGCTACTGCGACCTCCACGTCTCTTACAAGGGGCATTAAAACCATCTTGTTAAGCTACTGCGACCTCCACGTCTCTTCCAAGGGGCATTAAAACCGTCTTGTTAAGCTACTGCGACCTCCACCACTTTTCCAAGGGGCATTGATATTGTCTTTCTATTCCACTGAGACCTCCACGTCTCTTCCAAGGGGCATTAAAACCCTTTTGTTAAGCTACTGCGACCTCCACGTCTCTTACAAGGGGCATTAAAACCATCTTGCTAAGCTACTGCGACCTCCACGTCTCTTCCAAGGGGCATTAAAACCATCTTGTTAAGCTACTGCGACCTCCACCACTTTACCAAGGGGCATTGATATTGTCTTTCTATTCCACTGAGACCTCCACGTCTCTTCCAGGGGGCATTAAAACCATCTTGTTAAGCTACTGCGACCTCCACGTCTCTTACAAGGGGCATTAAAACCATCTTGTTAAGCTACTGCGACCTCCACGTCTGTTCCAAGGGGCATTAAAACCGTCTTGTTAAGCTACTGCGACCTCCACCACTTTTCCAAGGGGCATTGATATTGTCTTTTTATTCCACTGCGACCTCCACCATTCTTCCAACGGGCATTGCATTTCCTACTAATTTTAGTCAGCTTTTGCTTTTAAATACATAGGCGAACACTAAGGGAGACCCACGCCCCAATAATGGGTAGAAGGTTTTTAGTATGCTGTAATCCACGTCTGTTTAAAGGGGCATTGCAGTTCCTCATAATTTTTGGAAAGCCTTCCATTCACTGCTTAGGCCAACAGTGCACAGGAGACCTAGTTGTTATAAATGGAAAAAACGGTTTAGTTAAGGCCCTCTGACCTCCATGTCACTTCCAAGGGGCATTGGAGTGCCTCTAAATTTTTGGTAGGCATTGCACTCACTGCATGCCCTATAACTGTGTAGCCGAACCGCTGCTTTTGGTACAGAAATATATCCTACAAGACATATGTGGTTGACTGGCCTGATATTGATGTGAATGGTCCCTGTTCCTCCTGCTCTTTCTCCTTTGCCACCACCTCATCCATCATTCATCACCTGAAGCTTTGTTTTAACGGGAGTCATAGAACTGGGATAGTAGCAGGAAAACATCCAGCAATGCTCGGAAGAGGTAGGATATGCGCCAAAACGCTTACCACCTCAGGCCTAGCCGCTACTACCTACATGCGCTTGCATTCCAAGAAAACAAAGTTGACGCTAACTTCTATCATCATCATCATGCTCCTCACCTTGGCACTCTCAACTCCCCTGATGGAGAAGCCAGGGCCCACCGGAAGAGTCTGGTTCTCTGGTGGGCTCGTCCAATGCTGCCCTAAAGCAGGCCAGGCTAAGAAAAGTGTGGGGAAACTTCCAAAGAGAAATAGGGGCGGCTGGGGACCGTTTATGGACACCCGGCCGTGGGGCAGCTGGGGACCGAGCGTGGACACCCGGCTGCCGGGCGGCTGGGGACTGAGTATGGATACCTCGCTGCTGAAGCAGCCATGAGGTAGTGGCCAGCATCGGCCTCCTCCTAACTAAAAGGCCCCATTTCAAGTGCAAGCTAGCAGTATGGTATTGCAGCCTGGGGGTGGGTGGGTGGCAGGTTGCACACTTACGCTTGCATTCCAAGAAAACAAAGCAGATGCTAACTTCTATCATCATCATCATGCTCCTCACCTTGGCACTCTCAACTCCCCTGATGGAGAAGCCAGGGTCCACCGGAGGAGTCTGGTTCTCTGGTGGGCTCGTCCAATGCTGCCCTAAAGCAGGCCAGGCTAAGAAAAGTGTGGGGGAACTTCCAAGGAGAAATAGGGGCGGCTGGGGACCGTTTATGGACACCCGGCCGCCCCCAGACGGCTGAGGACTGTGTGGGGACACCCGGCCGCGGGGCACCTGGGGACCGAGTATGGACACCTGGCCGCCCCCTGGCGGCTGAGGATTGAGCGTGGACACCCAGCCGCCGGGCGGCTGGGGACTGAGTATGGATACCTCGCTACCGAAGCAGCCATGAGGTAGTGGCCAGCATCGGCCTCCTCCAAACTAAAAGGCCCCATTTCAAGTGCAAGCTAGCAGTATGGTATTGCAGCCTGGGGGTGGGTGGCAGGTTGCACACTTACGCTTGCATTCCAAGAAAACAATGCAGATGCTAACTTCTATCATCATCATCATGCTCCTCACCTTGGCACTCTCAACTCCCCTGATGGAGAAGCCAGGGCTCACCGGAGGAGTCTGGTTCTCTGGTGGGCTCGTCCAATGCTGCCCTAAAGCAGGCCAGGCTAAGAAAAGTGTGGGGGAACTTCCAAGGAGAAATAGGGGCGGCTGGGGAGCATTTATGGACACCCGGATGCCCCCAAGCGGCTGGGGACCGTGTGTGGACACCCGGCCGTGGGGCGGCTGGGGACCGAGTATGAACACCCGGCCGCCTCCTGGCGGCTGGGGACCAAGCGTGGACATCTGGCCGCCGGGCGGCTGGGGACTGAGTATGGATACCTCGCTGCCGAAGCAGCCATGAGGTAGTGGCCAGCTTCGGCCTCCTCCAAACTAAAAGGCCCCATTTCAAGTGCAAGCAAGCTAGCAGTATGGTATTGCAGCCTGGGGGTGGGTGGGTGGCAGGCTGCATACTTGCGCTTGCATTGCAAGGAATGGGGGAGGTACAATTGAACACTGCCCTGGGACAAGGACTTCTGATGCGGAAAGGATCACTTCTGATGGGCACACTTTTAGGCAGTGACCTGGGTGTCAGAGATGCTTCCAGGGGTCTTCCCCATGCTGTTCCCATGTCCCTTTCAGCACTGTATGCATGTGTCACACAGCACTTGGCCAGATAAGATTGTAAAATGTTAAAATGACATATCCTGGTGAATTCATTTGTCACAGTTGAAAGCAATACAAAAGTGCAAAAACACATAAAAAATGCTACTTGTGAACATAGCCCAAGTTGTGGAGGAGTATTTTTGGTTTTGGTTATTTATTTTACCTTATACACAAGTCTTTACCCTGGATAGGAAGTTCCTTAACATATTTCACAGGAAAACCATTTCAGTTTCGTTTTTGAACGTTTTATTGTGAGCCCGTAAAAGTGGCTTAATACCTCTGACCACGTTGTTGACAGCAGTGACATGGGGGTCAGAAATGCTTCCTGGGGCGATGCCCATGCTGTCCCCATGTCTTTTGAGCACTGTCACTATTGTTTTGGGCACTTTTTAGGCTTTCTACAGACTGCCGGGGGTGCCACCGCAAAAATGCTCGGGTCTCCCATAGACTAACATTGGGCTCGTTGCTCGGGTCGAGCACCCGAGTATCACGGTGAGCTCAGCCCGAGCTTCGAGCACCCGAGCATTTTAGTGCTCGCTCAACGCTAGTAAGGTCAGATGACAGTTTTCTCCATATTTGAGAAAACCAGTCCTATTATTCTGATCAGAGTTTGATCAGAGTGTCATCAGTTTTTCTGGGATGTGGAGAGAAAAAAAAAGTTTCTTAACCCTCTCCATTCTGTGAGTCTGTGTAAATCGGACCATGCACGGATGTCATCTGAGTGCGGTCTGATTTTTTTTCATGGACCCATAGACTTGCATTGCCAATTTTGATCCAACACTCGGATAAAAATCAGACATGTCTCCGATTTTTTTCTGCAGACCACTGTGTCTGAGGAAAGAATCGGACATGTGCACAGACTCATAAAATATCATAAGTACGAGTGTTATCCGTGACAACCACCGATAGCACCAGTCCAAGAGAATCAACCGTGTGCACAAGCTCTAAGAGAGAATTTTGTCCTCAACATTTTTAGTCTCCAACACAAGTCTTAAAATTCAACGAGAAGACTAAAAATTGCCAAATTATTATTCCATCTATTCCATTTAATTTAGGGTGGAGAGTGCACCTCATTTACCTTTACAAGACATGAAGAGCAAAAAAATCTGAACATTAAAATTTTTCTAATATCTAATCTGTATCTTCTCCCATTCAGTTTCATCCCATTGCTTCTAATGGGAGAAGATACAGATTAGATATTGGAAAAATCTTTTTGACAGTGAGAGAATCTGTTTGCACTAGCTCTATACTGTGAATGCCAGAAAAAAACATTCTTCATTTTGTAATCTCAATAATGTTGCTTTCTTACCTGATTTGGAGAGATACCAATGGCCGTTCTACCTCTACGCAGTAATCTGAACTTATGAACTGAGGAAGACATGGATCTTGGTATCCCTAAAAATGTAGAAAGAACTGTTACCGGACATGAAGACCATACTGTGCTCATTATTAGATTTTTAGCATTTCCATATTCAGAATTTCTGATTACACTTCCTCACATAATATATGTTTCCATAAAAAAATATCACCAGCGTGTTCATGGAAATATATAATACCAAGGCGTTTACCCCATATTACACCCCATATTAGTTGAGATAATATTGTGTTAATTGAGGGAAATCAGTTGAACAAAATCCCAGAAGGTTTTAGCTATTGCGTTTCATCATAGTAGTCTCGATAAATATTTGGACCTGTGAAAACAATATATAACACCTATTATTTTGATTCTTATTGTTATATTGTAATACCTTGCAGGTCCATCTTTTATTTACGGAGTTGTCCACTATTTTTCCACTAATGACCTATGCTTAGCTTTGTTGGCCATATATAAATGGTGTACAAGGTTGAACATTGCAGATGCATACACTGCTACTGGTTGGTTACTGCAGATCAGTTCCTGTTGTCTTCAATATTAGCTGATCTGCAGTTCTCAGCAATTGCCACCAGTGTATAACACATTGTTTGATGGCTTCTGTTTGGTCACATGTAATATCATGCAGGCCCCAGGAGATCTGGTGCCAACATTGTTGGAGGTGAGTATATGTTCTTTTTATTTTACAAAGGGGTGGTGTGTTACTTAATTTAAAAAGGGGGTTGTCCAGGTACTCAGTAAAAAGTAAGCATCACCAAGAACATAAAGAGGACTTATCAGTTCAGTTGTCTGTTTTAGTAATTATTATTATTCCATTTCTGTTATTTCAGTTATAAATTATGAAATGCCAACTGTTTGTTAGCATTTCCATTCTTATAGGTGTTGTCCCATGAACAAAGTTCTTCTAATCAATAGATCTTGGAATAATAATAATAGGTTCCATAAATGAGTGTGTTAAAAAATGTTAGTGTCCTGAGATGACCTTATAAATGAGCCCCTGCTATGTATTGTCTTATTTGCTGCATCTGACCATGCAGACATACAACAGCTCCTGGCCAGGAGAAGAAGCATAAGTGAATAAATAGACAACATAGCAGGGGCTCACAGCGTCTGCTTTCTGTGAGATAACATATTTTCCTCCCTGTTTGCTTTATTACAGGAGCGGATGTTTTTGCTGTGTCACTTGCCCTATGAGCTCATCATAAATCAAGTCAGCGACATACATGCTCAAGCGGCAGCTGATCTCATACATTACTGACTGATTTATGGTGAGCTCAGAGGGTTGGTGACATGGAAGAAACACTTACTGCTGTGATAAAACAAACAGCCAGGGAAAAGTATTACCTCACAGGAGGAAGCAGCTGTGAGCTGTGAGCCCCTGCTATTTTGTTTGCCTACTCACTTATGCTTCTTCTTCTGGCCAGGAGCTGTTGTATTATGGGCCGACCGTGAGATGTAGTATGCCTACATGGTCGGACATACTGTAGCAAATAAGAAAGTTCATAGCAGAGGCACGTTTATAAGATTATCTCAGCATAGGAACATTTATTAACACATCCAATTGTGAAACGTATCATTATTCCAAGATCTATTGCTTAAATTGTAGTTTGTTCGACGGACGGCGCTTTTAAGGGAGTGTTTCAGGTACAATCAGCACTGATTGGACAGTCTCACAGTTTGCATGCACACAACCCCAACTAGTAACACCAAGATGTCAGTTTAATCATACATTTCTAGAAGGAATGACATAATATAAAGGTCTATGAAAACACAAGATTTCTTGTTAAACAGGGACTATTTTACTAAAATTGTCAAGTCAGGAGTGGAGCGGTTTACCCAACGAAAAACATTTACAGCTGTCTCACAAAAATTGTCAGTACACATGCTTTAATGGGGCCGTTGTATTCACATAGAGACTGAGGGGCTTAAGAGAATGTGAAAAATTGTTTATCACCTATGGTGCATTGAAGTGACAGGTGACCATAAGAAGAGCACAGTATGAACAAATGACTATGTGCTGTGACCTCCCTCTCTGACAAGAAGCAAGATCAATAGGGTTTAATGAGTAACTAAACGCTTTTTTTTTATTATTTGTCTAGCATGGAAAGTTATGAAAAATTGCAAATCACTTTATTAGGGAATTTGTCTTCACTGTTGTAAAAGAATTGCATGTATTTGGCTTCCAAACCCCTGCTTTTCCGCAGTCTATTTGCTTGCCTTAAGCTTCATTTATATCAGAACATACTCATTTGGAGTACAGATGATGGCAGTGATGGGTCAGGTCAGCATCTGTGTGTCACTAACTCTGTGGATAAGCTGCGGCAGGAGATTGTTCTAATGAGTAAAACACTCAGGATAGGAGACATGTGTTGACTAGTGATGAGCGAGTATGCTCTGTTAACCCTTTCGGCGAGCATGCTCAGGTGAACACCGTGTATCTTCAGTGTGCTCGGGTGTTATGTTTCAGTCTCTCTGTGTGCATGATTTGTGACTGTTTGACAGCTTTAATACATGTGAGGAATGCTTGTTTCTTAGGCATTCCTCACATGTATTAAAGCTGTCAAACAGTCGCAAATCATGCACACGGGAGTGATTCAAACATAAGACCAAGCACACTGAAGATACTCGGCGAGCACCCGAGCATGCTTGCCTAAAGGGTTAACAGAACGTACTCGCTCATCACTAGTCAACACATGTCTCCTATCCTGAGTGTTTTACTCATCAGAACAATCTCCTTCCGCTCATCACTAGTGCTGACCTATCACTGCCATCATCTGTACTCCAAATAAGCATGTGCTGATACAAATGCAGCAAATAGACTGCGGAAAACAGGGTTTTGGAAGCAACTTGCATCCAATGTTTTATAGGTGTGAAGACAAATTCCCTAATAAAGTCATTTTCAAAATTTCATAGCTTTCCATACTGGACACAATTATTTAAAAAAATGAGAAAGTTTAGTTACTCTATAAATATTTTCTCGGCATTTGCTTTTGGTCTCCGCATTCATGTAACTGATGGGGATCACAGAAGTCAATACCTCATCAATTAGATGCTCGTTTACTCTCAGTATCTTTATATACTTACCAGTGGCGATTTGCCAAGCTTACTTTTCCTGGGATCAGGGATGGAATTCTCCCACTGCTGCTTCAATCTGAAGAAAAGAAAACACAGTTAGGCTATGTGCCCACGATGCAGAAATGTTCTGGATTTTTTCCTGAGCGTTTCTGCATCTCCCTGGCAGAAAAAACACATGCGGATTGTACATGCGGATTGTACATGCGGATTGTACATGCGGATTGTACATGCGTTTTTCCTGCCAGGGACATGCGGATGTGAAGCGTTCTTCACATGCATTTCCGCATGCGGGTTGTCAAGCGCTTTCCAAGTGATTTTAGCATCACTTGGAAAGTGCTTGTCAACTTGGTCACACAATATAAATCCATGCAACCGGTAAAAAATAAAAAATAAATATTATACTTACCTTCTGATGGCCCCCGGTGTCCTTATCCGATCCGTCCTGGCTTGCCGGCAGCTCGCAGTGGTCTAAAAGGACCTGCCATGACGTCATTTAGTCATGTGACAGATTTTTCCGCAATGATAATCCGCAGCGGAAATTTCCGCAGCATGTGCACAGCAGATGCGGATTATCATTGGGGAACATGGCAGGCCTTCTACCAAGCGTTTTTTAAGCGTTTCTGCAGCGGAATTGCCGCTGTGGAAATGCTTAAAAAACACATAGTGGACACACCGCCTTAAAAGGGTTATCCGGGACTATTATTATTTTGTGTAGGAATCTAAGAATTAACAGGTAGGTAGCTACTAACCACCTGCCTGTTTTGCATGGGGACAATCTCAGACATCGATTCTGCTGCTTCATTTTAACCCCTTTACCCCCGGGCCATTTTCTATTTTTGCGTTTTTGCTCCCCTTCTTCCCAGAGTCATAACTTTTTTTTTCAGTCAATATGGCTATGTGAGGGCTTATTTTTTACGGGACAAGTTGTACTTTTGAATGACACCATTGGTTTTCCATATCATGTACTGGAAAACGGGAAAAAAATTCCAAGTGCAGTGGAATTGCAAAAAAAAGGAAATTCCACAGTGGTTTTGGGTTTTTTCTTTATCAGGTTCACTATATGGTAAAAATGACCTTTTATTATGATTCTCCAGGCCATTACGAGTTCTTAGATACCAAACATGTATAAGTTCTTTTTTATTTAGTGGGGGTAAAAAAATCTAAAGTTTGTTAAAAAAAAGTCGTTAAATCAGATCAGCTATCATGTCCCTGTAAAGGTGCAGACTCATCGCCGGAGCCCGCTCCAAAGGGAGAGACACAACTTGTGCCGTAAATGTACGGCACATGTCAGAAAGGGGTTAACATCCTCTTCCAGGCTGCTCTGTCGACAGGGTTGCGACTGCAGACATCATGCTGATTGACAGCCGGCTCCCTGCAATTAGGCAGTCAATCAGTAGACATTGGTAGTCACACCCATCAACAGAGCAGAACGAAAGAGAAGCAGCTGCTTTGTTGAGGTGACATTTGCGAAAGCCGCAGAATTGCCGGCAGGAGCAGTCTGTTACCACTTTGAGCTGGAACCACAGAGACAATGGCTCCAATTAATGAAAGAAGTTCTCTGAGAATGTGATTAAAATGGCCAACGTAACATATTTCAAACTACAAACCATCCCAGTCACGCGTCATTACGGGTTGCAGCTGGAAGAAACACCACTCGAGACGTGTCTCAGCTGTGAGGCTGAGGTGCAGCATCATCAACAAATGTTACTACTGATCTGCTCACTCAGCCGCAGAGCAGGGCTGTAACAGGAGGGAAAAAAAACTTCTCCTCTTCTGACAGAGCAGAACAGGGTTTTTTTCCCCAGCTTCAGTACTGCTCCATGTTCTTCTCAGTCAGTCTGAGAGATTCACAGCAGGGCATGGCGTCTGACTGAGCACAGAGCAGGACTGAAGAAGGAGAAAAATATAGTTTTTTCTTTTTCTCCTTCTACAGCGCTGCACCGTGGCCTGAATGAGCAGATCAATTATGCTTGCTCCTGATGCTGCTCCTCAGCCTTATATATGAGACTCATATATTTTCCTCAGACTGAAACCCATCCTGACATGTGACTAGGATGGATTGCAGCTTGAAATATGTGAGGGGGCCATTTTTTATCACATTTTGAGCTTGTTTTAAGCTATTGTGGGGTAATGTTATTATTTATTCCCTGTGTATTCCTGCCTGCTTATGATTTGTAAGCATCAGAGGAAACAAAGTACACGTCCCCAGTGAAACCTCTCTGGAAATGCCCATTTGGACTTAAAATAAATTAACTGTTTAAGTGCCAAATACTTTAATCATTAATATCTTCCCAACGGAGAAGTGAAAGAAAAAACTATTACATCGTGTGTCTAGTTCAACATGAAACATTTAATGAATCTGAGTCTTCAACCAATATTGGTGTAAAATTACTGCCATTATTACCCAGTTTTGTAACTTTAGGGGGGGGAGGAAGGAATGAGAATCCAAATTTACTTGAAGAGTTTCTGCCCAATCTATACAGAACCATAATTAGGTGATGATTTTTCTGACCCAATGCTAGTAGTCACATATATGGATGTTTAATCTGTTGCATCCATACAGACTGGATACATACCACATGTGAAAGCACTAATATCTACAATACTAACGTGACTCACCTTTTGAAATAAATAAGGCAAAGATATACAAAAATCAAGAGTCCCACAGATGCAAAAAACGTAGAAACAATTATGGCCACTGTATCCACAGCTGGAAGAAAAGAAAAATCATGTCAAAAAATGTGACAGCACACAGGCCCCGATTTGTCATTGTTGATTATCCACATTTCTGGAGTAATTTGCTCTTTTTTAGTGACTTTAGCTTTTTTTCTCCTTATTCTTAATTCTCAAGAGAAAGCCAACGGTGAAACATTCTTCTGAGTCCTGGGGTCTTTAGCTCTGTGTTGATATCGCTTACGTATGGTATGTCTGTTATTCGATATATGAAAGGTATTCCTATTGTACTAGTTATTTATTTAATAATCCACTTGTTTGGTATATTTATACAGTAATTTCTAATATTGTATTCTTTTTATAAAGACTATTACTTTTATTCTTAGAGAACACAACGCCACTATTTATATAATATCCATTTCAGATGAGCTCACCTTTGTCTGTTTTCCACGAATGATTTTGACTCCAGACACTCCATGGCCCATTGAATCCAGACCCATTTTCTGGTTTTGCTCGCACCTTCGCTGTGTAATTAGTAGAACTCGAGAGTTTAGAACTCGGGATGTAATATTCAGGCACATAACCTGACACATTAACCAGTAAGAGATCAGAACATTCTTCATCACCCTACAGGAGTAAAGACGATAGATAGAATCACTCTACAGGTATAATGACAATCACTGGAGTAACACTACAGATATAAAAAGTATCCCTTCAGGTTTAATAACAATGACTGGAGTCATACTACAAAAATAAAGAGACACTCTACAGGTATAATGACAATAACTAGAGTCATACTACAAAAATAAAGAGACACTCTACAGGTATAATGACAATGACTGGAGTAACACTACAGATATAAAAAGTATCCCCTCAGGTTTAATAACAATGACTAGAGCCATACTACAAAAATAAAGAGACACTCTACAGGTATAATGACAATAACTAGAGTCGTACTACAGATATAAAGAGACACTCTACAGGTATAATGACAATAACTAGAGTCATACTACAGATATAAAGAGACACTCTACAGGTATAATGACAATAACTAGAGTCATACTACAGATATAAAGAGACACTCTACAGGTATAATGACAATGAATAGAGTAACACTGCAGGTATCATAATCATAACTAGAATAACACTAAAATTGTAAGCGACCACTCTACAGGTATAACAATAACTACAATAACACTACAGGTATAAAGAGACACTCTTTATGACACATGTATGATGGCCATAGCTAAAGTCACTCTACAGGTGCATAATTACAATAACTTAGAGTCATATTAGAGGTATAAAGAATCACCCTACATGTATAATGACCATAGCTAAAGTCACCGTACAGTTATAAATAGCCTCTCTACAGGTATTATAAGAACAACTAGAGTCATACTACACATATAAAGAGTTACCCTAAAGGTACAGTCATGGGCAAAAGTGTTGGCATCCCTGAAATTGTTACAGAAAATTAAGTATTTCTCCCAGAAAATGATTGCAATTACACATGTTTTGCTATATACAGTAAGTCCTCAGACAGTTCTCTTCTCCTCTTTCTGTTCTCCATGCTTAGTGTGGCGCATACAGACACACACTGCAAAGACTGAGTTAACTTCTCCCCTTTCAGGTGTGATTTCTATGTTGCCCACACTTATTACTTGCCACAGGTGAGTTTGAACAAGCATCACATGCTTGAAACAAAGTTGTTTACCCACAATTTTGGAAAGGTGCCAACAATTTTGTCCAGACCATTTTTGTGTAAAATTATGTCCAATTTGTCTTTTTGTCACAATTTATATTGTGTTGTTCCAATACACATAAAGGAAATAAACATGTGTATAACAAAACGTGTAATTGTAACACTTTTCTGGGTGAAATGCTTAATTTTTTGGAAAAATTTCAAGGATGCCAAAACTTTCACCCATGACTGTATAAGAACAATAAGTAGAGTCACCCTATAGGAGACATTGACCTCCAGTTGGAAAGGGATAGAGAATATAATAACAATCTGTAGGATTACTTGCTTCCAGAAGCATAACTGGTATGTCAGCTTGATTGTGGGATACGCAACCACTGGTGGACTCCATCCCAACTTGTATTTGTAGTTTACCGGGTCCTTTATTTTGAGATCTGTGGGGGGATCAGTCTGGACTGAAACACAGCAAAATACACTGATGTATTACACTAATGATAAGGAAGGACAATTTATAAAATGCAAGGCGTAAGTGAGCTAAATTCTAACACTGGAATACCAAGGTTTACTGTATTTAAAGGGTCGCAACAATTGCATCACTTATTTTCAATAAAAGCCAATAATATTTTGATATACGGAGATTCAGATAGAGCTAAAATTAATGTAGCAAACATCTTCCTCCATACATCCATATGTATGGCCACAAGGTATGTCCTAAATGGACCTTATGTGGCCATTCTCCAAGCGACACAAATTTAAGAATTATTTTGAATGATCACATGTTAACAAGCACCTATAGAGTTTTTGGGTGTGGAAGGAAGAGATGTAAACCATATACAGTTATATGAAAAAGTTTGGGCACCCCTATTAATCTTAAGCTTAATGTTTTATAAAAATTGATGTTTTTGCAACAGCTATTTCAGTTTGATATATGTAATAACTGTTGGACACAGTAATGTTTCTGCCTTGAAATGAGGTTTATTGTACTAACAGAAAATGTGCAATCTGCATTCAAACACAATTTGACAGGTGCATATTACTATATATCCACGGTTATGACCACTAGCAACTAGCTAACTAACTGTGACTTTATCAGTGGATGTAACCATGGATGCCTAAGGTCCTGTGATGCCTGCACATGAGGAAAGAGAGATAGTGAATCAAAAATACGATACTACATTTCTAATTGGATGTATTTGCTAATATTATTATTATTATTATTACACCTACTACATATTGGGATAGGATCTTGGAGATGGGAATACCCCTTTAAATCCGATTTGCATAATAATTTGGAATGCAGTTGTAGAAGAGGATACATTGCATATGAATGTAGATATAAGACAAAAAACAAATGGAGGGAGAGGATCCTGCATGTAACAACTTGCAATTTTCATGGAATAGGAAAATAAGGCAGAAAAAGGGGTGGTAGGAATGTATTATGTTAGTATAGAGGGAGTTTTAGTAGGCATTAAAGTCCAAGAGCGCTAAAAACGCAGGTGAAAAAATGCATGTAACAGCGCTGCAAAAAATGCACATTTTTGCAGCTACATTTTTTTCTGCCAAGAGATGCAGAAATGGTGCAGAAATTTCGGTATCCAAATACTCAACATGTGCACATACCCTTACTTTCAAATGATTTAGCAGCTATGGTGACCAGCTAGGTAATTGAGTAAAGCGCTGCCTCCAGTTCCTATACAGAGCGCAGCAGTCAGAATTAAGTTGTCATCAGCTGCTCTGCTTTGTATAGGCTGAGACTGAGATGACAGAGACTAAGCAAGACAGTACCGAATCATGTGCACTCTACAAGTGCTGCACTGTGCTCTCCCACAGCTCTCTGTCTCTCCTCTCTTCTTATCCTAAGTCATGTGACAAGGCTCGTTAAAGGGTTGATATTGACTTTTAGGATTGCTACATCCAATAGGTGGTGACAGAGATCATGTCCTCTTCCTCTCTGAAGAGGCTACTTGCTTATTTAAGTTTCTAGAGAAGCACTGCTTGGCCTACGAATCTCCTTACGCCAACTTGGCACTTTTCACAAGGAGAAATATCCCCCCTTAGAGCCCCAGTCACAGGCCTTTTGTCTAGCCAAATCAGACCTCCTGCTTTGCGCTGAAGAGGGGCAACATCCTGAAACACACTTCTGCAAATTGAGTTTCTGGTTTGGTTTCTTGTCCTTAGTCATATGACAAGGCTTGTAAAAGGATCAATCTTGATTTGTTAGGATTGCTACCTCCAATAGGTAACCCCAGAAATAAAGTCCTCTTCCTTCTGCAGAGGCTATTTGCATATCTCCTCTCACTTGCAATTTTGAGGAGACCTGCTCCAGAGTTATACAAAAGTTAAAAAAGTTTCCTGCTTAAAAAAATCTATTAACTTTATAAATAATTATAATAATAACACAATAAATATTACAGTTTTATTCACATTTTCCAACTCTAATTAGGATTAAGGGTAGAATTAGGGCTAGGGTAATAAAACTGTCACAAAATACACAAAAGAAACTAATAAAAAGAAATCTAAATAAAACAATGTATATAATATTATTATTATTTTTAAAATTTTATATCAAATTTCAGCAAAGAAAAAAACAAAAATTGAAACAACTAGAGATAATGGGCAAACTATAATTACATTAGAATTTTCTAACTACAACACTTCTATATAAGAAGAATATTACTCACTGTGTTTGAAGGGTTTGAAAATTTTCAGCTCTTCTTGTGGTCGGACTTGAATGTGAAAAGAGCTATGGGCTTGAGAAGAAGGGATTTGGAATGAGCAGCTGTACAATACATACGGCGTCCCATATTTCATTTGTCTTGAAGGATTATTACAGGGCTTTTCTCTGCAAAAGAAAATTCACATTCTCTATTAAAAGGAAACATGTGAGGAGGTTTAAAGTCCCCAAAGTAATAACATTGCTGAAAAGCAAAGTAAAAGACAATTTAAAGGGATTGTCCAGCCTTAGGCTGCAAATCTGCAGTCTCTCTATGTGACTGCAGACTTGTGAATCCTCACATCTCATGCACTGCTCACTGTAAGGATTCACTGCCATCGGGAGCGGGCGGCCATGTGACCATACTTCCAGCCACATTCTAACTAGACTGTGTCTCAATGGCCGCTCCCATCTAGTTGGCATGTGACTGCATATAAGCAAATCTCATACTTGCGGTCACTCCTGGCACCGGCACCAGAGAATCCACATAGAACACAGTGCGCGCGTTGTGAGGATTCACAAGTCTGCAGTCTCATAGAGTGACTGCAGACTTGTAGCTTTAGGCCGGACAAACCTCTTTAAGCAAACCGGTCTGGCCATCAAATTAATATTTCATAACTGGGAGAATCAACTTTCAGTCTTTATGTACAGTAAGTGTGGCTGCAAGTGCATCGAGGGAGGGACAATTCCCATCTAGTGCATGAGTCCTCTTTATTTTCCCCCCTGAGCTTGATTGATGTCTATTTAGTGCTGCTAATAAGGACACATTACGGGCCGAGATTGGACCACAATGCTCGGAATGGCCAGTGGCTCTCCCGACAGCTTAGTAAATTTCTATACAGCTGGCAGGGTGGGGTCCGGAGAGAAGCCGGCCAGTCCGAGCACTGCATTCCTATCTTTGTCCGATATACAGTACAGACCAAAAGTTTTGACACACCTTCTCATTTAAAGATTTTTCTGTATTTTCATGACTATGAAAATTGTACATTCACACTGAAGGCATCAAAACTATGAATTAACACATGTGGAATTATATACTTAACAAAAAAGTGTGAAACAACTGAAAATATGTCTTATATTCTAGGTTCTTCAAAGTAGCCACCTTTTGCTTTGATGACTGCTTTGCACACTCTTGGCATTCTCTTGATGAGCTTCAAGAGGTAGTCACCGGAAATGGTCTTCCAACAATCTTGAAGGAGTTCCCAGAGATGCTTAGCACTTGTTGGCCCTTTTGCCTTCACTCTGCGGTCCAGCTCGCCCCAAACCATCTCGACTGGGTTCAGGTCGGTGACTGTGGAGGCCAGGTCATCTGGCGTAGCACCCCATCACTCTCCCTCTTGGTCAAATAGCCCTTACACAGCCTGGAGGTGTGTTTGGGGTCATTGTCCAGTTGAAAAATAAATGATGGTCCAACTAAATGCAAACCGGATGGAGTAGCATGCCGCTGCAAGATGCTGTGGTAGCCATGCTGGTTCAGTATGCCTTCAATTTTGAATAAATCACCAACAGTGTCACCAGCAAAGCACCCCCACACCATCACACCTCCTCCTCCATGCTTCACGGTGGGAACCAGGCATGTAAATGTAATAATGGGGAAGGGCGTAGCCTTCCCTTGGCACTGAGGTAGTTAAAAGAAGTGTTCCTGTAGTTAGACTTCTCTGAACTGTTGGTAGGCCAAGCTAAGGGGTTAGCTTCAGTGGTCCAGTCAGCAGAGTAAAGGGGGAACTTAGTGCCCTGATCAAGCCTTGAGTGATATAGAGCTTGTTCCTGGCATAATTCCTTGTGGGCTGCAGTACCTGTAAACAGCCACAAGATGCCACTGTCCTGGGTGCAGATGCCAGGACGAGTCTGCTAGCAGTGTTACAGACAGTGATGGGTTAATACTGAATGATGACAGCTCACAGAGGGTGGGCACTTTAGGAAAATCCCTGCTTAGTTTCCAGAAGCAGGAGGAGAGATTCAGTAAGAGATAGGACAGTGAACTGTGCGGGCAGGCTGACTATATAGTGGCTGCTAGGGTAGACGGGAGCTCCATACCCTCAGACAGTGGGATCACCAGTGTGAAAGTCTCCCTACGCAAGAGCAAGAGTCCTGTTAGCCGGCCGGAGAAACTCAAAGGAAGTATTGAGGACCCGGGGCACTTCTAGTCTGCAGGAAGCAGAGGAAGATAAATAGGACTCCTGGCTAAGACGTGGGGGAGAGATATCGGATCCAGATCACTGTTGGTAGTGCAGAAGAGTCTCTTGGGCTAGAGATTAGAGTCACAGAGATGCTTCACTTAAAGAGGGAACCAGGGCTGAAGATGTTGTGAAGCACCTGTGAGAGAGATAATAACCTGTCGGGCCTTATCCATTATATCTGGCTGCAAATACTGTACATATTCCTCTTCCCCAAGTAAAGTCCAAGTTATGGTTAAGAATCTCGTGACCTCTGAATTTATTGCTGCCCTGGTCCCAGAAGAGAAATGCCTGGAGACAGCCGCGATCGGATAGCTTGAAGTAAGTGGAGAGCACCACATACACAGCCACACATCAGAGGGAGGACATGAATTGTTTGTAGGGTGCCAGAGCGAGAGGGGGCTACAGCTCGCCCACGACTACCTCGCTGGGGCACCTTACATAGAGTCCATCCATTCACCTTTTCTGCGTCGCACAAAGACACGGTGGTTGGAACCAAAGATCTCAAATTTGGACTCATCAGACCAAAGCAAAGATTTCCACTGGTCTAATGTCCATTTCTTGTGTTCTTTAGCCCAAACAAGTCTCTTCTGTTTGTTGCCTGTCCTTAGCAGTTGTTTTCTAGCAGCTATGTTACCACGAAGGCCTGCTGCACAAAGTCTCCTCTTAACAGTTGTTGTAGAGATGTGTCTGCTGCTAGAACTCTATGTGGCATTGACCTGGTCTGTAATCTGAGCTGCTGTTAACCTGCGATTTCTGAGGCTGGTGACTCAGATAAACTTATCCTCAGAAGCAGAGGTGACTCTTGGTCTTCCTTTCCTGGGGTGGTCCTCATGTGAGGCAGTTTCCTTGTAGCGCTTGATGGCTTTTGCAACTGCACTTGGGGACACTTTCAAAGTTTGCCCAATTTTTCGCACTGACTGACCTTCATTTCTTAAAGTAATGATGGCCACTCGTTTTTCTTTACTTAGCTGCTTTTTTCTTGCCATAATACAAATTCTAACAGTCTATTCAGTAGGACTATCAGCTGTGTATCCACCAGACTTCTGCACAATACAACTGATGGTCCCAACCCCATTTATAAGGGAAGAAATCCCACTTATTAAACCCGACAGGGCACACCTGTGAAGTAAAAACCATTTCCGTTGACTACCTCTTGTTAATTCATAGTTTTGATGCCTTCAGTGTGAATGTACAATTTTCATAGTCATGAAAATACAGAAAAATCTTTAATTGAGAAGGTGTGTCCAAACTTTTGATCTGTACTGTATATGGCCATCTGATTTTGCCATAGTGGTGCAAAACAAACATCAATCAAGCCCATTGACATAGGATTGTTGAGAAAAGGCCCCACCCTGGATGCACTTGCAGTCTCATATACATAATGACTGACAGCTGGTTTGCTAAGTGATGTCAAATCAAGGAGGTTTTCTTGAACTTGCCTTTTGCTAACCTGCCTGGTACTGTAATTTCTTTGTTAACCCTTAAGCACTTGACAGGCTTCCTTTAAAGGAAAGTCTAGAAAATAATGATCTTATGCATGTTCCCACATTCCGACTGTCTTCACCTTGAGGCCTCATTCACACGTCAGTTTTTCACATACGGGTGCTTTCCGATTTTTTCACAGTTAGTCTATGGGGCTGTTCACATGTCTGATTTTTTGCGGACCGAGTGTTCCATTCAAAATAGCAAAGACATGTCCGATATTGATCCGAGTGTCTGGTCAAGCTTGGCAATACAAGTCTATGGGTCAGTGAAAAATCGGACAGCACTTGGATGCCATCTGTGTGCTGTCCATTTTTCACCGACTGATCGGAGAAGGTGGAGAAACTTTTTATTTTCCCATCAGTGACAAAAGCTGATGAAACTCGGACCAAACTCTGATGAAACTTTGATAAAACGCTGACTATTTTTCTCGTAAGTGAAAAAAACCTGACGTATGAATGAGCCCTTTAGTGGGTATGACTTATCAAACAGGGCACAGCATATATATATTGGCATTTCTAAAAAGTGAGGTCATCACTAATTTGGAAGTGGACATTTTTACATATTTTTAAAAGACAAACTCAGAGGTGAATCTTGACCACAATGAAAAATTTGTATCAGGGTTACCTACTCCCCATATGTCGTTACTGCTGCCTTATTAGGCAGAGGGGTCTTCAGGCACCAGATTTCCTGCACCCATATAGGTAAGCCCCTGAATAAACTCTGCATCCCTATAACATCTTACCCATGGATAGATGTCTTGGTTGTCCCATTTCTGGCACCATCTTTGTAGAACAACATGTAGGACAAAGAACTTAGCTCTTTTCTCACTTCCCAGCTGCACTTCATCTGTGTAACCCCATCATATTCGCAGTGCAGGTTTTGAGGGACAGCTCTGTCCGCTGGAGAAGAGGATAGTAACAAATCAACCAGTGAGATATTTTATATTTTTGCACTATTGATATGTGATATTTTCTGGACAAACAACTCACAACTTCTGAGCATTTTCTCTGCATCTAAACCCAAAACACAGGAATGGGGATTTTTTTTTCAATTTATATTTGACGGAATACTGAATAACAAAGCTAATATATTATACTATTATGTTATATTACTATTCCATGCTTTTATTTGTTGTTTATGTGCCCCCTCTGGTGAGCAAATACTGGAGCCACCCTGCCATCTGGGAAGAATGGACATCAACTTCACTAGTCACAGTTGGAGAGTTCATGTTAACTTCAATGGGGAGAGGGGAAAAAGCCTCTCACACAAGAATAAAGGATTAGACATGTTGAATTCCAACATGCCTGCTCTTACTTTATCCCAACATTTGTCTCACTAAATACACTTAGCACCTTTCCACAGGATAGTTGATAACCGAATGACAACTGGGGAGACATCACCAATCTGGAGATGAGTGGTCAAAAAGTTCTCTGTGTGAATGTTGAGCACTTGCTTGAGCACCACTCCATGAACTTCTATGGGCCTGATTGAGATAGCAGTTGAATCCTCACCATAGAAGTGAATGTAGAAGTGGTCAAGCAAGTGCTCAATTGTTTCACTCACACAGGGAACTTTAGGACACTTTTTTCCTCTATATAAGGGCTCATTCAGACATCAGTTTTTCACGTATGAGTTTTATCTGTGTTTTTCACAGATAGAACTCATAACCATTATAGTTTATGGGGCTGTTAATGACGCGCCAAGGGGATGGGGACGACTCGGTACCCAGGCCTTTGCCTGGATTGGGGATGTCGCGGTGGTCGGCTCCCGGGCCCGTACCCTGGGGTCACTCTTGAAAAAGGGGATTGGAACTTGGATAGGAATAAAAATAAAGTAAATAGTTTGTGATGCCACCTGTGGTACCTGGTAAGGTTTACCAGCGCTGCTGCAGACCCCCGGGGGGTGATGGGATGGCAGCTGGGATGTTTCTGCTCCCCACAGGCGGAGCGGGCCCCCGGGGCAGTGTGGAGTTTGATGGTGGGTGGTGATGCTGGGGCTTGTAGTGCAGGCGGGATGGCGCAGCAGGAGAAACTGACAGAGACAGGGGATTTGCTTCAATACCTTTACTGGTGTGGATGTCAGGTACGGTCCAGGGTACTCAGTAGGATGGGTGCACTTCAGGACTTCTCCCCAGTGAGCGGGTATAAGGCCTCCTGGTCCGTGTCTGCCTCTCTGTATGCTCCTGGCCAGCCTGCAACTGGGCCTTCACCTGTCGCTTGATAGTGGGACCTTCTGCTGGCAACCACTATCCCTGGTCGCCGGGACCTTCATGGTTCCTGGTCCTGTAATGGGTCTAGCTTCAGGTCTGCCAGGGACTTGTAGTCCTCCTGGAATGCCAGTGGTCCCTACTGGATATAAAGGACCCTGTAGGCGCGGACCCAGTGTCCGGTTTGTATATTCGGGTTGAGCCTATGATGCTCCTCTGCCCCTTTCAACTTCTCTCTCCTCTCCTCCTTGCCGTCGGCCACACTCGGTGCCCTCAGAACTCAGCAGCAGACGTGCTGCGTCTTCGCTGCTCTCAGCGTCAGCACGCTCTCAGACTCTCTGATTCTGTATGACTGACTGACCTTCCTCCATATATATATGTCCCTAATGGGCTCCCTCTGGTGGTATGAGGTGGAAGGGTGGAGGTGTTTGTATGTAGTGAGGGCCTCTTGTGGAGAAGTCCATCCATGCACCCTGGGTCCTGTGGTACCTGTGAACAGCAGGGTGCCACATTAACATCTCCTTGTATTTTTGGGACTGAGTGGTCTGAGTGGTCTGCACAAATCAAGGAGACCTGTCTGATTTTGATCAGTGTATGCAACTGTTCACATGTCCATGATTTTTTGCAGACCGAGTAATCCGTGCAATATCGTGTAGACATGTCTGATATCAACATCCATATGCTGTCCATTTTTGCCAGACTGTTTGATCGGAGAAGCTGGAGAAACCATTACTGTTTATTTCTTTATCATCAGAGCAAAAACTGATGACCAAATTCTGATGGTAAAAAACTGACCAAACTAAAAACACTGATAAAACCCGGACCGTTTTTGAGAACAAAAAATATCACTGACATCTGAATGAGCCCTAAATATTGATCCAACCATTGGCACATATTGTGCTTTAAATCTGATGTCAGGCCATCAAAGATCGTCTAGGCTCTGCGAAATAAATGTTGCAGTGAGAAGTGATCATGGCAATCATTTTTCTCACAACCATGACTTCTTAAAGGGAATCCGTCACCAGATTTTCGCTACTTCATCTAAGAGCAACATAATGTAGGAAAAGAGACCCTGATTCCAGTGATGTCTCACTTAGTTTACTGGGTGCAGCAGTTGTGACACAATCAGAGTTTTTAGATGAAGCAGAGCTCAGAAAGCTAACCCCGCCCACAACACAGTTTTCTGTGTACATTGTCTATTAACAATGCATTTCTTATTAGAGGAGGGGACGTGGTCAGACCAGGACTCACATGAGCTGTAGTCCAGGCAGTGATAATCTCCTGGTGATAAGACATTCATTGTATGGAAACAAGAGTACACAGCCTAATAAGTGACCCATTCCTGAAATCTGTGTCTCAGCCCCTACTACGTGTTGCCCTCAGATTACATAATAAAAAAAAACTGCTGACAGATTCCCTTTAACATGCAGCCACTTCTAGACTAGATCATCTAGATACCAAATATTGGACAAAAAAGTCGAAAAATCCAAAGTTATACCAAAAGTTTACCCTCATCTTCCCCTACCTCATCCCATTTGGATAGAAAAAAGTTAATTTTTTCCACCACTGACATTATTATGAGAACATCAGTTTTCCCATATGTCATTAACAATGAAGTCAATCAGATGACGGATGAGAAGCACAAGAGGTGCTGTGAGTGTGAAAAAGCAGTAGATGCCTAAAGAGGTTGTCTCATTTCTAGAACTCCTTTTTAATATGAAACTATTTTTGCAGAGGGAAGCTGCAGGAGCAAAATCATATTACTTTTAAAAAGGCTGTCTGGGACTTATCATCATTATTATTATTTATTTCTTTTAAAGGGAATCTGTCACCAGGTTTTTTCTATCCCACCTGGGAGCAACACCATTGACAACAACACACACACAGTTCTTGGGTCCCAAAGATGACAGTACCTGGGCGCATCAGGAGTGCCTCCCCCATTGTACAACAGTGTGATAATAAGGCTATTTTCAATGGTTGTCACTTTTTAAGGGGCTTTCCGATCTCATAAACTGGTGGTACATTGCTAGGATATTCTATCAATTTCTGACCTAAAGTCCAAACTGTAACCAGTACTTTAAAGTAACGTTTTGAAATAAGCTGTCCTGTGTGCGCACAAGAGAAACAAGACTATCTCTGTCCATTATATCTCTGGTATCTGGAATTTTCACCAGTTTTCTCCTCTGCAGGCTCTATATCTTAATTTGCAATTGACTCTGAGTTGGTGGGAGGAGAGGAGCAGCTATAATGTGTATCATACACTGCACAGGACACAGAGAGCAATTCCAGCTCTTCATTCCTTTCTTAGTGCAGCCAGAAGCAGCAATAGCATGGAGAAAATTATTCATCAGTACTGATCAGTGTGGATGTGAATCCAGCTCAAGGGTGAGGTAAAAGCACGATCTTTCTGTGTCTCCCTCTACCTGTTTATAACAACAGAGAACGTGCTGCTGTTTGCAGTAGCCTGTTCACATGCTCGAAATCTAAGATGCAGAGTGTGAATCTGCTCTAAATCCACAACATTCTTATAGCTAAATCCACACAATTTGGTGCTGGTTTCGCTATGGATTTTCCAAGTAGACATATGCAGGAGGTTGTAAGCAGAGAGAATGTAGTTGCTGATAGATTTGCACAGCAACAGGAAATAAGTTTCTAGGTTGTAAATAGAGGAGTTTACTACATTTTGTTAAAGGTCTGTATATATCTCTGTTTTGTCCATAAATACCTTCTTCAGGCATCGTCCATGCTATATTGTCACTCCAGGCACTACGGTACAATTGGCCTTTGTCTGGGACACAGCGGACTCTGAACAGGTAGGTGTTCCCGGGGACAAACTGCTGAGGACTGAAGCTGAGTTCTGTCTTTCCCATAACATTGAGTAAAGCAGCGTCCTGAAGGGTGAAGAGTAAAATTATATACATACACCAAGAGACATAGCTCCAGCTCATGAGGTTCAGATAAGGGGAACTCCGCAAAGTATTCATGCACATGATAACAGGAATTCACCACATCTGAGCAAAATGGTCCGATTGTTCTGATCAGAGTTTTATAAGAGTAGCATCAGTTTCTCTGGGATGTTGAAAGAAAAAAAAAGTTTAAAAACTTTCTCCACTTTTTCCATTCTTTCTTTCTGTGAAAATCGGACCTCACTCAGATGTCATGTGACTTTTTTCATGGACCCATAGACTTTCATTGACGATTTTGATCTGACACTCAACTCAAAATTGGACATCTCTCCAATTTTTTCCTAAGATTGCTCAGTCCGAGGAAAAAATTGTAAGTGTGCACAGCTCCATAGAATATCATTGGTACGAGTGCTATCCGTGAAAACCACAGATACCACTTGTCTGAGATCTTTGATCGCGTGCATGAGCCCTAACTAAGCACTATAGCAAGGTTCTTTGACACTAGGTATATGCTGGATCTGGAACTATTAGTATATCTTAGCTCTAAGGCTGGTATTATTACACTATGTAAACAATTGCCCCGAGTCATTAATACTGGCGTTTTATATCCCAATCTTATTGGGAGGCGTGCTGGAATAAGATGTGCCAAATCACTTAATTATTACGATGCATCTTATCAGTGGCGAGTGCCTCTGTGTGCCTAGCCAGAAATGTTACTCTAGTCAGGGACTGGAAAAACATTTCTGGCATAAGAAATGTGGACACTTTTGCTGAGTTTGTTGGGCACTCAATTCCGACTCTTCCCAAGCTTCACCCATTTTGGCAGAGCTGCTTCAAACTGTCTCGAAATCGCCAAAAGTTGCAACATTTTTGTGCAAAAATGTTGTGACTATTCAAATTGCTTTATGCCAGTGTTTAAACACTTTAATATATTGGCCCCACTGTGCCTGGTACTATTTATACACTATAGGACATACTTATGAATACTGTCAAATTTTTCGGGCCCCGATACACATTGGACTAAAGGCAGCTGAACTTGATGATATCGGCAGGATTGTCCAACAGTCTAATGTATGAGTATGAGAGTCTTCTGACTCACCCCTAAAAGTTGGTGTTGGAAGAGAAAAGGATCTGATCTGCAGAATTTCAGGGGTCCATCTTTTTGTTTTTACTGGAGA
Organism: Phyllobates terribilis; assembly: GCF_046119375.1. Lineage (NCBI taxonomy): Eukaryota > Metazoa > Chordata > Amphibia > Anura > Dendrobatidae > Phyllobates > Phyllobates terribilis. The sequence continues at coordinate 289,808,054 of NW_027362768.1, read as the reverse complement.
TAAGCAGCTGCTGATGGAGTCTGGCAGCGGCTCTCTCATAGAGAACACAGGCGCGCTCTGCTGAGTCCATCTTTCCTGTGTATGAGGGAATCGGGAGGGATACCTGTCGGTGAAGGATCATTTTGCCAACTACTATCTTATGTATTTAATGACCTTTAGTCGGTGCACACTTTGACTGTCTTAAAAATGCTCTTAGATCTATTAAATTCTGATGCATTTAGATTGTTGAATATGCCCCTATGTCTGGTAATATTATCGAAACTATGCAATATGTACTATTATTGTATCTGTGCACTTTGCCTGGTATTATTACACAATCTGTACACTATGTCTGGAGTTATTAAACCGTGTCGGGTCCTATTTTGGTGTCTGTGCTTTGTACTGTTTCTAATACAGGATGTATCCACTATGGTTGATACTGGTGTAGTTCTGTATCACCCCCGACCCAACTCCCAGACCCGTATAGTAGATCTAACGATACCTCCCAAGACTCCCAGTCCTTTCTGTAGTATGTGACTTGGTATAGGAGATTTTCAGAGTAGACATTTTCAGACATTCTCCAGCGTACAATTATTGAACCATTATTTGAACCAGACTCTTGGACCATTAGCTCTTTTGGTGGTGGCATCCGAACTGCAAAATTAAAAATTATTCATCGTTAATGGACAAAATGTAAAGTATGACTCCTTCTTTCTACAATGCTCATCTATCTTTTCAAGCACAAGAAGGAGTACACTGCGCAAAAAAATAAAGGGAACACTCAAATAACACATCCTAGATCTGAATGAATGAAATATTCTCATTGAATACTTTGTTCTGTACAAAGTTGAATGTGCTGACAAAAAAAATCACACAAAAATCATCAATGGAAATCAAATTTATTAACCAATGGAGGCCTGGATTTGGAGTCACCCCCAAAATTAAAGTGGAAAAACACACTACAGGCTGATCCAACTTTGATGTAATGTCCTTAAAACAAGTCAAAATGAGGCTCAGTATTGTGTGTGGCCTCCACGTGCCTGTATGACCTCCCTACAACACCTGGGCATGCTCCTGATGAGGTTGCGGATGGTCTCCTGTGGGATCTCCTCCCAGACCTGGACTAAAGCATCCGCCAACTCCTGGACAGTCTGTGGTGCAACGTGACGTTGGTGGATGGTGTGAGACATGATGTCCCAGATGTGCTCAATCGGATTCAGGTCTGGGGAACGGGCGGGCCAGTCCATAGCTTCAATGCCTTCATCTTGCAGGAACTGCTGACACACTCCAGCCACATGAGGTCTGGCATTGTCCTGCATTAGGAGGAACCCAGGGCCAACCGCACCAGCATATAGTCTCACAAGGGGTCTGAGGATCTCATCTCGGTACCTAATGTCAGTCAGGCTACCTCTGGCGAGCACGTGGAGGGCTGTGCGGCCCTCCAAAGAAATGCCACCCCACACCATTACTGAGCCACTGCCAAACCGGTCATGCTGAAGGATGTTGCAGGCAGCAGATCGCTCTCCACGGCGTCTCCAGACTCTGTCACGTCTGTCACATGTGCTCAGTGTGAACCTGCTTTCATCTGTGAAGAGCATAGAGTGCCAGTGGCGACTTTGCCAATCCTGGTGTTCTGTGGCAAATGCAAAGCGTCCTGCATGGTGTTGGGCTTGTGGGCACAACCCCCATCTGTGGACGTCGGTCCCTCATACCACCCTCATGGAGTCGGTTTGGAACCGTTTGTGCAGACACATGCACATTTGTTGCCTGCTGGAGGTCATTTTGCAGGGCTCTGGCAGTGCTCCGCCTGTTCCTCCTTGCACAAAGGCAGAGGTAGCGGTCCTGCTACTGGGTTGTTGCCCTCCTATGGTCCCCCTCCACGTCTCCTGGTGTACTGGCCTGTCTCCTGGTAGCACTTCCAGCCTCTGGACACTACACTGACAGACACAGCAAACCTTCTTGCCACAGCTTGCATTGATGAACCATCCTAGATGAGCTGCACTACCTGAGCAACTTCTGTGGGTTGTAGAGTCCGTCTCATGCTACCACGAGTGTGAAAGCACAACCAACTTTCAAAAGTGACCAAAATATCAGCCAGAAAGCATTGGTACTGAGATGTGGTCTGTGGTCCCCACCTGCAGAATCACTCCTTTATTGAGGGTGTCTTGATAATTGCCAATAATTTCCATCTATTGTCTATTTAATTTGCACAACAGTATGTGAAATTGATTGTCAATCAGTGTTGCTTCCTAAGTGGACAGTTTGATTTCACAGAAGTTTGATGTACTTGGAGTTATATTCTGTTGTTTAAGTGTTCCCTTTATTTTTTTTGAGCAGTGTATAACTCCGTAAGTCTTGTTTCCAGTTTGGTTAAAATTTGGTTGACGAGGAATCATTTGCTAAACGCGATGGCATAAAGATCAGATATACAATTAATGTCTAATTAATGTGGTTCCATAGTCAGTTGCCAACCATGTGGCCTCTTGAACAAGCTGAGAAGAGCTGACAGGAAATGAAATGCCATAGAGCTTTCCTATGAAATTGGTGGAGGCAACAATAGTTAGAACCTTACAGATTGAACATTGATGACATATCCTAACATTTGTATTCAGAAAAGTCATTTGAAATGAACCTATCACATCAGTAAATGCTATTTACCTGCAGATATAGGGTTAATCTGCAGGTTTATTGAATTACAATGTTGCCTGAATGTCTTACTGAAAGTGCAGCTACCAAGAGAAAATGAATTTATTTCCTCCCAGGAGCCGCTGGCTTTCAGTCATGGCTGGCGCACACAAAGTGGCTGCAGTCACAGCTCACAGAACCCTCAAGAAGACCATTTGTCAGTCGCTTTTCATCTCAAAGTGATGTCACTGTACTGTTATAGGGGTTGGAGATCGGTTTCTGCAGCATGGACCTCCCATTGTGCTTGGCTCGCTTCAGTTATTATTTTTTCAGCTCTCCATGGATTTCTGGTTTATTCACTTACCATTAGAATTTGGGATGATGTAAGTATCTTTACTCACATCCCACTTTGGTTCAAAGTGGTATGTAGTATTCATTGCGTAGATGAACCTGTCATTTATTTGACAGGACATATATACTTCTCCATCTTTTATCTTGACAGAGTTTTCTGGTTCACATTGTCGATTCCCATTTCTACAAATGAGGATAAAGAAACACGTAATTATGATCATATGTTATAAAACCTCTCTGCTCAACAAACTGTATATGTTTTCCTGACATATACTGTATGTCTTTCTGTATGCTTATACATATAGAAATGGTCGTATGGTGTTCTGTTAAATGTAATATGCAAATTAGCTCTTCAGAAAGGAAGAGGACTAGAACTCTAGTGCCGCCTACTGGAAGAAGCAATCCTAAAAGTCAATATCGACCCTTCAATGAGCCTTGACACATGACGTAGAGTAAAAGTCAAACCAGATTCTATATTTGCAGACACGTATTTCGGGGTGTTTGACGCTCCTCAGTGCAAAGCATGAGATCTGATTTGGCTGTATGAGAAGTGTCTGACTGGGGTCTAAATTGTAACATCTCTTGTGGAATGTAACATGCCTTATTGACTTTTAGCATTGCTACTGCCAGTAGTTGGCACTAAAGTTGTATTCCTTTACCTCTCTGAAGAGGCAATTTGCATATTTAATTTCCCAGAGGGCATTGCATGGCCTATAAGTCTCCAAATACTGGCATGACAGGCATGTCACTCTCCACAAGGAGAAACGTTACCGCTTAGACTCTATTTAAATGTCTTAATTTGTCGCACTAATATTAATTTAAAATTGCAAGAAAAAGTAAGTGAACCCTTAAGAATTACCTGGATCTCTGCACTGACTGCTAATAAAATGTGGCCTGATTTTTATCTGTTACAATTATTGGCTAAGACAATCAAATAATATTAATAACACAAAAGTAGTTGTTCTACCACATAGGGAGAAAAAGTGCTTGAATTATAAAGATGAGAATGAAAGTGTGCTTTGCCCATGACATAAAGGTGCACAAAGCCTGGTTTATTACAGATCTGTTCTTATTAAGAAAAGTTGATTAGTGTGAGCCCTGAGATAGAAAAAAGTTTTAAAAGACATGTTGTAAAAAAGTTTCACCAGAATTCTGGTATAAATTGCTTTGAAAAGTCTTAAAACTTTTGGGCAATTCGAGAGTTGCCCAAAAATGTTGTGTCTTTTGGCATTTTCACCCCCACTGCCAAAATGAGCAGAGCTGGGCCAGGACAGAGGCACGACGCCATAGCTCTTTTAGCTCCTGATGCCAGGAATCTTACTCAAGTCCCGGACTGGAGTAATATTTGTGGCGAGGTGTATTCAGGAACACACCACCCGTCCACTCATCAGACTCTCCTGATTCGTTAAGAGGTGTGTGCCTCTTAATGATTCAGGAGAGTCTGACTCCAATATGCCCCCGTCATCAAGATCGGAGTGAAAATCACCGGTCTTGATGACATCCGAGTGCGGTCCGATTTTCTTGGACTGACATGATAGAGGAGGTGGAGAAACTTTTATTTTTTTCTAAACCTGCATGAAAACCCGATCCCACCCTGATCAAACAATGCACAGAGCTCCTGTTCTCAACTTGGCTATAAATGAAACACAATTACGCTGATGTAGCACCCTGAGGATTCGACTGCTACAGGGGTATTGCACCTCAAGCCAGAGGTGTGATATTCCACTCCCGGGTAAGGATGGAGTGTGGAACTGAGCTCAGTTAGCTGCATACACTACATACATCCCATTTCCGGGGGACAGATCAATGGCACTCCCACTAGGTATATGTGCAGGTACGACAGTGTCTGTCCCTGGCTGGAGTGGGAGGGGGGTGGAACATCCCAGTAGTGTAGGGGCAGATAGGGGGAGCAGTCTGGGTAATGCTAGGAGCTCATTGGGTGCTGGTCACCTGAGCTCACACATAGAGGGAGTATATAAGGTGGGAACCATCTTAGATCAGGGTCAGTCTTCTGTAGAGAGTCAGTCAGTCCTGAGAGAGGTCCAGGAGCGCCTGCAGAGAGAAGAGAGAGAGGAGAAGAGAAGGACCCAGAGGGGGAGAAGAAGGAACCCCAAGAACCCAGAATTAAACCAGAAGGGTGAAGGGTTGGCACGCAAGGGAACCGGATCCCAAATTAGTGGAGGAGAGAAACAACCCTCAACTAAGAACCGGAGGCTGCGACATTACATGTGGAGCAGCCCCTCACCAAGTCCACAAGGAAGGCACACCAGGTATAGGGTCAGGGAACCCCGAAGAGGTGCACCCACCAAGAGGCCCGAGGGAGCCGGACATAAGTGGACCCCTGGTGGGAACGGCCAGTAGAGAGGACAGTCAGAAAGGGAGCTCAGGACCACGCTCCAGAATTGCTTGGGGGTTGGCCGAGTCCAGGACCTGGCGGACGCAGCACGGCTCGGGCGGTCACTCAAGGCCAGAGTGACCAACAGAACAGCAGTAAGTAAAAACCCTGAACTGCACAGCCCGACTCTGAGTCTTCTTACCATCCACACTGCACCACCACTACCACCATCCTCTACACCTGACCCCCTGAGGCTATACCCCTCCCGTTGGGGGTTATGCTATCATAGCTGCACACATACCACCAGCCTCAGCGGACCCTGCTGCAGCGGCGGCCGTATTGACCGCAAATCAACGGGTGGCGTAGTCGACACTAAGAACACTAACAACATCTGTAAAGACTGCCACACACGGAGTTTGACACCCTGGGCACGGACCGGGTCGCCGCCACTCGGAGACTACAACCCCCATCTGATCCGGCTCCGGGTATTCCCCAAACAGCACTGGCCCAGGGGGCGCGTCACTGACTCATCAAAACTGGAATTTTTCAAGCAGGATGGAGCACAAAGCACCTTATTCATTAAGAGGCTGAATCCTCTTAATGAATCAGGATAGGTGTGAAGTGCTCTGCACTTTCGTGTGTGGGACTGGAGTAAGTTTTAAGACTTAAGGAAAGCCACCAGGCTTCATAAATTTGACACTTAGTCAGATTTGAGTGAAAATATCACCAAAAGTCGCAACATTTTTGCTCAGTCTAATGTTGCTCAAAAGTTTTGCGACTTTTCAAACTTTTTTCAGCCAGTTTTATGGCGTAAAAGCTTTGATGAATCAGGCCAGTGTTTTACAATTGGAGAAGGTTGAAGGTCAAGTCTGGTCACATGATACTCCAGCAACAGGAGACTGCTGCACTAAGTGGGCACAGGGTAACAAAGGCAGAGAACCTGTAATACTTATATATTGGTGTCACACAATCATGTCCCCAACAATAGAATACAAAAAGTAGACAACTCTTTTAGCATTAACATTGACTTCTTCAGCTGTGATGCTCCTTTATCCAATATAGTCTGATTTGTTTACCTGGTGCTCTTTGCTAATGTTTAACCCTACCGCTATAACACAAGGCGATTTTTGCTTTCTCAAAGTTTTGGATTGTCAAGTCCATCATAGAAGTACTGTACCTGTTCAAATCACTGCGATAAATTAGGTTCATGGGGAGAAGTTCATGAGCTTCTACGCTTAATTTCCAGTTACATTTCCAGTGTGTTTTGTAGTTGTTCACACAAGTAAGAGAGTCTAGAAGTGCAGAACCTGAAAGGTAGACATCTAAATCAGGCTTGTAGTTATCAAGCACCATGACAGACTAGACAACGTGATTGAGATATAGCAACTGGCTCAAATGTGTTCCTCTAATGCTCCTATAAAATAATTTTACTGACATTACTATTAGGCTACGTTCACACAACCACATTTTCAGTCCTAGTGCTGTCCATGATGAAAAAAAATGACAGTACTTGGACCAATTTTATTCAATAAGGTTGCTCCGAATGTCCCCGTGAAAAAAAAGGACAACATGCTCTGTGCTATTTGTAACAGTGTGGGTCTTTTTGAGGATGTCCATTGCTTGGCCATGTTGATAGCTTGCTAAAGTCAGGACAGGTTTTTCCTCTCCAGTTTTGTGGAAAGAACAAGCTAATCGTTGAAAAGGAAACTCAAGTCCAGGACTTGGGCCCCTACAGAGAGTAGATGTCTGGTGGAGCACAACTGTCTCTAAGCAGATATCCACTCTATGTATTACTCCTCTGTGAGAAACCTGAATATTCTATGTGTAGTGTAAGAGTGATCTTGGAGAGAACTCTGAAGGACACTTTTAAACCTTTACTGTTCACATCTCCATTCATGGCTCCATTAGGAGAGTCCAGCTTAACCTTTGAAAAAAAAATGGGATTTGGACATGGCCCCAACGAAGTCCTTGACTTGAATGAGGCAAAGGGATTCCAAATATGAAACTTTGGACTCTATCTCACCTCCTTTATGGTGGTGTCCGTCTCTTTAGCTGAACACACGAGTGTAGTCTGCTCATTGAAGTCAATGGCTCCATAGAGGGCACACCGGCACCCCACAACAGAGTATGAATGGGGACACAGACGTGATCTGAACCAAACCTCAGCCTAACATTTGTTTGGCTAGCAGCTATTTCCCACATCGTTTTGATCAACATTCTCATTTAGTGCCACCAAGTTTTTATGTTAATCCCAGTTGATGGAGGAAGACAAGGATCTGTGACACTCTGAGCAGCTCAAGGTGCATTTACACCCGTTGACTGCAGCCATTAAATGACCATTGATTGGCTATATGCAAACCGGTGGTCGTTTAATGGCCTTGTTTAGACAGACTGGCCACAGTTTTATGCTGGCAGAACAATCATTAATGTGATCGTTCTGTGCTCTTAAAACATCGGTATCGGCAGACCATCTCCTAAGGATGCAGAAGGTTGTGAAACTGATATCGATTTTAGGGCTGGAACAATCCAATCATTCAATGAAGAAGGATGTTGTTTGAGTGCTGGATTCACGAACAGAATTCTAATGAACTCTCGATCCTGAGTATTGGTTCATCTAAATGGCCTTAATTTATAAGCAAAATGAAATAACATGAATGGTGAAACTCAATAGACCCATCCCTGGATAATGAATCGACTGCCATCAGGGTACAATCTGGACCAGACACATTAGATTGTCGAAGACATTAATTTAATGTAAGTAGGTAGCTATAATCTTTCCATTAAGGTTGAAATCGGCTACATAACGATTGTCAGTATAAACACTATACATACCTTGCATCCCCTGTAGGAACTGTAGGGTGCAGAGTAAGACACATAGGCCCCGTGTTCCCATTTTTACCTCATCCTTGAAAGTATAGAAAAGGCAAATGTCACAACAAAATCAGACCTTAATGTTTTTAATCATCCCATCTAGACCTGCATAAATTATCTTCTCTTTGTGGGGATTTCTCATGGAAAATTAAGTAACACAAAATAAGAAAAAAAGTTCTGACGCATAATTTTTCGTTGAGCCTATGGAGAGAGAAGGTCCCCTGAGTCACATTCTCTTACCCCATGGAAGAAATGGGAACCCAGCTCAAAGTTGTGCAATGTGGATAGGTCAACCTCACCATAAACATGTGTTCTCCACTAAACCTGACTGTTCTTTCAATGGAAGAAGGGACTAAAGTCCCCTATAGACTTGAAATTGCTGTCAACAGCTTGACTTCCCCATACACATGAGTGCTCGACTCCTCTGGCCGTGACTTATCTCCAGGGGGATCAAAAGGATCGGCCATTAAAATCCAACAAGATGCCGAATCCTTCTCTCTCCCTGCAATAAATCTGTCGGGGCAGAGTCAAGAGGTCCCCATCCACATTAAACCATTGGCTATTCCCAGCAACATGAGAGGCTTTTGACGACCTTAGTCTTCTGCAGGAAGAAAAGAATTCAACTCTTTCTTCACCTGATATCTTCCATTGAGAAAGTATCTAAGTACACCCTAAAAATGAGATAGTGTCCGATCCTGACAAATTCTCTATGTTTGGCAGACTTTTTTCTAATATCAACTTAAACAATACCTGTGATTTAAAAAAAATGTTTACCATGTCATATTGACATATCAAAAGTTTTGATTGGTTGGGATCTGGCTGTTTCAATGATCATTAACACAATGGGAGCACTGTGCCCCTTAGTTTCTGGTCAGCTTTGCTTGACCTCGGAGCATAGGTGAAAGGTGTAGACTTTACCCGAGGAATGCTGAGCAAAGACAATGAGAAATAAAAAGCGCATAGCTCAGCTAAGTGCTTTTTCTGTTTTTTCTTTGATTGCGGTTAGTCTCAATGCCAAGACCCCCCCTCCAAATCAAAACTTCTGACAAGTCACCAAAACTTATGAAAAGTTTTTATGAATCATAATTGATACCCTTCAAGGATCAAATCTCTTTTTCCTTCTGCATGTGAGGAGTCATCAGGATTTTCATACTTAATGCCTGCCTGGAACATAACAGTAATATCTATAATATGTAAGGTAATTCAGAGCAACATTTTTATGTAAGGTTCTTCTGGCTCCTATGTTGGAATTATAACTAGCGCTGAGCGAGCACTAAAATGCTCGGGTGCTCGAAGCTCGGGCCGAGCTCACTGTGATACTCGGGTGCTCGACCCAAGCAACGAGCCCAATGTTAGTCTATGGAGGACCCGAGCATTTTTGCGGCGGCATCCCCGGCAGTCTGTAGAAAGCCTAAAAAGTGCCCAAAACGATAGTGACAGTGCTCAAATGACATGGGGACTGCATGGGGATCGCCCCAGGAAGCATTTCTGACCCCCAGGTCACTGCTGTCAACAACGTGGTCAGAGGTATTAAGCCACTTTTACGGGCACACAATAAAACGTTCAAAAACGAAACTGAAACTGTTTTCCTGTGAAATATGTTAAGGAACTTCCTTTCCAGGGTAAAGGTTTGTGTATAAGGTAAAATAAATAACCAAAAACAAAAATACTCCTCCACACCTTGGGCTATGTTCACAAGTAGCATTTTTTATGCGTTTTTGCACTTTTGTATTGCTTTCAACTGTGACAAATGTATTCACTGGGAAATGTCATTTTAACATTTTGCAACCTTATCTGGCCATGTGCTGTGTGACACATGCATATGACTCGCCCCCTGGGCCGTGGGGCACTCGGATCCGGGCAATAGGGGAACGATAGGGGTAGTAGTGGCAACCCGGTTCCGTGGCTCAGGGTGGTCAGGCCAGTGGTAGTCCGTTATGTGCTGATGATTATGTCCGACTACGCCACCAGTGGATTTGCGGTCATTAGGAACCGCCGCTGCAAGGCAGACCGCTGGGGCTGATGGTGTATGCAGCTGAGGTGGTGTGACTCCCCACGGGAAGAGTGCAGCCCCAGGGCAGTGTAGTGGATGGTGGGAGTGATGGTGGTGAGAGTCCCAGTGCTGATAGTGCTGGAGGAGCAAGGAGCACACAGACAACAGGTTGCAGTCCAGGGTCTTTACTTAAACAGATAAACTGACCCATAAACAGTCCCGGCTAGGAGGGGACCTGGATGTCTGAGAGCAATTGGGAGATTGGCCCTGGTCAGGGTGAGGGTGTAGGCCTACCGTGCTTTCTGTGCTCCTTCTGGCTATCTCCTCCTTATAGGGTAACAGCCCACGTTTCCGAGCTTTCCGTGTACTCTCGCCTGTATGGCCTGCGACGTGGGTTCCTTTCTGCTCCCGGCCTGGTACGGCTTTACTGGTCCCTTCTGTTGTGGCAGAGCCTCCAGGTTTCTTAGGCCAAGGAACATACAGTCCCCTGCGGACTGGTTATATGCTGTGGGATGTGGAATCCTCCCAGCCTCAGACACCAAAGTCTGGTAAATTAAGTCCTTTATCTGCTAAGACAGGCTCACTTCGCTTCTTGTCTCTGGCTTGTGGCTCTCCTCCTGCCACACTTCCTCTTAGGTGCAATACAACTTTCTGTCCCTGCTCTGCTCCGGGACAAGTCTCAGTACTGAGACAGGTCATCCAGTTCTCTCTAACCCTGCCCCCAGTACCAGCTTTTATAGGGGCAGCCTGCTCCCCCTACTGGCCTGAGGCAGGAGGTACTGCATGCTAATGTTCCCCTGACTAGAGAACCTCCCCCTTGCTCTCAGACACAGCTTTATTACATTTTGTGGCATCCAGGCCAGGGTGACACATTCCCCCCTAGTAAAATTTAGTACTCCGGGACTAAACAATAAACAAAGACAATATGCATAACCATAAAACATTAACAGACAGACGACGCACAGCTTGAGTTCTTAAGGTCACAGTGTGGCCTGTGACCGGGTGTCCATATCACCAATACAACGGGGAGCCTTAACCAGGTGGGGGTCTGTCCTATCCCAAGTCCTTCACAGTCTTAGTTCATTCCTTGGTTAGGCTCCGAACGCAGTCCATACAAGGTCCCGGTTATAAAAAGTCCATAACCTGTGAGTCCTTACGGTAGCTGCAAGAAACTGAAACACAGAATTACCAAACATGCATGTAACTTGGCAAACATTTCAACATTTGGCAACAGGGTTATTTACAACTTTAGTGCACCCTATATTCTCCAGCGAGCGGGTATCTGCCCCTTTGTGCTCCTGGTTGATCTCCTTAACCCACTGTCTGGTGGTGGACCGACTTGGCTTTCCCCACTAGCGTTAGGGGTACAGCTACCAGCTGGGTGTACAGGTAGGGCAGGCAGCTGTCTGCGGGTTCTTTGGCTTACAGCAGGCATGGCATGCTCACTGTCAGCAGAGGGTTGACTCTCCTGGGCTGCTGATACAGGCTCTTCTGCCTCTGGAACCGCTTGCTCCTCTTCACCTTCCGGCTCTGGCGTTGGTTATTGCGCAGTCGGTTGCAGGAAATGCAGGACGGGTACCACTATAGCATCATTTATTCGAGTCCAGGACTGAGGGAACTCTCCGAGAACGGTGCTGATCATTTCTTCCTTGTCCTCTGCGGGTTCAAGGTCACTCTGATCCTCTTCTGCACTACGGAGTTGCTCGGGGCACCTTTTGAGGTGGTCTCTGGAGACGGTACCAGTGGTTTCTCCTCCGTCGTTGGTGATCACGCACACCTTCGGGTTGTCGTGACCAGACTGCAGTACGGTGTAGGCTTCCCTTTTCCACTGGTCGTCCAACTTGTGAAGCCTTCTCTTTCGCTTCAGGACTTGCTCACCTGGTTCTAGGGGACCAGCAGGGGCGTGTTGGTTGAAGAGTCTTTCTTGCCGTTCTCTCACCTGGGCTAGGCTCCTCTCCACACTCTTCTGTACCTTCTTGTACTGCAGTTGCCTTTCCGTATCCCAGTCCGCATCCGGTGAGCTGTCCTCAGGTGTTAGGACTCCCATCTCCAGGTCTACGGGCAGCTTACCTGGTCTGGCTCGCATCAGGTAAGCCGGGGTGCAGTTGGTAGCATTCACCGGGATATGATTGTATAAGTCTATCAGGTCCGGCAGTTTTTCTGGCCACAGGCTGCGTTCCTCCAGGGGCAACGTCTTCTGGAGATCAATGACTATGTTGTTCATTTTCTCACACATCTCGTTGGTTTGTGGGTGGTAAGGCGTTGTCCGAATCTTCTTACAGCCATAGAGGTTGCAGAACTCCTGGAAGATTTCAGCCTCGAACGCTGGACCCTGGTCTGTCAGGACCTGTTCCGGATACCCGTGTGTACGGCAGAAGTATTGGCTGGAAGGCTCTGGCCACTGTTTGGGCTGTCAAGTCTGTTACCGGGACCACCACGAGAAAACGAGAATAGTGGTCAACGATTGTCAGGGCGTAGATGTACCCCGACCGGCTTGGAACCAACTTGACGTGGTCTAGAGCTACCAGCTCAAGAGGCTGCGTGGTGACGATGGGCCTCAAGGGTGTCTTCTGGCTGGCACGGTCCTTCCTCCTTAGGTGACAAGGGCCACAGTCTCTGCACCACTTCTCTACAGCCCCTCTCATGCCGACCCAAAAAAACCGTCCTCTTAGCAGGAACTCCAGTTTCTTCCAACCGAAGTGCCCCCCTCTGTCATGGTAAGCCCCCAGGACCATAGCTGCATCCCGCCTTGGGACCACGACTTGCCAGGTCAGCTCGTGCGTCCGGTGTTTGACAATCCTTCTGCACAGCTTGCCTTCGTAGAGGAACAGCTTGCTCTTCTCCTTCCACAGCTGCGTGGCTTCCGCTGGAGCATCCGGATCCATGCGGGCGTCTTCCTGGGTCAGCAGATCTTTCACCAGGCGGATGGCAGGGTCACTATCTTGGGTCTCGGCCCAGCTGTGGTGAGGTAGGGGATTGATCATCACGGTTGTTAGATCCTCCTCCTTCACGCGGTGGGAGTATTGAGCGGCTCCATACCGGTGAAACGCGGGGAGTTCTACCTCCTCCAGCTCTTCTGGGTCTTCGTCACCTTCAGGTAAGTGAGGCATCCTCGATAGGGCGTCAGCGTTGGCATTGGTTTTGCCGGCCCGGTACTTGATCACGAAGTCATAGTTGGAGAGACGGGCCATCCACCGCTGTTCTAGGGCACCAAGTCTTGCATTGTCTAGGTGTGTTAACGGGTTGTTGTCCGTGTACACTGTGAACTTTGCGGAGGCCAGGTAATGCTTGAAGCGTTCCGTCACGGCCCACACCACCGCCAAGAATTCTAGCTTGAAGGAGCTGTAATTCTCCGGGATCCTCTCGGTGGGCCTCAGCTTCCGGCTGGCGTACGCGATCACCCTTTCTCTGCCCTGTTGGTTTTGGGACAGTACTGCTCCCAGTCCCACATTACTGGCGTCCGTGTGGAGAATAAAAGGCTGATCATAATCAGGGTAGGCCAGGATCTCATCCCCCGTGAGGGCCATCTTCAACTGGCGGAAGGACTCCTCTTCCGGTTTATCCCACTTGAAGGGCGGCTTTTGGCTCCTGGACTTAGACTGTCCGATTAGGAGGTCCTGCATAGGAGCTGCCATCCTAGTGAACCCGGGGATGAACCTTCGGTAGTAGCCTACCAATCCGAGAAACTGTCTCACCTCTTTGATGTTCGAGGGGCTTGGCCAGCTCTTGATTGCCGTGACCTTGTCAGGGTCGGGGGCCACTCCTTCCGCGCTTACCACGTGCCCTAGGTACTGGACCTTTGGTTTCAGCAGGTGACACTTTGATGGTTTCACCTTCAGGCCATAGCCTGCCAGGGCTTCGAACACCTCGGCCAGGTGCTTTAGATGGTCCTCGTAGGTTTTCGAATAGACGATCACGTCGTCCAGGTAAAGGAGGACCGTCTCGAAGTTTCGGTGCCCTAGATAGCATTCCATCAGCCGCTGGAAGGTCCCTGGTGCGTTGCAGAGCCCGAAAGGCATACAGTTGAACTCGCTCAGTCCCATCGGGGTGGTGAAGGCGGTCTTCTCCTTGTCAGCCTCTGCCACAGGAACCTGCCAGTACCCGCTAGTAAGGTCCAAAGTAGAAAAGAAGTTAGCTGATTTTAGTGCGGCTAAAGACTCCTCTATTCTAGGCAGCGGATATGCGTCTTTGTAGGTGATACGGTTGATTTGTCTATAGTCCACGCACATTCTCATGGTGCCATCTTTCTTTTTCACCAGAACCAAGGGGGCTGCCCAGGGGCTACAGCTATCTCTAATGACCCCAGCTTCTTTCATTTCACGCAGCATACCCTTGGCATTCTGATAATGTACAGGGGGTACAGGTCTGTGTCTTTCTTTTATCGGTGGGTGGCTCCCTGTGGGGATGTGGTGTTCTATCCCCTTTACTCTGCCGAAGTCTAGCGGGTGCTTACTAAAGACTCTCTCGTACTCCTGTACCACCCGGTAGACTCCTTGTTTTTTGTGCAGGGGAGTGGAATCAGCACCCACATGAAGTTTCTGGCACCAGTCCTCCTTTTGTTTCTGGGAGCCATTACCCTCCGCCTGTGGAGATGGAGGCAAGGGTTCCACGGCCCTGATAGCTTTGTGTTCGACAACAAACAGTTTGGCGAGTGTAGCGTACCTGGGTAAGTGTACTTCCCTCTCCCCAATGTTGAGGGTGCGGACGGGCACCCTCCCATGACGGACATCAACCACCCCCCGGGCTGTTAAAATGGTGGGCCTGCTGTCTGAGTACACGGGTTCTACCATGGCTTGGTAGTCTCTACCTCTCAACCCGATTGCAGTCCGACACCAGATCATCATTTCACTTTTGGGAGGCATGGAAATGGGGAATGGGTCACTCAGTCTTACGCTACCGATCTCACCACCAGACAGTTCTACCTGCTGCCGTCTCATCAGGGCTTTTATCTCCTTGTTGAGGACTCTCTGTTGGCTGGAACTAGCATTCACCACCACCTGTTGTAGAATTACAATTACCTCTGAAAGACAATTTTCAATCACTTTAGTACCCACAGTTATTTTAGGGTGACTTTCACGACGGTCAATGTCCACAATAATTACTCCCTGTGCCGGCAGTTCAACTTTACCAATCTTAATTGTCATCTCCTTGAACCCCATCTGCGGCACGGGTAAGCCATTGCTGGCGATGATACTCAAGTTACTGTCTGGATACCGTGTGATATCAGCTTCAGTCCAATACTGCTTAAAAAGTACATAAGGGATAGTGGTTACTTGCGACCCAGTATCCAGCAAGGCGCTCATGGGGATACCGTCCAGCACCACGGGTAAAACCGGGCGCCCCCCAACGTACTTATTACGCCAATTGTAAGGGCCTGGTGATCTTATGCCTGGGGGTTGGCCCTCTGCCCCAGGTTGGACCCGTTTAAATTACAGTACCTGGAAATGTGTCCGGGCTGGTTGCATCGGCGGCAAATGGGCTGTCCATCCTCTGCGTAACGGTCTGTGGGCCTCCCTCGGAACGACGGGATCCTCCTCTGTCGACGCCACGGGACATCCTCCGGACTTGAAGCCAGCTCGATGGGTCTTGACGGGTCCACTTGTAACGCCTGGACGGTCCTGGTCAACGCCGCGACGCTCCTGGTCAGCTCCTGGACTTGGTGGTGCAGGTCTTTCGACGAGGCTTGGTTCAGGGCCTGTGCATCAGCCCCCACGGAGTCCATAGAGGAGGGCGCCGCCTCCTGGTGGTAGGTGAGAGCAGGGCGCCGGGGGTTTATAGCGCCACTTGTTGCGGGTTCACGGAGCACCCTTATGGCCCTGTCCTTAAATTGGGCAAAGGTCAGGTCAGGGTTCTGAAAGAACATGAGGCGCAGTTGGGCCCTGTGGGCGCTAGACAGCAGACCTTCTATGAATTGTTCTGTTAGTAGTTTATCCGCTTCCTGCACGCTGCCAGGGTCAGATTGTTGGATGGCCCTCAGGGCTTCCTGCAAATTTAGGGCATAGTCTCTGATGCTGTCCTGTGCCCGCTGCTTACATCCATAGAACCTCATTTTAATTTCAGCGGAGGTACGTGTGTCAAAGGTACCCCGCAGCCAGGCTAGAATACCCTTCACAGTCCTTTTCTCCTCAATGGGCCATGATTTTACCTCCCTTTGGGCTGCGCCAGTTAACTGCCCTGTCAATATGCTGACCTTCTGTTCCTCTGTCAGGGGGTAAACCTGGAACAAACTGTACAGCCTTTCCTTAAAGTCAATTAGGGCATGGGGCTCCCCTGAGTACTTGGGCAGCCAGGCTGCTCCAGGGATGTAGGGCAGGGAAGATGGCATCACCGCTGCTGCAGCTGCGTTGGTGGTAGTGGGCGCCTCTGTGTCCGACATCTTCCTCCCCCCTAGTTAAGCGTGGCCTACCTTCCGACGATCCTCCTCTGTAGGCCGCGGCTCCGCTGCTGCTGCTCTGGACGAGGACCTTGCGTCGCGTCCTGATGACGTCAGCGTCGCTCTCTCTCCCTTCCAGGACCTTGCGCAGCGTCGGTGCGTGGGGCGGAGCTTCAGGTCTCGCGCGCTTTCGGCATCCACGCCCCTCTTCTTCCCGCGCGGCGTCCTGAAGATGGCGTCCGACGGCGGGAAAACGACTTCGGATGGCGGGAAAACAGCTGAAGATGGTGGGAACCGACTGAAGATGGCGGGAACCGGCTCCGGATGGCGGGAGCCTTCACCACGGCAGGTATGACAGTCTTTTGAAGGCACGCAGTACCCGGTGGTTGCGGGCACGAAATCCTGCCGACTACGCCAAAGCTGACTTTCCCCCTGGGCCGTGGGGCACTCGGATCCGGGCAATAGGGGAACGATGGGGGTAGTAGTGGCAACCCGGTTCCGTGGCTCAGGGTGGTCAGGCCAGTGGTAGTCCGTTATGTGCTGATGATTATGTCCGACTACGCCACCCGTGGATTTGTGGTCATTTGGAAACGCCGCTGCAAGGCAGACCGCTGGGGCTGATGGTGTATGCAGCTGAGGTGGTGTTACTCCCCACGGGAAGAGTGCAGCCCCAGGGCAGTGTAGTGGATGGTGGGAGTGATGGTGGTGAGAGTCCCAGTGCTGATAGTGCTGGAGGAGCAAGGAGCACACAGACAACAGGTTGCAGTCCAGGGTCTTTACTAAAACAGATAAACTGACCCACAAACAGTCCCGGCTAGGAGGGGACTTGGATGTCTGAGAGCAATGGGGAAATTGGCCCTGGTCAGGGTGAGGGTGTAGGCCTACCGTGCTTTCTGTGCTCCTTCTGGCTATCTCCTCCTTATAGGGTAACAGCACACGTTTCCGAGCTTACCGTGTACTCTCGCCTGTATGGCCTGCGACGTGGGTTCCTTTCTGCTCCCGGCCTGGTACGGCTTTACTGGTCCCTTCTGTTGTGGCAGAGCCTCCAGGTTTCTTAGGCCAAGGAACATACAGTCCCCTGCGGACTGGTTATCTGCTGTGGGATGTGGAATCCTCCCAGCCTCAGACACCAAAGTCTGGTAAATTAAGTCCTTTATCTGCTAAGACAGGCTCACTTCGCCTCTTGTCTCTGGCTTGTGGCTCTCCTCCTGCCATACTTCCTCTTAGGTGCAATACAACTTTCTGTCCCTGCTCTGCTCTGGGACAAGTCTCAGTACTGAGACAGGTCATCCAGTTCTCTCTAACCCTGCCCCCAGTACCAGCTTTTATAGGGGCAGCCTGCTCCCCCTACTGGCCTGAGGCAGGAGGTACTGCATGCTAATGTTCCCCTGACTAGAGAACCTCCCCCTTGCTCTCAGACACAGCTTTATTACATTTTGTGGCATCCAGGCCAGGGTGACACACATACAGTGCTGAAAAGACATGGGAACAGCATGGGGAAGACCCCTGGAAGCATCTCTGACACCCAGGTCACTGCCTAAAAGTGTGCCGGTGGCACCCTGCTGTTCACAGGTACCACAGGACCCAGGGTGCATGGATGGACTTCTCCACAAGAGGCCCTCAGTACATACAGACACCTCCACCCTTCCACCTCATACCACCAGAGGGAGCCCTGTTAGGGATATATATATGGAGGCTGAAGCTAGGCAGTTCAGTTAGTCAGACAGAGAGAGAGTCTGAGAGCGTGCTGATGCTGAGAGCAGCGAAGACGCAGCGCATCTGCTGCTGAGTTCTGAGGGCCCCGAGTGTGGCCGAAGGCAAGAGGAGAAAGGAGAGAGGAGCTTAGGGGGCAGAGGAGCATCATAGGCTCACTCTGAAGATAAAAACCGGACACCGGGTCCGCACCTACAGGGTCCTTTATACCCAGTAGTGATCACTGGCATTCCAGGAGGACTACAAGTCCCTGGCAGACCTGAAGCTAAACCCATTACAGGACCAGGAACCACGAAGGCCCCGGCGTCCAGGGATAGTGCTTTCCAGCAGAAGGTCCTACTACCGAGCGACAGGTGAAGGAACAGCACGACACATAAGCTAGGCCCAGTTGCAGGCTGGCCAGGAGCATACAGAGAGGCAGACACGGACCAGGAGGCCTTATACCCGCTCACTGGGGAGAAGTCCTGAAGTGCACCCATCCTACTGAGTACCCTGGACCGTACCTGACATCCGCATCAGTAAAGGTATTGAAGCGAATCCCCTGTCTCTGTCAGTTACTCCTGCTGCGCCATCCCGCCTGCACTACAAGTCCCAGCACCACCCACCACCAAACTACACACTGCTCCAGGGGCCCGCTCCACCTGTGGGGAGCAGAAACATCCCAGCTGCCATCCCATCACCCCCCCGGAGGTCTGCAGCAGTGCTGGTAATCCTTACCAGGTACCACAGGTGGCGTCACAAACTATTTACTTAATTTTTTTTTCTATCCAAGTTCCAATCCCCTTTTTCAAGAGTGACCCCAGGGTACGGGCCCGGGAGCCGACCACCGCGACACCCCCAAACCAGGCAAAGGCCCGGATACCGAGTCGTCCCCATCCCCTGGGCGCGTCATGCCCATCAGAAGTGATCCTTGCCGCATCAGAAGATGCAGACTTGCAGCTATCCCCGTGCAAGTCCTTGTCCCAGGGCAGTGTTCAATTGTGCCTCCCCCATTCCTTGCAATGCAAGCGCAAGTATGCAGCCTGCCACCCACCCACCCCCAGGCTGCAATACCATACTGCTTGCTTGCTTGCACTTGAAATTGGGTCTTTTAGGCATATGCAGACGGAATCTGGCCACCACGTCATGGCTACGTCTGCGGCCTGGTACCCATACTCAGTCCCCAGCCGCCTGGCGGCCGGGTGTCCACGCTTGGTCCCCAGCCGCCAGGGGGCGGCCGGGTGTCCATACTCGGTCACCAGCCGCCCCGCGGCCGGGTGTCCATTCTTGGTCCCCAGCCGCCAGGGGGCGGCCGGGTGTCCATAAACGGTCCCCAGCCGCCCCTATTTGTCCTGGTGCGCCTTATACACAAGCGCGCATACCAAAACATTACCTGTACCCTCCCCAGTGCGTTTAGTGGGAAGGACAGCCTAACCACAAACACATGGACAAGTGAATGTGGCCAGGGATGGTCCATCTCACTGACGCCTTCACACTGGGTTAATATTGTGGAAGCCGGGACACAGTTGGACACTGGGATGCAACATGTCCTCCAGACATAGAGGATTGCGGGTCCTGGGTCAATCAGGCTTCAACACAAAGTTCAGATGGTAGACAGCAGCTGTGGTCGGCCTACTACACAACGAGTAAATTATTAATGATCATGAGGCCATCCATCTCCTTAGCTTTCTGTTCCTTGGAATGCAAGCACATATATGTAGTAGCGGCTAGGCCTGAGGTGGTCAGTGTTTTGGTGCATATCCTACCTCCTCCGACGATTGCTGGATGTTTTCCTGCTACTATCCCAGTTCTATGACTCCCGTTAAAACAAAGCTTCAGGTGATGAATGATGGATGAGGTGGTGGCAAAGGAGAAAGAGTAGGAGGAACAAGGACCATTCACATTAATATCAGGCCAGTCAACCACACATGTCTTGTAGGATATGTTTCTGTACCAAAAGGAGCGGTTCGGCTACACAGTTATAGGGCATACAGTGAGTGCAATGCCTACCAAAAATTTCGAGGCACTCCAATGCCCCTTGGAAGTGACATGGAGGTCAGAGGGCCTTAACTAAACCGTTTTTTCCATTTATAGCAACTGGGTCTCCTGTACACTGTTGGCCTAAGCAGTGAATGGAAGGCTTTCCAAAAATTATGAGGAACTGCAATGCCCCTTGAAACAGACGTGGATTACAGCGTACTAAAAACCTTCTACCCATTATTGGGGATTGGGTCTCACTTAGTGTTCGCCTATGCATTGAAAAGCAAAAGCTGACTGAAATTAATAGGAAATGCAATGCCCGTTGGAAGAGTCGTGGAGGGAGGAGTCCTGAGGAGATAAACCAGGGGAGGAGTCCTGAGGAGATAATTTGCATATTCCCACTGCATTTTGGGGTAAGTGAAGAGTCTCCGCGAGCTCAAAGAACACTGGATTTTGGCTGTTGGAGCTGAAAAGAGGACATCGGTAAACCAGGGGAGGAGTCCTGAGGAGATAATTTGCATATTCCCACTGCATTTTGGGGTAAGTGAAGAGTCTCCGCGAGCTCAAAGAACACTGGATTTTGGCTGTTGGAGCTGAAAAGAGGACATCGGTAAACCAGGGGAGGAGTCCTGAGGAGATAATTTGCATATTCCCACTGCATTTTGGGGTAAGTGAAGAGTCTCCGCGAGCTCAAAGAACACTGGATTTTGGCTGTTGGAGCTGAAAAGAGGACATCGGTAAACCAGGGGAGGAGTCCTGAGGAGATAATTTGCATATTCCCACTGCATTTTGGGGTAAGTGAAGAGTCTCCGCGAGCTCAAAGAACACTGGATTTTGGCTGTTGGAGCTGAAAAGAGGACATCGGTAAACCAGGGGAGGAGTCCTGAGGAGATAATTTGCATATTCCCACTGCATTTTGGGGTAAGTGAAGAGTCTCCGCGAGCTCAAAGAACACTGGATTTTGGCTGTTGGAGCTGAAAAGAGGACATCAGTAAACCAGGGGAGGAGTCCTGAGGAGATAATTTGCATATTCCCACTGCATTTTGGGGTAAGTGAAGAGTCTCCGCGAGCTCAAAGAACACTGGATTTTGGCTGTTGGAGCTGAAAAGAGGACATCGGTAAACCAGGGGAGGAGTCCTGAGGAGATAATTTGCATATTCCCACTGCATTTTGGGGTAAGTGAAGAGTCTCCGCGAGCTCAAAGAGCACTGGATTTTGGCTGTTGGAGCTGAAAAGAGGACATCGGTAAACCAGGGGAGGAGTCCTGAGGAGATAATTTGCATATTCCCACTGCATTTTGGGGTAAGTGAAGAGTCTCCGCGAGCTCAAAGAACACTGGATTTTGGCTGTTGGAGCTGAAAAGAGGACATCGGTAAACCAGGGGAGGAGTCCTGAGGAGATAATTTGCATATTCCCACTGCATTTTGGGGTAAGTGAAGAGTCTCCGCGAGCTCAAAGAACACTGGATTTTGGCTGTTGGAGCTGAAAAGAGGACATCGGTAAACCAGGGGAGGAGTCCTGAGGAGATAATTTGCATATTCCCACTGCATTTTGGGGTAAGTGAAGAGTCTCCGCGAGCTCAAAGAACACTGGATTTTGGCTGTTGGAGCTGAAAAGAGGACATCGGTAAACCAGGGGAGGAGTCCTGAGGAGATAATTTGCATATTCCCACTGCATTTTGGGGTAAGTGAAGAGTCTCCGCGAGCTCAAAGAACACTGGATTTTGGCTGTTGGAGCTGAAAAGAGGACATCGGTAAACCAGGGGAGGAGTCCTGAGGAGATAATTTGCATATTCCCACTGCATTTTGCGGTAAGTGAAGAGTCTCCGCGAGCTCAAAGAACACTGGATTTTGGCTGTTGGAGCTGAAAAGAGGACATCGGTAAACCAGGGGAGGAGTCCTGAGGAGATAATTTGCATATTCCCACTGCATTTTGCGGTAAGTGAAGAGTCTCCGCGAGCTCAAAGAACACTGGATTTTGGCTGTTGGAGCTGAAAAGAGGACATCGGTAAACCAGGGGAGGAGTCCTGAGGAGATAATTTGCATATTCCCACTGCATTTTGGGGTAAGTGAAGAGTCTCCGCGAGCTCAAAGAACACTGGATTTTGGCTGTTGGAGCTGAAAAGAGGACATCGGTAAACCAGGGGAGGAGTCCTGAGGAGATAATTTGCATATTCCCACTGCATTTTGCGGTAAGTGAAGAGTCTCCGCGAGCTCAAAGAACACTGGATTTTGGCTGTTGGAGCTGAAAAGAGGACATCGGTAAACCAGGGGAGGAGTCCTGAGGAGATAATTTGCATATTCCCACTGCATTTTGGGGTAAGTGAAGAGTCTCCGCGAGCTCAAAGAACACTGGATTTTGGCTGTTGGAGCTGAAAAGAGGACATCGGTAAACCGCGCGCCTGCCGGCGCGCGCATTTTGAAGCTTTTTTTTTAAGCTTTTTTCACTGTTTTCAGAACATTAACAATAAGAACATGGAAGAGTCCAGGAGCCATTTGGTGAGCTGCATATCCTGCTACATGTTCACAGACTTGCCAGTGGAAAAGCCAAACTTCACATGCCAGAAATGCAAGCTTGTGTCCCTGTTGGAGGAAAAGTTGCGAAATCTAGAAGAGAGGTTAACTACCTTGAAAATCATTAAGGAAGGTGAAGAGTTCTTAGACAGAGCAGAATTATCTCTTCATGATTCAGAAAGAGAAGAAATTCGAACTGCACCTGACGAAACAGAGGATTGGAAGCATGTGACCCACAGAAGCAGGAGGATCGAGAGGCAGTCAGCACCCATACTGCTCAGGAACCAGTACCAGGCTCTCACGCAGGAGAACCATGAAGAAATACAGCAAAATAAGACTTTGCCAGCAATGAATAACCTTGTAAGCCCTCAGAATCCTCCTGGATGGAGAAAGAAGAATGTTGTGAAGAAAAAACGGAGAGTGGTGGTCATGGGGGATTCCCTGTTAAGAGGAACAGAGGCCGCTATCTGCAGACCAGACATAACCTCAAGAGAAATGTGCTGTCTTCCAGGAGCAAAAATTAAAGATGTGTCTGACAGGATATCAAGACTCTTCAGACCTACAGATCACTACCCATTCCTGCTAATACATGTGGGGACAAATGACACCGCAAGAAAGGCCCTGGAAACCATCTGCAGTGACTTTGAAGACTTAGGCAAGAAAGTGAAAGAATTGGGAGCGCAGGTGGTCTTCTCATCCATCCTCCCAGTGGATGGCCATGGAACAATGAGGTGGAATAAGATTCTACAGGTGAACAACTGGCTACGTCGATGGTGCCGTCAACAAGGATTTGGATTTCTGGATCACGGAATGAATTACCTATACGATGGACTACTTGCTAGAGATGGGGTGCACCTTACGAAGACTGGAAAACATGTATTTGGAAGTCGCCTTGCTACACTCATCAGAAGAGCTTTAAACTAGAACAATGTGGGAAGGGAAGCAAAAGGCCAGAAAAAGCCATACAGCTGACAAATACTATTGAGATCTCTGCTACTGGAAGTGGAAAGGAAGAACAAAGACAAAACAATTTAAATAATAAAAATATGGGAGGAAGAGAAACCAATCACAAACTAAAATGTTTTTATACAAATGCACAAAGCATGGGCAACAAACAAGGAGAATTGGAACTACTAATGCAGGAAAAGGAATATGATGTCATTGGAATCACTGAAACTTGGTGGGACGATACACATGATTGGAATAAAAGGCTAAAAGGATACAACTTATTTGCAAGAAACAGACTTGATAAACGAGGAGGAGGTGTTGCATTGTATGTTAGAAAAGCGTATATCTGCACAGAGATTGAAGCTTCAGAGACTGGGAGTTCTGTGGAAACTGTTTGGGTAAGAATACAAGGAGAGAACAACGGAAAGGACACCATTGTAGGCATTTACTACAGGCCACCTGGGCAAGCTGAAGATATGGATGAACTCTTTATGTATCAAATGACCAAGTTCTCCAAAAAATATGACGTAGTGGTCATGGGAGATTTCAACTATCCAGACATTTGTTGGGAATCTCTCTCAAGTAAAACTAACAGGTCAAGCAAATTCTTATCCTCTCTTGCTGACAACTTTATCTTCCAAAAGGTAGGGGAGAAAACAAGGGGATCTGCTACTTTGGATCTAATCCTTATAAACAGGGAGGAAATGGTTGAGGAGGTAAAGGTGGCTGGGACCCTAGGAGGCAGCGATCATGCTATTATAGAATTTTGGATAACTAGAGGAGGAAGACATGTGAAGACTCAGACTTCAAGGTTAGATTTTAGAAAGGCAGATTTTAAGAGACTCAGAAAGAGAATAGGAGGGATCCAATGGCTGGATGTCCTTAAGGACAAAAATGTCCAGGAAGGATGGGAAATTTTTAAAAATGAGATTCTCAAAGCACAATCGTTAACAATCCCGAAAAGTAGGAAGAATGGGAAGCATTTAAGGAAACCAGGATGGATGAACACAGAACTTAAACACATGCTAAAAAGAAAGAAAGAAATGTTTATTAAATGGAAAGAGGGAGGCATATCTAAAGAAGATTATAATGCAGTCTGCAGATCCTGCAGGGCACGTATCAGGTTAGCTAAAGCTGACAATGAATTAAGGCTTGCAAGAGATGTCAAAAGCAATAAAAAAGGATTTTGGGGGTATGTCAAAAGTAAAAGAAAAGTCAAAGATGCTATAGGATTTTTACAGGATGAAAATGGAGAAATGGTAAGAGAGGATGTTGAGAAGGCCGAACTTTTTAATTCCTATTTTGCATCTGTTTTCTCTCAGAAAGAAAATGTAACATCAACTGATCTTCACTGTCCTTTTAAAGGAATAGAGGAATCCAAGTTATCTGTAAACAGAAAGATTGTGAGGGAATATTTAGCTAACATAAATAAGTTCAAGTCTCCAGGTCCAGATGAATTACACCCCAGAGTACTGAAGGAGATCGTAGAAGAAATTTTAGAACCACTCTCCATAATCTTTGAAAATTCTTGGAGAACAGGAGAAGTCCCAGAAGACTGGAGAAGAGCAAATGTTGTTCCTATCTTCAAAAAGGGGAAGAAGGTGGACCCAGGGAACTATAGGCCGGTGAGTCTGACTTCTATACCAGGAAAGATCTTTGAACAAATTATTAAACAACATGTATGTAAGTACATGGATAAGAATGAAGTGATTAACCAGAGTCAGCATGGGTTTGTAACTAACAAGTCATGTCAGACTAACTTAATTTCCTTCTATGACAGAATCACTGACTGGGTGGATCAGGGAAATGCTGTAGATATAGTATATCTTGACTTCAGCAAAGCATTTGACAAAGTATCTCACACCATCCTTATTGAAAAAATGACCAAGTATGCAATGGACCAGTCAACTGTTAGGTGGATTCATAACTGGCTTAGTGATCGGACTCAAAGGGTGGTTGTAAATGGCTTCACATCCAGCTGGATGAATGTCTCAAGTGGGGTACCACAGGGCTCCGTCCTGGGACCTGTATTGTTCAACATCTTTATCAATGATTTAGATGAAGGAATTGAGGGTAAACTGATTAAATTTGCTGATGACACAAAGCTAGGAGGGATAGCTAATACTAGAGAAGAGAGAGAGAGGATTCAAAAAGACCTAAATAAACTGGAGCAGTGGGCAGCAACCAACAGAATGGTTTTTAACAGGGAAAAATGCAAAGTACTACATCTGGGCAATAAAAATGAAAAAAGCATATACAGAATAGGAGGAATAGAGCTAAGCAACAGTACATGTGAAAAAGACTTAGGTATACTAATAGATCATAGACTGAACATGAGTCAACAGTGTGATGCAGCAGCAAAAAAGGCAAATACAATTCTGGGATGTATTAACAGAAGCATACAGTCTAGATCACGTGAAGTCATTATCGGTCTTTACTCCTCTTTGGTCAGACCTCATCTGGAATACTGTGTACAGTTTTGGGCACCACATTTTAAAAAAGACATAGACAAACTGGAGCAAGTTCAGAGAAGAGCGACCAGAATGGTGACTGGTCTGCAAACCATGTCCTATGAGGAACGGTTGCAGGATTTGGGAATGTTTAGCTTGCAAAAAAGAAGACTGAGAGGAGACTTAATAGCTGTCTACAAATATGTCAAGGGCTGTCACATTGTAGAAGGATCATCTTTATTCTCATTTGCACAAGGAAAGACTAGAAGCAATGGGATGAAACTAAATGGGAGGAGACACAGATTAGATATTAGAAAAAACTTTTTGACAGTTAGGGTGATTAATGAGTGGAACAGGCTGCCACGAGAGGTGGTGAGTTCCCCTTCAATGGACGTCTTCAAACAGAGGCTGGACAGACATCTGTCTGAGATGATCTAGTGAATCCTGCTTTGAGCAGGGGGTTGGACCAGATGACCCAGGAGGTCCCTTCCAACTCTACCATTCTATGATTCTATGATTCTAGGTTAGAGGTAATTAAAAACAACATTTCAATGCCCCTTGGAAGAGCTGTGGAGTTCAGAGTGGTTTAACAAGACGGTTTTAACCCTTTCGCAACCTTGGGATTTTTCGTTTTTGCATTTTCGTTTTTTGCTCCCCTTGTTCCCAGAGCCATAGCGTGTTTATTTTTTGGTCAATATGGCCATGTGAGGGCTTATTTTTTGTAGGACGAGTTGTACTTTTCAACGCCATTACTAGTTTTACCATATCGTGTACGGGAAAACGGGAAAAAAATTCCAAGTGCGGTGAAATTGCAAAAAAAGGGCAATACCGCAGTTGTTTTTTATTTATTTTTTTTAACCACGTTCACTGAATGCTAAAACTGACCTGCCATTCTTATTCTCAAGGTCATTACGAGTTCGTAGACACCAAACATGTATAGGTTCTTTTTTATTTAAGTGGTGAAAATTTTTTCCAAAATTTGGTAAAAAAAATAGCGCCATTTTCTGAGACCTGTAGCGTCTCCATTTTTCGGGATCTGTGGCTGGTTGAGGGCTTATTTCTTGCGCGCCAGGCTTACGTTTTTATTGATAATATTTTGGGGTAGATGCGATGTTTTGATCGCCCGTTATTGCATTTTATTGCAATTTTGCGGCGACCAAAAAATTAATTCTGGCGTTTAGAATTTTTTTCTTGTTACACCGTTTACCGATCGGATTAATTCTTTTTTATATTGATAGATCGGGCGATTCTGAATGCGGCGATACCAAATATGTCTATGTATGTTTTTTTTTTTATTATTTTATTTTGAATGGGGCGAAAGGGGGTGATTTAAACTTTTATATTTTTTTAATTTTTTTTTTATATTTTTAAAAACTTTTTTTTTCACTTTTTGCATGTTTCTATAGTATCCATAGGAGACTAGAAGCAGCAACTGTCCGATTGCCTTTGCTCCATGCAGGGGATCAGCAGATCCCCTGTATGCAGCAGAAATGGTCCTGTGCTATGAGTGCAGACCACTAGGTGGCGCTCATAGCAACCAGCTCATGACAACCGCAGGCGTCTGCTGCAGACCCTGGGTTTTCATGCCCACCCATCGGTGACCCGCGATCACGTGACAGGGTCGCCGATGGGCGGGGCTTAGGACGCGCTTCCCAGAAGCGCGCTTTAAATGCCGCTGTCGGAGATTGACAGCGGCATTTAACATGTTAACAGCCGCGGGTGGATCGCGATTCCACCCGTGGCTGTTGTGGGCACATGTCAGCTGTAATAATCAGCTGACATGTGCTCGGTTCAGTGCGGGCTCACCGCCGGAGCCCTCACTGAACTGGGAGATTACAGCCTGTGCGTACTAATACGTCACAGGCTGTAAAGGGGTTTAATGCCCCTTTGAAGAGACATGGAAGTCACAGTAGCTTAACAAGACGGTTTTAATGCCCCTTGGAAGAGACGTGGAGGTCCCAGTGGAATAAAAAGACAATATCAATGCCCCTTGGAAGAGACGTGGAGGTCACAGTGGAATAAAAAGACAATATCAATGCCCCTAGGAAGAAACGTCGAGGTCCCAGTGGAATAAAAACACAATATCAAGACCCTTGGAAGAGACGTGGAGGTCACAGTAGCTTAACAAGACTATTTTAATGCCCCTTACAAGAGCCATGCAGTACAGCATATTAAAAACATTATTCCCATTATTGGGGAGTGGGTCTCCCATAGTCTTTGCATATGCCTTCCAAGCAAAAGCTGCCAAAAATTAGGACGGAGGAACTTGCAATGCCCCTTACAAGAGCCATGCAGTACTGCATATTAAAAACATTATTCCCATTATTGGGGAGTGGGTCTCCCATAGTCTTTGCCTATGCCTTCCAAGCAAAAGCTGCCAAAAATTAGGACGGAGGAACTTGCAATGCCCCTTACAAGAGCCATGAAGTACAGCATATTAAAAACATTATTCCCATTATTGGGGAGTGGGTCTCCCATAGTCTTTGCCTATGCCTTCCAAGCAAAAGCTGCCAAAAATTAGGACGGAGGAACTTACAATGCTGGCAACACGAACCATGGTCACCCTGGTGGTATAGTGGTGGTGGAGGCTGAGGATAAGGAGAAGAGCAAAAAACAGCCGAAATGAAGAAGCGTATACCCATGTGTGGGTGTGAAGCGGTGCATGGGAACACACCTCCCGAAATAACACAGTGGATTTGACTTTATGTTACTCTGCTGAAATTTGGTGGTGATGAGAAGTCTGGCCCAATCCAGCCCTTGTTCATTTTGATAAGGGTCAGCTTGTCAACATTGTCAGTTGACAGGCGAGTGCGCTTATCAGTTATAATTCCCCCAGCGGCACTAAAAACACGCTCCGATAACACGCTAGCGGCAGGGCAGGCCAGGACCTCCAAGGCGTACAGAACGAATTCATTCCAAGTGTCCAGCTTGGATACCCAATAATTAAAAGGCACAGAGGAATCACAGAGGACGCTTTTGAAACTTTCCACTCCTTGTGAGAGTACCCTGCGCCTCAGGGCCTGTAAGCTGGGCGGGTCTCAGAAAACTGTCCCAGAACGTTGACAGTGTTCCCCTGCCTCTGCTGGATTGGAGTTGCGTCTCTCTCGCCTGTACGCCTTGGTTGGGCAACAAACTGTGACCTCTGCTGCTAGCGTGTTCAGATGGGAATTTTTTTAACAGTTCTGCAGCAAGGGCCTTCTGGTACTGCCACATTTTTGTAGACCTCTCCACCTCAGGAATAAGAGAGTGAAAGTTCTCCTTGTAGCTTGGGTCTAAAAGTGTCACCAACCAGTAATGACTGTCACCCAACATTTTGACAACGTGAGGGTCACGGTTAAGGCAGTGTAACATAAAGTCAGCCATGCGTGCCACACTGGTAACGGGCAAGACTTCCGTGTCCTCACCAAGATGACGACTGACCATGCTCTCCTCCTCCTCCTCCCCCTGTCCTCAGGCCACCCACGCTGAACCGACGGTATGACAGTTGTACAGGTACTACCGTCTACAGTACATGATACCAGCTCCTGTTCTTCCTCCTCATCCTCCTCCTCTCCCTCATTGTCCCCCAATGCACATTGGGATGAGATGAGGCTGGGCTGTGTGTAATCGCCCACTACGGCTTCTTGATCCTTCTCATCATACTCTGGCTTCAATGCCTCCTCTTTAATTCTCTGCATAGAGCGTTGCAAAAGACAGACAAGTGGGATGCTGACGCTAATGATGGTGTCATCGCCACTCACCATTTTGGTGGACTCCTCAAAGTTTGTCAGGATGGTACATATGTCAGACATCCAGGTCCACTCCTGAGGTCTTATGTGTGGAGTCTGACCTGAATATCGACGGCCTTGTTGCAGCTGGTACTCCTCAACTGCTCTCTTCTGCTCACAAATCCTTTGCAACATGTGGAGAGTTCCAATGTGTGGGGACATCACGCTGTGGGGGCAACTCTGACTGACATAGGGCCCGCAATCCTCGGTGTGGGGAGGATGTGTTCCGTCCCAAGGTCTGACTGGGTCCCAGCTTCCACTATGTTTACCCAGTTTGCCGTCAGGGAGATGTACCGTCCCTGGCCACAAGCACTTGTCCACGTGTCCGTTGTCAGGTGGACTCTCCCAGTAACTGCGTTGTTGAGGGCACGGCAGATGTTTTGGGACACGTGCTTGTGTAGTGCGGGGATGGCACACCGGGCAAAATAGTGTCGGCTGGGGACCGGGTACCGAGGGACGGCCACCGCCATAAGGTTGCGGAAGGATTCTGTCTCCACCAGCCTAAAAGGCAGCATTTCCAACGCAAGCAGTCGTGAAATGTGCGAATTTAGGACTGTGGCCTGAGGGGCATTGGCTGCGAATTTGCGCTTTCGTTCAAAGGTCTGGGATATGGACAATTTAACGCTGCGGTGGGACGTGGATGTGGACCTTGATGCTGTTTCTTGAGAAACTGCCATAACAAGTGAAGACTGAGAGGAGGGGGCATCTTTGCATGCAGTATGGACAGGGGATTGCCTTGCATGCACAACAGGGGGTTCTATTACATGCACAACAGCGGAAGAAGCAGTGGTGACACCCACTGACACTGGTCGTGGTGCTTCGCTGACATGTGCCTGATCATGCTGGTGGTGGTCAGGCTGGTAGTTTTGTCACCCCTGTTGATGCTTGCCTGGCAGGTGGTACAAATGGCCTTTTTGGGGTTATCAGCAGAGTCTTTAAAAAAATTCCAGACTCTGAAAGACCTACCGGTTGTACTGGCAACGTCCCTAGTGTTGGTGTTACGGGGAACTGTTGCCCGCCTTCTGTCTGCGGCCACAACACTGCTTCTTCCTGCCTGTTGGGGCACTCTGCCTCCCTCCCCCTGTGTGCTACTGGCCTTGCTCTGCGTGTCCTCCTGCCACGTTGGGTCAGTTACTAGATCATCCACCACCTCCTCCTCTTCCACTTGCGCACCACGATCGATCCTCCGCCTCACTTCATGGCAATTGTGTCTCGTCATCGTCCACCTCTTGTGACAAATTGCCAGCATCGCCTTCCTGTGGCCGTGGCTGTTCAAATATTTGGCCATCGCTACATGGGATCTCCTCTTCCACCACTTCAAGCGGAGCAGACGAGGGGCCCAAATATGGAAATGGACCAGTGAACAGCTCTTCAGAGTGTCCAACTGTGGGATCAGTTGCTGTCTGACGACACTCGGCATGGTGGGAGGAAGGAGCATCAGGGTGAGGAGGAGTATGCGGTCGAGACTCACGGCTACTAACACTTGACCGTGTGGAAGACAGACCGGAGGTGGTGGTGCCCAGGTGACTGGAAGTATTATCTGCTAACCAATTAATAACCTGTTCACACTGATCAGTTCGCAATAGTGGTGTTGTTGTGTGCTTCCCTAGTAATTCGGTCAAGAACTGGGAGTGAGAAGATGTGGCTGTCGGTTGTGGCACATTTTCACCTTGACCACGGCCCCATCCTCTGCACGCACCATCACCAGAACGTCCAGTTCCACCACCCTTGCCACGCGCCTTGCCCATTGTAAATGAAGTAAAATAGCTTACACTCGCACTATCAATGGCAAAAGGGTAATAAAAAGGAGATTAGAACCGTGGAAGAGGAAAACAACAGTTCTATTTCTCTGGCCTACACCAGAATCTTTTAAACAGATATATTTGTGTCTGAACAGTCAGCAAGACACTGAAACTGTTTTTTTTTTATGTAAAAAAGGCAAAAAGGTGGATTACACCCAGATTTGAACGGTGGAAGAGGAAAACCACAGTTCTATTTCTCTGACCTACACCAGAATCTTTTAAACAGATATATTTGTGTCTGAACAGTCAGCGAGACACTGAAAATGTTTTTTTTTAATGTAAAAAAGGCAAAAAGGTGGATTACACCCAGATTTGAACCGTGGAAGAAGAAAACCACAGTTCTATTTCTCTGGCCTACACCAGAATCTTTTAAACAGATATATTTGTGTCTGAACAGTCAGCGAGACACTGAAACGTTTTTTTTTTATGTAAAAAAGGCAAAAAGGTGGATTACACCCAGATTTGAACCATGGAAGAGGAAAACCACAGTTCTATTTCTCTGGCCTACACCAGAATCTTTTAAACAGATATATTTGTGTCTGAACCGTCAGCGAAACACTGAAACGTTTTTTTTTTGTGTAAAAAAGGTAAAAAGGTGGATATCACCCAGATTTGAACCGTGGAAGAGGAAAACTACAGTTCTACTTTCCTGGCGTATACCAGACTTTTTTAAATAGATATATTTGTGTCTGAACAGTCAGCGAGACACTCGAACTGTTTTTTTTTTATGGAGAAAAGGCAAAAAAGTGGATAATACAGAGCTTTGAACCGTGGAACTGCAAAACCACAGTTCTAGTTATCTGGCCGAAACCAGACTCTTTTAAACAGATATATTTGTGTCTGAACACTCACATACACACTCAAGTTTTTTTTTGAGGGGGGGGGGGAGAAATACCAAAAGGTTAATAAGACGGGTATTTGTACAGTCTGACTGAGGGAAAAAAAAAAAAAGAGGATTTAGATGAAAAAAAAAGGATTTTTCCTGGCCCCTGAGACCTGGGGCTAAGTCTAGCAATTTGAGCAGCGGTAGCACACAGGACTGTAATGCAGTGTTTGTTGGTATAACCACTGCGTCTCCTATACAGCCTGCCTGCCTGCCTGATATCTGGGATGGATATTAGTCCTAAGAAGGACTGTTTGTTTGATTTTGCAGGCTTTAGAGACCCTACACTACCTATTTTGCAGTATAAATCTCTCCCTAGCTCAGCAGCACTCTCCCTACACTGTCTGATCCGGAGCGACTGTGTACAAGATGGCGGTGCCCGGTTTGAAATACTCGAGGTGACGCTGTGCAGCCAGCCAATCACTGTAATGCCCACAACCAACATGACTGTAGCATTACAGTGACTGGCTGGCCATCCCTGCATGTTCATTGGCTCTGTAAAGAGCGCCAAACAAGCAGGGTGGAGACCCGAGCTCCCGCCCAAGTAACCCAGAAATGCTCGGTGCTCGCCGAACATCCCGAGTAGTGAGATGCTCGGGCCAGTACCGAGCAGTGTCGAGCATGCTCGCTCAACACTAATTATAACTTTGGTTTTCTTCGTTGACCTTTTGTCATTAGACTAGTGCACGTGACCTGAGTAATGAGAAATAAAAGTGTCCAATTTCCACAAAGTCAGGTAATTGTAGGTAAGCGGCACTGTAGGTTTTATTAGGCTGAGTTAGCATCTAGGTTAAGGTCACAGGGTTACGTGTCTCCATTTCTTTCAGATGCTTTGTACAACACCGGCAATAAATGAGGTATTTGAACACTTTTTTTCATCTAGAATTAGGAAAAATTGGATTTTAGCAAGCAATCAATTTACATCTCAGATGCTTTTATACGTAGATTAGCTGCACCCAACACTCCATTCTTTAGTTAGGCCATAACCAGGGTCTAACTATAATGGGTTCAGGGGTTGCAGTCGCACCCAGGCCCTGGATTCTAGGGAGTCTCAAAAAGTCCTTTTGGCCCATATGAGAAGAGCAATACTGTTTAGGACCAGTGATAGCTGAGGGCCTCGTCGGAGGTTTTGTATTGGGGACAACAAGCTTCAAGTTGCGCCACTGGCCACAACTATAGTCATGCACTTTAACTTTTACACTGTGTGTCCTACATATCTTATCTTTTAAAACTCATCAGGAAAGTTTCCATCATTTATGTCCAACCAAGGTCGGACACAGACAGAAGGGTGCACCCGTGCAAGCGGAGAATACTGGCGATTGCAGTCCAATACTTCACCAGGATACACCCTTTATTGGTCTGTGAGAGAAGCTGCTTGTTGTTTTGGAAGTGGAAATGGGTCCCCTTATCACTTGAGCCCATGTGCAGCTGCTCAGGCCCCACGCCACATATGTCTGCCCTTCATCAAATACAGTGTATCCATAAGCTCCTAATCACCCTACAGTGTCTTTCAGGCTAGAGCACCTTTTTACTTGCTGTATACATTAGTGTAGTTGACTATGCCATGTATACCAAGTCATCCAGTAAAAAAGCATGCGCATACTATACGCTTTTAAGTCTTTGAGCCCTTGTGAATATATCAATGGCATCCATTGGGCGCATCCCCCCTGTGTAGACTCCAAATGCACATTTAGGATAATGGAAACAGAAAAATTCATATAGAAGAAACTATAAAGTTGCAAAAAACAAATATCCAATCATATCAGAAGGAAATATGGACTGCATAAAAAATCAAGCGCGAATATGTACCCTTTAAAAACATAGTATAATGAGCAAAATTTTTTGTCAAATAATTAAAGGGATTTTCCCCTTTAATGTTAATTCTTGACTTTAGGGGCAGTTTGGGATACAGAAAACAAACCTCACTTTACTCGATGTCCCCAGTGTCCACTGTCGAATGTCCGCCGCTGCTCCCGGTGACTGGCATTGCCTATGGTGTTGATGTCCGGGAGCAGTGACGGAGTTATGCCGCTGCTTCGTGTTACAAAATGAAACTCCCACCCATACTAAATTATATCTACAAATAAATACATTTACCATCTGTGTCTCACCCACCATTCTACATTCATGCTGCAATTTTTGTGCAGAAACAATCCTACCACCAATATATGCCCTCTACGGCTTCCCTAGATTTGTGATACAGGCACAATGGATAACAAATTACAGTCGGTTGTGAGTTATTTTGTATATTTTATGCATATACGGATGCATCATAATTTCACAAAATAGTAAATGTGACACAAGTTATAGAAGTGATACAAATAACTATAAAGATGGCGACATCCTATGCATAATAAAATAAATACTCTCATAGACGATCAGTTAGCAGATATATTCTCAGCCCATGTGGTAGATAATATCATGTCTTCCGCTATCAGTTCCCTTAGCCTTTCTCTTACCTGTGCTTATCTCACGGCCATAGTTCCACAGTGACACAAGTCTATACACAAACGTGCACCATCTTGTGAGATTAGCCGGTGTCCAGTCTTTGTGTAGGAGAGAAATGTGGTTGACTGTTTTCCTGTTTGTTGCAACCTCTTCTAGGAATGGGGAAGTGGTTTTATGTCACAGTCGAGAATAGGTGGGAAGAAAACAATCTCTGTAATGGGAAATTCCAAGTGGTTCAATCATAAAGAAAAGGGTTGTCTCATGACTTTAATAGAGCATATGGGATGGAAACTTGGGACCCCCCTCTATGAAAAAGAATGGAGAGCAGCTCTGTGTGAGTGACTCCCACTGTAGTCAAACCTAATGTCAAGCTCCTGGATTTCATCCCTTGAGCTTGTGTTCTGTGGTCGGCTTCTCTTTCTGCAGAGCCACAGGAGACACACCTTTTCTCTCGGTGTTTGGGTTCTGCTATTCAGGCTGCAGTCTGCCTATCACAGGTGTTTTCATTTGCCTATTTATCACCTTTTGGGTGCAGCTCTATATTCTGTCCCCCAGCTGGAGTTTCCTGCTGGTGATAGATTCTTTTGGATGTTCTGACATTCTATTAATGTTTGGAGCCAGTCTGTGAGATTCCAGTTAGGGATTTTCACTTTACTGTTTCTCTGCTATAACTTGCACCTATTTTCCATTTATCATTAGGAAGTAGGCAATATATTGGCTAACAGTATTTGCTTTATTCTTCTGTTTACTGTTTTGTTAATTACTTTACTCACTCTGGGATCTTTCCTTTTGCAACACACTTTTCCTTTAATAGGCATTCACACAATGATCTGCATTCCAGTTCTTTAGGAGACACGTGAAGCAACTCAATGGACTTTTAGGCACTTAGGTCCGAATTGCCATCTCCTAGACTAGATATCTAGTCTGTACAGGAACTGGCAGGGTAAGTTGCAGTTTTAAGTGTATAACCTATTTTCCCTAGTAAGTTGCTACACAGGTATAACACCCAATATAACACCCGTGAAAGCGCTGCTCGTGCGCGAAACGGCCGTCGTCTTTCTTTCACCCTCGCACCCCTGAACCAGCCGCAACGTCTGTATGCTGGATCTGAAATAAAAGGATCTTTTATTGGCATCCATTGGTGAGTGCTGTCTTTTTCATACGTCCTTGGACATTTGATTAGCACTGCTTATTTAGACATAGCACCTCCTGATCTGGATAGCCAAGGGCTAGAGAAACCGTCATAGAGGTTTTTATGACTAAGCAGGCAAGATTTGGGAACTGGTGCCTGCCGGCATACTTCACTTCTATGTGGATAACACCCAATTTGTAAATTTGAATTTCATTCAGTCTGATGAAGGCACCAATTTGGTAGCGAAACGTGTATCCTGAATGTCTCACCAAAAAAGGAACCTTGTCTACATCTTCTATTATTTGAACGGTCATTATCAGCAGTGCCCGGGTCCTGCATTTTTTTCTATATTGTTGCATATTCTGTTGGGTTGTTTGTCCACCATTGCAAAAATAGGAGCTGCTGCTGACAGAAGCATAACTCTACAAGTTTTTCCAGGGTTGTGCCTGTAATTTCACAACACCAGAAGGTGAGCGCATCCCCCACGAATCTACCTATATCTCTACCTTGTATTGGTTTTATTGTTCTAGGAGACGCTGGTTCTCTTTTTTATCTTTTGCAGCAACTATTTAACTATTTGCATGGTCATTATGTAATCGACCGCTGCTGGGAAAATGTATAGTGAGTCCTTGCCTCTACCACCGATAGAGACTGATTGTTATGAGTTAGAAAAGACGGATTTTTATTGTACCATGTTTTAATTTCTGCAACTATCAAATACAGTCTGTACTCCAATTCCTCAGTAAGTTAAAGATTTCTGCTTGATGTCAGTGAATGGAAACATTACTGTTTGCTGGAAATTCTTTTTGCCCTAGTACTATTATCTACCATGTGCCAAACTAGGAAGTGAAAGCCATGGTGGTGTCTACCAATTTATTCACACTACAAAAAATGTTTCCTCTACCTCAAAGAAGTAATCCTGGATTTTTTGGGGTCCGATACCTGACACCACTGATCAGCTGTTATCAGCTCCTGTGGTGGCCAGATGTAAACAGTAGTGATGAGCAAGCACAAAACTGCTCGGGTACTCGTTGCTTGGGTCGAGCAAATTGGAATGCTCGAGTGCTCGGTCCGAGTAACGAGCCCAATGTAAGTCTATGGGAAACTTGAGCATTTTTCTGGCGGCTCCCCCCGGCGGTCTGCAGAAGGCCTAAAAATTGCCTAAATCGATGGGAACAGTGCTCAAATGACATGGGAACAGCATAGGGAAGACCCCTGGAAGCATCTCTGACTCCCAGGTCACTGCTGTCAACAACGTTGTCAGAGGTATTACGCCACTTTTACGAACTCACAATAAAACAAAAAAAAACTAAACAAAAAAGGATTTTCCTGGGAAAAATGTAAAGGAACATACTTTCCAGGGTAATGACTTGTATATAAGGCAAAATAAATAACCAAAACCAAAAATACTCCTCCACACCTTGGGCTATGTTCACACGTAGCGTTTCTGATGCGTTTTTGCACTTTTGCATTGCTTTCGACAGTGAAAAATACATTCACTGGTAAATGTCATTTTAACATTTTACTACCTTATCTTGCCATGTGGTGTGTGAGACATGATCAGACACATCCTGTTTCATTTCCTGTTTCATTTATGAAGGAGGGACTCTGCCAGTCACAAAGACTATTTTTATTGGGCCATCAGGTGGCCCTTACTATTCTTAAAGGGCCAACAGTCAGCTATGCTTTGTTGTTCCCATAATTAAAGAGTGGGTCTCCTATACTGTTATTGCGCATGCAGTGACTGCAAGGGCTGCCAAAAATTTGGACACACCCCAATACCCCTTTGAAGAGACCTAGAGAAGGGCCTCAGTAAAAAAAACATTCTCATTATAAAGGAGTGGGTCTCCTATAGTGGTAATGCCCATGCAATGACTGCAATGGCTGCTAAAATTTAGGAAAAACCCCAATAACAATTTAAAGACACATAGAGCTGGGCCACAGTAACAACATGTTCCCATTAGAAAGGAGCGGGTCTCCCATACTGTTCTTGTGTATGCAGTGAATGCAATGGCTGCCAAAAATTTGGAGGAATTCCAATGCCTCTTGCAAGAGATGTAGAGGAGGGCCTGCTGAAAAACATGTTCCCATAATTAGAAAGTGGGTCTCCCATACTGTTTGCTTATGCAGTGAATGCAACAGCTGCAAAACCTTTGGAGGAACTCCAATGCGTCTTGCAAGAGACGTAGAGGTCGGAGGGCCTCCTGAAAACAATGTTCCCATTATTAGGAAGTGGGTTTCCCATAATGTTTGCCTATGCAGTGAATGCAGCGGCTGTAAAAAATGTGGAGGAACTCCAATGCCTCTTGCAAGAGATGTAGAGGTCGGAGGGCCTCCTGAAAGCAATGTTCCCATTATTAGGAAGTGGGTCTCTCATCCTGTTTGCCAATGCAGTGAATGCAAATGCTGCCAACAATTTGGAGGCACTCCAATGCCCCTTGCAAGAGATGTAGAGGTCGGAGGGCCTCCTGAAAACAATGTTCCCTGTAGCATCAGCGTCTTTGCCTCCTGTCCGGCAGAGACGCCAATCCCCTCACCGCCGCGGTCCCGGTCCGGCATTCTCCGGCTCCCTTGCTGCATGCGCCCGGGGTGCGCGTGCTGCGTGCAGATCCCCGGGCACTGTACTTAGGGTGGCACGCACTCCCTCTTAAAGGGGCTGCTTCCGCCGTCCTAAAGAGTCCCCAGCCAATGGCCGGAGGTCTGCCCCTATATAAGGCACCTCCTCCAAAATGGAGGTGCCTGTGCAATGTTGAAGTTTGTGTGCTAACACTCTCTCCAGCCCTCAGGTTCCAGTGCTGTCCTCCAGCCTGTCTGTCAGCCAAGCCCGCCAGCCTGCCTATCTGCCGTGCCCGCCAGCCTGCCTATCAGCCATGCCTGCCAATCAGCCTGACAGCCGAACCGCTCCATCCGTCTGCTCCGTCCGCCTGCCTACCAGCCGTGCACATCTGTCTGCCCATCTGTCGTGCCAGTCCGCTTCGTCTATCAGCCCGTGGGAGTCGTCTGCTCTCACACGAGGTCAGTCCCAGAGTGGTACCTGGTTCACCTTCCCAGTCGACTAAGCCGTCATGTAGCCAGGGTCGGTCCAGGTAGGCACTTAGTTACGCCCCTCTGGTCCCTCCTTGTACCATGGCACAGTGGTTCCACCATCCAGACCCGTAACATTCCCATTATTAGGAAGTGGGTCTCCCATACTGTTTGCCTATGCAGTGAATGCAACGGCTGCCAAAAATGTGGAGAAACTCCAATACCCCTTGCAAGAGACATAGAGGTCGGAGGGCCTCCTGAAAACAATGTTTCCATTATTAGGAAGTGGGTCTTCCATACGGTTTGCCTCTGCAGTGAATTCAACAGCTGCCAAAAAATTAGAGGCACTCCAATGCCCCTTGCAAGAGACGTAGAGGAGGGCCTCCTGAAAACAATGTTCCCATTATTAGCAAGTGGGTCTCCCATACTGTTTGCCTATGCAGTGAATGCAACGGCTACCAAAAATTTGGAGGAACTTCAATGCCCCTTTCAAGAGATGTAGATATGGTGGTGATATGGTGGTGATATGGTGGTGGAGGATGAGGATGAAGAGAAGGAGGAAGGCAAGAGCAAATAGACAAAATCAGGAAGCATATACCCATGTCTGGGTGTGAAGACAGAGGTGCATGGGAATAAAGTTAGACCTCCCAAAAAAAAGACACTGTATTTGAATTTATGTTACACTGCTATCATTCGGTGGGGTTGAGAAATCTGGCCCAATCCAGCCCTTGTTCATTTTTATAAGAGTCAGTCTGTCGGCATTTTCAGTTGACAGGCGGATGCGCCTATCGGTTATAATTCCACTAGCGGCACTGAAAACCAGCTCTGACAAAACGCTAGCGACAGGGCAGGCCAGGACCTCCAAGGCGTAGAGAGCCAGTTCTTGCCACGTGTCCAGCTTGGATACCCAATATTTATAAGGCACAGAGGAATCACGGAGGATGTTGGTACAGTCGGCAAGGTACTCCCTCAGCATCTAGCAAAACTTTTCCCTCCCTGTGAGAGTACTCCGCGCCTCAGGGCCTGTGTGATGGGAGGGTCTGAGAAAACTGTCCCAGAACTTTGACAGTGTTCCACTGCCTCTGCTGGATTCGATTTGTGTCTCTCTCGCCTGTACTCCTTGGTTGTCCAATGAACTGTGACCTCTGCCGCCAGTATTTTCAGATGGGAATTTTCTTAATAATTCCGCAACAAGGGCCTTCTGTTACTGCCCCATTTTATTAGGCCTGTCCGGGGTACGAATAAGAGACAGAAAGTTCTCCTTGTAGCGTGGGTTTAGAAGTGTCACCAACCAGTAATGACTGTCAGCAAAAATTTGGACAACACGAGGGTCACGGGAAAGGCAGCATAACAAACTCAGCCATGTGTGCCAGACTGCTAACAGGCAAGACTTCCATGTCCTCACCAAGAGGACGACTGACCATGCTCTCCTCATCATCCTCCTCCTTCTCCCTGACCTCAGGCCATCCACGCTGAACAGACGGTATGACAGTTGTGCAGGTAGTACTGTCTATAGTGCAGGAAACTAGCTCCTGTTCTTCCTCCTCCTCTTCTTCTTCATTGTCACCCAATCCACGTTGGGATGAGATGAGGCTGGGCTGTGTGGAATCACCCTGTATGGTTCCTTGCTCCATCTCATCGTGCTCCGCCTGCAATGCATCCTCTTTAATTGTGAGCAGAGAGCATTTCAGAAGACAGAGAAGCGGGATGGTGATGTTAATTATGGTGTCATCGCTGCTCACCATCTTGGAGGAGTCCTCAAAGTTTTAGAGGATGGTACAGATATCTGACATCCATGTCCACTCCTGAGGTCTTATGTGTGGAGTCTGACCTGAATATCGACGGCCTTGTTGATGCTGGTAGTCAACAACTGCCCTCTTCTGCTCACAAATCCTTCCCAACGTCTGCAATGTAGAGTTCCAACGCGTGGGGACATCACACACCGGTTGGTAAGCTGGAAGCTGCAAATGCTGCTGAAGCACGGAAATGGCGGCGGAAGCTGTAGCTGACTTTCTAAAATGGGCACACACGCGGCGTACTTTCACCAGTAGATCTGGCAGATCTGGGTAGGTTTTGAGACACTGCTGAACCATGAGGTTAAGCACATGGGCCAGGCATGGTATTTGTGTGAACTCGCGTCAGAGACACCATCATGTTCCAGCCATTGTCACACACGACGATGCCTGGCTGTAGGTTCAGAGGTGTCAGGCACAGGGCTGCCTGCTCTTTCAGAGCTGTCCACAACTCTTCAGTGTTGTGCGGATTGTCACCTAAGCATATTAGCTTCAGCACAGCCTGTTCCCGCTTGGCCGACTCAGTGCTGCAGTGCTTCCAGCTTGTGACTGATGTGGTCATT
The DNA here is from genome assembly GCF_046119375.1 of Phyllobates terribilis. Classification (NCBI taxonomy): domain Eukaryota; kingdom Metazoa; phylum Chordata; class Amphibia; order Anura; family Dendrobatidae; genus Phyllobates; species Phyllobates terribilis. The sequence continues at coordinate 289,766,532 of NW_027362768.1, read as the reverse complement.
TCGGAGGTGGAGGCTGAAGAGGAGGAGGAGGTGCAGGAGCTGTACAATGTGGGGGCAACCTGAATGACCCAGGGTCCGCAATCCTCAGCGTCGGGAGGACGTGTTCCGTCCCAAAGTCTGACTGGGACTCAGCTTCCACTATATGCCACAAAAGCAAACAAGATTTTAGGGTGTATAAAAAGAGAAATAAAATCCTGCGATCCCAACACATTGTTACCCCTTTATAAATCACTGGTGAGGCCACATCTAGAATATGGGATCCAGTTTTAGGCTCCACATTTTAAAAAAGATATTCAGAAGTTAGAGACAGTTCTCATATGTTGAGATGTTGAAAAAGTTGAGCTTGTTTAGCTTAGAAAAATAACGCCTCAGAGGGGATCTCATTTACATGTATAAATATGTGTGTGGTAAGTACAAAGGTCTAGCCCATAACTTATTCCTTCCAAATACTATACTAAGGACCAGGGGGCACTTATTTCGGGTGGAAGAAAGGCAATTCCGGCACCTAAACAGGAAAGGGTTCTTTACAGTCAGAGCAGTCGGACTGTGGAATTCCCTTCCACAAGAGGTAGTAATGGCAGATACTATAACAGCGTTCAAAAAAGGATGATATCCTAGATACACATAACATTGTGGGCTACAGTTAAATTAAACAAAATGTTACACCTATAGTAGTACTTTTGATCCAGGGATCTTGTACTGATCGCCTTTCTTGGATTCAAGAAGGAATTTTTCCCTGTGATGCAAATTGGCTGAATGTATCCTGGGGTTTATGCCTTCTTCTGGATCAACAGATTTAGGTATAGGGATTTTAGTAATACCATAACAGTAATGCAAAAATAAAACTAACTAAAAAATTAAAAACTGGTTTATTTGTAATTGTAATAGTGCAGTAATGATAAAAATAAAAATGGTAATTCATTTGTGAGGCCTAGTTCCAGTAAGTTAGTGTAGTGTTGGTATGGGGAGTACAATTGGGGGAGATGGACCTAGGTCTTTATTCAACCTATGTCACTATGTTACCCGCAGACACTGTTTCTGGACCCTGGGGTTTGGCCCACTTAGTCGGGTGCTTCGCTGCCATGTGCCTGATCATGCTGGTGGTGGTCAGGCTACTAGTTTTGCTACCCCTGCTGATGCTGGACTGGCATGGGGTGCAAATGGCCTTTTTGGGGTTATCTGCAGAGTTTTTAAAAAACAACAAGACTCGGGAAGACCTAACAGTTGTACTGGCAACTTCTGTCGTGTTGGTGTTACGGGAACCGCTTTCCCGCCTTCTGTCTGCGGCCACCACACTGATTCTTCCTCCCTATTGTGGTGCTACGCCTCCCTCCCCCTGTGTGCTGCGGTCCTCGCTCTGCATGTTCCCCTGCCAGGTTGGGTCAGTTACTATATCATCCACCACCTCACCTTCCACTTCCGCACCCTGGTCCTCCTCCTGACTTTCTGTCAATTGTGTCTCATCATCATCCACCTTGTTAAGGATCCGGATGGTGGAACCTCTGTGCTGCGGTGCAAGGAGGGACCCAGATGGGCGTAACTAGGTATCAACTTAGAGCGACCTAGGTCGTACGGCGGCTCAATCGACTCCATGACCAGGGAGGATCCGAGCAGAGGGACCAGGTTATACTCTGGGGACGACCTTGTAAGGGAGCAGGTGACTCCCACGGTACAGATGGCAGGGACTGACCGGTATTGCAGATGGGCAAAGCAGGCAGGCTGACGAGTGATCCGGGTGGATGGATTGGCAGACACGGCAGGCGACAGGCGCGAGCCTCTAGGTAGGCTGTCAGGTGGTTACGGCAGGTGACAGGCAGGAGCCTCTAGGTAGGCTGTCAGGTGGTCACGGCAAGTGACGGGCAGGAGCCTCCAGGTAGGCTGACAGGTGGTCACGGCAAGTGACAGGCAGGAGCCTCTAGTTAGGCACGGCAGGTAGCAAGCCGGAGCCTCCAGGTAGGCACGGCAGGTAGCGGGCAGGTGCTTCCAGATAAGCAGGCGGGCAAAGCCCATAGACAGACTGGCGGACTGAACGGAAGACAGACTGTCAGGCTGGAGAGTAGTCAGGCTGGCGGACTGGACTGGTAGTCAGGCTGGCGGGCAGGACTAGTAGTCAGGCTAGCAGCGGGACCTGAGGGCTGAAGCAGAGGTAAGTACACTGTGCAACAACTATTGCTCGGGCACCTCCATTTTGGAGGAGGTGCCTTATATATGGGAGGACCTCCTGCAATTGGCCGGGGATTCCTTAGGGCGGCGCGCGTGGCCCCTTTAAGAGGGAGGGAGCACGCGTGCACGCGCCCTAAGCACCGTGCCCGGGAAGCTGCGCGCGCCGGCAGCAGCAGGAAGAGGAGTGCTGGAGAACGCCGGACGGGGAGTGCGGCGGTGAGAGGGACGGCATCTCTGCCTGGCAGGGAGCAGAGATGCCGATGCTACAGTACCCCCCCCTTTACGCCCCCTCTTTTTTAGGCCAGAAAGAAATTTTTTAAGGAGAAGCGGGGCATGAATGTTCTCCCTTGGTTTCCAAGTTGTCTCCTCTGGGCCAAACCCCTTCCAATCCACCAGAAAAAAGGTTTTTCCTCTTACCCTCTTGGTGGCCAGAATGTTCTCTGCCTCAAAAACGTCCTCAGCGGAAACCGGAGCAGGGGGAGGACCTGGATTGTTGGAAAAATAATTAAACACAACTGGTTTGAGGAGAGATACGTGGAAGGAATTGGGAATCCGCAAGGTGGCCGGGAGTTTTAACTTGTAGGCCACTGGGTTGATTTGTTTGAGGACTTCAAATGGACCGATGAACCGAGGACCCAACTTATAGGAGGGTATTTTGAGCCGAACATGTTTGGAGGAGAGCCAAACCTTGTCTCCCGGACGGAATTGAGGCGGATCCAGACGTCTCTTGTCAGCATGTCTCTTCATCCGCTCGGAGGACTGAAGAAGTGCGGACCTAGTATTCTCCCAAATGGTGAAAAATTCGCTGACCAGAGACTCCGCGGCAGGGTTGTCCACAGAAGCGGAGACGGGAAACGAAATCCGGGGATGTTGACCGTAGACTATAAAGAACGGGGACTTGGAAGTAGATTCGCTCTCATGGTTGTTGTAGGAGAACTCGGCCCATGGTAGGAGCTCCACCCAATCGGTATGGTGAGCGTTAACAAAGTTCCGGAGGTAGCTGGTAAGGATCTGGTTGATACGCTCTACTTGGCCATTGGACTGTGGATGGTAAGTGGAGGAGAAATCCAGGGTGACATCCAGCAGCTTACACGTAGCTCTCCAGATGCGTGAGGTGAACTGAACCCCTCGATCCGACACAATGTGGAGGGGTAGGCCATGGAGACGGAACATGTGAAGCATGAAGTCCTTAGCCAGCTCCGATGCAGACGGGAGACCAGGCAGAGGGATGAAGTGGACCATTTTAGAAAAGCGGTCGGCGACCACCCAAATGACTGTACAACCGGCAGAAACAGGGAGATCTGTAATAAAGTCCATAGCAATGTGCTGCCATGGGGCAGCAGGTACGGGAAGGGGCAGGAGGTGACCGGCTGGTAGATGTCTGGGAACTTTGTTACGGGCACAAGATGAACAAGCCGACACGAAGTCTACCACATCCTTGCACAGGGTAGGCCACCAGTAATGCCGGGTAATGAGCAGGAAGGTCTTCTTCTGACCGGCGTGGCCGGCTAGTTTAGATGAATGACCCCAGTGAAGAATCTTCTCCCGCTCTGAAACTGCTACAAACGTCTTACCGGGTGGGAGACGAGCCAGATCCAAGGGGGACATACTCATCACTTTGGAGGGGTCGATGATGTGCATAGGCCCCTCCTCTAGATCGGAGGACAGGAAGGATCGGGACAAGGCGTCAGCTTTAACATTCTTGTCCGCCGGGTGGTAATGTAGGATAAAGTCGAAGCGAGCGAAGAACAGAGACCACCGGGCCTGACGCGGATTGAGTCTTTGGGCATTCTGAAGATATGCTAGGTTCTTGTGATCAGTATAGATGATCACCGGGTATAGAGCCCCTTCAAGCAGGTAATGCCACTCTTCCAGTGCCAATTTGATGGCTAGCAGTTCTCGGTCTCCTATGGAGTAGTTGCGCTCAGACGAGGAGAAGAGTTTGGAGAAGAAGCCGCAGGTTACTGTGGCGCCCAGCTGCACTTGGTACCACAGATCCTAGAGGCTTGCATAGAAGGATTTCTCCACAAGAGGCCCCCACAGCACACACACACCTCCACCTTCCACCTCAGACCACCAGAGGGAGCCCATTAGGGATATAAACAGGGAAGGTGGAGCCAGGCAGCTCTGTGATTCAGCAGTTTCTGCTCAGACACAGAAGGAGTCAGTGTTCAGTCTGCAAAGAGACAGGATGTAGCTGCACGCAGGCTGCTGTGTGAGACAAGCTAGGCCTCCAGCAGCCCTGAAGCCTAGTGAGGGCCGAGCGGGGCCGAAGGCAAGTGGAAGAGAGTAACATAGGGGGCTGTGGAGCTTTACAAGCTCACCCCAGAAGCATATACCAGACACTGGGTCCGAGTCTACGTGGATCTTCATGACCAGTAGAAAACAACCGGAACCCCTGGCGAACTACATGTCCCAGGATCACCAAAAGCTGATACGTACCAGGGTCAGGAATCACGGAGACCCCAAGAATAGGGAGAGTGATCTCCAACAGAAGGCCCTATCACCAAGTCAGCATGTGCAGAACAGAAACCAAGTTAGGCCTAGCTCCAGGCAGGTCAGAAACTTACTACAGAGAGGCAAGAACCAGGAGGCCCTACACCCGCTCACTGGGGAGAATCCGAACGTGCACCCCTCACCCTACAGTGCTCCGGGATGTGCCTGAATTTCCATCAGTAAAAGGTACTGAAGTGACTTTGGTGTGTGCTCCTATTCTTGCTCTGACCCGGCTGGGTCCCCTCTGTCCTGCATCCCCCCTCCTATGCTGCCCTGAGGCCCTGCTCCACCTGTGGGGAGCGATACCATCTAAGCTGCCACAACATCGGCCTCAGTGGACTGCTGCAGCGCTGGTGATCCTCACCAGACACCACAGGTGGCGTCACGAACAATTACAAACCTATTATCCCAATATACATTCCCCTCTTTTCAGTTGTCCGCCCTGGGCCACGGACCGGGCCAGCCACCGTGATATCCCCCAAGCATCTGAGGGCCCGGCTGTCGAGTACCCCACGGCCCCGGGGGCGCGACATTACCATTCTCCCAGATGAAGATTTTTGGGTGAGCACCGCTCCGGCTCCGGAGGAGGAAGCATCAACTTCCAGGAAGAACTGTTTGTCGCAGTCCGGACGGTGCAGCACTAGGGCAGAGGAGAAGGCTTGCTTTAAGGAAAGGAAGGCCTCCTCAGCTTCGGGCGGCTATTCCTTGGGATTTGCTCCCTTACGGGTGAGCGCAGAGATGGGAGCAGACCGGGAAGAGAAGTGCGGGATGAAGAGATGGTAGCAGTTGGTGAAGCCCAGGAATCGCTGAATCGCCTTCAACCCCTCCGGACGGGGCCACTTTAAGACAGCAGAGAGCTTCTCGGGGTCCATTCGTAGACCTGTCTGGGAGATAATATAGCCCAGGAACGGAAGGGAGGTCTGTTCGAAGAGGCACTTCTCAAATTTGGCATAGAGGTGATTCTGCCTGAGCCTAAGCAGGACCTGACGAACATCCCTCTGGTGTGTGGGAAGGTCCGGAGAGAAGACCAAGATGTTGTCCAGGTACACCACCACGCAGGAATATAGAAGGTCACGGAAGATGTCATTGACTAATTCTTGGAAGACGGCGGGAGCATTGCAGGGACCGAAGGGCATCACTCAGTATTCATAGTGACCATCCCGGGTATTGAATGCCGTCTTCCACTCGTCTCCTTGACGGATCCGGACCAGGTTATACACCCCACGTAGATCCAGCTTGGAAAAGATCCTAGCGCCCATAAGGCGGTCAAACAACTCGGAGATGAGCGGCAGGGGGTATTTGTTTTTGACCGTGATTTGGTTGAGTCCTCTATAGTCAATACAGGGGCGTAGTGAACCATCCTTCTTCTTGACGAAGAAGAATCCGGCTCCAGCTGGGGAGGTAGATTTACAGATGAATCCCGTAGCCAGATTCTCCTTAATGTACTCCGACATGGCCCGGGTTTCGGCCGACGACAACGGGTAAATACGCCCACGGGGTGAAGTGGCACCGGGTACCAGGTTGATCGGACAATCATATGGCCTATGAGGTGGCAGTGTCTCTGCTTCCTTTTTGTCAAAGACATCTGCATAGGACCAGTAAGGTGCCGGTAAACCGGGTAGATTAGCCGGGGCGGATGGAGGACGAACCGGGCGGACGGGGCAGGTCTTATGGCAATCCTGTTCCCAACGGAGAACTTTACCGGATTGCCAATTCAGCACGGGTTCATGTCTCTGAAACCAGGATAGACCTAGCAAAAGGGAGTGAGAGAGACTGGAAAGCACATGGAAGGAGATCCTCTCAGAGTGCAGCATTCCCACCTGCAGGGTTATAGGTTCTGTGACGAGCATGATGGTCACCGGAAGGAGTCTTCCATCCACGGAGGCGACTGCCAATGGTTCAGCCAGAGGTTTGGTGGGAATGTGATATTTCTCTACCAGGGACTGGGAAATGAGGTTCCCAGCAGCTCCGGAATCCAGGTATGCAATTTCAAAGTAGCGGTTCTCTCCCCAGGAGATAGAGACGGATAAAGTCAAGGACGGAGAGGATTTACTTTTGCCTAGGACGACCTCTCCGAGCGGTCCTAGACTCTGGAGTTTCCCGGCTTCACCGGGCAGGAACGGATGAAGTGCTCCTTACTGCCACAGTAGAAACAGCCTCCCTCGGTTCGGCGAGTTTCTAGGCGAGACTTGACCATCTTGGTCTAGTCAATCTGCATAGGTTCGGGCGAGCGTGCCCGGGAAATTGCTGGTTGTGAAGCCGGTTTCTGAAAAACAGGAGCAAGACGAGGAAATCTTCTCTCCCGGGCAACCTCCTTGGTACGTTCTTGGAAACGGATGTCAATTCGGTAGCTAGTGACACCATTTCATCCAGGGTGGTAGGAATGTCCCGACCGGCTAACTCGTCCTTAATCCGACCGGAAAGACCCTCCCAGAAGACGGACACCAGAGCCTCGTTGTCCCATGCAAGCTCAGAAGCGAGGGTACGGAACCGTATGGCATATTGGCCCACGGTGAGGCTCCCTTGGCGGAGACGTAGCAGAGAGGAGGCAGAAGAGGATTTTCATCCTGGTTCATCGAAGACTCTCCGGAAAGCAGCGAGGAAAGACGATAGATCGGACACCAGGGGATCCCCTCTCTCCCACAGGGGATTTAGCCATGCCAGTGCTTCTCCGGTGTGGTGAGACATGATGAACGCCACCTTGGCCCGGTCGGAGGGAAACTGATGTGCCAAAAGTTCAAAGTGCAGCGTGCACTGGTTCAGAAAGCCCCAACATGAGACGAGGTCACCTCCAAAATGAGGAGGTGCAGAAAGCCGGGGACCTGGGTTGGATGCCGTGGTATTGGTCGGCAGCGGCGCTGCCGGAGCGGGAGTCGCACGACTCGGGGCGGACACGGGTGGGACAGACAGCGTGTCCAGGCAGGAGTTGACATTCCACAGGAAGTTCAGGATGGTTTCCTGTTGGGATCTCTGTCGAGAAGCCTCCTGGTACAGGTCAGAGAGCGAAGGAGCTTGGGGGCCACCGGGTTCCATGGCCCGAGCAAACTGTTACGGATCCGGATGGTGGAACCTCTGTGCTGCAGTGCAAGGAGGGACCCAGAGGGGCGTAACAAGGTATCAACTCGGAGCGACCTAGGTCGTACGGCGGCTCAATCAACTCCGTGACCAGGGAGGATCCGAGCAAAGGGACTAGGTGCTACTCTGGGGACGACCTTGCAAGGGAGCAAGTGACTCCCACAGTACAGATGACAGGGACTGACCGGTATTGCAGATGGGCACAGCAGGCAGGCTGACGAGTGATCCGGGTGGATGGACTGGCAGACAGGGCAGGCGACAGGCGGGAGCCTCTAGGTAGGCTGTCAGGTGGTCACGGCAGGTGACAGGCAGGAGCCTCTAGGTAGGCTGTCAGGTGGTCACGGCAAGTGACGGGCAGGAGCCTCCAGGTAGGCTGACAGGTGGTCACGGCAAGTGACAGGCAGGAACCTCTAGGTAGGCTGTCAGGTGGTCATGGCAAGTGACGGGCGGGAGCCTCCAGGTAGGCTGACAGGTGGTCACGGCAAGTGACAGGCAGGAGCCTCTAGGTAGGCACGGCAGGTAGCAAGCAGGAGTCTCCAGGTTGGCACGGCAGGTAGCGGGCAGGTGCTTCCAGGTAAGCAGGCGGGAAAAGCCCATAGACAGACTGGCGGACTGAACGGAAGACAGACTGTCTGGTAGTCAGGCTGGCAGGCAGGAATAGTAGTCAGGCTAGCAGCGGGACCTGAGGGCTGAAGCAGAGGTAAGTACACTGTGCAACAACTATTGCTCAGGCACCTCCATTTTGGAGGAGGTGCCTTATATATGGGAGGACCTCTGGCAATTGGCCTCGGATTCCTTAGGGCGGCGCACGCGGCCCCTTTAAGAGGGAGGGAGTGCGCGCGCCCTAAGCACTGTGCCCGGGAAGCTGCGTGCGCCGGCAGCAGCAGGAAGAGGAGCGCTGGAGAACGCCGGGCGGGGAGCGCGGCGGTGAGAGGGACGGCGTCCCTGCCTGGCAGGGGGCAGAGACGCCGATGCTACACACCTCTTGCAACAGTAATTGCACTTTCCCACCGTTGACTTCTTGTGACCGTGGCTGCTTAAATATTTGGGCATCGCTACACAAGTTCTCCTCTTGACTCGCTTGAAGCTGGCTGAGCAAGAGGCCCAAATCTACAAATGGAAAAGTGAACAGCTCTTCTGAGTGTCAAAGTGTGGGATCAGTTGTCTCCGGGCACTCGGCATGGTGGGAGGAGGAGGATCAGGGTGAGGAATATGCGGTCCAGACTCTCGGCTACTGAGACTTGACCGTGTGGAAGACAGGGTGGTGGTGGCGGCAAAGTGACTGGAAGCATTATCTGCTATCCAACCAACAATCTTTTGACACTGCTCTGTGTTCAAAAGTGGTGTTCTGCGGTCCCCTAGTAATTGGAACAGGAAGGTCGAGCAACAAGACAAGATGTGGATGTTTGTTGTGGCACAATTTCAGCTTGCCCATGGCCCCGGCCTATGCATGCACCATCACCATCACCTCCACTTCCCCATCCCTTGGCATGCACCTTGCTTATTTTAAATGGAGGACAATATTTTCCACGTTCAGTACAAATGGCTGGATTTGAAACGCAGTTATATTTGATACATCTGACTGAAAACCACGGTTTTAAATAGCGGGCCTGTAGGTTACTATTCTTCACAGCGATCTTGTGTGAATAGCTTCGCTGACACACTGCAACAAAATGGAAATGGAGGGCAGAAATGGCTAAATTTGGAATGCAGTTATATGTGATACGTCTGATGGAGAACCACGGTTTTAAATTTCAGGCCTGTAGTTTACTAATACTATTCTTCACAATGACCTCGCGTGAATAGCTTTGCTGACACACTGCAACAAAATGGAAATTGAGGCCAGAAATGGCTGATTTTGGAACGCAGTTATATGTGATACGTCTGACGGAGAACAACAGTTTTAAATTGCAGGCCTGTAGTTTACTAATACTATTCTTCACAGTGATCTAGTGTGAATAACTTCGCTGACACACTGCAACGAAATGGAAATGGAAGCCAGAAATGGCTGATTTTGGAACGCAGTTATATGTGATACGTCTGACGGACAACCACGGTTTTAAATTGCAGGCCTGTAGTTTACTAATAATATTCTTTACAGGGAACTCGTGTGAATAGCTTCACTGACACACTGCAACAAAATGGAAATGGAAGCCAGAAATGGCTGAATTTGGAACGCAGTTATATGTGATACGTCTGACGGAGAACCACAGTTTTAAATTGCAGGCCTGTAGTTTACTAATACTATTCTTCACAGCAACCTTGTGTGAATAGCTTCACTGACACACTGCAACAAAATGAAAATGGAGGCTAGAAATGGCTGAATTTGCAATGCAGTTATATGTGATACGTCTGACGGAGAACCACAGTTTTAAATTGCAGGCCTGTATTTTACTAATACTATTCTTCACAGCGACCGCGTGTGAATTGCGTTGCCGACACAATGCAGCAAAATGGAAATGGAGGCCAATAAATTCCAAGCTCACTACAAATTTCAGGATTTTTATCCCTGTAATATGGAAAAGATCTGGCTGTATTCTGCAGTGCTAACAAGCAAATGGAGCAGAAAAATTGTGTACTCTGGATTGCTTTTAAGCAAATAATCAGGATTAAGATAAAAAAAAATTAGCCCTGTCCCCTGATACCTGGGGTTATGTCTACAAATATCTGTAATAGCAGGATCAGTCACATCGTGCAATGGACCCTCTTGCACTATATGCACTGCAGTCTGCCGCATACACTGCCTGCCTAACTCCTGCTATCACCACTGAATATATGCAGCTGGATTAGTCCTCAGAAGGACTGTTAGTTCAGATGGATATATATATATACACTGCTCAAAAAAATAAAGGGAACACTTAAGCAAAAGAATATAACTCCAAGTAAATCAAACTTCTGTGAAATTAAACTGTCCACTTAGGAAGCAACACTGATTGACAATCAATTTCACATGCTGTTGTGCAAATGGAATAGACAATAGATGTAAATAATTGGCAATTATCAAAACACCCTCAATAAAGGAGTGGTTCAGCAGGTGGGGACCACAGACCACATCTCAATACCAATGCTTTCTGGCTGATGTTTTGGTCACTTTTGAATGTTGGTTGTGCTTTCACACTCGTGGTAGCATGAGACAGACTCTACAACCCACAGAAGTTGTTCAGGTAGTGCAGCTCATCCAGGATGGCACATCAATGCGAGCTGTGGCAAGAAGGTTTGCTGTGTCTGTCAGCGTAGTGTTCAGAGGCTGGAGGCGCTACCAGGAGGCAGGCCAGTACACCAGGAGACGTGGAAGGGGCCATAGGTGGGCAACAACCCAGCAGCAGGACCGCTCCCTCCGCCTTTGTGCAAGGAGGAACAGGAGGAGCACTGCCAGAACCCTGCAAAATGACCTCCAGCAGGCCACAAGTGTGCATGTGTCTGCACAAATGGTTAGAAACTGACTCCATGAGGGTGGTATGAGGATCCAATGTCCACAGATGGGGGTTGTGCTCACAGCCCAACACCGTGCAGGACGCTTGGCATTTTCCACAAAACACCAGGATTGGCAAAGTCGCCATTGGCGCCCTGTGCTCTTCACAGATGAAAGCAGGTTCACACTGATCACATGTGACAGACGTGACAGAGTCTGGAGACGCCGTGGAGAGCGATCTGCTGCCTGCAACATCCTTCAGCATGACCGGTTTGGCAGTGAGTCAGAAATGGTGTGGGGTGGCATTTCTATGGAGGGCCGCACAGCCTTCCATGTGCTCGCCAGAGGTAGCCTGACTGCCATTAGGTACCGAGATGAGATCCTCAGACCCCTTGTGAGACCATATGCTGGTGCGGTTGGCCCTGGGTTCCTCCTAATGTAGGACAATGCCAGACCTCATGTGGCTGGAGTGTGTCAGCAGTTCCTGCAAGATGAAGGCATTGAAGCTATGGACTGGCTCGCCCGTTCCCCAGACCTGAATCCGATTGAGCACATCTGGGACATCATGTCTCGCTCCATTCACCAACGTCACGTTGCACCACAGACTGTCCAGGAGTTGGCGGATGCTTTAGTCCAGGTCTGGGAGGAGATCCCACAGGAGACCATCCGCAACCTCATCAGGAGCATGCCCAGGCGTTGTAGGGAGCTCATACAGGTACGTGGAGGCCACACACAATACTGAGCCTCATTTTGACTTGTTTTAAGTACATTACATCAAAGTTGGATCAGCCTGTAGTGTGTTTTTCCACTTTAATTTTGGGGGTGACTCCAAATCCAGGCCTCCATTAGTTAATAAATTTGATTTCCATTGATGATTTTTGTGTGATTTTGTTGTCCGCACATTCAACTTTGTACAGAACAAAGTATTCAATGAGAATATTTCATTCATTCAGATCTAGGATGTGTTATTTGAGTGTTCCCTGTACTAACTATAAACAAGCAAATCTCTCCCTAGCTCAGCAGCACCTCTCCCTACTCTGCCTGATTCCGGAGTGACTGTGAGGAGCATAGCGGCGCCAGGTCTTATATAGACCTGATGACGCTGTGCGGCGAGCCAATCACTGTAATTCCACAACCAACATGGCTACGGCATTACAGTGCATGGCAGGCAATCCCTGCATGTTCATTGGCTCTCTAAAAAGCCAAACATGCAGGGCAGGGACCCAAGCCCCCGTCCGAGCAACCCGGAAATACTCGCCGAGCGCCAAGCTTGTCGAGCACTGTGATGCTCGGGCAAGTATCGAACAATGGCGAGCACGTTCACTCATCACTAGTAAACAGTATAGAGAGCTGGAACAGCACGGCTCCGTATACAGTGTAGCGGCTCTTCCCTGTGGCTTGGCTCCTATTGAAGAGAATGTGAGCGGAGCTGCAGTACACAGGAATAGCCGCTCTACAGTGTATGGTGTTGTGCTGCAACCAGTAGTCAGACCCTCCACCAATCTGATATCGATCATTAATTTGTCAATCGGGAACAATCCTTTTAAATGGAGAAAACCATGTGGTCCACAGTGAGATCCATTCCATGACCAACAATGACCTTCCTGATATGATATTATTCTATCAAGCGGAAGTGTTAACCAGATCGGATGACTGGCACCAGCGCCCTCTTCTAAACTGTGGTTAGAACTAGCATCTGCCATGCTACCTATGCTGTTATGTTCGCTGCCCTGGGTGGGCCCTCCTTTATATCCACAAAAGTCTTCCGTCCCCCTTTTGACACTACTTTTTCTCAGTGCCTGGGATAGGAAAGTGCTTGACAGGTCACTGTCTTCTAGACCTGGCCCACTGTCACAGTTTTGTCACTTGCAGTCCATAATGAGTTGTGGCGCCCCTGCGGGTCCAGTTGCCACAGAGGTACCGCATCTCAGCCAGAGATGTGGTACCCCACTCTCAGGTAAGGAGGGAGCACTACCCGGGACCCACACACTCACATCCAACACTACACAAGTCCATGAGGGAGGGTCCAGATAGCTCCTAAGGGAGATCACAGACCAGGTCCCTGTCTGGAGGGTGGAACTAAGTAGAGGAGGTGGGTGGAGGAAGTAGTTTAGGGGAGCACTGAAAGAAGAGTATTAAAACAAGGGTAAAAAGATCTAGAAAAGTCATTTCTGGTTCAAGAGCGAGACCTGGTTCTAGTCCTTGGAGCAGGAGTTCAGTGAGTGAGGACCGTGGAGGAGAGGGGCCCAGTCAGAGAGGCCCAGCAGCAGAGTGAAGAGAGAAGACCGGAGCAGTGAGGAGGTCTCCAGAGATAGAAGGGAGCTTTACAGGCACGGGAAGTGCGGAGTCCACCCGTGCGCCCGAGTTTACGCTGACCGTGAAGAGATCAGGTCGCAGGAGAGGACCAGCCCCAGACTAGTGGAGAACTACAAGACTCAGCTAGCAAACCGGAGGTTATGGTATCTTCACGTACCGTAGCCAAACACCACACACATTCGCTGAAAAGGTGGCCATATAGGACAAAGGGGACAGAAAAGACATTGCCCAACAAGGCCCGCGGCCACTGGCTCGGGACACTGTGTGAGGCGCAGGGCAGGAGGGCGAGAGCCAGGGCAGAGAGACGACCTGAGAAGGTACACAAGAAGGGAGTCCCGATCAAGTGCACCCAAATTATCTGAGAGTTGGCTGGATCACTTGCCCAGAGGACACAGGACTCGGCGGGCGGTTATAATCTGGCTGTTATAACCTGGAGCATCTTAACAACTGTGAGTAAATACTTGAAGACTGCACCCCGCTGTGTCTGTGTGACGCTCGAAAGCCCTACCCTGGGAGATGGGGGACTCGGAGCCGGGTCCTATGTTGTCGATGGGGTGCAGCCGTGGCCCGGACCCGCTCCGTGCCCAGGGCCATCACATTGAAAAGGATGGTACGGGCTTATCTGGGTTGAGTGGCTGATCTCGACTACGCCACCTGTGGCACCTGGTGAAGGCCACCAGCGCTGCTGCAGTCCGCTGAGGCAGGGTGTTATGGCAGCCGTCGTTGGTACTACTCCCCACAGGTGGAGCAGTGCCTCAGGGCAGAGAGACAGGATGAAGGGGGGTTGTAGTATAGGATGTCTGGTGCTGCGTAGTGCGGTGTAATGCAGAATAAAGAGTCCGGAGGCCATAGGGGTTAACTTCCACGGTTTTTACTCACGGTGGAGATTGCAGTTGAAAGGCTTCTCCCTGCTCCTCGCGGAGTTCTGCAGTCACCAGAGACAGGGGGGTCCGACAACCTCCGAGTAAGTCCAGTGTTCAATCAGGACCCCGCACCAGAGTGTTCCTAGACTTCAGACCGAGTCCTTTCCTGTCTGTGTGTGTGTAGATAGGCCGGGTCTCCCTCTGAACTTCACTCAGAAAAAGGGTACGGGTGGCAGCTCCGCTCCTTCCGTTACCCGGTGGGATCCTCAGGGCCTACCGGGCTTCCCTGACCAGGACATAGAGTAGGAAGGTCAGGTGTCGGGGGCCGGTACCCCTCTTGCAGCCGGAATCCCTCTGAATAGATCAGCTTGGAGAGGACAGGTGGCGTATACCGCTCCGTCTGCATCCCCCCCGGGATCCATTTGCGGTGGAGCTACACTCCTGAGCTCCGGGCCTTCTTGGTCTTGGTCCTTGACCGGGCTGAGACATACATTATCTGCAACCTGCCCCTCGACCCAAGGCCAGGCTACGAGGGCCGTGTCTCCATCCTCTGCAGGTCCACACAGGATCCACGCTCAGGGAGGGAGATCACGATCAAAGAACCCAGAACCAAGATGGCTGTGTATTAAATATGAAATTTAAAGTGTCACGAAAATGTGAGTCCTCCACCCTCACGCACTAATTGGTTCCCCTATCACTTGGTTCCCCAGTCTCCCAACTTCCAGTAGCGGCAGCACCTAGCGCCTAATAGCCCCCTCTGGTGGGAGAAGTGTGGTGTTGGATGTGGAGGTGGGGTCCTGACCATCGCACTGTTCTTATCTCAAAGGAGGAACACTACACCCCATTAAAGAGGTGCAGCATCCCTGTGGCGGTCGAACCCTCAGGGGCACCACATGTCCTTGACTTAATGGCTGCGTCACATGCTTTGCACTACACAACACCAACATCATAAACCTCCTATTTAACTTCCCTAGGGTCTAGCTCTACCCGTGGAGAGCTGAACCATCTCTGCTGCGTCACCAACAGCCCCAGTGGATCTGAACAGCAGAGGCAGCCATCTATAGCCGCATACCACGGGTGGCGTCACAAACTTTATCCCCAAAACTTTATTTCTCCAATTTACTTTACATTGATTGACCGCCTTGGCCATGGACCGGGTCACTGCCGCCGTGACTACCCCAAATAGAATCGACCGGCCCAGTTACCGAGTACCGAGTACCGAGTACCCCACGGCCCAGGGGGCGCGTCAGAGTCTTCTGATATGGTCCTCCTCAGAGGGTATAACCAGTGGTGGACACAGACTGAAGAAAACCCCTATGCAAGAACTGTATAAGGGCCCTTTGCAGTCCATTAGAGGTTGTTGTGGGCCCCATTACCTCTTGGGCCCCTGTGTGGCTGCACAAGTTTCTCCAATTGTATGTACGCTACATAAATTATGTGTTTTGTAAAGTCAATAGGGACTAGATTTTCCTTAAATATTATACTCTTGTGATACTGTAGTGAGATCATATAATGACACGATTTTACTAAGCTTTTATATTTGTATATTTTATTCTGTCTTTCCTGTTAAAACAAAAGTTGATTGTGCAAAAAATAAAATTTGTGACCCAAAAAAGCCAACAGTTACCTCCAGAAGAGCAGAAGAGCTTGTCCTTATTTTAGATCATATTGTCCCATCCTCAATGAAAGAACAGGTGCTGTTGAAAAATGCATACAATTTGATTTTAATGGCGTTCCATCTCAAGGACCATATAGTGGTACAAAATATTTGTGTGTAGCCAACTGTCTATCATTGAGTATGGTTTCATTTTGTTAATCCAAGTAAGTCGAAAATCATGTTGTCATGTCTGACAGAAGGCACTGGCTCAAAAAGGCTACCCCGGACAGACTTGGCACAAGCAACTCTGTCTCGCAGATTCCAGAGGTACCTCGACCTTCATTCTTTACCCCTGTACAGGGATCTGGTCTTACAATAGGGTGAAGCAGATTGTTTCCCCATGAAATGGCTGCCATCTGTAAGAGCAAGCTAGAGGGAGGAAGGGTCGCCAAGCAGAGTCAAAGCCAAGAGGTCACGTCAGGAACAGAATTGTAAAACATGAGGAAGGTCAAAATTCATGACGACGTCAGAAAACAGGAATATTCAAGAAAGCAAGACAAGTAATGACTACCACAAGCCAGGTAGCAAAACAAATTGACTGGCAGTGGGAGTCAGAAACCCAGGGGTTAAAATAGCAGGCAGCCCCGCACAGGGCTCTCAGAAAGTAGCACTCAAAACCAGAAACTAACTCAATAGCTCCCTGATATCATGGCTCCAAACGTTCCAGGAATAAAACAGGACTCATGCTGTCAAGCATCACCTGCCACAAAGGCACGGTGCCACCTGGCGGCAGAAGCCAGCACAGGTGTTCGGGCTCTTTCACACTGCATTCTTTCCCATATTTGGTGGCCTCATTGAGGATTCGGGCATATGCGTCGACAGGGCCATTGACTATAATGCATCATTTTTGGCTGTATTCGCCTATTGGAGGTGAACATCAAGACATAGACTACTACGTCTTGCTATCCGCCTCCAATAGGTGAATACAGCCAAAAATGATGCATGAAAGAGCTCACAGTGACTCCATCTGCACCATTAGTCAATGGCCCCGTCGGAGAATTCACTTGAATTCCATTTTGCGGGGAGTTCAGACTGGAGCCCGTACTGGGCCACCGAACGTGGGAAAGAACGCCGTTTGAAAGGGCCCTTACGCATGTACTATTTATTTTAGTAATATACAATGTATTGATAGAGTTCATCGCTCCATCCTATTGATGCAGAACTCCAAATACCCTGATTAGCGGGTACAGAGATGAGAACATATACAAGGCCATTCTACTGGTCTTATTTACTAACATAATGTAATTTATACTATTCTCTCAGCTGGATTCTATATGACTAGACATTTTAATGACAGGAAATGAAAGATGATATGAAGCTGTGTTTTAAGGAAGTTACTATGTGAAGAAATGAGGAATATCTTTATATTTCATCATTATCTTGTTGCCAAATAGCAGTTTATAAACAGATTAGATTCATCATTGCATGTATTTTTGTACTATCTTGCCATTGCTTATAAGGACACTTCACTATCATCTGACCCGGCGATACATCACCGTCCCCTGTGTTATTTGTTGAGCGAGTTCCTCCCCACTGGGACTGTCCAGCTGGGCCCAGATCCACTGCTCCCTCTCCTTTTAACCTTGACCAACCCCGCAATCCACCCTGTCCGAGGGCTAAGGTGTGTACATCCTGGGTTGGAGTTCACCTCCAGGATAGGCGGGGGAGGCCTCAGGATCAGAGGGGGACACTCTGGCATAGGTGGGGGACCCACTGGACACTGGACTAACAAGGCTCTAAGGCATTCAGCATGTCCACGAGCCAGAGGCTAAACAGGGATGTAGGCCTCAGCCTCTGATTCAGAGTCGAAGTATCGGGCGACTTTCTCTGAAAGCCGCCTGGCCTCACCTCTTGCTCCACAAAGGCCATAAGCCTCCGCCACTCAATGTTTCCCGGTCCCCCTCGATTAGGTACACCGTACCAGAGCCCAGTGCACTCCATCCAAGATCTTCGATCCGCCATAATCTCTTGCACTTTCTTCTCCAACTTAAAACCCACAAATTACGCTGTCTCTTCTGTCTCCTGAAGCCCGTCATGGCCCCGATTTTCACTGGGTGGAGTAATCTTTGACTCACCATCCCGTTTCTCAGCTGTCTCTGCCCGTTTTCTTGGACCACACCTTATTGGGCGTCCCTTCTTCTTCCATCTCACTCTGTGATGATGGTCACTCCCTGCTGTGGGCTGGCACTCTCCTGTAGGTGACGCGCCCCCTGGGCTGTAGGGTACTTGGTGCCGGACCGGTCGTTGCAAGGGGAGATGTCACAGTGGCGGTGACCCGGTCCGTGACCCAGGGCGGTCAATAAAAGGGGATATTTACAGGGGAATTAAAGTTCTTATATAGTGTTCGTGACACCACCTGTGGTATGCGGCTAAAGGGAGCTGCCGCTGCGGAGCAGGTCCTCTGGAGCTGTTGTTAATGCAGCAGAGTTGGTTTAGCTCTCCACAGGTAGAGCTTAGCTCCAGGGCAGTTTAGATGTTGCTGTTATGGAAGTAGCACTCATGGTACAGTGTAGTGCAGGGGGTGATGGCGCAGCAGTAATAATTGACCGAGACAGTGGGGTGCAGTCTTCCGGATTTACTCACAGTTCTTACTTTGCTCCTGGTTACAACTGCAGATCATAATTTCCCATGTCGTGCTGCGTTCACCGGGCAGGGGCTCAGCCAACCCTCAGGTACCTCCGGAGAACATAACGGGACCCCCTTCTGTGTGTTCCTTCTGGCCGTCTCCCTGCACCTCACACCCAGTGTCCCAATCCAGTGGCCGCGGGCCTTGTCGGGCGACGTCTTCTCTGTCCCCTGGGCCCTCTATGGCCACCTTCTCGGTGAAATAGATGTGGTCTTTCAGCTGCAGCACTTGAAATGCTGCACCCTCCGGTTACCTAGTTGAATATTGTAATTCTCACTAGTTAGGGGCCGGTCCCCTCTGTGACCCGATCCCTCTACCGCCAGGTAGACTCGGGCGTACGGGTAGCCTCCAGCACTGCCCGTACCCCTGGGATCCTTTCTTCTTTAACTCCTGGAGCCTTCTCTCTGCTCCCGTTCCTTCTTCCTCTCCTTCTCCTGGGCCTCCTCACTCAGGCCCACGCTTTCCCTGAGCAGAGCTCATGCAGAGCTCCTGCTCCCAACTCTTCCTCTCACTCTCTCTCATCAGACTCGACTGACTGGACTCAACTCCCAAGATGGCTTCCCTCTTTATACTATTCCTAACAAGTGCTCCCCTGAACTTCTTCCTCCACCCACACCCACTACATGGTTCCCCCTACTTTGGTTCCCCCCACTCCTGCCAGGGACAGGGCTCAGCAGGAAAGCGACGCATCTTTCCCCTCCTGCTGGTCTGGAGTAGTGTAGTGTTGGATGCAGGTGTTAGGGTCCCGGGCAGTACTCCTTCCTTACCTGAGAGTGAGATACCACACCTCTGGGTGAGATGCAGTACCTCTGTGGCGACTGAACCCACGGGGCGCCACATAGGCATACCTTCTGAAGTGCTGGACACCACTTTGCGTCCTTTCTTTACTTCTATGGACACTCTTGGTAGGTTCCTCTCGCCGTTACGCACCACTTATCGGCATCTTGTAGTCCTTGTTCTGTGCGATCTTAGACTGCATAACGGTCGCCATCTTCCTGTAAGTCGAGTCTTCCATGCGCTGTTCTTTCAACTGCAAGACTCTATGCTGCCGATTACGCCAAGTCTAATGTTGCACGGTACGGTAGCCATGGACGAGGCACTCGTCTTCAGCTCCCCGATACATTACATGAAAAGTGTGGGTCCTGGCTGGGTTTGCGGACTTGTGCTGTGAGGGCTTACGCCCATGCAGGCTGCATGTAGCTGGTGTTGTGGGCTTGCCAGGACCAGATGTTTCACAGTTCAATGAGGGAGACCACCTTTCTAAAATAAACTGCTTATTTAACGGTAACTTGGTAGAGGTTATATACAAGGGATAGCGGGTGCAAAGTCTTATGGACATTTTTTTTACAGTATGAAGCATTATTCCACACAGTATCCTTCCTCTTTAGCATACTCTAGGGCTTTCAAGGTACACTGTATCTCCCTACTTTGACACAACCCAGCCTTAACGCTACAATCCTGATTTACAAGTCTCCTCTACTTACTCAGCAGCTCCTATTTCTTCCCCTACTGGCATCCTGGATCTCCCGCTCGGGACCCTTCTCTAATCCCCATCTCTCAGTCTTGCTAAGGCCTGTTACCTTCTGCATTACAAGCTCTAGGTATTGTGGCTAGTTGTCCTTTCCTAGGACCAGTCTCTAGAAGGCCACTCTGTCTCTTTCTGTCACTTTTCTTCAGGATCTCACTATCCCTCGCCTTTGGTCTCCTCTCTCTCAGGGTCACCATCTGATGCAGCTCTGCTCACTTTGAACTCCAGACCCTATCTGCTTTCCCAGCAGGATGCAGTCACTCTCCCTAACACCAACCCCTCCACTGTGGACTAGTCCCAAACATTAACTCTATCTTGCCCTATTGTCAAGTATCTATATCTATCGCATCACACTACTTATCCTATAATACTATGCTTTATATTACCACACACTATACAGGAACACATATTAACAATACTCATCACACTCTATACATTACAATTCACATAACACAATATATATACAAAAGACACAAGACATTATTCAATTTACAATACAACACATAACATGACTGGTGTCTTCAGGGGTAGGAATGTGACAGCAATTGTCCACCACCCTTACAATGAATCGGGCCCACAGTGTTTATCTTTAAGGTGCAGGTAACTGAGCAACCAACAAAACTACATTGTCTATGGGAATGCTGCAGCCATGGGATGTCCTGAACTGAACACAACAGAAGCAATCTTAACAGTCTGAGCGAAGTGTTTTTCCTACCTCCCTCTGGAGTCAGCCTCTCGGTACTCAAGGTGCTCTTTACCTCCTGAGTCAGCCTCTCAGTACCCCAGGTGCTGTTTACCTTCTGAGTCAGCCTCTCTGTACACCAGGTGCTCTTTTGCTGTGTACACTCACCAGTACAGCCAAGTTACTGGTAGTACTGGTAGTCGTGAATTCTTGAAGTTGTGGTCTACAACAACATTTCACTTTGCTTCTTCAGGGGTTCTGGTAATCTCTCCTTGATTCTATACACAGGCCCCCAATTGAGTTGTTCAGCTGTACATCTGACTCCTCAGTCATGGCACACTGAGCTTTGCACAAGAGTAAGATCTAATCACCCACTTCCTGTTAAGGCCAAATCTCCTTCCCCAGTCATCCCGACCAATAATCTGGGAACCTCTACTGCACAATACAGGCACATAAAAGGTGGCAGCAGCATCTGTGTGTGTTACTAATTATTATTATTATATTATTATTTATTATTATTATAGCGCCATTTATTCCATGGCGCTTTACATGTGAAAAAGGGGTATACATAGCAAAAAAAAGCTTACAATAATCTTAACAGAACAGAATCTACAATGGCGAGTCATTCGGAGCTAAGGTTCACTTCTTGGAGCAGACCCTCCTGGCTTCTTCCTGCAGATCTATGTAAATCTTTACAGAATATATTTTCCTTACAGCAGCACTCTATTAACAGTAAGTAAAATTGAAAGATCCTGTAAATCAAAGATCCTTCACAGTAAAAAAAAAAAAAGGTGCACTCTCCCATGCATCTCAACTATGCAAGGGAATCTCAAGCTTTGAAGCTACTTTTGTAAAAATATTAGCAAATGGCTTATTTAATTAGTTACTAAGATCAATTCATGTAGAGCTAATGTGAAGCCCAGCTGTGCTTGGTCTCACAAATCCTAGAAGGGTGTATTGAAGGATTCCTCCACAAGAGGCCCCCATAACCATTCACACATTTCCACCTTCCACCTCAGACCACCAGAGGGAGCCCGTTAGGGAGATATAAAAGGGAAGGTGGAGCCAAGCAGCAGTTAGTTGAGTCTAGACTGGAACTGACAGAGAGCAAACCTGTTGAGAGAGTTTCTGCAGTAGAAGCCTGAGAGAGGTCAGTCTGCAGTGGAGCGTGTTCTAGACTCAGTTGTAGCTCAAAGAAGTGAGATTTAGGTGTTGCGGCGCCATAAGATCGGTGAAAAGCGGCACACTGCTGTTAGTGTGAGTAGCCTATTGAGGGTCCGAGTAGGCCGAAGGCGAAGAGTAGAGAGTTAGTTCATAGGGGTCAGAGGAGCTTAACTAGCTCACCCCGAAGAAGCAGTTACCGGACACCGGGTCCGAAGCTTGCCGGGATCTCCACGACCCAGTAAGATAAACTGGAATCCCTTGAGAACTACAGGTCCCAGGATCGCTAAAGTGCTGATACGTACCAGAGCCAGGAGACACATAGGCCCCGTAGGTCGGGAGCGTGCACTCCAAGAGAAGGCCCTACCACAAGGTCAGCCAGTGCAGGACAGAGACAAAGTTAGGCCTAGCTCCAGGCAGGTCAGAAACTTATTACGCAGCAGCAAGAACCAGGAGGCTCAAAACCTGCTCATTGGGCAGGATCCGGACATACACCCTTCACCCTACAGTGCTCCGGGGAGTGCCTGAAATTCCACCAGTAAAAGGTACTGAAGTGACTTTTGTGTCCGTCCCTATTCTTGCTCCGACTTGGCTGAGTCTCCTTGTCCTGCATCCCCGTTCTTATACTGCCCTGAGGCCCAGCTCCACCTGTGGGGAGCTATACCATCAAGCTGCCTTATCATCAGCCTCAGTGGACTGCGCAGCGCTGGTGATCATCACCAGAAGCCACAGGTGGTGTCACGAACTCTTTTATAAACTTAACAAATCACCAACCCCTTTTTAAAGGAGATGCCCAGGGTAAGGGCCCAGGAGCCGACCACCGCGACATCCCTAAAGGCCAGGCTAAAGGCCCGGGTACCGAGTCATCCCCATCTCCCCCTGGGCTAGTCATCTCCTACTTGGCGTCACGAATAGGATTGCGTGCCCGCTGCAACGACGCCGTGTTTTGCCCATTGCCACCGGGTACTGTGCGCCTTTATTCTGAACTGTGTACGTGAAGTTGTGGTGAAGATAGTCGCCATTGTTGGGCCTTTGAGCAAGAAGAAGGGCGTAACCGCTGGAAAATAAGGGGCGTAACTGCAAAAGAGCGCGAAGTCCAGGACATGCCCCACGCCTCAACGTCAAATCAGGAAGCGCCAGGTCCTGTACGGAGCGTCGCTGAACGCTCTGACGTAGGACGCAAGCGACGCAAGGTCCTGAAGACAACTGTCACCTGCGGAGCTGCGGCCTACCGGAAGAAAAAGCAGAAGGTAGGCCACGGTTAACTAGGGGGCGCTAAGATGTCCGTCGAACAGCAGAACGCCGACCTACCGGTCAACGTCCCTGAAGTTCAGCCCGCACCCGATAATGGGCAGGCCGAAGCCGCCGCTCCACCAGCAGCGCCTGTAACACCTGTGATTCCTATGACTTTACCGTACATTCCTGGAGCAAAGTGGCTCCCAAAGTACAACAGCAAACCAGATACCCTGTCTGGATTCAAGCGGAAGATATGTGGTATCTTAGACATGTACTCTATGACCAGCAAACAAAGAGCTGCCGTTGTATTAGGACAACTGACCGGTGCTGCGGAACGGGAAGTGGAAACATGGTCGGCCGCAGACCAGGAGTCAGTGTCCGCAATATTCCAAAAACTACAGACTGTATTTGAGGACCTTACTGAGGCGGACCTCCGGATGAGGTTCTACAGCTGCTCCCAACAACCAGAGGACAATGTTCGGGACTACGCCTGGAGTCTCCAAGGGGCCCTGCGGGCTCTGAACCAGGTTAGTCCAACCAGCGTTGAGAATGAGAACAAAATGCTGAAGGAACAGTTAGTCCGGGGACTGAAGTCGCCAGTGGAGAGAAGGACTGTGCGTTGGTGGTCCCTGGATCATCCAGATGCCACCTTTGACAATCTTAAGGACATGGCTATAAAAGGGCTGCAGCCCCTGGAAACTAATGCCATCCAACGTTACCAGGGTGGGGCTACTCCAGTGCCTACTACACCCACCTTTTCCCCAGTGGCTGCTGAAGCTAAAGTCCCAGCAACGTCCCCTAAAGAACTGGACAGTCTGCGCTCTGAGGTACGTCAGTTGAGCAAAACCCTGACCACCGTGCTGAGTGCCCTGCAGCTGCGGACGGAGCCCGAGGAAGGAGGGAAGATCCTGCTAGCCGACAGCCCTGAGGATGTCCCCTGGATGCGGAGGAGGAGGAGGCCAACACCACCCTCGCCAAGGACCAGTGACCAGCGCCGCCCACCGAGGGAACCAACCTGCTACCGATGCCGTAAGACCAGACACCTCGCCCAGAAGTGTCCTTTAAATGAGAAAACCCTGGGTCCGAGGGCCGACACTCAGGAGTAGACTCACCAGGCCCATCAGACTGGTACAACAGGTTCGTCGGAGGAAGACCTTTCCTGTCCATTGTACTGGACGGGATCCCAACGCATGCCTTGCTGGACACAGGATCTCAGGGAACCATCATGCCTGAAGTCCTCTACAAGAGGTTCTGGTCCATGGACGATCTACGTCCGCCAGCTCCAAATTTGTCTGTATATGCTTCAAATGGACTCCCCCTTAACCTACTCGGGGTTAAGAATGTGACTGTAAAGGTGGGGAGAGTGGAGCTGAAGGACCAGGGACTAATTGTAGTGGAGACTAACCCTGATGACAGCAACCCATATATGGTACTAGGCACTAATGTTGTTGGTAACTGTTTGGGAGAGGTTGTGTTCTTGCTCCAACAGATCGCTGACACTGCCAGACCGAGACAGAGGAGGGCGCTGCAGAGAGAGATCCGCGTCCTGATGTATCAACAGCAAGTAAAGTTAAAAGATGGTGAAATTGGTAACGTGAGACTAACAGACCCCATACCCATTGTCATCCCCCCAATGAGTGAAATGCTCATCTGGTGTAGAGCTGCCATAGGTCTTAGAGGACAGAGCTACCAGGCGGTAGTAGAACCCCTTTGCTCCGAGCATAGTCCCACGCTCTTAACTGCTAGGGGAGTGGTAGATGTACGTAATGGGAGGGTGCTTGTCCGTCTCCTCAATTTAGGGGAAGATGAGGTCAAACTGCCACGTTATGCCACTGTTGCCAAATTACATGCTGTCAATAACAACTGCATCCATGAGGCGGAGTCCTTAACCTCACCAGATGAAGTAGAGGATAATGACCCTGCAACCCAGGTGGAGGATTGGTGTCAACAGCTCCATGTTGGGATGGACACCACTCCTGCCCATCAAAAACAGGGTGTACACCGGGTGGTACAAGAATACTCGCAGGTGTTCAGTAAACATCCACTAGACTTCGGGAGGGTTAAGGGGGTTCAACATCATATCCCCACAGGCAACCATTCCCCAATCAAAGAACGTTATAGGCTTATACCCCCAGCTCACTACCAGAAGGCGAAAGAAATGCTGCATGACATGAGGAAGGCGGGAGTGATAAGGGATAGTTGTAGTCCCTGGGCGTCTCCCCTAGTGCTGGTTAGGAAAAAGGATGGGAGCATGAGAATGTGTGTAGATTAACGTCAAGTAAATCGCATTACACATAAGGATGCATACCCTTTACCACGCATAGAGGAGTCCCTAGCTGCCTTAAAGTCTGCAAATTACTTTTCCACCCTTGACCTCACTAGTGGATACTGGCAAGTAGCTGTGGCTGAGGAGGATCGGGAGAAGACGGCCTTCACCACCCCGATGGGACTCTGCGAGTTCAACAGCATGCCGTTTGGACTCTGCAATGCCCCCGGAACGTTCCAGAGATTGATGGAGTGCTGCCTGGGACACCGCAACTTCGAGACTGTGTTACTTTACCTGGATGACGTAATTGTGTATTCCAGAACGTACGAGGACCACTTGAAACACCTGGCAGAGGTATTTGAGTCACTGTCCCGGTACGGGATGAAGTTGAAGCCCTCAAAGTGCCACCTGCTCAAGAGGAAGGTACAGTACCTGGGGCACATTGTCAGTCCGAAAGGGGTAGCACCAGACCCGGAGAAAGTCACAGCCATCCAGAAGTGGCCGGAGCCGAAGAACCTCAAGGAGGTGCGTCAGTTCTTGGGACTAGTAGGATACTACCGGAGGTTCGTAAAGGACTACACGAAGAAAGCAGCTCCTCTGCAAGACCTCCTGGTAGGGCAGTCCCCCAAAGGCAAAAACCCTCCATTCCACTGGGGTAAGGAGCAAGCAGAGTCGTTTCAGGAGATGAAGGAGATCCTGACAGGTGATGAGATCCTAGCCTACCCTGACTACAGCCAACCGTTCCTGCTGTATACGGATGCCAGCAATGAAGGCCTGGGCGCTGTCTTAAGTCAGAAGCAGAATGGGCAAGAGAAAGTCATCGCATACGTAAGCAGGAAGCTCCGTCCGACTGAGAGGAACCCAGAGAACTATAGCAGCTTCAAGTTGGAGTTCCTGGCCTTAGTCTGGGCCATCACTGAAAGATTCAAGCACTATCTGGCTTCCAACAAGTTCACTGCCTTTACTGATAACAACCCCTTGACCCATCTTGAAACAGCTAAGTTGGGGGCTCTGGAACAACGATGGATGGCTCAGCAGTCAAACTACCAATTTACAATTAAATACCGGGCGGGCCGCAAGAACGCCAACGCCGATGCCCTGTCTAGGATGCCTCACCAGTCAGACACAGAAGAAGAAGTGGATGACCTGGAAGAGATAGAGCTACCTCCCTTTCACCGGAGTTGGATGATCCATGAGCAACGAGCCTCCAGGAAGCCGCATGAAAAGACGTTAAACCCCCTTCCTCACCACAGCTGGAAAGAGACCCAGGACAGCGACCCAGTTGTCAGCCGCATCAAACAGCTGATAACCCAAGAAGGTGCCTCCCTGGAGAAAGATGCATCTCTGCAAGCAAAGCAGTTGTGGAACGAGAGAAGCCGGCTGTTTATCTACCGTGAGAAGCTGTGCCGGAGGTACGTTAATCCAAGAACCCATGAGATGGTATGGCAGATAGTAGTCCCTAAGACAGACATCCAGATGGTATTAGAAGCTTACCACGATCAGGCGGGGCACTTTGGCTGGAAAAAGCTAGAGACCCTGCTGAAATGTCGATTCTACTGGGTAGGAATGCGCAGCTCCATTGAAAGGTGGTGCCGGGACTGTGGACCCTGCGGCCTAAGAAGGAAGGACTTCAGGGCCAGAAGGCACCCCTGCAACCCATCAAGACGACTCGGCCCCTGGAGATCGTGGCCCTGGACCATGTCAAGCTCTCCCCCAGCAGGTCAGGGTACTCCTATGCTCTGACCATGGTAGATCACTACTCACGTTTCCTGGTGGTCGCCCCTGTCAAAGACCTGACAGCAGAGACAGCAGCAAAGACGTTCCAAGCATACTTCTGCAGACCCCATGGGTATCCTGAGCAAGTATTGACGGACCAAGGCCCGTCCTTTGAGGCTGAATTGTTCAAGGAGTTCTGCCATCTCTACGGGTGTAAAAAGATAAGAACTACACCTTACCACCCACAAACAAACGGTCTCTGCGAAAAGATGAACATCATCATCGACCTGCTAAAGACCATACCACTTGAGGAGAGAAACCAGTGGCCAGACCTACTACCAGACCTAGTGGATCTGTACAATCATATACCAGTCAGTTCCACCAATTGCACTCCGGCATATCTCATGCGGGCTAGGCCAGGAAAGCTGCCCATGGATTTGGAGCTTGGTGTTGTTGAACCTGAAGCTGATATGACCACTGAGGACTGGGACACCACCAGACAAGAGCAGTACAGAAGGGTACAAGCTTGTGTCAAGGACAGTCTTACTCGGGTGAGAGAAAAGCAGGAAATGCACTACAACAAAAACGCACCAGCAGAACCTTTCACACCAGGTGAAACAGTACGAAAAGACGCAACCACAAACTTGATGACCAGTGGGAAAAAGACCCTTACACTGTGTTACCGTCAAGATTTGACAACAAAAAGACTTGTATAATCAGTCGAGATGGAGGGAAAACATCTGCTACAGTGTCCAGGGACCACTTAAAGTTGTGTCCAGAATTACTGAAACCCCAAGAAAAAGTGCCTCTCACAATCCAGGAAGAACCTAAAGAAGCGGTGATACACACTAACCTTGGAGACTTCCCAGCTGATTGGCCTCAAGTAGGAGGTGCAGTAATCATTCCAGTACTCCAATTCTATGAACAGCCAGAAAACCCTCTACAGCAAGTTGTACCTGTAAGTGCTGCAGAAGAGCCAGCTCAAGAAGTATCCCCGGATGAAGGATCCCCGGCAGAAGCGGAGCAAGAGGGCCCAGCCAATGGTAGACTTGCCAGTCCAAGAGAGAGGTTAAGGCAGTTTTACAACATGGTTACACGTAGAACTGGTAGAGTAACTGAGGATACAGATACTGACACTCCACCAACCACAGTACTATGCAGATCAGTACGCAGCACAAGAGGTAAACCCCCTGCTAGGTACACTGAGTAAAGTAGCAAAATGTCAGAGAGTGTAGATAGTTACCCCTGGGGTATTGTATATTAAAATGTAATGTACTGCATAATTGTGTATTTCCCATGCAAATGTACATTATTTTGTGTTTTGCTTATTTTTGAACAGTTTAAGTATATGGACACTTTGCCAATTTACTTCTTTATTTACCAAAGAACTTCGTGGCTGAGGACTGTGTGCAGCCCAAAAACTCTTATTGTATATAATTGCGCTCCTTGGAGTGCCCTTTTAGGTGACCTCAGAAGGAAAACCTGTCTGGAGTGGCACGTGTGGAGGTCCAACACGGGATCTTCATGCCCTGCAGCCACCCCAGGGCCTACATAGAGGGTTTAGGACAGGTCTCTCAAAACTACCAAAGTACTCTACCTTGTGAGATGGACATCCTTGCTGGGAACCTTACCACAAGAGACTTGGATTCTGAGGACACTCTGTAATTATTTTGGTATGCAACGTTTAAGATTCGTGCCTCCCATAAAGGGAAGATTGTTTTAGTATTGCTTATTTTTCCATTGTTACTGTTGTTATATAAAATGTACTTCAGCCAGGGAGTGCTGAGTTTAACTAGGGGGGAATGTGAAGCCCAGCTGTGCTTGGTCTCACAAATCCTAGAAGGGTGTATTGAAGGATTCCTCCACAAGAGGCCCCCATAACCATTCACACATCTCCACCTTCCACCTCAGACCACCAGAGGGAGCCCGTTAGGGAGATATAAAAGGGAAGGTGGAGCCAGGCAGCAGTTAGTTGAGTCTAGACTGGAACTGACAGAGAGAAAACCTGATGAGAGAGTTCCTGCAGTAGAAGCCTGAGAGAGGTCAGTCTGCAGTGGAGCGTGTTCTAGACTCAGTTGTAGCTCAGAGAAGTGAGCTTTAGGTGTGCCGGCGCCATAAGATCGGTGAAGAGCAGCACGCTGCCGTTAGTGTGAGTAGCCTATTGAGGGTCCGAGTAGGCCGAAGGCGAAGAGTAGAGAGTTAGTTCATAAGGAGCAGAGGAGCTTAACTAGCTCACCCCGAAGAAGCAGTTACCGGACCCCGGGTCCGAAGCTTGCCAGGATCTCCACGACCCAGTAAGATAAACCGGAATCCCTGGAGAACTACAGGTCCCAGGATCGCTAAAGTGCTGATACGTACCAGAGCCAGGAGACACATAGGCCCCGTAGGTCGGGAGCGTGCACTCCAAGAGAAGGCCCTACCACAAGGTCAGCCAGCGCAGGATAGAGACAAAGTTAGGCCTAGCTTCAGGCAGGTCAGAAACTTATTACGCAGCAGCAAGAACCAGGAGGCTCAAAAACCTGCTCATTGGGCAGGATCCGGACATACACCCTTCACCCTACAGTGCTCCGGGGAGTGCCTGAAATTCCACCAGTAAAAGGTACTGAAGTGACTTTTGTGTCCTTCCCTGTTCTTGCTCCGACTCGGCTGAGTCTCCTTGTCCTGCATCCCCGTTCTTATACTGCCCTGAGGCCCAGCTCCACCTGTGGGGAGCTATACCATCAAGCTGCCTTATCATCAGCCTCAGTGGACTGCGCAGCGCTGGTGATCATCACCAGAAGCCACAGGTGGCGTCACGAACTCTTTTATAAACTTAACAAATCACCAACACCTTTTTAAAGGAGAGGCCCAGGGTACGGGCCCGGGAGCCGACCACCGCGACATCCCTAAAGGCCAGGCTAAAGGCCCGGGTACCGAGTCATCCCCATCTCCCTCTGGGCTAGTCACTAACCTAGTGTACATTCCCCAAATCAACCTGGAAAGGCTCTAGGTCTTATCCAAATTTGCATCAAAACTTGAATTTTGGATGTATTTCTTAACAATCCGGTGCATGGCTTAAAAGGGCTGCAGTTAGGCACTCAAATTTTAGGAGTTATGCTGTGTATTGACTGTAATTTCAAACACAAGTCCCTGTCCCCCTGGGGCTCACAATGTAATCTCCCTAGAGCATGGGGCATAGTTGAAAGGGTTGCAGTTGCTCCCTGGCACTTGTGCTTGAGGGGTTCTGTGGCTTCACTGCCACATAAGATGAGACCAGTGTTATAAATGGTAGATATATTTACAGATTTTGCATTGAGGTCTAGCAGCTTAACATTACTCCTCTGGTTACAATTCATCCTCCCTTCAACTCAAAAGAACATCGCTCACGAGTTGATTTGTAATTGACACTGTGCTATCAATAGAACTATATTTTTCTACCCCAAAGAATGCTTCAAGCATTGTCCGAAGCGATATTGCTGTATACCGATTAGTTCTCACAAAATCTACGGCTTCCTACTTTTTTTTTACTATTATGCAGCTTAACTACTTCTGGACTGCCCATAGACTGTAAACGTCTGGGTGGTACACACTTTACTCTGCACTGACGTTTTAAAATGTCAATGCAGAGTAAGCATCTTGCAGGAGACTGTGGAGATATGGTTGTCAGAGACAGCCAGACGCCCCACAGACAAGGCAGACATGATTTATTATGTTTGCCTTTATGATCGCGGTGTAAAAAACACTGAACAAGCACTTGTTTATACAGATTCGGAAGCACTGACAGCAGTTCCCCCTCTGGATCCAGTGATCATCTGATTGCTGAGTGAGGGAGGGAGTAAGAGTTGCTGGGTCCTAGGAAATCCAGTCAGCTCTGCAGTGCAGGTAGGAGGCAGAATGTTCCATGTTAGTGTGGCTAATATATCAGCACCAGTTACAGAGGAAATCAGCAATAAAAATAATGTATTAATATGTTCAAAGGCCCCCCAAAGGTCTTTTAAATGTGTGAAATAAATGAAAAAATAAAGCAAGAAAATATATAAGCAAAACTAAAAAAAAATAGAAATACTGTCAGTTTACAGCCCCACCTACGTTGAAAAAATAAAAAATATACTCAATATATAAAAATAATTTCTATGGAAAGGGGAATGCAGTTTTACATATTTTTTTACGCGGTCCACCTGCGGCTGTTAACTAGTTAAATGCCGCTGTCAATCTATGACAGTGGCATTTAACTCGCGCTTCCGGGAAGCGCGTCATTAGCCCCGCCCCCGTCGGTGACCCCGTCACGTGATCACATCACGAGAACGCGGGTCACCGATGGCAGCAGACCCCTGTGATTGTCATGTCCTGATTGCTATGAGCGCCGCCCAGTGGCAAGTGAGCATTTCTGCTGCATACAGGGGATCTGCTCGTCCCCTGTATGCAGCAGAGCCGATCAGGCAAGTGGTGCTTCTAGTCTCCCATAGAAGCATGCAAAAAGTAAGAAAAAATGTTTTTAAAAATATTAAAAAATAAAAAATATATAAAAGATTAAATCACCCCCCTTTCGCCCCATTCAAAATAAAATAATAAATAAAACCATACAAATATTTGGTATCGCCACGTTCACAATCACCCGATCTATCAATATAAAAAATAATTAATCCGATCGGTAGACGGCGTAACGAGAAAAAAATTCTAAACGCCTGAATTACGTCTTTTTGGTTGCCGCAACATTGCAATAAAAGGCGATCAAAACATTGTATCTACCCCAAAATGGTATCAGTAAAAACGTCATCTCAGCTCGCAAAAAATAAGCCCTCACCCGGCCCCAGATCCCGAAAAATGGAGACGCTACGGCTCTCGGAAATTGGCGCCATTTTTTTTTTTTTTTTAAAGCAAACTTTGGATTTTTTTTCACCACTTAAATAAAAAATAACCTATACATGTCTGGTGTCTACGAAATCGTAATGACCTGGAGAATAATAATGGCAGGTCAGTTGTAGCATTCAATGAACGTGGTGAAAAACAAAACACAACTGTGGAATTGCATTTTTTTTGCAATTTCACCGCACTTGGAAATTTTTTTTCCCGTTTTCCAGTACACGATATAGTAAAACCCGTGATGGTGTTCAAAAGTACAACTTGTTCCGCAAAATATATGCCCTCACACGGTCGTATTGA
Organism: Phyllobates terribilis; assembly: GCF_046119375.1. Classification (NCBI taxonomy): domain Eukaryota; kingdom Metazoa; phylum Chordata; class Amphibia; order Anura; family Dendrobatidae; genus Phyllobates; species Phyllobates terribilis. The sequence goes on along the minus strand of NW_027362768.1, from coordinate 289,734,193 downwards.
CAGAAAAATAAAAACGCTATGGCTCTGGGAACAAGGAGAGCAAAATCGAAAACTCAATAACGGAAAATCCCAAGGTTGTTAAAGGGTTAAATAAATAATTTTAAAAATTGACGTGGGGTCCCCCCTATTTTTGATAACCAGCAAAGGTAAAGCAGACAGATGTGGACTTATATTATCAGGCTGGGAAGGTTCATGGATATTGGGCCACTCGCAGCCTAAAATTACCAGCCCGCGGCCACCCCATAATTGGCGCATCACATGAGATGCACAAATTCTGGCACTTTGCCCGGCTTTTTCCGATTGTCCTGGTGTATTCGGGGTAATGGTAGTTGGGGTTGATGACAGCTGTGATTTGTCAAAAATCACAGCTGCCATCAACCCCTGGGGTTAGTAATGGAGAGGCGTCTATAAGACACCCCCATTACTAACCCAGTAATCAAAAATTGTTCACCAATTTATTGCAAAAAAAAATCCCATCCACTGTAATCCACAGAATCCGAAGTAGTTCAGAAAATGATGCCTGAAAAACAAGACAGTCCCTTGTTCACCAATTATTTGCCCAAAATGTTCCCATGAAGCTCCACCGTAGTCCACGTTTCCCGAATCTGACTCCGGCGAATGTGAATAGCAGTGACTGCTATTCACAAGCGCTGGGTCCTCACAACAACACTCATCAGCGTCGCTGGCTCCCGCTGAACACAGCAAAAACCTGGACTAATGCGGAGCTTCATGGGAACATTTGTGGGTAATAAATTGGTGATCGAGGGACTATCTCTTGTTTTTATTTCTGTGTTTTTATGTTTTTCAGGTATCCTTTTCTGTACTACATTGGATTCGGTGGATTATGGCGGACCTGCATGGGATTTTTTTTATTTTTTTTTTTCAATAAATTGGTGAATGAGGGATAGTGTGGGGGAGTCTTTATCCAAATAAAGTGTTTTTTTCTGTATGTGTGTCTTTATTCTTGATTACTGGGTTAGTAATGGGGGTGTCTTATAGACGCCTCTCCATTATTAGCCCCAGGGGTTGATGGTAGCTGTGATTTTTCACAAATCACAGCTGTCATCAACCCCAACTACTATTAATCCGATTGCTACCGCACCAATAGGGAAGAGCCGGGCAAATAGACAACTCTGGGGAGGCTAGGGGCTTGTATTTTATTCTGGGAAGGGCCCAATAACCAGGGACCTTGTCAGCCTGATAATATAAGCCCATAGCTGTCAGCTTTACCCTTGCTGGTTATCATAAATAGGGGGAACCCAACATCATTTTTTTTCTTATTTATTTAATAGGTTAAATAAAGCTAAACACCCTTTAGTGCCACATGAAAGGCACTCATTTAATGGGTTGCTGGCCAATTACATCCAATTTTATTTGTGTCTTGTACATATTTATTCAAACATAAGTGTATGATGGAGTCATGAAGCTCATTGAATGGCATTAGTGGATAAACATGTATTATATGGTAGCACGTTTTGGTACATTAAGTGCATCCATACTCCATTCATTTTACTTTAGGGATAGTTGACAGCTCACAAAAGTTTAACACACATAAGACTTTATAGCTTTAGATATACTGTAGAGCAGTGTTCCTCAACTGCAGTCCCCAAGAGCCACCAACAGATCATGTTTTCAAGATTTCCTTAGTATTCCATCACCTGAGCAATAGTTAGGAAATCCTCAAAACAAGATCTGTTGGTGGCTCTTGGGGACTGGAGTTGGGTAATTCTGGTGTAATGCTTTGGGCAGGATGGTACATTTATTTGTAGTGCAAGTATAGCAGGACATTTATCTTGGAGTCGGTGTAGGTCACCCTTTATTTCTGTTATTATTGTTTGAGTTTGCATAATATCAGGAGTACCCTCGGGTGGGAGTGCTTCACCTTTTTAGTTTAGTTGTGCACACCCTGAGGTCAAGCGGCTCAATTGCAAAAAATATTTTTTCAATTGGTATTTATTTTCGAAGCGTCATTTATTATGTGTACGTATTAATTAATTCACTGTTGTGCCACTACATACCTACCTATACTAATACTGTAAATCATGCAATTATGTTTCAGTATTGATGTTTGGGTGTGTACCTCACCAGTGGGAAATATCTATGGCAAAAATAAAATATGTCACAATTTATCTTAGATTCGTCTCCTTGATCAAGAATTACATTAAGAAAAGTATTAAAAAAAAAGGTATGTTGATAAAGAGATTGACCCAAGAATGGTGCAAAGTCTTGTGGTGTCTTCTTAGTTCTTGGTCATACCCCACCAAAAACAGGGGGCACCACACCAATGAGGCCTGCTTCTCACAGTTTGAAAGAGAACAGGTTTCTCACATTCAAGTACAATAAGTGTATTTTCTCCAATGCTATTCCAAATGATTCCTCATGGGCACAGCAACAATATGGAAGTGACGCGCCCCCTGGGCCGTGGGGTACTCGGTGCCGGGCCGGTCGTTGCTAGGGGAGATGTCACAGTGGCGGTGACCTGGTCCGTGACCCAGGGCGGTCAATAAAAGGGGATATTTACAGGGGAATTTAAGTTATTTTAATGTTCGCTACGCCACCGGTGGTATGCGGCTAAAGGGAGCCGCCGCTGCGGAGCAGGTCCTCTGGAGCTGTTGTTAATGCAGCAGAGTTGGTTTAGCTCTCCACAGGTAGAGCTTAGCTCCAGGACAGTGTATATATTGAACATATTGAAGTAGTGCTCATGGTGCAGTGTAGTGCAGGGGGTGATGGCGCAGCAATAATAATTCACACAGTGAGGTGCAGTCTTCCGGATTTACTCACAGTTCTCCTTTTGCTCCTGGTTACAACTGCAGATCATAACTTCCCACGTCGTGCTGCGTTCACCGGGCTGGGGCTCAGCCAACCCAAGCCAGTGACCGCGGACCTTGTCGGGCGACGTCTTCTCTGTCCCCTGGGTCCTCTATGGCCGCCTTTTCGGTGAGTTAGGTGTGGTTTTTGGGCTGCAGCGCCTGAAATGCTGCACCCTCCGGTTACCTAGTTGAATATTGTAATTCTCACTAGTTAGGGGCGGTTCCCTCTGCGACCCAATCCCTCCACCGCCTGGTTGACTCGGGAGTACGGGTGGCCTCCAGCACTGCCCGTACCCCTGGAATCCTTTCTTCACTCCTGGAGCCTTCTCTCTGCTCCCGTTCCTTCTTCCTCTCCTTCTCCTGGGCCTCCTCACTCAGGCCTGTGCTTCCCTGAGCAGAGCTCCTACAGAGCTCCTGCTCCCAACTCTTCCTCTCACTCTCTCTCCTCAGACTGGACTGACTGACTAGAATGTTCCACCCTCTCTTTTATATTGCTTCTTACTGAGCTCCCCTGAACTTCTTCCTCCACCCACACCCACTACATGGTTCCCCCTACTTTGGTTCCCCCCACTCCTGCCAGGGACAGGGCTCAGCAGGAGAGCGACGCATCTTGCCCCTCCTGCTGGTCTGGAGTAGTGTAGTGTTGGATGCAGGTGTTAGGGTCCCGGGCTGCACTCCCTCCTTAAATGAGAGTGAGATACTACACCTCTGGGTGAGGTGCAGTACCTCTGTGGCGACTGAACCCTCAGGGGCGCCATAGAAGCCTAATGAATAATTAAAAGGTAATATGGAGACGGAATCTTTTCTGTTGATTGCTATTTTCATACAATATATTTTTCATTTTGGTAACGAAAGGTTTTTGTTTCTTTTTTTCTTTATTTTGTAATTGTTACTAGGTTGTAGTCTAGCCTTTAAAGGGGTTGTCTTGTGAAGGTACAGTACGTTAATCAGGTTGTCCAGACTAAATTGATAAGTCTGCGGTCACTCTGTGTGACTGCAGACTTATGAATCCCCCCAGTGTACGCACTGTGCGCTGCGAGGATTTGATGGTTTCTGAGCCGGGACTGGCAGATACGTATGCGTTATACATACTCCCGGCCAGAATCCAACTAGTGGGCACGGTCTAGCTTCATACACTTGTATTGAGCGAGGCCGCGCCCCATCTAGTGATGCGGCTGTCCAGTGGGCACGGGAGTCCAGCAGGCGTGGCCTTGCATCATACACTTATTTAGAGCTAGGCCACGCCTGCTGGACTCCCGTCTAGTGATGCGACTGTCCAGTGGGCCTGGCCTAGCTTTATATAACTGTATGAAGCAAGGTCGCGCCCCATCTAGCGATGCAGCTGTCCAGTGGGCGTGGAAGTCCAGTGGGTGCGGCCTAGCTCTATATAAGTGTATGATGCAAGGCCACGCCCTGTCTAGTGATGCAGCTGTCCAGTGGATGTGGGAGTCCAGTGGGCGTGGCCTAGCTTTATATAAGTGTATGATGCAAGGCCACGCCCCATCTAGTGATGCAGCTGTCCAGTGGATGTGGGAGTTCAGCAGGTGCGGCCTAGCTTTATATAAGTGTATGATGCAAGGCCACGCCCCATCTAGTGATGCGGCTGTCCAGTGAGCGTGGGAGTCCAGTGGGCATGGCCTAGCTTTATATAAGTGTATGATGCAAGGCCACGCCCCATCTAGTGATGCAGCTGTCCAGTGGATGTGGGAGTTCAGCAGGCGCGGCCTAGCTTTATATAAGTGTATGATGCAAGGCCACGCCCCATCTAGTGATGCAGCTGTCCAGTGGATGTGGGAGTTCAGCAGGCGCGGCCTAGCTTTATATAAGTGTATGATGCAAGGCCACGCCCCATCTAGTGATGCGGCTGTCCAGTGAGCGTGGGAGTCCAGTGGGCGTGGCCTAGCTTTATATAAGTGTATGATGCAAGGCCACGCCCCGTCTAGTGATGCGACTGTCCAGTGGATGTGGGAGTTCAGCAGGCGCGGCCTAGCTCTATGTAAGTGTATGATGCAAGGCCATGCCCCATCTAGTGATGCGGCTGTCCAGTGGGCGTGGGAGTCCAGCAGGCGCGGCCTAGCTCTATATAAGTGTATGATGCAAGGCCACGCCCCATCTAGTGATGCAGCTGTCCAGTGGATGTGGGAGTTCAGCAGGCGCGGCCTAGCTCTATATAAGTGTATGATGCAAGGCCATGCCCCATCTAGTGATGCGGCTGTCCAGTGGGCGTGGGAGTCCAGCAGGCGCGGCCTAGCTCTATATAAGTGTATGATGCAAGGCCACGCCCCATCTAGTGATGCGGCTGTCCAGTGAGCGTGGAAGTTCAGTGGGCCTGGCCTAGCTTTATATAAGCGTATGAAGCAAGGTCGCGCCCCGTCTAGTGATGCGGCTGTCCAGTGGGAGTGGGAGTCCAGTGGGCGTGGCCTAGCTTTATATGAGTGTATGAAGCAAGGTCGCGCCCCGTCTAGTGATGCGGCTGTCCAGTGGGCGTGGGAGTCCAGTGGGCGTGGCCTAGCTTTATATAAGTGTATGAAGCAAGGTCGCGCCCCGTCTAGTGATGCGTCTGTCCAGTGGACGTCGAAGTCCAGTGGGCGCGGCCTAGCTCTATATAAGTGTATGATGCAAGGTCGCGACCACTAGTCGGGTTCTGGCTGGGAGTATGTATAACGCTTACGTATCCGCCGGTTCAGGCTCAGTAACCGGCGAATCCTCACAGCACACTTATCAATTTAGACCGGACAACTCCTTTAACATCTATCCATAGGATAAGTGATAGCTTATGCATCGATGGGGGTCCAACCGCTGGGAAAGGGGGAACTTTTATCCCTGTTAAAAATTGCAGCGGTAGTGCACATGCTCGACCTATGCTGCAATATATGAAAAAGCTAAAAAACACAAATGTTCAAACTATGCCCACAATGGCAAACATAAATGAAAAAAAAACAACATGGGTGAAACACATAAAATAAACTTTAAACAAATGTACAAATTAAAAGAAGAATAGATTGCAAATGAACAACAGGTGACAAATGCAAATAACTAGTCAAAAAAGGCACAAATGCAGTAATAAATTGGGTCCTGTATCTTTTATAGGAGAAGAATGATTGAGGTAGAGAGAAAAAATTACATTAGACATTGGTTCCCACAACATATATCAGTAATAATATTAAATATAATAAAATTCATAAAGGAACAATGGAATGTCATACTAAAAGGAACAAAAAGGTAATTGTAGAATGGAATGTCCCTTTAAGTGCTTTATAAATCTCTACAAGTGCAAAAAACGTAAGCTTCTATTTTATTAATGCTGTCAGAGCAGAACCCCAAGAGCCCAATGTTGTGAAAACTCAAATGGGCAGGGTTCACTTTGTCTTACCTCAGGACCAGGAGTTTTGGATCAGCTTTTTGTTTTATAGGGAACCTATCAAATTGTACATGTGGTCCTATATATGGCGACCATGGTATAGAACAGGAGGAGCTCAGCAGATTGATATATAATTTTGGAAGGAAAGGATTCAGTATATTTAGCAATTTTTTTCATTTAAATCTGTTCTTTTTCTATAGTCAGGAGTCCAGTGGGTGGTCCTACTCAGTGATTGACAGTCAATCACTGACCTCCTACTGGACTCCTAAACCCAGGATGAGCAGTGAATAAATAATCTGAATTCTTTGGATTAGATGATAAGTAGTTTTTTCATTGATTGACTTTTCAACCTCAATGTAATTTTCTGTTACAAGATGTCTCTGGACTAAATTTGAGTAGAATTATTTTTGACCCTCTCGTGATCCTGACATCTCCAGGCTCTGATTTCCCTCTCATTCCATTTTTCTGTAAACGTCCAGGTCATCCATGCGTGTGATATGTAATTCCCAGGGGAAGAAGTTCTTTAGTTGTGCTTTTCTCTTTCCCTTTGTAACAAGAAGTTCCATGTCACTGTTGTCCATAAGGCGAATCAGGTCACCGTCTGGGTCCTTCATATTCAGAGCCAGGTCAATGCCAGGGAACTCGTTTCTGGATTAGGCATCAAGATATGAATAAATAAATTTACAAAATAGTTACATAATTATAAAGGGAGAAAAAGAAAGACCTCTCACTGGCGCTCATGCACAAAGTCATATTACAGATCTGTGTTATATGGATCCTACATCCTATACCGTACCACTAATTTTAAAAGGGGCACACAGAGATTTGTATTGTATTGTTTCGAAGAACGGCAAAATAGCAGCACACAGATGAGCAGAGTTATCAACACTGTCTAATTCTAGACTGTCTAATCTAATGGTTCACCACTAGTGATGAGCGAGCGTGCTCGTTTAACCCTTTCACCGAGCATGCTCGGGTGCTTTCCGAGTATCTTCGGCGTGCTCGTTTATTATGTTCGAGTACTTGCATCTTGCATCTGGTGTAAGACATCCTGAACACATTCAGGGATTGCTTGTTTGTTAGACAGCTTCAACACATGCGAGGATTCCCTAACAGCCATAAATCATGCTGACGCAGGGACTTAAATATAATATACGAGCATGCTGAAGATACTCGGAAAGCATCTGAGCTTGCTCGGTGAAAGGGTTAAATGAGCACGCTTGCTCATCACTAGTCACCACTTATTAATTAACTTACCACAATTTTGGTACATTGGCCCCAATTCATCAAAATATTTCTCAACAGAATTCTGGAGTAAATCGTTTTGAAAAATCGCAAAAAAGTTTCCACCACTCATTAGATGCTCCTGATTCAGAGACTTGTGCCTCTTAATGAATCAGGAGCGTCTGACTCCAACTCGCCCCCTGATCAAGACTGGTGAGAAAATCGCCAGTCTTGATGAATCGGGGCCATTATATAACAGAATAAGCTAACCCCTTTTCCGGCCAAGCCTTTTTGCCCCTGTTCAGACAAGTGGTAAAAACTGTCTAAAACACATCATAAATATTGTACAAGTCATAAAAGACATTTTTTTTGGCTCAGATTATGCCAGAATTGTAGTACATTTAGCTTAATAATAATGTTCCAGAGCATCTACAGATCTATAATATAGAACTGTGGTGGCGGAGTACATTGTCATAGGCATAAGTTCCTTAGTTTCACACCAAAAATATCAATTTCTTGTTGTTTTTCTACAAATCAGACCAATGTGTGCTTGAAAGGTATCCATATCCAATTTAGCCACATACCTAAATATGAGGGCCTCAATTCATCAAGACCAGCAATGTTCAGCCGGTCTTGATGATGAGGTGTGATGGAGCGAGATGCTCTTGATTCATTAAGAGGCGTATGCCTCTTAATGAATTAGGTGCATCTGAAAAGTGGCATGGGTCTCTGTATGCCTTGTCACAAATCTTACTCCAGTTACTGACTGAAGTAAGATTTCTGGTGTAAAGTACGCCAAAGCTCAAAGTTGCACAAAAATGTTGCGACTTTTTGAACCAATTTACGCCAGAATTTTTCAGAAATTGCCTTGCTGACTCAAGGCTGAGATCTCTGAAATGTCAGAATCACAGATCTTCTTTCTTTCACTTAAACCTCTTTTTTAATGTTTATTTCAAACAAAGGTATTAATTCTTACAAACATTAGACATCTAATAATAATTTATGCACTTAGAAACCCATTAAGGCCCTGATACACATTAAAGTTGGCTGAACCCACCAATCATAGTGGGACATGCTGATGTGGCGCCCCTGCGGGTTCAGTCACCACAGAGGTACTGCATCTCACCCAGAGGTGTGGTATCTCACTCTCAGGTAAGGATGGAGTACTGCCCGGGACCCACACACCTGCATCCAACACTACACTCCTCCAGACCAGCAGGCGGGGCAAGATGCATGTGTACAATGCTGAGCCCTGCCCCCTGGTTGGAAGGGGGGAACCAAGAGAGGGGGAACCATTTAGTTGGTGTGGGTGGAGGAAGTAGTTCAGGGGAGCACCTTCAGAAGGAGTATAAGAAGGGAACCATCTTGTAGGAGACAGATCAGTCTGAGGAGAGAGTCAGAAGAGAGAGAGAGTTGGAAGCGGGAGCTCTGTAGGAGCTCTGCTCAGGAGGAGAGGAGGAAGGAGCGGGCCTAGACTGAGAGGCCCAGGAGAACAGACTGAGAGAGGATGGGAGCAGAAGGAAGGCTTCAAGAGGAACAGAGGGGATCCCAGGGGCACGGGAAGTGCAGGAAGCCACCAGTGCGCCCGAATCTACATGGACGTGGAGGGATCAGGCCGCAGAGGGGACTGGCCCCTAACTAGTGGAGAACTACAAGGCTCAGCTAGATAGCCGGAGGCTACTGTACTTTCAAGGTGCAGCGGCTAGAAACCACAATTACATCGCCGAAAAGGTAGCCGCATAGAGTCCAGGGGACTGCACATCGCCTGACAAGATGCGAGGCTAATGACTTGGGACACTGATTGTGATGCGCAGGGCAGGAGGGTGAGAGCCAGCGCAGGAAGACGACCAAAGAAGGCACATAGAACGGGGTCCCGTGTAAGTACTACTGAAACACCTGAGAGATTGCTGAACCCCTTCCTTGGTGAACGCAGGACGACGTGGGAGGTTACACACTGGCGCTGGTAACCTGGAGTCTTGAACAACTGTGAGTAAAACCTTAAAGACTGCACCCCACTGTGTCCTAGAATTATTGCTGCGCCATCACCAGCCCTGCACTACACAGCACCAGCAACATCTACCTCATAACATCACTATTCCCTGCCCTGGAGCTTAGCTCTACCTGTGGAGAGCTGAACCAACTCTGTTGCATCACCATCAGCTCCAGAGGATCTGCACCGCAGCGGCGGCTCCATATAGCCGCATACCACAGGTGGCGTCATGAATATTTATCTATAAAAACTTTATTCCTTTTACTTGTTCCCCTTTTATTGACCGCCCTGGGTTACGGACCGGGTCACTGCCACTATGACATCCCCCAGCATCGACCGGCCGGGCTACCGAGTACCCCACGGCCCATGGGGCGCGTGACTGACAATTCAATATCTATGGGGTGCACTTTAGATAGTTGTTGGCCAAACGACTCCCCATACACAGGAGCGCTCTTCCAGAGAACAAAAGGATTGGTACTGTATTTGGAAAACCAACGTGCTGGATCCTTTTCTCTGCAAACGCCTCCTATCAGGAAAGAGTCAAGGGGCCATCATGCACATTAAACTGGCGCCCTATACTACTAATATTGGCGGTTTCGATTAATTTAATCTAATCTGTATGAGAGCCTTAAAAAATGTACAGTGATACGGTATATATTACTCTATACTAATAGAAGAGTAAAGACAAGTATTGCGATAATTGTTAAAAAAGATTGCACAGGTTGATTTAAATTATTAAACAACGTGTCAAAAAGCAGCACCAATAAACAAAGAGCACCTCCACCATCATGATATGTAGTGCATAGTATATAGTACATGAAGGTGAAAATAAAGTAGGACTAAATAAATGCAGATCTGAAAATGCCAACATCAAAATACGTACAGTTACAAAAAGTTTTGCCACATGTATCGCCACAAACAAGAGGCTTCCTCAGGGGTCTTTACTCTAATATTATGGGTTGCATCAATGCACTTCATTTTTGTTATTGCTATGGGATCAGTGAGTTTATAATGCAATTCGTGACCATATATTTATATTATATGTGGCAGTGCTTCAGGTTGATTGACCATATCACAGCTACATCTAAAGTCTCTTAGATATCTCTGTGGGGCCTTTTTACATATTTTTAGTCTTTTTTATCTGTGTCTGGATTGTTGTATAAAGTATAAATATTAAATGAAATCCTCACTCTATTTAATCCTTGAAGTTGATATTAACAGCACAATTAGTGCAGACATTACATTGGTAAGTATATAATGAAACATCATAGTGACCCAGTTATGTAGATAGCACGCCTGGTCCCCCATGCAGTACTCCGAAGTGACCCATCTACATAACTGGGTCAGTACAATGTTTCAAATAAGATGTGGCTCTTGAACTAATTATTTATAGCTAAGACATTCTTGTCTATTGGGCTTATGCAATAGCATCACTTGTTTGGACATTTCTAATTATAGGGCCTGTGCAATAAAATCATTACTTTGGACATTGGTTCCTTTAGCTCCGCATTCCCCTGTTTTAAAAAGAATATGTCACCTGGTTTTTGCTGCCCTATCTGAGATCTGCATAACGCAAGGGCAGAGATCCTGATTCTAGTGATGTTTCACTTACTGGGCTGCTTGCTGCAGTTTTGAGAAAATCACTGTTTTATCTGCTGCAAATCTAGCAGTTCTCTGAATGCTGAGCTCTTCATAACCCCGCCCACACCACTGATTGGCTGCTTTCTGTGTACTCTGTGCATAAGCAGAAAGCTGCCAATCAGTGGTGGGGGCGGAGTTACACAAAGCTCATGAATATGGAGGACTACATGGCAGCAGGTTTACTAGTCCTCTAGCGATAATCTCCTGCTGATAAAGCTGAATTTTTCAGAAGTACAGCAAGCAGCCCAGTAAGTGACATATCAATGGAATCAGGGTCTCTGTCTCTACATCATGCTGCTCTCAGATTAGGTGACAAAAACCTGATGAGAGATTCCCTTTACCCTATAGTCCCATAGGAAAATGTGCGTACTGTTTTGATATTGCAAGCATTATTTATATAACTAATCAATTCTTAAATCCTAATCTTGGCACCATTTTTTAATCTGCTTTAATCATGTCTATTGTGATTTATTTATTTATTGTACTTTTTCATAATACAGTTATTTTACTGATCAATTGAAAAATTATTTTTGTCTTTTTTTTTTAATACAATTTTTTGGGTTTATTATATTGGTAAATGCCTTAATTTGTTTTTAGATCCTCATAATTGCTCAATAATATATTTTTTAACTTCTGAAAAACTCTTGGGTAAAAAAACAAAACAAAAAACTTTCATATATCAGCAGTTGACAGTGCATTGGTTTGGAATGAATGGTATCAATACACAAAATTAAAATTATGTATTTATTAGACCTCTCAAGGGATTGTTATTAAACCTGTTTCTGCAATACTCCTGGCATCAAGGCAAAATATTTTGTAAATGGTTCGGTTTGTCTGGACAATTGAAGTCATATAACAAAAATGGGCTTTATTTTCTTGAGAAGTTATTGATTTTCTTCCATGATAAAAATATCAATAGTGCATACTGAAGCCTTTGTGAGAAATGCTGCCCATTAGCGGCGTGACCTTCTTTCAACCAAGGGAAATGCCCCTTGCCAGTAATAATGTACATATTGAATAAACCGGCCAATTAAAGCGCACAATAAACTCGCAAATCTTTTATAGAACAAGAGATCAATTGATTGGATCCATTACACAGTTTATTAACCGACCTCAAGTTTTATATTCAGAAAGTAGATGTCTACCTTATTAACTGTAGCAGTTCGTTGTATGACGGCCGTTTCTTTACGTCTTCTTCCAAGGGGATATCTCTAAAACACAGAAGATTGTACACATCTGTGTGCTGCACTGGCAAAATGGGAACGGTGACCACAATAGCGCCCCCTACCATAAATACCTGATCGAGCACACATCATAATCGTGGAAATAGCAACGTAGCCAGCTGGCAGGAAACTTTTCCTCCGGAAGATCCTTGATGATTCTCACAAAGGACAGTGGGAAAATCCCTACTCCATCTGCAGTAGATCCCTGATAACCAAAGCAAGACAAGCACATTGGGTTGTAGTACGAAATATACAGTATTACTGCTGATTATTTTATTACCACGTCAAATATCAGATGCATAGTTAATTTGTGGCTAAATAACATATTGTACTTCTGTAAGGAGATGGACATATTCTCCTGTTCCCCCCTTGAAGACATCAGTGCTGTGTACAATGTAAAGTGTAGTGTATATAATGTCATGTGTTATTGTGATGTGGTGTATTGTAATGTTTTGCAATGTACTGTTAGGAAGATGCGTTCCGCCCAGCAACAGACAGTGAGTAGGGTAAGACATAGTTAAGTGTTGGGACTAGCCCAGAGAGGGAGGGGCTATGTAGCAGGAACAGAGAGGACTTCCTGGTTGTGACTCAGACAGGGCCCAGCTTGCAGCTAGAGCAGAGGTTTGGTCTGAGCGCTCAGCAAGACCACATGCAATGGGTTTTCTGTGGCAAGAGAGAGAGATCGGGATGGAGATAGCGTGATCCAGAGGAACGGACAGAGAGAGATTTACAGAGATGCAGAGAGAAGGACAGTGAAAGCTCATAGGACTGATGAGAAAGCAGAGTGACCAAGTGAGAAGGGTCTGGAGAAAATACGCCTAGCGCAAGGCCCTGAGTAGCTTACAACTCTTAAAGGAAACGGACCAGGACGGAATAGAACGTGAGTCGAAGTGAGTGTCCTGGGCAGGAGTTCCCAAAGTGTTAGAAAACTTGAAGCTGAGTCTGACCATATTGGCAAACCCTCTCCTCTGCGAGGAGATTCAGATGCAGAATCGCGGGAAGAGGAATTGACTTTCACGGACTGTACTGTGGTGATAAGCTGGGTGGTGGTGAAGGAAATGAGACCAGTGGAGGCAGGAATTTGTGACGCTGAGGAAGTAACGAGACTGTGTTTTGAGATGCTCTGTATTAATGAAGAAACGTGCGAGAAGTTGTGTACCCACTATCCTGTGTACTTAGTTGCCATGCAACGCCTGTTTAGTAAAGCTTCGATTGTTAAGAACTGATGGTCTCCTTTCATGAACTGCTTAACATCTAGTCCTGGTAAACCAGTGTCATCGTTTACATGTGACCGGCATGAGCATAACGCCCTCACAGCACAAGTCCACAGAAACATCCGAGAACCCCACCTTCATGTAACGTGCAAGGGCGCAACAGACAAGTATCTCGCCCACCACGTTACACTATGAACAGTTACATAAGAGGAGATCAGTCAGCAAATTTAACCCTACAAAACTACTGAAAGTGCCAGATAAGATGCCTTTGTTTAATTTTAGCTGCATCATATATGATAGTCAGGTTTTATTACAGTATTCACTGATATCACCAGGAGTCTGATCCATATGTGGTGGTGTTTAACACCTTAGACACCTTGGCCAACAGCGACCAAGGCATCAAGGTGGTTCAACAAAGGAGGGCATCACTCTGTCACTGGATTGCTCACCTCTCCTGCAAAATCATCATAGCCACAGAAGCTCGGGACCCTATAAAAGGCCCTAGGCTTGCCATCCTGTAGTCCTTAAAGGGCTTGTCCAGCCATCTAATACTGATGATGCATAAATCAGAAGATCAAGCAAATATAACAAACTTTGTAATAGACTATATGTTAGGGGTCCCCAACTTGTGGCTAGGATGGCACATGTGGCTTGTGGGTCCGTGATGTGTGGCTCATGGTTGTTTGCCAACTTTGGGCATTAGCACCAGGTCTAGCAAACAGCTATTAAGAGAAGGGGATCAGATATGGACTTTTGTGAGTAGCCCCGCACAGAACAGCAGATCTGGATGCACATATACTGTCCTTGTGGGTTGGGAGATGATTTGATTATGGTTAGCTGGTAGGATAATACTAACTGTCAGAATTGCTTGAAGTTGGTTGTGACGGTGTGGTGGAGTACTTGATGAATGGGGTTGAGGCGGAAACCCCTGAATTTTAGTATACTACCTGAATGTGATTTCTGTGGAAAAGTTTTGAATAACTTTATACTGGTAATGGGGGCTCTGTCTGTCACTACTATGAGGGGGCCAGAAGCTGGATGTGTCTCGTGACTCTCTCTCAGAGCTGAATATGGCTCTGAAGGTCAAAAAGGTTGGGGACCATTGCTATGTTATCAGAGAAATGGACTTCTTTCTCCACTTATTAGCCACTTCTAACCCTCCCCTACTCTGCCTTTTCAACTCAAATTCACTCTGAAAACTGCTAAAATCCATCATGTTAAAAACAAAACGGACTGCCAGCTCTGTGAGGGATCATATTAAGGCCGCTTATTGACGTCTATGTAAGGATAGGAAGAAGAAGGAGGAGCAGAGGGAGAGAGATGCACAGAAACATAGACCCTACGGCTGCTTTATCTCACCCTAGTGCTGGACTCACATATATATTGCTCAGTGCTGCTTTACTTCCTGCTGCATCTTCTGGACATGTGCTGCAGAGGTAGGAGAGAGCAGGAATCCTTCAAATCTGTGTGTGCTGTGTATGGGACAATTCACTGCACTCCTCAGCACAGTAGTAGTGATGCTCATAAGGTTTTATTGTGAAAACACACAGGATTATAGTTGAATATAAAGATACACAAGAAAAGTGACAATCAAATCTTGACATTTTGACCCTCTTGGGAGAAGGTAGATAATGGGGACAGGTGGGAGGTGCAGAGGATACGCAGGTCTGAAAATAGTTTAAGGAGCATAAGGGAAGAATACACAGGTAGCAGGTATAAAAAAAACACATAGGAGAGCATATGTACACCGGCCATGAGAGTTACCTGAGTCAGGTACAGTATGTTGAAGGGGTAGAGGTACTGCCAATGCTTACCGGGTATGGAGCAGGAGAGGAAAAATCCCACTATTTATAATCCGATGTAGCTTTGTGCCCTGCTACAGGTATATCAAGGGGGCCATGACTGAGATAATGCACAGGAATGCAGGACACGTTGTTAAGGCAGCGGCTGTCATGGAACAGCTCTTATGCCTCAGAGCAATAAATCAGAACCAGCACTGGGGGTGGAATAGTTAGAAGTGACCCATTAGAAAGTTGGGTCCAAGTGGAAAAAGTCCATAATAAACAGAATGTGTAATGTATGAGAATGGCATAGGACTGTAGTGGTAAATGAATAAATGTGTGAATGAGAAAAATGAGGAATCACCAGCTGGCAAATGTGTATAGATAAGTAAATATACACACATTTAAACACATATGCCAATGCATATATGGAACCAAGGACTAAGGGTGCATCAATGTATCTATGCCAGAAAATTGCATGTTGTATGAATTGCGTGGTGTATGGAACAGCAATGGGGTCCAGTGTGGCCCCAGCTTATGCTAACTACTTCATGAGTCAATTCGAGTACCAGCATGTATACACCAACAATTTATTCATAAAATATGCAATTTATTGGCATTTATAGACTAAAGATATATTTTGTATCTACTATGGTCCCATTGACACACTCATGTCTTTCGTCTCCAATCTCAACAACACAAGCCAAGAGCTCCAGTTTACACTTAATCAAAATACAAAACAGATCTATTTCCTTGGTACTTCGGTCATAAAACATAAAGGAATCCTGCTGCTAATCTTTACTCAAAATCTACAGATAGGAACAGTTTACTTCAGTTGTAATCTCAAATACACAAAAGTAGTCTTCCTCGTTCACAATATCAAGGAGTATCCAGAATAGTTAGCCACAAGACACTCTTACCTACTAGATTAGATGAGATATTGTCCAAGAGGTTCTTGGACAGAGACTATCTGACATATGTCTTAGACCTTAAAAAAATACATGGCAATGACTATCACCCCATCACCAACTAAACTGCATACCATTAGTTCTTAGATACCACCCCAACATGCCCAAATATATAACATTATACACAAACAGTGGCTTCTACTACTGAAAGCGTAGCCAGATATTCAGGATACCAGCACAGATGTGTATGAAAAGACCCCGTAACACTAAAGATCACTTCATATGGCCAGATGTGAGCAATCTAAGCACAACAATTTCTAGGAACCAGGAAACATGGCACACTTCCATGCTTACACAAATGTTATGAAATCAAGACTGGGAAGACATATCCCATTAAGAATTTATACACACGGGAATCCAACTTTGTAGTCTATGTCATCCAATATCCCTGTAGCCTCCGTTATGTGGGTGAAACAATCCAACACATACAGGATAGAACAGAGAGCCACAAGTCCCCCATCAGATGTGGCAAGATTTGCTTACCACTTTCTAACCAAAACATACGGTGGCCCAGCTATGTGATCAGGTGATTGAGCGGCTACCTAGGCCCAGATGGGGTATAGTAATAATCATGTAAGATTACTCAAATAAAGGGAATATTCTTGGATTCACACACTCCAAACACTTGTCCACAAGGGTCTTAATTGTGAACTTGACTTGTTAACCTAATCTATTATTGCTATTGTATACTTAACTATATAAATCCTATTTTCGCAGACTTCTTACTATCACTGTTTATGAGGCAGAGCAGCAATCTTATACCTCCTGTGCTCTCTTTTCTGCTCAGAATCTCCTTCTCTATTTTCTCTTTCTTTAATTTTTCTACTGTTCTTATGGGCACCTACACCCGCAGAACTGTATCCCCATGTCATCTATATCCATACATACATACATTTACTTACAGCTACTTACATATATACATACTTACATACCAGATACCACACACATAGCCTTCATCACGCACCTGCCATGTCCCTTCAACACATTATTTTCAGACTTAGACTGGCCCACTGAGAAATATGTGAGTCCCCTGGTGGACCTCTATAGAGGAGTGGACCCTCCATGCCCCGACATGAGCAATGTTTGGCATAGTACACTTGATGGTAACTTGTCATGTGAAAAAAACGCTATTAACCTGCAGATATGGGGTTAATCCACAGGTTAATAGCATTCTAAACCTGCCCGGTGCCCGCACTGAGGGCCCTGCTGACGGGAGAAAATGAACTTTATTCCTCTCTGCAGTGTATGGGTTTCAGTCATAGGAGTGGCGCCGGCACGGTTTCAGCCACTACCCTGAGCGATGACTGAAACTGTACTTGGGTCACCCCTATGACTGAAACCCAAACTCAGCCAGGAGGAACATAGTTGTTAATTTCCTCCTGGCAGCGGGGCTCTCAGTGCGGGCGCCGGGTAGGTTCAGAACGCTATTAACCTGCAGATTAACCCCATATTTGCTGGTTAATAGCGTTTTTTCACATGAGAGGTTCCCTTTAATGCAACATGTACAGATAAGGGCAACATCTCATCATTTATTTAACAAACTATTATTATATTGAAGCAAAGACAAATTTGTGAACAAGGGTTGCGTAATACTGCATGTAGCTCTATAGCAGGCCCTTGGAATCAATGTCACTACTAGACCCTTTGACACTGTATATCACACATACCCACCCCCACCCCCTGCACAGTCAGTCCTTGGTTCCATATGTGCATTGGTATATATACAAATATATATATGTATATATATATACAGTACAGACCAAAAGTTTGGACACACCTTCTGATTTAAAGATTTTTCTGTATTTTCATGACTTTGAAAATTGTACATTCACACTGAAGGCATGAAAACTATGAATTAACACATGTGGAATTATATACTTCACAAAAAAGTGTGAAACAACTGAAAATATGTCTTATATTCTAGGTTCTTCAAAGTAGCCACCTTTTGCCTTGAAAAGGCATAGAGGGAAACCGTATCTACCCTGCGTGTCATTTCTCCCGGGAAGTCCTCTAAAGCTGCTTGCACTTGAAATGTGGCCTGAACATTACTGCTGGTACTTTTCTGTGGGAATTTGCTTGCCTCCTACCAGCCTGGAATATTTCCAGCAAACTATGGTATGAAGCCATGGTATTAGCACTGCCCCCAGCACCAGTAGCGAAGCCATCCCCAATTTCTTTCTCAGGAATTTTATTTGGTAGACTGAGTGGCTGCCCAAATACATTTTCTCACAAAGGAGCTGAAGATAGAGTGGCAGTAGGTGCAAGTTTCTCCAGCCTGTTAGATATTAGAGGGTGAACGGCAGCACATTGGGTCAGTGGTTAGCACTGAAGCCTTGCAGCGCTGGGATCCTGGGTTCAAATCCCAGCAAGGACAACATCTGCAAGGATTTTGTATGTTCTCCCTATGTTTGCGTGTGTTTCCTCCTCAGTAAAAAAGCAGCCATAGAGTGTCCGGGAACCTTCCCACACACTTTTCTTAGCCAGGACTGCTTCTCAGCAGGGTTGGACAGTCCCACCAGAGAATCCTCTGGTGTGCCTTGGCTTCTACCTCAGGAGAGTTCATGATAGGGCTAACTTTGCAGCTGCTATGGGGCTCTTGAGCGGGTGAGAAAGGTTAGCCCTCAGAATCAAATCCTCTAGTGGGTACAATGTTTTTCAATCTGAAACAGCATCTCAGTGGGAGTTGTATTTCACCACAGCCATATTCTTTAGCTCGGTGAAAGGACTGGCATAGAGGGAAACCGTATCTACCCCGGCTGTCATTTCTCCATCACCAGGTTCCGCCCATTGTCACACACGACCATGCCTGGCTGTATGTTCAGCGGTGAGAGGCGCAGATCAGACTGCTGTGTTACAGCTTTCAACAACTCTGCAGCGCTGGGCGGTTTGTCAATTAAGCATTAAGCATGTTATCTTCAGCACAGCCTGTTGCCGCTTGGCCAAGGCAGTGCTGCAGTGCTGTCAGCTTGTGACTGATGTGATCATTTTGGAGATGGAGGAGGAGGTGCATGAGCTGAACAATGTGATTACATTGAGGTTAAATTGGTGACGCTGTTTTTTATACTAAAGAAAGATCCTATTGTTTTGTTTTTTTTACGTTATTTTTTAAGATAAATGCATTCACCGGGAAATGTCATTTTAACATTTTACAACCTTATCTGGCAATGTGGTGTGTGACACTTCATCAGACACATCCTTTTTTATTCATGATGGAGGGACTCTGAAAGTCATAAAGCCTATTTTTACAGGGACATCAGACGGCCCTTACTATTTTTAAAAGGCCAGCAGTCGGCCGTAGCTATTGTTAGAGATCCATCAGCCGGCTATGCTTTGTTATTCCCATTATTAACAAGTGGGTCTCTTATACTGTTATTGCGTATACAGTGACTGCAAGGGCTGCCAAAAATTTGGACGCAACCCAATACCCCTTTGAAGAGACATAGAGGAGGGTCTCAGTAAAAAAAATGTTCCCATTATAAAGGAGCGGGTCTCCTATCGTGGTAATGCCCATGCTGTGACTGCAAGGGCTGCCAAAATTTGGGAAAAAACCCACTAAGAATTTAAAGACACATAGAGCAGGGCCACAGTAACAAGGTACGACATGTTCCCATTAGAAAGGAGAGGGTCTGCTATACAGTTATAGGTTATGCAGTGAGTCCAACGGCTGACCAATTTTATGAAAAACCCCACTAAGAATTTAAAGACACATGGAGCAGGGCCACAGTAACAAGGTATGACATGTTCCCATTAGAAAGGAGAGGGTCTGCTATACAGTTATAGGGTATGCAGTGAGTCCAACGGCTGACCAATTTTAGGAAAAACCCCACTAAGAATTTAAAGACACACAGAGCAGGGCCACAGTAACGACAAATTCCCATTAGAAAGGAGAGAGTCTCTCATAGTGTTGGCCTATGCAGTGAATGCAAGGGCTGCCAAAAATGTGTAGGCACTTCAATGCCCCTTGGAAGAGACGTGGAGGAGGGCCTCATAAAAAAATGTTCCCATTAGAAAGAAGCGGGCCTCCTATACTTGTAATGCCCATGCACTAAGTGTATGGGCTGACAAACATTTACCCCTGGGGGGTATACATGAACATACTGTATAAAAAAAAATTTTCACGGGCATCATAAACACCCTTTAAAAAAATTATGTGGGTGTTGCATCACGAACCACGGTCACCCTGGTGATATGGTGGTGAAGGATGAGGAGAAGGAGGAGGACAAGAGCAAATAGACAAAATCAGGAAGCGTATACCCATGTGTGGGTGTGAAAAGGTGCATGGGAATACAACTCCCAAGAAAAGACACTGGATTTGAGTTTATGTTACGCTGCTATCATTCGGTGGTGTTGAGAAGTCTGGCCCAATCCAGCCCTTGTTCATTTTTATAAGAGTCTGCCTGTCAGCATTTTCAGTTGACAGGTGGATGCACTTATCAGTTATAATTCCACCAGTGGCACTAAAAACCCGCTCTGATAAAACGCTGGTGGCAGGGCAGGCCAGGACCTCCAAGGCATAGAGAGCAAGTTCATTCCATGTATCCAGCTTGGATGCCCAACAATTATAAGGCACAGAGGAATCACGGATGACGTTGGTATGGTCCGCAAGGTTCTCCCTCAGCATCTTCCCAAACTTTGCACTCCTTGTGAGAGTACCCCGCGCCTCAGGGCCTGTGCGATGGGAGGGTCTGAAGAAACTCTCCCAGAACTTTGAAAGTGTTCCCCTGCCTCTGCTGGATTGAAGTTGTGTCTCTCTCGCCTGTACTCCTTGGTTGTCCAACGAAGTGTGCCCTCTGCCGCCAGCGTTTTCAGATGGGAATTTTAACAGTTCCGCAACAAAGGCCTTCTGGTACTGCCCCATTTTTGTAGACCTGTCCGCCTCAGGAATAAGAGATATAAAGTTCTCCTTGTAGCGTGGGTCTAGAAGTGTCACCAACCAGTAATGACTGTCACCCAAAATTTTGAGAACGCGAGGGTCATGGGAAAGGCAGCGTAACATAAATTCAGCCATGCGTGCCAGACTACTAACCGGCAAGACTTCCGTGTCCTCACCAAGAGGATGACTGACCATGCTCTCCTCCTCCTCTTCTCTGTCCTCTGGCCATCCACGCTGAACAGACGGTATGACAGCTGTGCATGTAGTACCAACTATAGTGCATGAAACTAGCTCCTGTCCTTCCTCCTCCTCCTCTTCCTCATTGTCACCCAATCCACGTTGGGATGAGATGAGGCTGGGCTGTGTGTAATCACCCTGTATGGTTCCTTGCTCCAGCTCATCGTGCTCCGCCTGCAATGCATCCTCTTTGATTGTGAGCAGAGAATGTTTCAAAAAACAGAGAAGCGGGATGGTGACACTAATTATGGCGTCATCGCCGCTCACCATCTTGGTGGAGTCCTCAAAGTTTTGGAGGATGGTACATATGTCTGACATCCATGTCCACTCCTGAGGTCTTATGTGTGGAGTCTGAACTGAATACCGACGGCATGGTTGATGCTGGTACTCAACAACTGCCCTCTTCTGCTCACAAATCCTTCCCAACATCTGCAGTGTAGAGTTCCAACGCGTGGGGACATCACACACCAGTCTGTGAGCCGGAAGCTGCAAACCCTGCTGAAACACGGCAAGGGCGGTGGAAGCTGTAGCTGACTTTCTAAAATGGGCACACAGGCGGCGTACTTTAACAAGCAGATCCGGCAGCTCCAGGAAGGATTTGAGAAACTGCTGAACCACAAGGTTAAGCACATGGGCCAGACATGGTACGTGTGTGAGCTCGCCTCGCCTCAGAGCCGCCACCAGGTTCCAACCATTGTCACACACGACCATGCCTGGCTGTAGGTTCAGCGGTGTGAGCCACCGATCTGCCTGCTCTTTCAGAGCTGTCCACAACTCTTCAGCATTGTGCGGTTTTTCACCTAGGCATATTAGCTTCAGCACAGCCTGTTGCCGCTTGGCTGAGGCAGTGCTGCAGTGCTTCCAGCTTGTGACTGATGTGGTCATTTCGGAGATGGAGGCTGAAGAGGAGGAGGAGGCTGAGGAGGATGAGGTGCAGGAGCTGTAGACCATGGGGGCAACCCTGATTGACCTAGGGCCCGCAATCCTTGGCGTCAGGAGGACGTGTTCCGTCCCAAGGTCTGACTGGGTCCCGGCTTCCACTATGTTAACCCAGTGTGCCGTCAGCGAGACGTACCGTCCCTGCCCACAAGCACTTGTCCACGTGTCCGTGGTTAGGTGGACTTTACCGGTAACTGCGTTGTTGAGAGCACCGCTAATGTTTTGGGACACGTGCTTGTGTAACGCGGGGACGGCACACTGGGAGAAATAGTGGCGGCTGGGAACTGAGTACCGAGGGACGGCCGCCGCCATCAGGTTGCGGAATGCTTCCGTCTCCACAAGCCTAAAAGGCAACATTTCGAGCACAAGCAGTCGTGAAATGTGAGAATTTAGTAGTGTGGCCTGTGGAGCGTTGGCTGCATATTTGCGCTTGCGTTCCAAGGACTGGGGTATGGACAACTGAAAGCTGCGCTGGGACAAGGACATGGACGTGCTTCCTGATGCTGCTACTTGAGAGTGTGCAACGACAGGTGCAGGGCAGGAGGCGTCTTCGCATGCACCATGGACAGGGGATTGGCTTGCATGCACAACAGCGGAAGAAGCAATGGTGCCACCCGCAGACACTGTTCCTGGACCCTGGGGTTCGGCCCACAAAGTCGGGTGCTTTGCTGCCATGTGCCTGATCATGCTGGTGGTGGTCAGGCTGGTCGTTTTGCCACCCCTGCTGATGCTGGCCTGGCAGGTGGTGCAAATGGCCTTTTTGGGGTTATCGGCAGAGTCTTTAAAACACAACCAGACTCGGGAACACCTAACAGTTGTACTGGCAACTTCCTTCATGTTGGTGTTACGGGGAACGGTTGCCTGCCTTCTGTCTGCGGCCACCACACTGCTTCTTCCTCCCTGTTGGGGTGCTCTGCCTCCCTCTCCCTGTGTGCTGCTGTCCTCGCTCTGCATGTCCTCCTGCCAGATTGGGTCAGTTACTATATCATCCACCACCTCATCTTCCACTTCCGCACCCTGGTCCTCCTACTGATTTTCTGGCAATTGTGTCTCATCATCGTCCACCTCTTGTGAAACTTTCCCACCGTCGCCTTCGTGTGACCGTGGCTGCTCAAATATTTGGGCATCGCTACACATGATCTCCTCTTGCCCCGCTTCAAGTGGACCGGGTGAGAGGCCCGAATCTATAAATGGAAAAGTGAACAGCTCTTCAGAGTGTCCAAGTGTGGGATCAGTTGTCTCAGGTTACTCGGCATGGTGCGAGGAAGGATGATCAGGGTGAGGAATATGCAGTCCAGACTCATGGCTACTGAGACTTGACCGTGTGGAAGACAGGGAGGTGGTGGTGGTGGCTAAGTGACTGGAAGCATTA
Organism: Phyllobates terribilis; assembly: GCF_046119375.1. Classification (NCBI taxonomy): domain Eukaryota; kingdom Metazoa; phylum Chordata; class Amphibia; order Anura; family Dendrobatidae; genus Phyllobates; species Phyllobates terribilis. Next base: position 289,710,560 of record NW_027362768.1, on the reverse strand, counting down.
TCCGCTATCCAACCAACAACCTTTTGACACTGCTCTGGGTTCAATGGTGGTGTGCTGCGGTCCCCTAGAAATTGGGACAGAAAGGTCAAGCGAGAAGATGTGGGTGTTTGTTGTGGCACAATTTCGGCTTGCCCACGGCCTTGTCCTCGGCCTCTGCATGCACCATTACCATCACGTCCAGTTCCCCGTCCCTTGCCACGTGCCTTGCCTATTTTAAATGGAGGACAGTATCTTCCACGCTCACTACAAATGACTGAGTTTGGAGCGAACTTATATGTGATCCGTGTGATAGAGAAAACAGAGTTTTAAATACCTGGCCTGTAAGTAACTAGTTTGAACAGCAAACTGGTGTGAATTGCTTCAATGACACACTAAAGGAAATTTTTAATGGAAGCCAGAAATGGCAGTATTTTCTGACAACGTATATGTGATCCGTTTGACGGAGAAAACACAGTTTTCAATACCTGGCCTGTAGGTAAGTAGTTTGAACAGCAAACTGCGGTGAATTGCTTCAATGACACACTAAAGGAAATTTTTAATGGAGGCCAGAAATGGCAGTATTTTCTGACAATGTATATGTGATCCGTTTGACGGAGAAAACACAGTTTTAAATAGCTGGATTTCTAGCTCTCTAATATGGAAAGGACCTGGCTGTATTCTGCAGTGCCAACAAGCAAACGGCACAGAAAAAATCGTGTTCTCTGGATTGCTTTTTAAGCAAATAATGAGGATTAAGATCCAAAGAAAAGTATTCCTGGCCCCTGAGACCTGGGCCTTTGTATAGAAATATCTAACAGCAGCAGAAGGCAGAATTGGAATGGAGCCTCTTGTGCTATATGCACTGCAGTCTGCTATATACACTGCCTGCCTATACACCCTGCCTGCCTGATATCTCTGCAGATAGATTAGTCCTCAGAAGGACTGTTTGTTAAGGTGGATATGTGTAATGTATGGTTTTTCTCCCTACACTACCTAATACACAAGCAAATCTGTCCCTAACACAGCAGCAGCTCTCCCTACAGTGTCTGATCCGGAGTGACTGTGACGAACATGGCGGCGCCAGGTCTGATATAGATCTGATGACGCTGTGCGGCCAGCCAATCACTGTAATGCCCACAACCAACATGGCTACGGCATTACAGTGCATGGCAGGCAATCCCTGCATGTTCATTGGCTCTCTAAAGAGCGCCAAACATGCAGGGAGGGGACCCGAGTTCCCTCACAAGCAACCCGGAAATACTCGGCGAGCGCCGAGCATCTCGAGCAGTGAGATGCTCAGGCGAGCACCGAGCAGTAGCGAGCATGCTCGTGTGGCGCCCCTGAGGGTTCAGTCGCCACAGAGGTACTGCATCTCACCCAGAGGTGTGGTATCTCACTCTCAGGTAAGGATAGAGTGCTGCCCGGGACACCTGTATCCAACACTACACTACTCCAGACCAGCAGGAAGGGCAAGATGCGTCGCTTTCCTGCTGAGCCCTGTCCCTGGCTGGAGTGGGGGGAACCAAAGTAGGGGGAACCATGTAGTGGGTGTGGGTGGAGGAAGTAAATCAGGGGAGCACTTGTTAGGAATAGTATAAAGAGGGAAGCCATCTTGAAAGGACAGATCAGTCTGAGAGAAGAAGTAGTGGGAGCAGGAGCTCTGAAGGAGCTCTGCTCAAGAGGAAGGCCTAGCCAGAGAGGTGCAAGACTGAAGAGAGAGAGAGGAGCAGGAGAAAGGATCCAGGAAAGAGGGGATCTCTAATTTTGTGAGAAGCACTTGTATATTGTGGTAGATCGGCTCACTTGGTTGCACATAGAGGTACACAGGAACACTGTCTCTTTAAATCTTCTGCTGAGTTTATTAAGAGCACTGCATGAACTACAGCAATGTTAGCAAAACAAACACGGCCTTCCTGTCCTAACAGGTAAAGCAAAACATAACCATAACGTATGGCACAGTCCTTGTTGCTATGGGTAACCGCAAAACAAAACAACCCAAGGTTTAGCTTTCCTTAAAATGCACACCACAGCTCCAAAGCTTGTGCCTCCAGGCCCTGTAAATTGAGGAAAATCACCAGCTCACCTGGGCTCCGGCGTCATGAAGCATGGAAACGAGGAACCACTCGTGGAGTATCCAAGAAATAAGAGAAGAGTTCCAGCTTCATATATAGTCCAAAAAGGTTTTATTGCAGATGAAAATTAAAATCGGATTCCATAGTCAAATTCAATGAAAAACCAGAGCAACGCGTTTCGAATGCTCTGAAAGGCAGTGATTTTATCCTCTGACCTCTTCCCTTTCTACAGCTGTTCAATCATCCTAGAGCCAAGATGGCTGATTAACCCAATCGTGTGCTGGAACTTTTTTCCTATGTATAATTACTGCTGCTATTAATCTCAGTGCTACATATCTCCCCTCCAGTACTTTGCCAGTGACTTTGTCACATATTCCCCCCCTCAGCCCAAAGCCGTAGGTTTTTGCACCTTCAGTCACCAAACAGGAGAGTCTAAACTAGCGTCTGCATTACTATGCAGCTTCCCAGGCCTGTGTTCACATGAAAGATGAAGATCTGTAGCTCTGAGATTCAACTCTTGGAACACCATCTCTGCTTCAAGAGACCATTTAGCCATTGACATCTTCGTGCCCTTAAGAAGGTCGGTGAGGGGTGCGGCTATCATGGTGAAATTCGGGATACACCGCTGATAGTATCCCACCATTCCCAAAAATGCCTGAAGCTGTTCCTTGGAGACCGGTTTCTGCCAACTTTGGACTGCCTCCACCTTATTCACTTGCAGCTTTATTTTGCTTCTTTCAACGATGTAGCTCAGGTATTTTCCCTTCTTTTTCCCGATGGTACACTTTTTTGGGTTTATGGTAATCCCTCCTTTCCTCAGTGCATCCAGGACGGCCTGGACTTTCTGCAGATGACTTCCCCAATCCAGGCTGAATATCACAATATCGTCGAGGTAAGCTGCAGCGTACTTTTTGTGAGGGGCTAGGGTCCAGTCTATGGCCCTCCAGAATGTAGCTGGGGCTCCTTGCAGCCCAAACGGAATGCTGGTATACTGGAAGTAACCGTCAGGAGTAGAAGAGGCTGTCTTCTCCTTTGCACTTTGAGTGAGAAGGATTTGGGAGTAACCTTTCGTTAGGTCCAGGGTGGTGATGTATCTGGCTGACCTTAGCTTCTCTACGAGATCATTAATGCAGGCTATTGGATATGCATCATATTTCAACATCCGCACATGTGTTTCCGTCAGGATTTCATGTTCAACCAACTGCATACTGTACGTCCTGGCAACTCCGAGAACAGGTCCAAGTTCCGCTAAAGCAGTTCTCAGCACTGTTGTTTTCATTGTCCCCTTCTGGCTTGTCCAGCCCACATGGAGGTTCAACAGGATCCCTCTGTTGCAGTGCCTTGATGGATATCGGCATGAGAGGATTTTGGACGAGAGAGGTGGTAGCAGTTAACTGGCAGGTGGGACAGGACTTGCAATATCTTAGGATTTCTCTGTGACATCTGGGCCAATAGAACCTCTGCATGACTCGTTCTTGAGTTTTGTCCACCCCGAGATGGTCACTTAAGACAGGTGAATAGGCTCTATTCAACACCCTTTGTCTATAGGGTGCTGGTGTAGCACCCTGAGGATTCGGCTGCTACAGGGGTATTGCACCTCAACCCAGAGGTGTGATATTCCACTCCCGGGTAAGGATGGAGTGTGGAACTGAGCTCAGTTAGCTGCATGCACTACACACATCCCATTTCCGAGGGACAGACCGATGGTACTCCCACCAGTTTATGTGCAGGTACGACAGTGTCTGTTCCTGGCTGGAGTGGGAGGGGGGTGGAACATCCCAGTAGTGTAGGGGCAGATAGGGGGAGCAGCCTGGGTAAAGCTAGGAGCTCATTGGGTGCTGGTCACCTGAGCTCACACATAGAGGGAGTATATAAGGTGGGCACCATCTTAGATCAGGGTCAGTCAGTTGTCAGTCAGCCACAGTCAGTCAGTCAGACAGTCTGTCTGAGAGCCTGAGAAGCAGAGCAGAGGAGAAGGAAGAGAGACCCAGAGGCGCAGAGGGGACCCCAAGATCCCAAAATAAGGACAAAAGGGTGAAGGGTCGGCAAAAGGGTACCGGATCCCAAGCTGGCAGAGGCTACAGCACACCTTAGCCAGGAACCGGAGGTCGTGGGCAGGATCTGCCACGACCACCCACTAAATCCACCCGGAAGGCAAACCAAGAATAGGGTCAGGGAACCCAGAGACAAGGGTTTACCAACAGGAGGCCCGAGGGAGCCGGACTTAGGTGGATCCCTGGTGGGGAAGGCCGGAGAGGAGGACAAGTCAGAAAGGGAGCTCAGGACCACACTCCGGAGTTGCCTGGGAGTTGACCGAGTCCAGGACCTGGTGGACGCAGCACGGCTTGGGTGGTCACTGCTGTACACAGTGACCCGAGCAACACCAGTAAGTAAAACCCTGGAACTGCATTTTATGCCTCTGAGTCTCCTTGCTGCACCTTCACAACCACCATCCTCCACGGCTGACCCCCTGAGGCTATACCCCTCCCGTTGGGGGTTATACTACCTAAGCTGCACACACATCACCAGCCTCAGTGGACCCTGCTGCAGCGGCGGCCGTATTGACCGCAATTCAACGGGTGGCGTAGTCGACACAAAAGAACATCTAGTAACATCTATAAGGACTGCCACACACTGAGTTTGCCACCCTGGGCACGGACCGGGTCACCGCCACTCGGAGACTACAACCCCCATCTGATCCGGCTCCGGGTATCCCTAACAGCACTGGCCCAGGGGGCGCGTCACTGGTACCAACAACTGCTCCACTATCTCCTCCCTCACTTTATTAACTCGGTACAATAAGTCCCCACTCAACATAAAATAGGGAAACCTGGTGTCAGCCCCTGACTCCTGTGCTATGCCATTTATGATGGTTACCTTACTGAATGCTTCTTTTAGCGATAGGTCTATATGCTGGGTGATCCCCAAATTTTCTCTGGTCACCGCTATCTCAGGAATATCTGCCCCAGGGAATACTACTTTCTCCTATTTTCCCAATACACAGAAGGGAAACCCATCAGACTCTGGGGTTGGTGAGACTTTTTTAGGGACAACCCGTTTCTTACCCGAGTAATCCAGGTCTCCACCCTTCCCTCACAAGTCCCAAAACAACACAAAGTCCCGGCCTATGCTGATTGGGTGCAACAATTCCGGGACCACGCCGACCTCATGGGACTCAGTATCTCGGGCCGTTTCAGTGACCACTCTGGACACCGGATAGTCTTTAGCATCCCTGTGAATGCAGCGGATGCCAACCTTCTTCCCAGGGATCAATTGGAGAGGGAGTGTGGCCCTCACGAGGACCACCAAACTTCCTGAGTTTAGTAGTCCAGTCATTTGCAGGAAATTCACTTTTACAGGGCAAGTTTGGGGACCCTTGCTGGGTGGACAGTCCACACTGCAATCTGGATGTGGGTAGAAGGAACACCAGCATCCCATGCTACAGTCCATTTGCTTGGTGGTCAGGGGACAATGGGCTTCTATATGACCTGAACCATGACATGTCCAGCAAATTACATCCCCCGATGAGGGCCTTGGCATAACCTCTGCCGCCCCCTTGGATTTTGGACACCACACCCCCTTTTTATCTCCGCCCCCCAGAATGGAATGGGTTTCCTCCCCACAGACCCGTCGACCCCCTCATACCATTCGACCAGTCCGACCAAGTCATCGGCGTTCTGGGGATCTCCCTGGGCAACCCAAGTCTGCAATGGGCTCGGAAGGGAGTGTATGAACCGGTCCATTACAACTCGCTCCACCATCTGCGCTGGGGTAGAGGACTCCGGCTGTAACCACTTTTGGACGAGGTGCAGCAGATCAAACATTTGGGAGTGAGGGGGTTGTGCCGTTGTGCCTGGACAGACATTGTCACCCCCAAACGCGCCAAAATTTCTGTTTTCAATTTTTCATATTCTTTGGCGTCCTGTAAAGCCAAATCATATTAGGCCTTTTGTGGCTCCCCCGTTAAGTATGGCACCAGAACTTCTGCCCACTGCTCTGGCGGGAATTTCTCTATATCAGTGACCCTTTCCAAAACGGTTAAAAAAGCCTCTATGTCATCACCCGGGGTCATTTTCCGTAAGGCTTTCCTCACCGCCTTCCGAACAGAGAAATCATCAGCTGACATTAGTGTTGGAGCCGCTGCCATGCCACAAACCGCCTCTGTGAGTAAATCAATCTGCTGCTGTCGACTGGTACTGTTGGAGATGCTGTTGCTGCTGCAGCTGTTGCTGCTGCTATTGGAGCTGCTGCTGGTGCTGTTGCTGCTGCTGCAGCTGTTGCATAGGCAGCTTACTTGTCTCCTGTTTTGCCAGCTGCTGCTGCTCCTGATGCTGCTTCTTCCGATGCTGATGCTGCTCCTGATGCTTCTGCATTTGTTGCTGTTGGAGCTGCTGCTGCTCCCATTGCTGCTGCAACTGCTGCTGGTGTTGTTGGTGTTGACTTTGCACCAGGTGCTTGATCAGCTCCTCCATTTTGTCTGACAGCTGTTCCTTGCTCACAGCCACCTTTGCTCAGCACATGCAGTCTGTCCACAGCAATCAAATTTGCTTCCTGGGAATCTTGCCCACACTTCTAACACCATCTGTGGTAGATCGGCTCTCTTAGCTGCATATAGAGGTACACAGGAACACTGTCTCTTTAAATCTTCTGCTGAGTTTATTAAGAGCACTGCATAAATTACAGTAATGTTAGCAAAATTAACACGGCCTTCCTGGCCTAACAGTACATGGTACAGTCAGGGGTGGATTAAGAGTAGCAAGGGCCCCGGGCAGTTTAGAAGGCGCTGCCCCCCCCCCCCCACACACACACCTGATGTATCACATGTCACATGATCCCCTGTGATAGATCATGTGATAGTTCACGTGAAATTTGGCACAATATTAATTATAATAATTTTTTTTAGGCTGTGTGCCCTCTATGCGTTTTTTAAGCGTTTCCGCAGCGGCAATTCCGCTGCAGAAACGCTTAAAAAACGCTTGGTAGAAGGCGTGCCATGTTCCCCAATGATAATCCGCATGTGCTGTGCACATGCTGCGGAAATTTTCGATGCGGATTATCATTGCGGAAAAATCCGCAGCATTACCAATTATTTTGCGGAAGCGCGGCGTTTTCGCCGCCATTGACTTGCATTGGAACACATGGAATCCACATCACTGCATCTGTACATGCGGATTCCATGCGTTTCAATGTGCGGATGGTACCCGGGTGTGGAGGACAGGAGACTCTCCTCCAGACTCAGGTACCATAGAACCTGTAAAAAAAGAATAAAATAAAAAATAAATATTATACTTACCTTCTGATGGCCCCCGGTTTCTTTATCCGATGCGTCCTGGCTTGCCGGCAGCTCGCGATGGTCTGAAAAGGACCTGCCGTGACGTCATTTAGTCATGTGACGGATCACGTGACCGCTGACGTCGGCAGGCCATCAGAAGGTAATTATTAGTGTTGAGCGAGTATTTTCTGTTAACCCTTTCGCCGAGTATGCTCGGACAAGCACCGAGTAGTTACAGCTGCTCGGTGTTATGTTTAAATCACTCCCGTGTGCATGATTTGCGACTGTTTGACAGCTTTATTACATGTGAGGAATGCAAAAGAAACAATCATTCCTCACATGTAATAAAGCTGTCAAACAAACAGTCGCAAATCATGCACACGGGAGTGATTTAAACATATCACCGAGCAGCTGTAACTACTCGGTGCTCGCCCGAGCATACTCGGCGAAAGGGTTAACAGAATATACTCGCTCAACACTAGTAATTATATATTTATTTTCTATTTTTTACCATTCTTTTACGGTCACACTATATAAATCCATGCTGGTTGCATGGATTTATATAGTGTGACCAAGTTGTCAAGCACTTTCTAAGTGATGCTAAAATCGCTTGGAAAGCGCTTGTCAACCCGCATGCAGAAATGCATGTGAAGAACGCTTCACTTCAGTTTGTCCCTGGCAGGAAAAACGCATGTACAATCCGCATGTACAATCCGCATGTAAGATCCGCATGTACAATCCGCATGTAAAATCCGCATGCGTTTTTTCTGCCAGGGAGATGCAGAAACGCTCAAAAAAAATCCGGAGCATTTCTGCATCGTGGGCACATAGCCTTATATTAATTGTATGACTCAATATTGAGCACACGTAGCCATCTATACACGACGGGAGGCCACACGGCGCCATCTATACACAGCGGAAGGCCGCACGGCGCCATCTATACACAGCGGGAGACCGCACTGAGCCATCAATACACAGCAGGAGGCCGCACGTACCCATCTATAGACAGCAGGAGGCCGCACGTAGCCATCAATACACAGCAGGAGGCCGCACGTAGCCATCTATACACAGCAGGAGGCCGCACGTAGCCATCTATACACAGCAGGAGGCCGCACGTAGCCATCTATACACAGCGGGAGGCCACATGTAGCCATCTATACACAGCGGGAGGCTGCACGTAGCCATCTATACACAGCGAGAGGCCGCACGTAGCCATCTATACACAACGGGAGGCTGCACGGCGCCATCAATACACAGTGGGAGGCTGCACGTAGCCATCTATACACAGCAGGAGGCCGCACGTAGCCATCTATACACAGCAGGAGGCCGCACGTAGCCATCTATATACAGCGGGAGGCCGCATGTAGCCATCTATACACAGCAGGAGGCCGCACATAGCCATCTATACACAGCAGGAGGCTGCACGGCGCCATCGATACACAACGGGAGGCCGCACGTAGCCATCTATATACAGTGGGAGGCCACACGTAGCCATCTATACACAGCGGGAGGCCGCACGGCACCCCCCCAGAGACAGCGGGAGGCCGCACGTAGCCATCTATACACAGCAGGAGGCCGCACATAGCCATCTATACACAGCAGGAGGCTGCACGGTGCCATCTATACACAACGGGAGGCCGCACGTAGCCATCTATATACAGCGGGAGGCCGCACGTAGCCATCTATACACAGCGGGAGGCCACACGGCGCCCCCCCAGAGACAGCGGGAGGCCGCACATAGCCATCTATACACAGCAGGAGGCCACACGTAGCCATCTATACACAGCAGGAGGCCGCATGGCGCCATCTATACACAGCGGGAGGCCACACGTAGCCATCTATATACAGCGGGAGGCCGCACGTAGCCATCTATACACAGCGGGAGGCCGCACGTAGCCATCTATACACAGCGGGAGGCCGCACGGCTCCATCTACACACAGCAGGAGGCCACATGTAGCCATCTATACACAGCAGGAGGCCGCACGTAGCCATCTATATACAGCGGGAGGCCACACGTAGCCATCTATACACAGTGGGAGGCCGCGCGTAGCCATCTATACACAGCGGGAGGCCGCACATAGCCATCTATACACAGCGGGAGGCCGCACGTAGCCATCTATACACAGCAGGATGCTGTACGGCACCATCTATATACAGCGGGAGGCCGCACGTAGCCATCTATACACAGCAGAAGGCCACATGTAGCCATCTATACACAGAGGGAGGCCGCACGTAGCCATCTATATACAGCGGGAGGCCGCACATAGCCATCTATACACAGCAGGAGGCCGCACGTAGCCATCTATACACAGCAGGAGGCTGCACGGCGCCATCTATACACAGCGGGAGGCTGCACATAGCCATCTATAAACAGTGGGAGGCCGCACGGCGCCCCCCCAGAGACAGCGGGATGCTGCACGTAGCCATCTATACACAGTAGGAGGCCGCACGTAGCCATCTATACACAGCAAGAGGCCGCACGGCGCCATCTATACACAGCGGGAGGCCAAACGTAGCCATCTATATACAGCAGGAGGCCGCACGTAGCCATCTATACACAGAGGGAGGCCGCACGGCGCCATCTACACACAGCAGGAGGCCACATGTAGTCATCTATACACAGCAGGAGGCCGCACGTAGCCATCTATATACAGCGGGAGTCCGCACGTAGCCATCTATACACAGCGGGAGGCCGCAAATAGCCATCTATACACAGCGGGAGGCTGCACGGCGCCATCTATAAACAGCGGGAGGCCGCACGTAGCCATCTATAGACAGCAGGATGCCGCACGGCGCCATCTATACACAGCGGGAGGCCGCACGTAGCCATCTATACACAGCAGGAGGCCACATGGCGCTATCTATACACAGCAGGAGGCCGCACGATGCCCCTCCCAGAGACAGCGGGAGGCCGCACGCAGTCATGCACACACAAACATATACAGACATATACAGTACATACACGCATAAACACATTTGAAACACAAAAATACATATAAACAGACATCACACAATGATATCTGCCTGCACACACACACTCACTCAATCACACACACACACACTCACACTCACACACACACACTCTCACACACACACACTCACCATCCCCCGGCTCCAGTCCTCCTCCTCCTCTCCGGTGCAGCAGTGCAGGCCGGGCGCGCACTGCGTGACATCACAGCTAGGAGACACGGCCGCGCACAGGGCCGTGTCTCCTAGCTGTGACGCGGCCGGGCCAGCACAGGGAAGTTAACTGCTGCAGTGCTGGCCCGGCCGAAGAAGAAGTATCGGCCGTGCGCCGCTGCTGGGGGAGCGGTCTGGGGGCCCCCCGCCACTGTCTGCCGGTATGTGCCGCGGCGCTGCACATATAATGAGGGCAATCTTGCCATAGACACCCCGGAGCCCCGGGCCCCTTGGAGGCCTGGGGCCCCGGGTGGTAGCCCAGATTGCCCTCATTATAATCCGCCTATGGGCACAGTCCTTGTTGCTACGGGCAACTGCCCACTTCAGGAATAAAACAACCCAAGGTTTAGCTTTCCTTAACATGCACACCACAGCTCCAGAGCTTGTGTCTCCAGGCCCTCCCCACCAAATGCTCTGAAAGGCTGTGATTTTATCCTCTGAGTTCCTCCCTTTCTACAGGTGTTCAATCATCCTAGCATTTTTCCTATGTATTACTGCTGCTATTAATCTCAGTGCTACATATCTCCCCTCTAGTACTTTGCCAGTGACTTTGTCACTATATATATATATCCATGCTTATGACCACTGATACAGTGACCATTAGTTAGTTGCTAGTGGTCGTAACCATGGATACCTAAGGTCCTGCAATGCCTGCACATGAGGAAAGAGACATAGCGAAATTAGAAAACTATACTATATTTCTAATTGCAGGTATTTGCTAATATTATTATTATTACACCTACTACATATTGGGATAGGATCTTAGAGACGGGAATACCCCTTTAAGAACTATCTTCATTGTAAAGAGTCTGTGTCGGATTACATGAAGAGACAGAAGGACTTGCACAAGCCTACATCCACAGAAGATCTCTAGTTAGTTCTCCAAGATGTTTGAAACAACCTCCTTGCCAAGTTCCTTTAAAAACTGTGTGCAAGTCTATGTAGAAGAATTGATGATGTTTTGAAAGCAAAGGGAGGTGAGCCGGTGACACCAAATATTAATGTGACTTAGATTTCTCTTTTGTTCATTGACTTTGCGTTTTATTGATTGATAAAAATAAACTAATAATGTTTTTATTTTAAAAGCATTCTTTGAATCATTTTTCACACCTGCCCAAAAACATTTGCACAGTATTATAGCTTATTACTGGGTGCTTGATGCTCGGGTACTCGTTGCTCGGGTCGAACACATTGGAATACTCGGGTGTTGACCCGAGCGACGAGCCCAATATAAGTCTATGGGAAACTCGACCATTTTTCAGGCGGCTCCCCCCTGCGGTCTGCAGAAGGCCTAAAAATTGCCGAAATCGGTGGGAATAGTGCTCAAATGGCATGGGAACAGCATGGGGAAGACCCCTGGAAGCACTTCTGACTCCCAGGTCACTGCTGTCAACAACGTTGACAGAGTATTACGCCACTTTTACGGACTCACAATAAAGCATACAAAAATGAAACCAAAATGGATTTTCCTGGGAAATATGTTAAGGAACATCCTTTACAGGGTAATGACTTGTATATAAGGCAAAATAAATAAACAAAACAAAAAATACTCCTCCACACCTTGGGCTATGTTCCCACGTAGCATTTTTGATGCATTTTGCACTTTTGCATTGCTTTCAACCAAGACAAATGCATTCACTGGGAAAAGTCATTTTAACATTTTACAATCTTATCTGGCCATGTGGTGTGTGACACATCATCAGACACATGCATACAGTGCTGAAAAGACATGGGAACAGCATGGGGAAGATCCCTGGAAGCATGTCTGACTCCCAGGTCACTGCTTAAAAGTGTGCCCATCATAAGTGATCCTTGGCGCATGCGAAGATGCCTCCCGCCATGCACCTGTCGTTGCAGACTTGCAACAATCACCGTCTACCTCCTTGTCCCAGTGCAGCGTTCAGTTGTCCCTACCCCATTCCTTGGAATGCAAGCGCAAGTATGCAGCCAGCCACCCACCCACCCACAGGCTGCAAAACTAAACTGCCAGATATCAGGGCAGCTGCTTGCACTTGAAATGTGGCCTTTTAGGCTCGTGGAGGCGGAAGCTTTTCACAACCTCATGCCGGCGGCCGGGTGTCCATACTCGGTCCCCAGCCGACACTATTTCTCCCAGTATCATCTCTGTCTTCTACAAGCGTGGGTACCTGAACATTACTGCTGGTACTTTTGTGTGGGAATCTGCTTGCCTCCTACCAGCCTGAAATATTTCCAGTAAACTATGGTATGACGCCATGGTATTAGCACTGCTCCAAGTACCAGTAGCAAAGCTATCCCGAATTTCCTTCTCAGGAAATTTATTTGGTAGACTGAGTGGCTGCCCAAATACATTAGTTTCTCACAAAGGAGCTGAAGATAGAGTGTCAGTAGGTGCAAGTTTCTCTAGCCTGTTAGATATCAGAGGGTGAACGGCAGCACATTGGATCAGTGGTTAGCACTGAAGCCTTGCAGTGCTGGGATCCTGGGTTCAAATCCCAGTAAGGACAACATCTGCAAGGATTTTGTATGTTCTCCCCGTGTTTGCGTGGGTTTCCACCTCAGTAAAAATGCAGCCATAGAGTGTCCGGGCACCTTCCCACACACTTTTTCTTAGCCAGGACTGCTTCTCGGCAGGGTTGGACGGTCCCACCAGAGAATCCTCCGGTGTGCCCTGGCTTCTACATCAGGAGAGTTCATGATAGCGCTAACTTTGCAGCTCCTATGGGGCTCTTGAGCAGGGGAGAAAGGTGAGCCCTCAGAATCAAATCCTCTGGTGGGCCCAATGTTTTTCAATCTGAAACAGCTTCTCAGTGGGAGTTGTATTTCACCACAGCCATATTCTTTGGCTCGGTGAAAGGACTGGCATAGAGGAAAACTGTATCTACTCCGGCTGTCATTTCTCCGTCATCAAGTTCGGCCCATTGTCACACACGACCATGCCTGGCTGTATGTTCAGCGGTGAGAGCCACAGATCAGGCTGCTGTGTTACACCTTTCAACAACTCTGCAGCGCTGGGCGGTTTGTCACCTAAGCATTAAGCATGTTATCTTCAGCACAGCCTGTTGCCGCTTGCCCAAGGCAGTGCTGCAGTGCTTTCAGCTTGTGACTGATGTGGTCATTTCAGAGATGGAGGAGGAGGTGCAGGAGCTGAACAATGTGATTACATTGAGGTTACATTGGCGACTCTGTTTTTTATACTAAAGAAAGATCCTACTGTTTTTTGTTTTTCTTTACATTACTTTTTAAGATAAATGCATTCACCTGGAAATGTCACTTTAACATTTTACAACCTTATCTGGCCATGTGGTGTGTAACACATCATCAGACACATCATTTATGATGGAGGGACTCTGAAAGTCACAAGGCCTATTTTTATAGGGCCATCTGGCGGCCCTTACTATTCTTAAAAGGCCAGCAGTCGGCCCTCGCTATTGTTAGAGAGCCATCAGCCAGCTATGCTTTGTCGTTCCCATTATTAACGAGTGGGTCTCCTATACTGTTATTGCATATGCAGTGACTGCAAGGGCTGCCAAAAATTCGGACACAACCCAATACCCCTTTCAAGAGGCATAGAGTAGGGTCTCAGTAAAAAAAATGTTCCCATTATAAAGGAGCAGGTCTCCTATAGTTGTAATGCCCATGCAGTGACTGCAAGGGCTGCCAAAATTTGGTAAAAACCCCACTAACAATTTAAAGACACATAGAGCAGGGCCACAGTAATGATATGTTTCCATTACAAAGGAGCGGGTGTGCTATACAGTTATAGGGTATGCAGTGAGTACAACGGCAGAAAAAATTTGGGGAAAAGCCCACTAACAATTTAAAGACACATAGAGCAGGGCCACAGTAATGACAAATTCCCATTAGAAAGGAGAGGGTCTCCTATAGTGGTAATGCCCATGTTGTGACTGCAATGGCTGCCAAAATTTGGGAAAAACCCCACTAACAATTTAAAGACACACAGAGCAGGGCTACAGTAATGACATGTTTCCATTACAAAGGAGCGGCTGTGCTATACAGTTATAGGGTATGCAGCGAGTCCAACGGCTGACAAAATTTAGGAAAAACCCCACTAACAATTTAAAGACACATAGAGCAGGGCCACAGTAACGACAAATTCCCATTAGAAAGGAGAGGGTCTCCTGTACTGTTTGCCTATGCAGTGAGTCCAACGGCTGCCAAAAATTTGGAGGAACTACAATGCCCCTTGTAAGAGACGTAGAGGTCGGAGAGCCTCCTAAAAACAATGTTCCCATTGTTAGGAAGTGGGTCTCCCATAGTGTTGGCCTATGAAGTGAATGCAAGGGCTGCCAAAAATTGGGAGGCACTCCAATGTCCCTTGGAAGAGACGTGGAGGAGGGCCTCATAAAAACATGTTCCCATTAGAAAGGAGCGGGTCTCCTATACTTGTAATGCCCATGCACTAAGTGTATGGCTGACAAACATTTACCCCTGGGAGGTATACATGAACATACTGTATAAAAAAATTTTTTTACGAGCATCATAAACACCCTTTAAAAAAATTATGTGGGTGTTGCATCACGGACCACGGTCACCCTGGTGATATGGTGGTGGAGGATGAGGATGAAGAGAAGGAGGAGGACAAGAGCAAATAGCCAAAATCAGGAAGCGTATACCCATGTGTGGGTATGAAAAGGTGCATGGAAATGCACCTCCCAAAAAAAGATACTGGATTTGAGTTTATGTGGTGTTAAGAAGTCTGGCCCAATCCAGGCCTTGTTCATTTTTTGTTCATTTTTATAAGAGTCAGCCTGTCAGCATTTTCAGTTGACAGGCGGTTTCGCTTTTCAGTTATAATTCCACCAGCGGCACTAAAAACCCGCTATGATAAAATGCTAGCGGCAGGGCAGGCCAGGACCTCCAAGGCGTAAAGAGCCAGTTCATGCCACGTATCCAGTTTGGATACCCAATAATAATAAGGCACAGAGGAATCACGGAGGACTTTGGTATGGTCGGCAAGGTACTCCCTCAGCATCTTCCCAAACTTTGCACTCCTTATGAGAGTACCCCGCGCCTCAGGGCCTGTGCGATGAGAGGGGCTGAGAAAATTCTCCCCGAACTTTGAAAGTGTTCCCCTGTCTCTGCTGGATTGGAGTTGTGTCTCTCTCACCTGTAGTCCTTGGTTGTCCAATGAACTATGACCTCTGCCGCCAGCGTTTTCAGATGGGAATTTTTTTAATAGTTCCGCAACAAGGGCCTTCTGGTACTGCCCCATTTTTGTAGACCTGTCCGCCTCAGGAATAAGAGATATAAAGTTCTCCTTGTAGCGTGGGTCTAGAAGTGTCACCAACCAGTAATGACTGTCACCCAAAATTTCGAGAACACGAGGGTCATGGGAAAGGCAGCGTAACATAAACTCAGCAATGCGTGCCAGACTGCTAACAGGCAAGACTTCAATGTCCTCACCAAGAGGACAACTGACCATGCTCTCCTCCTCCTCCTCCTCTCTGTCCTCAGGCCATCCACGCTGAACAGATGGTATGACAGTTGTGCAGGTAGGACCGTCTATAGCGCATGAAACTAGCTCCTGTTCTTCCACCTCCTCTTCCTCATTGTCACCCAATCCACGTTGGGATGAGATGAGGCTGGGCTGTGTGTAATCACCCGGGATGGTGACGCTAATTATGGCATCATCGCCGCTTACCATCTTAGTGGAGTCCTCAAAATTTTGGAAGATTGTACATATGTCTGACATCCATGTCCACTCCTGAGGTCTTATGTGTGGAGTCTGAACTGAATACCGACAGCCTTGTTGATGCTGGTACTCAACAACTGCCCTCTTCTGCTCACAAATCCTTCCCAACATCTGCAATGTAGAGTTCCAACGCGTGGGGACATCACACACCAGTCTGTGAGCCGGAACCTGCAAACGCTGCTGAAACACGGCAAGGGCGGCGGAAGCTGTAGCTGACTTTCTAAAATGGCCACACAGGCGGCGTACTTTAACAAGCAGATCCGGCAGCTCCGGGTAGGATTTGAGAAATCGCAGAACAACGAGGTTAAGCACATGGGCCAGGCATGGTATATGTGTGAGCTCGCCTCACCTCAGAGCCGCCACCAGGTTCTGGCCATTGTCACACATGACCATGCCTGACAGTAGGTTCAGCTGTATGAGCCACAGATCTGCCTGCTCTTTCAGAGCTGTCCACAACTCTTCAGCATTGTGCGGTTTTTCACCTAAGCATATTAGCTTCAGCACAGCCTGTTGCCGCTTGGCCGAGGCACTGCTGCAGTGCTTCCAGCTTGTGACTGATGTGGTCATTTCGGAGATGGAGGCTGAAGAGGAGGAGGAGGCTGAGAAGGATGAAGTGCAGGAGCTGTAGACTGTGGGGGCATACCTGATTGACCTAGGGCCCGCAATCCTTGGCGTCGGGAGGACATGTTCCGTCCCAAGGTCCGACTGGGTCCCGGCTTCCACTATGTTAACCCAGTGTGCCGTCAGCGAGATGTACCCTCCCTGCCCACAAGCACTTGTCCACGTGTCCGTGGTTAGGTGGACTTTCCCAGTAACTGCGTTGTTGAGGGCACGGCTAATGTTTAGGGACACGTGCTTGTGTAATGCGGGGACGGCACACCGAGAGAAATAGTGGCGGCTAGGGACCGAGTACCGAGGAACGGCCGCCGCCATCAGGTTGCAGAATGCTTCCGTCTCCACGAGCCTAAAAGGCAACATTTCGAGTGCAAGCAGATGCGAAATGTGGGAATTTAGTAGTGTGGCCTGTGGGGTGTTGGCTGCGTATTTGAATAAATGGAAAAGTGAACAGCTCTTTGGAGTGTCCAAGTGTGGGATCAGTTGTCTCTGGGCACTCGGCATGGTGGGAAGAAGGAGGTTCAGGGTGAGGAATACGCGGTCCCAACTCACAGCTACTGAGACTTGACCGTGTGGAAGACAAAGTGGTGGTGGTGGCTAAGTGACTGGAAGCATTATCTGCTATCCAACCAATAACCTTTTCACACTGCTCTGTGTTCAATAGTAGTGCTCTGCGGTCGCCTATTAATTGGGACAGGAAGGTTGAGCGAGAAGATGTGGGTGTTTGTTGTGGCACAATTTCAGCTTGCCCACGGCCTCGGCCTCTGCATGCACCATCACCATCACGTCCAGTTCCCAGTCCCTTGCCACGTGCCTTGCTCATTTTAAATGGAGGACAATATCTTCCACGCTCACTACAAATGGCTGAATTTGGAGCAAACTTCTATGTGATCCCTGTGACGGACAAACCCCAGTTTTAAATACCTGGCCTGCAGGTAACTATTTTGAACAGCAAACTGGTGTCAATAGCTTCACTGTCACACCGAAACAAATTTTTAAACGGTGTTCTCTGGATTGCTTTTTAAGCAAATAATGAGGATTAAGATCCAAAAAAAATTATTCCTGGCCCCTGAGACCTGGGCCTTTGTCTAGAAATATCTAACAGCAGCAGCAGCAGACAAAACTGGAATGGAGCCTCTTGTGCTATGTGCACTGCAGTTTGCTATATACCCTGCCTGCCTGCCTATATACACTGCTGCCTGCGTGATATCTCTACAGATGGATTAGTCCTCAGAAGGACTGTTTGTTGAGATGGATATGTGTAATGTACTTCTGTTCTACCTACACTAAGTAGAAACAAGCTAATCTCTCCCTAGCTCAGCAGCTCTCCCTACACTGTCTGATTCTGGACTGACTGTGACGAGCATGGCAGCGCCAGGTCCGATATAGACCTGATGACGCTGTGCGGCCAGCCAATCACTGTAATGCCACAACCAACATAGCTACGGCATTACAGTGAGTGGCAGGCAATCTCTGCATGTTCATTGGCTCTGTAAAGATCGCCAAACATGCAGGGAGGGGACCCGAGCTCCCGCCGAGCAACCCGGAAATACTCGGCGAGTGCCGAGCATCTCGAGCAGTGAGATGCTCGGGCGAGCTCCGAGCAGTAGCGAGCATGCTCGCTCATCACTAGACATTAGCTTATTATTATTGGCCCTACTGATGCAGGATCATGCCCTTGTTATATTACAGATCTTCAGACCAGAGATACCTGCTTTATGCCCAGGTCAATATCATGTCTAAGGATCCGTTATGCCAGAAACCTATCACTGACATATCATCAGCACAGTGCCCTCCTTTCTTGTAGAGAATCTGCAGCTTCAGTCTACACTACATATATCACACAGGGTGTAACATCCTTGGTGGCGTGCTTGCATAGTGCACCACCTCCCACTATGCAAGACCGCAATTTTACCTGTCAGTCCAGCCTACAAACCTTGCTCCAGTTCATGCTATGTGCATGTCTCTTGACTGACTGTTTAGGACGGCGGCCCGGTTACTTCCTGATTCTTATAGCTGCTGTGGGCGCACCCCTAATGCGACTCCAGCCTATTGCTGTGAGTCACTGGATATTTAAACCCCCTCCACCCAGTAGGAGGGGCCTGAGCAACACCTTCACTCAGTTAGTCTTTGCTACTGAATTGCCAGGTCCTGTCCTGTTTCTAGTCTGTCTCCGCCATTCTGGGGGCTGCATTCCCAGACCTGTTATCTCTGACTTCTAGTCTGTTCCCGCCACTCTGGGGGCTGTATACCCAGGCTCGTTCTTGTATCTCATTGCAGTAGCAGTTCCTGTCTGAACTGTATCCTAGCCTGTTACCTGTTTCTCTCTATGTCCGTACCTTCCCTTTTCCTGCAGTATCTAAACCTGCACCTAACTCCAACTCGTTGTCTCTGTACTTCTGTTTGTGAGTTTTGTGTCCACTCGCTACTTCATGTGAAGTACCTTGTGTGTATCTGGTTCTGCTTGTCCCTTTTCCCTTCCTCCGTATCTTCCTCCTGTGTTCTAGCCATCTTCCTGCATTTTCCTGTCTGTTCCATGTGAACAGAGCCCTGTCCTCTCTGCCTTGTCCACCGCACCTGCGGTTTCGCTCTGCTCAGCCTTGTCCACCGCACCTGCGGTTTCGCTCTGCTCAGCCTTGTCCACCGCACCTGCGGTTTCGCTCTGCTCAGCCTTGTCCACCGCACCTGCGGTTTCACTTTACTCTGCTTGACTACCGCATCTGCGGCTCTGAACCCGTCTCCCAGTCTGTACTGGACCCTATCCAGCCTGCGCTCCAACCTGCTAGTACCTCCCTGTCTGCACTCCAGCCGTGCTTGCCAGTGCCCACCTGTCTGCATACCAGCCTTGCTTGCCAGTGCCCACCTGTCTGCAAACCAGCCGTGCTTGCCAGTGCCCACCTGTCTGCATACCAGCCGTGCTTGCCAGTGCCCACCTGTCTGCATACCAGCCGTGCTTGCCAGTGCCCACCTGTCTGCATACCAGCCGTGCTTGCCAGTGCGCACCTGTCTGCATACCAGCCGTACTTGCCAATACCCACCTGCCTGTATGCCAGTCTAACCTGCCTGTTCCTGCATTCCCTGGTGTGGGTCAACAACTATGACCGGGGTCTGACCTGGAGTCGCACCTGGTCCCTCTGCTCGGTTCCTCCTTGGTCCACGGAGTCGACTAAGCCGACGTGCGACCTTGGTCGGATCGGGTTGATACTTAGTTACGCCCCTCCAGGCACTCCTCGGTTCATGGTACAGTGGGATCACTAATCACGCTCACGCCAGTCAGTCCAGGCGCGAGCGTAACACAGGGTTTTATTACTGTTGCAGACATTGCACAACATAATTTTCAATAAAATGAAAACACCAGTAGCCAAGTGAGTTCTTTCAGTGATCTTTGAATGTGACGATTGGGGATAATTATTAATAATCACTTAATTATCTTTGTTTAAAGAGAACCTCTCACATTGTACATGCAGTCTCATCTGTGATCAGTACTGCTTAGAAGAAAAGCTGAGCAGAATACTATATAGGATTGTTGCAAAATATTCAGTATCACTTGCATTTTATTCATTGAAATCCCTGGTGTTTGACTGCATATGACACCTGTGGGCGGAGCTATTAGTGATTGACAGTTATCTCTACATGCACAATACAGGGAAGACTGTCAATCACTGTATAGGACCACTCACTGGACTCATATACATATAAACATCAGGAATGTCTATTAATAAAATGCAAGTGTTACTGAAATGTTACCCAAATAATGTAAATCTATCTGATCAGCTCTTCTTGCTCTTTTACATCCTGCCTGCAGATCAGATGCCACATTTTCAACATGCAAGGTTCCCATTATACTCAACCAAGTTGTCCCTTTTTTACCTCCAACCAGTTTTTGTTGACTCGGCTCAAAAGATATATGAGATCTCCACACTTAAAGTTCAGTTCTTGGTCAGCATTCCCTTTAAAGTCAAACAGAGCCTAAGAAAAGAAATGTAAAAAATCATGTAAATAGATAGATAACACTGGTATACAGTTTTTGGTGCCAAGGATGTTTGAACAATTTTATATTAAGTTTATGGCGCCGTTTAAGGATAAAGGGGTTTTCCCACAAACAAAAGTTGATTTTAATCAATAGATCTTGGAATAATAATAAGTTCCCCAATTGGATGTGTTTAAATAAAATGTTCCTGTGCTGAGATAATCTTATAAATGTGCCCCTGCTGTGTACTGTGTAATGGCTGTGTCTGACCGTGTACAGAACATGGTCTGATCATACCACATCTCCTGGGCAGGGGAGGAGGTAAAAGAGTATACAGACAGGACAGCACGGGATCATAGCTGATTCTTTTAGTGAGGTAAAGCATTTCCCTGCCTGTTTTTAAACAATGTTTTACCTTAAAGAAAGAATCATTTGCGATCTCCTGCTGTAATGTCTGTATACTCTTTTGCTTCTTTCCCTGCCCAGGAGCTGTGGTATGATCAGACCATGTTCCTGTACGGTCAGACACAGCCATTACACAGTACACAGCGGGGCACATTAATAACATTATCTCAGCACAGGAACATTTTATTTAAATAACTTATTATTATTCCAAGATCTATTGATTAAAATGATCTTTTATCCAAGGGAAAACCCCTTTAAGTTTTGCCAGATTGGCTCTAGATTCTGAGATATTTAATAGTTAATTAATTAATTGAAGTAGAATTCTGGCTTTAAAATAGTTTTTATAACATTGGAAGCCTACAAATTGAAATACAAAATAATTATATGGGATATTCCATTACTTAAGACAGTGACTTAGGTCAATGAAGAGTCAAAATAATTATCTAAGAGTTATTGCATTTGTTATCACACACAAGTTGCATTGGGGAATGCATTTTCATGGATACATTATCTCAATAACTAGAACCAATTCAGCAAAAATAATGGGACTTTTGAATTCAGCACCCTCAAAATACCCTAAATTCATTAAAAAAACCTTGGCACCTGCAAAAAAATGTTTTGTAGACCTGTGAGATAGATAGATAGATAGATAGATAGATAGATAGATAGATAGATAGATAGATAGATAGATAGATCTAAGAAAGGGGATGCAGGCTTGTTACGTTTATATAGAAACATTTTAGGTTAGATCATTAAGTTAAAATTGATATTAAAAACCATCTTCAATTAATTAGGTAATTTCAGAAAAGTATAAGAAGTGGTGCACTGGCTGGTACGCCTCATTACGGAGAGGTTTAGCTTTCACTGCATTGCAGCTTTCCTGCATTCTTCGCTTCTCTCTGTGTATGACCCTTGGTGAAGCCTCATTGAAGCATTAATCTGGTGTCTGCTCCGACTGTGCACTGGTTAACATGCAGTGAAGCGAAAATGCAAAGTACACATACACTTATCAGGGAGAAAAAGATCAGTATATGTAGATATACAGAGCAAGAAGGTGACAGGTACTGCTGTGGACCAGAACTGGCACAAATACTGTATTAGGAGCATTGACATTCTCTGTATTTACAAGAGTGTGTAATGGGTCTTATACAGGATTAGTTTTGGGGTTATGTTACCCAAATAGTCGTACAGCATACGTCACCATTCACTATTGGAGGAGGCACCGTGCTTGCACAGGGTACTTTTATCACTACTGAAGAGGCACTAAGAAGAAGGTCGACGCTTGGACCAGAATAGCAGTTTCAGCCAAAAATGACATAGCTTAGTTGTAACATGACGGCAGCAGTTTGGGCAGCACCGGTCCTGCACACCCATTCTGTATACAGTAAACAGGGATGTCTGGTGTTCTCTTTTTTAGGTGTTGTTTTTGATGGCAGCTGTGGATGGGTGTCCTTGGATTTTATAACAAAATTGGCAGGTTAAAGGATATGGGCCTCCCTGATTATAATGGTACTTTGGAAGGTCTGGCTGTTTTTTTGGGCTTCCTGTTAGTTTAAATATTAAGTGGCATCTGCCATTGGCTTTTATACCCCCTAAGCTAGTGATAATGGTTCAAGGGTAAATAATATCTAATATCTCTAGCTCCACTGACGTTCACTGAAACTGTGGGCCACAGGCTCAAACAGTGGATCACAGGCTGCAGGATCCCTCGCCCGCCGTCCGTCCATCGCCCAGTGTCATCTCTATCTGCATCCTCGGGTGAAAACAGTGGTGAATACATTGGTGGAGGACGGAGCCATCAGCTCCTTCTTCCACCAATCAGCAGATACAATGATATCACTTCTCCTGTGTAGAGAATCAGAGCAAAGGAGAAAGGGAGCGAGGTCTGTATGTGTTGATCTTTTTGCATATGGGATGTTTGCATGTATTTAGGGGGCTATGTGAGAGCTCATACTGTATTTAGGGCTTATGGGCTTATACTGTATATAGTAGGCTATGTGAGTCCTCAAACTGTATATGGCAGGCTATGTGCTGGTTCATACTGTATATTGGGGGTTATGTGGGGGCTCATATTGTATTTAGTGGGCTATGTGAGGGTTCATACTGTATATAGGAGGCTATATGGGGGCTCATACTGTATATTGGAGGCTATGCGGGGACTCATACTGTATGTAGGAGGCTCTGTAGGGGATCATATTGTATATAGCGGGCTATGTGGGGGCTTATCCTGTATATAGGAGGCTATGCAGGGGCTCATTCTGTATGTAGGAGGCTATGCGGGGGCTCATACTGTATGTAGGAGGCTACGTGGGGGATCATATTGTATTTAGTGGGCAATATGGGGGCTCATACTGTATAAAGAAGGCTATGCGGGGGCTCATACTGTATGTAGGAGGCTACGTGGTGGAGCATATTGTATATACAGAGGCTATGTGGGGGCTCATACTGTATATAGCGGGCTATATGGGGGCTTATACTGTATATAGTGGGCTATGTGGGTGCTCATACAGCACATAGGAGGATGTCAGCATACTTACTTCTGCTCAACATTAAGTGATACAACTAATAATAATATAAAATAACTATGATTAATATATTAATATTGAGCAGAATTAAGTTCAGCCTATTGGCTTGATCCTCCACAACAGTCATGGTCTCTCGTGTGGGCCCTCGGAAAAATTTAATTGCCAACCCCTGATTTATATCATCAATCCTGTGGGGAAATGATAACTTTTTTTCACCAGGCAACCCCTTTGATTCCTGTGAAGCACCTGTATTAGCAAAATGTCTAAATGCTGCTTTAAAAACTTTCAGAGTTAATTCCGTAAGGTATTAGGTTTTCCAAAATATGCCTACACAAACTGTCAGATGGTGAGTGCCATTGAGGGTCCACTTTTGACCAGTTACCGAACATGGATCGGCACGATGAGAGTGCTTTTTTTACTGGCCTGTTTACACGGGCCGATAAAGACTGATGGTAACTGAATTAATATGATCATTATGTCCCCATGCACCATGATGTTGTGGGCAGCCCATCTCCAGTTTCTTGGGTCATCGCCGGTATTTCTACACAGAACGATTACCGGCTCATCTAAGCGGACCATTAATTTTCTTCCGGATGTATTTTTCAAATGTATATACTCAGCACAAAGAAATTATTTCAGTGCACTTAATGGTATTAAACATAATGCCTAATATCCTGTATCCATTCAGTATAACGAAGACTTATTTTACCATGCACCAAGCATAAGTACTTGGGGAACGTAATAACTAATTTTGACCTTTGTGAGTCATAATGATATGAAAAGCCCCGATTTTCCGTATAACCCCATCTCATTTACATAGACATCTAATCAGATCTATCACTTATGTGAATACATAGATCACAGGGACAGAATTTTATCTGCCTATTAAGCGAGATAGAGACATCCAGCTTTGAGCTCCACTCTATAAATACATTAGTCTGCTCATTATATTGAACGACCACAAATCCCAGCACGATGCCAAGTATGTCTACAGCGGCTCCTGGAGATTATGGTATGTAATGCTGTAAAACGTTAAACCATTAAAACTGATTTGTTGAAAGACTATGGTAATCAACCTTATTGAATTTCTCCTATTAGGGAATGCAGCGGGGCAAGTCAGGCGAAGGGATCACCCTACAGGTGAACTTCCCTTTTAGGTGCAATGGTAATCCTAGACTCGTACGACAGAATTGACTTCTTCATTTTATAAACTCTTGAATAAAAATTAAATTTTTTGGGAATAACATTTTTTAGAAAGTTATTTAGAATAAAAGTTACAACTTAAAAAGTGATGAAGATAAGAGATAAAAAGATACGAATACGGAGATCTCCATGAATATGAGAGAGAGAGAGATCTGTTGCAAATGGTGCAGTATTTAAAGGGAATCTATCACTAGGATTTGCTACCCCATCTGAGAGCAGCTTAATATAGAGGCAGAGACCCTGATTCCAGTGATGCATCACTTATTAGGCTGCTTGCTGTTATTTTGAAAAAAAAATCACAATGTTATCTAAGGCTGATCTATCAGTTCTGTGAATGCTGTGCTCTGTATAACCCCGCCCACACCACTGATTGGCTGCTTTTTGCCCATATACACAAAAAGCTGCCAATCAGTGGGGGGGGTGGGGTTTTACAGAGCTCGTTAATATGCTTGACTAATTGGCAGCAGCTTTACTAGTCCTCTAGTGATAATATCCAGTTGATAAAAAAGTGACTTTATCAAAACTATAGCAAGCAGCCCAGTAACTGAAATATCGCTGGAATCAGAGTCACTGCAGCTACATTATGCTCATGTCAGATTAGGTGACAAAAACCTGGTAACAGATTCCTTTTAACTCCACATTTTGGTTCACTGCTATGGAGTTTCTTGGCATGCTCAAACTAAAATTTTATTGCAGGTTTACATAAACAATTTCCTGCAAATTATAGATTATAAAAGCTATATTGATTATTTTCTCTATGAATCCTTATAACTGTATTACCTCTGCCCGGGGTCTCTCCATATCTGAAATGGTCTGCGAGTTCTTCTTACTGTCAGAAAAAAATAGATATATAGATTACGCCATTTGGTTGCCCTTTCACATCAGTCCTATTCTGAAATATAGTACTAAGGGCTCATTCACACTTGCAATTTTCTCACGTTCAAGAAAAACGGACCGATTATTGATCCGGCTTGATCCGGCTTCGATCAGCGTTTGATCAGAGTGTGGTCCATGTGTCACTAAAGTTTCTCCACCTTCTCCTTTCTGACAGTCCGTGAAAATCGTTTTTCACGCACCATTTTTTAATGGACTCATAGACTTGCATTGCCAATTCTGATCCGACACTTGGATCAAAATTGAACATGTCTCCGTTAATCCAGTTGCATGGATTTATATAGTGTGACCAACTTGTCAAGCACTTCAACAAGTGATGCTCAAAATCGCTTGGAAAAGTGCTTTAAAAAACGCATGCAGAAATGCATGCAAAAACGCTTCAAAAACGCTTCTACCTGGCAGAAAAACGCATGTAAAATCCGCATGCGTTTTTTTCTGCCAAGGAGAAACGCTCAGGAAAATTTCTGCATAATTTCTGCATCGTGGGCACATAGCCTTCTAGCTGATCAGAACAGTTTGGCAATGTTCACACTGAGTTTTTTTAAGAGTTTTTTTGGGATCATATCCTCACTCAAAAACTCTTGGAATACTCTTCCAATTCATTTCTATGGCAACTCCTCTTTGCCTTTCATATGAGGAAGGTTTTTTTTTTTCGCTTTTTTTAACCTAAAGAAGTTTGGAAAAATGCCTTGTGGAGAAAAGAAAGTGCATGAGAATTTTTGCGAAGAGGATACTGAAGGAAACCTCTCCAAACTAAGCACTGTCCATTCAAAGGCTATGTGTGCACAGAGTCTTTTTGCAGTGGTCTTTTTTTGAGGAAACTGAGCAGAGCCTGCAACTTTTTGAGGAGCTTTGCAATTTTAAGGAGGATTTGAAGAGTTACCTCTCTGTCTCCTCTAAACTTCTGCTTCAAAAACTCATTGAAATACTCCATGTGCACATAGTCAAAAGGCTGTAAAGAACACTTCAAGAAACATAAAACTCTTCAAAAAAACTGCTTCAAGAAACTAAAAACTTCTCCAAAAAATGCTGTGTGCACACAGGGGATTTTGTGCAGAGTTTTCAAAGCAGAAACTGTCCATGTGCACACGATGTCTTTAATATTCAGGCAAAGCCTCACAGTTCTTCAAGCAGAAGATACTTCAGGAAACACTGGTGTTTTTTTTCCTGAAGCGTCTTTTGTGTCACTTT
This sequence comes from Phyllobates terribilis, assembly GCF_046119375.1. NCBI lineage: Eukaryota > Metazoa > Chordata > Amphibia > Anura > Dendrobatidae > Phyllobates > Phyllobates terribilis. The sequence continues at coordinate 289,683,558 of NW_027362768.1, read as the reverse complement.
TGTAGTCACTTCCTGAGCATTTTTCAGACTTTTTTCAGCCAAAGGTTTTTTGAAGGGTTTTCCCATAGTTTAATTTAAGTCTTTTTTTAATGTAGTTTTCCAGTTGTTTTTTTCACTCCAGTGCTGATCATTGGCTAAAAAAATCCAAAATGCTCGATCAGTGTTTTGAACAATTATGAATGTTCAGTCGAAAAGAATGATGGTTCATTTCACCGATCCGGCAAATCATTGGTTCTGGTCGAAATCGGCCCATTCATTCATCTCTAATCTAATGCACATGGGCTCCCTTCTTCTTTCTATGCCATAGCTATTGAAAAAGACATGATGCTCTGAATATTCAGTTTACAAAGAACGACTTACATTCTCCGAGTCTGAGGGCGTAACCTGCGCAGGGCTCGGGGGATTCTTTCACTGTCATCGGTTGTTTGGTAGAAGAATAACCGAAGATCTTCATCTAATAGAATCCAGACAGGTGAGGTCAGAAGTGTCTATAGATCACAGATGGAAATGACAATGCAAGGAATATTAATTGTGGTAGTGTGACAGTATGAACATGAAATTAAACATTACTAACAAACCACTATATTGTTTAAAGATGTGGTCAGGGATTAGAAAAAGAGTCTCTCCTTTTTTTCTGTAAAAGCACTGCAGAATATGTTGGCAGTATACAAGTATAAGAAAAAAGAGAAACATTTTCAATCATTAAAGAGAATCTGTCAGCAGATTTTGTTATGTAATCTGAAAGCATCATGTAGGGACAGAGACCCTGATTCCAGTGATGTGTCACTTACTAGGCTGTGTTCTGCTGTTTCAATAAAATCATTGTTTTATCAGCAATAGATTCTCACTACAGGATAACCGGCCTCGTGCCTCCAGGTCTAACCCTGCCCATAGCACTGATTAGCAGCTTTCTGTCACTATACATTGTACACATAAAGCTGAGGTTGGACACAGCTCAACAACTGAGATCTGCTAGATCTGCAGCATTGGTTAGTGGGGCCGATCTGCAATACCAAACTGAGCCCAGAGGAGAGAGTGGCGCTGTTTCTGGAAAATAAAAAAGCTGTCCATTATCTTGCATAACAATAACCCGTGAAAAAATACTTTACAAAGGAGTTTTCACCAGTTTTAGCGTATTGAACTGGCCACATGACGGATTTATGGTTGCAGAGCTGAGTAAAATGTTGTTGTTTTTTTTTCATTTCTCTTGTGCATTGTGCAGATATTTTCTTGGAAAGTTTAAGTTATAATTTAAGATAAATCCAACTTGGTGTTACCAGAAATTCTTCTCTGGGGCGTGTACTTCTTCCCCTGTATGACACTGACCATTCATAAGCAGGCAGTAACATACCAAAGGGAAAAAAACATGCCTCCACAATAGGTTAGAGCAGATTTCTTAATGTGAGACATGTAATGACAGACAGTCTGCTCTCCTCAGTGATCTCAATGATAATAGATAATTACAATGTGTTGGGAATAGAGCAGAAAACAGTGTAGTTAGAAATACCTCACAGCTTTCATCTCTCAACAGTCACTGTAGGGGAAGGGGACGTACAGCTGAGCTGACAGCACTTTGAGAGGAGATCTGCAGCTGCAGACTTGTTTGTAATGAGACAAAGCTCAGCTCTGCTGTACTCTCCTCCCCAACATGACTGCCATGAGATGAAAACTAAGAGATTTTTTAAACACACTCATCTCTGCTCTACTCCCGGCACTATGTAATCACACAAAACTCTGCTGTGATATCAGCGAGGAGATCAGACTTTCATTATGTCTCACACAGGAGAGACTGCTCTTCTTTACTAACACCCCTTCAGCTTTCATCTCAAGGCAGCCAGTGTGTGTGGAGGGGCAGTACAACAGAACCGAGTTTTGTCTCATTACAAACACATCTGCAGCTCTCAAGATACAGTGCCTTCAGCTTTGCTGTATTGTGCCTCCCCACACACTGACTGCTGTGAGATGAAAGCTAAAGAAGTGTTAGCAATCTCTGCTCTACTCACAGCACTTTGTAATCACACATAGCTCTGCAGTAAAACTAGTGAGAAGAGCAGACTGTCTGTCATTAGATGTCTCAAACTGAGAAAGTCTGTTCTAAGCTATTGGGGGCGTGTTCTTTTTTCCACCCTGTATCGCTGCCTTCTTATGATTGGTCAATGTCATACAGGAGAAGAACAATGCAGCCCCAGAGAAAAATCTCTGGTAACACCCCGTTAGTTTATCATAGATTATAATTTAACCTTTATAAGCTAATGTGAAGACACGGGGGTCAGTGTGTGCTCTTGTCCGCTGACCTGGCTGTCTTTAGAAAGACCACATGGACCAGGGCTCATACTACTGAATGCCCACTTTCTTTTACTGTGGGCAGAACATTACTCAGACAACACAGGGTGAGGACAAAACAGTGTGGCAATAATTTATTGAACCACCAACAAACAATGACATATAGAACAGTCCCAGCAAATACCCAAGATGGTGCAAATTACAGAGTCCTCAGCCTTCCACTGGCCCGTCGGGAATAGAGTAGCTGTGATTTCCGGGCTTCCAGGGCCGACTATCCCCACCAGTAGCACCCCGCTTTTCGCAGGCACCCACAGAGAGGAGGTAACAACAAGCTTAGGAAACTAGCCGAGATAAGTGAGGTCTGAGGTCTGTGACCTGATTGTCCCAACCTGGATTCTTCAAGACATCTCTGAGGGCTCAATGGAGCTGATCTGTATTTCTCCAGCTGGGGCCGTAGTACCCTAAGCTGACATACTGTGGAATGACATCGAATAGAGGCAGAGACCCTCTTTTTATAGATCACAATTATCCTTTCAGCCATCATTCACAGGTCAAGGGTCAGAGATGAAGGTGGAAGAGGCTCATGACTCATTGTTTGAGCATTTAATCAACTTGCATAGTTTGTCCTCCATTGCTCTGCAAATCAACAACTCCCTGGGCTGGTATAATATGTAATCAACATATTATCAAAAAGTATTGCTCTGTGACTCTATCTTGCAAGATTTGCAGACAATAATTTGCAGTACATCTCAACTCAAGTGTCAACATTCAGGATTTTTCAAACAATAGTCTGTGTTAATCAACTAAAGAAAAACACCAATGCAAAAGTCAACATGAAGATAAAAGCATATAGATCCTGGCTTACTGAATTTGTCTGGCATAATTAAGACGAAAAGCTGTGGCGTCACAGCTGATATCTCCGCATGATATTCCATGAAGTTGTCAGTTTAACATGCTTCAACTACTGAAAGATCTTCTTTAAGCAGACATTTGAAGTCCATCAATTATTTTGCTGTAGCAACCTTAGGCAAAGGAAATACTGACTGTAAATATTTATTTCTTATACTTTCTTATGTGGCGCCAGCATAATTGCCAGTGGTTTTACACACATTATCTGCACTGTCCCCATTGGGGCTCACAATCTACATTCCCTATCAGTATGTCTTTGTAGTGTGGGAGGAAACCGGAAAACCCGGAGGAAACCCACAGAAACACGGGGAGAACATACAAACTCCTTGCAGATTTTGTCCTTGGTGGGATTAGAATCCAGGACCCCAGGTCTACAAAGCAAAAGTTACTATGTTGCCCAAAAGTCTTTGCCCCTTTATCTCCAATGCAAAATGTTACTTTAAGGAACCATTTTCATATTGCTTATACTCTGCTAAAATATTTATTTCATATTACAAGCCAAAATAATAATAATATGTATAAACAGATTATTACTGACAGTGACAGCACAGCAACCTATAAATGGAAAAATGTTCCATTTTCTATATATTTGTACAGCAAGCAAACCTCTGAACGTGGTTACTATGTAACTACCACTACAGTATAATCATAAAATCATAGCAGAAATACTTTAATATCAGACTAGACAAATCAGTCAAACTCAGAACAACTCGCAGAAATAAAGCTCAAAAAAATGAGAAAGCGAGAGGAGGGTGTGTAAAGAAATGTGGCAAAATACATAGTACCAAATAAAAAGGCTAGAAACGACTTCCTTCCCTTAATTTGAAGGGCTTATTAATGGGAGTGTGTCGCTCCCAAAATCAGAGGCAGGAAAAGTCCCAAAAATGCAGAGTGAGGGGCCGTAACATGCCCAATGTTAGACTGGGGTGCCAAGGGCCCACCAGTAACCAATGGGTACGCCTTGTTGTGCTGGGATGGCTTTTATGCTTTTTTGATCAAAATGAACCCCTTTACCACCTTGGATGTATGAGTACATCCAAGGTGGTATCTCTGCACTCCATGCAGGCTCTGGCGCTGAGCCCGCATGTTACCGGGCACATGACAGCTGATCTGTACAGCTGTCATGCACCCCTAACAGCCGCGGGTGGAATCGCGATCCAATCACGGCTGTTAACTAGTTAAATGCCACAGTCAATCGCTGACAGCGGCATTTAACATTGCCGCACCAGAAGCGCGTCACTAGTCCCACCCATCGGTGCCCGTGTCACATGACCGCAGGTCGCCAATGGGTTAGCATGACAACCTGGGGTCTGCAGGAGACCCCTGCGGTTGTCATTGCCGGGATGCTGTGAGCGCCGCCCAGTGGTCAGCGCACATAGCTAGTGAGCACTTCTGCTGAAGCCCTGCTGTATGAAGCACAGGCAATTAGAAGATCACAGCTTCTAGTCTCCCATGGAAACTATTGAAGCAAGTGTAAAGTAAAAAAAAAATGTTTTTAAAATATTTAACATTTTTTAAAAAATATAAACGTTCAAATCACCCCCTTTCAACCCATTCAAAATAAAACAAAAATAAATCAAATATACACATTTGGTATCACCGCGTTCAGAATCGCCCAATCTATCAATATAAAAAAAGAATTAATCCGATCGGTAAACGGCGTAACGAGAAAAAGCAATCAAAACACCAGAATTAAATTTTTTTGCTCGCCGCAACATTTAAATAAAATGCAATAACGGGCGATCAAAATATCGTATCTACTCCAAAATGGTATCAATAAAAACGTCAGCTCAGCGCGCAAAAAATAAGCCCTCGCCCAGCCCCAGATCCCGAAAAATGGAGACGCCACGGCTCTAGGAAAATGCCACCATTTTTTTGTGTGCAAACTTTGGATTTTTTTTCACCACTTTAAATTAAAAAAAAAACCTATATATGTTTGGTATCTACGAACGCGTAATGACATGGAGAATCATAATGTCTGGTCAGTTTTAGCATTTAGTGAACATGGTAAAAAAAATTGTGGGATTGCACTTTTTTTGCTATTTTACCACACTTTGATTTCTTTTTTTCCATTTTAAAGGAAACGATATGACAAAATTAATGGTGTCATTCAAAAGTACAACTCATCCCGCAAAAAAAAAGCCCTCACATGGCCATATTGATAGAAAAATAAAAAAAATATATGGCTCTGGGAAGAAGAGGAGCAAAAAACGAAAGCACAAAAACGGAAAAACCCAAGGTGGTGAAGGAGTTCATTGAGTGCCCTGTGTTATTTACGTGTACTGTTACTATGTACTTATTTACTTGCTGGAGGGTTTATGCTCATTTTTGTTTTTCTGTTTCTTTCTTGGGTTTCTAAAACCATCAAGCAATTTAAAGAAGTGACATGCCTATTCACCTGGCATTTTCCATTCGGAAGATGCTCTATACTTTATAATTCTCAATACTTTTAGTACAATTATATTTTATTTTTTTCTTACCTAAAAGCATGTTTTTTGAGGCTAAAAATCATTTTTGCATTTGGACCTCCTTAACAAGTTTGCCCCGTTTGGCTTTTACAGGCTCTTTGTTTCCTGCACATTCAACTTTGATGTGGTCCACGGTCATAAATCTATTAAGAGCGGCTCAGAAAAGAACAGATAAGAGAGCTTCAAACTCCCAGTCATTCAATCTGAATTAGCTCACTGACAGATTCGCAGTTAACTTATTCTGCAGCCATCACAGAGGTTATAGAAAGTAAATGGTGGCAATTTTTTAATGAATCCCAATTGAAAATAGGAGTTTTAGCCCAAAATGCATGCCTTTAAGTAACACATTGCTCTATGTTCACTGAAATCAATGGACTTTCCATGTAATGCTCGGAACTGCAAAACAAGAGGCATTATGTATAGCCACTGACTCACCCCCAGGGCCGTGGGGTACTCGGCAGCCGGGCCTCTGGTTGCCGGGGGATATCACGGTGGCTGGCCCGGTCCGTGACCCAGGGCGGTCAGTAAAAATGGGAAGAGTATTATATGGGATTGGAATGTTCGTGACGCCACCTGTGGTGTCTGATGAGGATCACCAGCGCTGCGACAGTCCTCTGAGGCAGATGTTGGGTCAGTTTGTGATGGGACAGCTCCCCACAGGTGGAGCAGGCCTCATGGCAGTGTAGTAGTAGAGAGTGGGTTGCGCTGGGCGTTATGGTGCAGGGGGAACGATAGTGCCGATGAAGAATGGACGGAGGCAGTGCAGTGCAGTCATCCAAGATTTTACTCACAGTTCTTAAGACACTTCACAGGTGCACTATACAGGTAAAGGCCTCCCACGTCGCGCTGCATTCACCGGGCAGGGGTCCAATCCTTCCTCAGGCAACTTGGGAATGCCCGGCAGAACCCCACTTTCTCGTGTTCCTATTTTGACCGTCTTCACACTGGTCCTTCTCCCTCCTGCTCTGCGCTGCCCACTCTCAGTCCTGTTCAGGTACTCTGAAGTCCCTCCTGTCCGTCGGAGTTACACAGAATTGCTTGACCCTCAGGGGACTAGAATGCGGCTGCGATCCCTCTGTCTTCTGGCAGATGCGGGGTGTACGGGTGCCTTCCTGGACTCGCCGTAGCCCCTGGGATCCCTTCTCAAAACGGAGCCTACTCCCTGCTCCCCTCCGGGGCCTCCTGACCTGGCCCTACTTGTGGAGCAGATCTCCTAATGAGACGCAGCTCCCGGACTGTTCTTCTGAACTGTCCCAAGCTGTTCTTCTGCTCCCACTCACTAGACTGCCACCCTAAGATGGCTTCCCTATTTTATACTCCTACCAAAGTTCTCCCTCTAACTACTTCCTCCACCCACACCCACTACTGGTTCCCCCTACCTTTGGGTTCCCCCCACTCCAGCCAGGGTCAGGGCTCAGCAGCAGCGCTCTGCATGTTGCCCCTCCAGCCGGCCTGGAGCAGTGTAGTGTTGGATGCAGGTGTTTGGGGTTCTGTGCAGCACTCCCTCCTTACCTGAGAGAAGGGAGACACCACACCTCTGGATGAGGTGCAGTACCTCTATGGCAACTGAACCCTCAAGGGCGCCACAGCCACCATTGACTCTCGCTAATACATGAGGGTCCTTCTATTAATACAGAATTCCCTACTAAAGTATTTTCAAATGGAAATGTGTTTTCTAACCAGATAACCTCTTTAAATAATTGGTTATTTTTTGTATGGAGGACGGTATTGGAAGGTAATGGATTGTAGCCACTATACCTTCATATAGGCATTCAAAAGCGGAATGCGACTCTCAGCAATTTCCTTCTTGTTCCCAACATAAATCTTTCCTGCAAGACAAGGTTATTAAATCCATTACACTGGGCAAGGCTCACATAACAGCTCACACAACAAGTAAATGTTAAATTAGGCTACGGAGAAATGCAGGTCCCATGACAATGGTCATTGACTAAAGGTACAGAGTGCACTGACCAAAGCTCATTGCCAGAAAACAAAGAACTGCTCGATCAGTCCCCAAGAGATCAAGTAATTCAATTACTCATTCACTGCGTGATCTGAACCAACTGGAAATACTATGTCTACTTACCAGGTAATGGTGGGAGGGTGCAGATATAAGGGACTGTGCCATTCTCAGGCCCATAATTGCCGTCAAGCTTGGCGTGCAGAGTGAAGAACTGGCTGTATCTTCTATATATGAAATACTTAGATCCACCTTTTGTTTTGACCTCAATCACAAATGTCTGCAATAGCAATTGAAATAAATAACAGTGGTGATGTCATGGGTGTGTCAGATGTGACAGACAGTCGCCCTGCAGTTGGTTGCAGGAGATCTCTTTGTTTGGCATTACAGACACCTTCTTAGCTGTCTCACTCTAGGACCCAGCGGCTACCTCCCTCCTGCTCTAATTGACAATTAGGCCTGGGTGTTTAAATACTTCCTGGTTGCTACACAGAGGTGCCGGTGATATTCACATGACCCCTTGTGAAGGCTTGGAGCAAGTGCAGTTCTTACTTCCTCTCTGGTGCTAAGAGGACGTGTGTGCCATCTCTCTGAATTCAACTCAAGCTAAGCTACTTCCCCCCTCTTCCCTATCCAGGGCCAAGCGCTAGGGAAATACAGGGATAGGTGCCTGTGCGGAGATTGGTGAGGAACCTCGGTAGGGAGAGACAGGGTGATTGCAGATCAGCCTAGGAGGTCTCCACTTCCACCTTTTCCTAGTATCTGGGCTCCCTTCCCCTCATCCCTTCATGTCACACTTTGTCTTTCCTACACTGTGCATGACTGGTGACCACTATAACCCAAGGATCAGTGATCTTACTGTGATGGAAGAAGATATAGAGATCATCACTAAACATAATTTAAATTCAAGTAGGATTTCCTTGGATTATTAGATATGAGTTGAAAGATCATCTGAGATGTACAAAGACAGTGGTCACTTGGGTCAAAGATCAAATTTTGCTTTGATGCTCTAATAAGTTCGCTGAGCAGCAAGCAATGACCTTTAGTCACACAGCATCCTTGGGGCAATAGTGATGAGATTGGGATCACAAAAAAGTTGCAAATATATTTTCCAAACAACTACATCAATTCGAGTAGCAATTAGGCTGGTGCCTGTTTTCCTGAAGTGGTTTCGCGAGGTTCGCCTTTGCTGTCGTTCTTGCAGCGGCTCCGGCTTTATACTGTGAAGTAGAGAGAGCGGGCAGCTTCCGAACAAAAGCCGTCTGAAGAATGAGAATGTCACTTCTTTTACCCGCTTCAGGGGTTCCGAACCTTGAAGCAGGTAAAAGAAGTGACATAAGACAGAGCATGTGCACAGCAATGTCATTTTGACATTACTGTCCACTATGTTAATTTTTTGGGGTGCTTTTAAGGATCTTTTTCAAGCTGATTTCATGCTGAATCCGCATGCACATAGTCATAACAGAGTTTTTTCATGACTTAGGCTTCATGATTATGGACTCAAAGTGCCACGGTATAGTGCTCCACATAGCTCTCACAGTTTTAGAAGAATTGTCACAATAAAAACATACTGCTTATGAAATCGGTGGTATGGGGTGGTACGGAAAGGCACCGAATGAAAAAATAGTTTCTGCCATTTTAATACTGATGACCTGTCCTTAAACCCTTGAGAAAGCAGACAATTTTCATCTCTGAGATTTGTTTCTTTTCGTCCACTTTGTCCAAGAGCCACATTTCTATTTTTCCATTGGCATACAGCAGCTCTACGAGAGGTTGATTTTTGGGCAACAAGTTGTAGTTATGAATGACATTATCACTTTACCATATGATATACTAAAAAAACAGGGATTGAAATGGTGAAAAAAAAAAACCTGCAATTCTATACACCTTCTCCATGATGCAATAGTATGTCATCACGGAACAGGAAGGAGTTAAAATAGACCATCAATAAAAAATAGACGGGGGGGCCAAACTTTCAGTACATTCTGGACACCATGTATTTATTAGCCATTGTGCTGGGCAAGTCAGTTTTGTTGTATTCATTATGTTCAATGTTTTGGTGTATGAAACAGTGTAAACAATAAAGAAGCGGAAGTGCTCACTTGGGTGGAGAACTCCTTCAAACAGCTGATCAGTAGTGATGAGCGAGCGTGCTTGGGTATCGTGTTATCCGAGCATGTTCGGGTGTTATCCGAGTATTTCGGGCGTGCTCGAGTAATATGTTCAAGTCCCTGCAGCTGCATGATTCGTTGCTGTTAGACAGCAGCAAAACATGCGGGGATTGCCTATTTGTTAGGCAATCCCCGCATGTTTGTGGCTGTCTAAAAGCCGCGAAACATGCAATCGCGAGAGCTCAAACATTACTCGAGCGCGCCCAAAATATTTGTGTAAGCACGCTCGCTCATCACTACATCAGCTTTGGTACCTACCAAGAGATGGACACCCAACGATCTAATATTGATGGCCTATCCTAAGGATATGTCAAGAATATAAAATCCTGAACAACCCTTTTGAGTGCAATAAATGTACTATTGTATAACACTCGTGTGCGTGAATTTTTGTATCTACATCGGGCTTCTGTTTTATTTGTAAAAAAAAAAAGTTTCATTTACCATTTTCTACAGTTTTTCAATTGTCTTTGGGGAAGATTTACTGATAATGTCTAAAAGGCCGGGTTCTCAAAAGTGTATAAAAAAAATCGTCCAAATTTCATCCAGAAAAAATGGATGATTTTCATTTATATGCTTGGTCTATTTTGAGCCCTGGTAGGCACATAGCCTTTAAGTTTTCTTGTTTTAAAAAAAACCAGACCTGCTCAAAAAGGAAGCTCAAGATCTTCTGTGTACAAATAAGGTTGTATTCACACTGCATTTTTTTCCCAGCATTTTTGAGCAGCTCCGCTCCTAAAAATTTTGAAAAAGTGCTCAGAAGAATCTTCTCATTAATTTCTATGGAGATTGCTGTTCATATGCTCAGTCTTTCAAAACTGCCAAGCAGTTAAAAGTGTCACGTCCATTATTCAGTTTTTTTTCCACTAGGAAGATGCTCTTTACTTTACAACAGAAGTGAATGGAAAAGCTAACAAAAATGGCCAGAAGATATCTAGCCAACTTTTTGAGCATTTTGTTAACTGTTTTCACCTAAAAAAAAAAAAAAAACAGAGACAAGCAATTTTCTGAACAGTCTTCCACTTGAAAAACAAATGTTTTTAATAGGTGGAAAAAGACGCAGTGTGAAAAATTCAACCTTTGTTGCTTCAGATGGTAAGGGACTGTCTGCTGAAATTACTAGATCCTTTGACAGGTATGGTTTACATCTACCTTAAAGGGGTAGTCCAGAGGATGAAAAGTATTTAATAGGGCTCAGTCTTGTGGAATGGAACATTTGCCTATCTCACGCAGCTTCAGTTCTGAGGTTTACCTGGTTCCTGCTGGTTTCCACTTCCTGCACACCGGAAGTCCAATCAGCCAATTACTGGCCACAAAGGTGACCCGTTTCTGTCTTTGATTAGCTGAGCAGGCAATTCTGGACATTTCTGGTGTCTCAAGATGGTACAGGAAGTAGAGACCACGGGGACATGGTAAACATCAGAAAGGGAGCTGCAAGGTATTGTTGAGGTTACTATTTTTAATTTTTAATCAGTCTAAGCCCTTTTATAAATGTTTCATTGTCTGGACAGCCTCTTTAAGATCTATGAGCCACAATTTAAAGGTCCCCAGGTCCCCATCCTTTTATATGCAGATAGTATAATTTATGTTCTTTTGGGGAAAAGAGGAATACTCTGATATAAATTTTTCTTACATAGTATACTGAGAAACCACTTCTCTCTTCTATATCTGCTATATGGGCGGACACAGCAACATCTTCTGGAAGCTGCTCAAAGTCACTAGTGCAATGAAAACAAAGTACATAAAAATCAGAAACACAAATGAGTAACAGATGTTATAATGAATATATATATCTGTATAACCACACACAGTAATTGTCTAATCTGCACTGGACAGATAATGTAAAAAGCAACTACTGACTTGGTGCTGACTTAGTAAGTGATCAGTTAACCAGAACACATCTATGTATGGTCGTATTTGCCAATAGATGCAGGAGGTCAAGTGCCTAGGGCGGCAGATTGCCAGAGGTGGTGTTAAATATCTAGAATTTTTTTTATTTTATTTTTCTATCTTTTCCCCCCATCCTCCTCTCTGACTTCTACTAAATTAGCATCTCAAGAGCGGAAGGTTGGGGTAGGGCAAGGGGGTGCTATTAGCAGTAAGCTGAAGGGAAGTAGCTCTTCTGCGGTATGTGTGATTTGAGTGCTGCTCTGATTGGTGGAGCAGCAGTCACTGTGATGTTCCTCCACCAATCACAGCTAAATATACTCACAGCACCACTAAGGAAGCACCCCAGGCTGCTGACCCTGCACACCTCCAGCAAGCCAGGGTTACCTCGCCCTGCAGTGCACCATTTAAGTGTAAGTACAACACTTACACCACAATTAAATGCTTCTGTGACCACTTTGTTATTGCACACCGCTGATCTAGTGCACTCAAGAGGGAGTAGTGAGGAGTGTAGTGGCTGGAGGGAAGAGATACAGTGGTGTTGGGACATGGGCACAGTTTTGGGGATGCAATGTCTGGGCAAGCCTCTGCAGTCTTCACCACCTTCAGAACACCACGGCATCTTCTACTGTCCTGTAATGTAAGTAAATTTACTACTTAAGATGATGTATTTTGCCTTAATTTGGAGAGCAGTGCAGTGGGATGTGGAATGGAGATCGGTTGCGTTGTCGAGGGTGGGGGTGCATTACCAGGATCAGGTCATAATTCCCTCCCTGATGTTACTGTGACCACACTGTGCAAGTTGTACTTATGCTCCCAGTTAGGTGATATCTTATTGATCGTTGTGGGTTTGACCGCGGGGACCCCCGGCGATTGGCAGAATGGGGCACTTTTATTCCAGTTAGAATGGAGCAGCAGTGCACATTCTCATCCCCTGCGCTCAGCTTTTTTTAGGAGCTCCATAGAGAATGAATTGAGAGGTGTTCGGATATGCACATTGCCGCCCCATCCAAACTGGGATAAAAGTGCCCCATCGGAGATAAAAGTTCCCCGTTCTGGTTGTTTACACTGGAGAATGCCCATTTAAAGGGTTCTCTGGCACCGTTTACTTCCTCATCAGGAGCTGAGCGGCACTGATTATGTCACGTGTACACATATCTACGAGGATTGCAAACCTGTAATATTCTTATGAATAGGATGAGTGCATGATGCCTTCCGATCTGGCAGCTTTGTATAGATGCAGCGTCATCAGCATCAAGAGGCCCTTTAAGGTTATGTTCACACAGCAGAATTTTTCAATAATATACAGCAGTAAATCTGCATCAAAAGGTGTGGATTTTGCAGTTGATTAGCTTGCGAAAAATGACAGGGCATGAGTAAAAAAACACAATATTCACCCCCTCCATGGCTTTGTTGCCTTGTCCCCCACCAGTCTCAGTATAACTAGGCCTCCTGCAATGATGTTCCAAGGTGACCTGCAGCCCTCCATGGAATGAGTCAACATCGTAGTGTGGCGCCCCTGAGGGTTTGACCGCCACAGGGATGCTGCACCTCTTTAATGGGGTGTAGTGTTCCTCCTCTGAGGTAAGAACAGTGCGATGGTAAGGACCCTTCCTTCACATCCAACACCACACTTCTCCCACCAGAGGGAGCTAATAGGCACTAGTGTGCTATCCCTACTGGGAATTGGGAGACTGGGGAACCAAAAGTTAGGGGAACCAATGTAGTGGGTGAGGGTGGAGGACTCACATTTAGTTTACACTTAATATTTGATATTTAATACACAGCCATCTTGGCTCTTGGTTCTTTTGACTTTTCTTGTAATGTGATCTCCCTCCCTGAGAGTGGATCCTGTGTGGACCTGCAGAGGATGGAGACACAGCCTTCGTACCCTGGCCTTGGGTCGAGGGGCAGGTTGCAGATAATGAATGTCTCAACCCGGTCAAGAACCATGACCAAGAAGGCCCGGAGCTTAAGAGTGTAGCTCCACCGCAAATGGATCCCAGGGAGGATGCAGACGGACCGGTGTACGCCACCTGTCCTCTCTATGCTGATCTAGTCAGAGGGATTCCGGCTGCAAAAGGGGTAACGGCCCCCGACATCTGATCTTGCTACTCTACGTCCTGGTCAGGGAAGCCCGGGTAGGCCCTGAGGATCCCACCGGGTAACGGACGGAGCGGAGCTGCCACCCGTACCCTTGTTCTGTGCATAGTCCAGAGGGAGACCTGGCCTATCTACACACAAACAGACAGGAGAGGACTCAGTCTGAAGTTTAGGAACACTCTGAGTGGGGTCCTGATTAAGCACTGGAATTATTCGGAGGTTGTCGGACCCCCGTCCCTGGTGACCGCAGAACTCCGTGAGGAGCAGGGAGAAGCCTTGCAGCTGTACTCTCCACCGTGAGTAAAAACCCTGGAAGTCTACCCCTATGGCCTCCGGACTCTTTATTTCTTCACCGCACCACACAGCACCAGAACTTCTACACTACGACTCCCTCCATCCTCGTCTCTGCCCTGAGGCCCTGCTCCGCCTGTGGGGAGTAGTACCATCTTCGGCTGCCATTACAACCCGCCTCAGAGGACTGCAGCAGCGCTGGTGGCCATCACCAGACACCACAGATGGCGTAGTCGAAATACCACTCAACCCTGAAAGCCCATTACATCTTTTTTTAATGTGACGGCCCTGGACACCGAACCGGTCCAGGCCACGACTGCTTCCCCCAACATCTGACCTGGCTCCGAGTAACCCCACTTCCCAGAGTGAGGGCTGTGAGCGTCACAGTAGGAGGCCTGGTGCAGGGTTTAACATATCATTGGTGCAACCTGTGCGGCAGCACAGGTGCCCAAGAGGTAAGGGGGCCCATTTCTATCTCCAAAGCAGGTGCAATTTAGCATTTTTAGGAGCTCTTGGGCTGCAAAGGGCCCATATATTGTTCTTGCACAGGGGCCCTTTTCTGTCTGTGTCCGCCAGTGGCCTGGTGGTACTGAGACTGGTGGGGGACAATGCAACGGAGCCATGGAGGTGCCAATGGAGGTGATTATAGTGGGCTTTTTATTTATTTTTTATTTTATTTCCTGGTTGAAAGTAATTTTTTTCCCTTGACGCAGATTTTGCTGTTAATCTGCAGGTATATGCAACAATCTACGATTAGAGATTGTTGCAGAGAAACATGAGGCCCCCATAGACATTAGATGGTCAGCCAATCCTGCCACAATGAGCAGGTTAGGATGACTTTCACCTAATGTATATGGGTGGCAAAAGGTGTGGGTTAACAGGTTGCTGCCACACTATGGTGGATGTGCCCCCAGGATGTTTTTTAAATTGACTGTAGTTAAAAGCAGTTTCATTATTAATGGTCGCACAGATATGCAGTGTTAGGGCGCAGTCAGATGCCAGTGTAAACTAGACCGAGTGTAGGGACTGGCCAGTGGCTCTCCCGACCCGAATGTTACAGCTGCATGTTACAGCTGCATAGAAATACATGAAGCTGTCACGCTCAGGTCGGGAGAGCCGCCAGCTGCGTTGCGACATCGGTCCGAACCTGCCAAATCTCATAGGGTGTGGTAGATCTCCCAAGAACACATTAAAACAAAGCACTGATGACCAAGCTGGGTGGACACATGGAGTGACTTTAAGTTATTAGAATACTGCTATTTGCTATCATTCGGAACCCCTATATTCACGAAGGGTATAAAATATACAAACACTCCAGCAGTCACTGGAGATTGTTGGAAATCACAAGCCTGTGTATTTCTCTGTTCTCACAAGCCTTAAACTGAATCCCCAAACCTTCTAAGTTGGAGTTATGTTTTGGACTGAGTCAATTTGAAAACCGTGATCTAACAAACCCAGAAACTGACAGCAGCTAGTAAGGGTGGGGCAAGGTGTCTTGGTACCCAAGATGATGGCTTCAAAATGTTCCCCCTAGCCTCTGTTCCTAAAATTCAGCATAGGGGCTGTCATATCTTTGGGATGGTCTTTCATTAATTTTCTATTTATGCAACTTTTTCAACCAGTACTTAAAATTAGAAAGTTTCTGTTTTTTTCTATCCGCAGCTCCTATGTAATCTTGTATTTGTGTCACCCACATAATTCAGAATAGGTGCAAGACGGTTAGATATTTTTATGCACAAAAGTTTTTGCAATGTTTCTTTTTTTTTAATTTAAAATGTATTGGAATATTAACAAAAATGGGTGCAAATATTGACTTTTATGCTGTTTAGATTATGTCATTGATTTCTGATAAACTGTATGTCACTTACCTTTCATCCCTTAGCTGACGAGGGAGAGACATGATCAGTTGGATGACTGCAGCTATGTCTACCCTGTATTAATAATAATTAAAAAAAAATATTTAAAGGTGTTTTCCAGTAGAAAAAAAATATACACATGTTGCAACGCTAAACTGAACTTGCAAGACACGCTATGCCGTTATCATAGTAAGCATACACTATTTACATAGCGCCATTGCTCATTCACATTATATTAAACCAGCCCCTTTTCCTCTCTTTCCATAAGTCCTGAGAAAGAAGCGGGCTGGTATGGCTACTGAAAGCGTCCAGTCAGTAAGCCCCCTTCAGCACTCGCTCTTGTGCTGAACTCAAGTCACAAATTAATCTTCTGGGATCAGCACTGATACATTATAAGAAATATCTAAAATATTGCAACATCTACACATTACACCTACAGCAGCTTTTCTGACCTCCCATTCAACATCCATTGGCATTAATATGGATCGGACCCTTTGCATCTATAAAAGCTTCCACTCTTCTGGGAAGTTTTTCTGCAAGATTTTGGAGTCTGTCCAAAGATTTTGCCCATTCATCCAGAAGAGCATTTGTGAGGTCAGACACCAAAGTTGTACAAGTTGGCCAGGATCACAATCTATGTTCTAGTTCATCTCAAAGGTGTTTAATAGGGTTGAGGTTGGGGCCAGTATATGGTCTAGTCAAGTTCTTTCACATCAAGTTCACCCAAGCATGTCTTTTTGAACCTTGCTTTGTGCACTGGGCACAGTCATGCTGGAAGAGCAAAGTCTTCCCACAAAGTTGGAAACTGCAATTGTCCAAAATGCATTGTTTGCTGAAGCATTAAGATTTCTCTTTACTGAAACTAATGAACCTAGGCGACCCCTGAAAAACAGCTCAATAGCATTTTCCCTCTTCCAGCAACCCTTACAGATGGCACTATACAGTCAGGTAGGTAATGTTTTCCTGACATTCACCAAACCTAGACTTGTCCATCAGGCTTTCAGATAGCTCATCACTCCACACAACACAGTTCAACATCTCCGGAGTCCAATGGTGGTGACCACTGGTGAGCTGACACCACTCCATCCAACACTTGGTATTGTGCTTGGTAATGTAAAGCTTGCATGCAGGTGCTCAGCCATGGAAACCCATATCATGAAGCTCCTGGTGCACAGTTTTTGTGCTGGTGTGCCGGTGTTAATGCCAGAGATAGTTTGGACTCTGCAGTTATAGAGTCAGCAGAACGGTGATGACTTTTATGCCCTCTGTTACTCAGCATTCTGCAAACCTGATCTGTAACTTTAGATGGTCTCCACTTTATTTCCTAAACTCTTCTACTTTTCAAGAATACCACTCACAATTGATTGTAGAGGGGGATGGAGAAGTGTGAGAGGACAGTATGGGGGAGTGTGTGATGGCAGCATGGGGAGGAGTGTGAGGGAACAGTATAAGGTGGGAAATGTGTGAGGGCACAGTATTGGGGACGTGAGAGAGGACAGTATGGGGTGTGTGGTGACAGTATGGGAGAAAAGTGTGAGGTGACAGTATGGGGGAAGTGTGAGGAGAGAGTATGGGAGGAATAGTATAAGGGGACAGTATGGGGGAAATACTATAGAGTGAAGGGACAGTATGGAGGGAAGTATGACAGGACAGTATGGGGGGATAGTGTAAGGGGACAGTGTGGGGGAAAAGTGTAAAGGGATAGTGTGAGGGAAGAAATGTGTGAGGGAACAGTATGAGGGAGAATAGTGTGAGGAGATAGTATGGAGGTAGTGTGAGGGGACTGTATATGTAGAGAAAAGTGTGAGGTGGCACAGTATACAGATTTGGTTGTGTGAGGGGACAATATAGAGAGTGGGCAGAATAGAGGGGACACAGTGTGAGGGAACAGTGTGAAGAAAGGCCTAGTATAAAAAGGAGAGGCCATGTACCATAAAATGGACAGTGTTAGGGTTATATTTTGTGCATAGAGCACAGTGAGAAGTAATTATTCAAGAGCACACTGTAAAGCAAAAAAATAAAGTAAAGATATCCCCTTTAAGCTATGTATAGGAGGGGATGTCAAACTGAATTTTTTTAACCGATGCAGGAAAACCCAAATACACCTTTGCTCTTGGGGGTTTTGCTTTCTTTAGATTGACATGTTATGTTATTAGTTGAACTTGATAGATTTGTGTCTTCTTTCAACCTTAAAACTTTGAAACTATTACAGGACCAGCTCAAATTCAGTGAGCACTTTAGAACGAGCTATTCTGTCACAAATGTCAGTAAAGGCAGACTGCGTGGTGAGAGGCCGGATTTTATACACCTGTGGAAATGGAAATGAAAGAAAAACATAGGGTGTCCCAATACTTTTGTCTATATAGTATAAAACAAAAAGAAAGTAATTCAGCTCACCTTCCTTCTGGCCAGTAGTCACAAAAGATACGGCGCACAGAAGTATGCAGGAGAGTTAGTCCCGGTAAAGGAAAATTT
This sequence comes from Phyllobates terribilis, assembly GCF_046119375.1. NCBI lineage: Eukaryota > Metazoa > Chordata > Amphibia > Anura > Dendrobatidae > Phyllobates > Phyllobates terribilis. The sequence goes on along the minus strand of NW_027362768.1, from coordinate 289,665,158 downwards.
CCGAGACACTAGAGGAGCTAGAATTCGGGAAGCTAGATTTTAACTAGTTTTACAAGTCTTAGATCCTCTACTACCTTGGACATTTTGTCAATATAGTGTAGCTTGAGATAAGGGCAGCTCTCTTCCTTCTTTAACTACACTGCTCAAAAAAATAAAGGGAACGCTTAAACAACAGAATATAACTCCAAGTAAATCAAACTTCTGTGAAATCAAACTGTTCACTTAGGAAGCAACACTGATTGACAATCAATTTCACATGCTGTTGTGCAAATGGAATAGACAATAGATGGAAATTATTGGCAATTATAAAGACCCACTCAATAAAGGAGTGGTTCTGCAGGTGGGGGCCACAGACCACATCTCAGCACCAATGCTTTCTGGCTGATGTTTTGGTCACTTTTAAATGTTGGTTGTGGTTTCACACTCGTGGTAGCATGAGACGGACTCTACAACCCACAGAAGTTGCTCAGGTAGTGTAGCTCATCCAGGATGGCACATCAATGCGAGCTGTGGCAAGAAGGTTTGCTGTGTCTGTCAGTGTAGTGTCCAGAGGCTGGAGGCACTATCAGGAGACAGGCCAGTACACCAGGAGACGTGGAGGGGGCCGTAGGAGGGCAACAACCCAGCAGCAGGACCGCTACCTCTGCCTTTGTGCAAGGAGGAACAGGAGGAGCACTGCCAGAGCCCTGCAAAATGACCTCCAGCAGGCCACAAATGTGCATGTGTCTGCACAAACGGTTAGAAACCGACTCCATGAGGGTGGTATGAGGGCCCGACGTCCACAGATGAGGGTTGCGCTCACAGCCCAACACCGTGCAGGACACTTGGCATTTGCCACAGAACACCAGGATTGGCAAAGTCACCACTGGCGCCCTGTGCTCTTCACAGATGAAAGCAGGTTCACACTGAGCACATGTGACAGACGTGACAGAGTCTGGAGACGCCGTGGAGAGCGATCTGCTGCCTGCAACATCCTTCAGCATGACCGGTTTGGCAGTGGGTCAAGTAATGGTGTGGCATTTCTTTGGAGGGCCCCACAGCCCTCCATCTGCTCGCCAGAGGTAGCCTGACTGCCATTAGGTACCGAGGTGAGATCCTCAGACCCCTTGTGAGACCATATGCTGGTGCGGTTGGCCCTGGGTTCCTCCTAATGCAGGACAATGCCAGACCTCATGTGGCTGGAGTGTGTCAGCAGTTCCTGCAAAATGAAGGCATTGAAGCTATAGAGTGGCCGGCCCGTTCCCCAGACCTGAATCCGATTGAGCACATCTGGGACATCATGTCTCGCTCCATCCACCACAGACTGTCCAGGAGTTGGCGGATGCTTTAGTCCAGGTCTAGGAGGAGATCCCACAGGAGACCATCCACAACCTCATCAGGAGCATGCCCAGGCATTGTAGGGAGGTCACACAGGCACGTGGAGGCCACACACAATACTGAGCCTCATTTTGACTTGTTTTAAGGACATTACATCAAAGTTGGATCAGCCTGTAGTGTGTTTTTCCTTTAATTTTGGGGGTGACTCCAAATCCAGGCCTCCATTGGTTAATAAATTTGATTTCCATTGATGATTTTTGAGTGATTTTGTTGTCAGCACATTCAACTTTGTACAGAACAAAGTATTCAATGAGAATATTTCATTCATTCAGATCTAGGATGTGTTATTTGAGTGTTCCCTTTATTTTTTTGAGCAGTGTATATTAGTAAGGTCTACTTACACAAAGGGATCGGTGGTATCTGAATATTTCTCTGTTTGGTAAGACTCATTCACAATTTTCTAAATGGATAATAAATTTTATCAACAGTGGATTACATATATTATTGTTCGTTTGGCTCATTAATATAGGGCAACTTTCAATATGGCATTCAGAAAATAAAATGACCAGGTTTACATTTTAGCAATCATTTGAGTTCAGTCGTTACACTTTCAAAAGTGTCAGATTTCTAAACATTTCTCCATTCATAGCGCAATGCACAAGGAAGTCAGCGTGTAATCTTCCTCTTACTTCACAGGAGCACGAAACTGTCAGGACTGTACCCGAACACATAGCTCTAACACATCGTACACAGCTTAGACACATCATCGGCTTGCTAATCTGTCATAGAAAATACAGTTTACATGGATCACCTATACGACCTGCACATAGATTACCCCTGAGTCCCATCTCGAAGCCAAAAACTCTACAGTCCCATGCTGCTCCTGTCTCTCACCTGTTCCACTGTCTGGGAACACCACGACGGGTTTACTCTTGTCTCTGTCAAAGAAGGAAGTGTATAGAATAAATTGTGAACAAAAGCAGAAGGAGAGTTATAGGAAGTGGTGACACAAGTCAGACCAAGCCTCCCCTTCCACCGGCATGCTCTTTTTTGACTCTTCCTATTTACAACACTGATATGGATACTGGAGATTTAGTCATATGTGTAAGAAATTTTTAACATCGGTCACATTCATGTTTAATAACTGATAATTACATGGTTAACAATACAATCATACTGCAATATATCTGTATCTTCCTAACAAGGATCCCAAAGTCTAAATAAACTATCGTTCAGTAGTTTTGATCAGGGGAGGTTTGTCTCCTGAAATTCCCATTGATCGCTCAATGGAAGGGGCAGAAATGCTCAACGTAACGTCGAGCACCGGCAAAGTGGAGTACAGGATGGAAAGTCACTGTTCTATTTGTACGTCTGCGACTTCCTTTGAGTGAAAGGTGGAGGTATTTGGACCTGGACCACCACACATTTTTGATCAAAAACAGTGTTTACTAGGTATCCTATGTTATTTAGAGTGGGGAAAATAAGTATTTGATACACTGCCGATTTTGCAAGTTTTCCCACCTAGAAAAAATGGAGAGGTCTGTAATTTTTATCATAGGTACACTTCAACTGTAAGAGATAGACGCTTTAAAAAAATCCAGAAAATCACATTGTATGATTTTTACATAATTAATTAGCATTTTATTGCATGAAATAAATATTTGATACAATAGAAAAACAGAAGTTAATATCTGGTACAGAAACCTTTGTTTGCAATTACAGAGGTCAGACGTTTCCTGTTGTTCTTTACCAAGTTTGCACACACTGCAGCAGGGATTTTGGCCCAGTCCTCCATACAGATCTTCTCCAGATCTTTTAGCTTTCGGGGCTGTCACTGGACAACATTGAGTTTCAGCTTCCTCCAAAGATTTTCTATTGAATTCAGGTCTGGAGACTGGCTAGGCCACTCCAGGACCTTGAAATGCTTCTTATGGAGCCACTTCTTAGTTGCCCTGGCTATGTGTTTCCGGTCATTGTCATGCCGGAAGACCCAACCAGGACCCATCTTCAATGCTCTTATTCAGGCAAGGAGGTTGTTGTTGGCCAAAATCTTGCGATACATGACCCCATCCATCCCCCCTTCAATATGGTGCAGTCGTCCTGTCCCTTTTACAGAAAAGAACCCCCAAAGTATGATGTTTCCCCCACGGTGCTTCACAGTTAGGATGGTGTTTTTGGTATTGTACTCATCCTTCTTCTACTGTGGCTGTGGATGGGGGTTGGGGGCGGCAGCGGAGGAGCAGCAAGTCACAGAGGCAGGAGCTGGCTGCTGCAGCTATCACGTGTGCCCGCTGATAAAGAAAATGAATATTCGCTGCTCCCCATGCCCATAGTCCCACCCATCTCTATGCACTGAAGCTTGCGCAGAGAGGTGTACAGGACTATGGGAGTGGGGAGAAGTGAATATTAATTTTCTTTAATAGCGATCACACTGTTAGCTGCAGCTGCTGGCTCCTGCAGCAGCTGGGCAATCACGTGTGCCCACTATTAAAGAGAATTAATATGAACTGCTCCCCACGCCCATAGGAGTGGAGAGCAGTGAATATTCATTCTCTTTAATAATGAGCACACGTGATCTCCGAGCAGCTGCAGGCGCCACCGCAGTGGCTAACACTGGGCCCCGCTATTAAAGAAAAAGAATATTCACTGCTCTCCATGCCCATAGTCCCGGAGTGGGGAGCAGTGAATATTCCGGCAGCTGACCTCAGCGTGTGAAAGCGCATGGCAGTGATGTCATGAGCTGCTTACACGCTGAGATCAGCTGCTGTCATCAGAACATGAGGCAGCTCTGTGAGGGAGCAGAGGGAAGATAAGTAGAATCATTTCTTTTATGTGTGCAGCATATACCAGGATGGGGAGGGGGGACATGTATACCAGGATAGGGATGAGGGGGCCATATGTACAAGAATGAGGATGAGGGGGCCATGTATACCAGGATGGAGATGTGGGGGCCATAAATACCAGGATGGGGATGAGGGGGCCATATATACCAGGATGGGGACGAGGGGGCCATGTATACCAGGATGTGGATGAGGGGACCATGTATACCAGGATGGGGATGAGGGGGCTAAGTATACCAGGATGGGGATGGGGGGCCATGTATACCTGGATGGTGGGCCATGTAAACCTGGATGGGGGGCCATGTATACCTGGATGGGGTGACATATTTACCTGGATTAGGGGACATATATACCAGGATGGGGATCATATATATATGGATGGTGACATATGTATATATCAGGATGGGGGAGGCATATATACCAGGATGGGGACAATATATATACCAGGATGTTGGATATTAGTACAGAATTGGGGTACATTACCCCTATAACAATGTCAGCAGCAGATCCCCACCCTATAACAGTGAGTCATGACCACATTTTTTGCTTCAAGTTTTTTTCTATTTTCCTCCTCTAAAATCTAGGTGCGTCTAATGGTCCAATGCATCTTATAGTCTGAAAAATATTGTATTTCATGCAATAAAATGCAATTTAATTATGTAAAAATCATACAATGTGATTTTCTGGTTTTTATCTTTAGATTCTGTCTCTCACAGTTGAAGTGTACCTACGATAAAAATTATAGACCTCCATCTCGCTAAAAGACTCCAGAGGTCTAGGATTCTCCAGATGTACTCTTTTACAAGAAAACGTTTATAAAACATTAACAAGATGGTACTGAACAACCTGAATTATTACACCATTTAGGACTCTCTAACTCAAAAGTGTGTTGGAGATGTAATTCAGGAGTAGGAAACATGACACTCATATTCTAGTCTTGTCCACTCTTACAAAAGTTCTGGTCAGACATCAATAGAACATTTAAGGAACTAAATCTAATAAACAGAAACCTCTCCCCCAAAAGAAATCCTACTCTCATGCCCTTCCCCTGATATTAAACTTAAAAAACATGACCTGCTATCGCTTATGATAAGTGCAGCTAAACACTTAATCCCAATTCATTGGAAAAATTCTACACCATCAACACATTCTGAATGAATGGAAAAAAATAGATTAATATTCCGACTAGTAGAAATCACTAGCTGGGAAACACATACACACCCTATCTGTCTAAAAATTTGCCCCCTTTGACCCAGAAATATAACAATAAACCATAGAATCCTTCTACACCAAACAAGTCATCTACAGTATATGTGTTCGTGTTAACATAACATGACGACTTTACATTTATCTTCGTTGCTGTCAAAAGTAGTCAGCAGGCTAAGATGAAGAGACTACTTGCGATCATCGTTACCACCAAAACTAATATAGAAATAAGTTACCTAAGGATTATTCATGCTTTAATGTAACATGAAAATAAGTTAGGTTTCATACCGTAATTGGCATAAATTCCTAGACTGTATCAACAAATATGCACACATTTGTACCAAATATCTGTTTGGTTTACTTGTTTATTCGTTACTTTTTTGTTACATTTTACCAATGCTTATATTGGACTATGTAACAACCCAAATGTTGGTAAAAATCTTTGTTCAATAAAAAAAATTATAGAAAAAAAATTACAGACCTCTCCATTCTTTGTAGGTGGGAAAACTTGCAAACTCAGCAGTGTAACAAATACTTATCTACCCCACTGTATTTGTACTATTACTACTTACATACTTACTTACAGCAGGGTATATGCTCATTTTATTTCTCTCTTTGGTTTTGTCTGTTAAATGGCCACAGTGTGAACATGCTCTTGTATGTTGCATGCATACCAACTTATGCTATAGCTCCTTTTTTTTGTTTTGCTGTAGTTTCTTGTACTTGGTACAAACAAAGATGTGGTCCTCTTTTTTGAGATGGGCATTTCATTTAAATAGCTTCCCATGGCCAGGTGTCTGAACAGTTGGACTCCGGTCCTATTCTGCGCCCATCTACATTGAGGTTGTCTGACACAAGTTGATGTTTTAATACTAGAGGATAGGACTGTCCTGATTTGGAATGCCCCTTGAGGTGAAAACATTAACTAAAAGCTCTAACTCATGATGATAATCCGTTTATCCTGAGTAATTTTGTTTATCTCTGGTTATCTATCCAACTGGCATTGCTTTGATGATATGCCCCAGGTGACAGCTCCCAGCACTGAGAGTGATGTTAGCAGCCATCGGTTCTTGAGATGTAATTACTTTGTCCTGGTGTGGAAGAAAGAGATCTGCACATGATGTGGGATCCAAGACAATTCTGAGGAACATCGAATATGAAAGATGTCTTCTCAAGGTTGAATAGTAGTAGAATATCCAACCAAAGGGTTCTGAAGCAGGGGTCTATGTGACGCGCCCTGGGCCTATGTGATGCAGCGTTGCGCACGCAGGGACTACCCAGAGCCGGATCTGATAGGGGTAGTAGTCTCGTGGCGGTGACCCGGTCCGTGCCCAGGGAGTCAGACTAAGTGGCGGTATATTAGCAGTAGATGTAGAACGACTACGCCACCCGTTGAATGCAGCTATGGAGCTGCCGCTGCAGGGCAAACCGCTGAGGCCGGTGGGAGCATGGTGCAGCGTGGATGGTATAAGGCCCAACGGGAGGGGTATGGCCTCAGGGCAGCCGACGTGGATGATGGGGGTAGCAGGAATCACTCAGAGACGATACGGTGTAGTTCAGGGTCTTTACTGGTGACAAAGATAGACCCTCCCGGAGTACTGGCTAGCGATCGGGGCCTGGTCAGTCCTTGAGCAGATGGGATCCCCCTTGGCCAGGCGGAGTTGTAGGCCTCCCCAACTAATTGTACTCTTCTGGCTACCTTGCTAGAGGCGGGTAAAGGTAGCCCACGTCCCTGAGTGTACCGTGTGGTGCTCACCCGTATGGCCGGTGACTCGGGGCCTTCTAGTAGCTTCCGCTCCACGACGGCGGTGCTGGTCCCACACGTGTGACCGAGCCTTCGGGTTTCTGGGCCAGAGGACCTGAAATCCCCTGCCGGTCGGTTTCTGCTGCTGGGTAGGAGTTAGTCCCCACAGCCTCGGACTCCGGGTCCGGTAAGAAATCTTCAATCAGGGCGAGCTCTACAGCTTCCAGCCCTGATCTCCTCTTAGCACGACTCCCACAGAGCTCCTGATCTTTCTTTCCTATCACTGCTTCTCTTCTTCTCTCTACTCTTCTTCTCTAACCCTGCCTCAGCCCCAGGTTTATATAGGGGAAGTCCTTCCCCTCCCAGGACTGGGCAGGAGGTGTGGCATGCATAGGATTCCTGACCAAGAGACCTCCCACCTGCTCTCAGACATAACACTGCTGTTACTGTGGAAACCAGACCCCTGGGGTGCCACATTCCCCCCTAGTGAAATTTAGTACTCCGGGACTAAACATATTTTAGAAAAACATAACCAATACAAACAGAAACGGTACAATAGAAAAAAAACATATTAGAATGGTCACGGCGTGTCCACAACCGGGTGCAGTTTTTGAAGAAAAGCAAGGTGTCCATTTCACCAAAACAGGGAGACGTAACCAGGTAGGGGTCTGTCCTGCCCCGAGTCCTTAACAGTCTTTAGTCCATTCCTAAGTTACGCTCCAACCAATTGTACAAGGATTCCCGGTAAATCCACCAAGGACTCCTAAAAATAACTAGAAACACATAATTATTTACAAGTAACAGACAGGTGACCACAAATAAAACAATTTAAACACTTCAAATTCTCCAACGTGCGGGTAACTGGCCTTTAGTGGCCCTAGTGGACCTACGGAGCTGACTGTCTGGCCCTGAACTACAGGGTGTAGGAGCTGTCAAGGGTAAACTGGGCAGCTGTCTACAGGCTCTTTGGCTCACTAGGGCTATGGCAGGCTCACTATAAGCAGAGGGTTGATCCTCCTGATCTGCTTGTGTGGAGTCTTCTGCCTCCTGGACCGGCTGTTCTTCCAGCTCTACCGGTTGCTCCGTGAGTACTTGGGATGCTGGTTGGAGGAACGTGAGGACGGGTACCACAACTGCACCATTGACTTGAGTCCAGGACCGAGGGAAGTCTCCGAGCACAGTACTAACCACATCTTCCCTTTCCTCTACGGGTCGAGGGTCTTCTTGTTCCTCTTCAGGATTCCGTAGCTGTTCGGGACACTTCTTCAGGTGATCCCGGGATACAATGGTTGTGGTTTCCCCTCCGTCTTTACTGATGGTACAGACCTTCGGGTTGTCGTGGCTTGAGGGCAGTACGATGTACGGGTCCTTCTCCCACTGGTCGTCCAACTTGTGGAGCCGTCTTTTCCTCTTCAAGACCTGCTCTCCGGGTACCAAGGGAACAGCGGGAGCATACTGGTTGTAAGTTTTCTCTTGTCTTTCCCTAGTTAGACAGAGACTTCGCTCCACGCTCTCCTGTACTTTCCGGTACTGCTGCTGCCTCTCTGTGTCCCAGTCTGCTTCCGGTGAAGTGTCCTCGGGTGTCAGGACTCCCATCTCCAGGTCAACAGGTAGCTTACCGGGTCTTGCCCTCATTAGGTAAGCCGGGGTACAGTTGGTGGAACCTACAGGGATGTAGTTGTATAGGTCCACCAGGTCGGGCAGCTTCTCAGGCCACAGACTGCGTTCTTCCAGGGGCAATGTTTTTAGAAGATCTATCACCACCTGGTTCATTTTCTCACAAAGTCCATTAGTTTGCGGATGATAGGGTGTCGTCCTGATCTTCCGGCAGCCATACAGAGTACAGAACTCTTGGAAGACCTCCGCTTCAAAGGCAGGTCCCTGGTCCGTCAGCACCTGCTCTGGGTAGCCGTGTGGACGGCAGAAGTGCTGCTGGAAGGCTCTAGCTGCTGTTTGAGCCGTTAAGTCCTTGACGGGGACGACAACCAAGAACCGGGAGTAGTGATCCACGATGGTTAATGCGTAGACGTAGCCACTTCTGCTTGGGGTCAGTTTTACATGATCCAAGGCTACCAGTTCCAACGGCTGCCGGGTGACGATGGACTGAAGGGGGGTCTTCTGGCTGGCACGGTCCTTCCTTCTTAGGTTGCATGGGCCACAGTCTCTGCACCACCTCTTGTTGGTTCCTCTCATGCCTACCCAATGGAACCGCCCGCGCAGCAGGAACTCCAGCTTCTTCCATCCGAAGTGCCCAGCCCCGTCGTGGTATGCCTCCATCACCATAGCTGCGTCCCTTCTTGGCACCACTACTTGCCAGATCAGTTCATGCGTCCGGGAGTTAACCATTCTGCGGCACAACTTCCCCTTGTAAAGGAACAGTCGACTCTTCTCTGCCCACAGTTGCTTGGCCTCCTCCGGAGCGTCTGGGTCAAGGCGAGCTTCTGGCTGAGTCAGCATCTCCTTCACCAGCCGGACGGCAGGGTCACTGTCTTGCGTTTCCGCCCAGTTGTAGTGAGGTAAGGGGTTGAACGTAGCAGCTTGCTTACCCCTTACACGGTGGGAATACTGGATAGTCCCATGACGGTGGAAAGCAGGGAGTTCGACCTCTTCCAAATCTTCTGAATCCTCACCCTCGTCCGGTAGGTTTGGCATCCTGGACAGGGCGTTCGCGTTGGTATTGGAGCGTCCTGCCCGGTATTTGATTGTAAACTCATAGTTGGACAAGCGGGCCATCCATCTCTGCTCTAGAGCACCGAGTCTTGCAGTGTCCAGGTGTGTCAACGGGTTGTTATCCGTGTACACGGTGAACCGGGAAGAAGCGAGGTAGTGCTTAAAGCGTTCGGTGACTGCCCACACCACTGCCAGGAACTCTAGCTTAAATGAGCTGTAATTCTCAGGATTTCTTTCGGTGGGTCGCAGTTTTCGGCTGGCGTAAGCAATTACCCGTTCTTTCCCCTGCTGGATCTGGGATAGTACGGCTCCTAGCCCGATGTTACTGGCGTCGGTGTAGAGGATAAAGGGTTGGCTATAATCAGGGTACGCCAGGATTTCATCCCCCGTGAGGGCCATCTTCAGCTGGCGGAAGGACTCTTCTTCCAACTTCTCCCATCTGAAGGGCGGCTTCTGGTTCTTGGCCTTCCTGGACTGGCCTATCAGGAGGTCCTGCATAGGAGCTGCCTTTTTGGTGAAACCGGGTATGAACCTTCGGTAGTAGCCTACCAACCCGAGGAACTGCCTCACTTCCTTTACACTGGAGGGGCTTGGCCATTCCTTAATTGCGGTGATCTTATCAGGGTTGGGAGCCACTCCGTCAGCACTCACCACGTGTCCCAGGTACTGCACCTTTGGCTTCAGGAGGTGACACTTGGAGGGTTTCACCTTTAGGCCGTAACTTGCCAGAGCTTCAAACACTTCCGCCAGGTGCTTCAGGTGGTCCTCGTAGGTTTTGGAGTAGACGATGACATCGTCCAGGTATAACAGGACCGTCTCAAAGTTCCGGTGTCCCAGACAGCACTCCATCAATCGCTGGAAGGTTCCTGGTGCGTTGCAGAGTCCAAACGGCATGCAGGTAAACTCACTAAGTCCCATCGGGGTGGTGAATGCGGTCTTTTCCCGATCCGCCTCTGCTACAGGAACCTGCCAGTACCCGCTAGTGAGATCCAAGGTGGAGAAGAAGTTAGCAGATTTTAAAGCAGCCAAAGACTCCTCTATTCTTGGTAAGGGGTACGCATCTTTGTGTGTGATACGGTTTATTTTCCGGTAATCTACACACATTCTCATGGTGTTGTCTTTCTTTTTGACCAAGACTAGTGGAGCTGCCCAGGGGCTACAGCTTTCCCTGATTACCCCAGCCTCCTTCATGTCTCTAAGCATCCCCTTGGCGTGTTGGTAGTGTGCAGGGGGTACGGGTCGATACCTCTCTTTTATGGGAGGATGGTCTCCCGTGGGGATGTGATGTTCTACCCCCTTGACTCGCCCAAAGTCTAACGGGTGTTTACTAAACACTCTCTCGTACTCTTGAACCACCCGGTAGACTCCCTGTTTCTGGTGGGAGGGAGTGGAGTCAGTACCCAAATGTAGTTGCTGACACCAATCCTCCATTTGTTGTTTAGAGCCGTTACCTTCCTCCGGAGAAGATGGAGGCAAGGGTTCTACGGACTGTATAGAATTCTGATTGATGGTATACAATTTGGCTAGCGTGGCATACCGGGGCAGGTACACTTCCCTCTTCCCGACATTTATTATGCGAACGGGCACCCTCCCATGGCGTACATTGACCACCCCCCGTGCTGTCAAAATGGTGGGCCTACTGTCTGAGTAAACAGGTTCTACCATTGCCTGGTAATCTCTACCTCTCAGACCAATAGCCGCCCGGCACCAAATCATCATTTCACTTTTTGGGGGCATGGCAATAGGGAAAGGGTCACACATTCTCACGCTACCAATCTCACCGCCGGAGAGTTCCACCTGTTGCCGTCGCATCAGTGCCCGGATCTCCTTTTGGAGCACTCGCTGCTGGCCGGAGCTGGCGTTCTTGGCAACCTGCTGTAAAATAAAAATCACCTCTGCAAGACAATTTTCAATTACATTAGTTCCTAGAGTTATCTTAGGGTGACTCTCGCGCTTATCAATGTCCACAATGATCAGTCCCTGGGCTGCCAGCTCGACTCTACCGATTTTAATGGTCACCTCTTTAAATCCGATCTGTGGCACGGGCTGACCATTGCTGGCGATGATACTCAAGTCGTCGTCAGGGTAGCGGGTTATATCCGAGTCATTCCAGTACTGCTTGAAGAGCACGTACGGGATGGTGGTGACCTGTGACCCAGTGTCCAGTAGGGCACTCATAGGAATGCCATCCAGTACCACAGGCAAGACTGGACGTCCTCCCACATATTTGTCACGCCAGTTTGATGGGCCTGATGATCTTTTTCCTAGGGGTTGGCCCTCTACCCTAGGTTGTGCCAGTTTAAAGGACAGTACCTTGCCATATGTCCGGGTTGATTGCAGCGGCGGCAGATAGGTTGTCCGTCCTCGTTGTATCGGTCGCTGGGTCTTCCTCTGGCCGGTGGGGTCCTCCTTGGTCGGCGCCACGGGATGTCCTCCGGTCCGGATGCCAGCTGGATCTTCCCTGGAGTAGAAACCTGTAAAGACTGCACAGTTCGGGTTAGCGCAGCAACGCTTTTAGCTAGCTCTTGGACCTGATGGTGCAGGTCGGGAGCCGGGTCATTGTTCAAAGCCTGCGCATCAGCTCCCACAGGCCCTGCCGACAAGGGCGCCGCCTCTTGGTGGTAAGTGGTAGTGGGGCGTCTGTGGGTCACAACGCCACCTGGTGCCGGTTCTCGGAGCACCCGGATGGCTCTGTCCTTGAACTGTGCAAATCCCAGATGAGGGTCCTGTAAGGCCATTGCCCGCAACTGGGTTCGGTGGGCATTGCAATATAAACCCTCTATAAATTGTTCAGTCAACAGCCGGTCCTCGTCTCCCACGCCGTCAGGGTCGGTCTGCTTAATGGCTCTCAGGGCCTCTTGTAGGTTTAGTGCATAGTCCCTTATACTCTCTTGTGCTCGCTGCTTGCACCCGTAGAATCTAAGCTTGATCTCGGCTGAGGTGCGGGTATCAAAGGTATCCTTCAGCCGGGTTAGTATCCCTGTGACAGTCCTTCCCCCAAGTGGCCAGGACTTTACCTCCCTTTGGGCTGCCCCAGTTAATTGGGCCACCAGGATGCTCACTTTTTGCTCTTCTGTGAGGGGGTACACCTGGAAGAGGCTATCCAGCTTTTCTCTAAAGTCATGCAGAGTATGTGACTCCCCTGAGTACTGGGGTAGCCAGGCCGCTCCCGGGATATAGGGCATGGTGAAAGGCATGACTGCAGCAGCGGTGGCGCTGGCGGGGGTTGAGGCAGTGAAGCTCTCCTCCGTATCCGACATCTTCCTCCCCCCTAGTGGACCGTGGCCTACCTTGCGATGATCCTCTTCCGTAGGACGCGGCTCCGCAGTGGATCGTCAGGGTTGAGGACCTTCCGTCGCGCTCCTGTGACGTCGGCGTCTGTTGGGCTCCTTCCAGGACCTTACGCAACGTCCGGACGTGAGGCGGGGCTTCAGTTCTCGCGCGCTTTCGGAGTCCACGCCCCTCTTCTTCCCGCGCGGCGTCTTCAAGATGGCGTCCAACGGCGGGAAAACTCCACGGATGGCGGGAAGAAGGCAGAAGATGGCGCCGGATGGCGGGAAAACTTCGCGGATAGCGGGAAGAAGGTAGAAGATGGCGCCGGATGGCGGGAATCTTCACCACTGGTAAGTTTGAACAGTCTTTTTCAGGCACGCAGTACCCGGTGGTTGCGGGCACGAGATCCTGCCGACTACGCCAAAAGTTGACGCGCCCCGGGCCTATGTGATGCAGCGTTGCGCACGCAGGGACTACCCGGAGCCGGATCTGATAGGGGTAGTAGTCTCGTGGCAGTGACCCGGTCCGTGCCCAGGGAGTCAGACTAAGTGGCGGTATATTAGCAGTAGATGTAGAACGACTACGCCACCCGTTGAATGCAGCTATGGAGCTGCCGCTGCAGGGCAAACCGCTGAGGCCGGTGGGAGGATGGTGCAGCGTGGATGGTATAACCCCCAACGGGAGGGGTATGGCCTCAGGGCAGCCGACGTGGATGATGGGGGTAGCAGGAATCACTCAGAGACGATACGGTGTAGTTCAGGGTCTTTACTGGTGACAAAGATAGACCCTCCCGGAGTACTGGCTAGCGGTCGGGGCCTGGTCAGTCCTTGAGCAGATGGGATCCCCCTTGGCCAGGCGGAGTTGTAGGCCTCCCCAACTAATTGTACTCTTCTGGCTACCTTGCTAGAGGCGGGTAAAGGTAGCCCACGTCCCTGAGTGTACCGTGTGGTGCTCACCCGTATGGCCGGTGACTCGGGGCCTTCTAGTAGCTTCCGCTCCACGACGGCGGTGCTGGTCCCACACGTGTGACCGAGCCTTCGGGTTTCTGGGCCAGAGGACCTGAAATCCCCTGCCGGTCGGTTTCTGCTGCTGGGTAGGAGTTAGTCCCCACAGCCTCGGACTCCGGGTCCGGTAAGAAATCTTCAATCAGGGCGAGCTCTACAGCTTCCAGCCCTGATCTCCTCTTAGCACGACTCCCACAGAGCTCCTGATCTTTCTTTCCTATCACTGCTTCTCTTCTTCTCTCTACTCTTCTTCTCTAACCCTGCCTCAGCCCCAGGTTTATATAGGGGAAGTCCTTCCCCTCCCAGGACTGGGCAGGAGGTGTGGCATGCATAGGATTCCTGACCAAGAGACCTCCCACCTGCTCTCAGACATAACACTGCTGTTACTGTGGAAACCAGACCCCTGGGGTGCCACATATGCATGCCTAAACAGTTTTAAGCAGTCGTACACACTGGTGCAGAGCTTATACCATGCCATGTGATGGTTATAGCCAATGTACTACTGAACAGAGATTCTGTACGTCTATATGTATAGAGATATTTTTCCCTACTCATTCTTCATACATTGTCATTTGGGTTCAGTTCCTGGAATACCCACTGAACTATGGACTGTTCCAGCCTGAGTTATTAATAAAGATCAGTCTTGAACTGAATTATGTTGAAGTGAATGGCTGCCAAATGCTGCCTAATGGCCCTTTTATATGGACTGCAGGCCGAGTGTTTGTAATAACCTTGAATTCGCAGTCATTAAGCCTGGCAGCAATAATGAAACTATATACAATTGACAATCGCACTACCGAATGTACAGGCGCACACAGTTCCAATGCTTGCTCTGTCTATGTTGTCGATCCGAGCTCGTCTCAACCTTAGATACAATGAACATCTACCTTTCAGCGCCTAAATTCAGTCCTCAACATTGAATTTGGAATCAACGCCAAGAAAGAAACGTCATGGAAGTATGGAAATCACGGGATCGATAGTTATGTTAATGATATGCAACTGATACCAAATGGAAACAAAATTTTAAAACATCTCAATTTATTCAGTATCACGAAAGAGCGCCATGCGGAGAAATCCCCGCACTTAAACGTCTTGTCTGCTATCAATGAGGTGTAAAGGGAATATGTCAGTAGTTTTTTTGCTATGAAATCTGAGGGCAGCATGAGGTATGACCGACCTAAATGGGGTACACCTTGTCGCAGTTGGATTGCTTTTACGCTTTTTTGATCAAAAACAGTATTTACTAAGTATCCTATGTTATTACTATGTACTATTACTATTTACTAACAGCAGGGTATATGCTCATTTTGTTTCTCTCTTTGGTTTTGTATGTTAAATGGCCACAGTGTGAACATGCTCTTATACGTTGCATGTATACCAACTCATGCTCCGGCTCATTTTTTGGGTTTAACTTTATCAAACCAGTTGTATCCATCTCTCAGCTAAGAAGAGGACTTGCAGTGTACCAGTCACTGCATGTGAACAGGAGTATTATATTAAGATGTAGGACTTTATATTTATATAGAAAATAAATTAATTACATAACATTGGAAAATCCCTTTAAATATTTAACTTGTTAACTGTGTGTTAGTAATTGCTTTACAAACTGTGGTTATTCTTTCCCCACAATGTTTATCTTGATATTACACGCTTCAACATTGAAATTACAACACAAAGAAGGAAAAGACCTGGAATTAGGGAAATTACAGGATCGAGAGATATGTTAATGATATGCAAATGATAAAAAATGGAAACAAAATTTTAAACAAAATTGTAAAACATCTTAATTTATTTAGTATCATAAAAGAGCACCATGCACAGAAATCTCACACTCACACACCTTGGCTGCTATCAATGAGTTATTAATCCTTTCATGGTTGTTTGAGGAATGTTCTGCCACTCTTAATGCTCTTAAACAAATCATCTAGATCCGCTGCTGGCAGCTCCTATTTCAATTGCGTGCCAATGAAATCCCATATATGCTCAATGGAAGGCGAGTCTGGAGATGATGCAGGCCATCGTAGTATGTTTAGGAAGCACAGGCTGCTCAAAGAGCAACATGAAATTGTCATATTGAAAAACAGCTGAAAAGACACTTTCACATTCCCTCATGAAGGCCTCTTAATGGTGTTGCCCACGTGAGCTCCAGACTCATCTACCGCCATCTTTGCATCCAAGAAAAAAGCAGAACTCATCGCTGAGGTGCATAGACTTCCATTCTAGCCTCCATTGCCATCTTGCTCCACACCATCATAGCCTTTCAGAGCAGTGTTGTGAGGTCAATGAAGCACCTGTATCTGGATGTCTGGCTTATAGGATAATGTTGTGCAAACGTCTTCTGATGGTTTGTGTAGACACTGCTTGATGCCTTAGGCTTGAGGTGTGATGTCTACTTTCATTTGCTGTACAGATTGGATCACTACGTGCCATCTTTCGAATCTGATGAGACCACGTGAACAAAACCATGAGGAAGCCTTCATGAGGAACCATCATACCGGTCCTACTCCTGGGATTATGGTGTGGGTAGCATATTGCATGGTAGCCGGATCCCTCCAACCTTCATTCAGGTACACTAGGCCCTAGGGGGAGAGCTAGGCCCTAGGTACTCCCCCTCCCTACCTAGGGCCTAGCTCTAGGGTCAGCCAGGGCTAAGGTATCCTGCTCGGTGATAGGTGCGGGACCTATTTAGGGATGATAGAGGAGTCAGGGTGTTGTTAGATCTGCTTAGGGATCTCCACTCCCCCTTTCCATAGTTGCTGGGCTTCCCCCCTTTTCCCATCATCGTACGCTGGGTTCTTCTCATACCTGGCATGAAGGGTATGTGTTAATTGTATGGCCCTAAGCTGATTTTAAGGGTCTAAGGTTGAGTTGAGCGCCAATCGACAACATCATTGGAACTGGGTGTGCCTGTACATCCGGTAATGCGATTGTCAATTGCATATAGTTTCATTATTGTTGCCAGGAGGAATGGCTGGTAAATTGAGGTTATTTCAAACACCAGCTCACTCCGCCAGAAGTCCATATAACAGGGCCATTAGGCAGCATTTGGCAGCCATTCACTTCAACATAATTCAGCTCAAGATTGATCTTTATTAATAGCTCAGGTCCAAACAGTCCATAATTCAGCGGGTATTCCAGGAACTGAACCCAAATGATAATGTACAAAGTTATGAGTAGGGATTGATTTTACGGAAAAATATCTTTATACTGTACATTGAGATGTACAGCATCTCTTTTCAGCCGTACATTGGCTATAGCCATCACACGGCACGTTATAGGCTCTGCGCCAGTGTGTACGACTGCTTAAAACTGTTTACGCACGCGTCGACCCCTGCTTCAGAACCCTTTGCTGCAGGTACTATTACTATTCTAACTTGTCAACATATTTTTCATATTTGATGTTCCTCAGAATTGTCTTGGATCCCACATCATGTGCAGATCTCTTTCTTCCACACCAGGACAACGCAATTACATCTAAATAGCTGATGGCTGCTAACATCACTCTCAGTTCTGGGAGCTGTCACCTGGGGCATATCATCAAGGCAATGCCAGTTGGATAGATAACCAGAGATAAACAAAATTACTCAGGATAAACGGATTATCATCATGACTTAGAGCTTATAGTTAATGGTTTCACCTCAAGGGGCATTCCAAATTGGATTCTGAATGTAATTTTGCTTAGAGAAAGCATAGGATAGCATTAGCTTCTCAAGTCAAACAGGTTAAAGAGAATTATGGACGTTATTAAAAAAATCCCTGTACTACATCACAATAAAGATTTACACAAAATATGCGATGCCATTAGTCAGAATATTTCTTCTTTTAGTAGAAATGGTTTCAATAGGTCAAATAAAAGCTGAACCAACTTTTATGTTTGTAAACTAAACTCTGATATTATCCAGCACGTTCACCTATATAGTATGTTCTCGGTCAGTAACTTTTTCTAAAACTAGCACACTACGGAGCTCCATTTCTTGATATTATGAATGTGCCAGAAATTTAGTTGTCTCATCTAATGCTACTTCTATCTGCATTATGATGATATGTCACACTGAAGTTCAATAGGCTTGTCAAGAGAACATTGCCCAGAACAATGCACTAAGGTCCACACTGGTCCAAGCAGCAACAAGAATGATCTTATTGGAGTAAAAGGGGTTGTCTGGGACCATAACATTGATGTCCTATGTGCCACCCCAGGGGGTTGCCACAGTGGCATTGCCTCCCTCACAAGGGGTGATGCCATACCTGGAAGCAAGGAGGGGTCCCCTAATCAGGTTTACCAGAATACAACACTTTCCTGGCTCCAGATCAGAAAGGGGAGCTCCTCCCCTTAGCAACTGGGATCTGGAGTTAGTAAGAGTGAGTTGAGAGGAGTTGAAGACAGGACAGCGACGAGGAAGGACCTGGGGAGTGGAGCTGTAAGACAGCTCACCCCAGAGAGGAGCGCAGCAGAACCGGACACCGGAGTCTGAGGTTGTGGGGTACTGAAGGCCCAGCAACAGAAACCGCAGGGCAGGAGACTGCAGGTCTCCTGGCCCCACCAGACGCCTGGAGGCTCAGCAGCACATAGGGACCAGCACCGCCACGTGGGAGCGACACTCCAGGAAGGCCCGAGCTGCCTGCCATACGACTGAGCACAAAGACGTTGTACTCAGGGACGAGGGCCACAGCATAGCTACAAGCAGCAGGGCCAAAGAGATTAGCGCAGAGGGAAGGCCTACAACTTCACCTGGTGAGGTGGATTCCCAACTTGCTTCCAGGCCACCCGGACCTTTACTACCAGCTAGTACCTGTGCCCCGGTCTGCTTAACAAACCGCAAGTAAAGATAAGAGGAAACTGCCATTAACCTGTGGACTGGTCATTATCTGCGCCATCACCTGCACTACACCGCACCAACAACATTCACCTCATAACAGCACTATTTCCTGCCCTGGAGCTAAGCTCTGCCTGTGGAGAGCTGAACCAACTCTGCTGCGTCACCATCAGCTCCAGAGGATCTGCACCGCAGCGGCGGCCCCATATAGCCGCATACCACAGGTGGTGTCACGAACATTATCTATAAAAACTTCATTCCCCTTTTATTGACCGCCCTGGGTCACGGACCGGGTCACTGCTACCGTGACATCGCCAGCACCGACCGGCCCGGCTACCGAGTACCCCACGGCCCAGGGGGCGCGTCAACTTGGCGTCACGAACAGGATTCACGAAGCCCGGTATAACCGGGTACTGTGAGCCATAGACTTTACTGAGCTGTGTCATCACGTCATTTGCCGTCAGCCGAGGGGAAGCAGGAGGCCCCGATCCAGAACCGCCGGGTAAGCGATCCCTCTCGCCTGCAGAGCAGCATACTGCTACGCCAGCAGAAGCCCAGGACCTGGCTGAGGTTCACTAGGGGGGAGGAAGATGCCCAACCTGGGAGAGGATTCAGCCGCGGCCGCCGCCACTGTAATGCCATTACCAGTGCCATATATACCAGGGGCGGCGTGGTTGCCCCAGTACTCAGGGGAGTCACGCACCCTGACCGACTTTGAGGAGAGACTGCGCAGTTTGTTTAAAGTGTACCCCCTGTCTGAGGAGCAAAAAGTCAGCATCCTCATAGGCCAGCTAATCGGTGCGGCCCAGAGAGAGATGAAGTCCTGGCCGGGCAGGGACAAAGGCACTGTTAAGGAAATACTGGCGCGGTTGAAGGATACGGGTGCAAACAAAGGGTGCAGGACAGTGTACGGGACTATGCTCTAAACCTGCAGGAGGCGCTGGGGGCTTTTAAACAGGTAGACCCCGACAGTGTGCGAGACGGGGACAGATTGCTGACTGAACAGTTTATTGAGGGGCTCCTGTCTAAAGCTCATCGGACACAGCTGCGCATTATGGCTCTGCAAAACCCTGATCTGGACTTTGCGCAATTTAAAGACCGAGCCATCCGGGTGCTGCGAGAACCAACCCCAGGTGGCACTGCACCCCTCCGGCGCCCAGCTATCACATACCACCAGGAGGTGGCATTCTTTTCCCAGCACCTGTGGAGGCTGACGCGCAGACCCTAGATAATGACCCGTCTGCAGACCTACGCCATCAGGTCCAGGAGCTGACCAAAAATATGGCTACACTAACCAAAACCGTGCAGGCCATGCAAGTGTCTCCAAAGGAAAAGATCGAGCTGGCTTCCAGTCCAGATGACGTCCCGTGGCGACGACAGAGAAGAATTCCACCGACCAGAGGGAGGAACAGTGATCGCTACGACCAGGACGGACAACCCATCTGCCGCCGCTGTCAAAAGGCGGGACACTTCGCAAGATTCTGTAATTTAAACGAGCAACCCCTGGGGCAGAGGGCCAACCCCCAGGAGTAAGACGACTAAGCCCACAAAGCTGGCGAGACAAGTACGTGGGAGGACGACCAGTCCTACCTGACGTGCTTGATGACATCCCGATGAACGCATTGCTGGACACTGGTGGCAACGATGCCATATATCCTTTTCAAACGATGCTGGACTGATTCAGACATTACCCGCAGTCCAGATGAACATCTTAACATTTATGCCAGCAATGGTCAGCCCTTGCCTCAGGTGGGGTATAAAGAGGTGACCATAAAAGTTGGCCGAGTAGAATTGCCATCACAAGGAATGATTATTGTTGATATTGATCGCTGAGAAAGTCATCCTATGATAACTATAGGAACCAATGTGATAGAGAATTGTCTTGGGGAAATTATTGTTTTGTTGCAACAGGTCACAGAGACTGCCAGTTCCAGTCAGCAGCAAGTTCTGTAGAAGGAGATCAGAGCCCTAATGCAAAGACAACAGGTAGAGCTGTCTGATGGAGAAGGTGGCAGTGTCAGAATGAGTGATCCATTTCCCATTGCAATGCCCCCTAGGAGTGAAATGATAATATGGTGTCGGGCAGCAATAGGTCTCAGGGGTCAAGATTATCAGGCCCTGGTAGAACCCGTGTACTCTGATAGTAGGCCCACCATCTTGACAGCCAGGGGTATAGTCGATGTCCGCAAGGGGAGAATACTGATACGCATCCTGAATTGTGGGGACAAAGAGGTCCATTTACCCCAGTATGCCACTCTTACTAAGCTGTTCACTGTCAGTAACAATGCAATAAAGGCAGTGGAACCCTTGCCTCCACCCAAACCGGCAGAGGATAACGGCTCCAAGGGGCAGATGGAGGATTGGTGTCAGAAGCTACAAGTAGGCACTGACTCCACCCCTTTGCACCAAAAGCATGGAGTGTACCAGGTGGTCCAAGAATATGAGCGAGTCTTCAGCAAACACCCACTAGACTTTGGGCAGATAAAAGGGGTCCAACATCATATCCCCACAGGAGATCATCCGCCCATTAAAGAGAGGTACCGGCCTGTACCCCCAGCTCAATATCAATGTGCCAAAGGAATGCTACGGGAGATGAAGGAGGCTGAGGTGATCAGAGATAGTTGTAGCCCCTGGCCAGCTCCATTAGTTCTCGTTAGAAAGAAAGAGGATGTGTGTTGATTACAGGCAGATTAACCGCATTACACATAAGGACGCCTACCCATTACCCAGAATTGAGGAATCATTAGCAGCACTGAGATCCGCCAACTATTTCTCCACTTTGGATCTCACCAGTGGGTATTGGCAGGTTCCCATGGCA
The DNA here is from genome assembly GCF_046119375.1 of Phyllobates terribilis. NCBI lineage: Eukaryota > Metazoa > Chordata > Amphibia > Anura > Dendrobatidae > Phyllobates > Phyllobates terribilis. Next base: position 289,643,472 of record NW_027362768.1, on the reverse strand, counting down.
GAGGCGGACAAAGAGAAGACCGCATTTACAACACCAATGGGCCTCAGCAAGTTCAACTGCATGCCATTCGGCCTCTGCAGCGCCCCAGGAACCTTGCAGCGGTTAATGGAGTGTTGCCTGGGGCACAAAAACTTCGAAACCGTCCTGCTGTACCTAGACAACATAATCGTCTACTCAAAGACATATGAAGACCACTTGGAGCACCTGGCAGAGGTGTTCGAAGCCCTATCTGGTTATGGCCTGACGGTAAAGCCATCCAAGTGCCACCTGTTGAAGCCCAAGGTGCAGTACCTAGTTCATGTGGTAAGCGCTGAAGGTGTAGCACCAGACCCTGAAAAAGTCACCGTGATCAAGGACTGGCCAAGACCCTCCACTATCAAGGAAGTGCGGCAGTTCCTCGGGCTGGTAGGCTACTACAGGAGATTCATCAAGGGTTTCACCAGGATAGCGGCACCCATGCAAGACCTCCTAGTGGGCCAGTCCAAGAAGGCCAAGAACCCGAATCCTCCATTCAAATGAGGTAAACCAGAAGACGAATCCTTCACTCGGCTGAAAGTGGCTCTTACTGGAGACGAAGTCCTGGCCTACCCCGACTATGACCAACCCTTTATATTCCATACGGATGGCAGCAACGTGGGATTGGGAGCGGTGCTGTCCCAGGTACAGCAGGGCAGAGAGAGAGTGATTGCCTACGCTAGCAGGAAGCTCCGGCCCACGGAAAGGAACCCCGACAACTATAGTTTCTTTAAGTTAGAGTTTTTAGCCATAGTCTGGGCTGTAACAGAACGCTTCAAACACTACCTCGCCTCCTCCAAATTTACAGTCTTCACGGATAACAACCCGCTGACGCACCTGGAGACTGCGAAGCTTGGTGCCCTAGAGCAACGATGGATGGCTCGACTGTCTAACTACGAGTTTACCATCAAGTATCGGGCGAGGCATAAAAACACTAATGCTGATGCGCTGTCCAGGATGCCCAACTTGCCAGATGGGGGAGAAGACCCAGAAGAGCTGGAGGAGATAGAGCTACCCACTGTGTGAGGGACAAGCGCTCCGCTAACAGAGAGGCCACGTTTAACCCATTGCCCCACCATGGATGGGCAGAGACGCAGGATAGCGACCCGGCTGTCCACCTGGTAAAGGAGTTGCTGACACAAGCTGACTCGCACCCTGATCCAGATGCTCCACAGGAGACCCAACAGTTGTGGAAAGAGAAGGGCAAGCTGTTCATCTACGAGGGAAAGCTGTGTCGAAGAAGCATCAACTCCCAGACATACAAACTGGTCTGGCAGGTGGTAGTCCCGAGGCGGGATTCGGCAATGGTCTTAGAAGCGTACCACGATGGAGCAGGACACTTCGGGTGGAAGAAGTTGCAAGCCCTGCTACGTGAGCGATTCTACTGGGCTGGCATGAGGAAAGCGAACGAGAGATGGTGTCGAGAATGTGGTCCATGCAACCTGAGACGGAAAGACCGTGATAGCCAGAGGGCTCCCCTGCAGCCCCTAATCACCAAACAACCACTTGAACTGGTAGCCTTGGACCATGTGAAGCTAGCCCCAAGCCGGTCAGGCTATGTCTACGCTCTCACCATAGTAGACCACTACTCCCGGTTCTTGGTAGTAGTACCAGTGAAAGATCAGACGGCTCAGACGGCAGCCAAAGCGTTTCAACAACACTTTTGTCGCCCACACGGTTACCCTGAACGAGTGCTTACCGACCAAGGTCCAACATTTGAAACAGAAGTGTTTCAAAAATTCTGTAACCTGTACGGCTGCAAGAAAATAAGGACGACACCGTATCATCCCCAGACCAACGGGTTGTGCGAGAAAATGAACCAGGTGGTAATAGACCTTTTGAAGACGTTGTCCCTTGAAGAAGGTAGCCTGTGGCCAGAGAGGTTACCAGATTTGGTGGACCTATATACCCACATCCCAGTGAACTCCACCAACTGTCCCCACTTATCTGATGAGAGCAAGACCTGGCAAGTTACCCAATGACTTAGACATGGGAGTCTTAACACCTGAGACGACCAGATGCAGACTGGGATACGGAGCAGCAGCAACAATACCGCAAGGTGCAAGAATGTGTGGAGAAAAATTTGTCGCAGGCAAGACAGAAGCAGGAGAAAACTTACAATCAGCACGCACCTGCAGTTCCCTTGTTGCCTGGAGAACAAGTATTCAAAAGGAAGAGATGAGTCCACAAATTAAATGACCAGTGGGAGGTTGAGCCATACACCATCTTACCTTCAAATTTCGATAACACCAAAGTGTGCCTCATCAGTAAAGATGGAGGAGAAACTTCAGCGGCAGTCTCAAGAGACCACTTAAAGATATGCCCTGATCAGTTGAAACACAAAGAAGAAGACCAAAACAGCCCTCAGCCCACAGAAAAGGTGGAAGAAACGGTCCAAACAGTCCTTGGAGCATTTCCCCGGTCTTGGACACAGGTGAACAGAGCAATCGTGGTACCTGTCCTGACCTTTCTCCAAGGGGCTTCACCGGAAGCTGCAGAGGCTCCAGAACATCTGGAAGACCAATCGGCCCCAGAAACAGATGCTTCATCAGCAGTGGATCAGGAGAATCTACCCTCTGCTAGCGGTGAACCTATCATACCCATGGTGAGTCAAAGAAGTCGTAGAAGACTACCAAGCCTACCAGTGTTACCTCAGACTAACCGTAGTGTAGTCCACACTGAGCCCACCACACTAGCGTTAGACATTAGAAACCCAGGGAGGTCATTGGCAACAAATGTACTGCGTAAATCAACCCGTAGTACCATAGGTCAGCTCCCTGCCCGTTATAGGGACTAAAAGTGTAATAAAATAATAGTATATGTTATATAGTTGTAACCGTTACGTAATCCTGGATATATATAGTTATTAAATTTATGGACAATTGGACCACAGGACTAGGTGTGGTCAGGACAATGTTGAATAAAGTTAATGGTTGGCCTTGAAAATAAACCAGAGGCGTGGCCGAAAACCAGGCCCACCAACAGAGTGCCCTGAAGCCACGGCCAGGGACGATACACGAAGTGGGTTGAGACGGTTCCCACCAACCAAACTTCAGTTATCCGGAAAAAGACAATTCCCGGATTGTGGCGTAAAGACTAAGCGCCGCAGTGACTGCTACCAATTTTTGTTGGATTTTTGTGATTTTTGCTTTTTGAGATTTTGTAAATTGTTGTTAATTGTTAATTCAAAAAGGTATCCTCAGTCCGGGAGTACTGAATTTAACTAGGGGGGAATGTGGCACCCCAGGGGTCCGGTTGCCACAGTGGCATTGCCTGCCTCACAAGGAGTGATGCCATGCCTGGAAGCAAGGAGGGATCCCCTAATCAGGTTTACCAGAATACAACACTTTCCTGGCTCCAGACCAGAAAGGGGAGCTCCTCCCCTTAGCAACTGGAATCTGGAGGCGGGGTTAGTAAGAGTGAGTTGAGAGGAGTTGAAGAAAGGACAGCGACGAGGAAGCACCTGGGGAGTGCAGCTGTAAGACAGCTCACCCCAGAGAGGAGCGCAGAAGAACCGGACACCGGAGTCCGAGGTTGTGGGGCACTGAAGGCCCAGCAGCAGAAACCGGAGGGCAGGAGACTGCAGGTCTCCTGGCTCCACCAGACGCCCGGAGGCTCAGCAGCACATAGGGCCCAGCACCGGCACATGGGAGCGACACATAAGGAAGGCCCGAGCTGCCTGCCATACGGGTGAGGAAAAGACGTTGTACTCAGGGCCGAGGGCCACAGCATAGCTACAAGCAGCAGGGCCAAAGAGATTAGCGCAGAGGGAAGGCCTACAACTTCACCTAGCGAGGTGGATTCCCAACTTGCTTCAGGCCGCCCGGACCTCTACTACCAGCTAGTACCTGTGCCCCGGTCTGCTTAACAAACTGCAAGTAAAGATAAGAGGAAACCGCCATTAAGCTTTGGACTGGTCATTATCTGCGCCATCACCTGCACTACACCGCACCAACAACATCCACCTCATAACAGCACTATTTCCTGCCCTGGAGCTAAGCTCTGCCTGTGGAGAGCTGAACCAACTCTGCTGCGTCACCATCAGCTCCAGAGGATCTGCACCGCAGCGGCGGTCCCATATAGCCGCATACCACAGGTGGCGTCACGAACATTATCTATAAAAACTTCATTCCCCTTTTATTGACCGCCCTGGGTCACGGACCGGGTCACTGCCACAGTGAGATCCCCAGCACCGACCGGCCCGGCTACCGAGTACCCCACGGCCCAGGGGATGCATCACATATACTTACGGTAGGTCATCAGTGTCTGATTTGTGAGGGTACGACACCCCCGCCAATTAGTAATCTTGTAATTTTCACACTGACCACTGGGGCTTTTTTAGACTCCTACAACCTGTCCTTTCAGGAACAGTTTCAAGCACGGGCAGAAGCAGGATTACAATGACAGTTAATACCTACAGTGGGTAGGGAAAGTATTCAGACCCCTTTAAATTTTTCACTCTTTGTTTCATTGCAGCCATTTGGTAAATTTTAAAAAGTTTATATATTTTTGTCATTAAAGTACACTCTGCACCCCATCTTGACTGAAAAAAACAGAAATGTAGAAATTTTTGCAAATTCATTAAAAAGGAAAAACTGAAATATCACATGGTCATAAGTATTCAGACCCTTTGCTCAGTATTGAGTAGAAGCACCCTTTTGAGCTAGTATAGCCATGAGTCTTCTTGGGAATGATGCAACAAGTTTTTCACACCTGGATTTGGGGATCCTCTGTCATTCTTTCTCGCAGATCCTCTCCAGTTCCGTCAGGTTGGATGGTGAACATTGGTGGACAGCCATTTTCAGGTCTCTACAGAGATGCTCAATTGGGTTTATGTTATGGTGCTGGCTGGGCCAGTCAAGAATGGTCACAGTTGTTCTGAAGCCACTCCTTTGTTATTTTAGCTGTGTGTTTAGGGTCATTGTCTTGTTGGAAGGTGAACCTTTGGCCAAGTCTGAGGTCCAGAGCACTCTGGACAAGGTTTTCATCCAGGATATCTCTGTACTTGGCCTCATTCATGTTTCCATCTATTGAAACCAGTCGTCCTGTCCCTGCAGCTGAAAAACACCCCCATAGCATGATGCTGCCACCACCATGTTTCACTGTTGGGATTGTATTGGGCAGGTGATGAGCAGTTCCTGATTTTCTCCACACATACCGCTTAGAATTATCACCAAAAAGTTCTATCTTCGTCTCATCAGACCAGAGAATCTTATTTCTCATAGTCTGGGAGTTCTTCATGTGTTTTTGAGCAAACTCTATGCGGACTTTCATACGTCTTGCACTGAGGAGAGGCTTCGGTCGGGCCACTCTGCAATAAAGGCTCGACTGGTGGAGGGCTGCAGTGATAGTTGACTTTGTGGAACTTTCTCCCATCTCCCTACTGCATCTCCGGAGCTCAGCCACAGTGATCTTGGAGTTGTTAATTACCTCTCTCACCAAGGCTCTTCTCCCACGATTGCTCAGTTTGGCTGGACGGCCAGGTCTAGGAAGACTTCTGGTGGTCCCAAACTTCTTCCATTTAAGTATTATGGAGGCCACTGTGCTCTTAGGAACCTTGAGTAATGCAGAAATTCTTTTGTAACCTTGGCTAGATCTGTGCCTTGCCACAATTCTGTCTCTGAGCTCCTTGGGCTGTTCCTTTGAGCTCATGATTCTCATTTGGTCTGACATAGAGATGAGCGGTGTTCGACTAGAACTGTTCGCCAATCTCAAATTCAAGCTGTTTTGGGCAGTGTTCGAGTCGTTCGACGAACGCGAACGATTTGCAAAAAATTTGGCTGTTCGAGGTTATGTTCGATAACTGTTCGTGCACCAAAAGCGTAACTGGATTTTTTCACATCATGCAGGGATTGTCTGCCACTCACTGTAATGTCACAGCCATAGTGGTTGTGGCATTACAGTGGTTGCCAAAATCGATGGGAACAGTGCTCACAGTGAAACATGAAAAGCCGGCAATTCAGCAGCGGCATACACCGGTACCCGACAATTTAGAACAGAAAGAATAGAGCATCACACATAGATTAGATAGATAGAAACATGTCAGTCACATATATAAGAAGTACAGTGACAGTGTTGGTTACTGTACTTGTCATTTAGTGTTAAAGGATTTATTAAAAAAAATAAGTGTTTTCATGCACCGTCTCTTTAAAAAAGCCGGCCGGCAATTCAGCATCGGTACCCGACAATTTAGAACAGAAAGAATAGAGCATCACACATAGATTAGATAGATAAAAACATGTCAGTCACATATATAATAAGTACAGTGATAGTGTTGATTACTGTACTTGTCATTTAGTGTTAAAATAAAGGATTTATTAAAAAAAAAATTGACGTGGGGTTCCCCGTAATTTTAGTCTCTAGCGGAGGTTAAGCAGACGGCTGGGGCAGATGTTTGAAGCCTGGGAAGGGGGTAATACCCACGGAGCTTCCCAGGCTACTAATATCAGCCTCCAGCTGAATACCTAGCCTTTACTAGCTATTAAAATGGGGGACCCCAAAAAAAAATGTTGTGGGGTCCCCCCTATTTTAATAGCTAGCAAAGGCTAGGCAGACAGCTGGGGGCTGATATTAATAGCCCAGGAAGGGCGCCATGAATATTGGCCCCCTCCCAGGCTAGAAACACCAGCCGTCAGCCGCCCCAGAAATGGCGCATCCATAGGATGCACCAATTCTGGCACTTAGCCTCGCTCTTCCCACTGCCCTGTAGCGGTGGCAGTGGGGTAATAGGGCTGGGGTTGATGTCAGCTTATAATGCCAGCTGACATCAATCCCAGGTTAGTAATGGAGAGGCGTCTATAAGACACCCCCATTACTAACCCCATAGTCAAAGTTAAAAAACCCCACAAACACCCAGAATAAAGTCCTTTAAATGAAATAAACACACAATTCTAACAATGGTTAGTTCTGTACTAGGGAATATGAGTTCCCCATCCCTCCCCTATCCCTTTATCATTGATGTGGTCCTTGCTTTTGTCTCCCTCGGCCTCATGTCCCACCTATCTGATGTCTTCTTTTTGGGTTGGGTGTACGCTTTGGGCCTCATTTGGCCAGTGACTACTGATCTAATGTTGCCTCTTTTTCTTTTTCTTTAAGCCATTTACCCCCTGGGGACCATGCAGTGTGGCATGGCACTGCATAGGGTGCATATCTGGGGCTGTGTCCTGGTATGCGTGCTTGCATAGACACACCCCCTATGTTGGAGTGCGGATGGGTATCGTAGGCAGAATGTGTGTGTTCTCCCCTCCCCCGCGATCACGTGAATATTGTTTACCTCACGTGATGTCTCCACTTCATGTCTGGTGCGTGAGCGCGTTTGGCGACGCGCGCACCGGATGTTGTTTGCGTGTCACCTGCGTTCCACCCACAGGAAGTGAGGAACCCGGAACCGGAAGTGACGCGCTCGCGTGCCCATAGCGGGCTCAGATATAAAAAGATGACAGGATCATCTGCAAAACGTGCCACCTATATTGTGAGGTTGGCAATAGACACCCCCTTCTCCCCTGATGAGCGAATAAAGCAAAGAAGCGCGTTGGGAGCGGTGTTTCTACATGTGGATGGCAGACAAAGAGGTGCCGATGCCCCACATAGTGAGCTGTCTTGAGGAGCATCCGTGAGCCGACAACGTGCACGGTGAGATTGTTCCTAGTATTTTAGTAAATTAGAACTCTCACCAAGAATCACTGGTTATCGGCCTGATTGCATACCTCCATTATGATTTTTTGACGGCTCTGTTATATGTTCTGCCACTGTCTTGTTTACTGGATAGGTGGGATTTACCTGAGGTATTTGCCCTTTTATTCCTATTTATAACAGGTACACATTTGGTTTAGGAAATCTAACTACATCCTAGGCGGACATTCTATTGCATATTGGGTCCTAGTGATATTTTATCTTTTATATCTTTTTAATATATCCATTTATTAAAGGTTACGTTTTAACCTCTCTCACCATCTATTTGCTTCTTTCGTAAAGGCTAGGTATTCAGCTGGGGGCTGATATTAGTAGCCTGGGAAGCTCCGTGGGTATTACCCCCTTCCCAGGCTTCAAACATCTGCCCCAGCCATCTGCTTAACCTCTGCTAGAGACTAAAATTACGGGGAACCCCACGCCAATTGTTTTTTTAATAAATCCTTTATTTTAACACTAAATGACAAGTACAGTAATCAACACTATCACTGTACTTATTATATATGTGACTGACATGTTTCTATCTATCTAATCTATGTGTGATGCTCTATTCTTTCTGTTCTAAATTGTCGGGTACCGATGCTGAATTGCCGGCCGGCTTTTTTAAAGAGATGGTGCATGAAAACACTATTATTTTTTTTAATAAATCCTTTAACACTAAATGACAAGTACAGTAACCAACACTGTCACTGTACTTCTTATATATGTGACTGACATGTTTCTATCTATCTAATCTATGTGTGATGCTCTATTCTTTCTGTTCTAAATTGTCGGGTACCGATGCTGAATTGCCGGCCGGCTTTTTTAAAGAGAGTGTCTTCTGAGCAGTTTGTCAGCTTTTGGACACCTTTGAAGGTGTTTTCTATGTATTTTTATTTGCCTGCCATTGGTTTTAACGGTGTTCAATGGTGTTCGACAGTGTTCTAAGGTGTTCGACGAACAGTTCCACGAACATCCCGGGGTTCGACGAACCGAACCCGAACACTACGGGGGTGGCTCAACACTAGTCTGACATTCACTGTGAGCTGTGAGGTCTTATATAGACAGGTGTGTGCCTTTCCAAATCAAGTCCTATCAGTTTAATTAAACACAGCTGGATTCCAATGAAGGAGTAGAACCATCTCAAGGAGGATCACAAGGAAATGGACAGCATGTGACTTAAATATGAGTGTCTGAGCAAAGGGTCTGAATACTTAGGACCATGTGATATTTCAGTTTTTCTTTTTTAACAAATTTGCAAAAATTTCTACATTTCTGTTTTTTTCAGTCAAGATGGGGTGCAGAGTGTACTTTAATGAGAAAAAAATGAGCTTTTTAGAAATTACCAAATGGCTGAAATGAAACAAAGCATGAAAAATTTAAAGCGGTCTGAATACTTTCCGTACGCACTGTATATACACAGCAGATAACACTGGATCAACCAATCACAACATGCAATTTCACAGCTACACCTTCACAATGACTTTTGCACACACTCATTAGACACTTCAATACAAAGGATAGGGTCAGAGTATTTTCATTGAGGCTATGTACATGTGTTATTTCCTGAAACAACAGAGTAAGTTACAGGTAAAAAAAAAAACAGTGGGTAGTGTGAAAATTAAAAGATTTCTATTTTTTTTCTAATAAAAATACAGATTGCGATATGAAAAAAAAAACAATGCTACAATTGGAAAAAATAAAAACATTTAGCAAAAAAACACGATTTAAACAATAGGTCATATTCTGATGATAGGTAAAATCCTGTAAAGATAAACTATTAGTGAGTGTCACATTTATCCTTTCTATTTGAAAGGTCCAATTGAGTTGTTCTCCCCCTCCACAAAGAGCTACATGCACCTCTTAGATCTTTACTGCCTTATCTTTGGCTTTCACAAAAGGTTTGAGGTTTTCTTTAAGGCATACAGTGGTGTGAAAAAGTGTTTGCCCCCTTCCTGATTTCTTATTATTTTGCATGTTTGTCACACTTAAATGTTTCAGATCACAAAACAAATTTAAAGGGAATCTGTCACCCCCCTGTGAGTTATCAGGCCGCTCCTATGGGCATACAGCGTATAGAAAAGTAAATCTATACATACCTGTATGGCCGATGGTAGAGGTCTGATTGCAGAGAAAAGTAGTTTTGGTCTTCAACACACTTGGCATCCGGGGGACGCCAAGCAATGCCCGCCTATCTGATTATTATTCCCCTAAATCAGCCTAGTTACCATTTTCCCTCCCCCGCACGTCACAATGCGCTGCGACGTGCGCTTTCCTTCCTCAGCTCCCGGCGCATGCGCAAAGTGCGGCTCTTATAGACCGCGCTTTGTTTCCTCCAGGCCGGGTTTGTATGAGCACAGTGCCGCAGAAAACCTTCTTGTTATGTGCCGGGAGTCACTGGAGCGGAAGTCACAATGACACCTCGGTGCCTGTGAGATAGAGCACTGCGGCACTGTGCTCATACAAACCCGGTAGGGTAGGGTGAGGAAGGAAAGCGCAGGGGAGAGAGGGAAAATGGTAACTAGGCTGATAGGCGGCGATTTAGGGGAATAATAATCAGATAGGCGGGCATTGCTTGCCATCCCCCGGACGCCAATCCTGTTGAAATCCAAAAAGATAAAACTACTTTTCTCTGCAATCAGACCTCTACCATGGGCCATACAGGTATGTATAGATTTACTTTTCTATACACTGAATGCCCATAGTAGCGGTCTGATAACTCCCAGGGGGTGACAGATTCCCTTTAAATATTAGACAAAGATAACCCAAGTAAACACAAAATGCAATTTTTAAATGAAGGTCTTTATTATAAAGAGAAAAAGAAATCCAAACCTACAGGACCCTGTGTGAAAAAGTGATTGCCCTCTAAACCTAAAAACTGGTTGGGCCACCCTTAGCAGCAAAAACTACAATCAAGCGTTTGCGATACCTGGCAATGAGTGTTTAACAATGCTCTGAAGGAATTTTGGTTCACTCATCTGTCACGCACAGTGTAGGAAAGGCAAAGTGCGACACGAAGGGATAAGGGAAAGGGAGCCCAGATACTAGGGAACGGGGGAAGTGGAGACCTCCTAGGCTGATCTGCAATCACCCTATCTCCCCTACTGTCCCTATATTGGTTCCTCACCAATCACAGCACAGGAACCTATCCCTATATTTCCCTAGCGCTTGGCCCTGGATAGGGAGGGGGGGATGAGCGCTAGTTGATCTCCACTGACAACTAAAGACAGCAAGGGGGAGACAGACACGAGGGAAGTACCTTAGCTTGAGTTGACTTCAGAGAGATGGCACACACATTCTCTTAGCACCAGAGAGGAAGTCAGAAGTGCACTAGCTCCCAGCCTTCACTAGGGGTCATGTGAATATCACCGGCACCCCTGTGCAGCACCCAGTATTTAAACATGCAGGCCTGATTGTCTATTACAGCAGGAGGGAGGTAGCCACTGGGTCCTAGAGTGAGACAGCTAAGAAGGTGTCTGTAATGCCAAACGAAGGGATCTCCTGCAACCAACTGCAGGTCGACTGTCTGTCACATCTGACACACCCGTGACAGTACCCCCTCTTCTACGAGTAGCCTATGGACACTCAGGACCAGGTTTCTCAGGATAAGAGGCATATAATGAACGAACCAACCTGGGAGCGTTCACCTCTGATGCTGATGAAGCGACGAAGCAAAACGTTTCTCCTCAGGAACTCCCGAAGCTCCTCCCCCACTGAAGGTACTAAATTGTGGGGGTAATCATATGCACCAAAAAACGGTGACCTGCTAGTGGTTTGTTGACGATGATTATTATTGACAAATTCTGCCAGCGGTAAGTAGGATGCCCAATCCTCCTGATTTTCGGACACGAAACACCTGAAGTAGGTCTCCAAATTCTGATTGACACACTCGGTCTGTATATTCGACTGAGGTTGAAAGGCAGAGGAAAAGGACAGCTGCTCCCTCAGTCGAGAACAGAATGCCTTCCAGAACTTGGAAACAAACTGGGTCCCCCAATCTGACACCACATCGGAGGGAACCCCGTGAAGCTTCACAATCTCATTTATGAACACCTGAGCAAGAGTCTTGGCATTTGGAAGTGCAGAAAATGCGACAAAGTGAACCATTTTACTGAACCTATCTACTACCACCAAAACCACCGTTTTGTCTGCAGAAACCGGTAGGTCAGTAATAAAATCCATGGATAAGTCTGTCCATGGCCTACTAGGGATAGGTAGCGGAAGAAGAGTACCAGATGGACGGGTATGCAAAATCTTAGAATGCGCACAAATACTGCAAGCAGATATGTGTTCAATCATATCCCGAAGCAACCCCGGCCACCAAAAACGACGAGAGAGGAGGTCTGTGATTGCCTTACCACCTGGATGACCAGCAAGCGCAGAGTTATGATGTTCCTTAATTACTTTGCGGCGCAGATTAGATGGTGCAAATAACCTTCCTGAAGGGAGGAGGCTGGGAAGTTCCCCTGAGCCTCCAACACCTCACCCTCCAGTTCAGGATATAATGACTACCCCCATCTGTAGTATCGGGGCAGGGTTCTCATGGTCACCGCCACCAGGGAAGCTCCGGGCCAAAGTATTAGCCTTGACATTTTTGACCCCTGAACAAAAAGTGACAACAAAATTTAACCTAGTAAAAAAACAGGGACTATCTGGCTTGCCTAGGGTTGAGACATTCAGCTGATTGGAGATATGATCAGTAATAACAGTAATAGGATGGACAGCCCCCTCCAACCAATGTCGCTATTCTTCGAATGCCAATTTGATCGCCAAAAGTTCCCTATTATCCACGTCATAATTTCTCTCAGCCAAAGACAATTTTTTAGAAGAGAAGGTGCATGGACACCATTTACCAGGGAACGGACCCTGAGACAACACAGAACCAACCCCCACATCCGACACATCAACTTCCACAACAAAGGGAAACATTGGGTTGACTGAGTATAGGTGCAGTGGCAAAATAATTCTTTAAGGAAGAAAAAGCCTGAAGAGAGGCATCCGACCATTTGGAAAAATCAGACCTCTTCTTAGTCATGTCAGTAAGGGGTTTCACAATTACTGAGTAATTTTGGATGAATTTCCGGTAAAAATTAGTAAAGCCCAGAAAACGTTGTAGTGCCTTCAGATACTCAGGACGGTCCCAATCAAGGACTGCACGGATCTTCTCCGGATCCATCCGAAAACCTGAAGATGACAACAAGTACCCCAAAAACTGCACCTCCTGAATGGCGAAAACACATTTTTCCAGTTTGGTATAAAGTTTGTTATCCCTTAATATCTAGAGCACCTGTTTAACATGCCCCTGATGTGTCTCAAAAACAGGTGAGTAAACCAAAATATTGTCCAGATTGACCACTACAAACCTCCCCACCAAATGATGGAAAATATAATTTATGAAATGCTGGAATACCTGGAATACCGCAGGTGCTTTGGTCAAACCGAAAGGCATAACCAGACTCTCGAAATGCCCTTCAGTGGCATTGAATGCTGTTTTCCATTTGTCCCCTTCTCTGATTCTAACCAGATTGTAGGCTACCCTTAAATCCAACTTGGAGAATACCTTAGCTCCTACAACCTGGCTGAACAAATCAGGAATCAGAGGAAAAGGGTATGGATCTCGGATGGTAATTTGATTTAATTCCCGGAAATCTAGTCCGCCATCTTTTTTCTTCACAAAGAAGAAACCTGCTGCCACAGGTGAAGATGAGGGCCTAATGTGTCCTTTCTCCAGACTCTCTGCAATGAAATCCTTCATGGCTCGTCTCTCAGGGCCAGAAAGATTATACAGTCTGGACTTTGGTAGTTTATCTCTGGGGGTCAGATTAATAGGACAGTCATATTCATGATGAGGAGTCAAATCCTGACACCGCCTCTCAGAAAAACGTCCTCAAAACCAGACAGAAAAACAGGTAATATTTCTATCCTGAAGGAGTCTATCAAGACGTATGGCCAATGACATGGCAGCCTCCAAGGACTGAGGGGTTTCATATACTGCCAAGGCATCTTTTCAACCTTTCAGAAAGACCCTCACAAAATTGACTTCTAAGGGCTGAGCCATTCCATTTAGAATCTGTTGCCAATCCATGGAATTCAGAACTGTACGTCTCCATTGACCGATTCCCCTGCTGAAGGCAACGTAGCCTAGACTCAGCTAAGACGACTCAGTCAGGGTCATCATAGATGAGGGTCAGAGCCCCAAAAAAACCCTGTACAGACTGGAGACAAACCGAATCCTGTGGTAAAGAAAACACGCACAATTGAGAATCTCCCTGCAGTATAGAGATCACAATTCCAATCCTTTGCTCCTCATTTCCAGAGGAGTGAGGACGAAGTTTAAAATACAGTTTGCAGGCCTCCTTGAATACAAAAAACTTGTCCATACCTCCTGAAAACCTGTAGAGGAGGGCAACTTTGGGTTCAGGCTGGAAAGGCCAACCTGCAGAGATCCCCACATAAGCAGGCCGCTGATGTGTTTCTGAACCTCACAGCGGAGGTCATTCACCTCCAGAGACAGACTGCTCAGCAGCTCTGCAAGCTCTGTGACTGAACCCATACCAATGTGTGAGTTTGTTTTTTTCTCTAAATGTGAACAGTCGGTGATAATGTCACGCACAGTGTAGGAAAGACAAAGTGCAACATGAAGGGATGAGGGGAAGGGAGCCCAGACACTAGGGAAAGGGGGAAGTGGAGACCTCCTAGGCTGATCTGCAATCACCCTATCTCCCCTACCATCCCTATATTGGTTCCTCACCAATCGCTGCACAGGAACCTATCCCTGCATTTCCCTAGCACTTGGTCCTGGATAGGGAAGGGGGGATTAGTGCTATTCGATCCTCACTGACAACTAAAGACAGGAAGGGAAGGCAGACACGGGGGAAGTAGCTTAGCTTGGGTCGACTTCAGAAAGATGGCACACATGTCCTCTTAGCATCAGAGAGGAAGTAAGAACTGCACTTGCTCCAGGCCTTCACAAGGGGTCATGTGAAGATCACCAGCACCTCTGTGTAGCAACAAGGACGTATTTAAACACCCTGGCCTGATTGTCAATTAGAGCAGGAGGGAGAAAGCCACTGGGTCCTAGCGTAAGACAACTAAGAAGGTAGGTGTCTGTAATGCCAAATGAAGGGATCTCCTGCAACCAACTGCAGGGCGAATGTCTGTCACATCTGACACATCCGTGACATCATCTTTGCAAAATTGTTGTAATTCAGCCACATTGGAGGGTTTCCGAGCATGAACCGCCTTTTTAAGGTCATGCCACAGCATCTCAATCAGATTAAGGTCAGGACTTTGACTAGGCCACTCCAAAGCCTTAATTTTGTTTTTCTTAAGCCATTCAGAGGTGGACTTGCTGATGTGTTTTGGATCATTGTCCTGCTGCATAACCCAAGTGCGCTTCAGCTTGAGGTCACGAACAGATGGCATTCTCCTTCAAGATTTTTTGATAGATAGCAGAATTCATGGTTCCATTTACCACAGCAAATCCTCTAGGTCCTGAAGCAGCAAAACAGACCCAGACCATCACACTACCACCACTATATTTTACTGTTGGTATGAGGTTTCTTGTCTAAAATGCTGTGTTACTTCTACGCCAGACGTAATGGGACATACACCTTCCAAAAAGTTAAACGTTTGTCTCATCAGTCCACAGAGTATTCTCCCAAAAGTCTTGGCGATCATCAAGATGTTTTCTGGTAAAACTGAGAAGAGCCTTTATGTTCTTTTTGCTACCTAAAGCAGGCTACATTTCATCTTTTAATTCTTTGGTGTTGATATTGTTCTCCATACAGGGGTACACATGATAAAATCGAAATTGGTTTTCTTACTATCGTACTACCTATAGCAGGCTACATTTCATCTTTTAATTCTTTGGTGCTGATATTGTTCTCCATACAGGGGTACACATGATAAAATCTAACTTTGCTGTCTTATTACCGTGATACATACAGCAGACCACATTTTAGCTTGTAATTTTCTGGTGTTGAGATTCTGCCTTGTCCACAGTAAAAAAAAAAATCAAATTTCTTCTGTTACTAACGTGATACAACAGGCCACATCTCCGATTGTAATTTTTTGGTGATGAAATTTTTCTCCATCTAGGGGTTCACATTACTTAGGCCACATTTGAGCTGTTAATTCTTTGATGCTGATATTCTGCTCCATGCAGGGGTTCACATTAATAAATCTCAATATTTACTGCTACTACAGTGTTAGGGTTCTTTCACATGTCAGTGTGTCCGGTACGTGTGATGATAGTTTCCACACGTACTGGAGACACTGACACACACAGACCCATTCAAATCTATGGGTCTGCGAACATGTCAGTGTGACGCCCAGCTGCGCTTGGTATCACAAATCCTAGAACGGTGTATTGAAGGATTCCTCCACCAGAGGGCTCTCTATGCATTCACACACCTCCACCTTCCACCTCAGACCACCAGAGGGAGCCCGTTAGGGATATTTAAAGGGAAGGTGGAGCCAGGAAGCTCAGTGAGTGATTCAGCAAGTTCCTGCTCTGACACAAAAGCAATCAGTGCAGTCGAGCCAGAGCCTAGCAGTTCCTGCAGAAAGAGTTCAGTACAGTCTGTAGAGTGTGTCCAGACTAGAACTCACAGAGCTCAGGATAGAAAGCTAGGAGTGTGCCGACACTCTGAGAGCGGCGAAGAAGAGCAGTGTCCCGGCTGCAGTGTGTGTAGCCTAGTGAGTTACCGAGCGAGGCCGAAGGCGAGTGGAAAGTGAGTAACATAGGGGGCAGAGGAGCTTAACCAGCTCACCCGAAAGTTATAGCGGACACCGGGTCCGAATCTACGTGGATCTCCATGACCAGTAGAAAACTACCGGAACCCCTGGCGAACTACATGTCCCAGGATCACCAAAAGCTGATACGTACCAGGGTCAGGAATCACAGAGACCCCAAAGAATAGGGAGAGTGATCTCCAACAGAAGGCCCTACCACAAGGTCGGCAGGTGCAGAACAGAGACTAAGTTAGGCTTAGCTCCAGGCAGGTCAGAAACCTACCACACAAAGACCAGAGACAGGAGGCCCTATCCCCGCTCCCTGGGGGGGAGAATCCGGCAATGCACCCTTCACCCTACAGTGCTCCGGGCGGTACCGCAACTCCACCAGTAAAAAGGTACTGAAGTGACTATCGTGTCTGTCCCTGTTCTTGCTCTGGCCCGGCGGGTCCCGTCTATCCTGCATCCTTACATCATACGCTGCCCTGAGGCCTAGCTCTACCTGTGGGGAGCTATACCACCAAGCTGCCTTACCACCGGCCTCAGTGGACTGCCGCAGCGCTGGTGATTCTCACCAGATACCACAGGTGGCGTCACAAACTTTCCCATATAAACTATTCCCTTTTTGTTTTGTCCCTTTCTTTTTACTGACCGCCCTGGGTCACGAACCGGGCCAGCCACCGTGATAATCCCCGCAAGCCGCCATCGGCCCGGCTGTCGAGTACCCCACGGCCCAGGGGGCGCGTCATCAGTGTGTTTCCATGCACTGTGTGCCCGTGGGCAAAACACGCTGACGTGTCCGTTTTTTACACGCTGCATGGTTTGCAAAATGTCTCACACTGACCACACGCGGATGACATCTGGGAATCAGCGGTACAGTTAGCGCTGTTCCCAAGCACTGGGGGCTGAACGCTGCCCTCATAATTGTGCCCTGCTCGCGCTGTGATCAGCACAAGCAAGGGACAATGTTGGGAGCAGTAGTCTGCTCCCGCTGTGTCCTGGTATAAAAATAAGAATAAAATAATAAAGTCCTTATACTCACCTGTCCGGAGATGTCCCCATCTGTAATCCAGCAGAGGAGCCGGGGAGACAGACTCCTGCAGCGAGCGTGCAGATCATCTTTCCTCTTTACTCTCCAAATCACATCTCACTGCCTGAGAACTTGACCCAATACCATCCCACCTCATTCCAAACCTTACCACAGTCTTCATCCCAAGTCTAACCCACCTTTTCAACCTGTCACTAACAACTGGTGTATTCCCCTCATGATTCAAACATACCTTGATCACACCCATCCTCAAAAAGCCCACCCTTGACCCATCCTCTGTGTCTAGCTATCACTCTATCTCACTTCTCCTCTAAGCCTCCAAACTACTGGAACAACACGTCCATTTTGAACTGTCCTCCCTGCTCCGTCTTTGACCACTTACAATCTGACTTCTGACCACACCATTCCACTGAAGCTGCCCTAACTAAAGTCACCTGTATTTGTATTTGTGACGCACCCCCTGGGCCATATTCTTTTAGGGGAATACCCGGAGCCGGATCAGATGGGGGTTGTAGTCTTCCGAGTGGCTGTGACCCGGTCCGTGCCCAGGGTGTCAAGCTCAGTGTGTGGCAGTCCTACAGATGTTACTGGATGTTCTTTAGTGTCGACTACGCCACCCGTTGATTTGCGGTCACTACGGCCGCCGCTGCAGCAGGGTCCGCTGAGGCTGGTGGTGTGTGTGCAGCTTCGGGTAGTATAACCCCCAACGGGAGGGGTATAGCCTCAGGGGGTCAGTTGCAGAGGATGGTGGTTGTGGTGGTGCAGTGAGGGTGGTAATAAGACTCAGAGTCGGGCTGTGCAGTTCAGGGTCTTTACTTACTGCTGTTGTTCTGGTCACTCCGGCCTTGAGTGACCGCCCGAGCCGTGCTGCGTCCACCAGGTCCTGGACTCGGCCAACCCCCAGGTGATTCTGGAGCGTGGTCCTGAGCTCCCTTTCTGACTTGTCCTTCTCTCTGGCCTTCCCCACCAGGGATCCACCTATGTCCGGCTCCCTCGGGCCTCTTGTTGGTAAAACCCTTGTCTCTGGGTTCCCTGACCCTATTCACGGTTTGCCTTCCGGGTGGATTTAGTGGGTGGTCGTGGCAGATCCTGCCCACGACCTCCGGTCTCTGGCTAAGGATTAGGGCCCTCCACCAGCTTGGGATCCGGTACCCTTGTGCCAACTCTTCACCCTCTGGTCTAATTTTGGGTTCTTGGAGTTCCCTCTTCTCCCCCTCTGGGTCCTTCTTTCTCCTCTCTCTCTCTCTTGGCCTTGGAGCTGGCTGAGCTGCTCTGCTTGTCTGACTCAACTCTGACAGACTGACCCTGATCTAAGATGGTTCCCACCTTATATACTCCCTCTATGTGTGAGCTCAGGTGACCAGCACCCAATGAGCTCCTAGCATTACCCAGACTGCTCCCCCTATCTGCCCCTACACTACTGGGATGTTCCACCCCCCTCCCACTCCAGCCAGGGACAGACACTGTCGTACCTGCACATTTCTCTAGTGGGAGTACCATTGGTCTGTCCCCCGGAAATGGGATGTGTGTAGTGCATGCAGCCTACTGAGCTCAGTTCCACACTCCATCCTTACCCGGGAGTGGAATATCACACCTCTGGCTTGAGGTGCAATACCCCTGTAGCAGCCGAGTCCTCAGGGTGCTACATTCCCCCCTGGTAAATCACAGCACGTCCTCGGGCTGTAAGAGAATAAACATCCAAAACATACAATTTTTTTTTTTTTCATAAACATAAACATATAAAACATCATATATATATCATCAGCAATAAACTTTTCATATAAATAACATTCTTGTTCCTCCGGCCACGGTGCAACTTGTGACCGGGTAAAGTGCGACAGTCTCTTTAAGAAAAACAACAGTTTCCTATAAAACCGGTAGGGGGCGCCTTAGGAAGCGCAACTATATACAAAGGGAATATGGCCGCTCTCAGTCCTCGGCCAGGTAATGGGAATAGGGACACACGGGTTAACAGTTCACTCTTGTCCCAACGGGGACATATTTAAAGCAGCAACAGTTCACTGTACCCTGATGGGTAACTATTTACAGTCTCTTTACCGTACTTTAACGACGGCGTCCTCCTGCTCCTTCTTTGGATTCAGACCCGTCCGGGTCCTCTTGCTCCTCCTCACACCGCAGCTCCTCCTCCGTCAGGCGATGCACATGGAGGGCGTAGGGTCCTTTGGCACACTTGTGCCGGGTGAAGGTGACCTCGTCCCCTACATACAGGTCACGACCTCTGTGTCCCTCCGGCAGATGGCTTTCTACGTCTCTGCGGGTGACAAAGACGTCGCCGGGGGTATGATGGTCTCTTATGAAGCCCCACCCATGCTGCAGGTTGAATTTAATCACAGTCCCGGTGGTACGGGGACCATGAGCTGCACGGGGATCTCTCCTGGTCCGGCTCTTCTGCTCCGCGCTCCTTATCTGTGCTTGCTGTTCCCGGACCCGCCTCTCTCTCCGCTCCTTCTCGAAGACCTCGAGCTGCTGGCGGCAGCACTCTGCACGCTCCGCTGCGGCCGCCCGAGTCTCCTGAGTGAACCCCATGAGGTCTCCTCCGGTGGGGTCCCACTCAAACTGTGCCTCCTCTAGCGGGGGCTGGGTCCTCCTGACGGGCTTCGGAACCGGAATCAGGGGCTCATCTAGGGGTCTTTCTTTCCGGAGTCGGGGATGGTGAAACTCCGGTGGCCACACAAAGGGCTGCCCATCCGGGCACGTATGCTGGGCGAACAGGTCCTCACCCAGGTGCGGTACTTTAGGTGTTATGGGCGCTGTGGTGGTAGCGGCGCCCGGGTTGACCAGGCCTTGCGACCAGGCTTGGGGCACGCTAAAGGAAAAGGGCACCGTAAGAACGGCGGCGCCCGTGGTTACTCGGCCCTGCGACCAGGCTGGTGGCTCCGCGGAGGTAGGGGGCGCTGTTGGAATGGCGGCGCCCGGGTGTACTAGGCCTTGCGACCAGGCCGATGGTATTTCCTGCTTTGCCGCGCTCAGGGTCGAAGCGCGTGACGTCACAGGGGTCGCGGCCGCGGTTTCCGGTTGAGGCCTAGTCTGCGGCGGTGACGATGCAGCGACGGGCACGGCAGGGGGAATTTCGGGCTCTGCGACGGGGAGCTGGGGCAGGCACGCGGTTTCCCGGCTCGGGGTAGAGACGTCCCCTTTACCTGCCTCCATTCGTTCAGCTCCCTTCTCGGCGCCGTCTCCGGCCTTGAGTCCTCCTGCACCATCCTCAGAGGCGGTCTGTCTCCTCGTCTTGGGTGGCGTGCTCCGCTGACGGGTTTCGGTCCGCTGGGCCATCTCTCGGCTCCACTCCGCCAACGTCTCTCGCTGCACCTGGGCCATCCTCCGTGCGAGGCCCTCCAGCGCAGTCTGTGCACACTCCCGGTCTCGGGGGAGCTGTGCCAGGACCTCCACTAGGCCTAGTGGGGTTGTGGCTTGTAGCAGGCTCCTGACCACTGGGTCGGTGCTGCCTGACTCTCCCTCCATCTCCGGGTAGGCTTTCTCTGGACCCCTCTCCAGACTTCTTGTCTCCGGGTGCGCTCTCTCCAGACTCCTCTCCAGACTTCTTGTCTCCGGGTGCGCTCTCTCCAGACTCCTCCAGGCGACACCCATCTTTGCTCTCTTGTTCTGTCTCCGCCCACGTTGAGGGTGGTCCCGGGGCAACTTTGTGATTGTCAGTTCCAGGGGCAGTTCTCTCACGCTGATGGACACTTCCAGCATCACAGTCTCTGTTGGTGGGCGCGGTTTCCGCTTTTGGCGCCATTCTTCGACCTGGCCCACGATGGGAGGTGGCCTCTTGCCACCCTCTGGCACGCCCATAATGGCGTCCGCTCTTCCAAGGCGGGAAATCTTTGGAAATGGCGGGAATCGTCTCCCAGTGGCGGGAAACTCCATGGATGGCGGGAAAAAGCTGCAAATGGCGGACAACCGGCGGGAAACGACCTGTGATGGGGTCCGTTGGCGGGGACCCTCCGGAACCGGCGGGAGACTTCTTTTTAAGGTAACAGTGAACTTCTCTTCAGGCACGCAGTACCCGGTTGTTGCGGGCACGTTATCCTGCCGACTACGCCAAAGTTGACGCGCCCCCTGGGCCAGTGTTGTTTGGGGGATACCCGGAGCCGGATCAGATGGGGGTTGTAGTCTCCGAGTGGCGGTGACCCGGTCCGTGCCCAGGGTGTCAAGCTCAGTGTGTGGCAGTCCTACAGATGTTACTGGATGTTCTTTAGTGTCGACTACGCCACCCGTTGATTTGCGGTCACTACGGCCGCCGCTGCAGCAGGGTCCGCTGAGGCTGGTGGTGTGTGTGCAGCTTCGGGTAGTATAACCCCCAACGGGAGGGGTATAGCCTCAGGGGGTCAGTTGCAGAGGATGGTGGTTGTGGTGGTGCAGTGAGGGTGGTAATAAGACTCAGAGTCGGGCTGTGCAGTTCAGGGTCTTTACTTACTGCTGTTGTTCTGGTCACTCGGGCCTTGAGTGACCGCCCGAGCCGTGCTGCGTCCACCAGGTCCTGGACTCGGTCAACCCGCAGGTGATTCTGGAGCGTGGTCCTGAGCTCCCTTTCTGACTTGTCCTTCTCTCTGGCCTTCCCCACCAGGGATCCACCTATGTCCGGCTCCCTCGGGCCTCTTGTTGGTAAAACCCTTGTCTCTGGGTTCCCTGACCCTATTCACGGTTTGCCTTCCGGGTGGATTTAGTGGGTGGTCGTGGCAGATCCTGCCCACGACCTCCGGTCTCTGGCTAAGGATTAGGGCCCTCCACCAGCTTGGGATCCGGTACCCTTGTGCCAACTCTTCACCCTCTGGTCTAATTTTGGGTTCTTGGAGTTCCCTCTTCTCCCCCTCTGGGTCCTTCTTTCTCCTCTCTCTCTCTCTTGGCCTTGGAGCTGGCTGAGCTGCTCTGCTTGTCTGACTCAACTCTGACAGACTGACCCTGATCTAAGATGGTTCCCACCTTATATACTCCCTCTATGTGTGAGCTCAGGTGACCAGCACCCAATGAGCTCCTAGCATTACCCAGACTGCTCCCCCTATCTGCCCCTACACTACTGGGATGTTCCACCCCCCTCCCACTCCAGCCAGGGACAGACACTGTCGTACCTGCACATTTCTCTAGTGGGAGTACCATTGGTCTGTCCCCCGGAAATGGGATGTGTGTAGTGCATGCAGCCTACTGAGCTCAGTTCCACACTCCATCCTTACCCGGGAGTGGAATATCACACCTCTGGCTTGAGGTGCAATACCCCTGTAGCAGCCGAGTCCTCAGGGTGCTACACACCAACCGCCGAATCCAAGCGGCACTAGTTTGTCCTCCTTCTCCTGGACCTAACATCTGCCTTCGACACAGTGGATTATTCCCTCTTATTACAAAATTTCTGATTTATTGGCATTACAGACTTGACCCTTTGTTGAATCTCCTCGTACCTAACGGACAGGACATTCAGGGTCTCCCACTCACTCACCACCTTCCTCATCTCGCTCCCTATGTGTCAGTGTCCCCCAAGGTTCAGTTCTAGGACCCCTGCTCTTAACCATTTACACCTTCGGTCTGGGACAACTCATAGAGCCTCACGGCTTTCATTATCACCTCTATGCTGATGATACACAGATCTACCTCTCTGGACCTGATATCACTTCCTTACTAACCAGAATCCCACAATGTGTGTCCGCTGTTTCATCTTTCTTCTCTGCTAGATTTCTAAAACTTAACATGGATAAAATCGAATTCATAATCTTTCCACCATCTCATTCATTCCCCCCAACTGACCTATCCATCAAAGTCACTGGCTGCCCACTCTCCCCAGTCCCGCAAGCTTGACTCTGATCCTTCAAACGTCAGCTCCAAGCCTTTTCCGCTTGCTGCCGACTCCAAATCCAAAATATCTCTGGGATCAGCACATTCCTCAACCATGAATCTCCAAAAACACCATTGCACGCCCTCATAATCTCCCGCCTCGAAACTACAACTTCCTGCTCTGTGGCCTCCCTTCTACCACTCTCACACCCCTCCAATCTATCCTAAACTCTTCTGGCTGACTAATCCACCTGTCATCCCACTATTTCCTGGCTTCTCCCCTCTGTCAATCCCTGCGCTGGCTACCCGTTGCCCATAAACTCCAGTTGAAAACCCTAACTTTGGCATACAAAGCCATCCAAAACCTGTCTCCTCCATACATCTGTGACCTAGTCTCCCTGTACTTACCTGCGCCCAAACTTCCATCCTCACAAGATCTTCTTTTCTACTTCCCTCTTGTCTCTTCTTGCTACAATCGCATATAAGATTTGTCTTATTGCATCTCCCCTACTGTGGAACTCTCTACCCCAACACATCAGACTCTCTCTTACCATGGAAACCTTCAAAAGGAAGCTGAAAACCAACCTCTTCCAACAAGCGTACAACGTGCAGTAACCCAAAATGTACAGGAGAAAGCTAAAATTCTTCTGGGAAAGCGTCTTGTGAACAGATGAGACCAAAGCAGAGCTTTTTGGTAATGCCCATCATTCTACTGTTTGCCGAAAACGGAATGAGGCCTATAAAGAAAAGAACACAGTACCTACAGTCAAATATGATGCAGGTTCAAATATGTTTTGGGGTTGTTTAGCTAAATCTGACACTGTGTGCAAGGCAACATGATATCTGAAGATTATTAAAGGATTTTGGGTCATAATATAGTGTCCAGTGTCAGAAAGCTGGTTTTGCATCCTCCTAGGTCAAGGGTTTTCCAGCAGGACAATGACCCCAAACATACTTCAAAAAGCCCCCAGAAATGGATGGAAGGAGAAGACGCCCTTCAAATATGAAAGAAGAGTGGTCCAAAATTCCAGTTGAGAGATATAAGAAGCTTGCTGATGGTTGTAGAAGCATCAAAGGTTGCAATAGCCACAAAAATCATAAAGAGACCTATAAAAATTAGCTTTTATTAATATATATTCTAAAAGATCAAGGATTCTTGATCCAAAACCTAGAGCTCACACAGACAATACAAAAATAACAACAAAGAACACACATAAGGGAAGATAAAACTGCCAAAATGTAGGTCTAGCTGATACTCTAGACTCAACCTACCCTTTCCCTACCTCTCAGCGGAGGTTGGTTCCTTAGGGGGAGCGTTGTAGCGCCCCCGCTCCTCGGTGGCTAGCCCTAGAGATCCCTATTAAACCCTAATATAAGCTGATAATGGACATGACCCTAGGCTAAAACATAGAAATACCTCAAAACTAAGGGAGGTGTAGGTGAAATGACCATAGAAAAGGATGCAATGATAATAAACTGATATTATTACTTGTGATACTTCAATCCATAAAAGGTCACACCCACTGGATATAGCCCAATACTCAGCAGTTGGTACTAATGCTGAAAATGAAAGCTATGTTTGACAATGTGCAAAGTGCCTAAAGATCTCTTTTAATAGAGTGCTTAATAAGTTAATATATGCACAGGCACATGAAATGCTACAATCTGGTTTAGCATATACCAGGTATATCTAACGTGGTTCAGGTTTCCAGGTATAGGGATATATATTTCATTATTCAGATGAGATATAACATGTCACATAATATGATTGATAATAGACATGAAAAAATTATTTTATCTCAATGGTGGCATAGTAAGCATTAAAGAACATTAATATATCATAGCATAATCATCCAGTGAGATGTGCCACACATCACAGAACTGCCTGTATTGCCTCTATGCGTTTCGCCCCCGTGGGCTCTTCAGAAGGCCCAATGGTTCAACATAACCTTCCATGTGAGTATCTTGATGAATAGATAAGGCATACATGTGCTCCAAACCTCATCTGGTTTTATATGGCCCGCTCATACACATTAGGCCACTCCACAAACATTCACTCATATCCTGTTCCGCTGTATGCACGTATATCATGCCGCAATCCAATGTGGAACGCATCCCCCACATGCGCTATAATACATCCACACCTCCAGATTGCATCCAGATAGAGAGAGGCAACCTAGCGCGCAGGACCGGAAATGATGCAATCAGCGTCCTTTGCTCTTCATGCACTCCTCCAGTCACCGAAGCTAATCATTCGGGCCACTTCTGGTAAGAATGAACATCATGCTACGCATGCCTGGATGTGACGCAATATGGGCCCTCCAGCCTCAATGCGTTCCACACGCCGGAAGTAAACCCGGCGTGGAGCGCAGGATTATCAGCAAATCCAGCAAAGGCACATTACCCTTAAAATACAGAAGGGGGAGAACTTTAATATTGAAAAAGTATACATAGAAAACATTTTCTATGTATACTTTAATAGTGATGTGTTCACTAAAACAATAGTTTTTGTAAATTTCACTGAAAAAAAAATGAAAAATTACTGCTACACTTTTAATCCTTCCAAAATCTTTAAAAAATAGTTAAAAAACTATGCTGACATAAAGTAGACATATGGTTAATGTTATTTATTAACTAGTTTGTCTAGTATGACCATCTGTTTTAAGTGAATAAAAATTAAAGGTTCAAAAATTGCTAATTTTTCAAAATTTTTACACAATTTCAGTTATTAAAAAAAAGCTCAAATCATATGAGCCTAAATTTACCACTTACATAGTACAATGTGTCTCACATTGTAAAAACTGTCTCACAATCACTGGGATATTTAGAAGTATTCCAAAGTTATAACTACATGAAGTGACACATGTAAGATTTGAAAAATTTGATCTGGTCAGGAAGGACAAAACTGTCTTCGGCTAATTAGGGATTAATTAGCAAATCACATTTGCTTTGTCTTGGGAATTAATCACTACAGTATAGTACATTAACAATGCTACTGTCTTGTTATACAGACAGAAACCTGGCCCAAAATATTAATAGGACAGGTGCTTGTGAGCATATGCAGGAGTAACCTCCACTGCTGTGACCTGGTTATAACCTATACCACATATTGTCATATTATCTCCAAGTCATAACAACCACTCAGCATTCAGAAATACGGGGTTGGCAGGAATGAAAGCAGACTTTTACCTCATGACTACTGGAATCTCCAGTATTAGATCAGATTAACAGGGTGCCCAGCAGTGAGAAGCTTCTTCCTACCTCAGCTTTAGATAAGAAAAACAAGGGTGGGCAACATTGTGAGCAGCCTCTTCTTACCTGAGCACAACTGGTATCTCCAATAGTAGATCAGATAAACAGGGTGAACAACAGTGTGAGCAACCACTTCTTACCTGAACATCTTAATATCTTCAATAATAGATCAGAAAGACAGGATGGACAGCAGTGTGAACAGCCTCTTCTTACCTCAGCATCACTGGTATCTTCAGTAATAGATCAGATATACAGGGTGGACAGCAGTGGGAGCAGCCTCTTCTTACCTCAGCCTCCCTGTTATCTCCAGTATTAGATCAGATAGACAGGGTGGACAGCAGTGGAAGCAGCCTCTTCGTACATCAGCACCTCTGTATCTTCAGTAATAGATCAGATATACAGGGTGGACAGCAGTGTGAGCAACCACTTCTTACCTGAACATCTTAATATCTTCAATAATAGATCAGATAGACAGGGTGCACAGCAGTGTGAACAGCCTCTTCTTACCTCAGCATCACTGGTATCTTCAGTAATAGATCAGACATACAGGGTGGACAGCAGTGGGAGCTGCCTCTTCTTACCTTAGAACCTATGTATCTCCAGTAATAGATCAGATATACAGGGTGGACAGCAGTGGGAGCAGCCTCTTCTTACCTCAGCCTCCCTGTTATCTCCAGTATTAGATCAGATAGACAGGGTGGACAGCAGTGGAAGCAGCCTCTTCGTACATCAGCACCTGTGTATCTTCAGTAATAGATCAGATATACAGGGTGGACAGCAGTGTGAGCAACCACTTCTTACCTGAACATCTTAATATCTTCAATAATAGATCAGATAGACAGGGTGGACAGCAGTGTGAACAGCCTCTTCTTACCTCAGCATCACTGGTATCTTCAGTAATAGATCAGATATACAGGGTGGACAGCAGTGGGAGCAGCCTCTTCTTACGTCAGCACCTCTGTATCTTCAGTAATAGATCAGATATACAGGGTGGACAGCAGTGTAAGCAGCCTCTTCTTACCTCAGCCCCCCTGTTATCTCCAGTATTAGATCAGATAGACAGGCTGGACAGCAGTGGGAGCAGCCTTTTCTTACCTCAGCACCCCTGGTATCTCCAGAATTATATCAAATATGCAGGGTGAACAGCAGTGGGAGCAGCCTCTTCTTACCTCTCCACCCCTGGTATCTCAAGTATTAGATCTGATAGACAGGGTGGACAGCAGTGGGAGAAGCCTTTTCTTACCTCAGCACCCCTGGCATCTCCAGTATTATATCAAATATACAGGGTGAACAGCAGTGTGAGTAGCAAGGCCTACTGCCAGTGTGAAGCCTAGTGAGAGCCCCGAGCGTGGCCGAAGGTGAGTGGAGTAAGCGAGCTACAGAGGGGGCAGAGGAGCTTAGCCAGCTCACCCCAAGACCATATACCGGACACCGAGTCCGTGTCTGCAAGGATCTCTAGGACCAGCAGAAACAACCCGAACCCCTGGCGAACTACATGTCCCAGGAACACCAGAAGCTGACCGTTATCCCAGGGTCAGGAATCACAAAGGCCCAAGAGACCAGGGAGTGTGATCTCCAACAGAAGGCCCTACCACAAGGTCAGCAGGTGCCAGACAGAGACCAAGTTAGGCCTAGCTCCAGGCAGGTCATAAACTTACCAGGAAAAGGCAAGAAACAGGAGGCCCCACACCCGCTCACTGGGGAGAGTCCTGAAATGCACCCTTCACCCTACAGTGCCCTGGATCGTGCCTGAAAACACCACCAGTAAAGGTACTGAAGTGAACTGTTCTGAGTGTGCCTGTTCTTCTCCTGACCCGGCTGGGTCCTCTCTGTCCTGCATCTTTCCTCCTTACGCTGCCCTGAGGCCCCGCTCCACCTGTGGGGAGCCGCACCAACTAAGCTGCCTGACCACTGGCCTCAGAGGACTGCAGCAGCGCTGGTGATCCTCACCAGACACCACGGGTGGCGTCACGAACATTTCCCTATCCCATATAACCTTTCCCCCCTTTTCTTTTAAGAGTGACCCCAGGGTACGGGCCCGGGAGCCGACCACCGCGACATCCCCCAAGGTCAGGCAACAACAAGGCCCGGGCGCCGAGTCGTCCCCATCCCCCTGGGCGCGTCACCATTCAGCGCCTTGATTTTTTGTGGTGTTCTTTGTGCCTGTGTCTTAGCCATGAATGACAAAGAAATTCTTCTAGATTCTATACGATACGTCAATATTGGTTGTGTCCTAAATATTTTATTTTGCTCACGATTACCTTATAGATGTCTTTGAACAAATAAATGGTAAATAAAATCCAGCCCAATATATTAGCCGGATACTTCATTATTCATTCTTATCAAATTTGCATATTAATACAACAAGCACTTTGTCTACAGCAGAGTCTTCCTTAGGTGTGAGTTCTCTAAATCAGTATGGTAATTGTATAAGATGAAGTGAGATATTGATTATTACATGCTCTGCTGCTTTCCAGCTATGTGCCGTGAAAGTTCAATAAAGGTAAAACCAAAGGCATAGAAACAACATCTGCTTAATGAGCTTTAAAGAGAAAAACGGAGTCTTAAAAAAAGACTATCAGTACAAAGTGTAACTCTGACTTAAGAAGAAATACACGTTTCTAAGTGCTTATTTTTTTATAACTTATTTTTATATAACGGCAATCACAATATAATTGGAAATATCATTGCAAGTAATCATATGCACCAGTAATTTCCTATACAAAATGACACACAAGTGAAAATTCACTGGAATTTCTAAGGTATTAATTTAATTCTAGTTCATTCTAGGTTTTGGAGTCCAGTGGACGGTCTTTCCCACTAAATAACAACTACAGTATATATGGGTGTTAAGGGAATCTGTCAGCAAGTGTTTGTTATGTAATCTGAGAGCAGCATAATGTAGTGACAGAGACCCTGATCCCAGTGATGTGTCACTTACTGGGCTACTGTCTGTCATTTTGATAAAATCTCTGTTTTATCTGCTGCAGATTTAGCTGTTCTCTGAATGCTGAGCTCTGCATAACCCCACCCACATTACTGATGAGCAGCTTTTGTGTACACTGTGCATAGGCAGAAAGCATAGTAGTGGCAGCATTATATAGAGCAGGAGAACTACATGGCACCAAACAACTAGTCCTCTAGTGATAATATCCTGCTGATATAGCGCTGAATTTATTGAAACTGCAACAAGCAGCCCAGTAAGCAACACAACCTGGAATCAGAATCTCAGCCCTTACATCATGCTGCTCTCAGATTACACAATAAAAACTTGCCGGCAGATTCCTTTTAATCACTGATAGAACAACCCACTGGACTCCTAAGTCCAGAATGAACAGAAATTAATATAGGTAACAAGTTGTACTAAATCTTTCCCACCCAACTACAGTGACTTGAAAAAGTATTCATACCCCATGAACTTTTCGATATTCTTTCACATTACACCCACAAAGGTAAATATTTTATTTTGATTTTATGTGATATACCAACACAAAGTAGCAAGTATTTGTGAAGTGTAAAGGACTAAGGGGTAACGTTTCTCCTTGTGGAGAGTGACATACCGGTTCTGGCAAGCCATTGTAAGGAGGCTTATTCACCGTGCAATGCTCCTCTGGGAAATTTAATATGTAAATTGCCTCTTCGGAGTAGAAGAGGACTTGAACTCTATAGCGCCACCTGTTGAAAGCAGCAATCCTACAAGTCACAATCGACCCTTTAACGAGTCTTGCAATATGACTTAGGATAAAAGCCAAATCAGAATCTCAATTTGCAGACACATGTTTCAGGCTATTGGCCCTTGTCAGTGCAAAGTATGAGATCTGATTTGGCTGGGTGAGAGGCTCTGGAGTGAGGTCTAAGGGGTAACGTTTCTCTATGTGGAGAGTGACATGCCAGCTCTGGCATGCCAAGGTAAGGAGGCTTATTCATTGTGGAATGCTCATCTGGGATATTTAATATGCAAATTACCTCTTCAAATGTGAAGAGGACTTAAACTCTATAGCACCACTTCATGGAGACAGCAATCCTACAAGTCACAATAGACCCTTTAACGAGTCTTGCTGATTTGGCTTTTATCCTAAGTCATATTGCAAGGCTCATTAAAGGTTCGATTGTGACTTGTAGGATTGCTGCTTCCAACAGGTAGCACTATAGAGTTCAAGTCCTCTTCCCCTCTGAAGAGGCAATTTGCATATGAAGTGTAAAGGAAATGACACATTGCTTTCTAAATATTTCTAAAAATATCAATCTGAAAATTGGAGCCTGCATTTGTATTCAGCCTCTTCTAGTTTAATACAACCAAATACAATTCTGAATGACCAATTGCTTCCAGTAGTCATATAATTAGTAATTTAAGTCCATCTTCGTGTAGTTTATTCTCAGCATAACTACAGCTGTTCTGTGAAGGCCTCAGATGATTTTTTTAGAGCATTAGGGATTAAACAGCATCACGAAAACCAAGGAACACACCAGACAGGTCAGTGATAAAGTTGTGGAGAAGAGTAAAGAAGGGTTAGGTTATGAAAAAAAATGCCCACGCTCTGAACATCTTACGCAGCACTGTTCAATCCATCATCCAAAAATGGAAGGAGTATGGAACAACTACAAACCTACCAAGACATGGCCATTTATTTAATCTGACATCCCAAGCAAGGAGAGCACTAAGAGAAGCAGCAAGCACAAGAGGCCCATGGTCACTTTGGAGGAGTTGCAGAGATCCACAGCTTAGGTGGGAGAATCTGTTCACAGGAAAACTATTAGTCATTCACTCCACAAATCTGGCCTTTATGTAAGAGTGGCAAGAAGAAAGTCATTTTTTAAAGAAAGCCATAAGAAGTTCATTTGCAATTTGCAAAAAGCCATGTGGGGGACACAGCTTATATGTGGAAGAAGGTGTTCTGGTCAGATGAGACCAAAGTAGAAACGCTATGTGTGGCGGAAAACTATCACTGTACATCACCCTGAAAACATCATCCCCACCATCAAACATGGTGGTGGCAGCATCATTTGTGGGGATGCTTTTCTTCAGCATGGACAGGAAAGGTGGTTAGGTTTGATGGGAAGATGGATGGAGCTAAATACAGGGCAATCCTGGAAGAAAACCTGTTAAAGGCACCATAAAACTTGAAACTGGGTCGTAGGTTTTCCTTCCAACAGAACAACAATTCTAAGCATACTACCAGAGCTACAATGGATGGTTTAGATCTAAGCATATTCATGTATTTGATTGGCCCTGTCACATCCAGACCTAAATCCCATTGAGAATAGCTGGCAAGACTTGAAAATTGCTGTTAACAGACCATCTTATCTCACGGAGCTAGAGTGAGTTTGCAAAGAAGAATAAGCAAAATGTCAGCCCTTAGATGTGCAAAGCTGGTAGAGACATACCCCAAAAGACTTGCTGTGGTAATTGTTTGTCACAATTTTCAGGTTTATATTCTTAAAATATTTTAAAAAGCATGTATCATTTCCTTTACACTTCACAAATACTTGCTCATTTTTGTTGGTATATCACATAAAATCCAAATAAGATACATTTGTTTGTGGAAAAATGTGAAAAAGTTCACGGGGTATGAATACTTTTCCAAGGCACTGTATATATTTATTTTATAAGCTGTTGGGGTAGATATAAAAAGCTTTTTTTAAAAAAAAACATAGATGTGGCACCCACTTATGCTGCACTTTTAGGCTTTGCTACAAAATTGTGCTGCATTGTGCTTAGTAAATCTCCCTTAGAGACTTCTATAGAGCTGTTATTGGCACGTGACTTTTTTATCCTATACGTCATTTTTTGTCCTATCATATGTTGGTTTCAGGAGGTTTATCTGCATAATATTATGCTTTACAGTGGCACTATACAGAGTAAAACCTTTCTCACAAGGATTTGGGCAAGTATTTCATGTGTCTGATAAATAGAAGACAAAAAAATCACTACTTTGTAAGACAAAAAATATTATTCAAACAAATACCAATGTATGCTGAATGTTTATTTTTGACACATGAGAAAAAAAGCTTGAAATTAATAATTTAGGTAGACACAAGGTGGATCCTGTAACTCACGTGGATCGTGGACCCACTGTGCCACGATCCGGGCTTACCTATGAGGGGTGTAGCTAAGCGGCTACCTGGTGTTCACTAGAGCTCCTGATGGTGGCGTTAGACTTGAGCTGCAGGTAGCCGCCAGGTACCACTCCTAGGCAGTCCCCAGTACGGCAGCTACTGACACGGACATTGGCTCGGAGTAACTGGCAGGACTCAAACACTGTTCAGACAATGCGGGTTCTCGATCAGCGTGCAGAACAGATACTGACACGGGATCACGGGCAGCGCTGGATTTAGATACTGCAACACGCACTGACAGTACGGACTCAGGAACCAGAGGAGACACTGGTGCTGGTTCAAGTATTGTTAGAACGGTTTCAGGTTCAGGTACTGCGGGTGCAGTTTCTGTGTTCAGTTACCGCCGATGCAACTTCAGGGTTCAGGTACCGCCAGTGTGGCTTCAG
Source organism: Phyllobates terribilis (assembly GCF_046119375.1). Lineage (NCBI taxonomy): Eukaryota > Metazoa > Chordata > Amphibia > Anura > Dendrobatidae > Phyllobates > Phyllobates terribilis. The sequence goes on along the minus strand of NW_027362768.1, from coordinate 289,610,463 downwards.
GGTTCAGGTACCACCAGTGCGACTTCTAGGTTTAGGTATCGCGGGTGCGGCTTCAGGTTCAGACAACTCAAGATGCAAGGTAATGTTCAGACTAAACAGATTTACAGGAACTTGAACAAACTACACAGGATACTAGGACAGTGGACCTGGCAACATACAGTTGCCCACACACTCAATGTAGGAAACTACAGGGGTTGCTCAGGCACCTCCCTACTGGGGCAGGTGCCTTATATACAAGATGCCTGCCAGCTATTGGCTGGGGGTATTTTAAAAGTGTGCGCGCTACCCCTTTACGAACAGGGGAGCAGGCGTGCTGCCAGCATGTTTGTGCAATGTGCACAGACCAGGAAGCAGGGAGCCACAATGGGGACCACGCCGTGCAGTCGGAGCAGTGAGTATGTCGGTGTCCCTGTATGGAGGAGGACAGGGGACCACACGGGGGGCCGGCATTACCGTTACAGATCCTAAACAGAATTTAAACATAAAAAATGATAAAACATTGTAATAATGCTGCCTACTCTTAATTTATATTGTCTATTTAAAGGAAATCTGTCACCAGCTTTTTTGTAACCCCATCTGAGAGCAACATGATGTAGGGGCAGAGATTCCAGTGATATGTCACTTACTGGCCTATTGCTGCAGTTTTGATAAAATCTCAGTTTACTTTGCTTTAGATTTAGAAATTCTTTGAATGCTGAGCTCTATAGAAGGCATGAAAATCCCGAACAAGCCACATCATTATTGGCCACAAGGACTCACAATTATTAGACCCTACAAAGCACCATTTTGAATCATACAGGACCAGAAAAATAACTCATAACAATCAGATAAAGTCATCATTTTATTACAGTGGGTACGGAAAGTATTCAGACCCCTTTAACTTTTTCACTCTTTGTTTCATTGCAGCCATTTGGTAAATTCTAAAAAGTTCATTTTTTTTCTCATTAAAGTACACTCTGCACCCGATCTTGACTGAAAAAAAACAGAACTATAGAAATTTTTGCAAATTTATTAAAAAAGAAAAATTTAAATATCACATGGTCATAAGTATTCAGACCTTTTGCTCAGACACTCATATTTAAGTCACATGCTGTCCATTTCCTTGTGATCCTCCTTGAGATGGTTCTACTCCTTCATTGGAGTCCAGCTGTGTTTAATTAAACTGATAGGACTTGATTTGGAAAGGCACACATCTGTCTATATAAGACCTCACAGCTCACAGTGCATGTCAGACCAAATGAGAATCATGAGCTCAAAGGAGCTGCCCAAGAAGCTCAGAGACAGAATTGTGGCAAGGCACAGATCTGGCCAAGGTTACAAAAGAATTTCTGCAGTACTCAATGTTCCTAAGAGCACAGTGGCCTCCATAATCCTTAAATGGAAGAAGTTTGGGACCACCAGATGTCTTCCTAGACCTGGGGGTCCAGCCAAACTGAGCAATCGTGGGAGAAGAGCCTTGGTGAGAGAGGTGAAGAAGAACCCCAAGATCACTGTGGCTGAGCTCCAGAGTTGCAGTGGGGAGATGGGAGAAAGTTCCACAAAGTCAACTATCACTGCAGCCCTCCACCAGTCAAGCCTTTATGCCAGAGTGGCCCGACGGAAGCCTCTCCTCATTGCAAGACATATGAAAGCTCGCATAGAGTTTGCTCAAAAACACATGAAGGACTCCCAGACTATGAGAAATAAGATTCTCTGGTCTGATGAGATGAGGATAGAACTTTTTGGTAATAATTCTAAGTGGTATGTGTGGAGAAAACCAGGCACTGCTCATCACCTGCCCAATACAATCCCAACAGTGAAACATGGTGGTGGCAGCATCATGCTATGGGGGTGTTTTTCAGCTGCAGGGACAGGATGACTGGTTGTACTTGAAGGAAACATGAATGCGGCCAAGTACAGAGATATCCTGGATGAAAACCTCTCCCAGAGTGCTCTGGACCTCAGACTTGGCCGAAGGTTCACTTTCCAACAAGACAATTACCCTAAGCACACAGCTAAAATAACAAAGGAGTGGCTTCAGAACAACTCTGTGACCATTCTTGACTGGCCCAGCCAGAGCCCTGACCTTAACCCAATTGAGCATCTCTGGAGAGACCTGAAAATGGCTGTCCACCAACGTTCACCATCCAACCTGACGGAACTGGAGAGGATCTGCAAGGAAGAATGGCAGAGGATCCCCAAATCTAGGTGTGAAAAACTTGTTGCATCATTCCCAAGAAGACTCACGGCTGTACTAGCTCAGAAGGGTGCTTCTACTCAATACTGAGCAAAGGGTCTGAATACTTATGACCATGTGATATTTCAGGGTTTTTTTTTTAATAAATTTGCAAAAATTTCTACATTTCTGTTTTTTTTTCAGTCAAGATGGGGTGCAGAGTGTACTTTAAAGAGAAAAAAAATGAACTTTTTAGAATTTACCAAATGGCTGCAATGAAACAAAATGTGAAAAATTTAAAGGGGACTGAATACTTTCTGTACCCACTGTAAATAACACGCTTACATAAATAGACAAACATTTTAAAATTCACCATGCTTATTAGCATTAGCGTATAAGGAAAATTCCTTTTTGTTTACATAGAGGTATCAGCAAAGGTTCACGACAAGAACAAGAGGACATAGAGCGGGAAGCAAAGACGCCTGAACATAACTCCAGAGACTCTGATCTGGTGCAACTTGTCATACAAAATATCTATCAGAGTTCCACATGCAGTCACTATATCTATTGTCATAGATCAAATGATCTCAATAATTGAGGCTAATAGTCTCCTATATGTGAATAAAATTATTGATTGTAATACAATGTAAAAGGTGACCCATCAACCCATTGTCATGGCCACATTTGATACTATGACACATACTAGTGAATGCATCACAAAATGTATCAAGGTTCCATATGAGATCCCTGCATCCAATGTGATTTAGTTAACTGATCAATGTATGTCAGAGTAATAATCTCCTGTAAGGAGATAAGGATACATGGGGCATAACATGAAAACTGTCCAGCGATCAACTGGTCAAAAGACCAGTAGTTAAGTACTGCACTAGATGATAGTGACACATAGTGCGCTTAAACAGTAGTTAGTAGTTGCACCACATCACTGTGATTGTTACCTTATCAGCATGCTTCCCTGTCCAATACTGTATAACCTTGCCCACAACACTGATTGGCTGCTCTCTGTGTGCACTGTGCATAGGCAGAAAGCTGCCAATCAGTGGTATGGGCGGGGTTATACAGAGTTCATGAATATGGAGGACTACATGGTAGCAGCCAGTTTACAAGTCCTCTAGTGATAATCTCCTGCTGGTAAATCAGTGATTTTACCAAAATTACAGGAAACAGCCCAGGACGTGACACATCACTAGAATCAGGGTCTCTGTTTCTACATTATGCTGCTCTCAGATTAGGGGGGGTAAAAACCTGGTTACAGATTCCCTTTAAATATCCTTTTAAAAATCACATTGATCTCCCATGGCAGGTGGCAGGATATTGAGAAATTGTGACTAGTCACATCAGGTAAGTAAATCAGGTGATATCTGACCTGTGGACAATTTTAGTGCACTTAACTAAACTATAGGCAGAATAAACAGGTGGATATGAGAATGTTAACCGATGCTATAAAACTAAAAAATAAACCAGCAAACACTTCAAACTTCAATTAATTCAGATTTTGTCTTTTTCTTGCAGTGATTTTTGCTTAAAAAAAAGTTATTTACACTGTGCAGGTCACCCACAATGATAGCCACTTTTTTGAGCTGTATCAGCATGTATGGGGGATGCTGATAACCACTAAAATGGTCAATGAATAATTCCCCTCATTAAATGTGAGATATATTATATACTATATATTAAAATATATAGTATTTTTTATTGCAACGCTGGAGTGGTGCTACTAAACTAAGCTCCATGCCCCTAGTCTTATACTAACCCTCCATTGTCTTCATCTTTTATCGGTGCTGCTCCGGTTGGACTTCTGTAGGTTGTGACCTGCAGGATGGCTTCAGTGTTTGCTGGGCGATTCGAAAGTCACAATTCAATGTAAGTCTATGAGAGTCAGAACGAGGTTCTCATAGACTTACACTGAGAGCTTGTGACTGTTACCTTTGACTTCCGGTCAGTCAGAAGTTGCGGTCACAAGAAGGTGGCGCCAGACCGAAGCGGCACCTGGAAGAGCTGAAGATTGCTGCTGCTGTATAAGACCAGCGTCAAGGAACTTAAATTAGTAGCACCACTCCAGCACTGAAATATAAAAAAACAATGGAGTGAGGCTTCATTTGCACCGCCTTGGTCCGGCGTGCCGTGTGGTCTACCATGGCAGTCAGTCTTCATTTCTGTAGTCAGCATTCTTAGCCTAGTATCCTGGGAGCCTCAGATGTTGTGGAGCTTAATAACCATCAGAGATGCCCAGGATGTTGAGCGCAGAAGTAAAGACCAGCTGCCATGGAGGACAGGAATGGACACCTGATCATGGCAACAAAAATCAAATTGTTCATCTCTAATATATGCGGTGGACTTAAAGGACATGATTACTATTTGTGGGGCGACTCAGAGAACATTAATTTTGGTGGGCCAAAAGGGACATTATTACCCTTTGTGGGCACTTTAGGGGCATTATTAAATGCTAAGTGGGAACTTGAGGGCATTACTACTTTTTAGGGGCACTCAGGGGATAATACAGTATTAATTGTTAAGTGGACATTTAAGGGGCAGTATTATTTTATAAGGGGAAACTTAGGGCAATATAGCACTCAAAGGGGCACACGGGGCATTATTATTTTTTAAGGGCAAAAAATTAGCGCTATTACTTTGCAGGGAGTACACCTGTCAGATTATTGTGTGATTATTATCTATGCCACAAAAGGGATGAAAATAATAATGCCCCTTGCACTATTATTTTCTAAGGAGTAATTTTACGGTCTAGAGGGTACAACGAGGGCATTATTACTATGGAAGGGGCACAGTGGTGGGCATTATTACTATGGAAGGGGCACAGTGGTGGGCATTATTACTATGGAAGGGACACAGTGGTGGGCATTATTACTATGGAAGGGGCACAGTGATGGGCATTATTACCATGGAAGGGGCATAGTGGTGGGCATTATTACTATGGAAGGGGCGCAGTGATGGGCATTATTACTATGGAAGGGGCATAGTGGTGCGCATTATCACTATGTAGGGCACTGAGAGATGTACTCTTACCATCCAAGACAGTAGATGCAGTAATAGGGACAAATATTACAGAAACAAGGAATAGAAGTATCAGCATGATGGAGAGTTTGTGTAGGTTGGGAATAGATTGGGACAGTGCTGAAAACATAAGAAGTGAAATGTATCTGTGTTGCAAATTCTTCAGCCGAATCTTAGCTGGAAAAATTTGTCATGGTGGTCTGGGCTGGGTGGAGAAGTCAGGAAAAGTGAACAACTCACATCGGAAGGAACGTCAACTGCGAGTCACTATATATAACTACTACAATCACTTATATGCTCTGCTGAACTGCTAGCTACCTCTATATGGTCACTATATGATGGTACTATAGGTCCTAATTTTTGTATAGTGAATTTTATTTAGTAATAGTATTGTTGTCTGCTGAGGTAACCATTAAAACACACAATAATTAGGGTACGCCTATGTAATTGGAAATATGGTTAGCTGGGTTGGGGACCACTCAGATGTATTTTGCCTCCCCCTGTGGCCTCCACAGATCAAAGCTTTAAGATATGAGCAAGACCTTATTCTGTATTTAGCCTCCTCACCATGTATCACATTTCCTAATTCTGCTTTTGTAAAAGGTTACTAAGCAGAATTGAGCAGAGTTAATAAAATATGCAGAATATTCTATCACCTGACATAAATTATAGATATATTCACAGTCATTGAGGAATTATTTTAGAAATTTTAGGCACCAGGCTAGATGCCAAGTGCTTTTATACAGGTCGTGGAAACCCAAGGCAACTTCTCATATGCTAAATAATTCATAGCTGTGGTTGGATGCCGGTTTTAGAAAAGATATGGTGGGCACTCTTGAAATAAATATTAAGAAATATATATTCTTGCAAATTGCACTATGTTGTCTGCCTTGTATATTGATGGGCACATAAGTCTGGTCACTTCATTATATGTGTGCTGAAATTTACATTACATATTTCTAGAGATTTCACTGTGGTATCAGGTGCCAGATAAACCTAAATCTTGCAATTTTCTCACTTACCACTTGGGTTATTTTACAATCAAAATATTTATCCTTTCTGGCAGAGTTTTCAGCAAGGCTCGTTAATAGAACAACATGTGTTGCTTCCTTAAACAACTGGAAATTGTTAAATTTGTACTTTTTATTATTAATACGGATAGTGATCTAGAACCCCCCCTCCAAAGAAAAAATAGTTTTGTTACACTGTGTTGTATATTAGTCACCAGATGCATTGTTTTGCATTGTTATCCAATGATCAACATTGGCTGGATAAGTGATAAATGTCAGATTTGTGGGGACTGGAGATTGCAGAGATTATTGCAGCGTAATGTGACGTAAGATGATTGCAGCGTAAAGTAATATAACAGTTTGTAATGCTTACAGCAGACGATGGGTTAATCAGCAGGTCTGAGGAGTAGTAGATGCAAGCTGTAGAAACCCCAGGAATTTGCAGAGATGACTGAAGCTTAAGGAACTTGATGGTGGCAAACTCCAAGACAGATGGCAACTACACACAACATTGACTGATTTTTCAGAGACCATATGTGTGTCAAAGTCAACCTTAAAAGGTCTTGGATTATGATGTCAGTAAGGTATGCCAAACAACTTATGAAACCCAACATGGAGCACAGCAATGGGTGGTAGCAGTTATGTTCTGCAACTTAGAACTAAGGAATAGGAGGGAAAACTGTCCCTGCACTGAGACTCAGCTTTACCCTACGCTGGGGTGGGTGCCCTATTCCTTATGAATAGCCCCACCGAAACTCCTGCACTGAACTCAAAAGAAGACCTGTAGGAAAGGGAAAGGGGTCCCTAAAAGATCTAAGGACTGGGAGCAAAAGCAGGAGACCTCCTAACAGAAAAGTTAGTTGCAGAAACAAAAATTAAAGGAAACAAAACTGGTGGAACAAGAAGTCCCAGGATAACAATAGTCCAAAGAAAGAAGAACTAAACAAGGCTACTTAGCCAGAGCACGAGCGTTACAACACTGATGTCCAGCGGAGAATGAGAGCCAGGTGCTGAATAATAAAGGGTGCTGAGATCACGTGACCAAGAAACCCAGCACCAGAGGAAAAGACTAGAAGCCAGCAAACAACAACAAGATGGCCGATAGTAAAACAACATAGATTCTAACAGTAGCTATACGGTAAGGGAGCGAAGTCAGAACCTGAATTCACGATAGGTGCATAACAGTACCCTTACTTTTAGAGATCCTATCAAAATTGGTAGAGAAAGACAAGGATCCTAACCATATATCGTAACAAACAGAGATTTCCCAGAAGACTCTGAAATTGAATTATTGTAGGCAAAATCGTCTCAAAAAAGCAAATCTGACCAACTATCATGATGGGACTCATTCATAGACATTGTTCCATAGACTAATTAATTCTCTCAGTTTACACATTACTTTGCGGGTGTTAAGCTGAGGATAAGTCTAAGGAGATGATTAAATTCTTGCAGAGCGCCTTCCAGAACCTGGAAACAAACTGAACACCATGGTCAGAGATTACATCGTATGCAACAATAATCAGTACATATTTAATCTTTTATTTTGTATTTTATGGTTTGTTTTACTCACCCTGGGATCTCTTTCTACAGTATCTCAGCACACTTTCCCTTCTGTAAGCAATTTGCACTCTGCTCTGCCTTCCGGTTGTTTAGGAAGAACGTAAAGCGCTCAACGGCCTTTCAGGCAGCATAGGTCTGAGTTGCCATCGTCTAGTCTGCGGTTAGGGCTATCTCAGCTTATGCAGGAACCACTAGGGACTGCGAGGTCAGGATCTCTAGCCTATACAGGAACCGACAGGGTCAGCTGCAGTTTTTAGTGTGTTACCTATTTTCCCGAGTGAGTTGCTACATTATCATATCACACTCCTATTCAAGGTGTGACTATGACTATTTATAAATGGTAGACCCTTTATTTACAGCATACAGAGGTGATAGCTGTCATTGTTGTCCTGTCTGTGAAGATAATGAGACTATTGAAAAGTCTTCGGTAAACAACAGGACATACGAGTCTAGTATATGGCTTAATGGACAATGTTTTTTTGCTGTTAAATATGCTGTAGATAGTAATAAGGAAATTTCAATAAAATCAATATTAGGTTGTTTTTTTTACATACATTTCACCTAACAGCCCAATTTAAAAATAGGTCATTTTCTGATGACATTTTCCCTGAAAGTCTAATCAGGCACTGATAAAAAATATTCACTGTATTAGATTTAGAAATGGTGGATCTGAGCAACTCCTCAATCCTTTCTGTTTTACTATATATTTCTGTGTCGTTTCTCATGATAGTGTTCCCAGCGTAAACATAACAGACTATTTTTCTATGTTGAGTTTTTGACATTGCTGAATGAAGGAAGGGGCTAACATCATAGCAATTAACAGCACCTGTCGCGTGGCAATGCCCATCATGACAACTATTTTGTCATTTAATAGCTGTAATGATAACCCAGCCGCCCAAAGAGTGTGTTGGCGCGACCTTCATTTGGAATCGGTGGTATTAATGCTCATTATGTGAATGTGGATATCTTATAAATAGTTATGCATATTGACATTCATCAGGACATTTTACATATCTTTATATATCTCACTCTATCCCTTTGGATAAATAAACTTAGATCACTATTTTAAGTATATTCTTCAAGTGAAGCTCCACTTTAGAGCTACTTTGAAGTATACATTAATAAATTACTTCACCTTTGGCTTCAACAGTCAAGTATTAGAGCATTCAAGTGATTATCATCTGACTCGCACCAAAACAGCCCATTCCCCACTCCAAAACCTCAAACGTAGACGATCCAAGAGAATTCCAAAGCCCCGGGGAGTTTATTTGCAATTCTTGTTTTATCAAATTCATAGAAAAGATCAATATTTCATCATTTCATGATCAACAGATTGAGTTCAAAATGGCGGAAAAATTTCCTGTGAGTGCTATTGATTAACGAAAGCAAGAATTCAATGCAAAAGTCCTGGAGACTTGTTGTAGGAAGGGAATGGCAGTATCAACTACACCCTAATGAACACGTATTACCTAAATCTAGCAGAACACCTGCAGAAGGATAACATGGAAAAGCATCCAAAGGAAAATTCCCACTGGATGATCTTGTTTCACTGTCAGTAGATTTCATGTATTATTTACAGTGCCTGTATTTCGCTTTCCAGAGTGAAATCTGATTTTACTCTCAATCATAGCATTAGATGCCTTAACCAGAGGCGCAGCTAAGGGTTCAGCCCTGGAGGGCGAAACATCCGAGTGGGCACCTAACCAGCAACCCTGATTACAACTACTGTGGCGCAGTCTAGTTGTGCTGCTGGAAAAAAATCTCGAAAAAAAAACAAGATCTATATTACCACCATATGGTGATCATATATCGATAGATGCCAGTCCTGATGAACATATAACAGTGCTGTTATTGACGGTGACTTACAGATGACGTTCTTTCTTATGGATTAGTTCACTTTTCCCATCTTTTCCATCTGGCCCAGCCAGACATGACAACTTCTTCTAGTCAGGACTCGGCTGCAGAGATTACAGCTAATACACGTTTGACTTCTCACATTTCCAGCACCATGCCCATCTATCCCCAACCTACGCAAAATCCTCACCCTGCTGATACCCCAATACTGAGCCGTGTCCCTATTACTGCACCGGCTGTGTGGTACAATAACGACTCCTCTTACTGCCCCACATAATAATTCCCACCACTGTGCTCCAACATACAAATAATGCCTCCTTTGTGACCTCTAGATAGTAAAACTGCCCCCTGGAAATTATGCCCTGTGCAAGTGCTCTAGAAAACAGTGTCCACATTTTGACTGTAGAAAGTCATAATGCCCCCTGTGCACATTTGACAGCCACAATACTCAATAATACTGCCACTATAACAATAATACTTCTTAAGTGCCCACGTAACATCTAATAATATCCCCTGAGTCCCTTAATGTACAGCTCCTCTATATACATTTTGATGGGCCCACAGCTCTCCTATACACAGTACAATGCACCCACAGCTCCTCTATACACAATACTATGTTCCCACAACTGCCCTGTACACAGCTATCAAAAGACTGACCGTCACTTCTAAACAGAAAACAGGTGTGTACAGGTGCTTACTAAGAGTAGCCATCTCCGTACATAACTAATAAATAAAGATGCACTCTGTAGCGCTATAGCATAAAAACATGAAATATATAAAAATATGAATTGCATAACTGCTCTAGAAAATAGGAAAAAATTGAGAATACTTGGCACATAAATTGGCCAATTCATGTGTACCCGGCAGCCATGATAAGGCGATTCTCTCTGCTGGGAACCCTCTCTTAATAATCCTTTTTCTAATGTGAATCCTCTCTTAGGCAGAAGCCTACATTTATATTTATATGCCCTCTACACAGTATAGTGGGCCCACAGCTCCCCATACACAGTATGGTGGGCCTACAGATTCCCTATACACAGTATGATGGGCCCACAGCTCCACTATGCACAGTATGATGGGCCCAGAGCTCCACTATACACAGTATGAGGGGTCCACAGCTCCACTATTCACAGTATGATGGGCCCACAGCTCCACTATTCACAGTAAGATGGGTCCACAGCTCCACTATACACAGTATGGTGGGCCCACAGCTCCCCTATACACAGTATGATGGGCCCTCAGCTCCACTATACACAGTATGATGGGCCCACAGCTATCCTACGCATAGTACAATGTCCCCACTGCGCCCCCAAAACACAGTATAATGACCCCCACAGTAGCATTCAGACTGTATAATGGTCCCCACATTAACTCCCAAACTGTATAATGGCCCACACAGTAGCCCTCAAACTGTATAATGGTCACCACATTAGCCCCCAAGCTGTATAATAGCCCCCCACATTAGTCCACAAGCTGTATAATGGCCCCAATTTGTCCTCAAGCTGTATAATGGCTTCCACATTAGTCTCCAAGCAGTATAATGGCCCCTGCATTAGTCCCCAAGCTGTATAATGGCCACCGCATTAGCTCCCAAACTGTATATCCCCCAACACAGTATGATTCCCCAACTGTGACCCCCACACTGCCCTCCATGCAGTATAATGGGTGTACATACAGTATAATTGCCCCATACCTCTCCACACTGTATAATGGCCCACACTATTGCTCCAAACAGTATAATCGCCCCCACACAGCCCTCATCACAATATGATGCACCCCACGCAAACCTTTACACTGTATAACTGCTTGCATACAGTATAATTGCCCTTACATTAGTCCAAGTATGAGGGCCCCACCAACACTGTTTCAGGGTCCCCCACACTATGTATAAGGGTCCCCCATTGTGCCCTCACATCACACCACAAGTTTTAATAAAAAAAATAATCGTATAGTGTATTCTCCTAAGCCAGGATCCTGATGAGTCCAGCAGCAAGGGAACACGCTGTCATAGCGCCGACTGCGCGCGCAGAACATCAGCGTCCCGATGCGGCGTAATGATGTCACCACGCTGGGACTCTGACGTCCTAGGTGTGTGTTGGCACCTCGGCTGTTCTGTAGACCACAAACCTAAAGTGAGTGAAAAAAACTTGTAAAAGTCCTTGATGAGCATGGTTTAAGACTCCTCCCTATAGAATTAGATCTCATGGACAGCTCGAGCCCATGGGAGAACCTTTGTGGTCTCTTATGTGCCAATCAAGCCCTGCCTGGAGCATGCACAATTGTGACTACATCTCTGCACTATAAGGCCTCAATTAGACGTCAATGATTTTTCTTCTACTCCAAAAAATGGGACGTTTTATATCATTGTTTTGGATCCAACTTCCATCAGTGTTTTATCAATGTCTCAATTTTTTACCATCAATGTTTCATCAGTCATTTTTTTGGATACAAAAAAAATTGCAAAGCTTCTCCTGCCCAGTACCATGTTAAAAACAGACAGCACATAGATGCCATGCATGTGCTGTGCGTGCTCCCATAAACGTGTATGTGATATTTTTTCTGTGATTCAGATAAATGATGTCTCCGCACATGCTGCGATTTATTTTCACGCACAATAAATTTTCACTGCGAAAAAAATATCTTAATCTCTACGGCCTCACGGAATAACGGAATTTGTTCTGTTTCCTTTTCTTCAGTTGATAGGAAAGTTGGGAAACTGCTACACTTTCAGCTCTGTGGTCATGTTTTTAGTCACGTCTTTTAAGACACCTTATAGGAAACCTAGAAAGCATCAAATTCTTAGTAAATAGTGTAACATTTGCATTGCCACATAGCACTCCTCAATTCCCATTTTAGTTTACAGTAAGCAAGACAAAACGACGTTAAAATATTAATGTGCTAAACGGATATGATGTACAATGTCAAAAGTTACACATTGCAGGCAAATATTCCTTGGTGGTGTAATGCGAGGCAGTCCAATGGCAACTGTGGGGAAAATTCCCTAATACTACTGTTCTGGTAATGGTACCCCAGTTTATGACTTGCATAGGCATATTCACCGGGATAGGTCATGTCAATTGTGCAATGTGGCACAACTACTAGGCTACTTTTATGCACACAAAAAAGACACAAAGGCCCCTACACATTAAAGCTTTTATGCCAAAAAAGTAAAAGTTTTGAAAAGTTGTAAAAGGAAGGAAGACAAAGATATTGACTACGACCAAGACACATTTGAGATGGAAGGCGATGAACTGGAAGTTGTAAAGGACTTCAACCTACTCAGATCAATGATAACTCAAGATGAAGCAACGACACCGGAAGTTAATAGGAGAATAGCTATGGGTAAATGAACAATGAACACACTGGATAAAGTCTTCAAATTGAGGAGTATTTCAATGGCGACGAAGACACAGCTCGTACATAGTCTGATCTTTTCAGTAGTAACGTATGGATGCGAAACCTGGATGATAAAGAAACACAACAGAAGAAGAATCAACGCCTTCAAAAAGTGGTTCTGGAGAAGGATGCTATCAATACCATGGATGGCAAGAAGAACAAACAAATCAATTTTGGAACAAATCAAGCAAGACATGTCACTGAAAGCAAGGATCACCAAGCTACGACTTGCCTGCTTTTAACACATCACACGAAGAGAGCGATCACCTGAGATGGACATCATAGTCAGAAGAATAGAAGGAACAAGACAAAGAGAAGACCAGCAACTAGATGGCTTGATACTATCAAGATAACGGAGGAGAAGACCCTGGTGGATCCATCTAGGCTTGCAAAAGATCGATCTTCCTCCAGAGCGTTCATCCATCAAATCGACATGGCTGAAGATCGAGCTGAAGGCTGTTAATAATAATAATAATAATAATAATATTATATATATCCTTGTTTAGTGCAGTGTAGGGAAGGGAGGGAGAAGGAGGATGGTCCACACACAGATCTTGCACATAGGTCCTTAAACACAATGTTTTTTAATGCAAATACAAAAAATATTGGCATAAGGCTATGTGCCCACGATGCAGAAATGAAGCAGAAAATTTCTGCAGCATTTCTGCATCTCCCTGGCAGAAAAAACGCATGCAGATTGTGCATGCGTTTTTCCTGCAGAATACATGCGGATCCACGGCATGGATTTATACAGTGTGAACCGTAAAAATTAAAACAAATAAAGCTATACTCATCCCCGAGGCCCCGGCGTGGCTGCAGCGCTCATTCCTGTCTGGTTCCCGGCTCCCGGCATATCGCGAGACAGAGCGGTGGAGGGCCTGCGGTCACATGACTGTGACGTCACCGCAGGTCCTCAAGCGATGCCGGCATTCAGAGAGAAGCCGCCGGACAGGTGAATATAACTTTATTTGTTATTTTATTATTTTTTTACAGGTACAATGGTACCCAGGTCTGGAGGAGAGTCTCCTCTCCTCCAGAACTGGGTACCATCCGCACATAGAAACGCATAGAAGCCGCTTGTAGAAATGTACAGTCGCGGTTTCTATGCGTTTCAATGCAAGTCAATGGCGGGAGTTCCGCTGCGCTACCGCAAAATTAAATGACATGCTGCGGATTTTTGTACGCAGCATAGAAAAATCCGCAGCATGTGCATAGAACATGCGGAATCCCATTGGGGACCATGGGGAGTGGATTATGTAGCGTTTCACAAGCTTTTCCGCTGCGGAAATTCCGCAGCATAAATGCTTGAAAAACGCTACGTGGGCACCCAGCCTCACTGTACTGTTTTAATCTGCCCCATTCCTAAGTCTTCTAGTGATCATATTTACTTAACAATAAATGTCATATGTTAAATGTACCTGTACAGATTTTATTTAACCCTATTAGTGTCTTGTGTATTAAGTAATAATCTATATATAGCCATCCATAACCTTTCTTCTCCTTACATCTCTGAACTAATCTCCCGATATATTCCCTCACGTAATCTCCGGTCCTCCAAAGACCACCTCTTCTCCTCCAAACTTATGTATTCCTCACCCAATCGCCTCCAAGACTTCTCCCGAATATCCCCCATCTTCTGGAATTCTGTGCCTCAACACGTCCGATTAGCTTCCACATTTGGATCCTTCAGACAGAACCTGAAAATCCATCTCTTCAAGAAAGCTAGAGCCTGCAATGACCACGCTGCCTCCTCACTACCACCGCAGCTGCTGCCTCACCACCTCCGGAGCTGCCGCCTCACCAACACCGGAGCTACTGCAACCCTCCAACCTACTGTCTCCTTCCCTATCGTCCTGTAGAATGTAAGCACGCAAGGGCAGGGTCCTCTTCCCTCTGTACCAGTCTATAATTGTTAGTTCATTTACTGTAAGTGATATCTGTATTTGGTATGTAACCCCTTCTCATGTACAGCACCATGGAATCAATGGCGCTATATAAATAAATAATAATAATAATACATATGCTTATGAATACAAGACATTCGTTTCACCATGAACGTTCTTGGAAATGTGATTTCAACATCTCCATCCCTTAGTTGATACATCTTAATTTGATACATGTTACGGCAATTAGTTGAAAAATTACAGCTATTTTATTTCATCACCTAAAGGCTAGGTTCATGTGACTGTATTTTCGGACCGAGTGCTGTTCATTGCAAAACTTGGCAACACTTGTTCCAATGTTATTCAACTGGGCTGCTCCGATGACCTTTTATTGTCACGGACCAAATGTCCACATGAAAAAAAAGTCTCAGCATGCAGTAGCCTCCATATTTTGAATGAGACTCGCCTATTCAAATATATGGGTGCGCAAAACAAAAATTGTATCACATACTGATCAACTGTATAGCATCCAATTCTTATGGATACATTGCAATTATTTAACATAGCAAAGTGTATTTTATCTTGTAGATTTTTATAATTGGTCATGTACAAATACGGATGACGAGACAGAGAAGAAAATATCCATTTTGTCTGGATGAAAACCAGACAATCTTTTTATACGCTTGTATGAACTTAGCCAAAGGCAATCTGTCACCGTGTTTCTCCTTTGTAACAATATAGAATAAGTAATGGGTTGACATGTTTAGGACTGAGCCACTTTGTAGGTTAATGACCGGGCCAATTTTTTCAATTTTGACCACTGTCACTTTATGAGGTAATTAGTCTGGAAAACTTTGACGGATCCCCCTGATTCTGAGATTGTTTTTTCTTGACATATTGTACTTCATGATAGTGGTAAAATTTCGTCGTTATGATTTGTGTTTATTTGTAAAATAAAAACAGAAATTTGGAGAAAATGTTGAAAATTTTGCAATTTTTAAACTTTGAATTGTGAGATATGTCACACAAAATAGTTAATAAATAACATTTCCCCCATGTCTACTTTACATCAGCACAATTTTGGAAAAAAAAATTTTGTTAGGAAGTTATAGGGGTTAAAAAGTTGACCAGCAATTTCTCATTTTTCCAACAAAATTTTTACAAAAACATTTTTTTTAGGGACCACATCACATTTGAAGTGACTTTGAGGTGTCTATATGATAGAAAATACCCAAAAGTGACACCATTCTAAAAACTGCACCCCTCAAGGTCCTCAAAACCACATTCAAGAAGTTTATTAACCCTTTACGTGCGTCACAGGAACTGACGCAATGAGGAAGAAAAAAATTAACATTTAACTTTTTTTCAGAAAAAATTAAATTTAGACCCAATTTTTTTTATTTTCACAAGGGTAACTAGAGAAAATGGACCTCAAAATGTATTGTCAATTTCTTCTGAGCATGCTGATAACCCATATGTGGCGGAAAACCACTGTTTGGGCACATGGCAGAGCTTGGAAGGGATGGAGCGCCATTTGACTTTTTGAATTCAAAATTTGCTGGAATAATTAGTGGATGCAGTGTCACATTTGGGGAGCCCCTGATGTGCCTAAACAGTGGAAACCCTCCACAAATGACCCCATTTTGGAAACTAGACCCCTCAATGAACTTATTTAGATGTGTGGGGAGCACTGTGAACCCCCAGGTGCTTCAGAGAAGTTTATAACATAGAGGCATGAAAATAAAAAAATCACAAAAATTTTCTTTTAGCCCCAAATTTTTTATTTTCACAAGGGTAACAGGAGAAAATGTACCCCAAAAGTTGTTGTGCAATTTCTACTGAGCATGCCGATACCCTATATGTGGCGGAAAAACACTGTTTGGGCGCACGGCAGGGCTCGGAAGGGACAGAGCGCCATTTGACTTTTTGAATTCAAAATTTGCTGGACTAATCAGCGAACGCCATGTCGCATTTGGAGAGCCCCTGATGTGTCTAAACAGCAGAAACCCCCCACAATTGACACCATTTTGGAAACTATACCCCTCAATGAACTTATCTAGATGTGTTTTGAGCACTTTTAACCACCAGGTGCTTCACAGAAGTTTTATAACGTAGAGCCATGAAAATAAAAAAATCACAAAAATTTTCATTTAGCCCTAATTTTTTTATTTTCACAAGGGTAAGAGGAGAAAATGGACCCCAAAATTTGTTGTGCAATTTATCCTGAGCACGCCGATACCCTGCATGTGGATGAAAACCACCGCTTGAGCGCACAGCAGGGTTCGGAAGGGAAGGAGCGCCATTTGACTTTTTGAATGCAAAATTGGCTGGAATTTAGAGAGGATGCCGTGTCGCATTTAGAGAGTGCCTGATGTGCCTAAACAGCGGAAACCCCCCACAGTTGCCCCATTTTGGAAACTAGACCCCTCAATGAACTTATCCAGATGTGTGGTGAGCACTTTGAACCCTCAGGTGCTTCACAGAAGTTTATAACGTAGAGCCGTGAAAATAAAAAAAAAAATCACAAAATTTTCTTTTAACCCCAAATTTTTATTTTCACAAGGGTAACAGGAGAAAATTGACCTCTCATTTTGTTGTGCAATTTCTCCTGAGTGCACCAATACCCTATATGTAATTGGGAACTACTTTTGAGGCACAGTGCAAAGATCAGAAAGGAAGGAGCACCATATTATAGTACAGATTTTACTGTTATGGTTTGAGGGTGCCATAACCCACTAGGAGATCCCCTGAGGTGCCAGAGCAGCAGATTACCCCATAAATTACCCCATTTTTACAAACTACACCTCTCAATGAATTAATCTAGGGGCGCAGTGATCATACTGACACCACAGGTGTGTCACAGAATTTTATTCCATTGGGCAGTGAGGAAAAAATATTTACATTTCCACCGCAAAAAATTTGTTTTAGCCCCAGATTTTACATTTTCACACTGGGATAATGGATAAAAATAGCACCAAAATTTGTCCCATAATTTCTGCTGAATGAGGCAACACCTTACGTGTGGTTGTACAGTACTGCTTAGCCATACCGCAACACTAGGGAGGGACTGAGCGCTATTTGCCTCCTGGAGTGCAGATTTTCCTAGAATAGTTTGCAGACTCCATATACAGAGCTCCTAAGTGCTAGAAGAGCAGAATCCCCCCTCAAGTGACCCCACTTTGGAAATCATACCCGTGCCAAACACGTGGACACTAAATGTGGTTTAGACACACTGTGGGGCTTAGAAGGGAGTAGGGATTTGAATTTGGGAGCGCAAAATTTACTGAATTTCTTTTGGGTGGCGAGGAGCCATTTAGTTTTTCCAGAGCATTTGTACTACCAGTAACGTGGAAGCCCCCTATATTTCCATTAACACATGACAGACCTGAGTGGGGGCTTTTATGTGAAACTTTTATTGGGAACATTTTACATAACATTTTAGATCACATTTATCCGGCGCTCTACCTGAGCACTTACTTTGGGGTTTCCATCTAAATCTCTGAATGACGTGATTCAGATTAAACCCCTGAGGGATCCATTCACTATAATGAGATGAGGCAGCAGAGTTACGCTGGACTCCGTATGGCCTCTGTTCAGTGTTGTCATCTTTTCAGAGGTGCACAAAACTGTGGCCGACCGCGCTTTTATCTACGCCTAAAAAGAAGGACACCGCCGGATCATAGGTCAGACAGCGTCCACAGTGTCTCCATCTGTCTCATTACAGGGAATCTTCCGCCGGGGAATCACATATTTCAGAGATTTACATGGAAACCCCAGTGTAAGCGCTCAGCGTAGAGCGCAGGATAAATGTGCGCCGAGCCTTACTGCGATCTTTGGGAGGCAGAATAAACAAATCAGCAGAATTGGTTTTATTGATTTTTTACGCCGTTCCTTTTGTAGTATAAGTGATTAGACGTCTTTATTCTTCGGGTCGGTGTGATTACAGCGATACCAGATTCATATCGGGTTTTTATGATTGACAGCTGTCACACACTAAAAGACGCTTTTTTTTGCAAAAACTAATGTTTACATTGCCATATTTAGAGAGCTATAATTCATCCATATTTTTGCCGACAGAGGCATGTAAGGGCTTGTTTTTTGCAGGATGAGTTGACGTTTTTATTGGTACCATTTTCGGGCAAATTTAATTTTTTGATCGCTTTCTATTCTGATTTTTGGGAGGTAGAATGAACAAAAAACAGCAATCCAGGAATTTTTTTTGTTTTTTTTTGCTATTGTTACTTGTGTGGTAAAATTGATAAGGCAGCTTTATTCTTCGGGTCAGTACATGTACAGAGGTACCACATTTATGTAATTTTTTTATGTTTTGGCGCTTTTACATAATAAAAACTTTTATAGAAAAAATAATTATCTTTGAATTGCTGTATGCTGAGAGCTGTAACTTTTTAATTTTTCAGCTGATGGAGCTGTATGGCGGCTTCATTTTTGCGGGACAAGATGACATTTCAGCGGTACCATTTTTATTTACATCCTTCTTTTTTATCGCGTTTTATTCCACTTTTTTCCAGCGGTATGATGAAAAGGCATAGTTTCTCATGTGTTTTTTTTTTTTACGCTGGTCACTGAAAGTGTGACACGTTTATAGATTGGGTCGTTCCAGGCGCAGCGATGCCAAATATGTGTACTTTTTTTGTTTATTATAATTTTTTTTAACGAAAAATCTGTATTTATTAGTGTAATATATTTTATTATTTTTTTTATTTTTTTTTAGATTTTTACAATTCTTTTTAACTTTAGTTTAGTCCCACTATGGAACTTTCACTTTTTTCACTTTTTCCATAGGTATAATGTATTGCAATGCACTAGCATTGTGCATTGGTCTCAGGAGCTTTCCGTAGCTTGGTGACTCGGGGGTTGTTATGACAACCCCGAGTTATCATGGCCTCGGTCGGGCCCCCGCGATGTCCGATCTGAAGGCAGAGGGAGCTCCCAACCCTCTGCCTGCCCCCTGAATGCTGCGATCGAGCTCGATCGCAGCATTCAGGGGGTTAACAGCCGGGGGGGTCCTGACACCGCTCCTGGATGTTTAGTGCCGGAGCTCAGCCACTAGCAGCGCTGACCTCCGGCACTGATCGGGCAGGAGACACTGAAATTTCAGCGTCTCCTGCGCGATCATGCTGTGATCGGTCAGTCAGATTGACTAACCGATCGCAGCGATCTGGGTGCAGGGACCGTCGACATGGGTCCCTGCACCTCTGCCGCTGCCTCTCAGCTGTCACGGGCAGCTGTCATTGACGAGCCCCCTGGGCCGTGGGGTACTCGGTGCCGGGCCATTCGTTGCTAACGGAGATGTCACAGTGGCGGTGACCCGGTCCGTGACCCAGGGCGGTCAATCAAAAAGGGGAATATTTACAGGGGATTTATGTACAAAGTTCGTGACGCCACCTGTGGTATGCGGCTAAAGGGAGCCGCCGCTGCGGAGCAGTCCTCTGGAGCTGATGTTACTGCAGCAAAGCTGGTGTGGCTCTCCACGGGTAGAGCTTAGCTCCAGGGCAGTGTAGATGTATTGGGTTGTGCTGGGCGTTGTAGTGCAGGGGTGATGGCACAGTTAATAATCACAGAGACAGTGGGGTGCAGTCCTCAGGGTCTTTACTCACGGTTATTGCAGTCCAAGTTACAGGTACCAATGTAACTTCCCTCGCCGTGCTGTGCTTACTCAGGGAGGGGTTCAGTCCACCCTCAGATATCTCCAGAGTACTTAGCGGGACCCCCTTCTGTGTGTTCTCTCTCTGGCCGTTTCCCTGCACCTCATACCAAGTGTCCCAATCCGGTACCTGCGGGCCTTGTCGGGCGACGTCTGTTCCGTCCCCTGGGTCCTATGGTACTCTATGGCTACCTTCTTGATGAGACTGATAAGGACTGTTGGCTGCAGGACTTGAAATACTGCAGCCTACGGTTTCTAGTTGAGACATAAAGTGCTCTGCTAGTTGAGGGACCGGTCCCCTTTGTGTGGCCTGACCCCTCCACCTTCCAGTAGATTCGGGCGTACGGGTGGCCTCCAGCACTGCCCGTACCTCTGGGGTCCCTTCCTTCGTTCCTGGAGCCCTTCCTGCTCTTCTCTTCTCCTCGTTCAGTCCTGGGCCTCTCCTCAGGCTCTCTGCCTGAGCAGAGCTCCTGCAGAGCCCTTCCTGCTCTTCTCTTCTCCTCGTTCAGTCCTGGGCCTCTCCTCAGGCTCTCTGCCTGAGCAGAGCTCCTGCAGAGCCCTGCTCCACTCCTCGCACTGTAGACTGTTCTCACTCACTGCTCACTGTTCTGACTGGGCTCGACTCAACAAGATGGCTTCTCTATATATACCTTCCTCTCATGTGCTCCACTAACTACGTCCTCCACCCACACCCACTACATAGCTCCTCCCAACAGCTAGGGACCCAGGACTGTGCTCTCCATTAGGAGCAATCTCGCCCTACCCCCACTGCGGGTATGTGTTGGATGCAGGTGTTAGGGTCCCAAGCTGCACTCCTTCCTTACCTGAGAGTGAGATACCACACCTCTGGGTGAGATGCAGTACCTCTGTGGCGACCGAACCCTCAGGGGCGCCACATCAGCACTGAACTGTCACAGAGTGTTTACACGCTGTGACAGTTTAAAGCCATGACGGACACTGCACAGCAAGGAGCAATAACTAGCACTTGCTCATGCCGTGCAGTGTCCGTCATTGGGCATTAAGGGGTTAATGTTGTAATTACTTTGTAGTCCCATACTTCTTCGAGTGGGCATACGGACCCTGGGCGTTGATGCAGCAAGCTCAAAGGCACATGGGCAGCGAGGACTTGGTACACAGGGAGGATGAAGGGTAACCAAGCAGGGATGGATGAAAGTAAACTTAGTATGAACAGAAGGTGGATCACACCAAGCACAAAGGTCTAGACACTCAATTCCTAGATACATGTGTGTCAATGGGCCTTAAATAGGTCTGGGGAGATGATTTCATTGATCCTTGCCGGGCAACCTACAAAACCCAACATGAAGCACAACAGAGGGCAGCCGACCCAAGAGAAGCCCGGGATACCCAGGACAGGTGTGTAATATAGACCAATTTATATAATGGTAACCACTAGTATCATTCAATATGCTCTGTTTGTATCATAGAGGAGTATTGGCCCATTAAACGAGCACCAATCAACTATATATAAGGCAATTAATGTTTGTGTAAGGGCCTAATGAAATTCAGTGGCAGCAGAACGATCGTCAATACAATCCTTCTGCCCCCATAGAGCATCACGTTGTAAGCAAAACATTCCCAGACAAGGAGCGATGTGCTGCCGATAAGGATGACTTTTATGCTGGAACGTAAATGATCTGATCACCTGAAGAACGAGCGTTCTTTATTCTCCGATTATTGGATGGTCTAAATGATCCCTATGTGTGCTTGTACTCATGGGCACATATGTGATTTGTATTAATTTGATCCTTCTCCACAATTGAGACATTTCTTTTCACCCTCCCTACTTCCTGAACTCATCATCTATTCTGGAAAAAAACAACTCAAATCATTTTTGGTCAAAGCAACATTGCTTTCTCCAACACATATTTCAGCACTGCGCAGTGAGGTGTCAGGTTACACCTGCTATTATGGAGAATGGAGGGGAAGGAGTAGAGGGAGGCACTGGCTCAAGCAGAGAAAGAGATTCCTGCAGCATCTTCTCCAACAAAGTGATGTATCTCACCCCCATGCTTGATTCACAGCTACACTGCTTGGTACTGCTGTATAATATCCTCCTTGATGTTGCTGCGTTTGAGACATGAGAGTACATATTGCTGCATAGAGACTAGAGAGTGGGAATTCCTCGTGTCGGTGAGCGCTGTGTATAGAAGATATCACAGCAGACAAGTTCCACCCAATAGCTTAGAGACAACTGAAAAGTGGAGATATATCGTGCAGAGAAGAAAACTAGTGAAAATTCAGGATACAACTTATATCATGGCCAGAAATAGTGTTATTCCTCATGGACACACATGGCAGCTTATTCTGAAAAGTCACTTGGAATGACAGGTAAGCTTTATCAAATTTCTAGAAGTTATATTTGATTGTATTTTTTGTTCCAAAATCAAGAATTTGAGTCAATGATATAACCCTTGGTGACATCTGATGTGGATGTGAGCACAAACTTTATGGAGTGGGATCAGGAGTTAAGCTCAATCCATATAGTGTGGGTGCTGGCTGCTTTATACAGCTGGCACCCAAGAGTAATTGCTACATCAGTTTAAGTAATGGTACCTTGAGCAGCTCAGACTCTACCGTATTCCTCATGTATTGCTACATCAGTTTAACCTCTTAGATGCAACTGTCAATTGTGACAACAATATTTAGGAGGTTAGTAACGGGGGAAATGGATGGGGTCACTTCTGATGCCCATCGGCTGATGAGTTGTCTTGGCTGCCAGATATCTACCTAAGGCCCTCGTGTCAGCTATGTTACCAGGCTGGACTTCGTAACAGACCAGTTATTATACAATAGTGGCTCAGTGCATCATAGGGTCCTGGGTTCAAATCCCACCAAGGATTGTTTGCATGGGTTTCCTCCGGGTTCTCAAGTTTCCTCCCCCATTTAAAAAAAAAGACTTACTGATAGGGAATTTAGACTGTGAGCCCCAACAGTTGGGGACAGTGATGATAATGTCTGTAAAGTGCTGTGGACTTAATGGCGCAATATAACTGATATATAACTAATTACCCCTTTTCGCTTAGTGCAAATAGAAAAATGTAAGAAAGTATTGCCACATGCGTAATTGATTGAACTAATAAAATTTTTTTTAAAAATTACAAAAAAAATAAATGTCAGAAGAAATGTTTTTGGTTGCCTCACCTGCAAAATAAATAGAATAAAAAGAAATAAAAAAATCATATGGCCTGTGAGAGAGTCACTGCTGTTATATACAAGGGGAGGTATGTGTCACTCTGGCTGCTAGCCTGTGTAAACTGAAACCTACGAACTTTCTACCAGCATGTTATATAGTTCACTTAAAGGGCGTGTTTTTCTGTGAATGGCAAAGAGGGTGGGAAGCCATTTACACTACCTCACCTCAGGGTGTGGCTGAGCAAGTTTAAATGCTCAGTCACTGTTTTTTTTGGGCAGTGTGTGGTCTGGAGAGTGAAGTCTCCAGGCTGTGTTTGTTGAAGTCAGAGAGCAACACCGAAGAACAGGTGTTTGGTGAGTCTTCACGGTGCTACCCAGAGCGGCTGAAGCCCCGCTTGCTAATGGACTCTGTTATACTTTATCTTTTGTGTTTCCGTTACCTCGGAGAGGGTCTGTTTATTTTTGTGGAACCCTGCTGGAGCTTATGCTGTCTAAATGATCCAGCAGGAAGTTAACACAAGACGTGTGTCCTGTGTCTGCCTCTGAGAGAGCTGAGCAAGTCGCTTTACCACAGGCCCCATAAATTGTAACAATAAAAAATTATAATACACCGTGCATAACGAAAAAACTCATATAACTCTATCGGCTCAAAAATAAAATAATAAATAATTACCAGACTACGAAAATCGAAGACAATTTTTTTTCACTTGTTTCCCTTTTTTAAGTAGCAAAATAAGAAAAAATTACCTATGTAAAATTGGTATCACCATTACTGACCGACAGAATAAAGTTACTAGACATTTCACAAAGTTAAAACTAAAAAACAATGGCAGAATTGCTGTTTTGGGGGGATTTTTTTTTCTGTTTTTTTAATACATTATATGGTAAAATGAATGGTGTTATTCAAAATTACAACTTGTCCAGAAAAAAAACATGCCCTTATAGGCCTTTATTGACAGAAATATGAAAAAGTTATGTTTCTTGGAAGAAGGAGAAGAAAAAAAATACTGAAAGCGAAAAAAATGAAAAATTGCCCCAATCTACCAGGAAGATTAGGATTGACAGTGAAATGAATCACTGCAGTATTTGAATCTTTCTCATGGCAGAAAGAACTTAAAATGGTTAAAGATGCAACTGTGGATGATCTTGCAGTAAAGGATTTGTCGATTCTTTTTTATTTCTCAAAATGTGTGTTCTCACTTATCATCAAACACCTTTAATAATTTATTTCAAGCAGTTTCTGGCAGCCCTGTTCTCCTCGGCTGCTGCAGTGCTCAGACTCACCTGCAGATGGCAGTAGGGAGGTGATCCATTCTGCTGCAGACCGAGTCTGTAAACTGCTGAAAATGAGAAATTCAATCGGAGATCACACTCCCGTCTCAGAGTCAGACACATAGACATGGACTCAATGACACACACAGTATGTATTCAGACACAATGTCACCGACGTGCAAATGGAATAAAGGTAACAAACAAATATAGTCACTTATTAAAGCCAACGCAGGCAAGCTCAGGGTAAATGTGATATAGGGAAAATATATATTCTTGTACCGTGTTAGCCAGTAGATAGAAAAATATTTAGATTTGAGAGTCTTCAGTGGTTGATACCTTTTAATGGCTAACTGAAAAGATGGTAACAAATTGCAAGCTTTCGAGACCACTCAGGTCTCTTCATCAGACAGTACTACTGCGCCAGATGAAGAGACCTGAGTAGTCTCGAAAGCTTGCAATTTGTTACCATCTTTTCAGTTAGCCATTAAAGGGTAAATGTGATGGATTTGTGCAAGTTAAAGAACACATACTTTCTGACAGGCACAGTTTCCATTGGAAACCAGAGATAACCAGGATTCACCCACATAAGGATTAGATAAATGCATAAGGAGCTGGATATATAATCACAGAAAAGACAGATAAGTGCAAAAAAAACAATGCAAAGTATTCCGCATTTTATCTTAGAATATATAGGCCAATGAAGTGAACATGCCCGATATTGTTTTTTTTCATTTTGGGCTAAAAAAAATTGGGTTTTGTTACATATTTTGCACCATTTGCCTCTGTGTTGCACTGTCTGTTGCTGGCTGCAGAATGGAATAACTGAGTATCTATCAGTGAGCTCGTTCTAACAAACAATCTGATGGGATAGGAGCATTTTTAACCGTTTTATCTGTCTTTTTCTGAGCTCCTCTCAGCTGATTTATGACCCGAGACCACATCAAAGTTGCATGTGTAGGGAAGCAAAGAGCATATAATGGTTTTCGCAGCAGTAAGTGCCACTGCGGATATTGTTACGACATCTCTGCTACGAGATGTTCTCAGTGGAGATGCTACATCGGAAAGTAGCTTTAATGACACATGGGATGGAAGGGGGGATCATGTTACATATTTTGCCTTGGAGCCAAGGAGCTCCGAGTTACACATTTGGGAGTGATTAAGCCTTTATAAATCCCTTTTTATAGTCATCTGATATTTGGTTCAGCACAGAGACACCCGATTCGCTATATTTGCCCCTGTGCCCCTTTATTTGCTGCTCGGCTCAGGAGTCATCGTCTGGCACAGGCTTTAGCTGAAGTCTAGAAGAGCATGCCAAGGAATCTCTGTAACAGGCAAGCAGCTAAATAAAAAACTAAGCACCCTACAGTTACACCCACCCAAATCCAAAATCTTCTGATATCCATCTTTAGTTTGATTTGTAAGGGGGCCGAATATTTAAAGGACAGCTCAGTCCAAATACATTTCAGTTTGAGTTTAAGAAATTTGATAACTAAGGTGTTGAGGAATTTTGGTTAGTGGCATGCTGTACATCGAGAGGGGGCACTACAACAAAGATCAACATGGTCCCCTTGTTATGTTGTTGATTTTTGCCACTGGTGTTTGCTTACCTATGCCATATTCATGACCGTTGGGCCAATTTCCTGCCCTATTGTCTGCTAAAAAAAGCAGTTTTTCCTGTAGAATCCCGCAGAGGTTCTTGCACCCTATAGTAAAAATGATGGGATCAATCAAGGCTATATGGGTGCTGCACAGGTTCAACCACCCTATAGTAAAAGTGATGGGGTTCAATCAAAGCTGTAGAAGTTCTGTATAGGTTCTACCATCTTATATTAAAATTGATGGGGTCAATCAAGATTGTAGAGGTCATGTATAGGTTCTACCACCTTATAGTAAAAGTGATAGGGTCAATCAAGACTATAAAAGGTCCTGTCCAGGTTTTACCACCCTATACGGATGGGATCAATCAAGGCAGTACAAGTCCTGCAAAAGTTTTACCACCCTATATTAAAAGTGATGGGGTCAATCATGGCTGTATGGGTCCTGCACAAGTTCTACCACCTTATAGTAAAAGTGATGGGTTCAATCAAGACTATTGAGGTCCTGTATAGATTTTACCACCTTATAGTAAAAATGATGGGATCAATCATGGCTGTACAAGTCCTGTACAGGCTCTACCACCCTCTAGTAAAAAATGATATTGTCCATCAAGGTTGTATGGGTCCTGCACAGGTTCTACCACCCTACTGTAAAGTGATGGGGTTATTCAAAACTATAGAGGTCCTGTATAGGTTCTACCACCTAAAAGTAAAAGTAATGGGGTCAATCAAGATTGTAGGAGTCTTGCACAGGTTCTTCTACCTTAAAGTAAAAGTGGTGGGTCAATCAAGACTGTAGATGTACTATATAGGTTCTACCACCTTATAGTAAAAGTGATGGGATTAATCAAGGTTCTACAAGTCCTGCAAAGGTGCACCCACATGATATGAAAAATGGTGGGCTAAATTAAGGCTGTATGGGTCGTGTAAAGGTTCTACAACCTTATAGTAGAAGAGATGGGCTCAATCATGGCTGTATAGGT
This sequence comes from Phyllobates terribilis, assembly GCF_046119375.1. Taxonomy (NCBI): domain Eukaryota; kingdom Metazoa; phylum Chordata; class Amphibia; order Anura; family Dendrobatidae; genus Phyllobates; species Phyllobates terribilis. Next base: position 289,582,907 of record NW_027362768.1, on the reverse strand, counting down.
TCCACCACCCAATAGTAAAAGTCATGGGATCAATCAAGGTTGTAAAAGTACTGCAGAGGTCCTACCACCCTATAGTAAAAGTGATGGGACCAATCAAGGCTCTAGAAGTCCTGCACATGTTTTACCACTCAATAGTAAAAGTGAAGGGATCAATCAAGGTTGTACATGTCCTGCACAGGTTCTACTACCCTATAGTGAAACTGATTAAATCAATCACGGCTGTAGAGGTCCTGCACAGGTGCTATTACCCTGAAAGCCCCCCGAAACGCACGTTGGGGCTGGCGTCATACTGATCCAAGTGGGGAACAATGGGTAAGATTTAAATGGAGCTTTATGTGATTCTTTGCTTCCTTAAAGGGATATACTACACTCTTAAGCACAGTGGGCCCTAGTGCTGATATTTTATAGTCACTACCTTTATATGGTGGTCTAAATAGACATTGATACACTGGCATCTGAGGCCACAATAAAAAGAATGCATTGATATTACTGATGATAGGAGCACTGGCACTTTATATGTATTTTGATTTTCCATTTTTTATTCGTCCCACCCACTAAATTTGGTTTTGGACAGTATGTCTTTAACACCTGTATCCTACCATTGACTGTCTATTTTGAATGTATTTACTACATGTATGACTTACTTTCTCTTTATTCTAAATACATTTTGATATACTGTACGTACCTGTGTTTGGAGTATTACTCCATGTTTTTTGTGTGTATATTCCAATGTGGGAGTGTCCTTGTAAATTTATTTTTTGGGTCCTTAGATTTTCTGGCATAGGACCATAGTGACTATTCTTATTATGAATTCTGTTCTAGTGATTCTGTTTCTTACAGGTTCTACTGCCCTGTCATGAAATTGATTAAGTCAATCATGGCTGTAGAGGTCCTGCACAGGTTCTACTACCCTGTAGTGAACTTGATGGGGTCAATCAAGGCTGTTTGGGTCCAACACAGATTCCACCACCCAATAGTAAAAGTGATGGTGATAGAACCCGTGCAGGCCTTTCTTACTGCATGTGCCCCATAGCAGCTGCATAGGCAATCTTTATGATTTTAAGCAGTCATTGATCCACTAATAAACCTTTTAGCTTCAGTCAAAAATAAAATTTGTATTTCAATTCCTTTAGTGACTTTACATGTCCTTACAAATGTCACCAGCTTGAATCACAGTCATGGATATAAGATTACACATTACGCGCATTTCTCTCTTGTTTGTTGTGATATAAGCCAGTTAAATTAAAAGGTATAATTTACTGGTCTTATAAGGATAATCACACTAAATTACACTTCACTTATTGCTAAATCAACTGTTAACTCATTCACCGCCGCTTTGTTGTGCTATCAGCTGCCGATGTCTGCATACAGTGGAAGCAGTCAATTAGAGGCCTGAACATACATGAAAATGTCCTCTGCTCGGTCATTGGAAAAAAAAGTGACATCCCTTACATACTGCAAGACTAATAAAAGAAAAAATGACAAAGGAATGTGGTATTAGTATAAATGACGACTAGCCAAAAAGATGAGTATAAGATAGCACTTCGGAGGAATCATCCACTTGTGGACAACCTTTCTTTGATATAAGATGCCAAGCATGATCTTCTACATAGGAAATGGTCAACCCATCCATGATGCTTCAATCACTATGTGGTTTGTATATCTGATGGTGCTGTCAATCTAAGGCCAAAGAGTTTTCCAATGGTGATGTCAGTTTAAGACTATTTATAGAAGAGAACCATGCTACCCAGAGTTCTTCTTCAATGAATAGATAATAGCTAGTGAGAGTTAATAGAACTAGCAATGGCTTGGGGCTACCACCAACCACTATCCTGCAGAGAAAAGTCCTGAAGATCTCTGCAGGGATGGTGGTTGATGGTAGCCCCAATGCATGTGCCCCTTCTATTAACTGCCATTTTTTAGCTACTCCCATGACATTCACTTTTTCTACAGGTAGTGTATCTAAAGTTCATCTTGCGGACCCACACCTTTCAAGAAAATAACTGGCTGTTTCATGATCCAATCCAGCAAAAAAACGGGTGGAGAAATCATGCATGTGTGTGGGTCTTACTATTAAAGTCTAAGAGACTTTATAGCTTGGCTGCCTCAATAACTCTCACAACCTCAGTAGAAAGGTCCATGACCATTTGCGGTTTCCTCTCCTAAATGTGGCAGCCATAAAGGCCCTCACACACAACAGCAAAGATGTCCAAACCACCTATTTCAGGATAACAGGCTGACCATCTAATCTAGACACGTGGTCAAAAGTGTTGGTACCCCTCATTTAATGAAAGAAAAACCCACAATGGTAACAGAAATAACTGGAATCTGACAAAAGTAATAATAAATTAAAAATCTATGAAAATTAACAAATGAAAGTCAGACATTGCTTTTCAACCCTGCTTCCACAGAATTTAAAAAAAAATTAAACTCATGAAATAGGCCTGGACAGAAATGATGGTTTTCTTCTTAACTTAATATTTTGTTGAACAACCTTATGAGGCAATCACTGCAATCAAACGATTCCTGTAACTGTCAATGAGACTTCTGCACCTCTCGGCAGGTATTTTGGCCCACTCCTCATGAGCAAAGTGCTCCAGTTGTCTCGTGTTTGAAGGTTGCCTTTTTCAGACAGCATGTGTCAGCTCTTTCCAAAGATGTTCAATAGGATTTAGGTCAAGGCTCATAGAAGACCACTTCAGATTAGCCCAATGTTTTCCTCTTAGCCATTCTTCGGTGTTTTTAGCTGTGTGTTTTGGGTCATTATCCCATGACCTGCGACTGAGACCAAGCTTTCTGACACTGAGCAGCATATTTCTCTCTAGAATCCCTTGATAGTCTTGAGAATTCATTGCACAATGCACAGATTCAAGACACCCTGTGCCAGATGCAGCAGAGCAGCCCCAGAACATAACAGAGCCTCCTCCATGTTTCACAGTAGGGACAGTATTCTTTTCTTGATATGCTTCATTCTTCCGTCTGTGAACATAGAGCTGATGTGCCTTGCCAAAAACTTCCATTTTAGTCTCATTTGTCCATAGGACATTCTCCCAGAAGCTTTGTGGCTTGTCAACATGTATTTTGGCAAATTCCAGTCTGGCTTTTTTATGATTTTTTTTCAACAATGGTGTTCTTCTTGGTCGTTTCCCATAAAGTCCACTTTGGATCAAACAACGACGGATGGTGCGATCTGATACTGATGTTCCTTGAGCTTAAAGTTCACCTTTAATCTCTTTAGAAATTATCCTGGGTTCTTTTGTTACCATTCGTATTATCCGTCTCTTTGATTTGTCATCAATTTTCCTCCTGCGGCCACGTCCACGGAGGTTGGCTACAGTCCCATGGATCTTAAATTTCTGAATAATATGTGCAACTGTAGTCAAAGTAACATCAGGCTGCTTGGAGATGGTCTTATAACCTTTACCTTTAACATACTTGTCTATAATTTTCTCTTTCTAATCTCCTGAGACAACTCTTTCCTTTGCTTCCTCTGGTCCATGTTGAGTGTGGTACACACCATGTCACCAAACAGCACACTGAGTATCTGTAGCCCTATATACAGGCCCACTGACTGATTACAAGATTGTAGACACCTTTGATGCTAATTAGTGGACACAACTTGATTTAACATGTCCCTTTTGCCACATTCTTTTCAGGGATACCATCATTTCTGTCCAGGCCTATTTCATGAGTTTAATTTTTTTTTAAATTCTGTGGAAGCAGAAAAGCAATGTCTGACTTTCATTTGTTCATTTTCATAGATTTTTAATTTATAATTACTTTTGTCAGATACAAGTTATTTCTGTGACCTTTGTGGGTTTTTCTTTCATTAAACGAGGGGTACCAACAATTTTGACACGTGTGTATATGGGGACATCCTAACTCTCCTCCAACAGATAATGTCAGGAGACAGAAGAATTGGAAAGATTAAATTTAGACAGTTAATCCTTATGTTCCATGTGAGATAAGTCGCCTTTAGAGGTGTTTGCCAGCGAATTTCTCCCCTCACTAATGATCAGGTGTATGGGGGTCAGGAGAGATAGCAATAGGATGAGTAAGTGTTCAGCCAAAATCTATCTCATGTGTATGGGCACCTTTAAGAGGTATTTAAATTTTGAAGATATCCCCTATCAATTGGATAGGGAATATCTTCCCAATCGCTATAGTCCAACCACTGATCCTGTGAATTTGGGCACGGAAGAGCCCATGTGAATGGAGCGGTAAGCGAACATGCGCACCTCCGCTCTATATGGGACTACTAGATATACCTGAGCGCTGAGTTTGGCTGGTCTTTAGCACTCCCATAAAAATGAACTAAGTGGCAGTGCATGTGATCGACCACCGCACCACTCACATGGGGCTCTTAATTGTCCCAGTTCTTGCAAACAGTTTGGGTCCCAGTGGTCGGACATCAAGAGATGTTGAAGTTATTCCTTATCCAATGAATAAGGGATAACTTCCAAACTTGAAAATACCCATACACGGTGTTTAGTGGATAGTGTCTGGTGTGCCCCAAAGATGGGATGAGGGATGCGACTACAAGTCTGGTGTGCCCAAGAGGTGAGATGATGGATGCCACTACAAGTCTGGTGTGCCCCAGAGGTGGGATGACGGATGCCACTATAAGTCTGTTGTTCCCTAGAGTTGGGATGAGGGATGCCACTATAAGTCTGGTGTTTCCCAGAGGTGGGATGAGGGATGCCACTATAAGTCTGGTGTTCCCCAGAGGTGGGATGAGGGATGCCACTATAAGTCTGGTGTTTCCCAGAGTTGGGATGTGGGATGCCACTATAAGTCTTATGTTCCCCAGAGGTGGGATGATGGATGCCACTATAAGTCTGGTGTTCCCCAGAGGTGAGATGAGGGATGCCACTATAAGTCTGGTGTTCCCCAGAGGTGAGATGATGGATACCACTGTAAGTCTGCTGTGCCCCAGAGGTGGAATGATGGATGCCACTATAAGTCTGGTGTTCCCCAGAGGTGGGATGAGGGATGCCACTATAAGTCTGGTGTTTCCCAGAGTTGGGATGTGGGATGCCACTATAAGTCTTATGTTCCCCAGAGGTGGGATGATGGATGCCACTATAAGTCTGGTGTTCCCCAGAGGTGAGATGAGGGATGCCACTATAAGTCTGGTGTTCCCCAGAGGTGAGATGATGGATACCACTGTAAGTCTGCTGTGCCCCAGAGGTGGAATGATGGATGCCACTATAAGTCTGGTGTTTCCCAGAGGTGGGATGAGGGATGCCACTATAAGTCTGGTGTTCCCCAGAGGTGGGATGAGGGATGCCACTATATGTATGGTGTTCCCCAGAGGTGGGATGAGAGATGCCACTATAAGTCTGGTGTTTCCCAGAGGTGGGATGAGGGATGCCACTATAAGTCTGGTGTTTCCCAGAGGTGGGATGAGGGATGCCACTATATGTCTGATGTTCCCCAGAGGTGGGATGAGGGATGCCACTATAAGTCTGGTGTTCCCCAGAGGTGGTGACGCACCCCTGGGCCTGTGTCGCGCAGCGTTGCGCACGCGGGAGCTTACCCGGAGCCGGATCTGTTGAGGGTTGTAGTCTCGTGGCGGTGACCCGGTCCGTGCCCAGGGAGTCAGACTAAGTGGCGCTGTATTAGTGGTAGATGTTGTACGACTACGCCACCCGTTGAATGCAGCGAAGGAGCTGCCGCTGCAGGGCAGACCGCTGAGGCCGGTGGTAGGATTGTGCAGCGTGATAGTATCACCCCCAACGGGAGGGGTATGGCCTCAGGGCAGCCGACGTGGATGATGGGGGTAGCAGGAACCACTCGGAGACGGTACGGTGTAGTTCAGGGTCTTTACTGGTGACAAAGATAGACCCTCCCGGAGTACTGGCTAGCGATTGGGGCCTGGTCAGTCCTTGAGCAGATGGGATCTCCCCTAGCCAGGCGGAGTTGTAGGCCTCCCAAACTAACTGTACTCTTCTGGCTACCTTGCTAGAGGCGGGTATAAGTAGCCCACGTCCCTGAGTGTACCGTGTGGTGCTCACCCGTATGGCCGGTGACTCGGGGCCTTCTAGTAGCTTCCGCTCCACGACGGCGGTGCTGGTCCCACGCGTGTGACCGTGCCTTCGGGTTTCTTGGCCAGAGGACCTGAAATCCCCTGCCGGTCGGTTTCTGCTGCTGGATAGGAGTTAGTCCCCACAGCCTCGGACTCCGGGTCCGGTGATAGCTTCTCAGTCAGGGCGAGCTCTGCAGCTACCAGCCCCTGACTCTTTGTAGTACTGCTCCCACAGAGCTCCTGTTGTTTCTTCCTATGCTGCTTCTCTTCTCTGTCTCTACTTCTTCTCTACTCACTAACCCTGCCTCAGCCCTAGGTTTATATAGGGGAAGTTCTTCCCCTCCCAGGACTGGGCAGGAGGTGTGGCATGCACAGGATCCCTGACCAAGAGACCTCCCACCTGCTCTCAGACATAACATTGCCGTTACTGTGGAAACCAGACCCCTGGGGTGCCACATTCCCCCCTAGTGAAATTTAGTACTCCGGGACTAAACATATTTTTAGAAAAACATAACAAGGTATAAACAATAATAATACAATAAGAAAAACACATAAAGATGGTTACGGCGTGTCCGCAACCGGGTGCAGTCTTTGAAGAAAAGCAAGGTGTCCATTTCACCAAAACAGGGAGACGTAACCAGGTAGGGGTCTGTCCTGCCCCGAGTCCTTAACAGTCTTTAGTCCATTCCTAGGTTACGCTCCAACCATGTACAAGGATTCCCGGTAAATCCACCAAGGACTCCTATAAATAACTAGAAACACATAATTATACACAAGCAACAAGAAAAACAGGTAACCACAAATAAAACAATTTATACACTTCAAATCCTCCAACGTGCGGGTAACTGGCCTCTAGTGGCCCTAGTGGACCTACGGAGCTGACTGTCTAGCCCTGAACTACAGGGTGTAGGAGCTGTCAAGGGTAAACTGGGCAGCTGTCTACCGGCTCTTTGGCTCACTAGGGGTACGGCAGGCTCACTATAAGCAGAGGGTTGATCCTCCTGTTCTGCTTGTGTGGAGTCTTCTGCCTCCTGGACCGGCTGCTCTTCCAGCTCTACCTGTTGCTCCGTAGGCACTTGGGATGCTGGTTGGAGGAACGTGAGGACGGGTACCACAACTGCACCATTGACTTGAGTCCAGGACCGAGGGAAGTCTCCGAGCACAGTACTAACCATATCCTCCCTTTCCTCTACGGGTCGATGATCTTCTTGTTCCTCTTCAGGGTTCCGTAGCTGTTCAGGACACTTCTTCAGGTGATCCCGGGATTCAATGGCTATGGTCTCCCCTCCGTCTTTACTGATGGTACAGACTTTCGGGTTCTCGTGGCTTGAGGGCAGTACGGTGTACGGGTCCTTCTCCCACTGGTCGTCCAACTTGTGGAGCCGTCTTTTCCTCTTCAAGACCTGCTCTCCGGGTACCAGGGGAACAGCGGGAGCATACTGGTTGTAAGTTTTCTCTTGTCTTTCCCTAGCCTGACAGAGACTTCGCTCCACGCTCTCCTGTACTTTCCGGTACTGCTGCTGCCTCTCTGTGTCCCAGTCTGCTTCTGGTGAAGTGTCCTCGGGTGTCAGGACTCCCATTTCCAGGTCAACAGGTAACTTACCAGGTCTCGCCCTCATTAGGTAAGCCGGGGTACAGTTGGTGGAACCTACCGGGATGTGGTTGTATAGGTCCACCAGATCGGGCAGCTTCTCAGGCCACAGACTGCGTTCTTCCAGGGGCAACGTTTTCAGGAGATCCATTACCACCTGGTTCATTTTCTCACAAAGTCCATTAGTTTGCGGATGATAGGGTGTCGTCCTTATCTTCCGGCAGCCATACAGATTGCAGAATTCCTGGAAGACCTCCGCTTCAAAGGCAGGTCCCTGGTCCGTCAGCACTTGGTCCGGGTACCCGTGTGGACGGCAGAAGTGCTGCTGGAAGGCTCTAGCTGCTGTTTGAGCCGTTAAGTCCTTAACGGGGACGACAACCAAGAACCGGGAGTAATGATCCACAATGGTTAACGCGTAGACGTAGCCACTTCTGCTTGGGGTCAGTTTTACATGATCCAAGGCTACCAGTTCCAACGGCTGCCGGGTGACGATGGACTGCAGGGGAGACTTCTGGCTGGCACGGTCCTTCCTTCTTAGGTTGCACGGGCCACAGTCTCTGCACCACCTCTCGATGGTTCCCCTCATGCCTACCCAGTGGACCCGCCCACGCAGCAGGAACTCCAGCTTCTTCCATCCGAAGTGTCCAGCCCCGTCGTGGTATGCCTCCATCACCATGGCTGCGTCTCTCCGTGGCACCACTACTTGCCAGATTAGTTCATGCGTCCGGGAGTTAACCATTCTGCGGCACAACTTCCCTTTGTAAAGGAACAGTCGACTCTTCTCAGCCCACAGTTGCTTGGCTTCCTCCGGAGCGTCTGGGTCAAGGCGAGCCTCTGGCCGAGTCAGCATCTCCTTCACCAGCCGGACGGCAGGGTCACTGTCTTGCGTTTCCTCCCAGTTGTAGTGAGGCAAGGGGTTAAACGTAGCGGCTTGCTTACTCCTTACCCGATGGGAATACTGGATAGTCCCATGACGGTGGAACGCGGGGAGTTCGACTTCTTCCAGTCCCTCTGGATCTTCTCCTACGTCCGGTAGGTTTGGCATCCTGGACAGGGCGTCCGCGTTGGTATTGGAGCATCCTGCCTGGTATTTGATTGTGAACTCGTAGTTGGACAGACGGGCCATCCATCTCTGCTCTAGGGCACCGAGTCTTGCCGTGTCCAGGTGTGTCAACGGGTTGTTATCCGTGTACACGGTGAACCGGGAAGAAGCGAGGTAGTGCTTAAAGCGTTCGGTGACTGCCCACACCACTGCCAGGAACTCTAGCTTAAATGAGCTGTAATTCTCAGGGTTTCTTTCGGTGGGTCGCAGTTTTCGGCTAGCGTAAGCGATTACTCGTTCTTTCCCCTGCTGGATCTGGGACAGTACGGCTCCTAGCCCGATGTTACTTGCGTCGGTGTAGAGGATAAAGGGCTGGCTGTAATCAGGGTACGCCAGGATTTCATCCCCCGTGAGGGCCATCTTCAGCTGGCGGAAGGACTCTTCTTCTAACTTCTCCCATTTGAAGGGCGGCTTCTGGTTCTTGGCCTTCCGGGACTGGCCTATCAGGAGGTCCTGCATAGGAGCTGCCTTTTTGGTGAAACCGGGGATGAATCTGCGGTAATAGCCTACCAACCCGAGGAACTGCCGCACTTCCTTTACACTGGAGGGACTTGGCCATTCCTTAATTGCGGTGATCTTATCAGGGTCAGGAGCCACTCCGTCAGCGCTCACCACGTGTCCCAGGTACTGCACCTTTGGTTTCAAGAGGTGACACTTGCAGGGTTTTACCTTTAAGCCGCAGCTTGCCAGAGTTTCGAACACTTCCGCCAGGTGTTTCAGGTGGTCCTCATAAGTCTTGGAATATACGATGACATCGTCCAGGTACAACAGGACCGTCTCGAAGTTTCTGTGGCCCAGACAGCACTCCATTAATCGTTGGAAGGTTCCCGGTGCGTTGCAGAGTCCGAACGGCATACAGGTAAACTCGCTAAGTCCCATCGGGGTGGTGAATGCGGTCTTCTCCCGGTCCGCCTCTGCTACAGGAACCTGCCAGTACCCGCTAGTGAGATCCAAGGTAGAGAAGAAGTTAGCAGATCTTAAAGCAGCCAAAGACTCCTCTATCCTTGGTAAGGGGTACGCATCCTTGTGTGTGATACGGTTAATTTTCCGGTAATCTACACACATCCTCATGGTGTTGTCTTTCTTTTTGACTAAGACTAGTGGAGCTGCCCAGGGGCTACAGCTATCCCTGATCACCCCAGCCTCCTTCATGTCCCTAAGCATCCCCTTGGCGTGTTGGTAGTGTGCAGGGGGTACGGGTCGATACCTCTCTTTTATGGGAAGATGGTCTCCCGTGGGGATGTGGTGTTCTACCCCCTTGACTCGCCCGAAGTCTAACGGGTGTTTACTAAACACTCTCTCGTACTCTTGAACCACCCGATAGACTCCCTGTTTCTGGTGTGAGGGAGTGGAGTCAGTACCCAAATGTAGTTGCTGACACCAGTCCTCCATTGTTTCTTTAGAGCCGTTACCTTCCTCCGGGGAAGATGGAGGCAAGGGTTCTACGGACTGTATGGAATTTTGATTGATGGTATACAATTTGGCTAGCGTGGCATACCGGGGCAGGTACACTTCCCTCTTCCCGATATTTATTATGCGAACGGGCACCCTCCCATGGCGTACATTGACCACCCCCCGTGCTGTCAAAATGGTGGGCCTACTGTCTGAGTAAACTGGTTCTACCATTGCCTGGTAATCTCTACCTCTCAGACCAATAGCTGCCCGGCACCAAATCATCATTTCACTTTTTGGGGGCATGGCAATAGGGAAAGGGTCACACATTCTTACGCTACCAATCTCACCACCGGAGAGTTCTATCTGTTGCCGTCGCATCAGTGCCCGGATCTCTTGCTGGAGCACTCGCTGCTGGCCGGAGCTGGCGTTCTTGGCAACCTGTTGTAAAAGGAAAATCACCTCTGCAAGACAATTTTCAATTACATTAGTTCCTAGAGTTATCTTTGGGTGACTCTTGTGTTTGTCAATGTCTACAATGATCAGTCCCTGTGCTGCCAGTTCGACTCTACCGATTTTAATGGTCACCTCTTTAAATCCAATCTGTGGCACGGGCTGACCATTGCTGGCGATGATACTCAAGTCGTCGTCAGGGTAGCGGGTGATATCCGAGTCATTCCAGTACTGCTTGAAGAGCACGTACGGGATAGTGGTGACCTGTGACCCGGTGTCCAATAGGGCACTCATAGGGATGCCATCCAGTACTACAGGCAAGACTGGACGTCCTCCCACATATCTGTCGCGCCAGTTCGATGGGCCTGATGATCTTTTTCCTGGGGTTTGGCCCTCTACCCCAGGTTGTGCCAGTTTAAAGGACAGTACCTTGCTATATGTCCGGGTTGATTGCAGCGGCGGCAGATGGGTTGTCCGTCCTCGTTGTATCGGTCGCTGGGTCTTCCTCTGGCCGGTGGGGTCCTCCTTGGTCGACGCCACGGGATGTCCTCCGGTCCGGATGCCAGCTGGATCTTCCCTGGAGTGGAAACCTGTAAAGACTGCACAGTTCGGGTTAGCGCGGCAACGCTTTTAGCTAGCTCTTGGACCTGATGGTGCAGGTCTGGAGCCGGGTCATTGTTCAAAGCCTGCGCATCAGCTCCCACAGGCCCTGCCGACAAGGGTGCCGCCTCCTGGTGGTAAGTGGTAGTGGGGCGTCTGTGGGTCACAAAGCCACCTGGTGCCGGTTCTCGGAGCACCCGGATGGCTCTGTCCTTGAACTGTGCAAATCCCAGATGAGGGTCCTGTAAGGCCATTGCCCGCAACTGAGTTCGGTGGGCATTGCAATATAAACCCTCTATAAATTGTTCAGTCAACAGCCTGTCCTCGTCTCCCACGCCGTCAGGGTCGGTCTGCTTAATGGCTCTCAGGGCCTCTTGTAGGTTCAGGGCATAGTCCCTTATACTCTCATGTGCCCGCTGTTTGCACCCGTAGAATCTAAGCTTGATCTCGGCTGAGGTGCGGGTATCAAAGGTGTCTCTCAGCCGGGTTAGTATCTCTGCGACAGTCCTCCTCCCAGGTGGCCAGGACTTTACCTCCCTTTGGGCTGCCCCGGTTAATTGGGCCACCAGGATGCTCACTTTTTGCTCCTCTGTGAGGGGATACACCTGGAAGAGGCTATCCAGCTTTTCTCTAAAGTCATGCAGGGTATGTGACTCCCCTGAGTACTGGGGTAGCCAGGCTGCCCCCGGGATATAGGGCATGGTGAAAGGCATGACCGCAACGGCGGTGGCGCTGGCGGGGGTTGAAGCGGTGAAGCTCTCCTCCGTATCCGACATCCTTCTCCCCCCTAGTGGACCGTGGCCTACCTTGCGATGATCCTCTTCCGTAGGCCGCGGCTCCGCAGTGGATCGTCAGGGTTGAGGACCTTCCGTCGCGCTCCTGTGACGTCAGCGTCTGCTGGGCTCCTTCCAGGACCTTACGCGACGTCTGGACGTGAGGCGGGGCTTCAGTTCTCGCGCGCTTTTGGAGTCCACGCCCCTCTTCTTCCCGCGCGGCGTCTTCAAGATGGCGTCCAACGGCGGGAAAACTCCACGGAAGGCGGGAAGAAGGCTGAAAATGGCGCCGGATAGTGGGAATCTTCACCGATGGCGGGAAGAAGGCTGAAGATGGCGCCGGATGGCGGGAATCTTCACCACTGGTAAGTTTGAACAGTCTTTTTCAGGCACGCAGTACCCGGTGGTTGCGGGCACGAGATCCTGCCGACTACGCCAAAAGTTGACGCACCCCTGGGCCTGTGTCGCGCAGCGTTGCGCACGCGGGAGCTTACCCGGAGCCGGATCTGTTGAGGGTTGTAGTCTCGTGGCGGTGACCCGGTCCGTGCCCAGGGAGTCAGACTAAGTGGCGCTGTATTAGTGGTAGATGTTGTACGACTACGCCACCTGTTGAATGTAGCGAAGGAGCTGCCGCTGCAGGGCAGACCGCTGAGGCCGGTGGTAGGATTGTGCAGCGTGATAGTATCACCCCCAACGGGAGGGGTATGGCCTCAGGGCAGCCGACGTGGATGATGGGGGTAGCAGGAACCACTCGGAGACGGTACGGTGTAGTTCAGGGTCTTTACTGGTGACAAAGATAGACCCTCCCGGAGTACTGGCTAGCGATTGGGGCCTGGTCAGTCCTTGAGCAGATGGGATCTCCCCTAGCCAGGCGGAGTTGTAGGCCTCCCAAACTAACTGTACTCTTCTGGCTACCTTGCTAGAGGCGGGTATAAGTAGCCCACGTCTCTGAGTGTACCGTGTGGTGCTCACCCGTATGGCCGGTGACTCGGGGCCTTCTAGTAGCTTCCGCTCCACGACGGCGGTGCTGGTCCCACGCGTGTGACCGTGCCTTCGGGTTTCTTGGCCAGAGGACCTGAAATCCCCTGCCGGTCGGTTTCTGCTGCTGGATAGGAGTTAGTCCCCACAGCCTCGGACTCCGGGTCCGGTGATAGCTTCTCAGTCAGGGCGAGCTCTGCAGCTACCAGCCCCTGACTCTTTGTAGTACTGCTCCCACAGAGCTCCTGTTGTTTCTTTCTATGCTGCTTCTCTTCTCTGTCTCTACTTCTTCTCTACTCACTAACCCTGCCTCAGCCCTAGGTTTATATAGGGGAAGTTCTTCCCCTCCCAGGACTGGGCAGGAGGTGTGGCATGCACAGGATCCCTGACCAAGAGACCTCCCACCTGCTCTCAGACATAACATTGCCGTTACTGTGGAAACCAGACCCCTGGGGTGCCACAGTGGGATGAGGGATGCCACTATATGTCTGGTGTTCCCCATAGGTGGGATGAGGGATGCCACTATAAGTCTGGTGTTCCCCAGAGGTGGGATGAGGGATGCCACTATAAGTCTGGGTGTGCCCCAGAGATGGGATGAGGGATACCACTATAAGTGATAGTGTGGCGCCCCTGAGGGTTCAGTCGCCACAGAGGTACTGCATCTCACCCAGAGGTGTGGTATCTCACCCTCAGGTAAGGAAGGAGTACAGCTCAAGATTGCAAGTCTTAGCTAGAAACCGGAGGCTGCAGTACTTTAAGTCCTGTAGCCACAAGTCCACGCCAGTCTCACCGAGAAGGTAGCCACATAGGATCCAGGGGACGGAACATACGTCGCCCGCCAAGGCCCACGGGTATCGGATTGGAGTCACTAGGTGTGAGGTGCAGGGAAGAGGCCAGAGAAAGGACACAGAAAGGGGTCCTGCTAAGTACTCCGGAGCTATCTGGGGGTGGACTGAGCCCCTCACTGAGTACGCACAGCACGATGGGGGAGATTGCTCTGGTACCTGTAATCTGGACTGCAACAACCGTGAGTAAAGACCCTGGGACTGCACTCTCTTGCCTGTGTTCCTCGCCTTCCATCACTGCACTACAATGCCCAGCACAACCTGCACAACCACCATCATCCACACTCACTGCCCTGAAGCTAACTCTTCCTGTGGGGAGTTGTACCACCCTTGCTGCAAAACCACCAGCTTCAGAGGACTGTTCCGCAGCGGCGGTCTCCACTGGCCGCATTCCACAGGTGGCGTAGTCGGACATTATAAACTCTATACACAATTTCCCCTTGGATTGACCGCCCTGGGTCACGGACCGGGTCACCGCCACTGTGACTACAACCCCCAGCATCTACCAGCCCGGCACCGGGTGCCCCACGGCCCAGGGGGCGCGTCAATAGGTCCTCACGGCCCTTACTATTGCTACAAATCTTGGTGGTTTATAACCCGACAAAAAACACAATTTTCTTAAGAAAATTAAAGATCTAGTTCTACTTAAGTAAAGATACATACATTATGAGATAGTAGTTGAGGGGCAGATGAAAGAGAAGCATTTCTCACTTGCAATTCATTAATTACACTTCTACAATGCAAGTTACTACATCATCTGTCACAACAAAATCTGTGACATCCATCAGCAGGAGGCTGTATCGTATGCTTCAGCTTTATAACTGTTGTGTGGGGCCTTATGTGTGCGGCAGATGAGAATCTTGTAGACAGGATAGTTGTGTTTTTAATTAGAAGCATTTTATGACATGCTGCAAAATTCATTACTCTTAGAAGCAGCAGCCAATTAGCAGTCTGCCATCAAACCTCCCGGCTCCTTAGCAGATGCTGTACTAGCACAATGCCATGCCAGGTTTGTCAGATGAAAAAAATAATGAACAAAAATAACTGGAGGTGTTTGTATGGAGAAAATATATTGATTAGAATAATGAAGGTGTAGTGAAATAAAAGCATACGGCACTGCTCACATACTTGTCTCCAAATGTCACCAATAGACAGGGGATATAATACACGGCTCTTTCAATGTTTTCCATAATTATAGATACTTTTTTTTAGAATAAGGGGTTATTTGACCCAAAATGGATATTTGTACTGGGCAATGTGCACCAGAATTTTTTTAAAGGGGATGTTCACTAGTTTTTATTAATTTAAAAACAGGCCCATTATGATTCTAAAATAAAAAATAAAAAAATACTCACCTCCCTGACTCCCCCTGCTCACCTAAACTGCTGCTGGTGTTCCCTGTTGGTCTTCTGGCTTTCTCCTCCAATGCTGGGCGTCAGGTGATCTCTGATTGGCTGCAGTGGTCACAAGCTCACAAAATACTGGATAAGAGCAGACTAGTCATACAAAAATAGTGAATGTAATCAGGCTCGGACTGGCCCACAGGAGGACAGGAGAATCCTCCGGTAGGCCCCTGTGAAGGAGTGCTGATGAGCAGCGCTATTACACTTGATTTGCAATTTTCAGAAAAAATGTATCATCTTATCATTTACTAAACAAGCTAGCCAAATTATCACTACATAGAAGTAAAAGTAAATTTGTGTACTAGGGTCAGATTATTTTTGCATGTAGAGGGCCCCAAGAATCAATGTTATTGGTGGGCCTTTGCCAACCCAGTCCGACACTGAATATAATGAGGTTATGAGTTGTCCACTGGAATCCAATTTGGGCTCCAATTAGCTAGTCAGCAGGTGTCAGCTGTATTTAAGGGGTGATAAAAATCCCACCCAGGATCCATCACTGCGACTTGACACTGACTTTTTAAGTGTTTGTCAACAACTTGATAAAAAGAACACTAAATGCAAAAATATAAAAAATTGGAAGGGATACACTTGTAGTCACAAGATAGTAGGAACCCAAATAGTCCACTTATGCCTGTATCTAATAATAGTTAATGTGGTTGTAAAGAAATCCAGCAAGGTTGGGTTATTGCTGGCCCAACAGTCTGGTTGTGGTCACTGCAACTTTTAGGTAAAAATGTGAATATCACTATTTGCAATGTAGTAGCGTGCAATCTTATGTCATACAACTACATGCCTAAAATAATTTGGTATTTTTTGATATTTGGTATATTTGACTCAGATCTTTCCTTCACTCTCCACATCCAATCCCTCGCTTGCTCATGTCTCCTACACCTCAAAACATCTCTAGAATTCGACCTTTTCTTACCTTTGACTTTACAAAAACTCTTACTGTTGCACTTATTCATTCTCGTCTGGACTACTGCAACTCTCTATTCAGCGGTCTCTCTTTTACTAAACTCTCCCCTCTCCAATCCATCCTGAATGCAGCAGCCAGGATCATATTCCTCTCCAACTGCTACACCAATACCTCTACCCTATGACAGTCATTGCACTAGTTGCCCATCTGCTACAGAGTTCAATATAAACTTATCACTCTTACCCACAAAGCTCTCCAGAGTTCTGCACCACCCTACATCTCTGTCTATCACCCTACCCGTGCCCTCTGTTCTGCTAATGACCTAAAACTAACATGCTCAATAATTAGAACCTTCAACTCTTGTCTCCAAGACTTCTTGCTTGCTGCGCCATTTCTCTGGAACGTACTACCCTGAACAATTCAATTGATTCCCAATAATCTCAGTTTTAAGTGTGCCTTAAAAACACACTTCTTTAGACTGGCCTATCACCTTACCTCCCTTATGTAATTATTCCAGTTTTGTCCTTTAAAAATTTCCTTCCAAATCTGGCCCCTCATAGCATCTGTTCACACACCCTCCATGCACTTGATAGCCCTCTGTATCTGTACTGTACACATACTGGCTGGTGAGCGGTTCATTCAGAATTATTTGAATGCCCTATTAATTATATTGATGGATGGACCATACAGTACAAGCACTTTTTACCATTCACCTTTCGTGTCTCCCATATTTCCTTATAGATTGTAAGCTTGTGAGCAGGGTCTTCACTCCTCTTGGTATCTGCTGAATTATGTGTTTACTCGGTCTTTATTGTCTGTATATGTCCAAAGTGCAGTGGAATATGTTGACGCTGTAGAAATAAAAATGATTACTATTGTTATTATTTGGCACATAATGTTTCTTATGGACAGCTCACCTACAGTATGTGCTATTCAGTGTATTTTTATGGACATGTGAAGTGGAGGAGACGTAGGTGGATGGATGGTTGGGTGAATGCTTGGATCTGGTGGTGAAGGAGAAAGTTCGTCCTGCTGCCTTTCATTGCATCACCACTAACTTCAATGACGCAAAAACACTGGTCCCCCTGCCATTTATGTAGTGGTGTGCCATACCAATATCACCAATCATATTTCTCAAGAACAGCAGGCTCCTTTATCACACAGTGTGGCTTCAGACACATCCCTCTGTTTCCTGCTGCAAGTGTTTTCTAAGTTATATAACAGAGAAGCATATGGGGCGATTCATTAAGATTAACGCTGCGCATGCCAATCTTTAAGAAGTTGTCCACTACTTTTTAAGATTCCCCCAATGTATTAACCCAGTGATTATAAGACGTTTTGTAAATACCTTGCTGTGTCCTTCTTGCCTGTGAGCGGCGCTATCCTTGGCCGCTCACAGGCATCACGTGACCCCCGGCTGCAGCCGGCTCTGACAGACGCAGAACACAATTCACACAATAAAACTTGTTTATTCAAGGGGAAAATGCAGTCAGCCTGTCCATAACCTTACATGCCACTTAAATAATTTGCTGCATCTTCTTAGTCGCGTGCGTGTCCATGTGCCTCATGAGAAATGCTACTCCAGTGAAAGACACAACACAAAGCCCCGATACCCTGGGTGGTGAAACCTGACACAACTGAGGCCTCTTTAGATGTGTAATGTGAACTGTGAAATGCATTAATGGTGTTAAAGATGTGTGTTGTTTGACAGTAGGGAAGGTAAAAGTTAATGGTTGGGACCAGCCCAGAGTGGGAGGGGATAAGCTGAAGGGACAGATGTAGTTTCCTTTCAGAAAGGGCCCAGAATGTGTAAAAAGAAGACCTAAGATCTGATGTGAGCAGTGCTGCATGATGTGGGTGTCCCTAACGAGAGAGGAGACAGAAACAAAAGATAGCAAGATACTAGGGGAGAGCAAGTGAGAGAAGTGACCGAAAGAACAGAGTGATCGATCAGAGATGGGTTCTTGGTCTGGACGCCTAGCAGAACCGCCTAGAGTTTATAACTCACAGAGGTAACGGGCCTAAGTACGTAAGACGAATAGAGCGCCCAGGGCAGGAGTTCCAAGGTGTCCGTGACAGAGAAGATAAGTACCGGCCATTCGGCCATTCTGGCAATATACTTCCCTAGAGGGTAAGGAAGATGCAGAAGGGTGGGTTGAGAATTGGACTCTTGCTAATTGGAGTTTAGTACTGAGCTGGGATGTTGTGAAGTAGAGAGGAATGGTAAAGATAGAGAACAAGCGAGTAATGAGGAAGGAATAGAAACTGTGTGGAAAATGCTCCGTATTGTAAAGGAAACATTCATCGAGATGGGTACTCACTATCTACTGTATATAATCCCATCAAAGTTATCGTTGAGTAAAAAGTTTATTTTTGACTGCTGTTCTCCCTCACTGAACTGTCAAACACCTGGTCCTGGTCAACCAGCAACATCGGTTACATGCGGCCTGCAAGGGCGTAGCGCCCCCACACCACAAGTCCACACACCCAGCCAGGAACCCCACCTTCATGTAACGTACCAGGGCGTAAGACATAAGTACCTCGCCCACGGCTACCGCCCTGCACCACGTGACACTGTGCACACAGAGATATCTGCGCACAGAACAGGTGGCAATCTTTCAATTATAGTTTTTCTTTGTAAGTTCCACTCCTGGTTTTGCCATACAAAATACTGATGCAAAATACTGACCAAATACTGAAGTGTGAATTAGCTCTAAGAATGTATCCATGATTACAGATCATACTCATTTGTCAGAAAAATCTCAAGCTGCATCTTCTCTGTATCCCAGGTCTGCAACACCATTCAAGGCAAGTCAGGATGCTTTCCTTGTCACTCTCTGTCTCCCGCCCTGAGGCTCCTTTTAAGGCCCTCTCATGTCTTTTGGGCTTCTTAATCCCCCACTAAATTTATCAGCATTCAAAACATGGCCAAGCCTGAAGCTAAATTAGAACTTGGAGCCATTGGGAAGTAGGATCAGGTATAATTGTATGTCTAGTGGCCAGAGAGCTGTCCAGCACCACAGTCGAAGTGTACTGGAGTCTGCAATCATTGGGCTGCCAAATGTCATTCCAGTCCACACACACGGTACATTAGTGTTATATCATAGGGCATGCAGACGAGACACCCTGCATTTGTTCTGAAGCATACAGTACGGTCTAGCCAAGAATTATATACACAGAATTACTATAGATATTCCACACACGGTTGTCCAGCTTATGATTCAATGAGTAAGTCACGCAACTTCCTAAATATAATTCTTGTCTGAAAGGTGCCTGATCTTTAGCTACAAGATCTGGTCCCAGAAGGTCTATTTCCAATATGTGTCCGACACAGGGCAGCTTTTCCTGTTCCGGAACGTGACCAGTGCTGTGTGTAAAGGGGGCTGGCTAAGCCAGCCCCGTTCTTTGTCACATCTGATGTATAGACTAAGAAAGGGCTGGCCTTATTTCTGAAATGTGCAGTCAGCCATCCCCTCTTCTCACAGAGCACTGGTCATGTGCCGAAATAGAAAAAGCTGCCCTGTGTTGGACACAAACCAGAAGAGGACTCGCTGGGAGCAAGTGCCAGAGCTTGTAGCTGAAGACCAAGCACATTTTAGATGTGACCTATATTAGAAAGTTGGATCATTTTCTAATTTAAACACACTTTTTTTTTAGCTGGACAATCCTTTTAAACACACATTAATTTATTAAAGGCTTTATACTAGGTTGTGCAATAGTTAAAGAACAAATTGCAATCTGCTCTTGTCGCTTTTAAAAAGTTGACACATAGGTGAGATGGTCCACCGATGGTGAGAAAAATGTATTGTGATTTATGCCAGAAATTGGGAAATTTATAGTGCAAATCTACACCTGTTCAATAAAGGTGTTGATTTCAGTTTCTGCCACGGACAACCCAAGGTCCGCCTATTGAGTAGGAGGTTCACCTATTGAGTAGGAGGTCCACCTATTGAGTAGGAGGTCTGCCTATTGAGTAGGAGGTCTGCCTATTGAGTAGGAGGTCTGCCTATTGAGAAGGAGGTCTGCCTATTGAGTAGGAGCTCCGCCTATTGAGTAGGAGGTCCGCCTATTGAGAAGGAGGTCCGCCTATTGAGTTGAAGGTCCGCCTATTGAGCAGGAGGTCCGCCTATTGAGAAGGAGAGCCAACTATTGAGAAGGAGGTCCACCTAATGAGAAGGAGTCCGACTATTGAATATGAGGTCCGCCTATTGAGTAGGAGCTCCGCCTATTGAGTAGGAGGTCCGCTTATTGAGTAGGAGGTCTGCCTATTGAGAAGGAGGTCCGCCTATTGAGAAGGAGCTCCGCCTATTGAGTAGGAGCTCCGCCTATTGAGTAGGAGGTGCGCCTATTGAGAAGGAGGTCCGCCTATTGAGAAAGAGGTCTGCCTATTGAGAAGGAGGTCCGCCTATTGAGTAGGAGCTCCGCCTATTGAGTAGGAGGTCCACCTATTGAGAAGGAGGTCCGCCTATTGAGAAGGAGGTCCGCCTATTGAGTTGAAGGTCCGCCTATTGAGCAGGAAGTCCACCTATTGAGAAGGAGGTGCAACTATTGAGAAGGAGGTCCACCTGTTCAATAAAGGTGTTGATTTCAGTTTCTGCCACGGACAACCCAAGGTCCGCCTATTGAGTAGGAGGTCTACCTATTGAGAAGGAGGTCTGCCTATTGAGAAGGAGGTCCGCCTATTGAGTAGGAGCTCGATCTATTGAGTAGGAGGTCCGCCTATTGAGAAGGAGGTCCGCCTATTGAGTTGAAGGTCCGCCTATTGAGCAGGAGGTCCGCCTATTGAGAAGGAGGTCCAACTATTGAGAAGGAGGTCCGCCTATTGAATATGAGGTCCGCCTATTGAGAAGGAGGTCCGCCTATTGAGAAGGAGGCCGCCTATTGAATATGAGGTCCGCCTATTGAGTAGAAGCCGCGTCGATTGAGAAGGAGCTCCACCTATTGAGTAGGAGGTCCGACTATTGAGAAGGAGGTCTGCCTATTGAGAAGAAAGAAGCCTATTGAGTAGGAGCTTCGCCTATTGAATAGGAGCTCCACCACTAAACAGTGAATGGAGCTGTGGTCTTCTGCACCTTACACTGCTTACATCCAGCTGCCACTGATTCCAGCTAATCACTGGGGGTGATGGGTGTCAGACCCCCAGTGATCTGATATTGATGAACTATCCTAGAGATTGTTGACGCGCCCCCTGGGCCTGTGCTGCTGCTGCTGTGCAGGGGGAATACCCGGAGCCGGATCTGATAGGGGTAGTAGTCCTCGTGGCGGTGACCCGGTCCGTGCCCAGGGTGTCAAACCAAGTGGCAGAACTTAGAATAAGATGTTATATTGTTCGACTACGCCACCCGTTGATTGCGGCTATGAAGCCGCCGCTGCAGGGCAGACCGCTGAGGCCGGTGGTACGGGTGTGCAGCGTGGATAGTATAACCCCCAACGGGAGGGGTATGGCCTCAGGGCAGCGGACGTGGATGATGGGGATAGCAGAATTGCACGCAGGCACTAGGAACCACTCAGAGACGGTGCGGTGTAGTTCAGGGTCTTTACTGGTGGCAAAGGTAGACCCTCCCGGGAGTACTGGCTAGCGATCGGGGCCTGGTCAGTCTGTGAGCAGATAGGATCTCCCCCGGCCAGGCGGAGTTGTAGGCCTCCCCGACTTATTGTACTCTCCCTGGCTACCTTGCTAGAAGCGGGTAAAAGTAGCCCACGTCCCTGAGTGTACCGTGTGGTGCTCACCCGTATGGCCGGTGACTCGGGGCCTTCTGGTAGCCTCCGCTCCACGCCGGCGGTGCTGGTCCCTTGCGTTTGACCGTGCCTTCGGGTTTCTTGGCCAGAGGACCTGAAATCCCCTGCCGGTCGGTTTCTGCTGCTGGGTATGGATCAGTCCCCACAGCCTCGGACTCCGTGTCCGGTGAGATCTCTTCAGTCAGGACGAGCTCTACAGCTTCCAGTCTCTGACCCCTTTTATCACTGCTCCCACAGAGCTCCTGATCTTGCTCTCCCTGTATCTGCTCCACTCCAGACCAGACTGTGTCTCTGTCTGGGACTCCTCTTCTTCTCCTCTAACCCCGCCTCAGCCCCAGTTTATATAGGGGAAGTTCTTCCCCTCCCAGGACTGGGCAGGAAGTGTTGCATGCTTAGGGTTCCTGACCAGGAGACCTCCCACCTGCTCTCAGACGTAATATTGCTATTACTGTGGTAACCAGACCCCTGGGGTGCCACATTCCCCCCTAGTAAAATTTAGTACTCCGGGACTAAACATATTTTTGAAAACATAACAGGGTATAAACAGGAACAATACAATAAGGGAAAACACGTTAGGGCGGTCACAGCGTGTCCGCAACCGGGTGCAGTTTTTGAAGCAATAAGGGTGTCCATTTCACCAAAGAACAGGGAGCCGTAACCAGGTGGGGGTCTGTCCTACCCCGAGTCTTTAGCAGTCTTAGTCCATTCCTGGGTTACGCTCCAAACATATATACAAAGAATTCCGGTTAATCCACAAAAGAC
Source organism: Phyllobates terribilis (assembly GCF_046119375.1). Classification (NCBI taxonomy): domain Eukaryota; kingdom Metazoa; phylum Chordata; class Amphibia; order Anura; family Dendrobatidae; genus Phyllobates; species Phyllobates terribilis. Next base: position 289,560,325 of record NW_027362768.1, on the reverse strand, counting down.
ACCTATAAAATAACTGGAAAAACATAATTATTTACAAGCAACAGTAAACAGGTAAATACCAATAAAAAAGTCTGAACACTTTAGATCCTCCAACGTACTGGCAACTGGCCTCTAGTGGCCCTAGTAGACCTACGGAGCTTACTGACCGGTCCTAAGCTACAGGGTGTAGGAGCTGCCAAAGGTAATCTGGGCAGCTGTCTACGGGTTCTTTGGCTCACTAGGGGCACGGCAGGCTCACTATAAGCAGAGGGTCGATTCTCCTGGTCTGCATGTGTGGGGTCTTCTGCCTCCTGGACCGGCTGCTCTTCCAGCTCTACCTGTTTTTCCGTAGGCACTTGGGATGCTGGCTGGAGGAAGGTGAGGACGGGTACCACAACAGCGCCATTTACTTGTGTCCAAGACCGAGGGAAGTCTCCGAGTACAGTACTGACCATTTCTTCCCTTTCCTCTGCAGGTCGAGGGTTCTCTTGATCTTCTTCAGGGTTTCGTAGCTGCTCGGGACACTTCTTCAGGTGATCTCGGGAGATAATGGCTGTGGTTTCTCCTCCATCCTTACTGATTGTGCAGATTTTTGGGTTTTCATGGCTTGATGGCAGTACGTTGTACGGGTCCTTCTCCCACTGGTCGTCCAACTTGTGGAGCCGTCTCTTCCTTTTCAAGACCTGCTCTCCAGGTACCAGGGGAACAGCGGGAGCATACTGGTTGTAAGTCTTCTCCTGTCTTTCTCTTGCTTGACAGAGACTTCGCTCAACGCTCTCCTGTACTTTCCGGTACTGCTGCTGCCTCTCTGTGTCCCAGTCTGCTTCTGGTGAAGTGTCCTCGGGTGTCAGGACTCCCATATCCAGATCAACAGGCAGCTTACCAGGTCTTGCTCTCATTAGGTAAGCCGGGGTACAGTTGGTGGAACCTACAGGGATGTGGTTGTATAGGTCCACCAGATCAGGCAGTTTCTCAGGCCACAGACTGCGTTCTTCCAGGGGCAACATTTTCAGAAGGTCTATCACCACCTGGTTCATCTTCTCGCAGAGTCCATTGGTTTGCGGATGATAGGGTGTTGTTCTTATCTTCCGGCAGCCATACAGAGTGCAGAACTCCTGGAAGACTTCCGTTTCAAAGGCAGGTCCCTGGTCCGTCAGCACCTGCTCTGGGTATCCGTGTGGACGGCAGAAGTGCTGCTGAAAGGCTCTAGCTGCTGTTTGAGCCGTTAAGTCCTTGACGGGGACTACAACCAAGAACCGGGAGTAGTGATCCACGATGGTTAACGCATAGACGTAGCCACTTCTGCTGGGGGTCAGTTTTACATGATTCAAGGCTACCAGTTCCAACGGCTGCCTGGTGACGATGGACTGCAGGGGAGTCTTCTGACTGGCACGGTCCTTCCTTCTTAGGTTGCATGGGCCACAGTCTCTGCACCACCTCTCGATGGTTCCTCTCATGCCTACCCAGTGGAACCGCCCGCGCAGCAGGAACTCCAGCTTCTTCCATCCGAAGTGCCCAGCTCCGTCGTGGTATGCCTCCAGTACCATAGCCGCGTCTCTTCTTGGCACCACTACTTGCCAGATCAGTTCATGCGTCCGGGAGTTAACCATTCTACGGCACAACTTCCCCTTGTAAAGGAACAGTCGACTCTTCTCAGCCCACAGTTGCTTGGTTTCCTCCGGAGCGTCTGGGTCAAGGCGAGCATCTGGCTGAGTCAGCATCTCCTTCACCAGTCGGACGGCGGGGTCACTGTCTTGCGTTTCCGCCCAGTTGTAATGAGGTAAGGGGTTGAACGTAGTGGATTGCTTACCCCTTACACGGTGGGAATACTGGATAGTCCCATGACGGTGGAACGCGGGGAGTTCAACTTCTTCCAGTTCCTCTGGATCTTCCCCTACGTCCGGTAGGTTTGGCATTCTGGACAAGGCATCCGCGTTGGTATTGGAGCGTCCTGCCCGGTATTTGATCGTGAATTCATAGTTGGACAGGCGGGCCATCCATCTCTGCTCCAGGGCACCGAGTCTTGCAGTGTCCAGGTGTGTCAACGGGTTGTTATCCGTGTACACGGTGAACCGGGAAGAGGCGAGGTAGTGCTTAAAGCGTTCGGTGACTGCCCACACCACTGCCAGGAACTCTAGCTTGAATGAGCTGTAATTCTCAGGGTTTCTTTCGGTGGGTCGCAGTTTTCGGCTGGCGTAAGCAATAACCCGTTCTCTCCCCTGCTGGATCTGGGACAGTACGGCTCCTAGCCCGATGTTACTTGCGTCGGTGTAGAGGATAAAGGGCTGGCTGTAATCAGGGTATGCCAGGATTTCATCCCCCGTGAGGGCCATCTTCAGCTGGCGGAAGGACTCTTCTTCCAGCTTCTCCCATCTGAAGGGCAGCTTCTGGTTCTTGGCCTTCCTGGACTGGCCTATCAGGAGGTCCTGCATAGGAGCTGCCTTTTTGGTGAAACCGGGAATGAATCTTCGGTAGTAGCCTACCAACCCGAGGAACTGCCGTACTTCCCTTACGCTGGAGGGTCTTGGCCATTCCTTAATCGCGGTGATCTTATCAGGGTCGGGAGCCACTCCGTCAGCACTCACCACGTGTCCCAGGTACTGCACTTTTGGTTTTAGCAGGTGACATTTCGACGGTTTCACCTTCAGACCGTAGTTTGCCAGGGCTTCAAACACTTCCGCCAGGTGTTTCAGGTGGTCCTCGTAGGTTTTGGAATAAACTATAACATCGTCCAGGTACAGCAGGACCGTCTCAAAGTTCCGGTGTCCCAGACAGCATTCCATCAATCGTTGGAAGGTTCCTGGTGCGTTGCAGAGTCCGAACGGCATGCAGGTAAACTCGCTAAGTCCCATCGGGGTGGTGAATGCGGTCTTCTCCCGGTCCGCCTCTGCTACAGGAACCTGCCAGTACCCGCTAGTGAGATCCAAAGTGGAGAAGAAGTTAGCAGATTTTAAAGCAGCCAAAGACTCCTCTATCCTTGGTAAGGGGTACGCATCTTTGTGTGTGATACGGTTGATTTTCCGGTAGTCTACACACATTCTCATGGTGTTGTCTTTTTTTTTAACCAAGACTAGTGGAGCTGCCCAGGGGCTACAGCTATCCCTGATTACCCCAGCCTCCTTCATGTCTCTAAGCATCCCCTTGGCGTGTTGGTAGTGTGCAGGGGGTACGGGTCGGTATCTCTCCTTTATGGGAGGATGGTCTCCCGTGGGGATGTGGTGTTCTACCCCCTTTACTCGCCCGAAGTCTAACGGGTGTTTACTAAACACTCTCTCGTACTCTTGAACCACCCGATAGACTCCTTGTTTCTGGTGTGAGGGAGTGGAGTCAGTACCCAAATGTAGTTGCTGACACCAGTCCTCCATTTGTTGCTTAGAGCCGTTACCTTCCTCTGGTTGAGATGGAGGCAAGGGTTCCACGGCCTGTACAGAATTCTGGTTTATGGTGAACAATTTGGCTAGCGTGGCATACCGGGGCAGGTGTACTTCTCTCTCCCCGATATTTATGATGCGAACGGGCACCCTCCCATGGCGTACATCGACCACCCCCCATGCTGTCAAAATGGTGGGCCTACTGTCTGAGTAGACTGGTTCCACCATTGCCTGGTAATCTCTACCTCTCAGACCAATAGCTGCCCGGCACCAAATCATCATTTCACTTTTCGGGGGCATGGCAATAGGGAAAGGGTCACACATTCTCACGCTACCAATCTCACCACCGGAGAGTTCCACCTGTTGCCGTCGCATCAGTGCCCGGATCTCTTTTTGGAGCACTCGCTGCTGGCCGGAACTGGCGTTCTTGGCAACCTGCTGTAAAATGAGAATCACCTCTGCAAGACAATTTTCAATCACATTAGTTCCTAGAGTTATCTTTGGGTGACTCTCGCGCTTGTCAATGTCCACAATGATCAGTCCCTGTGCTGCCAGTTCGACTTTACCGATTTTAATGGTCACCTCTTTAAATCCGATCTGTGGCACGGGCTGACCATTGCTGGCGATGATACTCAAGTCGTCGTCAGGGTAGCGGGTTATATCCGAGTCATTCCAGTACTGCTTGAAGAGCACGTACAGGATGGTGGTGACCTGTGACCCGGTGTCCAGTAGGGCATTCATAGGAATGCCATCCAGTACCACAGGCAAGACTGGACGTCCTCCCACGTATTTGTCACGCCAGTTCGATGGGCCTGGTGATCTTATTCCTAGGGGTTGGCCCTCTACCCCAGGTTGTGCCAGTTTAAAGGACAGTACCTTGCCATATGTCCGGGTTGATTGCAGCGGCGGCAGATGGGTTGTCCGTCCTCGTTGTATCGGTCGCTGGGTTTTCCTCTGGCCGGTGGGGTCCTCCTTGGTCGGCGCCACGGGATGTCCTCCGGTCCGGATGCCAGCTGGATCTTCCCTGGAGTAGAAACCTGTAAAGACTGCACAGTTCGGGTTAGCGCAGCAACGCTTTTAGTTAGCTCTTGGACCTGATGGTGCAGGTCTGTAGCCGGGTCATTGTTTAAAGCCTGCGCATCAGCTCCCACAGGCCCTGCCGACAAGGGCGCCGTCTCCTGGTGGTAAGTGGTAGTAGGGCGTCTGTGGGTCACAGCGCCACCTGGTGCCGGTTCTCGGAGCACCCGGATGGCTCTGTCCTTGAACTGTGCAAAGTCCAGATGAGGGTCCTGTAAGGCCATTGCCCGCAACTGGGTTCGGTGGGCATTGCAATGTAGACCCTCTATAAATTGTTCAGTCAACAGCTTGTCTTCGTTTCCCACGCCGTCAGGGTCGGCCTGCTTAATGGCTCTCAGGGCCTCTTGTAGGTTTAGTGCATAGTCCCTTATATTCTCATGTGCTCGCTGCTTGCACCCGTAGAATCTAAGCTTGATCTCGGCTGAGGTACGGGTATCAAAGGTGTCCTTCAGCCGGGCTAGTATCTCTGCGACAGTCCTCCTCCTCCCGAGTGGCCAGGACTTTACCTCCCTTTGGGCTGCCCCTGTTAATTGAGCCACCAGGATGCTCACTTTTTGCTCCTCTGTGAGGAGGTACACCTGGAAGAGGCTATCCAGCCTTTCTCTGAAGTCATTTAGGGTATGTGACTCCCCTGAGTACTGGGGTAGCCAGGCTGCCCCCAGGATATAGGGCATAGTGAAAGGCATGACCGCAGCAGCGGTGGCGCTGGCGGTGGCTGTGGCAGTGAAGCTCTCCTCTGTATCCGACATCCTCCTCCCCCCTAGTGGACCGTGGCCTACCTTGCGATGATCCTCTTCCGTAGGCCGCGGCTCCGCAGTGGATCGTCAGGGTTGAGGACCTTCCATCGCGCTCCTGTGACGTCGGCGTCTGCTGGGCTCCTTCCAGGACCTTACGCAACGTCCGGACGTGAGGCGGAGCTTCAGTTCTCGCGCGCTTTCGGAGTCCACGCCCCTCTTCTTCCCGCGTGGCGTCCTCAAGATGGCGTCCAATGGCGAGAAAACTCCACGGATGGCGGGAAGAAGGCAGAAGATGGCGTCGGATGGCGGGAAAACTCCACGGATGGCGGGAAGAAGGCAGAAGACGGCGTCGGATGGCGGGAATCCTCACCACAGGTAAGTTTAAAAGTCTCTTTTTCAGGCATGCAGTACCCGGTGGTTGCGGGCACGAGATCCTGCCGACTACGCCAAAGTTGACGCGCCCCCTGGGCCTGTGCTGCTGCTGCTGTGCAGGGGGAATACCCGGAGCCGGATCTGATAGGGGTAGTAGTCCTCGTGGCGGTGACCCGGTCCGTGCCCAGGGTGTCAAACCAAGTGGCAGAACTTAGAATAAGATGTTATATTGTTCGACTACGCCACCCGTTGATTGCGGCTATGACGCCGCCGCTGCAGGGCAGACCGCTGAGGCCGGTGGTACGGGTGTGCAGCGTGGATAGTATAACCCCCAACGGGAGGGGTATGGCCTCAGGGCAGCGGACGTGGATGATGGGGATAGCAGAATTGCACGCAGGCACTAGGAACCACTCAGAGACGGTGCGGTGTAGTTCAGGGTCTTTACTGGTGGCAAAGGTAGACCCTCCCGGGAGTACTGGCTAGCGATCGGGGCCTGGTCAGTCTGTGAGCAGATAGGATCTCCCCTGGCCAGGCGGAGTTGTAGGCCTCCCCGACTTATTGTACTCTCCCTGGCTACCTTGCTAGAAGCGGGTAAAAGTAGCCCACGTCCCTGAGTGTACCGTGTGGTGCTCACCCGTATGGCCGGTGACTCGGGGCCTTCTGGTAGCCTCCGCTCCACGCCGGCGGTGCTGGTCCCTTGCGTGTTGACGCGCCCCCTGGGCCATGTTGTTAGGGATACCCGGAGCCGGATCAGATGGGGGTTGTAGTCTCCGAGTGGCTGTGACCCGGTCCGTGCCCAGGGTGTCAAACTCAGTGTGCGGCAGTCCTTACAGATGTTCTAGTGTCGACTACGCCACCCGTTGATTTGCGGTCAAAAGGCCGCCGCTGCAGGATGGTCCGCTGAGGCTGGTGGTGTGTGTGCAGCTGTGGTAGTATAACCCCCAACGGGAGGGGTATAGCCTCAGGGGGTCAGACGTGGAGGATGGTGGTTGTGAAGGTGCAGCAAGGAGACTCAGAGGCATGAAATGCAGTTCAGGGTTTTTACTCACTGGTGTTGCTCGGGTCACTCTGTACAGCAGTGACCACCCGAGCCGTGCTGCGTCCACCAGGTCCTGGACTCGGCCAACTCCCGGGCAATTCTTGAGTATGGTCCTGAGCTCCTTTCTGACTCTCCCTTCTTCTGGCCGTTCCCACCAGGGATCCACCTGTGTCCGGCTCCCTCGGGTCTCTTGGTGGTTGAACCTTCTCTGGCTTCCCTGACCCTATGCTCGGTGTGCCATTCTGGTGGATTTGGTGAGGGTCGTGGCAGATCCTGCCCACGACCTCCGGTTCCTGGCTAAGGTGTGCTTTAGCCTCTGCCAGCTTGGGATCCGGTACCCTTTTGCCGACCCTTCACCCTTATCAGCTCTCATACGGGCTCTTGGGGTCCCCTCTCGTCCTGCGCCTCTGGGTCCCTCTTCCTTCTTCTCTCCTGGAGTACTGCTGACTCACTGACTGGCTGACTGACCCTGTCCTAAGATGGTGCCCACCTTATATACTCCCTCTATGTGTGAGCTCAGGTGACCAGCACCCAATGAGCTCCTACATTTACCCAGACTACTCCCCCTATCTGCCCCTACACTACTGGGATGTTCCACCCCCCTCCCACTCCAGCCAGGGACAGACACTGTCGCACCTGCACATATACTGGTGGGAGTGCCGTTGTTCTGTCCCCCGGAAATGGGATGTATGTAGTGCATGCAGCCTACTAGCTCAGTTACATACTCCATCCTTACCCGGGAGTGGAATACCACACCTCTGGGTTGAGGTGCAATACCCCTGTAGCAGCCGAATCCTCAGGGTGCTACATTCCCCCCTGGTAAATCACAGCACGTCCTCGGGCTGTAAAAGAATAAACATCCAAAAACATACAATTTTTTTTTTTTCAAAACATCAACATATAAAACATTTAAACACTTTCAGCAGCATAAACTTTTTCTTGTTCCTCCGGCCACGGTGCAACTTGTGACCGGGTAAAGTGCCACAGTCTCTGGTAGAAAAAACAACAGTTTCCTATAAAACCGGTAGGGGGCGCCTTAAAAAGCGCAACTATATACAAGGGGAGGTATGGCCGCTCTCAGTCCTCGACCAGTGGGGAACAGGAATGGCTGTTCACAGTCCTCAGCCTGTTAGGGGATAGGGACACACGGGTACAATTCACACTTGTCCCAACGGGGAACATATTTAATTTAGCAGCAGTTCTTATACCCACACGTGTAACTATCTACATATTCTATTTACAGTTCATCAGTGGCGGTGTGCTCTTGGCTGAGGGTAATCTTTAGACCCGTCCGGGTCCTCTTGATCCTCCTCACCCCGTAGCTCCTCCTCAGTCAGTCTATGCACATGCAGGGCATACGGGCCCTTGGCGCACTGATGCCGGGTGAAGGTGACCTCATCACCCAGGTATAGGTCACGACCTCTGTGTCCCTCCGGCAGATGACTTTCAACGTCTCTGCGGGTGACAAAGACGTCGCCGGGGGTCTTGTGGTCCCGGATGAAACCCCACCCGTGCTCCAACTGGAATTTTATTACAGTCCCGCTGGCATGGGGACCGTGGGCAGCACGGGGGTTTCTGCGGGCTCGGCTCTTCTGCTCGGCGCTCTTCACTTGGAGCCGCTCCTCGCGGACCCGCCTCTCTCGTCGCTCCTTAGCAAAGACCTCCAACTGTTGCCGGCAGCACTCCGCACGCTGGGCTGCGGCTGCCCGGGTCTCCTCGGTGAATCCCATCAGGTCCTCACCGGTAAAGTCCCACTCGAACTGGGCTTCCTCCAACGAGAGTGGGGTGATCTTGGCGGGCGCCGGAGCCGGGATCAGGGGCTCATTCAGGGGTCTTTCTTTCCGGAGTCGGGGATGGTGGTACTCCGGTGGCCACACAGGGGGCTGCCCAACCGGGAAAGTCTGCTGGGCAAACAGGTCTTCACCCAGGTGTGGCGCTGTGGACGTTGAGGGCGAGGTGGTGGTAGCGGCGCCAGGGTTTACCAGGCCTTGCGACCAGGCCTGGGGCACCCTGAAGGTGAAGGGCACCGTGAAGACGGCGGCGCCCGGGGTTACTTGGCCCAGCGACCAGGCCGGTGGCTCGGCTGTGGTATAGGGCGCTGTTGGTACTGCTGCGCCCGGGGGTACTCGGCCCTGCGACCAGGCCGGGGGCGCTTCTTGCTTGGCCACGCTCTGAGTCGAGGCGCATGACGTCACAGGGAGCGCGGACGCGGCTCCGGCCGCTTGAGGCCTAGCTTGGAGCGATGACGCAGCGGTTACGGGAACGGTGAGTGGGGCTTCGGGCTCTGCGACTGGGAGCTGGGGCAGGTTTACGGCTTCTGGGCACGGGATGCTGTCGTCCCCATTACCTGCCTTCATCTCTTCGGCTCCCTCCGCGGCGTCGTCTCCGGCCGTCGTCCTTCCTTCGCCGTCCTCAGAGGTGGACTTGCTCCTCGCTGCGGGTGGCATGCTTCGCTGGCGGGCTCCGGCCTGCCGGGCCATCTCTCGACTCCACTCCGCCAGTGTTTCCTGCTGCACCCGGGCCATCCTTCGTGCTAGGCCCTCCAGCGCGGTCTGTGCACGCTCCCGATCTCCGAGGAGCTGCGCCAGGATCTCCAGCAGGCCTTCTGGAGTGGCGACCTGCAACAGGCTCCTGACCACTGGGTCGGTGCTGCCTGACTCTCCCTCCATCTCCGGGTGTGTTCTCTCTGGACTCTCCTCCAGACTCCCCCAAGCTGCTCCCATCTTCTTTCTTTTGTTCTGTATACGCCCATCCTGAGGGAGGTCCTGGGGCAACTTTGTGATTGCCAGTCCCAGGGGCAGTTCTCTCACGCTGATGGACATATCAATCATCACAGTCTCTGCTGGTGGGGGCGGTTTCCACTTTTGGCGCCATTTTCGGTCCTGGCCCATGATGGGAGGTGGCCTCTTGCCATCCTTTGGCACGCCCATAATGGCGTCCGCTCTGCCAAGGTGGGAAATCTTCTCAGATGGCGGGAAAAGACTGCAGATGACGGGCAAATGGCGGGAACTGATCCGAGATGGCGTCCGATGGCGGGGACCCTCTGGAACCGGCGGAAGACTTCTTTTTACGGTAATTATGAACTTTTCTTCAGGCACGCAGTACCCGGTGGTTGCGGGCACGTGATCCTGCCGACTACGCCAAAGTTGACGCGCCCCCTGGGCCATGTTGTTAGGGATACCCGGAGCCGGATCAGATGGGGGTTGTAGTCTCCGAGTGGCTGTGACCCGGTCCGTGCCCAGGGTGTCAAACTCAGTGTGCGGCAGTCCTTACAGATGTTCTAGTGTCGACTACGCCACCCGTTGATTTGCGGTCAAAAGGCCGCCGCTGCAGGATGGTCCGCTGAGGCTGGTGGTGTGTGTGCAGCTGTGGTAGTATAACCCCCAACGGGAGGGGTATAGCCTCAGGGGGTCAGACGTGGAGGATGGTGGTTGTGAAGGTGCAGCAAGGAGACTCAGAGGCATGAAATGCAGTTCAGGGTTTTTACTCACTGGTGTTGCTCGGGTCACTCTGTACAGCAGTGACCACCCGAGCCGTGCTGCGTCCACCAGGTCCTGGACTCGGCCAACTCCCGGGCAATTCTTGAGTATGGTCCTGAGCTCCTTTCTGACTCTCCCTTCTTCTGGCCGTTCCCACCAGGGATCCACCTGTGTCCGGCTCCCTCGGGTCTCTTGGTGGTTGAACCTTCTCTGGCTTCCCTGACCCTATGCTCGGTGTGCCATTCTGGTGGATTTGGTGAGGGTCGTGGCAGATCCTGCCCACGACCTCCGGTTCCTGGCTAAGGTGTGCTTTAGCCTCTGCCAGCTTGGGATCCGGTACCCTTTTGCCGACCCTTCACCCTTATCAGCTCTCATACGGGCTCTTGGGGTCCCCTCTCGTCCTGCGCCTCTGGGTCCCTCTTCCTTCTTCTCTCCTGGAGTACTGCTGACTCACTGACTGGCTGACTGACCCTGTCCTAAGATGGTGCCCACCTTATATACTCCCTCTATGTGTGAGCTCAGGTGACCAGCACCCAATGAGCTCCTACATTTACCCAGACTACTCCCCCTATCTGCCCCTACACTACTGGGATGTTCCACCCCCCTCCCACTCCAGCCAGGGACAGACACTGTCGCACCTGCACATATACTGGTGGGAGTGCCGTTGTTCTGTCCCCCGGAAATGGGATGTATGTAGTGCATGCAGCCTACTAGCTCAGTTCCATACTCCATCCTTACCCGGGAGTGGAATACCACACCTCTGGGTTGAGGTGCAATACCCCTGTAGCAGCCGAATCCTCAGGGTGCTACATTCCCCCCTGGTAAATCACAGCACGTCCTCGGGCTGTAAAAGAATAAACATCCAAAAACATACAATTTTTTTTTTTTCAAAACATCAACATATAAAACATTTAAACACTTTCAGCAGCATAAACTTTTTCTTGTTCCTCCGGCCACGGTGCAACTTGTGACCGGGTAAAGTGCCACAGTCTCTGGTAGAAAAAACAACAGTTTCCTATAAAACCGGTAGGGGGCGCCTTAAAAAGCGCAACTATATACAAGGGGAGGTATGGCCGCTCTCAGTCCTCGACCAGTGGGGAACAGGAATGGCTGTTCACAGTCCTCAGCCTGTTAGGGGATAGGGACACACGGGTACAATTCACACTTGTCCCAACGGGGAACATATTTAATTTAGCAGCAGTTCTTATACCCACACGTGTAACTATCTACATATTCTATTTACAGTTCATCAGTGGCGGTGTGCTCTTGGCTGAGGGTAATCTTTAGACCCGTCCGGGTCCTCTTGATCCTCCTCACCCCGTAGCTCCTCCTCAGTCAGTCTATGCACATGCAGGGCATACGGGCCCTTGGCGCACTGATGCCGGGTGAAGGTGACCTCATCACCCAGGTATAGGTCACGACCTCTGTGTCCCTCCGGCAGATGACTTTCAACGTCTCTGCGGGTGACAAAGACGTCGCCGGGGGTCTTGTGGTCCCGGATGAAACCCCACCCGTGCTCCAACTGGAATTTTATTACAGTCCCGCTGGCATGGGGACCGTGGGCAGCACGGGGGTTTCTGCGGGCTCGGCTCTTCTGCTCGGCGCTCTTCACTTGGAGCCGCTCCTCGCGGACCCGCCTCTCTCGTCGCTCCTTAGCAAAGACCTCCAACTGTTGCCGGCAGCACTCCGCACGCTGGGCTGCGGCTGCCCGGGTCTCCTCGGTGAATCCCATCAGGTCCTCACCGGTAAAGTCCCACTCGAACTGGGCTTCCTCCAACGAGAGTGGGGTGATCTTGGCGGGCGCCGGAGCCGGGATCAGGGGCTCATTCAGGGGTCTTTCTTTCCGGAGTCGGGGATGGTGGTACTCCGGTGGCCACACAGGGGGCTGCCCAACCGGGAAAGTCTGCTGGGCAAACAGGTCTTCACCCAGGTGTGGCGCTGTGGACGTTGAGGGCGAGGTGGTGGTAGCGGCGCCAGGGTTTACCAGGCCTTGCGACCAGGCCTGGGGCACCCTGAAGGTGAAGGGCACCGTGAAGACGGCGGCGCCCGGGGTTACTTGGCCCAGCGACCAGGCCGGTGGCTCGGCTGTGGTATAGGGCGCTGTTGGTACTGCTGCGCCCGGGGGTACTCGGCCCTGCGACCAGGCCGGGGGCGCTTCTTGCTTGGCCACGCTCTGAGTCGAGGCGCATGACGTCACAGGGAGCGCGGACGCGGCTCCGGCCGCTTGAGGCCTAGCTTGGAGCGATGACGCAGCGGTTACGGGAACGGTGAGTGGGGCTTCGGGCTCTGCGACTGGGAGCTGGGGCAGGTTTACGGCTTCTGGGCACGGGATGCTGTCGTCCCCATTACCTGCCTTCATCTCTTCGGCTCCCTCCGCGGCGTCGTCTCCGGCCGTCGTCCTTCCTTCGCCGTCCTCAGAGGTGGACTTGCTCCTCGCTGCGGGTGGCATGCTTCGCTGGCGGGCTCCGGCCTGCCGGGCCATCTCTCGACTCCACTCCGCCAGTGTTTCCTGCTGCACCCGGGCCATCCTTCGTGCTAGGCCCTCCAGCGCGGTCTGTGCACGCTCCCGATCTCCGAGGAGCTGCGCCAGGATCTCCAGCAGGCCTTCTGGAGTGGCGACCTGCAACAGGCTCCTGACCACTGGGTCGGTGCTGCCTGACTCTCCCTCCATCTCCGGGTGTGTTCTCTCTGGACTCTCCTCCAGACTCCCCCAAGCTGCTCCCATCTTCTTTCTTTTGTTCTGTATACGCCCATCCTGAGGGAGGTCCTGGGGCAACTTTGTGATTGCCAGTCCCAGGGGCAGTTCTCTCACGCTGATGGACATATCAATCATCACAGTCTCTGCTGGTGGGGGCGGTTTCCACTTTTGGCGCCATTTTCGGTCCTGGCCCATGATGGGAGGTGGCCTCTTGCCATCCTTTGGCACGCCCATAATGGCGTCCGCTCTGCCAAGGTGGGAAATCTTCTCAGATGGCGGGAAAAGACTGCAGATGACGGGCAAATGGCGGGAACTGATCCGAGATGGCGTCCGATGGCGGGAACCCTCTGGAACCGGCGGAAGACTTCTTTTTACGGTAATTATGAACTTTTCTTCAGGCACGCAGTACCCGGTGGTTGCGGGCACGTGATCCTGCCGACTACGCCAAAGTTGACGCGCCCCCTGGGCCATGTTGTTAGGGATACCCGGAGCCGGATCAGATGGGGGTTGTAGTCTCCGAGTGGCTGTGACCCGGTCCGTGCCCAGGGTGTCAAACTCAGTGTGCGGCAGTCCTTACAGATGTTCTAGTGTCGACTACGCCACCCGTTGATTTGCGGTCAAAAGGCCGCCGCTGCAGGATGGTCCGCTGAGGCTGGTGGTGTGTGTGCAGCTGTGGTAGTATAACCCCCAACGGGAGGGGTATAGCCTCAGGGGGTCAGACGTGGAGGATGGTGGTTGTGAAGGTGCAGCAAGGAGACTCAGAGGCATGAAATGCAGTTCAGGGTTTTTACTCACTGGTGTTGCTCGGGTCACTCTGTACAGCAGTGACCACCCGAGCCGTGCTGCGTCCACCAGGTCCTGGACTCGGGCAATTCTTGAGTATGGTCCTGAGCTCCTTTCTGACTCTCCCTTCTTCTGGCCGTTCCCACCAGGGATCCACCTGTGTCCGGCTCCCTCGGGTCTCTTGGTGGTTGAACCTTCTCTGGCTTCCCTGACCCTATGCTCGGTGTGCCATTCTGGTGGATTTGGTGAGGGTCGTGGCAGATCCTGCCCACGACCTCCGGTTCCTGGCTAAGGTGTGCTTTAGCCTCTGCCAGCTTGGGATCCGGTACCCTTTTGCCGACCCTTCACCCTTATCAGCTCTCATACGGGCTCTTGGGGTCCCCTCTCGTCCTGCGCCTCTGGGTCCCTCTTCCTTCTCCTCTCCTGGAGTACTGCTGACTCACTGACTGGCTGACTGACCCTGTCCTAAGATGGTGCCCACCTTATATACTCCCTCTATGTGTGAGCTCAGGTGACCAGCACCCAATGAGCTCCTACATTTACCCAGACTACTCCCCCTATCTGCCCCTACACTACTGGGATGTTCCACCCCCCTCCCACTCCAGCCAGGGACAGACGCTGTCGCACCTGCACATATACTGGTGGGAGTGCCGTTGTTCTGTCCCCCGGAAATGGGATGTATGTAGTGCATGCAGCCTACTAGCTCAGTTCCATACTCCATCCTTACCCGGGAGTGGAATACCACACCTCTGGGTTGAGGTGCAATACCCCTGTAGCAGCCGAATCCTCAGGGTGCTACACGTGTGACCGTGCCTTCGGGTTTCTTGGCCAGAGGACCTGAAATCCCCTGCCGGTCGGTTTCTGCTGCTGGGTATGGATCAGTCCCCACAGCCTCGGACTCCGTGTCCGGTGAGATCTCTTCAGTCAGGACGAGCTCTACAGCTTCCAGTCTCTGACCCCTTTTATCACTGCTCCCACAGAGCTCCTGATCTTGCTCTCCCTGTATCTGCTCCACTCCAGACCAGACTGTGTCTCTGTCTGGGACTCCTCTTCTTCTCCTCTAACCCCGCCTCAGCCCCAGTTTATATAGGGGAAGTTCTTCCCCTCCCAGGACTGGGCAGGAAGTGTTGCATGCTTAGGGTTCCTGACCAGGAGACCTCCCACCTGCTCTCAGACGTAATATTGCTATTACTGTGGTAACCAGACCCCTGGGGTGCCACATTGTCGTTAATATCAAAGTATTGAAAAACCCCTGTAGACCAGAGCTGAATTCAGAATTCTTCTAGTTTTTATTCAAAATAGCTTGTTGGCCAACACATCCCTTACTGTTGAGCTGAACTCCTGTGACACAGTTATATTTTTTTCAGATTACTGTACAGTGAGAGGTAAAAAGAGGACTCCATCCAGATTGTATATCACCAAAACAATTTCTGAGCAAGTAAGAAATGCTTACAGATTTCAGCTCTGAAGCCTGGTAAACTGTAAAGGCAGCTGTGGAATAAAGTACAAGCTGTAACTTAGGGTCAGTACAGGACAAGCAATGCAATGTGGTTAACGTTTACTCATCTTTTACTTTAGATTAAACTGTAATAATTTGTTAAAAGATGAATTTATTCTATAAATCATATATTAACGTTGTCTAAAAAGCCGCACATTGAACAGGTGCAGATGTCCAAGTTTATTTCTGGCTTGTACCGACATAAATAATCCTTCTTGTATGGCAATCACAAGTACTAAGAATCATGGACACCTCTCTCCTAGTAAATATTTGGACAGTGCTGTCAGACAGTGATGTTACCCTTTAAATTGATCTCCGTGATGTCACCACAATTTTGCTTTATTTCATGTCTGTTACTGGCAAAGCAGACATCTTTACATCTGTACTTACTGATATGACATGATGTATTAAGAAAGCTGTCCTTCATGGATAGATACTAAAATGCTCATACATTGAGCAATATGCACTCTAATAATACTGTTATCATAGGACAGAGTGATGACATCATTCATACTGTTATCATAGGACAGAGTGATGACATCATTCATACTGTTATCATAGGACAGAGTGATGACATCATTCATAGTGTTCTCATAGGACACAGAGTGATGACATCATTCATACTGTTATCCTATGACAGAGAGTGATGACATCATTCATACTGTAATCATATGACAGAGAATGATGACATCATTCATACCGTTATCATAGGACAGAGAGTGATGGCATCATTCATACTGTTATCATAGGACAGAGTAATGACATCATTCATACTGTTATCATAGGACAGAGTGATGACATCATTCATACTGTTATCATAGGACAGAGTGATGACATCATTCATACTGTTATCATAGGACACAGAGTGATGACATCATTCATACTGTTATAGGACAGAGAGTGATGGCATCATTCATACTGTTATCATAGGAAATAGAGTGATGACATCATTCATACTGTTATTATAGGAGAGAGAGTGATGACATCATTCATACTGTTATCATAGGAGAGACTGATGACCTCATTCCTACTGTTATCATATGACAGAGAGTGATGACATCATTCATACTGTTACCATAGGAAATAGAGTGATGACATCATTCATACTGTTATCATAGGACACAGAGTGATGACATCATTCATACTGTTATAGGACAGAGAGTGATGGCATCATTCATACTGTTATCATAGGAAATAGAGTGATGACATCATTCATACTGTTATCATAGGACACAGAGTGATGACATCATTCATACTGTTATCATAGGAGAGACTGATGACCTCATTCCTACTGTTATCATATGTCAGAAAGTGATGACACCATTCATACTGTTATCATAGGACAGAGAATGATGATATCATACATGATGCATCAAACTCAACAGATCACATTTTACTATGATACAGTATGTATGATTGCCAAGAAAAAAAAGTTTCTTCTAGTTAGCAAAAATGAGTGTGTGCAGAATAAGAGATGACAGCAGCATCAGACTATACAGGGTTTGTGGAGACACATAGTTCTGCATGAAAGCTATACACAGAAAACGGTAATCATTAGTATTTCTGATATTCCTGCTGCACAAATCTTTCTATGATGTAATATAAAAATAGGAAAAACAGATAGCAGCACAAACTTGAGCAGATTTTGGGTGCAATACTTTCTGAGTAATGCGGTTGTCCAAATCAAAATATATAAATGGAAAAAATCAGGCAGCACTCCAGTTCAAGGAAAAATTGTGGACTTTAATCCAGCACCAAGTGGTGGAACGATTCGACCTCATAACACCGGTGCTTGACAATGACCGTGTTGTGAGGTCAAAACGTTGCACCACTTGGTGCTGTTAAAAGTCCATAATTTTTCCTTGAACTGGAGTGCTGCCTGATTTTTTCCATTCATGATGTAATATAGCTTAATAGAGAAATAGTGGGGACAACGGCGCAATAGGGTCTTATCTTGTATAAAAGTAAAAGGTGAAGCAACAAGCAACTTCTCACCTTTCAGGGTTGTGCAACACAACTGAGGAATCCAGACACGATCAGCAGCAACAGCACCCTAAGCTAAGGACAGGAAAACCTTCCGTGTATGGCATGTGCTTGGAGGATAGGAGTGGTGATCTACGCTGCCGATGAGGTATTCGCAATAAAAATCCAAAGGACGTGGTATAAGAAGACAACATTGTTCATTCTCAACGCGTTTCGAAGTTGGAGTAACTTCTTCATCAAGAGAACCATAATAATAATACCGAATTTTACATAACAATCAGATCATAATCAGAGATATCATAAAATGTATATTATTAACTTAAAATAATGTGTAATCTGAGTGAAGAAGTGTAATTTGATTACACATTATTTTATTATTATAGCCAAAAATCTTTTTTTTTTTTCCTGTACTTTTTCACTCTGTCCAACTTTATTAACATTGCACAAGCCATCAGTCACATGTACCACACAGGGGCAGTCTCCACTTCGATTGGTGCCTTTTTAAAAATTATTAAAATTATTTAAGTTATGTCTGTCAAATTCTGTATTATTATGGTGGTTCCCTGATGAAGAAGTTAGTCCATCTTGTAAACATGTTAAGAATAAACCGCATTGTCCTTCTTATGCTACATCCTTTGGATTTCGTATTGGGAATGCCTCCTATCCTCCAAACACATGCTAGTAGAGAAATCAGTCAAGAAGGAGAAAAAAGCTGATCTTTCACTTTCAATTCACAGGTAAAATCTGTTTTCAGTGAATATAGATTTTACCATTACTGAGATAGGAGATGACAGTTGGTGCTCATAAAGTTCTATGGAGAAATAGCAGCAGAATGTCTCTGTCTGCTTGTAGCTCCTCCCTCCATAGATTTTTAAAAGCACCAACTGTCATTTCTTATCTAAGTAATGGGAAAATCTGCCTCCTCTCACTTCAGTTTTTACCAGTGAATTGAGAGTAAAAGATCAGTCCAGGATGAGATAGAAGTAGATTTCTCTAATAAGATATATTACAAAGTTGCTTATTTTCATGTGTATTATTGATGTCTGAAATAAAAATTAAAATTACGGTTACTCTTTAAACACAATCTCCATAAACACATCTCCTAATCTTCTAAGTTACAGGGTTCCAGAACTTTGATCTGTATGGTGATTTTTGGCAAGATCTTCACACTGGTGGGCTGTTTGAGCTGACCCTGTGCACGCAGATCTGATGGTCACTGGTGAAGTTAAATCCCTGGCAACTCATTCTCTAGTTACCCTTACAGAACTTACAAAGTAATAGGCAGCCAAAAAAAATCTGCAGTGCAAAGAAAGCAACATGTTCTAAGCCATTTTCACAGGTTGTGGAAAATTCCACTGCAGAACATGCCAGCAAATCAGATATTTTCAGTCCTTTTTTTGGTGTATGAATGAACTTTTCACCCTCTTTTAACCATTTTTGTTTTGGGGTTTATTCTTTGCACTGCAAAATGCACATCTATTGTTTGATATTATGGGTTCACTGCAAATGAGATGCAAAATTCATAGCGGAAAATCCAACTGATCACTCCCTCGATCCCCGTCCATTCTCCCCTCCAGAGAAGAAAGCAAGGTACGCTCCTCCATACCTTGGTCCGGCCGTAGGCTGCAGACGCTAAGGGATGTCCCACTGGCTGTTATCGCTGCCATCCTCATACTGCTTTCTGTTGCTGTCACTTGTTCCTTTAGGTTGCTCTGTTCCCTGTGTGATCCTTGGCCCACTGGCCCCAAGCTGGCCCTTACTCCCTATGGTTTCCCTTCACTCTCTCTTCCACCTGGAAATGCCCCTCTGTCCCTATAACTATTAACCCCTATCTTACTCTAACTTACTTCTCCCTGGACTACAGTGGAATACTAAACACTTCAATAAAGTATACTTGAATCATTCTATGCCTGTCAATCAAATGGAGCTCTGAGAGGCCAAGTCTTCCGGGGACTGCATTAGACTTGTCACGTCTCTCCCTATAGTCTCCAGTCGGATCTTCAAACGATGTTTTCAGAGTTAAAGATACCTGGTTGCACTGCTGCAGCCAGACTTGTGATCTGGGAAGCATGACTCTAAAGTCAGGTTCCTTTTAAATTCTGAACATTGGAACATATGTTATGTTCCAAGTTGCATCATCGTTATGCTCCATCTATTGAGAGATTGGCAGCTACACATAGGAATTGTACCAAGCACCGACTATGAATATGGTACAATAAAGATGTTATTCTACATAACATACAATGACACAATTTGCTGATTCGCAGACAAGGAGGAGGCTGCTATTTCAACCACTTGGACACGCTCTGTCTATATATAAGTCTCTGAGCAGGTGTTTTTATCTGTACCCTGCCAACAGACAACTACTATTGGCAGTGGTCAAATCACAGCGGCTCATGTGAGCAGCGCGTCCTACCGAGCATACAAAAAAAATCGGAAAAAGCCAGGAGCATCAATAGATTTTACAGGTCCAAGATATTACAACCTCGTAAAATTACTGTTGTAAAAAATGAGTTATGCACTCGGCATGCCAAAATAATTATTTGTTGCCTTGTCTCAAAGATAGTGTTGAGCATTCCGATACTGTAATATCGGGTATCGGCCGATATTCGCGGTATCGGAATTCCGATACTTAATTCCGATACTTTTACAATATCGGATACCGGAATCGGAAGTTCCCATAATGCCTGCGCTCTGTAGTGTCTGTGAAGGATGACAAGTTGGATGGCAGCGCGATCCAGCCTGTCATCAGAATGCCATCCCAGCGGGGGAGAATTCTCCTGATTGTTTAAAAGCCGGCGGGCGGTATAAAGCCGCCGGCTTTTAAACAATCACACAGCCCCATACTGCTTCCCCGCAGCCTCCCACCCCGCTCCTCCGCTCCCCTCGCCACCTCCCATCCCGATCGTAAGTTAGGACCGGGCGGGGAGCGCAGCTCCAAGGAGCGGGGAGTGAAGGACCCGGGCGGGGAAGCCGGCAGTGAAAAGACTTCACCGCCGGCTTTCCCGTTCTGTGCTGCGCTTTCCCGCCGGTTATTTCAAATGAACAGCTGAGGTATCAGGTGATGCCGATCAGCTGTTCATTTGAAGTCGCCGCGGTGCCCTCAGAGGGTTCATGTGAGTTCATGCTTGACTGCATGAACTCACATGAACTTTCCCACGGCCGCACAGGTCAGCCTCACCTCCCAGACCCGTCATGATTAGTGTGTGTGCGGGGTGTGTGTGCGGGGTGTGTGCGCGATGTTTGTGCGGGTGTGCGCGGTGTCTGTGCGATGTGTGCGGGGTGTGTGTGCGGGGTGTGTGTGCGGGGTGTCTGTGCGATGTGTGCGGGTGTGTGCGGTGTGTGTGCGTGCAGGCAGACATAGGCCGATGTGACACTACTACTCCCATCGGCCTATGTCTGTCCCCCGTCCACTCCTGCCAGCAGGATCAGCTCGATGGGAGCAGTAGTTCCCATCAGACTGATCCTGCTATTTAAATTGCCCTACTGTGTCCCCAATAAATGTTAAATACATGTCATTGGTGGCCAGTGGTTACCTACAATAAATTAGTTTATACATTACCTGTCCCCGCCGATCGCCACCTAAAATAAAGTAAAAAATAAAAAACGACACCTATACTCACCAAGACACCTAATTCCCCGAAGCCATCGATCTCCTGTAATAAAATATAAAATAATAAACCACAACCTTATCCTTACCCCTCCGTAGTAGTCCACGAGTGTCCCACGAAGATCTCCAGTTCAGAGCAGCCACATAGAATGTGACCGCTCTGAACCGCTGCCGCCGCTAGAATGACAGCATAAGCGGGTTCACCGGAGTTCAGGCAGCGCTGCTCCGGTTAGCTGCTTTACGGCCCTGCTGTATAGTGAGAAATTCCCACGGTACAGCAGTGCCGTAAAGGAGGTCTCCGGAGCTGCGCTGACTGAATGCACTCCGGTGACCTCAGTCAGTGGCTCCCGCTGCCGGGAGCGGACGTGTTCCCGGCAGCGTGAGCTTACAGCAGCCATGACAGTTGTCACCATCTCCAGATGTGACAGCTGTGCATGGGAGATCAGCGCAGGAACGTGGACAGGTAACTATTATTTTTAGTAAACTAAGAATTAAATAAAATTGTGTGTTTTATTTCAAATAAATTATTTTTTTCTGGGTGTAGTGTGTGTTTTTTCTTTTTAACACTTTGTAGGTTAGTAATGGGGGTGTCTTATAGACGCCCATCATTACTAACCTGGGCTTCATGGCAGCTGGCGCTGACATGAACCCCACCACTATTACCCCCTGCCACCGCACCAGGGCAGCGTGGAAGAGCGAGGCTAAGTGCCAGAGTTGGCGCATCCTATGGATGCGCCATTTCTGGGGCGGCTGACGACTGGTGTTTCTAGCCTGGGAGGGGGCCAATATTCATGGCACCCTTCCTGGGCTATTAATATCAGCCCCCAGCTGTCTGCCTAGCCTTTGCTAGCTATTAAAATAGGGGGGACCCCACGTCATTTTTTTTGGGGGGGTCCCCCATTTTAATAGCTAGTAAAGGCTAGGTATTCAGCTGGGGGCTGATATTAGTAGCCTGGGAAGCTCCGTGGGTTTTACCCCCTTCCCAGGCTTCAAACATCTGCCCCAGCCGTCTGCTTAACCTCCGCTAGAGACTAAAATTATGGGGGATCCCACGCCATTTTTTTTTTAAATAAATCCATTATTTTAACACTAAATGACATTTGAGGAGTTAATAAAGATGCAGTCCCTAAATTATTATTTATTTTTTAATTAATTTTTCCCAAAACTTTTGACGTGGGCTTCGCCATATTTTTGTATGCCAGCCAGGTACAGCATCCAGCTTCTATGAATGCGCCATTTTCCGGGGCGGCTGCGGACTGCAATTTTCAGCGGGGGGCAGAAAGCTTGGGCCTCCCTGCGCTGCAGATTCCATCCCCCAGCTGCCTAGTTGTACCTGGCTGGACACAAAAATAGGGAGAAGCTCCACGTTTTTTTTTTTTTAATTATTTCATGAAATTCATGGAATAATTAAGAAAAAAAGGGCTTCCCTATATTGTTGTGTCCAACCAGGTACAAATAGGCAGCTGGTGGTTGGGGGCAGCCCGTTCCTGCCTGCTGTACCTGGCTGGACCCAAATATAGTGCAAAGCCCCACGTCAATTTTTTTTTAATTATTTCAGGAAATTCATGAAATAATTAAAAAAAAATTATGTGGGGCTTCGCCCTATATTTGTGTCCAGTCAGGTACAGCAGGCAGGAACGGGCTGCCCCCAACCACCAGCTGCCTATTTGTACCTGGCCGGACACAACAATATAGGGAAGCCCTTTTTTTCTTAATTATTCCATGAATTTCATGAAATAATTTAAAAAAAAAATGCGTGGGGCTTCGCCCTATTTTTGTGCCCAGCCAGATACAACTAGGCAGCTGGGGGCTGGAATCCGCAGCGCAGGGAGGCCCAAGCTTTCTGGGCCACCCCCGCTGCAAATTGCAGTCCGCAGCCGCCCCAGAAAATGGCGTGTTCATAGAAGCGCCATCTTCTGGCGCTGTACCCAACTCATCCAGGGCCCTGGTGCGGTGGCTCACTGGGTAATAAAGGGGTTAAGGCCAGCTTGGCATTATCAGCTGGCCCTAAGCCCGAAATTCATGGGGTCACGCCAATATTAGACATGACCACCATGAATTTCTAGTAAAGTATTTAAAAAAACACAACACCCAGAAAAAAGTCCTTTAATTGAAATAAACACACAATTCTTTATTGTTCTAAATTAAACCATACTTACCATCACGCCCATTCCAGCTGAAGCCAACGATCTCCTGCAATAAAAGTAAAATAATAAAGCAACATCATCCTTACCTTTCCATGGCTCCCACGACAGCTTCAGCTCTGCTACATCGAGATGACAGGCTGGACCGCAGCAGAACGCTGCCATCCATCCTGTCATCCCGCAGACACTGAGAAGCGCAGGCATACTTCCACTCCTCAGTGTCTGGCTGTGACGGCATCCAGATGAGCCGAGGTCATGTCCAATGAACTCAGCTCACCTCATGTACGTCACTGACAGCGTGGGAAAATTCTCCTGCACTCAGCACTTCAGCGTGAGAATTTTCCCACGCTGTCAGTGACGTGCATGAGGTGAGCTGAGTTCATTGGACATGAACTCGGCTCATCTGGATGACGTCACAGAGAGACACTGAGGAGCGCAAGCATGCCTGCGCTTCTCAGTGTCTGCGGGATGACAGGCTGGATGGCAGCGTTCTGCTGCGGTCCAGCCTGTCATCTCGATGTAGCAGAGCTGAAGCTGTCGTGGGAACCATGGAAAGGTAAGGATGAGGTTGCTTTATTATTTTACTTTTATTGCAGGAGATCGTTGGCTTCAGCTGGAATGGGCGTGATGGTAAGTATGGTTTAATTTAGAACAATAAAGGATTGTGTCTTTATTTCAATTAAAGGACTTTATTCTGGGTGTTTGTGTTTTTCTTTAACTTTGACTATGGGGTTAGTAATGGGGGTGTCTTATAGACGCCTCTCCATTACTAACCTGGGCTTGATGTCAGCTGGCATTATAAGCTGACATCAACCCCAACCCTATTACCCCACTGCCACCGCACCAGGGCAGCGTGGAAGAGCGAGGCTAAGTGCCAGAATTGGCGCATCCTATGGATGCGCCATTTCTGGAGCGGCTGACGGCTGGTGTTTCTAGCCTGGGAGGGGGCCAATATTCATGGCACCCTTCCTGGGCTATTAATATCAGCCCCCAGCTGTCTGCCTAGCCTGTGCTAGCTATTAAATTAGGGGGGACCCCACGTTATTTTTTTTGGGGGGTTCCCCCATTTTAATAGCTAGTAAAGGCTAGGTATTCAGCTGGGGGCTGATATTAGTAGCCTGGGAAGCTCCGTGGGTATTACCCCCTTCCCAGGCTTCAAACATTTGCCCCAGCCGTCTGCTTAACCTCCGCTAGAGCCTAAAATTAAGGGGAACCCCACGCCAATTTTTTTTTAAATAAATCCTTTATTTTAACACTAAATGACAAGTACAGTAATCAACACTATCACTGTACTTCATATATATGTGACTGACATGTTTCTATCTATCTAATCTATGTGTGATTCTCTATTCTTTCTATTCTAAATTGTCGGGTACAGATGCTGAATTGCCGGCCGGCTTTCTTAAAGAGACGGTGCATGAAAACACTATTATTTTTTTAAATAAATCCTTTACACTAAATGACAAGTACAGTAAGCAACACTGTCACTGTACTTCTTATATATGTGGCTGACATGTTTCTATCTATCTAATCTATGTGTGAAGCTCTATTCTGTCTGTTATAAATTGTCGGGTACCGCTGCTGAAT
This sequence comes from Phyllobates terribilis, assembly GCF_046119375.1. Classification (NCBI taxonomy): domain Eukaryota; kingdom Metazoa; phylum Chordata; class Amphibia; order Anura; family Dendrobatidae; genus Phyllobates; species Phyllobates terribilis. Next base: position 289,535,968 of record NW_027362768.1, on the reverse strand, counting down.
TGCCGGCCGGCTTTTTTAAAGAGACGGTGCACGAAAACACTAATATTTTTTTTAATAAATCCTTTACACTAAATGACAAGTACAGTAAGCAACACTGTCACTGTACTTCATATATATGTGACTGACATGTTTCTATCTATCTAATCTATGTGTGATGCTCTATTCTTTCTGTTGTAAATTGTCGGGTACCGGTGAATGCCGCTGCTGAATTGCCGGCTTTTCATGTCATTCTACATTATTCTTAGTTGTTTTACTTCATGTAGAATTAACCTACAAGGAAAGAAAGGGTTTATTTTCATTCCGATATTTGTGTCCCATTGACTTGCATTGGTTTCCGGTATCGGAATCGGCGATATCCGATACTTTTTGGGTATCGGCCCGATCCAATCCGATACGATATTTCCTGATATCGGAAGGTATCGCTCAACACTACTCAAAGACAAAGGTACTCTATTAAAAATGTGAAATAACTAGTGATGGGCAAGCACTAAATTGCTCGGGTACTCGTTGCTCGGGTCGAGCACATTGGAATACTCGGGTGCTCGACCCGAGCAACGAGCCCAATTTAAGTCTATGGGAAACTCGAGCATTTTTCAGGTGGCTCCCCCCGGTGGTCTGCAGAGGGCCTAAAAATTGCCCAAATCGATGGGAACAGTGCTCAGATAACATGGGGACAGTATGGGGAAGACCCCTGGAAGCATTTCTGACTCCCAGGTCACTGCTGTCAGCAACGTGGTCAGAGGTATTACGCCACTTTTACGGACTCACAATAAAACATACAAAAACGAAACCAAAATGTATTTTCCTGGGAAATATGTTAAGGAACATCCTTTCCAGGGTAATGACTTGTATATAAGGCAAAATAAATAACCAAAAGCAAAAATACTCCTCCACACCTTGAGCTATGTTCACACTTAGCGTTTTTGATAAGTTTTTGCACTTTTGCATTGCTTTCAAACAAGACAAATGCATTCACCAGGAAATGTCATTTTAACATTTTACAACCATATCTGGCCATGTGGTGTGTGAGATATCATCAGACACATCGTGTTTCATTTATGATGGAGGGATTCTGAAAGTCACAAAGCCTATTTTTATAGGGCCATCAGGCGGCCTTTACTATTCTTAAAGGGCCAGCAGTCGGCCTTCACTATTCTTAGAGAGCCATCAGCTGGCTATGTTTTATTGTTCCCATTACTAAAGAGTGGGTCTCCTATACTGTTATTGCGTATGCAATGAGTGGCAGTGCCCAAAATTTGGACGCACCCCAATACCCCTTTGAAGAGACTTAGAGGAGGTCCTCCTGAAAACAATGTTCCCATTATTAGAAAGTGGGTCTCCCATTGTGTTTGACTATGTAGTGAATGCAAGGGTTGCCAAAAATTTGGAGGCACTCCAATGCGCCTTGGAAGAGACATAGAGGAGGGTCTCCTGGAAAAAAATGTTCCCATTGTTAGGAAGTGGGTCTCCCATTGTGTTTGCCTATGCAGTGATTGCAAGGGCTGCCAAAAATTGGGAGGCACTCCAATGCCCCTTGGAAGAGACATGGAGGAGGGCCTCATAAAAAATGTTCCCATTAGAAAGGAGAGGGTCTCCTATACTTGTAATGCCCATGCACTAAGTGTATGGGCTGACAAACATTTACCCCTGGGGGGGGGGTATACATGAACACACTGTATAAATTTTTTTTTTTACGGACATCATAAACACCCTTTAAAAAAATTATGTGGGTGTTGCATCACGGACCACGGTCACCCTGGTGATATGGTGGTGGAGGATGAGGATGAGGAGAAGGAGGAGGACAAGAGCAAATAGCTAAAATCAGGAAGCGTATACCCATGTGTGGGTGTGAAGAGGTGAATGGGAATACACCTCCCAAGAAAAGACACTGGATTTGAGTTTATGTTACGCTGCTATCATTCGGTGGTGTTGAGAAGTCTGGCCCAATCCAGCCCTTGTTCATTCTTACAAGAGTCAGCCTGTCAGCATTTTCAGTTGACAGGCGGATGCGCTTATCAGTTATAATTCCACCTGCGGCACTAAAAACCTGCTCTGATAAAACGCTGGCGGCAGGGCAGGCCAGGACCTCCAAGGCATAGAGAGCCAGTTCATTCCACTTATCCAGCTTGGATACCCAATAATTATAAGGCACAGAGGAATCACGGAGGACGTTGGTACGGTCGGCAAGGTACTCCCTCAGCATCTTCCCAAACTTTGCACTCCTTGTGAGAGTACCCCATGCCTCAGGGCCTGTGCGATGGGAGGGGCTGAGAAAATTCTCCCAGAACTTTGACAGTGTTCCCCTGCCTCTACTGGATTGAAGTTGTGTCTCTCTCGCCTGTACTCCTTGTTTGTTCAATGAACTGTGACCTCTGCCGCCAGCGTTTTCAGATGGGCATTTTTTTAATAGTTCAGCAGCAAGGGCCTTCTGGTACTGCTCCATTTTTGTAGACCTGTCCGCCTCAGGAATAAGAAATATAAAGTTCTCCTTGAGAAGCTCTGGAGAGGGACAAAAGCGCACACAAAATAGGGCAATACCGTCTGGCAAGGGGTAGGCATAATCAATAGTATCACTCACCTAAAGGTGTTGTGTGCAGGCACAACACCTATAAATGCATCAAAAGCCGCTTCTGCTGCCCTTTTGCTTTTTATACCTTGAGAAAGGCGCCGGTCCGACGCAGAAACGCGTTGGTATTAATAAAAAACGTCTTGGAATCCCTAGCCTCTCCATTCCTGCAGCGCAACCCGCCTAAACGTGCCAGCTTCCAATTTTTGCCATCAAGTTCTCCTTGTAGCGTGGGTCTAGAAGTGTCACCAACCAGGAATGACTGTCACCCAAAATTTTGAGAACGCGAGGGTCATGGGAAAGGGAGCGTAACATAAACTCAGCCATGCGTGCCAGACTGCTAACAGGCAATACTTCCGTGTCCTCACCAAGAGGATGACTGACCATGCTCTCCTCCTCCTCCTCTCAGACCTCTGGCCATCCACGCTGAATAGACGGTGTGACAGTTGTGCAGGTCGTACCGTCTATAGCACATGAAACTAGCTCCTGTTCTTCCTCCTCCTCCTCTTCCTCATTGTCACCCAATCCACGTTGGAATGAGATGAGGCTTGGCTATGTCTAATCACCCTGTATGGTTCCTTTTTCCAGCTCATCGTGCTCCGCCTGCAATGCATCCGCTTTGATTGTGAGCAGAGAGCATTTCAGAAGACAGAGAAGCATGATGGTGACGCTAATTATGGCATCATTGCCACTCACCATCTTGGTGGAGTCCTCAAAGTTTTCGAGGATGGTACATATATCTGACATCCATGTCCACGCCTGAGGTCTTATGTGTGGAGTCTGAACTGAATACCAACGGCCTTGTTGATGCTGGTACTCAACAACTGCCCTCTTCTGCTCACAAATCCTTCCCAACATCTGCAGTGTAGAGTTCCAACGCATGGGGACATCACACACCAGTCCGTGAGCCGGAAGCTGCAAACGCTGCTGAAACACGGCAAGGGCGGCGGAAGCTGTAGGTGACTTTCTAAAATGGGCACACAGGCGGCGTACTTTAACAAGCAGATCCGGCAGCTCCGGGTAGGATTTGAGAAACCGCTGAACCACGAGGTTAAGCACATGGGCCAGGAATGGTACGTGTATGAGCTCGCCTCGCCTCAGAGCCGCCACCAGGTTCCGGCCATTGTCACCATGCCTGGCTGTAGGTTCAGCAGTGTGAGCCACATATCTGCCTGCTCTTTCAGAGCTGTCCACAACTCTTCAGCATTGTGCGGTTTGTCACCTAAGCATATTAGCTTCAGCACAGCCTGCTGCTGCCGGGCCGAGGCAGTGCTGCAGTGCTTCCAGCTTGTGACTAATGTGGTCATTTCGGAGATGGAGGCTGAAGAGGAGGAGGAGGCTGAGGAGGAGGAGGTGCAGCAGCTGTAGTCTGTGGGGGCAACCCTGATTGACCTAGGGCCCGCAATCCTTGGTGTCGGGAGGACGTGTTCCCTCCCAAGGTCCGACTGGGTCCCGACTTCCACTATGTTAACCCAGTGTGCCGTCAGCGAGATGTACCGTCCCTGCCCACAAGCACTTGTCCACGTGTCCGTTGTTAGGTGGACTTTACCGGTAACTGCCTTGTTGAGGGCACGGCCAATGTTTTGGGACACGTGCTTATGTAATGCGGGGACGGCACACCGGGAGAAATAGTGGCGGCTGGGGACCGAGTACCGAGGGATGGCCGCCACCATCAGGTTCCGGAATGCTTCCATCTCCACGAACCTAAAAGGCAACATTTCGAGCACAAGCAGTCGTTAAATGTGGGAATTTAGTAGTGCGGCCTGTGGGGCGTTGGCTGCGTATTTGCATTCCAAGGACTGGGGTATGGACAACTGAACACTGCACTGGGACAAGGACGTGGACGTGCTTCCTGATGCTGCAACTTGAGAGTGTGCAACGACAGGTGCAGGGCAGGATGCATCTTCGCATTCACCATGGACAGGGGATTGGCTTGCATGCACAACAGCGGAAGAAGCAGTGGTGCCACCCGCAGACACTGTTCCTGGACCCTGGGATTCGGCCCACAAAGTTGGGTGCTTTGCTGCCATGTGCCTGATCATGCTGGTGGTGGTCAGGCTGCTAGTTTTGCCACCCCTGCTGATGCTGGCCTGGCAGGTGGTGCAAATGGCCTTTTTGGGGTTATCTGCAGAGTCTTTAAAAAACAGCCAGACTCGGGAAGACCTAACAGTTCTATGTGCGTCCACCACAATGCTTCTTCCTGCCTGTTGGGGTGCTCTGCCTCCCTCCCCCTGTGTGCTGCTGTCCTCGCTCTGCATATCCTCCTGCCAGGTTGGGTCAGTTACTATATCATCCACTACCTCGTCTTCCACTTCCGCACCCTGGTCCTCCTTCTGACTTTCTGGCAATTGTGTCTCATCATCGTCCATCCTCTCCACACTTTCCCACCATCACCTTCGTGTGACCGTGGCTGCTCAAATATTTGGGCATCGCTACATGCGATCTCCTCTTGCCCTGATTCAAGTGGACCGGGCGAGAGGCCCGAATCTATAAATGGAAAAGTGAACAGCTCTTCGGAGTGTCCAAGTGTGGGATCAGTTGTCTCCGGGCATTCGTCATAGTGGGAGGAAGGAGGATCATGGTGAGGAATATGCAGTCCAGACTCATGGCTACTGAGACTTGACCGTGTGGAAGACAGGGTGGTGGTAGTGGTGGTGGCAAACTGACTGGAAGCATTATCCGCTATCCAACCAACAACTTTTTGACACTGCTCTGGATTCAATAGTAGTGTGCTGCGGTCCCCTAGGAATTGGGACAGGAAGGTTGGGCGAAAAGATGTGGGAGTTTGTTGTGGCACAATTTCAGCTTGCCCACGGCCTCAGCCTCGGCCTCTGCATGCACCATCACCATCACATCCAGTTCCCCGCCCCTAGCCACGCGCCTTGCCCATTTTAAATGGAGGACAATATCTTCCACGCTCACTACAAATGGCTGAATTTGGAGCGAAGTTATATGTAATCTGTGTGACGGAGAAACCACAGTTTTAAATACCTGGCCTGTAGGTAACTATTTTGAACAGAAAACTGGTGTCAACAACGTTGCTGACACACTGAAAAAAAAATTTAATGGAGGCCAGAAATGGCAGTATTTTCTGAAAACGTATATGTGATCCGTGTGACGGAGAAAACACAGTTTTAAATACCAGGCCTGTAGGTAACTATTTTGAACAGCAAACTGGTGTCAATTGCTTCACTGACACACTGAAACAAATTTTTAATGGATGCCAGAAATGGCAGTATTTTCAGCGCAATTATATGTGATGCGTGTGACGGACAAACCACAGTTTTAAATAGCTGGATTTTTAGCACTGTAATATGGAAAGGACCTTGCTGTATTCTGCAGTGCCAACAAGCAAATGTCGCAGAACAACGGTGTTCTCTGGATTGCTTTTTAAGAAAATAATGAGGATTAAGATCCAAAAATAAATAATTTCTGGCCCCGAGACCTGGGCCTATTTCTAGAAATATCTAACAGCAGCAGCAGACAAAACTGGAATGGAGCCTCTTGTGCTATGTGCACTGCAGTCTGCTACATACACTGCCTGCCTGACTATATACACTGCTTGCCTGATATCTCTGCAGATGGATTAGTCCTCAGAAGGACTGTTTGTTGAGATGGATATGTGTCTCTAATATATTTCGGTATACCTACACTAACTAGAAACAAGCAAATCTCTCCCTGACGCAGCAGCACCTCTCCCTACACTGTCTGATTCCGGAGTGACTGTGACGAGCATGGCGGCACCAGGTCTGATATAGACCTGATGACGCTGTGCGGCCATCCAATCACTGTAATGCCCACAACCAACATGGCTACAGCATTACAGTGAGTGCCAGGCAATCCCTGCATGTTCATTGGCTCTGTAAAGAGCGCCAAACATGCAGGGAGGAGATCCGAGCTCCTGACTCGCCCCCTGGGCCGTGGGGCACTCGGGACCGGGCTTCAGGGCAATGCTGGGAGTAGTAGTGGCGACCCGGTCCCGTGGCTCAGGGTGGTCAAACCAGTGGCAGTCTATTTATGGGGTTTTTATGGTTTAATGTCCGACTACGCCACCCGTGCAGGGCAGTCCACTGAGGCTGATGGGATGTGCAGCAGAGATAGTATAACTCCCCACGGGAGGAGTGTAGCCTCAGGGCAGTGTAGAGCGATGATGGTGGTTGTGGTGCGGGGCGTCCCAGTACTAGTAGTGCTGTACACGGTGAGAAAGCACAGAGACAAGGTGTTGCAGTTCAGGTTCTTTACTCACAGTTTTCATCCAGGTCACTTGTGCACAGGTAGGACCGCCTGAGCCGTGCTGCGTCCACCAGGCAGGGGGCTCGATCAACCCCCAGGCAATTCTGGAGTGTGGCACAGGACTCTCTTCTATCCTTTCGTCAGCCGTGCCCCACCAGTGACACCACCTCTGTCCAGCTGCCTCGGGTCTTCTCCTGGGAGGGCTGGGTGCCCACTTCCCTGACCCTATGTGGTGTGCCTTCCTAGTAGGTGTAGTGAGGGGGTCGCACCAGTAAATGGTCACGACCACCGGTTCTTGGCTAAGGATTAGTCACCTCCACCAACTTGGGATCCGGTACCCTGTTCTGCCAACCCGTCACCCGCAATCTCCTGGGTCCTTAGGGTTCCTTCTGCCTTCGTGTCTCCGGTCCTCTCCTGGTTCCTTCTAACTTTCCTTTCTGTTCTCTTCTCTTCTCTCAGGCCCCGGCCTTCACCCTAGGCCTGTCTCGTGGAGCTGAGCTCAGGCTGAGCCACAGCTCCCTGTCAGCCCTCTCTGGCTGAACTCCTTCTCTCTCTCCACTCACACTGAACTCCCTCCTAAGATGGCCCCCACCTTTTATCTGCTTCACTGTGTCTGAGCTCAGGTGACCTGCAACCAATGAGCTCCTTCCTATGCCCAGAAACCAGCCCCTATCTGCTCCCACATCACTAGGTTCCCCCCCTCCCCACTCCAGGCAGGGAACAAGGTCACTCGTGCCTGCATTTATATTCATGGGAGCACCATCGAGCTGTCCCCCCCCCCTGAATGAGGAGTATAATGTGTGCAGCTACCTGAGCCCTGGTCCACACTCCATCCTTACCCGGAAGTGGAATATCACACCTCTGGCAGAGGTGCAATACCCCTGTAGCGGCCGAACCCTCGGGGTGCTACACTCCCGCCGAACAACCCTGGAAATACTCGGCGAGCGCCAAGCATCTAGAGCAGTGAGATGCTCGGGCGAGCACCGAGCAGTAGCAAGCATGTTCGCTCATCACTAATAATAACCACAGCCTGACGAAGGGACCAGTGTGACTTAGGGCTCACTCACACAAGCCTATAACTCGGACCAATGTTATATAATGGGGCAGTGCAGATCTGCGTTTTTTTCCACCGACTGAATCTGGTGGCGGTCACACGAGTGTTGATCTTCTATTGTGAGAGAATCGGATCAATTATGTAAATGACACGCGGCTCAAACTCTGATCAGAGTGACAGTTTACTGTGATCTGATTCTCTCGCATTCTCTCACATGTGAAAATTGTATCACAGGTGCAAAGAAGATGGAGAACTTAATTTCTCCATCTTCTCCACCATCTGTGTCCACGTAGATCAGACTGCACTCGGATGACATCCGAATGCAGTCCAATGTTTTATCCGCCCCCATAGCCTTGTATGGGTGTGCATGATCTGATCTGTGGAGCCACTCGCAGCATGCTGCGATTTTTTTCAGCAGACCGGATCGGCATGTGAAAAAAATGCAGATCTGCACTGCTCCATAGTACTCTATAATATAAGTCCGAGAGATATGCGATAAAACATCGGATAGCACTCGTCTGAGTTGGACTTGTGTGAGCGAGCCCTCTGTCTGTTGATAAAAATTGCAGCATGTTGCGATTTTCTCCACAAATTGGATGACACGCACCCATTCACGTCTATGGGTGCGTGGAAAACATTGGACTGCACTCGGATTTGATCCGAGTGCAGTCCAACATCCATGGATTCAGACAATGGAGAAGATGGAGAAATTAAGTTCTCCATCTTCTCACCTGTGCTTCAATTCTCTATTCGGATCACAGATGATACTTGATCAGAGTTTGATCAGAGTGTCATTAGCATAATCAACCCAATTCTCTCGGAAGAGAGAAACAATGTTGATGTTACTCCGGCCTAATAGGGGTTATCTCATTTACAAAAATTTGTCAAAGCCAGGAAATTCTTAAATAACAAATGAGCCAATACGCATTGGTTTAATGCTCCGTCACCCCAGAGCCACTGCTCCAGTTGTCTCCGTCTTGACTAAAAGTGATGAAGTTCTATTTTTATGACTGGAGGGATCAAATTGCTTATTTTCTTTTTTTAAAGTCAGAAAACCCCTTTAACTTCTCTCATGCTTCTTTTACCCACCTCTGATGCCCGTGTTAATTCAGATGGAAACTGCTGAGTCATAGGAGACAGTTAATTGGGACTCGTCCGTAATATGAGACACATCCTATGGTCAAGAAGTGGGAGAAAAATTAGACCCTTTTTTCTCATCTTGTGAAACACCTTTGAGATATGAACATCCTAAATATAGGAGGTACGGAGTTATGGACCATTTAGATGAGCCAATAATTAGGAAACGCGCTTTCGTAGGAACGCTCATTCACCACTATCAGCCCATCCAAACAGGGTGGCAATCACCCAATGAACAAGCAAAAGGATCGTTGTTCAGGTGCAATGATTTTTAATGACCCTTTAGAAAGACCAATCTAAGCCGTTAATGACCGCTGACCGGCTTTATGCGTGGCAATCAGTGTTCACTTATTGGCATGTTTAGACAGACCAATGAATATTCTGCACAGAACAATCTTTAATATGACGAATATGTGTTTTTCTCTTTGTTGGATGATTGCCAGCCATTTTAGATGCACCATAGTCAGGCCCATCAAAGACCAATTTAAAATGAGCATATCATTAGTGCATTTTTTTGTGTTCATATAAGTGTAAATGCCTGCTTCATGTCATGGGTGTGTCAGGTGTGACAGTCAGTCATTCTGGATCCCGCTGTAGAATGTCACTGGACTAGGCCTTGCAGACACCTTCCTGATCCTTTCATCATCTCTCCCTCTCTAGGACCCAGCAGTGATCTCCACCTTCTGCTGCTAATTAACACACCCTTGCTGGATCTTTAAATTGACGCGCCCCCTGGGACATATTCCTTTTTGAGGGGAATACCCGGCACCGGATCAGATGGGGGGTTGTAGTCTCCGAGCGGCTGTGACCCGGTCCCGTGCCCAGGGCGTCAAGCTCAGTGTGATGTGGCAGTTCTACAGATGTTACTAAAGTTCTTTTGTGTCGACTACGCCACCCGTTGTGATGCGGTCACTGTGGCCGCCGCTGCAGCAGGGTCCACTGAGGCTGATGGTGGGTGCGCAGCTTGTGATGGTAACCCCCAACGGGAGGGGTATAGCCTCAGAGGGGACAGGCGCAGAGGATGGGGGTTGTGGTGGTGTAGTGCAGACGGCAGTGAAGACAGAGTCGGGTTGTGCAGTTAAGGGTGTTTACTTACTGCAGATGTTGTACTGGTCACTCCAGCTGCTAGTGACCACCCGAGCCGTGCTGCGTCCACCAGGTCCTGGATCCAGCCAACCCCCAAACAAGTCCGGAGCGTGGCCCTGAGCTCTCCCTCTGTCCTTTCTTCAGCCGTCCCCACCAGTGATCCACCTAGGTCCAGCTCCCTCGGGCCTTCTGTTGGGACACCCTTGGCCCTGGGTTCCCTGACCCTTCATGTGGTGTGCCTTCGGGGTGAATGTGGTGGGTGACCGTGGCAGACACTGCCCACGGTCTCCGGTCTCTGGCTGGGGATTGTTTTTACCCCCACCAGCTTGGGTTCCGGTACCCTGATGCTGACTCCTCACCCGGTGCTCTGATTTGGGTTCTTGGGTCCCTTCTCTTCTGTGCTCTGGGTCTTTCTCTTTTCTCCTCTCTCACTCTGGGTCTTGGTCTTTCTTCTCTCCTCTCCTGACTTGTTTTCTGCAGCTGATCCTCTCTGCATCTGACTCTCTGCGTCTGACCCTGATTCTAGTTGGTGCCCACCTTATATACACCCTCTATGTGTGAGCTCAGGTGACCAGCACCCAATGAGCTCCTAACTTTACCCAGGCTGCTCCCCCTATCTGCCCCTACACTACATGGGATGTACCACCCCCCTCCCACTCCAGCCAGGAACAGACTCGGTCGTACCTGCACATTTCTAAGTGGGAGTACCGTCGGCCTGTTCCTCGGAAATGGGATGTGTGTAGTGCATGCAGCCTACCGAGCTCAGATCCACACTCCTTCCTTACCCGGGAGTGGAATATCACACCTCTGGATTGAGGTGCAATACCCCTGTAGCAGCCGAATCCTCAGGGTGCTACATTCCCCCCTGGTAAATCACAGCACGTCCTCGGGCTGTAAAGACAAAAACACCAAAACATACAAAATTTTTCATATAAACATATTAAAACATATAAAAACATTATATATATAAAACTTTTCATGTAAACATTCTCGTCGTCGTTTCTTGTTTCAGGTTCCTCCTCCGGACACTGTGCAACGTGTGTCCGGGAAAAGTGCGACAGTCTCTTAGAAAAACTGGTTTTCTATAAAACCGGTAGGGGGCGCTTTAGGACGCGCAACTATTTACAGGGGAAGTTGGCCGCTCTCAGTCCTCGGCCAGGTAGAGGGAAGGGAATGGCTGCTCACAGTCCTCAGCCTGTAGGATGAAGGGGTTAACGGGTAAACAGTTCACTGGTCCCAACGGGGACTATTTTTGCAGTAACAGTTTCACTGTGCCCCGACGGGCAACTATATACAGTCTCTACTCCCGTCCTCAACGACGGCTCCCTCCTGCTTTTTCTTGGTGATATGGTGTTGCTTCAGACCCGTCCGGGTCCTCTGGCTCCTCCTCCCCGTACCGCAACTCCTCCTCCGTCAAGCGGTGTACGTGGAGGGCATAAGGTCCTTTGGCACACTTGTGCCGGGTGAAAGTGACTTCGTCTCCGACGTAGAGGTCACGGCCTTTGTGACCTTCCGGCAGGTGGGACTCGACGTCTCTGCGGGTCACAAAAACGTCACCGCGGTTGTTACGGTCCCGAATAAAGCCCCACCCATGCTGCGGGTTGAACTTTATCACCGTCCCGATGGTGCGGGGACAGTGCGCTGCACGGGGGTTCCTCCTAGTCCGGCTCTTCTGCTCCGCGCTCCGGATTTGGGCCTGTTGTTCTCTGACCCGCCTCTCCTCCCGTTCTCTCGCAAACTCTGCTAGCTGCTGACGACAACACTCAGTACGCTCAGCTGCGACTGCCCGAGTTTCTCCGGTGAACCCCATCAAATCTTCTCCCGTGGGGTCCCACACGAATTGGGCTTCTTCTAAAGGAGGCGAGACCCGAGTCACGGGCTTCGGAGCCGGGATCAGGGGCTCACACAAGGGCCCTAGTCTTTGTTGCCGCTCCAGCTCATGGTATCCTTCGGGCCAGATGAAGGGCCGCCCGTCCGGCCATGTGAGCTGGCTGAACAAGTCCTCCCCCAGGTGTGGCACCCTTGGTTTTACGGGCGCGGGCGCGGTGGTGGTGGCGCCCGGATTGCCCAGGCCTTGCGGCCAGGCCTGGGGCACCTGGAAGGTGAAGGGCACCGTTAGGACGGCGGCGCCCTGGGCTACCTGGCCTTGCGGCCAGGCCGGAGGCTCCGCAGAGGTAGGGGGCGCTGTTGGTGATGCAGCGCCCGGGGGTACTAGGCCTTGCGACCAGGCTGGTGGTATTTCCTGCTTTGTCACGCTCCGGATCGAGGCGCGTGACGTCACAGGGGTCGCTGCGGCGGCTTCCGGTCGGGGCCTAGTCCATAGCGGTGACATGGCGGCTACGGGCACAGCAGGGGGACTTTCGGGCTCTGCGACGGGGAGCTGGGGCAGGTAAGCGGTGTCACGGCTTGGGGTATAGGCGTCCCCTTTACCTGCCTCCATGCGTTCGGCTCCCTCCTCGGCGCCGTCTCCGGCCTTTGGTCCTCCCGCGCCATCCTCAGAGGCGGTCTGCTTCCTCTTCCAGGGTAGCGTGCTCCGTTGACTGGTCTCAGCCTGCTGGGCCATCTCCCGGCTCCACTCCGCCAGTATCTCACGCTGTACCCGGGCCATCCTCCGTGCGAGGCCCTCCAGGGCAGTTTGTGCACACTCCCGGTCTCGGGGGAGCTGCGCTAAGATCTCCGCTAGACCTAGCGGGGTTGTGGACTCTAGCAGGCTCCTGACCATCGGGTCGGTGCTGCTCTGCTCTTCTTCCGGCAGGCTCCTGGCCAGCGGGCCGGTGCTGCTCTGCCCTCCTTCCTCGGTCTCTAGCAGACTCCTGGCCAGCGGGCCGGTGCTGTTCTGCTTTCTCTCCATCTCCGGGTGAGCTCCTCCGCTACTCCTCGTTAGACCTCTTGCCTCCGGGTGCGCTCGCTCCAGACTGCTCCAAGCGACACCCATCTTTTCTCTTCTCTTTCGTCTCCTCCCACCTCGAGGGCGGTCCCGGGGCAACTCGGTGACTGTCAGCTCCAGGGGTAGTTCTTTCACGCTGACAGACACCTCCAGCATCACAGTCTCTGTTGGTGGGGGCGGTTTCCACTTTTGGCGCCATTTTCTGTCCCGGCCCACGATGGGAGGTGGCCTCTTGCCCTCCTTTGGCACGCCCATAATGGCGTCCGCTGCTCTTCCAAGGCGGGAAATCTGCGGTTTTGGCGGGAAGCGTCGCCCAGTGGCGGGAAACTCTGCAGATGGCGGGAACAAGTTAGAAATGGCGGACAATCGGCGGGAAACGACTGGTGATGGAGTCCGATGGCGTGGACCCTCCGGAACCGGCGGGAGACTTCTTTCTGAGGTAAACTTGCACTTTTCTTCAGGCACGCAGTACCCGGGTGTTGCGGGCACGTAATCCTGCCGACTACGCCAAAGTTGACGCGCCCCCTGGGACATATTCCTTTTTGAGGGGAATACCCGGCACCGGATCAGATGGGGGGTTGTAGTCTCCGAGCGGCTGTGACCCGGTCCCGTGCCCAGGGCGTCAAGCTCAGTGTGATGTGGCAGTTCTACAGATGTTACTAAAGTTCTTTTGTGTCGACTACGCCACCCGTTGTGATGCGGTCACTGTGGCCGCCGCTGCAGCAGGGTCCACTGAGGCTGATGGTGGGTGCGCAGCTTGTGATGGTAACCCCCAACGGGAGGGGTATAGCCTCAGAGGGGACAGGCGCAGAGGATGGGGGTTGTGGTGGTGTAGTGCAGACGGCAGTGAAGACAGAGTCGGGTTGTGCAGTTAAGGGTGTTTACTTACTGCAGATGTTGTACTGGTCACTCCAGCTGCTAGTGACCACCCGAGCCGTGCTGCGTCCACCAGGTCCTGGATCCAGCCAACCCCCAAACAAGTCCGGAGCGTGGCCCTGAGCTCTCCCTCTGTCCTTTCTTCAGCCGTCCCCACCAGTGATCCACCTAGGTCCAGCTCCCTCGGGCCTTCTGTTGGGACACCCTTGGCCCTGGGTTCCCTGACCCTTCATGTGGTGTGCCTTCGGGGTGAATGTGGTGGGTGACCGTGGCAGACACTGCCCACGGTCTCCGGTCTCTGGCTGGGGATTGTTTTTACCCCCACCAGCTTGGGTTCCGGTACCCTGATGCTGACTCCTCACCCGGTGCTCTGATTTGGGTTCTTGGGTCCCTTCTCTTCTGTGCTCTGGGTCTTTCTCTTTTCTCCTCTCTCACTCTGGGTCTTGGTCTTTCTTCTCTCCTCTCCTGACTTGTTTTCTGCAGCTGATCCTCTCTGCATCTGACTCTCTGCGTCTGACCCTGATTCTAGTTGGTGCCCACCTTATATACACCCTCTATGTGTGAGCTCAGGTGACCAGCACCCAATGAGCTCCTAACTTTACCCAGGCTGCTCCCCCTATCTGCCCCTACACTACATGGGATGTACCACCCCCCTCCCACTCCAGCCAGGAACAGACTCGGTCGTACCTGCACATTTCTAAGTGGGAGTACCGTCGGCCTGTTCCTCGGAAATGGGATGTGTGTAGTGCATGCAGCCTACCGAGCTCAGATCCACACTCCTTCCTTACCCGGGAGTGGAATATCACACCTCTGGATTGAGGTGCAATACCCCTGTAGCAGCCGAATCCTCAGGGTGCTACAAAATACCCTCAGTTTATCCAGAGCAGAGAATCGCTGGTGATAGAGTAAATTCCTCTGTTCAGGCCTGGAGTTCTAGCAGTCGGCTAGATTCTTCTTGGAGTTCCTTTGTGGATTGTAGTCGTGATCTCTCTGGTGTCTTCTCAAAGCTAAGTGTATCCCCTTGTTTGTTTTTTTGGTTTGTCTTTAGTTGCAGTGGGGCTGACTAGTGCTCACCCCTCCCCCTCCCTTCCTTGGGCCTAGCTCTAGGGTCAGCCAGGGCTAAGGTATCCTGCTCGGTAATAGGTGCGTAACCTATTTAAGGACAATAGGGGAGTCAGGGTGTTGTTAGATCTGCCTAGGGGTCTCCACTCTCCCTTTCCCTAGTTGCTGGGCTTCTCCCCTTTTCCCATTGTCATACGCTGGGCCCTTCCCATACCTAGCATGAGACTTCACTTCTGGTCTGAACATCCAAACTAACAGCACCATAGTTTGGATAATTGGCTTTAAGTCTGACTTATTTTATGGTGTTTAAGAACCATTTCCTAAAATGACTTGATAAGAGAATAAAAGGCACATCGGCCACATATTCCCCTTTTTCTTTTCTACATGAGCTCTGATCCTCTGGTTAAGGTTCGCATAGAATTTTGCAATTTTATTATTTGACAATTTTTATTGTATTCTACTTGACCATGGAGGAATTGGGATCCTTTACTGCTAGAAGCCAAAGTATTCTCCTACTCCATTATTTGGTACCTAATGGCCTGGTGTCAGAAATTCTCTCCTTCCTCTTTTTGTCTTCCACTTCTATTTTAAAATTAATGGTCCCTGGTATTGCAGTTTGTTGTAGCATCGTCCCATCCGACATGGGATATTCATTGTGGTGTGTTTCCCTTCTTCCTCCTCAGCTCTGTATAACGTCTTCGAGGCTTCCACCCACATTCCCTCTTTTTGCTTAGCTTCTTTTGGATTTTTATATACCGTATTTTTGGGACCATAAGACATACCGGACCATAAGACGCACAAAAATTTTCAGGAGGAAAATAGGGAAAAAAAATGTAATGCATCAAATGAGGGTCCGTCTTAGGCCACGACCCCACTATCAGTATTTGGTCAGTATTTGGTCAGTATTTTTTCTCAGGAGTGGGAGCCAAAACCAGGTGAGGAACAATCAGAGAAAAGGTATAATAGAAACAAGTCACCAATTCTGCATTTATCACCCACTCCTGGTTTTGGCTCCTGAGAAAAAATACTGACGGAATAATGACAAAATACTGATAGTGGGGCCGTGGCCTTACATTCTGAATTCAGCTTACCGGCATGGGGGGGGCGGCGGCGGTGGTGGAGCGGGGTCACAGGAGGTGCGATGCTGCAGGATGATGCTGCGAGGCCCATCCAAGGCTGGTAGAAAGGGGTGTTCGGCAGTGCACGGCAGTACTCGGCAGTGCGGGGGCTCTGCCGACATTTTGTGAAAGCCCCGAACCCCCACACTTATGTGGCAGTCTCCGGGAAAATGGCCACTGGAGTTGGCTCATTCACAGATTGAGATCTCGGGAGATGAGATCTTGGTGCCGAGATCTCAATCTGCACATGCGTTGCCTCCAGTGGCCATTTTCCCGGAGATTGCCACATTGAAACCACGTAAGTGTGGGGGTTCGGGGCTTTCACAAAATGTCAGCGGAGCCCCCGCACTGCTGATCACCACTAAACGCCTCCTTCTACCCTTCTACCAGCCTGGGATGGGACTCGCAGCATCACCCCTGCAGCCCATAGGCCAAAACCAGCCTCTTTGGCTGTTCCTGTCCAGCCCAAAGCTTAGGACAGCCAAAGAGATGGAAACAGTGGGGTACTGCCCATGAATTGGGGAACCCCAGTACCTAACAGCTCCGCTATTTCCCCACCAGGTCTCACAATTTCAATGGTATCTAAATCCTCAGAATACAGATACCATTAAATACAATGGTAGAGGAGGGAAACATTCGATCCCTCTTCCACCATTCAATCCGTGCGACTAAGATTCAGCCTAAGGTCATGGCCCCACTATCAGTATTCGGTCAGTATTTTTTCTCAGGAGTGGGAGCCAAAACCAGAAGTGGGTGATAAATGCAGAATTGGTGCACTTGTTTCTATTATTGATTCTCACCTGGTTTTAGCTCCCACTCCTGAGAAAAAATACTGACCAAATAGTGACCAAATACTCATAGTGGGGCCATGGCCTAAAAAGAATGATAACGTCATTAGAGTTCATCAGGCAGGTGGGAGAGTAAGATATTGCTCAGAAAGTAGCAGAATTCTCTGGTAAGATATATTATTACAGAGTTTCTTATATTGGGAATAAATAACATTTAAGAGTTAAATATGCAAATTGCCTCTTTAGAAGGAAGATGACCTGATCTCTGGCACAACCTATTGGATGTAGCACTCCTAAAAATCAATATCAACCCTTTCACGAGTTTTGCCACATGATTTACAATAAGAAGCCAAATCAGACACTCCATTTGCAGAAACGTGTTTCGGGATGTTGCCCCTCTTCAGTGCAAAGCAGGAGATCTGATTTGGGTAGGTGAGAGGCCTCTGACTGGGGTTCTAAGATGGAACGTTTCTCCTTGCAGAGACTACCACATTGGCGTAAGAAGACTTATAGGCCAAGCAATGCTCCTCTGGGAATTAAAATAATCAAATAGCTTCTTTAGCCAAATCAGATCTTCTGCTTTGCACTGAGAAGGGGCAACACCCCGAAACACGTGTTTGCAAATGAAGTTTCTGGTTTGGTTTCTTATCCTATGTCATGTGGCAAGGCTAATTAAAAGGTCGATATTGACTTTTAGGATTGCTACATCCAATAAGTGGCGCCAGAGGTCAAGTCCTCTTTCTTCTGAAAAGGCTATTTGCATATTTAAATTCCCAGAGCAGCGTTGCATGGCCTATAAGTCTCTTTACGCCAGCTTGGCACTCAAGGAGAAACGTTCCCTGTTAGGCCCTTATTTAAGAGTTCTAAATTGACAAATGAAAGGCTTTGCAAAATATAGTCGATTTCCACCTACAACATATAAATGGAGGTGTGTATGGGAACGCAAGAAGCCATGCAGACTAGGGGATGATATGACTCCGTGCAATACCATACAAACAGCAGACATGCAGCTCTTCCACGTGCCTGAGTCTTTAGGAAGATCTTTACCTGTCAACTAAATTGAGCTATTACATGTATGAATAAATCTAAGCTGAGGAGTTCTTCTGCACCCATTATATGCAAAGCTCCTCTTCTATTATGATAGTATATACGATTTACAGGTTTATATAGGATATGATGCAAATTACTATCTCATACATCAGAGATCTAACACACTCATATTGGAGATGACTTGGATCTTTTCATAAAGACCCTATTTTTGCATTCTCATTGCAAAACCCCATCATCTGTTACAAACTTATTCCCATCCCATAACAGGTTTTTTTTTTCCATTACTACTTATTAATCTCGTTTTCTACAAGTGCACATCACTGCTAAAATCTCAGGGTGAAAGGCTCGGTCTATGATAATAACATGTGAGCCTCCACGCTTCGTGCAGGACTGAGGTTAATACTGTCAATAAATTCTGCCATACTGCTGTATGCACAATTACTATGTAAGAGCTGAGTACTTTTACTAATCCTCTAAGTGCCTTACAATCAATATAATAATAATGGGGATAAAAAAATGATAGATGTTCAGTAAATAGTCATTTATAGCCAATTAATTAAGTGAGCAATTCATAAATATGTTTCCCTGTCAAATGATTTGTGAATTTACATGCTGTTTTCAGAGTGATACTATTATTTTCTGACTACTGTACATCAACTCTACATCCAACGTATTAGAGAGATGGCTTGGGCTCAGGAGTTGTGCCTGTACCATCTGCAGAAGGTGCCGGCTGTTATACACAGCCAGGTTCCTGCTGTGTGTGGTGGATCTGGGACATAGCTCTGATCCCAGCACATTACCCCTCACATGATGCTGTCAGTTGTAACAGCGGAAAGTTAGGAGTTTGACAAGGGAAGATCAATCCCTTTTTGAGCCCATGAGCACCCCGCAGCGCAATTGCTGGGTGATAATGGTTGCTATGGCAAAAAGAATGCCTAACAATGGCTTCCGTGTCTGCCATATCCTTCAGCCAATCAGATTGTGCTGGAGGTGGGGTCAGATGGGCTAACTGTCAGTCAAATACTGACAGGTTAAATAGTACACTGTACTACATAGGTTGCAAACTGTAGTCACTGTACTGTCAATGTGATTAAAGGATCACAGGTCCAAGTCCCCTTGTGGGATCAGTAGTCAGGGTCTATACTGTTTAGTTAGCGCCTGGACAACTCTAGGGATTTATGTTTAGGATTTTTTTGTGCTTTGCAACCTGTGGAAATAAACATTATTCCGTTTATGACATCAAAACCATGCGCCTGCGTAAACGCTACCGACTGCCAGAGAGATTGATCCCCTACAATTGGTGGATGAAATGCGGGTGTGAAATCCCAGAGAGCACAGGCGATTGCAAAGTGTAATGATTGAATGTCCTGAGTAAAGGCAGCTACAGCATTGCAATCACAGTCTAAAAGCATTGAGAAGCTGGTTAAGCAACTAGTCCAGGTCAATCTGCAGTTGCAGCAGCAGCAGACCCAACAGGAGACTAACAAACTCCTGATCCAGCAGTTTCAACAAGAGGTGCAGGAGTTCAAACAGCAGCAACAGTTTCAGCAGCAGTTAGGCTGTGTGCCCACTATGCGTTATTCAAGCGTTTTTGCCACGGAATTTCCGCAGCGAAAACGCTTAAAAAACACTTGGTAATACGTGCCCCATGGTCCCCAATGATAATCCGCATGTGCTGTGCACATGCTGTGGAAATTTCCGCTGCGGATTATCATTGCGGAAAAATACGCAGCATGTCCATTAATTTTGCAGACACGCAGCGTAATCGCCGCCATTGACTTGCATTGGACCGTGTGACATCCGCATCACTGCATCTGCACATGCTGATATCATACGGTTCAATGTGTGGATGGTACCCGGGTTTGGAGAAGAGGAGACTCTCCTCCAGACCCAGGGACCATTGAACCTGTTAAAAAAAGAATTTAAAATAAAAAATAAAGATTATACTTACCTTCTGATGGCCCCCGGTCTCCTCAGCGATGCGTCCGGTCTGTTGTATGGGTCGCGGTGGTGTGAAAGGACCTGCCATGACGTCATTTAGTCATGTGACAGCCGACGTCAGCGGTCGCGTGACCTGCACGCCTCTTAAAGGGGCAGCGCGCGCTTCTGAAAATAACTCCAGCCAATGGCTGAGAGACATCATGTATTTAAGACACTTAAGTCACACTCCCCTATCGGGAGGTGCCTTAGCAACTTCAGCCTCTAGTTTGTTACAAGTGTGCCACTGCCTAGTTGTAGGGTCCCTGTATCCGTGCTCCCTGATCCTGTTTCAGTACGACCTGTCTGCATCTGTTCCTGTTTATCCTCTTGATCCTGAGTCTGTCTGTCCTGTCTGAGCCTGTTCCTGATTCCGTCCTGCCTATACCAAGTCCTGATCCACCTATACCGCACCTATACTGCTTTCCTTACCTGTTCAGTTTGAACCTGCTCACGTGATCCTGCACCTGTTCATCCTGTGTTCCTGACATCTTCTCTGTCTGTTCCTGTGTTCCAGTACCATTCTGTTAGCCAGCCGTGCAATATCCGCCCTACAGTTATCCAGTTCCTGGCCGTCCTGACTCTCTGAGTCCATTACTGCTTCCCTACACCACTTAGGGGGTCAGCTGCTGCTGCTCCGGGGCCTGTCCTGGAGTGGTACCTGGCCTCCACCTGGTTTCAAGTCTAACCACACCATCAGGGGCTCTAGTGAAGAACCAGGTGGTTGCTTAGTTACGCCCCTTCAGGTTCTCCCCGGACTGTGGCACAGTGGTTCCACAACCACGTACGTGACACAAAGCTTACCAATCTCAGATGTTTGACCTGTTACACCTGGGGCAAAAATGAGTACTGCCGGAGACCTACTCTCCAGCACAGATGGTGGAAAGAGTGGTGGTGGTCCGATTTATCCACTCACTAAATCCATGCAAAGCTGGGTTGCCCACGGAGATGCCCAGAATGCAGATGACCTTTTGAGCCTCGTGGAAAGAAACTTGGCCATGGAGAACTCCATGAGCAATCAAGGAAGCTTGAGGTAAATTTTCTGGGATATCCAAAAGAAGGGGAGCACAAAAACCCAGGGGGGGTCAGAACTGGGTTCAAAGTGTATATCTCGTACCATTGTCTGTTAAGGGTGTTGAGTCCCAGGGCATATATCAGCCAATTGTCCCTTGATGGACTGCAGCATAGGCCTGCGTTATTCATATTTTGCCTACCCTGCCTGCAGTGCTGTCCCTCATCCTGGCGAGGGGCCTCAGGAATACCAGGTGACTGTGAATGATGTCAAAGTGGCAGGTACTTTGCTGCCTTCCATAAATCAGCATGACCGAAAATCGGTACCCAAAAATAGGGACAGGTTCTTGGAGGTACTATGTCACCCTCGTGTCATCAAGCATGAGCCTCATGTTCGGGTCAATTTAAAGCCCTGTAGGCTCTGTATGTTAGCAGATGATGCCCAGCACCTGGATTTGGACAGAGAGGAAGGGTATGTAGCAATGCCAGGTAAGCTAGGGTTAATTCCCACCTCTGCAGGATCTAATTAGATGCACCTGGCTGGCTCTGCATGTAAACAGGCTAGGTGATCATCTAAGTCAGTCTGCTGGGAGACTGAGCAGACTGGATGTGTGCTGAAGTTAAAGAGAGAAACAAGCCAGAATCTCTTTGAGGAGAGACTGCACAGGCCGTGTGCACCAAACTGCAGGTATCAGTGGTTGCTATGAACTATAGCAGTTTTGTTTGACCGAACTGGGGCTAGCTCAGTAGTGTCTGAAGTAGTCAGGGTCTACACTGTTTAGTTAGTGCCTGAACAAGGCTAGGGATTTATGTTTATGAATTTGTTTTGGTGCTGTGCAACCTGTGAAAATAAACATTATTCTGTTTATGACATCAAAACCCTGGGCTTACGTGAACGCTATCAACTACCAGAGACAGTGAACCCCTACAATATACAGTTGTGCTCAAAAGTTTACATACCCCGGCAGAATTTTTCCTTTCTTGGCCTTGTTTCAGAGAATATGAATGATAACAAAAAAAAATTTCTCCACTTATGCTTATTGGTTGGGTGAAGGCATTTATTGTCAAACTACTGTGTTTTCTCTTTTTAAATCTTAAGGACAACTAAAAACATCCAAATGACCCTGAACAAAAGTTCACATACCCCAGTTCTTAATACTGTGTATTGCCCCCTCTAACATCAATGACAGATGGAAGTCTTTTGTGGTAGTTGTGGATGAGGTTCTTTATTTTCTCAGATGGTAAAGCTGCCTATTCTTCTTGGCAAAAAGCCTCCAGTTCCTGTAAATTCCTGGGCTGTCTATCATGACCTGCGGCCTTGAAATCTCCCCATAGAGATCTATTGAGGTCAGGAGAGTGAGATGAGGTCAGGAGACTGAGATGGCCACTCAAGAACCTTCACTTTGTTCTGCTGTAGCCAATGACAGGTCGACTTGGCCTTGTGTTTTGGATCATTGTCATGTTGGAACGTCCAAGTACGTCCCATGCGCAGCTTCCAGGCTGATTTGCCTCCAGCATTTGCTGATAATGTGCTGCATTCATCTTTCCTTCAACTTTTACCAAGTTTCCGGTGCCTTTGTAGCTCACACATCCCCAAAACATCAGCGATCCACCTCCGTGCTTTACTGTAGGAATGGTGTTCCTTTCATCATAGGCCTTGTTGACCTCTCTCCAAATATAACGTTTAAGGTTGTAGCCAAAAAGTTCAATTTTGGTCTCATCACTCCAAATTACCTTGTTCCAGAAGTTTTGAGGCTTGTCTCTGTGCTGTTTGGCGTATTGTAGGCAAGATACTTTGTGGCATTTGCGCAGTAATGGCTTTCTTCTGGCGACTCAACCATGCAGCCCATTTTTCTTCAAGTGCCTCCTTATTGTGCATCTTGAAACTGCCACACCGCTAGTTTTCAGAGAGTTCTGAATTTTAGCTGATGTTATTTGTGGGTTTTTCTTTGCATCCCGAACAATTTTCCTGGCAGTTGTGGCTGAAATTCTTGATGGTCTACCTGACCGTGGTTTAGTTTTTACAGAGCCCCTGACTTTCCATTTGTTAATCACAGTTTGAACTCTGCTGACTGGCATTATCAATTCCTTGGATATTTTTTGTATCCCTTTTCTGTGTTATACAGTTCAACTACCTTTTCCCGTAGATCTGTTGACAATTCTTTTTCTTTCCCCATGACTCACAATCCAGAAACGTCAGTGGCTGGATGAAAGATGCACTCCGCTTTTATGCACACACACTGATTACAAGCAAACAGGTCACAGGTGAGGATGTTACCTTTAGTAGCCATTCAAATCCATTTGTGTCAAATTCTGTACATGTTATCAGGTCAAAATCACCAGGGTAAGTGAACTTTTGATCAGGGTCATTTGGATGTTTTTGGTGGTAATTAAGATTTAAAAAGAGAAAACACAATAGTTTGACAATAAATGGCTTCACCCAACCAATAACCATGAGTAGAGAAAAAGTTTTTTTGTTATCATTCATATTCTCTGAAACGAGGCCAAGAAAGGAAAAATTCTGCCGGGGTATGTAAACTTTTGAGCACAACTGTATACAGTGGCTTGAAAAAGTATTCATACCCTGTGAACTTTTCTACATTTTTTCACGTTACACCAACAAACTAAAATGAATTTTATTGGGATATACCAACACAAAGTAGCAAGCATTTGTGAAGTGTAAAGGAAATGGTACATGGTTTTCTAATTATTTTCAAAATATAAATATGAAAATTGGGATGTGCATTTGCATTCAACTCCCATGAGTCAATACTTTTTAGGACCACCTTTCACTGTGATTACTGCTGTAAGTCTATTGGGGTATGTCTCTACCACCTTTGCACATCTAGAGGCTGAAATTTTCACCCATTCTTCTTTGCAAACTAGCTGTAGCTGAGTGAGGTTGGATGGAGTCGTCTGTGAACAGCAATTTTCAAGTCTTACCACAGATTATCAATGGGATTTAGGTCTGGACTTTGATTGGGCCATTCACACACATGAATATGTGCATACATGGAGCACCTACATACAGACGCATGCATACACAGAGCACCTGCATACAGACCCATAGATAAATGGAGCACCTACATACAGACTTGTGCATACATGGGGCATCTACAAATAGATGAATGCATACACAGAGCACCCACATACAGACACATGCATATGACGCGCCCCCTGGGCCGTGGGGTACCCGGTGCCGGGCCGGTAGATGCTGGGGGTTGTAGTCACAGTGGCGGTGACCCGGTCCGTGACCCAGGGCGGTCAATCCAAGGGGAATTTATATGTATAGGTTTTAATGTCCGACTACGCCACCTGTGGAATGCGGCTAAAGGGGGCCGCCGCTGCGGAACAGTCCTCTGAAGCTGTTGGTATTGCAGCAAGGGTATTATTACTCCCCACAGGAAGAGTTAGCTTCAGGGCAGTGCGTGGATGTTGGTGGTTGTGCTGGGCGTTGTAGTGAAGTGAGTGATGGCGCAGCAAGGAACACAGAGACAAGATATTGCAGTCCCAGGGTCTTTACTCACGGTTATTGCAGTTCAAGTTACAGGTACCAGTGCAACTTCCCTCGGCGTGCTGCGCTTACTCAGTGAGGGGCTCAGTCCATCCCCAGATAGCTCTGGAGTACTTAGCAGGACCCCCTTCTGTGTTCTTCCTCTGGCCTTTTCCCTGCACCTCACACCTAGTGACTCCAATCTGGTACCCGCGGGCCTTGGCGGGCGACGTATGTTCCGTCCCCTGGGTCCTATATGGCTACCTTCTCGGTGAGACTGGCGTGGACTTGTGGCTACAGGACATAAAGTTCGGCAGCCTCCGGTTTCTAGCTGAGACTTGCAATCTTCTACTAGTTGAGGGACCCGGTTCCCTTTCTGTGGCCTGACCCCTCCACCTCCCGGTAGATTCGGGCATACGGGTGGCCTCCAGCACTGCCCGTACCCCTGGGATCCCTTCTGTTCCTGGAGCCTTCCTGCTCCCTCTCCTCTCCTCTTCTCCTCCCAGACTTGGGCCTCACTGTCCAGGCCCGCCTCTGGAGCAGAGCTCGTACAGAGCCTCTGCTCCTGTCACTTCTCCTCCTCTGACTAAACTGTCTTTCCAAGATGGCTCCCCCTTTTATACGGCTACTGAAGTACTCCCCTGATCTACGTCCTCCACCCACACCCACTACATGGGTCCCCCCTCTCTGGGTTCCCCCCCACTCCAGCCAGGAAAGGGGCTCAGCAAGTACGTGGGAGGCATCTTGCCCCTCCTGCTGGCCTGGAGTGGTGTGTTGGATGCAGGTGTTAGGGTCCTGAGCTGTACTCCTTCCTTACCTGAGAGTGAGATACCACACCTCTGGGTGAGATGCAGTACCTCTGTGGCGACCGAACCCTCAGGGGCGCCACATACCCCCCTGGTAAAGCACAGCACGTCCGCGGGCTGGAACAGAGTAAAAACAATTTTAAAGACATGCAAAATTTTTGAATGCATTCGCTTAGAAGATTATAAACTTAACATTTCTTCTTCCCTTTATGGGAGGCTCTTTTTCTTTAACGTTACTGGTTACGTTTCTATCACGACATTATAAAACTTTCTTCACATATATAAAACATTATAAAACTCTTTTCATTTATATAGACACATCTTTCGCATATAAAACATTTTTTCCCCATAAACATTCTTCATATTAAGCATTTGTCATATCAAAACAATTTTCTTGGCAACACATTTTTCATATAAAACTTTTGTCAACCGGTCACAGTGCGATCTGCAACCAGATGTCCATTTTCTTTAATAAGGTGCTAACTGGCAAACACGAACATGAGGGACCCGTCCGAAAACCCTCAACGTAGGCCCTGGGCGTGGCTGCAGGGCATAGGTGATCCGGCGGTGGACCACGTCTTGGCCCACGCCAAACGTGTTTTTGTTCTGAGGTCATTTGTAGTACAATTCTAAAACCAATAGGGGCACCTTAAGAAGTGCAACTATTTACAAGGGAAAGTTCTTTGGTTATTCACCGTCCATAACCTGACAGTTTTTGGTACCCTTACCGGGTAAGTATGCACACACAACTTTTTAACTTAAGGCTGTACCCTTCCGGGCAACTGGGTAAACATAAAACTCTTTTAACTTGCAGTGTCTCTGCTATACCCTGATGGGTAACTTATTTACAGTTAAAGTTCCAGCTACTGTGCTCAGTAGTGGTGCTCCCTCCGGGGAAGCTCTTGTCCACTGTAGGCTGACCCAGCCGGGTCTTCAGCGCTGTAGGGTAGAAAGTTGCTCTTTGTCTCCACCCGGTGGACGTTCAGGGCATACCAGCCCCTTTCGCCTCGATGCCTTGTATAGGACACGGTGTCCCCTGGATACAGGTCCCGATTGTTAGAACCTTGTTCTTAGGTTTTTTCCTTTGCTGGTCACATGACCTTGTTGGCCTATTTAATCCTGCTCCGCCCTTCTGGCTTTGCTGGACTTCATTGTTTAACTACTTTCTAGCTAGCCTGTGCTCTGTATCTAACTCTGTTAGTTTGCTTGGTCTACGGACCTCTATGTTCTATATATTTTGTTTGTTCGTCTGTCTGCTACTATTTCTGTTAGGAGGTGTCCCATTTTCCTCCCAGTCCTTAGTACTTGTAGGGATTCCTTCCCCACATCTATAGGTCTCCGTACAGACTAGCTTAGGACTTTAGCAGGTCTGATCGCAGGATCAGGTCCCCTGTTACATCGTAGGGATTAAGCTGAGTTCTATCGTAGGGACAGATCTCCTCTCTTTCCTTAGCTCTGGTAGCAGAACATAACAGTAAGTCCAGCCCAGCAAATGCTCTAAGGAAAGATTTTTTTTCTGTTCCATCATGGTGTCGGTTCTGGATTTGGCTAAACACCTGCAGGGACTCTCTTTGGAGGTGACTGAGCTCCGTCAGCACGTGAGTAACTGTCCTGGAGCACATTTCTTGGAGCCTAAGGTACGTTTGCCGGATTTATTTTTTGGTGAACACCGAGAATTTTTTTCATTTAAAAATGCTTGCTTATTGTATTTTCGTTTGAGACCCAAGTCCTCTGGGGATGATTCCCAGCGCATAGGGTTTATAATGTCACTTTTGCGCAAAGAGCCTCAGGAGTGGGCCTTTTCTTTGCAACCTAGTGATACATGCTTCAGTTCAGTGGATAGTTTTTTTTCTGCTTTGGGACTATTATATGATGATCCTGACCGTGTCTCATCAGCTGAGACTGAGTTAAGACGTTTGAGACAGGGATCAGATAATGTGGAAAAATATTGTACTCATTTCCGTTGATGGTCTACTCAAACAGGGTGGAACGATTCTGCTCTGAAAAGTCTATTTCATGCTGGGGTCAGTGAAAGGGTTAAAGACCTGCTAATTGCTTATCCTACACCTGAAGATTTGCAACAGGCTATGCAATTAGCTATACGGGTGGATAGGAGACTGCGTGCAAGGGTTAATGAGAGCAAATCCTCTGCTATGTCAGTTTCTGGTTATGAGAATGTGTGTACTAACAGTGGTGAATCGATGGAGATTGGAGCGATGGCACCTCGCTCTCAAGAAAAAGATCGCAGATTTTCTGAAGGCTTCTGTTTCTATTGCGGAAAATCTGGTCATTTAATTAAAGACTGTGAGCTTCGTATCAAGAAAGAAAAAAAAATGGTCAGTCATGCCCGTATTGCCTGTTTAAATTCCAAGGGTGTATTTTTAGCTGCTTCCACGATTGCTCAGGAAAAATTAATGGAATTTCGGGTGTTTGTTGATTGTGGGTCTACTCTGAATGTTATTGATGGGGGATTCTTGGAAAGACTCAATTTAAAACCCGAACCTTTATCATCCCCCATTGCTGTGGTTTCTGTGGATGGTTCCCCTTTGAAGAATATTACTCTCAAGGTCTGTGAATTTCCTCTCACTATTAATAGTGTTCACCATGAGAAATTGGATTTGGTAGTGTTGAATAACTTGCCTTCTCCAGTAATATTGGGATTGCCCTGGTTAAAATTTCACAATCCTGTACTGGATTGGTCTACCAGTGAAATTAAATCCTGGAGCCATAAATGTTATGACAAGTGTTGTAACGGGCGTATTGCAGCTTTGGATAGGGGAGAATTGCCTGTTCCTATTCAGGAATTTTGGAGAGTTTTTTCTGAGAAGGAATCGCAGGTTTTGCCTCCCCATAGAGACTATGATTGTTCTATTGAATTTGTCCCTGGAGCGACTCTTCCTAAAAGTCGTTTATTTAACCTTACTATTCCTGAGAGAAAGGCTTTGGAGGAATACATACAGACAAGTTTGGCCGCCGGTCACATTAGGCCCTCTAAGTCTCCTGTGGCGGTTGGATTTTTTTTTGTAAAAAAAAAGGATGGCGGTTTACGTCCTTGTCTGAATTTTCGTGAGATTAACAAAATTACTGTACGCAATCCTTACCCACTGCCATTGATTCCTGATCTGTTTAACCAGTTAATGGGGGCCAAGTGGTTCTCTAAAATTGACCTTAAGGGGGCATACAATCTGTTGCGCATGAAGGAGGGTGACGAATGGAAGACTGCTTTTAACACTCCTGTGGGTCATTTTGAGAATCTGGTTATGCCTTTTGGTCTTACTAATGCTCCTGCATTTTTTCAGAATCTTATTAATGACATCCTTAGACCTTTGATCGGCAAAAATGTGGTTGTGTATTTGGATGACATTTTGATTTATTCGCCGGATCTGGAGTCTCATTGGCGGAGCGTACGTGAGGTATTACAGTTATTAATGGACAATTCGCTTTTTGCTAAGCTGGAGAAATGTGAGTTCGCTGTACAGAGAATTAGTTTTTTGGGCTACATTATCTCCAGCGAAGGTTTTGAGATGGACCCGGTTAAAGTTCAAGCTGTACAGGAATGGCCTAGGCCTATTGGTTTGAAATCGATACAGAGGTTTTTGGGTTTCGCCAATTATTACAGAAAATTCATAAAAAATTTTTCTAGTATTGTCAAACCTCTGACCGATCTCACCAGGAAAGGTGCTGATGCGGTTCAGTGGTCTTCTGAGGCCATTGAAGCTTTTGTGTATCTCAAGGAGAGGTTCACCTCTGCTCCCATCCTTATGCAGCCTGATGTGACTAAGCCGTTTTTGGTTGAGGTTGATGCTTCCTCTGTGGGGGTTGGCGCAGTATTGTCTCAGGATAACGGGGATGGATTACATCCCTGTGCCTTTTTTTCAAAAAAATTTTCGGAGACTGAACTGAATTACGATATTGGTAATCGGGAATTATTGGCTATTAAACTCGCATTTGAACACTGGCGCCACTTCTTGGAAGGTGCGGAATTTCCCGTTCAGGTTCTTACGGATCATAAAAATCTGATATATCTTGATGCTGCCAAGCGCCTGAATGCCCGTCAGGCTAGGTGGGCACTGTTTTTCTCGCGGTTTAATTTCTCCGTTACTTACATCCCTGGTACTAAGAATGTTAAGGCGGATGCCTTGTCTCGCAGTTTTTCTCCCATAGTCGGTGCTGAGAAAGAGGAGAACATTTTACAAGAAGGTGTTGTGATAGCTGCTTTGGACTCCGTTTTGGAAGATGAGATTCTTAAAGCACAGGAGAATGCCCCATCTAACACTCCTCATGGGAGGTTGTTTGTGCCTGGGACCTTTAGGAGAGATTTGTTTATTGAGTGTCACGAATCTCGGTTGGCAGGTCATCCCGGAATCTCTGAGACCAAGAGACTGGTGGGTCGCAGTTTTTGGTGGCCTGGATGGCAGAAGGAAGTCATTAAGTGGGTGCGCCAATGTACTATTTGTGCTAGATCTAAGTCCTCACATACTCCTGCTGCGGGGTTGCTTTGTCCTTTGGAGGTTCCCAGTGCTCCTTGGACACATTTGGCTATGGACTTTATAACTGACCTTCCCCCCTCTGAGGGTTTTACTGTCATCTGGGTGGTCGTGGACCGTTTTAGCAAGATGTGTCACTTGGTTCCCTTCGTCAAACTGCCCTGCGCTAAAACTCTCGCTAAGGCCTTTGTCAAGGAAATTGTCAGACTTCATGGCGTTCCTACTGACATTGTTTCTGATAGGGGTCCTCAGTTCGTGGCTCGT
This sequence comes from Phyllobates terribilis, assembly GCF_046119375.1. Classification (NCBI taxonomy): domain Eukaryota; kingdom Metazoa; phylum Chordata; class Amphibia; order Anura; family Dendrobatidae; genus Phyllobates; species Phyllobates terribilis. The sequence continues at coordinate 289,506,073 of NW_027362768.1, read as the reverse complement.
TTTTGGCGTGCCTTTTGTGACAGGTTGGGAGTTCATTTGTCGTTCTCGTCCGGATATCATCCTGAATCTAATGGCCAGACAGAAAGGAAAAACCAGGATGTTGAGCAGTTCTTGCGTTGTTTTGTGGCAGACAATCAAGAGGGGTGGTCTGAGTTTCTGCCACTTGCTGAATTTGCTCTGAACAATCATACATCTTCTTCTGCTGGTTGTTCGCCTTTTTTTTGTTGTTCTGGGAGACATCCGTCGTTTGGGTCGTTCTCCAAGTTGGGATCTGCCGTGCCTGAGGAGGAGAATTTTTCCGGTGATTTGGAGAGAGTTTGGACGGATGTGCGTGGTAATCTTCAGGAGGCCAACAGAAAATCTAAAGACTACTTTGATAGGAAACGACAGGAGGTTTTGTTCGCTGTTGGTGACATGGTTTGGTTGTCCTCTAGGAATCTGCGGTTGAGGATTACTTCTAAGAAATTGGGTCCCAAGTTTGTAGGGCCCTTTAAGGTGCTTCAGGTTGTCAACCAATCTGCTGTTAGGTTGGAGGTTCCTACCTCCTGGAGAATTAATCCGGTATTTCATGTCTCTCTGTTGAAAAAAGCTGTTGTATCGGATTGTGACGCCTCTGCCTCTGTTCCTCCGGTGGTGGAGGACGGGGAATATGAAATTTCTCGCATCCTTAACTCTAGACAGTATAGAGGTAGTTTGCAGTATCTTGTGGCCTGGAAAGGTTTCGGACCCGAGGATAACTCTTGGGTGAGGTCGGATGATGTTTCCGCGTCCAGACTTATCAGAGCGTTTCACAGGAGATTTCCTGATAAGCCTGGTCCTAGGGGATCCGGAGGATCCTCTTAGAAGGGGGGGTACTGTTAGAACCTTGTTCTTAGGTTTTTTCCTTTGCTGGTCACATGACCTTGTTGGCCTATTTAATCCTGCTCCGCCCTTCTGGCTTTGCTGGACTTCATTGTTTAACTACTTTCTAGCTAGCCTGTGCTCTGTATCTAACTCTGTTAGTTTGCTTGGTCTACGGACCTCTATGTTCTATATATTTTGTTTGTTCGTCTGTCTGCTACTATTTCTGTTAGGAGGTGTCCCATTTTCCTCCCAGTCCTTAGTACTTGTAGGGATTCCTTCCCCACATCTATAGGTCTCCGTACAGACTAGCTTAGGACTTTAGCAGGTCTGATCGCAGGATCAGGTCCCCTGTTACATCGTAGGGATTAAGCTGAGTTCTATCGTAGGGACAGATCTCCTCTCTTTCCTTAGCTCTGGTAGCAGAACATAACACCGATCTGGGTGTCCTTCTTGCAAGCGGGACTCCACATCTCTCCTATTTACAAATAGATCCGTGTCAGACAGCGGGTCCCGGATGAACCCCCATCCTGCTTCAAGATTAAATTTTACTATAGTCCCGGTGACTCTGGGACCACAAGCTGCTTGTTTGTCCTTGTGGGTCCGGGTCTTCTACTCCATATTTCTGGCCTCTAGCTTCTCCCACCACACCCGCCGTAGTTGTCTCTCCTTCTCTAGCTGGGCCAGCTCTCTGCGGCAGTACTCCCTCCTGCGAGCCGCCGCTGCCCTAGACTCCTGGGTAAACCCCATCAGGTCTTCCCCAGAGTGATCCCATTCAAACTGGGCTTCGTCTTCCGGCTGCGGGTAGACGGCGGCGGGCTGCGGAGCGGGTAGGAGCGAGGGCCGCTGGTCCGCCACTTCTGCGGACCAGTCCCATGGATGACGCCCATACACCCATGCGGGTGTCGGAGGAGGCAGTTCCTGGAGAGGGCCTAGGAGCGGGCCAGTGTCGCAAGCGCCTGGAGGTAACGGTTCCGGGGCCTGGAGGGCGTCTAGGACGGACGCGCTTGGAGGTACAGGGCTGCTCTGGTGTGAGTGGGGTGGGCTGGCAGCGGTTTCGCCCGGGGTTGGAAGGCTTTGCTGGGGCATTAGGAGTGGGGTGGCTTCAGCGGCGCCCGGGGTTAGCGGTTCCACTAGGGGGCTCAGGAGCAGGTCGACGCTTGCAGCGCCCGGGACAGGGAAACTCCTCCTACCTGCTCCTGCGGCCGCTCCTGCATCACACGCTGCCTCCTGACGCTGGTCTCGGTCCTCAGAGGCTGGGGTGCTGCCGGTGTTTGGCGTCGCTGGCTGCCGGGTCACCATCCTCTGCTCCATCTCTCTTTTCCATTCCTTGATGGCGTCCCACTGGGCCCTTGCCACTCTCTGGCCCAGGTCTTCCATGCCAGAGCGGAGGAATTCTGTGTCCTCCCGGGGAAGCTTGGCCACCAGCTCCTCCAGGGTGTAGGGTGCTGCTGCCTGTAGTAGGCCGCTGGCAGGGACTCCCGGTGCCTCTATCCTCCATGTCCTTTTCCGGGTGCGGTCGGCCTAGACTGGTCCAGACCACACCCTGTCTCCCAGTTTTCTTCTCTCCTCTCCCCTTTTGGGGGCGGTTCCATGGCAGCCTGCTGTCGGTCACTCCTGGGGGCGTCTCTTCCAGACTGATGGACAGGTCCAGGGTCATGGCCACTGTTGCAGTGGGTGGGTGACGCTTTTGGCGCCATTCTGGGACCCGGCCCACGATGGGAGGTGATCTTTTGTTGTTGTTTGGCTCACACATAATGGCGCCCGTTCTTCAGGGGCGGGCGCCGCATTTAGTAGAAAACACAGTCTTTTAGGCGCACAATACCTGGTGATAACGGGTGGGTTACATATCCTGCCGATTACGCCAAAGTTGACGCGCCCCCTGGGCCGTGGGGTACCCGGTGCCGGGCCGGTAGATGTTGGTGGTTGTAGTCACAGTGGCGGTGACCCGGTCCGTGACCCAGGGCGGTCAATCCAAGGGGAATTTATATGTATAGGTTTTAATGTCCGACTACGTCGCCTGTGGAATGCGGCTAAAGGGGGCCGCCGCTGCGGAACAGTCCTCTGAAGCTGTTGGTATTGCAGCAAGGGTATTATTACTCCCCACAGGAAGAGTTAGCTTCAGTGCAGTGCGTGGATGTTGGTGGTTGTGCTGGGCGTTGTAGTGCAGTGAGTGATGGTGCAGCAAGGAACACAGAGGCAAGATATTGCAGTCCCAGGGTCTTTACTCACGGTTGTTGCAGTCCAGATTACAGAGCTCAATGTAACTGCCCACGTCGTTCTGTGCTTACTCAGTGAGGGGCTCAGTCCACCCCCAGATAGCTCCGGAGTACTTAGCAGGACCCCCTTCTGTGTTCTTCCTCTGGCCTTTTCCCTGCACCTCACACCTAGTGACCCAATCTGGTACCCGCGGGCCTTGGCGGGCGACGTATGTTCCGTCCCCTGGGTCCTATATGGCTACCTTCTCGGTGAGACTGGCGTGGACTTGTGGCTACAGGACATAAAGTTCGGCAGCCTCCGGTTTCTAGCTGAGACTTGCAATCTTCTACTAGTTGAGGGACCCGGTTCCCTTTCTGTGGCCTGACCCCTCCACCTCCCGGTAGATTCGGGCATATGGGTGGCCTCCAGCACTGCCTGTACCCCTGGGATCCCTTCTGTTCCTGGAGCCTTCCTGCTCCCTCTCCTCTCCTCTTCTCCTCCCAGACTTGGGCCTCACTGTCCAGGCCCGCCTCTGGAGCAGAGCTCGTACAGAGCCTCTGCTCCTGTCACTTCTCCTCCTCTGACTGAACTGTCTTTCCAAGATGGCTCCCCCTTTTATACAGCTACTGAAGTACTCCCCTGATCTACGTCCTCCACCCACACCCACTACATGGGTCCCCCCTCTCTGGGTTCCCCCCCACTCCAGCCAGGAAAGGGGCTCAGCAAGTACGTGGGAGGCATCTTGCCCCTCCTGCTGGCCTGGAGTGGTGTGTTGGATGCAGGTGTTAGGGTCCTGAGCTGTATTCCTTCCTTACCTGAGAGTGAGATACCACACCTCTGGGTGAGATGCAGTACCTCTGTGGCGACCGAACCCTCAGGGGCGCCACACATACATTGAGAACCTATATACAGATTCATGAATACACAGAGCACATACATACAGAGACATGCATACACACAGAACATACATGTAAAGTTAAAACCAGAAGTTTACATACACTATATAAAAAGACACATATGCATATTTTTCTCAGTCTCTGACATGAAATCAGAATAAACCTTTCCCGTTTTGGGTCAACTAGGATTACCATAATTTGTAATATTTGCCAAATGCCAGAATAATGAGAGAGAGAATGTTTTAAGACATTTTTATTACTTACTGCAAAGTCAAAAGTTTGAATAAAATACCAATTTTTATTAAATAATTCATGTAAAAATATATATAGAAAGAAAAAAGGGGGAACAAGAAATGGTAAAAATGGGAAAGGCCAATCAGACCACACACAAAAAGGACACCATAAATAGAAAGGTAAACCCATCAATATGAATATATGCCTACCAAAATGTATATGTTTCCACAAATAACAGATAAAGTGCACTGTGCAAAAGAGTACAAAAATTATTATTAAATTCATCCATATAACACAATTATATATATATAGTAAATAAATCCAAGTGGATATGTATTATTGGATGAATCCATAGATATGCGTACATATAATAAGTATTGCACTCCACCAATAAATATAATGAGACCATATACATTAAAATGCAAAAGAATAAATACACAGATAGGTACTAACCCTCAAGGTAAGTAGTGTCACATGTGTGAGTCCTGCATATATATGATTATTTTTGTCTGTATTGTACAATTTTATTTTTATATATATTTTTTTAGTGACATCATTTCCGGTTCCGTTCCCAGCGTTCCACGGTGGAGCGCATTTCCGGCCCCTATGCGTTCCACTGTGGAACGCACTCCGGTTTATCGTCTCCCTGGGTGGTTGCGCTCTTCTGAGACGCACCTGCTGTTGGGGGACGCCACTCCGGATGTTACCATGCATGGTACTAATTTTTCTTTCCCTGCTCCACCTGGTTATAATCATTTATGGCGGATCCAGACTCTTATATATATACACTCTCTCCCATGTTCACCTCAGTATCCTTGAGAAAGCGACAGCGAAACGTGCGTTGGATGCAGGACTCACACATGTGACACTACTTACCTTGAGGGTTAGTACCTATCTGTGTATTTATTCTTTTGCATTTTAATGTATATGGTCTCATTATATTTATTGGTGGAGTGCAATACTTATTATATGTACGCATATCTATGGATTCATCCAATAATACATATCCACTTGGATTTATTTACTATATATATATAATTGTGTTATATGGATGAATTTAATAATAATTTTTGTACTCTTTTGCACAGTGCACTTTATCTGTTATTTGTGGAAAAATATACATTTTGGTAGGCATATATTCATATTGATGGGTTTACCTTTCTATTTATGGTGTCCTTTTTGTGTGTGGTCTGATTGACCTTTCCCATTTTTACCATTTCTTGTTCCCCCTTTTTTCTTTCTATATATATTTTTACATGAATTATTTAATAAAAATTGGTATTTTATTCATCTTTTTGTGGTTATGTGTCTATTTGTCGGTTACATGTTAGTTATTGACACATTATCATACTTACTTGTATGTATTTGTTGTGAAAGTCAAAAGTTTACATACACTAAGATTACTATGCCTTTAAACAATTTTGAACTGCCCATATGATGATGTCATGTGTTTGGAAGCTTCTGATAGGTTTTTTGGCAACATCTGAGTTAATTACAGACACCTGTGGATGTATTTTAGTGGACACCTTAAACACACTGCTTCTTTGTGTAGCATCATGGGAAAGTCTAAAGAAATCAGCCAAGATATCAGGAAGAGAATTGTGGACTTGCACAAGTCTGGCTCATCCTTGGGTACAATTTCAAGAAACTTAAAGGTGCCTCATTCATCTGTACAAACAATTACACGCAAGTACAAACAAGATGGGAATGTCCAGCCATCATACTGCTTAGGAAGGAGACAGGTTCTGTGTCCCAGAGGTGAACGTGCTTTGGTCTGACATGTGCATATCAACCCAAGGACAAAAGCAAAAGACTTTGTGAAGATGATGGCGGAAGCTGGTAAGACTGTGTCAATATCCACAGTGAAAAGATTACTGTATCAACATGGGCTGAAAGGCCACTCTGCCAGGAAGAAGCCATTACTCCAAAAGAAACATAAAAAGCCAGATTAATGTTTGCAAATGCACACAGGAAAAAATACCTTAATTTTTTGAGACATGTCCTGCGGTCTGATGAAACTAAAATTGAACATTTTGGGCATAATGACCATCGTTATGTTTGGAGGAAAAAGGGAGAAGCTTGGAAGCCTAAGAACAACATCCAAACTGTGAAACACGGGGGTGGCAGCATCATGTTGTGGGGTTGTTTTGCTGCAGGAGGGACTGGTGCACTTCACGAAATAGATGGCATCATGAGAAAAGAAGATTATGTGGCAATACTGAAGCAACATCTCAAAACATCAGCCAGGAAGTTAAAGCTTGGGCGGAAATGGGTCTTTCAAATGGACAATGACCACAAGCATACTGCCAAAATGGTAACAAAGTGGCTTAAGGATAACAAAGTCAATGTTTTAGAGTGGCCATCACAAAGCCCTGATCAATCCTATTGAAAATTTATGGGCAAAACTGAAACGGCAGGTGTGAGCAAGGTGACCTACAAACCTGGATCAGTTACACCAGTTTCGTCAGGAGGAATGGGCCCAAATCCCGACCAACTATTGTGAGAAGCTTGTGGAAGGATATCCCAAATGTTTGACCCAAGTCATTCCGTTTAAGGGCAATGGTACAAAATACTAATAAAATGTATGTAAACTTTTGACTTTGCAGTAACTAATAAAAATGCCTTAAAACATTCTCTCTCTCTCATTATTCTGGCATTTGGCAAATATTGAAAATTATGGTAATCCTAATTGACCTAAAACGGGAAAGTTTTATTCTGATTTCATGTCAGATATTGAGAAAAACATGGATATGTGTCTTTTTATATAGTGTATGTAAACTTCTGGTTTCAACTGTATATATATGCACACGCACTATACAATACTTACCAATTTTCTGTTCTCCCACCCAGTACAGGACCTGTGATGGCATCACGGTCAAATGACAGTGATGTCACCAAAGGTCCTTAAAAGGGGTATTCGCATCTCCAAGATCCTATCCCAAAGTGTAGTAGGCGTAATAATAATAATATTATCAAATACCTCCAATTAGAAATATCGCATAGTTTTTCTGATTCTCTATACAGCTTTCAAAAAAGGTCTGGATGACTTCCTCAATACACATAACATTGTGGATTACAGTTAAATTAGGCAAAATGTTACACCTATAGTAGTACATTTAGTACGGTAATAGTAATTACATGTCATAATAGTAATTACATAACTAGTATCATAATTATGTTTGATCCAGGGATCTAGGACTGATCGCCTTTTCTCGGGTTCAAGAGGGAATTTTTCCCCTGTGACACAAATTGGCTGAATGTGTCCTGGGGTTTTTGCCTTCTTCTAGATCAACAGATTTAGACATAAGGATTAGTAAATTAGTGTAGGGAGTACAATTGGGGGAGAAAGGTTGAACTTGATAGACCTAGGTCTTTATTCAACCTACGTTACTATGTTACTACTATGTTACTATGTCTCTTTCCTCATGTGCAGGCATTGCTGGACCTTAGGTATCCATGATTACTACCACTGATATTGTGGCGCCTGTGTCTATAGCGTCACAAAATGCCTGCATGTGTGATATAATTCATAGGTATTGCTAGCAATGGTGAGGGATAAGTTCTCTGCTGTTATCATTACATACACACATTGTTACCCGATCCCTTACTGGAGGATTGTGAACTTTTGGCCAAACTAGGAAGTTGTGCACGATCCCTCAGAGAGGGGAGGAGGGGCTTCAAAAGTTTTAGTTTTGGTGAGGAAAGATGTAGCATCATGGAGGGTCCTGGTGCAAGGGAGAGAAGCGTGCTCCCTCTGCAAGGACAAGCTGCACAAGGCCGGTTTTCAGTCCCGAGAGCACAGAGACTTCCAGGGTCCATGCTAAACTGGAAGACTGCTCAGTCTTTATGACTGGCAGAAGAGTGCTTTTTCCTAGGGGCTCAGTGGTGCATAGAATCAGGGACACTACTACAGGAGAAAGTAGGTGTTTCCCACAGGATTCAAGCTGCCTGCTCGCTGGAAGGGATCACGGATCCAGTAACTGTTTACCTTGGACCCCTGGGGATTGAAAGAATTGTCTACCAGAGGTATAATTAGCAGCAGGAAGGCTACACAACCTCACAACAGAGAATCTGAACCTTCACCATGCAGGTCTGTCCAAAACCCTGTATGTGAACTGTTTAGAAGCTTCTGGAACTGTTTGCAGAACTCCAGTACAAGGTACAAAATGGTTATACACCAGTACAAGGTACAAAATGGTTATACCCTGTCTCAAGCTGATTATTCCCTGCTGTGCCATTCCTGCTCCAACTTCCCTGGGAGCCAGCCCTGGTTGGGAAGGGTTAATCATCTGGCACTGCTCATAATCACCTAACTCCCAGGGGCCCTCATTAGCGCCCGGCCATACCAGACCGAACATCCCAACTGGCGTCACAAACCTTTTTATTATTTTATTATTAACCCCCATAATTGACAAAGACTGGCGCGCGTCCCTGGTCAGACCATAACAGTACTCGGACCGCCGTGCACACGTACCATGACCACAGCGGCCGGGGCGGCACAATATAGTGAGAGTTAGTTTACTAATTGGTAGTGGTTGTAACCATGGATACCTAAGGTCCTGAAATGCCTGCACATGAGGAAAGAGACATCAGAAAATCTATACATTTCTAATTGGAAGTTTTTGCTAATTATTATTACACCTACTACATATTAGGATAGGATCTTGGAGATGGGAATACCCCTTTAAAAAGTCAACATTAGTTCTATATTAATCTATATTGATGGTGATTTATAATAGCATTTATTTGGTTATCATTATGATTCCGGAGCTGGGTTCGCTCTTGGCTTGAGGCACCTTTTTATATTATTTTACATGATGGAACATCAGTGCCATAGACCAGGATCAGCGTCACAGACTCGCTGGTGGACCCAGGAATGATGATACAGTGCGGTTTGTTTTTTTTATACCAAACTGCCTAGGAATGAAAATTAACTGAAATGGAACAATCCCTTTAATATACATAATACGTAAAAGCTATTTTTGTTCTTATACTGTGTGTTATTTACAACCATTTTGGTTGACATTTTCACCAGTTCATGACCATGCACAATGTATTTTTTTTTTCATACATGAAGTTTTAAGAGCCCTAATATTTTATTTTATTCTGATATTCAAATGTTTTTTGGCACTTTTTTTGTGATATGTGGGGCCTTATTTATATGTAATTTTGTTCTATGGCTGAAATCGGGGGAAAATGTAGGAAAAAAAAGAAATATGTGTCTATTTTTTATTGACCACAAAGGAACACTAAAATATATTTTAAATTGTTTTCCCCGTTATGTAACTATTATTTTTATGAATCGGACACAGCGACTGGAACTGGCAATGGCTTTTTTTTTGCTTTTGTTTTATTTTTTCATTTTTGCTTTTTTATATATTTTTTTATTTATTTCACACATTGTACCCACCATTTATTTATTTATTTATTTATTTTATTCACTTATATAGCGCCATTACTTCCACAGCGCTTTACAGACATTGCCATAATGTTATAAAAGACCTTTGGGCAGCAATTCAACATCTAAATACAGCTTCATTATTGTTGATTTCCCCTGTAACTGGGGCTAGCATATTAGCTCAAGTTACAGGGCAAGTTAAACCTCTTGAGCCAACTATGGAACTGATCTGGATCTGCTAAGCAGCAACTGGCAATCACATGATCACTTGGACCGAAGGAAGAAGCACTGCTGGTGCTTCCTAATCTGTATACACAGCACTCATTCAGTGATCAGGAAGGCAGAGATGGTAATGAACCATCTTTGCCTTCTCTATGAGGAATCCAGTCATTTCTGACATCCTGCTCCCCACTTCTGACTCTGCAATGATGTTTTAAAATGTCATTGCACAGTTATATGCATCCAGCCCAATGTTTTAAGACATTGGTTGATCCACAAGCAGTTAAATGTTTTGATGGCCAATATAAAGTATGTACAGTGACGAGCAAAAGGGTAACAATGTTTTGAACTTTTGAATTTCAGGCTCGATATCTCACCATCCACTACTGATTTGAACATGAGACTACCATCATTTTATAGACCTTCATCTTGGCTATCTCATATATAAATTTGACTTACAACTATTTAGCATATGATTAGTTATGCAGATTCTTTTCATGTCACTGCATTGTTACTGTTTTGCTCCTGGTGGTGGAAAAATCTTTTTCTTCCTGTACACTACAAAATACAGTCTGTTCTCACATTCCCTAATATCTCAGTGTGTTATTAGGTTGATTCCCAAGCAAAAGGTCACTGGTTCAAATTGAGGAGCAGCTATGAAGAAGATTTCCCAAGAAAAGAGAAACAGCATCATCCAGCTCATCAATAGCAGTCTCTCGGGCAAGAAAATTGCCAAACTGTATCATGTGAGTGCTATGACAGTTGAAAGAACACGAAATGAAGTCCATCCATCCATTCAAAAACCAAGAGGTGGACGCCCAGACAAAATATTGGAGTCAACAAGTTGGCTCATCACAAGGTCTATTAGATCTGGTGCGACAAACACAGCAGTGGAGGTGACTCGTATGCTTCATAATAGTGAGACCACAGACGTCCATGCAAGGGCCGTGCAACGCACGTTACACAAGTCTGGAATGTTGGCTCAAAAGGTGAAGAAGCCTCCACTTCAATATCGTCATGAGAAGCGTCGGCTTGAGTTTGCAAAAATAGTACAAAAAGTGAAAAGGAGAAGATTGGAAATGGGTGATTTGGAGCGATGAGACAAAATTCAATAGTCTAGGCTCTGATGGGTGCAAATGGGTCTGGGAGAAACAAGGGAAAATGGGGCTAGCGGATCGAGAAATTGAATGAACTGTCAAGTTTGGTGAAGGAAGCCTGATGATATGGGGTTATTTCACAGACAAAGGCATTGGATATTTGACCAAGATCAATGGTGGTCTCAATGCTGAGCTATATGTGAGTATCCTACAAGATGAATTACTTCATACACTCGGGCACTATGGGTATAAAAATGATGACATAGTGTTCCAGCAGGACAATGACCTAAACCATACGTCAGGATTGGCGAAGAAATGTTTCAATGACAATGAAGTAGAGGTGCTGGATTGGCCCCCACAGTCCCCAGACCTCAATCCAATTGAACACTTGTTTGTAGAGTTGAAGAAAAAACTGTATACATACCCAAGTGAATCAACCAGTATGCACCAACTTTGGGAACATGTGGAAGAGACTTGGGATCAGATTTCGGTCAAGAAATGCTTGAATCTGGTCGAGAGCATGCCCAGAAGGATTGAGGCAGTGTTGAATGCCAAAGGTGGATTTACAAAATACCAACAAAATAATAAAAATTAAAATTTTGATTTTTAGGAGCAAAACAGTAACAATGCAGTGACATGACAATAATTTGCATAACTAATTATATGCTAAATAGTTGCAAGCCAAATTTATGTATGAGATAGCCAAGATGATTATCTATAAAATGATTGTAGTCTTACGTTCAAAGCAGCAGTGGATGGCGAGATATGGAGCCTGGAAGTCAAAAGTTCAAAACATTGTTACCCTTTTGCTCATCACTGTAAGTTGTTTGATATACAGCTGGTACGGAAAGTATTCAGACCCCTTTAAATTTTTAACTCTTTGTTTCATTGCAGCCATTTGGTAAATTCTATAATGTTCATTTTTTTTCTCATTAAAGTACACTCTGCACCCCATCTTGACTGAAAAAAAAACAGAAATGTAGAAATTTTTGCAAATTTATTAAAAAAGAAAAACTGAAATATCACATGGTCATAAGTATTCAGACCCTTTGCTCAGACACTCATATTTAAGTTACATGCTGTCCATTTCCTTGTGATCCTCCTTGAGATGGTTCTACTCCTTCATTGGAGTCCAGCTATGTTTAATTAACCTGATAGGACTTGATTTGGAAAGGCACACACCTGTCTATATAAGACCGCACAGCTCACAGTGCATGTCAGACCAAATGAGAATCATGAGTTCAAAGGAACTGCCCAAGGAGCTCAGAGACAGAATTGTGGCAAGGCACAGATCTGGCCAAGGTTATAAATTTCTGCATTACTCAATGTTCCTAAGAGCACAGTGGGCTTCATAATCCTTAAATGGAAGACGTTTGGGACCACCAGAAGTCTTCCTAGACCTGGCCGTCGAGCCAAACTGAGCAATCGTAGGAGAAGAGCCTTGGTGAGAGAGGTAAAGAAGAACCCCAAGATCACTGTTGCTGAGCTCCAGAGATGCAGTAGGAAGATGGGAGAAAGTTCCACAAGGTCAACTGACGCGACCCCTGGGCCGTGGGGTACTCTGTGCCGGGCCGGTGGATGCAGGGGGGTGATATCACAGTGGCGGTGACCCGGTCCATGACCCAGGGCGGACAATAAAAAGGGGGCTTTCTATTTATAGGGGATTTATAGAGTTCGTGACGCCACCTATGGTTTCTGGTAATTTGTACCAGCGCTGCTGCAGACCTCTGAGGCAGTTGATAGGCAGCTAGGATGGAACAGCTCCCCACAGGTGGAGCGGGCCTCAGGGCAGTGTAGAGTTTGATGGTGGGTGGTGATGCTGGGACTTCTAGTGCAGAGGGAGAGATGGCGCAGCTGAAATAATTGATGGAGGCAGTGCAGTGCCGTCATCCGAGTTTTTACTCACAGTTCTTATGTAAGTTCCACAGATGCACTGTACGGGTGTCAGCCTCCCACGTCGCGCTGCGTTCACCAGACCGGGGGTTCAGCTCTTCCTCAGATGTGTCAGGAGTGCTTGACAGAACCCCGCTTTCTAATGTTCCTTTCCTTGACCGACTTCACGCTGGGTCTTCTCCCTCCTGCCCTGCACTTCCCCACTCACAGTCCCGCTCGGGTGCTCTGAAGTCCCTCTGGGCAACCTGGAGTTCCCGGACCTACTTGACCCTCACGGTGACTAGGATGAGGCTGTGGCAACTGCACTATAAAAGTCAGAAGCCTCCGGTTTTTCCAGCCGAGACCTGGAGTAACACGGCTGGTCCAGGGGCCGGTCCCCTTCTTGCGGCCTGATCCCTCTGACACCTGGCAGATTCGGGGCGTACGGATGCCGTCCTGCACTCGCCGTACCCCCTGGGATCCCTTCTATAGAACGGAGCCTTTCTCCTCTGCTCCCCTCCTGGACCTCTATCACTAGGCCCCAACTTGTGGAGCAGAGCTCCTGACGAGACTCTGCTCCCTGACTGACTGTCCTACTGTCTGACCTGCCACCCTAAGATGGCTTCCCTTTTTATATACCGCCTACTATGGTGCTCCCCTACTCTACTTCCTCCACCCACACCCACTACTGGTTCCCCCTACCTTTGGTTCGCCCCACTCCAGCCAGGGACAGGGCTCAGCAGGAAACACATTGCATCTTGCCCTTCCAGCCGGCCTGGAGCAGTGTAGTGTTGAATGTGGGTGTTGGGGTTCCGGGCAGCACTCCCTCCTTACCTGAGAGAAGGAGATACCACACCTCTGGGTGAGGTGCAGTACCTCTGTGGCGACTGAACCCTCAGGGGCTCAACACAACTATCACTGCAGCCCTCCACCAGTCGGGCCTTATGGCAAAGTGGCCAGACGGAAGCCCCTCATTAGTGCAAGACATATGAAAGCCCGCATAGAGTTTGCTCAAAAACACATGAAGGTCTCCCAGACTATGAGAAATAAGATTCTCTGGTCTGATGAGATGAAGATAGAACTTTTTGGTGATAATTCTAAGCAGTATGTGTGGAGAAAACCAGGCACTGCTCATCACCTGCCCAATACAATCATACAATCCCAAAAGTGAAACATGGTGATGCTATGGGGGTGTTTTTCAGCTGCAGGGACAGGACGACTGGTGGCAATTGACGGAAACATGAATGCGGCCAAGTACAGAGATATCTGGATGAAAACCTCTTCCAGAGTGCTCTGGACCTCAGATTTGGCCAAAGGTTCACCTTCCCACAAGACAATGACCCTAAGCACACAGCTAAAATAACAAAGGAGTGGCTTCAGAACAACTCTGTGACCATTCTTGACTGGCCCAGCCAGAGCCCTGACCTAAACCCAATTGAGCATCTCTGGGGAGACCTGAAAATGGCTGTCCACCAACGTTCACCATCCAACCTGATGGAACTGGAGAGGATCTGCAAGGAAGAATGGCAGAGGATCCCCAAATCCAGGTGTGAAAAACTTGTTTCATCATTCCCAAGAAGACTCATGGCTGTACTAGCTCAAAAGGGTGCTTCTTCTCAATGCTGAGCAAAGGGTCTGAATACCTATGACCATGTGATATTTCAGTTTTTCTTTCTTAATAAATTTGCAAACATTTCTACATTTCTGATTTTTTTCAGTCAAGATGGGGTGTAGAGTGTACATTAATGAGAAAAAAAATGAACTTTTTAGAATTTACCAAATGGCTGCAAGGAAACAAAGAGTGAAACATTTAAAGGGGTCTGAATACTTTCTGTACCCACTGTATTATCATTAATCAGTGTGTTATCCGCATTAAAACAGTATTTTCTCTAAATTTGTAGCTAGGTGTTAATTAAAGGACATAGCATTGTATTTAGATCCATAAAACTGCCTGCATGGAAATCATGTATTCATAGATATCAATGTACCAGCATATACATATCAAATGTTAGCTGTTATATGTACAGTATATGAAGCCTTTTGGCATATTATAATATTCATATACATAATGCTCCATATGATCATCATACATAATGTTTGTGTTCGTTTTACATACTAAATCCCCACAAATAAACGTTGCGGTAAAAACAATCACCCCAATCCATTCCAAACAAATGACCCCATAGAATGACACCGTAATGATTTCTTGATTATTTTTTATTACATCCCTGCCATTTTCACTATTATTTTTTTTTTTACTTACATTTAAGATTGTTACCGATATAATGCATTCAATGCATTTTCTTTGAAATTTTTCTTTTTGGAATCTTCCTGTTTTGAAACATAAAAGAACAATATTAGCCTCCATTATAAATAATGACAAGGATGAATATTACATTAAGAGTAATGCATTGATAAAATGCCAGGACTTCGGAGCAGACTGCACAGCAAGATGCAACATACAGTGGACTGTTACATGTACAATCTGCATTAAAAACTAGGAAGTAAAAAAATAATAAATTAATAATACTAAAAGAAGTAATACTAGGAAAATACAATTACAACGATAGGGCTTGCAAAAAGCTGTAGACAACTGCATTTATGAAACAGCGTGACAGCAGGCAAAGAAATGCCAAATTAGTTCAATCCTAAGCATGGCATAGTTGGCATATCAAACTTTTTGTTTGATAACTGAAAAAAGTTCATTATTTATGATTACAAGTCACTATATCAATCAAAATATGACACGTGCCATAAGATTTCCTCATGCTAGTCATTACTAATATTTATAATATTGAGCGGACACTTCTGAGATCCATGCATTGTTGAAATTCCTAGTTATTAATTATGAATGGCGAGCTCCTCTCTGAATCTCAGTAATCTCTAGCTGAGATCCCGGGCACAAAAGACACATACTGTGACTCTTGGCTGTGTATTTCATACCTGCAGCTACAAACAAACTATGAGCATGTATCCAAGTTTATTCATTCAGTAGTCCTGGCACACTGCAAATAACAGGAGGGGGGCGTAGAATGACTTGTGGCTAATACATGGCATTCCCATTCCAGAAGAGCTTCCCAACTGTGAAACCACAGGCTTAATCCAAACTCCAGTAATATTTGGAGGCTACTCATTGGAATGGAGTCCACAAATATAAGGATCCAAATTGAAAGAGTCGATATCCATAAGTAAAGGGAGCAAAGCACACCATGGTCCAAAATATTTTGAGAAAAGTTTTAATCCACTAATGGATTGTTTTCGCTCTACAGACTTCCCAGTCTGGCATCTTCCCTGGTTGTCCAAAGTTGAAAATGGCAATAGATCCCATTTATGGGAGTATCTTCTCTTACTCTGCCAGGACGTACTCATCGTGCACATTAAATTCGGCACAATTGCCAACTTCAGCATCCCATCATCCAATAAAGTAATTAGATAAATATAGATTTGAGAAAATTTCTGCTTATACATTATACAGTCCATTTGTTCAGACGTCAACAAGGCCCAGACTTTTCCTCCACCTCTCTTGGATCTTGAAGGCATCTGACCTATTCGCTGGCACACTTACCAAGCATTTAGATTTTACTTGGAAAAGAGCCCTTAAATCTTCTGACTTTTTCAAGTCTGGTAGAAAAGTCTTGTAAATGTAGCTCAGGCAGCAGGAGCAGTAGAAAGAAGGCGAATGTATTCAATATAGGGGTGCACTTAAATAAATGGAGAATCCCTACCCCCACTCTTTAGATTTCAGATGGATTGTCTCTTTACCAGTCCTCCTTCCTCCTTTGGCTTCAAAGCCCAAGTCCAGGACCTGAGCCCTTGCCAGGCGTATTAATAGAGTTTCTTGATGAGTTACTTGTCAATAAACATGATCCCTATCCTGCTGTCTCAGGGTATCTGACACCAAGCAATCTAGATGCTGAGGAGGAGGGGATGGACTTTCCCGAAATAGAACAGATGGAGAAAGTATTTAAGAGGGAATCCCTTCTTAGGGGCACCTCACCGTTGCCTTATCTCAGCCCTTCCCACGGATCCTGATCCATCCCCAAGTGAGTACAAGGGGAGGAGGCTCTGGGTAGAAGAGACTGGATCTACAGTAAGAGAGGATGCAAGGCACTGATACATGCTAAGTGCCAGTGCACATTTGTCAGGACTAGCCTTGAGGCCATTGGCATTGTTGGATAGTATAGCTATACACATCTGATTGTGCATTGGGAATGAGTTACCATTAAGGTACTAGCATTAATTCATTATATTAAAAGGCTTTACAGCCTGATATTTTTCATTTGCAAGCTGTGCATGGTCAGCAGAGAACTTTGGATGATCAGACGTGATCAATGGTTCACTGCTGTACTGGTAGTTCGTCCATGGCAGCAGGTGTCTACAAACCATGAGATAAAATCAGAGGGGTCAAATCTAAGTGTGTATGGCTAGCTTTAGTATATATTTTTATTAGTATATCTTGGGTGAACATTGGACCAGTAAAGAGGTATTCCCATCTTAGACATTTGTTCTCAAAATTTTTTGGAAGCGAACGGAGAAGCTGTGCATGTGCAGCCACCTCTCCATCCCTGTTCTCGAAACTGGTGCGGGTCGCAGACCTGGGAACCCTCATTTTCAATGTCAGAAATGGGAATACCACTTCAGCGATGCAAGGAATAGGAAACAAGGAATAGGAATTGTCTTTTAAAGAGGAACTTTCACTGCAAATTTTAATTGCAACTGTTCCACTGATTCTGGAACAGTTTTTTTCTTTTTTTTATGTTCCTCTCCATTCAAAAGTTATGCCCCCTCTATTAAATAAGATGAAAATGTTCCCTTCAGCCAACTGGGCATATACCACAGAACTTCTCTGTGTGCGTTTGCTTTATTCTCTATGACAGAAGTTCTATGGTTTAAGCCGAGTTGGCTGAAACAAAAATTTGCATCTTTATTACCGGAGGGCATAATTTTGGAACATAAAAATAATAAGGAAAACCGTTCCAGAATCAGTGGAAGAGCGCCAATTGGATGAGGTACTTAGTTTATATTATAAAAAATCCAGTGAAAGGTCCTCTTTAATATATGATCGAGTACAAGAGTGAAGGAATGATCAATTTGTAAGATACATAAGAGGATATACTGCTCTGTATGTTCAGAATGCATAAAATGTTCAGTTGGGAAAAGTCATGATGAGATTTTTCACTTGCCGTATTTTATGAAATATTTTGCACTTATATTAGGTAGATTGAAGTCTCTGCAAATGTGTAAGTCGTATTGCAAATGCTTTTATGCATAAATAGCCGTAAAAGCAGGAGCAAATATCAAACTTCTATTAATCTTCATATGTCCAAAATGCAGATGATGAGCAAGCGGGCATGTAAAGCTGGGCACAGTACCATTACATAAGCAAATACAGACCGTACTCGAGTTCATGGTCCTAAATGTCACCATGTTCCATTCTCTAAGCCAAGGGTAATGGATCCTTACGGGGGCACAAATATGTAGACTCAGCAAATGTATTCAATTATTGAATTGAAGCCTTAACTAGCTCTCAAAGATCATTTGAAATAAGAGTATGTGTCTACTCGTTTCGTTTGATGCAGATGTGGTCTGAAACTGTTGGGCGTAAATGTGAGTGACAGATTTACGAGGATGTGTCGGAGGAGTATCAGTAAGGATCTGCAATAGGCTAGCATTGTAAGCCTGGCCTAAATATGGGCACAAGTAGTGGCGGTCCAGTTGGCAGCTTCAGAGTTTTGGAAATTCAAGAAGTTTTTTTGGCTGCCAAAAAACTGAGGAACATTATAGTAAGAACATTTTATTGACTAGCTTATTAAAGAAAAACTCTACCTTTTTGGGAGACTACTAATCCTTCAAGAGAACTAATGTGAAAGTGCCAATCATTGATTTATATAGATCATTAGAAATGTAATATATTTGCATTGTCAGTAGGAAACGTGGACTTTCCAAACATCAGAGAAGACCTAGTATAGTGTAGTTTATTTATTTTTTTATTTTCTTATATAGCACCATTAATTTCACAGCACTTTACAGATATTATCATCACTGTCCCCATTGGGGCTCAAAATCTAAATTCCCTATCAGTATGTCTTTGGAGTGTAGGAGGAAACTGGAGAACCCGGAGGAAACCCTCACAAGCACGGGGAGAACATACAAACTCCTTGCAGATGTGGTACTTGGATGGATTAGATCTCAAGCCCCAAGTACTGCAAGAATACAGTGCTAACCACTGAGCCACCCTGCTTATGTGGTATGGGATTAGTTAGAGATGTGAACCGTTTCATAAGATACATGGCATAAGAAATATATATTAGTATTTCTCAACATAGATACCTGTTAAGAAATCAATGATAAACCCAAGCTTTATAAAGTAGAAGAGCAGATAACTTCTACATGAGCTCAAGCAACACTTGGCGTTAAGTAATATCAGATTATTTTAATCATAATTATCTAATCTATATAATCATTAGTGAATTGATTATTAAAGGTAAACTGATTTCTAACAATTTTATTTTAGTTTTGTATAATGTATTGTACTATTATATCATGTACTTAAGCTAATACTCCCATTTTGCTAATACTGACCATACACATGAGATCTGTTGGTCAAACTGTTCTTTCACCAGACAGCTATCTCTCCTGAATCCCTCAAAAAAATCAGCCCTTGTTTTGGCAAAGCATGTATTTTCAGTGGAGGAAAAAAAGCTCCTGCCAGACACCTCTGGCAGTGGCTTTTTTCCCCTGAAAACAGAAGAACTAGCAATTAAAAAATTCTAAGAGTCCTATCCTTCTCTCGCTTGTCATCATCTGTCCTCAGCTAGTCATCCCTCTTTAATCTCACCTGCTGGAAGCCTTAAGTCTTAATTATAGAGGTCCATGAAGCTGTTATACATGGAGTTGTTTGATCAGATCTTCACACTAGGGACATGACATGCAGAAATAAAGTTAGCTATACACTTTAGATACAGTTGCACTTGATTAAATAATTATTATCCTTCTTGACCCCCTCCATACACATGAATGAAACTGTCAAACATCTAAGACAGTAGATTATATCCCGTCTGAGAACAAAAGGATTGGGCATGTTGAAATCCAACTGACTAATCCTTTTCTCCCCTGAAATCTGTTGTAAGGGAATAGTCGAGAGGCTCCGATACCAGACCTGATAAAATTGATGTTTGGCCCCATTAATATATAAGACAGAGTGGTCATTAAAATAGTTCGGTCCCTTGCTAGCAAGAGTTAAGATAGCAATTAGTTTTGATCCTACACAGACACCATTTTTTTTACATAATGCAAATAACAAGTTATAACATTTTGTCTATGTGCATTCTCCAGGCAAAGGGGCGCACTATCCTCATTATAAAGCAGTGCAACTATAATAAAAGTATCCAATTTTTGCTCCTATTTTATTCCTGCTCTTCTCTTGAGTTTTCCATTTTTTGTACTTTTTAAATCCTTCATACGGTTCCAGAGATATGGGCCTTTTTACTTGGTGCTGATCTTTACTAAGGGGGCGGTGCTTACAGGGTAGAGCAGCCCAAAGACACGCCCCTAGAGCAACCTGTAAGCCACACCCCCTTAGTACTGGCCAAAATATGTAGCACCAAATAAAAAAGACCCATATCTCTGGAACCGTATGGTGGATTTAAAAAATACAAAATATTAAATAATCAGAGGACCAACGGGAATAATATAAGAGCAAAAATGGCCACTTTTAAGCTAGTGCCAGATCCTCCTTAAAGTAGAGAATTAACAGAAATGGAATGATGTTATTAAAAGACTGAGTGTAATTGGCAAAGAGTTAATGAAGATTTGCTTGCGATGCAGAAGTGATGCGGTATTATTTCATAAAGATAGTTAAGTTGCCCTCTAGCTGTCATAGTCAAATGCTGAAAAAAAAGGAACAGGCACTGAAATTGTGTGAAATTGTGCAACATTGGCCCCAACTCCCTAGTAGATGCTGGTGTATCTGCTCCATGTAAGCGTTGGCCAATGCACAATATATCAGGAGACAGATGCTGAAGTGTAATAACTGTCACGTCCATGTATTTATCAATAGGATTAATGAGCACTGCATTGTACATTATATACCGTCACCAAATGCTGCGCCAGATACAACCCCTGCAGCACCGCTCCTACATTCATGTCATTTATATTTATGATGATTGTGATGGGACTAAAAGCCGTCGCCTTTATTGCTCGCAAAGACTGAAGAATCAGACAAGTGGATGTTAATAATCGTTAACCCTTCACTGCAGAAATGCTGACGACACGCAGAAGGCATCAAATTGAGAGTGCAAATCTATGGAGGCTTCAGTCGGCTCTCGAAATAGTGAGAAGTGATTTAATTTTACCCCATGTTTTAACGAGAACATATTTACGGGTGCAGCTTGTTCTCAGGATGTGGTATTAGGGCAATGCTATTAACCCTTTTACAAATGTCAAAGCTGCTCAGCGTGCTAATGAACTACTTGTCGTGTGAGTCTCATATCCTAGATCTTATAGTGGGGGATTAACTGAGGACCGCTCTAAGGTATCACGTAGCTGGAACAGGTGGCAATGTTCGGTTATGTAAGGCCAGTCAGCAGCCCGGAGTGTTATATGGTTTCCTTCAGACTGTCTCATATTTTAATTACTGTCTGATCATTATATTTTTTCCAAGATAATAAAGTATGAGAGGTCCATGACCATTCTGGGAATATGAGCTTGGTCGGGTGATGTTACGTTGTCCGGCCACATAAGACATTAGTATTTTAATGGATTAATGTAACGACCGTATGACTCGGGCACGCGCTCTACTTTGTTTTGATGGATGGCTCTTGTCCCCATGGTTTTCAATGAAGCCGTGAACATATCTGATTTTTTTCAAGGACCAAGTGGTCAAAGGAAGAAAGTCTCAACACACGATTATCAGATCGCGCTCGGTCATTCATGTCTACGGGTCTGTGGAAAAAGTCATCATCAGAGTACGCTCTGGTTTTCACGGACTGACAGAATGGAGAAATTTTTTTTTTTTTTTTTCATAATCGAGAAAATCTGATCACACTCTGATCAAACTCAGAGTGTGACTAGCATTATCAAACTGATTTTCTCGGAGGAGAGAAAAATTGTTGTGTGACCTTAGCCTGAAAGACAATCTGTTCTACTGACGGTTCCAGGTGGAGGGCCACTACTGGACTCTTCCTTTTTTTGGGCCCCCCTTTATGGGCATAACGTGAAACTCAAGGGCCCCCACTGTCTTTAATAGGATTTGTCTTCTCATATGGACGAAAAGGACCTTTTGGACCTTCCAAGGCTCCAGGTTCTTGGTGCAACTGCAACCCCTGTACCCACTATAGTTGCACTCCGGTTGTATGTTTCTATGGAGTACCTGTTTAAAGATTTGGGGTGAAATTTAATAAGACTGGATTTTGTACACTTGTCTTTGTCCAGAGTAGAGGGGAAAATGTGATAAATCTATTAAATGGCATAGACAAAAATGTGTCGTATTTTTGACTGTGCACTACAATGGCAAAAAATTGTGCATTATTATTTTTGGCATATTCAGGAGTAAATTATATTAAATCTGTTGGGTGGTTGAAGACCTCACAACTCCGCTAAGCACAGCTCACTTTTTGGAAAAGGGACTTTCATACCAGAATTTTGCCTCTGCTTTTTTGGAAAAGCCATGAGAGCGTCATAAAAAATGATAAATTCTTTGCATAAAATCAGCGACTTTCACACCAGAATTTGTCCCCTAACCGCTTTAATAAATTTATTGTGCTGAAATATCTTAAATGTAATCGAGAAGGTTCTAAAATACTTTCCCTTTTAATTCTTGCCAAGTATTACCCATTAGAGATATTCGGCATAATAGGACACATGAGATGGAGCAGAGGGTTAGATCGGGTCTATATTACTGCTACTACTCCATAAATACACAGCTAACGCCCCAGGTGCCAGTTGCTTCAGC
Source organism: Phyllobates terribilis (assembly GCF_046119375.1). NCBI lineage: Eukaryota > Metazoa > Chordata > Amphibia > Anura > Dendrobatidae > Phyllobates > Phyllobates terribilis. The sequence continues at coordinate 289,483,366 of NW_027362768.1, read as the reverse complement.
CAGAAAAAGAGTGATGCCAACACAGAATATGGGAGGGGGTAGCAGGATACAGTTACTATTAAACCGGGGATGCATAACACCCTGCACTGTCAGCAAGTAGGAGAAAATGTAGCTTGGCAGACACAATGAGACCCTCGGCATCGCTCCCTGGTGTGAATCATATTTTGCCACAAAGAAATGGGTCGTTTCTCATCCAGGCACTTGTATATCTCATGGACAATCCTGACATTTCCCACTATGTGCGTCACACTTTCTTAGTAATCCGATCAGTGTCTCCACTAGTCAGGAAAATGTCACTAAGGCTATAATGTCCTTCGCCTTTTTTTTTTCCTCTTCTTTCTCATCCAGAAGAAGCAACACTCAAATGTACCACCAATGCCAACGTCGGGAAACCAACGAATGCATTTTTTGTTAAAGGGCACAGGGCCACAGTTATGGAAACCCTTTTGCTTTGAGGTGTTGAGGCTAAAAGTGTACCTTGGTATTCTCGATGTGGCATAGTGCTCGGGGCTTGAGAGATGCATCCATCAAATGGTCTTAAAGTGACCTCAGTGCTCTCCCCTTACACCGAGGCTAGAAAAACATTTTATCATGTCTGTGTTGCATCTATAATGTTAAGGTATGGAATTTGTTCACATACCTTTGTGTCTGACCTGAGATGACCAGAACAATAAAAAAAAGTTGTGCAAAAGTCTGGCATCAACAATCGGACTGAAAAACTCTGCGGTCAACTTTATGATCCGGCTCGTTGACCAGTCCAATTACTGATCCCATAGAGATCACTGGAATAAGAAAACGATGGGACCAGTCACCTATGTTGACGCACCCTTATAGGGATTTTTTCACTAGTATGTTATAAATAGATCATCACTTTCAGATTGGTGGGGGTCCGACACTGCCACAAATCAGCTGTTACCAGCTATGGCAGGGGGAGGATGTAAACACTATATATGGATCGAAGCTGATCTGCAGAACCAGGCAGCGGCCACTAAAAAGTTTGGAGCAGTGGTTCAACTCTGTACACGGTTTACATTGGGCCACTGCCGCAACTGGTAACAGCTCATGGGTGGGGGGTTCCCAGGTGCCGGACCACCACTAATCTGATATTGATGAACCATCCTAAGGATAGGTAATCAGTATCAATATAACGGATAGCCCTTATAAATACCAGCGGATTTGGGCTACCATTGACCTAAGGAGTATGATGGAACGTGTGGTCTGTATTGTCTACATTGACTTCTAGGGACTGATTGGCTGTAATCATCTAACTACAATACAATAAACGCAAGGATAATTCCATGGGTAAAGATTATCTCCGTTAGTAAGTCCCTCAAAAATCTACTCATTCCATGACTGATCCTGCTTGGCTTTGTGAATAAATATTACTTCTAGTCTTGAAAAGTCATCATTAAAAGTTTACACTCGCAGTTTGTAAAAGATATAATTGCCGATTCTCCACCGTAGTCCCTTTGCTATGCAGGTACTTTCATCTGCCACTTAGTTCTTGAAATGTCGAGTTTTGTAATGATATTCTTTAAATAAACAGGTTGCCAACTCACACCCAATTGTTTCCCTATTGATTGAAAACACCAGACTTTTGTCACTGACAGATATGTAATATTGGATCATTTTTCTTAATTCAAAGCTCCACTCCAGCGTTTTTCTCTTCAATTCCACAGCTGGAGTGGTATCACTAATGTTTCCTGCCCCTAGTATTATACTTACCAGCCGCAGTCTTCTTCTGTTCTCAGTGCCTCTCCGGTCTTTGGTGTTTGCTGGACAAACCGGAAGTCAACTCAATGTAAGTCTATGACCACAAAGAGGCCAGAACGAGACCCTCATAGACTTCCATTGAGAGCTTGTGATTGTTACCTCTGACTTCCGGTCAGTCAGAAGTTGCAGTCACAAGATGGCAGCTGTTGACCGGAGCGGCTTTAAGAAAGAAATTACAAAGTCTTATATTTTTGACTTGTTTGATTTGGTTCTCTTTATCTACGTTTAGGACTTGTGTGAAAATCCAATGTAGTTTTAGGTCAAATTTATGCAGTAGTAACGAAAGTTCTGAGGGGTTCACAAACTTTTAAACACCACAATGAAGAGTTTCTATGCATGTAGGAAGGAAAGTATAGTGACTGCTAGCAGCTAAGACTTAGGGCACGAAGTCTATCATCAAGGGCAATGGGCCTTGGTGCCCAAGTCTATTGATGCCAGCGTCCTGGTACTGGAATAAAAAGAGTAATTAATGCCAAGGTCAAGCCGTTCTGCTCCTGCTCTATACAAAATACATGTCTTTTCTGGCTTTATTGGTATATTCCTCTGCATTCAGGGATGCCCCATAGTTTCTGACTGCAGGGTATTCATCTCACCTGGCACCAGCCCTGATCTGCAATGCAGGTACTGCTATAATGCACAATACATCGTCCTTTATAATTATGACCTATAACGATACGCTGTGTGCAGGATAGGAAGGGTTGGCATGATTGACAGAAGGGTGTTAACTATTTAAAAGTTACTTCTAATTGCTATTTTTCCATTATTAAAGCCCAGCACCCTACATGAGTTAATTCCCACGTCATTTTTGCTGCAGGCATGCAGCGTTTAGGAGGAATATCAGCAAACTGGGGAATGGCTTTGCCAGTGGCGGATTATATGCAGTATGATAAAGCACAGTCATGCCAGTAAAGCCTTTACTGCAAAATTAAGCAGCAAGTAAGACTAATCAATGAAAAAAGAAAAAAATCTTTGCTGCGCTTTGATGTAACTGCAGGAAGAAAATGATTTATGCTAAGAGCATGCAAAGCTTATCAGTGAAACTATAGGAGGCTGAAAGAGCATTAACCCTCTCGGTAAGATGGCTATATAGTGGGGAACCTGGCTCGGTGATTATACGCAGAGGATAATGTGACATTGGTAAATTCTCAGGTGACTGGCATATTGCCCCGTGGCTTAGTGCCAGCAGTTTCACCCTCAGCTAGCCACCCCCCTTAATATACTGTCACCGGAGTTTGCGTGCCTGCAAGCAGCCGCAGTCAGGTCGGCTGCCCCCTTGGAAGTGATGAGTCCAGCAGAACATACCCTGCCTCTCAGTCTGTCCCATTCTCTTGCAGATCCAGAGCCGCAATGTCTATGACTGATGTACTCGCTGCTGCTGACATCTCAAAGGCTGTGGGGGCCTTTGCAGGTAAGGGAAGTTATGCTTTATGTCTATGCTTTTGGGAGAAATTAAAACTTATTTTGCCTAGAAAAATTTTTTTTTCTAAAATCTATCAATTTTACAGGATGGGCCAATGTCCTACTTTTCCCGGAAAGTCGAAAAAGTGCTGATATATGGAGGTCTATTCTGAACTCCAAGCCGGCACTCAATTTTGTATGACTTTTCTATATCCCTTATATACAAAAAAACTTGAAAACTCACTTTTAGCAGAGGAGTGACCTTGATCAACCCATGCAAAGCTTTATTGCCCAAGCTGCATCTTCATTTCCCCGGTCCCCTCCCATCCCCGGTCTTTACTTCTTATCTGCTCTACGCTCTTTCCTGCTGACTTGTGCATCCGATCCCCCATCCTCCCATCTCATCCCTTATTCTTTTGTGACGATCTCGCCGTCTGTCCTTCACAACTGGTTATGTCTGTATAAATCTGCAAAAAAAAAAGAAAAAAAGTGAGTCGTTAGAGCGTGTTCACTCTAAAGGAACATCTGATTAACATCTTTATATCACGGCAAAAATTGCAGCCTGAGGGACACCGAAGCCGTATTGTTCCCTGAAAGCGATTAAAGATGAAATGATGCCGGCGTCATATCCAGCCTGGATTATGATATGCTGTAAATTGTGTCATATAAAAAAAAAACCTTCTTCATCGTGTAATCTAGAGCATGACATTTAAAGAGATACTTTATTAACTACATCTGGTAATAACTCCTATAGAGAAAATGTGGAATTACTGTAGTATGACAAAATAATACATCAAAAATTCACTCTGCATTGCTCGGGACCTCCAAGATCCTATTCCAATATGTAGTAGGTTCGATAATATTAGCAAATACCTCCAATTAGAAATGTAGTATAGTTCTTCTGATTAGCTATGTTGCTTACCCCATATACAGGGCATTGCAGTAGCTTAGGTATTCATGGTTATGACCACTCATATAGTGACAGTTAACTGTTAGTGACCATAACTATGGATACCTAAGCTACTGCAATGCTCTGCACATGGGGAAAGCAACATAGGCAATCAGTAAAACTATACTACGTTTCTAATTGTAGGAATTTGCTAATATTATTATTAGCAAATAATAATAGCCCTTTAAAGCAACTCTGGTTAAAGGAACGACTCTTTTTGTTTGTCCTGTTAGAGTATAAAGATCTACCCTCCTCTTCTTCTAGCAGAGCTGCATTGGCATAAAGGGGTATTCCCATATCCAAGATCCTATCCCAATATGTAATAGGTAATAATAATAATATTAGAAAATACCTCTAATTAGAAATATAGTATAGTTCTTCTGATTAGCTACATTGCTTACCCCATGTGCAGGGCAGTAGCTAGGTATTCATGGTTATGACCACTAATATAGTGACAGTGAGTTGCTAGTGGTCATAACTATGGATATCTAACCTACTGCAATGCCCTTCGCATGGGGTAAGTGATATAGCTAATCAGAAAAACTATACTGCATTTGTAGTTGGAGGTATTTGCTATTATTATTATTATACCTACTACATATTGGGATAGGTTCTTAGAGATGGGAATAGCCCTTTAAAGCAACTCCAGTTAAAGGAATGACCCCTTTTGTTTGTCCTGTTAGAGTATAAAGATCTACCCTCCTCTTCTTCTAGCAGAGCTGCATTGGCATACATTGGGACCAATGGACTCCCATTGACTCTTCTTCCCAAAGTGTGCACGCAGTGATTCCTTTGCTCAAAAAAAGAGGATCCCAAAGTTAGTAACCCTTTTAAAATATTTACAGTTTTGTCATTTCCATCCGTCATGATGACCAAAGCTCTTAGTAACAGATATATGATGATTATCCCAAAAGCCTGCCAAAGAATAATTAGCTATTCTCATTATGTGTATGGGCATATTTATTATTGAAGGGCATTAAATGGAAAATTAAAGGCTCTTTTTACATAGACTTTATAGATTCGGTTAAATAGAAACCTTGACGCAATGCAGGATCCATTGAGCAATGGACACCAGGGTCAAACCATTGACTTATGCGCATACAATGGGGGTATATCCATTGACTAAGCACATGTATATATTCCATCTTACGTTCATGGGACATGTGCTGACTAACATATTTAATATGAACTAGCTTCCTATCACACTAGAGAGGACTTTTTTAACCTCTTAAAGGCCCAACACCATTTTTTGACAATGGGCCTTTCGAGTCCCAAGTCTGCAGCTTTGTCTTTTGATGTAACTGAATTAAAGAAGAATTCCTATCTCCAAGATCCTATCCCCATACGCAGTTGCTGTAATAATAATAAAATGAGCAAATACCTTCAATTAGAAATGTAGTTCAGTTCTTCTGATTCGCTATGTCGTTTACCGCATGTGCAGGTCATTGCAGTTGCTTAGGTATTCATGGTTATGAACACTCATGTAGTGACAGTTAGTTAGTAAGCTGTTAGTGGTCATAAACTTGGATATCTAAGTTACTGCAATGCCCTGAACATGGGGTAAGCGACACAGTGAATCGGAAGAACTATACTACATTTCTAATTGGAGGTATTTGCTAAAATAATTATTATCACATCTACTACATATTGGGATACGATCTTGGAGATGAGAATAATGATACCCCTTTAAAGCTCCTGCAATCTAGCACGAGCAGGTCAGATGCTGCGCTGTCAGAGGAGGAGACAAATCTGGGTTATACTTCTTCTGTCTTCTCTCTTTAAGGCTACATAGCATTCAATAAGTGCTATGGAGTGAGAAGAAGCATAAATAATGCCGATGCTTCTTTTAGACCCGGCAATCGCTTGATTGCTGGGTGTCTCCCCAGCGCAGCAGAGCGGATTACCTAGATTAGCTCTGCTGTCACTTGCGTCATGACATTTGGCTGTTTTCACTTGGAATCTGGGCTCCTATGGATGCCCCCAAAGTCTTTTATGACATCTTGGTGGTTGCTTAATGACCTGCATGATAAAACTCTAGGAGCAGAAGAGAAACATTTTGGCCATATCAGTGTATTGCTCACTTTGTAATTACTAAATATAGTAATTAAATATTTGACATTTCTTATATTTCCATCCAGCTGCTGACTCTTTTAACTACAAGAAATTCTTCGAGTTGGTTGGCTTGAAGTCCAAGAGTAAAGACGTCATGAAGAAAGTATTCGGAATCCTGGATCAAGATGCCAGTGGATTCATAGAGGAGGAGGAGCTGTGGTGAGTAAATGGACAGGTATCTGGTGGAAGAAGAAAAACTACATTTTTCCATTTTCGGAAACCATAAATTTTACATATCATTCCTTAACAAAGGCAAATGGAACATAAAGTATGCTTGTATGTCTAACTATGTGTGCAGACCAACTGATATGCTGGGTTACTTTCATTGGTTCATTAAATTAAAATAATACATAGGAAATATTATAAAAAACGCTGAGCATTGGGCGCTAACGGTTGGGGATATCTCGGCTAAGAGAATCCAGCGGAATGTATAATCAATAGATACTTTATTAAAGTAATATTTAAAAATAAGTAATTAAATAAAACAGTAGGGGCATATATAGAAATTATGGGGCCATATAGCAAAATTCCTAATTACCTCCCTCCAAAAAAAAATCAAAAATATTAAGCAGAGTCACTGAGCATAGATATAGTCACAGAAGAACTTTCAAAGAATGAGAGAGGGACAGGTATTGCGGTACAAACACTAAAATTGTGCCCCTATTGAAGCACCTTAGTTTTCTTACCAACTACTATGATACTCCTTTCATGCCACTCATAGAGTATGATGCTCCTAAAAATGCCCCCCACAGTATGATATTCCCACAGTGAATTCCCCTACACAATTTTCCCCAACTACACTGCACAGTATGATGACCCCACAAGACCCCTACTAAAGTTTTATGCCCCCAGAGTGCCTGCAACATAGTATGATGCTGCCACAGTGCCCCAAACAAAGTATGATGCCCCCACTGTGACCTCCATGCATTATAATGCTTTCTACAGTGCCCCTCAACACAGTATAATGCCCCCCCACATGCATCCTACCCAGTGTGATGGCCCTAAAGTGCCTCCACACACGGTATGATGTCCCCACAGTTCCTCCACACAATGTGATACCCTCACAGCTCCCCACACGATATGATGCCCCCACACAGTATGATATCCCCCCCCACACACACACACAGTATGATGTCTCCACACAAAGTATAATGGCTGTCACAGTTTTCCCACACGCACAGTATGATGACCCCCACATCCACCCAACACAGTATGATGCCCCCCCATATCCACCCAACATAGTATGATGGCCCCCCCACATCCACCCAACACAGTATGATGCCCCCCCACATCCACTCAACACAGTATGATGCCCCCCACATCCACCCAGCACAGTATGATGCCCCCAAAAACATCCACCCAACATAGTATGATGGCCCCCCACATCCACCCAACACAGTATGATGGCCCCTCACATCCACCCAACACCGTATGATGCCCCCCCACATCCACCCAACACAGTATGATGGCCCCCCACATCCACCCAATACAGTATGATGCCCCCCACATCCACCCAACACAGTATGATGCCCCCCACATTCACCCAACACAGTGTGATGCCCCTAAAGTGCCTCCACACATGGTATGCTGTCTCCACAGTTCTCCCACATGGTGTGATGCCCTCACAGCCACCCACACAATATGATGCTCCCACACAGTATGATCCCTCCCACAAAAACACACAGTATGATGTCTCCACACAAAGTATAATGACTGTCACAGTTTTTCCACACACACACAGTATGATGGCCCAAACACCCCCTCTCACAGTATAATAGCCCAAACCATCTCCTCCCAGCTCAGTATGATAGCCTCCACCCTTCAAGCACTGACTGACAAAATAAAAAAAAAAAACAACCTAGCCCCATTGTCCCGATGCCCTGCTCCAGTCCGTGCAGTGTCTGTACTGAGGCCTCACATAGCAGGCACGATCTAGTGACATCACCGCTCCTGCTGTGCTGAGATGAGGCACACAGAAAAGGGTTGTCTTTAGTAGACAATCCCATTAAAAGGAACCGGTCACCGAATGAAAAATACACAGGCTGAACAGTGGTACAGGGAGCCATTGAATTGGAGACACTGAACCATTGAACTCAACTGTATGTGGATCCCTATGATGCAGATATTGAAATTGTCACACTGGGAGTGGAGGGAGGGAGTTCAGCTCTGCACTGAGCCCCCCTGGTCATGGTGTTCATGTGGTCTTCCTCTGCCACTACAAAACAGCAAATGTCATGGAAAAAATAGAGGATAAAAGTATCTAAATAATGACATTTCTTAGACACGTTTCAGCCCCCTACCTTCCAAAAAGAGTGACCATTCTCCCCAACACTATCCAAATGAAATCTAGATGAAAAAAATAGCTTATACCGGCCATACTCAATATAATAATGCTAGACGAACCTGAGGATTTTGGCAGTGTACGGTGGCCTCCACACTGTACCCTGATGGCAGATGTCACCGAAGAGATGGACGGTAGTGTCAAACTCCCCTCTCCACACACACACTAGATGCTGGTCATCTGAGTGTTCAGCCATTAACTAAGGTATAGAGCTAGCTTTAGATACTACGCAGTGTATAAATACTAGCAATAGCTATACTACAACAAAAAGATACGTAATAAATTAAACCACTCAAAAGCAAACTCTTCTAAAACACCATAAGCAAGAAATATTTACCACCAGAAGACAACACATGCCCACAACTTATATTGACATGTATACTACATATTACCTTAGCAAAAATGCTAAAAACATGTTAAATTTTCCTTCCTTTTACTTAACCATTTCTATCGAGAACTATCGATATAGAACAGTATATTCTATGATATTAAAACCACAATCTCAGGAAAACCTTTCGAGGAAACATGAACATTCCACCAGGAATTCTATAAACCTCATTAAAATCAATACACACAATATATATATGGCAAAACAACAGCCCTCCACATAATAATGACCAGGCCAGGGTACAAGTCACATGTGACTAGACCATAGCCAAAGAAAATGCCAACTCAAAAGGACATGATGAAAAGGAGGAAAGCATGAGTATATAGGCATTAAACAATTTTATTTATAAAAGGTAAGAATCATGAAACATTCATTGAGTAGTTTTAAATTTATCCTCGATGCACGTTCTGCCTGTTCTTTATCAAGAGGTGCCTCTTGATAAAGAACAGGCAAAATGCGCGTCGAGGCGCACGCCTTACAATCCTCCCTGCTTCTGTGACGCCCTTGGAGGCAGAGATCCTTCTCTTACACCCCCGGTGAGTATCTAAGTTGATAGGGGCCAGTAGAGTCCTGATATTGCAGCCTATTATGGCTTTTAGGACCTTTTTTCACAGATAAATTTAAAATGCTGACTGCTTTTTTCCCTTGAACATTGCCACCAATATATGAATTTTACCTGGTTTCTCTGTGGCACTGCAGTGTTTGGCACATTGCACCTTAAGCCCTATTGAATTTATTGTTTGATGCCTATATACTCATGCTTTCCTGCATTTCACCATGCAATATATATATAGATATATATATAGAGATATACATATATATCTCACATATATAGATGTGTCATGTGTGAGGTCACCTTGAGCACCATCAGCGTCACTATACATACATCTTATGCCTCTTTCGATTCAGTGACAATATCGAGAAAGACCCAGAGGGTTGAAACGTCACTGTCTGAATTCTTGATTATCTTTGAAGGCAAGAAAACACTTGCTAATCACTGGTGAAACATCTGACATTCCTATGCATTAGGAATCACAATAAGGCTATGTTCACACGTTGCGTTTTTGCAACCTTTTTTTTTTCTGCAGACAAAACCTGCTCTTCTTAGCAGTAAAGAAGCTGCTAACAAAGAAAAGCAGTTTTACTATGTTTTCGCTGCTTTTTTTGGTATGTTTTTTGCTGCATTTTTTTTTGTAATTATGTGTCATTTGTCTACAGTACTTTTAATTAAGTCAGTTTTATTCACCAAACACGCTGCAAAAACAGATGGCTGGACTTTTTTTGAAGCATTTCTGCCCTATTTTATTGCTTTTTATGGGTGAAAAAAATGCTGCAACAACGCTGAAAGAATTGACAGGCTGCACATTTAAAAAAAACGTTGCAATTTTCCAATTCAGCCAGGAAAAAAATAAGCAAGCGTGTGCATGAGATTTCTGAAATCTCATAGCTTTTGCTGGCACTGTAAAAAGCAGCTTTTTATTTGCATTAAAACTGCTGAAAAAAACCGCAACGTGTGAACATAGCTTACACGTCTGTTTGGTCACCTTACAGCCTTCAAAAAGGAGTGTGCCGCAAATTTCTTCAATAATTAGTGAGTGGCCACATAATCCCACTCTACCGGCACCTCCTGTTCAGACTTTGAGTACAATCCAATTTTGCTTACAAGTGTGATCCGTTAGGTATCAGCTTTCAGAACACAAAAGTTCTGCATGCTACAATTTTTCTAAAAAACACACAAAGGAACCCAGAAAGATCCCATAATAATCATCAGATCCATTTTGGACATTTACTCCATTCATCTCTTCCCAAAAAATGGAACAGACAGAACGTCCAATTGCAAGTGCGATATCTGAAGTATAGAAAATACTCTCTAAAGGAAACCTAACAAGGACTGGACTTTCATTTCAATGGATTTACCAGGACTTTAAGGATTTATTCACACTTACAGTGGTCAAAACTGCCTGTTTTCCAGGCAGAGGATGCTTTAGGAAACTCCTCATTTCTCTGGAGTTTTGTAAATCGTAAGAATCTTTTTCTAGCGTTTTTGGGGGTTTTTTGTGGTAATTTTTTTCTGCCACCGTATTTTTTTTTTTTTTTACAGTCCAGTGGGCGGTCCTATTCAGTGATTGACAGTCTTCCTTGTACAATGCAGGCAGAGATAGCTGTCAATCACTAGTAGGACCGCCCACATGACTTTCAATCTCTCCACCTATTTGTACAGTGAGGAGGATCAGCAGGGAAAACGTTTTAAAGGGGTTTTTGAGCTTACAAAAAAATTACATGTTGAAGGCATCTAGATAAAGAAGAAAAGAAGCTGCACTCATCATGGGAATCTGAGCACTGCAGCTCTGACAGCCTCCATAGGACTAGAAGCAATGACATCCCGACCAGCACTTTCCTGACTCTGCAGCCAATCAGTGGCCGCAGCGTTCAACTGACCAGTGGTCATGGCGTCATCTATAGCGGTCTGGGTTGGAGATTGTCAGTGCAGCAGCGGGGCTCGATTTTCTCAAGGCGATTATGGATTTTCTTCATCTTTTATTATTTCTTTTAAGAAGTCAAAAAATTAAACTGTTTCCATTGTAAATTAGATCTACAGGAAGGAAGATGAGCCAAAGAACTGATCGATGGATCACCACATTTTTTCTATTTTTTTTTTTTAAAACCGTGTGTTCATCAGTGTAAATGAGGCTTAAGCCACTCATGTTAATATTACATACTTCATAAAAGCTTTCAAATTTGCAAACACTTATTTCCTACTTTACACAAATAAACCTCTTAATATCTTCAAACTTGACTGATATTTTTTTTAGCGATGCAAATATTTAAGTTTCAGTGTTGAGTAATAGAGCATAATCCCATGGGGAATGAGTCTGCACATATATGTGTGTTTATATATATATATATATATATATATATATATATTTATATATATATATATATATATATATATATACATACACATATATACACTGCTCAAAAAAATAAAGGGAACACTCAATAACACATCCTAGATCTGAATGAATGAAATATTCTCATTGAATACTTTGTACAAAGCTGAATGTGCTGACAACAAAATCACACAAAAATCATCAATGGAAATCAAATTTATTAACCAATGGAGGCCTGGATTTGGAGTCACCCCCAAAATTAAAGTGGAAAAACACACTACAGGCTGATCCAACTTTGATGTAATGTCCTTAAAACAAGTCAAAATGAGGCTCAGTGTTGTGTGCGGCCTCCACGTGCCTGTATGACCTCCCTATAATGCCTGGGCATGCTCCTGATGAGGTTGCGGATGGTCTCCTGTGGGATCTCCTCCCAGAGCTGGACTAAAGCATCCGCCAACTCCTGAACAGTCTGTGGTGCAACGTGATGTTGGTGGATGGAGCGAGACATGATATCCCAGATGTGCTCAATCGGATTCAGGTCTGGGGAACGGGCGGGCCAGTCCATAGCTTCAATGCCTTCATCTTGCAGGAACTGCTGACACACTCCAGCCACATGAGGTCTGGCATTGTTCTGCATTAGGAGGAACCCAGGGCCAACCGCACCAGCATATGGTCTCACAAGTGGTCTGAGGATCTCATCTCGGTACCTAATGGCAGTCAGGCTACCTCTGGCGAGCACATGGAGGGCTGTGTGGCCCTACACAGAAATGCCACCCCACACCATTACTGACCCACTGCCAAACCGGTCATGCTGAAGGATGTTGCAGGCAGAAGATCGCTCTCCACGGCGTCTCCAGACTCTGTCACGTCTGTCACATGTGCTCAGTGTGAACCTGCTTTCATCTGTGAAAAGCACAGGGCGCCAGTGGCGACTTTGCCACTCCTGGTGTTCTGTGGCAAATGCAAAGCGTCCTCACGGTGTTGGGCTGTGAGCACAACCCCCATCTGTGGATGTCGGGCCCTCATACCACCCTCATGGAGTCGGTTTCTAACCGTTTGTGCAGACACATGCACATTTGTGGCCTGCTGGAGGTCATTTTGCAGGGCTCTGGCAGTGTTCCTCCTGTTCCTCCTTGCACAAAGGAGGAGGTAACGGTCCAGCTGCTGGGTTGTTGCCCTCCTATGGCTCCCTCCACATCTCCTGGTATCTGCTTCATGCTCTGGACACTGTGCTGACAGACACAGCTACCCTTCTTGCCACAGCTCGCACTGATGTGCCATCCTGGATGAGCTGCACTACCTGAGCAACTTCTGTGGGTTGTACTGTAGACACCGCCTCATGCTACTGTACCTCTAGGGTTGAGAGCAATGGCAAAATGAAAAAGTGACCAAAACAACAGCCAAAAAGGATGAGAACAGAGAAATGGTCTGTGCTCACCACCTGCAGAACCACTCCTTTTTAGGGAGTATCTTGCTAATTGTCTATCATTTCTACCGGTTGTCTGTTCCATTTGCACAACAGCAGGAGCAATTGATTCACAATCAGTGTTGCTTCATAACTGGACGGGATGATTTCACAGAAGTGTGATTGACTTGGAGTTACATTGTGTTGTTTAAGTGTTCCCTTTATTTTTTTGAGCAGTGTATATATACAGACACATTATATAGATATATCTATATAATGTACAGTATATACATGTACACATACTGCGCATAGATGCAATATAAATTTATGAGAATTTTTCAATAATAATAATGTAATAATAAAAACTTCTTTTAGTGCACAATGTAGCAAACATGAAATTATGAAATTGCACAATAGTACAATAATTCCTAATGACTTTCCCCATTCTCCAGTCTTATATTGAAGGGCTTCACCCCTAATGGCAGAACTCTCTCTGCCAAGGAAACTAAGGAACTTCTGAACGCCGGTGACAAAGATGGAGATGGTAAAATCGGCGTGGATGGTAAGTGTGTGGTAAAATAAGAAAGTGTCTACAGGGGTAGAGGAGCTACCTGTGTATTTTCTAAGTATCACAGTGATCCAGGATTGTAATGCACAACAGGACCACAACTCACTAAGGACACATCCTTATAATCGGCACATACACTGCATTTAATGTGGCCATATTTTGGTAGGTCTGGCCAATTTATGTGGGTTCTCCCAAAGAACATCAAAGAAGGCTACCAGACCCTTACCAGAATCCTAAAACAAAATAATTGTAGACTTCTGAATTTTTGCCTGTCTAATTATATGGGGCTTTTTTATTGGGATTTTTATCTTATATTATTAAAAGTAATGTATACTGATCTCCCACCACTATTTTCCTAGTGCTCCCTGAATCTTGTGTTTTCTTGTCTGGCCAGGTCAGACATATGACCACTGCTTTCAATCACTGGCCGCAGCAATCACATAACAGTATAACCAGTACAGGCTGTATAGAGACTAGCTCTAAACATATAGTTCCAATGATTGGTTGCAGTGGTCACATGCCTGTCCCAGCAGGAAGAGGAACCATAAAGATCAGCAGACGGCCTAGGCAGGGATAGGAAAGGAGCAGTGGGGGATTTAGTTAAGCAAAAAAATTTGGAAGACCCTGTCATGCTGGTAGTCCATGGCCGATGAACCAGAGCCCTGTGAACCTACGTCTACCTGCTGGCATCTCCGGCACCTCTTATGGTTAGTAGGCCTGGTGCGATGTCATCATTGTGGCACTACACACACATTACAATTGTGCATGGCCAGGCCGGCCAGGAGAAAATACCAGCATGTAGGAGGAGGTTTCCAGCAGCCATAGACTACCGATATCGCCATTGGACCACAAACCTAGAATATTTTTGCACAACTCTATAAAGTTAATATACATTATATTACTTTTTTTAGACCATGCTGCATGTTTTTAAGGAAACTAGGGTTAAAAAATCCCAATAATAATGGCAAAAAATAACCAAAAAATATATACTTACACTATATACACTACACTAATTACATGTTGGACAAAAGTATTGAGACACCTTGCTTAATCATTGAATTCAGGCTTTTTATTCAGTCCTATCACCACAGGCGTATAATATCCAGCAACGAGCCATGCCGTCTGCCTTTACTAATATTAGACAATTGCTCATTCTAAAAAGCTCATTGATATCGGCGCGGTCCTGTAAAAGGTGCCACCGATGTCACAAGTCAGGTCATGACATTTCTTTCATAATTAGTTGTGAGTGGCATTATGAAAAGGTATAAGAAACCGCAGCAACTCAACCATGAAGTGGAGACCATGTAAAGTTATAGAGCGGGGTCACCGAGTGCTGAGGATCAGAGGACAGAAAAGTCACCAGCGCTCTGCTGACTCCATAACTGCAGAGCTTCAAACATTAACATCAGTGCAAAAACTGTGCACCAGGAGCTTCATGGCATGGGTTTTTATAGTTAACCACCTCCATACAAGCCTTACATTACCAACCACAATGTTGTATGGAGTGGTGTAAAGCACGGGATTACTGGACTGTAGAGCATTGAAAACGTGTTTTGTCAAGCGACAAACCACACGTCTCGATCTGGCATTCTGATGGATGAGTCTAGGTTTGGCCAACATTAAAGTTTGATGGAAGAAGGATAAGGCTATGGGCTTGTTTTTTAAGGGTTGGCTTCTGCTCCTTAGTTCCAGTGAAAGGAAATCTTATTGCTTCAGCATGCAAGACAATTGGAGCTTCCAAATTAATGGGATCAGTTTGGGGAAGGCCTTCTTCTTTTCCCCATTACTATAACCAGTGCACAAAGCAAGGTCCCTAAAGACATGGTTGGGCGAGTTTGGTGTAGAAGAACATGACTGAACCCCGACCTCTACTCCATCCAATACCTTTAAGACGGATTAGAATAGAGATTGTGAGCCCAGCCATCCAATCAGTATCTGACCTCATAAATTCTCTTCTCTATGAATGAGCAAAAAATTCCCACAGATACCTCCAAAATCTTATAGTAAGCCTTCCAAGAAGAGTAGCAGCTGTTTTTGATGCAATGGAGGGGTAGCAACTCCATATTAAAGCCTATGGATTTAGAATGGGATGTCATAAAAGCTCCTGTAGGGATCCCAATATTTTCGGCCATATAATGTAACCCAACACGTGACCATGACCACAATGAGGTCCACAACAACCTCACTCATATAGCCACTGATTGCAGTGGTGAGGTATCAAAATAAGATGTCATCACTGCTGCAGAATATGCTAGGACCAGCGAGGAACCAGGAAAGTGTCATTCATCATCTTTACTTATTGTAGGCCATATTCAGATTATTTACATTTCAAATGTCTAGAAACCCCTTTAGTAAATTATGAAGTCTCCAAAACACTTTCAAAAATATATACTAACATACACCATGGAAGAAGTTTATATTATTGAACAATTTACAAAGATTGCCGATTGCCCGGAAGTGAATTAGTAAACCGGTAAGCAAGCATTTACCGGCTCCAACAACAAAACATTATTCAGTGTGAGATACGTCCTCTGGTGGGCTTTAAATCACTCTCTCAGATTCTAATTCCAATAATTCTTTGAAATGTACTTGATCTGCATTATATGCTTTAATCGATCAACATTCATTACAAATGTAATTTATTTAGTTACGGGAGAAGACATACAGAGATAATTCCAGATGCAGCATTAAATACCATTTAGCATAGTAAACATTTGGGCTATAAATCTTTCCCTCTCCATATATGTAGCAATAAAAAATAGCCAATTTATTCTAAAGACCCCCCCCCCATCATCCAACAATGTGCCTGACATCCTTGATGTTTGCATGTTGACGTTCATCAGTTTGATTGCCTTCGTATTTATGTATTTTATGATTGTTTTAACCTATATCAGAAACAGGGCCAATTTAAAGGGAATCTGTCATCAGGTTTTTGCTATGTAATCTTAGAGCAGCATGATGTAGGGTCTAAGACCCTGATTCCAATGATGTGTCACTTACTGGTCTGCATGCTGTTATTTTGATTACAATCTTAGTTTTCTCTGCTGCAGATCTAGCAGAGCTCTAAATGCTGAGCTCTGTATAACCCCGCCCACACTCCTGATTGGCTGCTTTCTGTGTACACTGTATATTGACAGAAAGCTGCTAATCAGTGGTGGGGGCGGGGTTAGACTGGGAGGCAGGAGACACCTAGCCCCCTGGTGATAATCTCCTGCTGACAAAAAACACATTTTATTGAAACAGTAGTACACAGCCCTGTAAGTGACACATCACTGTAATAAGGACCTCTGCCTCTACATCATGCTGCTCTCAGATTACATAGCAAAAAAGCTGCTGACATATTCCCTTTAAGATGGTAGTAAAAGACAAAAACACATTATTTTAGCACCATATTTGCATTTGCTTTGTGTCCTTTTCCTCAGAATGACATACTCTTATCTGTGTTCACAGAGTTTGTAACCTTGGTGAGCGAATCCTAAGCAAGAGAAGCTCTGTTGTTATTATAGCAAAGCCTTTCCCCTCCTTGGACACCAATTTATTTATTGCTCCCGTTTTATACTCCACCTCTGGTCCCTGCCTCCTGGATCGCCGTGCTGGAACAAAGCGTAACACAATGCAATAAAGGGCAAAAACATCTCAGAAACTAGACTCTGTTTGTGTTCATTCATTTATTTTTCATTATTATAATTTATTTTTTATTATTATTTTCCTTGGTTTACATCACTTTGACAATTGTGTGGTTTTAGGATTTAGTGAGGGCACACTTAGGGTGTGCACCTAACACATCTTTTTCAGGCGGTTCTGTCCGACACCTGAAAACGGCTAAGTAAACTCTTGAAAAAATAATGAACATATGCATTTATATTCAAATGTCCGTATGTTCAGTCTTTTGAGCTTCTTTTAAACGCTTCTGGTAACCAAAGATGCAAAGTGACCCCACCATTCTTCAGGTGGGTTTCGCTTGGAAGCTCCTCACGGGTTCATACAAGTAGACAAAAAACCACTGGCAATCAAAGACATTGCAAAAAGAGCTCAGGACAACCGAAAACAAGCAAAATTAAAGGAGCTTTCGAACAAAAGACATGGCTGTGTTCTGACGCATCTTCCTCCAGAAAACCTCAGTGGGTTCACGCAAGTCATGTTCTTATCGGGGTTATCCAACCAACAACAATTATCACTAAGAATGAGGATCCCATGCCTCCATTTGAATGGAAAGGTAATGAGTGACCATCGCTCCATTCACTACTATGGGTCTATGGATGTGATATTGTGCATGTGTGACTACTGCTCCCATAGAAAATGCACTGCACGAACACTGGACCCCAGAGGCGCAGCTAGGGGTTCAGCTCAGAGAGGGGACGAACATCTGAGTGGGCCCCTAACCAGTAACCCTGATAACAACTATGGTGGCACACAGATATTACTGCCATATGGTGACATATAATGACAGATACCAGTCCTGCAGAACATATAAGAGATTACAGCACAGTTATACATAGTAACTTACAGCTAACGCTCTTTCTAATGGAGTCATTTTTCCGGCGTCTTTTCCTTCTGGCCCAGACCGACATGACAACTTCTTCAAGCCATGACTTGTCAACAGAGATTACAACAAAGACACATCTGACTTCTCACATTTCCAGCACCGTTCCATCTATTCAAAATCTGCAAAAAGTACTCATCCTACTGACTGATACCCCAATACTGTGCCTGCTGCTGCCGTATGTGTCCCTATTACTGCACCTGCTGTTTGGTACAAAAACAGCTCTCCTCTTAGTGCCCCACATAATAATACCCACCACTGTGCACCTTACATAATAATAATGCCTTCTTTGTGCCCTCTAGATAGTAAAATTGCCCCCCTAGAAAATATTAATGCCCTGTGCAAATTCTCTGGAAAACAGCGTGCACATTTTGCCCCTTTGATGGCTACAATACTCTGATCACCCTTATAGCAATAATGCTTCTTAAGTGCCAACATAACATTTAATAATGTCCACTGAGTCCCCAAATGTACAGCTCCTCTATACACAGTATGGTGGGCCCACAGCACCACTATATACAGTATGATGGGCCCCGCCTCCCATGTACACAGTATGATACCCCTACAGCTCCTCTATGCATAGTATAATGTCCCCACTATAATGTCCCCACTGTTCACAAAACACAGTATAATGACCCCCACAGATGCCCTCACATTGTATAATGGCCCCACACTGTATAAGGGCCTCAAAAGTAGTCCTCGCACTAGCCTTCAAACTGTATAATGGCCCCCACAGAAGAACCCACACTGTATAATGGCCCCCACACTGTATAATGGCCTCCACAGTAGTGCCCACGATAGCCCTCAAACTGTATAATGGACCACACAGTAAGCCCCAAACTGTATAATCACCTTCACATTATCTCCAATGCTGTATAATGGCTTCCACACTTTATGACGACTCCCCACAGATGTCCCTACAATGTATAAATGTTATGATCTGCTACAAGCACTAAGGAAAGACAGGAGATCTGTCCCTACAATAGAACTAAACTGGATCCCTACGATGTAACGGGGAACCTGATCCTGCGATCAGACCCGCTAAAGTCCTCAGCTAGTCTGTACGAAGACCTATAGATGCAAGGAAGGGATCCCTACAAGAACTAGGGACTGGGATAAAGTTGGACACCTCCTAGCAGAAATTGTAAAAGTAAAAGACAAACACACAACATAGAACATAGAGGTCAGAAGATCTAGCAAAACCAACAGAGAAAGGTAACAGAGCACCAAGCTAGCTCAAGAGTAGTAAATACAATGAAGTCCAGCAAGGCCAGGAGGGCGGAGCCGGATTAAATAGGCAAAAAAGGTCATGTGACCAGCAAACTAGAAAAAAACCAACAGGAGAGTTCTAACAGTACCCCCTCTTCTAAGAGGATCCTCCGGATCCCCTAGGTCCGGGCTTATCAGGAAACCTCCTGTGAAACGCTCTGACAAGTCTGGAAGCAGAAACATCATCCGCCCTCACCCATGAGTTATCCTCGGTTCCGAAACCCTTCCAAGCGACGAGATACTGCAAACTCCCTCTATACCGTCTAGAATTTAGGATGCGGGAAATTTCATATTCCCCGTCCTCCACCACCGGAGGAACAGTGGCAGAGGCGTCACCAACCGACACATCAGCTCTTTTCAACAGAGAAACATGAAACACCGGATTAATCTTCCAGGAGGTAGGAACCTCCAACCTAACAGCAGATTGGTTAACTATCTGAAGCACCTTAAAGGGCCCTACAAACTTGGGACCCAATTTTTTAGAAGGAATCCTCAATCGCAGATTCTTAGAGGACAACCAAACCATGTCACCAATAGCAAATGAAACCTCTTGCCGTTTCCTATCAAAGTACCTCTTAGATTTTTTGTTAGCCTCCTGAAGATTATCACGCACATTCATCCAAACTCTCTCCAAATCACCGGAAAAACTCTCCTCCTCAGGCACAGCCGATACCAATTTGGAGAATGACCCAAAAGACGGATGTCTCCCAGAACAACAAAAAAAAGCGAACACCCAGCAGAAGAGGATGTATGGTTGTTAAGAGCAAATTCAGCAAGTGGCAGAAACTCAGACCACCCCTCTTGATTGTCTGCCACAAAGCAACGCAAGAACTGCTCAACATCCTGGTTCTTTCTTTCTGTCTGGCCATTAGACTCAGGATGATATCCGGATGAAAACGACAAATGAACTCCCAACCTGTCACAAAAGGCACGCCAAAAACGAGCCACAAACTGAGGTCCCCTATCAGAAACAATGTCAGTAGGAACGCCATGTAGTCTGACAATTTCCTTGACAAAGGCCTTAGCGAGTGTCTTAGCGCAAGGCAGTTTGATGAAGGGAACCTAGTGACACATCTTGCTAAAACGGTCCACGACCACCCAGATGACCGTGAAACCTTCAGAGGGGGGAAGGTCAGTAATAAAGTCCATAGCCAGATGTGTCCAAGGTGCACTAGGAACCGCCAGAGGGCAAAGCAACCCCGCAGCAGGAGCATGCGAAGACTTAGATCTAGCACACACAGTACATTGACGCACCCACTTAATGACTTCCTTCTGCCATCCAGGCCACCAAAAACTGCGACCCACAAGTCTCTTGGTCTCAGAAATTCCTGGATGACCTGCCAACCGAGACTCATGACAGTCAACAAACAAATCTCTCCTAAAGGTCCTAGGCACAAACAACCTCCCATGGGGAGTGTTAGATGGGGCATTCTCCTGAGCTTTAAGAATCTCATCCTCCAAAACGGAGTCCAAAGCAGCAATCACAACACCTTCTTGTAAAATGCTCTCCTCCTCCTCCTCAGCACCGACCATGGGAGAAAAGCTGCGAGACAAAGCATCCGCTTTAACATTCTTGGTACCCGGGATGTAAGTAACGGAAAAATTAAACCGCGAGAAAAAAAGTGCCCACCTAGCCTGACGGGCATTCAAGCGCTTGGCAGCATCAAGATAGATCAGATATTTATGATCAGTGAAAACCTGAATGGGAAATTCAGCACCTTCCAAGAGATGACGCCAGTGTTCAAATGCGAGTTTAATAGCCAGCAATTCCCGATTACTAATATCGTAATTAAATTCAGTCTCAGAAATTTTTTTTGAAAAAAAGGCATAGGGATGTACTCCATCCTTGCTTTCCTGAGACAACACCGCACCGACCCCCACAGAAGAAGCATCAACCTCAACCAAAAACGGCTTAGTCACATCAGGTTGCATAAGGATGGGAGCAGAGGTGAACCTCTCCTTTAGAAACACAAAAGCTTCAATGGCCTCAGAAGTCCACTGAACCGCATTAGCACCTTTCCTGGTGAGATCGGTCAGCGGTTTGACAATAATAGAATTTTTTTTTATGAATTTTCTGTAATAATTGGCGAAACCCAAAAACCTCTGTATCGATTTCAAACCAATAGGCCTAGGCCATTCCTGCACAGCTTGAACTTTAACCGGGTCCATCTCAAAACCTTCACTGGAGATAATGTAACCCAAAAAACTAATTCTCTGTACAGCGAACTCACATTTCTCTAGCTTAGCAAAAAGCGAATTGTCCATTAATAACTGTAAAACCTCACGTACGCTCCACCAATGAGACTCCAGATCAGGCGAATAAATCAGAATGTCATCCAAATACACAACCACATTTTTGCCGATCAAGGTCTAAGGATGTCATTAATAAGATTCTGAAAAAATCCTGGAGCATTGGTAAGACCAAAAGGCATAACCAGATTCTCAAAATGACCCACAGGAGTGTTAAAAGCAGTCTTCCATTCATCACCCTCCTTCATGCGCAACAAATTGTATGCCCCCCGGAGATCAATTTTAGAGAACCACTTGGCCCCCACTAACTGGTTAAACAAATCAGGAATCAATGGCAGTGGGTAAGGATTGCGTACAGTAATTTTATTAATCTCACGAAAGTCCAGACAAGGACGTAAACCGCCATCTTTTTTTTTTACAAAAAAAAATCCAACAGCCACAGGAGACTTGGAAGGCCTAATGTGACCGGCGGCCAAGCTTGTCTGTATGTATTCCTCCAAAGCCTTTCTCTCAGGAATAGTAAGATTAAATAAACGACTTTTAGGAAGAGTCGCTCCAGGGACAAATTCAATGGTACAATCATAGTCTCTATGGGGAGGCAAAATTTGTGACTCCTCCTCAGAAAAAACTCTCCAAAAATCCTGAATAGGTACAGGTAATTCCCCTTTTTCCACTGCAGCAATACGTCCGTTACAACACTTGTCATAACATTTAGGGCTCCAGGACTTAATTTCATTGGTAGACCAATCCAGTACAGGATTGTGCAATTTTAACCAGGGCAACCCCAAAATTACTGGAGAAGGCAAATTATTTAATACTACCAAATCTAAATTCTCTTGATGAATACCATTAATAGTGAGGGGAAATTCACAGACCTTGTGAGTAACACTCTTCAAGGGAGAGCCATCAACAGAAACCACAGCAATAGGGGATGACAAAGGTTTAGGTTTTAATTTAAGTTTTTCCAAGAATCCCCCATCAATCACATTCAGAGTAGAACCACAATCCACAAATACCCGAAATTCAATTAATTCTTCCTGAGCAGCGGTAGTAGAAGATAGGAATACTCCCTCAGTATTTAAACAGGCTATACGTGCATGACTGACCTTTTTTTTTTCTTTGTTGATACGAAGCACACAGTTCTTAATAAAATTACCAGAATTTCCGCAATAAAAGCACAAACCTCCAGAAAGCCTGCGGTCTTTTTCCTGAGAGCGGGGTGCCATCGCCCCAATCTCCATCGGCTCTCCTTTGTCAGCACAGACCCTCTCAAAACTCGGAGCTGACATGGCAGAGGATTTACTCTCATTAACCCTTGCACGCAGTCTCCTGTCCACCCGTATAGCTAATTGCATTGCCTCCTGCAAGTTTCCAGGTGTGGGATAAGCAATCAGCAAATCCTTAACCCTTTCACCTAGCCCTGTAAGAAACAAACTTTTCAAAGCTGAATCGTTCCACCCCACCTGGGCAGACCACCGACGGAAGTGAGAACAATATTTTTCCACATTACCTGATCCCTGCCTCAGACGTCTCAATTCAGACTCAGCAGATGAGACACGATCAGGATCATCGTACAACAAACCCAAAGCAGAAAAAAAACTATCCACTGATCTAAAGCACGGGTCACTAGGTTGGAGAGAAAAGGCCCATCCCTGAGGATCTTTGCGCAAAAGTGACATTATGAACCCTATGCGCTGTGATTCATCACCAGAGGATCTGGGTCTTAAACGAAAATACAATAAACAAGCTTTTTTAAAAGAAAAAAAATCTTTTTGTTCACCAAAAAATAGATCAGGCAGAGGTACCTTTGGCTCCACAAAATGTGCTCCAGAACAGCTACTCACGTGTTGTTGGAGCTCAGCCACCTCCAGAGAGAGTCCCTGCAAGCGTTGAGCCAAATCTTGAACCGAGACCATGATGGAAACTGGAGGTCTTTCCTTAGAGAAATTTTTTTTTTTTGGGCTGGATATACTGTTATGATCTGCTACAAGCACTAAGGAAAGACAGGAGATCTGTCCCTACAATAGAACTAAACTGGATCCCTACGATGTAACGGGGAACCTGATCCTGCGATCAGACCCGCTAAAGTCCTCAGCTAGTCTGTACGAAGACCTATAGATGCAAGGAAGGGATCCCTACAAGAACTAGGGACTGGGATAAAGTTGGACACCTCCTAGCAGAAATTGTAACAGTAAAAGACAAACACACAACATAGAACATAGAGGTCAGAAGATCTAGCAAAACCAACAGAGAAAGGTAACAGAGCACCAAGCTAGCTCAAGAGTAGTAATTACAATGAAGTCCAGCAAGGCCAGGAGGGCGGAGCCGGATTAAATAGGCAAAAAAGGTCATGTGACCAGCAAACTAGAAAAAAACCAACAGGAGAGTTCTAACAATAAAAGTCCCCCACACTGTATGAGGGCCTTCTCAGTAGTCCCCATACTGTATGATTTCCTCCACGGTAGGCCCCAAACTGTATAATGGCCACTGCATTAGCCCCCAAACTGTATAAAGGCCCTGCATTACTCCCCAAACTGTATAATGGCCCCTGCATTAGTTCCCAAACTGTATAATTGTCCCCGCATTAGCTCCCACTAGTGATGAGCGTGCGTGCTTGCTACTGCTCGGTACTCGCCAGAGCATCTCACTGTTCGAGATGCTCAGCGCTCGGTGAGTACTTCCTGGATGCTCGGGCGGGAGCTCGAGTCCCCGCCCCGCATGTTTGGCGCTGTTTAGACAGCGAATAAACATGTGGGCATTGCCTGCCACTCACTGAAATGCCGCAGCCATGTTGGTTGTGGCATTACAGTGATTGGCTGGCCGCATAGCGTCATCGGGTCTATATAAGACCTGGTGACCCTATGCTCGTCACAGTCTACCCTTCAGGCAGGCAGAGAAGGGAGAGCTGCTGCAAAGCTAGGAAGAGAATTGGTTGTTTATTTAGTTAGGTAATAGGTATTCCAGAGCAATATACATCTCAACTAACAGTCCTTCTAAGGACTAATCCAGATGCATATTATTAATCCTGGTGATAGCAGGAGTTAGGCAGGCAGAGTTTGTGGAGAGTGTATATAGTTTAATAGGGTCTATTGTACTTTCTGTCTGCTGCTGTTACTGATATCCATAGCCCTAGATATCAGAGCTAATATTATTTTTGCTCTTAATCCTTATTATTTGCTTGAAAAGCAATATAATACACCATTTTTACTACTCCATTTGCTTGTTAGCAGCATACAGCCAGCTTTGTTTCATTTTATTCGCATTGCTGTATTGTGGAAGCAGAGAAACTTGACCATCATCAGACGTGATCCGATATTACTGCGGTAATAATCATTTTGGGGAGCATGCCGAATATTATACTCTATTTAAAGTCTGCCAGTTGTGTGTTGTTTAACCATTCACACTTGGTCGCTGACCAACACCATACTACAAGGGCACTGCCTAAAACCGTGGTCATCAGACGTGATCCGATATTACTGAGGTAATAAATAGTGACATTTCGAGTGTGCAAAATATTATACTCCATTTAAAATGGGCAATGCATGTGGCAAGGGAAAGGGAAGTGAACATGATGGTGATGGTGCACGCAGAGGCCGAGGCCATGGGCAAGATGAAACTGTGCATGCTGAGGGAGCACAATAAACAACCAGATCATGTCGAACTACTACCTGTTCCAATTTTTAGGGGGCAGAAGAACACCACTATTGAAGCCAGAGAAGCGTGAAAAGGTTGTTGGTTGAATAGCAGATGATGCTTCCAGTCAGTTTGCACCACCACCACCCTATCTTCCACATGGTCCAGTCTCTATAATCATGAGTCTGGAACACATATTACACACCCTGATCCTCCTTCCTCCCACCATGCCAAGTGGCCGGAGACAAGTGATCCCACACTTGGACACTCCGAAGAGCTCTTCACTTTTCCATTTATAGATTCGGACCTCTCGCCCGGCGCTTCAAGCAGGGCAAGAGGAGATCGCATGTAGCGATGCCCAAATATTTGAGCAGCCACGGTCACATGAAGGTGACGGTAGGAAAGTGCAATTATTGTCACAAGAGGTGGATGATGATGATGAAACACAATTGCCAGCAAGTCAGGAGGAGGCCCAGGGTGCGTACGTAGAAGACGAGGTGGTGGACGATGAAGTCACTCACCTAACCTGGCAAGGTGACATGCAAAGCGAGGACAGCAGCAAAGAGGGGGAGGGAGGCATAGCACCACAACAGACAGGAACAAGCAGTGGGGTGGCCACAGACACAAGGCGGGCAACCGTTCCCCGTAACACCAACACGAGGGAAGTTGCCAGTCCAACTGTTAGGTCCTCCCGAGTCTGGCTTTTTTTTAAAGACTGTCCAGTTAAACCCAAAAAGGCCATTTGCAACATCTGCCATGCCAGCATCGTAAGAGGCAGCAAAACTACCAGCCTGACCACCACCAGCATGCTCAGGCACATGACAGCAAAGTCTACCCCAGTCCTTTGAATGCAAAGGTTGACCTTATGTTCCGCTGACTTTCCTATGACCCTCGCGTTGTACACATTTTGGGCGACAGTAATTATTAGTTGGTCACACTTCTAGACCCGCGCTACAAGGAGAACTTTCTGACTCGCCCCCTGGGCCGTGGGGCACGCGGATCCGGGCAATAGGGAGACGTTGGGGGTAGTAGTGGCGGCTCAGGGTGGTCAGACCAATGGTAGTCTGCTGCGTGCTTCAGATAATGTCCGACTACGCCACCCGTGGATTGCGGTTATTAGGAACCGCCGCTGCAAGGCAGTCCGCTGGGGCTGATGATGAATGCAGCTGGGATGGTGTGACTCCCCACGGGAAGAGTGCGGCCCCAGGGCAGTGTAGTGGATGGTGGGAGTGATGGTGGTGAGAGTCCCAGTACCGGTAGTGCTGGAGGCACGAAGGAGCACACAGACAACAAGTTACAGTCCAGGGTCTTTACTCACAGTTCATTTGTTCCGGGTCACTTCTGTCAGCAGTGACCGCCCGAGCCGTGCTGCGTCCACCAGGTGTGGGGCTCGGTCAACTCCCAAGCAGTTCAGGAGCATGGCACAGGACCCCCTTTAGTCCTTTCTCTGGCCTGCCTCACCAGTGACCCATTTTTGTCCAGCTGCCGCGGACTTGTGCGGTTAAACGTGGGCCCCGTCCTCCGCTGTCCTATATGGTGCCTTCCTAGCAGGTTTGATGAGGTGTCGCATCAATAGATGATCACGACGACCGGTCTTTGGCTGAGGGTTGTTTCTCCTCCACCAACTTGGGATCCGGTACCCTTAATCTGCCTGACCCTGCACCCTGGATTCTCGTGGGTTCTTAGGGTCCCTTCCACCTTCTTGTTCCTGAGCCCTTCTGTTTCTCTGTCTCTCCTTCTCTTTCTTTCCTGTTCTGTTCCTTTCTGTTCCTTTCTCTTGGAGCTGAGATGAGCCAAAATCTCAGCTCCCGTTCACCTCCTCCTCGGCCTCTCACTAGGCCCTTCTGGAGTAGAGCTCCTACAGAGCCTCTACTCCCTGTCTTCTCCTCTGGCTGAACGAACCTAGAACTAAGATGGTGCCCACCTTTTATACCACCCTCTAGCCATGAGCCCAGGTGACCAGCAACCAATGGGCTCCTACCTACGCTCAGGAACCGCCCCCTATCTGCCCCTACAGCACTGGGTGTTCCACCCCTCCCTCCCCACTCCAGCAGGGACATGGTCGGTCGTGCCTGCACTTCTGTCTACTGGGAGCACCGTTGAGCTGTCCCTCGGAAATGGGGTGTGTGTGCTGTATGCAGCTAACTGAGCCCTGGTCCACACTCCATCCTTACCTGGGAGTGGAATATCACACCTCTGGGCTGAGGTGCAATACCCCTGTAGCGGCCGAACCCTCGGGGCGCTACATTCCCCCCTGGTAAAGCACAGCACGTCCTCGGGCTGGAAAAGAGCAAAAACAGATAATTACAGGACATGCAAAACTTTTTCAATAACTTTTCACATCAGAAAACAGGTAATACGGTTCAATTCCCTTTATGGGAAACACTCTTCTTCTCTTGCCACTACCACAAAACACTTTGCTAATGCCTCTGGAGCTCTTTTGTCATATAAAACATCTTGTAAAACATTTGCATTATCACCTAGCAGCATATAAAACTTTCTCATGTAACACATTTTTAAGTAAAGCACATTCTTGGATTCTTGGATCATGGCCGCGGTGCAACTTGCGACCAGGTAAAGGTGCAACAGTCCAGTAAATCTTGAGGTAGACGTTGCGGTTTTTGTATAAAACCAGTAGGGGGCGCTTTAGGAAGTGCAACTATATACAAGGGGTTGACCGCTCTCAGTCCTCGGCCAGTTTTGGGAAGGGAATGGCTGCTCACAGTCCTCAGCCTGGTAGGGGATGAGGGGCACACAGGTAACAGTTCAATATTTGTCCCAACGGGGACCACACTTTCAAGACGGGAACAGTCCCAAAAACAGTTCTGATACGCTGACGGGTAACTATGTACACAGGTACTTTGCTACTTACTAGTAGCGGTGTCCTCCATATGCTCCTTCTTCCTCCTCATATGGTTCTTCAGACCCGTCCGGGTCCTCTTGGCTCTCCTCATAGCCGCGGTATTGTAGCTCCTCCTCGGTGAGCCGATGGACATGTAGGGCGTATGGTCCTTTTGCACCTACGTGGCGGGTAAAGGCGACCACATCACCAGGGTACAGGTCACGGCCACGATGTCCCTCCGGTAGATGACTCTCCACGTCCCTGCGGGTCACAAAGACGTCGCCTGCGGTTTCTGGGCCCCTGATGAAGCCCCAGCCGTTCTCCATGTGGAACTTGACTACGGTCCCGGTGATTCGGGGACCACGGGCTGCTTGGGGGTCTTGGCGGGCCTTGCGCTTTTGTTCAGCACTCTGGGCTTGGAGCCGTTCCTCCCTGACGCGCCTCTCTCGTCGCTCCCGCTCAAAGGTCGCCAGTTGCTGGTGACAGGCCTCCAGACGACGGACCGCGTCTGCCCGGGTCTCTTGAGAGAACCCCATCAAGTTCTCGCCGGTGGAGTCCCACGCAAATTGGACGTCCTCTAGTGGGGGTAGGGTGACCTCGACGGGTTCAGGAGCCGGTATCAGAGGCTCGCGCGGGGGCTGGGCCTTCCATGGCTGATTGCCGGTCACTTCAGCCGGCCACTCCAGCGGCAGTCCATCCGGACCGGTATGATGGGCAAACAGGTCCACGCCCAGCGATGGTATAGTGGGGGGACCTGATCTGGGAGCAGCGCCCGGGGGCACTCGGCCTTGCGACCAGGCCGGGGGTCTTGTGGCTGCGCTAGGTGGCAGTCCCATCCGGGACAGGGGCGCAGGCTTGGCGATGGCACCCGGGTCATCCAGGCCTTGCGACCGGGCCGATGATGCTTCCTGCTTTACGGCGCCCGGGGTCAAGGGGCGTGGCGCTGGGCGGGGCGTGGCGCTGGGCGGGGCGTGGCCGCGGCGCTCGCCGCTTGAGGCCTAGCCGGGAGCAGTGGCGGCGAGGCAACAGGTGCGGTGAGTGGGGCTTCTGGTGCTGCGACGCGAGGCTGGGGCAGGCTTGCGGGTGCTGGGCTTGGGGTGGTGACGTCCCCTTCACTTGCCTCAGTCCTCGTGGCTCCCTCCGCGGCGTCGCCTCCGGTCCTCTCTCCTCTTGCGCCGTCCTCAGAGGCAGGCAAACCCCGGGGTGCGGCTGAGGCCTGTCGCTGATGGGTCTCGGCCTGCCGGGCCAGTTCCTCTCTCCACTCGGTGAGTGCACTCCGCTGCGCCTGGACCATCCTCCGCTCCAGGTCCTCCAGTGCAGCTTTCGCATGCTCCGGATCTCTGGGGAGCTGCGCTAGGACTTCTGCTAGGCTGCAGAGCGGTTCGGCCTGCAGCAGGCTTCGGGCCAGGAGGCTGATGCTGCTCAGGGTGTCCATTCCCGGGTGCGGTCTGTCTGGACTGATCCAGACCACCCCCTGCCCCGCAGTTTTCTTTCCTATCCACCCCCATGGGGGGTGGTCCTGGGGCATTCTGCTGACAATCACTCTCAGGGGCAGCCCCCCCACGTTGACGGACATTTCCACAGCAGTGCTCATGGTTGTTGGGGGCGGGCTTCCTCTTTGGCGCCATTCTGGGACCCGGCCCACGATGGGAGGCGGCCTCCTGTGGTCTTTTGGCGCGCACATTATGGCGCTCGTTCTTCTAGGGTGGGCGCCATCTTTAGTACAACGAAACAGTCTCTTTTCAGGCGCGCAGTACCCGTGGTTAGCGGGCACGAAATCCAGCCGACTACGCCAAAGCTGACTCGCCCCCTGGGCCGTGGGGCACGCGGATCCGGGCAATAGGGAGACGTTGGGGGTAGTAGTGGCGGCCCGGTCCCGCGGCTCAGGGTGGTCAGACCAATGGTAGTCTGCTGCGTGCTTCAGATAATGTCCGACTACGCCACCCGTGGATTGCGGTTATTAGGAACCGCCGCTGCAAGGCAGTCCGCTGGGGCTGATGATGAATGCAGCTGGGATGGTGTGACTCCCCACGGGAAGAGTGCGGCCCCAGGGCAGTGTAGTGGATGGTGGGAGTGATGGTGGTGAGAGTCCCAGTACCGGTAGTGCTGGAGGCGCGAAGGAGCACACAGACAACAAGTTACAGTCCAGGGTCTTTACTCACAGTTCATTTGTTCCGGGTCACTTCTGTCAGCAGTGACCGCCCGAGCCGTGCTGCGTCCACCAGGTGTGGGGCTCGGTCAACTCCCAAGCAGTTCAGGAGCATGGCACAGGACCCCCTTTAGTCCTTTCTCTGGCCTGCCTCACCAGTGACCCACTTTTGTCCAGCTGCCGCGGACTTGTGCGGTTAAACGTGGGCCCCGTCCTCCGCTGTCCTATATGGTGCCTTCCTAGCAGGTTTGATGAGGTGTCGCACCAATAGATGATCACGACGACCGGTCTTTGGCTGAGGGTTGTTTCTCCTCCACCAACTTGGGATCCGGTACCCTTAATCTGCCTGACCCTGCACCCTGGATTCTCGTGGGTTCTTAGGGTCCCTTCCACCTTCTTGTTCCTGAGCCCTTCTGTTTCTCTGTCTCTCCTTCTCTTTCTTTCCTGTTCTGTTCCTTTCTCTTGGAGCTGAGATGAGCCAAAATCTCAGCTCCCCTTCACCTCCTCCTCGGCCTCTCACTAGGCCCTTCTGGAGTAGAGCTCCTACAGAGCCTCTACTCCCTGTCTTCTCCTCTGGCTGAACGAACCTAGAACTAAGATGGTGCCCACCTTTTATACCTCCCTCTAGCCATGAGCCCAGGTGACCAGCAACCAATGGGCTCCTACCTACGCTCAGGAACCGCCCCCTATCTGCCCCTACAGCACTGGGTGTTCCACCCCTCCCTCCCCACTCCAGCAGGGACATGGTCGGTCGTGCCTGCACTTCTGTCTAGTGGGAGCACCGTTGAGCTGTCCCTCGGAAATGGGGTGTGTGTGCTGTATGCAGCTAACTGAGCCCTGGTCCACACTCCATCCTTACCTGGGAGTGGAATATCACACCTCTGGGCTGAGGTGCAATACCCCTGTAGCGGCCGAACCCTCGGGGCGCTACATTTCCATCTCTCCTTCCCGTGGTGGAGAGGTCTAATAAAATGTTGCAGTACCAGAAGTCCCTTCTTGTAGAATTATTAAAAAAATTCTCATCTGAAAACGCTGGTGGCAGAGGTCACAGTTTGTTGGACAACCAAGGAGTATAGGCGAGGGAGGCACAAATACGATGCAGCAGAGGCAGGGGAACACTGTCAAAGGTCTGGGACAGTTTTCTCAGCCCCTCCTAGCGCCCATGCCCTGATGCGCTTGTTACTCTGACAAGGAGGGAAAAATTTGGGAAGATGCTGAAGGAGTACCTTGCTGACCGTACCAACGTCCTCCGTGATTCCTCTGTGCCTTATAACTATTGAGTATCCAAGCTGGACATATGGCATGAACTGGCTCTACGCCTTGGAGGTCCTGGCTTTGCAATGCCACTAGTATTTTGTCAGAGCGGGTTTTTAGTGCCTGAAAACCTGAAAATGCTGACAGGTTGAATGTTATCAAATTGAACAAGGGCTGGATTGGGCCAGAATTCTCAACACCACCGAATGATAGCAGCGGAACATAAAGTAAAATCCAGTGATTTTTTTTTGGGGGGGGGGGCTATTCCCATGCACCTCTTCACACCCAGACATGGGTATATGCTTCCTGATTCTGTCTATTTTATGTCACCCTCCTCCTTCTCCTTCTCCTCATCCTCCACCACCATATCAACAGGGTGACCACCATGCAACACTCACATCATTTTTTTAAGGGTGTTTATGATACCCGTAGGAATTTTTTTTAGAGACTTACCTCTAATATTCTATATGTTATACAGTATGTTCATGTATACCCACTAGGGGTAAATGTTTTTCAGCCCATGCACTTAGTGCATGGGCATTACCACTCTAGGAGACCCATTCTTTAATAATGGGAAATTTTTGAATGAAGACCTCCACTATGTCTCTTCAAAGGGGTATTGGAGTTTGTCCAAATTTTTGGCAGCACTTGTAGTCACTGCATGAGCATTACCACTATAGGAGACCCACTTCTTAATAATGGGAACAATTTTTTAAATGAGGACCTCCTCTACGTCTCTTCAAAGGGGTATTGGAGTGCGTTCAAATTTTTGGCAGCTCTTGCAGTCACTGCATGGGCATTACCACTATAGGAGACCCACTCATTAATAATGGGAAAAGCAAAGCATAGCTGGCTGATTGCTCTCTAACAATAGTAAGGGCCGCCTGATGGCCTTATAAAAATAGGCTTTGTGACTTTCACAGTCCCTCCTTCATAAATGAAACAGGATGTGTCTGATCATGTCTCACACACCTCTTGGCCAGATTAGGTAGTAACATGTTAAAATTACATTTACTGGTGAATGTATTTTTCACCGTTGAAAGCAATGCAAAAGTGCAAAAACACATAAAAAACATTACATGTGAACATAGCCCAAGGTGTGGAGGTGCATTTTTGTTTTTGGTTATTTATTTTGCCTTATATACAAGTCATTACCCTGGAAAGAATGTTCCTTAGCATTTTTTCCAGGAAAATCCATTCTGACTTCGTTTTTGTATGTTTTATTGTCAGTCCGTAAAAGTGGCGTAATACTCTGACAACATTGTTCACAGCAGTGACCTGGGAGTCAGAGATGCTTCCAGGGGTCTTCCCCATGCTGTTCCCATATCATTTGATGACTGTTTCCATTGATTTGGCCAATTTTTAGCCCCCCCTCCAGACCTCCAGGGGGGTAGGGAGCGCCGGAAAAATGCTTGAGTTTCCCATAGACTTAAATTGGGCTAGTTGCTCGGGTCGAGCTCACGAGCATTACTATTTGCTCGAGCCGAGCACCCGAGCATTTTGGTGCTCTCTCATCACTAGCTCCCCCATTAGTCCCCAAACTGTATAATGGCCACCATATTAGCCCCTAAACTGCATATCCCCCAACACAGTATGACCCCCCAACTGTGACCCCCACACAGTCCTTCATTCAGTATAATGGGCGTACACAGTATAATGGCCCCACACCTCTCCACACTGTATAATGGCCTGCACTACCCCTCCAA
Source organism: Phyllobates terribilis (assembly GCF_046119375.1). Lineage (NCBI taxonomy): Eukaryota > Metazoa > Chordata > Amphibia > Anura > Dendrobatidae > Phyllobates > Phyllobates terribilis. The sequence continues at coordinate 289,449,895 of NW_027362768.1, read as the reverse complement.
ACAGTATAATCGCCTCCACACAGCCCTCATCACAATATGATGGACCCCCAACAAACCTTTACACTGTATAACTGCTTGCATACAGTATAATCGCCCCCACATAGCCCTCCATAAAGTATAAAGGCTTCCACATAGCCTTCCATATAGTATAATGGACCTCAACTAGACCTCCTTATAGTACACTGGGACCCACATTGCTTTCCATATAGTATGATGCACTACCCATAGTCCTCCATGCAGTATAATGCACTCCTCATAGTCTTCCATATACAAGTGCTCCTCACTACATTAGAATATCATCAAAAAGTTAATTTATTTCAGTTCTTTCATATATTATATAGAGTCATTACAAACAGAGGGATCTTTTTTTTTAAGTGTTTATTTCTGTTAATGTTGATGATTATGACTTACAGCCAATGAAAACACAAAAGTCATTATCTCAGCAAATTAGAATACTTTATAACAACAGCTTGAAAAATGTTTTTAACATCTGAAATGTTGTCCTACTGAAATGTATGTTCAGTAAATGCCCTCAATACTTGGTCGGGGCTCCTTTGGCATGGAGGCGATCAGCCTGTGGCACTGCTGAGGTGTTATGGAAGCCCAGGTTGCTTTGATAGCAGCCTTCAGCTCGTCTGCATTGTTGGGTCTGGTGTCTCTCATCTTCCTCTTGACAACACTCCATAGATTCTCTATGGGGATAAGGTCAGGCGAGTTTGCAGCCAATCAAGCACAGTGACACTGTTGTTTTTAAACCAGGTATTGGTACTTTTGGCAGTGTGGACAGGTGCCAAGTCCTGCTGGAGAATGAAATTTCCATCTCCAAAAAGCTTGTCGGCAGAGGGAAGCATGAAGTGATATAAAATTTCCTGGTAGACGACTGCGCTGACTTTGGTCTTGATAAAACACAGTGGACCTACAGCAGCAGATGACATGGCTCCCCAAACCATCACTGATTGTGGAAACTTCACACTAGACCTCAAGCAGCTTGGATTGTGGCCTCTCCACTCTTCCTCCAGACTCTGGGACCTTGATTTCCAAATGAAATGCAAAATTTACTTTCATCTGAAAACAACAACTTGGACCACTGAGCAACAGTCCAGGTCTTTTTCTCCATAGCCCAGGTAAGACGCTTCTGGCGTTGTCTATTGGTCATGAGTGGCTTGAGACAAGGAATGTGTGTCACGCTGTCTCTGTATACTAGAGGTAGGGGGCCTAAGCTGACCCTAAGCTGGGGCCCTGACTAATCCCTCAACCTGGAGGTACTGTTAAAGGTACAGAGGTCCATGCCGCCAGCGTAACCCCTACCTCCTGAGGATCCCTGCACCTAAGTAATCTAGTCCTGAGAAGGACCCCGATCACAACAAAAGGGGACAAGTAATAATATGCCCACACACAGTACTTAGACGAACGAGACAGTACAAGGGAAAAACCAAAACCACCTTGCATACAAAAACTACACAACTACAACAGAGGGAACACCAACGGGAAAGGAGATAAATGATAAAGCGAGGAAGGGAAAAAACACTCCAAATGCACTTATCTCTGAAACTCCAAATACCACGATCCGCTCTGTTAGTCTGCATGAAATGCTTTCACCGACACTTCCCTAACAGACCAGCAGGCATTTGAAGGAGCCTCACTACAGCAGCATTGATTGCAGCTGGGCGAGGCTGGACCTCGTCTAGCACAGAGAGAGAGAGAATTAACTCCCTCACTGCCGAAAAACACAAAGCACCGAAAAGTCAGCTGCGAGAAGTCAGGCTGTGTAATCGTGACGATCTTCGTGGCGACACACCCGTGACAGTACCTCCCCTTCTACGAGGGGCCTCCGGACCCTCAGGGCCAGGTTTATCCGGGTGAGTCGTGTGGAAGGCCCGAACTAATCGGTCTGCGTTAATATCCGACGCAGGAACCCACATCCTCTCCTCAGGACCATACCCTTTCCAATGAACCAGGTACTGAAGGGACCGGCGATTAAAGCGTGAATCGATGACCCTCGATACCTGGAACTCCAAGTTACCCTTGACCACCACTGGAGGGGGAGGTAAAGGTGACGGTACCACCGGCGCCACATACCTCTTAAGCAACGATCTGTGGAACACGTTGTGAATTTTAAACGTAGGGGGGAGGTCAAGACAGAATGCCACCGGATTAATAATAGAACTGATTCTGTACGGCCCGATGAACCTGGGACCCAGTTTCCAGGAGGGAACCTTAAGTTTTATATTCCTGGTAGACAACCATACCCGATCGTTCACACTTAGGTCCGGACCAGACACTCTCCTCCTATCAGCCATACGTTTGTATCGGTTCCCCATAGTATTCAGATTCTTCAGCACCCCTCTCCATACTGAAGCGAGTGATGAGGAAAATCGTTCCTCCTCAGGAACCCCCGAAGAGCCCCCCCTACTGAAAGTACAAAACTGGGGGTGAAAACCATATGCCCCAAAAAACGGGGACTTACCAGTGGACTCGCTCCGCCTATTATTAAGAGCAAACTCTGCCAGAAAGAAGCCCAGTCCTCCTGGTTCTCTGACACAAAACACCGGAGATATGTCTCCAAGCTCTGGTTCATACATTCCGTCTGACCATTGGTCTGAGGATGAAAAGCCGATGAGAACGACAAATGCATCCCCCGCTGTGCACAAAACGCCTTCCAGAACTTGGACACAAACTGAGACCCCCGATCAGACACCACCTCGGAGGGTACCCCGTGAAGCCTCACAATCTCCCCAATGAACACCTGCGCAAGAGTTTTAGCATTAGGGAGAGCCGGAAGAGCGATAAAATGTGCCATCTTGCTGAACCTGTCCACTACAACGAGTATGACCGTTTTACCCGAAGACGGAGGGAGGTCCGTAATAAAGTCCATAGACAGATGAGTCCAAGGACGCTCCGGGATCTTCAAAGGTAAGAGGGCCCCAGACGGACGGGTATGTGAGGTCTTAGAGCGCGCACAAACCCCACAGGACGCGACAAATGTTACCACCTCCTTATGTAAGTTAGGCCACCAAAACCGACGCGAGAGGAGATCCACAGTTGCTCTACTCCCCGGGTGTCCTGCAAAAACTGAGTTATGGTGTGCCTCGATCACCTTTTGTCGCAACTGATCTGGAACAAACAGTCTCCCCGGAGGTCCAACAGGGGCGTCCCCCTGAGCCTCCAATACCTCCTCCTCCAGCTCAGAGCATACTGCCGAAACCACCACCCCCTCCTGAAGGATAGGAATCGGGTCGTCCGTATTCCCGGCCCCAGGGAAACTACGAGATAAGGCATCCGCCTTTACATTTTTTGTCCCAGGACGATATGTAACGACAAAATTAAACCGGGTAAAAAACAATGACCACCTAGCTTGTCTGGGATTCAGACGTTTCGCGGACTCCAGATATAGCAGGTTCTTGTGATCGGTGATGACGGTGACCGGATGGACTGCCCCCTCCAAAAAATGGCGCCACTCCTCAAAAGCTAACTTAATGGCCAAGAGTTCCCTATTGCCGACATCGTAATTCCTCTCAGCGGACGACAATTTTTTAGAGAAAAAGGCGCACGGATGCCACTTACCAGGGGACGAACCTTGTGACAATACTGCTCCCACCCCTACCTCGGAAGCGTCTACCTCTACAATGAATGGCTGTGACGCATCAGGTTGAATGAGTATGGGCGCCGAGGCAAAACATTTTTTCAAGGAGGAGAATGCTTGACAAGCCTTGTCAGACCACCTAGAAAAATCCGTCCCCTTTTTAGTCATGTCTGTGAGAGGCTTAACCATGGACGAGAAATTACGAATGAACTTCCGGTAATAATTAGCAAACCCCAGGAAACGTTGTAGTGCCTTAAGATTCTCTGGCCGATCCCACTCAAGAACTGCCCGCACTTTCCCAGGGTCCATACGAAAACCGGACGCTGAAACCAGGAAGCCTAAAAACTGGAGTTCCTGTACGGCGAACACACACTTTTCCCATTTGGCATACAGTTTATTATCCCGCAAGATCTGTAACACCTGCCTAACGTGCTCCTGATGAGACACCAGATCCAGCGAGTAAATTAAGATATCATCCAGATATATGACAACAAACTGTCCCACCAGGCGGCGAAAAATGTCATTAACAAAGTGTTGGAACACCGCCGGGGCATTAGTCAGACCGAATGGCATGACAAGGTTCTCATAATGCCCCTCCGGAGTGTTAAACGCCGTCTTCCACTCATCCCCCTCCTTCATCCTAATCAGATTGTACGCCCCCCTGAGATCCAACTTAGAGAACCATTTGGCGCCCACGATCTGATTAAAGAGATCGGGAATAAGTGGGAGCGGATACGGATCTCGGACCGTAATCCGATTAAGTTCACGGAAATCCAGGCAAGGGCGTAGGCCTCCATCTTTCTTCTTAACAAAGAAGAACCCCGCAGCCACCGGTGAAGATGAAGGTCTAATATGCCCCTTAGCCAGACTTTCTGAAATATAATCCTTCATGGCCTGCCTCTCAGGACCAGAAAGGTTATACAACCTAGCTTTAGGTAACTTGGCCTCAGGGAGCAGTTTTACAGAACAGTCATACTCGCGATGAGGAGGTAGTTCCTGACACCCTTTCTCCGAGAATACATCTTCAAAGTCCACCAGAAATGGAGGTAAGACCCAAGGAGTAACTGCACCGATGACCGTGTTCATGCATTTTTTATTACAGAATTTACTCCATTGGCTTATCTCTCTGGTTTGCCAATTAATAACCGGGTTATGCTTAGTTAACCAAGGAAGGCCCAACACTATAGGAGTGGGAAGACCCTCCAACACGTAGCAAGACAACAGTTCTTTATGTATCGCCCCCACTTGAAGTTTTACGTCATGCACAGCTTGCAAAAAACTTCCCTGACCGAGAGGCCTGGCATCGATCGAGAATATGGGGATGGGTTTAGCCAACTCACTCAATCGCATACCTTGAACCCGGGCAAACCGAGCATCAACCAGATTAGCCCCGGCCCCACTATCCAGAAGAACAGATATCCTCTCAGTTCTCGTACCCACCACCACCTCCGCCGGTACGAGAAACTGAGACGAACCTAGGGACGAAATACCTACTCCCAGATTGCCGTCCACCACACAACCTGGGATCAACAGTTTTCCGACGACTCTTCACTCTGCAAGGGACGGGATGGACACCCTCCAATAAAATGTCCCTTTCTCCCGCAGAAGAAACACCTTCCTGTCTTATGGCGCACCACCGGTCCCCTCCCCCGAAATGATGTCCCTCCTAATTGCATAGGCTCCTCTGGACTGACCAGGGGAACCACCATATGAGGGGACCTTGTAGGAGGTGGAGTCATCACAGGGGGTAGAGTTATCCCGCACCTCTCCCGAAGCCGTCTGTCAACGCGAATAGCAAGGGCCATAGCGGCTTCCAGTGACGCGGGAGAGTCATACTGTGCCAACACATCCTGTAATTTGTCGGATAAACCTTGACAAAACTGGCTCCTAAGAGCCGGGTCATTCCACTGGGTGTCCGTGGCCCACCTACGGAACTCCGAACAGAATTCCTCCGCCGGACGATCTCCCTGCTGAATCCTACGTAACTTAGACTCAGCAAGGGAGATCCGATCTGGGTCATCATATACGAGTCCCAGAGCAGCGAAAAACCTATCCACTGACTGGAGAGCCGGGGAGCCCGGGGGAAGAGAGAACGCCCAAGATTGTGGGTCCCCTTGTAGGAGCGAGATGACAATTCCCACCCTTTGTTCTTCACTCCCCGATGACCGAGGCCGCAGCCGAAAGTACAACTTGCATGCCTCCCGGAAAACAAAAAACTTGTCCCGCCCCCCAGTGAACCTGTCAGGGAGAGGTACTTTAGGTTCTGGTCCGGCTTGCTCCTGAGGATACAAAACCTTGGACCTAACGTCCGCCAGCTCCATGGACAAACTCTGCAACTGCCGAGCTAGACCGGCTACTGGATCCATGGTAGCTGGAGAAAAACTAAGTGGTCGGTGAAAATGTCACGCTGTCTCTGTATACTAGAGGTAGGGGGCCTAAGCTGACCCTAAGCTGGGGCCCTGACTAATCCCTCAACCTGGAGGTACTGTTAAAGGTACAGAGGTCCAGGCCGCCAGCGTAACCCCTACCTCCTGAGGATCCCTGCACCTAAGTAATCTAGTCCTGAGAAGGACCCCGATCACAACAAAAGGGGACAAGTAATAATATGCCCACACACAGTACTTAGACGAACGAGACAGTGCAAGGGAAAAACCAAAGCCACCTTGCATACAAAAACTACACAACTACAACAGAGGGAACACCAACGGGAAAGGAGATAAATGATAAAGCGAGGAAGGGAAAAAACACTCCAAATGCACTTATCTCTGAAACTCCAAATACCACGATCCGCTCTGTTAGTCTGCATGAAATGCTTTCACCGACACTTTCTTAACAGACCAGCAGGCATTTGAAGGAGTCTCACTACAGCAGCATTGATTGCAGCTGGGCGAGGCTGGACCTCGTCTAGCACAGAGAGAGAGATAATTAACTCCCTCACTGCCGAAAAACACAAAGCACCAAAAAGTCAGCTGCGAGAAGTCAGGCTGTGTAATCGTGACGATCTTCGTGGCGACACACCCGTGACAATGTGACACTTGTAGCCCATGTCCTGGATACGCCTGTGTGTGGTGGCTCTTGAAGCAATGACTCCAGCAGCAGTCCACTCCTTGTGATTCTACCTCATTTTTGAATGGCCTTTTCTTATTAATCCTTTCAAGGCTGTGGTTATCCCGGTTGCTTGTGCACCTTTTTCTACCACACTTTTTCCTTTCACTCAACTCTCCATGTTGATACAGCACTCTGTGAACAGCCAGCTTCTTTAGCAATGACCTTTTGTGGCTTACACTCCTTATGGAGTGTGTCAATGACTGCCTTCTGGACATCTGTCAAGTCAGCAGTCCCCATGATTGTGGAGCCTACTGAAACAAACTAAGGGACCTTTTTAAATGCGTAGGAAGCCTTTGGAGGTGTTTTTTGTTAATTATTCTAATTTACTGAGATAATGACTTTTGTGTTTTCATTGGCTGTAAGCCATAATCATCAACATCAACAGAAATAAACACTTGAAATAGATCCCTCTGTTTGTAATGACTCTATATAATATATGAGTTTCACTTTTTGTATTGAAGAACTGAAATAAATTAACTTTTTGATGATATTCTAATTTTGTGAGAAGCACCTGTGCAGGATTTTCCCGGGCTGAGACACCATTTTACAGTAAGGACTCTTGGTGTCTGCCCTCCCTCTCTGTCATCAGCCACTAAAATGTTTTTAAGTCCAGGGGATAATTTAGGTTATATGAGTTATTAGTAGGTTTAGGCTTTTAATTATAGAGCTGTTAAGTGTTGTACACAGTGGCTGGTCCTTGGTAACAAGAAGGGGCTCCATTTCATATCTAGTGGCACTCACCAGTTTTAATAGTTAATTAATATACAATTATCTCCTCTAGGGGGCGGACCCTGGGGAGTCAGGTCTGATGATTTGGTGGCCGTTGTACACCACTGTAGCTGATCAGAGGTTTTAGCGGCCAGTGGTGGAGGCCAACGCTGCACGTATCTGTACTCATTGGCGTATACGTGGAGACGTATACATAATTCTGTGGGTTGGTGGTTAACAAGGGAGCCATTTTTGCCAAGGACTTGACCTGCAAGGTACTTATGTATTTTTTATATTTATAGGTTGTAATTTTAATAAAAAGCTGTAACCAGTCACCTTCCAACTGAAAAGCCGTGTCTGATTATTTAGGGAAGGTGGGTGGTTGGGCCGGTATTTATTTAATCCCCCCCTTCAAGCTTGGCACTTATAATGTCATGTTATATAAGAAATATTAGTTAGTTATTATTATTAGTTCAGTTAGTCCATGAATGTCTTGCAACCCTGTTAATTGAATGTGAGGGGTCCCATAACTGAGCCGTCGCTTTAATTTCTAAGCAACACACAAGCATCTGTCTTTCATCTATACTATCCCATTGGTATAAGAAAGGTATATGAGCAGAATTTTGAATATACTTGTACTAGGAAATGTTATGATTTCCTATTCTTTTTATTTATTCTGTAAAAACAATCGATACATTTGGGAAAGGTGGTGACAACAGCTCTGCATATTTATGCCACAGAAACAATATGATATAACCTGTCTGTATTAGTAGTTCAATTAAAAAATACAAGAAGACCAAAAAGGAGTGATAGACTTTACGATATAACTAAAATCTATCTAAAATCTAGACTTAACATTTAAGGCTGTCCTTCTCCGTATCTTCAATGTCAAACATGTCACCACAGAAAATAAGAAATTCCAGTGAAAAGTTACAAGGAGAACCATGCTTGCTAAATGTCTCTCCATCATCGCATGTCTTGGAGCTAGTCAGACACAGAATTGCTAAGGGACATGTGTCTTTTAAACGCCATCTATGGCGCGCTCTGTGGGAAATTACCAAATGTCTCTGGGCTTTTATCACTCATTTGCGCAGACATAGCTTGGAGTGCAGCCTCAGGCAAGATTCCTATCTTTTCTTCACATACATCTCGATCTATACTGATTCTCCAACTCTGTGGCTTAAAAGAGATTTAATAAAAGCAGCATTTATATGTCCAGTCCGAATTCATTATATTATCAGTTCTTTATATAATCCAACCTAAGTATTGGAGTATTGGAAGCTGTGAATACTATGGGTGGATACATGTAACTTAGAATCCGTAATCCATTCTAGGTTATGGTCTCTGAAAAATATATACTATATAAATAAACTGCTCAAAAAAATAAAGGGAACTCTAAAATACCACATCCTAGATATCACTGAATGAAATATTCCAGTTGCAAATCACTATTTATTACATAGTGGAATGCGTTGAGAACAATAAAACATAAAAATGATTAATGTAAATCAAAATTAATATCCCATGGAGGTCTGGATTTGGAATGATACTCAAAATCAAAGTGGAAAATCAAATTACAGTCTGATCCAACTTCAGTGAAAATGTGTCACACCAGGTGTGAGAAAGACTTAGTGCAACACAGAGGGAAAAGGGAAAGGGAGCCCAGACACTAGGGAAAGGGGGAAGTGGAGACCTCCTAGTCTGGTCTAGCATCACCCTGTCTCAACTATCGTCCCTATATTGCCTCCTCAGCAATCGCCGCATGAGCGCCTCGCCCTACTCTCTCTGGCGTATGGCTGCGGCTAGGGATGGAAGGAGATGAGCACTAGTCAACCTCCACTAAACTCTATAGACAACAAGGGTGGACAAAACAGGGGAAATGGCTTAGCTTTAGATGAACTCCAAATAAGCACACGGCCTCAAGCTCCAGAGAGGATGAAGTACTGCTCCTGCTAAGCTTCACAAGTAGAAATGGATATGGCCGGCGACTCCCTCTCAGACACTCCAGGTATATATACACCCAGGCCAGAGAGCTAATTAGTAAGACAGAGGTAGCAGCTCGGTCCTAAAGACAGCCTCTTATCTAAGAAACTGTCTGCAATGCCAAACATAGAGATCTCCTGCAACCCACTGAAGGGCGACTGTCTGTCACCTCTGACACACCTGTGACAAAATGCCTCAAGACAAGGAAATGATGCTCAGTAGTGTGTGTGGCCTCCACGTGCCTGTATGACCTCCCTACAAAGCCTGGGCATGCTCCTGATGAGGCGGCGGATGTTCTCTTGCGGGATCTCTTCCCAGACCAGGATTAAAGCATCAGTCAACTCCTGGACAGTCTGTGGTATAACATAGGGTTGGTGGATAGAGCGAGACATGATGCCCCAGATGTTCTCGATTGGATTCAGGTCTGGGGAACGATCAGGCCAGTCCAAAGGATCAGTGCCTTCATCATGTAAGAACTGCTGACACATTTCAGACACATGAGGCCTAGCATTGTCATGCATCAGAAGGAACCCAGGGCCCAGTGCACCTTCATATGGTCTCACAGTGGGTCTGAGGATCTCATTCCAGTTCCTAATGGCAGTCAGGGTACCTCTGGCTAGCACATGGGTGACTGTGTTGCCCTCCAAATAAATGTTTCCCCACACCATTACTGACCCACCTCAGTGTGAACCTGCTCTCATCCGTGAAGAGCACCGGGCGCCAATGTTGAATCTGCCAATCTCGGTGTTCTCTAGCAAATGCCAATCGCCTTGCACAGTGTTGGGCTGTAAGTACAACACCCACTTGTGGACGTCAGGCACTCATACCACCCTCATGGAGTCTGTTTCTGACAGGTTGAGCAGATACATGGATGTTAATGACCTGCTGGAGGTCATTTTGTAGGGCTCTGGCACTGCTCCTCCTGTTCCTCCTTGCACAAAAGAGAAGGTAGCAGTCCTACTGCTGGGTTGTTGCCCTCCTATGGCCCCCTCCATGTCCCTTGTGTACTGGCCTGACTCCTGGTATCTGCTCCATGCTCTGGACAATGTGCTGACAGACACAGCTACCATTCTTGCTACAGCTCACATTGCTGTGACATCCTCGATGAGCTGCACTACCTGAGCAACTTCTGTGGTTTGTACTGTAGACACCGCCTCATACTACTGTAAAGGACATATTGATATTCATGCTATGGCAACTCCATTTTGTCTGCTTGCTTCAAAATCATGTTATTATACTCTTTGCATAACATACATTCTTTCCTTCTTTCCTCTTGATTCACATGCAACTTTCCCACACTAACCTTTTCTCTCAAGAACATTCTATGAGACACCCTGATCCTGTTATCTAGCTAGTCTGAGCCGGGATGTATAACCTTGTAACTTTCCATCGTACACCGAACTAACGATAATATGACCATATGTGTATTTCCGTAATAATTGTACTAACATTGGTTCAAGCTTGTAGTATGGGTGTAGGTGATTGGCTATTGATATACTCAAAACAATATAAAATGCTAAGTAGAAATAAACGGGGTTAGAGATTCTCGAATCCTCCCAAACAGAGCTTTGCCTCCGTCTGGTTTTCTGTTGGATTGCGCAATCAACCTTGTAACATAATAATTTGACACTCACTTGGTCAACCGTGAAGGGTCATTACTGCCCTCCCTCAACACTACTGTACCTCTAGGGGTGAAAGCAATGACAAAATGCAAAAGTGACCAAAACAACCACCAAAAAGGATTAGAACAAAGAACTGGTCTATGATCACCACCTGCAGAACCACTCCTTTATAGAGGGTGTCTTGCTAATTGCCTATCATTTTTACCTGTTGTCTGTTCCATTTGCACAACAGCAGGAGAAATTGATTCACAATCAGTGTTACTTCATTACTGGAGAGGTTGATGTCACAGAAGTGTGATTGACTTGGAGTTACAATATGTTGTTTAAGTGTTCCCTTTATTTTTATGAGCAATGTATATACATATATATATTGCAGTAGGATCCTTCCTACCCACAAATGCAGGCTGTAGCCTAGGAGAGGATTCACATTAGATAGGTTCCCAGCAAACCAGAGTGCGCCTTGCGTGGGCATGGGCATGCATGAATTGGCCAAATTATGTGCTAAGCATCTCCATTTTTTCCTTATTATCTAGAGCAGTAATGCTATTCAAATTTCATATATTTCATGTTTACATGCTTTAGCACTACAGAGTGCTACTTTATTTGTTTGATATGTATAGAGATGGCTATTCTTAGTTCGCACCTGTACACACCAGTTTTCTAATTTGGAAGTGCCAGTCAGTCTTTTGCTATTTATACATATATATTGTTTCATATTTAAAAGCATACTGAATAATTCACACAAAAAAAAAGTTGTGCTGAGTTGAGATTCCATTACAGACACAGACACACATAAAATCAAGTTGTAATCTGAGGATGAGAATAAAATACAGTAGAGACCAGTTAGTAGTGGGTCACACATAACAGTGGTTTACCACAGGAGGGGTCAGTATTGGGCCATCTTCCTTTTTACTATATTAAATAATGAGTTTGTGGAGGACATAAAGAGTAGAATTTCAATATCAGTATTTGCACATGATAAGTTCCACAAGGCAATCAACACAGAGCAGGATAATTTAATGTTACAGAGGGATTGGGGAAGCTGGAAGGTTGGGCCGAGAAATGGCAATTGAAATTCAATGTAGATAAAAGTAAGGTTTGGACTGCGGAAACAAAATATACAATTATGTACTGAATGGTTAAACAATCGGAAAAGCTGTCACTGATAAAGACTTGGGTGTATAACAGCAAACTCAACTCAACTTTGGTGACCAGTGCCAGGCAGATGCTGCCAAGGCAAATAAAATAATGGGATGTATTAAAAAGAGGAATAGATGCTCACTTTGTTGCCTCTATACAAGTCACTAGTCAAGCCACACTTAAAATAATGTATACAATTTTTCTCTCAAGTTTATAAGCAGGTACATACAGTAGTGACCAACGTTATTAAAGGAATGGGTAAATTTCAGGAAAACGATGTGTTATCAAGGGTGTGTGGTTATTTAGTTGGGAAAAACAAAAGCTTATGGCCCATCATATTACAATGTACAAATATATGAAGGAACATTACAGAGATCTGTACAATGGTGATAAGGGGGCATCCTCTACATCTAGAGGAAAGAAGGTTTCTCCATCATCACAGATGGCGATTTTTTATTGTGAGAGCAGTGAGATTATGGAACTCTTTGACATGAGGTTGTGATAGTCGGTTCACTTAAAAAAAAATTCAAGCAGGGCATGGATACCGTTCCTCAACCCCTTGCCGACCTTAGACATATCTGTACTTACCAACCTTAGACGTACTGAGTACGTCATGGCTAAAATGCGGCACATGGCGCCGCAACTACGGTTGCTGTGATTGGCTGTTCAAGCAATCAGATTGCCTGAAACACTGATATTCAGACTAGGATCATTGCTGTAACAGCACCAATCATAGGCTGGGGCCTAGCAACGCTGGCGTCACCAGGGCCAGCTCTGATTGGTTCAATCGACGATGATGTTGATGGCACCAATCAGAGCACACAGAGGCGATCTGACCTCATGATGACTGCCCTCTACTTCCTCATTCTAGCTGCGAATTTGTACAGGGCGGCCACTCTGTCCCTCTGTGCGCCGTGCTGGGCCTTCGGTTCCACAGAAGCCTGTGCATCACAGATTTTGCTGTTGCTGCCTGTGCATCGCTATTCCTGCTTCTGCTGAAAATAAGAAGAAGGAAAAAAGAAGAGTTCCTAATGCCTAATCCTTGCCTGATCTTTCCTAATCCACCCCAATCCCCCTCTCCCACCTTTGGAGATTTTACACACACACACACACACACACACACACACACACACACACACACACACGTGAAAAAATGTCCTGCTCATCCCAAACCTGATATTCAGCAGAGAAGGCATATGCCTTCCTTGCCTCAAACACTCACAGTGAGGGAGAGGATCCCACCTTCCTTTATTTTTCCGACTCATCCTTTTCCTCAAGTGATACCGAACCGCCACGTAGATGCCCCAGGACAGAAAATGAACCACAGCCCACCATTACCCGTATGGACCTCATTCCCCGAAGACTGTAAGCCACATATTCCTGATTTTGTGGTGCAATCAGGAATTCAATTTGACACCACCAGCCTCCCAGAAATTGACTTTTTCAAAGTTTTTTTCTCTTAGGATCTTGTAAACCTCATGGTGGCCAAGATAAATTTGTACGCCCAGAAATTTATGTCACAAAACCGCCCTTCATCATTTTCTAACTGGACCCCAGTAGATGCAGTAGAAATAATGACGTTTTGGGGCCTGGTTCTTCACATGTGGTTAGTGAAGAAGCCAGAACTTCGGCAATATTGGAATGTTGACGTTTGTATAACAATCCAGTGTTCTAAATGGCCATGACCCATACATCTTTTGAGGCCATCCACAAATTCTTGCATTATAATGATAATGCACGGTGTCCTCCCCAAGATGACACCAACTTTGAATGACTTTTCAAACTTCGGCTGTCATCAAGCACTTCAGCAACAAATTTGCTGAGGTGGACTTTCCCCAAAGGGATATCTGCATGGATGAGTCCTTAATCCATTTGAAGGGGCGGCTCACATTCCAACAGTACCTGCCTAGTAAGCGGGCCAGGTACGGAATTAAACTCTACAAGTTGTGCGAGAGTACCTCAGGGTTACCACACAGGTTTAGAGTTTATAAAGGGAAGCACTCCCGGATTGAACCCCCTGAATGCCCCCCTGTCCTGGAGGTGAGTGGGAAAATTGTGTGAGATTTGGTGCACCCACTGCTGGATCAAGATTATCACAAAGTAGATCACTTTTATAACAGCATCCCTCTCTTCAAGTTCCTCTCTGCGTGAGGTACCGCAGTCTGTGGTACTGTCTGCAAAAATCTCAGGGGACTCCCTAAGACGCTAATTGGCCAGCTGATCAGAAATGGCGAGCGCAGAGCCCAATGTAGCGACCACCTGCTGGTGGTCAAGTACAAGGACAAGAGGAATGTCCTTTTCTTGACCACCATATATGGTGATGGTAGCACCCACAGCACTGTACGAGGTACCTCTACACAGGTCCACAAACCACACTGTGTAGTGGGGTACAACAAGTACATGTTGAGAGTTGATCTTTCTGATCAAGTCCTCAAGCCGTGCAGTGCCATGAGAAAGGCCAAGGTATGGTACAAGAAGCTGGCTGTGCATATCGTAAAGATGGCAATGTACAACGCTTTTGTGCTATCATGAATTGCAGGCCAGACTGCTATGTCGTACCTTCAGTTCCAGGAGGTAGTGATTAAGGCCCTGATATTTGGTAGTCATTAAGGAATGGGCCCCAGTACTTCCAGAACTGAATGTGCTCGTATCGTACCAGGCCAGCATTTCCCGGGGGAGGTCCCTCAAACTGCAAAGAAAAGAAGGTCACAAAAAAGGTGCTGAGTCTGTTACAATTGGCGGACACTGTTTGGCAATGCGACACCTGACCTGACAAACCTGGCCTGTGCACAAAAGAATGCTTCAGATTGTACCACACATCCATGGACTACTAAATTCATTTCTGACTTACACTACTCACATATGCCAACCTGACAAACACTACACAACTCATGTATGCCAACCTGATGCACTGTACACAATTTACATATGCCACCACATTATACAATTCACATACCAGGAAAACACTAGATCAATTCCAATACAGGATCACTTGTGGGGATTTCTACTGTTTAGGCACATCAGGGACTCTGCAAACGCGACATGACGCCCGCAGACCATTCCATCAAAGTCTGCATTCCAAAACGTCACTCCTTCCCTTTCGAGCTCTGATGTGCGCCCAAACAGTAGTTTTCTTCCACATATAGGGTATCATCGTACTCAGGAGAAATTGCACAACAACTTTTGGGGTCCAATTTCTCCTGTTACCCTTGTGAAAATAAAAAAAATGGGGTTAAAAGATAATTTTTGTGAAAAAAAAGTGATTTTTTTATTTTCACGGCTCTACGTTATAAACTTTTGTGAAACACTTGGGGGTTCATAGTGCTCACCACACATCTAGATAAGTTCCTTAAGGGGTCTAGTTTCCAAAAAAGGGTTACTTGTGTTTTTTTTCACTGTTTAGGCACAACAGGGGCTCTCCAAAAGCGACATGGTGTCCGCTCTCAATTCCACAGTTTTGAGTTGAAAAAGTCAAAACGGTGCTCCTTCCCTTCTGAGCCCTGCCATGCGCCGAAACAAATGCCCATACTACTGTATGGAGGACTATGTAGTGCCCATAATACTGTTTGGAGGTCTATGTGGTGCCCATAATACTGTATGGAGGACTATGTGGTGCCCATTATACTGTATGGAGGACTATACTGTCCGGTCTAAAATGAAAACTTTTGAATCCCCCCAGAGCGCGCACAGTGCACTGCGAGGATTCGCCGGTTTCTGAGCTATTGTAGAATTTACAATAGATATTGCTCATATAATGTAAGAAGTGAAATCTTTGGCCTTGTACTATACCTATATTTCTCTGCCGTATTTGTGCAGTATGAATCATGGTATGTGTTAAAGGGGCCCACGAAAACCTGGAGCCAGCCCTGCCTGTAGATACAGCTATCCAGCCAATCAGCAGCCTGCAGGCATATCTGTATGGGAAGTTGGCAGCCTGCAGTCATATCTATATGGGCAGCCAGCAGGCATATCTGTACGGCAGTCAGCAGCCTGCAGGCATATCTGTAGGGACAGCCTGCAGGCATATCTGTACGGGCAGTCGGCAGCCTGCAGGCATATCTGTACGGGCAGTCAGCAGCTTGCAGGCATATCTATACGAGCAGTCAGCAGACTGCAGGCATATCTGTACAGGCAGGTGGCAGCTTGCAGGCATATCTGTATGGGCAGTCGGCAGCCTGCAGGCATATCTGTACGGGCAGTCGGCTGCCTGCAGGCAAATCTGTATGGGCAGTCGGCAGCCTGCAGGCATATCTGTAGGGGCAGCCTACAGGCATATCTGTACAGGCAGTCGACAGCCTGCAGGCATATCTGTACGGGCAGTCGGCAGCCTGCAGGCATATCTGTAGGGGCAGCCTGCAGGCATATCTGTACGGGCAGCCTGCAGGCATATCTATACGGGCAATCGGCAGCCTGCATGCATATCTGTAGGGGAAGCCTGCAGGCATATCTGTACGGGCAGTCGGCAGCCTGCAGGCATATCTGTAGGGGCAGCCTGCAGGCATATCTGTACGGGCAGCCTGCAGGCATATCTGTACGGGCAATCGGCAGCCTGCAGGCATATCTGTAGGGGAAGCCTGCAGGCATATCTGTATGGGCAGCCTGCAGGCATATCTGTACGGGCAGTCGGCAGCCTGCAGGCATATCTGTACGGGCAGTCGGCAGCCTGCAGGCATATCTGTACGGGCAGTCGGCAGCCTGCAGGCATATCTGTAAGGGCAGTCGGCAGCCTGAAGGCATATTTGCAAGGGCAGTTGGCAGTCTGCAGGCATATCTGTAAGGGCAGTCGGCTACAGAAGAGGATCCTGCAAGGCGTGGGAGCGGAGGGAATCTGAGTAGAATCGTTTTGGGTTTTTTTATGCATTAAAGGAAAGTGGCATAACGGGGACATATACCAGGGTGGGTCTCATGCCAGGTGTGGGAAAGACTTAGTGCAACACAGAGGGAAGAAGGAAAGGAAGCCCAGACACTAGGGAAAGGGGGAAGTGGAGACCTCCTAGTCTGGTCTAG
This sequence comes from Phyllobates terribilis, assembly GCF_046119375.1. NCBI lineage: Eukaryota > Metazoa > Chordata > Amphibia > Anura > Dendrobatidae > Phyllobates > Phyllobates terribilis. Next base: position 289,432,744 of record NW_027362768.1, on the reverse strand, counting down.
TTTCACCCTGTCTCAACTACCGTCCGTATATTGCCTCTTCAGCAATCGCCCTGTCTTTCCCTGGCGTTTGGCTAAGGCTAGAGATGGGAGGAGATGAGCACTAGTCGATCTCCACTAAACTCTATAGACAACAAGGGTAGACAAACAGGGGGAGAATGCTTAGCTTTAGACGACTCCAGACAAATGCGAAATTAGCCTCAAGCTCCAGAGAGCACGAAGTATTGCTCTTGCTAAGCTTTCACAAGTAGAAATGAATATAGCTGGCACCTCCCTCTCAGACACACCAGGTATATATACACCCAGGCAAGGGAGCTAATTACCAGAGGGAGGTAGCCGCTAGGTCCCAGAGATGGCCTCTTATCTAAGAAGATGTCTGTAATGCCAAACGTAGAGATCTCCTGCAACCAACTGCAGGGCGACTGTCTGTCACCTCTGATACACCGTGACAATGGGATCAAGGCGAGTATTCCGCAACAAATCGGGGTGAATTTCAATTAATTAAAATGCAAATTGCTTCTTCAGAGAAGAAGAGGACTTGTACTCTATAGCGCCACCTATTGGAAGTAGCAATCCTACAAGTCACAATCAACCCTTTAACGAGTCATGCAATATGACTTAGGATAAAAGCCAAATCAGAATCTCAATTTGCAGACACGGTGTTTCGGGCTGTTGGCCCTCGTCAGTGCAAAGTATGAGAACTGATTTGGCTAGGTGAGAGGCTCTAGACTTCCAATAGGTGGCGCTATAGAGTACAAGTCCTCTTTTTCTCTGTATACTGTATATACAGTATATATATATATATATATATATATATATATATACATACACACGAGGATGGGGGATATATATACCAGGATGGTTAAATTTTAGTTTCATCAGACAACAGGACAAGTCTCCAAAAATTAAGGTCTTAGTTCCTGTGTGCATTTGCAAACATTAATCTGGCTTTTTTATTTGTCTTTTGGAGGAAAGGCTTCTTCCTGGCCGAGTGGCCTTTCAGCCCATGTTAATACAGTACTCGTTTTACTGTGGACATTGACACAATCTTACCAGCTTCCGTCATCCTCTTCACAAGGTCTTTTGCTCTTGTCCTTGGGTTGATATGCACATGTCGGACCAAAGCATGTTCATCTCTGGGACACAGAACCCATCTCTTTCCTGAACGGTATGATGGCTGGACATTCCCATCTTGATTTTCCTTGCTGTGACAGAGTCACTGGTGAAGTATGTGATGGGGGACAAAAACACACGAGGATGGGGGACAAAAATACTAGGATGGGTGACTTATATATCAGGATGAAATGGGTGCCCAGAAGAAAAAGTATCATGAAATTTGACATAAAATATCTTCGGCACACTAGAAGCAACAATACTTATGTAATAGTGAGGAAGGATGTAACCCTCCTTTGGCACTCAAGTAGTTAAAGAAAATGTTCCCGTAGTTAGACCTCTCTGAACTGTTGTTAGGCCAAGCTAAGGGGTTAGCTGCAGTGGTCCAGTTCGTAGAGTAGAGGGGGAACTTAGTGCCATGATCAAGCATAGAGTGTGTATAAAGCTTGTTTCTGATATAATTCCTTGTGGGCTGTAGTATCGGTAACCAGCCCCAAGATGCCACTGTCCCAGGTGCAGATGCCAGTTTGAGTCTGCCAGCAGTATTGTAGACAGTGACGGGGGTTAATGGTGTGTGATGACAACCGACAGAGGGTGGGCACATTAGGAAAATCTTTGCTTAGTTTCGAGAAGCAGGAAGTGATGAGTCAGTGAGAGTTGGGACAGTGAACCGTACGGGCAGCCTGATTATATGGTGGCTGCTAGGGTAGACGGGAGCTCTGTACCCTCAGACAGTAGGATCACCAGTGTGAAGATTTCCCTATGCAAGAGTCCTGTTAGCTGGCCGGAGAAACGGAGGTATTGAGGACCCGGGGCACTTTCAGTCTGCAGGCTCCAGAGGAAGATAGGACTCCAGGCTAAGACGTGGGGGAGATATAGGATCCGGATACGCTGTTGGTATTGTGGAAGATTCTCTTGGGCTAGAGATTAGAGTCACAGAGATGCTTCACTTAAAGAGGTAACCAGGGCTGAAGATGTTGCCAGTGCCTGTTAGGGAGATGATAACCTGTCCGGCCTTATCCATTATATCTGCCTGTAAATACTGTATATATTCCTCTTCCCTAAGTAAAGTCCAAGTTATGATTAAGAACCTCGTGTCCTCTCAATTTATTGCTGCCCTGGTCCCAGAAGAGAAATGCCTGGAGACAGCCGCGATCGGATGGTCTGAAGTAATTGGAGAGCCCCACATACACAGCCACACATCAGAGGGAGGACACGTATTGTCTGTAGGGTGCCAGAGCGAGCAGGGGCTACAGCTTGCCCACGACTACCTCGCTGAGGCACCTTACATTTGGCGCAGTCGGCAGGATGCGAGCTCCTCGCATGAAGAAAATGGGGAAGAGCCGACGCAGAACACTGAAGAGAAAGTGTTGGAAGGTATGCGGCCCAAGATGGCGGCCCGAAGCATGGATTCCAAGATGGTTACAGTGGCGGTAAAGTACAGGAGAAGAACCGCCTATCGCGGGAGTGTACGGCGCCGGAGAGCGTGAAAAGACGTCCAGCCCCTACGAGTCCCGGCCCAGAGGAGGATGGGCCCAGCAGTGAAGATACGCCCCAAGATGGGAAGTCCAGTGAAGAAGAGGGAGCGGCGCAGAGCAAAGTCCGGCCCAGTGAGTACCAGCGCGCCCAGAGAAGGGGCGCGGCTGAAGGCAGAGCTGTCGTAAGTGATGTGTGACATGACAGTCGCGTCAGAAGACCAGCCCAGAAAGAGGAGGAGTTGGATGTGCAGGACGCGTGTCACCGGTAAGCGATCAGCGCCATTTTCTGTCCAGCGCACAAGGGGAAGGATGTGCCACAGTGGATGCTCTAGAAGAATGGCAGCCGGAGGATCCGAAAGTTTGATGGAGATGAGTGATAAGGAGGATATCCTGGAGATCACTACCCCAGGGGCCTCAGCCGGAAGCCGCCCACCCCCGGGCGCCGCCCGTGAGCCCACGCCATTACCACCGGTGGCCGTCCAGTGGTCTACCAGGCCTGAGCCCAAGGTGGGTCTGCTCGTCCACGAGCTACGTGTGTGGTGCTGGAGCCGGATGCCGGAAGATGCTTCCCCCTCGGCGGAGGACGAAGAACATCCCGGTGGGGCCGAAGCAGCAGCTGCAGCACGGCCTAGTGAAGGTGAGCAGCATATACTCTGATGGCTGGTCCCACACGCGACGCCCATAGCAATAACTCCCGAGGTGGCGGTAGAGACTCCCAGGCCTGAAGGTGATGTGACAGAGGCGAAGCCTCCAAAGAGAAAGGTCGCCCGCATAAACTGGTGGCAGATGGCGATGGAGGCCCTAAATACACCTCCAGCGAAGCGCCACTCCGAGCCTGTCACCTAAGATTGACCACGCGTAATCCCCTAATGACGCCACGGGAGCACCGGCAGCGGACCGATATTTTCCTGCAAGCCTGGCTGGAAGGGTCCAACGTGGCGGAGAGGGAGTCAGTGGAGTCTTCCCAGACCCGGGGGCAGGTCACGGAGTTCCACATAAAAGAAGGATATGGGTTACTAGAGGAGGAGTGGACCGGTCACGAAGTTTTCTTTACCCGTGAGGTGGTCAAGCGAGATTACCTGCCCGATTGGTTCCACAAACTGCACGTGGGGGACATAGTGCACTTCGTGAAGTGTGAATGCTCCAGAGGGTGGTACGCGGTTGCGCTCACTCGCTATTATGAATGGAAGGATTTCCTCGACAAGGATGAGGAAGTGTTCAGGCGGAGGGCCAAGAGGGAGGCTCTGCAGCGGTGGGTTAGAGAAGCCCCTAAAGGATTTCTACCCCCTCCCAAGGCCGGTGTCCCTCAAGAGGAGGAACAAAAAAAACGCCAATGGGGAGAGATCGATAGTGAAGAGGAGGAAGGCTTCACAAGCTGTGGGGCAGCTGACTCTCCCAGTGAGGCACACGCTGTCAGCTCCCTGCCAAAACACCCAGGAGGGTGAAGTAGTTAAAGAAAATGTTCCCATAGTTAGACCTCTTCTAACTGTTGTTAGGCCAAGCTAAGGGGTTAGCTGCAGTGGTCCAGTCCGTAGAGTAGAGGGGGAACTTAGTGCCATGATCAAGCATAGAGTGTGTATAAAGCTTGTTTCTGATATAATTCCTTGTGGGCTGTACTATCGGTAATCAGCCACAAGATGCCACTGTCCCGGGTGCAGATGCCAGTTTGAGTCTGCCAGCAGTATTGCAGACAGTGAAGAGGTTAATGGTGTGTGATGACAACCCACAGAGGGTGGGCACATTAGGAAAATCTTTGCTTAGTTTCGAGAAGCAGGAAGTAATGAATCAGTGAGAGTTGGGACAGTGTACCGTATGGGCAGCCTGATTATATGGTGGCTGCTAGGGTAGACGGGAGCTCCGTACCCTCAGACAGTAGGATCACCAGTGTGAAGATCTCCCTATGCAAGAGTCCTGTTAGCTGGCCAGAGAAACTCAATGGAGGTATTGAGGACCCGGGGCACTTTCAGTCTGCAGGCACCAGAGGAAGATAGGACTCCAGGTTAAGACGTGAGGGAGATATAGGATCCGGATACACTGTTGGTATTGCGGAAGATTCTCTTGGGCTAGAGATTAGAGTCACAGAGATGCTTCACTTAAAGAGGGAACCAGGGCTGAAGATGTTGCCAGACCCTGTTAGGGAGATGATAACCTGTCCGGCCTTATCCATTATATCTGCCTGTAAATACTGTATATATTCCTCTTCCTCAAGTAAAGTCCAAGTTATGGTTAACAACTTCATGCCCTCTGAATTTATTGCTGCCCTGGTTCCAGAAGAGAAATGCCTGGAGACAGCCGAGATCGGATGGTCTGAAGTAAGTGGAGAGCCCCACATACACAGCCACACATCAGAGGGAGGACAGGTATTGTCTGTAGGGTGCCAGAGCGAGCAGGGGCTACAGCTCGCCCACGACTACCTCGCTGAGGCACCTTACACTCACACAAAGTGGTTTAATTCTCTATTGTAGAAATTTCCAATTTACGACTTTTCAGCCCTTTAAGGTCTTTTTCAAGTATTATCTGCAAAAGGATAACACAGAACAGACATAGAATATTACAAAACAAAATGACCATCAAAACATCAGTGTTTAAAAAAACAGCTATATACAATTAATTTGCAACAGGAGCACAGAGATCAATCTACGAGATCCCAAACTTGAATTAGTATCAGGAAATGCATATGGCAAAATCACAAATGGATAGGGAGAGTAGGTCAGGGTATCATTGTACTGTACATATTGTAATGTCAGAATAGCATTGTACATAATGTGATTCCTGAAAAGAGAGGGAATACAAGAAACTGTTTCATCACAGATGTGCTTTACCAAAAAGCTCTATCTTTGTCTCATCGGTCCACAAGATACTTTCCCAGAAGGACTTTGGCTAACTTATATACATTTTGGCAAAGTGCAGTCTAGATTTTTTATATCTCTGTGTCCGTAGTAGGGTTCTCCTGGGTCTCCTGCCATAGCGTTTCATTTCATTCAATTGTTGACCGATAGTTTGACCTAACCCTACTGCACCCTAAACCTGCTAGACAGCTTGAATTTTTTTGGAACTTGACTGGGGCTACCTATCCACCATCCAAATGATCCTGCGTTGCTAGCTTTTTTCAATTTTTCTCTGTCATCCACGTCCAGGGAGATTAGCTGTAGTGCCTTAATTACGTTGTGCACCGTGGACAAAGGAACATCAAGATCTTTGGAGATGGATTTGTAACATTGAGATTGTTGATATTTTTCAACAATTTTGGATCTCAAGTCTTCAGACAGTTCTCTTCTCTTTCTGTTCTTCATGCTTAGTGTGGCACATGCAGACACACAATGCAAAGATTAAGTCATCTTCTCCCCCTTTTATCTGGTTTCATGTGTGATTTTCATATTGCCCACACCAGTTACTTGCCACAGGTGAGTTTGAATGAACATCACATGCTTGAAACAAAGTTGTATACCCATATTTTTGGAAAGGTATCAACAATTTTGTTCTGCCCATTTTTGGGGTTTTGTGTGAAATGATGTCCAATGTAACTTTTTTCAGTTTTTTTTGTGTTGTTCCAACACACACAAAGGAAATAAACGTGTTTGTAACAAAACATGATTAATTACAATAATTTTCTGGCGGAAATACTTAATTTTCTGGAACAATTTCCAGGGTGCCAACACTTTTGGCCATGACTATATGTGTAGTAGCAGTATTTTTACTAATAAGTGCTGTGAAGTCAATTTTAACTCTTGGTAGACATGTAAAGGGTTGTTTCAATAGGGATTGTCACTCTCTTCCTGCAAATATATTCTTGAACTGTGTATATGCAGTGAACTAACTAGTGGCATTTGCCATGTGATGTCATGTTGCATTGTGGTTTGCTATACATGTGCACAAATAACTGTATTTATCTGTTTACTACAAAATTATGTACTGGCCTTTTAAGAAATCTTAGGTCACATGTGCAGATGCTAAGCTGCACTGCACAGGTGGGACTAGAAATTTTAGCGCACTTTGTGGTCACACCATGAGATGACTAGACAGCGATACAGTGGCTAGTGAATGTACATAGTGGACAGTCACACACAGCAAACGTGCATCTATTCTGAGTTGAAGTGGATCAATATTTCAAGTTGGCCCTTTTAAGAAAGGTAGAAACCCCCAAGATCTGAAAGGGTAGTTACGAATTAGCACCTCATTAGACCTGCTCTGAACTGCTGTTATATTTGAGCCTACTCAGTGCTCAGTGGGTAGATGTGGCCCCAGATGTTGCATGTGGTTACTTGTGTGTATAACAAACTCAGGTATCCTGTGCATTACAATGTGAATGGTGCAACAAGATGGTTCCTGTTGTTCAAATGTATCCACAAACCTCTGTACCTCACCATTGATGTGGAACTGCCAACCACTGTGCCTCAACTTTGATGTGTAACTGCAAAGCTCTGTGACTCAACTTTGATGTAAAACTGGCAAGCTCCATGCCTCAACTTTGATGTGTAACTGCCAATCTATGGCCTCAATGTTGATGTATAACTGCCAAGCTCTGGCCTCAGTGTTGATGTATAACTGCCAAGCTCTGTGCCTCAACCTTGATGTATAACTGTAAAGTTCTGTGCCTCAACTTTGATGTGTAACTGCCAAGCTGTGTCTCAATGTTGATGTGTAAATACCAATCTCTGTGCCTCAACGTTGATGTGTAAATACCAATCTCTGTGCCTCAACGTTGATGTGTAACTGCCAAGCTCTATGCTTCAATGTTGATGTCTAGCTGCCAACCTCTGTGCCTCAATGTTGATGTGTAACTGCAAAGCTCTGTGCCTCAACGTTGATGTGTAACTGCCAATCTCTATGCTTCGACGTTGATGTCTAGCTGCCAACCTCTGTGCCTAAATATAGAGTTTAATCATCAGGGTTGTACTCATTTTGAAGTACTATTGGATCCTAAAATTATTTATTGAGTAAACGCTTGTTCAAGTTAATACCTGATGTGTCTCTGACTTACTGTGCCATACTTTAATGGAATACCGAGTAAAGGGTCCTGGCCACACACACTGACTTCATCCTCTTATAAGCATATGTAGAGTGCTTTTCAGGGGTCTAGGTTTTTTCCTTCAGGTTTATATACAGAGTGTTTACATTTCTATGACTTTATCTCCCATTTTGCTGCTAGTTTACTTCACTCAAATTCAATTTTTTTCTTCTTCCAAGAGTTAGTTTTTTTCAGATACAAAATAAGTGGTTCAGTCTGATCATTTGTGTTTTAAGCGGTAAAAGAATCTTGATTTTTTTTCAAGGATTCACTAGTTTATTTCCCTGCAGTTACTACCTACATTCAAGGACCTAGAAGGCATCAATACTTCCGTCCCACTTCTTTATTGTGCAGCTTTCACATTTCTATAGCCATCCTTACATCTGGAGATGAAGTGCCGGCCTGTAATGCATTCACTGACTGCTGGATCCTTTGTTGTTTAAACGCTATATACTTCTTTGTTTTCCCCAACAATGCAATGGTTGTCACTCTTTCTGGTTGTCACAACCTTTGCTTTTTTTCAAATTATATGAAACCCAATCTTTTCATTGTGTTCTATACCTTTCCTTTCTGTGTTGTTAAAGGAGTTTAGAAAGGACCTGTCAGCTCTCCAGAGATGTCTATTTTAGTGAATACTTCTTTTCTCTATGACAAATCTAGAGTATTATTTCTCTGTTATTCCTCCTAGAAATGTATAATAAATAAATTGACAACTGGGTGTTACCAGCTGGTGGTGTGTCCCTTCACAGTATGACACTGTCCAATCAGTGGTATGGTTTTTGTTCTAAAGAAGAAGTAGGTTACTTCGAAACGCGTCGACAATAAAAAAAAAATGCATATCCTTCTTGCGTGTATTTGGAATTGTCCTTCCATCCACCAGCAGCTCGGAATATCCACATTTTTTCCTTCTTCACTGTCCAATCAGGACTGACCCTGTTAGACTCAGGACGCAAAATGGTAACAGACATTTATTAATTTCCAGGAGGAATAATGGAGAAACAGGATAGTGCACAGTTGTAAGAATAGATGTTTCAGAGTTGTCATTTCATGGGGAACATGTCGCAAATTTGCCGCACTCTGCTGGGACCTGTAGTGTGTCTGGGATTTGAAGATCTCAGCGATTAGCTGAGCACAGGTCCTCTTTGAAATCTACATGGCCATTCATGAGTTAAACAGGTTTATGGTTTCTTGTGGCATGGCAGGGGTTGAGAGTTCCATGTTGTAACTCTGCTGAGTTTTTCTATTGGCTCTTGTGTCAGCTGCTAATTGGTAGAACTATGCCTCTTTCGTTATTTAAACCTGCTCCTGGCTTTCTCCAATGGCCAGCTATAGTATCACTATCCTGTGCCTGATTACTCCGGAGAAGGTGTTCTTGGAGAAACTGTTGTGCTTCTTTGAAGCTTGTGGATTTCCATTTGTTCGTGTGCTTTCCCGTCTGTCTCATTCCCTGTGTTGTCTGTACTGTAGTAGTAAGACTAGTGTCTTGCTGTCCTGCACATTAGCGAGGGCAAGGTGCAGGGTCAGTCAGGGCTTAGGTACGTGACGGTGCACTGGAGGAAGGACCCGTCTAGGGCGAAAGGGAGCACAGGAGTCAGCATAAGGTCAGTGTTGAGGGCACCATCTTTCCCCTCTCCCTATCATCAGGGCTTTTCCTTTACCAGCTCCCTCACCCTCTCCCTTTGCATCGCACACCGGGCATCTCCCACACCAGTATTTACTAAAACAGATATGTCTTGAGTGGTAGAAGGTCCACTTTAAGATGGTTTATAAAGGTCTCCAACTGTTTTTTTCTAGGTGTTACCATGGACAGACATATAAACGTGGCTTTCAAGTGGCTGGATTTTAGGATAGGCAAAATTAGCAATTGTCTAGCAACAACTTCGGTGCCCACGTTTCAGGAATTTCTAGCAGGAAGAAATTTAATAGGTATCACTGGAGTACATTGTGGAGTACATTGCGACAGTCCTAACAGATTGTTGTCAGATCCTGCTGATTTCAGCACCATAATAAGTTTCCATCTATTATGTGACATGGATAATATGAAGGGCACCACTTATTAATTTGTCCAGGGGCACACACTAACCTTAATCCAGCCCTTGGTATGAATAAAGTGCTTCTAAAAACTGTTTAAAGGGAACTTGTCTTCAGATCCATGCTGCCTTCACTACAGGCAGCTTGAATCAGAAAATTTCAGACCAAACATAATTAAAACCAAGCAATGTGAACTGAGGTCTAAGATGGTAGACATGCAAGAAATAGGAGCATGTTCACACTAGCAAAAAGAAGTAAAACCTACAAAAGACAAAAATATATCTCATACCCTACCATCATTATATATAAATGTAAAGCAAAGTTGCATAATAAATATAGGGTACTTAGTGAACTATTTTTGATCAAAAAAAGTATACAAGCCGTCCCACCAGCGGCAAGGTGACCCTAAATTGGGACGGTACCTATACTGCCTATATTAAAAACCTTACAGTATATCAAAGTTGAAGTAATGCATATAAAAGGGTAGACAAATAGGACCGGGTCCCAACTCCAGACCACCCAGGCCCGTGGTAAGCTACATATATACTAATCAGCTCAACAAAGGGGATGCCACACCCTTAAATTGCACAGAATGCAAACAAGACAAAAAACCAAGCAATGTGAACTGAGGTCTAAGATGGTAGACATGCAAGAAATAGGCGCATGTTCACACTAGCAAAAAGAAGTAAAACCTACAAAAGACAAAAATATATCTCATACCCTACCATCATTATATATAAATGTAAAGCAAAGTTGCATAATAAATATAGGGTACTTAGTGAACTATTTTTGATCAAAAAAAGTATACAAGCCGTCCCACCAGCGGCAAGGTGACCCTAAACTGGGACGGTACCTATACTGCCTATATTAAAAACCTTACAAAACATAATTAAAAGCAGCTTATTGCTGGAAGATGCCAGATATACTCTTGTGCTCCTCTGGTTTAGTCCTGTCTATTTAGCTCCTTGTTGTTATTATTATTATTCTTTGTTTTGATCTCAGCTTGTGTTTCTGACTATTCTTACATATTCTGATTTTGTACTTTTCCTTCCCTCTTGGCTCTGACCTGACTACTTGACCACTCCTGCCAGCCTGCACCACCGAACAGCAGCTTATTCCGTGGTCCCGGCCCAGGGGCCCCTTTTTAGGTCCAGAATGATCCCTGTACAGAGGTTAAACGGGGAAAGCCAGGGCAACACCTTGGATCTGGTAAGCAGAGGCGCCAAGTATGTCCATGGTAGCCAATTTTAGAGCTGCCAGACAGCCACTGACAGTGTTCCTACACCCTTATTATAAGACCCATGGGCAATTTGAAATCACTTTAGCAGAAGACTCAGGCAATGAAAACACCTCTTTATCAAGACTTTGACCAGTCATGGTTTCTCAAAGGGGACCCATCACTATAAATATGCTTTTTTTTACCTGGTATAAATGCTGCTGTTCTCCTGAATTCTTTTGTCCCTGCTCCTCTCCATTCCTGAGATATAACCTCCTCTTCCTTGTATATAAATCATGTCTTTTTATCAAAGTGGGCGTGGTCCCTAACAACTCCTTGAGGAAATCTTCTTGAGGACCACGCCAAAAAGACATTTATATACAAAGAAGAGGAGGCCGTATCTCGGGAACTAAATGGCGCAGGAACAAATGAAAAACAGCACCAAATTCAGGAGAACAGCGGCATTTACACCAAGTTAAAAAATAAGAAAATGACATATTTAGTGACAGATCCTTTTAGAGCATTGCTAGCATGTATATTTCTAAATCAATTCTCCGGAGCAGTTTATTACCCTATTTTATTTATTTTCTATTGTGTCACGCACATTTCTCCCTGCCACTATCTAATTTCCCTGTACCTGACAATTTCACAGGGAGCCAATTAACCTATTGATATGTTCCCGGTGTGTGGGAGGAATCGTAGAACCCAGGGGAACAAATACCTACAACGGGAAGAACATACAATTTCAATCCAGGACACTCTTGCCCTTCTGTATCTATCTGGGAATATTATATATTTATTTAAAATCTGATGTACGTTTTAATTGCCATCTTTAATCTTTTCACCCGCTTGACGGATCATACGAAAGAGAGTCGGGGCTCGCAGATTTGACGTCTGTTATAAAGCATGAGTCGATCCTGGAAGCTCTTCTATTCCTTCTTTCAATTTATTTCCTCCACACTGCGGGGTTGAAGCACTGGGATTTAACGCGGGTTCACTGATTACTAATAGGTCAGGTTGTCATTCTCACAGTATTTTACCGGGTGACATTCCTGCTGACATAATAAGAATCTATATGAGGCAGCTTGTACGACTCAACCCTACCTCTCCGAGTGCTCGTCTCTTCTCATTAGGCTTAACACCAGCACAACCATTGATTATGTGGATCTAAAGCCTATTTCTGGCCTTCTGGTTGCCCGACATGGGCACCTTGGTCAGCGACACCAATACCATGGCAATTTTATTTATTTTTTGCTTATCTAATTGCTTGCCTATCTGCATAGCAGAACTACAATCAGTGAGGCCACATAGACGTCAATTCTCCATTTATAGAGCCATGTAATCCATGTACCCAATTCAGTAAACCTTGGGCAATTTTTATTGACTGTGGAAGCTGGCAGTAATCCCACTTACAAAAAAAAAAGAAATGTGCCATTCACAAGCTCATTTTCTCCAGATCTATCCATTTCACGGACTTAACTCTTACATGGGCTCTATTTTCAGCATGGGGGTCAAAGAATAAATTCAGAAAGCATTTTTGTAAAAAAAAATAATAGAAGCGTGCAACAAGAGAATAAATCTGCACCGCATGAGAGAGATTTCTTGAGCGTTTTTTTTTTCTTTACAATGACACCTTGAAATCTGAGATAATAATGAGGCACGCAGAGATGGGATATTTAATAAAATGCTGCCCCCTAGTGAGGAAATTGAAAAATAACACTCAATTTAGGCTCCGCTCCAAAACATAAGATTTCTCCGCATGCTTCATTTTTCTCTTCCCTTTCGAGTGCAAGAAAATCAATACTACTATGCTTACAACAACTTGAATGTACGTAGGAAAGATTTATTTCAGATTAGGACTAAAGTTATAAATGATGCTTTGTTTTCTACATTTCATGGAGTCTAGAGACTAAGCAAATAAAAAATCCCTTCGGAAATAGCAAATCCACCACCAGTACACATTGCTCTTCTAGCTTGGAGGAAACATTTGACCATATTAGAAGGAGGCTAAATTCCGGGCTCCTTGCACTGACCTTACAACAATTTTTTTACCGCAAAATTGCCCATTCGGGGTATATGCCCACGTATGGGAAATATTATGGATGTTTCTTATGGATTTGTGCATTGAAAATTTGCAGCAGATAACAGTACGAGCCGTGCAGGTGAGAATTGTACAAATCTCATCCACATGTTGTGGGGATTTGTCCGCACAGATTTCTGCTGTGCAGAATATGAAACATGTCAATTTCAGAGTTTTAGAGCAAATTATACAAAGAGAAGTTATCAAGGTTCTAGAAGTCACCGGCCGGGAGACAGTAATACCCAAACACAGAGCGATATATAACCCCCATCCTCCACCCACTGTTTCATTTAGTCTAGGGATACATAGAGACTTTGGTCGCGACACTTGTTGCGCGGTCAAAGTTCGCTAGGTATTGCTGACATATCGCAACGCAATACAATGCATTGGTCCCATTTCAATCTTTAGGGTACTGTGACTGTGAAATGCAAGTGAATGGGGTTGCTGAGGGTACTGTGACTTGCTTGTTGCAGTGCCCTCTGGGTTGCAACGCAACCCCATTCCCTTGTATTGCGCTGCGATGTAGAAGTGACACCAAGCGAACTTTGGCCACTTGACAGGTGTTGTGGCCAAAGTCGCTGCGTAGTCCCAGCTTTGTTTGTGCCAAATAGTGGTTGGCTTGTAACAATACAATGTAATATGATGTTATACCAATTACATTAGTAATAACATTAGAAAATGAACAAATTAATTAATTAATTAATTAATACATTATAGATAAATATTACTGGATGTAACGCACTTAGATTTTGGAAGTTTATACATGTGTGATTTAGCTAAAACCAGTTTGCCCCTTTACAACCTGAGGCTATGAGCTTTTACACTACAGTAGCCTAGGCATGTGCCTAGAGTGCACGCCTACTACAGATAATAACCCAGGCCTCATTCTAAAATACAGCCAAGGTCATGTTCTCCTCAAATTGAGCACATAGTGATTGGTATTTGTGACGACCCAGTGTTTATTCTTAATTATGCCAGACATATTGTTCAGTAAGTCAAGCGACATGAGCCATTGTTAATATGATCCTGTACATTGACTCATGTTAATATGTGGAATGCCTGTTGATTATATATTGTATCACCCCCTTATTTTTACTAGTCTATAGACTCTGGAGGACAAATATGCAGGTTAATTGAACAATCGATGTTTGTTAATTTGTTGAATGCCTGCTGATTACATTTTGTATCAGCCCTTGCAGTTTACAAGAGCAGTGTTCCCCAACTCCAGTCCTCAAGGCCCACCAACAGATCATGTTTTCAGGATTTCCTTAGTATTGCACAGGTTTTGGAATTATTGCCTGTGCAGATGATGTAATTGTCACCTGTGCAAAACTAAGGAAATCCTGAAAACATGACCCGTTTGTTGGCCTTGAGGACTGGAGTTGGGGAACCATGTACTAGAAGGCAAATATGTAGGTTAATTGAATAATAGAACAATGAGGTATTACCTCCCCCCACCTTTCCCCAAACCTGTGGGATAATGCCCAGAATGACAACTGTAGGTATAAAAGGGACCTTTATCCCTTTCCAGTAAAACTCTACAGGATATCAGCTTAAAGGACCACGGCTCCAGCTGGTGGAATACAGAACTGCTCCACTGCCCATCACTGAAACCACAAAGACGATTGGAGAACCCAGGTTGGGGAAATCAGGTCACCTGGCCACACACCTCACTGTACTCGGCTTCCTAAGCCTACCACTACCTCCTCTCTGTGGCTGTCAGCCAAAAGCGGGGTGCTGCTGGTTGGGGTAGTTGTCCCTGGATTCCCAGAAGTAACAGAGGTTCTAATCCCCAGTGAGCCAGCAGAAGACTCTGAGACTCTGTCGTTTGCACCATTTTGGGTTTTTGCTGAGACTGTACTATATGTTGTTGACTGTTGGTGATCCAATTAAGTATCACCGCAGTGTGTTACCCTCACCCTGTGTTGTCTGAGTAGTATTCTGCCCACAGAGAAGGATTACGGGCGTTCAGTCGGATGAGCCATGGCCCGTGCAATCTTCCTAAAGACAGCCAGGCCAGAGGATGAGAACACCTACTGAGCCTCGTGTCTCCACAGTATGCAATTAAAGCGAAGCTATCATGAGGATTTTATACCTCAAGCTAATGGCATGTATATACAGGCGCTTCCATGCTGAATAAATCGATACCTTGATTGTAGAAATCTGTTTTGGGGTTTCTGAGAAATCCATCTTTGAAATCATACGGAGGAGGTGGCCCTGGGCGGGGAATAGAGCTGGAGTGACAGAGGCTTCAGATCTATGATAGTCCTTTAGACTCATTTGAGTATCAGTTCAAACACGGATTTCACAGTAATGGAGGAACGGACCGGCCATGTAAAAGTATTACTGGGCTTGTCTTTGAAAGAGCCACATGAGCATATAAATTTGTTTAGGGGGGGGTGTTAAATTCTGATGACAGATTAGCTATAAAGTAAGGGGTGAAATTTTCACCAAAATACGTAACAAAAATCCATGTTATTCTGCAGATTAAATCTACATGTAAATTTGCAGTGAAAAAAAATTCCCTTATAGTGCAGTGTATTTGAACATCACTAAGAGATGTGAAAGTGTTTGACACAGACAGACGCCTAGATATTGCAGTTTTTGTAGGGAGCAACTTACATAACAAATCTCTGCACAGATAATAATGGCTGCTCTATGATCTATTCTAAGAGTGGACCCATGTACAGTACAGAACAGCAACTATACAAATGGTTACACCAACAGATCAAAGTGTTTATTTGGGGTGTTGAGCAGAGTCTTGGGTGGTTTGTACAAAATAAAGGCTCAGTCACACGTCCGATTTTTCAATGATCAGAGTGTGGTCTGAATATCATCTTTTCCATTCTGACAGTCCATGAAAATCGGACTGTACTTGGATGTCATCAGAGTGCGGTCCAATTTTTTCATGGACCCATAGACTTGCATTGCCAATTTTGATCAGAATCCTGGATCAAAATTGGACACGTCTCCGATATTTTCCGCAAACCACTTGGTCTGAGAAAAATATTGGACATGTGCACAGCCCCATAGAATAACACTGGTCTGAGTGCAGACGATGTTTTCTCGGATCGCACTAGGACCGAAAATACGCTCGTCTGCACGAGCACTAAGGCATACTTACCAACTTTATATGAATGGCAACTGGGAGATGCAGCGCCGAGTGGTAAGAACATTGTAACACTGAAAATTTTTGGATGTCGTCATGCCAGTTTTCAAGATTAAGCCCCTGCATGCCCACTACCATCTTCCTTTTTGCCCCTTCCTGACCCTGTTTCTCGGCTTCCTCAGATGGCAGGACACAAAAAGACTTATGGAATTGCTGGATTCTAGGGGATTAGGGCAGGGCCTGAAAGATTTACCAATTTGACACATGATCGCGGGGTGTCGGTGGGTTGGCATGACAACCGGGGGTCTGCAGAAGAACCCCGTGCTTGTTATTGCTGATCTGCTATGAACATTGGCCCATGGCTGGCGTTCATAGAAGATTATGATTTTTGCTACACATAGTGTACACAGGGCTAGTGTATTCATAAGAGGAGTTCTTCGCCTGCACTCACACTACAAGGTGATGACTGACAGCTGCACTCCCCATATAAATACATTGATCTCTTAAAGGAATATTCCCATCTCAGCCATTCATGGATGAAATTAAAATATCTACCTTTGTGCAGCGGTCACAGTTAGGACTGCAGAACAGCTGAGCAGGCTGCTCTATGCTGTTTATTCAACTCCTATGGAAACGACAGACACAATTAAAGAGGTTGTTACCTTTCAGTGGTGTACCACCAATGGCGGCAGGCCACGCGGCTGCTATGGGGCCCATCAGCCAAGGGGACCCGGTGCCAGCAACGGCATCAGGCCCCTCCTCCGCCCGTCATTGCAAGTTCAACTGTATTGGCATCTTGGATGCTGTTACAGTTGAAAGAAATTATGAAAGAGGGAGCATCAGCAGACGCTTCCTCCTAGATCATTCTTCCTCAGCGATGACATCACTACATGGCGCCCGCTGTGCTGAGATGTGCAGGAGCTTCAGAATGCTCGCTGCAGAGACCGGATCAGCAGGGGAATGAGGAGGAGAGGTGAGTATTGTTTGTTTTTCTGTTATTTTTAATCAGCGAGTACATTATGGTGGTCATAATACTGTATGGAGAACTATGGGGAGTGCATTATACTATATAAAGGACTATGGGGAGTGTATTATATTGTATGAAGGACAATTGTCAATTGAAAAAAGCCTTGGACAGGCTGAAATGTTTTTTTTGAGCTGTGGAATAAACGAATTGACCACTAACACGTGAGTGCCATTATACTATGGGGAGTGCATTATACTGTATTGAGGACTATGGGGGAGTGCATTATGCTGTATGGACTATGGAGAACTAAGGGGAGTGCATCATACTGTATGGAGGACTATGGGGGAGTGCATTATGCTGTATGGACTATGGAGAACTAAGGGGAGTGCATCATACTGTATGGAGGACTATGGGGGAGTGCATTATCCTGTATGGACTATGGAGAACTAAGGGAAGTGCATTATACTGTATGGAGGACTATGGGGGAGTGCATTATCCTGTATGGACTATGGAGGACTAAGGGGCGTGCATTATACTGTATAGAGGACTAGGGAGTGCATTATACTATATAGAATATGGAGGACTAAGGGGAGTGTATTATACTGTATGGAGGACTATGGGGAGTGCATTATACTATGAGGAGTGCATTATACTGTATGGAGGACTATTGGGTGTGCATTATACTGTATGGAGGACTATGGGGGGTGCATTATACTGTATGGAGTACTATTGGGAGTGCATTATACTAAAGAGAGGACTATGTGGAGTGCATTATACTATATGGAGGTTTATGGGGAGTGCATTATACTGTATGGATGACTATGGGGAGTGCAATATACGGTATGGATAACTATGAGGAGTGTATTATACTATATGAAGGACTATGGGGAGTGCATTATTCTATATGGAGGACTATGGGGAGTGCATTATTCTATATGGAGGACTATGGGGAGTGCATTATTCTATATGGAGGACTATGGGGAGTGCATTATACTATATGGAGACATTATAGAGTGTGGAGAGGTGTGGGGCCATTATACTGTATGTAGGCCCATTATACTGCATGGAGAGCTGTGTGGGTGTCACAGTTGGGGAATTATACTGTATTGGTGTCATCATAATTTGCAGGGGGAGTTGAGGTGGGGTACAGTAGGGTCATCATACTGTGCATGTGGAGGTTACTGTGGAGGAATGCACTGTGGGAGTATCATATAGTGTTTGGGGGGCACTTTTGTTGGCATCATACTTTATGGGGACAATGAAAGAGGAATCTAGTCCTCCTTCAGCAGGAGGAAAATTACTTTGTAAAGGCTGCATTTGTGAGATCTGCTCTTCTGTGACCCTGCTAAATATTCATAATTTTTGGTTTTGTTGGGGGAAGGCAATTAGAACTTCTGCTATGGGGCCCCATGATTTCTATGTACACCCATGTTCCCTTTCAAAGATTATTGCTCCAGAGGCTCAATAAAAGCCACAATAAAAACTTGTTTTTACTAGCCCCACCCACCCAGGGTTCCAGCTCTGCCTCTTCAGTCTTTGTTGATCGGCTGCAGCGGTCACATTGTCAGCGATGCAGCCATTCACAGGGACCATTGGTATGTCGGCATGGCTGCTGCGTTAGGTGGTTGGCTGCAGTACTTGTTTTTGACGTTCTGCTGCAGACAATCAAGAAAAAATTACTCAAGCAGCTGCGAGAGGTAGGGCTGGACCCCGGGAGTGTGAGTAAAAGCTCAGTTTGTTTGTTTTTTTAATTTTGCTTCTGGAAGTTAAGGAAAAGGAAGGCACTATACATGGCACACACACCCTGTGTCACGGGTGTGGCAGATGTGACAGGCAGTCGCCCTGCAGTTGGTTGCACAAGATCTCTTCGTTTGGCATTACAGACACCTTCTTGAATCTGTCTCAATCTAGGATCCAGCGGCTACCTCCCTCCTGCTAATTGACACACAGGCTCAGTGTTTAAATACTTTCTCTTTGCAGCAGGGTGGTGCCGGTGATATTCACGTTCCCTTGTGAAGGCTTGGAGCTTCTGCAGTCAGCTTCTTCCTCCCTGGTGCTAGGAGGACGTTTGGTATAATCTCTCTGAAATCGGCTCAAGCTAAGTTACTTTTCCCCGTGTGTGTCTCCCTTGTTGTCTTTAGTTGCTAGTGGGGACTGACTAGTGCTCATCCCCCCTTCCCTATCCAGGGCCTGGCGCTAGGGAGATACAGGGCTTAGGTTCCTGTGCGGCGATTAGTGAGGAACCAATATAGGGATGATAGGGTAGTCAGGGTGATATCAGATCAGCCTAGGAGGTCTCCACTCCCCCTTACCTTAGCGTCTAGGCTCCCTTCCCCTCTTCCCTTCGTGTTGCACGTGGTCTTTCCCACACCTTGCGTGACACCCTGGCTGCATGTCTATGACAGGCACACATACCTGTGCAGCTGTCTATGACAGGCACATGGGCACACACCTCTGCAGCTATCTATGACAGGCACATGGGCACACACCTCTGCAGCTGTCTATGACAGGCACATGGGCACACACCTCTGATGCATGTTGCATACATACATGCATATAATTGCTAATCACACACCTTAGGTACCTGCCCATTACAAACTCATAGGTCAATAGGTCATACACACATATCACACACACAGAAGGATCCCCTGGCAAAGCTTGTGCAAAACACACATTGGAGTGCAGGACAGTGCAGTGCAGGCTAATCTCTGGGTGTGTGGAGGATATGCTTACCTGGATTGTGGGTATTGACATTTATTGCAAATGATAATGATTGGTTAAACTTTTCAACTATCCTATGAGCCTGTCGGACAGGTTAACAAATGTCCCAGGTGCCGCCAAAGCTTCCCTTAACCTTCCGATACACAGCGCTTCCTGAAGGTTTCCTGTGGGTGGTGATGCCAGACTAATCAGACTCACATATAGTAAGTGGGAAATGGGACCTGGGCTGTAAAAAGGGAATGTGGTTATCAAAAAAAACCAGAACACTGTGGGTGGGGGGAAACATTTATCTTTGCATTGGTACAAGTCAAATTTATTAATGTTTTACGCCATTTATCACACCCGTGTTCAGTGCCTACGCCGAAACCTAAACATGACGAGATAAGGGGGCATGATTAAATATTTGGCTTTAAAGAAGTTGTCCACTACTTTTTCAGTGATGACCTAGCCTTAGGAAAGGTCATCAATGTCTGATTGGTTGGGGTCCAACACCCGGCACCACCGCCAATCAGCTGTTATTATTAACAGGAGGTAAAGGAGGAGAGAGGACCCTGCCCACGAGGGCTCACAATCTACAAGGGATGGGTGAGGATACAATAGGTGAGGGTACAGCTAGTCGTGCAGCGGTATGGTGGAGCAAGGATTACTGCAGGTTGTACGCTTGTCGGAAGAGGCAGGTCTTCAGGTTCCTTTTGAAGGTTTCCACAGTAGGCGAGAGTCTGATATGTTGGGGTAGAGCGTTCCAGAGAAGGGGAGATGCACGGGAGAAATCTTATATGCGATTGTGGGAAGAGGAGATAAGAGGGGAGTAGAGGAGATCTTGTGAGGATCGGAGGTTGCGCGCAGGTAAGTACAGGGAGACTAGGTCACAGATGTATGGAGGAAACAGGTTGTGGATGGCTTTGTATGCCAAGGTTAGGGTTTTGAACTGGAGTCTCTGTGTAATGGGGAGCCAGTGAAGGGATTGACAGAGGGAGAGGCCGGGGAATAGCGGGAGACAGATTAATCAGTCAGGCAGCAGAGTTTAAGATAGATTGGAGGGGCGCAAGAGTGTTAGAGGGGAGTTTACAGCAGGAGGTTGCAGTAGTCGAGGTGGGAGATGATGAGGGCATGCACTAGTGTTTTTGCAGATTCTTGGTTGAGGAATGTGCAGATCTGGGAGATATTTTTGAGTTGGAGTCTGCAGAAAGTGGAAAGGGCTTGGATATGTGGTTTGAAGGAGAGATTAGAGTCCAGGGTTACCTCGAGGCAGCAAGCTTGCGGTATCTGGGAGAATGAGCAGTCATTTACTTTAAGTCATAGGTCCGTTGGGGGGTTGAGCGAGATGGGGGAAAGATGATGAATTCTGTTTTGTTCATGTTAAGTTTTAGAAACCTGGCAAAGAAGGATGAGATAGTGGACAGACATTGTGGGATTCTGGTTAGTAGGGAGGTGATATCGGGTCCAGAGAGGTAGATCTGTCTGTCATTAGCATAGATGTGATGCTGAAAGCCGTGAGACTATGAGCTGCACCAGGCTGAAGGTGTAAATGGAGAAGAGCAGGAGCCCTAGAATGGAATCTTGCGGGACACCGACAGATAGGGGGTGAAATGAGGAGGTGGTGTGTGAGTAGGAGACACTGAATGTCCGGTCTGTTAGGTATGAGGAGATCCAAGATAGGGCCAAGTCTGTGATGCCAAGAGATGAGAGAGTTTGTAGTAAGAGGGAATGTTCCACTGTGTCAAAGGCAGATGACAGGTCCAGGAGGAGGAGGACAGAGTAGTGTCGCTCGGATTTGGCGGTTAGTAGGTCGTTGGTGACTTTAGTCAGGGCGGGTTCAGTGGAATGGTGCGGTCGGAAGCCAGATTGTAAGCGGTCAAAGAGGGAGCATGAGGAGAGGTTGGAGGACAGTTCAAGATGGACGTGTTGTTCCAGTAGTTTGGAGGCATAGGGGAGAAGTGATATGAGGCGATAGCTAGACAGGGAGGATGGGTCAAGGGAGGGTTTTTTGAGGATGGGTGTGATCGAGGCATGTTTAAAGCATGAGGGGAAGACACCAGTTGTTAGTGATAGGTTGAAGAGATGGGTTATGGTTGGGGTAAAGACTGTGGTAAGGTTTGGGATGAGGTGGGACAGGATCGGGTCAAGTGCACAGGTGGCGAGATGTGATCTTGAGAGTAGAGCGGAAAGTTGATCTTCCTTGGAGGCGGAGAAGCTGGTTTTGGAGGAGGAGGGCTGAGTAGTTATGGGGAGGGGCTGTGGGGGTTGAAGGCCAAAGCTTACTCTGATGTTACCAATCTTCTGCTTGAAGAATGAGGCAAAGTCTTCAACTGAGATGAGATGAAAGGGAGGAGGCGCTGGGGGACAGAGGAGAGAATTGAAAGTGTTGAATAGCTGTTTAGGGTTGTGAGACAGGGAGGATATAAGAGATGAGAAGTAGGTGTGTTTTTCTGCAGTGAGTGTGGACTTGAAAGTAGTGAGGGACTGTTTAAATGTGATGAAGTGCTGTTTGGAGTGGGATCTTTTCCATCTCCGCTCAGCCACTCTGGAGGCCCGTTGCAGTTCTTTAGTCAGGCTGGTGTGCCAGGGTTGCCTGTTGAGTTTGCGAGCTTTGGTATGTATAAGGGGGCGACCGAATCGAGAGTTGCAGCTATTGTGGTGTTATAAAAAGCAGCAGCAGCATCTACATGGTGTAAGGAACTTATGTCTGTAAGAGGGAAAAGGGATTCAGAGAGTGAGTGTAGGTCAAGGTGTTTGAGTTTTCTGCGAGGGTGTGCAAGTTTGTGGAGTGGGGATTGTGGCCCTGGAGAGGAGAGGGTAGAGAATGTAAGTAGGTTGTGGTCAGAAAGAGGGAGAGGTGAGTTAGAGAAGTTAGATAGGGAACACAGGCGGGTGAAGATGAGGTCCAGTGTGTGGCAAATCTTTGTGAGTGGCGGCGGAAGACCATTGAGCGAGGCCAAAGGAGGAAGTGAGGGATAGAAGCTTAGAGACAGCTGAGGGGCAAGTGTCAATGGAGATGTTGAAGTCGCCCATGATGATAGTGAAGATGTCAGCGGAAAGGAAGTGAAGCAGAAGGTGGTGACTGGCCCTGGGGGGCTGTAAATGACAGCCAGTTGGAGGTTGAGTAGATGCACACACAGCGCACCTCAAAAGAAGGGAGAGTAATGGAGGGCAGCAGTGTAATTGGAGTGAAGGCGCTGTTATCTGACAGGAGAAAACCAACTCCTCCGCCATGCTTGCCAATGGGGCGGGGGGTGTGAGAAAGAAATCAATAGGAGCGGATGTGTAGTACTCTGCGGCAGCCACTATCAGAAGAAAGAGCAGTTCCGCAAGTGAGTACTTCCGGCCAGTGACCGCTGACATCGATGACAGCTGATTGGAGGGGGTGCCGGGTGCCGGACTCTGGCCGATAAGACATTGATGTCCTTTCCTAACCATAGGTCATCAATCAAAAGGCAGTGGACGACCTATTTAAGTACGACATAGTTATGATTGCGTTTCTACGTAAAAGTTGCAAAAAACAAGTCCTATATTCTAGACAGGTCATATCTATCTTAAAACAGGCGAGGGACACACAGTCGTGTTACCTTCAAATTTAACATCAATCAAGTCGCAATTTGCACAAAATTCTTCATTAAACTGCAACATTTCAATAACAGTTAACATGCATACAAAAGAGCAATCTGCAAAAAATAAAAATTTGAAATGCTGTGCTCCATCTGACACATCGCTCTCAGGCTCTTCTCTAACATTGCCAGACTTAGTGCGGTTGGCCCCACCAGCAGACTTTTTTTCTCTTTAAATAAATGCATGTATTTGGGGATAAATTAGGTTTTCGCCAAAAATGTTTGCACCAGTGTACTATTACAGAATCTTTGCTTGTCTGCAGTTTTAACTTCGATGTGGTCTCAGAAAAAGACAGCTAAAAGTGTTATAAAGTCCTCGCCATACCATCATAGAGAGCTCACTGACTGATTCTCAGTTAGCTCATTCTGCAGCCAGCACTAGACAGTGCAACCGAGGCTATAAAAGGCAAACCGTGCAAAATTGTCAATAAGACCAAATTGCAAAAACGATTTTTAGCCCAAAATACATTGGGTTAAAGGGGCAATGCAAGAACACTATGTAACAGACACTGGCTGCTTGGTTTCAGCCATGTCTCACTGTGCTCTTCACTTCCCTCTCTGCTGCACCTTCCACAGCACAGGTCACTGCACACTGGTGACAGGTCACTGCACACTGGTGACAGGTCACCTAATCACTTCTCCTAAAGCTCATGTTGAAAACAGTCCTTGCCACATCTTCAGCACAGCCCCGCCCACTTCAGTCACGATCACATGGTCAATGACGTCATGAAAGGTCCTTTACTCACCATTGAATTGGTGCAAAACGACTGACTTCTCCCCCACACGTGATCTATCACGTGTCATGACGTAAGCAAAGGTCCTTAAACCTTTCTATTTGTTGCTATGGTACCCGGAGCGTCTATAGCAAAGATTAGAGCAGTGGGTGCTGTCGGTAACGCCAGGAAATACCGACCAGAGGGGTGCTCGAGGCGGAAGGATAGCAGGGAGCATGGTGAAGCTGTCAGCCAAGTGCATCGTAGCTGGTGAGTCCTGTCCTGTCCCCCATGCAGACTGATCCTCCTGTGCAGGCGATATTCATATGTCAGCAGTAATGTCCGGCAACAGACATTGCTCGGGGTCATATACTTGTAGAAATCGGATGTAGAGACCATGGGGGAGCCAGCAGATAGTGTCATGCGGTATTACTTCTTACATGCAGCGTTTTTTTGGTGGGGAATGCAATTCTTTAGGCTATGTTCACACATTGCGTTTTTTAATTCAACTTTTCAGCTGCGTTTTACAGTACCAGCAAAGTCTATGAGATTCCAGAAATGTCATGCACACACATTGGTTTTTGTTTGATCAGGATTTTGTGCTTTGCATGTTTTTTTTTGCAGAATAGATCATGTCACTTCTTTCAGCGTTTTTTTCCCACCCATTGGAAGTAATGGGTGATGAAAAAAATGCATCAAAATCGCAGGTGTCAGGTTTTTCAGTGTTTTTTGTGCCAAAACCAGGATGAGATTTTTTTTTTTCTCTGAACTTTATATACATGCATAAAAGAGACAAAAGGACAGTGAAAAAAAAAAACGCACCAAAAAACAAGAAAAATCCTGGCAAGAGATCGGGATTTGCTGCAGAAAAAACGCAATGTGTGAACATAGCCTTATAATAAAGCCGTGTTCACACGTAGCATACATGCTGGCTGCAGTTTTGGACGTGATGTCATAAAACTAATGTCAATTGTGTGGTTAAAAACTGTTGAGCTGTGATTTTTTTTTTCCATTATTTTTCTCCATGGAGAGCCTGAAATAAGCACAGCTGTGTTTTTAGTGCACGATCAAAGCGTTTCTGTACTTAAAAAAAAAAAAAAACCATAAAAAAATGCTTCAAATCTGCACCAAAAATGCATGAAATCTAGGAATCCTGCAGAAAAATAATGTACCATTTAGGGGAATGTGTTCACACAGTGTTTTTTTTTTTTTTTTGCAAAAGCTGTTTTTTTTCCCACATGAAGAACAGGTAGGAAAAACGCTGCTTATATTACTTGTGTTTTTGATGCATTTTTCATGTGTTTTGTTGATGTGTTTTGTGATTTTTTTATTTACGGTTAATTGAATAGGTAAAAAAATGCAGCAAAAACGCTGAAAGAATTAACATCCTGCAGACTAAAAAAAAAAAAAACACTATATGAATGAGATTTTAGAAATCTAATCTATTTTGCTGGTAATGTAAAATACTGCATTTGTTTGCTGCATGGAAAAAAAACAATGTGTGAACAAGCCCTTACACTACACGCAAACAGACAGTGGTAATCAGTCAACACTATTTACTAACACAGAAAGTAAATCTATCTCTCTGTATATATACAGTGGTGAGAAAAAGTGTTAGCTCCTTTCCTGATTTCTTATTCTTTTGCATGTTTGTCACAAGTAAATGTCTCAGATCACAAAACAAATGTAAATATTAGACAAAGATAACACAAGTAATCACAAAATGCAGTTTTTAAATGAAGTTCTTTATTATTAAGGGAAAAGGAAATCCAAACCTACAGGGCCCTGTGTGAAAAAGTAATTGCCACCTAAACTGGTTGGGCCACCCTTAACAGAAACAACTGCAATCAAGCATTTGCGATAACTGGCAATGAGTCTTTTAAAACGCTCTGGAGGAATTTTGGCCTAGTAGGAATAGGAGGCGAATGTGCAGT
This sequence comes from Phyllobates terribilis, assembly GCF_046119375.1. Taxonomy (NCBI): domain Eukaryota; kingdom Metazoa; phylum Chordata; class Amphibia; order Anura; family Dendrobatidae; genus Phyllobates; species Phyllobates terribilis. The sequence goes on along the minus strand of NW_027362768.1, from coordinate 289,406,772 downwards.
ACCTCGCGGCGGCCAATACAACAAGTTCCGCAAGTAAACACCGATAGCAACTGATCGGCGGGGGTGCCAGGTGCGAGACCCCAGCCTATCAGGCAATGATGCCCTATCCTACGGATGGGGCATCAATGTAAAAGTAATGGACAACTTCTTTAAGCCATTCTGAGGTATACTTGCTGGTGTGTTTTGGATCATTGTCCTGCTGCATAACCTAAGTGCACTTCAGCTTGAGGTCACAAACAGATGGCCGGACATTCTCCTTCAGGATTATTTGGTAGACCGCAGAATTCATGGTTTCATTTGCCGCAGCAAGTCTTCCAGGTCCTGAAGCAGCAAAACCGCCCCAGACCATCACACTACCACCACATTTTACTGTTTGTATGATGTTCCTTTTCTGAAATGCTGTGTTACTTCTACGCCAGATGTAATGGGACATACACCTTCCAAAAAAGTTCAACTTTTGTCTCGTCAGTCAACAGAATATTCTCCAAAAAGTCTTGGCGATCATCAAGATGTTTTCTGGCAAAACTGAGACAAGCCTTTATGTTCTTTTTGCTCAGCAGTGCTTTTCATCTTGTAACTCTGCCATGCATGCCATTTTTGCCCAGTCTCTTTCTTATGGTGGAGTCATGAACACCGACCTTAACTAAGGCAAGTGAGGCCTGCAGTCCTTTGGATGTTGTTGTGGGGACTTTTATGACCTCTTGGATGAGTAGTCACTGCGCTCTTGGGGTAATTTTGGTCGGTCGGCCACTCCTGGGAAGGTTCACCACTGTTCCATGTTTTCATCATTCACCATTTGTGGATAATGGCTCTCACTGTGGTTCGCTGGAGTCCCAAATCTTTAGAAATGGCTTTATAACCTTTTCCAGACTGATAGATCTCAATTACTTTGTTTCTCATTTGTTTCTGAATTTCTTTGGATCGCAGCATGATGTCAAGCTTTTGCGGATCTTTTGGTCTACTTCACTTTGTCAGGCAGGTCCTATTTAAAGGGGTATTCCCATCTACAAGATCCTATCCCATTATGTAGTAGGTGTAATAATAATATTAGCAAATACCCCCAATTAGAAATGTAGTATAGTATTTTTGATTCACTATCTCTCTTTCCTCATGTGCAGGTATTGCCGGACCTTAGGTATCCATGGTTACGTCCACTGATCAAGTCAGTTAGTTAGCTAGTTGCTAGTGTTCGTAACCATGGATACCTAAGGTCCTGCAATGCCTGCACATCAGGAAAGAGAGATAGTGAATCATAAATACTATACTACATTTCTAATTGGAGATATTTGCTAATATTACTATTATTGCACCTACTACATATTGGGATAGGATCTTGGAGATGGGAATACCCGTTTAAGTGATTTCTTGATTGAGAACAGGTGTGGCAGTAATCAGGCCTGTGTGTGGCTAGGAGAATTGAACTCAGCTTCCCATAGATGTGATAAATCACAGTTAATTTATATATTTTAAGGGAGGGGGTGGCAATCACTTTTTCACACAGGGCCCTGTAGGTTTGGATTTCTTTTTCCCTTAAAAATAAAGACCTTTATTTAAAAACTGCATTTTGTGATTACTTGTGTTATCTTTGTGTAATATTTAAATTTGTTTTGTGATCTGAAACATTTAAGTGACAAACATGCAAAAGAATAAGAAATCAGGAAGGGGGCAAACACTTTTTCACACCACTATATATTTATACAAGTAAGCATTATATTGTGGATAACAGTAGCAAGATCAATACAGTATATTATGACACTATCAGTACACTGTGATGCAAATAACTACGATCTATGCAGCGTTCTATTATATACACTGTCTTTATGATCTCTCAGTTAAACAACGGTTGATGAGTGATGCTTAGCCTTTATGTTTCAGCTTAAGGGACGTCACTCTCGCTACTAGACCCATCACAGTCTTATTCTGTTCTAGCAACTCCGATCGTTACACTGGCCCTAGTGGGGGTCACCGGTATTTCCTGCTAGGCCGCAAATCCTAGATATGTGAGTCACTTGGTAAACAGTGTACTCGTCACTGGCTGTCTCCGTTCCCTGAAGCATGGCCCAGGCCCACACCCTGTACCATACGTCTATGCTGGAAGTAACAGTCCGATTCACTCCGAGCTTCTTTTAAGCCTGACAGGCATTCCTCCTTATTCAAAGATCAGCGTCTGACCTTCGGTGCTTGACCTGCAAACTCGGGTCTTCGATGCTTGACCTGCGACGTCTAGCCTGCTCTGGGATCAGATCACTCTCAGTTAGTTCTGCTGCAGAGGTGGCCACGAGCTCCTTCCGCTGTTCACGTGTTCTCTTCCTTTCACATCTTGGCTCCAACTGAACTCTGCTTCGCAGTCCCGGCCTTTTATATTGCACCACAGCTGTCACCTGGCCCGGAGTCCCCTTCAAATTCTTCCGTCCAGGGAACAACACTCTCCATCCTTCAGTTCCTGCCTATCCAGTCCAACCAGCAGATGGCGGCATTTACTTGCAGGTACTGTGATATGTTGACTGGTTGCATCTTCTGTTCGACACCCCCTTACACAACTCCTTCTTAAATGATAAAGTGGTCTGAATAAAACAAAAAAGCACATACCTCCCGAACCATCATGTTCCAGTGATGTTGGCACTGTACTTCTGGCAGTAACTTGCCGTTCTTATTCTATGTGAGCACTGCAGATCAGAAAGGAATCTAGGTTTTTCTGTGGCAAAAATTCAGTTTGCTACCCCGTCCTATACACAGCTTATGTGATCTGAGTAGCCATCATGTGACTGCTTATATGTGATTTGCATACTTAGGCCACAGCCCTACAATCAGTATTCGGTCATTATTGTTTCTCAGGAGTGGGAGCTAAAACCAGGTGAGGAACAATCAGAGAAAAGGTATAATAGAAACAAGTCACCAATTCTGCATTTATCACCCACTCCTGGTTTTGGCTGCCACTCCTGAGAAAGAATACTGATAGTGGGGCTGTGGTCTTAGTCACATGCCGACTAGCTGCTCTTCCTAATTTTTTTAATCTTCAGTAAAAAATTATAGTCCCTGCTTCATTGAGAGAATCAGAAAGAGAAGCTAGTTAGTATGTGACCATAAGTGTGAAAATAGCATATAAGTGGTCATGTGATGACAGCTGGCATTGCAAGCTGTTACGCTCACGTCCAGACTGTTTGGCGTGAGCGTGGTTAGTGGTCCCACTGGACCATGAACCGAGGAGTGCCTGGAGGGGCGTGACTAGGGGCCTCTCCAGATCCAACCACGAACACACTGCGGCTTAATCGACTCCGTGGTCCGAGGAGGGACGTGGGAGGTGGCCCAGTTGCTACTCCAGGTCAGACCCCGGTCACAGCTGTTGACCCACACCGGGGAATGCAGGAACGGGCAGGTTTGGCTGGTATGCAGACAGGCGGGTACTGGCAGGCCCGGCTGGTATGCAGACAGGCGGGTACTGGCAGGCATGGCTGGTATGCAGACAAGCGGGTACTGGCAGGCACGGCTGGTATGCAGATATGCGGGTACTGGCAGGCTCGGTACTGGCAGGTAGGAAAACAGAGCCGCAGGTGCAGGGGGACGAGCGGAGCAGAGCAGAGCCACAGGTGCGGAGGACAAGCAGAGCAGAGCCGCAGGTGCGGAGGACAAGCAGAGCAGAGCCGCAGGTGCGGAGGACAAGGAGAGCAGAGCCGCAGGTGCGGAGGACAAGGAGAGCAGAGCCGCAGGTGCGGAGGACAAGGAGAGCAGAGCCGCAGGTGCGGAGGACAAGCAGAGCATAGGCAGAGCAAGGTAAAGCCGCAGGTGCGGACATACAGGACAGGGCTCTGTTCACATGGAACAGACAGGGAAACACAGGAAGATAGCTTGAACACAAGAGGTAGATACAGAGGCAGGGAAACGGGACAAGCAGAACCAGATACACACAAGGTACTTGCTATGAAGTAGCGAGTGGACACAAAACTCACAAACAGAAGTACAGAGACAACAAGTAGGAGTTAGGTACTGGTTCAGACACTGCAGGAAAAGGGAAGGATAGGACATAGAGACAAACAGGTAACGGGCTAGGACACAGTTCAGACAAGAACTGACACTGGAACGAGATACAGGAACGAGCCTGGGCATTCAGCCTCCAGGATGGCAGAAACAGACAAGAATCAGGACAGGACCTGGCAACTCAGTTGCACAGAACACACTGAAAGAAGGTGTTGCTCAGGCACCTCCCACTGGGTGGGGGAGGTTTAAGTATCCAGTGACTCACAGCAATAGGCTGGGGACGCATTAGGACTGCGCACACTGTAACTTTAAGAATCAGGAAGTAACAGCGCTGCCGTATAAGCCATCAGGCGAGAGACATGAACAAAGCAAGAAAGGGAGCATATTTTGCAGCCTGGACTGGTAGGTAAGTTGGCGGTCTTGCATGGTGGGAGATGGTAAGCCATGCCAGCACGCCGCCAGGGATTTTACAGAAGCAGAGCTGAAACCTGACAGTGAGTATATTACATGCTGTAGGATTGGCATGCTATAGTGCGGAATTTTATAATTAATACTGTAACCATTAACTTGTCATAAAGCACAATATCTTATTAACATAGCCATGTATCACGTTATCTGACTAGTTATGAATTGCTACAAGTGTGCAGTATCAGAACCAATAGCAGTACAGAAATACATCACCAGAACCACCAACAGTACATAAATGCATAACCAGAACCATCATTAGTATATGCATACATCACCAGTACCACCATCCAGGGGCGTATATAGGAATCATGGGGCCCCATAGCAGAAGTTCTAATTGGGCCCCCGCCCCACAAAAAATAAATAAATATTTGTCTGTGTCACAGAAGAGCAGATCTCACAACTTTCATGCCTTTACACAGTAATTTTTCCTCCTGCTGAAGTCCTAGATTCCTCAGTCATTGCCCCCATAAAGTGTGATTCCAACAAAAGTGCACCCCAAACACAGTATGATACCCCCATGGTGCATTCCACCACATTAACCTCCACATGCACAGTATAATGACCCTATTGTACTCCACCTCAACTCCCAAGGCAAAGTATGGTGACCCCAACACAGTATGATCCCCCAACTGTGACCCCCAAAGCTCTCCATACACTATAATGTGCCTACATACAGTATAATGGCCCGCACGAGCCCTCCAAACAGTATAATGGACCTCACACAACCCTTCACACTGTATAATTGCTTTCATACAGTATAATGGCCCCCCACATAGCCCTCAAAATATTATAATGGCTCCACAGCCTTCCATAGAGTATAATACACCACCGATAATCCTCCATATAGTATAGTGCGCCCCCCCATAATCCTCCATATAGTATAATGAACTTCCCATGGTCCTCCATAGAATATAATGCACTCCCCATAGTCCTCCATACAGTATATTACACACCCCATAGGGTAAAATGCAGCCCCCATATAGTATAATGCACCCCACAGTCCTGCAGTATTATGGGCACGATGTACTCACTGATTTTAAAATACCATATATTTTAAATAAGCCGACCCGAGTATAAGCCGAGGCCCCTAATTTTACCACAAAAAAACTGGGAAAACGTATTGACTTGAGTATAAGCCTAGGGTGAGAAATGCAGCAGCTATTGGTAAATTTCCCCATCCTGGTATGTGTGGCACCCCCTCATCCCCCATCCTGGTATGTGTGGCCTCCCCAACCCTGGTATGTGTGGCCTCCCCAGTCCCCCAATCCTGGTATGTGTGGCCTTCCCAGTCCCCCAATCCTGGTATGTGTGGCCTTCCCAGTCCCCCAATCCTGGTATGTGTGGCCTTCCCAGTCTCCCAATCCTGGTATGTGTGGCCTCCCCAATCCCCGTATGTGTGGCCTCCCCAGTCCCAGAATCCTGGTATGTGTGGCCTCCCCAATCCCCAACAATCCTAGTATGTGTGGCCTCCCCAATCCCCCCCAATCCTGGTATGTGTGGCCTCTCCAATCCTGGTATGTGTGGCCTCCCCAATCCCCCCCCCCAATCCTGGTATGTGTGGCCTCCCCAATCCCCCCCCCCCCCAATCCTGGTATGTATGGCCTCCTCATCCCCCAGTCCTGGTATGTGTGGCCTCCCCAATCCTGGTATGTGTGGCCTCCTCATTCCCCAATCCTACTATGTATGGCCCCAATCACTGCGCACATAAAATAATAAACACTTATACTCACCTTCCTTCCTCACCTCTGCTCCAGCGCTGAGTCCTGTCAGCTGCAGCTCATGTCGGCATCTGAGCAACGCGCACTCTCAGAAGCCGAGGTGAGCTGCTGCTGCTGCCGGCACATTCACGCTACTCCATGCCTGGACTATGGGCATGGGGAAGTGTGAATATGCTTTCTCTTTAGCAGAGGGCACTGACAGCAGGAGCTGCGACTCAGCGCTCCTCCTTGGCCGCTACTTAAGAGAATGAATATTCCCTCTTCTCCATGCCCATGGGAGTAGAGAAGAGGGAATATTCATGTCCCTTTAGCAGCGGGCACACGAGGTACAGTAGCTGCAGCAACGGCTACTATGTGTGCTCGCTCCTCCACCGCCGCAACCTCCCTCCCCCCAATACTCACCTATCCTCCTGGTTCCCACGCTGTTTGGGGACCTCCCGGCTCACAGGCCCCCTTCCGGTCACGGGCCCCATAGCAGTGGCGTGGTCTGCCGCCATTGGCGGTACGCCACTGCCACCATCAGTACATGAATACATCACCAGTACCATCATCAGTACAAGACTACATCACCAGAACCACCATCAGTACAGGAATACATCACCAGCACCACCATCAGTGCATGAACGCCACTGCCACCATCAGTACATGAATACATGACCAGTACCATCATCAGTACAAGACTACATCACCAGAACCACCATCAGTACAGGAATACATCACCAGCACCACCATCAGTGCATGAATACATCACCAAGCTTATGTGAAAAAAGGAGCAATCAGCTCACCTGTCCAGGTTCATGGCAATATATTCCAGTAATAGCAACAGTCCAAACGATAGTCAGCACTTATATCTTCTTAAAATAATTGCTTTATTGATCCAGTAGTATAAATGACACAAAAAATGGTTAAACACAGCAGCACAAAAATTAAAAAGGCAGAAAAGAAATATCCGTTGCGCTCCCAGGCAACATGTTTCAGACCTGCATGGCCCTTTGTCAGGTCAGCCCCATATGTAATTTTATCGCATGAACCTACAAATCCCAGTGTGTCCTTAAAAATGGTAAGGGGATATATATATCTCACCAGAACCACCAACATAACACAAATACATCACCAGGACCACCATAAGTATAGGAATACATTACCAACATCATTATCAGTGCGTGAATACTTCGCCAGAACTACCATGTGTTCACAAATACATCACCAGAACCACCATCAGTACAGGAATACATCACCAGAGCCACCATCAGTACAGGAATACATCACCAGAGCCACCATCAGTACAGGAATTCATCACCATACATATTGTATGAACCTACAACTCCCAGTAAATTCTTAATGGTTAGAATACACTGGGAGTTGTAGCCAGCCATCATTAGACTGTGGACCGTACAGGAACCACAGTACTGCTGAGATGAAGTGAGTATCACAAATAGACATTTACATCCAGGTACCTTTATAGATGACATCATCTGATTTGGAGTAATTTTCTTTCTTTTTTACTCCATCTTGTCCAGACGCCATGATGATTTCCCTTATCCACATCTCATCTCTGCAGGCTTCCCTCATCTCCGGTCTTCTGTAGCACATCGCCACATGATATTCCTAAAAAATAACAGTGTCATTATAATCTCCCCGATTAAAAATATCTGCCCTGCCCTGTGCCCCTGAATAAATAAATGCTACTCATTGTGCTCACTGCACAAAACATGACCCCCACATTGTCCCTCTTATGATACATGGCCTCCACAGCGTACTCTTCTTTCCATACTGTGCCCCTCTTCACACTGTCTTTTCACACTATCACCCCTATACTGAACAGTTTCTATACTGTGCTCCCTCATCACACTCCCCCTCCTCAGCAAACTGTCCCCTCCATGCTGTGCCCTTACACTGTCCCCCACGATGCCCCCTCTCTACACTACCCCTCCCCATGTTCTATCCAGTCTCTATACTGTGAGCTGCACACTGTCCAATCACTTGATTTCCCCTACCATATGTCTCCTCACACTTTTACCCCCTCCATACTTTTGCCACACAAGATCCCCTTCCTTCACCCCTCCCCCAATAACACTCTTGTTTCTTCGGCTTCATTGGAGCACTTGCCTTACCACTAACCACCTCCTCTGCGGCACAGGAGTGACGTCAGTAGCGGCCTAATGGTGCTCCCCTACTAATGTGTTCCCCGGGCAAATGCCCTGCCTCCCCCACCCCTAAATATGTCCCTGCTGCAGCCTTTCAACAGCCTCAAATGGGCTGCAGCCTTCATAGTTTCCTCAGAAGGGATAGCTCTGTCTAACAGAAGTGTGAAGGCTGCAGCTGATCAGTGGACGCTGATTGGTTGCAGTGCTCACATGGCATTACAATGGGTGACATTGCTGGTCCGGAAGGTACCGGTATGTTCTTTTTTGTTTAATTGAGGCCACTTTAACATGTAAGAAGGTTGTCTTGTAGTGGATAGCCCCTTTAAAAAAAACACGGCTCGTCGGCCTTGAAACTGGAGCGCGACCTAAAGGTGCCAATAGAATTGTTATTTATTTTTTTAGATGGAAGCCTCTATTTTAATAGCATATTTCAAGGGAATGTTCACACTCCATCTTTTTGTGATGCTTTTTGAGTGGGTCTGCTAAAAATAATGGCTGAAAAATTAATGAATGGTCCTGTTAATTTGTATGGGAGAATGACTTGCTGTTCATATCTTTAGGGTGTTGAGCGTAAAAAGATGCAGTGTGAACATACCCTAAGAGATCAATAATGACAACTCTTATTGTATGTTTCCTGCTGGTGCCAAATCGCCGTCCTCACAATCCACGTCATAACTTCTGATAAAATCCATCAAGATACTTGATCGGGAAGGTGAAACCACAGGATGTTGATGACCGCACTGAAGCATCAAGGATGGAAAGCAGAAGTGCTGTCATCAGAAAACATGCTGCTGACATGGGACTGCAACTTATTGAATGCACAATTAAAAAAATCTCCCATGTAGGGAAATGTCCCCGATAACATACAGTATGCACCGTTTTTACATGCCTGGGTTACTCTTATTAATATCCTGTAAAATTTATGTATTTCATTGCTTCCTGTAATGTTTTCTATAACTCCTCCAAATGCTGCACATAACTGCTCTCCAGAGCTCGTAAAATTGCTCAAAAAAGTGTCCAGAAACGTATATTGCTTCCCATAAATGTCCCCTATAATTCATGCTGTAGATCATATTGCAATGTAGAACTTCTTCCTATATTCTATCCACATTAGATCTTTCCATATCTGTTATAGTGGGTCTGCTCCAGCCTAATCTTGGAGCTGTCAAATTAAAGCTGCACTCTGAAACGCTGTAATATGTACACATTGAATATATGAAATTGGAGCTGCATTACTGCTGTAGAAAACATGTTACAAAATGAAGGTACTTAGCTCACAAATTGGCCAATTTGTGTGAGCCCAATAGCCAGCGGCAAGGCGTACCCCTTTATTGGGACCCTAAACCTAACATGATGCCTCTCCAGGCAGGGGCGTACATGGGAATCATGGGGCCCCATAGCAGAAGTTCTAATTGTTGCCCCCCCACCCCCTTAAAAAAAAACTGTAAATAATTGTCAGGGTCACAGAAGAGCAGATCTCACAACTTTCTAGCGTTTACATAGTAATTTTCCTCCTGCTGAAGTCCTAGATTCCTTTTTCATTGCCCCATAAAGTATGATGCCAACAAAGGTGTCCCCCAAACACTATATGATACTCCCACAGTGCATTCCTCCACATGCGCAGTATAATGACCCTACTGTACCCCACCTCAACTCCCAAGGCAAAGTATGGTGACGCCAACTGTGACTCCCACACAAAGCTCCATATAGTATAATGGGCCTACATACAATATAATGGCCCCACACCTCTCGACACTCCACAGAGTATAATGCACTCGCCATGGTCCTCCATACAGTATAAGGCACTCGCCATGGTCCTCCATACAGTATAAGGCACTCGCCATGGTCCTCCACGCAGTATAATGCACTCGCCATGGTCCTCCACGCAGTATAATGCTCTCCCCATGGTCCTGTATGCAGTATAATGCACTCTCCATGGTCCTCCTCACAGTATAATGCTCTCCCCATGGTCCTCCACGCAGTATAATGCACTCGCCATGGTCCTCCACGCAGTATAATGCTCTCCCCATGGTCCTGTATGCAGTATAATGCACTCCCCATGGTCCTCCTCACAGTATAATGCACTCCCCATGGTCCTGTATGCAGTATAATGCACTCCCCATGGTCCTCCTCGCAGTATAATGCACTCACCATGGTCCTCCACGCAGTATAATGCAGCCCCCATAGGGTAGAATGCAGCCCCAGTCCTCCAGTATTATCAGTACACACTGATTTAAAAATAAATAAATACATACTAACCGCTCCTCGTTCCCCGCTGCTTCAGTCTCTGCAGCGCGTCTCTCTCATCACCTCAGGAGCTGACAGCTCCACTGTCTGACGCCGCTGCGTTAAAAGCAGAGGAGGAACGATTGGAGAGGGAGTGTCACATGACGCTCCCTCCTCTATCATTGCTTTCAACCAGGGCCGACTCCAGGTTTTTGTGGGCCCCGGGCGAAAGAATCTCAGTGGTCCCCTTTAATACATACCACGACGATTCATGATGCACAGATAAGGCTGAGAAAATATAGGTATACAACACAGGGCCCAGCCTGCCACCACATCCTTCACATATGCAGACATGCGCACACACACAGTATGCAGGCGCACACACACACACACAGTATGCAGGCACGCACACACACACACAGTATGCAGGCACGCACACACACACACAGTACACAGACACAGCACGCACACACAGTACGCAGACACGCACGCACACACAGTACGCAGACACGCACGCACACACAGTACGCAGACACGCACGCACACACAGTACGCAGACACGCGCACACACAGTACGCAGACACGCACGCACGCATACACAGTATCCAGACACGCACGCACACACACAGTACGCAGACACGCACAGTATGCAGACACACACACACAGTACGCAGACACGCACGCACACAGTACGCAGAAATGCACACACGCACCCGGTACGCAGACATGCACGCACCCACATGGTACGCAGATATGCACATACACAAACAGATACGCAGGTATGCACACATACAGACATACGTACACATTCTTAAAAACACAAATATATATATACACAGTCAAACACACTGACATACACACAAGACACATTAGAAATATATTTAATATGGGGAATCTGGCGACAAGCCTTGCTCACCTGCCCCTTGGCCTGTGTCCGGTCCAGTTGTGCAAGGCCGCTGGCTTGTCTGATGGCCATCACAGGCCCAGGACCATCAGAGGGGCCCACTCGCCGTCGGGACCCAGACCACTCCCCCAGCATCTCCGCAGGGAGGACATCTGGCGGTGTTTGATTGCCGACACTTCATCAGGGCCACCCTTCATCAGGGCCACCCTCGGGGCCTCCCTTCATCCAGGCCTCCCTTCATCGGGGCCCCCCTCGGGGCCTTCCTTCAAGCTCCGCTGCTTGATTGCTGCCGCCACCCTCCAGCACTGTCTTCAGGCATGGTCACGCGCTGTGAGGCTGTTTCTGCTAGTAAGGACGGCAGGGGCGACACAAGCACAATTAAAAGTGCAGTGTCGCCTCTGCCGTGTCATTACTACAAGACACAGCCGCACTGCGCGCAGCCATGCCTGATGACAGTGCGGGTGGCGGCTGCTATCAAGCAGCGGAGGGGGGAGTGCTATGGGGCCCCCCTGGCTCACGGGCCCCGTAGCAGTCGCGTGGCCTGCCGCCATTGGCAGTTCGCCACTGTCTCCAGGGCTAAAAGCCTACAATTATAAGGGCAGGTAGGATCAACCTCTATTTAAAAACGCCTTAGTCTGATGGGAGGAGGGCACAGTCAGAGGACGTGTACTACAAATATCAAAAAACTGACCGGCACTTCCAAACAGAAAAAGACAAGTGTGAACAGGTGCACACGAAGTGGCCAATTTGTGCGCTAAGTACCTTCATTTTTTATATGTTTTCTACAGCAGTAATTCAGTTCCAATTTCATATATTCCATTGTTCAATACTATATCGTTTCAGAGTGGGGCTTTACTTTGTTAGTTATATAGAGTGGCTCTATTAGCTTGCACCTGTTCACACTTGTCTTTTTCTGTTTGGAAGTGCCGGTCAGTTTTTTGATATTTAATCTTAGAACTGTGTGATGTCGAACTGTATATATACTGTATTTTGCGGTTTATAATTGGTAGAGCGGGTTGCCGCTGGCTGTGGCAGGACAGGGTGTTTAAAGTTGGGAGATGGCTTCGGGCCCCATACTGTCTGCCAAGTTCTGCTGGAGGTGTTCGGTGGTGCGGGGGCTCGGCCGACATTTTGTGGAAGACGGAGCCCCGCACCTTCCATGCTGTCCTATGCGGTGGACTCCAGGAAAATGGCTGCCGGAGGCGGCGCATGCTCAGATTGAGATCTCGGCACAGATCTCGGGAGACGAGTCCACCGCATAGGACAGCATGGAATGTGCGGCGCTCCCGCTTCCACAAAATGTCGGCGGAGCCCCCGCACCACTGAACACCTCCAGCAGAACTTGGCAGACAGCATGGGGCCCGAAGCCATCTCCCGACTCCGAACACCCCGTCCTGCCTCCGCAGCATCTCCTGCCTTGCCAGCAGCAACTCTGGGACCCCGCTCCACCGCAGCCGGTAAGGTGATTTTGCTTTGTAAAGCGCACCTCTATTTTCCCCCCAAATCTGGGGGGGGGGGGAGTGCGTCTTATGAAGCGAAAATACGGTATACACATATATTTTTAAACGTTTTTGGTCTGTAGTCATTATGCAACTGCATACTGGCAAATCATGACAGTGTGTGATGTGCGTTTTTGGTTTGTTTTTTCAGCGTTTTTTTCACCACCCATTACTTCCAATGGGTGAAAAAACTGAAAGAAGTGACATGATCTATTTTGCAAAAAAACACGCAAAGCACAAAATCCTGAACAAAAAAAAAAAAAACATGATGTGTGCATGAGATTTCTGGAATCTCATAGACTTTGCTAATACTGTAAAACGCAGCTGAAAATTTGTATAAAAAACGCTGAAAAAACCATGATGTGTGAACATAGCCTTAATCATTTGGACATATCCCAATGAGCATTGGGGCCTTAGAGCAGGCCATACATGTAAGATACGAGTTGGCCAAAATGTCTGTTTTTAACCATATCAGCTGATCAACATTTACATGAACATAACCACAGATTAAGTAAACTCCCTTCATGGGACAGCTTCTTTAAATACTGTATGTTGCTGATATACAAGTTTAGTCTGGCATGTTGATCCTTTGTATGAACAATCTGACAACCTCACATACAATTCTGACCGATCACAATCTTCTGTATATGGCCAGGATTCTTCTTTATAAATTGCTCCCGAAGCCCCGTACGAGTCTGAGCTAGCACCAATAAATACCAGTTGCTGCTGCCGTGGTGAATCCTACTCGCCCATTCGTACCTAATAGGCTGTGTGCCCACGTAGCGTTTTTCAAGCGTATATGCTGCGGAATTTCCGCAGCGTAAACACTTGAAAAACGCATGTATATCCGCACCCCATGGTCCCCAATGGCATTCCGCAATGTCAATGCCCATGCTGCAGATTTTTCCGCAGCGAATATGCTGCGGTCAAAAATCCGCAGCATGTTCATTAATTTTGCGGAAGCGCTGCGGAATCAATGTGCGGATGGTACCCAAGTCTGGATGAGAGGAGACTCTCATCCAGACCTGGGTACCAAAGAACCTGTAAAAAAAAGAATAAAATAAAGTTTATACTTATCTTCTGATGTTTTCCCTCCGTCGCGCTGTTGTCTGAAGGACCTGCCACGTCATTGAGTCATGTGACCCATCACATGACTCAATGATGTCACCGCAGGTCCTGCACACAACAGCGTGAGCCGCTCAAGACTCCGGACGGGGCAGAGAATGCATCAGAAGGTGAGTATAAAGTTTATTTTTTTATTTTTTACCATTCTGAACAAGTTGTCAAGCACTTTTCCAAGTGATGCTTGGAGAAGTGCTTGATAACCCGCATGCGGAAATGCATGCAAAGACGCCTCACAAACGCTTCTACCTGGCGGGAAAACCGCATGTAATATCCGCATGCGATTTTCCCGCCAGGGAGAAGCGTAAAAAATATGCTTCAGGTCCGCAACGTGGGCACATAGCCATACAGGTGGATGTTCCTGTAAAGGGAGAGGTGGCACTAAAGCTTATGGGGCTTCAACAGGCAAAAAATGCTTATTTTGTTATTTTTAAGCATTGACTCATTTTTCTTCTTTTATTTTTAGACTCTGTATCCTGCCACAGTTACAGTGGCATGTAAAAGTTTGGGCACCCCTAATAAAAATTACTGTTATTGTGAACAGTTTAGGAAGTTGAAGATGAAATGATCTCTAAAAGGCCTAAAGTTAAAGATGACACATTTCCTTTGTATTTTAGGCATAAAAAAAATATATATATTATATATATATAATTTTTTTCATCTTTTACATTTTAAAAATTGCAAAAAGGAAAATTGGCCGATGTAAACATTTGGGCACCCTGCATGGTTAGTACCTATTAGCACCCCCGTTTGAAAGTATCACAGCTTGTAAACGCTTTTTTCAGCCAGACAAGAGTCTTTCAATCCTTGTTTGTAGCATTTTCATAAATTGTTTCTTGGAGAATTCTTCCAGTTCTGTGAGATTCCTGGGTCGTCTTGCATGCGCTGCTATTTTGAGGTCTAGTCACAGATTTTCAATGATGTTTAGATAAGGGGACTGTGAGGGCCATTGTAAAGCCTTTAGCTTGTGCCTTTTGTGGTAGTCTATTGTGGATTTTGACGTCTGTTTAGGATCATTAGGAGACGTCCAGGGGGCTACATACAGATAGCAGAGATACAGTAAATATGTAGCAGAAGTCCTGGAAGCTTTAGGCAGAACGGAGACATCACTGTAGACAGGTAGCAGAAGTACTGAAAACCGCAGACAGGACGTGGTCCACTGGCAAACTGAGAGTTAATACAAAGACACAGGTGTGTGTATTGGTAGGTCTTATATAGGCCGGTCTGATGTTGATGACTCATCGTGAATCTGTCCATACATATAAAATAAAAGTTAGCCAAAATGTCCAATTTCAACCATAATGGTATCGGTGTTTCGACTGAGGACTGACCATTGTTAGTTATTGTTGAAAATACCGGTTGGGCATATTGATTTTTTATCAGCTGCTGATATGCACTGGCTGCATTATCAACTGAGAAAATGCCACTATTTACAGTCTAAGGCTATTTTCATACTAGGTGTTTTTTTATGCAGCAAAACCTGATCTCTTGGCAGGAAAGAAGCAGCATCAAAAACCCAGTTTTTGGTGCATTTTTTGCAGCGTTTTTTGCTGCATTTTTGGTGCATTTTTCAGGATCCCAAAGTTCAGCTTTGCTTCCACCACAGAAGCATTAACACAGGTAACCAATGCAAGACATATGTTCATGAAAAAATACACATTACAAGTTTAAGTGGGGGGAGGTGCATTGGTCTGGAATAGTTTACCTAACACACTGGCAGAGCATTGAGTTTGTAGGACACTTTCACACTTTGGTTGGTCATTAAGTTGTTCAGGCATTGTTCAATTTCACACTTTGGTTGGCCACATGTATTGTTCAATCTCACACCTTGGTTGGCTAATGTTTACTTTGTACACATCACTAATTTAATTAGACTATACTCATCCTAACTGTCATCTCAGGTGACCAAAACAAGATGGTAAACTTGGAAAATCACAAAAATAAATGGGTTTCACATACTTCTGTACTTGCTTTTTTTCACTAAAAACGCAGCAAAACGTTCACACTAGATGTTTTTTCAGCATTTTTTGCACCACCCATTGCTTTCAATGGGTGAAAAACGCTGAAAGAAGTGACATGCTCTATTGTGCAAAAACAACATACAAAGCACAAAATACTGAGGACAAAAAAAACAAGATGTGTGCATGAGATTTCTGAAATGTCATAGACTTTGCTGGTACTGTAAAACGCAGCTGAAAATTTACATAAAAAAAAAAAAAAAAAACGCATTAAAAAAACGCTGAAAAAACACCTAGTGTGAACATAGCCTTAGATGTATTTTGGCCTGTCGACGAATGATGGTTTGTCAAGCCATTTTCATCTCTTGTGTGGAGGCCTTAAGGATAGATCATCAACATTATATGACCGGACAACCCCTTTAAAGGGAATCTGTCACCAGGTTTTGGCTACCTCATCCGAGAGTAGCACAATGTGAGGGCTGAGACCCTGATTCCAGTGATGTATCAGTCACTGGGCTACTTGCTGCACTTTTGATAAAATCTGTTTTCTCTGCTTTACATCTAGCAGTTCTCTAACAGCTGAGCTCTGTATAACTCCGCCCACACCACTGATTGGCCTCTTTGTTTGTACACTGTGCATAGGTAGAAAGCAGCCAATCAGTGTGGTGGTGTGGACATATAGAGCAGGAGGACTACATGGCACCAGACAGCTAGTCCTCTAATGATAATTTCCTGTTGATTAAAATAGTGATTTTATAAAAACTACAGCAAGCAGCTCAGTAAGTGACACATCGCTGGAATCAGGGTCTCTGCCTCTAAAACATGCTGCTCTCAAACTAGGTGGCAAAAACCTGGTGACAGATTCCCTTTAACTCTAGTATTACTTCCCAGAAATCATCTCATCACACTATTTCCTATCACTACGTTGCTCTAGGTCTGCTGGGTGTTATTATAGTATAACCAGTCCTTGACATATAAAGTAATCATGCTCTGTCTCTATTTACGCCATAGCCTCGTTTCATGTAATCTCTTGTAACCTGCATTACAATCACACAGTTAGCACTGACACGTTGGATTTCTAGCACCTGCGTGATACCAGTACCCGAGGAGAATGCTGGAGCCGCGATACTCGGGGCATTCTGTTTATATGACACCAAGTCACAACTCCTTATTGGTCTAAAGTGGCCGAGAAAGTGGCAGCACTTTGATTATACACATTACCATATTGGATATACAGCGCACAATACCACACTGCAGGGTACGTGATTACACGGGTAAAGGAATTGCATGTCTTGAGAAATCGAGCTCTGAGTACCTTTAAACAGACAAGAGAGCAGCAGAATTACTCTTCGTAATTACAGACCCCCGAAGAGCTTATTGCTCTCGTATTAAGGAAAGAGCGAGACCTTTATTGGGAAAGAAAGAGAGCCGATCAGCCTACCTGAGATTTTCCAGTCTCTCCATGTCCTGTCGCTGGTAATGTTATGCCTTACACTGCATGTTCAATGGCTACATTCAATGCCGAATAAACAGTCAATTTTTCCTGTTTTAAGAGAAATAAACCGTTTTTATTTAGTTGCAATTTTCTCTTAAGTTACTGCTCGTATATCTAAACTATAAGGCTTATGAAAAGGCGTCTTCTAAAAGAGCAGCTGGTATTGGCCACACATCTTATTTGGAGCACCTATCTTGGAGGTATGTTTCCGGAGAATCTCCTGACCTGTACCCCCATCAGAAGGCTGTGACGTATTCCTGTGTCCCTCTGTACAGTTAGGCAAAACTTCTGACTTATATCTAGTATGTACTGAAAAACTAGGCGTGAACATGGCTTTAAGGGCGCAGTCAGAATGCTGTATAACACGAATGACGATCGCGACGCATGCCTGGACTGGCCGGCGGCTCTCCTGACCCGAGCGTGACAGCTGCATGGAAATACATGCTGTCACGCTTGGGTCAGGAGAACCGCCGGCCAGTCCGAGCATTGCAATGTGATCGTTTGACTGCTCCCTAATAGGTATGGAGATTCTTATAACTGGAGATATGGAATGTCACGCTCGCAGGTGGCGCACGTGGTTCGTGGACCCACTGTGCCACGGGTCCTGGAGTGCCTGGGAGGGGTGTAGCTAAGCGTCTACTTGGTGTTCACTGGAGCTCCTGAAGGTGGAGTCAGACTAGAGCTGCAGGAAGCCACCAGGTACCATTCCCAGGTAGTCCCTTGTACCGTAGCTGCCAATCCCAAGGGATCGAGTTCGCTGGACGGGAAGACATGACCAGAGTCACTGGAGAGTAGGATTCGGAGACTGACTGACAGTCTGGATAACGTGGATCTCGGAGATAGGTTCTCTTTCAGACACGCAGTTTATCGGGAAACAGTTCATATACCGCCGACCCGGTTTCAGAGTTCGGATACCACCAAAGCGACCACAGGATCACGTACACACCATAGTAGACTAATGGGATGACACAGGATAAGGAAATAACTATAACAGACTAAGGATGTTGGACCAGGCAACATACAGTTGCAAACACCAAGACCACTAACAAACTAGCTATAGGGGTTTCTCAGGCACCTCCCTATTGGGAAGGATGCCTTATATACAAGATACCTCCCAGCTATTGGCTGGAGGCATGTCCGCACACTGCCCCTTTAAGAGCAGTGGAGCTCGCAACTAGCCGCGCTGCTGGAAGACAGTGTGGCGTGCACAGAGGGAGGAGGAGGAGCGCAAGGAAGTTGCTGCGGTTGGGTCAGTGAGTATGTGGGCGACCCCGCATAGAGAGAGCTGGGGAACCATGCGGAGGCGCTAGCAATGGCTGTTACATGGAAGATCAAGTGGTGAGCATTGGTGCCTCCTCTGTTATCCTTTTACATTAGATATGTCACAAGGCCCTTTTTATAGAGTTATCACGTAAACAGAAATTTTCATCCGCACCACCCTTTAGGCCTTACTCAGATGTCTGATTTTTTTTTTTTGTGTTCGAGAAATTCAGACCGATTGTTCTGATCAGAGTGTGGTCCAAGTGCAAAATCGTACCGTGCTCAGATGTCATTAGTTTGGTCCGATTTTTTTTCACAGACCCATTGACTTGCATTGCCGATTTTGATCTAACATTTGGATAAAAATCGAACATGTCTCCGATATTTTCCACGGACTACTCGGTCCAAGGAAAAAACAGACATGTGAATGGCCCCATGGACTATCACATGAAAATCACGGACATCACTCATACGCAAAAATTGGACATCTGAATGAGGCCTTATGGTGTCCCTGGAGTTAATATGACAGGTGCTGTCCTGATAAGACTTAATTTATGTACACCAGAATACCCTTTTATCACCTGTGCACTGAATAGGTGATTATTGTTAGATTAGCTGGATCTTCAGCCTTGTTCTCCATTACTCCTGCACTGGCCAAAAGACCATGGCCAGGAAGTGTTGAATGGAGCAGCTGGTTATTCTAAGTGTATGGCATTGAAGATCTCGAGCCCAGCACTGTTCTAAAGGCTGAGAATAGAGCAGCATTAGTAACCAGCCTTTCCATTCATCTCTTCCTGGCCATGCTACAAGTTAGGCCATATTCACATGTTCAGTATTTGGTCAGTAGTTTAGGTCAATATTTCTAAGCCTAAACCAGGAGTGGGTGATAAATACAGAAGTGGTGACGTGTTTCTATTATACTTTTTCTCTGATTGTTCCACTCCTGGTTTTGGCTTACAAATACTGATGTAAAATACTGACCGTGTGAACATGGCCTAAGAGCCTGGATAAAGCTCAACACATTTAAGCAGCTTTGAAGGGAACCTGTCATGTCCCAAACGCTATTAACCTCCAGTTATGGGGTTAATAGCTTTCTAAAGTCACACCGCTGCTGCACTGAAAGCTCGGCTGCAGGAAGGAAATTCATTTTATTCTTCCTGGCAGCCTTCAGCTTTCAGTCATAGAGGCGCAGAATCAGTCACCCCTCAGTACATAATGGACAGTGGCTGTAACCACACCCCGGCACTGACTGACAGCCGTCTCAGCTGTGTATCTACCTAGCTAATTCTTCTTTTTTCAATTAGGAATATGACCTCACATGATTAAAGAAACTGACCAAGCACCATACCGCCCAACATTTGAAGAAGAGAAAGAGGGACAAATCACGTGACATGCTTAGCGCACCATGGCAAATTTTTACCATGCCCCTAGTCACTCCCATTTACCATTTCTTTCTACCCTGGCAAGAGGAGATGTCAGAGGGGCGATGGCAGTGAGGGACATTCAACAGACACCTGAGACTGCAGGACATAGACTCAAATCTGGGACTGTCCGCTGTATCCAGGACAGTTGGGACCAGAAATGAGCGGATGGATTTGTTATGATCTGCAAAAAGTACTAAGGAAAGATAGGGGAAAGCTGTCCCTACAGTAAGACTAAGCTGAATCCCTACGATGTAGTGGGCTGACTGTTCCTAGCGAACAGACCCTCCTTAGTCCTCGGCTAGTCTGAATGAAGACCTATAGCATAAGGGAAGGGGTCCCTAAAAGAACTAAGGACTGGGACAAAAATGGGACACCTAAACAGAGAAGTTGTTGCAGAACACAAAAAGACATACTGACAAAAAGGTACTAGAGGTCCCAGAAGGACCAAGCAAACTGACAGAGAAAGGCACAGAAGCACCTGGCTAAAGAAACAGTCAAACACTGAAGTCCAGCACAGCCAAAAGGGCGGTGCTGGAATATAAAGGCAGATGGTCACGTGACCGCAAAACACAAGATGGAAAAAACTAACAGGAGGGTTCTAACAGTACCCCCTCTTTTATGAGGATCCTCCGGATCCTACAGGTCCAGGCCTATCCGGAAACCTCTTGTGGAAAGCTTTAACAAGCCTAGGAGCAGAGACATCATCCGTCCTTACCCAGGAGCTGAGTTGTCTTCGGGACCGAAACCCTTCCAGGAGACAAGATACTGTAATCTCCCTCTATGCCATCTAGAATTCAAGATACGAGAAATTTCATATTCCACCACAGGAGGAACTGTGACAGTGGCGTCCCTATCTGATACATCAGCCTTTTTCAACAAGGTGTTACGGATCCGGGTGTTGGAACCTCTGTGCTGCGGTGCAAGGAGGGACCAGAGGGGCGTAACTAGGTATCAACTCGGACTGACCAAGGTCGTACGGCGGCTCAATCGACTCTGTGACCAGGGAAGGACCGAGCAGAGGGACCAGGTGCTACTCTGGGCCAGACCTTGTATGAGAGCAGGTGACTCCCATGGGTCAGAAGGCAGGGACTGACCGGTACAGCAGATGAGCACAGCAGGCAGGCTGACGGGTTATCCGGGTAGACTGACTGGCAGACATGGCAGGTAACTGGGAGGAGCCTCCAGGTAGGCTGACACAAAGGCACGGCAGGTAACTGGTAGGAGCCTCCAGGTAGGCTGACAGATAGGCAGAGCAGGTTACTGGTACGTTCTACAGGAAGGCAGGCAAGCCAGGCCCATAGACAGACTGGCGGATTTGGATCATAGGCAGACCCTCGGGCTGGAGAGTACACTTGGCAGGCGGAGACAGGAAAGTCAGACTGGCGGGCTGGACTGGTAGTCAGGCTGGCGGACTGGACTGGTAGTCAGGCTGGCAGACTGGATTGGTAGGCTGGCGGACTGGACTGGTAGTCAGGCTGGCGGACTGGACTGGTAGTCAGGCTGGCGGACTGGACTGGTAGTCAGGCTGGTGGACTGGACTGGTAGTCAGGCTAGCAGCGGGACCTGAGGGCTGAAGCAGAGTTTAGGACACAAAGCTACAACCTTGCACGGACACCCCCATTTTGGAGGAGGTGCCTTTTATATGACAGGTCCTCCGGCCGTTGGCCTTGGACTCCTTAGGACGACGCGCGCGGCCCGTTTAAGAGGGAGGGAGCACGCGCGCCCTAAGCACAGTGCCCGGGAAGCTGCGTGCGCCGGCAGAAGCAGGAGCGCCGGAGGACGCCAGGCGGGGAGCGCGCGGTAAGAGGGACGGCGTCTCTGCCTGTCAGGGGGCAGAGACGCCGATACTACACAAGGAAACATGAAACACAGGATTAATCTTCCCGGAAGTAGGGACATCCAACCTAACAGCAGATGGGTTAACTACCTGAAGCACTTTAAATGGACCCACAAACTTAGGACCCAGTTTTTTAGAGGGAATCCTCAACCGCAGGTTCTTTGAGGACAAACAAGCCATGTCACCCACAGTAAACAAAACCTCCTTACGTTTCCTGTCAAAATACTTCTTGGACTTCTTGTTAGCCTCTTGAAGGTTGCAACGTACATTAGTCCAAACTCTCTCCAAATCACCGGAAAAATTCTCCTCCTCCGGCACCGCCGACCCCAATTTGGAGAACGAACCAAAAGACGGATGTCTCCCAGTACAACAAAAAAAAGGAGAACACCCAGCAGAGGAGGATGTATGATTGTTAAGCGCAAATTCTGCGAGAGGCAGAAACTCAGACCACACCTCTTGATTGTCCGCCACAAAGCAGCGCAAAAACTGTTCTACATCCTGGTTCTTTCTTTCAGTCTGTCCATTAGACTCAGGATGATAACCAGACGAAAATGACAAATGGACTCCCAACCTGTCACAAAAAGCACGGCAAAAGCGAGCCACAAACTGAGGTCCTCTATCAGAAACAATATCCGTGGGAACGCCATGGAGCTTGACAATCTCCTTAACAAGCGCCTTAGCGAGTGTCTTGGCGCAGGGCAACTTAATGAATGGAACCAAATGACACATCTTACTAAAACGGTCCACGACCACCCAGATGACCGTAAAACCCTCGGACATAGGAAGATCAGTAATAAAATCCATAGTGAGATGCGTCCAAGGCGCACTAGGAACCTCCAGAGGGCAAAGCAACCCCGCAGCAGGAGTATGTGAAGCCTTTGACCTAGCACACACAGTACATTGACGCACCCACTTGATGACTTCTTTCTGCCACCCAGGCCACCAAAAACTGCGACTGATAAGTCTCTTAGTCTCCGAAATTCCTGGACGACCTGCCAATCGAGACTCCTGACACTCCACAAACAAATCTCTCCTAAAGGCTCTAGGCACGAACAACCTCCCATGGGGAGTGTTAGATGGAGCATCATCTTGAGCATTCAGAATCCCATTCTCCAAAATGGAGTCCAAAGCCGCCACCACAACTCCTTTCTGCAAAATGCTCTCCTCCTCCTCGGCACCGACCGTAGGAGAGAAGCTACGAGATAAAGCATCGGCTTTAACATTCTTAGTACCAGGGATATAGGTAACAGAAAAATGAAACCGAGAAAAAAAAAGTGCCCACCTAGCTTGACGGGCATTCAAGCTCTTGGCAGCATCCAGATACACGGTGTTCCAAATTATTATGCAAATAATATTTTCTCAGATTTTCCCAAATTACCTATATGAATTGCAGTCATTGTAATTTTCCAGTCAAATAACTATTAGAGTACAATTAAAAGGTTTTTGTACAAACTGCCTATGATAACAGTATATTTTTAAAAAAATAAAAAACTCAAACTGTACTCAAAATGCATGTTCCAAATTATTATGCACAGCAGAGTTTTCAACCTTTTCATTTTAATAAAGAACAAAAAAATGGTCATTTTTTGAAATTATAAGCATTAGCAGGTTATTACAAACTGAAATCAAACAGTTTTCAACTCAAAACTTTATTCTAGGTGATGTAACATTTGCACATAGGACCCCTTGTTCGAAAGGAGCTTCTGAACTTTCTCGTCCATTGAATTTGTCAGGTTTTGGATGGTTTTTGCTTTAATTGTTTTGCATGAGGACAGAATACCCTCCCAGAGCTGTTGCTTAGATGTAAACTGCCTCCCGCCATCATAGACACTCCTTTTGATGATGCTCCAGAGGTTCTCAATGGGGTTGAGGTCAGGGGAGCATGGGTGCCACACCATAAGTTTGTCCCCTTTTATGCCCATAGCAGCCAGAGATGCAGATGTGTTATGTGCAGCATGAGACGGGGCATTATCATGCATGAAATGATCTCGATTGTCCAGATGGATGGAGTGGAGAATGGCTGGTTGATGGACACCCCATGCAAACACGGCTACGGCGCTAACAAGGAGGAGGTGGAGTAATGTTTTGGGCTGGAATCATGGGGAGAGAGATTGTCGGCCCTTTTAGGATCCCTGAAGGGGTAAAGATAAACTCCATAATGTATGTTGAGTTTCTCAAACAGCATTTCCTTCCATGGTTCAAGAAGAAGAAACGTGTATTCCGCAGCAAGATCATTTTCATGCATGATAATGCCCCGTCTCATGCTGCACATAACACATCTGCATCTCTGGCTGCTATGGGCATAAAAGGGGACAAACTTATGGTGTGGCACCCATGCTCCCCTGACCTCAACCCCATTGAGAACCTCTGGAGCATCATCAAAAGGAGTGTCTATGATGGCGGGAGGCAGTTCACATCTAAGCAACAGCTCTGGGAGGGTATTTTGTCCTCATGCAAAACAATTAAAGCAGAAACCATCCAAAATCTGACAAATTCAATGGACGAGAGAGTTCAGAAGCTCCTTTCGAACAAGGGGTCCTATGTGCAAATGTTACATCACCTAGAATAAAGTTTTGAGTTGAAAACTGTTTGATTTCAGTTTGTAATAACCTGCTAATGCTTATAATTTCAAAAAATGACCATTTTTTTGTTCTTTATTAAAATGAAAAGGTTGAAAACTCTGCTGTGCATAATAATTTGGAACATGCATTTTGAGTGCAGTTTGAGTTTTTTATTTTTTTAAAAATATACTGTTATCATAGGCAGTTTGTACAAAAACCTTTCAATTGTACCCTAATAGTTATTTGACTGGAAAATTACAATGACTGCAATTCATATAGGTAATTTGGGAAAATCTGAGAAAATATTATTTGCATAATAATTTGGAACACAGTGTAGATCAAATTCTTATGATCTGTGAAATAGGAAATCTAGCGCCTTCCAAAAAATGACGCCAATGTTCAAACGCGAGTATAATAGCCAGCAACTCCCGATTTCCAACATCATAATTCAGTTCGGTTTCCGATTTTTTTTTCGAAAAGAAGGCACAAGGATGTACTCCATCCTTGTTCTCCTGAGACAAAACTGCTCCGACCCCCACCGATGATGCATCGACCTCGAACCAGAAAAGGCTTGGTCTCATCAGGCTGCATAAGGATAGGGGCAGAACTGAACCTCTCTTTGAGATACTCAAACGCTTCAATGGCTTCAGTAGTCCACTGGACCATATTCGCACCTTTCCTGGTGAGATCGGTCAGAGGCTTAACAATTACAGAAAAATTCTTAATGAATTTCCTGTAATAATTGGCAAAACCCAAAAATCTCTGTATAGATTTCAAACCAATAGGCCTAGGCCATTCCTGCACAGCCTGAACCTTCACCTGGTCCATCTCAAAGCCCTCATTGGAGACAATGTAGCCCAAAAAACTAATTTTCTGCACAGCGAACTCACATTTCTCCAGCTTAGCAAAGAGTGAATTATCACTCAATAACTGCAAAACTTCACGTACACTCTGCCAATGGGACTCTAGATCTGGTGAATAAATCAAAATGTCATCCAAATACACAACCACATTCTTACCAATCAAAGGTCTCAGGATGTCATTAATAAGGTTCTGAAAAAGTGCAGGTGCATTGGTAAGACCAAAAGGCATCACCAGATTCTCAAAATGACCTACCAGAGTGTTAAAAGCAGTTTTCCATTCATTACCCTCCTTCACTGGTAACAAATTGTATGCCCCCTGGAGATCAATTTTAGAGAACCACTTGGCCCCCACTGACTGGTTAAACAAGCCAGGAATTAACGGCAATGGGTAGGAATTGCGTAAGATAATCTTATTTCACGAAAATCCAGACATGAACGTAAACCCCCGTCTTTTTTTTTAACAAAGAAAAATCCAACTGCCACAGGCGACTTAGAAGGTCTAATGTGACCAGCAGCCAGGCTAGTCTGTATGTACTCCTCCAAGGCCTTTCTTTCTGGAATAGTCAGATTAAACAAGCGACTCTTGGGAACAGTAGCTCCAGGAACAAACTCAATGGCGCAATCATAATCCCTATGAGGAGGTAAAACTTGCGACACCTCCTATGAAAAAAACCTCCAAAAATCTTGAACAGGTACAGGTAATTCCCTTTTTTCGACAGCCGCAATGCGACCATTACAACATTTATCATAGCACTTCGGGCTCCAAGACTTAATCACATTAGTAGACCATTCCAGCAAAGGATTGTGCAGTTTTAACCAAGGCAAACCTAAAACGACCGGAGAGGGTAAATTATCTAATACAACCAAGTCCAAAATTTCTTGGTGAACTCCATTGATAGTGAGGGGAAATGCAGCAACCTTGTGAGTAATACATTTCAATGGAGTGTTATCAATTGCAGTCACAGAAATAGGTGATGACAAAGGTTTGGATTTCAATTTAAGGTTTTCCAAAAACCCTTTATCACATTAAGTGTTGAACCACAATCCACAAATACCTGAAATTCAATCAAATTTTCCTGCAAAGTAGTACTCCCAGAAAGAAATACTCCTGCAGAGCGTAAACAAGCTATACGGGCGTAACTGACCTTTTTTTTTCTTTACTTAAACGAAGCTCACAATACTTAATCAAATGGTCAGCTTTACCACAATAGAGACACAATCGCTCAGCGAACCTCCGGTCTCTTTCCTGAGAGCGGAGTGACATCACCCCAACCTCCATCGGTTCTCCGCCGTCAGAGCAGATTTTTTGGGGACTAGGACCTGACATTACAGGAGTCTTTACCTCATTCACCCTGGACCTCAGTCTCCTGTCCACATGAACAGCTAACTGCATGGCATCCTGCAGAGTCTCAGGTGCGCGGAATGCAATTAGCAGATCCTTAACCCTTTCACTCAGACCAGCAAGAAATAAACATTTCAGCGCAGGATCATTCCATTTGACTTATGAAGCCCATCTCCTGAAGTGTGTGCAATAATTTTCAACATCTGACCCCTGATTCAAACGCCTGAGTTCTGCCTCAGCAGATGAGATTCGATCAGAATCATCATATAATAGCCCCATAGCAGAAAAAAATTCTTCTACAGACCTTAAACACAGATCATTAGGTTGGAGAGAAAAGGCCCACCCCTGTGGTTCATTGCGCAAAAGTGACATAATAAAACCAATGCGCTGTGATTCATTCCCAGAGGACCTTGTTCTCAAATGAAAATATAACAAACAAGCATTTTTAAAAGAAAAAAAATCGTGTTGTTTACCATAAAAAACATCAGGCAGTCCTACCTTGGGTTCCACAAAATGCGCTTCAGAACAGCTACTCACGTGTTGCTGGAGCTCGGCCACCTCCAGAGACAATCCCTGCAAGCGTTGAGCCAAATCCTGGACGGAAACCATACTGATCCCCGAATTTCTTTCCTTAGTTTTTTTTTGGCTGGACTTACTGTTATGATCTGCAACGAGTACTAAGGAAAGATAGGGGAAAGCTGTCCTTACAGTAAGACTAAGCTGAATCCCTACGATGTAGCGGGCTGACTGTTCCTAGCGAACAGACCCGCCTTAATCCTCAGCTAGTCTGAACGAAGACCTATAGCATAAGGGGAGGGGTCCCTAAAAGAACTAAGGACTGGGACAAAAATGGGACAACTCCTAAACAGAGAAGTTGTTGCAGAACGCAAAAAAGACAAACTGACAAAAAGGTACTAGAAGTCCCAGAAGGACTAAACGAACTGACAGAGAAAGGCACAGAAGCACCTGGCTAGAAAAACAGTCAAACACTGAATTCCAGCACAGCCAAAAGGGCGGAGCTGGAATATAAAGGCAGATGGTCACTTGACCGCAAAACACAAGATGGAAAAAACAAACAGGAGGGTTCTAACAGGATTCACGGGACTCTGGTCCAGCGTCCAAGTCAGTGGTACCAGGCTGCTGACTAGTCCGGAAGGCCGCAAATCTTTTACCTTCTGGCGTCCCTGCCGCGGCATTTGATTAGCCAGGGCAGCACGACGTCATCTGTACGTCCTGCTCATCTCTAGATGGGACCTATGGATTTATTTTCTATTCATTCATTCACAGTCTGAGCCGCCAGACCTTTCTCATCTTTATGTAGCTTCACTATATGACATCTTCTCTGATTATTGCATTTTTAGTCCTTTTCCCCCTTATTTGATATTTTTTGGTGCAGATGGGAAGCAGCATTTTAAGTGTTTTTTTATAATACAGAAAAGCTTTGATACTGCACTTAAAAAGTAATTGCATTTTTTTTACATGTGTTTTTTTTAGGCTCCACATAGAAGCCCCTAGAGAAAGAAAAGCACCAAACCCATCTTTAGACGCACAGGGGGCGCAGTTTTCATGAAATCACATCTACTTTGCTTGGACAGTTAAACACAGCATAATTTCTGTGCAAAAAAAGTAGCTGAAAAAACGCAGCATTTACGCTACATGTGAACATGGCCTAAATGTCCAAGCAAAGTGGACGTGAATTCATGAGAACTGCGCCCCCTGTGCGACTAAAGACGGTGTGAACTGTGGTTTTGGTGCTTTTTTTCTTTATAAGCTTCTATGGGGAGCCTGAAGAAAAGTCATGTAAAAAAAAAACGCTGTTGCAATTTTAAACGCACAATAAAAGATTTTCTGTATTATTAATAAAGCTTTAAAACAAGGATTCACACCTGCACCAAAAACTCATCAAATAAGGGGGAAAATACATAAAAGAAACGCAACAAAAAAGCAATAATCATAGAAGATTGTTATTGTGTTTGTCGCTGCGGACACCTGCTGAAAAAAAGCACAGCAATTATGTCTGAACACTGCCTGAATGTTACATTTTTATTACATTTTTTATGGGTTTAATAGAGAAAAAAGTCAATCAAGCCATCTTCTTCCACCAGTTACCAATCACCATTAATAATCTGATTGTTGTGTTGTGCGAGTCATTACGATT
Source organism: Phyllobates terribilis (assembly GCF_046119375.1). NCBI lineage: Eukaryota > Metazoa > Chordata > Amphibia > Anura > Dendrobatidae > Phyllobates > Phyllobates terribilis. Next base: position 289,377,815 of record NW_027362768.1, on the reverse strand, counting down.
ACAGGGACACCTAATATGTCTGCCATTTGATGATTTGTAATGTTTTATTATTTTTTTTTTTAAATCTCAGTATAATTGACGTTATTGTAATTGTTTTTTTTATTATTTTTTAGTAATTTTTATAGGAAAAAAATATTTTTTATTCTCCCTATAGAACACAGGGACATAGAAATACTCTGCTGTGTGCAGATGTATCTCTATGCATCAATATCATCTTCCTGTGGGTTGACGACCTGCAATACAGATCAGGTACACAAAATTCTCCCAGTGACATCACTGGAGCCTGATGTTCATTGTGTTAGCTCCTGCCAGCAATTATAGAGGTTGTGGGTTCAAGTCGCGGGGAGACTTACAAAAAAAGAGAAAACAGTATTTTTTTTTAATTGTTTTTTATTATTTTTTAATAGTTTTATAGTAACAAAAAAAAATTGACTTTTTCTTCACCTCACATAGAGATACACTGCTATGTACAATCTATGCACCTCTATAATGTGCTTCTGGGTTCACGGTCTGCAATACAGCTCAAGATTTCCAAATTCTCCTATCTTCATCAATGTGGACTGTGCCTCATAGCTAGAGCTTCTGCCTGATGACATGAAAGTTGCAAATTAGATTCTATGGGAGCCCAGAAAAGAGAATTATTTAATTTATGTATTTGTGAGCAGAGATGATGGCCCCGCCCCTGGAGGAGGAGCTACAGTCAGTGAAGAGTGTGAGAGGAAGTCGGGACAAAGCCCTGACGTGCCAGGACAGTGGGACTGAGTCCTCAAATCGGGACAGTCCCGCTGGATTCAGGACGGTTGAGAGATATGGCTGAATACTTTTAAGCTCTGTAAAAGGAAGTTTATTTTCCCTGCATGACTCATCAGTCACTGCAAAAGTCCCTGGCAGGAGGGAGGAGGTCAGGAGTTAAAGAGAGAAATGTTTGCAGGGAAAAGAGACTTCCGGTTTCTAAATAGAGAATAGAAAAGGGAATAATATACTGAGTAGAAAGACAAAATGAGCAATTATAAGTACACAGTGCTGTATAATATGATGACTGCAATATATTAAAGAAGTTGTCCACTACTTGGACAACTTCTTGTCATAACCCACGCTTGGCTCCAATAACATAAAAAAGCTTTTGCTCCCCTCCCGTACTGACAACGTTCCCGTGATATCGTCACCCTCTCTTCTCGGGGCCCCTGTGCTGTTGTGACACGTGACGGTGGCGCCCAATCAGCGCTGGCGTAATTGTCCCCACCTTCTATCGAATTGAGCATGAAGAGGAAGTCCGAGATCAGCTGCAGCCCAGCTTCCTCTTCATGTTCGATTTGTCCGAAGACGGGGACAGTGATGCCAGCGCTGATTGGGTCTCGTGTCACAACAACCGCATGAGAGCATCAGGACCGCGAGTGCTGACAATGCTGGAACAGCCCCGGCACGGGAGGTGAGTATAGGCTTTTATATTCTATCGAGGCCAAACATTTAGATCAAGAAGGGGTTGCCCTAGTCGTGGACAACACTTTTAAGAGGATAAAAAACTTTGATGGGAGTGCTTCTTTAACTCACTCACCTATTCCCCATTCAAAAAAAAAACATTTTTATCATACCTCCCAACTTTTTAAGACAAGAAAGCGGGACAAATTATGTGGCCAGCCGCCACTAATTTTCACCATCCCCCAATCCACGCCCAATTAGCATTTCTTTCTACCCTGGCAGGAGGAGATGTCCGAGTGGCAGTGGTAGTGAGGGACATTCAGCAGACGCCCGAAACTGCCGGGCGTAGACCCAAATTCGCTGTATTCGGGATGGTTGGGACTAGACATGAGCGGATCGATTCACTTGACTCCGGTCAGATCAGTGGCACCTAGCGGCTGGACAAGATGCCTGCCAATCTCTTACCTTCCTGTGTTCCCGGCACGGCTTTTGATTTGCCAGGGCCGATGTGATTTCATCTATGCGTCCTGCTCATCTCTAGTTGGGACCTGTGGATTTATTTTTTATTCATTCATTCACAGTAGTAGCAACCAGAACCTTCTCATCTTTATGTAGCTTCACTATATGACATCTGGCTTTTTTGTGTCTGTAAGGCCGTGTTCACATGTTGCATAAATACTGTGTTTTTTGTTTTCTACAGGTGTCCACATCTTTCTTTTAGGCTGTGTGTTCATGATGCGTTTTAGGGCGTTTTCGCTGTGTTTATTCCCCGCAGAATTGGGCCAAAAACACCAAAGAATCCTTCTGTCAGCTAATTAAATAAGAATCCTGTAGTTCTGTGTGCATGATCAGTAATTTTCCTTTGAGTATTTGCATTGCGTTTAAATCTGCAGCATGTCCATTCTTTTTGCGTTTTGCCTTGTTTTTCACCCATTGACTTCAATTGAGTCAGTCAAATCCACAGCAAAAACGCAGGTGTAAAAATTTTGCGGATTTGCTGCGGATTTTTGCTGCGGATTTGAGTGACTCAATTGAAGTCAATGGGTCAAAGACGAGGCAAAAACGCACAAAGAATTGACCGCAGGTCACATGCGTCGGCTGATGAGAGACTAATCCTCCCATCAGCCTACTGCTGCTGCCGCTGATAATAGCAAGGGCAGGCGCCGCTGATGGGAGGAGTAGTCTCTCATCAGCCGGCGCTTGTGACCTGTGGTCAACAAAAAAATTAAAAAAAAATAATAATTAAATATTAAAATAAAAATAAAAAACACTTTATACTCACCTAACACCAAATCCCCGATGCCTATATCACCTGTAAAAATAATAAACCACCATATTCCTCATCTGTCTGCCGTAATCCATAAGTGTCCGGCAACGATCGGGTCATTTATAGAACAGTCGCATCCGGAGATGTGACTGCTCTGTCCAGCAGCCGGTGATACACGGACAGGAGCATAATGGCTCCCATAGTGTATAGTACTGAGCTGCTGTGAGAGAGGTCACACGAATTCATCAGCTGATGAGCTCATGTGATCTCACGGCACCGCCGCTGCATGAGAAAATTCCCACGCAGCAGTGGTGCAGTAAGTGAGATCACCGGATCTCATCAACTGATGACCTCTCTCACTGCATCTCAGCGCTATACACAGACACAGGAGTGATTACACTCCTGTGTCATTGTCAGCCTGCTGTCTTGTAGAGCAGACAATGGCTTCAAATGGATTAGGTGAGTATAAAGTTGCTTTTTATTTTTGTTTTTTTACAGGGGACAATGGCTTCAGGGGATTAGGCGTTAGGTGAGTATACTGTATTTTTTATTCTTAAATAAATTATTAAAACCGTGTGGACTTTTATTTCAAATAAAGGATTTTTTTCAGGCCTTGTGTTTATTTCCAAACCTTTACTATGGGGTTAGTAATGGGCGTGTCTTATAGACGCCTCTCCTTTACTAATCTCTGGACTTCTTGTCAGCTGCCAATACAAGGCTGACATGACCCCAACTTTATTACCCCACTTGCCACCGCACCAGAACGAGTGGGAAGAGCGAAATGCCATATTTGATGCATTTTATTGCTGCGCCATTTCTAGGGCCGCTGAGGGCTGATAATATTAGCCTCGGAGGGGGCCAGGATCCATGGCCGCTTCCCTGGCTATTAATATCAGCTCACAGCTGTCTGTTTAGCCTTTGCTGGTTAGATAGGGGGTCCCTACGTCAATTATTTTCTGGGGTGCCCCCTGTAATCTAGCCAGTAAACGCTAAGCAAACAGCTGTGGGCTATTAATATCCAGGGAACATTTTTGGCTAATGGCCCCTTCCCTGGCTAGTAATATCAGCCCCCAGTGGTTGGCTTTCCCTCTGCTGGTTATGAAAATGATGCTCGAGCCCACGCCATTTTTTTTATTTAACTCTTCATTTGATTTCATTTATAAGAAATCCCATGCCCACTGTGTTTGTTTTTGACACTGTGTAAACTCACCAGCAGCATGTCAATTTCTGTAGCAGAGACGCAAGTCTCTGCTGCAGATTTTGACCTATTGAAATGTCATTACATGCTGTGGATCCGTATGTACTGAAATAAACAAGTGCGGCATTAGAACGCAGCGAAAATACGCTGCGTCTAAAGCGCTGCTGGTTTCTGTTTGTGGGGACGTACCCAAAGGCTAACCAAACAGCGTGAGCTGTTATTAATAGCAAGGGAACATGTTGGCCTAATTGCCCTTTCCTAGGCTAAAAATAGCAGACCTCAGCTGCCCCAGAAATGGCCACCAAGCCCTAGGTTTAGTAATGAAGAGGTGTCAGCCAGACACCCTCATTACTAAACCTTTATGTAAACAATTAAATAAACACACACCAAGAATAAAACACTATTTGAAATAAAACTGACAAATTCTTTAATCATTTAAATTAACCCAATATTCTCACCCCAGGTCCGACGGTAATCCAAGGGTTAAAGTGATGTCCCACATTTCTTTTTTAAAATATCTTTATATAGCTCCAAAAAGCATTCATTGCTGTACATACGCAGCAAAAACGCACGTCTTTTTCCACATCGTTTTTGCTGCCAAAAGATGCAGAAACCTTGCAGAAATTTCTGCAATCAAATACTCAACGTGCGCACATACCCTTATTGCCCCTCTAGAATACAGAGACCTAAAAGTACACTGTTATATACAATGTACCTCTATGCCTCAGTATAATCTGCCTGTGGTTAGTGGCTGCAATACAGATCAAGTATACAAGATCCTAGTGACATCACCAGATCCTGTGGCTCAAACACTTTAGCTCCTGCTTGCAATTATAGAGGTTGTCGGCTCGAGCCCTGGTGAGATTCACAAAAAAAGCGAAAATGACTTTTTCGTAATTGATTTTCATTATTTTTAGTAGTATAGGAACAAAAAATCTGACTTTTTCTTCACCTGTAGAATAAAAATACATAGAAATACACTGCTATATACAATGTATCTCTATGTATAATAGTATAATCTGCTTCTGGGTTCACTGACTGCAGTGCAGCTAAAGATTATCAAATTCTCCTGTCTAAATCATTGTGGACTGTGGCTCATCGCTGTTATCTGCAGACATGATATCGTCGGTTCAAGTCTTGGAGACAGCAGATGACAAGAAGGGAATAGTTAAATTCAGTTTATTCCCTAAGCAGAGAGATGCAGCTCTGCCCCCCGAGGAGGAGAAGCTACAGAGCGATGAAGACGTCTGAGAGAGGTGAGTATTTAGATATCGGGACTGAGCCCTCAAATCGGGACAGTCCCGCTGAATCTGAGACGGATGGTAGCTATGTATTTAGTATCTTGTGTCTGTAATGTCTGATCTTTTAAAATGTAAAATTAATTTGATGCTGCCTTTTTTGTCTGTTGTTGATGTGTCATGCTTTAAATAAGCTGCTTTGTTTTTGATACTTCCTGGTCTTTGCCTTTTACTTTATTGATCCAGTCATGTGCAGATGACATGAGTTGTTTTTTTTTCCCTGCAAATTTTCCGCATCTAATACAATTCTATGGGGAAAATCTACATACAATTTCTCTTGGGTACGCTGAGTTTTAACATGTTGCGGACTTGAAACAGGCACCGCAGGTCAATTTAAGGCTGAGTAAAAATAAAGAACAATGGGCATGAGATTTCTATGAATCTCATCCTCTTTGCTTTAACTGTAAGACGCTGTTTTTTTTGCATAGCTAATACACGTAGAGTCAAAATCTCATCATGGGAGCTTAAAAGGGTTGTCCAGATCCATCACTAAGTCTGCAGTCTCTTTAAGTGACTGCAGACTTGTGAAGCCTCACATCGCACATAGTGCGCGCTGTGAGAATACTCCTGTGCCGGTGGCGAGACAGAGCGCTCATGTGACAGCAAGTTTGCAATATGCATTCAGTAGTGTTCAGAATAGTGTGCTTTAAGAGCCAGGTACGTATTAATACAACCGGTCGATTGCGCCTGCACATAGTACCGGGTGTGAGCTGTGACAATGTGCTGGGAGCGGTGCCGCACCGCTCCCGGCACATTAACCCCCGGAATGTCGGTCGCAGCATTTTGGAGGTAAGCGCTGGTACTGGTTGTCATGGTGACCCGGATTTTGTCATGATGTCATCATGACAACATCCAGGTCACCAGGCAGTCGGAAGATACTTTGATCATGCGCAGTGCACGACTGTATAGTACAGGAATGGTGCTCCATCCCTATGCTATACAGGCGATCAGAGTAAAAAAAAAAAGTGAAAGTCCCATAGTGGGACAAAGTATAAAAATCTAAAAAAATGTTAGAAAATGAAAAAAAAAATTGTAAAAATATTTAAAAAAAAATAATCCTCAAATATAAAAATATAATGTACCCATCAATAAATATTATTATGAAAAAAAAGAAAAGAATAAAAGTACACATCTGATCTATAAAATTGTCCCACTAGTTAACCCCTTTAGTGAACACTGTAAAAAAAAAAAAAAAAAAACGAAGCAAAAAACGATGCTTTATCATCATACCCCCAAACAAAAAATGGAATAAAATGCGATCAAAAGATAAATATAAGTAAAAATTGTACCACTGAAAACGTCATCTTGTACCGCAAAAAACAAGCCGCCATTAGTTCCATCAGCTGAAAAATAAAAAAGTTACAGCTCTCAGAATAAAGCGATGCAAAAAATATTATTTTTTTCTATAAAATATCTTTTATTGTGTAAAAGCGCCAAAACATAGAAAAACAATATACATGTGCAATCTGCATTTTGTTTGAATGCAGATTGCACATTTTCTGTTAGTACAATAAACCTCATTTCAAGGCAAAAACATTACTGTGTCCAACAGTTATTAAATATATCAAACTGAAATAGCTGTTGCAAAAACACCAATTTTTATAAAACAATAAGCTTAAGATTAATAGGGGTGCCCAAAATTTTTCATATAACTGTAAATGTGGTACCCCTGTAAACGTACTGACCCGAAGAATAAAGCTACCTTATCAATTTTATCACATACGGAACGGCATAAAAATTAAAAAAAAACAAAAAAAAAAAACAATTCCTGAATTGTTGTTTTTTGTTTATTCTGCCTCACAAAAATCAGAATAGAAAGCAATAAAAAAAATGTCACATGCCTGAAAATTGTACCAATAAAACGTCAACTTCGGCCGAAATATGGAAAAATGATAGCTCTCAAAATATGGCAATGCAAAAACTAGTCTGCAACAAAAAAAAACGTCTTTTAGTGTGTGACAGCTGTCAGTAATAAAAACCCGCTATAAATCTGGTATCGCTGTGATCGCACCGACCCGAAGAATAAAGTCGTCTAATCACTTATACCGCACTAGGAACGGCGTAAAAAATAAATGCTAGGGTTAGGGTTGTGCTAGGGTTAGGGTTGTGCTAGGGTTAGGGTTGTGCTAGGTTTAGGGTTGTGCTAGGTTTGGGGTTGTGCTAGGGTTAGGGTTGTGCTAGGGTTAGGCTTGTGCTAGGGTTGGGCTTGTGCTAGGGTTGTGCTTGTGACGCGCCCCCTGGGACATATTCCTTTTTGAGGGGAATACCCGGCACCGGATCAGATGGGGGGGTTTGTAGTCTCCGAGCGGCTGTGACCCGGCCCGTGCCCAGGGCGTCAAGCTCAGTGTTATGTGGCAGTCCTACAGATGTTATTAAGAGTTCTTTTGTGTCGACTACGCCACCCGTTGTGATGCGGTCACTGTGGCCGCCGCTGCAGCAGGGTCCGCTGAGGCTGATGGTGGGTGCGCAGCTTGGTGGGATAACCCCCAACGGGAGGGGTATAGCCTCAGAGGGGACAGGCGCAGAGGATGGGGGTTGTGGTGGTGTAGTGCAGACGGCAGTGAAGACAGAGTCGGGTTGTGCAGTTAAGGGTGTTTACTTACTGCAGATGTTGTACTGGTCACTCCAGCTGCTAGTGACCACCCGAGCCGTGCTGCGTCCACCAGGTCCTGGATCCAGCCAACCCCCAAACAAGTCCGGAGCGTGGCCCTGAGCTCTCTTTCTGTCCCGTTCTCTGGCCGTCCCCACCAGTAATCCACCTAGGTCCAGCTCCCTCGGGCCTTCTGTTGGGACACCCTTGGCCTTGGGTTCCCTGACCCTTCATGTGGTGTGCCTTCGGGGTGGATGTGATGGGTGGCCGTGGCAGATGCTGCCCACGGCCTCCGGTCTCTGGCTAGGGTGTGTTTTCTGCCCCCACCAGCTTGGGTTCCGGTACCCTGTGCCGACTCCTCACCCAGTGCTTTAATTTGGGTTCTTGGGTCCTCTCTGTTTTCCCCTCTGGGTACTCCTTCTTTGCTCCTCTCTCACTCAGGGTCTCTCTCTTGCTGCAGGCTGACTTCCTCTCTGCTTGCTGTCTGCTCCTCTGCAGCTGTCTTGCTGTCTGCTCCTCTGCAGCTGTCTTGTTCTCTGCATCTGACTTGTTCTCTGCATCTGACCCTGATCTTTGATGGTGCCCACCTTATATACACCCTCTATGTGTGAGCTCAGGTGACCAGCACCCAATGAGCTCCTATCTTTACCCAGGCTGCTCCCCCTATCTGCCCCTACACTACATGGGATGTACCACCCCCCTCCCACTCCAGCCAGGAACAGACTCGGTCGTACCTGCACATTTCTAAGTGGGAGTACCGTCGGCCTGTTCCTCGGAAATGGGATGTATGTAGTGCATGCAGCCTACCGAGCTCAGTTCCACTCTCCATCCTTGCCCGGGAGTGGAATATCACACCTCTGGGTTGAGGTGCAATACCCCTGTAGCAGCCGAATCCTCAGGGTGCTACATTCCCCCCTGGTAAATCACAGCACGTCCTCGGGCTGTAAAGACAAAAACACCAAAACATACAAAAATTTTTTTTTTTTCATATAAACATAATAAAACATATAAAACATTATATATATAAAACTTTTCATATAAACATTCTCGTAGTCGTTTCTTGTTTCAGGTTCCTCCTCCGGACACTGTGCAACGTGTGTCCGGGAAAAGTGCGACAGTCTCTTAGAAAAACTGGTTTTCCTATAAAACCGGTAGGGGGCGCTTTAGGAAGCGCAACTATATACAGGGGAAGTTGGCCGCTCTCAGTCCTCGGCCAGGTAGAGGGAAGGGAATGGCTGCTCACAGTCCTCAGCCTGTGGGATTAAGGGGTTAACGGGTAAACAGTTCACACTTGCTGGTCCCAACGGGGACTATATATATATGTATCAACAGTTTCTTTGGTACCCGGTCGGGTAACTATTTACAGCACTTGCTCTGCCGCACTCAACGGCGTCTTCCTCCTGCTCTTTGCTTACAGCTGGTTGTTACTTCAGACCCGTCCGGGTCCTCTTGCTCCTCCTCCTCGCACCGCAACTCCTCCTCCGTCAGGCGGTGTACGTGGAGGGCGTAAGGTCCTTTGGCACACTTGTGCCGGGTAAAGGTGACCTCGTCTCCGATGTAGAGGTCACGACCTCTGTGCCCCTCCGGCAGATGGGACTCCACGTCTCTGCGCGTGACAAAGACGTCGCCGGGGGTGTTGTTGTCTCGGATGAAGCCCCACCCATGCTGCTGGTTGAACTTGATCACTGTCCCGATGGTGCGGGGACAATGCGCTGCACGGGGGTCCCTCCTGGTCCGGCTCTTCTGCTCGGCGCTCCTTATTTGGGCCTGTTGTTCCCGGACCCGCCTCTCTCTCCGCTCCCTCGCGAACTCTTCGAGCTGCTGTCGGCAACACTCAGCGCGCTCTGCTGCAGCTGCCCTAGTTTCCTGAGTGAACCCCATTAGATCTTCTCCGGTGGGGTCCCACTCAAACTGTGCTTCCGCTAGCGGGGGCGAGATCCGTGCCACGGGCTTCGGAGCCGGAATCAGGGGTGCACACATGGCCCCAACCCTCCTCTGGTGCTCCAGTTCGTGATACTTCTGGGGCCAGATGAAAGGCTGCCCGTCCGGCCACGTGTGCTGGGCAAACAAGTCCTCTCCCAGACGCGGCACCCTTGGTTTTACGGGTGCGGGCGCGGTGGTGGTGGCGCCCGGATTGCCCAGGCCTTGCGGCCAGGCCTGGGGCACCTGGAAGGTGAAGGGCACCGTTAGGACGGCGGCGCCCTGGGCTACCTGGCCTTGCGGCCAGGCCGGAGGCTCCGCGGAGGTAGGGGGCGCTGTTGGTGAAGCGGCGCCCGGGGGTACTAGGCCTTGCGACCAGGCTGGTGGTATTTCCTGCTTTGTCACGCTCCGGGTCGAGGCGCGTGACGTCACAGGGGTCGCTGCGGCGGCTTCCGGTCGGGGCCTAGTCCATAGCGGTGACATGGCGGCTACGGGCACAGCAGGGGGACTTTCGGGCTCTGCGACGGGGAGCTGGGGCAGGTAAGCGGTGTCACGGCTTGGGGTATAGGCGTCCCCTTTACCTGCCTCCATGCGTTCGGCTCCCTTCTCGGCGCCGTCTCCGGCCTTGGGTCCTCCCGCGCCATCCTCAGAGGCGGTCTCCTTCCTCATCTCGGCTGGCGTGCTCCGGGTCTTGGTTTCAGCTTGCGTCTTGGTTTCAGCTTGCTGGGCCATCTCCCGGCTCCACTCCGCCAATATCTCGCGCTGTACCCGGGCCATCCTCCGTGCGAGGCCCTCCAGGGCAGTCTGTGCACACTCCCGGTCTCGGGGGAGCTGTGCAAGGACCTCCACTAGGCCTAGTGGGGTCGTGGTGTCTAGCAGGCTCCTGACCAACGGGTCGGTGCTGCTCTGCTCTTCTTCCAGCAGGCTCCTGGCCAGCGGGCCGGTGCTGCTCTGCTCTCCTTCCTCGGTCTTTAGCAGACTCCTGGCCAGCGGGCCGGTGCTGTTCTGCTTTCTCTCCATATCCGGGTAAGCTTCTCCGCTACTCCTCGTTAGACTTCTTGCCTCCGGGTGCGCTCGCTCCAGACTGCTCCAGGCGGCACCCATCTTCGTTCTTTTCTTTCGTCTCCTCCCACTTCGAGGGCGGTCCCGAGGCAACTCGGTGACTGTCAGCTCCAGGGGTAGTTCTTTCACGCTGACAGACACCTCCAGCATCACAGTCTCTGTTGGTGGGGGCGGTTTCCACTTTTGGCGCCATTTTCTGTCCTGGCCCACGATGGGAGGTGGCCTCTTGCCCTCCTTTGGCACGCCCATAATGGCGTCCGCTGCTCTTCCAAGGCGGGAAATCTGCGGTTTTGGCGGGAAGCGTCGCCCAGTGGCGGGAAACTCTGCAGATGGCGGGAACAAGTTGGAAATGGCGGACAATCGGCGGGAAACGACTGGTGATGGAGTCCGATGGCGTGGACCCTCCGGAACCGGCGGGAGACTTCTTTCTGAGGTAAACTTGCACTTTTCTTCAGGCACGCAGTACCCGGGTGTTGCGGGCACGTAATCCTGCCGACTACGCCAAAGTTGACGCGCCCCCTGGGACATATTCCTTTTTGAGGGGAATACCCGGCACCGGATCAGATGGGGGGGTTTGTAGTCTCCGAGCGGCTGTGACCCGGCCCGTGCCCAGGGCGTCAAGCTCAGTGTTATGTGGCAGTCCTACAGATGTTATTAAGAGTTCTTTTGTGTCGACTACGCCACCCGTTGTGATGCAGTCACTGTGGCCGCCGCTGCAGCAGGGTCCGCTGAGGCTGATGGTGGGTGCGCAGCTTGGTGGGATAACCCCCAACGGGAGGGGTATAGCCTCAGAGGGGACAGGCGCAGAGGATGGGGGTTGTGGTGGTGTAGTGCAGACGGCAGTGAAGACAGAGTCGGGTTGTGCAGTTAAGGGTGTTTACTTACTGCAGATGTTGTACTGGTCACTCCAGCTGCTAGTGACCACCCGAGCCGTGCTGCGTCCACCAGGTCCTGGATCCAGCCAACCCCCAAACAAGTCCGGAGCGTGGCCCTGAGCTCTCTTTCTGTCCCGTTCTCTGGCCGTCCCCACCAGTAATCCACCTAGGTCCAGCTCCCTCGGGCCTTCTGTTGGGACACCCTTGGCCTTGGGTTCCCTGACCCTTCATGTGGTGTGCCTTCGGGGTGGATGTGATGGGTGGCCGTGGCAGATGCTGCCCACGGCCTCCGGTCTCTGGCTAGGGTGTGTTTTCTGCCCCCACCAGTTTGGGTTCCGGTACCCTGTGCCGACTCCTCACCCAGTGCTTTAATTTGGGTTCTTGGGTCCTCTCTGTTTTCCCCTCTGGGTACTCCTTCTTTGCTCCTCTCTCACTCAGGGTCTCTCTCTTGCTGCAGGCTGACTTCCTCTCTGCTTGCTGTCTGCTCCTCTGCAGCTGTCTTGCTGTCTGCTCCTCTGCAGCTGTCTTGTTCTCTGCATCTGACTTGTTCTCTGCATCTGACCCTGATCTTTGATGGTGCCCACCTTATATACACCCTCTATGTGTGAGCTCAGGTGACCAGCACCCAATGAGCTCCTATCTTTACCCAGGCTGCTCCCCCTATCTGCCCCTACACTACATGGGATGTACCACCCCCCTCCCACTCCAGCCAGGAACAGACTCGGTCGTACCTGCACATTTCTAAGTGGGAGTACCGTCGGCCTGTTCCTCGGAAATGGGATGTATGTAGTGCATGCAGCCTACCGAGCTCAGTTCCACTCTCCATCCTTGCCCGGGAGTGGAATATCACACCTCTGGGTTGAGGTGCAATACCCCTGTAGCAGCCGAATCCTCAGGGTGCTACACTTGTGCTAGGGTTGGGCTTGTGCTAGGGTTGGGCTTGTGCTAGGGTTGGAGTTGTGCTAGGGTTGGAGTTGTGATGGGGTTGGGGTTTTTTCGAAAGTAAAGAGAAAAAAAATGATGACGATATGGCGACTAGTGTTGAGCGCAAGTGCTCGCTACTTGAGTTTGCATCGGGTGCTCAGGTATGCACCAAGTATCCCGGTTGCTTGAGTGACATGCTCGAGTCTCTGCCCCATATGCTTCACGGCCAAAAAAAACTAGCTGTTATTGCCTGCCATGCATGAGCGATCCCCGCATGGTTTTTTTTGGGTGTCTAACAACCGTGAAACATGCAGGGCGGGGACTCGAGCATGTCACTTGAGCACCCGCGATACATGGTGCATACCTGAGTACCCGATGCAAACTCAAGTAGCGAGCACTTGCGCTCAAGACTAACAACAACTTATTCAGTATGATGACCTAATGTTATCAAATTCTGTGTCATACCTTTGGGTTCAAAATGTTCACTATACCCCTTGATAAAATCCTTGAGGGGTCTAGTTTCCAAAATGGGGTTCATTTGTGGGGGGTTTCCACTATTTAGGCACATCAGGGGCTCTTCAAATGCGACATGGCGTCCGCTCTCAATTCCAGCCAATTTTGCTGGAATTGTCACACCGTGTTCCTTCCCTTCTGAACTCTGCCGTGTGCCCAGTGTATTTTCCCCACATATGGGGTATCTGCATACTTAGGAGAAATTGCACAAAAGTTTTTGGGGTCCATTTTCTCCTCTTACCTTTGTGAAAATAAAAAATTTGCGGCTAAAACATCATTTTTGTGGAAAAAGTTTGATTTTTTTTTATTTTTACGGCTCCATGTTATAAACTTCTGTGAAGCACCTTGGGGTTCAGGGTGCTCAGCACACATCAAGATTAGTTTCCTGAGGAGCCTAGTTTCCAAAATGGTGTCACTTGTGGGGGGTTTCCACTGTTTGGGCACATCAGGGGCTCTCCAAACGCAACATGGCGGCCGCTATTTATTCAAGCAAATTTTACATTCAAAAAGTCAAATAGCGCTCCTTCCCTTCCGAACCCTGCCGTGCGCCCAAACAGTGGTTTTCCCCCGCATATGGGGTATCTACTTACTCAGGAGAAATTGCACAACAAATTTTGGGGTTCATTTTTTAATGATACCCTTGTGAAAATATAAAAATTGGGATCTAAAGTAACATTTTTGTGAAAAAAAAATAAATGTTCATTTTTTTCTTCCACATTCCAAAAATTCCTGTGAAGCATCTGAAGGGTTAATAAACTTCTTGAATGTGGTTTTGAGTTCCTTGAGGGGTGCAGTTTTTAGAATGGTGTCACTTTTGGGTATTTTCTGTCATAAAGACCCCTCAAAGTCACTTCAAATGTGATGTGATGTGATCCCTAAAAAAATATATTTGTAAATTTTGTTGTAAAAATGAGAAATCGCTGGTCAATTTTTAACCCTTAGGCTGTGTGCCCATGATGTGTTTTTTAAGCGTTTCTTCAGCATCAAAAACGCTGCAGAAACGCTTAATAAACGCTTGGTAGAAGGCTTGCCATGTTCCCCAATGATAATCCGCATGTGCTGTGCATGCTGCGGAAATTTCCGCTGCGGATTATCATTGCAGAAAAATCCGCAGCACTACCAATTATTTTGCGGAAGCGCGGCGTTTTCGCCGCCATTGACTTGCATTAGAACGCATGGATTCCGCTTCACTAGATAAGCACATGCGGATTCCATGCGTTCAATGTGCGGATGGTACCCGGGTCTAGAGAAGAGGAGACTCTCCTCCGGACCCAGGTACCATAGAAACTGTAAAAAAAAATAAATAAAAATAAAAAAAAAGAATAAAATAAAAAATAAATATTATATTTACCCTCTGGCGGCCCCGATCACGATGGACTGGAGGACCTGCGCTGACGTCATAGTCATGTGATGGGTCACGCGATGCTGACGTCGGCAGGTCCTTCAGTGTACCGCGATCTGCCGGCAGTCAGCAGCGAGTGAAGCAAGACTGTGGGGGCCATCGGAAGGTAAGTATAGATTTATTTTTTATTTTTTGACATTCTCTCGGGTCACACTATATAAATCCATGTCGGTTGCATGGATTTATATAGTGTGACCAAGTTGACAAGCACTTTCCAAGTGATGCTAAAATCGCTTGGAAAGCGCTTGACAACCCGCATGCTTAAATGCATGTGAAGAATGCTCCATTTCCGCATGTCCCTGGCAGGAAAAACGCATGTACAATCCGCATGTACAATCCGCATGTACAATCCGCATGTACAATCTGCATGCGTTTTTTCTGCCAGGGAGATGCAGAAACGCTCAGGAAAAATTCGGAGCATTTCTGCATCGTGGGCACATAGCCTTATAGCTCCCTAACAAAATAAAAATTTGGTTACAAAATTGTGCTGATGTAAAGTAGACATGTGGGAAATGTTATTTATTAACTATTTTGTGTGACATACACTACCGTTCAAAAGTTTGGGGTCATTTAGAAATGTCATTATTTTTGAAAGAAAAGCTCATTTTTTTTCCAATGAAGCTAATATTAAATGAATCAGAAATACACTCTATACATTCTTAATGTGGTAAATGACTATTCTAACTGCAAGCGTCTTGTTTTTATTGCAATATCTACCCAGGTGTATAGAGGCCCATTTCCAACAACCACCACTCCAGTGTTTTAATGGTACATTGTGTTTGCTAACTGTGTAAGAAGGCTAATGGATGTTTAGAAAACCCTAGAAAACCCTTGCACAAGTATGTTAGCCCAGCTGAAAACGGTTTGGCTGATTTGATAAGCTATAAAATTGACCTTCCTTTTAGGTAGTTGAGAATCTGGAGTATTACATTTGTTTGTTCTATGAAACTTTCCATGCGAGAAATTGCCAAGAAACTGAAGATTTCCTACAACGGTGTGTACTACTCCCTTCAGAGGAGAGCACAAACAGGCTCTAACCAGAGTAGAAAGAAGTGGGAGGCCCCGCTGCACAACTGAGCAACAAGACAAGTACATTAGAATCTCTAGTTTGAGAAATCGACACCTCACAGCTCCTCAACTGGTAGCTTCATTAAATAATACACGCGAAACGCCAGTGTCAGCGTCTACAGTGAAGAGGCGACTCCGGGATGCTGGCCTTCAGGGCAAAGTGGCAAAGAAAAAGCCATATCTGAGACTGGCTAATAAAAGGAAAAGATTAAAATGGGCAAAAGAACACAGACATTGGACAGAGGAAGATTGGAAAAAAGTTTTAAGGACAGACGAATCAAAGTTTGAGGTGTTTGGATCACACAGAAGAACATTTGTAAGACGCAGAACAACTGAAAAGATGCTGGAAGTGTGCCTGACGCCATCTGTCAAGCATGGTGGAGGTAATGTGATGGTCTGGGGTTGCTTTGGTGCTGGTAAAGTGGGAGATTTGTACAAGGTAAATGGGATTTTGAATAAGGAAGGCTATCACTCCATTTTGCAACGCCATGCCATACCCTGTGGACAACGCTTGATTGGAGCCAATTTCATCCTACAACAGGACAATGACCCAAAGCACACCTCCAAATTATGCATGAACTATTTAGGAAAGAAGCAGGCAGCTGGTATTCTATCTGTAATGGAGTGACCAGCGCAGTCACAAGATCTCAACCCCATTGAGCTGTTGTGGGAGCAGCTTGACCATATGGTACGCAAAAAGTGCCCATCAAGCCAATCCAACTTGTGGGAGGGGCTTCAGGAAGCATGGGGGTAAATTTATCAAGGTTACCTCAGCAAATTAACAGCTAGAATGCCAAAGGTCTGCAATGTTGTAATTGCTGCAAAGGGAGCATTCTTTAACGAAAGCAAAGTTTGAAGTAAAAAATTATTCTTTCTCATAAAAATCATTATTTCTAACCTTGTCAATGTCTGGACTATATTTTCGAATCATTTTGCAACTCCTTTGATAAATAAAAGTATGAGTTTTCATGGAAAACACAAAATTGGGTGACCCCAAACTTTTGAACGGTAGTGTATCTCTCTGATTTAAGGGCGTGGAAATTCAAAGTTTGAAAATTGCAAATTTTCAAAATTTTCGCCAAATTTCATTTTTTTTTCACAAATAAATGCAAGTGATATTGAAGAAATTATACCACTATCATGAAGTACAATATGTCACGAAAAAACATTCTCAGAATCAGGGAGATCCGTTGAAGAGTTCCAGAGTAATTACCTCATAAAGTGCCAGTGGTCAGAATTGTACAAATTGCCTGGTCATTAACGTGCAAACCACCCTTGGGGTAAAGGGGTTAAGGGTGAATCCTGCACATGTTGTACATGCATTTCTCCTTGAAAGCCTGAGAAATATGGGTCATTTGGGAAATTGTTCAGAAAAACAGCGTACTTTGATTAAAAAGTTGATTGGAGAGAGTAAAACTTATAAAGAAGTGCAGACAATGATAGGCTGTTCAGCTAAAATCATCTCCAATGCTTTAAAATGGAAAGCAAAACCAGAGAGACGTGGAAGAAAATGGAAGACTACCATTCGAATGGATCGAATAATAGCCAGAATGGCAAAGCCAATGATCAGCTCCAGGATGATCAAAGACAGTCTCAAGTTACCTATGAGTACTGTGACAGTTAGACGCCTGTGTGAATCTAATCTCTTAGCAAGAAGTCGCCGCAAAGTCCCACTGTTAAAAAAAACAAAAAAAAAAAACACATGTCCTGATACGGATACAATTTGCCAAAGAACACATCAGCTGGCCTAAAGAGACATGGAAAAAAAATTTGTAGACTGATGAAAGTTCTTTTTGGGTCCAAGGGCCACAGACAGCTCATCAGATGACCCCTCAAACTCTGCATTCAAGCCACAGTACACTCTGAAGATAGTGAAGCTTGGTGGTGCAAGCATCATGATATGGGCATGTTTCTCTTACTATGGTGCCGGACCTATTTACCACATACCAGGGATCATGGATCAATTTTCATATATTAAAATACTTGAAGAGGTCATGTTGCCTTACGCTGAAGAGGATATGCCCTTGAAATGGGTGTTTCAACAAGAAAATGACACTAATCACACCGGTAAGCGAGCAAAATCTTGGTTCTAGTCCAACAAAATTGAGGTTATAGAGTGGCCAGCCCAATCCCCGGACCTTAATCCGATAGAACACTTGTGGGGTGACGTCAAAAATGCCATTTCTGAGGCAAATCCAACAAATGCCAAAAATTGTGGGATGTAGTCAAAGCATCCTGGGCTGGAATAACAGGTGACAGGTGCCAGAAGTTGGTTGACTCTATGCAACATAGATGTGAAGCAGTTCTAAAAAAACTGTGGCATACAACTAAACATTAGGTTAGTGATTCACAGGAATGCTAAATCCTCAAAAAAAGACAGTACATATTGCGAGTTTGTAAAGACAAATGCAGACACTGCTATTTTTTAAAACAGCCCAATATTCATTTTTTGTTATTTTCTATAAAGTAGTTAAAAATTATATACATTTCTCTTCATGTTTTGAATTAGAAAACAGTGTGCAATGTTCCCAATGCAAGGAAATAACAACTAGTGTAAAGATTGTGTGCTTGACTCATGTTTTTTAGCACACTGCTATTATTTTGAACACTATTGTACATCCGGCAACATTCCGATTAGACATGTGTGGCCTCGCTCAATACACATAAGTGCACGTCTAGTCGGAATGTGGCCGGGAGTATGCATATCGCATACTTGCTGTCATATGACTGCTCAGTCTCTCCCCGTTAGCACCGGAGAGTCCTCACAGTGCACAGTCACATAGAGAGACTGCAGACTTTCATGAAAATCCCGGACAACCCTTCTTGACCTAAAAAAATTATGGCTGCTGAAAAAATTATAGCACAAATATGGAAAATCGCCAGAGCATGAAAGAGTTAAAGGGAACTTGTCATGTTGAAAATGTCATCTGACCTGTGGGCAGGATGTTAAAGAGCGGAAGAGCTGATCAGATTGCTGTACATTTTTATGGGAAAAGTTTCAGCAAAACTTGCATTTATTCATTGAAATCCCTATTTTCTGTATGCAGGAGTCCAGTGGTAGGTCCTATTTGGTGATTTACAGTCTTACCTGTTTCACTATTCATGCAGAGATAGCTGATAGCTTATGCATAAAAACACCAGAGATTTCAATGAAGAAAATACAAGTTATGCAGAATTTTTTTCCCACAAGACTTTGTATAATTCTGCTCTGCTTCGCCTTCTCTATACAGTGCTGTCCACAGATTGAACTACATGTACAACATGACGGACTAACCTTAAAGGGGATTTTAACCTGTGCTTTCTCCTGGGCTCACAATATGGGTGCAGTCAGATGGCCATATAACACAGACGATCATCGCGTCGCAGTGCACAGACTGGCCGGCGGCTCTGCTGACCCGAACATGATAGCTGCATAGAAATGCATGCTGCCATGCTTGGGTGAGGAGAACCGCCGGCCAGTCCGAGCATTGCGGTGTGATTGTCGCCTATGTTATACGGCCGTCTGACTGCACCCTGTCAGCAGTATTTAACTACTGTAACATGGCCACCGGACATGTCCTTGAGGGGAGATATGTATCGTTGAGGTTGGTAGCTTCAGTGATGTAAAACCGGAAAAGCATGTTCCAGCACACATAGTGCTGAGAGGGTTAATAGGGCGTATCAGGGCCGGTTTTTCCGAGCAGTCATAAGAGACGGGTGGGATTGGCTGCTCACATATCCCCACCCAAACGTGTATGTATAAAATGGAGACCGAGTGTCTCATTCAGTAGCTGTGTCTGGAGATGTGTGGATCTCCAGAGTGTTGGTCTGTGTTAGGATCTAAGGACTGGTCTGTAACCTGAGCGGACGAAACCTGCAACCTTGTATGGACATTTTACTTTGTGTTTACACTTTATGCCAGGAAAGGTTGTGTTTTTGTTTTGCTTCCTGAGCGGTTTATGCTATTTAATAGCATAATTCAGCCTGGATTTCCCTGAAAACGCTCCTGTGCCTACCTCAACCGCATCCGAGTGAGTACAAAACCCTACAATTGGTGCTAGAAGCATGGGCACAAATCCCAAGGGGCAGTGTGACTGCTACTGAAAACCGTTTATGTCCTGGGTGAAGGCCGCCAGCCAGCAAGGGATGTCTGGCAGCAAGGAGGAGATGATTAAGCAACTGGTGCAGGCTAACCTCCAGCAGCATCAACAGCAGCAGCAGATGCAGCAACTACAGCACAAGCAGCTGATGGAGCTCCTTGCCGAGGTGATCCGTGGCAGGGCAACCGCCCCATCCCCTACTCCAGGTGATGACTCTCACGTGAGGAAGACGGTAAGGAGAGCATTGCAAAAGAAGACCCCGGGTGATGACTTCGAGGCGTTCCTGACGGTCTTTGAGAGGGTGGCAGAGCGGGAGAAATTGCCTCTGGAGCAGTGGGTGGAGGTTTTGGCACCATATTTAACTTGTGAGCCGCAGAAAGCTTATTATGACTTGGCCTTGCAGGACGCAAAAGAGTATCCCAAATTAAAAACGGAGATCTTGGCGCGCTTGGTAGTGACTCTGACTGTCAGGGCGCAACGGGTGCACCACTGGGCCTATTGCAGTGACAAACATCCCCGTTCCCAAATGTTCGACCTCTTACACCTGGTCCAAAAGTGGTTGCAACCTGAATCTTCCTCCGCAGCACAGATGGAGGAGATATGGTCGTCATAGACCGGTTCATACACTCCCTTCCGAGGTTGGTGCAATCCTGGGTTGCCCAGGGGGATCTCCGCAATGCCGATGACCTGGTGGGGTTGGTTGAAAGGTACCAGGTGGTAGAGAGTTCATTGGGGAAACCAGGGGTTGTAGCGTCTCCATACTGGGGTTCCGAAAAGGGAGCGAACACCCAAAAGAGGGGGATTAGCTCAAGTGGTAGAGCCACATCTGGGGGGGCGTCCTAGAGCCCACGAGGGATCGGAGTTGCTGCCCAAGGTCCCGCCCCATAACGTAGTATGTTGGAGATGTCATACACCAGGTCACATAGACGCCCATTGCTCCATGATCAACGAGCCAATGCGCTGTTCGTACTTTGCTTATCCAACCTGCAGTGCTGTTCTTCAACCAGGCGAGAGACCGCAGGCATGCCCCGTATCACTGAATGGAGTGCAAGTGACTGCTCTATTAGACTCGGGGAGTTTGGTAACCCTAGTAACGGCCACAGTTTCTCATTGTCTGGTTCCGGGGAAAAAGGTCAGCGTCCGTTGTATCCATGGGGACGCTAAGGACTACCCTGTGGCCTGAGTGGTCATAGACACAAACTGTCGCGCCGAGTCCCATTAGGTGGGTTTAGTCAAGGACCTGTTGAACCTTGTTATAATAGGGCGAGGCTTTTCCTTGTTTTGGGACTTGTGGGAGAAAGGGAGGAAACCAGGTTGTCCGTAGAACAACCAGGTTGCTCCTGAAGAAACCTCATCACAGGTCCCCGCTGACGGGTTTCCTTTTAGTGTGCTTGTTGGGGATGAGGATGAGGCAGCATCCCCGGAGGCCAACAGCATCCCATGAGCTGGAGGTGTCCAGGGGAAACTTTGGAACCGCCCAGCTCAGAGACTTGACTCTAAAAGGGGCGTTTGATAATGTCACTGTCCTGAATGGTGTTGCTCAAGAGCCGGGGGCTGACACCCGATATCCGTACTTTGCCGTAAATGGGAAGTTACTATATCTGGTCACCAAGCTCAGAGGGGAGGTAATCGAGCTGTTACTAGTGCCAAGGCCGTACAGATGCAGGGTGTTAGATATGGCCCATGCACATGTCTTAGGTGGTCACCTGGGGTAGAAAAAACCCAAGAAAGGATTCTCCAGAGGTTCTACTGGCCCAGTAATCACAGAGAAATTGTAAATTATTGAAGGTTATGTCCTACTTACCAGCTGACCTCCTCAGTAGCCCACTTCCGTAGCCCCTTAGTGCCGTTGCCATTCATTGAGATGCCATTTAATCGCATAGCCATGGATCCAGTGGGACCCCTGGTCAAGTTCGCCAGAGGACATCAGTATATCCTGGTGGTACTGGACTATGCTACACGCTATCCGGAGGCCGTCCCACTACGTAACTCCTCTGCCAAATGAATAGCCCAGGAGTTGGACCTCTTCTTCTCTAGAACGGGGTTGCCTAAAGAGATCTTAACCGACCAAGGGACCCTATTTATGTCAATGGTGATGAAGAAGTTGTGCAAAACCCTGCAAATCACACAACTCAAGACCTCAGTCTATCAGCCCCAGACAGATGGCTTAGTGGAGAGGTTTAATAAAATCTTGAAGGCCATGTTAAAGAAGGTCGTAGAGAAAGATGGCCGGGACTGGGATGGTCTAGTGCCGTACCTTCTGTTCTCCATCAGAAAAGTCCCACGGGCCTCTACTGGGTTCTCCCCGTTTGAGCTGTTATATGGCAGACACCCCATCGGACTCCTGGAGGTAGCAAAGGAGACCTGGGAGGCAGAGTCTACACTCTACAGGAGTGCAATGAAACATGTGGCCCAGATGCAGGAGAGGATTGCAGAGGTGATGCCCATTGTGAAAGAATACCTCCTCAAAGCACAAGAGGCACAGTCGAGGGTGTACAATAAATCAGCGAGGGTGAGACACTTCAACCCTGGGGATTGGGTACTAGTGCTGGTGCCTACGGTGGAGAGAAAGTTCCTGGCCAAGTGGCAGGGCCCCTATGAAGTGGTTGAAGAGCTTGACGACGTCAACTATAGGGTCCACCAACCTGGGAGAAGGAAGCCCTACCAGGTGTACCATGTAACCTCATTAAGCCGTGGTGAGACAGGTATCCTGTGGAAGCTCCGTGTTTGATGACGAAGACTGAAACCGACGTGGAGGAAGTCAAGGTGGCAGAGTCGCTGTCACGTGCCCAGATGCAACAATGCCAAGAGTTGCTGCAGCGGAACAGGGACCTGTTCTCGGATCTACCGGGCTGTACTCAGGTCATAGAGCATGAGGTACTTACAGAGCCCCATATCCGAGTGAATATGAAGCCATATCGGATTCCTGAAGCCCGCGGAGAGGTAATCTTGAAGGAGGTGAAGCGCATGCTGAATCTGGGGGTCATCGAAGAGTCCAAGAGTGGCTGGTCCAAGTGACTCGCCCAGAGGGATGGGGACGACTCGGTACCCGGGCCTTCGCCTGGCCTTGAGGATGTCGCGGTGGTCGGCTCCCGGGCCCGTACCCTGGGGTCAGCTTTTAAAAGGGGATTATTTGTTAACTCTATGAAAGTTCGTGACGCCACCTGTGGTTTCTGGTGAGAATCACCAGCACTGCGGCAGTCCACTGAGGCCGATGATGAGGCAGCTCGATGGTATAGCTCCCCACAGGTGGAGCTAGGCCTCAGGGCAGCGTACGGAGAGGGGGATGCAGGACAGACGAGACCCAGCCGTGTCAGAGCAAGAACGGGGACGGACACGGTAGTCACTTCAGTACCTTTTACTGGTGGTAGTTCAGGCACATCCCGGAGCACTGTAAGGTGAAGGGTGCATATCGGGATCCTCCCCAATGAGCGGGTGTAGGGCCTCCTGTTTCTTGCCTCTGCGTAGTAAGTTCCTGACCTGCCTGAAGCTAGGCCTAACTTTATCTCTGTCCTGCACCGACTGATGTTGTGGTAGGGCCTTCTCTTGGAGTGCACACTCCCAGCTTACGGAGCCTATGTGTCTCCTGGCTCTGTTACGTATCAGCTCTCTGGTGAACCTGGGACCTGTAATTCTCCAGGGATTCCGGTTATGCCTTACTGGGTCGTAGAGATCCCGGTAAGCTCGGACCCGGTGTCCGGTGTATGTTTCGGGGTGAGCTGGGTAAGCTCCTCTGCCCCCACTGCTACTCACTTTCCACTCGCCTTCGGCCACGCTCGGGTCCTCACTAGGCTACTCACACTAACGGCAGCTTGCCGCTCTTCACCGCTCTTACAGGCGTCGGCACACCTTGGGCTCACTTGAGCTACAACTGCGTCTGGACTGGGCTCCACTGCAGGCTGACCTCTCTCAGACTTGACTCTCTGTAGACTCCAGACTAGACTGAGCTCGACTCTGTGTTCAGGTCTGTACTTGCTGAACTCTCCAGAGGAACTCCTAACTGCCTAGCTCCACCTTCCCTATTTATATCCCTAACGGGCTCCCTCTGGTGGTCTGAGGTGAAAGGTGGAGATGTGTGAATGTTTATGGCGGCCTCTTGTGGAGGATTCCATCAATACACCCTTCTAGGATCTGTGGCTCCAAGCACAGCTGGGCGCCACACAGGAACTCAAGCAAGCCCTGTGTAAACAGCCGGTGTTGGTGGCATCGGCTCCCGAAGGAGTTTGTGGTACAGACGGACACATCAGATGTCGGGCTGGGTGCAGTCCTTGCACAAGAGATGAACGGCGAAGAGCACCCCATAATGTATTTAAGCCGGAAGCTGATGTCTTGTGAGAGAAATTACCCCATAGTGGAGAAGGAATGTCTGGCCATCAAGTGGGCGCTAGACACCCTAAGATACTACCTCTTAGGCAGGAAGTTCAGGCCGGTGTCAGACCATGCCCCACTAAGGCGGATGAGCATGAAGAAGGGGAACAATGCTCGAGTGACCAGGTGGTTCCTAGCTCTTCAGGAGTTCAGCTTGTAGGTAGAGCATTGCCAAGCAGTTTCCCAGGCCTATGCTGACGTATTGTCAAGGGTCCACTGTATGTTAGCGGAAGGTGCCAAGCCCCCCGGCTTTGGACAGAGGGGGGGGGGTTATGTAAGATGGCCGCCGGACATGTTCTTGAGGGGAGATATGTGTCGCTGAGGTTGGTAGCTTCAGTGATGTAAAACAGGGAAAGCATGCTTCAGCACACATAGTGCTGAGAGGGTTAATAGGGCGTATCAGGGCCGTTTTTTACGAGCAGTCATAAGAGATGGGTGGGATTGGCTGGTCACATATCCCCACCCCAGGGTGTGTGTATAAAATGGAGACCGAGTGTCTCATTCAGTGGCTGTGTCTGGAGATGTGTGGATCTCCAGAGTGTTGGTCTGTGTTAGGACCTAAGAACTAGTCTGTAACCTGAGCGGACAAACCCGCAACCTTGCATGGACATTTTACTTTGTGTTTACACTTTATGCCGGGAAAGGTTGTGTTTTTGTTTTGCTTCCTGAGCGGTTTATGCTATTTAATATACCAGCCTGGATTTCCCTGAAAACGCTTCTGTGCCTACCTCAACCGCAGCCGAGTGAGTACCAAACCCTACACTACATACCGAAGCCAGGTCTATAAGGTAATTATGTGGCAGACCCAATCACATGGACAAGAGGTTTGCTCTGTGCAATAACATCTGTGACACATGGACTGTGCTCATCAGAAGACCTGTCTCGACCACGTGGTCTCATTACCTGAGTGAACGGCATATATGGAACAGTCGGGTTGGGTCTTCCGATATGAGCATGGTCTGTGTTTCGTGGGTATGTGACCCCAGCCTTACAGAGGAGATTTCAGAGGCTCCAGTAAAAGTTTCTGTTTTTCGGTACAGTGGTCCAGACCCCCAGCTACCGCAAACATTTACGTCTTACTTTGCCCCCTGTTTTTAATAAATCCTCACTTATTATGTCACTTCTGACTCTTGCTAATAAGCCCTGACCGCTGCACGTTCTTACAGGCCTATAGTCATGTTGGTTGAGAGACTATTTCCCAAATGTGCTTTATAGATGTATTCCTAAATCCTAATAAGTGCAGAATACTAAGCAGTGGGATTGGAAAATGACAACTTACTAGGCCGATTCCCACGCTCGACTGTCTCTCACTCACGGTTCCCACATAGCACCTCTTCACTCCTAGGAATTAGTTTTCTATGTTAACTGTCTTAAATCACTCTGAAGTACTTGTAGGCCTTATGAAGATTAGCATTTACATGAAGGTGGGTGTTCTCGCTGGAATACAAGAAGTGCTTTCAGTATAATGTAGGCACGGGGATCCTTCATCTCTGCTGCTGCTCCATTCTGCCATTGATGGGACCTGGTGTTATGTGCCAGGATGGACAGAGAAGTCGGCGTCCTAATAACCAATAGATGCAAAGCTCTGAGTGATGTCAGACAAGTGGGCATCATTTTGTCATCTGCTGTGTAGCCCAGTAACATGCAGCAGTAGTCAATAGCTGTGGTCTTAAAGGGGTTTTCTCAAGTTGAATCTTCAGGAGCGCACCTCTCCCAGCTTCCTGCTTTGCCGAGGACAGTGCACTCCTCTAGATTGATAGTCTGACCCAGCAGAAAGGCCGTGCTCCTGCTACAAATTGTGCTTTCTTCCAGGCTGGAAGCTTTGCCTCTTGTGGCAAAGTCACTGGTAAGGTACTGAAGGGGAGATATGTATCAGTGAGGCTGTTGGCTTTAGTGATATGAACCTAGGGAAAATGCTCCAGCACAGTAAGTGCTGAATCAGGGTTAATCCGCCATTTTTAAGGGCTAGGTTTTATGTGAGCATCTGTAGAGTGGGTGGGAGGCTGTTCACCATATCACCACCCTAGGGTGGGGTTTAGAAGGTAAACAGTCAGCCTTCTGAGTCATTCAGTGTTCGATGTGCCTGGAGGCGAGAAGAGCTCCAGAGCTCTGTTCATAGTACAGGCTAATTACTGAACCCTGTTGTTTTTCCTCAGTGGGTGGATCTCTGCAGCCATATGGGCTGTGCTATATGTTATCTTTTGTTTTCCCGTTATGCCAGAAAGGCCATGTTTATTTAAACCCTGCACTGGTTTATGCCGTATTTTTTAATAAACCAGCAGAAGATTAAAACGAGAAACGTTCCTGTGTCTACCTCTGTGAGCAGCTGAGTGAGCCAATCTACCACACTTTGCAGATGGAGGAAGCGCAAGGTGACTGAGGCTGGTCAGATCCACGATCCAGCCAGTTTTAGAGCAATGCAAGCAGGCTGTAAAGCATGGTGATGCTGCATGCTTCTTGCCTATTTAACAGGCTAGGCTGGGGCTGCAAGGTGGTCGGTAACCTAGGCAGTGAGAGAAAATTTAATAAGGGTATGTGCACACGTTGTCTTTTTCTGGTGGATTCTGCCTGGAAGCCTCAAAAAAAATAAATTAAAAAAATAATGCACAGCGATGACAAAACAACTTGCTGTGCACATGTTCCATCCTTTTTAACTTCTTTCAACTGCTTCAGGTTTCAAAAGCCATAAAGTGGCTAGAAGAAATGACTGGTCCATTCTTTTGCTTGGAACCCACGACTATTTTATATAAAAAGAAAATTTCAAAAAGCCTGCAGCAAAGACACCTCAAAAGCAACAAAGATGCTTCAGAAAAAATACCGGCGGATTTCTGAGGCATCTTCTTTATACACTATACAGGTATGGCGGTGTCTATAAGACTTTGTGTGCACATACCCTTGACAAGACTTTATAGTGCTTTCTTTGGTATTAAGGAGTGCTATTTTCTCATCCTCTAAAGTATTAAATAAATAATTTCCATATTTCCCCATGCCAGCGCTACGAAATCAAGCCTTGAAGCCTCGAGATTCATTTAGAGGCATGTCCGTGTTCTCCAAGTGCATAACCTCTCCCTTCATGCACCTCTAGGATAATTGGATAAGGCTTGATTTCTCTGCACCACCACATTGGATTACTATAAAACAAGTCTTATTTTTATTGTTGTGCCAAGATCTATATAGCCAGATAACCTCATTGTGCAAACCTCCAAACAAGATCTACACTTTTTCTCATTCTCTCTCTTACTTTCTCAGTGTTTGTTGCTCACTCTCACTTTCTCACTCTCTTTTAGTCACTCTATCTTTTTCTCATGATCTTACTTTCTCTCTTTCACTCTCTTACTCACTCGCTCACTTTCTCTTTCACTCTTTTTTGCTCACTTTCTCTTTCACTTTCTTTTGCTCACTTTCTCATTCTTTTGCTCTCTTTCACTTTCTCTCTTTCACTTTCTCTCTTTCTCTTTCTTTTGCTCGCTTTCCCTCTTTCTTTTGCTCACTTTCTCTTTCTTTCTTTTGCTCAGTTTCTCTCTTTCTTTTGCTCACTTTCTCTCTTTCATTTCTCTCTCTCTTTTGCTCACTTTCACTTTCTCTCTTTCTCTTTCTTTTGCTCACTTTCTCTCTTTCTTTCTTTTGCTCACTTTCTCTTTCATTTTCTCTTTCTTTCTTTTGCTCACTTTCTCTTTCATTTTCTCTCTTTCTTTTTCTTTTGCTCACTTTCTCTCTTTCTTTTGCTCACTTTCTCTCTTTCATTTTCTCTCTCTTTTGCTCTCTTTCACTTTCTCTCTTTCTCTTTCTTTTGCTCACTTTCTCTCTTTCTTTTGCTCGCTTTCTCTCTTTCATTTTCTCTCTCTCTTTTGCTCACTTTCTCTCTTTCACTCTCTCTTTGTCTCACATTCTCTCTGTCTCGGGTTTCGGAGCGGGTATTGGGTTACTGGGATACATAGTTTTTTGGAATTTAAAATAAAGTAGATTTATTTATTCAATACATTTTACAGTAAATTAAAATGGCGAATCACTGTTAGATTATTCTGTATTATTGTGTCATCACTGAGTCTATAGATTATTTTATCTATTAATTTACCTGTGATGACTGGCAGTATGATGGGTTTATGCTTTCTGCTCCACAGGTGACTCCACCGTTGGGAAGAGCACACTGATCCAGCTTTTCCGTAGTGATGGAAGCCACTTCCCAAAGAACTATAGTATGGTATGATAATGATAACAGTTTATAAACCTATCGCATAGCGATTTTCCAAAATTAATAACAAATTGGTAAAAGGCAGCGATGAGACAAAATAATAAAAGAAACATTACTCACCTGATCAATCCCCACTGCTCCAGCACCTCTGAAGAACGGTTCTTTAATTATTTCTTTTGCATTATCCCCCTTTAGCCATTTATTTGCTGTTCTCAGAAAACCCCTTCAGGGGCCTGAATGTAAATTTTGCCCAGTTATGGAGCATGAAAGGCGTAACGAAACAGATTCACCAACCACTAGTCAGGGAAAGCTATTTTCATAAGCTGTACTGCAGCCATAATTGTTTGTCGCTCACCTTTTCTGGAAACATATGATGAGTTAAAATTTTTGAGTAATTTTACAAAAGTAACAACTCTAAGAACCAAAATTTAACATGCTTTTGTTATATTTATCAGAAAAATAATTATTCTAATCCAAGATAAATAATGAAATCCCAATTAGCCATTATAAAGTCTTTAGAG
This sequence comes from Phyllobates terribilis, assembly GCF_046119375.1. Lineage (NCBI taxonomy): Eukaryota > Metazoa > Chordata > Amphibia > Anura > Dendrobatidae > Phyllobates > Phyllobates terribilis. The sequence continues at coordinate 289,349,119 of NW_027362768.1, read as the reverse complement.
TAAGGCCAAACAGAGCAGCAGCATTTTTCAATTTGCTTTTTAAACAATTACAAAATTTTGGAGAACAGGTGCTTCTTCCGCAAAACGGTGCAGCCCATAGAATTATATTAGAATAGAATCTAAAAGAATATTATTATTTAATACTATAGTATTAGTAAAAATATTATTTCTACCAGTTCAGGTGTTCATGGGTTAATGAGGAAGGCAATCAGGTGCTAAAGTGTTATTGAGCCAATCATATCCACAGCTCGCGGCTGCACTGCTGAGAATTTGATTTGTTTTGCTGCAGTGAGTGTGGACTTGAAAGTAGTGAGGGACTGTTTGAATACGATTATGTGTTTGTTGGAGTGGGACCTTTTCCATCGCCGCTCAGCAACCCTGGAAGCCAGTCTCAGTTCTTTAGTCAGGCTGATGTGTCAGGGTTGCATGTTGATTGTGCGAGCTTTGGTATGTGTGAGGGGAGCGACCGAATTGAGAGCTGCTGTTGCGGTGTTTTATAATGCGGCAGCAATATCTGCATCATGTAAGGAATTAATGTCTGTAAGAGGAAGGAGGGATTCAGAGAGTGAGTGTAGGTCAAGGTGTTTGAGATTTCTGCAAGGGTGTGCAACTTTGTAAAGTGGGGATTGTGAACCTGGAGAGGAGAGGCCAGAGAATGTGAGTAAGTTGTGGTCAGAAAGAGGGAGAGGTGAGTTAGAGAGGTTAGATAGGGAAGAGAGGCGGGTGAAGATGGGGTCCAGTGTGTGGCCATCTTTGTGATGACCATTGAGCAAGGCTGAAGGAGGGAGTGAGAGATAGAAGCTTAGAGGCAGATGAGTGGGACGTGTCAATGGGGATGTTGAAGTCGCCCATGATGATAGTGGGGATGGAAAGGAAAGGAAGTGAAATAGCCTGGTGGTGTAGTGGTTGAAGAAAGTGATGGCTGGACCTGGGGGGCGGTAAATGACGGCCAGTTGAAGGTTGGAGGGGGAGTAGATGCACACACAGTACACCTCAAAAGAGGGGAGAGCAACGGAGGGCGGCAGTGGGATTTGGGTGAAGTAGCAGTTATCTGATAGGAGAAAACCTACTCCTCCGCCATGCTTGCCACTGTGGCAGGGGGTGTGAGAAAGGTGGAATCCACCGTACGAAGGTGCAGCTGGAGAGGCCGTGTCAGAGGGGGTGAGCCAGGTTTCGGTGATGCCAAGGAAGGAAAGTTTGCTAGTAATGAAAAGATCATGGATGTAGGGAAGTTTGTTGCAGACAGAGCGAGCGTTCCATTGAGCTCCTGTTAGTGGGACTGGGGAAGTGAGGGCTTGGGCGGATGGGTATAAGGTTAGAAAGGTTGCGAGAGTTTGTGACAGATCGTGGATAGGAGGTGGAAGTGACTGTGGGGATGTGGTGAATAGGGCCAGGATTTGGAGAGATATCGCCGGCAGTGAGAAGGAGCAAGGAAAGTGTTAGCAGGTGAGAGCAGGAGAGGGCATGAGGTGGCTGTCTGTGTTTGGAGACACAGGATTGTATGTTGAGGAATAGTTCTGAGGAGGAGGTGAGATGAATGGGGAGGATGGAGGGAGAGATGACCAGTTCCTTACTAGGTGTAGAGATTGGGGAAAGTGGAGGACTATAGGGGTGAGAGTGAAAACAAACGCAAACATTGTTTACTTTGCCTGGGTATCCAGTTACCTTCTGTTCTCTTCTGATCCAATTCAATACATCTATTATCTATTAAGTAAATTAGGATACTTGCATTTTTTCATTGCGTTTTTTACACATGTATTTATCATATTTTTGACGCTGCATTTTATTTAAAAAATAGAAAGGCTATGTGCACACTTAGTTGTTTTTCAGAGCAGAAACTAAGCGGAAACTCAAGTTTGGCTATGTGCACACAGAGTTTCCCGAGGAGTTTTTGGAACAGAAACTGTGTGCAAACTCAAGTTTTTGAGAAGTTTTGAGATTTGGAGAGTTTCCGTTCAGAGGCTGCTCCGTTTCTGTTCCAAAAAAAACTACTCGGAAAACTCTGTGTGCACATAGCCAAACTCTAGTTTCCATGTTGCATCTGGTTGTGCTCTGGTTTTTAACTGATCTTCTTTTTGTTTTATTAATATGGATCCTTTCCAATCAGATGACAACGGTTCATGTGAACAGAGCGTTATGTTACTCTATCTTAAAACCTCATGGAAAGGGGACTAGGTTCAGCAGAGCCAAGAATGAGATTGTGTATTTCCAGATTATAATCTTGGCAACAGTTGGTAAAAGAATCATTTAAGGAGGACTCTGACTAATGAGTGTTTCTTTTCTCAACAGACAACTGTCATGGATGTCATAACGAAAACTGTGCAAATTCCAGATACAGGCGATAGTGTGGTGAGCACATATATGGTTGCTTCCTCCTGGGTTTATGTGTTGTATTTTCACTAAGGCCCCAATTCAACATTTACATTTTTTTAAGTGACTTTTCTTTTTTGTCTTGTGGCATTCGTTGACGTTTTTTGTGCCAAATGGCGTGCATGGGTTGGGAATTTTGAGCAAAATCAAAGATGCTTTTTTCTTTTTTATCCTTTTATTGCGCCTTTAGAGCAAAAAGTTGCACAATCCTTTAAAACGTCATGCATTATTTTCCACTGCTGAAAATAAAATGACAGATTTTGCTCTGTTGACTGGAGTATCATTGAACCAAAATTTTGCACCATTTCAAAAAGTCGCCATTTTCTCCAGTTTCCAGCGCCGCCCCGGTCCTCGTCTCACTCATGTGATTCCTATTCAGACTCTACAGAACACACTGTGGTCTACATGTGTGGCAAAAGTCTCTTTTAGGGCAGGTGAAAACGGCTGTATTTTTTTCTCATCCGAGAGAATGGGGCGATTATGTAAATCACCCTCTGATCATAGTGTGATCCAATTCTCTCGGATGTGGAGAAGAAAAAAACGTCTCCATCTTCTCCATTTGTGAGTCCATTGAAATTGGACTGCACTCAGGTGTCATCTGAGTGCAGTCCTATGTTTTCCATGCACTCATTGACTTGCATGGCCAAGTGCTATCCGAATATCAAATCAAACTCTGGCATGCTGCAATTTTTACTCGAAGACACTCTGTCCAAGGAAAGAATTGGACATGTGCACGGCCCTATAAACTAACATTAGTCAGTGTGCGATCCGTTTTTTTTGGATCGCACTCAGACCAAAAATACGGTTTTGCGCATGAGGTCTTACAATGTAGGTCTATGGTTCTGATGCTCCACAGTCTTACATTGTAAGTACGAAGGGACGTTTCCTGACTCTGTTGTCAGATAACCCCCAGATTTCTAATACAAATGTGTATGTGCTAAAGGAGAACCTCTTTTTTAGGGGAAATGAAACATGAAATTATGGTTCCGCATTTGAAGCCTTATCCGAATATTATTGAGTTGTTGATGGTCTTTTGGCAAAATTGCTATGTCTACTTGTGCCACAATTATTTTATATTGTTATAATGCTGCTCAAATTAAATATAAAGGAACTTTTAAAATAGTATTGATTAAAAATATCCTACAACTTTGTGTTCCCAGCCCCAGTGCAGGCCAATGTGTCCCCATGGAAACGGACTATTGACCCTGTGTGGTTTATTTCGTCAGTCATACTCTTTGCATTTTCTCCTCCTCCTTCCTCTCCTCCTCCTTCCTCTCCTCCTTCCTCTCCTCCTCCTTCCTCTCCTCTTCCTCCTTCCTCTTCTCTTCTTCCTTCCTCTCCTCCTCCTCCTTCCTCTCCTCTTCCTCTCCTCCTCCTTCCTCTCCTCCTCCTTCCTCTCCTCCTCCTCCTCCTTCCTCTCCTCCTCCTCCTTCCTCTTCTTCCTCTTTCCTCCTTCCTCTTCTTCCTCTTTCCTCCTTCCTCTTCTTCCTCGTTCCTCCTTCCTCTTCTTCCTCCTTCCTTTTCCTCTTTTTCCTTTTCCTCTTTTTCCTTTTCCTCTTTTTGCTTTTCCTCTTTTTCCTTTTCCTCTTTTTCCTTTTTCCTCTTCCTCTTTTTCCTCTTTTTCCTCTTTCCTCTTCCTCTTTTTCCTTTTCTTCTTTTTCCTTTTTCCTCTTTTTCCTTTTTCCTCTTCCTCTTCTTCCTCTTTTTCCTCTTTCCTCTTCCTCTTTTTCCTCTTCCTCTTTTTCCTTTTTCCTCTTTTTCCTTTTTCCTCTTTTTCCTTTTCCTCTTTTTCCTTTTCCTCTTTTTCCTTTTCCTCTTTTTCCTTTTCTTCTTTTTCCTTTTCTTCTTTTTCCTTTTCTTCTTTTTCCTTTTCCTCTTTTTCCTTTTCATCTTCCTCTTCTTCCTCTTTCCTCTTCTTCCTCTTTTTCCTCTTCCTCTTTTTCCTTTTCCTCTTTTTCCTTTTCCTCTTCCTCTTTTTCCTTTTCCTCTTCCTCTTCTTCCTCCTTCCTCTTCTTCCTCTTTCCTCCTTCCTCTTTTTCCTCCTTCTTTTTCCTCTTCTTCCTCTTCCTCTTCACCCTCTTCTTCTTCCCTCTTTTTTGTCTTTTAAATAAATCTGCCCTCTAATTTATCAAACATAATTAAAGAAAAATAAATTACAAGTTGGGGACAGATGGAAAAGAGTCACAATAAAATATGGTTGTGAAGATGTACAGATAATGTCAGATTACGCTATTGAACGCAAAGGAATGTCACAATTCTGTGCTAAATAGAAAAACATGGGGAAAAGCCAACATACAAATGGCTTTCAGTTGATAGGAAACTAGGAAACTGAATCACGGAAACTAGTGCCAGGTAGCTGCTGCCGTCAGACCATCATAGCGGGGCTGACTGACAGATTCTCAGTTAGCTCATTCTGCAATACAAAGGCTTCAGAAGGCAAATGGAGCAACATTTTTAATGAAACCCAAGTGATTTCTAGCCCAAATTCAGTGCATTTATTAAAAAAAAAAATTCTCCATGGGTGGATACCCCTTTAACTCTGCTTCATTAAAAATATACATTGTTGGGTTAAAGTTTCTGTTCCTGCACTCTTGCTGAAGCCAGTCTGGTCGCCATCTTTAAGACACGGTGTCGCTGAACCTTCTGTGGGATCCGGCAATCACATGACTACTGGTGTCTGCCCGGAAGAGCCGCTGGGTTCTGACAGATAACAAATTAAAAGAAAAAATATGTTCATCTTTCATGACCTCTTGGTGGACAAATTATGTAAAAAATATATATAAACATGTAAAACCTCTTCCAAAAAAAGTAATGTCTCTACCGTTAAAAATGATATGAAATATAAGATTTTTTTTTTCATATGAAATACATTTTATTACATACATATAACAAAAAAACGACATATATTAGGTATCCACACAACCATAATAACCCGGAGAATTCATCTAATAGACTATTTAGTGTGAAACATGAACATTAAAAAAATATAAACTAAACAAAAAATGTCTTGGCTGGTCATTAAGGCAGTAAGCGGTTAAATTTATAACGCCAAACTTGGTTGGGTGTTTAAAGGAGCTGTACAGGATAAGAACATCAGTGCCACTGCTGTCCACAGGTTGTATGTGGTATTGCAGCTAATTTTCATAGATTTTGCATTGTTTCTGAAAGAAATCAGCCATAGTTTCTAATCTACATCTATAAGAACTCTTAGAAGCAAGCTCAGCTTTTGCTTTTTGATGGGTTTAAAGGTCAACTGCAAATTTGCTGATCTCTACAAGGAAAAACAAAGGGGGCGATTCATCAAGACCGGTGATTCTCCCACTGGTCTTGATGAGGAGTGTTTTGGAGCAGACACTCCTGATTCCTTAAGAGGCTCACGCCCCTTAATAAATCAGGCGAGGCGCGTAGTGGTGTGCACGCATTGTCGGACTGGGCAGACAAGGGCCCACCAGTAACCAACCCCAGGGCCCCACTTTTCAGCTACATGTAAATGTGCCATTTACAAATTTATATAACAATGAACTGGGTAGATTGTTAAATGAATAAGATGCTGCCTTTGTCTGTACACAGTGACTCAAGTATATTGTGCCAGTTACCGATCATATAAGAGCTGGTGGCCCACCGGAGGATTCTCCTGTTCTCCAGTGGACCAGTCCAAGCCTGCGTGCACGGATATGTGCGCCTCCCACAAATCCCACTCCAGCCCCTGCTGGAGTAAGATTTATCTTGTAGCAAAGCCACTACTCAATCCACCCCCAACCCAGCTCCACCTACTTTGTCGGAGCTGGAACAAGAATTGCGTGAACACACAAAAACTTTGCTTATGCTCAAAAAAATGTGACTTTTCAAAGCTTTTTTCACCAAACGTCTTGCAATAAAGCTTTGATGAATCGCCCCGCCATCTAGTGTCAGTAGCTACTCTGAGTAACCTGCCCTTTAAAGGGAGCCTGTTACTTTTTTGATGTTGGCCAAAACCACGGGCAGCATAGGTCATAACCTGGCAGCACGATTGCAGTCAGATAGTATGTTTGTCTCTAAAATGTCACGGCATTTCAGAGAAAGCATAGTTTGAAGAGCCTGCAGGACCATAGGAAGAGACAGGATCAATCCGCCCCGCTCCAACTGATTGACAGATCTCTCCCTTTGTACACACCTGGATGGGGGCAGGGAGAAATTGGGACCACATCAGACTCTTCTTGTCTATTCCTATAATCTCCAGCAGGCTCTTCAAATTATATATAAAGAAGGTAAAATCCGGTGCCACATGCGATAAATCCTTTTACTCCAAAATTAAAAATCACAATATGTCCCTAGGAGGGGAACAACTGGACGCGTTTAAAGGATACAGCCCCTTATTCGTCAGAATGTTTACCCTGAATGCCGCAACCGTGCTGCCAAGCTCTTATTTATGCTGCCCGTAGCTTTGGTAGCATGAATCAAATGACAAGTTCCCTTTAACAAGCCTTGAAACTTAACCAAGAATATGAGCCAGAGGGAAGGCTATCTGTAGACAGATGTTTTGGGGTTGTTGCGCACTTTAAATGGAGAGCAAGGTACTGGTTTGGTTAGTGAAAGCCCTTTGCTCTAGCACACGAGGGGTGATGGTACTTTTTCTCCTTACAGAGAACGCCAGCTGGTGTAGGGAGTCATACAGGCCATATAATGTACCCTGAGTTTAAAAAACGCATGAAAATTAAAGGGGTTGTCCACTACTTGGAAAACCCCTTCTCAATCCCTAGTAAAATAATGACACTTATACTCGCGTCCGTTGCCAGCGCCATTCCAGCAGTGTCGACACTTGCTGTCCCGGGGATCGCTTGACGTTATGTCATGGGATCCCTGCAACCGATCAAAGCTGACTTCACTCTCCTCTTCTATAAATGTAATTGACATCCGGAGGAAGTGCAAGCTGAGGCTGCTCTCTCACTTCTTTTGGGTGTCTTGATTTGTCCGAGGAGAGGAGAGTGAAGCCAGCTCTGATTGGCCGCAGGGATCGTGTGACATAACAATGTCACGTGATCCCAGGGAGAGTGAGTGTGTGTTATTATTTTACTGTTGGAGACAGCGATTCCGAAGGGGTTGTCAGAGTAGTGGAGAACCCCTTTAAGTCTTCTCCAGAAGAAAGAAAACTCGCTCTAGTGCCACTTATTGGAGTTTATACAATCGAGACCTAGGTCATAGAGCCAATCCATACTCTGTGCTGTTCTAGCAAGTGGCAAGAAACCCCAAACTGCTGTGCATCAATGGGTGTCTCTTCTTTTTGGAGGAAACTCGGGCAAGTTAACGGGTCAAACACTGGTGAAACGAGAGACTCCCTACACCGGCTGGCGAAACAGTACCCCCGAGAGTAACAGTGCTGTGACATGACTACTGAGCTATTTCTTTATTAATAGTATATTAGGCTATTTCTGTCATTCCCTAATCCATTCTTTGCAGTGACTGTAATGTATAGCTTTGCTTGAATCAGTCTGATCCATTATGTCTCCATTTTATACAGATCGTAGCATTAAGCGTAGCAACATAAACAGGGATGATATACAGAGCGACAATTGCAGAAAAGAGTAAACTGTACAGGGTCTCAAAGCATAGTTACACTTGCTTACATCTACATAAATCATAGGCATATGAAAACCGAGCTTTCTTACAGGAGCGCAAGATAAATCATTCCTAAATGTGGTGAGTGCTCAGTTCTTGTGCAGGACAGCTAATCCTTAACACTCGGGAAACAAGTCAATTAATCAGGGGATCTGAGACAAGTTCAATTCATCAGCTCAATCGGGACCCAGGCAGATCCTACTAACCAGGACTTCCAGACAAATATGCAAGTGCGCTCTATCAAATCAATATCGGAACAAGATTGTGTTCACACGCGGCTTCACGGCGGTTTAGCCATTGCTGTATCCGACTCCATTTAAGCAGGTTTAAATCACGAGGGTCACTTATAGTTTATCAAAAATAGGAGATGTCTTCGACAGATTCTTGCTAAAAAAAAATAGTCGTGATCAAGTGCCAGCATTGGAAAGATCACCGTAAGGCCAAGGTCACACGATCATATTTGCTCTCATCCAAGAAAATTCTAAGCACCCTGATCGGAGCTTGATCGGAGCTTGATCGGAGCTTGATCGGAGTTTGATCGGAGTTTGATCGGAGTTTGATCGGAGTTTGATCGGAGTTTGATCGGAGTTTGATCGGAGTTTGATCGGAGTTTGATCGGAGCTTGATCGGAGTTTGATCGGAGCTTGATCGGAGCTTGATCGGAGCTTGATCGGAGCTTGATCGGAGCTTCTCGGATGAGAAGATGAAAAAAAAAATTCTCCATGTTCTCCATTTTATCAGTCCATGAAAATTGGACCGCACTCCAATGTGATACAAGTGCAGTCCAAGTTTTTACCACGCACTCATTGACTTACATGCCTCAGCCCAATCCAAATATTGGATGCAAATCGTGCATACTGCAATTTTTTTTTTCTCCTCAGACAGACTGTGTCCGAAGAAAATACCGGTCTTGTGCCCGGCCTTATAGAATTAAATTGGTCCGGGTGCGATCCAATGTTTTGTCAGATCGCACTCCAACTGAAAATACAGTCGTCTGCACAAGCTCTTACACTGAAAGGAGGGTACCTAATAATTTAATTTAATATCTAGGTCCCCAAACTCCCACCAGTCACTCAAAAAAACACTGTGCGACAGGCAGAAGCGCTGAGTTTCTGCATGAGCGCATGCACAGAGTGATGTATGGACTCCATAGAAAGCCACTGAACCTGTGCACATAGTTGAGTACAGGCTCTTGCAGGAGCTTAGTGCTGATGAGCAGAGCAGTATTTTGAACGACCGGTTGCAGTCTCAGGAACTGGACCCACACAGTTTTACACACATTAGGAAGGTATGGGATATTAAAGAGATATACCAGTTGGACAAGATTATCACCTATCCAAAGGAAACGCCTATTCCAGTGGTCAGACCCCCCATAGTTGTGAACGTGGCCTCACTTCTGTTCTGTGTGAAGAGATTACCCTCCAGACTTACAGGTCCAAGAGCCTAGATTCAAAAGGAAACCATCCCCAGATATCACAAAACAAACTGTATATATATTTAAATATATTCAATGAGGCTGGTGTACTTATTTTGAAAATACCAAAATGGCTATATAATCCTTTACTGGCTTTTTTTTTGTACTATATACTAAAATTTAGAGATGTACTCATAAAATTCTTGTTTTGATGTCGGGCAGTAAAATTTTCAAAAATGATTATACAGCCATCCTGACATATTTTTTTTCAAACTGAGTACAACAGCCCCGTCAGGTCCAAGATCTATTTAATAATGTATTCCGTTTGGATTGTGAAATCTGGTAACAGATCGGCTTTAAATAGGTGATTAGAAGCGTTCATACTTCAACGGTTTGTAGTAGCAATCTTCTCGTCAGCTCCTCAGCCATCACATGCAGCTCTCATGTCTGATAAGTAGATCTTACTTAATTACTAGAGAGCTTTAAAAAAAACAAACATATTTTAATTCACTCAGGTGTACTACGCTTTACTTTGGTTTATTTCCTTCTTGTAGGAGCTTTTCCTGTGCGATTCTCCTGGGAAGGCAATGTTTTATGAGATGACAGAGATATTGGTGAGTCTTTTTTTTTCGCTTTCATTTCAATACTTATTTGCAGACTTTCAGAGTGACTTAAAAGAAAAACAGTTTAAAAACAGTAAGTGTTGAGAATTTGCTAATGTGGGATTACTATTGGGAATTGTAATATTAAATATTAACAAGAACACACAACAGGCAGTCTGCATTCAACATCTATATTCCTCTTATTAAGGCATTAGAAAAATGTTGTCCGAACCCACCAACCAGCTCCGGTAGTTGTGAGTGACTACAGGGAAAATATAACTTCATTTTCTCCCTGCAGCCGCTCCTCTAATTAGAAAGCCTTGTATGCTTAAAATGGTATTTATCTGCAGATTATCACTCTGGGCCCGATTCATCATTTGGAATTTCTTGAAATCACTTTTTTCTGTTTTTGTCTTGTATTTGCTTATGTTTTCTGCCAAATTCTTCAAAATGGCGCATGTGGATCATTTTTGTAACTCTTTAACACTTTTTGTAACTTTTTCAGACCATTTTTGTGACTTTTAAGCAAGTCACAAATCCCTTTAAAAAGTTGCCAAAAAAATGCGCCAACGTGAAAACTCCTCCAAAAAAACTTTTTATAGGGGGTATACCGGAGTGGAAAGCCCCCAAAAATGTGACATTTGGTAAATGTTGCATTTCATGAATCTGTCCAAAATATCTGGATAAGCAAACTTGTCTAGCAGAAATGAGAAAAAAAAAAAAACGATAAGAAAGACAACTTAAAAAGGGACATAAAACCTATAGAGAATAAGGCGCAATTACAAAAGCTACTAAAAAAAAGGAGGAAATTATCTAAAAAAAACCCCAAAAACTGGAGAAACAGAAGTGATGATTCTGGGCCTATGTCTGCAGGTAAATACTTTTGTTGTTTTCTTTGTTTTTTGTTGTCATGTTCCCTTTAAAAATGAGGACGTTGGAATTGCTCCAGATTTTCAGACTAGCCATTTCTGCGTTTTTGCCATAATTTTCTTTATTAGACAAGATGCTTAAAGGAGTAAGTTCTGGTCTGCATGAGATGGCATTGGCTCCTCAATGATGTTTCTTACTCTTCTCAGTGGGATCAGCCTGGTGCCCTGTGCTTGGTATTCGATGTCACAAGCGAGTCTTCATTTAGTAACTGTGCAAGGTGGTTACAACGAGTAAAATCCAAGACTTCGAGCCCTCACTTACCCGGTAGGTAAAGCCGATGCTCAGGAAGTCATATGTAAGATATGTAAATATAAATTGTGAGGGAGCGGGTGATGGTTATACAACTAGTGCTAGAGAAAAGACTATCTTCAATCTAGATGTAGCTTTTCCAAATGACCCCCTAGAAATGGACGTAGTAATCTGATTGGTTGTTGTCCGCATCTCCCCCGAATCTTCTCTTGCACTAGTCTTATAACTCACCTTCTCTAATACGTCTGTCATCACCCTCTCTCATTATTTCTTGTCCTGTCAGGAGTTCTGGTGGGAAATAAGACAGACCTAACTGGCCGTAGAGTAGTGGAGAGGATCCAGGCTGAAGAGTGGGCAGCGAGCCACGGGCTGGAGTATTTTGAGACATCAGCGGTAATTACATCCTGTGTATAAAGCAGATAACTTAACAGAAATACAGATTATTTTTGGCTGTGTGTGGAACAAGGCATCTGTCTCTCCCCAGCTCTAGTACAAGGAGGCTTTGTTAATCTTCTGTTCCTTGTCAGTAACTCTTCTTCTTAGTATATTTGATTATTGGAATATTAGTTTAATTGTTTTTTTCCCAAACTTTTAAGTTATCCCATACCCATAGGATTAGTGATAGCTTACTGATCTTAGGGTCCGACTACTGGGACCCTCCGTGATCCCAAAATTGGGGGTCTGGAATCCGAAACTGGGTTTTGTAGAGCCCCGTCTTGAATAGAACAGAGGTTCACATGCTCAGTGTTGGCTATTTTCACCAGTTCCATAGACAATGAAAGGAAACAAGCGCTGCACTCATTTTTTTTTTTTTACAGTACCTTAGGCAATGTATGGAGAAGAGGCTGAGTGTGCGTACCTCTGCTCCATTCAAGACAGGGCTCTACAAAGCCAGGATCCAAAGCCCCGATCTCGGGATCGCAAGAGGCAGGGCTGGCTCCAGGTTTTTGTGGGCCCTGGGCTTAAAAGTCTCAGTGGGACCCTTTAACACATACACGATTCATGATGCACAGATACCACAGAGAAATACATATACAGTGGTGGCCAAAAGTATTGGCACCCCTGCAATTCTGTCAGATAATACTCAGTTTCTTCCTGAAAATGATTGCAATCACAAATTCTTTGGTATTATCTTCATTTAATTTGTCTTCAATAAAAAAACACAAAAAGAATTGTCCTAAGGCCAAATTGGATATAATTCCACACCAAACCTAAAAAAGGGGGTGGACAAAAGTATTGGCACTGTTTGAAAAATCATGTGATGCTTCTCTAATTCGTGTAATTAACAGCACCTGTAACTTACCTGTGGCACCTAACAGGTGTTGGCAATAACTAAATCACACTTGCAGCCAGTTACCATGGATTAAAGTTGACTCAACCTCTGTCCTGTGTCCTTGTGTGTACCACATTGAGCATGGAGAAAAGAAAGAAGACCAAAGAACTGTCTGAGGACTTGAGAAACCAAATTGTGAGGAAGCATGAGCAATCTCAAGGCTACAAGTCCATCTCCAAAGACCTGAATGTTCCTGTGTCTTCCATGCGCAGTGTCATCTAGAAGTGTAAAGCCCATGGCACTGTGGCTAACCTCCCTAGATGTGGACGGAAAAGAAAAATTGACGAGAGATTTCAACGCAAGATTGTGCGGATGGTGGATAAAGAACCTCGACTAACATCCAAACAAGTTCAAGCTGCCCTGCAGTCCGAGGGTACGACAGTGTCAACCCGTACTATCCGTCGGCGTCTGAATGAAAAGGGACTGTATGGTAGGATACCCAGGAAGACCCCACTTCTTACCCCGAGACATAAAAAAGCCAGGCTGGAGTTTGCCAAAACTTACCTGAGAAAGCCTAAAACGTTTTGGAAGAATGTTCTCTGGTCAGATGAGACAAAAGTAGAGCTTTTTGGGAAAAAGCATCAACATAGAGTGTACAGGAAAAAATAGAGGCATTCAAAGAAAAGAACACGGTCCCTACAGTCAAACATGGCGGAGGTTCCCTGATGTTTTGGGGTTGCTTTGCTGCCTCTGGCACTGGACTGCTTGACCGTGTGCATGGCATTATGAAGTCTGAAGACTACCAACAAATTTTGCAGCATAATGTAGGGCCCAGTGTGAGAAAGCTGGGTCTCCCTCAGAGGTCATGGGTCTTCCAGCAGGACAATGACCCAAAACACACTTCCAAAAGCGCTGTAAAATGGTTTGAGAGAAAGCACTGGAGACTTCTAAGGTGGCCAGCAATTAGTCCAGACCTGAATCCCATAGAACACCTGTGGAGAGATCTCAAAATGGCAGTTTGCAGAAGGCACCCTTCAAATATCAGGGACCTGGAGCAGTTTGCCAAAGAAGAATGGTCTACAATTCCAGCAGAGCATTGTAAGAAACTCATTGATGGTTACCGGAAGCGGTTGTTCGCAGTTATTTTGGCTAAAGGTTGAGCAACCAAGTATTAGGCTGAGGGTGCCAATACTTTTGTCTGGCCCATTTTTGGAGTTTTGTGTGAAATGATCAATGATTTGATTTTTGCTTCTTTCTCTTTTGTGGTTTTTCCTTGCAAGCAAATTAAATGAAGATAATAATACCAAATAATTTGTGATTGCAATCATTTTCAGGAAGAAACTGAGTATTATCTGACAGAATTGCAGGGGTGCCAATACTTTTGACCACCACTGTATATGTATATATGTATATGTATATATGTATATGTATATATACAGTGCCTACAAGTAGTATTCAACCCACTGCAGATTTAGCTGGTTTGATAAGATGCAAATAAGTTAGAGCCTTCAAACTGCAAACGAGAGTAGGTTTTATGAACAGAAGCATAAATCTTACAAACCAAAAAGTTATGTTGCTCAGTTGAATTTTATTAAATTTTAAACATAAAAGTGTGGGTCAATTATTATACAACCCCTATGTTTAATATTTTGTGGAATAACCCTTGTTTGCAATTACAGCTAATAATCGTCTTTTATAAGACCTGATCAGGCCGGCACAGGTCTGTGGAGTTATCTTGGCCCACTCCTCCATGCAGATCTTCTCCAAGTTATCTAGGTTCTTTGGGTGTCTCATGTGGACTTTATTCTTGGAGCTCCTTCCACAAGTTTTCAATTGGGTTAAGGTCAGGAGACTGACTAGGCCACTCCAACACCTTGACTTTTTCCCTCTTGAACCAGGCCTTGGTTTTCTTGGCTGTGTGCTTTGGGTCATTGTCTTGTTGGAAGATGAAATTACGACCCATCTTAAGATCCTTGATGGAGGAGCGGAGGTTCTTGGCCAAAATCTCCAGGTAGGCCATGCTATCCATCTTCCCATGGATGCGGACCAGATGGCCATGCCCCTTGGCAGAGAAACAGCCCCACAGCATGATGCTGCCACCACCATGCTTGACTGTAGGGATGGTATTCTTGGGGCCGTATGCAGTGCCATCCAGTCTCCAAATGTCACGTGTGTGGTTGGCACCAAAGATCTCGATCTTGGTCTCATCAGACCATAGAACCTTGAACCAGTCTGTCTCAGTCCTCCAAGTGATCATGAGCAAACTGTAGACGAGCCTTGACATGACGCTTTGAAAGTAAAGGTACCTTACGGGCTCGTCTGGAACGGAGACCATTGCGGTGGAGTACGTTACTTATGGTATTGACTGAAACCAATGTCCCCACTGCCATGAGATCTTCCCGGAGCTCCTTCCTTGTTGTCCTTGGGTTAGCCTTGACTCTTCGGACAAGCCTGGCCTCGGCATGGGAGGACACTTTCAAAGGCTGTCCTGGCCGTGGAAGGCTAACAGTAGTTCCATAAGCCTTCCACTTACGGATGATGCTCCCAACAGTGGAGACAGGTAGGCCCAACTCCTTGGAAATGGTTTTGTACCCCTTGCCAGCCTTGTGACCCTCCACGATCTTGTCTCTGATGGCCTTGGAATGCTCCTTTGTCTTTCCCATGTTGACCATGTCTGAGTGCTGTTCACAAGTTTGGGGAGGGTCTTAAATAGTCAGAAAAGGCTGGCAAAAGAGATCTTTAATCCACACATGTGAAGCTCATTATTCTTGGTGTCTGAACTACTTCTTAATACTTTAATGGGACCAAACAGAATTCTTGTGGTTTGAGGGGTTGAATAATAAATGACACTCTGAATTAACTTTTTACGGTTTAAAAAAAAAAAAAAAAAAACAGCAAAATTTGCTGCAGTGCATTTCCCACTTCCAGGCTGATCTACAGTACAAATGTCACAATGCCAAGTTAATTCCGCATGTGTCAACCAGCTAAATCTGCAGGGGGTTGAATACTACTTGTAGGCACTGTATATATGTGTATATATATATATATATATATATATGTGTGTGTGTGTATATATATATAGTACAGTGCCAAAGATTTGACTTGCTTCTTACATTACTTGAGTGATATCTATTGTAAATTCTACAACATCTCAGAAACCGGCGAATTCTCGCAGCGCACAGTGCAGACCTCCATACAGTATTATGGGCACCACTAAGTCTTCCATACAGTATTATGGGCCCCATATATTGCTCCATACAGAATAATTGACTCCATATAATGCTCCATACAGAATAATGGACCCCATATAATGCTCCACACAGGATACTGGCCCCCATAAAATGCTCCACGCAGAATACTGGCCCCCATATAACGCCCCATACAGAATACTGGCCCCCTTATAACGCTCCATATAAAATACTGGCCCCCATATAACGCTCCATATAAAATACTGGTCCCCATATGATGCCCCATGCAGGCTGCACCCCCATATAATGCCCCATGCAGGCTGCGCCCCCATATAATGCCCCATACAGGCTACGCCCTCATATGATGCCCCATGTAGGCTGCGCCCCCATATAATGCCCCATGTCTCCTGGGCCCCCATATAATGCCCCATGTCTCCTGGGCCCCCATAAAATGCCCCATGTCTTCTGGGCCCCCATATAATGCCCCATGTCTCCTGGGCCCCCATATAATGCCCCATGTCTCCTGGGCCCCCATATAATTCCCCATGCCTCCTGGGCCCTCATATAATGCCCCATGCCTCCTGGGCCCCCATATAATGCCCCATGCCTCCTGGGCCCCCGTATAATGCCCCATGCCGGTGTCCCACATAATGCCCTATGCCGGTGCCCCATATAATGCCCCATGCCTCCTGGGCCCCCATATAATGCCCCATGCAGGTGCCCCATATAATGCCCCATATAATGCCCCGTGCCTCCATACATAAAAAAAAAATAAAAAATCAAATGCTCACCTGCTGTTGCTGCTCTCATCGACGCCGATGCTCCGGACTCCTCAGCCGCGTTGCCGTCTTCCCGCTCTGCGCTGTGACTGCTCAATAGAGGGCGTGGTGGAAAGACTTCATCATGTCCTCTGACCTGAGACGTCACAGTGCAGCAGCCGTGGAAGATGCAGGACTCGCTGCGGAGGCACGGGGAGAGGTAAGTATTGTGCCGGGGCCCTGAGCAAGCAGGGAAAGTGGGGGGGGGGACGGGCGCTGGCACCACACTCCTCCGCTCATGGGTCCCATAGTGCACCGAGGTGCCCGCCGGCGAGTGGGCATCCCCGCCTGCTCAGGACCCCGGCACTTGCCCGGGTGCTGACGCCGGGCCTGACGAGAGGTCCTAGTAGTTAGATTTTCCCCCAGCAATTAGGATAGATAATAAACCAGCTTGTTTCCATGGAGCTCTGCCACTGGTGCCTGCCCAGACCTTGGCCGAGAGTGCGCAGTAGTCCCCTCCCAAGAGAGGAGCTGACTCCTGACATCCTACTCCGCTCTCTCCAGCCCACTGAGTTCTATACAGCAGTTATTTGCTCACCTCCTTTCCTCTCTCTTTCTGACAAGCTGCTGTTCTAAATCTTGCAAAATCATCAGCCTTGCAGATTTCAGAGCAGGTTTCGATATCACGGCTCTCCCTTTCCTGAGCTGGGTGCTTCTTCAAATGCACTGTTATCACTGGTGATAGCAGTATACACCCAGAACAAACCTCTGATAACTGAATGTGTTACAGCAGAACTTGTGCTGAGCTTTATAGATCTACTAATAGTCTCCTACTCACCAGAACTGTCACTCAAAGAGAAGAGCCCGCCCTGCGAGAAACCAGGAAGTAAAGAGACCGCATAGCTATGAGCTGCTCAAGAGACATCTTGAGAATGAGCCTTTAAGTCCCCCCAGAACAGCTGCTCAAATATGCTCTCTGTTTTGGTTTATTGAGGGCTTCCCTGAGCAAGATACTCCTCTTCTACTATTGCCTTGTGCCATAATAGGACATATGGGCAGGAGTTTTCCTTGTGGACAACTTCTCTAAGAGACCCCATGGTGGCACTTATGAGTCACTGGCTGTATCTTATGGAGGCTCTTTGGCTGGCAAGGAAATATTCTAGTTTAATCACTTACTGGGGACTGTAGGGGCACAAAGGAAAACGCCAAAGAATTCGACATGAATGTCAGTTGTGGGCAGGTTGTACTTTTCATTTCAAAGTGTTGGGTATGTGTATACTATACTGTTTTAATCTGACAGCCAAATCATTCTTAAGGAAATTCTGCTAAAATGAGTTTTTGGAATAGACTGTCCTACAGTATGCTTCACTTTCTGCGATCAATGGGGTAAAAGCTGAGCTTGGCGATATATTCTTTTCCATTTTGTTTAATCTTTTTGTGTAAAAAGCTGTAATTCTGCCAAGACTCCTAGAGTAAGCCTGGGAGTCCGGGATCTTTCCCCCACAGATGTAGTGATTGACAGATATTCCTGTGTACAGTGCAGAGCCTTTGGATTCACAAGATAGAAATACCGTAGATATCTGTACAATGCCCGCGCAACTTCACAGGATTACGGGATTGATGTCTGTACTAGATCTTCTGTCCCTGTAGACGCTGTGCTGACGCCTTACATCACACAATATCTTTATTCCAGAAGGAGCTGGAGAACTTTGATCAACCATTTCGAGCCTTGGCCAAGACATTCCATCATCTCTACCAAGAAAGAGTAGAAACCTTCAAAAGTCTTCTGTAAAGTCCTTGTTGGCAAAGTCACTGATTGCAGCAAATGTCGGCTGTGGAGATAATGAGTCAAAGTCAATGGGGCTGATTTATTAAAGTTTTCTAACTGTGACACAGTGCAAACCTAAACTAGACACGGGATTGCAATTTCGTCCACGAACCCACTCGACTTTCTGATAGACTCCTTGTCCAATATGGCAAAAAAATAATAATTTTAACACATAATAAATGTGTTGAAAGGCATGGAAGACAATTGTAGTTTTTTTTGGTGCAAATTAAAGGGGTTAAAACACCGTGATAGGTGACAACTTGCTGATCGGTGGGTGTCCCGCCACTGGGACTTGCACTGATCTGCAGGACAGGAAACTTTTATCCCGGTTTGAACAGCACAGCAGTGCTCATTCTCCGCCGCTCTATTTGTTCCCTGTGGGGCCACCGTGCACTTGGCTATTTACGATAGTCCCATAAAGAATGAATGGTGTGGCGGTCGAGCGTCCAACTTGCTGCGCCATATTGTAACAGGGATTAAAATTATCTGCCAGTGATAAAAATTCCACATTCCCAAGCAGTGGGACAACTACCGATCAGCAAGTTATCACCTCTTGCCTTATTTTAACTGGACAACTGCTTTTAAAGGGAATCTGTCAGTAGGATGAACCCTCCTAAGCCGTCTATATGGGCAGGTAGGTCATATACATCTTAACGCTAATTTACATATTAAGAAGATTGTGAATTATTTTCGATTAAGACATTGGATTGCAGATATCAAGGTATCATTTTATTCAGCTTCCTATGACCTACATGTCCATATAGATGGCTTAGGAGGGTAGATCCTACTAACAGAAGCCAGATTTCTGCTGCATGTAGCTTAGTAAATCTGCCCCAATGTGTGGATGAAATAAGTAGGACTTCTGCCTTATTGTGATGTTTAAGGTGATTATTTCTTGCATCTATTTGTATGTGTTTTACCACTCTACATATATCTGTTTCTAAACAAAAATAAAGATTTATACAAGCTTTTCCTTATAATGAGAGGTTTACTTATGCATATGTGACTGTATCAAGAGGTTTACAGAAGTGAAATGTGTGAGAAGAAGCCATGATGGTTGCTTATCTATGAATACTTTTCTAGTTAGTAAAGTATAAACTTGTAAGGAAACAAATTATACCAGCTAATCACAGTAGAGGTGATAAATGTCTGAATGCCGGGGGTCCTACAGCTGATACCTCCATGATCACTAGAGTGGGGATTGCGAGATCTCGTTCTCCTTGTCGCGAATGGAGCAAGCCATAGACTTGCATTGGCCCTTGTCATCTGTGCTGCCGGTAAAAAACAGACATGGGCACCAGCAGTATAGGTTATAATGGGTACATGTGGCAGCTGTGAAAAAACTAATGCCACACGTACTGCAAACACGGACATGTGAAGGGGGCTAACAGGATAATCTGCCAGTACTAAGGATGAATGATGAGATTGAGCAACCGAAATACCTTCTGTTCTGCTAGCGGTTAAAGGGAACAGGTCATTTAGATTCACCCTGCTGAAATCACCGGCAGCATGAATCAGACACTGGCTGCATTGGTCTAGCTATGTATGCTTTAGGCCAGGGTCATATGAGCGTTGATTCTCTCTTCCGAGAGAATCTGATTGATCATGTTAATGACATTCTGATCTGAGTTTGATCAGGGTGTCAACTTAGTGTGATCCGATTCTCTCGGATGAGAGAACCATAGCACACTGTCAGGAGAAGATGGAGAACAAAATTTCTCAATCTTCTCCATTCTGTGAGTCCGCGGAAATCCAACTGCACTCCGATGTCATCCAAGTGCAGTCCAATGTTTTCCACGCACCCATAGACTTGAACAAACTCCACACAAACTTTGCTTTTGTGACCAGGGCAGTGATGTTTTAAAATGTCCCTATTTTTTATGACAAAACAGGCGAGTTTGAACCTTTTTATTCCCATAATATCAGGGGAAAAACAGGAAGTAAAATTACTGAACGGAGTTTATGGGAGACCTCAAAATGTTACCATTAGTGATGGCTCTCCAAGCGGTGGCACCAAGCTTCCCTGCTATGTTTGCCATTGGGACAGCAGGGACAACCACTTACTAGCCAGGAAGAAAGCCATGTTACAAGGTGTGATCAGACTTGGCCATTGTTCCTCTTATTTCCCGTTGGCGGAGTTGTGAATGATATTTTACATCTCGGTACAGAGAAGGCACTTACTGCAGCCCCTATCCACACCGGGGCCCACAATCTAATTATCTGATGTCAAGTGCACACACTCTAAGGTCAATTTCATAGGAAGCCACTTAACATGTATATATGCCTTTGGTGTGTTGGAAGAATCTGCTTTCCTGGGAGAGAAAGCAAAATAGCTGCACTGGTCAAAAAGCTGCTGATAAAATTGCTAGCTACTGTGTCACCCAGATATCACTCGATACAAGGAGTATTGGCTTTTTGACTTGGCTACATTTTTCCTTCAAAGGATTGTCCTATTAAAGCCATTGTTGGCCATCAATGTCTGATGGGTGGGTTTATCAATGTTGGAAAAGTTGGATTTTTCAGGAGGTCATATGGTCACCACTTTTTATTTCTTTTTTTTGCATTCATGTTATATGATGTTTTACATGTTGCACATGTTGACACAGGGTGCCGTTCCATGGTTGCAGTAAGACCACCCCATCTCTCTCCAGCATCATGCTATGCCCCTAATACAGTCACTGTGACATACATTAATTAGGATGCATACCGGGTTCCTGATATTAGGTTGCGGCTTTCTCAGCCAGAACCTCCTGGAATTGTTTCCTGACAAGTCCCATTCATCCTGGGGAGCAGAGAGTGAGGGTCTTCTGGGGGAGGGGATGGAAGAAAATGGTTGAGAGAATAGAATATAGAAAAAAAAGATAGTGACGCTTAGAAGACCTATAATCTGCGAGAATCCTATATATACCAATAATGAATGCTATGTGTGTATGCGGCTGGCTTTATTAGATGTAAAAAATCAAAAATTTACATGTGAGCTAGTACAAATAGTTTCTTCACATTCAGGGGATATTTACCAAATGTTTTTTTATATCCTGTATATTTTGTATTTACACATTTTATACTTTCTACATCGGCAACCAGAAAAGACTATCACAATTTTGGTATAGGACATTTGGTTATATTTATGTATTTATTTTTCTTATGTTCTCACAAAAGTTATGTTCTCACAAAAGTTATTACCATTACCGTGCCAAACAAAGTTACAAAAAAGAATATTATTGTCACGATTCCACCCCTCAGTGTGTTTGGGATGCAGTTACTGATGGCTCAGCCGTCCAATCTGGTGCAGGGGCATGCTGAAGCTTTCAGTACTTTGACAGCTCAGTATCCAGTCTGGTGCAGGGGCATGCTGAGTTGTCAGTACTTTTATTGACAGCTCAGTATCCAGTCTGGTGCAGGGGCGTGCTGAGCGGTCAGTACTTTTATTGACAGCTCAGTATCCAGTCTGGTGCAGGGGCGTGCTGAGCTGTCAGTACTTTTATTGACAGCTCAGTATCCAGTCTGGTGCAGGGGCGTGCTGAGCGGTCAGTACTTTTATTGACAGCTCAGTATCCAGTCTGGAGCAGGGGCATGCTGAGCTGTCAGTACTTTTATTGACAGCTCAGTATCCAGTCTGGTGCAGGGGCATGCTGAGCTGTCAGTACTTTTATTGACAGCTCAGTATCCAGTCTGGTGCAGGGGCGTGCTGAGCTGTCAGTACTTTTATTGACAGCTCAGTATCCAGTCTGGTGCAGGGGCGTGCTGAGTTGTCAGTACTTTTATTGACAGCTCAGTATCCAGTCTGGTGCAGGGGCGTGCTGAGTTGTCAGTACTTTTATTGACAGCTCAGTATCCAGTCTGGTGCAGGGGCGTGCTGAGCTGTCAGTACTTTTATTGACAGCTCAGTATCCAGTCTGGTGCAGGGGCATGCTGAGCTGTCAGTACTTTTATTGACAGCTCAGTATCCAGTCTGGTGCAGGGGTGTGCTGAAGCTGTCAGTACTTTAATTGACAGCTCAGTGTCCAGTCTGGTGCAGGGGTGTGCTGAGTTGTCAGTACTTTTATTGACAGCTCAGTATCCAGTCTGGTGCAGGGGCGTGCTGAGCTGTCAGTACTTTTATTGACAGCTCAGTATCCAGTCTGGTGCAGGGGCGTGCTGAGCTGTCAGTACTTTTATTGACAGCTCAGTATCCAGTCTGGTGCAGGGGCGTGCTGAGCTGTCAGTACTTTTATTGACAGCTCAGTATCCAGTCTGGTGCAGGGGCGTGCTGAGTTGTCAGTACTTTTATTGACAGCTCAGTATCCAGTCTGGTGCAGGGGCATGCTGAGCTGTCAGTACTTTTATTGACAGCTCAGTATCCAGTCTGGTGCAGGGGCATGCTGAGCTGTCAGTACTTTTATTGACAGCTCAGTATCCAGTCTGGTGCAGGGGTGTGCTGAAGCTGTCAGTACTTTAATTGACAGCTCAGTGTCCAGTCTGGTGCAGGGGTGTGCTGAAGCTGTCAGTACTTTAATTGACAGCTCAGTGTCCAGTCTGGTTCAGGTGTGTTCTGAGCTGTCGGTGTTTTGATTGACAGCTCGGCTGTCCAATCTGAGACTGGCATGTGCTGGGCTGTTTCCTGCTGTTCATTGTACTAGGTTCATTGCCTTGCTTCCTAACTAGGCTGTTAGTCCCAGACCTCTGCAAGACATAGAAAACCAAAGTGTGTTTGGTTTTCTCTGTGCCTAGTGTTTTGCTTTATAATCTTTTGTTGCCTGACCTTGGACTTCGTTCTGACCATCCGTCTGTTTAACCCCTTTGCTCTGATCCGCTATCCTCCTGGTATTTTGACCTTGGACTGTTACCTCACTATGCTGTCTATGACTTGAGAAGATGCAACATAACCTTATATTTCTCCTGCAGTTTCGACAAATTGACGGTAGACCATGTAATGAATGGATAGACCGGGTTCCACCCGAGCTACTACAGATGTTCACTCTGGCTCATAAAGGGGGTCTCAATTTGGGAATCTTCTTCTATAATGTCTATATGTCTTACTAGGGCATATGAAAACAGAGGTGTCAAGAACAGACTATCCCTAAAACCTGCCCTGTCAGCAGTAGACCTCACACAGTCAGATCTCTGCCGGTTGGTGAGAAATAAACTTTCACTGCAATATTACGAAATTATTAACGGCAACTCTGAAACATCAAATAGATATTCTACAGGAATAATTATCATATTTCTTATAAAAAAAATACTAATCATGGCCCAATTGTCAGTTCCCAAAAATAGTCCATCCAACCATTTATAGTCAAAATTGACTCGGTAGTCTATTCCAAGACCATCATCATCCAGCTCACACTGTTATTCAGAAGAATCTTATGCACTGAGATAGAAAAATAGCTGAACACGTCTGCTCCTACCTGATAGACTGTAGCAGAGAAGAGTAGGATGAAACATGGACACCCTACGGATTATACAAGCTTGGACAAGTGTACAAACAAAATTGGGCTTTTCTAGGTTAGAATATGAAAGTGGAATATTAGGCAGTTATACATCATAAATGAGCATTCCCACAACTTTTCTGAGCCTTTAGTAGATTTTAGTGCAAATAATGTCATTTTCTGCTGGATAGCACCAATTCCCGAATGTCCTGGTACCAGATGTAAAGAACCTAATTTTTCAACCTGGAATGGACTTCCCTTCATCACTTGTTTGAGATACCTCTGTGGTAGTAAATCATGTTCATCCTTTGACTCTTTCATACAGTCTCAGACAATGATTGGCTGAGTGATCTTTTCCTATATATTGAGAGTGACCATCAAGAGCAGTGGGAGATTGGTGAGGTTAGTATTATATCTTAAGTATTACATCTTTATGCTATGCTAGGTACAGATAGTACTGTCTCTCCAGATCTCTGTGCCTGTGCATGCTGTAGATACAGATAGTACTGTGTCTCTAGATCTCTATGCCTATGCATGGTGTTGGTACAGATAGTACTGTGTCTTTACATCTCTGTGCCTATGCATGATATTGGTACAGATAGTACTGTGTCTCTACATCTCTATGCCGGTACATGATGTTGGTACAGATAGTACTGTGTCTTTACATCTCTGTGCCTATGCATGATGTTGGTACAGATAGTACTGTGTCTCTACATCTCTGTGCCTATGCATGGTGTTGGTACAGATAGTACTGTGTCTCTACATCTCTGTGCCTATGCATGGTGTTGGTACAGATAGTACTGTGTCTCTACATCTCTGTGCCTATGCATGATGTTGGTACAGATAGTACTGTGTCTCTACATCTCTGTGCCTATGCATGATGTTGGTACAGATAGTACTTTGTCTCTACATCTCTGTGCCTATGCATGATGTTGGTACAGATAGTACTGTGTCTCTACATCTCTGTGCCTATGCATAATGTTGGTACAGATAGTACTGTGTCTCTACATCTCTATGCGGGTACAGATAGTACTGTGTCTCTAGATGTATGTGTCTATACATGATGAAGACACTAATAGCAATGCCCCCTGTCTCTCCCTGTATAGTGAATCATCTAACAACTTCTGATTTATTCAAATCGTACTAGGCAATGAATATAGGACGTTTCCACATGGCCAAGGATGGGATTAAGCCGGAATTAAAAATGCAACGAGATCATAGATTGTTGGTTCAGTCTCGGTCTATACTGCTCTCTGTTTTCACCTTAGATCTTCATGGGGCCCCTGCTCTTGCCTCTTCGGCTGTCCTGTCTCTCTCCATTCTCTACCAGTTTCGGTGGAGGCAGGAGAAGAACTTTCTAAAACTCAAGAAGAATGAGTCCATCGTCAGACTCCGGCAGTTGGAATCTTGACCATCACAACCATCAGTTACTGATTTCTATGTATGAAATATTTATGTAATATATTTATTTTACAGGGAAATACATATTTGTTGGATAGTTGAATAAAGAAGGTTCAGTAGCAGGACACCCTACAACTTGTTGGAGACCCATGAATATATAGAAGGGTTTCAAACACTCCATTCAGTCAGTTTGGTCTTTTAAAATATGAACATGGAGGGAACAAAGTGTTCATTTGTTTGATTCATTTTTGTACTCTTTTGATGTGGGATTCAACAACAGGTTCCCTACTTAATAGGGAAGGGTGTGATTTCTCAAGCTGTCCCCTCTCACCCCCCCCCCCCAAACTTTATTACAACCATTCATTCTGAAAAGTAATATGACAAGGCATTGACACTGACCCAATGAGTTCATGATGCTGAAGATTTTTTACTTAGTCAGGGGCTCCATTAAGTAAACAATTCTACATTTTGTTTTTGCCTGAAGAAAAAAAAAAACACAAAAAACCTCAGTTTAACTGAACTCTACATTTCAGGAAATCAGAACTTCTATCCATGACTCCCCCCTCCCCCTTGGGCATCCAAATATGTGATACACCCCCACACCATGGTCACCCTTACTTCTTTGTCTAGAATGTTTATGAAGATCCTTTCATTCCCACAAGGTTTCATTCACAAATTACAAGCCTCCTCAAAATTCTGATCTTTCTTGTTAATCCCACACAGATCATGTAACATCATTTCAAATGTTAGCAAATGTTCTCAGTGAAACCTTGAATCATTTTCCTTAGCAACCCCCATAATTCTCCTCCATATTCACAAACCTCAACATCGTTATTATGACTGCCTCTGAAACTTCTCCACCTGCCAGCATTAAATTGTTTTTGTACAGTGGGATTCCTTTGTTGCGTTCTGTCTAATTAATGGCAACAACGTTACATTAGCGAGGGATAAAAGAGAAAATATGTTAAATGCCGAGTGTATAGCAGGGTGAGCGGTACTGCAAAAATGATCCTCCTGACATGGGCGGGTTTTCTTGCACCGCACAATGGTAAAAGCTTCGAAACTCCAAATCCACAATGTTTGAGTAAAGTAGTACATAATATTTGTAATACTTAGAGCTCCCTGGTTTATTTCTGCAGTTTCCTTTTGCTTTTTGGTTCAAATACAAGAGGAATTACAGTAGCTAAAGTGGCAAAAGCTCTTCGTCTTCAGACTCCCGTTTTTCACGTGCGGATTTTTCGTGTACTAGTTATAGTGCTCACATGTCCATGTTTTTTATGGACCTAGTGTTCGCAAAAAAAATCACAGCAACATGTTTTTAATCAGAATTGCAGATGAGAATCACCCATACAATGTATAGGTTTGTGAAAATCACGCGCACAGACGCCACCCATATGTAATCCATGTGCTGTCTGTTTTTAACATTGCAATGGAGAGGAGAAGCTTTGGAATTTTTATTTTTATTTTTGCATACAAGGAAATCACTGATCTAAAACACTGAGAAATATTAATCAGATTTTTTTTTTTCACACCTAAAATGAGGCTACATTCACTCATCCATTTCCGTTTTTACATCTGTGGAAAAGGGACTGTTTTTCTCCCACGTTTCTCATCTGTTTTTTTTTCTTTAACTGCAGCAGGTAGACTGTCTGAACTTTTGCTTTATATGTTGTTAAAGGGAACCTGTCATGTGAAAAAAAACACTATTAACCTGCAGATGTGGGTGTGAGCATTCTGAACCTGCCTGGGCCAGCACTGAGAGTCCCGCTGCCGGGAGGAAATTAACTTTAATCCTCCCGGCAGCGTTCAGGATTCAGACACGGTGGTGGTGCCTGTGCTTGTTCAGTCACCGCTCTGTGTATAGAGAGCGGCGGCTGTAACCCCACCCCCGGCACTGACTGATAGCCGGCCTCTAATTTGGGGTTGCCTAGTCTGAAGACATTAGGGAACCAATGATATCATCAAGATCTTATCAAATGTTTAATGCCCATTTTGGTAAGTTGCTTTCTACATGACGCATCATTTTGTTGCATATATTTGATACAGCTCCATTTTTTTGTGTCCCTTTGTCTGGATTGATTCGAGTGTTAAACAAAACCCCAATCCCAGATTGTTTGGAAAACTGTCTTGAAGCCGGGAGGAACGAAAGAGATCATTGAAGGCTAATTGGTACAAGCCTACTTCACAACCCTCATATCTTCCCTATCCTACAACCCCAAACAGCTATTCAACACTTTTAACTCTCTCCTCCGCCCTCCACTGCCGCCTTCGACCTCCATCATCTCTGCTGAGGAGTTTGCCACACACGTCAAAAACAAGATTGACCAAACATGGCAAGTCTTTAATGTCCGACCACCACAACCCCTTTGTTTTCCACACCATTGCCCTACCCCCATAACCTCTCACCAACATCACGGAAAGAGACCTTACTCGTCTCCTCTCCAAATCACATCTCACCACTTGTGCACTCTACCCCATCCCACCTCCCCAACCTCACCTCCACACTCATCCCATCCCTAAGCCATTTCTTCAACCTATCACTATCTTCTGGTACTTTCCCCGCTGCCTTCAAACATGCCACAATCACGCCCATCCTCAAAAGGCCATCCCTCGACCCAACCGCCTTGTCCAGCTACCCCCCCATATCGCTGCTCCCATTTGCCTCCAAACTCCTTGAGCAACAAGTTCACACTGAACTTTCCTCCCACTTCTCATCTAACTCTCTCTTCGACAACCGACAATCCAGCTTCCGCCCCCACCATTCCACCGAAACTGCCCTTACCAAAATCACCAATGACTTAATTACAGCCAAAGCTAACAGACAATTCTATGTACTCCTTCTTCTTGACCTGTCCTCTGCTTTCGATACAGTTGACCACTGCCTCCTGTTACAGATCCTCTCTTCCTTTGGCGTCAAAGACTTTGCCCTATCCTGGATCTCCTCATACCTTTCTAACCACACATTTAGCATCTCCCACTTCCACACTACCTCCTCACCCCACCCCCTCTCTGTTGGAGTCCCTCAAGCTCTGTCCTAGGACCCCTACTCTTCTCAATCTATACCCTTGGCCTGTGACAGCTCATAAAATCCCATGGCTTCCAGTACCATCTGTACGCTGATGACACCAAGATCTACCTCTCTGGCCCAGATGTCACTTCTCTGCTGTCCAGAATTCCAGCATGTCTAGAAGCCATATCCTCCTTCTTCTCCTCCCGCTTCCTCAAGCTCAATGTGGACAAAACTGGACATCATCTTTCCCCCATCTCGCATATCTTTCCCACCTGATCTTTCTATCACAATAAATGACTTTACTCTTTCCCCTGTACCGACAATCCGCTGCCTCGGAGTAACCCTTGACTCTGCCCTGTCCTTCAAACCTGACACCCAAGCTCTCGCCACCTCCTGTCTCCTCCAGCTCAAAAATATTTCCAGAATCCGTCCTTTCCTCAACCCTCAATCTACTAAACTGCTTGTGCATGTCCTCATCATCTCCCATCTCGACTACTGCAACATCCTCCTTTGTGGCCTACCTGCTAGCACTCTCACACCCCTCCAGTCCATCCTTAATTCTGTTGCGTGACTGGTCCATCTCTCGCCTCGTTACTCCTCTGCTACCCCTTTTGCAAATCCCTTCACTGGCTCCCAATTGCCCAGCGTATTCAGTTCAAACTACTAACACTGACCTACGAAGAAATCCATAACCTCTCTCCTTCGTATATCTCTGAACTAATCTCCCGATATATTCCCTCACGTAATCTCAGATCCTCCCAAGACCTCCTTCTCTCCTCCACACTTATTCATTCCTCATGCAGTCGCCTTCAAACTTTCTCCCGAATGTCCCCCATCCTATGGAATTCTGTGCCTCAACACGTCCGATTATCACACTTGGATCCTTCAGACGGAACCTGAAAACCCATCTCTTCAAACAAGTGTACAGCCTGCCATGACCTTGCTTTCTGCCACCTCAACAATACCGGAGCTACTGCAACCCCTCAACCTACTGTCTCCTTCCCCATTCCAGTAGAATGTAAGATCACAAGGCCAGGGTCCTCTTCCCTCCGTACCAGTCTATCATTGTTAGTTTGTTTACTGTAAGTGATATCTGTATTTGGTATTAACCCCTTCTCATGTACAGCACCATGGAATCAATGGTGCTATATAAATGATAATAATAATAATAATAAAATAGGAGTTGTACAGGACTTTTACATTGACTTTTGACATTACATTGACATTTTACATTTTTACATTGACTATTGACATACGACTTTTAAGATAGATCATCAATACCTGATCATTGAGGGTGCAACACTTGGTACCCCCATAGATGAGCTTTTCCTGGGGTGTTTTCAAATCAATAGGGGGTGAATGTGCAGTACCCAATCGCGACCACTATACAGTTGACGAAGCTGTGCAGCTCCCCAACTAAGCACTTCCAGCTGGCACTGGGACCAGCTCATCAGCAAGGGTGCCAGGTGTCACACTCCCACAGGTCAGATATTGATGACCTATCCTAACTAAAGGCCATCAATGTAAAAATTATTATTATTTATTATTATAGCGCCATTTATTCCATGGCGCTTTACATGTGAAAAAGGGGTATAATACAAGAACAATTACAATAATCTTGAACACAATGTGACAGCGACTGGTACAGGAGGAGCGAGGACCCTGCCCGCGAGGGCTCACAATCTACGAGGGATGGGTGAGGATACAGTAGGTGAGGTTAGAACTGGTCGTGCAGCGGTATGGTGGAGCGGTGGTTACTGCAGGTTGTAGGCTTTTCGGAAGAGGTGGGTCTTCAGGTTCCTTTTGAAGGTTTCCATGGTAGGCAAGAGTCTGATACGTTGGGGTAGAGAGTTCCAGAGTAGGGGGGAAGCACGGGAGAAATCTTGTATGCGATTGTGGGAGGAGGAGATAAGAGGGGAGTAGAGAAGGTAATCTTGTGAGGATCGGAGGTTGCGTGCGGGTATGTAACGGGAGACTAGGTCAGAGATATATGGAGGAGACAGGTTGTGAATGGCTTTGTATGTCATGGTTAGGGTTTTGAACTGGAGTCTCTGAGCAATGGGGAGCCAGTGAAGAGATTGACAGAGAGGAGAGGCCGGGGAATAGCGGGGGGACAGGTTGATTAGTCGAGCAGCAGAGTTTAGGATAGATTGGAGGGGTGCGAAAGTGTTAGAGGGGAGGCCACAGAGCAGGAGGTTGCAGTAGTGAAGGCGGGAGATGATGAGGGCGTGCACTAGTGTTTTTGCAGATTCATGGTTGAGGAATGTGCGGATCCGGGAGATATTTTTGAGTTGGAGTCGGCAGGAAGTGGAAAGGGCTTGGATATGTGGTTTGAAGGAGAGTTCAGAGTCCAGGGTTACCCCAAGGCAGCGAGCTTGAGGGACTGGGGAGAGTGGGCAGCCATTGACATTGATAGATAGGTCAGTTGGGGGGGTTGAATGAGATGGCGGAAAGATGATGAATTCTGTTTTGTCCATGTTAAGTTTTAGAAATCTGGCAGAGAAGAAGGATGAAATAGCAGACAGACATTGTGGGATTTTGGTTAGTAAGGAGGTGATATCGGGTCCAGAGAGGTAGATCTGTGTGTCCTCAGCATAGAGGTGATAATGAAAGCCGTGAGACTCTATGAGCGGTCCCAGGCCGAAGGTGTAGATGGAGAAGAGCAGCGCTCCTAGAACTGAACCTTGGGGGACACCGACAGATAGGGGGCGAGATGAGGAGGTGGTGTGTGAGTGGGAGACACTGAATGTCCGGTCTGTTAGGTATGAGGAGATCCAGGATAGGGCCAAGTCTGTGATGCCGATAGATGAGAGAGTCTGTAGTAAGAGGGAATGGTCCACTGTGTCAAAGGCAGATGACAGGTCTAGGAGGAGGAGGACAGAGTAGTGTCGCTTAGATTTGGCGGTTAGTAGGTCGTTGGTGACTTTAGTCAGTGCAGTTTCAGTAGAATGGTGCGGTCGGAAACCAGATTGTAGGCGGTCAAAGAGGGAGCAGGAGGAGAGGTGGGAGGACAGTTCAGAATGGACGTGTTGTTCCAGTAGTTTTGAGGCATAGGGGAGAAGTGATATGGGGCGATAGCTAGACACAGAGGATGGGTCAAGGGAGGGCTTTTTGAGGATGGGTGTGATTGAGGCATGTTTGAAGCATGAGGGGAAGACACCAGTTGTTAGTGACAGGTTGAAGAGGTGGGCTAGGGCTGGGATGAAGATAGTGGTAAGGTTTGGGATGAGGTGGGACGGGATTGGGTCAAGTTTACAGGTGGTGAGGTGCGATTTGGAGAGTAAGGAGGAAAGCTGATCTTCAGAAATGGTGGAGAAGGTGGTTTTGGAGGAAGAGGGTTGAGTAGGTGTGGGGAGGGGCTGTGGGGGCTTTAGGCAAAAGCTTTGTCTGATGGTGTCAATCTTCTGCTTGAAGAATGAGGCAAAGTCTTCGGCTGAAATAAGAGGAGAGGGAGGAGGCACTGGGGGACGGAGGAGAGAATTGAAGGTGTTGAATAGTTGTTTGGGGTTGTGAGACAGGGAGGATATGAGAAATGTGAAGTATGTTTGTTTTGCTGCAGTGAGTGTGGACTTGAAGGTAGTGAGGGACTGTTTGAATGCGATGAAGTGCTCATGGGAGTGGGACCTTTTCCATCTACGCTCAGCAACCCTGGAGGCCCGTCGCAGTTCTTTAGTTAGGCTGGTGTGCCAGGGTTGTCTGTTGATTGTGCGAGCCTTGGAATGTGTGAGGGGGGCGACCTAATCGAGAGCTGCAGCGGTTGTGGTGTTGTATAAAGTGGCAGCAACATCTGCATCATGTAAGGAACTAATGTCTGTAAGAGGGAGGAGGGATTCAGAGAGTGAGTGTAGGTCAAGGTGTTTGAGATTTCTGCGAGGGTATGCAAGTTTGTGGAGTGGGGATTGTTGCTCCGGGGAGGAGAGAGAAGAGAATGTGAGTAGGTTGTGGTCAGAGAGAGGGAGAGGTGAGTTAGAGAGGTTAGATAGGGAACAGAGGCGGGTGAAGATGAGGTCCAGTGTGTGGCTGTCTTTGTGGGTGGGTGTGGAAGACCACTGAGTAAGACCAAAGGAGGAAGTGAGGGATAGAAGCTTAGAGGCAGCTGAGAGGGAAGTGTCAATGGGGATGTTAAAGTCGCCTATGAGGATAGTGGGGATGTCAACGGAGAGGAAATGAAGTAGCCAAGTGGTGAAGTGGTCAAAGAAAGTGGTGGTTGATCCTGGGGGGCGGTAGATGACAGCCAGTTAGAGGTTGGATGAGGAGTAGATGCGCACGCAGTGCACTTCAAAAGAGGGGAGAGTAATTGAGGGTGGCAGTGGGATATGAGTGAAGGAGCAGTTTTCTGAGAGGAGGAAACCTATTCCTCCACCGTGCTTGGCGGTGGGGCGGGGGGTATGGGAGAGGTGGAATCCGCCATACGAAAGTGCAGCAGGAGAGGCTGTGTCGGAGGGGGTGAGCCAGGTTTCAGTGATGCCGAGGAAGGAAAGCTTGTTAGTGATGAAGAGATCGTGAATGTAGGAAAGTTTGTTGCAGACGGAGCGAGCGTTCCATAGAGCTCCTGTTAGGGGGACTGGGGAAGCAGGGGCTGGGCGGATGGGTATAAGGTTAGAAGGGTTACGAGAGTTTGGGATAGATCGTGGGTAGGAGGTGGAAGTGAGTGTAGGGATGTGGTGAGGAGGGACAGAATTTGGAGAGATGTCGCCGGCAGTAAGGAGGAGCAGAGAAAGCGTTAGTAGGTGGGAGCAGGAGAGGGCATGAGGTGGCTGTCTGTGTTTGGAGGCAAAGGATTGTATGTTGAGGAATAGCTCTGAGGAGGAGGTGAGATGGGTGGGGAGAATGGAGGGAGAGATGAAGAGTTCCTTACTAGGTGTAGGGATTAGGGGTGGTTGTAAGAAGTGAAGGATTAAGGGGGTGAGAGTGAAAACAAAGACAAACATTGTTTACTATGATTTAGTATCCAGTTACCTTTAGTTCACTTCAGGTTCAATTCAGGATTAATTCAAATTTCAGACACTTCAGCTAATGGACACTTAAGGTGATGGACACAGACTAAAGTCTGACACAGACTCCTGGCCCACAATATATTTGTAACAGAATGCATTCAGCTGTGAACCAGCGGGAAGTGGTCTGTGCTCATCTTGATCAGCTGATTAGATTGAGCCAGATGCTGGATACTCAAAGACTGAGTAAACAAGGTCATAAATGAAAGTGGGGGGTAGCTGGTGTAAGTTGGGTGACATACCATTACAAAGTAGGAACAGAACGGAATTACAGGCAGCCCCTGTAATAGAAAGCTGAATTGAAGGATAAAGTTATGGATGTTATAAAGGTTGTATCTGTCGGTGACTTACTGCCATCCAAAGTTATAATTATTGTGAGTCTCCCACTTCATGAACCAATAAGTCTCAGAAACATGTCTTTGGGGACCACATTACGACCAGTGAGTAAATGGTGTTTATAGAATTATTTTCTAGCAGTAATACCCATATCACAACTGCTCTGATCGCCCCAGGCACAGTCAATGGCTGTGTCCAAGTCTCATTAGGGCCTTCAGGGCTGCAGACTCTTTCTTGCCTTGAGGATCATTTGAATCTGGAATCTTTTTACTATAATTGTGCTTTTTATCTTCTTGGCTCAGGATGTTTGTGTTTTCTACAACTGGTCAGTCTGGCCCATCCCTGTGTATGTAGAATTAATGGGAAAAAGCCCAATTTCTCTGAGATCCCCTAAAAAGAGGACATTTTGCGCTTTTTTTTATTATTTAAACAAAGTATATCCTCCAATTGCTGCTACTCCACTGATTGTGGAACAGTTTTTCTTTTTCTTCTATGCCCCTCTGTTGCAAAGTTATGCCCCCTGGATACCAAGAGCAAAATTTTTCTTTCAGCCAACTGGGCGTATATCAACAGAACTTCACCTTTTCATTTATGATGCTGACCAATCAAAATACAACCACACCCACAAGACATTCTGTGGCGTATGCCCGGTTGGTTGGAAGGAAAATTTGCACCTTTATTATCGAGGACCATAACTTTAGAACAGAGGGGCGCAGAAAAGAAAGAAAAACAGTTCCAGAATCAGTCTGGTTGCGGCATTTGGAGGAGGTACTTAGTTTAGATTTAAAAAATCCAGTGACAGTCCCCCTTTAATGCCTTAGACAGCATCCGAGCCCTGGTTCTTGTACAGAAATTGCAAGCTGCTTTACACAACTACAGATTTTCATACAAACACAGGACGTCCAGTGTTGGCTGCCATAACATGTAATTTTTGTCTTGCTTCCTAATTTATTGCTCAGGTCCATTCTTGTTTTTTGGTTTCTGTGTTCTGATAATAAAAGGTAAAGTCTTTGCTTGAAGGGGCTCAGGCAAAGCTAGAACATTCCTGTAGAATATGGCAGATTCATAAATGTGTTCAGTTCACAAGGATTAAAATTCTTCACATCAGAATTCTCACCTACAATTAGTGTGAAAATGAATAATGAAATTTCATCTCGAAATTAACACTACAGTCTTTTTAGTATGAAAAAGACTTCGAGTATATTATATATCATGCAGTACCTACCAGGTAATGGATACGTGAAGCTTTTGTGTATTAAAGGTTCTATTGAGCATGTGCAAAGGTCATTGTGAAGGGAGGGGAAGCTATAATATCACCTATTATGATTGGTAAAACTGTGTTACCAGCTGTGTATAGAAGTGCTACCTGTCATTCTTATTCTGCCAGTGACCATAATGAGACACCTGAAAACCAAGAATGTAACAATCGTGGTCGGGTGCGACCGGGCCTGTGCAAGAGAGGAGCCCGCCGACGCCAGCACCTATTTCATCTGGATGTGCGTCCAAGGAGACATTATGCAATGAAAAATCCGGCAAAGACCCGGGACTGTTGGGCAACAAGAATCCTACATCAGATAAGAACAGGACAACATTCTTCTCCCTAAACTCCAACCATTGTCTCCTCATTTCCCAGATGTTTACAGACTATTGTAAAAAGAAGAGGAAACCATACACTGCTGTAGATACGGCAAAGTCCTAACATTTTTGAGATTTGTTGCTGACGTCCATTTCTAAATGAGTTACTTTTTTCAAATAAAATGGAAAAATGTCCAATGTTCATCTGTTCAGTGATCAATGTTCTGTTGTGAATAAAATATGGCCATAGGAGATATCCAAATCATTGCATTCTTCGTTTTCTTTATATTGGCGTCCCAACTTTTTAGAAATTGAGGTTGTACTTGGGCTCAAAACTTAAAAAGAACCAATCGGCAAGTTTTTACTTATGGAAGTAGTAGTGGTATGGCTGTATGATACCTGCCTTGTAGAGATCCGATGTCCCAGTCATGAGAAAACTAGTATTGAAGCTATGTGCAAATCTGACTAGATGTGCACTGGGGGCATGTCAGTGTACTGACACGCCTCTAGTGCAATTCCAGCCTTATTTGCATATGACTTCTACATTCAATTTCTCATGACTTGCACATCCGATCTCTATGACAGGGCTTTTTCCTTGGGGTATGTTCACATGTGCAAGTTTTGGTGCATTGCATTATTAAAGCTCTGTCCCTCAGGCTTTATTTTGGGCATGTTGTGGTTATGCGTGCCCAATGTGTTGCATTTTTATGCATACTGGGAGGAAAGTTTGAATTCATTTGTGGCACTTTTGTGGTGTAAAAAGTTAGCAAATTGAGGTAAACGCCGTATTTGTGCGATAATTTGAGACATTTCGTGAGTGTTGAGAAATGCGGACATTAAAAACTGGGGGTGGTCAGTCACAGTAGATTGTCATAGCGGGTATAGATGACATTTTCTGTCTTCCTGACAGTACAAGATGCACGTGTGTCACCTAATGAATTTGGAGCATCGCTTCTGTTTAAGACCATCGTGTGGACCTCTCCTTTCCCCGCACAACCCTGTTGACTTGACAATTGCCTTGGCATAAAAATTGCTTTTAACAGAAGCCATCCAGATATGGCTCCAGGACATCAGTACTTAAAATAGTATTCCCATGTCAGTCATTTCTGGCATGTCCTGTGGATATGGTGACGCGCCCCCTGGGCCATATTCTTTAGGGGAATATCCGGAGCCGGATCAGATGGGAGTTGTAGTCTTCCGAGTGGCTGTGACCCGGTCCGTGCCCAGGGTGTCAAACTCAGTTGTATGTGGCAGTCCTACAGATGTTACTAAGTTCTTAATGTCGACTACGCCACCCGTTGTATTGCGGTCACTATGGCCGCCGCTGCAGCAGGGTCCGCTGAGGCTGATGGTGTAGGTGCAGCTTTTGATGGTATAACCCCCAACGGGTGGGGTTTAGCCTCAGGGGGTCAGGTGCAGAGGATGGGGGTTGTGGTGGTGCAGCATAGATGTTAAAGGAAGACAGAGTCGGGTTATGCAGTTAAGGGTATTTACTCACTGCTGATGTTCCGGTCACTCCAGCTTCAAGTGACCTCCCGAGCCGTGCTGCATCCACCAGGTCCTGGATCCAGCCAACCCCCAAGCGAGTCCGGAGCGTGACCCTGAGCTCTCCTTCTGTCCTTTCTCTGGCCGTCCCCACTAGTGATCCACCCAGGTCCAGCTCCCTCGGGCCTTCTGTTGGGAGACCCTTGGCCTTGGGTTCCCTGACCCTCCACGTGGTATGCCTTCGGGGTGGATGTGGTGGGTGGCCGTGGCAGACGCTGCCCACGGCCTCCGGTCTCTGGCTGGGGTGTGTTTTTGCCCCCACCAGCTTGGGTTCCGGTACCCTGATGCCGACTCTTCACCCGTGGATTGGATTTGGGGTCTCAGAGTCCTCTCTTCTGTTTCCCCCTCTGGGTCTTTCTCTCTTTTCTCCTCTCTCACTCTGGCTCAGGGACTGCTCTGCTCCTCTGCTTCTTACTCTGACAGACTGACCTGCCTGCAAAGACTGACTGACTGACCCTGTTCTTAGTTGGTGCCCACCTTATATACACCCTCTATGTGTGAGCTCAGGTGACCAGCACCCAATGAGCTCCTATCTTTACCCAGGCTGCTCCCCCTATCTGCCCCTACACTACTTGGGATGTACCACCCCCCTCCCACTCCAGCCAGGAACAGACTCGGTCGTACCTGCACATTTCTAAGTGGGAGTACCGTCGGCCTGTTCCCCGGAAATGGGATGTATGTAGTGCATGCAGCCTACCGAGCTCAGTTCCACACTCCAACCTTACCCGGGAGTGGAATATCACACCTCTGGGTTGAGGTGCAATACCCCTGTAGCAGCCGAATCCTCAGGGTGCTACATTCCCCCCTGGTAAATCACAGCACGTCCCCGGGCTGTAAGACATAACACCAAAAACATACAAATTTTTACATAAACATATAAAACATATAAAACATTATATATATATATATTTCAATTTAAAACATTCTCGTCGCCTCTAGCTCCTCCTCCGGTCACTGTGCAACGTGTGACCGGGTAAAGTGCGACAGTCTCTCTAGAAAACTGGTTTTCCTATAAAACCGGTAGGGGGCGCTTTAGGATGCGCAACTATATACAAGGATATGGCCGCTCTCAGTCCTCGGCCAGGTATTAGGGAGGAATGACCGCTCTCAGTCCTCGGTCAGTGGGAATTAAGGGAAATACGGGTAAACAGTTCACACATGCTGGTCCCAACGGGGACTATATTAGCAACAGCAACAGTTTCAGTTTCAGTTTACGGTTTCAGTTTACTGTGCCCCGACGGGCAACTATATACAGCTTCTGCTTCGCTGTCCTTAGCGACGGCGTCCTCCTGCTCTTGCTTTATGGTTACCTTTGGCTCTAGTTTCAGACCCGTCCGGGTCCTCTTGTTCTTCCTCCTCACACCGCAGCTCTTCCTCCGTCAGGCGATGCACATGGAGGGCGTAGGGACCTTTGGCACACTTGTGCCGGGTGAAGGTGACCTCGTCCCCGATGTAAAGGTCACGACCTCTGTGTCCCTCCGGTAGGTGGGACTCAACGTCTCTCCTGGTTACGAAGACGTCGCCTAGGGTGTGGTGGTCTCGGATGAAGCCCCACCCATGCTGCAGGTTAAACTTTATCACAGTCCCGGTGGTGCGGGGACTATGCGCTGCACGGGGGTCTCTCCTGGCCCGGCTCTTCTGCTCCGCGCTCTTTACTTGAGCTTGCTGTTCCCGGACCCGCCTCTCTCTCCGCTCCCTCTCGAAGTCCTCGAGCTGTTGGCGGCAGCACTCAGCACGCTCCGCTGCAGCTGCCCGAGTCTCTTGAGTGAATCCCATAAGATCTTCTCCGGTGGGGTCCCACTCAAACTGTGCTTCCGCTAGCGGGGGCGAGATCCTCTTTACGGGCTTTGGAGCCGGGATCAGGGGTTCATCCAGGGGTCTCTCTCTCCGGAGTCGGGGATGGTGAAACTCCGGTGGCCATATAAATGGCTGCCCATCCGGGCACGTATGCTGGGCGTACAGGTCCTCTCCCAGATGCGGCACTCTTGGTCTTATGGGCGCGGTGGTGGTGGCGCCCGGGTTGCCCGGGCCTTGCGGCCAGGCCTGGGGTATCTGGAAGGTAAAGGGCACCGTAAGGACGGCGGCGCCCTGGGCTACTTGGCCCTGCGACCAGGCCGGGGGCTCCGCGGAGGTAGGGGGCGCTGTTGGTATTGCGGCGCCCGGGGGTACTAGGCCTTGCGACCAGGCTGGTGGTACTTCCTGCTTGGTCACGCTCGGGGTCGAGGCGTGTGACGTCACAGGGGTCGCGGCTCCCGTTTGAGGCCTAGTCTGCGGCGGTGACGTTGCAGCGACGGGCACGGCAGGATAGACTTCGGGCTCTGCGACGGGGAGCTGGGGCAGGTACGCGGTTTCCCGGTCTGGGGTATAGACGTCCCCTTTACCTGCCTCCACTCGTTCGGCTCCCTTCTCGGCGCCGTCTCCGGCCTTCAGTCCTCCCGCGCCATCCTCAGAGGCGGTCTGTCTCCTTGTCTCGGGTGGCGTGCTCCGCTGACAGGTCTCGGTCTGCTGGGCCATCTCACGGCTCCACTCCGCCAACGTCTCTCGCTGCACCCGGGCCATCCTCCTTGCGAGGCCCTCCAGAGCGGTCTGTGCACACTCCCGGTCTCGGGGGAGCTGTGCTAGGACCTCCACTAGGCCTAGTGGGGTCGTTGTTTCCAGCAGGCTCCTGACCAACGGGTCGGTGCTGCTCTGCTCTCCTACAGTCGTCTCCAGCAGGCTCCTGGCCAGCGGGCCGGTGCTGCTCTGCTTTCTCGCCATCTCCGGGTAAGCTCCTCCGATATTCTTCTCCAGGCTTCTTGCCTCCGGGTGCGCTCGCTCCAGACTGCTCCAAGCGACACCCATCTTTGCTCTCTCCTTTCGTCTCCTCCCACTTCGAGGGCGGTCCCGGGGCCACTTGGTGATTGTCAGCTCCAGGGGCAGTTCTTTCACGCTGACAGACACGTCTAGCATCACAGTCTCTGTTGGTGGGGGCGGTTTCCACTTTTGGCGCCATTTTCGGTCCTGGCCCACGATGGGAGGCGGCCTCTTGCCATCCTCTGGCACGCCCATAATGGCGTCCGCTCTCTTCGGAAATGGCGGGAACCGCTTCCCAGTGGCGGGAAACTCTGCAGATGGCGGGAAAAAGCTGTTAATGGCGGACAACCGGCGGGAAACGACCTGTGATGGGGTCCGATGGCGGGGACCCTCCGGAACCGGCAGGAGACTTCTTTTTGAGGTAAACTCGTTCTTTTCTTCAGGCACGCAGTACCCGGGTGTTGCGGGCACGTATCCTGCCGACTACGCCAAAGTTGACGCGCCCCCTGGGCCATATTCTTTAGGGGAATATCCGGAGCCGGATCAGATGGGAGTTGTAGTCTTCCGAGTGGCTGTGACCCGGTCCGTGCCCAGGGTGTCAAACTCAGTTGTATGTGGCAGTCCTACAGATGTTACTAAGTTCTTAATGTCGACTACGCCACCCGTTGTATTGCGGTCACTATGGCCGCCGCTGCAGCAGGGTCCGCTGAGGCTGATGGTGTAGGTGCAGCTTTTGATGGTATAACCCCCAACGGGTGGGGTTTAGCCTCAGGGGGTCAGGTGCAGAGGATGGGGGTTGTGGTGGTGCAGCATAGATGTTAAAGGAAGACAGAGTCGGGTTATGCAGTTAAGGGTATTTACTCACTGCTGATGTTCCGGTCACTCCAGCTTCAAGTGACCTCCCGAGCCGTGCTGCATCCACCAGGTCCTGGATCCAGCCAACCCCCAAGTGAGTCCGGAGCGTGACCCTGAGCTCTCCTTCTGTCCTTTCTCTGGCCGTCCCCACTAGTGATCCACCCAGGTCCAGCTCCCTCGGGCCTTCTGTTGGGAGACCCTTGGCCTTGGGTTCCCTGACCCTCCACGTGGTATGCCTTCGGGGTGGATGTGGTGGGTGGCCGTGGCAGACGCTGCCCACGGCCTCCGGTCTCTGGCTGGGGTGTGTTTTTGCCCCCACCAGCTTGGGTTCCGGTACCCTGATGCCGACTCTTCACCCGTGGATTGGATTTGGGGTCTCAGAGTCCTCTCTTCTGTTTCCCCCTCTGGGTCTTTCTCTCTTTTCTCCTCTCTCACTATGGCTCAGGGACTGCTCTGCTCCTCTGCTTCTTACTCTGACAGACTGACCTGCCTGCAAAGACTGACTGACTGACCCTGTTCTTAGTTGGTGCCCACCTTATATACACCCTCTATGTGTGAGCTCAGGTGACCAGCACCCAATGAGCTCCTATCTTTACCCAGGCTGCTCCCCCTATCTGCCCCTACACTACTTGGGATGTACCACCCCCCTCCCACTCCAGCCAGGAACAGACTCGGTCGTACCTGCACATTTCTAAGTGGGAGTACCGTCGGCCTGTTCCCCGGAAATGGGATGTATGTAGTGCATGCAGCCTACCGAGCTCAGTTCCACACTCCATCCTTACCCGGGAGTGGAATATCACACCTCTGGGTTGAGGTGCAATACCCCTGTAGCAGCCGAATCCTCAGGGTGCTACAATGGCATAAATGTGTAACAGGTGGGTCGCACCTCTGACCCGTATTCCATCTAACAAGGTGGCTGCTGGCCATATGGGGGCAAGGAGCTACCTGTCCAAGCTCATTGGGAAACTAACTCTTTCAATTGTTTGTTTTTTTAGCACTTCTCAGCTGATTTATGACCACAGACCACATGAAGGCTAAATGTGTAGGGAAAGAAAGAGCCTGTAAAACCAAAACAGTGCACAATTTTTAAAGATACCGAAATTCAATAATTGTGTTTAGCCCAAAATACATGCATTTATGTAAAAAAAAATGTCACCAGAGGTTGACAATCCTTTTACTTTGTAATCCACATCCCTGGCTCATGTCTCTAATCTGCATTCCACATTTTACAACCCCAACTGAGACTTTCAGAGACCCCCAATCCATGATCTCTATGCCGCCCTCAAAGATCTCAAAGTTCAACTGGGTGAGGACATACTGCATTTGTGTCTTCTGACAACTTACTACAATAAATGTCCAATTTTCAAAAAACATCTTCTTATGTGCAAATCATTACATTGCTACCAAATCACTCAAATATCTGTCTGTACATATTGTCAGCTCTAGATTTATCACTTTCTTAATTCTTCTTTTTGACCTAAGGACTGAACCAATCTTATAATGCATGCTGCCTGTCCAGTAACTTCTATGTACAGTGGATGAAATAAGTATTGAACACGTCACAAATTTTCTAAGTAAATATATTTCTAAAGGTGCTAATGACATGAAATTCTCACCAGAGGTTGGTAGCAACCCATCCAATCCACACAGGCAAAAAAATCAAATAGTAGATGCCAATAAATTATGTGTAATAATGAGAAATGACACAGGGAAAAAGTAATGAAGAAAGAGAAGCACAAAAAAACATACAGTTAGGTCCATATATATTTGGAAAGTGACAACATTTTTCTAATATTGGTTCTAGACATTACCACAATGAATTTTAAACAAAACTATTCAGATGCAGTTGAAGTTCAGACTTTCAGCTTTCATTTGAGGGTATCCACATTAAAACTGAATGAAGGGTTTAGGAGTTTCAGCTCCTTAACATGTGCCATCCTGTTTTTAAAGGGACCAAAAGTAATTGGACAATTGACTCCAAGGCTATTTCATGGACAGGTGTGGGCAATCCCTTCGTTATGTCATTCTCAATTAAGCAGATAAAAGGTCTGGAGTTAATTTGAGGTGTGGTGCTTGCATTTGGAAGGTTATGCTGTAAAGTAAACATGAGGTCAAAGGAGCTCTCCATGCAGGTGAAACAAGCCATCCTTACGCTGCAAAAACAGAAAAAACCCATCCGAGAAATTGCTACAATATTAGGAGTGGCAAAATCTACAATTTGGTACATCCTGAGAAAGAAAGAAAGCACTGGTGAACTCATCAATGCAAAAAGACCTGGGCGCCCAAGGAAGACAACAGTGGTGGATGATCGCAGAATAATCTCCATGGTGAAGAGAAACCCCTTCACAACAGCCAACCAAGTGAACAACACTCTCCAGGAGGTAGGCATATCAATATCCAAATCTACCATAAAGAGAAGATTGCATGAAAGTACATATTGAGGGTTCACTGCACGGTGCAAGCCACTCATAAGCATCAAGAATAAAAAGGCTAGACTGGACTTTGCTAAAAAAAAACATCTAAAAAAGCCAGCACAGTTCTGGAAGAACATTCTTTGGACAGATGAAACCAAGATCAACCTCTACCAGAATGACGGAAAGAGAAAAGTATGGCGAAGGCGTGGTACAGCTCATGATCCAAAGCATACCACATCATCTGTAAAGCACGGCGGAGGCAGTGTGATGGCTTGGGCATGCATGGCTGCCAGTGGCACTGGGTCACTAGTGTTTATTGATGATGTGACACAGGACAGAAGCAGCCGAATGAATTCTGATGTATTCAGAGCCATACTGTGTGCTCAGATCCAGCCAAATGCAGCCAAACTGATTGGTCATTGTTTCATACTACAGATGGACAATGACCCAAAACATAAAGCCAAAGCAACCCAGGAGTTTATTAAAGCAAAGAAGTGGAATATTCTTGAATGACCAAGTCAGTCACCTGATCTCAACCCAATTGAGCATGCATTTCACTTGTTAAAGACTAAACTTCAGACAGAAAGGCCCACAAACAAACAGCAACTGAAAACCACCGCAGTGAAGGCCTGGCAGAGCATCAAAAGGGAGGAAACACAGCGTCTGGTGATGTCCATGAGTTCAAGACTTGAGGCAGTCATTGCCAACAAAGGGTTTTCAACCAAGTACTAGAAATGAACATTTTATTTACAATTATTTAATGTGTCCAATTACTTTTGGTCCCTTTAAAAACAGGGTGGCACATGTTAAGGAGCTGAAACTCCTAAATCCTTCATCCAATTTTAATGTGGATACCCTCAAATGAAAGCTGAAAGTCTGAACTTCAACTGCATCTGAATTGTTTTGTTTAAAATTCATTGTGGTAATGTCTAGAACCAAAATTAGAAAAATGTTGTCTCTTTCCAAATATATATGGACCTAACTGTAGAAAGTCATGACATCAGCTGAAATATATCAGTAATTAGACAGCAATCCTGCTTCTTAGTGAAAAATTATATCAGCTGGGTCAACTGACGACCTATAAAAATGTGTCTCATTACCAAGGTGCCACACAAGAAACACCCATGATGGGTTAAACCAGTGAGCTGTCTCAAGACTTTCGCAACCTTATTGTTGTGAAACATACTGATGACATTGGTTACAGAAGAATTTCTAAACTACTTAAGGTTCCAGTAAGCATTGTTGGGGCTTTAATTCAGAAGTGGAAAGAACATAATTTCACCATTAACTGGCTATGACCAGGTTCTCCCCGCTAATTTTCAGACAGAAGAGAGAAAAGAATTATCAAAAGAGTTGTCAAAGAGCCAAGGACCACCTGTGGAGAGCTACAGAAAGATCTGGAGTTAGCAGCTACAATTATTTCAAAGAAAACTATAAGTATTGCACTCAACCTCCATGGCTTGTATGCATACTCACCATGCAAGACTCCATTGCTGAACAAAAAGCATGTTCAAGCGCTTTTAAAGTTTGCTCAACAACATTTAAACAAGCCTGTGAAATACTGGGAGAATATTGTAACTGGTTTACCGTGACAGAGGGGCCAGAACACCACGGTGTCTGATTCTCCATACTCCTGCACTAATTAGAAGCACTTCACCATCATATTAAATAGTGCAGATTTTTGCTAGCTATGCAGGGGTTAAATCTGTTCAGTTGAGAGTCTCTGAAGCTTTTCTGCTTTGATTATCTCAGCTGTTCAGTGTTGGCCAATCCCTTCTGCTGTTTATACTTGCCTCTGGCAATCAGAATTGCCAGTGTTAGTTTTATACTGCCTGGTGTGGAGTTGGAGGTGTTTGTTGAGGAGGCATTTGGAGTTTTAATCTAAAGACTGTTACTTGGTCATTTGTTCCTTCCTTTTACTTCCTGGTGTTCCTTTCTGTAGTTTGTAAGTGCATTTGTATGATTGGTATTTTTATCTCTATACGTTTACCCTTGTTAGTCTGGTTGGTGTATTCTTATATACAACTACTCCCCAGTTCCCTGGGTGGGGGAGGGGACAGAAAAGGGCTGATTCAGGAGCTCAGCAAGGTGCGTGGCCCTGGCATCTTCACCATTAGAAGTAATCTGGGGAGCAGGTATAGCTAGCGCGCCCCTAGATTTAGAGATAGGGAA
Source organism: Phyllobates terribilis (assembly GCF_046119375.1). Taxonomy (NCBI): domain Eukaryota; kingdom Metazoa; phylum Chordata; class Amphibia; order Anura; family Dendrobatidae; genus Phyllobates; species Phyllobates terribilis. Next base: position 289,304,409 of record NW_027362768.1, on the reverse strand, counting down.
GGAGCCCGTAGCCCCGGGATATCAAACTACAGTCATGTTACAAATAAAGACTGCTCAGATGAGACCAAAATTGAACTCTTTGGATGCCATAATACCATGTCTGGTGGTCAAAAAGCACTGCATATCACCTCATAAACACCATACTAACAGTGAAGTTTGAAGGTGGGAGCATCATGGTGAGGGGCTGTTTTTCAGCATATTTTCAGCATACGGCAGGGGGCGGACATACCATTGTTGCAATCTGGGGCCCAAGAGGTAAAGGGGCCATGTCCAGCTCCAAAGCAGCACATAAAGGGGTGCATTATGAGGTTCTATTGGACTAAAAAGGTCCACATACTGTTCTTGCACAGGGGCCCTCTTCTGTCTGTGTTCGCCCCTTGGTACCAAGCCATCTGTAATGCCTCTTAGAAGGAGACCACATAGATCTCAGACCCCCTAAAACCGACCTTCATTTCTTCTATTGCAGAAACCCTCGCTATCTTCTCCAAAATCAGGAGGTCACAAAAGTGACCACCAAAGAACCCTATAACATAAAGAGACCATTCTCCAGACCATAGATAATATTTTACTGATCCAATGTGTTACGTTAGTAAAAATGTTCATCCAAAAATGTCGCACTTCTACCCAAAATATCACAAGGAGGTGTAAAATACACATTTCTGTAAATATAGAAATAGAAATCAGTTCACCGTATTATTAAGAATATGCAATATTAAATCCCGTAATTGTTTAATATTCCCCAATATGCCCACTAATAGCAGGTTCTGAAATTTACAGGGTGTATTGTAGCAAATAATGCACTAATAATGAAGCTTTTTGTATTCATTCAAGTGAACATAAATACACAGTATCTGCACAGCTGTATTGTATATAGCTATTTAATCTGTAATTATCTTTAATAGTGTTCCTATTGATTCTTCACTGAAGTGCTTGCAATCAAAGGAATGTACTTGCTGTGCAACAAGGGGTTAATGTCTTTTCAAATTGCTCCAGGATCATAATGAATTGACCCATGTATGATATTGGACACAACTACATGGGATCATATTGTATGAATTATTGGCAATTTTGTTAAGCAGTAATGTAACAATACTATGTAAATATAGGTTGTTTATCTGGAAGTTAAAGGTTTCACTTACCCAGCAACTGATCACCATGTAGTGAAGAAATATCTTATACAAATAAATATCTTATACAATATAGATATACAGTAAAGACCAAAAGTTTGGACACACCCTCTCATTTAAAGATTTTTCTGTATTTTCATGACTTTGACATTCACACTGAAGGCATCAAAACTATGAATTAACACATGTGGAATTATATACTTAACCAAAAAGTGTGAAACAACTGAATATATGTCTTATATTCTAGGTTCTTCAAAGTAGCCACCTTTTGCTTTGATGACTGCTTTGCACACTCTTGGCATTCTCTTGATGAGCTTCAAGAGGTAGTCACCGGAAATGGTCTTCCAACAATCTTGAAGGAGTTCCCAGAGATGCTTAGCACTTGTTGGCCCTTTTGCCTTCACTCTGCGGTCCAGCTCACCCCAAACCATCTCGATTGGGTTCAGGTCTGGTGTCTGGAGGCCAGGTCATCTGGCGTAGCACCCCATCACTCTCCTTCTTGGTCAAATAGCCCTTACACAGCCTGGAGGTGTGTTTGGGGTCATTGTCCTGTTGAAAAACAAATGATGGTCCAACTAAACGCAAACCGGATGGAATAGAATGCCGCTGCAAGATGCTGTGGTAGCCATGCTGGTTCAGTATGCCTTCAATTTTGAATAAATCCCCAACAGTGTCACCAGCAAAGCACCCCCACACCATCACACCTCCTCCTCCATGCTTCACGGTGGGAACCAGGCATGTACAGTCCATCCGTTCACCTTTTCTGCATCGCACAAAGACACGGTGGTTGGAACCAAAGATCTCAAATTTGGACTCATCAGACCAAACCACAGATTTCCACTGGTCTAATGTCCATTCCTTGTGTTCTTTAGCCCAAACTTGTCTCTTCTGCTTGTTGCCTGTCCTTAGCAGTGGTTTCCTAGGAGCTATTTTACCATGAAGGCCTGCTGCACAAAGTCTCCTCATAACAGTTGTTGTAGAGATGTGTCTGCTGCTAGAACTCTGTGTGGCATTGACCTGGTCTCTAATATGAGCTGCTGTTAACCTGCGATTTCTGAGGCTGGTGACTCAGATAAACTTTTCCTCAGAAGCAGAGGTGACTCTTGGTCTTCCTTTCCTGGGGCGGTCCTCATGTGAGCCAGTTTCTTTGTAGCGCTTGATGGTTTTTGCAACTGCACTTGGGGACACTTTCAAAGTTTGCCCAATTTTTCGGACTGACTGACCTTCATTTCTTAAAGTAATGATGGCCACTTGTTTTTCTTTACTTAGCTGCTTTTTTCTTGCCATAATACAAATTCTAACAGTCTATTCAGTAGGACTATCAGCTGTGTATCCACCTGACTTCTGCACAACAGAACTGATGGTCCCAACCCTATTTATAAGGCAAGAAATCCCACTTATTAAACCTGACAGGGCACACCTGTGAAGTAAAAACCATTTCCGGTGACTACCTCTTGAAGCTCATCAAGAGAATGCCGAGAGTGTGCAAAGCAGTCATCAAAGCAAAAGGTGGCTACTTTGAAGAACCTAGAATATAAGACATATTTTCAGTTGTCTCACACTTTTTTGTTAAGTATATAATTCCACATGTGTTAATTCATAGTTTTGATGCCTTCAGTGTGAATGTACAATTTTCAAAGTCATGAAAATACAGAAAAATCTTTAAATGAGAAGGTGTGTCCAAACTTTTGGTCTGTACTGTATATCCGGGTATGTCTATTGAAATCAGACATTACAGTCTGGTGTTCTAAGAGTATGTGCACACTGAGTCTTTTTGCTGAGTTTTTGGAGCAGAAACTGAGCAGAAACTCCATTTTTTTAGGAGGATTTGGAGTTTCCACTCAATTTTTGCTCCAAAAACTTCTCCAAAAACTCAGTGTGCACATAGCCTTTAGGGTATGCGCACACAACGTCTTTATCAGCCGGAAACTGCCTGAAAAGTCTATCAGAAAATACTCCAAAAAAATTAACATACGCATTTCTATGTAAAAAACGAGTTGATGTTCATATGTTCAGGCTTTTGAATATCTTTTAACCGCGTCAAGTTTCAAAAATTGCCAAGCAGGTAAAAAAGGTAACGACTAATGATGAACGAGCATGCTCGCCACTATTCAATACTCGCCCAAGCATCTCAGTGGTCGAGGTGCTTGGCAAGTATATTTTGAGTGCTCGGACGGGAGTTTGAGTCCCCGCCCCGCATGTTTGGCGCAGTTTAGACAGTGAATTAACATGCGGGGATTGCCTGCCAGTCACTGTAATGCCGCAGCTATGTTGGTTGTGGCATTACAGTGATTGGCTGGTCGCATAGCGTCATCAGGTCTATATAAGACCTGGTGACCCTATGCTCATCACAGTCTACCCGTCAAGCAGGCAGAGTAGGGAGAGGTGCTGCTGAGTGAGGGAGATAATTGGCGGTTATTTTACTGAGGTGTTCCACAGCATTACAAATCTACACTAACAGTCCTTCAAAGGACTAATTCTGATGCATATCAATCCTGGTGATAGCAGGAGTTAGGCAGAGTTTGTGGAGAGCGTATACAACAGAATAGGGTCCATTGCACGTTCTTTCTACTGCTGTTACTCATATCCATAGCCCTAAATATCAGGGCTAATAATTAGTGATCAGCGAGTATGTTTTGTTAACCCTTTCACCGAGTATTTATAGCGTGCTCTGTGATATGTTTGAATCACTCCCGTGTGCATGATTTGCGACTTTTTGACAGCTTTGATACATGTGAGGAATGTCTGCTTCTTACACATTCCTCACATGTATTAAAGCTGTCAAACTGATCCCACACTTGGACACTCCGAAGAGCTGTTCACTTTTCCATTTATAGAGTCGGGCCTCTCGCCCAGCCCACTTGAAGCGGGGCATGAGGAGATCGCATGTAGCGATGCCCAAATATTTGAGCAGCCACGGTCACACAAAGGCAATGGCACAACCTCATGGCGGTGGCCGTCTCTCGGTATTCGGTCCCCAGCCGTCCCCGCCTTACACAAGCACATGTCCCAGAAACATTAGCTGTGACCTCACCAATGCATATACTAGGAAGGTCGACCTAACCACGGACACGTGGACAAGTGCTTGTGGCCAGAAATGGTACATCCCACTGACGGCACACTGGGTTAATATTGTGGAAACCGGGACCCAGTCGGACTCTGGGATGGAACACGTCCTCCCGACGCCGAGGATTGCAGGCCCTGGGTCAATCAGGGTTACCCCCACTTTCTACAGCTCCTGCACCTCCTCCTCTTCAGCCTCCATCTTCGAAATGACCACATCAGTCGGAAGCTGGAAGCACTGCAGCACTGCGTCGTCCAAGTGGCTACAGGCTGTGCTAAAGCTAATATGCTTAGGTGACAAACCGCACACCACTGCAGAGTTGTTGAATGCTGTAACAGAGCAGGAAGATCTGTGGCTGTCATCGCTGAACCTACAGCCAGGAATGGTTGCGTGTGACAATGGCCGGAACCTGGTGGCAGCTCTGAGGCTTGGCAACCTCACAAACATACCATGCCTGGCCCATGTCCTCAACCTCGTTGTTCAGCGGTTTCTCAAAACCTACCCGGATCTGCTTGAGCAGCTTGTGAAAGTACGCCGTGTGTGTGCCCATTTCAGAAAGTCAGCTACAGCTTCCGCCGCCCTCGCTGTGCTTCAGCAGCATTTGCAGCTTCCAGCTCACTGACTGGTGTGCGATGTCACTACACATTGGAACTCAACATTGCAGATGTTGGGAAGGATTTGTGAGCAGCAGAGGGCAGTTGTTGAGTACCAGCTTCAACACGCCCATTGATATTCAGGTCAGCCTCTGCACATAAGAGCTGATGAGTGGGCATGGATGTCTGACATCTGTCCCGTCCTCCAAAACTTTAAAGATTCTACCAAGATGGTAAGTGGCGATGACGCCATAATTAGTGTCACCATCCCGCTTCTCTGTCTTCTGAAACGCTCGCTGCTCACAATTAAAGAGGTGGCATTGCAGGCGGAGCACGATAAGATGGAGCAAGGAACTATACATGGTTATGCTATACAGCCCAGCCTCATGTCATCTCAATGAGGATTAGGTGATAATGAGGAGGAGGAACAGGAGCTGGTTTCCTGCGCTACAGACGGTACTACTCACCCAACATTCATACCGCCAGTTCAGTGTGGATGGCCTGAGGAGAGGGAGAATGAGGAGGAGGACCAGGAGAAGGATGAGGAGAGCATAGACAGTTGCCCTCTTGGTCAGGACAGGGAAGTCTTAACTGTTGGCAATCTGGCACACATGGCTGACTTTATGTTCCGCTGCCTTTGTGTCACCCCAGGCCTGGATGCCACAAATATTAAAGGCTGTGTCGGAGAGCAGGAGGGAGGTTCCCTGGTCAGGGACCATTAGCATGCAGCACCTCCTGTCCCAGGCCAGTAGGGGGAGCAGGCTGCCCCTATAAAAGCTGGAACTGGGGCAGGGTTAGAGAGACCAGAACCCACTTCTGAAGTGACCAGAAGGGTTCCTTAGAGGAAGGGACAGGTCAGCTGCAGCTGAGGAGTCCGTGAGGCAGAGGAGAGACTGCGAGCCAGGGACAGAGGCAACGAGAGCCGATCCTGGCTGAGAGAATCACCACCGGACATTGGGGTCCGAGGCTGTCAGGGTTGCAAGCCCAGCAGCAGAGAACCAACCCGCGAGGGATTTCAGGTCCCTTGGCCTAAGAAGCCTGGAGGCTCCGCCACACAGAGGGACCAGTACAGCAGGAGAAAGCAAAAGGTACCTAAGGCCCGAGTCGCAAGCCATACAGGCAAAGTACACGACCAGCTCAGGGACGTGGGCTATTACACCACGAAGAGGGGGATAGTCAGAAAGAGCATAGAGAGAACGGTAGGCCTACACACTCACCCTGACCAGTGGGGCTCGCCCGAATGCTCTCAGATACCCAGGCCCACTCCTAACCGGTACTGCTGTTGGGTCAGTAATAACATCTGCAATAAAGACCCTGGACTGTTTGAAGTGGACTCTGAACTCTTACTATTGCGGCCTGCACTATCACCCCCAGCATTCACCTACACTGCCCTGAGGCTACACTCTTCCCGTGGGGAGTTGTCCTACCCCTGTGCTGCACACCAACATCAGCCTCAGTGGTCTGCCTCGCAGCGGCGGTCATCCCTGACCGCAATCCACGGGTGGCGTAGTCGAACATTCAAAACACTGATAAATAGACTGCCACAATTTGGTCTGACCACCCTGAGCCACGGGATCGGGTTGTCACTACTACCCCCAGCATCGCATAGAAGCCCGGTTCCGGGTACCCCACGGCCCAGGGGGCGAGTCACCTTTCCCGTGACCCTCGCGTTGTACGCATTTTGGCCAACATTAATTATTGGTTGGTCACACTTTTATACCCACGCTACAAGGAGAACATTCTATCTCTCCTTCCCTTGGCGAAGAGGTCTAATAAAATGTTGCAGTACCCGAAGGCCCTTATTGAAGAATTATTAAAAAAATTCCCAGCTGACAGCGCTGGTGGCAGAGGTCACAGTTCCTTGGACAACCAAGGAGTATAGGCGAGGGAGACACAAACCAGATGCGGCAGAGGCAAGGGAACACAAAGGTCTGGGACAGTTTTCTCAGACCCTGCCAGCGCCCAAGCCCCGATGCGTGGGGTACTCTGACAAGGAGGGAAAAGTTTTAAAAGATGCTGAAGGAGTACCTTGCCGCCTGTACTAATGTCCTCCGTGATTCTTCTGTGCGTTTTAACTATTGGGTTTCCAAGCTGGACATGTGGCATGAACTGGCTCTCTACGCCTTTTAGGACCTGGCATGCCCTGTTGCTATCGTTTTATCAGAGCGGGTTTTTAGTGCCACCGGGGGTATTATAACTGAAAGGTGCATCCGCCTGTCAACTGAAAATGCTGACAGGCTGACTTGTCAAAATGAACAAGGACTGGATTGGGCCAGACTTCTCAACACCACCGGATGATAGCAGTGGAACATAAAGTCAAATACAGTGTTTTTTGGGGGAGGGAGTCTATTCCCATGCACCTCTTCACACCCAGACATGGGTATACGCTTCCTGATTTTGTCTTTTTTATGTCACCCTCCTCCTTCTCCTTCTTCTCATCCTCCACCACCATATCAACAGGGTGACCATCATGCAACACCCACATATTTTTTTTAAGGTGTTTATGATACCAGTAGGAAATATTTTTAGAGGCCTACCTCTAAAATTCTGTATGTTATACAGCATGTTCATGTATACCCCCCAGGGGTAAATGTTTTTCAGCCCATGCACTAAGTGCATGGGCATTACCAGTATAGAAGACTCACTCCTTAATAAGGGTAACATTTTTTTTAATGAGGCCCTCCTCTACGTCTCTTCAAAGGGGTATTGGAGTGTGTCCTAATTTTTGGCAGCACTTGCAGTCAGTGCATACACAATAACAGTATAGGAGACCCACTCCTTTATAATGGGAACATTTTTTTTAATGAGGCTCTCCTCTACGTCTCTTCAAAGGGGTATTGGAGTGCGTCATAATTTTTGGCAGCCCTTGCACTCACTGCATACGCAATAACAGTATAGGAGACCCATTCCTTTATAATGGAAAATAAAGTTTTAACTGAGGCCCTCCACTACATCTCTTCAAATTGGTATTGGAGTGCGTCCTAATTTTTGGCAGCCCTTGAATTTGCTGCATACGCAATAATAGTATAGGAGACCCACTCCTTAATAAGGGGAAAAAAAAGTACTGAGGCCCTTCACTACATCTATTCAAAGTGGTATTGGACTGCGTCCTAATTTTTAGCAGCCTTTGAACTTGCTGAATATGCAATACTAGATGGTGGCCCGATTCTAATGCATCGGGTATTCTAGAATAGGTATGCGGTCGACGGGGCGCAATTAGCAGAGCGGTGTTTCAATTTTGCGCCAAAATCGCTGATTGGTCGCGTTCGGCAACCGCGACCAATCAGCAAAGCGGTGTTTAAATTTGGCGGCAATATTGTTGATTGGTCGCGGGCGGCGGCCGCGACCAATCAGCGAACCGTGTTAGTGAGGACTGGAGAGCGTGTTTAAATTTGGCACCAAAATCGCTGATTAGTCACGACCAATCAGCAGAGCGGTGTTTAAATTTGACGCCAATACTGCTGATTGGTCGAGGCCACCGGCCGCGACCAATCAGCGATTTTGGCGCAAAATTTAAACAACGCTCTGCTGATTGGTCGCGGCCGTCAGCTGCGACTAATCAGCGACTTTGGGGCCAAATTTAAACCCCGCTCTGCATCGCTCTGCTGATTGGTCGAGGCCGGCGACCACGACCAATCAGCAGAGCGTTGTTTAAATTTGGTGCCAATCTGGCTGATTGGTCGCGGATGGCGGCCACGACCAATCAGCAGAGCGGTGTTTAAATTTGGCGCCAAAATCGCTGATTGGTCACGGGCGGCGGCCGCGACCAATCAACAAACCGTGTTAGTGAGGAATGGAGAGCGTGTTTAAATTTGGCACCAAAATCGCTGATTAGTCGCGGCCGGCGACCAATCAGCAGAGCGTTGTTTAAATTTGGCGCCAATCTCGCTGATTGTTCGCGGCTGACAGCCGCGATCAATCAGCAGAGTGAGGTTTAAATTTGGCGCCAATACTGCTGATTGGTCGGGGCCGGCGACCGCGACCAATCAGCAGAGTGGGGTTTAAATTTGGCGCCAATACTGCTGATTGATCTCGGCCAGCGACCGCGATCAATCAGCAGAGCGTTGTTTAAATTTGGCGCCAATCTCGCTGATTGGACGCGTCTGGCATCCGCGACCAATGAGCAGAGCGTTGTTTAAATTTGGCGCCAAGCTCGCTGATTGGTCGCGGCTGGCATCCGCGACCAATTAGCACAGCAGTGTTTAAATGTGGCGCTAAGATCTGTGATTGGTCGCGGACGCTATTTAAATGTGGCGCCCAAATCGGTGATTGGTCACGGGCAGCGGCCGCGACCAATCAGCAGAGCGATGTTTAACTTTAGCGCCAAGATCACTGATTGGTCTCGTGCGGAGAGCGCGACCAATCAGCGAATCGTATTGGTGAGGAGCGGGGAGCGGAATCGTATTAGTGAGGAACGGGGAGCGCCGCTGCCTGTGCGGATACTTCCACTCCGAGAAGCCGGGAGATGAGCGACTGCTCGCAGCAGAAGTATCCCGACCCGCAGCGCCGCTCCACGGTCCTCCCTTCACACCCTAGCCGCTGATGTCCCCACAGTATCCGCATAGTGTTACAAAGGTCCGGACATTTGTGTGAAAAATCGCTGATTGGTTGCTGGCGCTGCCCCCGACCAATCACCGATTTGGGCGCCAAATTTAAATATCGGCCGCGACCAATCACCGATCTTGGCTCCACATTTAAACACCGCTGTGCTGATTGGTCGCGGCCGATATTTAAATTTGGCGCCCAAATCGGTGATTGGTCGCGGGCAGCGCCAGCGACCAATCAGCGATTTTTAACACAAATGTCCGGACCTTTGTAACACCATGCAGATACTGTGGGGACATCAGCGGCTAGGGTGTGAAGGGAGGACCGGGGAGCGGCGCTGCGGGTCCGGATACTTCTGCTCCGAGCGCCCGCTCATGTCCCGGGTTCTCGGAGCGGAAGTATCCGCACAGGCAGCGCCGCTGACATCCAATTGGTCGCGGACGCTATTTAAAATTGCCGCAGAAATCGGTGATTGGTCGCTGTCTTGGCCCGCGACCAATGACTGATGTTGGCGCCCAAGTTAAACACTATTGTGCTGATTGGTCGCGGACGCTGACCGCGACCAATCACCGATTTGGGCGCCAAATTTAAATATCAGCCGCGACCAATCATCGATTTGGGCGCCAAATTTAAATATCGGCCGTGACCAATCACCGATCTTGGCTCCACATTTAAACACCGCTGTGGTGATTGGTCGCGGCCGATATTTAAATTTGGCGCCCAAATCGGTGATTGGTCGCGGGCAGCGTCGGCGACCAATCAGCACAATAGTGTTTAAGTTTTGCGCTAAGATCAGTGATTGGTCGGGTCCGAAGACCGCGACCAATCATCGAATCGTCTTGGTGAGGACCGGGGAGCGCCGCTGCCTGTGCGGATACTTCCGCTGCAAGAACCCGGGACCTAGCGGGCGCTCGAAGCAGAAGTATCCCGACCCGCAGCGCCGCTCCCCGGTCCTCCCTTCCGCATGGAGGTCAGCGACGCCGGTGGTCCATCCGCTGCTACCGGCCGGGAGATGAGTGCCTCGCGCCGCTCATCTCCCGGCTGCATCTCCGTCCCGCAGATGGGTCCGGCGGTCGGGTTCCTTCTGCTGTTGCCAGCCGGGAGATGAGCGCCTCGCGCGGGTCATCTCCCGGCTGCATCGCCGCTCAGCTCCGTCCCGCAGATGAGCCGCTAACGGCCGCCATCTTTTTTTTAGAAATCCCCCGGCGCTGATTGGCCGCTGCCGGACCAATGAGCGACGCGGGATTTCCTGGACAGACAGACACACAGACACACAGACAGACAGACAGACGGGATAAGACGATTATATATATAGAAAAGTATAGGAGACCCACTCCAATGTTGCATGCTGGAGTACCAGATGGCCCTTGTTGAAGAATTATTAAAAAAAAAAAACATCTGACAACGCTGGCAGCAGAGGTAACAGATTCTTGAACAACCAGGGAGTACAGGCGAGGGAGAAACAAAGCAGATGCAGCAGAAGCAGCGGAAAGCTGTCAAAGGTCTGGGACAGTTTTATCAGGCCCTCTCAGTGCCCAGGCCCTGATCCACGGGTTACACTGACAAGGAGGGAAAGGTTTTGGAAGATGCTGAAGGACTACCTTGGCGAGCGTACCAGCGTCCTCCATGATTCATCTGTGTCTTGGGTATCCAAGCTGGACACATGGCATGAACTGTCTCTCTACGCCTTGGAGATCCTGGCCGCTAGCGTTTTGTCAGAGATGGTTTTTAGTGGCACCAGGGGTATTATAACATATATGCAATAACAGTTTAGGAGCACCACTCCTTAATAATAAGAAGGTCAACTCAAATTGATTCTATATTCTACAATATTACCTCTCTTATCTGAAGTTAGTTTACCGGTGAGCTATCGCAGTATGGATAGCGTACTACACCAATCCAGCCAGGTATTATTGCTTTATACTGTGTACTGCTGCTGCAAAAAAAGAAAAAAAATTAAAATCTATTCTATTCCTTATTGATACCGCTGTTAGCTGCATTTACAATAGGAACAGGTGCAAGGTATCATCAGCTGGAGCTGAATGTTGTTCACTGTCATCGAATACATCTCTTCCACAGTGCATTACTTGAGTGATATTCTCTATGCACTCGTTGACCGATTCATATTTTTTAACGGTGATCTTTAATCACAAATTCATGAAAGCAGGCAGGGTTGCTTGTGTCCCTTCACAGTTTGTTGCTGCCACACCCAAAAAAAACGTTTTGGGGCCAGTTAAAATCTATTTTTTATTGTACAATATTACCTCTCTTATCTGAGATTCGTGTACAGGTGACCTATAGCCGTAGGGATAGCGTCTTACAGGCATCTAGTCAGGGATTATTGTATTATACACCATGCTGCAAAAAAAATCTATTCCCTATTGATAACGCTGTTAGCTGCTTTTAAAATAGGGACAGGTGCTAGATGATATTATCAGCTGGAAATGAGTGTTCATTCTGGATGTATCTGATCATGTTTCACACACCACATGGCCAGATAAATTAGTAAAATGTTAAAATTACATTTACTGGTGAATGTATTTTTCACCATTGAAAGAAATGCAAAGGTGCAAAAATGCATCAAAAACACTACATGTGAACGTAGCTCAAGGTGTGGTGGAGAATTTTTGTTTTTGGTTATTTATTTTGCCTTATATATAAGTCATTACCCTGGAAAGAATGTTTTTTAACATTTTTTCCAGGAAAATCCATTTTTGCTTCGTTTTTGTATGTTTTATTTTCAGTTCGTAAAAGTGGCGTAATACTCTGACACCATTGTTCACAGCAGTGACCTGGGAGTCAGAGATGCTTCCAGGGGTCTTCCCCATGCTGTTCCCATGTCATTTGACCACTGTTTATATCGATTTGACCAATTTTTAGGCCCCCTCCAGACCTCCGGGGGACCGCCTGAAAAATGCTCGCGTTTCCCATTGACTTACATTGGGCTCGTTACTTGGGTCGAGCACCAGAGCATTACGATTAGCTCAACCTGAGCAACGAGCACCCGAGCATTTTAGTGCTTGCTCATCACTAGTAACGACCATTCTTCTGGCATCGGCCACCATACAGTGCAAGTCAAAAGACGCTGGGAAAATGAGCGTTATGGCATCTGCTGAAACAGTAGAATAAAATCACATATTGATCTATTGCGGCTAAGCAAAAATATACAAAAACTGAATATGAGGTTCTAAATTCAACATTCTGATCAGACTGTATGTAGCCCACTGCCACGACAAGGTGACCCTCTCAGTAGGTCCCTAGCCTAAAAGTCACCTTGCACCGACCATTGCTAAAGCAGCAGTGCACCATCAGAGGAAGTAACCTAGTGCCCCACAGCACCCATGCTGCAAGACAAAGCTCCCATGACTCCTGGCACAGACACAGCATCACAGCAATAATGACTGCAGTTTGCAACTGATTTTGCTTCAAAAAATGCTAGTGGTTTCTTCATTGTTCAAAAGAGTGTAAAAAATTGATAATAAAAAAGAAACTATATATAAACAATAAAAAACACAGGAAAACCCTCTAAAAAAACTCGCTGTCAGCCATAACTGTCAAAAAACACCCAGGATACGATCGAAAAACACACAAAAAAACACTTCAGGAAAAACTTACCCTACTGTAAATATCCCCCTTGTCACATGACATCCTGATCTCAGACGCCATCCACTTCTGATGACATTTGTTCTAATCACTCTTGATGCTTTGCACCAGCTCGAAAGTCATCAATAACGCTATATTCAGGAGCCGGAGGTACAGTTTGGGCTGAGCATTTGTTGATTGTTAATGACGCAAGGTATAACAGGTAGTTCAAACCGAACTTCATGGGAAGTGGATGGCATCTGTGAACAGTATGCTACGAGATCAGGAGGCAAATGTACACAGACATAATATTTAAATCAGTTTTTTCACTAAAAACCTTTTTTGGAGGTTTTTTTTTATGCAATTATCCATACACAAATTCCAGGTTTTGTACATCCAACTTTGCAGCTTTGCTGTGTAGACTGGGTAGGATTCAGCGCAGTCATCTAATGGGTGAGTAATTTAATAGAGATCTATTGTATTGCCGATGGTCCAGATAAGGCAGGTTAGCAGAATCATATGCACAGATAATGTTCTTTATCTATCTGTCCCCCTACTGCCTGGCTGAAGCTGTACGCTATATTTTCTTAGAGACTGCATTAAACTGGGCATACATATGGGATAGCTCTCAGCCAGCCATTTGTTCAGCAGACAGCTGTCTTTCCAGACTCCCCCATACAAGGAGAAAGCCTCTTCCAGACACCTTTGGCAGTTCCATCTCTCCTGAAAATAGAAGGATCAGTTGTTGAAATTCCAACATGCCGATCTTTTTCTCCCACGACATCATGTGGGAAGGCGCCCATAGACATCAGATGGTTGGCACATTCTGCTTAAATCATCGGGTTTGGATTACTTTTATTTAATGTGTACAAGGGCCTTAAAGGGGTTTCCAGGCTTGGGGTACAAGTCTGCAGTCACTCTAGGTCACTGTAGACTTGTGAATCCTCACAGTGTGCAGTGCTTGTGTAGCACCCTGAGGACTCGGCTGCTACAGGGGTATTGCACCTCACTCCAGAGGTGTGGTATTCCACTCCCGGGTAAGGATGGAGTGTGGGACTGAGCTTAGTAGGCTGCATGCACTACATACATCCCATTTCCGGGGGACAGAACTACGGTACTCCCACCAAGTATATGTGCAGGTACGACAGCGTCTGTCCCTGGCTGGAGTGGGAGGGGGGTGGAACATCCCAGTAGTGTAGGGGCAGATAGGGGGAGTACTCTGGGTAAAGCTAGGAGCTCATTGGGTGCTAGTCACCTGGGCTCACACATAGAGGGAGTATATAAGGTGGGCACCATCTTAGGACAGGGTCTTTTTAGCAGAGGAGCTCAGCCAGGAGGGCTGACAGGGAGCTGTGGCTCCGGCTGGGCCCAGCTCCAGGGCCAAGCCTGCATTGAAGAGAGAGAGGAGGAAGAAAGGCCCAGAGAAGCAGAGTCAGAAGGAACCCTAAGAACCCAGAATCAGACCAAAAAGGGTGAAGGGTTGGCGGACACGGGTACCGGAACCCGAACTGGTGGAGGCCACTTATCCTCAGCCAGGAACCGGAGGTCGTGGTCAAGATTTGCCACGACCCTCACCAAATCCACCAGAAAGGCACACCAAGTATAGGGTCAGGGAACCCAGAGGAGGTTTGACCACTAAGAGACCCGAGGGAGCCGGCCAAAGGTGGATCCCTGGTGGGAACGGCCAGGAGAAAGAGAGGGAGAAGGGAGCTCAGGACCACGCTCCAGAACTGCCTGGGGGTTAGCCGAGTCCAGGACCTGGTGGACGCAGCACAGCTCGGGTGGTCACTCAAGGCCAGAGTGACTGAGAGAACAACCGTGAGTAAAAACCCTGAAACTGCACCTCAAGTCTCTGACTCTCCTTTCTACAACATAACTACACCCATCATCCACACCTGCTGCCCTGAGGCCATACCCCTCCCGTTGGGGGTTATACCATCACTGCTGCACATATACCACCGGCCTCAGCGGACTGCTCTGCAGCGGCGGCTTCAAAGCCGCACTCAACGGGTGGCGTAGTCGATCAAATTAACATCTACTGCCATAGACTGCCACTTACTTTGACACCCTGGGCACGGACCGGGTCACCGCCACAAGGACTACTACCCCCATCGAGATCCGGCTCCGGGTATCCCTTGAACATGGCCCAGGGGGTGCGTCAACTTTGGCGTAGTCGGCAGGATTCCGTGCCCGCAACCACCGGGTACTGCGTGCCTGAAGAAAAGTTCACATTTACCTCAAAAAGAAGTCTCCCGCCAATTCCGGAGGGTCCCCGCCATCGGACGCCATCACGGGTCGTTTCCCGCCGGTTGCCCGCCATCTGCAGCTTTTTCCCGCCATCCACAGAGTTTCCCGCCACTGGGAGGCGATTCCCGCCATCTGAGAAGATTTCCCGCCCTGGCAGAGCGGACGCCATTATGGGCGTGCCAGAGGGTGGTAAGAGACGACCTCCCATCGTGGGCCAGGACCAAGAATGGCGCCAAAAACGAAGACCGCCCCCACCAGCAGAGGCTGCAATGCTAGCGATGTCCATCAGCGTGGGGGGTCTGCCCCTGGAACTGACAATCACCAAGTTGCCCCAGGACCGCCCTGAGTGTGGGCGGAGACAGAACAAAAGAGCGAAGATGGGTGCAGCCTGGAGGAGTCTGGAGGAGCCGTACCCGGAGATGGAGGGAGAGGCAGGCAGCACCGACCCTGTGGTCAGGAGCCTGATGCAAGCAACCACCCCACAAGACCTGGTGGAGATCCTGGCACAGCTCCCCCGAGACCGGGAGCGTGCACAGACCGCGCTGGAGGGCCTCGCACGGAGGATGGCCCAGGTGCAGCGAGAAACGCTGATGGAGTGGAGCAGGGAGATGGCCCAGCAGGCTGGAACCCGCCAGCGGAGCACACCACCCGCAACGAGGAGCACGCCTGCCCCTGAAGAGGATGCAGAAGGGACAGAGGCCGGAGACGACGCCGCAGAGGGAGCTGAAGAGACGGAGGCAAGTAAAGGGGACGTTACTACCCCGAGCCCAGCCACCGTAAGCCTACCCCCGCTCCCCGTCGCAGAGCCCGAAGTCCCACTGATCGTGCCCGTTGCCGCACCGCTACCGCTCCAGACTAGGCCCCAAGCAGGAGCCGCGACCACGCCCCCTGTGACATCACGCGCCTCAACCCTGAGCGCGGCCAAGCAGGAGACGCCACCGGCCTGGTCGCAAGGCCGAGTGCCCCCGGGCGCCGCCGTCTTCACGGTGCCCTTTACCTTCAGGGTACCCCAAGACTGGTCGCAAGGCCTAGTGATCCCGGGCGCCGCTGCCACCACCGCGCCCTCAACTTCCACTGTGCCGCACCTGGGTGAAGACTTGTTTGCCCAGCACACTTGCCCGGATGGGCAGCCCTTTGCGTGGCCACCGGAGTACCACCATCCCCGACTCCGGAAAGAAAGACCCCTGGATGAGACCCTAATCCCAGCTCCGGCGCCCGTCAAGATGACCCCGCTCTCGTTAGAGGAGGCGCAGTTTGAGTGGGACCCCGCAGGAGGAGACCTCATCGGGTTCACTCAGGAGACCCGGGCGGCCGCAACTGAGCGTGCGGAGTGCTGCCGCCAGCAGTTGGAAGTCTTTGAGCGAGAACGGAGAGAGAGACGGGTCCGCGAGGAGCGGCTGCAAGTAAAGAGTGCAGAACAAAAGAGCCGGACCCGAAGGAACCCCCGTGCAGCCCACGGTCCCCGTGCCACCGGGACTGTAATCAAATTCCAACTGCAGCACGGTTGGGGCTTCATCAGAGATCATCACACCCCCGGCGACGTCTTCGTGACCAGAAGAGATGTCGAGTCCCACCTACCGGAGGGACACAGAGGTCGTGACCTTTACCTGGGTGATGAGGTCACCTTCACCCGGCACCAATGTGCCAAAGGACCCTATGCCCTTCATGTACACCGACTGACAGAGAAAGAGCTGAGGTGTCAGGAGGAGCAAGAGGACCCGGACGGGTCTGAAGGGTACACGGAGGAAGGAGCAGGAGGACGCCGCTACTAAAGTACGGTAAATGGAACTGTAAAATAGTTACCCGTTAGGGTACAGGAACTGTTACCATTATAGTCCCCGTTGGGACCAGTGAACTGTTCCAGTGTGTCCCATCTCCCCACAGGCTGAGGACTGTGAGCAGCCATCCCTAATCCCACTGGCCGAGGACTGAGAGCGGCCACCTCCCCTTGTATATAGTTGCGCTTTCTAAGGCGCCCCCTACTGGTTTTATAGGAAAACTGTTTTTTTTTTCTTAAACTGACTGTTGCACTTTTACCTGGTCACAAGTGCCCAGTGGCCAGAAGCTCAAGAATATTTATATGAAGTTTTATTGCTAGAGATTGATAATGTTTAATGTTTGATATGTTCTTGTATGTTTTGGAAAAAAATTGTATGTTTTTGGATATTTTATTCTTTTACAGCCCGAGGACGTGCTGTGATTTACCAGGGGGCAATGTAGCACCCTGAGGACTCGGCTGCTACAGGGGTATTGCACCTCACTCCAGAGGTGTGGTATTCCACTCCCGGGTAAGGATGGAGTGTGGGACTGAGCTTAGTAGGCTGCATGCACTACATACATCCCATTTCCGGGGGACAGAACTACGGTACTCCCACCAAGTATATGTGCAGGTACGACAGCGTCTGTCCCTGGCTGGAGTGGGAGGGGGGTGGAACATCCCAGTAGTGTAGGGGCAGATAGGGGGAGTACTCTGGGTAAAGCTAGGAGCTCATTGGGTGCTAGTCACCTGGGCTCACACATAGAGGGAGTATATAAGGTGGGCACCATCTTAGGACAGGGTCTTTTTAGCAGAGGAGCTCAGCCAGGAGGGCTGACAGGGAGCTGTGGCTCCGGCTGGGCCCAGCTCCAGGGCCAAGCCTGCATTGAAGAGAGAGAGGAGGAAGAAAGGCCCAGAGAAGCAGAGTCAGAAGGAACCCTAAGAACCCAGAATCAGACCAAAAAGGGTGAAGGGTTGGCGGACACGGGTACCGGAACCCGAACTGGTGGAGGCCACTTATCCTCAGCCAGGAACCGGAGGTCGTGGTCAAGATTTGCCACGACCCTCACCAAATCCACCAGAAAGGCACACCAAGTATAGGGTCAGGGAACCCAGAGGAGGTTTGACCACTAAGAGACCCGAGGGAGCCGGCCAAAGGTGGATCCCTGGTGGGAACGGCCAGGAGAAAGAGAGGGAGAAGGGAGCTCAGGACCACGCTCCAGAACTGCCTGGGGGTTAGCCGAGTCCAGGACCTGGTGGACGCAGCACGGCTCGGGTGGTCACTCAAGGCCAGAGTGACTGAGAGAACAACCGTGAGTAAAAACCCTGAAACTGCACCTCAAGTCTCTGACTCTCCTTTCTACAACATAACTACACCCATCATCCACACCTGCTGCCCTGAGGCCATACCCCTCCCGTTGGGGGTTATACCATCACTGCTGCACATATACCACCGGCCTCAGCGGACTGCTCTGCAGCGGCGGCTTCAAAGCCGCACTCAACGGGTGGCGTAGTCGATCAAATTAACATCTACTGCCATAGACTGCCACTTAGTTTGACACCCTGGGCACGGACCGGGTCACCGCCACAAGGACTACTACCCCCATCGAGATCCGGCTCCGGGTATCCCTTGAACATGGCCCAGGGGGTGCGTCAACTTTGGCGTAGTCGGCAGGATTCCGTGCCCGCAACCACCGGGTACTGCGTGCCTGAAGAAAAGTTCACATTTACCTCAAAAAGAAGTCTCCCGCCAATTCCGGAGGGTCCCCGCCATCGGACGCCATCACGGGTCGTTTCCCGCCGGTTGCCCGCCATCTGCAGCTTTTTCCCGCCATCCACAGAGTTTCCCGCCACTGGGAGGCGATTCCCGCCATCTGAGAAGATTTCCCGCCCTGGCAGAGCGGACGCCATTATGGGCGTGCCAGAGGGTGGTAAGAGACGACCTCCCATCGTGGGCCAGGACCAAGAATGGCGCCAAAAACGAAGACCGCCCCCACCAGCAGAGGCTGCAATGCTAGCGATGTCCATCAGCGTGGGGGGTCTGCCCCTGGAACTGACAATCACCAAGTTGCCCCAGGACCGCCCTGAGTGTGGGCGGAGACAGAACAAAAGAGCGAAGATGGGTGCAGCCTGGAGGAATCTGGAGGAGCCGTACCCGGAGATGGAGGGAGAGGCAGGCAGCACCGACCCTGTGGTCAGGAGCCTGATGCAAGCAACCACCCCACAAGACCTGGTGGAGATCCTGGCACAGCTCCCCCGAGACCGGGAGCGTGCACAGACCGCGCTGGAGGGCCTCGCACGGAGGATGGCCCAGGTGCAGCGAGAAACGCTGATGGAGTGGAGCAGGGAGATGGCCCAGCAGGCTGGAACCCGCCAGCGGAGCACACCACCCGCAACGAGGAGCACGCCTGCCCCTGAAGAGGATGCAGAAGGGACAGAGGCCGGAGACGACGCCGCAGAGGGAGCTGAAGAGACGGAGGCAAGTAAAGGGGACGTTACTACCCCGAGCCCAGCC
This sequence comes from Phyllobates terribilis, assembly GCF_046119375.1. Lineage (NCBI taxonomy): Eukaryota > Metazoa > Chordata > Amphibia > Anura > Dendrobatidae > Phyllobates > Phyllobates terribilis. The sequence goes on along the minus strand of NW_027362768.1, from coordinate 289,284,980 downwards.
ACCGTAAGCCTACCCCCGCTCCCCGTCGCAGAGCCCGAAGTCCCACTGATCGTGCCCGTTGCCGCACCGCTACCGCTCCAGACTAGGCCCCAAGCAGGAGCCGCGACCACGCCCCCTGTGACATCACGCGCCTCAACCCTGAGCGCGGCCAAGCAGGAGACGCCACCGGCCTGGTCGCAAGGCCGAGTGCCCCCGGGCGCCGCCGTCTTCACGGTGCCCTTTACCTTCAGGGTACCCCAAGACTGGTCGCAAGGCCTAGTGATCCCGGGCGCCGCTGCCACCACCGCGCCCTCAACTTCCACTGTGCCGCACCTGGGTGAAGACTTGTTTGCCCAGCACACTTGCCCGGATGGGCAGCCCTTTGCGTGGCCACCGGAGTACCACCATCCCCGACTCCGGAAAGAAAGACCCCTGGATGAGACCCTAATCCCAGCTCCGGCGCCCGTCAAGATGACCCCGCTCTCGTTAGAGGAGGCGCAGTTTGAGTGGGACCCCGCAGGAGGAGACCTCATCGGGTTCACTCAGGAGACCCGGGCGGCCGCAACTGAGCGTGCGGAGTGCTGCCGCCAGCAGTTGGAAGTCTTTGAGCGAGAACGGAGAGAGAGACGGGTCCGCGAGGAGCGGCTGCAAGTAAAGAGTGCAGAACAAAAGAGCCGGACCCGAAGGAACCCCCGTGCAGCCCACGGTCCCCGTGCCACCAGGACTGTAATCAAATTCCAACTGCAGCACGGTTGGGGCTTCATCAGAGATCATCACACCCCCGGCGACGTCTTCGTGACCAGAAGAGATGTCGAGTCCCACCTACCGGAGGGACACAGAGGTCGTGACCTTTACCTGGGTGATGAGGTCACCTTCACCCGGCACCAATGTGCCAAAGGACCCTATGCCCTTCATGTACACCGACTGACAGAGAAAGAGCTGAGGTGTCAGGAGGAGCAAGAGGACCCGGACGGGTCTGAAGGGTACACGGAGGAAGGAGCAGGAGGACGCCGCTACTAAAGTACGGTAAATGGAACTGTAAAATAGTTACCCGTTAGGGTACAGGAACTGTTACCATTATAGTCCCCGTTGGGACCAGTGAACTGTTCCAGTGTGTCCCATCTCCCCACAGGCTGAGGACTGTGAGCAGCCATCCCTAATCCCACTGGCCGAGGACTGAGAGCGGCCACCTCCCCTTGTATATAGTTGCGCTTTCTAAGGCGCCCCCTACTGGTTTTATAGGAAAACTGTTTTTTTTTTCTTAAACTGACTGTTGCACTTTTACCTGGTCACAAGTGCCCAGTGGCCAGAAGCTCAAGAATATTTATATGAAGTTTTATTGCTAGAGATTGATAATGTTTAATGTTTGATATGTTCTTGTATGTTTTGGAAAAAAATTGTATGTTTTTGGATATTTTATTCTTTTACAGCCCGAGGACGTGCTGTGATTTACCAGGGGGCAATGTAGCACCCTGAGGACTCGGCTGCTACAGGGGTATTGCACCTCACTCCAGAGGTGTGGTATTCCACTCCCGGGTAAGGATGGAGTGTGGGACTGAGCTTAGTAGGCTGCATGCACTACATACATCCCATTTCCGGGGGACAGAACTACGGTACTCCCACCAAGTATATGTGCAGGTACGACAGCGTCTGTCCCTGGCTGGAGTGGGAGGGGGGTGGAACATCCCAGTAGTGTAGGGGCAGATAGGGGGAGTACTCTGGGTAAAGCTAGGAGCTCATTGGGTGCTAGTCACCTGGGCTCACACATAGAGGGAGTATATAAGGTGGGCACCATCTTAGGACAGGGTCTTTTTAGCAGAGGAGCTCAGCCAGGAGGGCTGACAGGGAGCTGTGGCTCCGGCTGGGCCCAGCTCCAGGGCCAAGCCTGCATTGAAGAGAGAGAGGAGGAAGAAAGGCCCAGAGAAGCAGAGTCAGAAGGAACCCTAAGAACCCAGAATCAGACCAAAAAGGGTGAAGGGTTGGCGGACACGGGTACCGGAACCCGAACTGGTGGAGGCCACTTATCCTCAGCCAGGAACCGGAGGTCGTGGTCAAGATTTGCCACGACCCTCACCAAATCCACCAGAAAGGCACACCAAGTATAGGGTCAGGGAACCCAGAGGAGGTTTGACCACTAAGAGACCCGAGGGAGCCGGCCAAAGGTGGATCCCTGGTGGGAACGGCCAGGAGAAAGAGAGGGAGAAGGGAGCTCAGGACCACGCTCCAGAACTGCCTGGGGGTTAGCCGAGTCCAGGACCTGGTGGACGCAGCACGGCTCGGGTGGTCACTCAAGGCCAGAGTGACTGAGAGAACAACCGTGAGTAAAAACCCTGAAACTGCACCTCAAGTCTCTGACTCTCCTTTCTACAACATAACTACACCCATCATCCACACCTGCTGCCCTGAGGCCATACCCCTCCCGTTGGGGGTTATACCATCACTGCTGCACATATACCACCGGCCTCAGCGGACTGCTCTGCAGCGGCGGCTTCAAAGCCGCACTCAACGGGTGGCGTAGTCGATCAAATTAACATCTACTGCCATAGACTGCCACTTAGTTTGACACCCTGGGCACGGACCGGGTCACCGCCACAAGGACTACTACCCCCATCGAGATCCGGCTCCGGGTATCCCTTGAACATGGCCCAGGGGGTGCGTCAACTTTGGCGTAGTCGGCAGGATTCCGTGCCCGCAACCACCGGGTACTGCGTGCCTGAAGAAAAGTTCACATTTACCTCAAAAAGAAGTCTCCCGCCAATTCCGGAGGGTCCCCGCCATCGGACGCCATCACGGGTCGTTTCCCGCCGGTTGCCCGCCATCTGCAGCTTTTTCCCGCCATCCACAGAGTTTCCCGCCACTGGGAGGCGATTCCCGCCATCTGAGAAGATTTCCCGCCCTGGCAGAGCGGACGCCATTATGGGCGTGCCAGAGGGTGGTAAGAGACGACCTCCCATCGTGGGCCAGGACCAAGAATGGCGCCAAAAACGAAGACCGCCCCCACCAGCAGAGGCTGCAATGCTAGCGATGTCCATCAGCGTGGGGGGTCTGCCCCTGGAACTGACAATCACCAAGTTGCCCCAGGACCGCCCTGAGTGTGGGCGGAGACAGAACAAAAGAGCGAAGATGGGTGCAGCCTGGAGGAATCTGGAGGAGCCGTACCCGGAGATGGAGGGAGAGGCAGGCAGCACCGACCCTGTGGTCAGGAGCCTGATGCAAGCAACCACCCCACAAGACCTGGTGGAGATCCTGGCACAGCTCCCCCGAGACCGGGAGCGTGCACAGACCGCGCTGGAGGGCCTCGCACGGAGGATGGCCCAGGTGCAGCGAGAAACGCTGATGGAGTGGAGCAGGGAGATGGCCCAGCAGGCTGGAACCCGCCAGCGGAGCACACCACCCGCAACGAGGAGCACGCCTGCCCCTGAAGAGGATGCAGAAGGGACAGAGGCCGGAGACGACGCCGCAGAGGGAGCTGAAGAGACGGAGGCAAGTAAAGGGGACGTTACTACCCCGAGCCCAGCCACCGTAAGCCTACCCCCGCTCCCCGTCGCAGAGCCCGAAGTCCCACTGATCGTGCCCGTTGCCGCACCGCTACCGCTCCAGACTAGGCCCCAAGCAGGAGCCGCGACCACGCCCCCTGTGACATCACGCGCCTCAACCCTGAGCGCGGCCAAGCAGGAGACGCCACCGGCCTGGTCGCAAGGCCGAGTGCCCCCGGGCGCCGCCGTCTTCACGGTGCCCTTTACCTTCAGGGTACCCCAAGACTGGTCGCAAGGCCTAGTGATCCCGGGCGCCGCTGCCACCACCGCGCCCTCAACTTCCACTGTGCCGCACCTGGGTGAAGACTTGTTTGCCCAGCACACTTGCCCGGATGGGCAGCCCTTTGCGTGGCCACCGGAGTACCACCATCCCCGACTCCGGAAAGAAAGACCCCTGGATGAGACCCTAATCCCAGCTCCGGCGCCCGTCAAGATGACCCCGCTCTCGTTAGAGGAGGCGCAGTTTGAGTGGGACCCCGCAGGAGGAGACCTCATCGGGTTCACTCAGGAGACCCGGGCGGCCGCAACTGAGCGTGCGGAGTGCTGCCGCCAGCAGTTGGAAGTCTTTGAGCGAGAACGGAGAGAGAGACGGGTCCGCGAGGAGCGGCTGCAAGTAAAGAGTGCAGAACAAAAGAGCCGGACCCGAAGGAACCCCCGTGCAGCCCACGGTCCCCGTGCCACCGGGACTGTAATCAAATTCCAACTGCAGCACGGTTGGGGCTTCATCAGAGATCATCACACCCCCGGCGACGTCTTCGTGACCAGAAGAGATGTCGAGTCCCACCTACCGGAGGGACACAGAGGTCGTGACCTTTACCTGGGTGATGAGGTCACCTTCACCCGGCACCAATGTGCCAAAGGACCCTATGCCCTTCATGTACACCGACTGACAGAGAAAGAGCTGAGGTGTCAGGAGGAGCAAGAGGACCCGGACGGGTCTGAAGGGTACACGGAGGAAGGAGCAGGAGGACGCCGCTACTAAAGTACGGTAAATGGAACTGTAAAATAGTTACCCGTTAGGGTACAGGAACTGTTACCATTATAGTCCCCGTTGGGACCAGTGAACTGTTCCAGTGTGTCCCATCTCCCCACAGGCTGAGGACTGTGAGCAGCCATCCCTAATCCCACTGGCCGAGGACTGAGAGCGGCCACCTCCCCTTGTATATAGTTGCGCTTTCTAAGGCGCCCCCTACTGGTTTTATAGGAAAACTGTTTTTTTTTTCTTAAACTGACTGTTGCACTTTTACCTGGTCACAAGTGCCCAGTGGCCAGAAGCTCAAGAATATTTATATGAAGTTTTATTGCTAGAGATTGATAATGTTTAATGTTTGATATGTTCTTGTATGTTTTGGAAAAAAATTGTATGTTTTTGGATATTTTATTCTTTTACAGCCCGAGGACGTGCTGTGATTTACCAGGGGGCAATGTAGCACCCTGAGGACTCGGCTGCTACAGGGGTATTGCACCTCACTCCAGAGGTGTGGTATTCCACTCCCGGGTAAGGATGGAGTGTGGGACTGAGCTTAGTAGGCTGCATGCACTACATACATCCCATTTCCGGGGGACAGAACTACGGTACTCCCACCAAGTATATGTGCAGGTACGACAGCGTCTGTCCCTGGCTGGAGTGGGAGGGGGGTGGAACATCCCAGTAGTGTAGGGGCAGATAGGGGGAGTACTCTGGGTAAAGCTAGGAGCTCATTGGGTGCTAGTCACCTGGGCTCACACATAGAGGGAGTATATAAGGTGGGCACCATCTTAGGACAGGGTCTTTTTAGCAGAGGAGCTCAGCCAGGAGGGCTGACAGGGAGCTGTGGCTCCGGCTGGGCCCAGCTCCAGGGCCAAGCCTGCATTGAAGAGAGAGAGGAGGAAGAAAGGCCCAGAGAAGCAGAGTCAGAAGGAACCCTAAGAACCCAGAATCAGACCAAAAAGGGTGAAGGGTTGGCGGACACGGGTACCGGAACCCGAACTGGTGGAGGCCACTTATCCTCAGCCAGGAACCGGAGGTCGTGGTCAAGATTTGCCACGACCCTCACCAAATCCACCAGAAAGGCACACCAAGTATAGGGTCAGGGAACCCAGAGGAGGTTTGACCACTAAGAGACCCGAGGGAGCCGGCCAAAGGTGGATCCCTGGTGGGAACGGCCAGGAGAAAGAGAGGGAGAAGGGAGCTCAGGACCACGCTCCAGAACTGCCTGGGGGTTAGCCGAGTCCAGGACCTGGTGGACGCAGCACGGCTCGGGTGGTCACTCAAGGCCAGAGTGACTGAGAGAACAACCGTGAGTAAAAACCCTGAAACTGCACCTCAAGTCTCTGACTCTCCTTTCTACAACATAACTACACCCATCATCCACACCTGCTGCCCTGAGGCCATACCCCTTCCGTTGGGGGTTATACCATCACTGCTGCGCATATACCACCGGCCTCAGCGGACTGCTCTGCAGCGGCGGCTTCAAAGCCGCACTCAACGGGTGGCGTAGTCGATCAAATTAACATCTACTGCCATAGACTGCCACTTAGTTTGACACCCTGGGCACGGACCGGGTCACCGCCACAAGGACTACTACCCCCATCGAGATCCGGCTCCGGGTATCCCTTGAACATGGCCCAGGGGGTGCGTCACTTGCACTGGCAGAATTCTCCTGTACTTGAGCCGGGAGCGGACAGACAAATGACCCCAAGTATGTGAATTGCATACATGCAGTCATGTGCCGACTAGACATGCGTGGCCTCGCTCAATACAAGTGAATTGAGCAAGGCTGGACACATCTAGTCGGACTGTGGCCAGAAGTATACCAATTGCAAATGTGGCACCCCAGGGGTCTGGTTGCCACAGTAATAGAAATATTATGTCTGAGAGCAAGTGGGAGGTTTCTCTGGTCAGGAGCCCTAAGCATGCACCACTGCCCGCCCAGACCTGGGAGGGGAGGAATCTGCCCTTATAAACTGGGTCTGGGGCGGGATTAGGTCAGACAGAGCCTGCAGAACAAGCAAAGGAGACAGAGTCTGAGAGTCAGAGCCTGGAGAGGGAAAGCAAGAACTAGTGGCTCTGTAGGAACAGGAGCGAGTGCCAGAGGCTGGAAGCTAGATAGCTCGCCTTGGCTGAAGACGCTAAACCCGGACATGGAGTCCGAGGCTGGGGGACATCCAGGTCCAGCAGCAGAATCCAACCGGCAGGGGATTCCATGTCCTCTGGCCATAGAAGCCCGGAGGCACGGTCACAAGCAAGGGACCAGCACCGCCATCGTGAAGCGGAGGCTAACGGAAGGCCCCAAGTCACCGGCCATACGGGTGAGCACCACACGGTATACTCAGGGACGTGGGCTACTTCTACCCGCACACAGCAAGGTAGCCAGGAAAGAGTGCAGATAGTCGGGGAGGCCTACAACTCCACCTGGCCAGGGGAGATCCTACTTGCTTACAGACTGACCAGGCCCCTACTGCTAGCCAGTACTCCCGGGAGGGTCTGCGTTATACCATCAGTAAAGACCCTGAACTGCACCACACGTCTCTGTGTTTCATCGCCGCACCAGCACCATCAGTACTGGGACGCTCACACCATCACTCCCATCATCCACACTAGCTGCCCTGAGGCAATACTTCTCCCGTGGGGAGTTATCCCATACTTGGCTGCGCATACAACATCAGCCTCAGCGGTCTGCAGCGCAGCGGCGGTCCCCACTGACCGCAATCCACGGGTGGCGTAGTCGGACATTTGTTATCACACTCAGACTGCCACTGGTTTGACCGCCCTGGGCACGGACCGGGTCACAGCCACGGAGGACTACAACCCCCAGCGATCCGGCTCCGGGTATCCCCTGCACAGCACAGGCCCAGGGGGCGTGTCACATACTTGTGGTTAGAGATGAGTGAACCCGAACTGTAATGTTCGGGGTTCGTACCGAACACCTAGTTTCCGGTGCTGAACTCCAAACACGGACTTCTCCCGGAAGTCCAATTTAGTGTTCGGAGTTCCGGGAGAGCCAAGAAAGAGAGAGACTAACATCCACGGGTCCGCTCATCCCTACTTGTGTTGCGGTGTCAACACCAGAGAATCCTGTGCGCTGTGAGGATTCACAAGTCTGCAGTCACACAGAGTGACTGCGAACTTGCACCCCAAGGCCGTACAACCCCTTTAAGTCTGTAGATATTTTTGTGACCCTTAAAGGGGTTGTCCATTTTCAAACATAATATCCATCTTCAATTATAATGAAATATGTTTAGCATGCTGATCTCACGTCTGCAAATCAGATGGTTTAGTGCCTACTTGACACTCCCATGTACATGCAACATCAGCAATGACTTGCCGCTGCATGGAGGCTTTCTTCACTCAGAGGTCCGGGGAGATCACAACTAGGAGGTGGGGGGCTAAGTGACTAAGGAGAGACCAGAGAAGAGTAAGACAGCCTGGGAAAAGAAGTTTCACACCCAGTAAACAAACAGCATTTGGTGGGAAAGTGAAGAACTATGTAAATTATTTTATTTTCAGGTGGATTTGTAATTAGGCATCCAGATAACCTCATTAAAATCCAATCATTACAGTTGTCATAAACTAAACACAGATGTCTGCACTGACTATAAACACAATGCTGGAAAAATGTGGAAACCTTAAAACAATAGCTACATAACAAAGCAATAAATACACATTTAATTCTACACATTGAAATGTAATTAATGGAACTTTCTTTTTCTACTGGAGGTGTCACTAGTCCTGATTTGTCTATTCTAGCAAATACTTGCATTCTCCATGAAATAACAATTCTGGAACATCTTTTTTTTTTAGATATTTGTGTGGTGCTTGCTGTTCCTTTGTTACTCCTCTTGGGTGTTACCATTTCCTATTGTAAAAAGGGGCATAGTTTCTACATAGCCTGACATTGTCACTATTGATTGGATAGTACCAGAATTTGTAGCGACACACCCCAACTGGCAACACCTAGGTGTCTATTTATTCTCGAATATCTACAAAAAATAACAAAGAAATTCTTGTTTTTTGTGCCTTTGAGTTTTCTTTTTCTTTTACAGCCCTCTTTTTTTCCTTGTTTAAATTTGATTAACGAATACTATTTTCTAGACTGCGAAATTAACCAAGCCTTCCAATTACATCAATGGAGATTTAATGTTATATGATAGTACATGAACAAGGCCTAAGGAAGTGGTGTAAATTCTTTGCATAGATAATAAACAGAACAGATAAAAGTTATTCAAAAGTAAGGTCAAAAAGAAAGTCCCAAAAAGGGAATCTGTCAGCTGCATGATGTAAGGACAGAGACCCTGATTCCAGCAATGTATCACTTAGTTTACTGGGTGCAGCAGTTGTGATCGAATCACAGTTTCCTCTGCTGCAGATCTAGCAGAGCTCGGAATGCTGAGCTGTGTATAACTCCACCCACACCACACCACACCATTGATTGGCTGCATTCGGTGTACAATGTGGACCCCAGGAATGGCTGGACAAGGAGGCACTATGTAGCTTGTCCTTTAGGAATAATCTTCAGCTGATAAAACACTGATTTTATTGAAACAGCAGCACACAGCCTGGTAGTGACACATCACTGAAATCAGGTTCTCAGCCCCTACAGCAACAAAAACCCGCTGACATAGTCCCTTTAAATATATACTGTAGGGTTTCAACTTACTTGCGTGCGTCGGAAGGCAAACAGGAAGCGTTTTTCATTCCAATGTCCATGTCGGTGTATTACTTCATAAACCATTCATAAGTATAAAGGAAAACAAACAGCCTTTGGTGCAGGCAAAACAAAGTACACAGTCCTTTAGGTAAAGTCTCTAGTTAGCTAGTCCTGTGGGCACACAGGCTGGATAGCGTCCAGTACCCTGGCTCAGTCTGAAGACAACAACACACAGGAGGCCTTCTCCCACAAAACACAGACCATGTGCCAAACAACAGCCTCCATTTTAACTTGTTAACCACACCCAGAGATGAGGTATGTGGGTAGCCAGACCCGCCCATCTCTCCAGGTACCCGTAAAAGCTGGCTCAAAGCACCAATCCTCTTAGTGCTTAGATGCAACATTCCAGGATTACATCACAGATGACAACCATCTCTGTGATACATACCTCCCATCAACTATGTGTCCGTGAGCTATCTTACAATACATACAATATGCGTTAGCATATTGCAATTAATGAATACATGAACTATAACATTGCTTTTCTGTCTCCTTGTCACTGGTTGGCATAACTATCACCAACATAACACTATCTACGAAATTAACCAGGAAAGCCCAAACATCTATATGGGGAAGAATGGGTAAATGTGAAGAGGAGGTGTTCTCCCCATACTCCATGGTTCCATTTGGAACCAGGATGAGGGGTAGGCATCTGTCTAGGTTGCTACCTCCTGCCTACCCAAGAGGGGTGCATTTTGGAGAAAAAACTCTGACATTGCTGAATGCCTGTAGCCGCCCATCACCTTCTTCCGGCTGCAGGCATTCAGCACAGTGATGGCCGGAGTGCAGGCACCCAGGGAAGCAGTTTCAGTCTCTGACACTGTTCACCCCTCTCTTTGCATGCACCCCGGCCGTTGCTCCTTCACCACACTCTATTGTACTCATGTCTATAAGACGCGAATACAATTGATGTCGGTGCTGCCCAGCACAGAAGCAGAGGGGCTGTAATCAACTCCCTCCTCTGCTGGGAAGTCCGACGGACACAGAGGATTTCAGACATCGCGATGCTGTGACATCATTGTGCCATCCAGCGCCCACTGCTGCACCAGATAGAAGAGGAGACAAAGCTGTTCTGGACAGGGAACCTGGATAAGGTGAGTGTAAGCTTTTTTTAATTTTTATTCTATTATTTTCCTAATGAATGGAGGCTATTATACCTAGTTAGGGCCTGTGGGGACATTCCAAGAGGGGCTTGCTATGAGAACATAAGGGGCTGGCTATGGGTGGGGACATAAGAGGGGTTGTTGTGACATCACTAAAGGGGCTGGCTCTGGGGACATTACAAGAGGGGCTGGCTATATGGACGTAAAGAGCTGACTATGGTGACATTACAATAGGTGCTGGTTACATGGACATAAGGGGCTATCTATGTGGACATAAAGGGCTGGCTAAGAGGACATTACAAGAATGGCTGTCTATGTGGATGTAAGGTGACTATGGGGACATTGCAATAGGGGCTGGCTAAGGTGACATTACAAGTGGACTGGCTATAGGAACATAAGGAGCTGGCTAAGGGGACATTACAAGAGGAGGCTGATTATGTGAACATAAGGGGCTGGCTATGGGGACATTACAAGAGGGGCTGGCTGTGAGGACATTACAAGAGGGGGTGCTGGCTATGGGAACATTATAAGAGGAGCTGGTATGGGGACATTATAAAAAGGGCTGTGGGGACATAATAGGATGACCATACTTTGTGGAATTCTGTTGGAGACCATGGGGCTGGTTATGTTGACATAAGGGGCTAGCTATGTGGACATAAATGGCTGGCTATGGGAACATTACAAGAGGGCTGTCTATGTGGACGTAACTAGGTGACCATGGGGACACTACAATAGGGGCTGGCTATGAGGACATTACAAGAGGGGCTGGCTGTGGGGACAATACAAGAGGGGCTGGCTGTGGGGACATTACAAGAGGGGACTGGTTATGAGGACATTACAAGAGGAGCTGCTATGGGGACATTAGAAGAGTGGATGTGGGGACATAAGAGAGTAACCATACTTTATAGGGTTCTGTTGGGAACCTTACATTGGGGGCTGTGATGACCTAACTGTATAGGGGGCTGTGTGAGACATTATAGTGTATATTGGGGGGCTGTGGTGGATATCATAGTGTATGGGGTGCTGTGAGGGACATTATACTGTATATCACCCCATATCACTTTTCCCCTATGCATCAAAACTACTGGAACAACACGTTCATCTTGAACTGTCCACCCACCTCTCCTCCTGCTCCTTCTTCGACCGCTCACAATCTGGCTTCCGACCGCATCATTCCACTGAATGTTACATGCACACCGCTAGGTTCAGATAGGGGCGAGATAGGTTACATGAATTCTTTGGAATCCTAGGGGAACCATTACTCAGGGCGACCATAGACCATGTGCTGCAGCTTCTCTCAGGCACACAGGGGTATTAACCCTCAGGCACAGAAAAGTAGATTGTTTCACTTGCTGTCCAAACACACTTGACAAGAGTCCTCATAAACGGTAGAACAGTAGCATTTAATAAGAAGCCGCTCAGCCAGTGCAAGTTAAGTCTTTTGAGCAACAGGCTCCAGTGACAAACAGTACAGTTTCCTTAGCAGCACAGCAGTTCACAGTCTTCCCAGTAGTACAGGACAGCACAGTTCTAATGCAAAAGCACATTAATGAACACAACATTCTTTACAGCACAGTGAGATGGAGGAGGGGGGTAGGGTTTGCTGAGGGAGATGATCCCTGTGACACCATTTCTTACAGTCCTTATCTTTCTGCTTGACGATACTCTGCACTGCTAGTTCAGGAACTCTACCTGACCTGTGCTTAGCTTCACTCCCGACTTGAATCCTTTCCACTTGCAGGAGCACTTCTGTCAGATTCAGAACACACACACCACCTTTCTCTTCGGCTAAAGCCAGACAATAAACAACTTCCCCACAATCCCCCTGGAGCTCTGCTAAAACACTCCCCTTCTCCTGTGACTGTGTTAACCCCTCTAGTTGCTGGATGTTTCTGGAGCACAACACTTTCTGTCTCATGTGCTTGTGTGGCGCCCAGCTGCGCTTGGTACCACAGATCCTAGAGGGTTGCATAGAAGGATTTCTCCACAAGAGGCCCCTCACAGCATTCACACACCTCCACCCTACCACATCAGACCACCAGAGGGAGCCCGGATAGGGACATATATAGGGAGGATGGAGTTAGGCAGTTCAGTTCCTAGCCTGCTAGAGTACAGAGCAGCTAGGGAGTTCCTGCTCAGACACAGAAGGAGTCAGTGCAGTCGAGCCAGAGCCTAGCAGTTCCTGCAGAAAGAGTTCAGTACAGTCTGTAGAGTGCGTCCAGACTAGAACTCAAAGAGCTCAGGATAGAGAGCTAGGAGTGTGCCGACACTCTGAGAGCGGCGAAGAAGAGCAGCGTCCCGACTGCAGTGTGTGTAGCCTAGTGAGGGCCTGAGCGGGGCCGAAGGCAAGTGGAAGAGAGTAACATAGGGGGCTGAGGAGCTTTACAAGCTCACCCCAGAAGCATATACCGGACACCGGGTCCGAGTCTACGTGGATCTTCATGACCAGTAGAAAACAACCGAAACCCCTGGCGAACTACATGTCCCAGGATCACCAAAAGCTGATACGTACCAGGGTCAGGAATCACGGAGACCCCAAGAATAGGGAGAGTGATCTCCAACAGAAGGCCCTATCACCAAGTCAGCAGGTGCAGAACAAAGACCAAGTTTGGCCTAGCTCCAGGCTGGTCAGAAACTTACCACACGAAGGCAAGAAACAGGAGGCCCTACACCCGCTCACTGGGGTTTATCCGAATGTGCACCCTTCACCCTACAGTGCTCCGGGACGTGCCTGAATTTCCATCAGTAAAAGGTACTGAAGTGACTATCGTGTCTGTCCCTGTTCTTGCTCTGACCCGGCTGGGTCCCATCTGTCCTGCATCCTTGTATCCCCGCTGCCCTGAGGCCTAGCTCCACCTGTGGGGAGCGATACCACCTAAGCTGCCACAACACCGGCCTCAGTGGACTGCTGCAGCGCTGGTGATCCTCACCAGACACCACAGGTGGCATCACGAACATTTACAAACCTATTATCCCAATATACATTCCCCTCTTTTCAGTTGTCCGCCCTGGGCCACGGACCGGGCCAGCCACCGTGATATCCCCCAAGCATCTGAGGGCCCGGCTGCCGAGTACCCCACGGCCCCGGGGGCGCGACACTTGTGTTACTTCTAATAGTTGCTGAATGCTTTTAAAGCAACAGCACTACTTCTGCATGTCACATCAAACTGCCCTGAATAAAGTCACCAATGACCTACTAACCACCAAATCCAAGCGACACTACTCTATCCTCCTCCTCCTGGACCTGTCCTCTGTGTTTGACACAGTGGACCATTCCCCCTTACTACAAATTCTCTCATATCTTGGCATCACAGACCTGGTCCTATCCTGGATCTCTTCATACCTAACAGACCAGACATTCAGCATCTCCCACTTACACACCACCTTCTCTTCTCGCCCCCTATCTGTCAGTGTCCCTAAGGTTAAGTTCTAGGCCCCCTGCTCTTCTTTATGTACACCTTCAGCCTGGGACAGCTCATAGAGTCACACGGCTTGCAATATCATCTCTATGCTTATGACACACAGATCTACCTCTCTGGACTCGATATCACCTCCTTACTAACCTGAATCTTACAATGTCTGTCCTCTACTTTATCCTTTTTCTCTGCTTGATTTCTAAAACTTAACATGGACAAAACAGAATTGGTCATCTTTCCTCCATCTCACTCAAACACCCAACAGACCTATCCATGAAACTCAATGACTCACTCTCCCCAGTCCTTCCACTTCCTAACGAATCCAGCTCAAAAATATTTCCCGGATCCGCACATTCCTTAATCAAGAATCTGCAAAAACACTAGTACAAGCTCTCATCATCTCCCGCCTTGGCTTGACTTATCTTCTCTTCCCACAATCGCATACAAGATTTTTCCCGTGTGCTCTGGAACTCTCTACCCCAACACATCAGACTCTCGCTTACTGTGGAATCCTTCAAAAGGAACCTGAAGACACACCTCTTCCGACAAGCCTACAACCTGCATCAACCTTTGTTTCACCATATCGCTGTATGACCAGCTCTACCCTGACCTACTGTATCCTCACCCATCCCTTGTAGACTGTGAGCCCTCGCGGGCAGGGCCCTCCTTCCTTCTGTATCAGTCGATGACTTGTATTGTTCATGACCATGGTACTTGTTTTTTTATCATGTATACTCTTTTTCACGTGTAAAGTGCCATGGAATAATTATAAATAATAATATATGAGTCTGTGGGGCCTTTATACTGTATCGGTGATTGGAGGGCCATAATATTGACTGGGGGGCTGTGGTGGTCGTCATCTTGCATGGGGGCTGTGATGGGCATCATAGTGTATATTGGGGGCTGTTGTGCATATTATACTGTATATTGGTGGGCTTTGGTGGATATTAAACTGTGTGGGGAGCTGTGGGGGCATTATACTGTATATAGTGGGCTGCGGGGCCATTATACTGTATCGGTGACTGGGCATCATAATACTGTATGGGGTTCTGTGGGAACCATCATACTATATAATGGAGGACATCATACTGCATGGGGGGCTGTGGTGGACATCATAGTGTATATTGGGGCTGTTGTAGATATTACAGTGGTGGCCAAAAGTAGTGGCACCCCTGCAATTCTGTCAGATAATACTCAGTTTCTTCCTGAAAATGATTGCAATCACAAATTCTTTGGTATTATTATCTTCATTTAATTTGCTTGCAAGGAAAAAACACAAAAGAGAATGAAGCAAAAATCAAATCATTGATCATTTCACACAAAACTCCAAAAATGGGCCAGAGAAAAGTATTGGCACCCTCAGCCTAATACTTGGTTGCACAACCTTTAGCCA
The DNA here is from genome assembly GCF_046119375.1 of Phyllobates terribilis. Lineage (NCBI taxonomy): Eukaryota > Metazoa > Chordata > Amphibia > Anura > Dendrobatidae > Phyllobates > Phyllobates terribilis. The sequence continues at coordinate 289,269,863 of NW_027362768.1, read as the reverse complement.
AAATAACTGCGAACAACCGCTTCCGGTAACCATCAATGAGTTTCTTACAATGCTCTGCTGGAATTGTAGACCATTCTTCTTTGGCAAACTGCTCCAGGTCCCTGATATTTGAATGGTACCTTCTCCAAACTGCCATTTTGAGATCTCTCCACAGGTGTTCTATGGGATTCAGGTCTGGACTCATTGCTGGCCACCTTAAAAGTCTCCAGTGCTTTCTCTCAAACCATTTTATAGTGCTTTTGGAAGTGTGTTTTGGGTCATTGTCCTGCTGGAAGACTCATGACCTCTGAGGGAGACCCAGCTTTCTCACACTGGGCCCTACATTATGCTGCAAAATTTGTTGGTAGTCTTCAGACTTCATAATGCCATGCACACGGTCAAGCAGTCCAGTGCCAGAGGCAGAAAAGCAACCCCAAAACATCAGGGAACCTCCGCCATGTTTGACTGTAGGGACCGTGTTCTTTTCTTTGAATGCCTCTTTTTTTTTCCTGTACACTCTATGTTGACGCTTTTTGCCAAAAAGCTCTACTTTTGTCTCATCTGACCAGAGAACATTCTTCCAAAACGTTTTAGGCTTTCTCAGGTAAGTTTTGGCAAACTCCAGCCTGGCTTTTTTATGTCTCGGGGTAAGAAGTGGGGTCTTTCTGGGTATCCTACCATACAGTCCCTTTTCATTCAGACGCTGACGGATAGTACGGGTTGACACTGTTGTACCCTCGGACTGCAGGGAAGCTTGAACTTGTTTGGATGTTAGTCGAGGTTCTTTATCCACCATTCGCACAATCTTGCGTTGAAATCTCTCGTCAATTTTTCTTTTCTGTCCACATCTAGGGAGGTTAGCCACAGTGCCATGAGCTTTAAACTTCTTGATGACACTGCGCACGGAAGACAAAGGAACATTCAGGTCTTTGGAGATGGACTTGTAGCCTTGAGATTGCTCATGCTTCCTCACAATTTGGTTTCTCAAGTCCTCAGACAGTTCTTTGGTCTTCTTTCTTTTCTCCATGCTCAATGTGGTACACACAAGGACACAGGACAGAGGTTGAGTCAACTTTAATCCATGTTAACTGGCTGCAAGTGTGATTTAGTTATTTCCAACACCTGTTAGGTGCCACAGGTAAGTTACAGGTGCTGGTAATTACATGAATTAGAGAAGCATCACATGATTTTTTAAACAGTGCCAATACTTTTGTCCACCCCCTTTTTTAGGTTTGGTGTGGAATTGTATCCAATTTGGCTTTAGGACAATTCTTTTTGTGTTTTTTTCATTGAAGATAAATTAAATGAAGATAATAATACCAAAGAATTTGTGATTGCAATCATTTTCAGGAAAAAAATGACTATTATCTGACAGAATTGCAGGGGTGCCAATACTTTTGGCCACCACTGTATACTGTATGGGCTGCTGTCATGAAAATAATGCTGTGTAGGAGGATAGTGTGAGGAAGGAGTACAGTTTGGAGAGGATAAAGTGGTGGGCAAGATGGGGACACTGTCACAAAGTAGCACAGTATGAATATGGAGAGGGGCAGGATGACATGGGGGCACAGTAAGGAGAGAGGTTAGCATGGCGGGGGGATAGTGTGGAGCTATAGAGAATGTAAGGGATAACAGTTGAGAGGTGGCCATGGTATAAGCCGTGGTTCATAGGGGCAGACGGTGTCGCGGTTATAGCTGATAATGGCAGACAGTGGGGTGGTTATAGCTGATAATGTCAGACAGTGGAGCAGTTATATCTCATTAAGGCGGAGAGTGTGGCGGGTGTAGCTCATAAGGGCAGACTGTATGAAGGCCATGTAACATAGGAATATTATTTAGGTCATAATATGGACAGATATTTTAATACAGAGGGCATGTTAATAACACTCTTATTATTAAGGGCACCGTGTCGGGATGTGCTGCATAAAACCGGAGAAGAGGGAAGTCTGCAGAGAAGAGCTGTGGATGTGAAAAATCACTATGGCATCTGTACAAGATGGAGACGAAAAGAAATAAATTACTCAATAAGAGAAGATGTAACCTGTAAGGTACTTGGATGTAATTGTTTACTTGTTGATACTGACTACGTCTCATCAGTACTGTGGTTCCTGACAGTGGATCTTGTGATGTAATTATGTACTGATAGTGGTTCTGGTGATGCATTTAACTACTGATAATGGTTCTGGTGATATATTCATTGACTGATGGTGGTTGTAGTGACCTTTTAATTTACTGATGATGATTCTGGTGTCGTTTTTATGTACTGTTGATGGCTCTGGTAATATATGTGATATATGCATGTACTGAGAATGATTTTGGTTTTGTATATGTAGCACCCTGAGGATTCGGCTGCTACAGGGGTATTGCACCTCAACCCAGAGGTGTGATATTCCACTCCCGGGTAAGGATGGAGTGTGGACCTGAGCTCGGTAGGCTGCATGCACTACACACATCCCATTTCCGAGGAGCAGACCGACGGTACTCCCACTTAGAAATGTGCAGGTACGACCGAGTCTGTTCCTGGCTGGAGTGGGAGGGGGGTGGTACATCCCAAGTAGTGTAGGGGCAGATAGGGGGAGCAGCCTGGGTAAAGATAGGAGCTCATTGGGTGCTGGTCACCTGAGCTCACACATAGAGGGAGTATATAAGGTGGGCACCATCTTAGATCAGGGTCAGTCTGTGAGGAGCCAGAGAGACGTCAGTCTGTCAGAGCAAGAAGCAGAGGAGCAGAGCAGCCCCAGAGAGAGAGAGAGGAGAAAGCAAGAAAGACCCAGAGAGGGGACAAAGAGAGGACTCTGAGAACCCAAATTCAATCCCCGGGTGAAGAGTCGGCATTAGGGTACCGGATCCCAAACTGGTGGGGGCAAAAGCACACCCTAGCCAGAGACCGGAGGCCGTGGGCAGCGTCTGCCACGGCCACCCACCACATCCACCCCGAAGGCAAACCACGTGGAGGGTCAGGGAACCCAAGGCCAAGGGTCTCCCAACAGAAGGCCCGAGGGAGCTGGACCTAGGTGGATCACTAGTGGGGACGGCCAGAGGAAAGGACAGAAGGAGAGCTCAGGGTCACGCTCCGGACTTGCTTGGGGGTTGGCTAAATCCAGGACCTGGTGGACGCAGCACGGCTCGGGTGGTCACTTGAAGCTGGAGTGACCGGAACATCAGCAGTGAGTAAATACCCTAAACTGCACAACCCGACTCTGTCTTCATTTAACATCTATGCTGCACCACCACAACCCCCATCCTCTGCACCTGACCCCCTGAGGCTATACCCCACCCGTTGGGGGTTATACTATCAAAAGCTGCACCAACACCATCAGCCTCAGCGGACCCTGCTGCAGCGGCGGCCATAGTGACCGCAATACAACGGGTGGCGTAGTCGACATTAAGAACTTGATAACATCTGTAGGACTGCCACATACTCTGAGCTTGACACCCTGGGCACGGACCGGGTCACAGCCACTCGGAAGACTACAACCCCCATCTGATCCGGCTCCGGGTATTCCCCTAAAGAATATGGCCCAGGGGGCGCGTCATATACATGTACTGATGATGGTTCTGGTGATAAATAAAGCTCCAGAATCATCATCACTATGTGAATACATCACCAGAGCCATCAATAGTACATGAATACAGCATCAGAACAACCATCACTATATGAAGATGTCACCACAACCACTATCAGTACAGGAATAAGAAACCAGAATCACCATCAGTACATGAATACGTCACCAGAACCACTATCCATACAGGAATATGGCACCAGAATCCCCATCAGTTTTGTTGCAAACTGTATTTGTTGCGTGACGCATATAAAAAACATCATATGTATCTCTTTATGATGGGGTCTGTTTAGCTTCCATTGAGGTATACGCCAAATATTGCACACCTTAATTGAAACCAAATGGCCCCCATTATAGTTAAGCTATATTAGTTTCCATTACTGTCCTTGGGTTTGACATTTAAAATATAGGATCTTTCCCTAGTATTGTGTAAATGAATGATACCATATCTAACTATAAAAATACACTCCCTGTTGAGCCTCACTTCTAAAGTACATCACTTTTTTTTTACTTTTGCTGTTATTGTTTGGAGAAACAGGTAACAATTTTAGGGCAAGTGGTCGTCAGAGCTTGTTACGTGACCCATTTGAGGGAGAGGGGAGTACGTTAGGGGTTCTGTTACCTTAGTGTTTCACCCATTCCTTTACATGGGGTCCGAGGATTCATGTGGGGGGCGCCATCGGCTTCATCTGTCTAGAGCACTAAATTACTTTGTCCTCTACCTGGTCCCATTTAGACAGAAGCACCTTGTTCAGTTGACAGGAGGTATACTGTATACTTATCCAGTTATAGGATTCATATTGATCATGTATTCTCCATTCAAATGCTCAGAAAACAGGTATATAACAAAACTGCTTCTCTTTAAAATATTCTATGCCCCCAAAAATATTTTCATTAATTTCTGTAAAAGGTTTTAAAAATTCACCATTTGAGCTCTTATCACATAGACTAAGTAAAAAAAAAAAAGTATCACTATATTTTCAAAAAGTATCATTCACTGTGACCATCTGATCTCAGCTATTACTCTAACATTTTACCTTGTAACAAATATACAATTCATACACTTCTGAGCCGCTTCCCCCCACAAGATGTATTAAATACCCATTGATTTGGGGCAGTATAATGGAAGATTCCTCATATTATTCATCTTTGGCACAAATCTTCATCTTAAGGACGATGTCCAGTACTCGGACAACCCTTTCTCAATTACTATATTTCCCCATGTAAAATAAAAACAGCCGGTACTTACCTCCTGTGCCAACACTGTTCAAGCGACGTCGATGCTGGGGCTTGCGTAACGGGCCACTTCACTCTCACAGTTTCATCCGAAGAAGGTCAGAGTGAAGCAGCCCATTAGCAACCGATGATTGACTGCAGGGCTCACATAACAATATTATATGAGCCCTGAGAGACCCGATGTCGCTGCAGCGGCACCTGCAACAGAGGTGAGTTCAGGCTGTTTTCATTTTACATGGAGGAATGAAGTAACTGAGAATGAGTTCCAAGTAGTAGACAACCCCTTTAAATTTCCAAGGTGTGAGCAGTGATGGTTGTATTTATCCATTAACTTTTCCATCACATATGAAAATATTTTTACTTTCCATGTACATTGAATGGCTATTTTACTAGAGACACCCATCTAGTAGCTCGATGCACCTTCTTTAGCCTTCAAAAGTGGTTCCTGGAGATCATAAAAAGGAAGTCAGGGAAAACAAATAATGGCAGTGTAGATTCCACAAATTTTTTAAATTGTTCCACAGTTATATTGGCTCATGCAGACAGGATAGCCCCTGACAGTTACTGCAAATTAGATGGAGGTACTGACATGGTCTGAACATCTCAGTCTACCTCATCCCAGAGATGCTTTATAGGATTAAGATCTGGGGACTATGAAGACTATGGAAGCAAGAAAACCTCACTGTCATGTTTCTGAGACCAATCATTGACTATACCACCACTGTGACATGGTGTGTTGACATAATGAACGTGTCTTTTTGCTTTAGAATAAGCAGCTGCCATAGAAGGATGAACTTGCTTAGCCACAATGCGTAGGTAAGTCTTAATGTCAAGATGTCCATCCATAGGTATCAAAGAGCCGAGGATGTATCAAGAAAACATCCCCCACGCAATTACTCCACCTCCACTAGCCTGAAATGTTGACACCTGGCAGGAGGTGTTCATGGATTCACACAGTCTAACCTTCCTATCAGCATAGTGCAACAGAAATCTGGATTCATGTGACAGTCAACGTATTTTCACTCCTCAATGATCATGTGGCACCCAGCTGCGCTTGGTACCACAGATCCTAGAAGGGTGTATTGATGGAATCCTCCACAAGAGGCCCCCATAAACATTCACACATCTCCACCTTCCACCTCAGACCAGCAGAGGGAGCCGTTAGGGATATAAATAGGGAAGGTGGAGCTAGGCAGCTCAGTGATTCAGCAGTTCCTGCAGAGTGAGACACAGAAACAGGTCAGTCTGCAGTGGAGCTCAGTCTAGTTTAGAGAACTCGGTTGTAGCTGAGTTAGAGCTTAAGGTGTGCCGGCGCCATAAGATCGGTGAAGCGCGGCAAGCTGCCGTTAGTGTGAGTAGCCTAGTGAGGGCCCGTGCGTGGCCGAAGGCGAGTGTAAAGTGAGTAGCAGTGGGGGCAGAGGAGCTTACCCAGCTCACCCCGAAACATATACCAGACACGGGTCCGAGCTTACCGGGATCTCTACGACCCAGTAAGGCATAACCGGAATCCCTGGAGAACTACAGGTCCCAGGTTCACCAGAGAGCTGATATGTAACAGAGCCAGGAGACACATAGGCCCCGTAAACTGGGAGCGTGCACTCCAAGAGAAGGCCCTACCACAACGTCAGCCGGTGCAGGACAGAGATAAAGTTAGGCCCAGCTTCAGGCAGGTCAGAAACTTACTACGCAGAGGCAAGAAAAAGGAGGCCCTACACCCGCTCATTGGGGAGGATCCTGATAAGCACCCTTCACCCTACAGTGCTCCGGGATGTGCCTGAGCTACCACCAGTAAAAGGTACTGAAGTGACTACCATGTCCGTCCCCGTTCTTGCTCTGACCCGGCTGGGACTCGCCTGTCCTGCATTCCCCTCTCCGTACGCTGCCCTGAGGCCTAGCTCCGCCTGTGGGGAGCTGTACCATCGAGCTGCCTTATCACCGGCCTCAGTGGACTGCCACAGCGCTGGTGTTTCTCACCAGAAACCACAGGTGGCGTCACGAACTTCGATAAAATTAACAAACAATCCCCTTTTAAAAGCTGACCCCAGGGTACGGGCCCGGGAGCCGACCACCGCGACATCCCCAAAGCCAGGCAAAGGCCCGGGTACCGAGTCGTCCCCGTCCCCCTGGGCTAGTCAATTACATTTTTCGCTCCTTTTGCCTATTGAAGATTTTGCCTTTCTGTTTCCATTAGACATCAGTGACAATCAAACTAGACTTCTGCTGTTGTAGACTATTCTTGAGAAGGAACAAGGAGTTGTGCATACGGTAGTTTAGTTTGAGCACCAATGTTATATTTGGCTCCAATTTGCTTGATTGAACACTGGATGTTCTTCCGAGCAATATGGGACAACCTCCTGTGAACCTATTTAGTCGTCGAGGTCTTTATAGTGGGTATGGAAAGTATTCAGATCCCTTTAAATTTGCCACTCTTTGTTTCATTGCAGCCATTTGGTAAATTCTATAAAGTTCTTTTTTTTCTCATTAAAATACACTCTGCACCCCATCTTGACTGAAAAAAAACAGAAATGTAGAAATTTTTGCAAATTGATTAAAAAAGAAAAACTGAAATATCACATGGTCATAAGTATACAGACCCTTTGCTCAGACACTCATATTTAAGTCACATGCTATCCGTTTCCTTGTGATCCTCCTTGAGATGGTTCTATTCCTCAAGCTGTGTTTAATTAAACTGATAGGACTTGATTTGGAAAGGCACACACCTGTCTATATAAGACCTCACATCTCACAGTGCATGACAGACCAAATGAGAATCATGATCTCAAAGGAACTGCCCAAGGAGCTCAGAGACAGAATTGTGGCAAGGCACAGATCTGGCCAAGGTTACAAAAGAATTTCTGCATTACTCAAGGTTCCTAAGAGTACAGTGGCCTCCATAATCCTTAAATGGAAGAGGTTTGGGCCCACCAGAAGTCTTCCTAGACCTGGCCGTCCAACCAAACTGAGCAATCATGGGAGAAGAGCCTTGGTGAGAGAGGTAAAGAAGAACCCTAAGATCATTGTGGCTGAGCTACAGAGATGAAGTAGGGAGATGGGAGAAAGTTCCACAAAGTCAACTATTACTTGCAGCCCTCCACCAGTCGGGCCTTTATGGCAGAGCGGCCCGACGGAAGCCTCTCCTCAGTGCAAGACATATGAAAGCCCACATAGAGTTTGCTCAAAAACACATGAAGGACTCCCAGACTATGAGAAATAAGATTCTCTGGTCTGATGAGACAAAGATAGAACTTTTTGGTGATAATTCTAAGCGGTATGTGTGGAAAAACTAGGCACTGCTCATTTGCAATTGAAGGAAACATGAATGCGGCCAAGTACAGAGATATCCTGGATGAAAACCTCTTCCAGAGTGCATTGGACTTCAGACTTGGCCGAAGGTTCACCTTCCTACAAGACAATGACCCTAAGCACACAGTTAAAATAACAAAGGAGTGGCTTCAGAACAACTCTGTGACCAGAGCCCTGACCTAAACCCAATTGAGCATCTCTAGAGAGACCTGAAAATGGCTGTCCACCAACATTCACCATCCAACCTGACGGAACTGGAGAGGATCTGCAAGGAAGAATGGCAGAGGATCCCCAAATCCAGGTGTGAAAAACTTGTTGCATCATTCCCAAGAAGACTCATGGCTGTACTAGCGCAAAAAAGTGCTTCTACTCAATACTGAGCAAAGGGTCGGAATACTTATGACCATGTGATATTTCAGTTTTTCTTTTTTAATAAATTTGTAAAAATTTCTACATTTCTGTTTTTTTCAGTCAAGATGGGGTGCAGAGTGTACTTTAATGGAAAAAAAATAGCTTTTTAGAATTTACCAAATGTCTGCAATGAAACAAAGAGTGAAAAATTTAAAGGGGTCTAAATACTTTCCGTACCCACTGTAGGGGCAAAAAGGCCCCCCTTCATTGGATGTTTTTTCTGGATTACACGATTGCCGGTATATTGTCAATGGCATGCATGACAAAATCGCAAGCTAGATTAGCACCAATGACCATGGCTTGTTCGAAGTCACTCGATTTTCACATTTTATGCTGGACTCCCACTGAAACTGACCTATGGAAGACTTACTTAGAGAGGTTGTCCACTTTTTCATTGGTGACCTAGCCTTAGGGTAGGTCATCAATGTCTGATCTGCCAGGGTCTGGTAGCTGTGATCACTGGCGGCGGCAGGCAGTACTCACTTGCAAAGCTGGCCGTCTTCTGATAGTAGCCGACGCAGGGTACTACACATCCATCTCCTATTGATTTGAATAGGAGACGGATGTGAAATATCAAACCTTGGCAGCTACCAGAAGACGACCAGCTTTGCAAGTAAGTACTTCTGGTTGCCGACATCGATAACAGCTGAACGATGGGGGTGCCGGGTGTCTGACCCCAGCAGATTAGTCATTGATGACCTATCCTAAGGATAGGTCATCAATCAAAAAGTAGTGGACAACCAGTTTAATTGTACTCCAGGAAAGCTTCAAGAGCAGGTGACTCTAATAAAGTTGGAATCAGTAATATTAAAAAGTCTGGGGTATGATCAGACTTCATTGGTGTCCTTCAATGGACCCTTGGCTATCTGCCCACACAAAGATTCCATGTTATGAGAGCAATGGTGTATCCCCTTCCTCAGACCCTTCCTTTGAATGTCCCAATGACCAATGATCTCTGCATTGAAAGGACTAAAGAGTGAAAATCAGGTTTTATTGCACCCAAGTCAAAAATTTAGCTTTAGACCTGTATCTAAATACCTTTGCAATGGTAGATTGGGATGTGGGGTCCACTCTGACATGACCCAGAGCAAATGCTCGGTAAGTTATCCCTCCCTCAATCATACAGCCCTATGACAGCCCATGTTTCTGAGCATATACCTCCATTTGCTATCTCCATACAATAGCAGATCCTGTATTTCAGTTATATTAAATGGACAACATCCAAACAATTAGCCAGAAACGTATTCCCATTTATGTAACTAAACGTGAACACGTATCCAGAAATCCCACAAAGAGATCTGATTTATAGTGGGTCAGCTGCTCAGACATACGGCTGCAGATGTAGAGTCCATTGACTTAGAAAGAAGAAAGCACAGTGTAAATTATTTCTATACTGTGACTTGCATTTTTATCTCTTCATCAGCACACGTGAAAGTCACCTGTGAGCAGTAAGGACACCCAAAAGCAAAAGGAATATTTAGAACAGGCATATGGCTCCTAAGGAGACGAGAAGCAGAAACCTGTTACTGAGAACCTTCATATCACCACATCTTGAAAATGCTACCACATTCTTTTTAAATCGGCATCAGATATATAACATAGATATGGCAAATAGTCACCATAGTTTCCAATTTGTGACCTAAAAATATAAGCTGATTGATTGTACATGTAATGCATTTTCATGCCAGAGCTGAACCATAACCAACCATAGACAATTCTGCAAAATATTTTAACTAGGTGTGGTAGATCGACTCACTCAGCCACTCACGGAGGTTAGACACCGGAACGCTGTCTCTTTAAATTTCTTGTTAATTTATTAGAATGCGGCATAAACCAACATAGAGTCCATCAAAGTAAACACGGCCCTTTGGGCAAAACAAGAAAAAACAAAACAAAATGGCAACACAAAGCACAGTCCTTGTGGTAGCAGGGATCCGCCTACTCAGGGTTTAGCAAACAGTTCAGGTTAGCACAACACCACCTTTCTGGATCTAACCTCTCCAGACGTCTATTTAAACCCCAGGCCACACCCTGGGGTGGAGATATGGAGAACCACCTCCCACCCACTCTATGGTTGTTCTCAGAAACCCAGTCCTTAAAATGGGTGCTTAAGCCCTCACAAGACTTAGAGTGCTGGAGCAAAACTTCTGGGTTTCAGATCACTGAAACTTTGGCCTCAGTGAAACATACTGTACCTCCCCTCCAGCACTTTGCCAGCGACTTTGTCACATAGGATATGCAAACAACCAAGTATCCTATACATATCATATATATATATATATATATATATATATATATATATATAATGAATTTCTGTTGTCTGTTCTTTATGCACGGCCAAATGACTGGTTCAATCTGCACCAAATTTAGCACATAGGTAAATCAGACGCTTCCAAAAGTTGTAGACCAGGTTTCAGCTCTCAACAGTTCTCGAGATAATGGGAAAAACAAATTGAACATAAAAGCAAATATTAATTTATGGCCAAATGACTGGACCAATCTGCCTCAAATTTGCCATATACAGTGCCTTGAAAAAAGTATTCATACACCGTGAACTTTTCCACATTTTTTCACATTACACCCACAAACTTTAAATGTATTTTATTGGGCTTTTATGTCATATACCAGCACAAAGTCGCAAGTATTTGTGAAGTGTAAAGGAAATGATACAAGGCTTTCTGATTATTTTACAAATATAAATCTTAAAATTCTAATGTGCATTTGAGTTCAGCCCTGTTGTCTGATACCCCTAAATAAAATCTCGAGTGACCTATTGCCTCCAGAAGTCAAATAATTAGTAAATTGAGTTTGCCTGTGTGTAATTTATTTTTAGCATAACTACAGCTGTTTGAGAACACTAGTGATTAAACAGCATCATAAAAACCAAGGAACATACCAGACAGATCAGGGATAAAGTTGTGAAGAAGAGTAAAGCAGGGTTAGGTTACAAAAAAATATAGCCCAAACTCTGAACATCTCACAGAGCACTGTTCAATCCATCATCTAAAAATGAATAGGAGTATGGCACAACTGAAAACCTTCCTAGACATGGTCGTCCACTTAAACTGACATCCCAAGCAAAGAGAGCACTAATCCACAGCTTAGGTGGGAGAATTTGTCCACAGGATAACTAATAGGGCAGAGACAGACAGCCGTACTTCTCGTGCGAGGATAGCATCGTAAACCTCGTACTGGCTGTCTGCTGTCATGACCTGAGCTTGACAGTTGCATAGAAATACATCACGCTGTCATCCTCAGGTCAGGAGAGGTGCCGGGCCAGTCCTTGCACTGCGATGCAATCATCGCACAAGTTATACGGCTGTCTGTCTCTGCCCTCTGCCAAACCTGGCCTTTATGGGAGAGTGGCAAGAAGAAGCCATTTTTGAAAGCAAGCCATAAGAAGTCTTGTTTGCAATAGTCCATGTAGAGGACACTGCTAGCACGTGGAAGAAGGTGCTCTGGTCAGATGAGACTAAAGTTAAAAAAATTTTGATAAATGCAAAACTCTATGAGTGGCGGAAAACTAACACTGCATATCACCCTGAAAACACCATCCCCAATGTCAAACATGGTGGTAGCATCTATAAGGTAGCTAATGGTCGCATAATCGATGGGAGGTATGTGTCACAGAGATGGCTGTCCTCTGTGCTGTAACCCGGAGTTTTTCTCTAGTGCACGTAAGCACTAAGAGGATCGTTTGTGCACCTAGGACCGAGTTATGGGTAGCTTAGAGAGTTGGGCGGGTCTAGCTACCCACATACCTCACCTCTGGGTGTGGTTAACAGTCTATAAAATGGAGACCGTTGTTTGGCACATAGTCTGTGTGTCTGGAGGGAGAAGGCCTCCTGTGTGTGGTTGTCTCCAGACTGGGCCGTGTACTGGATGCCTACCAGCCTGTGTCACCACAGCGCTGGCTAACCAGAGACTTTCTTCAAAGGACTGTTTTCTTTGTGTTTGCCTGAACTAAAGGCTGTTTGCTTTTCCTTTTGGTGTCTGGGTTTATGAAGCAATAAACCGACATGAACTTTTAAAGGAACATGCTTCCTGTTTTCCTCCCATTGCACCCCAGTGAGTAAAACCCCTACACATAATATGTGGGGATGTTTTTCTTCAGCAGGGACAAGGAAGTTGGTCAGAGTTGATGGGAAAATGGATGGAGGTAAATACAGGGCAATCCTGGAGGAAAACCTATTAGAGGCTGCAAAAGACTTTAGACTGGGGCATATGTTCACCTTCCAGCAGGACGAAGACCCTAAACATACTGCTAGAGCTACAATTGAATGGTCTAGATCAAAGCCCAATCACAGTCCAGACCTAAATCCAATTGAGAATCTATGGCAAGACTTGAAAATTGCTGTTCACAGATGCCTCCATCCAATCTCACTGAGCTAGAGTGAGCGTGAAAAGAAGAAGGTGCATAAATTTCAGCCTGTAGATGTACAAAGCTGGTAAAGACATACTACAAAAGACTAGCAGCAGTAATTGCAGCAAAAGGTGGTCATATTAAGTATAGACTCAGGGGGCTGAATACAAATGCATGTCACAATTTTCAGATTTATATTTTTAAAATATTTAGAAAACCGTGAACCATTTCCTTTACACTTCACAAATACTTGCCACTTTGTGTTGGTATATGAGATGAAAAAACAAATAAAATACATTTAGGTTTGTGGCTGTAACGTGAAAAAATGTGGAAAAGTTCACAGGGTATGAATACTTTCTCAAGGCACTGTAGGCAAAACAACCTTTTTATAAGGTGTCAGCTCTCTAGGACCTACCGTTATCGACATATTAACAAAAAACTGAATACAAAAGCATTCTTGAGACATTCACCAAAAACAACACAAGAGCGCATTATAATTTACGGCTAAACGATTGAACAATCTGCACCAAATTTGGAACATAGGTAAATCAGATGCTTCCGAAGGATCTAAACTGGGTTTAAGCTCTTTAGGATCTACTGTTCTCAAGATACTGAACCCCAAAAAAAACACAAAAGCAAATACTAATTTACGAGTAAACAACTGGATCATTAGGCGCCGAATTTGGCATGTAGGTAAATCAGGCACTTAAGAACATTTTACATCAGGTTTCATCTCTTTAGCACGAGATATATGAAAAAATAAATGGAATACAAAAGCGTTTGAGATATTAACTAAAATAAGGAACACGAAAGTAAAAATATTAATTTGCAGCCAAATGACTGTACCAATCTGCACCAATTTTGGCACATAAGTAAATCCGGTGCTTTGGAAGGTTTTACACCGTGTAGACCATCCTTGATAAGGAACAAGAAGTTGTGGTCTTTAGGACCTTCTTTTCTTGATATATTCACAAAAAAATAGAATGCAAAAGCAAATATAAATTTATGCCCAAACCACTAGACCAATCTGTCCCAAATTTGAAACATACATTGGGTACGGAAAGTATTCAGACCCCTTTAAATTTTTCACTCTTTGTTTCATTGCAGGCACTTGGTAAATTCTAAAAAGTTCTTTTTTTTCTCATTAAAGTACACTCTGCACCCCATCTTGACTGAAAAAAAAAACAGAAATGTAGAAATTTTTGCAAATTTCTTAAAAAAGAAAAACTGAAATATCACATGGTCATAAGTATTCAGACCCTTTGCTCAGTATTGAGTAGAAGCACCCTTTTGAGCTAGTACAGCCATGAGTCTTCTTGGGAATGATACAACAAGTTTTTCACACCTGAATTTGGGGATCCTCTGCCATTCTTCCTTGCAAATCCTCGCCAGTTCAGGTTGGATGGTGAACGTTGGTGGACAGCCATTTTCAGGTCTCTCCAGAGATGCTCAATTGGGTTTAGGTCTCTGGCTGGGCCAGTCAAGAATGGTCACAGAGTTGTTCTGAAGCCACTCCTTTGTTATTTTAGCTGTGTGCTTACCGTCATTGTCTTGTTGGAAGGTGAACCTTCGGCCAAGTCTGAGGTCCAGAGTACTCTGGAAGAGGTTTTCATCCAGGATATCTCTGTACTTGGCACATTCATGTTTCCTTCAATTGCAACCAGTCGTCCTGACCCTGCAGATGAAAAACACCCTCATAGCATGATGCTGCCACCACCATGTTTCACTTTTGGGATTTTATTGGGCAGGTGATGAGCAGTGCCTGGTTTTCTCCACACATACCGCTTAGAATTACCACCAAAAAGTTCTATCTTCGTCTTATCATACCAGAGAATCTTATTTCTCATAGTCTGGGAGTCCTTCATGTGTTTTTGAGCAAACTCTATGCGGGCTTTCATATGTCTTGCACTGAGGAGAGGCTTCCGTCGGGCCGCTCTGCCATAAAGGCCCGACTGGTGGAGGGCTGCAGTGATAGTTGACTTTGTGGAACTTTCTCCCATCGCCCTACTGCATCTCTGGAGCTCAGCCACAGTGATCTTGGGGTTCTTCTTTACCTCTCTCATCAAGGCTCTTCTCACACGATTGCTCAGTTTGGCTGGATGGCCAGGTCTAGGAAGACTTCTGGTGGTCCAAACTTCTTCCATTTAAGGATTATGGAGGCCACTGTGCTCTTAGGAACCTTGAGTAATGCAGAAATTCTTTAGTAACCTTGGTCAGATCTGTGCCTTGCCACAATTATGTCTCTGAGCTCCTTGGGCAGTTCCCTTGAGCTCATGATTCTCATTTGGTCTGACATGCACTGTGAGCTGTGAGGTCTTATATAGACAGGTGTGTGCCTTTCCAAATCAAGTCCTATCAGTTTAATTAAACACAGCTGGACTCCAATGAAGGAGTAGAACCATCTCAAGGAGGATCACAAGGAAATGGACAGCATGTGACTTAAATATGAGTGTCTGAGCAAAGGGTCTGAATGCTTATGACCATGTGATATTTCGGTTCGCAACTAAAAAATGAATACAAAAGCAACTGTGTTTCAGGTTTCAGCTCTCTTGCACCCTCTGCCCTCGATATATTTGCAAAAAGAAAATAGAATACAAAAGCAAATATTAATTTAACTTTCTGCCATTATACCCCTTGATGTGAGTTTTGCTGTTGCTTCTCCATGTCAAGCAAAGGCAAATAAGAAACAACAGCAAATAATGTGTCAAGGGGTGAGGTCACCATCCTTGCCTTTATTATTGTAACGGCTCACTAGTTGAGGTGGATCTGCTAAGCCTCTGGGCACATGGACCCCAGGCGTAGATACAGTTGCTAGAGGACACAGGGAATTGTGAGGACTAAGACTAACTGGAAGCTCAGGAGCAGGCAGACAGGTGGAGTGGAAGTCAGCAGGGATGGATGCGAATTGAAACTCAGTAGTACAGATAATGGAGCATACCAAAGAAGGAACACTAGAGTCTTAATTCCAAGACTCAGCTGTGTGTCAATTGGCTATAAACAGGTCTAGTCAGAGGATGTCATTGACCTATGCCGGGCAGCCTGCAAAACCCGAAGTGGAGTACAACAGAGGGCAGCAGATCCAGGAGAAGGGAGATGAGCCCGGGATAGGTGTCTAACAATTATATTGTTTTTCATTTTAATCAATATATCCTGATAAAGATTAATTGATTTTTTTTTTCATTTTACTTTGTTCTATGTCCTGTGTCTGTAATTATAGTAACACACATCATAAACTGCAAGAAGGTGCCTAATATTAATAACAAGTGACTAAGAGATGCCATCATTAACCATTTGAAGGTTCATTTCATTAGGTCAAGTCGATAAAGTTTATGGCTTTTCCATGACAAGGTAAACCTATACCAGTAGGGCTGAGTCAGGGGACCCTTGGTTTACAGATTCTTTTTAAAAAGGTTCAGAAAACATTCAGTGAAGCCAGATTTCTTTTTATCATATTTAACAAGGACCCAGACTTTGGTAACACCCACAATATTTAATATTTATTGCATACTTGATGTATGTATTCTATATCCTTTGGTGTCACGGGTGTGTCAGAAGTAAAACACAGTCGCCCTGCAGTTGGCTACAAATCTCTTTGTTTGGCATTACAGACATCTTCTTGAAGCTGTCTCTCTAGGACCCAGCGGCTAGATTCCTCTGGCTAATTAACACTCTGGCCTGGGTGTATAAATACCTGCTGTGTGCCAGAGGGAGGTGCTGGCGATATTCACATTATCCCTTGTGAAGGCTTGAGCAAGAGCAGTACTTCTACCTCTCTGGTGCTAGAGGACGTGTGCGCATTTGTCTGGAGTCATCTAAAGCTAAGCGATTTTTCCTTGTTTGTCCCCCCTTGTTGTCTGTAGTGGTCAGTGGGGATCGACCAGCGCTCATCTCCTCCCTTCCCTAGCCAGGGCCCAACGCCAGGGAAAGACAGGCGAGGTATCCGTGCGGCGATTGGGGAAGAAGCAATATAGGGACGTTAGTGGAGACAGGGTGAGATTAGATCTACCTAGGAGGTCTCCACTTTCCCCTTTCCCTAGAGTCTGGGCTCCCTTTCCCTCTTCCCTTTGTGTTGCACTAAGTCTTTCCTACACCGTACGTGACATTTGGTATGTACTAAATATACTGGCTTGCTTCAAATTTCTATTTTTCCTACAACATAAATGGACCAAAGTAGGATTTGAAATTATCATAGGCACCAACTCTCTTTTTACTTGATGTGATGCAATAAAAATACTTTCACATGAGGAATCTTTTGTCCAATTGTTTATCCATCGACAAATTGTAGAAACCATACAAAGGATGACTGACAGCAACATAGCAAATGGAGATGAGACCTTTATGTCTGGGATCTCTACACAGCCATCAGTGACACAATGAGATGTCATGATAATTGAATAATTATTGTAGCACACAAAACAGAGAATTTAATATAATGGCTCTGTGACTTTAATCTTCACCCATGCCAATTGGCTCGTGCATACCTGCGGCTGTAACTAATACTGCAACTTAGGACTATGGGGGCAAATAGATGTGCCCAGATAAGCATTGAAGGGTTTGCAGCTCTCACCTGAGCACCATGATTCTTTAGGTCCCCGGCTGGGTGTGTGTGTCTGCTGCTCGCCATGGCCAGCTACAGTATAGACGAGGTCTTCTTGTACAAGGTCCCGGCCTCGGTCATGTGCAGCTTCTACGAGATCATGGACTCTCTGGATGACACCGACTGGAAAAAGTTCGCTTCCATGATTATCACTGACCAGACAGCGCTGCGGCTCCTGGAGCAAGGACCCCGGAGGAATCGGACACAAGAGCTCATTTGGAACTGGACATACAGAAATGCTCGACTTAAGGATCTTCTGTTCATCTTAAGGAAACTGAATTTATTGCGGGCACTCAATATTTTTGATTGCTGGAGTTTGGATTACGTATCGAAATTGGCAGCTGCTCAAAACACTCATCCGGCCAAGGACCCCTCTCCTCCCACACGTATATTGCTTTCCCAAGACCACAGTGTCTGCGAGAAAAAAAAAAAGTCACCCTCAACAGACACTGCACCTAATTCTGGACACCCACTACCTCTTCCTGGCCCCGCTCCCTCATATCTGAATTTCAGCAGCATTTGCCCATCCAAAGCATCGAGCTCTGAAAGCAGCAGGGACAGCACTACTAGTAATACTCACCCTTCTATTCAGGAATCCCCGGTCTCCAGTCACGCCATAGAGCCCTCAAAGCATTTATTGTGGAATTTCCAAGAAGTGACCCAGGGTACGAGAAACTTCTCCCAGTCCTTCCTTATCGGAGAGGGTGGATTTGGCTGTGTATATAAAGCAGTCATCCGGAACACGGTGTATGCCATTAAGCGGCTGAAGCAGGATGCGGAGTTAGAATGGAGCACAGTAAAGAAGAGCTTCCAGACTGAGATTAGATCTACCTAGGAGGTCTCCACTTTCCCCTTTCCCTAGAGTCTGGGCTCCCTTTCCCTCTTCCCTTTGTGTTGCACTAAGTCTTTCCTACACCGTACGTGACATTTGGTATGTACTAAATATACTGGCTTGCTTCAAATTTCTATTTTTCCTACAACATAAATGGACCAAAGTAGGATTTGAAATTATCATAGGCACCAACTCTCTTTTTACTTGATGTGATGCAATAAAAATACTTTCACATGAGGAATCTTTTGTCCAATTGTTTATCCATCGACAAATTGTAGAAACCATACAAAGGATGACTGACAGCAACATAGCAAATGGAGATGAGACCTTTATGTCTGGGATCTCTACACAGCCATCAGTGACACAATGAGATGTCATGATAATTGAATAATTATTGTAGCACACAAAACAGAGAATTTAATATAATGGCTCTGTGACTTTAATCTTCACCCATGCCAATTGGCTCGTGCATACCTGCGGCTGTAACTAATACTGCAACTTAGGACTATGGGGGCAAATAGATGTGCCCAGATAAGCATTGAAGGGTTTGCAGCTCTCACCTGAGCACCATGATTCTTTAGGTTATGAGCACACGATATCTTTTTCAGGCGTATTCTACCTGAAACTGACCTGAAAAAGCGCTTAATTGTCATGTCATGAATTGTCAATTCCATTGCAATACTCCATGGAGAATGTGGAGACACGAGGGTCAGTGGGTGTTCTGGTCCACTGGCCTGGCTGTCTTTAGAAAGATTGCACGGGCTAAGGCTAATCCCATTGAACGCCCTTACTCCTTCCCCGTGGGCAGAATACTACTCAGACAACACAGTTTGAGGGTAACACACATACTTTATTGGATCACCAGCAGTCAACAAAATATAGTATAGTCCCATCAAGTACACAAGATGGTGAAAATGACAGAGTCTTACCCTTTCGCTGACTTGCCAAGGAGTAGAACCTATTCGACTTCGGGGCATCCAGGGCCAACTACCCCAATCAGTAGCACCCTGCTTTTAGCGGGCGCCCACAAAGAGGAGGTAGCGGCAAGCTTAGGAAGCAGACCAAGTACAGTGTGGTATGTGACCAGGTGATCTGATTGTCCCAACCTTGGTTCTCCAAGCGTCTTCGTGGGTTCAGTGATGGCTCATTTAGGGCATTCTCCCACAGGATTGGGGGTAATCCCTCATTCTTTGATTGGTCAATTAACCTGCATATTTGTCCTTCAAGTTGTGTAAACTAGTAAACCTGCAGGGGGTTGATTCAATCAGCATGCATTCCATAGATTAACATACAACAAGAGTCAACATACAGGCCAATATGAAACAATGGTTCGTGTCCAATGACCTACTGAACAGAAAAACAATATGTCTGGCATAATTAAGAATAATTCACCCCCGCAACAGGCCATGGTGATGCTATGTTGTCACATTCCTCCCCCTTCTTAATTAGCCCGGGAGACTGCTGGATCCTGTTGTGGGTCGCTGTAGACGGGGCTGTCAGACGTGATAGGCTTCCGATCATCCTTCACTCGTTGGGGACAGTCCATTGGCATTTCATTCAGCACAGACAAAAATGTTTCACCTTCATGAGAACGAAACTTTGTATCATCCAATTTCCTCAAAGTATATTTCATGTCTTCCTTGCGAATAAACTCCACAATGCTTATTCCATCCTTGCGTACATCAGCATAGCAGACATCTCCAGCTTCTCTCATATGATCTTTCAGACCCTGTCAACTCCCCGATGGGGTAAGACCTGAGACAAGGACTCTGTATTCAGTTCGCCGGCACAGGGGTCCTCCATTTCCACCCCCCTGTTCCCCTGTGTGAGCTGGAAAACTCCACAAATAATCGAAGAGAACCAAACTCATATCCATTAGGTCCAAACACATCGTCCTCTGCATCCCGCGGATTCTGGAAGCTGATGAAGGTGAACAGTGCAGTGCTGCTCCCCCTGTGATTCTTCAGCTGATGGTACGGATCCACACATACCGATGGAACACCTCCTCCAGCTCCTTCTCCCGTACATCGGCCAGTAAATTGCCCACGTAAATGCACCCATCTCCAGAGCGCTGACTCCCAGACAGGGAGATGGCCACTTGGTGGCCTGGTAATTGGTGTTCTGGGGGGGACAATATCTGGGCTGACCAGGTTGATGAAAGACCCAATGTATCAAAGTCCCTGGGCCTGAATATCACCGACCTTGATCGGCTGGATGTAGTGATGGAGGTTAGCTGGTGTAGGGTGACCAGTCTACCATATAGTGTGGTCAGGATATATCACTTTATCCGCTGCTGATGTATCCAGGGGGTAGTGTCCCTTAGACCCGATGGCTCATCTTGGCAGACATTGACAGGCTGGGCCAGCAGACAGGCTCCAGGGGCCGGTGCCCTGCAGACAATCTTTGGCCATGTGTACAAGGTGCATGTATAACAGGACCGTGGGATGGGCAAATCATGGGTCTTGTTTGTAAACCTTTGTCCTGGTAGGGTTTCTGCTGGGTAGCAAGATAGTCCTGCTCGAATGGCTGGTGGCCACTCGAATCCTTGGTTGAGGGGTCTCCTGGGATCGGTGGACATATTGGATCTCCAGTGGGGTCGAATGGCTGTAAACTCGTCGGCCAATCTAGCTGCTTTCTCTGGGGTGCCCGGCTTCTGGTCAGGTACCCACTCTTATATTTCGGGGGTCATATTCTCCATAAGTTGCTCGAGCATGATCACATCCCATTGGGCAGCAGTGGATTGGGCAGACCGACTATCAAGCCAGTGGTTGCAGTGCCTTCGGAGTTGACTGCCAAATTCTACATAGGAGGACCCCTGGCGAGACAAAGTCTGGAACTTGGTGCGATATCTGTCAGGGGTGTTGGGCCAACAGGGTGTCCTTAATAGTCCCATAGTCCAGGCAGTCCTGAGGCCCAAGCGACTGGACAACATCCTAGATCCAGCAAGTCAAACTAGTCCAGAGGTATTTGGCCCAATCAGCTGTTGGCACCTGGTGCATCAGCATCGGGGTCTCAAATTTTTGCAGATGTTCATCAACCTCTGTGTTGGACTTGTTAAATACTGGCACGTCTCTGTAATGGAGATGATTTCCTTGGTAGCGGACCATCATAGAGCTAGGGTCTGGCGCTGGTGGTAGTGGTAATGGAACTCTCAAAACTGATTCCATAACAAAAGCCCTCTCCCCGCTTGAGGCTCTGGGTCCCAATGCGACCAACAACTCCTGGATTCGGGCTGCTTTAGACTGGATTGTTGATTACAGATAACCTCTGGATCCTTGATTTGGCAAGGAGTTAATTTCCTTTTGGTGAACCTCATCGTCCCCCTCGACGTTCTGGGCATCCCAAAGGACCAATTCCTGGATCAAATCCGACCGAGTGTCGGTGGCCCAGTATTTGAACCGTCAAAGCTGGCACAGCTCCTGTAGTTGCCGTTTCCTGTTGAGGCTGTATATCCACTCCAGTCCACTTCTCAAGGCTCTCATTCAGGGCATTCTCCCACAGGATTGGGGGAAGGTGGTGGGAGTTAATCCCTCATTGTTCAATTGTTTAATTATCCTACATATTTGTCCTTCAAGGTGTGTAGACTAGTAAACCTGCAGTAGGCTGATACAATACATAATCAGCAGGTATTCAATAGATTAACATACAACAAGAGTCAATGTACAGGCTCATATGAAACAATAGCTCCAATGACCTACTGAACAAAGGAACAATACGTCTTGCATAAAATTAAAAATAATTCACCCCCGCACCAGGCCAGGGTGACACTGTGTCCTCACATTTGACCAGGCCCGGCCTGGCAATCTACCGAGGCGGGCATATGCCCAGTGGGCTGGCTGCTCTAAACTGCAAAGTAGGCCGCCGGCCCTTTAAAACTTTTAAATGAAGCCCCTGGGTGCCCACGCTGGCAAGGCCCACCGCGTGTACGTACACGCGCTGACAAGGGCAGCCTGTGCACGCACGGGGCCGGGGCCTGACCGGGTACTGGGACCAGTGTCTTGCTGAGAGTGGCTTCCAGTGGCCGAGGCCATGTTCCTGAAGATATGATCTACAGGAAAATGGCCACCGGAGCCGGCACATGTGCTCTGCCACACCGGCGGCCATTTTCCTGTAGATGACAGCTTCAGAAAGATGGCCGCGCACACGGGAAGCTGCTCACAGCAAGGCCCCGGTACCAGGCCCCCAGCGCCAGGCTCCCAGCCACTACACACCCAGGCCCCCGGGAACCAGACACCCAGGCCCCCAGCCACCAGACACCCAGGCACCAGACCCCCGGCCCCCAGCCCCAGGCCCCCAGGAACCAGCCCCCTGGCACCCAGGCCACCAAGCATCAGGCGACCAGCGCCAGGCACCCAGGCCACCAGCGCCAGGCCCCAGGCTACCAGTCCCTCAGCATCAGGCACCCAGGCCACCAGCCCTATGCCACCAGCCCCCTGGCCCCCAGCCAACCAGCACCAGGTCCCCAGGAGCCAGCACCCAGGCCACCAGCCCACTGGCCACCAGGCACCCAGGCCACCAAGCATCAGGCCACCAGCGCCAGGCACCCAGGCCACCAGCGCCAGGCCACCAGGGCATCAGCCCCAGGCCACCAGCGCTAAGTACCCAGGCCACCAGGCACCCAGCCCCAGGACCCTAGGCACCAGCCACCAGCGCCAGGCCCCCAGGCACCCATCCCCAGGCCACCAGTGCCAGGCACTAAGCCCCAGGACCCCAGCGCCGGGCCACTAGCCCCCCAGCACCAGGCCCCCGGCCACGCAGCATCTCACCTCTTATGCTGCAGTCGCCAGGTTCCTGAGGGAGGGAATGGAGGGCCCTGCTTCTTGCTTCACCAGCACCGCAACTCCCCGCTGCTGGTGCACCAGCTTCTCGCATCCAGGGTCTGCAGCATTCCTCCACTTCCGCCGGCTTCCTGAATGATCCTGCCTCCTGTGACTCCCGCTCCACCGCCCCCCAGGTAAGATACCTATTCAGACTATAAGACGGACCCCCATCTTATAAAAGATATTTTTTTCCTATTTTCCACCCCAAAATTTGGGGTGCGTCTTATGGTCCGGTGTGTCTTATAGTCCAAAAAATACAGTATTCAGCAGTTGTGGTGTCTCTTATATGATATATATGTGAGTCTTCTATGTGATATATACATCATAATGTAGTATATAGTGTAATGCAGTCTTAATATAGTGTGTAAGGTAGAGTTGTGTATATACTGAATAGTATATAGTGTAGAGATGTTTATATAGTATGATTATATGTGTATAGTGTGGAATCCACACTATATACACTGCTTTATCTCTACACTGTATAGTATATACACTGCTCCACACTATATTCCTTAACACAGCATATACTGTGGAACTGTGCATGTCGTGTATACTTCTCCTGTCCTGTATACATGGTGTAAATCTCAATATCTGCTCTAATTATGAATGTGTGCATGTATGTATATATATATATGTGTGTGTGTGTATATAAATAAGCAGCACTCTGATTAATTGTGGAAAAAGTGGAGGACTCTATATTAGCCCTTGTGGCAACGTTTCAGATCCATAACAGAACATTTCTCTGTTATGGAAGCAAAACATGGCCACAAGGGCTAATAAAGAAGAATCCTCCACTTTTCTCTTGTTTAATCGGTGTGCTGCTTTTATTCTTTTCATAAATCCCTTTGTTTTAATGTTATGTGTCCTGAAAGCATTTCACCCACTGCTTAAGATTTGGTGGTGCTCAGTTATGACATATATCAGGGCTGACGTCACCACCCAGCGCACCCAGGCAAGTGCTGGAGCCCTGGCCATATGGGGGGGGTCCATTAGCCGCTGTGGGGCTCATGAGTCATGGCCCCCCCAACCACCTGGGTCATACTTTCAGCTGTTTCAGCATCCTAGATGCCAATACAGTTGAAAACAATGATGGGTGAGGAAGGCGTCCCCTGACGCTCCCTCTCCCATCATTCCCCCTCTGTGTCTGAGCTCTGTGAGTTCTCAGCGCAGCAGACACGATGATTTTCACTACAGCACGATCAGTGCTGAGCAGTGCAGAGGGCCGGAAGACGCTGAGGAGACCAGAGCAGCGGGAATGGGGGACTATGTGGGGCCATTATTCTGTATGGAGGACTATGTGGGGCCATTATTCCGTATGGAGGACTATGTGGGGCCATTATTCTGTATGGAGGACTATGTGGGGCTCATTATTCTGTATGGAGGACTATGTGGGGCCCATTAGTCTGTATGGAGGACTATGTGGGGCCATTATACTGTATGCAGGACTATGTGGGGCCCATTATACTGTATGGAGGACTATGTGGGGCCATTATTCTGTATGGAGGACTATGTGGGGACATTATACTGTATGGAGGACTGTGTGGGGCCCATTATACTGTATGGAGGACTATGTGGGGCCATTATTCTGTATGGAGGACTATGTGGTGCCCATTATTCTGTATGGAGAACTATGTGGGGCCCATTATTCTGTATGGAGGACTATGTGGGGCCATTATTCTGTACGGAGAACTATGTGGGTCCATTATTCTGTACGGAGGACTATGTGGGGCCATTATTCTGTATGGAGGACTATGTGGGGACATTATACTGTATGGAGGACTATGTGGTGCCCATTATTCTGTATGGAGAACTACGTGGGGCCATTATTCTGTATGGAGGACTATGTGGGGGCCATAATACTGTATGAGGACTATGTGGTGCCCATAATACTGTATGGAGGACTATATGTGGCCCATAATACTGCATGGAGGGTTATGTATTCTGTGTGACTGCAGACTTTTGAGTCCCCCCCAGGACATGCACTGTGCGCTGTGAGGATCCGTCGGTTTCTGAGCTGTTGTAGTGTGGCGCCCCTGAGGGTTTGACCGCCACAGGAATACTGCACTTCTCTAATGGAGTGTAGTGTTCCTCCTCTGAGGTAAGGCCAGTGTGATAGTCGTGACCTAACCTTTAGCATCCAACACCACACTTCTCCACCAGAGGGAGCTAGTATGCACTAGGTGCTGCTCCCCTGGTTACAGGGAGACTGGGGAACACAAAGTGGTAGGAACCAGTTAGTGGGTGAGGGTGGAGGACTTACAAGTTAGTTACACTTTAAATTTCATATTTAATAGAAAGCCATCTTTGATCTTGGTCTCTGGTCTCTGGCAGTCTGTCTGTGAAGCGGTCCTTTGTCTAGCCTTTGCTAGTCTATCGGCTGTCTCTGTGCTGTCAAAATGCTGTGTGTAATGTGACCTCCCTCCGGGAGCGCAGATCCTGTGTGGGCCTGCACCGGTAAGGGACACAGCCCTCGTACCCAGGCCTTGGGACGAGAGGTAGGTTGCAGGCAAGGAATGTCTCAACCCGGCCGAGGACCAGGATCAAGAAGGCCCGGGAGCTTTAGAGTTTGGCTCCCCAGCAAATGGGTCCCAGGGAGGATGCAGACGGAGCGGAGTACGCCACCTGTCCTCACCTACCTGATCTATTCAGAGGGATTCCGGCTGCAAGAGGGGTACCGGTCCCCGACACCCGACCTTGTACTTCATGTCCTGGACGGGAAAGCCTGGTTAGGCCCTGAGGATCCCACCGGGCATCGGATGGAGAGGAATTGCCACCCGTGCCCTAGTCCTGAGAGGAGCTCAGAGGGAGACCCGGCCTATCTACACACGCACAGCCGGGAAAGGGTGAAGTCTGTAGTGCAGGAACACTCTGGTGTAGGGTCGCTACCGAACACTGGACTTTCTCGGAGGTAGTCGGACCCCCGTCCCTGGTGGCCGCAGGACTCCGCGGGGAGCAGGGAGTCGCCTTCCCGCTGTCATCTCTAAGTGAGTAAAGCCTTGGAAGTTCACCCCTATGGCCTCCAGACTGTTCATTATGTGCCATACCATGCGATGCGGTGCCCGTACTCCCTGCACTACTACCCCCCCCCTACATCCTGTTTGCCTGCCCTGAGACCTTGCTCCGCCTGTGGGGAGCAGTGAGAACTTTGGCCGCCACGACACCAGGCCTCGGCGGACTGTAGCGGCGCTGGTGGCCCTTCACCAGGCACCACAAATGGCGTAGTCGTTAAATAAGCCACTCAACCCGGACGAGCCCACAACATCTTCCTTTCATGTGACGGCCCTGAGCACGGGTCGGGCCCGGGCCACGGCTGCATCCCACCTCTCCATCACAGGGCCCGACACCGAGTCCCCCAACACCCAGGGTAAACTCAAAACTAAAAGGGGCTCTTTCGAGAATTGAGGCGTCACAACCTGGCATAGTCGGCAGGATCGCGTGCCCGCAGCAAAGGAAGAAGTGCCCATTGCTACCGGGTACTGTGTGCCTTACACCTTGAACTGTCGTTTACACTTAAAATGGCGCCCGCCCAAGAAGAACAGGTGCCATAATGCTGTGAAAAGACTGTCTTTGAACGCCTCCCATCGTGGGCTGGGCTCCCGCTTGGCGCCAAAAATGTGGACTGCCCCTTCCATCAGAGACGGTTCGTGGGGTAATGCCCATCAAACTGGATGGGCTGAACGAAGGCGAGCCTGTCAGCATTCCACCCAGGAACCGCCCCGAAAGAGAAGGAAGAAGAAAAGCAACAAGGTGCGGCCATTGCAGTCAGAGCTTGGCAGTCAACGGAGGCAGACATGGATGCCTCTGGGGAACAAGACCACGCGTCTACTGAGCCCCGTTCAGGCCCTTCACCCGGCAGAGAGCAAGACGGCAGCGTGTTGACCCCGGGAGATATTGCATTTCTCCAGCAGGAAGCTCCGGAACTCTTAAAAAGGCAGAAAGAGGCCCAGGAGGCGGCGACGGCTGCGTGGCGGGAGGAGATGCTGCTGCGTATCCGGGACCGCCGCCCAGGAGTTGAGGTCCCAGGACAAGTCAACTCGGTGACAGAGGTCGAGAGCGGCCCAGCGGCGGGTGAGTGTGCAACCCCTGCCCCGGCTGCAGAGCCTACCGTGACTATTCTGGACCTCATGTCGGAGCACCTAATTCCCCACGCGGTCACATGGGAGCAAGCGTTGGCTCCAGAGCTGCAATCGGCAGCTATGGGTGGGGACCTGCGATGCCGCCCAAACCCTGACACGGAGGTGCCTGAAGCTGCGGAGGAAACTACCGGCTCCAACCCGGACTGGTCCGCGTCTATAGAGGACTCGCAGCAACCCGTTCTTACCCCGCTACCCGCACCAGCAGTAACCTGGCCCGAGGCTGAGGAGTGGGCCTGGGAAAACCAGGGGGGCGACCTGATGGGCTTCCCCCGGGAGACCCGGGCTGAAGCGCGGAGGAGGAGCCAGTGGTGCAGCGACCAGATATTCCAGCTCGCATGGGAGCAGCGTCGGCGGGAGCAGCGCTGCGAGCGCCTCGAGGTCCGGACCAAAGCAGCCAAATCTCGGGCGCGTCAGGAGGAGGCCACCTGTCCCAGTCCCCGATACGAAGGCCAAGTCGTCCGTTTTCATCATGAGGCGGGGTGGGGGTTCATCCGGTGTCCCCAGTTCCAGGACGATGTGTTCGTCAGCCGGCGAGATGCTGAGCCGCGCCTCAAGAAGGGACACCCCGGTCGGAACCTCTTCCCGGGCGACACAGTGACTTTCTCTCGCCACCAGGGGGAGCGCGGGTGGTACGCCCTGGACGTGCACAAAGTGTCTGGGAGCGACGCCACCCCGCGCTCAGCCTCAGGGGACCGGCTAGTCTCCGTCGGGAGGAATGAGCCCTTTCCAAGAAGACAGCCCGAGGTTTAAAGCAGCACCCGGCTGTAGTTGCAGTTTTTGTTCACAAGTTTTAATGTGTTGACTTTTGCTATTATGTTTGATTTCTTACCCAGTTTTTCTAGAGACACGTGTCCCTGTGGACTGGCAGCAGACAGACTCTTTCCCTATGTATATAGTTTGCATCTCTTTAGGTGCTCCATATTGGTTTTATACAAAACCGCGGATATTATCTACCTCAAAACCTCAGAAGAAAAACCTGTCAGGGTGGCTCTCCGGGAGGTCCAACTCGGGATCTTCATGCCCTGCAGCCACCCCAGGGCCAACGTTGGGGGTTTAGGACAGGTCCCTCGTACTTCTGAACTGACTCTGTGTCAGTGCACTTTATCTGTCTGCATGCAATAATGTCTCTGGAAAATGCTAGCACTTTTATATTTTATAATTTTATATTTTTATACTTTTATACTATGTACCTTGTTATGGAACGTTTAAGAAATGTGCCTCCCATAAAGGGAAGATAGTTTTGTTATTATAAAAAGAAAATTTCCTGGGTGTTACTTCTTTTGCAGCCCGCGGACGTGCTGTGTTTTACCAGGGGGGAATGTGGCGCCCCTGAGGGTTCGACTGCCACAGGAATACTGCACTTCTCTAATGGAGTGTAGTGTTCCTCCTCTGAGGTAAGGCCAGTGTGATAGTCGTGACCTAACCTTTTGCATCCAACACCACACTTCTCCACCAGAGGGAGCTAGTATGCACTAGGTGCTGCTCCCCTGGTTACAGGGAGACTGGGGAACACAAAGTGGTAGGAACCAGTTAGTGGGTGAGGGTGGAGGACTTACAAGTTAGTTACACTTTAAATTTCATATTTAATAGAAAGCCATCTCTGATCTTGGTCTCTGGCAGTCTGTCTGTGAAGCGGTCCTTTGTCTAGCCTTTGCTAGTCTATCGGCTGTCTCTGTGCTGTCAAAATGCTGTGTGTAATGTGACCTCCCTCCGGGAGCGCAGATCCTGTGTGGGCCTGCACCGGTAAGGGACACAGCCCTCATACCCTGGCCTTGGGACGAGAGGTAGGTTGCAGACAAGGAATGTCTCAACCCGGCCGAGGACCAGGATCAAGAAGGCCCGGGAGCTTTAGAGTTTGGCTCCCCAGCAAATGGGTCCCGGGGAGGATGCAGACGGAGCGGAGTACGCCACCTGTCCTCGCCTACCTGATCTATTCAGAGGGATTCCAGCTGCAAGAGGGGTACCGGCCCCCGACACCCGACCTTGTACTTCATGTCCTGGACGGGAAAGCCTGGTTAGGCCCTGAGGATCCCACCGGGCATCGGATGGAGAGGAATTGCCACCCGTGCCCTAGTCCTGAGAGGAGCTCAGAGGGAGACCCGGCCTATCTACACACGCACAGCCGGGAAAGGGTGAAGTCTGTAGTGCAGGAACACTCTGGTGTAGGGTCGCTACCGAACACTGAACTTTCTCGGAGGTAGTCGGACCCCCGTCCCTGGTGGCCGCAGGACTCCGCGGGGAGCAGGGAGTTGCCTTCCAGCTGTCATCTCTAAGTGAGTAAAGCCTTGGAAATTCACCCCTATGGCCTCCAGACTGTTCATTATGTGCCATACCATGCGATGCGGTGCCCGTACTCCCTGCACTACTACCCCCCCCTACATCCTGTTTGCCTGCCCTGAGACCTTGCTCCGCCTGTGGGGAGCAGTGAGAACTTTGGCCGCCAAGACACCAGGCCTCGGCGGACTGTAGCGGCGCTGGTGGCCCTTCACCAGGCACCACAGGTGGCGTAGTCGTTAAATAAGCCACTCAACCCGGACGAGCCCACAACATCTTCCTTTTCATGTGACGGCCCTGAGCACGGGTCGGGCCCGGGCCACGGCTGCATCCCACCTCTCCATCACAGGGCCCGACACCGGGTCCCCCAACACCCAGGGTAAACTCAAAACTAAAAGGGGCTCTTTCGAGAATTGAGGCGTCACAGTAGAATTTACAATAGATATCTCTCATGTAATGTAAGAAGTGAGTGAAATCTTGTACTTGTATTATACCTATATTTCTTATCTGTGGATCATATATAAGTATCTATTATTTGCATCCAGAAAAGTGGGACGATTTTCTTCTCACTTGTCATCCGTGTGCAGTCAGTTTTCTTTTTTTCTCAGCAGCTATTAATCTTTTACACGACCATTTACAGTTTCCTACGTTGCAGAATTGTAATGTATCCGTACATATTGGATGCTATACTGTGGCATCCATTTTTTTTTCGTACTCATAGACTTGAATGGGTGAGTCTCATCCAATTTCAGAGTCAAATCGCAGCATGATACAATTTTTTTCTCACACCGAATCAGTATGAGAAAAAAAATGTTTCTCTCTACAGCCTCATTGCAGAACATGGTTCAGTGTGCGATCTGATAAAACATTGGATCGCACCGGCCTGATTTATACGCTTGTTTGCATGAGCCTTTGGCGGCATTGGACTTCTGGATTGTCATTATTGGTTTATTATTTTCTACATATAAAAATAAATCATGAAAAACCTGTTTAAATGGGCTATCCCAAGCTTGGAAGTTATGCCCTATCTCCGACTATCCTGAGAAACGGAGCACCGAAGAGCAACATGTAAGTGGAGCTGTGGTTGATCATATGCACTGCGGCGCCATTCACATGTGGCTCTTCAAATAACTCCTTTAAGAGAATGGTGAGGGGCACGACAACGTAAAAGCAAAATTCACTGATCGGGGTGTGGAGGTGTTATAGTATGTGGGCTGGCGGAGTTTGTGTGGCAGGGCTGCTTTTTTGCCCCAGTCCGGCCCTGCATTTGACTATTATAATGCTTGACATGTGCTGTGTATCTTTAGGTCAGATCCAAACATGTTGGAATTGACATTGGATTTTTGGTAAATCTGTGGCATTTTAGAGAACAATTAACATGGATGAGATGTAGTGGAAAAAATCATTGCAGAAATATGAGCATGGACTTTCAAATCTACAAAAACAATTTATAACATGAAATCCCCATCAAATATCTTCCAAAATTGGCATATAACACATGCTTATTTTGCAAAGATTTGCAAATTTTACTGCAAAATCCTTGACGTAAATGATCTATGACATCTAGAGTCTGCCTTAAAGGGGTTATCCGGGACTATATTAATTTTTTACTGTGGGCCGGAGAACTAACAGGCAGGTAATTGCTAACTATTTACCTGTTGTGGACAGCCCAGATCTCTGCTAGCACATAGTTGTCACTGACCACTTCTGCGATCGACAGAGCAGCAGCTTCTCTTCGGTTCTGCTCTGCTGACGAGTGATGGCATGCTGATTGACAGCTCGTCGCTACATAACTGCAGGAAGCCAGCTGTCAATCAGCATGACGTCAATCCCAGTCGATAGAGCAGCCCAGAAGAACACGAGCTGCTCTGTTGACATGGAGCAACTGAATTGCCGACAGGGCGATCAGTGATCGCTCTGAGCCGGAGCAGGATAGAACAGGCAGTTGCTTACTAGCTAACAACTACCTGCCTGTTAGATTTTTGGCTCATAATAAAATTATAATTTACTCCTGGATATTCCATTTAAGGTTCATTGCCATCTTTAGGATTTGATGAGAATTTAGCATCGATTCTGTTCCTAAATCCTCTTCAAATCTACTAATATTTTTCAATGGTATTTTTGAAACCCCTTTCCACATACTATGGGAAAACTCGGTTCTAATTGTTGTGAGTTTCTGTGGGCAAGGATAAGCCACTAACTAGCCCCATAGATTGACCATTGGGATACTTCTTGTGCATATCTGCAACATATCAAAGGCGCAACCGTGGTGGAAATCAAGTGTCAGACTCAGATTTCAGCCATATATTCTCTTGTTCTATACACTTTAGATTATACAGAGGATAGATAGTGATGTATGAGCATATCCTTACTGATTGGTGTAATATGCACTTTGTAGTCCACCAAAAAGGTGTAGTGAGAGGGGTTCTGTTCACAGAAACAGAATTTAGGCTAGATGGTGACTTGTTGCCTGCAGCCGTGCTGGAAGCACTGCTTATTATTTGCATTAGTATAGACGCCTCACATTACTGCCACATTCCACTGATCTGACTTTAGATGGAGGCCACAGACAGAAAAGGGCCCCTGTGCAAGAACAGTATATGGGCTCTTTGCAGGCCAACAGCTCATCATAATGCACAATTCCACCTACTTTGGAGGTGGTAGTGGTTCCCTTACCTCTTAGGACCCTGGGCGGCTGCACAGGTTGCACCAATGATATGTCTGCCCCTGATTTAGGCAATGCAATGCTTTGGCTACATCAAGCTTCTGAGGGACAATATCCTATGTCACCATCTTTTTTTATTTAATACACTTCATGCCGAATTTTATTGTGATCTGAATGTAACATAATTCACTCTACCATGGCTCAGTAGTAGGCAGCAAGACGGAGGCTCAGATGTCAGAATAGTACACAAAATGTTGTATGTAGCTCAGTAATAATAGTCAAGGGCACAAGTGAGAAGTATTAGTAGTCGGCAACACTGTGTCACTTTACTAGCAGTAGGATCCATTTCTATGGGTTTTCTTCAGGTAACCTGGTATATTTTTACACCGAAAAGACTATCTTAGGTTTTACTGTCCAGAATGGACATTTAGATACAAAAATACACTATGGGCTTTACTGGTAACAGAAACCTACAGTGGGGAAAATAAGTATTTGATATACTATTGATTTTGTAAGTTTTCCCACCTATAAAGAATGGAGAGGTCTGTAATTTTTATCGTAGGTACACTTCACCTGTGAGAGACAGAATCTCAAAATAAAAAATAGAAAATCACATTGTATGATTTTTACAAAATTAAATAGCATTTTATTGCATAAGTATTTGATCACCTGCCAATCAGCAAGAATTCTGGCTCTCACAGACCTGTTAGTTTTTCATTAAGAAGCCCTCCTACTCTGCACTCATTACCTGTATTAATTGCACCTGTTTGAACTTGTTACCTGTATAAAAGACACCTGTCCACACACTCAATCACACTCCAACCTCTCCACCATGGCCAAGACCAAAGAGCGGTCAAAGACACCAGGGACAAAATTGTATCAAATACTTATTTTCCTCACTGTATGAGAGGACATTATTTGTACAACTCTGTTGGATATTTATCTGTATGGAAATTATGGTGCTATTTAAGATATAACCAATAATGAGTTATTAAACAAGGCTTTCTTTTTTATTTTATATCCACCACTATAACAAAGTTTTTTTCCTCCTCCATCATGATTGCATTACTCCTTCCAATCCTTATGAAGCATTCACCATGCAAGAACTGGGTTGTCAGCAGCATAACATGATTATCCCAATTAACTTGGAAATAATTAAGCGGCTGGCTTATGCGATCCCGTAATATCTTAACTACCAATGTAGGACAGTGAGAAAGTGCTCTTCTGAGATGGCAACCCGATAATCCTCCTTTTCATAACCCCTTTAGATATAAGAGGGGGGGTTACTCAGAAACTGGATAGATGACATTTTTTTTTGGGGGGGGGGATTACATAATCGTTAACTAGATGACTTAATCTCCAAGGTATTTTTTGGGGGGGAGACGGACGTTGGGGGGCAATAAAACCTAAATATAATACATTGTGATAAATAACTGGCTGATTTTCCATTAAGTAAATAAAGTGAGCAAAGAGATAAAAGAAGAGGTGGGAGCGAAATCCCCTCTCTGGTTATAGATAGATGGAGGGGAATTATTATTATTTAGTATTATTATAGCGCTATTTATTCCATGGCGCTTTACATGTAAAAAATTTTATCAATTACAATGATCTTTAACAAAATGTGATGGGCGATCTCAGGGGAATATTTTAAATAGGTATTTCCCCCTTTCTTCGCCATATGACTGGATGCATATGATGCACAGTGCCAAGGTAAAGTTCAGTTGCTATTGTCATGAAAGGACACATAATAAATAAATAGATACAAAAATAAATAAATGCAGGAGCATTGTCTGGAGAAAGACCAAGACTTGGGGTGCATTTAGGAGATTTGTGCTGATGGACTTGTTTGGGGGAGAAGGAAAAAGGATCAGGGGGCTGCAGGAATTGACACCCCCTCCTCCTGGAAGCTGAACAGGGGTGGTGACTTAGGACAGCAAAGAGAGGAGGGACATGAAGGTTTCCACCAGCTGGCTGTTCCTGTACAGGAGGTCCTACATGAAAGTGCTCTCCAGCAGCAGCTCTGGTGTCTAGGAGCTGTCCATTTCAGCACTAGGTCCTCAGCAGAGGCAAAGGCAAACGAGATCCACAGAACAGCTGTAGCATCACTTCCATGCAGCAGCAGAGGAAGCCCATTTACCAGCCCACCCTACACAGCAAGCCTGCCTCCCTCCCAGGACATCTAAGTGGGGGCCTCACAGTGATCTTCAGCTGTACAACCATGGATTGCAAAAGCCGCAGTCCTTCTCAAGCCAAACCTTACAGCATCCAGAGGAGACTTGTGGTGTAATCAACAGCAGGGGATAGAGAGATCCCACACTCCAGCAGACACACACTCAGCAGACACCAGAAGAGGGGACAACAGAAGAAATAATCTGTGAAGAGCAAAGGGAGAGAGAGAGAAAAGAAGAACAAGAAGAAAAAAAAAATCTGTTATTTTTTTCTCCTTTTTACATGGCGCAGGCTGCAGAACAACATAAGGAAAGCAGACCCTGCATTCCTAACCCTATAATCCCCCCCTGCCCTGGTCCTGATGCTGAAGGTTGGTGATGAAGATACTGCATCTTTATTCCTGCTGATTACAGCTTCACAATTAGCCATCACTTATGGAAACTGAAGATCAGAATTTTAGGAAAAGGGATTAGAGAGATTAGAGCCTCTCTGTGTGTTAGCTCTGCTGCTTGTTTGTGTCTGTCTGCACTATTTCTTTCTATTAACCTGCATTTGGACATGATCTGATGGACAACGAGCTCTCCATCCACAAGCCTTCCAGCAGCTTTACTTTTGCTATTTTTTCTATTAGGATACCTCATCTTTTTGGGCAAGGTCCAGCATTACTGCTAAGCTAAAAGAAAAGAAAAAAAAAACAACAAAACCCTTCCATCATCTCCCCATCTTTATCTCCTATCACCCCCTAAACCAGAAGACTGTTGGATGTCTATAGAATGAAGAATTATGGGTCTGTTTGATAGAGGTGTTCAGATGCTCCTAACCACTGTGGGAGCATTTGCTGCATTCAGTTTAATGACAATTGCTGTGGGCACAGACTACTGGTTATACTCTAGAGGGGTCTGCAAGAGCAAATCTATAAGTGAAAATGAAACCAGCAAAAAGAATGAAGAAGTCATGACCCATTCTGGATTGTGGAGAACATGTTGCCTTGAAGGTATTTTGGTGACTGGATAAGACCCTTTTCCTCTCTTACATTTTCACCCTCCTCTTTCTGCTCTCCTGTTCCCCTCCCTCTCTCCTGAATCAGAAAACTACATATTCCTCCATCTTATCATTTCATTTTTTAAACAAGGGGCGGCTAGACTGAGCTAATAAACTGGAGGGGGGGATGTAGGGAGGTAGGGGAGGGAGGAGGGTGATTGGGGAGAGACTGATCCACTTCCAAGTATTCATTGTGATGATGTGAATGATAGATTTTGTTAAAGATGGAAGCAGTGGGGCACAGAGTGTGGTACAGGGGGCATGGATGACATTACTCTGGGTGCATTGTGTGTCTTTTTGCTCCATGATGAGGCAAGTGCATGATTGGCTATTGAGCTAGAATTGGAAGACTCAAGCCATATACCTGTATTGGCAAAAGCCACATATGGAAAATGGATGTCATGCATTGCTGATGAAAAAAAAAATCAATGGGTACAGATTAAATGCTGTTGAGGCCTAAACACACTACACATATCCGTAGGTAAATGCAATGCTGCATATCGCAGAGCCCTTGACATGATATATAACGGCAATAGTTCCAGGACTTTTTTGCACAACCACTGTATATTTATTTATTCATATATTTATTTCTTTATTCATTCATTTATTTATTTATTCATTCATGTATTTATTTCTTTATGTAGTCATATATTAATTTCTTTATTTATTTATTCATTTATTTGTTTATTTATTCATTCATGTCTTTATTTCTTTATTTATTCATATATTTGTTTCTTTATCCATTCATTTATGTATTTATTTCTTTTATTTATTTATTCATTCATTTATATACGCATTTATTTTTTTATATATTTATTTAATCATTCATTTATATATGTATTTATTTCTTTATTTACTCATTTATTTATGCATTTATTTCTTTATTCATTCATCTATGTATGTATTTCTTTATTTATTCATTCATTTATATACGTATTTATTTTTTGGTTTATTTATATATTTATTTAATCATTCATTTATTTCTGTATTTATTTCTTTATTTACTTATTTATTTATGTATTTATTTCTTTATTTGTGCATTTATTTACATATTTATTTCTTCATTTATTTATATAATCATTCATTTATGTATTTATTTATTTAATCATTTATATATGTATTTATTTATATATACTCAGTGCTATAGGATTAACCTGTTTGTATCATTTATTCTTCCATCCCATAGACGGTTCATTTACATGTTGTAAACATGACATATATCTGCACATTGTATCAATTCCTTGGTATTTATGTATTCAAGTTTTCAACAGGCCTGTGACTATTCCTTATTCCTCTTTGACTAATATGTGTGTTGCTGACGCCTGGGTCATCACTGGCAGACTGCGTCCCACAGCTGCCCCCTTTAGCTGCCCCTCCTTTTACCATGTGCCATGCCAAAAAAGCCCTGCAGTACATTGTTGCGCCAACGAAAGGGTTAAACACAACCCACATGAAAAAAAAGGGGGGGAGAGGACTGTGTGTGTGTCAGGCGGAGCAGCGAGGTAACTATGATTAGTACGGTGGTACACAGACCACCCACCCCCCTCCCCCACAGTCCCCTCTTCAATCACTGCAGGTCAGCAATCCAGCCTTACCCATACACATTATTCACATATGTACAAACACACAGGCACATTCACACACTCACTCCGCCTGAGGCACCGCAGACGTGTGTGTGTGTGTGTGTGTGTGTGTAAGATAATCAGATAATTCGATATATAGTCCATGCAGTGTTGCAATGCAACCTATTATATACACACACTGGGTGTCTGCACTGAATAAGTACAATTGTATAATTGGATAATTAGAGCTTTAGCGTACCGCTGGGGCCATTTCTGTGTGATTGTGTGTGTGCACTAGTGTTAATGTCGCTATATATCCTGCTGCTTTCTGAACAGATTGCCACCACACATGTCCACGCACATATACTGAGATACACACACTACAGAGACTATGCCAAGCGCGTACACACCATATGCAGAGGCCAGACCTTGTATAGTTGCATACACAAAATGTAGGCGCATATGGTTCTCCCAGGCTTTCAAAACAACATACCCCTTACACCTCCTACACGTACAAGTCACATCACAAGCCAGAGAGTCCAATTATCATCTTGACCAAAACTTAAAAATGACACCAGGTCCCAATCTCCAATGATTCGAGACATATTGACATGGAATGAAATCCCCTTATCCTTAATATCAGATATAAGGCCATAATCATAACCTTCATAGGACAGAATTTAGACATGGCAGTCATTGGACCAACGCACAGCTTTAGCCGTTACTCACGGGGGCACCGAACATAAAAGTTTTATAATATTATAACAGCTCGTCATCGATCAGAATACACACAGTATGTACTTGTATGACACCCAAAAATAAATTACCCTGGCATACCAATGGAAGAGGAACCATTTTCCCAACTTAATGTGCACATATAGTGCACAAAAGTTTTAGTATAACAACTTGGCCTCAAACAGGGATGTACCAAAAATATATTATCCTGGCAGACCAATGGAAGAGGAACCATTTTCATCACTTAATGCACACATATAGTGCACACATATAGTGCCCACATATAGTGCACACTTATAGTGCACACATATAGCGCACACTTATAGTGCACACTTATAGTGCACACATATAGTGCACACATACAGTGCACACATACAGTGCACACTTAGTGCAGACGAGATTGTGTAGGATATGCGGTATTATACGTGTACATATTTGTGGACTCATTTCTAGGGTTAGAGGGAAGTATTCGATATAAAGATTACTTATATAATGTGATTTATGTGCAATTTTATTGCTGGATTATTGATTAGATTATTAATTAATACATTTTGAAATAAATGCACTGTGCACAAAAGTGGATAATTATTTTAAAAAAATTCTATAATAGGAAAAGTAGCAAAAAAAGCATATAAATAAGTGTATAATAATATAAAAAAATAAATAAAAATGATGCAGTCCAAGTACATGAAAGGATAGTCGTAGGCCTAAGCGTTGGTTCATCGTATGACAATGGGGTTCTTCTATATTGCACACTTGTTTTCTAGTGTCATTTCACCTCTACAAGGCAGGCTCACGTAGGCTCCAGCCCAGGCTGTGAGCCTGTGGGACATTTTGGCCCTTCCTCCTCTGGAGCTGGGCTGTGATGGGACATGCTCTGAATTGCTAAGTGTCTCCATTGAGCGATGAGAACAGTTTGACGCATTAAACACGCATAGCGCATCCGCTGAGCCTCTCCTCAGCCAAGCCTGCCTCTTAACATAATCTGCAGAGGAACATTGCACTGAATAGAATATGCCGTCCCTCCCCAGCCAGGAGAAAATCAATAGCTATGAATTCACCCTGATAGATCTCAGCCCCCCTCCCTTCCCCTCACTCCACCGCCGCCACCATCCACAACACCTCATTCCCACCTCCCCTCCTTCCAGGAAACCTTTTCAATTGATGCTCCTATTTATTATGTGTCCCCAAAGTGGCTAGTGGTTACAATTAAACATTTATAAGAAGCTTGTAGGAATTTTGTTTAAGCCAGCTGGCCGTCCCTTTTGTTAACCTTTGAGCAGCCAGCGTTCGCTCGGAGTCATTTTCTGGCAGCAAAGATGTTGCATCTTTTTTTTTTCTTGCAAGGGTGTTGGTGGAGCGAAGAAGACAGATGGAATGGTGGGATAGGCTGTTCAGGTTTGGGTTTTCCAGTGTACTTGGGAATTGGATGCAAGGTGGATTTTAGGTACTACATGGTTAACAGAGTGCAGGTGTCTACATTTTAGGAGGAGATGAGTAGTGGAGGGGAGAGGAGCCATGCGCAAAATTCAGTTTAACTGGCTGGTTAATAGGGGATTGTCTAATTTTCAAAGACTGCACAGGGTGTGTGTGAGAGAGAACGCGAGGAAAGAGGAGGGTGAACGAAATGGGGGGAGGGGGAAGGAGAAAGGGTGGGTGTGAGACAGGGGGAGGAAAAAGAAGAGGGAAAACAGGAGATGAAGAAGACCTTTGGAAAGTGGGAGGACCAATGCAGGAGAAACAGGGAGGAAGAAAGACGAAAGACTGAACAGGGTCCCCAATTTTATGTGTTCCATCTACATCACCTTACTCTTCTGGGGTCTTTACTCTCGTCGTCTCAAAATCAAAAGTCATCACTGGTCTTAGACCTTCATGTTAAAAGTAAGGTCATTGCTCTTAGGATCATGAGCAGCCGTGATGTAATTGGTGCCACTTCCAATTTCCAGAGGTTCCTTGGTATCGAAAGGCAATTTCTGTAGACCACAGAAAATGTTCAACTCAAATTGGCCACCAAGTAAGTGAAATGGCCAACAAAAATTAAGGGTTAAAATGATATTTCCTAAACTAAATGCCCCCAAAAGCAATATGCGTACGTAATGGTCATAGAGAAAAACATGAAACGAGAAGACTATAGAAATATATATCAGCAGCGAGAAGGCTTCCTATTAGGTTGTGATACCGGTATATGATTTTTTTCCGTAAGGCAGCTCTTTAATCCTGCATATGGAATAAGTTTAATAAATGCGATATTGGTAGCACCATAAGTACAGTCCCACAGTAAACGGATAAGAATAAGAGGTGATTATGAGAGATTTAGATCACTGACAAAGTAGAGCACATTAGCAATTATTTACAGATGCCGAGATGTAAGGCAGAGAAGTT
Organism: Phyllobates terribilis; assembly: GCF_046119375.1. Taxonomy (NCBI): domain Eukaryota; kingdom Metazoa; phylum Chordata; class Amphibia; order Anura; family Dendrobatidae; genus Phyllobates; species Phyllobates terribilis. The sequence continues at coordinate 289,229,795 of NW_027362768.1, read as the reverse complement.
TCATTGAGGGCTTTGAAGGTCAAAGACGGAGCTTTGTATCTAATTCTTGAACAGATAAGATATCCAGTTATGAGTATTTACATCATTTTAGGAGCCGTTGTCTAAATGAGCCGACTGCCAGTGTTTTAGATTAATTGCAATGGGGATAATCAATTGTACGAGCAATCAAGGGAGGATACGATGAGTGGATTAAAATGTTGATTTAGTTTTATAACGCACAACAGACAAATTGCACTAGATTCCAGCAGCGGAAATCTGAAGACTAAAGGTGATCATTAAATATGTAAAGGTCACCTCTAGGCATTGGTCTTGAAACGTGGACAGAATAAAGAGGGAATATCCTCAGGTTGTTCATTGTTTGTGGTTTAACGCTCATAAACTCAGCACAGGGATAAGACACTGTGGAGAGAGAAGCTTCATTGATCTTATCTTCTGTGCACCAAAGGGACCAGAAATGGAACTGACATAAGCAGATTTGCATTTTATCCTTCTTAACCTAATTTTTTACAGCTACCTTCTACTATAATCATTTTTTCATAGATGTAATTCTATTTTGCCTCGCGTATCTATAAGATGGATACTTGGGCATCAGATAAAATTGGATCGTATTTGCAAACACCTAAATATTTATTACATGGATACAAAAATTAGCATTAGGCTGGCCATATACATTAGATACCTGTTGACCAGAAAGTCATTCATCCAACAGCTTTCTCTCCCATACACATAAATGCTTGTCTCGGCCGAGTGTGCATGTTTTTAGTATTGAAACACATGATGAAAATCAGCTGAACCTGCCAATTTTCACAGGACTGGACAATCATCTGATCTTTATGGAGGTCTCCCAACTCTTACCCAGCAGATCATTTCTGGGGAAAGAAGGATCAGGCCATTGGAATTTCAACAATTAGGGGAGATAAGTTGTTTCCAGAGATGTCTGATAGTGGTTTTCCCATGGAAAATACATGACCGCTTGGCTGTGTCGTTGGCTCATATGTATCAGGAGTTGTAAGATATTGGCGTCTGCAGAATAATTGTTTGGCCAGCAGCTATCTCTCGCGTATGGCCAGCTTAAAAAGGCAGCGTATCGCAGAACAAAAGGATCAGGCATGTTGGGGGAGTCGGTAAACTCCTATGAATATTAGATGGTCAGCCACTTCTGTCCAAACTAGCAGGTTCAGCCAACATTACTCTAATGTGTACAGCTTTAGCCCAGAATTATAGGTCATTTACATATATCCAAGTGTAACCATTACTGGTCTTCTACATGAAAGGTTTCCTGGCATCCACAACCTTAATACAGAGTATAAAGAAATCTCGGGTTAGAGTCACCCCACCGTATTTTGGCCGTTTACGCTAATCACACTCTGCTCAAACACTGATCAGAGTGTGATCATAGTGTGATCTGATTTTCTCAGATGAGAAGACCGAAAAAATAATTTCTCCATCGTCTTCATTCTTTCAGTCCGTGAAACTCAGGCTACACTCAGGTGTCATCCGAGTGCGGTCCGATGTCTTCCATGGACTTATTGACTTGTATGGCCGAGTGTGATCCAAATATTGGATGCAAATTGAGCATGCCGCGATTTTTTCCTTGGGCAGACTTTGTCCGAGGAAAAAAATCGAACATGTGCACTGCCTTATAGACTAACATTGGTCCGAGTGCGTTCCGATGTTTTGTTGGATCGCACTCCAACCAAAAATACAGACATCTGCATAAGCTCTTATGGCTACCATTTAGATGTGCAACATTTTTCTTCATAAACCACAAGATCTATACGTGTTGACTCTAGTAAAAGCCTTTAAAACCAATGTTGCTGCCAAATTTGGAAACTGTATAAATGAAGCTTAATAAATTATTTCATAATTGAAATATTTCTGAAGTTTGATGGAAGCAAAAAAAGTCAACTGATTGCATAAAGAAGTGATGTGAACAATTATTATTATTATAGAGATTCTGATGTACATATTTGGACCACGATGCACGTTGAAGGGTTTGTCCAGGTTAGACAGTCCCTATCTATACACCCTGTTACGAATTTTGGGTGTAATAGAAGGTTTGCTATCTATTACTGTGAGTAGAATATCACTTAAAGAAGCACTCTTCCTCCCATAAAAGTTATTATCCTCTTAATATATTGCAATCATCATATTATATAGCACTGTGTACTTACAATTGCTCATTTTGCCTTTCTACCCAGATAATTCTTCTCTTTTATTTGCTCTATGTAGAAACAGGAAGTCTCTTGTCCCTGCATTTATTATTCCCCTTTTCAACTCTTGACTCAGCTGCTCCCTCCTCCCCCCTGCCAGAAACTTTTGCAGTGACTCATGCAGGGAAAATTGCCCTCCCGTTTCTTCCTAGAGCTTAGAAGGATTCATCTAGTCAGTTCTTAATCACGTGATGTCATAGACCTAATACAAAACAGAAGAAATAACTAGGTAGAAAGGCAAAATGAGCAATTGTAAGTACACAGTGCTGTATAATATGATGATTGCAATATATTAAGAGGATAAAAATTTTGATGGGAGGGGTGCTTCTTTAAAATCAGTTCCCACTCTGGACGACTCAGCTTGTCTTTCTCAATACTTGGATGAGCCATTGATTTCTGTGGGTGATATATAATGGTCGCCAGACAATTCCCCTACTGATAACACTTGTGCTCCCATCAGTGAAGCACTCCCCCAATCGGCTCACCATTTGGCGACCTGTTGTGGAGTTGGGGGGTAGTCAAAGTGAGACAACCCCTTTAATTTCTGTGCCATAAATGTCTAAGCTCTGACAGATCCATGTCCTCAAATTGCATTGTTACATCATTGAAATATTAAGATTATTCCAGAAATTTCCAACCTATTTGTATGATTGATAAAATGCATATTAAAACTGGGGTTTTAAAAAAAAACTCCTATATATATATAATATTATATATAATAGAGCACATAGAGAACATGGTGTAGTCTTGTGTGCGCATTAAAATGTGGTCTTCAAGTAGTGATTGTATAGTATAAGGGTAAAGGTGGCACTAATTGTTGTATGGGTGCGTGCCAACAAACCCAAACCCTTTAATACAGCTAGCAATTATGGCTCTGTTTTAATTTATACTATATTACAGAGTTAGATCACTTCCCAAAAGATTTTTTTAAAAACTTTAAAAAGCCTCCAGTGTATGAGATCACTCCATTATTTCCTGGCTGATGAGCGAGATCTCTTTTTCAGTGACAGTCAATGTATTAGTAAAATGATCATGCATAGGTCCTCTGATGTTATCAGTTGTCATCTCCCCATCAGATTAGCCAATGATCAGACGATCTTTAATCTGGCTGCTTGTGTACATTATTTCATATCATGACCATACCATGATATTATGCCTATGATCTGCTATGACTATTTTGTCTTTTTGGTAGCATTACTAATGTCACTAGTTATAGGCTGTATTCACTGGCGGCATTGAGTAGACAAAAATATCATATAAATTCTGTTTAGTAAATAGAAATATCGAAAAAGCTAATAAACATTCTGATTACATTTATGTCACCTTTATTTTTTCTGTACTTTCAGAAAACTTTTGACATTTCATAAAAAAACATGTCACAAAGTTTGCCTGGTGAGGGTCCAGGTGGCTTTGATTGAGTAAAGCACATTATTCACTTAAATTAATGCTTAAAGCAAAGGATCTGTGTCATGGTCCTCTCCATCCCCTGAAGAAAGAATTACCCATATTTTGGGATATCCAAAATTTAGCGAAGGAAAAATTTATTTATAGGACAGAAATTCTGGGATTTATTGAGTGGTCATAACTGATGCTGAGCCGTCAGGATACTTACCTTTCATGATCTTGTAATGTAAGATTTTGGGATCAGAGTGTTAACCTAATGGATCTTACGAAGCCAAAAATTGTATTTTCAGACTTAGTTATAGCCAAAATTGGGAATAAGTGTTTCCTGATACCTGTCCAAACAGGCTTCTAATCACCAGATCAATGAGCAAAATGCTTGTTCGTTGGGTGAAACAATTTTAAGCTTGCTTAAAAATCATTGTTCTCGGCAGCACATTGTCCAGTGTAAACTTTGCACACAGAACGATCCCATTCTGTGCACATGGTAAGAGAGTTGACCTGTCTAAACTAGTTATGAAACCGACCACCGATCGGCTTACAGTTAACCAATCGGTGGATTAACAGCGTCCGCAATCATTCGGTGTAAATACAGCCTTGCACTCAAATAACTTAATTTTTAAGAAATTATTTATTCTAAGCAAATAATCATTTTGGCTGTTACACCTGTAATCATGTGACAGTAGACTCACGCCTTACCATAAGGGATCTGTCAGTAATCTCTAAAGTTTTTGTAGTGCTGGGAAAAAAATCGCTCCTTAGAAAGATATTGAAGTGTATCAGACGATGTGCAAATCTGCTGAGTAGTCAGGGTAATGGGGCTGTGTTCTCTGAGCTAAGATGTCCCCTCTGGTGCTTCCCCTTCTCTTCCTGACGTTTCACTGAATCTTTGAATAGGAATCTGCAGCTGCATCTCCCTCCTCCCTGTCTTTTACTTGTTGTCTCATTAATTAGGAGGTTTCATAACATTTACAGGCAACCTAAAGGCACAAAAAAGGGGACAACTTCCAGATAAGACATTTTCCAAAATGTCATTCATTCATGTGTAGTACAGGAGAAAAATATAAATAATGATCAATTGTACTTCAATGTTTATCAATGTTTCAGGCTGAGCTGCCCTTAATCAAAGATATTTCAATTAAGTCACCCCAATGGTCAAATCAACATTTATTAAATTGGTTAACTGCCAACATATTCAGCAGCCATTAATTTGGAACTGATTCTCTAACTGATACCAATGCCTTAATTTTAGAGATGAGGGGATCGATTTGCGGGACTCCGGTCCAACATCCAGGTCAGTGGTACCTGGCTGCTAGACGAGAGGCTCACGAAGATCTTCCCTTCTGGAGTTCCCGATGCGACTCTTGATTAGCCACGGGCTGGCGCAATGCCATGTGTGTGTCACGTTGCATAGAGGATATCGTGCCAGTCCCAACAAATCAAATGGGGATGCCAGAAGGTAAGAAATTCTCGGGCTTCCTGTTTAGTGGCCAGGTACCACTGATCTTAATGCTGGACCAGAGTCCCGCAAATCGATCCGTTCATCTCTGATTGATTTATCTGTAATGTCTGGGGTGGTGAGGGTACATGCCTTCTCACTGCATATTCTAGAAGGGGTGTCATGGTGTTTTCTTAATGTATTTGCAACAATGCTCCAATGAAAGGGGCAAACACCTTGCTCCAAAAAAAGAGCCACTTACATTGCCTCCATCACAGTGCCATTCACAAAGCCATAGAACATGCAATACAGAGCTTGCTTGCAACAATGCCCTCATGACAAATCTATTATAGGTCAGTGCCACCATATTGCCCGAAACAGTGTCTATAAAACAGAGCAGTCTGTGACGCTGACCTGAGATCTATGGGGTTCAAAAAAATCAAAGGGTTCTTTGAGGAAGAATATATCACTAGTGAGGCCGTCAGCTGGATGGATTTGTGTTATAGGAGATTGGAGATTTAAGGGTTAAATGGTTAACTGAAGTCAAGAAAACCCGTGGACTGATTTACTAAAGCTGTTTAACTTTTAGGTAGTACCAACTTAGACTAAAGAGTCTTAAAATGTGCTCAGTGTATCAAAGTGGTTAATGCCTGTTGATAAATATGGGACATCTTTAGACTACATAGTATAAGATTTTGCTATTTGTAGTTTTCTTACTTTGGGCCATAAAGATATGTCACGTTTTGGCACAATTTAGGCACATGGGATCGTGATTATGTAGGGCACACCCTTTCGTCATCCGTTTTCCTGTAGGCTATGCCCTTCCTTGACCATGCCAAAAATGTGTCTAGAACATGTCTAAATTGATAAATGTGTACAATTCAGGAAAGACAGTTGTTGGTGCAAATTAAGACAAATTTCTGGCACATGTAACTTAGTAAATCAGTCACAATGAGCATTTAATAAGATAAAATTTAGCATTAAGTTAAATTGGCCAGTGCTGTCTGTTAAGACTGCATTCACATTTTTGTATCGGACAGCACATGGACCCATTGAGTAGGCCTGATGTATTCACACATCCGTTAAAATGATGGATCCGAGAATGAGATGCTTGCACCTGGGAGCAGGTCCTATTCTGATCCAATTTTGAGTATCAGAGCAGAAAATACTCAGTGCGTCTGTGTGTTGGCCGAGAAAAAAATTGATCAGCACACCAACACTTCTCTTGCATGAACAAAGAAACTTATGAAGATTGATGAATATTTAGAAATATAAATCTATACTCTATCTATCTATCTATCTATCTATCTATCTATCTCTGTCCCATCTATCTATCCATGTATCTACATTATCTACAAGTATCTATTATCTGTCCACATACATAATCTGGATAGTGAGAGAAAGTCACAGTTCCCAGCTTAGCCATATTGATAAAGTGGCATGGAAAAGTTTGTGCACCCCTGGTCAAAATGACTGTTATTGTGGACAGTTAAGCAAGTTGAAGATGAAATGATCTCTGAAAGGCCTAAGGTTAAAGATGACACCTTTCCTTTGTATTTTAGGCAAAAAAAAAAAAAAAATGTATATATATATATATATATATATATATATATATATATATATATATTTTTTTTTTTTTCATCTTTTACATTTTAAAAATTACAAAAAGGAAAATGGGCTGATGCAAAAGTTTGGGCACCCTGCATGGTTAGTACCTAGTAGCGCCCACTTTTGAGAGTATCACAGGTTGTAAACCCTTTTTGTAGCCTCCCAAGAGTCTTTCAATTCTTGTTTGAGGGAATTTCATCCATTCTTCCTTAGAAAGTTCTTCCAGTTCTGTGAGATTCCTGGGTCGTATTGCATGCGCTGCTATTTTGAGGTCTAGCCACAGATTTTCAATGATGTTCAGATCAGGGGACTGTGAGGACTGTTGTAAAACCTTCAGCTTGTGCCTTTTGAGGTAGTCTATTGTGAATTTTGAGGTGTGTTTAGGATCATTATCCATTTGTAGCAGCCATCCTCTTCATCCTCTTTTCAACTTCAGCTTTTTTACAGATGGTGTTATGTTTGCATCAGGAATTTGTTGAAATTTCATTGAATCCATTCTTCCCTCTATCCGTGAAATGTTCCCCGTGCCATTGCTTGTAACACAACCCCAAAGCATGATTGATCCACCCCCATACTTAATAATTGGCGACATATTATTTTCCTGAAATCCTGTACCCTTATTTCTCCACACATACCTTTGATCATTGTGGCTAAAGAGTTCTATTTAAACCTCATCGATCCACAGGACTTGTTTCCAAAATGCATCAGACTTGTTTAAATGTTCTTTTGCATATTTCTGAGGCCATATTTGTGCAGGTGTCTCTGAACAGTAGAACAATGTACCACAACTCCAGAGTCTGCTAAATCTTTCTGAAGGTCTTTTGCAGTTAAGCTGGGGTTCTGATTTGCCTCTTTACCAATCCTACGAGCAGCTCTCACTCAAATTTTGCTTGGTCTTCCAGACCTTATCTTGACCTCCACTGTTCCTGGTAACTGCTATTTCTTAATTATATTTCACACTGAGGAAAGAGAAACTTTCGCTTTGCTATCTTCTTATAGCCTTCTACTGCTTTGTGGGCATTTTCAGAGTGCTAGGCAGCTGCTTAGAAGAACCCATGGCTGCTGTTTTTTAGCACAAGGTTAGAGGAGGCTGGGTTTTTATAAAGCTGGGAAATTTGCATCACCTGACCTTTCCTAATGATGATAGTGAACAAGCCATAACCCTAACAGGCTAATTAAGGTCTGAAATCTTGGTCAAAGTTATCTGAGCACACAAATCTCCAAGGGTGCCCAAACTTTTGCATCAGCCCATTTTCCTTTTTGTAATTGTCAAAATGTAAAAGATGAAAAAAATAAAATATATATATATATATATATATATATATACCATATATATATATATATATATATATATACACTGTGTGCAGAATTATTAGGCAAATGAGTATTTTGATCACATGATACTTTTTATACATGTTGTCCTACTCCAAGCTGCATAGGCTTGAGAGCCAACTACCAATTAAGTAAATCTGATGATGTGCATCTCTGTAATGAGGAGGGGTGTTGACTAATGACATCAACACCCTATATAAGGTGTGCTTAATTATTAGGCAACTTCCTTTCCTTTGGCAAAATGGGTCAGAAGAGAGATTTGACGGGCTCTGAAAAGTCCAAAATTGTGAGATGTCTTGCAGAGGGATACAGCGGTCTTGAAATTTCCAAACTTTTGACGCGTGATCAACGAACAGTCAAGCGTTTCATGGCAAATAGCCAACGGGGTCGCAAGAAGCGTGTTGGCCAAAAAAGGCGCAAAATAACTGCCCATGAATTGAGGAAAATCAGGCGTGAATCTGCCAAGATGCCATTCGCCGCCAGCTTTGCCATATTTCAGAGCTGCAGCGTTACTGGAGTATCAAAAAGCACAAGGGGTGCGATACTCAGGGGCATGGCCACGGTAAGGAAGGCTGAAAAACGATCACCTTTGAGCAAGAAACATAAGATAAAACGTCAAGAATGGGCCAAGAAATACGTTAAGACTGATTTTTCAAAGGTTTTATGGACTGATGAAATGAGAGTGACTCTTGATGGGCCAGATGGATGGGTCAGAGGCTGGATCAGTAAAGGGCAGAGAGCTCCACTCCGACTCAGACGCCAGCAAGGTGGAGGTGGGGTACTGGTATGGGCTGGTATCATCAAAGATGAACTTGTGGGACCTTTTCGGGTTGAGGATGGAGTGAAGCTCAACTCCCAGACCTACTGCCAGTTTCTGGAAGACAACTTCTTCAAGCAGTGGTACAGGAAGAAGTCGGTATCGTTCAAGAAAAACATGATTTTCATGCAGGACAATGCTCCATCATATGCATCCAACTACTCCACAGCGTGGCTGGCCAGTAAAGGTCTAAAAGAAGAAAAAATAATGACATGGCCCCCTTGTTCACCTGATCTGAACCCCATAGAGAACCTGTGGTCCATCATAAAATGTGAGATCTACAGGGAGGGAAAACAGTACACCTCTCGGAAAAGTGTCTGGGAGGCTGTGGTGGCTGCTGCATGCAATGTTGATCGAAAACAGATCAAGCAACTGACAGAATCTATGGATGGAAGGCTGCTGAGTGTCATCATAAAGAAAGGTGGCTATATTGATCACTCATTTTTTTGGTTTTGCATGTCAGAAATGTTTATTTCTAAATTTTGTGCACTGATATTGGTTTACCTGGTGAAAATAAATAAGTGAGATGGGATTATATTTGTTTTTTATTAAGTTGCCTAATAATTCTGCACAGTAATAGTTACCTGCACAAACAGATATCCTCCTAAGATAGCCAAATCTAAAAAAAACCCACTCCAACTTCCAAAAATATTAAGCTTGGATAGTTATGAGTCTTTTGGGTTGATTGAGAACATAGTTGTTGATCAATAATAAAAATAATCCTCTAAAATACAACTTGCCTAATAATTCTGCACACAGTATATATATTTTAGAGATCATTTCATCTTCAACTTGCTAAACTGTTCACAATAACAGTAATTTTGACCAGGAGTGTCCAAACTTTTACATGCCACTGTATCTGTCTATATCTGTTTATCTAAACAGAAAAAAAAATCTATCTATCTATCTATCTATCTATCTATCTATCTATCTTTACTTACCCTGATATCAAAAATATTTAATCTTTTATTTAAATAGTTTTTCCCTATTTTGGAAAACCTCTGCATCTTGTTTAAAAAAAGAACAAGCAAACTGTGCTTTACCCACCCTCCCCAAGTCCAGTACTGTGCCTCACCCACTGCTCCCATTGTTTGTTATTGTCTGCAGTGATGACATCACTTCGAGAATGCTGCAATCCATCAGTGAAATCAGCAGCTCATGCCATCAACTTTAGCAGAGCCGCTTATCTTTGTAATTGGTTGCAGCACTATCGATATTGACATCAGCACTGCACACAATAGCAAACAATAGGAGCCTCGGCGGAGACTCAGCATTGGACCTGGGGAGGGTGAGTAAAGAACTGTTTGTTTTTTAAAACAATATGCAGCTGGGGGGGGACCAGGGATTTTTTGAATCCACAAAACCCCTTTAAGTCATATACATTTGTCTACCATCTACTAAGACGTACATGATTCTGTGTTTTCATTTTTTTTATATTTCTATAAATCCGGATATAAAGCTACCATACAGCGTCATGCAAACAATATGTAAACCGTTCACGCCTGTAAATTCTGTATTATCTGAAGAATATAAACCCGTGCCAGCAACAGTCTAGAAATGTCACTGCTGCCTTCTGGTGTATTCACTTTAGTGCAAACATAATGAAACCATGTAAAACATAAGTTGTTCATTCTTCATTTTTATACAATGGCTGACTATATCAGGAATAACTAGGTTTACAATAAAAATGTCCCTGAATGGCAGTGAAATAGACTTTTACAAGATATCTAGCCTACCTTTAAAAATTTCTCAACTCAAGGCTTACCCCTTAGCATGGAGACACATGGCCTCCTTAGACTGCTATAAAAAACGATGTCAAGTGCGGTACAGGACCCCTTGGAGTGATGTCACTGTTGATATACAAAGATGCAGCAATGATCCCATGCACACTATATGACCACGTATTGAGGGTATCATTTAAAGGGAACCTGTCAGAAAGTTTTTGCTTAATCTAATCTAATCTTAGCACAGTATAATGTAGTGGCTGAGACCTTGAGTCCAGCGATATGTCACTTACTGGGCTGCTAGCTGTTGTTTCAATAAAATCAGTTTTTTCTCAGCAGGAGATTATCACTACAGGATCGTGCCTCCTAGTCCTCCTGCTTTGTGTAACCATGCCTACATCACTGATTGGCAGCTTTTTGTCAATATACATTGTACACAGTAAGTTGCCAATCAGTGGTGTGGGCGGGGTTATACACAGCTCAGCATTCAGAGCTCTGCTACATCTGCAGCAGAGAAAACTGTGATTTTATTACAACTGTGCACCCACTAAAGTAAGTGATATATCTCTGGAATCAGAGTCTCTGCCTCAAAACCTGCTGACAAATTCCCTTCAAAAGTTGCTACTGTACAGACAGTAGGAAAAGGAGCAAACTGATTGCAGGAGCAGAGCACACACAAGGTTGGTTTATAGGCTGCCACCATGGAGGAACATTGCTCTGCTTTAGAATTGTAGACACTGGACAAATGACTACAAATATGTTCATACCACTGGCAGACTAAGACAGAAGAGACCCCTGAGCAAGCACAATATGTGGGCCCTTTGCAGCCCAATAGTTCAGGATAATGCACAAGTCCACCTGCTTTGAAGGTGGTAGTCGCCCCCTAACCTCCCGGGCCCCTATGCGGCCACACAGGTTGCAGAAATGATTTGTCCACCCCTGGTTCACTCCTTTTATCCCCTGTAGAAACTAAGCCAAGCACCTATATTCTATTGTACTGTTTCCTCTGCATCATCATAAAGACAACGTAGATTAAATGCGAAACAATGCTGCGTGTACCCGAACATTGAGCGTTCAGCTCACAGCAGGTTTCATTTACATAGATGAGTTAAATGTCTTTTTTTTTTTATCAACAACTGTATACTGGATGGTTAGAACTATTTATTTGTTCAAGAAGAATTATACTTTTGAACTTTATAAATGGTGTAAACATTTTTTTTTCTCTTTTGAATAACAAAGTTTCTAGTTCACTACTGCACAAAAGTAACCTTTTCATTTGGCAAGAGTTTCGGAAAGCACAGTATGATCCCCCAAATGTGTTCCCCATACAGCCCTCCTTGCACTATAATGGGTCTACATACAGTACTGTATAATGACCCCACACCCCTCCACACTATATAATAGCCCCCACTAGCCCTCCACACAGTATATTGGCCCCCACATGGCCCTTCACATTTTATAATAGCCCCCACATAACCCTCCATAAAGTATAAAGGCTCCCACATAGCCCTCAAAATATTATAATAGCACCCACATAGCCCTCCATATAGTATAATGCACTCCCAATAGTCCTCCATATAGTATAATGCACTCCATAGTCCTCCATATAGTATAATGCACTCCCAATAGTCCTCCATATAGAATAATGCACTCCCCATAGTCCTCCATATAGTATAATGCACTCCCAATAGTTCTCCATATAGTATAATGCACTGCATAGTCCTCCAAATAGTATAATGCACTCCCCATAGTCCTCCATACAGTGTAATGCACTCCCCATAGTCCTCCATATAGTATAATGCACTCTCCATAGTCCTCCGTATAGTATAATGCACCCCTCATAGTCCTCCTATAGTATAATACACTTCCCATATTCCTCCGTATAGTATAATGCACCCCACATAGTCCTCCATATAGTATACTACACTCCCCATAGTCCTCCATATAGTATAATGCACTGCCCATAGTCCTCCATATAGTATAATACATTTCCCATAGTCCTCCGTATAGTATAATGCACGGCCCATAGTCCTCCGTATTGTATAATGCACTCCCAATAGTCTTCCATTTAGTATAGTGCACTCCCAATAGTTGTCCATACAGTGTAATGCACCCCATAGTCCTCCATATAGTATAATGCACTCCCTGTAGTTCTCCATACAGTATGATGCACTCCCCATAGATCTCCATACAGTATTATGGTTACTACAATTTAAAAAAAAAAAAAACAATACTCACCTCTCCTCCTCGTTCCCCCGCTTCTCCGGTCTCTGCAGCGAGTGTTCTGAAGTACCACACATCTCAGCACAGCAGGCGCCATGTAATGATGTCATCGCACCTGCTTCGCTGAGACGTCAAACAGCGAGGAAGAATGATGGAGGAGGAAGCATAAGCTGACGCTCCCTCTCTCATCATTACTTTCAACTGTATTGGCATCCACGTGGACAGCCGCGATTGGCGGCACGCGACTGTGTATATATATATACAGTACAGACCAAAAGTTTGGACACACCTTCTCATTTAAAGATTTTTCTGTATTTTCATGACTATGAAAATTGTACATTCACACTGAAGGCATCAAAACTATGAATTAAAACATGTGGAATTATATACTTAACAAAAAAGTGTGAAACAACTGAAAATATGTCTTATATTCTAGGTTCTTCATAGTAGCCACCTTTTGCTTTGATGACTGCTTTGCACACTCTTGGCATTCTCTTGATGAGCTTCAAGAGGTAGTCACTGGAAATGGTCTTCCAACAATCTTGAAGGAGTTCCCAGAGATGCTTAGCACTTGTTGGCCCTTTTGCCTTCACTCTGCGGTCCAGCTCACCCCAAACCATCTCGATTGGGTTCAGGTCTGGTGACTGTGGAGGCCAGGTCATCTGGCGTAGCACCCCATCACTCTCTTTCTTGGTCAAATAGCCCTTACACAGCCTGGAGGTGTGTTTGGGGTCATTGTCCTGTTGAAAAATAAATGATGGTCCAACTAAGCGCAAACCAGATGGAATAGCATGCCGCTGCAAGATGCTGTGGTAGCCATGCTGGTTCAGTATGCCTTCAATTTTGAATAAATCCCTAATAATGTCACCAGCAAAGCACCCCCACACCATCACACCTCCTCCTCCATTCTTCACGGTGGGAACCAGGCATGTAGAGTCCATCCGTTCACCTTTTCTTCGTCGCACAAAGACACAGTGGTTGGAACCAAAGATCTCAAATTTGGACTCATCAGACCAAAGCAGATTTCCACTGGTCTAATGTCCATTCCTTGTGTTCTTTATCCCAAACAAGTCTCTTCAGCTTGTTTCCTGTCCTTAGCAGTGGTTTCCTAGCAGCTATTTTACCATGAAGGCCTGCTGCACAAAGTCTCCTCTTAACAGTTGTTGTAGAGATGTGTCTTCTGCTAGAAATCTGTGTGGCATTGACCTGGTCTCTAATGTGAGCTGCTGTTAACCTGCGATTTCTGAGGCTGGTGACTCGGATAAACTTATCCTCAGAAGCAGAGGTGACTCTTGGTCTTCCTTTCCTGGGGCGGTCCTCATGTGAGCCAGTTTCTTTGTAGCGCTTGATGGTTTTTGCAACTGCACTTGGGGACACTTTCAAAGTTTGCCCAATTTTTCGCACTGACTGACCTTCATTTCTTAAAGTAATGATGGCCACTCGTTTTTCTTTACTTAGATGCTTTTTTCCTGCCATAATACAAATTCTAACAGTCTATTCAGTAGGACTATCAGCTGTGTATCCACCTGACTTCTGCACAACACAACTGATGATCCCAACCCCATTTATAAGGCAAGAAATCCCACTTATTAAACCTGACAGGGCACACCTGTGAAGTGAAAACCATTTCCGGTGACTACCTCTTGAAGCTCATCAAGAGAATGCCAAGAGTGTGCAAAGCAGTCATCAAAGCAAAAGGTGGCTACTTTGAAGAACCTAGAATTTAAGACATATTTTCAGTTGTTTCACACTTTTTTGTTAAGTATATAATTCCACATGTGTTAATTTATAGTTTTGATGCCTTCAGTGTGAATGTACAATTTTCAAAGTCATGAAAATACAGAAAAATCTTTAAATGAGGTGTGTCCAAACTTTTGGTCTGTACTGTATGTATATATATATATATATATATATATATATATATATATATATACACATATATTATACATGTCCTATGTGTCATATAGAGGTGAAACTTGAAGCTCATATACCCTAATATAGTATCTTTAATAGCACCCCCATCGACCATGTGTAATTTATAGTGTTCCATCGTAAGTCCACAAATGCCAGCACAGTGTTCCAAATAAAACAAATAAAAATAGGATATTTTACTCTATTTCTTCACTAACACAGTAAAAACAATGGCATGATCAGTTTGGAGAAAAAAAAAATAAGAGGGACTGATGCGTTTATGACCATTTAGTGCTTATTCGTAGCGGACTGACGCGTTTCTGACCATATGGTCCTTATTCTCTATGAATAAGAATAGTATGGTCAGAAACGTGTCATTCCACTATGAATAAGGCCCATATGGTCATAAACACATCAGTCCTCTATGAATTTGGACCATATTGTCAGAAATGCATCAGTCCACTATGAATAAGGACCATGTGATCAGAAACGTGTCAGTCCACTATGAATAAGGACCATGTGGTCAGAAATGCATCAGTCCACTATGAATATGGACCATATGGTCAGAAATGCATCAGTCCACTATGAATAAGGACCATATGGCCAGAAATGCATCAGTCCACTATGAATAAGGACCATATGGCCAGAAATGCATCAGTCCACTATGAATAAGAACCGTATGGTCAGAAATGCATCAGTCCTCTATGAATATGGACCATATGGTCAGAAATGCATCAGTCCACTATGAATAAGGACCATATGGCCAGAAATGCATCAGTCCACTATGAATAAGGACCATATGGCCAGAAATGCATCAGTCCACTATGAATAAGAACCATATGGCCAGAAATGCATCAGTCCACTATGAATAAGAACCGTATGGTCAGAAATGCATCAGTCCTCTATGAATATGGACCATATGGTCAGAAATGCATCAGTCCACTATGAATAAGGACCATATGGCCAGAAATGCATCAGTCCACTATGAATAAGGACCATATGGCCAGAAATGCATCAGTCCACTATGAATAAGAACCATATGGTCAGAAATGCATCAGTCCACTATGAATAAGGACCATATGGTCAGGAACGTGTCAGTCCCTGTTACGTTTTTTTTCTCTTTCTGATACCATGGTTTTTAGCGTGTTGGTGACGACATAAAATATTCTATTTTTATTTGTAACATTGTGCTGGCATTTGCGGACGTATGATGGAATTGTAAAGTGTCCGTGCACTAGCTATGGTGAGCTGACAGATTTTTTTTCTTTTTGTAATTTATAATGTTGCTGTCATCTTATGTGGCAGAAGAGCTTTTGGGCCCGGTCCAGCACTTATGCCTGGTGTGATGGGACTAGTTGCCTTTTGCACCCTTGAATGATACATGAAGCATGATATCTCACCACTTTAATTTACCCATCCCCAAGCATCCATATTGATGAAATATTAACTGATTGATTGAGCCAGGCTTAGCCCAATGAAAATCTGATTGATAATGCCGTCTTACATAGTAAGTATTACTAATCAGGTGACCCTCTCCAGTCCTCTCCTGCCAAAAACTAACATCCAGGTACTTACTTCCAGACATGATCATAATATTTTATTGCGGTTTTATCCCAACCAACTGTAAAGCGTATCTTCGAAAATAATGCACACTTGGCAACTATGTATTGAGAAGATTTATAAGAAACAATTATGGTTATTGACGTATAGGAAATGTCATATAGAATGATCTTTATGGAAAAGCAGTGAATTTTATAAGCGGTTACTTGGAGTTATAGGACATGATTAGGCGGGAAACATGTCACACTCGAAGAGGTTATATGATGCATGGAGCTGCAAGGACGGGCTGTAAAGAGAGACAGGAATTATAGGCAGCTCAGTTATAGGATGGGAATCTATCAGAATATTGGTTTGGTCTCTTCCTCTCTCCATTGCATCCGCGTTCACGTTCTCTTCATCTTATCTCATTTTTTGCTCTCATTTCATAGCATATTCATCCCCTCTTCCTAGATTAGCTCTCTGCATCTCCTTCCAGATCCTCTCCTCTCTCTGCCTTTGGTTTCAGACCGGAGATGAATTGAGCTGGGGACTAAGGGATGGATACTTTATTAAAAAAACAAATGCTCCCTGCTGTAAAATATTAACAGAGTCTTTTACTAAACTGACCCCCTGTGTCCTTCACAGACTCGCGATGCCTTCCTTTTCATAACCACCTGTCACATTCATACTGACATAATTAAGATGATCACTGGTCACCGAGCGTCTATAGGATGGATACAGTAAAATTTTAAAATTTTTTTTCTTTGCATGTAAATGTGAATTCAATGCCACGGGGCATAAGAGCATGTAAGAAATGAGGCGAGATTTATTAGAATCTTTCTGCGTTATGCTTGTTGAGACAAAAAGCAGGAAAAGGAATCGGCTGTATTGTACTTGGAGCAGCCATATACAACATGGTCCCTAAACTAACAGTAACACTATGTGTCCCCTGCAGATCACAGTGCCTTATGATGCTCTCGTGGGCCCAAGCTTTGACACATTTTTTTTTATTTTAACGGCCTTTGGCTCAATCTTGAGCCATGGTGACTTGATGGATGAACAATCTGTAGGAAGATCGATCTTGGGCAAGCTTAGATAGGTCCACCAGGATCTTCTCCACCATTATCTTGATAGTATCAAGCCATCGGGTTACTGGTCTTCCTCTTCACCTTGTTTCTTCTATTCTTCCGACCATGATGTCCATCTCAGGTGATTGATCTCTTCGTGTGATGTGTGCAAAGTAGGCAAAACGTAGCTTGGTGATCCTTGCTTCGAGTGACATGCCTTGCTTGATTTGTTCTAAAATTGATTTGTTTGTTCTTCTTGCCATCCATGGTATTTATACACATTTCAAAAGTGTCGATTCTTCTGTCTTGTTGCGATATCGTCTAGGTTTCGCATCCATATGACATTATAATGGTGTCTGGCACCCACTAGGCATGGAGTAGGCTCAGAACATGAGCCCGCTCCATACAAAACCTCATATATCATGAGAAGTGGGCAGATGCCAAGCAGAGGGCAGTGCCATTTGACACCGGACCCTCCTCCAACTGACGGGCTTGCAGACATTAGCAGCTGCTGTTAAATCTTCATGATAACCTATAAGATCTTGAAGATCGAGATCCTGATGATATCTCCCATGTGTGTACCCTACGTAAGGAGTTCCTGAGAATAATTTTGTGTAGTTTGTTCAATAAACTCCTGTCTGAGCAGAGGTCCAAGATATGAGCTCAACATCAGGGATGGGGATTGGGATTAGGAAAGGGATTGTTTTAAGTAGGTAAATTAATTTCTAATGAACTACAAATACCATTTCGGAATTTTTTTTCTAGGTTTATCTCCATTCTTAGACAAACTTTGCCAAAATGTTCCTTATCTACAGATAATTTCTAGAAATGAGTGAATCTTTTGAAGTTCGAATTCACCGAATTTTTCCCCCAAATTTGATCATCAATGAATCGATTCACTGCAAATCAAAAGAACTGCAAAATCTTTAACTGCCCTGAAATGATGTATGTAACACTCTGAGGTCTCCTAGGACTGTATCATACCCCTTTAAAGCTCTATAACACAAACAAAGCCCTGGTAATGTCAAAGCGGCTTTAACATATATGGCAATGGAGAATCAGCTGGTAATCGATGGTAACTAACAGCCTATTCCTAATCTTTTTCACTTCTGTCACACAACATCAGTACAGTTTCTTCACAGCTTTATGGCTTTCTTTACCTACAGTGGCATGTAAAAGTTTGGGCGCCCCTGGTCAAAATGACTGTTATTGTGAACAGTATAGCAAGTAGAAGATGAAATGATCTCTAAAAGGCCTAAAGTTAAAGATGACACATTTCCTTTGTATTTTATATATTTTTCATCTTTTACATTTTAAAAATTACAAAAATGAAAATGGGCCGATGCAAAAGTTTGGGCACCCTTTGAGATTTGTGTGCTCGGATATCTTTGACCAAGTTTTCAGACCTTAATTAACCTGTTAGGGTTGTGACTTGTTCACTATCATCGTTAGGAAAGGCCAGGCGATGCAAATTTTCCAGCTTTATAAAAATCCAGCCTCCTCTAACCTTGTGCTAAAAATCAGCATCCATGGCTTCTTCTAAGCAGCTGCTTAGAACTCTGAAAACAAAAATGGTGGAGACCCACAAAGCAGGAGAGGGGTATAAGCAGATAGCAAAGTGTTTTCAAGTTGCCCTTAGCTCAGTTTGAAATATAATTAAGAAATGGTAGTTAACAGGAAGAGTGGAGGTCAAGATAAGGTATGGAAGACCAAGCAAAATTTCAGTGAGAGCTGCTCATAGGATTGCTAGAGAGGCATATCAGAACCGCGGCTTGACTGCAAAAGATCTTCAGAAAGATTTTGCAGACTCTGGCATTGTGGTACATTGTTCTACTGTTCACAGACACCTGCACAAATATGGCCTTTATGGAAGAGTCATCAAAAGAAAACCTCTCCTGCATCCTCACCATAAAATTCAGCAGCAGAAGCATGCAAAAGAACATCTAAAGAAGCCTGATGCACTTTGGAAACAAGTCTTGTGGACGGATGAGGTTGAAATACAACTCTTTGGCCACAATGATCAAAGGTGTGTGTGGAGAAAAAAGGGCACAGAATTTCAGGAAAAGAACATCTCGCCAACCATTAAGCATGGGGGTGGATCAATCACGCTTTTGGGTTATGTTGCAGCCAATGACAGGGGGAACATTTCACTGGTAGAGGGAAGAATGGATTCAATGAAATGTCAACAAATTCTTGATGCAAACATAACATCATCTGTAAAAAAGCTGAAGTTGAAAAGAGGATGACTTCTACAAATGGATAATGATCCTAAACACACGTCAAAATCCCCAATAGACTATCTAAAAAGGCACAAGCTGAAAGCTTTACAATGGCCCTCACAGTCCCCTGATCTGAACATCATTGAAAATCTGTGTCTAGATCTCAAAATAGCAGCGCATGCAATAAGACACAGGAATCTCGCTGAACTGGAAGAATTTTCCAAGGAAGAATAGATGAAAATCCCTCAAACAAGAATTGAAAGACTCTTGGCAGACTACTAAAAGCACTTACAAGCTGTGATACTTTCAAAAGGGGGTGCTACTAGGTATTAACCAAGCAGGGCGCCCAAATTTTTACTCTGGCCCATTTTCCATTTTGTAATTTTTAAAATGTAAAAGATGAAAATATTTTTTTTTCCTAAAATACAAAAGAATTGTGTCATCTTTAACTTCAGGCCCTTTAGAGATAATTTAATCTTCAACTTGCTTAACTGTTCACAATAACAGTAATTTTGACTAGGAGTGTCCAAACTTGTACATGCCACTGTATCACTATAGCTAAGCTGTGAACTGTGACTTCCTCTCACTATCCAGATTCATCACAAAATTGCTGCTGCCTTCCCTGCCTCTGCTTTTATGCAGGCTATAATAGCCTGATTGGCTGTGCTATACCATGTGATCTGATTACTGCAAGGCATTATTGAGAATCCTATGCAAACGAGCCAGAGGGCATGTGAACCTTGTCTTGCTGATGCAATCTTTTGCAATATCTAAAATGGCAATGGTCATTTTAACCAATCTGCACAGAGGGAATAGCAAATAGTTCAAATTTCCTGAGTTCAGTGAATTCCTAAAAATGAATTTAATTTGCATCATATTGATTCGCTCATCTCTAATCATTCTCCATACAAAAAACAAAATTACAATTAATTTTACTTTCAAAACTCTGTTTACTGCTGTGCAGGCACCATGTTTGTATGTGTGCACAAGGCTTTACAGCAGCCTGTAGACAGCTCGTGGTCCTCTGACTACAGACTGCTATAAAATCAGAAATGTCTAATACATGGTGGGGATGAAAATGTCCACTTTCCACATCTGTCTCCTCAATTCAGATGGATACAGAGGTGGACATAGACAACTTTGATGTGGTCTGTGGTCATAAATCAGCCGAGAGGAGCTCAGAAAAAGAAACAGTTACAGAGTCACCATCAGACAGTCACACGGCAGGTGCAGACGAGCGTATTTTCTGTTAGAGTGGGAGCCGACAAAACATCAGATCGCACTCGAACCAAAGTTATTCTATGGGGCTGTGCACATGTCCGATATTTTCCTCCGACAGTAAAAATTGCAGCATGCCCAAGCTTGATTTGATATTCGGATCGCACTTGGCCATGTAAGTCAATGAGACCGTGGAAACCATCAGAATGCACTCGGTTGATATCTGAGTGCAGTCCGATCAACACGCACTGACAACATGGGGAAGATGGAGAATTTTTTTTTCTCCATCTTCTCCTCATCCGAGAGAATTGGATCACACCGTGATCACACGCTGATCAAACTCTTCATTTGCATAATCGACCCAATTCTCTCAAATGTGATCATCTCATTCCCTTGCCCATAGTGGGCTGACTGACGGATTCTCTGTTAACTCATTCTGCAGCCAGCAATAGACAGTACAACGCAGAGGATATTAAAGGCAAATGGTGCAAACATTTTAATGAAAATCAATTACAAAAATATTTTTTAGCCCAAAATAAGTGCAATTAGGTAGAAAAGAAAGTTGTCACAGAAGGTGGACACAAATCCTTTCTACTGCACTTTTAGACTCTGCTTACGATCTGTAACACCAGCACTAATAGTAATGTCATGAAATGATAAAAATCTGGTCCTCTAGAAAAAGAAATTAGGGGTGGACATAGCATTGGTGCAACCAGGAACCCAAGAGATAAGGGGGGCACTACCACCTCCAAAGCAGGTGGAATTGTGCATTATGAGGAGCTATTGGACTGGAAAGGGCCTTTATATTGATCTTGCACAGGGGCCTCTTCTGTCTGTGTCCGCCACTGCAGGAAATTCTCTCTCCTGATGATTGGATCCTTTATGTTAGCTCTAGTAGGCGTCAGCTAAGCAATATTTTGTGGGGGTGACAGGTAACACATATAGTATGCGTGTATTCATAGCGATTGTCATGACCCAAGCTATTCCAAGGATTCAGGATGATAATTGCCAATGAAGATGTCCACCTCATACATGAACAGTACTGTTATTTGGCATGGTTGCTCTGTACTACGTGCAGTACATTATTTACGATGGTGTAAATATTCATATTATGGTCATAACAGTTTGGAAACTCGGCAATTGCTGGTCGACGGCGTAGGAAAACTGTAGGATGTAAACAGAAAGACTTGAACACCCTTAGGCATTAGTTATCTGCAACCCACTCGTAACATGTTCCCATCAACAGTCTACTCTAAGTGTGTTGGTGTAAATCCCAAAGTCGTTTGTTAACTAGTTCATTCCTGGAGAAAACTCCAAAGCAGCCATCATTTCCTTAACATTGTCAAGAGGGGGGGTTTGATCCAAAAGAGAAAAAGCTCAATTTAACAAGTCAAGGATCTCGGGAGAGTAGGAGAGAGGAGGTGTTGCGATATAGTGGTTAAGGTGTTAATGTTTATTACTGAAATGTGTGGGTTTGATTCCTGCGGGTATGATTCCTGGTGATCTCAGATAAACCTCACTCCTTCACTTCTTCGAGTCCCTCGAGAGTGTTTATGATGATGTAACTTCTGGTTTATGCCCTAATAAGAAAGATAGCTGTGGGCTTGTCTGCCGATTTCACCAAAGACAGGTGCACCAACACATTGCCACTGTCCGCATAGGGACACTTTATGAAACCATCAGCAATAGCTAGGGATGACTTGGCGAAACCTACTAATTCAAAAGGAGAGTCCATTTTGTTTTGTATATTAAATATATGCAAAGCTAGAGATGCTTCTCGCTAGACAAATATATCAGATGTTTGATTGAATGCTATGGTCTGTGTCTAGTATCAGGCACACCCAATACAATTCTGGAAAACAGCATATATTTTTCACCATTGCACCTTCATTGATTACTATCTAATAATATTTTTGTTATTTTTGTTATTTTGTATCATGTAAATTTTGATATTTGTTTGTTTTCCCAAATGTCATATCTTGTTTGCTGCCTAGTTAACGGTGTGTCCATCTCTGCCCATCGGGTCCATGTAGTTGGTATTGGCCCTTTTCTTCAACTCCAAACATAATTTTCTTCTAGTGATTTTAGACTTCATAAATAGCTTCAATCTGTTCAAAGGGGTGGTCCGAAACTAAGATTTATTTTAATCCTATTTAATGTCAGAATCTAATCTCTTGTCTAATATACTTTGATTAAAAAGTCCCTATCATTACCTCACTACACTATCTAACTTCTTTATCTTTTACACCTGCCTCCTGTTTGATGACGCGTCATTTGAGAATCCCGGTGCATGCTGGAATACACAAATGAGACGTCATCAGGGGGCAGAGGCTGCGGTCACTGCTGCAACCTCTACCCCCACCCTGAAACAAAGCGTCATCAGTGACATCCATTTCAGGGGCTGGGCTAGTCCCTTCTTTACTGAGCATGTGACAGCTTTCAATTCCGACATGTGTTCAGTATAACCTTGTCACTAATATTCTTTGTAACGCAAAGTGACAGTGCGCTCCTTCGTCAGCTCTGATGAGAAGCGAAGAGCCGACAAGAGAGTGAACTGTCAGTGTGCATTGTAGGGAGAAATACCAGCGCTCAGAGACCAGACTCTCCCCTGCAAGTGACATCACTGATGGCGCTTTGTTTCAGGGTGGGGGCAGAAGTTGCGACAGTGACCGAAGCCTCTGCCCCCTGATGATGTTTTGTTTCCCAGAATGAACTGGGATTCTGAAATGAAGCATCATCAAACAGGACGTAGATGTAAAAAAAACAGTGTAGTGAGGTAACGATAGGGAACTTTTGATTAAAGTATATTAGAAAAGAGATTAGATTCTGACATTAAATAGACATACATTTAGGATTAACATAAATGTTAGTTTCAGACTAACTCTTTTAGCTTTGAAGAGGAATTACAGCCATTAAAATGTATAATTTATGCACAGAAGGAAAAGGTCTAGTAAGTGCACTCATCTGTTTCTGTACCTTCCCTAAAGTAATATAGTAAAGCATATTAACTAATACTTAATATATTATAAATCCTCCTCCCCACAAAGCCATCAGTGGGGGTTCTAGTATAGACGTTCTCACCAGTCTAACAATGATCACCTATAATGTACTGTAAACAGGTGATAAATCTTAAAAGGAACCTTTCATTAAATGTATGCTGCCCGAACTACGACAGCATGAATCCGAGCCTCTTCTCCACCCATCTTCCCTAGACTGACAGGTCTCTCCCTATGTAAATACATAAGGAGAGACCTGTCAATCAACTGGAGCAAGGGGAGAAGCCATCTGTTGGCCGCACTGGACTAGTCCGTTTTCTCTGAAACGCTGCAGTAAAACATACATGGTCACAATCACACAGCCAGACTCTGATTCATACTGCTCGTGGTTCAGGCAGCAGAAATCGAATGACAGGCTTCCTTTAGGTGCAATACCCCTTTAAAGCTTGTCGGTACAGGACTATGTCAACAGATTTCTAGATTTCATATATTAGATTGTATTTCATGTTACCAAAAAAAATTTAGCATTTTAATCTAGATTATGTCGTTTATACATCAATGCAAAAAAAAAAAATGAATCTGATTTAGTTGAAGTTGCTCATAACGAATGAAACCAGCAGAATCTGCAGCGACCATCCAAGATGAAACAAGGCCGTATGTGAGCACTGGAGGCTTTATTCTTGTGTACGTGGCATTTTAGCGTGGAGAGATTTTACACTGGTTATGTCACGGCTTATTATAAATGCATAAGGCTGTTTTAGTATTCCGCCTCTCACTTTTATATTTTTTCTCATTGCCACTTTCTTAGTGCCAAGTCAGTATCTCAGGACAGCTCCCCTCCGCTTGTTACAGTCTACCTGCTCTCCTCATCCATTTACACTACAGCCATCTTTTCGGGTTACCTTTGCTCTCCTGACATGTCGAGGTTACTAAACACCAAAATTACCCATAAAATAACAATTCTAGAACAGATTTTCCTTAGAACATTGCGTTGTGCCATTGCTCTGTTGTTCTTCGGGGAAGTATCTAAAACAATTGACAACTGGGCTTTACCTTTGTCGCTTGTAAGTGACATATCCCTACATGCGCCGATGTTGTCCAGTTGTTGCTGAAAAACACTCCCTACTGACAAGAAGTAGGGCATCCATATCTATCAATTTAAGGCTAGGTGCACACAAGCGTATTTTTTGTCATCCAAGAAAATCGGGTCAGTTATGCCAATGACATTCTGATCAAACACTGATCAGAGTTGTCCACACAGTTCGATCCGATTCTCTTGGTTGAGGAGAAGATGGAGAAAAATTCTCGATCTTCTCCATTCTATGAGGCCACAGAAATCGGACTGCACTCCGATGTCATTTGAGTGCAGTCCGATGTTTTCCAGGCTCTCATTGACTTGTATGGCCAAGTGCGATCCGAATATCGGATCAAACTTGTACATGCAGCAATTTTTTCCTTGGATAGTCTCTAAAATATCAGATACGCGCACGGCCCCATAGACTAACATTAGTCCCGATACGATCTGATGTTTTGTCGGATCGCACTTGGACCGAAAATACGGTTATGTGCACAAGCCCTAAGGGTAATAATAGAGGAGCAGCACAGTGATTTCAGAGAAGCTGCTGCAGATTTTTGGAAATATGAAGCTGACTGGTCCCCTTTAGGTTCTGCCAAGCGTTCTCTGAGTTTAGGTCTGTGTCAATTCTGCTGTGTGCCTCAAATCTATGTAATCATCTATAAAAATCTATGGTTATTACCGTGATTTGCATTTGCTGCAGATTTCAGCTTTTAGCAGAATCATCAGTACATTGAGGATTACAAGAAAGCACTGACACAAACCACAAGACACAACAAAGAGGTCATACAGTTCAGTATTACCACCGCACTATCTGCTGTCTGCTCAGCAGAGTCCCTCCAACATAAGCCTGCAGCTGTTCTATACTCCGACAGCATTTACATACAGATTTGTGCTTCTTTTTGCAGAATTTTTCACTGTTTTGGGTCCTTTGGTTCAATCCTGTGGCCCAATAGTTGTTTTTTTTGCCATTTGTGTTCTATTGTTTTGGTCATTGATATTTCTTTTCTCAAAATGCAGCATGCCCTAGGCCTGTACAATATGTTAAAAGAAAAGAAATACCACCTAAACCACTTGAAATTAAGGTGATTTTTACAAGAATTTAAGCAGTCTGAAAAAGAAAATGTGTGAAAGAGAATTTAGGCAGTCATCCGTTGCAAACACAGTGCCAGACAGGATAGTGTTCATCAAATAAAAAAAAAAGATATGCAGTTTGCTATTGTCATTCCCCATCATCAATCTGCAGGATGTCAATTTTTGCTGCATTTTTTGCAGCATTTTTTCACTCACTAAAAGCAATGAGAAAGTGCAAAAAATGCAACCATTTGTTTTTTTTGCTGCATTTTTGGTGAATAAAACTAAATTTATTAAAAATGTACTGTAGGCAAATTAAACATATAATCCACAGCAAAAATGTAACAAAAAAGCAGCAAAATGCAACGAAACAAAGCAGCTTCTTTATTACCAAGAGAGCAAAAACGCAGCAAAGACGCAATGTGCCTATGGATATGGGTTGTCCCGATAAGACGACATCTTGACAGCACTGAGATCTTATTAACGTGCAAAATAATGTAATATTTCATGCATCTACCGTATGAAACCACTTTTTGCAAATGATAAAAAAGTTACTATGGTGACGTGAAATACAATAACTTTAGAATCCAGAATCTTCTAGAAATGTCCATCGCCTTCTTTTAATCAGCAGATGGAAGTCTACAACAGATTTCTGTCACTAAAAGATGCATTTGTGAGATGTCTAAAACAGCTGCCTCTCCACAATAAAAGCTTGATCTTCCCCTTGTCTAGTCCATAGCCAATGCTGTACGGGGCCAGGGAGGGTAAGACCACGTTCACACGATCAGTATTTGGTCAGTATTTTACCTCAGTATTTGTAAGTCAAAACCAGGTGAGGAACAATCAGAGGAAAAGTATAATAGAAACATGTGCACCACTTCTGTATTTATCACCCACTCCTGGTTTTATCTTACAAATACTGAGGTAAAAAGCTCACCAAATACTCAATGTGTGCACGTAGCTTAAATTACAGTTGTCAAATACTTAAATATTTTTTCTTTAGGCCACGTTCACACATTCAGTATTTGGTGAGTTTTTTTTTACCTCAGGAATACTAAGCCAAAACCAGGAGTGGAACAATCAGAGGAAAAGTATAATAGAAACACGTCACCACTTCTGTACTTATCACCCACTCCTGGTTTTTGTCTTTCAAATACTGATGTAAAATACTGACCAAATACTCAGCGTGTGCACGTGGCCTTACAGATCAGCGTGAATGTTCTGTGTAGGAAATATTGGGGTCTTGAGACTCAAGCAGTGGTGGAGACGCCATTTTCTTTATAAGCCCCACATATAGAGGATATGGACATAGCAAAGAGTTGTTAACAAGACGAGAAAAAAAATACCGTCATCGCAAGCAAAACGTTTCAGTTTAATTAAAATGATAACAATAATAAAGTAAATCTGCAACCCAGTAACAAGCAGCAGAAATTAAACAAGGATCATTAGGCCGGGTTTAATATTGCCACAGTTACAACATAACTGGAATTTACTGTGTATAAATAATCAAAACATTTGCTAACAAATGACCTGACTTCTTGATCCCCATTCGCTGTCTGAGATTAGGACATAAGGGTTTGCTTATTTTTATGAACAGCGCCACTCTTCTTCCAAGGCTGATATTGCAAGTCTAAGCTGCAGACACAGTTCATAAAAGTAGCTCTGTTTCTAGTAAAAAAGGCTATTCTTTTCCTTCATGCAGTAATTTTCTTAGGCCACGTTCACACATTCAGTATTCGGTCAGTATTTGTAATCAGAAACCAGGAGTGGGTGATAAATACAGAAGTGGTGACGTGTTTCTATTATACTTTTCCTCTGATTGTTCCTCTCCTGATTTTGGCTTATAAATACTGAAGTAAAATACTGACCAAATACTGACAGTGTGAACGTGGCCTAAGAGTTTTTTCTCTTTTAAGTGTTTTTGTGGTGTAATTTTTATTGTCACAGGCATTTACCCTGTTTTAGGCCTCACCAGTACTGGTTAGATTCGTGGTCCGTGTCAGTGAGACATCCTTGTGCTGTCAGTGTGACACGTATGGAATGAAAGTATGGAATGAAATGCAGAATAGAAATTAAAGAGTGTTAGGTATTAAAGATGTTCAAAGATAGAGATCTATAGCGATGAGGAACATGATAGGTAGACAGATATCATAATATGTCAGTGTGCTATATAATCAGTGCTTTGTGTGTGTGTTTTTTAATAAATAAATAATTGGAAAAAAAAAAACCCGGCATGGGATCCCCCGTAATTTTCATAACCAGCAGAGGGAAAGCCGACCCCTGTGGGCTGATGTTAATAATCTGGGAAACGGGCCAATAGCCTTAAAGGTTCCCAGGCTATTAATAACAGCTCACAGTTGTTTGCTTAGCTTTAACTGGTTAATTTACGGGAACCCAGAAAAAAAAATGATGTATGGTCCCCCTATAATTTCTAACCAGCAAAGGCAAAACATACAGCTGTGTGCTGATATTAATAGCCAGGGAAGGGGCCATGGATATTGGCTCCCTCCCAGGCTAAGAACATGAGCCCTCAGCTGCCCCAGAAATGACGCATTGATAAGATGCACCAAATCTGGCGCTTAGCCTCGTTCTTCCCATTTGCCCCGATGCGGTGGCAAGTAGAGTAATAGAGTTGGGGTTGATGTCAGCTGTTTTATCGCTGCTGACATCAAGCCCAGGGGTTAGTAATGGAGAGACGACCCCATTACTAACCCCGCAGTGAAAATTAAATAAAGACACACACATGAAAAAGTCCTTTCATTGAACAAAAACACAGAAAAAAGGCCTTTCCCATGATGAGCTTTTGGAGAGCTTTTAATATTGCAGATTTTCTGACCCATTCCTGCACTTATTAAGTAAAATAGGTTACTTGCAATTTTTGGAAAATACACAGCATAAAAAACTCATCAAAAACTCATCGTGGGAATATAGCCTTACAGTCGGATCGCTGTATTTTTGCTGGAAAAAAAAAATACATAAAGAGAAATCTTGCAAAAAAAATCTGCATTTTTTTCTAAATATTCTGCGATACACTACCCTTATATTCTCATGTTACGTATTTGGTGATGATTTTATGCGCAAATTTTACACACATAAAATCTGCTGTTTTGTACAATACCAGCAAAGTGGGTATGTTTTCATTTCATCTCAACCACATTCTGCAAAAAAAGACTCATGACTAGAGTAAACTGATACATTTGCAAAAATCCTCAAAAAACTCATTGTCACCAAAACCAGGGTGAGTATCAGCAATCTAAGGCCACGGCCCCACTATCAGTATTTGGTCAGTATTCGGTCAGTATTTTTTCTCAGGAGTGGGAGCCAAAACCAGATAAGGAACAATTAGAGAAAAGGTATAATAGAAACAAGTCACCAATTCTGCATTTATCACCCACTCCTGGTTTTGGCTCTCACTCCTGAGAAAAAATACTGACCGAATACTGACCAAATACTGATAGTGGGGCTGTATCCTAAGAAGAGGCTTCTAAATTTTATGGGATTACTTCTTAAATTTAGCAAATGCGCGATGGCCAAGAAATATTGGGGCAGATTTACTATTCTTGTCTAAAAGCAAGACGCACAAACTTGGACATTCAGTAAAAGTTGAGAATTCTACAGTATATGATAACATTTTTCTTTATATGCCAGACTAAGGTCGCCTTAGTTACACAAACTTTTTTGCACTCAAAAAATACTAGACGCTGTCGATAAATTTGGCATATTTTATTAATTCTCTTAGTTGTAACCTGCTTTTCTGGACACTTTATAAAACTGTCTAGTTCAGCATAAAAGTTAACTAAAACCTTTAATAAACATGATGTACAGCATGTGCAGAAGAATTCTAACCCATTATCAATAATAAGTCTACCCCATTATTTTTATGAGCATATACTCCGGAGCAAGTAAATAAATAAGTAAATAGTAATAATACATGTAAATAACATAAGGTACTTAGTTAACACTGTTTTTATTAAAAAAAAGCATAAAAGTCATCCCACTACAACAAGGTGTACCAAATCGGGACCAATCTCTAGTATTAAAACCTTACCTTGTGTCAGCCGACCTTAATGTAGATAAGTGCAGAGCAGGACAGGAGCCCGACTGTTCAGACTTCTGAAGCTATATAGATGAAATGCCTTGCTCAAAAAGGGGGCCCACGCTCGTTTGTACAAAATACAAGAAACTACAGCAAAACCAAAGAAATGAGCCGGAATGTGAACGTGCTCTTACACTTGGCATGTATACCAATTTATGATTCGGCTCATTTCTTTGGTTTTCCCATTATTTTTATGTTTGACTGTAGTGCATACAAAAAAACAGGATCACAGTGTCATCGCTCTCAGGTTTGGAGATCCAAATCTAGGAAATGAGAACCATGTGTGGGTCATCGATCAAGAAGAACAGCGGTGTGGGGGACATCTAGCTGCTGCACTTCCATAGAGGCCTCTCTCTGTCACTGACCTCTAGATCACTACTGGTAGAGTAAGCTGAATCACATTCATACTGCTAGGACCCGAGAGATTTTGTTATACGGGAGGAGATTCATCTGTTTTGCTTGCTGCTGCATATGGCCTCTTACTAAAAAAAAATGTTCATATCTAAAAGGAGTAGAAGGAGTTATTCTCTAACTTTATTATAGTTAATAATTGGGGTAATTAATATGAAATTAACATGATTCAACATTACAAAAAGATACAAAATGACCATCCCTTTAAATGTACAGATTATTTTCCATAGCTGAAATATAAAATATAGCTGATGTATAGAAAGCAAAATCACTTTCCAAGCTCCATTATTTCCAATTGTGAGATTTACTGTCACTTGTGAAAAAATACATTACATCAAAAGGTGATTAAAAGTGTATGGAGTGTGTATGACATGACATACAAGTGTATGGAGCGAGGCGGCACTGAATGGTATGTATAACGTATATATAGCCTCCAGTCCCGGGTATCATACCAGCGAATCCCTGCAGTGCACAGTGCCTGCGCGGGGGGATTCATAAGTCTGCAGTCACACAGAGTGACTACAGACTTATCACTTTTGACTGCACAACCCCTTTAAGCCGCTGAAATGTTGATTAAATCCATACGTTTGTTTTAGAAATCCTTGTTTCGGTTTTTGAGAAATCCATCAGCAAATTTTTATGCAACTGAGCCGCAAGTGCAGCAGAGTTGGCTCTGCACTTACAGCTCTCTGGCCTTCCTGCCTCCTGTCAGTGACTGACAGGTCACTTACTGTATCTCCACCACCCAAGATTTTACTCAGGCTCCGTCATTCCCTGGGGCGACCCATGCTCAGATCGATAGTCCAGCTCTCGCTATGTCATCAGGACTTTACAGTGCATGCGCCGCCCCAAGAAATGACAGCGCCTGCGTGAGATCTCGGGCAGAGGAGGCAAAAAGGACTTGTCAGTCAATGACAGGAGGCAGGCGGCAGGTGGGGAAGTAGGCAGCGAGGCTGTAGAGCTGTAAGTGCAAAGCCAACCCTGATGCACTTGGGTCCCAGCTGCATAAAAAATTGTTAGTGGATTTCTCAAAAACTAAAACAAGGATTTCTAAAACAAAGGATGCAAATGGAATCTTCAGAGAGGAAGATGACTGACTTGAACTCTATAGCGCCACCTGTTGGAAGAAGCGATACTACAAGTCACAATCATCATTTTAAAGAGTCTTGCAATATGACTTAGGATAATAGCCAAATCAGAATCTCAGTTTGCAGAAACAGTGTTTCAGGGTATTGCCCCTCGTCAGTGCAAAGTATGAGAACTGATTTGGCTGGGTGAGAGGCTCTGGGCTAAAACAAAGGTATGGATTTAATCAACATTTCAGCGACTTTATATAGATGACATTATTTTGGGGTGTAAAAGCCTGCTAACAGGTTCCCTTTAAAGCAAAAAATAATCCCATAATTGGAATTTGATGGCTCTGCAACTCCACTGCACTCGCAAATGTAATGTGAGAATTGCTCTTCGATAAGTAATTTAGCTTATTAGTTGGCTTATATAATTGGTTTGAAATGGGTTAGTGTCATTTTTTGGGCATTAGTAACACAGTAACATCAGTTTTAAGACAAGAAGAAAAAAATCATCCTTTTCAGCCTATTCTTGCTCCACAAAAAAACAACCCCCTATGATGCAGAATCCTAGAAACTTATGGTGAAAAAAATGACCATCTACTCATACAGCATTGCCCTAACCCTGGAATAACTGGAGTAAATCTTTCTACAATCAATATATTGGGACAACTGTGACTGAATGAGGGGAGTAACAAGAGGATGAGAAGATGAGATGTCCACTAATATTTCCAATTAGTTCCATTTTTCATGCCAAGAAGAGCCTGTGACTAAAGTGCTGGGATAGCAGAAAAACGGGTGTTGACTTATTATATTATTTCATCCCCCAAGATGCCTTTGTCTGCTGCTGTGCATGAATAAAACATGAAGGAACTATGTTGGCCAGTATATAAATTTGTGTTTCGATGTGACGTTACATAAGAGGCTGTGTGTAGCTTGATGGCTTTAATATCACGTTTGAATGCATACTCTGTTCTGTACCTTGTAGTCTTTGGCACAGTGTGCTTGTCAGGAATGCCATTGTCAGGAAAATGCATGATTACTGCCTCATTCACACGGCCGCGTTTAATCACATACGTGAAAAAATGCTACGGGTGTCATCAGTGTATGGTCCATGTGTGTTTTTGCCATCAGTGTGTCATCCATGTGTCATCCGTGTGTCTGTTTTTGAAATCAGTGTGTCATCCGTGTGTCCGTTTTTGTCATCAGTGTGTCATCCATGTGTCATCCGTGTGTTCATTTTTGCCATCAGTGTGTCATCCGTGTGTTCATTTTTGCCATCAGTGTGTCATCCGTGTGTTCATTTTTGCCATCAGTGTGTCATTCGTGTGTCCATTTTTACCATCAGTGTGTCATCCGTGTGTCCATTTTTACCATCAGTGTGTCATCCGTGTGTCCATTTTTACCATCAGTGTGTCATCCGTGTGTCCATTTTACACATCAATGTGTCATCTGTGTCCATTTTTGCCATCAGTGTGTCATCCGTGTGTCCGTTTTTTTTAAATAAACCAGGCCAGTTGTATTTTTACCATCAGTGTGTTATCCGTGTGTCCATTTTTGCCATCAGTGTGCCCTCTATGTGTCCGTTTTTGCCATCAGTGTCATTTATGTGTCCGTTTTTACCATCAGTGTGTCATCTGTGTGTCATCTGTGTCCACTTTTACCATCAGTGTGTCATCTGTGTCCATTTTTGCCATCAGTGTGTCATCCATGTGTACATTTTTGTCATCAGTGTGTCATCCGTGTGTCCGTTTTTACCATCAGTGTGTCCTCTGTGTGTCATCCTTGTGTCCTTTTATGCCAATGTGTCATCCGTGTGTCCGTTTTTACCATCAGTGTGTTATCCATGTGTCCGTTTTTGCTATCAGTGTTTCATCAGTGTGTCCGTTTTTGCCATCAGTGTGTCCTCTGTGTGTTATCCGTGTGTCTGTTTTTACCATCAGTGTATCATCCGTGTGTCCGTGTTTACCATCAGTGTGTCATCCGTGTGTCCGTGTTTACCATCAGTGTGTCATCAGTGTTTTTCACAGATGAATAAAGAAAAAAAGAAATTACAAAGCTTCTTCTATACTTTAGAATGTTAAAGACGGACAGCACACGGATGTGTTTTTCACAGACCCATGAGCTCATTTTGGCCTGTGTCATGCGCGCTGCCTTAAAAAAAAACGGACATGTATCTGTATGTTTTGTATGAACACACAATCCGTGAAAAACACAGACATGTGAATAGCACCATAAATTATAATGGGTATGTGTTGTATCTGTGAAAAAACGCATACAACATGCACGTCTGAATGAGGCCCTACATTGTGTCAGCTAATAATAAACCCAGCCAGTTGTATTTCACATACAAACCAGTAATAAATAGGTAAAGAATTCTGGTTTTCCCTAGTCTTTGTGCCTCGGGTAAAGGTTGTATTCTTCTAAGAAAATGAGACAAAGGCTTTCCTAAGAGCTTGATGTCTTCCTGTGTAACACCTGTCCTCCAATAACACATTTTGCTATGATTAGGCTCTCCCGGGTGTAGGATTCCCATAGTCAGCACATTCCAAACAGGAGCAAGATAGTGATTGTCCTACAATACCATTCATCATAGTTCGGACCCCTGTTCTTCTGTATCTCTGGCCCTTTGATGGTGATCACAATTACATTATTTACAAATACTGGATGTTTATATCAATTCGATACATTTTATGACACATACATATGTATCAGGTTAATAAAAAAAAAAACATTTCCACTAATAACTTAAGACTCGGAACAGTCTGCTATTTCCTGGGCTGCTTTTAATAGATTCCCACCTCCTACCTTTTTGTCTTATTAAATTACATGTGGAGATAGGAACCTAGTGGCACTGCCTCCCCCGACACATCATCCCTAACATCAAGGGATTGGTGCTGCCAGTGTGAGGCCTGTTCCCGCTGTGCGCTTAAGCCGACCCTCTCTGCCTCATCATTTGTAGAATGCAAAGTGCCTCTGCAAATGGTGATTCATGCTGACAGTTCAGATTTTCTACCAATGTGGAAGTCACAGCTGTAAAGGGAGGCACTCATATACAAATGTGCTATTGGGATATAACCCACCAGCTATGCCAGGGAGCTTCAGCTGAAGAGAAGGCAGCTTACTGTAGCTGAAAGCTGGCTAACGACAGTCATATGCAATCCTATTGTTAGGATACGGCATAATACATGGGGGTCACATCGCTATGCTAGGCGGCACTGAATAAACGCAAGAGCAACAGACCATGAGTTCCCCAAATTACACACAGATAACCTCCTCCCATCAATTATCATCCTCTTAATATATTGCAGTCATCATATCATACAGCACTGTGTACTTACAATTGCTCATTTTTCCTTTCTACCCAGCTGATTCTTCTCTTTTCTCTGCTCTATATAGAAACAGGAAGTCTCTTGTCCCTGCATTTATCATTCCCCTCTTCAAAGGACCCAGCTGCTCCCTCCTCCCCTCTGCCAGGGACTTTTGCAGTGACTTATGACTCATTCAGGCAAAATTGACCTCCTGTTTCTACATAGAGCTTAGAAGGATTTAGCTAGTCAATTTATAATCATGTGATGTTATAGACCTAATGGAAAAGAGAAGAATTAGCTGGATAGAAGGGAAAAATGAGCAATTGTAAGTACACAGTGCCATATAATACGATGATTGCTATATATTAATAGGATAAAAAATTTGACGGGAGGAGGTCTTCTTTAAAGAGGATCTTTCACCAGATTCCAAAGTACAAGCTGCATAGATTATTAAATAGATCTCTAAGACTTGATGATCCAGGTGTACTTACTATGAAAATCCATATCAAAATACCCGTGTAATTCTGATTTCTTTTATGAGTTTAGCTCTAAACTGCTCATTTTAAATTTAGCTGATAACATTTTCAAAAAAGGATTATACAGCCATTCTGACTTAGATGTTCACAGTAAATACACTGGCCTCATCGGGTCTAAGAGATCTCTATAATAAGGTAGACAGTTTGTATAGTAAAACCTGACCAGTAATATTGATGGATTGTGAAATAGGCCATCAATGTCTAGTCTAAAGGAGGGAAAATGGTCACCAATAAATAGAAAAGACCACATTTCTGAAACGGAATCTGTCCACTTTTTTTTTTTATATAATGCTAAAGCGGTATAATATAGGGCAAGAAAGCCTGATTCCAGGGATGTGTCACTTATTAGGCTGTGTGTTGTAGTTTCAATACAATCAGTATTTTATTAGCAGGAGATTATCACTGCCTGACTAGGTCTCACATATGTGGCAGTCCAGCTCATATTATAATCTGAGTAATCCCACCTCCACCACTGATTGGTAGCTTGCTGACAATGTGCAGTGTACACAGGAAGCTGCCAATCAGGAGTGTGGGCGGGGTTATACAGAGCTCAGCATTCTGAGCACCGCTACAACTACAGCAGAGTAAACAGAAATTCTATCAAAACTGCACCAAGCAGCCCAGTAAGTGACTCATTGCTGGAATCAGGCTCTCTTGCCCAATATGATGCTGCTCTCACATTACATAGCAAAAACCTTGTGACATTCAGCTCTTCTACTGAGTATGATAACCAGTATAGACCCATTCAGTAAAATAAATGGGATGCAATACTGGTTACAGAGCTTGATCGGGAGCGGCACTATGTAGGAGAAAAGCCAAAAGGGCCGTAAACTTTTATTCTGGACATCATTCGGAAGCCTAAAATTGATGGTACACATTATGCCATCAGTGTTACTCATACTTATTAGCAACCGCAGTTTCTCAGAGGGTAATACTGTTCTGAAACAGCTGTGGGTTCAGCATTGAGAGCCAAGCAAGGCAAAATCTGCATTTTGAAAATACTGTACATTACTCCTTGTTTTTCCATAGGTTTTATCTCAGTACTTGAGCTTATTTCCATACTTTGCAAACGACATATCTAAATCATACCTGTCTTAACACAAATTCTGTAGAAAAGCATGGTCTTGCTGTCGTCTTCCTCCAAAATAGGTTAAATTACTTTTGGTACACATATCAGTCTAATATGTTCAGGAACTGTCCTGATTCTTATACCCTGAAACATGTTATTCACTCATTTTAAAATGGATAGTTCCTCTTTATCAGCATTCTGTCATCACTATAGGAGCTGGAACTTCCGTTCTCAGCATTCTGCCAACATGATGGGTACTGGAACTGTCCTGATTCTTATACCCTGAAACATGCCATCCACTCATTTTAAAATGGTTAGTAAGTATTCTGACATAACTAAAGGTGCTGCAACTTCCTCTCTCAGCACTCTACCAATATGATAGGTACTGGAACTTCCTTTCTCAGCATTCTGCCAACACTATTGGTGCTGGAACTTCTTCTCTCTCATTGATCTTACCATTATTTAATGGCGTGCCAGTCTAAAACTGAAAACCAGCCTCTCTGTTATGCTTGTACACAGTGTGACAGGCAGGAGAGCTGGAGCAGAGAGTATAAATTCTCCCTCCCCCCCAGAATTCCTGTAATCCATCTCAGCATCTCTGCTACAATGGATTACACAGGACAAGAGGTAGTGGACAGCATGTAATACAAAAGGTAGGCACCTAGTGCCTGGCAGTTTGGAGTGATTTTATGGGGGTAAAACAACATAATTATTAAATATATTGTTTTGCAGATTGTCTAACACATTATCGAATGAGATCAGTATGTCTGAAAATACAGTGATCATTAAAATGAATTGCCTCTATTGTGCCTAAAACTATGTAATTAGATTGTAAGCCCCTGGGAACAAGGGCTAATATAAGTGCCTTCTCTGTATATCGCTGCAGACCATGATCGTGCCATATCAATAGAGATTTATACGTTTATTGCAGTGCCTACATATAAAATATGAGTTGGCTTTCTTTAAATATGTCTTTAAGTACATATATATCTCTCTTAAATATTAAATAATAAGAATGTAGAAACAGAAAAAAAATGTATTAGTAAGATATATGAGTATCTTTTCATTGCACATTAGAGGAAGCAGCCTATTGTCTTATTACTTGAAATGACTGACTTTATTTTCTGTCCATTTTTATTGACTGCCTAATGACTATTTTGCCAGTGAAATTCATTTATGACAGTGAAGCAAATAAGCGCAATATTAAATCACAAAGAAGGCAGCAATTAATCTGTTATGCAGCTTTATTGAATTCATTTCTTTCCATTTTCTCTTGAATTATCAGTACATTGTGACAAAGCTATAAGACTGGCAAAATGAGAGCTGTAATAAAAAAAAGCTAGCAATGGTCTCCAGGTTCTGGGGCTGCAACTGGGATGCATTGATCCCTCCTTTTTCGCCACAAACATAGGTTTTGAAAATTGGATTATAGGGTGTAGATTTTATATAGCCCCCTCTTGGGTCAAGGGGTCTCTACCAACACAGAGAGACACAAGAACAGAATGAAGAATTTGAGTAAAGGGATCACGTAGGCACATCCAACATGTCTAGAATGACGATGATGACTGCCAAAACGGGAAAGGAACCTATGCAACTATACCCAACTAAACAACTTTAAAAAGCAAAAGGGATTATGAGACCCAGAGGTTTGTATCATGTCTTTGGCAATCATACGTATATATAAGGGTCATCTCTGCACACTGGTGGACACAGACAGAAGAGGGCCAATGTGCAAGAACAGTATGCGGGCGCTTTACAGCTCAAGAGCTCCTGAAAATGAAAAATTGCATCTGCTTTGAAGGTAGAAATGGGCCCCTCTTACCTCTTGGGCCCCTGTGCAGCCACACAGGTTGCACCAATGATATGCCTGTCCCTGTCTCTGCACCATTAGGAGACCTGTCCCCGCCTCCGTGGAAAGTAAAACCATGTATTAAGGTGACCCGGTCTAGGGCCAACTTTAGGTTTATTGGTGCTCTGTGCGGTGTCTTCTCCTGATACCTCCTCTTATGCTGCGCCCATACAAAAATAAATCATAATTTGCAAAAATAACACGGCCATATCGTCTACTAAATAATACTATCCAAGCAATAAACTAGGAAATATACAAAACATGCCATAAATGTACGAGCAACGCTGGTCCCATCTATATTGAGAAAGCTGGCCATGTTGTGTACCGCTGTCAGGTTGCCGCACATGTGTGCTTCTCTCCATTTATTTGTATAGAAATTCAGAAAAGTGCTGATTCAACAATTTTTGGAACTCCCTTACAAAGGAATGGAGAGAGCCGAGTATGGTCATGGCAAAAAATGATGGGTCCCAGAGGTGAGACTCACATCTGTTTATGGTATAACCTTCAGATATAGTATAAATGTATAAGATAAGAATACTTCCTTAAATGCCACAGCTCCATTCCTCACCTGATTTCTATATGCAGGAAAAATGCAAAAAAAACTGGTTCTAGCAGTATACTGTATAATAACATTGCATGATGGTTTATGGTTTCAATTCTACAATTAGCGATAAAATCTATTAGTTGACCTTATGGCAAGAAACTTTCATATTCTGAACAGGATATTCTGGTGTCTGAAATTCATCTTGGTACAAGTCTATGAGGTTATTATTTCCTCAAGGGTATGGGCATCAAGAAGACCCAATTTGGAAGACAATGTTTACAAAAACAAAGGGAAGGTATCATCAGAACATGACCTGTTGTTAAAATCAGGTTTTTGTGTTAATTGTATATTTTCTTTTTGCAAGGTTGTTTTTTTATATATACCAATTTGTATTAATAAAAATAGAAATCTTGCAATTTTCAAATTGCAGCTTTTTTACACTATAACTTCCTATTGTTTCAGGAAACAACACATGTACATCACAATGGTCAGACCCTGACCTTATCTTTTGTATTGAAGCATCTAATGATCCTGTGTCATCAGCCGTGTATCAAGGTGTTATTTATAGAGATAATTGAATCACATACGTGTTCTATCCATGTTTTTATGAATAGAATACATACCCATCTCTATAGTACTATACACATGCCTGTGTTTTCTTGCAGACGGTGTGTCTATAAAAAAAACATGGAGACATCTCTGTTTTTGATCCTAGTCATGGATCAAAATTACCCATAAAATGACTGATGTAACAGTGATGGTAAAAACTGAAACAGTGATTAAAATCAGACAAAAAAAACACTGATGAAAAGTAGGTCATTTTTTTTGAAGAGGGACAGGTAGTGATTTTATTTTTATAATATACAGGGTGGTCCAAAAGTAGGTGGACAGAAAGTGTAATAAGGTTATGAAGGGGGAGATTTATCAAACATGGTGTAAAGTGAAACTGGCTCAGTTGCCCTTAGCAACCAATCAGATTCCACTTTTCATTCCTCACAGACTCTTTGGAAAATGAAAGGTGGAATCTGATTGGTTGCTAAGGGCAATTGAGCCAGTTTCACAGATCTAGGTTTCACAGATAGATCTCCCCCAAATCTGTTCTTTTCAGATAATTCAGATAACACATAATGACAAATAATTTAAATACAGATGAAAGAAAATGGATTTTAACAGAGTATTGGAAATCTCAAAATGCTGAAACCGTTAGAGCAAATTGGGTTGACACATTTGGTACTCAAGCCCCAAAGAGACAAACCATTTACTGCATTCGTGACAAATTCAATGCCACTGGCTCAACCTTAATGCTCCAAAAACTGGTCGACCCAAAACAGTCTGTACAGAAGATAATAAACAACTTGTTGCTGAAACATTTGTTCAAGTCCAAAAAACTCCACCAGAAGAGCCTCTTTGGAATTGGGAATTTCACGAGCTTCTATCATGCGAATCCTGAAATCTATTGGGTGGAAAGCTTATCGTCCACGTCTAATTCATGGTTTATTGGAGGATGATCCAGACAGGTGGCTGCAATTTGGATTCCACCTTTCATTTTCCAAAGAGTCTGTGAGGAATGAAAAGTGGAATCTGATTGGTTGCTAAGGGCAACTGAGCCAGTTTCACTTTACACCATGTTTGATAAATCTCCCCCTTCATAACCTTATTACACTTTCTGTCCACCTACTTTTGGACCACCCTGTATATACAGTACAGACCAAAAGTTTGGACACACCTTCTCATTTAAAGATTTTTCTGTATTTTCATGACTATGAAATTTGTACATTAACACTGAAGGCATCAAAACTATGAATTAACACATGTGGAATTATATACTTAGCAAAAAAGTGTGAAACAACTGAAAATATGTCTTATATTCTAGGTTCTTCAAAGTAGCCACCTTTTGCTTTGATGACTGCTTTGCACACTCTTGGCATTCTCTTGATGAGCTTCAAGAGGTAGTCACCGGAAATGGTTTTCACTTCACAGGTGTGCCCTGTCAGGTTTAATAAGTGGGATTTCTTGCCTTATATATATATATATATATGTCTGTACATATAAACAGTATGTGTATATATACATGTGTGTATATATGTGTGTGTGTGTGTATATATTGTAATGCAGCGGCTTGCTGCATTGCTAAAATGTCCAGGGGGTGTGTTCTGGCTGACCATTTACCTCCCCCTCAGATGACTGATCACATGACTGTGACATCATCACATGTCCTGTGTGCACAGAAGGATATATAAATCCTAGTGGTTCTGAAACAGAGTCAGAGAGAGAGAGGCCTGGAGAGGCCTGGTGAAGCCTGGAAGGTAGAGGCTGGATCCCTGTGTTTGGGGATATCAGTAGCCTTATAAGGCACGTGGCCTAGAGACTACAGCTGTGAGCCTTAAACCACAGCTTTGGCAGAACAGAGCTGAGAGAAGCAGCTAAGACCCGGCAAAGGTAAAAATGCAGCTTGATGTGGACATTGATATTGTTACCTTGCTGAAGGCTGTATCTGGAACCAAGTGGGCATATCGGTTACTGGAAAGGCTCTTGGATATTATATGTGTAACATGTCGGCGAGCCACTGAGATGGACTATGTTATGAGCGGTTTATGATATGTAATAAACTGCTGGACTGTGAATTGCTGGAAAAACTTTGCATGTGTGCTTTAATTGACCCGGTGAAGCGAGTACCCCAGCGTGATGAATAGCGCTACCTTACAATATATATATATATATATATATGACGCGCCCCCTGGGCCGTGTGTGTGTGGGGATAACCGGAACCGGACCCGTTGCGGATGCTGGGGGTTGTAGTCCTTGCGTGGCGGTGACCCGGTCCCGTGGCTCAGGGTGGTCAACCCAAATGGCGTTCTATTTATAGGGTTTTTATGAAATTAAATGTCCGACTACGCCACCCGTGGATTGCGGTCAGAGTGAACCGCCGCAGCAGGGCAGACCGCTGAGGCTGGTGTTGTGGGTGCAGCAGGGGGTAGTATAACTCCCCAAGGGAGGAGTACAGCCTCAGGGCAGCAAGTGCGGATGTTGGGGGTGATGGTGCGTGGGAGCAGCAGTAACGACACAGAGTCCTGTAATGCAGTCCAGGGTATTTACTCACAGTTCTTTATCCACATTACTACAGCTGGTCATAACGTTCCACGGCGCACTGTGTTCACCAGGTGAGGGGCTCGGCCTACTCCCAGATAACTTTGGAGCGTTTCACAGGACCCCCTTTGTGTGTCCTTTCTCTGGCCTGTCATACCCCGCCAGTGACCTCGCTTCTGTCCGGCTGCCTCAGGCCTTCTCTGGCAAACCTTGGCGCCGGTTCCCTGACCCTATGTGGTGCCTTCCTAGCGGACGTAGCGAGGGGCTGCGCCACATAAAATGTCACAGCCTCCGGTTTCTAGCTGAGGGTAGTTCCCCGCCTCCACTAGTTTCGGGGACCGGTCTCCCCCTTTGGCCTGACCCTTCTACGCAGGTAGATTCGGGCGTGCGGTGGTGACTCACCGGTCCACACCCCTGGGGTCCCTTCGTTCCTTGTTCCTGGAGCCTCCTCCGCTCCTCTTCCTTCCTTCTCCTTCCTCCAGGCTCCGGCCGCTCTCTCAGGCCTGTCTGCGGAGCAGAGCTCGGCCTGAGCCTCTGCTCCCTGTCTCCTCCTCTGACTGACTTCTCCTGAACTTCACACAGAACT
This sequence comes from Phyllobates terribilis, assembly GCF_046119375.1. Taxonomy (NCBI): domain Eukaryota; kingdom Metazoa; phylum Chordata; class Amphibia; order Anura; family Dendrobatidae; genus Phyllobates; species Phyllobates terribilis. The sequence continues at coordinate 289,187,384 of NW_027362768.1, read as the reverse complement.
AAGATGGTGCCCACCTTTTATACCTACCTCTAGGTGCACCCAGGAACTGCCCTCTCCCTCCTATGCACTACAGGGTTCCCCCTTCCTCGGTGTTCCCTCCCCCTACTCCAGCCAGGGACAGGGACTGTCGTGCTCTACTTGGAGCATATCGGTCGCCCTGCCCCCGGAAATGTGGTGTAATGCATGCAGGTGTCGGGGTCCTAATTCACACTCCATCCTTACCTGGAAGTGAGATATCGCACATCTGGATGAGATGCAATACCTCTGTAGCGGCCGAACCCTTGGGGGGGCTACATTTCCCCTTGGTAAATCACAGCACCTCCGCGGGCTGGAACAGAGCAAAAGACAATGCAAATTAGGACATGCAAATTATTATTTTTTTTTTAATTGCCAACTGCATATCACTTCCCTTTATGGGAAACATTTTCTCTTTTCACCAATATATAAAACATTCTTTTTAGTAGAAAACATATAAAACATCATCAGCAGCATATCAACGGCGAAGTCTCTTTTCAACAGGTCTCAGTTCTCTCTGCGACCAGGTGTCCATTCTTCTTAAGGTGCAAACTTGGCAAAACTTTTGAACATGAGGGACCCATTCGCAAACCCTCAACGTAGGCCCTGGGCGTGGCTGCAGGGCATAGGTGATCCGGGCGTTGGACCACGTCTTCTGCCATGCCAAACGGGTTTTTGTTCTGAGGTCTGTTGTTGCAATATTTATAAAACCAATAGAGGGCACTTTAGGAAGTGCAACTATTTACATGGATTGGCTGCTCCCAGTCCTCAGCCGGATAGTTCACAGAAAGTTGGCTGCTCCCAGTCCTCAGCTGGATATTACTGACCCATCTCCGGGTAACTTTAACCAAACAAATGAAAAACAACCCTTAACCGGGCAAACTTCTCATAATCCGGAAAATGGCGTGTCCTGTAACTCTTCACCCTGGCGGGTAACTATTTACAATTAGGCTGTCGCTCATCAGTAGCGATGTCCTACTTGTCGACTCTCCTCCTCCTCACCGTACTCTTCAGACCCGTCCGGGTCCTCTGGGTAGTAGTGTTCAAGGTAGTGCTCTTTTTCTACCCGCTGGACATTGAGGGCGTACCACCCCCGCAATCCTCGATGTCGGGTGTAGGACACCAAGTCCCCCGGATACAGATCCCGTCCCCGGTGACCCTCAGGCAGGTGGCTATCCACGTCCATCCTATTGACAAAGAGGTCCGTGTCTGTAGTAGGGTCCCGGATGAACCCCCACCCTTTCTCCTGATGGAACTTTACCACGGTCCCAGTAATTTTAGGACCGCGTGCAGCTGGGGGGTTTCGGCGGGTCTGCGTCTTCTCCTCTGCGCTCCGGGCCTGCAGCTGCTCCCTCTTCTGGCGCCGCACCAGCTCCTCCTTCTCTAGCTGCCTTATTTCCCGCTGGCAGAACTCCCGCCTGCGAGCTGCGGCTGCCCGCGTCTCCTGCGAAAACCCCATAAGGTCCTCCCAGGTCTGGTCCCACTCGATCTGGACCTCTGCCTCTGGGGGCTGGTGACTGGCTGCGGAGCGGGCAGGAGCGGAGCAAGCAGGGCCTCGGCCTCTGCGGACAGGTTCTTCCGATGATGAGGGTGAACCCATCCATCTGGTAAGGGGACCGGCTCTCCATCGGGCCCGGCGAGCTGGCTGTACAGGTCGGTCCCTAGCGGTGGTAGTGTCGGGACCGGGGGCGTACGCTGCTGGAAGGCGCCAGGGGAGGTCAGGCCTTGCGATCGGGCCTGGAGCGGGCCGCTTCCGACCGCACCCGGGGTCAGGGGACACGGCCTTGGGCTTGATCCGGCGACGGTGCTCACAGCTTGGGGCCTGTGTGCCGGCGGCGGGAGCGGGGGAGGCGCAGCGACTCCCGGGACGTCTGGTTCCGCGACGGGGTCCAGAGGCAGGTTGGTAGCATCAGGGCTGGTGGCAGGGGTGTCCCCCTTACCTGCTTCCAGGGCTGCACTGCTCTCAGCTTCCGGCCTCCGCTCCTCTTCCTCAGGGGCTGGCTCACTGGCCGGTGCTGGCGGCGTCCCGTGCTGCTGGGCCGTGACCCGCCGGGCCATCTCCTCTCTCCATTCCGCTACAGCTTCCCGCTGTGCCTGGACCATCCTCCGGTCCAGATCCTCCAGCGCAGTTCGAAGGAACTCCGGGTCTTCTCCAGGGAGCTGAGCCATCAGCTCCTTGAGGCTGTACGGGGCCGCGATGGCCTGCAGCAAGCCACCGGTCAGGGTGCTGGAGTAGGTGCTGCTCGCCATCTCGGGGTGTGGTCTGCCGAGACTGATCCAAACCACACCCTGCCTCTCGGTTTTCTTTCCCTTCCGCCCCTGTTGGGGGTGGTCCCGGGGCGATCTGCTGACAATCACTCTCAGGGGCAGCCCCCCCACGTTGATGAACATCTCTATAGCTGCACTCAAGGCTGTTGGGAGTGGGTTCCTTCTTTGGCTTCATTCTGGGACCTGGCCCACGATGGGAGGTGGCTTCATGTTGTCTTGTTGCACATTATGGCGTCCGTTCTGCTGGGGCGGGCGCCATATTCAATACAGTAAAACAGTCTTTTTTCAGGCACGCAGTATCCGGTGGTTGAGGGCACGAAATCCTGCCGACTACGCCAAAAAGTTGACGCGCCCCCCTGGGCCGCGTGTGTGTGGGGATACCCGGAACCGGACCCGTTGTGGATGTTGGGGGTTGTAGTCCTTGCGTGGCGGGGACCCGGTCCCGTGGCTCAGGGTGGTCAACCCAAATGGCGTTCTATTTATAGGGTTTTTATGAAATTAAATGTCCGACTACGCCACCCGTGGATTGCGGTCAGAGTGAACCGCCGCTGCAGGGCAGACCGCTGAGGCTGGTGTTGTGGGTGCAGCAGGGGGTAGTATAACTCCCCACGGGAGGAGTACAGCCTCAGGGCAGCAAGTGCGGATGTTGGGGGTGATGGTGCGTGGGAGCAGCAGTAACGACACAGAATCCTGTAATGCAGTCCAGGGTATTTACTCACAGTTCTTTATCCACATTACTACAGCTGGTCATAACGTCCCACGGCGCACTGTGTTCACCAGGTGAGGGGCTCGGCCTACTCCCAGATAACTTTGGAGCGTTTCACAGGACCCCCTTTGTATGTCCTTTCTCTGGCCTGTCATACCCCGCCAGTGACCTCGCTTCTGTCCGGCTGCCTCGGGCCTTCTCTGGTAAACCTTGGCGCCGGTTCACTGACCCTATGTGGTGCCTTCCTAGCGGGTGTAGCGAGAGGCTGCGCCACATAAAATGTCACAGCCTCCGGTTTCTAGCTGAGGGTAGTTCCCCGCATCCACTGGTTTCGGGGACCGGTCTCCCCCTTTGGCCTGACCCTTCTACGCAGGTAGATTCGGGCGTGCGGTGGCGACTCACCGGTCCACACCCCTGGGGTCCCTTCGTTCCTTGTTCCTGGAGCCTCCTCCGCTCCTCTTCCTTCCTTCTCCTTCCTTCAGGCTCCGGCCGATCTCTCAGGCCTGCCTGCGGAGCAGAGCTCGGCCTGAGCCTCTGCTCCCTGTCTCCTCCTCTGACTGACTTCTCCTGAACTCCACACAGAACTAAGATGGTGCCCACCTTTTATACCTACCTCTAGGTGCACCCAGGAACTACCCTCTCCCTCCTATGCACTACAGGGTTCCCCCTTCATCGGTGTTCCCTCCCCCCACTTCAGCCAGGGACAGGGACTGTCGTGCTCTACTTGGAGCATATCGGTCGCCCTGCCCCCCGGAAATGTGGTGTAATGCATGCAGGTGTCGGGGTCCTGATCCACACTCCATCCTTACCTGGAAGTGAGATATCGCACATCTAGTTGAGATGCAACACCTCTGTAGCGGCCGAACCCTCGGGGCGCTACATATATATATATATATATAATGTGTGTACATGTGTGTATATATATGTATATACTGTATGTGTGTATGTATATAAATGGATATGTATGTGTACAGTATATGTATATATATGTATGTACATATATACATGTGTAGCACCCCGAGGGCTCGGCTGCTACAGGGGTATTGCACCTCAAACCAGAGGTGTGATATTCCACTCCCGGGTAAGGATGGAGTGTGGACCAGGACTCGGTAAGCTGCATGCACCACACACACCCCATTTCCGAGGGACAGCTCAACGGTGCTCCCACTAGACAGAAGTGCAGGCACGACAGCATCTATCCCTGGCTGGAGTGGGGCGGGGGGAGGAATACCCAGTGGTGTAGGAGCAGATAGGGGTGGGTTTCTGGGCATAGGTAGGAGCCCATTGGTTGCTAGTCACCTGGGCTCGGGTGTTAGAAGGAGGTATATAAGGTGGGCACCATCTTAGGACAGGGTTCAGTTCAGAGAGGAGGAGAAGAAGACAGGAGCTCAGCCAGAGAGGGCTGACAGGGAGCTGTGGCTCAGTCTGGGCCCAGCTCCAGAGGCAGGCCTGTAGTGGAGGCCAGAAACAGCAGAAAGAGAGAGGAGAAGGAGCGGAAAGGAATGTAAGAAAGGAACTGGAACAGAGGAGAAAGGAAGCAAGGAACACAGAGAAAGGCCCAGAGACACGAGGACCAAGAAGGAGCCTGCCCCCACCAGCCATGAGTGCAGCAGTGGAGATGTCCATCAACGTGGGGGGGCTGCCCCTGAGGGGGGCCTTCTGTAAGATGCTGGGGGTTGTCTCCGTGGCGGTGACCCGGTCCGTGCCCAGGGTGGTCAAACCAGTGGCAGTCTTGATGTATAGCAAATGTCCGACTACGCCACCCGTGGATTGCGGTCAGTGGGGACCGCCGCCGCGCTGCAGACCGCTGAGGCTGATGTTGTTTGCGCAGCTGAGTATGGGATGACTCCCCACGGGAGAAGTATTGCCTCAGGGCAGCTAATGTGGATGATGATGGGAGTGATGGTGTGAGCGTCCCAGTGCTAATGGTGCTGGTGCGGCGAGGAACCACAGAGACGTGCGGTTGCAGTTTTCAATGCTTTACTCACAGTTGTTGTTCATGTCAATGCTGCAGGCGATGACTGCCCGAGCCGTGCTGCGTCCACCAGGCAAGGGACTCGGTCAACTCCCAGGTAATTCCAGAGTGTGGTTCAGAGCTCCCTTCTCTACCTTTCTCTGGCCGTCCCCACCAGTGACCCACCTTTGTCCAGCTTCCTCGGGCCTTCTGTTGGCGAAACCTCTCCCGGTTTCCCTGACCCTATACGGTATGCCTTTCTGGTGGATGTAGTGAGGGGTCGCACCAAGATGTGGTAACAACCTCCGGTCTTTGGCTGAGGAATCTGCTGCCTCCACCAATTTGGGTTCCGGTACCCTGTTCTGCCAACCCTTCACCCTGTATCTCCTCTGGGCATATGGGGTTCCTTCGGTCCTCGTGTCTCTGGGCCTTTCTCTGTGTTCCTTGCTTCCTTTCTCCTCTTTTCCAGTTCCTTTCTTACTTTCCTTTCCGCTCCTTCTCCTCTCTCTTTCTGCTGTTTCTGGCCTCCACTCCAGGCCTGCCTCTGGAGCTGGGCCCAGACTGAGCCACAGCTCCCTGTCAGCCCTCTCTGGCTGAGCTCCTGTCTTCTTCTCCTCCTCTCTGAACTGAACCCTGTCCTAAGATGGTGCCCACCTTATATACCTCCGTCTAACACCCGAGCCCAGGTGACTAGCAACCAATGGGCTCCTACCTATGCCCAGAAACCCACCCCTATCTGCTCCTACACCACTGGGTATTCCTCTCCCCGCCCCACTCCAGCCAGGGACAGATGCTGTCGTGCCTGCACTCCTGTCTCGTGGGAGCACTGTTGAGCTGTCCCTCGGAAATGGGGTGTGTGTGGTGCATTCAGCTTACTGAGCCCTAGTCCACACTCCATCCTTACCTGGGAGTGGAATATCACACCTCTGGTTTGAGGTGCAATACATCTGTAGCAGCCGAGCCCTCGGGGTGCTACACATGTGTGTATATATGTGTGTATGTATATATATGTGTTTATGTATATATAATGTGTGTACATGTGTATATATACTTATATAGATATATGTGTGTATATATATGTATATACTGTATGTGTGTATGTATATGCATATAAATATACATGTGTGTATGACGCGCCCTGGGCCTATGTGATGTAGCGTTGCGCACGCAGGGACTACCTGGAGCCGGATCTGATAGGGGTAGTAGTCTCGTGGCGGTGACCCGGTCCGTGCCCAGGGAGTCAGACTAAGTGGCGGTATATTAGCAGTAGATGTAGGACGACTACGCCACCCGTTGAATGCAGCTATGGAGCTGCCGCTGCAGGGCAGACCGCTGAGGCCGGTGGAAGGATGGTGCAGCGTGGATGGTATAACCCCCAACGGGAGGGGTATGGCCTCAGGGCAGCCGACGTGGATGATGGGGGTAGCAGGAATCACTCAGAGACGATGCGGTGTAGTTCAGGGTCTTTACTGGTGACAAAGATAGACCCTCCCGGAGTACTGGCTAGCGGTCGGGGCCTGGTCAGTCCTTGAGCTGATGGGATCCCCCTTGGCCAGGCGGAGTTGTAGGCCTCCCCAACTAATTGTACTCTTCTGGCTACCTTGCTAGAGGCGGGTAAAGGTAGCCCACGTCCCTGAGTGTACCGTGTGGTGCTCACCCGTATGGCCGGTGACTCGGGGCCTTCTAGTAGCTTCCGCTCCACGACGGCGGTGCTGGTCCCACTCTTGTGACCGAGCCTTCGGGTTTCTGGGCCAGAGAACCTGAAATCCCCTGCCGGTCGGTTTCTGCTGCTGGGTAGGAGTTAGTCCCCACAGCCTCGGACTCCGGGTCCGGTAAGAAATCTTCAATCAGGGCGAGCTCTACAGCTTCCAGCCCTGACCTCCTCTTAGCACGACTCCCACAGAGCTCCTGATCTTTCTTTCCTATTACTGCTTCTCTTCTTCTCTCTACTCTTCTCACTAACCCTGCCTCAGCCCCAGGTTTATATAGGGGAAGTCCTTCCCCTCCCAGGACTGGGCAGGAGGTGTGGCATGCATAGGATTCCTGACCAAGAGACCTCCCACCTGCTCTCAGACATAACATTGCTGTTACTGTGGAAACCAGACCCCTGGGGTGCCACATTCCCCCCTAGTGAAATTTAGTACTCCGGGACTAAAAATATTTTTAGAAAAACATAACCAATACAAACAGAAACGGTACAATAATAAAAAAAAAACATATTAGAATGGTCACGGCGTGTCCGCAACCGGGTGCAGTTTTTAAAGAAAAGCAAGGTGTCCATTTCACCAAAACAGGGAGACGTAACCAGGTAGGGGTCTGTCCTGCCCCGAGTCCTTAACAGTCTTTAGTCCATTCCTAAGTTACGCTCCAACCAATTGTACAAGGATTCCCGGTAATCCACCAAGGACTCCTAAAAATAACTAGAAACACATAATTATTTACAAGTAACAGACAGGTGACCACAAATAAAACAATTTAAACACTTCAAATCCTCCAACGTGCGGGTAACTGGCCTCTAGTGGCCCTAGTGGACCTACGGAGCTGACTGTCTGGCCCTGAACTACAGGGTGTAGGAGCTGTCAAGGATAAACTGGGCAGCTGTCTACGGGCTCTTTGGCTCACTAGGGGTATGGCAGGCTCACTATAAGCAGAGGGTTGATCCTCCTGATCTGCTTGTGTGGAGTCTTCTGCCTCCTGGACCGGCTGTTCTTCCAGCTCTACCGGTTGCTCCGTAAGTACTTGGGATGCTGGTTGGAGGAACGTGAGGACGGGTACCACAACTGCACCATTGACTTGAGTCCAGGACCGAGGGAAGTCTCCGAGCACAGTACTAACCACATCTTCCCTTTCCTCTACGGGTCGAGGGTCTTCTTGTTCCTCTTCAGGGTTCCGTAGCTGTTCGGGACACTTCTTCAGGTGATCCCGGGATACAATGGTTGTGGTTTCCCCTCCGTCTTTACTGATGGTACAGACCTTTGGGTTGTCGTGGCTTGAGGGCAGTACGATGTACGGGTCCTTCTCCCACTGGTCGTCCAACTTGTGGAGCCGTCTTTTCCTCTTCAAGACCTGCTCTCCGGGTACCAAGGGAACAGCGGGAGCATACTGGTTGTAAGTTTTCTCTTGTCTTTCCCTAGCTAGACAGAGACTTCGCTCCACGCTCTCCTGTACTTTCCGGTACTGCTGCTGCCTCTCTGTGTCCCAGTCTGCTTCCGGTGAAGTGTCCTCGGGTGTCAGGACTCCCATCTCCAGGTCAACAGGTAGCTTACCGGGTCTTGCCCTCATTAGGTAAGCCGGGGTACAGTTGGTGGAACCTACAGGGATGTAGTTGTATAGGTCCACCAGGTCGAGCAGCTTCTCAGGCCACAGACTGCGTTCTTCCAGGGGCAATGTTTTTAGAAGATCTATCACCACCTGGTTCATTTTCTCACAAAGTCCATTAGTTTGCGGATGATAGGGTGTCGTCCTGATCTTCCGGCAGCCATACAGAGTACAGAACTCTTGGAAGACCTCCGCTTCAAAGGCAGGTCCCTGGTCCGTCAGCACCTGCTCTGGGTAGCCGTGTGGACGGCAGAAGTGCTGCTGGAAGGCTCTAGCTGCTGTTTGAGCCGTTAAGTCCTTGACGGGGACGACAACCAAGAACCGGGAGTAGTGATCCACGATGGTTAATGCGTAGACGTAGCCACTTCTGCTTGGGGTCAGTTTTACATGATCCAAGGCGACCAGTTCCAACGGCTGCCGGGTGACGATGGACTGAAGGGGGGTCTTCTGGCTGGCACGGTCCTTCCTTCTTAGGTTGCATGGGCCACAGTCTCTGCACCACCTCTCGATGGTTCCTCTCATGCCTACCCAATGGAACCGCCCGCGCAGCAGGAACTCCAGCTTCTTCCATCCGAAGTGCCCAGCCCCGTCGTGGTATGCCTCCATCACCATAGCTGCGTCCCTTCTTGGCACCACTACTTGCCAGATCAGTTCATGCGTCCGGGAGTTAACCATTCTGCGGCACAACTTCCCCTTGTAAAGGAACAGTCGACTCTTCTCTGCCCACAGTTGCTTGGCCTCCTCCGGAGCGTCTGGGTCAAGGCGAGCTTCTGGCTGAGTCAGCATCTCCTTCACCAGCCGGACGGCAGGGTCACTGTCTTGCGTTTCCGCCCAGTTGTAGTGAGGTAAGGGGTTGAACGTAGCGGCTTGCTTACCCCTTACACGGTGGGAATACTGGATAGTCCCATGACGGTGGAACGCAGGGAGTTCGACCTCTTCCAAGTCTTCTGAATCCTCACCCTCGTCCGGTAGGTTTGGCATCCTGGACAGGGCATCCGCGTTGGTATTGGAGCGTCCTGCCCGCTATTTGATTGTAAACTCATAGTTGGACAAGCGGGCCATCCATCTCTGCTCTAGGGCACCGAGTCTTGCAGTGTCCAGGTGTGTCAACGGGTTGTTATCCGTGTACACGGTGAACCGGGAAGAAGCGAGGTAGTGCTTAAAGCGTTCGGTGACTGCCCACACCACTGCCAGGAACTCTAGCTTAAATGAGCTGTAATTCTCAGGGTTTCTTTCGGTTGGTCGCAGTTTTCGGCTGGCGTAAGCAATTACCCGTTCTTTCCCCTGCTGGATCTGGGACAGTACGGCTCCTAGCCCGATGTTACTGGCGTCAGTGTAGAGGATAAAGGGCTGGCTATAATCAGGGTACGCCAGGATTTCATCCCCCGTGAGGGCCATCTTCAGCTGACGGAAGGACTCTTCTTCCAGCTTCTCCCATCTGAAGGGTGGCTTCTGGTTCTTGGCTTTCCTGGACTGGCCTATCAGGAGGTCCTGCATAGGGGCTGCCTTTTTGGTGAAACCGAGAATGAACCTTCGGTAGTAGCCTACCAACCCGAGGAACTGCCTCACTTCCTTTACGCTGGAGGGGCTTGGCCATTCCTTAATTGCGGTGATCTTATCAGGGTCGGGAGCCACTCCGTCCGCACTCACCACATGTCCCAGGTACTGCACCTTTGGCTTCAGGAGGTGACACTTGGAGGGTTTCACCTTTAGGCCGTAGCTTGCCAGAGCTTCGAACACTTCCGCCAGGTGTTTCAGGTGGTCCTCATAAGTCTTGGAATATACGATGACATCGTCCAGGTACAACAAAACCGTCTCAAAGTTTCGGTGTCCCAGACAGCATTCCATCAATCGTTGGAAGGTTCCTGGTGCGTTACAGAGCCCGAACGGCATGCAGGTAAACTCACTAAGTCCCATCGGGGTGGTGAATGCAGTTTTCTCCCGGTCCGCCTCTGCTACAGGAACCTGCCAGTACCCGCTAGTGAGATCCAAGGTAGAGAAGAAGTTAGCAGATTTTAAAGCAGCCAAAGACTCCTCTATCCTTGGTAAGGGGTACGCATCCTTGTGTGTGATACGGTTGATTTTCCGGTAATCTACACACATTCTCATGGTGTTGTCTTTCTTTTTGACCAAGACTAGTGGAGCTGCCCAGGGGCTACAGCTATCTCTGATTACCCCAGCCTCCTTCATGTCTCTAAGCATCCCCTTGGCGTGTTGGTAGTGTGCAGGGGGTACGGGTCGATACCTCTCTTTTATGGGAGGATGGTCTCCCGTGGGGATGTGGTGTTCTACCCCCTTGACTCGCCCGAAGTCTAACGGGTGTTTACTAAACACTCTCTCATACTCTTGAACCACCTGATAGACTCCCTGTTTCTGGTGTGAGGGAGTGGAGTCAGTACCCAAATGTAGTTGCTGACACCAATCCTCCATTTGTTGTTTAGAGCCGTTACCTTCTTCCGGAGAAGATGGAGGCAAGGGTTCTACGGACTGTATGGAATTCTGATTGATAGTATACAATTTGGCTAGCGTGGCATACCGGGGCAGGTACACTTCCCTCTTCCCGATATTTATTATGCGAACGGGCACCCTCCCATGGCGTACATTGACCACCCCCCGTGCTGTCAAAATGGTGGGCCTACTGTCTGAGTAAACTGGTTCTACCATTGCCTGGTAATCTCTACCCCTCAGACCAATAGCCGCCCGGCACCAAATCATCATTTCACTTTTTGGGGTATGGCAATAGGAAAAGGGTCACACATTCTCACGCTACCAATCTCACCGCCGGAGAGTTCCACCTGTTGCCGTCGCATCAGTGCCCGGATCTCTTTTTGGAGCACTCGCTGCTGGCCGGAGCTGGCGTTCTTGGCAACCTGCTGTAAAATAAAAATCACCTCTGCAAGACAATTTTCAATTACATTAGTTCCTAGAGTTATCTTAGGGTGACTCTCGCGCTTGTCAATGTCCACAATGATCAGTCCCTGGGCTGCCAGCTCGACTCTACCGATTTTAATGGTCACCTCTTTAAATCCGATCTGTGGCACGGGCTGACCATTGCTGGCGATGATACTCAAGTCGTCGTCAGGGTAGCGGGTTATATCCGAGTCATTCCAGTACTGCTTGAAGAGCACGTACGGGATGGTGGTGACCTGTGACCCAGTGTCCAGTAGGGCACTCATAGGAATGCCATCCAGTACCACAGGCAAGACTGGACGTCCTCCCACATATTCACGCCAGTTTGATGGGCCTGATGATCTTTTTCCTAGGGGTTGGCCCTCTACCCTAGGTTGTGCCAGTTTAAAGGACAGTACCTTGCCATATGTCCGGGTTGATTGCAGCGGCGGCAGATAGGTTGTCCGTCCTCGTTGTATCGGTCGCTGGGTCTTCCTCTGGCCGGTGGGGTCCTCCTTTGTCGGCGCCACGGGATGTCCTCCGGTCCGGATGCCAGCTGGATCTTCCCTGGAGTAGAAACCTGTAAAGACTGCACAGTTCGGGTTAGCGCAGCAACGCTTTTAGCTAGCTCTTGGACCTGATGATGCAGGTCGGGAGCCGGGTCATTGTTCAAAGCCTGCGCATCAGCTCCCACAGGCCCTGCCGACAAGGGCGCCGCCTCCTGGTGGTAAGTGGTAGTGGGGCGTCTGTGGGTCACAACGCCACCTGGTGCCGGTTCTCGGAGCACCCGGATGGCTCTGTCCTTGAACTGTGCAAATCCCAGATGAGGGTCCTGTAAGGCCATTGCCCGCAACTGGGTTCGGTGGGCATTGCAATATAAACCCTCTATAAATTGTTCAGTCAACAGCCGGTCCTCGTCTCCCACGCCGTCAGGGTCAGTCTGCTTAATGGCTCTCAGGGCCTCTTGTAGGTTTAGTGCATAGTCCCTTATACTCTCTTGTGCTCGCTGCTTGCACCCGTAGAATCTAAGCTTGATCTCGGCTGAGGTGCGGGTATCAAAGGTGTCCTTCAGCCGGGTTATTATCCCTGCGACAGTCCTCCCCCCAAGTGGCCAGGACTTTACCTCCCTTTGGGCTGCCCCAGTTAATTGGGCCACCAGGATGCTCACTTTTTGCTCTTCTGTGAGGGGGTACACCTGGAAGAGGCTATCCAGCTTTTCTCTAAAGTCATGCAGAGTATGTGACTCCCCTAAGTACTGGGGTAGCCAGGCCGCTCCCGGGATATAGGGCATGGTGAAAGGCATGACTGCAGCAGCGGTGGCGCTGGCGGGGGTTGAGGCAGTGAAGCTCTCCTCCGTATCCGACATCTTCCTCCCCCCTAGTGGACCGTGGCCTACCTTGCGATGATCCTCTTCCGTAGGCCGCGGCTCCGCAGTGGATCGTCAGGGTTGAGGACCTTCCGTCGCGCTCCTGTGACGTCAGCGTCTGCTGGGCTCCTTCCAGGACCTTGCGCGACGTCTGGACGTGAGGCGGAGCTTCAGTTCTCGCGCGCTTTCGGAGTCCACGCCCCTCTTCTTCCCGCGCGGCGTCTTCAAGATGGCGTCCAACGGCGGGAAAACTCCACGGATAGCGGGAAGAAGGCAAAAGATGGCGCCGGATGGCGGGAATCTTCACGGATGGCGGGAAGAAGACTGAAGATGGCGCCGGATGGCGGGAATCTTCACCACTGGTAAGTTTGAACAGTCTTTTTCAGGCACGCAGTACCCGGTGGTTGCGGGCACGAAATCCTGCCGACTACGCCAAAAGTTGACGCGCCCTGGGCCTATGTGATGTAGCGTTGCGCACGCAGGGACTGATAGGGGTAGTAGTCTCGTGGCGGTGACCCGGTCCGTGCCCAGGGAGTCAGACTAAGTGGCGGTATATTAGCAGTAGATGTAGGACGACTACGCCACCCGTTGAATGCAGCTATGGAGCTGCCGCTGCAGGGCAGACCGCTGAGGCCGGTGGAAAGATGGTGCAGCGTGGATGGTATAACCCCCAACGGGAGGGGTATGGCCTCAGGGCAGCCGACGTGGATGATGGGGGTAGCAGGAATCACTCAGAGACGATGCGGTGTAGTTCAGGGTCTTTACTGGTGACAAAGATAGACCCTCCCGGAGTACTGGCTAGCGGTCAGGGCCTGGTCAGTCCTTGAGCAGATGGGATCCCCCTTGGCCAGGCGGAGTTGTAGGCCTCCCCAACTAATTGTACTCTTCTGGCTACCTTGCTAGAGGCGGGTAAAGGTAGCCCACGTCCCTGAGTGTACCGTGTGGTGCTCACCCGTATGGCCGGTGACTCGGGGCCTTCTAGTAGCTTCCGCTCCACGACGGCGGTGCTGGTCCCACTCTTGTGACCGAGCCTTCGGGTTTCTGGGCCAGAGAACCTGAAATCCCCTGCCGGTCGGTTTCTGCTGCTGGGTAGGAGTTAGTCCCCACAGCCTCGGACTCCGGGTCCGGTAAGAAATCTTCAATCAGGGCGAGCTCTACAGCTTCCAGCCCTGACCTCCTCTTAGCACGACTCCCACAGAGCTCCTGATCTTTCTTTCCTATCACTGCTTCTCTTCTTCTCTCTACTCTTCTCACTAACCCTGCCTCAGCCCCAGGTTTATATAGGGGAAGTCCTTCCCCTCCCAGGACTGGGCAGGAGGTGTGGCATGCATAGGATTCCTGACCAAGAGACCTCCCACCTGCTCTCAGACATAACATTGCTGTTACTGTGGAAACCAGACCCCTGGGGTGCCACATGTACATATATATCTAATGTGTGTACATATATACTGTATGTGTATATATACAGTATACATATATACATATGTGTATATATGTGTGTAAGAGTATATACAGTGTGTGTATATATATGTGTATATATATATATATAAATATGTATATATATATATATCTATCTAGTTGCTCCTTTGCTTGACATCTTTCTCTCCCTCCGCTATGACTTTGGAAGAACCCCCAATCATCCTGCTGCTAAATTCTATGTATTACCAGCCTTTCCTGCTGCTGACCCCAGTGGGATACCAGGGAACTGTGACTGAGACTCTGAACCGCTGAGCAATTAATCACCACCCTCTGGAATTATTATAATAGCAGCTACATTTATTGTAATTATTGATTTGAAAGCTCAGGCTGCTATCTATTCATATGTGGGTCTTGAGATCAAACACACTAACCGGCCTTTCTGGGATGCCAGAAGAACGGGAAGAATTAAGGTTATTCAATGCCTGCAGTGCTGCCTTCCGTTAATAAAAATTCAAGATTAGAATATACTTTCTCAAACCCAGTGCGCAGATAGATAAGATGCAGACAGCATAAAAACACTTTGCTGTATATCGCAACCCACCAAAAAAATGAAGTGTAATTGTGGAGTGTATGTAATACACGCCATACCTGCCAGTTGTACACAGCACCGTCTGTATGATTATGGGAAATGACGCAGACAAGTATTCATGTTCTTTGTGATTACAAATATGATAGACAGTGTTCAAGCCATCCTAGTGACCTATATTTGGATGACTGTGCAGGGGGAAGTGGTGAAAGGCATGATGGTTTATTTCAAATTAGAGAGGGTCATGTTCTAATGTGCATTACAAGGGGATGAGATCTGTGAACTGAGGGCTTTATACGGGGATTTAAATCCTAATTTTAGTCACTGCCTAGTCCATACACTGACATGATGAAAGGACTGTGTGTTGGCGCAGTGTGCGGATCTGTGGCTCGATTACTGTGGATTAACTCATTAGCTTCCTATGTGAAAAGCTAAAAGTAATACAGTCCGCGGAAGATGTTCCAAAATGAAAGGCAAACTAAGCGCTTATGCATCCACTTAGCGAAAGAGATTTAATGCGGATAAATGTAAAGTTATGCATCTGGGTAATTATATTCTGCAAGCAGCATGTGTCCTGGAGGGTGTAAAAATCAGCTAGTAGCTGTTATATTTGTCTGTGAAGGGTGTGAATGAATAAATAGGGGCTGCGGTAAGGTATTGTATGATCCCAATATACAGTGACCATATAGTAGAACTGCTCACAGGGAATCCGTCAGGCTCACTTGCCCATGGCAATCAGAGGTACTGCGGGTTAGAGCAATTCCAGGGATACCTGTTTCGCCACTATCTGGTGCTCTCTTTTTCTGAAATTCGCTGATTATTCATTTCATGGTGGACGTATAAGTGCACATGCAGTCTGTAGTTCCTCTATGCTTCATGCCCCCGTCACTTCTCGATTGACAGAAGAGGAGGGAAGAAACTAAAACATGGTCCGCCAACTAGTGCACTTTCAGAGCAATGGAGCACCGGCTAAAGGCAGAACAGGTATCACTGGAAATGTTTTACACTGCCCTACCCTGCAGTACCCAATTGCCTACTGACAGAGTCCTTTTAACTTTGGTGACTCACTTTTCTTCTACACCCAACTCACACCTTCATGGTGACTTCTGGTGAGATATCTTTTAGATCCTCACTCCTGCTGCAATTTCCACACTCTATGAAAATGTAGAATGTTACAGAATATGTTGGTGCTATAGAAATAAAATTATTATTATAATTTAACACAAATGCATAAAAAACCCAGAGCAGAGGCTTTATGTCCCTATATATCACCGATAGACTAGTGCCATCCTGCGCCTCTCTAAATCCAACATAGCCCTATGCCTCTATATAATCCTCAAAGACTAGAGCCAGCCTGTACCCCTATATACCCTCTATCGCTCAATCTACTTATATACCCAGGGGCATAGCTATAATAGGTGCAGGGGTTGCAGTCACACTTGGGCCCTGGTTGCCTAAGGGGCCCATATTAGAAGACCAATACTATCACAGACCTATGATAGTTGGGGGCCCTGTGGAGATTTTGCATTAGGGCCCACAAGCTTCAAATTACGCCATTGTATATACCCCTCATAGACTAATGCCAACAGAGCTCATGAATATGATGGACTATCTGTCAGCAGGTTTACTAGTCCTCTAGTGTTAATCTCCTGCTGATAAAACTGTGAAAGCAGCCCAGTAAATGGCACATCGCTTGAATCAGGGTTTCTATCTTTACATTATGCTGCTCTCATCTCATAGTAAGTGGAAAAAACCTGGTGACGGATTCCCTTTAAATGCTTTCTAAAAACAAATAACATAAATGGGTGATGTGAATGCATTAATGCACATTATTGACCCAATCTAATCACTATGAGGGGTCGTGAAAGTTTTTTTTTCCCTTTTAGGGCAGATTGTGACAAGTAACCTTTTTTATGTATTTGTCGGCAGGACCCATTTCATAGTTTATTTTCTTTGTATACAGAACCCTGTCTTCCTGGGAGGGAGCAGCCATGGAGATCATCTGGGAAGGAAGTTGCTCCCATTGCAGAGTTGCAAGGAAGCGTCTGTTTGGGGTCAAGTGTGACTAATATGAGTTTAATCAAGTTGTCGGCCAGGACTTTTATTGCCCTCTCCTTGGATAAGGCATAGATGGAAGATCATCTAGTGTAGGGAAATGTACGTTATTGTATTCCATATATTTGGCAGCACTTCCAACCACTAAAGCTTTGAGGGAGATACGTTTTGCAAGTACATTGTTCTTTTTTATGGTTGGTATTTTTATGGTTGGTTTATTGAGAGGGCAAAACTGGCAAATGCTTTCGGGCTCTGACATCTATAAGCCTCTAATATTTCCAGAGGATGATTAACAGCACAGTTCTGGTACATGGTAATCATGTTTTTTTTTATGTATTTTTGCATTGTATAGCAGTTTTATAATCAAACTTGAGATGGTACTATTATTTTTTTATTATTTTATGGTAATTAATAAATTGACCTGATATGGTTGTAAGATTGTCATGTAATTTTTTTCTAGCATGTTTTTTAACTTTTTTTTCTGTTGTGAAGGGTCTGTCCTTTCAGACCCCCACTAATCTGAATAAACAGCCCACCATGGTAGTTTAGTATTGTCTTCTCTTAAATCCAAGAAGTCGAGAAAACTACAGCACTTGTCATCTTTTTTTGTAGTCATGATTAAAAACACATATAGCCATGTGCTATGGTCATAAGCAAAGCCTACTAAGGGTGGACACAGCTGAAATGCGTAGGATTTGCTTACTACTGCAGAACATGGATATATGTGTTTTTAATCATGACTGCATAAAGGGTTGACATTTTTAAACCAGGTGCTGGAGTTTTATCGACTTTTTTTTATTTACTACCATTGCTCCCTGGTCCAGGAGCTTCCATGCATCGGACACTAGGGTCATAACTCCAGGCTTCCCAATACAAGCTGATAGACAGGTGAGATGTATCCCCCACTATTTTTTCTCCATTTTTGTCTTTTACATCTGCAGTGACGCTCCCGACTATCAACTGCAGCAAGGTCCCATCACTTAAATGGTGTCTTGCTGGAGATTCACTACTGGTGCGTGGGAGAGGAGCAGCACTAAAGTAGCACTGGGTCCCTTTGTCCTCTCGTGCAATGGGGGGTTCCAGAGTCCAGGCCTTCACTGATCTTAACAACATGCCCTTGAAATATTCCATCACTCCTATTTAAAAACTGTCAATGGCACATTTAGTTGCAGAATCAAGTAACAACTTTTAGGGTCTATAGATGTGCTATGAAGTTTTTGCCTGATGGAAAAGTCTATGGTCCTCATCAATCGGTGGTGTGACTCAAAGCTTGTGGGACCCAATGCAGAATCTCAAACAGGGCCCCCAACTAGTATATGGCTTTATTAATATTGATCTTTTCATATTGGCCAACGAGAACTTCAGGGCCACCCTAGATTCTAGGGTCCAGGTGTAACTGCAACTCCTATAATTATGCCCCTGTCCTCAATTCCTGGAGTACTGCCTGAATTCACTGTCCATCTATGAATTATATGCTCCTGCAATTATGAAAATTGCAAGAAAACGAGACAAATCTTTCAAGCATGGTGCCTGGTCTTGCTGACACATGCAGAATTGAGTATGGCCTGAGATAATCAAGGTCAAAGTTTGCTTTTGGTAAATGAAATATTTGGGGGTAACCTTCTTTTCATTCCATTTAAACCCCATTTACAGCTCTGTAAGAGAAGTGAGGCTGATGTGTAACTTGAAGCTACTGGGACCCCATGACAAAATGGTAACATGGCCACCCAACTATCGTTTGTCCTACTGGTCTCCTCCTATGTGACAGAGGGCTCTTTGGGCCCTCTCCGGCCTTCAGGGCTGGGTATGACCACTGCATAGCTTGGTCCCTTGTGGGGGGGGTATGTTCTTGGACACCTCATTAGTAAGAATTATGAGTCTTCTACCTAATGGGGCATATGAGATATTTTCCTTTGTTCAAACAATAACCGGTGAATTTTCTTGAGGCTCTGCTCACGCTAACACTTATCTGGGTTTGTGTACTAGGAGCTGATCAGTTTTTTTCACTTATGACGGTTTATTCAAAAGTGTGAGAAATGTTTCTCTCCTGATACCAATGTATTTTCCAAAGGTGAGAAATACATCTGTATGTGGTGAAAGAAGAAGAGATGTGCACGACTCCTCCGTATTAGATATTACCTGCTCCCTAACAGGCTTAGTCTACCACTCACTTCACGTGTGTTGTGGTACTAATAGGACCTTTACACTGGCATTATCTATGTGTTTCATATATTTAAAGGGGTTGTCAGGCTTTAGGCTACAAGTCTGAAATTACTCTGTGTGACTGCAGACTTGTGAATCCTCTCAGTGCGCGTACCCAAAGCAGCAGGCACATGACCGCAAGTATGCAATTTGCATACGTGATCATGTGCCAACTGGACGTGCGCAGTCTCACTGAATGCAAGTGTATTAAGCGAGGCTGGACATGTCTAGTAGGAATGTGGCCGGAACTATGCAAATCGCATTGACACATCCGTGTGGTGTCCGTTTTCAACTCAGCACAAATAACCATAGAGTTTCATGGATCTACAGTATACACACACATCTCAGTGTGAAAAACACAAATCCGAGTGTGAGGCTCAGAGCAGGTCCTATTCTGATCCACATCTATAAGGATCCATGAGTCACGGATGCAATACGGAAGACTTCCAATTTGCTTCCATTTTGTATCCGTGTCTCACGGAACTGTTGCGTAGTGATCAATTTTAATAAAAACATGTGACCTTCCAGGGTTATTTTTTATGGCATGGAAAAAAAAGACATTACTTCAGAGAAAAAAAATGGATGTGAAAATAATGGATGCCACACAGAGGCAACAAGGATAAAACATGAGAAAAATTGGTCTGTTTTCCACGGATAGTAAAATTTACATGGATATGTGAATGTAGTTTAAGAATACTCCTTCCACTCCTATCCTGAAGTTGGTAAGAAAACTATCAAACATCGAATCATTCATACGACACCCATTTAAAAAAAACAACATGAACTATAGTAATGTCCTCTCCGGCTCCACACACCATGCAGATATGCACACTCTGCACACCTGCATGCACTCCAGACCAACACTCTGCACACCTGCATGCACTCCAGACCAACACTCTGCACACCTGCATGCACTCCAGACCAACACTCTGCACACCTGCATGCACTCCAGACCAACACTCTGCACAACTGCATGCACTCCAGACCAACACTCTGCACACCTGCATGCACTCCAGACCAACACTCTGCACACCTGCATGCACTACAGACAAACACTCTGCACACCTGCATGCACTCCAGACCAACACTCTGCACACCTGCAAGCACTCCAGACCAACACTCTGCACACCTGCATGCACTCCAGACCAACACTCTGCACACCTGCATGCACTCCAGACCAACACTCTGCACACCTGCATGCACTACAGACAAACACTCTGCACACCTGCATGCACTCCAGACCAACACTCTGCACACCTGCATGCACTCCAGACCAACACTCTGCACACCTGCATGCACTCCAGACCAACACTCTGCACACCTGCATGCACTACAGACAAACACTCTGCACACCTGCATGCACTCCAGACCAACACTCTGCACACCTGCATGCACTCCAGACCAACACTCTGCACACCTGCATGCACTCCAGACCAACACTCTGCACACCTGCATGCACTACAGACAAACACTCTGCACACCTGCATGCACTCCAGACCAACACTCTGCACACCTGCAAGCACTCCAGACCAACACTCTGCACACCTGCATGCACTCCAGACCAACACTCTGCACACCTGTATAGACACTCCATATACCTGCTTGCACATTGGGTACATCTGTGTATATGCCAGGCAGACACTCTGCTGGCCTGTGTACACATAGGACCCTTTAAGTCTCTTTTTTTTATTTTGTGGTATAGGTTGATTTTTTTTGCACCAAATTCTTCAAAATGGTTCATGAAATTTGCTCAAAATAAAAAACGTCTCAATTGATGAATTGTACGAAAATATCTGGAAAACAAAAATCTCGCTA
Organism: Phyllobates terribilis; assembly: GCF_046119375.1. Taxonomy (NCBI): domain Eukaryota; kingdom Metazoa; phylum Chordata; class Amphibia; order Anura; family Dendrobatidae; genus Phyllobates; species Phyllobates terribilis. The sequence goes on along the minus strand of NW_027362768.1, from coordinate 289,166,791 downwards.
ACATTGGCAATCATAAAAAAAAAAAGGAGACACATAAAGTAGACTTTAAAAAAGGCGCAAATTAAAAAAAATTGGTGCAAATCAAAAATGTGCTAAAATCAATAAAAGCAGGACAAAAAAGGGACAAATGCAATAATGAATTGAGCCCTTAAAGGGAACCTGACAGTGGATACTTGGCTGATCCACGGTGATGTGTGCTGTCGATGTGATGTCACAGCTGCACCCAAAACATACAGGCAGAGCTGGCGCTGGAGTGGGGGAGGCTGACCACCAGCTAGCTGGCTTTGTCATTTTACTTGCCTGCTGGCATTTGGGATCCACTTTGCTGGAATGTGTAGAACCATTTTTAGACTTCATTCAGACACAAAAAACAGTCCAAGTTTCATCAGTGTTTTGGATCCGAGTTTCATCAGTGTTTTGGATCCGAGCTTCATCAGTGTTTTGGATCTGAGTTTCATCAATGTTTTGGATCCTAGTTTCATCAATGTTTTGCATCCGAGTTTCATCAGTATTTTGGATCCAAGTTTCATCAGTGTTTTGGATCCGAGCTTAATCAGTGTTTTGGATCCGAGTTTCATCAGTGTTTTGGATCTGAGTTTCATCAATGTTTTGGATCCTAGTTTCATCAATGTTTTGCATCCGAGTTTCATCAGTATTTTGGATCCAAGTTTCATCAGTGTTTTGGATCCGAGCTTAATCAGTGTTTTGGATCCGAGTTTCATCAGTGTTTTGGATCCGAGTTTCATCAGTGTTTTGGATCCGAGCATCATCAGTGTTTTTGATCCGAGCTTCATCAGTGTTTTTGATCCGCGCTTCATCAGTGTTTTGGATCCGAGCATCATCAGTGTTTTTGATCCGAGCTTCATCAGTGTTTTTGATCCGAGCTTCATCAGTGTTTTGGATCCGAGTTTCATCAGTGTTTTGGATCCGAGCTTCATCAGTGTTTTGGATCTGAGTTTCATCAGTGTTTTGGATCCGAGCTTCATCAGTGTTTTGGATCCGAGCTTCATCAGTGTTTTTGATCCAAGCTTCATCAGTGTTTTGGATCTGAGTTGCATCAGTGTTTGGTCAGTGTCAGTTTTTACCATCAGTGTTTCATCAGTGATTTGCTTTCATGAAAAAAATATGTAAACTGCAAATCTTCTACTTATTGCAGTGTTAATCATCAGTGTTTTTGATCCACGTTTCATCAGTGTTTTGGATCCAAGTTTCATCAGTGTTTTGGATCCGAGTTTCATCAGTGTTTTGGATCCGAGCTTCATCAGTGTTTTGGATCCGAGTTTCATCAATGTTTTGGATCCTAGTTTCATCAATGTTTTGCATCCGAGTTTCATCAGTATTTTGGATCCAAGTTTCATCAGTGTTTTGGATCCGAGCTTAATCATTGTTTTGGATCCGAGTTTCATCAGTGTTTTGCACCCGAGTGTCATCAATGTTTTGGATCTTAGTTTCATCAGTGTTTTGGATCCGAGTTTCATCAGTGTTTTGCATCCAAGTTTCATCAGTGTTTTGGATCCGAGTTGCATCAGTGTTTGGTCAGTGTCAGTTTTTACCATCAGTGTTTCATCAGTGATTTGCTTTCATGAAAAAAATATGTAAACTGCAAATCTTCTACTTATTGCAGTGTTAATCCCAGACAGCACATGGACTGTACACTGATGCCATCCGTCTGCTGCCTGTGATTTTCACGGACCCATACATTTGTATTGGTATTTTTCATCCATGATGTCAGTAAAAACGGACATATCACTGATTTTTTTTTGTGGATACACTGATTGCAAAAAAACATGGACATGTAAACAGCCCCATAGACTATGATGGGTAGTTGTTCCGTGAAAACCATGGATAGAATACGTATGTGAAAATGGACGTCTGAATGACTAGTTAGTTACAAGGGATAGATACAAATCTGTTCTAGGGTCCAGTTCACAATTTTATCTTTTTGGCCAATAGCAGGAGTGGAGTCCAAATGTTGGAGGAACATGACTGATAGCAAATTTTAAGAGTTTTCTCTTTTGCTCTTTGTTTTGCTCCTTGTTGGATCCATTCCTAGTGCTAGCAACTAAACATTTCATGGAAACATTGCATTATGTTGATTTATGATTATAACAAATATTCACCACTTATTTTATTTTCCTTTGAAAATATAAATGGGCATACATTGTCTATAAATTATATCTGAATAACTGACATGGTGTAATATCAGATTCCAACAATTATGCAGCAAAAAAGCCCCATCTTGTGGTTATTGCGTCATGTAGCATCATTGCATCCCCTAGTAGCCTATAGTCAAAATGCTACAAATACACGCCAGGTAATAAGGCCAATGCATTGGTGCATTTTATAGCACCAGCAAAAGGAATGAGGTTTCTCAAAGGGACAGTACGGTGGCTCAGTGGTTAGCATTGCAGCACTGGGGTCTTGGGTTTAAATCCCACCAAGGACAACATCTGCAAGGAGTTTGTATGCTCTCCCTGTGTTTGCATGGGTTTCCTCCCATACACCAAAGACATACTAGTTAGGGAATTTAGATTGTGAGCCCCAATGGGAACAGCAATGTTGATGTCTGTAAAATATGATGGTGCTATTTAAGCAAAGCATAGTAAATTTCATGCACACGCTGCTTATTTTTTCCTTGCAGATTTGAACCCTCAAAGCATTTTTCAAATGCAGCGTTTTTCACCCATTTAAATGAATGGGGGAAAAAAAACAAGGAAAAATACATTAAAAATGTGCAAATCTTACGCAGCATTTTTCCTGCCAACCCTCTTCTGCAAAAACTAAATGTATCGCAGTGAATATAGACCAGAATGGGTGCCATATCATACCACATTAGGCGTGTTTCACACGTCCTGATATTTCCAGTACCAGAGATATCCATGTCCATGTGTACCTGTGTGGCATACGTGTGGCAACTGTGTGCCGCATCAGGCTCACACATACCAGCGCCTGGAAATCAGCTGTTAGTGCTGTTCCCAAGAGCCGGTGCTGAAGGAATCTGTCATCATTGGCCCCTGCTTGCGCTGCGATCAGCGCCAGCAGGGGACAATGTTGAGAGAAGTATTCTGCTCTTGTTGTCTCCAAAAAGTGTAAAAATAAGAATAAAATAAAAAAAATCATTATAGTCACCTGACTTGAGGCGACCGCACACGCTGAGGAGCAGAGACGAATCACTCACTGCAGTGAGCGGGCCCCTGAACTGCGCTGAGCTCACTGATTGACAGGACACCGCTCAGCGCAGAGACCGCTTGCTGCAGTGAGTCATTCTCCGCTGCCCCTCAGCGTGTGCCGTCGCGGACACAGACTCGGAGTCCAAGGCAGGACCGAATGTTGGTTCAGACAATGCGGATTCTGGAATACAGGACTGACGCTGGTACTGGTTCACATACTGCCAGAGTGGCTGCAAGCTCAGGTCCCACCAGAGTGGCTTCAGGTTCAGGTAACATGGATAACAGGTACAGATTTTATTCAGACTAAGCGGGTTCAGAAACAGGTTCAGGTACTAACAAAATAGATTCAGGGATCGGTTTAGGAATAGGTTCAGGGGCCTGACAACTAACTAACAGGGACAAATTCAAACTAGCACTAAAGAGGGCATTGTACAGGCACCTCCCCACAGGGTAGTGTACCTTACATACCAAATGCCTCCCAGCTATAGGCTGGGGGCTGATTCAGAATGCACGCCACCGGGAGACCTGCACGACGTGCCCAGGCCCAGTGGGGCCAGGAAGCAGTGCAGGGAACAGAGACAAAGCTAGGTAGTGAGTATGTTGGCGTCCCTGCCAGGGAGGAGAGAGATTGAACATGCAGGGATGCCGGCATTAGTGTTATACTTTGTATTGCCCCTATTATGGTTTTTTGTGATAACTTGTTGATCAGTGGGGGTCCAACCTCTGGGGCCCACACTGATTGACAGAATGGGGTACTTTTATTGAAATTAGAATGGAGTGGCCATGTGCATGTGCAATCTGTGTTCCATTCATTCCCTATGGGGCTAGCAAGCACTTTGCTTTTTTCAGCAACCCCATAGAAAATGAATGGAGTGAAGGTCAGATGTCTGACCTACCTTGCCAATTTTTAAAGTGGATAAAAATTCACCGTTCTAACAGTGTGGGTCCCATCAATGGTGCTTGCCCCCAGTGGGACAACCACCAATCAGCAAGTCACAACAACAGTGTGGGTCCCAGCAGTGGAACCCCCACCGATCAGCAAGATATCACCTATCTTGTGGATAGGCGATAATTTGTTTTCACTGGATGATCCCTTTAAGCCATGAGCCCTCAGTTTGTAAGGGTATTGAACTGTAATTTCAGTGAAAACGGGAGCCCCTCTTACAAATAGGTTGTCTTTATAGTGCAGAACAGGCCATCCAGAGAGAGATGCCCTTCATATCCGCTCACCTCTCTGGCCAAGTCATGCAGACGTGAACACAAGGCCCTCAATATTAACTTAGAATTCTCTAATAGCTTATGTTTTCCCAACTGGACAATCCCTTTAAATAATGCAACCCACAAAATAAGGTGCTAATGTACGGTGCCTGAGCGAGGTAGTCATGGGCGAGCTGTGGCCTCTGCTCACTCTGGCACCCTAAAGACAAAACATGTCCCCGTTCTGCTGTGCTGCTCTGTATGCAGTGCCTCTCACTTACTTCTGGCCACAGGCCTCTTCTGACTTCAGGAATTACTCTTCTGGAGTCAGGGCAGCAATTAATCCAGGAGACACGGGATTCATAAAAGCAACCAAAATTTTACTTGGTGACAGTATTTACAGGCAGATGTAAAGGATAAGGTCCAATGGGTTGTCATCTTTCCCACAGGTACCGGATACAACTTCAGCCCTGGTTCCCGAACTAGGTAGAGCATCCCTCTTACTAACTTCTCTGGCCCTAGGGATTCTTTTCCACCTCTAGAAGTGTATCTGGATTCCATCTCACTCCATCTCTAGGGCCACAGCCCCACTATTAGTATTTGTCAGTATTTTTTCTCAGGAGTGGGAGCCAAAACCAGATGAGGAACAAACAGACAAAAGGTATATTAGAAACAAGTGCACCAATTTTGCATTTATCACCCACTCCTGAGAAAAAATACTGACTAAATACTGATAGCGGGGCTGTGGCCTAAGAGTTTGAGTCCAATACCTTCGGCAGCTTTGCAGACAGAATGTGACTCCAGGCCCCAATGTCTATCTCGAGGTTCCCAGGCGGGCAAAGGGGACTTGTGCGGAGGGGTTTTGTGGCAATCCTCTGCCCCGGGATTCTAGACCTACATTATCCCTTGCAGCCCTCAACCTGAGCCTGCTGCTTGTCACCTCTCACAATTGACTGACTCTCACTTCCTGAACTTGACACTAACTCTCAGTTCCCCCCTCCCACAACTGGGCAGGCCATTACAGCTAACCCTACCTAAGCTAAACTGCAGCTCCAGAGGGGTCTACCTTCAGAAACACACATTTAACCCCTTAGAGTGTTAGGAAGCAGACCATCGCCTCCACCACTCCTACACTAATACATAGCATGTTACCATTAGACCAGGTCCACATAAAGGGAAGGGGTTGTCTTGGTGAAACGGTATTTTGAACAGTAGAGACTGGATAAAGGCATGAGATCATATTACAGATTTGACTGGGGCTGAAGTTTGATAGAAGTCCATCCTATTATAGCAGCTCTGTCACCAGATTTGACAATACAAATTGCTAACATTATTAAATAGATCGTTTAGACCTGATGAAGCAGGTGCAGTTTCTTTGATAATCTATGCTAGAATGGCTATATAATCCTTCTTGAAAATGTAAGGTGTACCTATGTATTTATTTATTCTCATTAATATGTCCATCCCTCAGGATCTGTCATGATTTGGGTCCTGAGACTCTCATTGATTGGTCATAATTCTGCTCTGCAGAGCGTTGCTTTGGAGGAAGTAGCGCTAAATTCCTACATAAGCGCAGATCATCGTAAAAGCGCGATGGAAAATCTATGAGTCCGTTTTTTACTCTTTGTACAGCACAAAGGCTTACTATTGATCCCATGTAACGTTCTGTGCGCACTCATGCCGGAGCTTCGCATTTCTGCCTCCAGAACAACACACTGCAGAGCACATTTTTTGAGCAATCGGTGGAGGTCTCAGGACCTTGTGTCCTACAGACCTACAATTTGTGAAAGAAATATAGCAATGGATGTTCTTTAATTGACAACCTTAAAGGGGTTATCCTTGTTAGGAATGAAAGTATCCAATCACTCTATTTGACTGCAGACTTCTGAATCCTCACTGTGCGTGCATCACACACTGTCAGGACTCTCTAGTGCCGCAGCGAGAGTGGAGTGGTCATGTGACCACAAATATGCGATCTGCATACTTCCTGACACATTTCAACAAGACGTGAGCGGCCTCACTCCATGCAAGTGAATTGGACGACGCCGAACACATCTAGTCGGGACGTGACCACATGTATGCAAATCACATACTTGCGGTCACGTGATCGCCCACTCTCGCTGGCAACACTGTAGAATCCTGACAGTGTGCAGGGTGCGCTCTTTGAGGATTCAGAAGTCTGCAGTCACTTAGAGTGTTTACAGACTTTCATCCCCAATCTGCATAATCCCTTTAAGCATGGTGACAAATTGATGTAATTGATGACTTATTCACAAAAAAGAGCATCCTCTCTAGGACTCCCCCTAAGGCCACTGTCACATTATAAAGGCTTCGTATGGGACCTGTATAACGGCACACGCACTCACTTTGCGAGGCTTTGTGTTTTTTAATAGAGCATCTTTATGCCTCCCTATACATGGGAAGGTATAATATGGATTCGTAGAAGGCTATGGGTATTGTATAGTGTAGGTCTGTAATACGGAGGCCTTAAATAATCCAAATATGAACATTTCAAGGGGAGCATCACTCGCGAGGTCATCAGTTTCTGAAGGCTGTATACCAAATTAGAAAACATGGTATTTTTATGTTGCACATCAGCCCGATTCTATGTGCTACCCCCTTTCATCTGTCTTTACAACGTACTAGACATTCCCTGATGTCACCAGAATAAGAAGCTTTTCCCAGCAGGCTCGAACGCCTTCAGATGCATCATGAGCAGGGCATCAATGTGAATCACTGTTAGTGAACCACAACTCGTGCTGCGGCTGAGTCAACCAATCAGATCCTTATTATCGTATTAGTCTATTTACCCTATGATTAAATCCTTTAATCTGTGGCATTTACGATATGTGTAAGTGATGAGCAACATTAATTAACCAATTAAGTCAGTATAATGTAATTATGGGTGCTCAGCACCCATTTGAGGACAGGGTGTCGAAATAGTCAAGACAAGCACCCAAAAAGTGCATAATTACAGATGCAATCAGCTTTCATGTGAAAAAAGAAATGCATTCAGACATAAGGGACAGTCACAAATTTCTGCAACAAATCTGCCATGCGTGCGAACAAACCCAAACTCTTGGGCCTCACACGGCCATTTTATTGCTACCTACAAATGTGTCTGTGACGCCTCTACTTCGGGAAAGCCCTTTAGTTTACCCTGGGAGAGATGGGGGACTCGGAATCGGGTCCTTCGATGGAGAGATGGGGTGCAGCTGTAGCCCGGACCCGACCCGTGCTCAGGGCCGTCACAGTTAAAAGGATGGTACGAGCTTATCCGGGTTGAGTGGCTGATTAACGACTACGCCACCTGTGGTGTCTGGTGAAGGGCCACCAGCGCCGCTGCAGTCCGCTGAGGCATGGTGTTATGGCGGCCAAAGTTATTATTACTCCCCACAGGCGGAGCTTGGCCTCAGGGCAGAGGGACAGGATGGAGGGGGTAGTAGTAGAGGAGTACGGGCTCCGCGTCTCGCGGTGTGGCGCAGAAATAACAGTCCGGAGGCCATAGGGGTGAACTTCCAAGGCTTTACTCACATAGATGGCATGAGGAAGGTGGCTCCCTCCTCCCCGCGGAGTCCTGCGGTCACCAGGGACAGGGGTCCGACAACCTCCGAGTAAGTCCAGCACTCAGTCAGGACCCTACACCAGAGTGTTCCTGAGCTACAGACCTAATCCTTTCCTGTCCGTGTGTGTGCAAATAGGCCGGGTCTCTCTCTGAACTCCTCTCAGAACACGGGTGGCAGCTCCGATCCGTCCGATACCCGGTGGGATCCACTGGGCCTACTGGACTTTCCCGACGAGGACTTGGAGTAGCAAGGTCGGGTGTCGGGGGCCGGTACCCCTTTTGCAGCCGGAGTCCCTCTGAATATATCAGCATGGCGAGGACAGGTGGCGTACACCGCTCCGTCTGCATCCTGCCTGGGATCCATTTGCTGTGGAGCCACACTCTTAAGCTCCGGGCCTTCTTGGTCATGGGCCTTGACCGGGTTGAGACATATGTTAACTCGAACCTGCCCCTCGGCCCAAGGCCAGGGCTCGAGGGCCGTGTCTCCATCCACTGCAGGTCCACACAGGATCCACGTTCAGGGCGGGAGATCACAATCAAAGACCGACCAATGACCAAGATGGCAGTGTTTTAAATATGAAATTTGAAGTGTAACTAACTTGTAAGTCCTCCACCCTCACCCACTAACTGGTTCCCCTAAGTCTTGGTTCCCCAGTCTCCCTGTAACCAGGGGAGCAGCACCTAGTGCATACTAGCTCCCTCTGGTGGAGAAATGTGGTGTTGGATGCAAAGGTTGGGTCACGACTATCACACTGTTCTTACCTCAGAGGAGGAACACTACACTCCATTAGAGAAGTGCAGCATCCCTGTGGCGGTCGAACCCTCAGGGGCGCCACATGTCCAGTCTACGATTTGACACCAATTCATTGTGAGCTTACCCCATTGAGTTTTTTTTATTATTATTTATATATTTTTTCATGGGGACCTATGATGATAGCTGACTATCAGATGGATGGCATTAATCAGAGACAGACATCCAGTAAAAAAAATAATAAGAATAATTTAAATTGAATATATGCTTTTTTCTTTAAAAAAAAGTTTAATTACTCTTTAATTATCCTCTCGCTATTGCAAAATTATACATTTTTGCAATATACTTCACTACCTTATTTTGCGTTCTTCTTTGCTAAACACTTTGCTGAAGTGTTATTTCAATGCCCATTTCATGCTCCTTTAGAAGATGCTTTCAATTGTTGCTTTGCAAGATCCGTACATTATATTCAATTACTCAGAGTGTGGGACTTTCCATGTCGGAGCATCTCTGAATTCTCATTATCAGACAGGGAAATTCCCTTTATTAGAAAATAATGTATGGATTTTGCCAAGCAACAATTGAAAGGAGCTTTTAAAGGGGCATGAAATGAGCATTAAAGCAAAGCTGCATCTTAGTGTTAAAGGAGAGAAGGAAGTAAAATAAAGTAATGAAGTATATTACAAAAAATAATAACTTTGCAGTGGCTGGAGGATGACTGAATAAAAGGAAAGTTAGTTACTCTTTAAAGGGTAAGTTCACATGACCATATGAAAATAACTTGTCCAATTTTTATCTTAAAAAAGGGACAGTTTTTGATCTGTATTATTATAAGTATTCCATCTGTATGAAATCTGTTTTTATACATCAGCAGTGAATTGTAACATGGGTCTGTCGGCGGTTGGCTGGAAGTATTAAGATGGCTACCATGGACAGACTTGGCACAAGCCACTCTGTTTACCAGATCCCAGGGGTAGCTCTGGCCTTCACTCTTTAACCACTATACAGGGATCTGGAGTTACATATTAATCATGACATAAAATGCATTAAAATTGGAAAAATAAGGATATAAATGTGTGTTTCATTTAAAATAATTATAATGTGGTATAAAAATATCAGTATACACAAAGGACTAAAATATATACCGTATTTTCCGGCGTATAAGACGACTTTTTAACCCCTGAAAATCTTCTCAAAAGTCAGGAGTCGTCTTATACGCCGGGTATCATCTTATAGGGCGTATATTTATGGTAATTTATAAGCCCTCCCTGTCTCCAAGACTATCAGAGCGGTAGCACATCCCTGCCTGCCCAGCTCTCTGGCAGGGAGAGCTGGGCAGGCAGGGAGAGCTGACCAATCCAAGCTGGATTTGTATACAACCAGCCAATCGCCGGTAAGGTTCATCATTTTAAAATTACCATATTGAAATCAAATCTGATTTTTTTTTTTTTTTTACCGTATGTGCATTAGAAGAGGGGTAGTCTTATACGGCGAGTATATCCCAAACTCTATATTTTAACTGGAAAAGTTGGGGGTCGTCTTATACTCCAGAAAATACGGTACTGATACTTTTATACCACATTATAATTATATGTAATGATACATTTTTTATCCTTTTATTACCACTATTCCTTCTTTAATCTTTTTTGTAATACCGAAATGCTGAAGATGAACTTTGACACATCTTTTGGAGCCACATTTTTTAAAAACCTCACCAGTATATATATGGCTGTAATCTGCCATTTGTTATATGTTTTTTTTGTCCTGAAGAAGAAGTATAATGCAGAAAGTGTTGTGATGCAGAAAGTTCCATATACCGAAGAAGAAGTATGGTACTTCGAAACGCGTAGACAAAATAAAAAAACGCATATTATCCTAGAGTGTAGCTGGATTTATTAGCATCCACCAGCAGCGTGGATTTCTCTACTTTTTCCTTTCCACACAATTCTGCTGCAGCTGGGATTACAAGCTCCTCCAAATGTTGTATGATCACAACATCATCAGGTTAGCATAACCTTTATTTGTTTTATCCATTTTAACCAGATAGGACCCTATTGCGCTTTTCTCTCTTGCTTAGTAATGCCCCAAGCTGGCAGATAGCTGCAAGCCCCACATCACAGGCCCACAAGCCACATGTGGCTCACGAGCCACAGGTTGGGGACCCCTGCTCTAGAAGGATATTGCCCTGAGTTCAGGAGTTCAGCCTGAATCCCCCTACCATCGGATTCATACGAACCCCATACAGAGCCATAGACTGCAATGACACAAAGGGAGTTCAAGTGAACTTCATTTCTTTTGTTTGTTTTTTAATTGTCCTTCATTTCAGAAAATGTTTTTGTGCCCCACTGTGTAGAGGGACACTTTAAAAATCATAAGCTGAGTTCACTTGAACCTCATTTGCATTGTTGAATTTTATGGCTCTGTCACGGGTTTGTCTGAATCTCGTTTTTAGTGTGATTCAGTCGGAACCCCCGAACACACTGCAGAAATGCAGTGTGAACAGGGCCTAATACTCGCAACACTGTATAATTATTTCTGACTCTTTTTGTAAGCTTATCAATGGGAGCTGGGGAGCAAGAAAGCACAATAGGGTCTTAACCGATAGCAACAGGTATGTTAGTAAGGAGTGCTTGCTCACCTAATGAGGTTGCGAAGCCTACAACAATTTCAAAGTTTTAGTAGACCAGCTGCTGCAGAACCACAGGTCACAAAACCACAAGATAACTGTAGAGGAATATTAGTTTTTTTTATCGGCGCTGCTGGTGAAGTCCCACAACAAGGATCCAGGATACACAAAGATTGAAGTACTGCAGTTTTATTATCGACGAGTTTCGAAGTTATCAAACTTCTTCTTCAGGATTAACCGCAGTACTTCAATCCTTGTGTATCCTGGATCCTTCTTGCAGGACTTGACCAGTAGCGCAGAAAAAAAAACACCTAATATTCCTCTAGAGTTTTTGTAACCTTGGCATAGGTTAAGCAGGATTTGCTTGATGAAATGCAAATATGTGATTTGTATGGTCTCTACCTCATGAGCTACTCTGTACTAAGTACTGTATATCTGTATTTATGTTTGATGCTAAAATTTGGTGTAGGTTACCAATAATGAAAAAATAAAATTAAAAGGTCTAGTTGACTCCCCGCCGGGTACACAGATTTCACAGTCTGTGTGTAATAGGAAGAAAATCAAAGAAACATACAGTTCCCAGGATCCATTAAAATTGAGATGGCTTTATTAAAGGGGGTTTCCCGCGAACAAAAGTTCATTTTAATCGATAGATCTTGGAATAATAATAAGTTCCACAATTGGATGTGTTTAAATAAAATGTTCCTGTGCTGAGATAATCTTATAAATGTGCCCCTGCTGTGTACTGTGTAATGGCCGTGTCTGACCGTGCAGGAACATGGTCTGATCATACCACATCTCCTGAGCAGGGAGGAGGTAAAAGAGTATACAGACAGGACAGCACGGGATCACGGCTGATTCTTTTTGTGAGGTAAAACATTTCCCTGACTGAAAGAATCAGCTGCAATCCCATGCTGTCCTGTCTGTATCCTCTCTTTTACCTCCTCCCCTGCCAGGAGATGTGGTATGATCAGACCATGTTCTTGTATGGTCAGACACAGCCATTACACAGTACACAGCAGGGGCACATTTATAAGATTATCTCAGCACAGGAACATTTTATTTAAACACATCCAATTGTGGAAGTTATCATTCCAAGATCTATTGATTAAAATCAACTTTTGTTCGTGGGAAAACCCCTTTAAGCATTCCACAAGCTTATGAACAAGACACCGTTGTAGAGATGCAACACGTTTTGAATCACTTATGATCCTTCTTCAGAAAATCGAGATGGCTTTATTAAATATTCACCAAAGATAGAAGCAAGACATTGGTGTAGAGATGCAATGCGTTTTGGATCACTTGCGATCCTTTATAAAATAGAGCTGGCTATATTAAGTATTCACCAAAATAGGAGCAAAACACTGTTGTACCGATGCAACGCGTTTCGGATCAATTATGATCCTTCTTCATAAAATCGAGATGGCTTTAGTAAGTATTCCAGAAAGATATGAACAAGACACTGGTGTAGAGATACAATACGTTTCGGATCACTTATGATCCTTCTTCATAAAATCGAGATGGCTTTAGTAAGTATTCACCAAAAATAGGAGCAAAACACTGTTGTAGAGATGCAATGCGTTTCGGATCACTTATGATCCTTCTTCATAAAATCAAGATGGATTTAGTAAGTATTGACCAAAAATAGAAGCAAGACACTGTTGTAGAGATGCAACGCATTTCGGATCATTTATGAAGAGTAATCATAAATGATCCAAAACGCATTGCATCCCTACAACGGTATTTTGCCCATATTTTTGTGTAATACTTAATAAAGCCATCTGAATTTTACTGAATCCTGGGAGCTGGATGTTTCTTCTGTTTAGGTTACAAATAATCTACTTATTCATGGATCAATGACTTTGAAGCTCTATAAGAATGGCTCTTATACCGTCACTTTCATCGCAGTACGGGCTCATTCACATGTCAATTTTTCTCCTACGAATTCTATCCATGAACTTGTACCTATTATAGTCTATGGGGCTGTTGTTATGACCGTGTATTTTTGTGGACTCAGTGGTCCACACAAAATCACGGAGACATGTCCAATTTTGATCCGAGTCACAAGTATAATCCCTGACGCATGAATGAGGCCTACCTTAGAAAGCCTGCCCAACACAATATGAATTTCACTGAAGCTTTGAGGGGATGTCACAATCTTTTCCTGTTCAATTACGTCTCCACTGCTTCTGGTTCTTTAACATGTCAGCCGGTTTATAAGTAATTGCTTTTAACCCATTAGTAATAAAGACAATCCATACTGATGTTTGTGAAGGTTGGTCACAGCTTTTATTTTGAACGATTACATCAATCTTTGACAAAATGAATTGCATGCTCATGAATAAATAATTATATTCCATTTAGATTAAAGGCATGTTTGTATAAGTACCAATACTAATCACAAAGATCCCAGAGGCCTATGTAAGGATGCATTCTTTTAACCCTTGGCAAGTTGCACTCTGACTACATCTCCAACATGACCAAGTGTGGCAAATCATACCTTACGCCACAAAACTTGCATAAAATACACCAGAAATGTACACCAGCCCTTGACTGGAATAACATTTCTGGAGAAGGTGCACAACAGTTGGAAAACACCAAATTCTTTAAGAAGCACATCTATCTTAATGAATTTGGCACATCTTACTCCAGTACTCCGTTCATTAAAGGGAATCTGTCACCAAGTTTTTCCTACCCCATCTGAGAGTAGCATGATGTAGGGGCAGAAACTAATTCTAGCGATGTATCACTGCTTGTTGCAGTTTTGATACAGTTTTCTCTGCTGCAGATCTATCAGTTCTCTGAATGCTGAGCCCGCTATAACCCCGCCCACACACCACTGATTGGCTGCTTTCTGTGTACACTTGGATAGGCAGAAAACAGACAATCAGTGGTGGGGGAGTGGTTAGATTACCTGGCAGCAGGCCAAGTAGTTCTCTAGCGATAATCACTGTGGATAGGCAGAAAACAGACAATCCGTGGTGGGGGAGTGGTTAGATTACCTGGCAGCAAGCCAAGTAGTTCTCTAGCGATAATCACTGTGGATAGGCAGAAAACAGACAATCCGTGGTGGGGGAGTGGTTAGATTACCTGGCAGCAGGCCAAGTAGTTCTCTAGCGATAATCACTGTGGATAGGCAGAAAACAGACAATCCGTGGTGGGGGAGTGGTTAGATTACCTGGCAACAGGCCAAGTAGTTCTCTAGCGATAATCACTGTGGATAGGCAGAAAACAGACAATCCGTGGTGGGGGAGTGGTTAGATTACCTGGCAGCAAGCCAAGTAGTTCTCTAGCGATAATCACTGTGGATAGGCAGAAAACAGACAATCCGTGGTGGGGGAGTGGTTAGATTACCTGGCAGCAGGCCAAGTAGTTCTCTAGCGATAATCACTGTGGATAGGCAGAAAACAGACAATCCGTGGTGGGGGAGTGGTTAGATTACCTGGCAGCAGGCCAAGTAGTTCTCTAGCGATAATCACTGTGGATAGGCAGAAAACAGACAATCCGTGGTGGGGGAGTGGTTAGATTACCTGGCAGCAAGCCAAGTAGTTCTCTAGCGATAATCACTGTGGATAGGCAGAAAACAGACAATCCGTGGTGGGGGAGTGGTTAGATTACCTGGCAGCAGGCCAAGTAGTTCTCTAGCGATAATCACTGTGGATAGGCAGAAAACAGACAATCCGTGGTGGGGGAGTGGTTAGATTACCTGGCAACAGGCCAAGTAGTTCTCTAGCGATAATCACTGTGGATAGGCAGAAAACAGACAATCCGTGGTGGGGGAGTGGTTAGATTACCTGGCAGCAAGCCAAGTAGTTCTCTAGCGATAATCACTGTGGATAGGCAGAAAACAGACAATCCGTGGTGGGGGAGTGGTTAGATTACCTGGCAGCAGGCCAAGTAGTTCTCTAGCGATAATCACTGTGGATAGGCAGAAAACAGACAATCCGTGGTGGGGGAGTGGTTAGATTACCTGGCAGCAGACCAAGTAGTTCTCTAGCGATAATCACTGTGGATAGGCAGAAAACAGACAATCAGTGGTGGGGGAGTGGTTAGATTACCTGGCAGCAGGCCAAGTAGTTCTCTAGCGATAATCACTGTGGATAGGCAGAAAACAGACAATCAGTGGTGGGGGAGTGGTTAGATTACCTGGCAGCAGGCCAAGTAGTTCTCTAGTGATAATCTTCTGCTGATAAAACAGTTATTATATGAAGAGTAAAATAATACACTAAGAGTAAATAAACCGTTATAACATTTTGTTTTACATTTTAATGACATTATAAATGTATGCTACTTTAATTCCAGTTTTTGGGGCCCCCTAATGATTGTTTAAAAATCACACAAAGGCATACAGCTCAGCAGACAGGAGCTCCCAGAGTATAGATTCAATAGTAAGTGTAGGATCCGGACCCCTCACCGATCTTCTTGCCATTAAAATTCCAGTAAATACTCACTCTATAAGATTGCATACAGAAAGGAAATCTCAATAAATTCAGGCCTAGACTTCCATGTTAACCACATTTTTTTGTAAGCATTTTCCTATTACCAGGATCAAGTAGGGGAATGGCCTGGTCTGTAGTAGCCCCAAGTTCTAATATCTTGAGCTCCTAAGCTTTGGTTGAGATCTGGAGGATTGAATTTAGAGGTACCCATAGCAGAACTGAACTGTACCATAATAATCCTTAAAGGAGCACTCAACCTAGAAATGCATATTTAATAAATATAGTTGCCCTCAATGTTAGTCTGCAGTCATGTATGGGAATTACAGTACTTACACGAGAATGTATTCTCTTTTTGGCTTAATTTTCTTTGCTGTTTTGTTCATTTGAGTTCCGCGAAGAGCTGGCTCCGACATTGCACCTGGCACTCAACGGGAATCCAATCCTACCACTGTTATCAGTATAATATGTCTTTTATTTAGACCGAAGCATGAAAAGGAATGTTACCCTTGGAAAGTATAAGAGCTCCTAGTTAAAGTATTTACCTTCCATTTTGTGAATTCATTTGTATCAGATACAATATGCAGACACAAATCAGTAAGCAGTATACTTCATCTCCAGCAGAGTATGGCTGCTATAGTCAATGTATGTGCCAAAACATAATTTGATATTAATCATTGGCACTGCTAATACTATATTGACAGAGTCATAGGTGACAATTGATCTTCCTTATTGAAGCATATAAAAATTCTTGATAACATCCAGAATTGCCTGGGAATTTCTGAAACACCGAAGTGTTTCTGGTGCGTCAAGCTCCTTTAATTATGGCATTTAAAATAGTATCAGATATATGTGATACCAGATGATACTATTTGAAATGCCATTATTAAAGGTGCTTGACGCACCAGAAACACTTCGGTGTTTCAGAAATTCCCAATCAATTCTGTGTGTTCATGCCCCCTGATGAAGCAAGGGTGAAACGTACGTTGGGGCACCAGGACCACATACCATACCAGTCTGTTGGACATGTAAGTTATTTTTTGTCATTTTCTAGTATGTAAGGCGTACCATACCATCTGTTTAGACATGTCATAATCTTTCTTTGTGTAGTATATATATTTTGCCTTTAAGGCTTTGATTTGGGTGTCTTCTATTAATAACTTTAATACTCAGACTAGTAAACATTTAATCCTAGTGACATTAGGTATAACTATGTAAATGTATTATGTGGTCCTCCATTGTGTGTGTCTGTTGACTCTACATTATTTTTAATTTGTTTAATTCAATAAAGTTTATACATTTTAGAGATTATACGCACCCATTGGCTCTTTTTTGGTGGTATTCATAGATCTGGTGTGTCTTTAGTGATTATTATATTGGTGATTTATGGTCCTTATGTTGGTAGTCAATTCTGGTTGTAATCAGGAGCTTAAATATACTTCAATAAAGAAGATTTTACAGTATGTCTATGCAGCTGGATTTCTCTTTGTTACTTTTACATTGCTGGTGTCCTGGCAGTGACACTCTCCGTGCTCCAGACTGCATCTAAGCACCAAGTGGATCTTTTCTTTTTATAGGTGAGAATTTACAAATAAGTACAGCTGGATTGAATCGTTTCGCAGCTCCATTGGCCTTCAGGTGGAGCTCTGAGAACCGCCTCCTACTTCACGGCATCCATGCCTCTTCTTTTGATTAGCTGGCCTGTTGCGACATCGTCATTGCAACGTGACGCAAGTGTGAAATCACACCAAACCAGCTAATCACAAGAAGAACCGTAGATGCCATCATGTAGGAGGGGATTCATAATGCTTCCAACAGATTTCAGATGTGGCCAATGGACTGGGTCCCGTGAATCAATTTGCATTGATATTTTATAGATACCAATATGTCATTTAGGCAGTATTTATTATTATTTATTATGCTTACTTATATGTGGCGCCCCTGAGGGTTCGACCGCCACAGGGATGCTGCACTTCTCTAATGGAGCGTGGTGTTCCTCCTCTGAGGTAAGGCCAGTGTGATAGTCGTGACCCAGCCCTTGCATCCAACACCACATTTCTCCACCAGAGGGAGCTAGTATGCACTAGGTGCTGCTCCCCTGGTTACAGGGACACTGGGGAACACAAAGTGGTAGGAACCAGTTAGTGGGTGAGGGTGGAGGACTTACAAGTCAGTTACACTTAAGATTTCATATTTAATAGAAAGCCATCTTTGATCTTCGTCCTTGTGCTGTCTTTCGTGCTGCCAAATTACTGTGTGTTAATGTGGCCTCCCACCCTGAGCGTGGATCCTGTGTGGACCTGCAGGGTAGGGAGATGCGGCCCTCGTACCTTGGCCTTGGGACGAGAGGCAGGTTGTAGACCAGGAATGTCTCAACCCGGCCAATGACCAGGATCAAGAAGGCCCGGAGCTTAAGAGTGTGGCTCCACAGCAAATGGATCCCAGGCAGGATGCAGACGGAGCGGAGTACGCCACCTGTCCTCGCCATGCTGATATATTCAGAGGGACTCCGGCTGCAAAAGGGGTACCAGCCCCCGACACCCGACCTTGCTACTCTATTTCCTGGACGGGAAAGCCCGGTTAGGCCCAGAGGATCCCACCGGGTATCGGACAGAGCGGAGCTGCCCCCGTGCCCTTGTTCTGAGAGGAGTTCAGAGGGAGACCCGGCCTATTTGCACACACACGGACAGGAAGGGAATTGGTCTGTAGTTCAGGAACACTCTGCTGTGGGGTCGCGACTGAATGCTGGACTTACTCGGAGGTTGTCAGACCCCCGTCTCTGGTGAGCGCAGGACTCCGCGGGGAGCAGGGAGTCGCCTTCCTTTGCCATCTAAGTGAGTAAAGCCTTGGAAGTTCACCCCTATGGCCTCCGGACTCTTATTTCTGCGTCACACCCGGGATGCGGGATGCCTTCTCCTCAACTACTACCCACCTCCGTCCTGTCCCTCTGCCCTGAGGCCCTGCTCCGCCTGTGGGGAGTAGTAAGAACTCTGGCCGCCGTAACACCATGCCTCAGCGGACTGCAATGGCGCTGGTGACCCTTCACCAGGCACCACAGGTGGCGTAGTCGTTAATAAAGCCACTCAACCCGGGTAAGCCCACACCATCTCCTTTTAATGTGACGGCCCTGAGCACGGGTCGGGTCCGAGCCACGGCTGCATCCCATCTCTCCATCACAGGACCCGACACCGAGTCCCCCAACAGCCAGGGTAAACTAAAGGACATTCCCGAAGTAGAGGCGTCACATATATAGCGCCATTATTTCCACAGCGCTTTACAGATATTGCCATCACTGTCCCCATTGGGGTTTACAGTCTAAATTACCTATCAGTATGTTTTTGGAAGTAGATTGACCAGGAGTATTATATGGGTACTGATATGTGGATGGCTCATCTTGTATACGCAATGCTAGGACTGCTAATCCCACACTGGCAGTGACATATAGTTGGTAAATTTGTATGGTCACTCATACATGGCTGCCGACAGGATTTGCACTACTTTATTGATAATGTAAATTGAGTGGTCGGAACTATTGAATGAGCGATGATCTGCGGTCGGCACAATTCTGTTGCTGCCATTACTTTGTGCTGATTCATTGATATGGTCTGCAGCATTAGGTCACATTCACACATCCGTTTCCAATTTTTTGATCGTCAAAAATAGACCATTATTCTCCCTTGTGTCGTCCATTTTGTTGCATCTCTTTTCTGTCTTTAAAACTTAAGGAGGTAAACTGAATAATTTTTACATTGTCACTTAGCAATAAAACTGTTATAAATGGATGAAAAGTGAATTGAAGCTGGATGCTTGCAGTTTTTCACCCATTTTTAAGTGATCAATAAAGACTTGAATGGCTGCTCCGCAAAAAAAAGGATCACAATAGGACAAGCGCTGTTTAATAGATGCATGGATCAGTTAAAAAAATTGGATGTATGAATAGTATCATTGAACTCGATGGGTCAGTCTTCTGTTTTAAAAACCAACAGCACATAGATGAGAAAAAAAAGATGTGTGAATGGTCCCTTAACTTGACACTTGGGAACGTGTTGATTCAGCTAGCTGGAGCATTTCAGGGAAAACATGGTTTGAAGAGTTGGCCAGAGACTATCGTGAGAGACCTGACAAGTCCGGCACTGTCCCCGCATTGCTTTAGTTGATTGACAGATCTTTCTCGTGTATATCAGGAGAGTCCTGTCAATTACCTGGCGTGCAGTGGTGAGAAGCCGGGGCAGCACCAGACCAGGTTTACCTTTTTTTTTATTCTGATTTTCTGCACAGCTTCAAAAAAATCCTAAACAGCCAACTTTTTTTACAGGCACATAATAAATTACTAAGATTGTGATACATAGACAATTATAATTGTCTACAACCCGTCATTTGGATATGAAGACATTATCTGCATTCACTGTAAACTGCAAAATAATTGTAATTGCAGTTATAATAATTTGTACAAGTTTCACCAACTTCAAAAAAAAAAAATCACAGACACATCAACATTTTTTTTTCATGGATAAGGAAAAAAGTGACCAATTTTTATGAATGGTCCTGGAATTTTTGGACCATTGGCAACACTACATTGGACTAGTTAGTCTCTTTTCTCTCTATAGTCCCCGGAACGGCTCTTCAAACTAAATTTTTTCTAAAATGCTGGAACGTTTTTGAGAAAAAACATACCTGGGTGCAATCATGCAGTCAGGCTCTGATTTACGCTGCCCGTGGTTTGGGCAGCATGAACGGACTGACAGCTTCCTTTTAACATGTACAGATCCATCTTAATACTTTGATAGTGTTACTTATGCATATTTAATGACAGATTTCAGCACAAATCAGCCAGTTAAAGGGGACTTGTCACATGCTTCATGCTGCCAAAACCAATTATTGTTGAAAGGGCAGCTGAGGACGAGGTGGCCAATCCATGAGGTGTGTACCTGCCGGCTTGTCCCCAACTGGTCAGGTAGACTAATAGGTCTGTACCTATACTCACATAGGGAAGGACCTATTAATCTAAGCTAAGAAGGCAGGGAGAAGCTGGCAGAGACATGACTTTTGGACTAGCCCTGACTAGCCCTTTTTGGTCTCCAGCCGCGCTTCAAACTATGTTGGAGTTTTAGATGTTTAGATTAATTCTGGCCATACTTAAGGCATCATAAGTCATGTGATAGATTCCCTTTAAATATATTTGTGCAAAATGAAATGTTTATTCAGGCCAATTGGTGTGTCATTGTTGTAAATCAATCTTTGTAAGTAGATATCTCTTGCAATACTCATTATTAGGGAGCAGTCAGACAGCCGTATTACTTGCGCGAGGATCGCATCACAATCCTCGGACTGGCCGTCGGCTCTCCGGACCTGAGCATGACAGCACGTATTTCTATGCAGCTGTCACGATAAGGTCAGGAGAGCCAACGGCCAGTCCGAGCACTGTGATGTGATCCTCGTGCGAGTAATATGGCCATCTGACTGCGCCCTTATTATAGGAATACCACATCCACTGTCTAACTGCACATTTCTGACAAGCTTGTAGAAGCCACCAGTAATTTGTTTTTATTATAAATAAATCCAATAGAGTTGAGTTTCCACAGCACCTATTTGGATTATTAGGCTCTTGCACAACGTCATGATTGAATTGCACCGCAACATAAAGACGCCTTGTGTCCTGCTAATCAGAACAATAGAACGTAGTTGTAGGCTCGAGTGCTCTGGTCCGGTGGCTTGAGACTATTATCTTGTAAATTTGGTGTTGTTTTTTTGTTCGTTTTTATGTATTTCATTGGAGTGAAAGATTCAAGTTTTAACACTAGACCACATACCCCGAGATGATACATTCTGTTTTCACTTTACTGCGTAGACTTTGACATGATCTGCAGAGTCACCTCATTATCATTATTACTATAAAAGGGATGGGGATTTAATGGCTGATGGCAGCTGTATTACATTACACAGAAAAGGCTCAATCTGCTACTAGTCTACATCTGTGTTTCTGGTGCTGTACATCGTTATTTAAAGAGTATTCATTGATACTTTTTCTGATTATTCATAGCATAAAACATACACAGCTTGCTTTACAATTCATAAAGTGTCTCTAATATGGCAGCCCCAGGAATGTTTACTTGTGTTTAACAGAAATTAAATGAAAATTAAATACATTATATATTCTGCCGAAAATATATGCATTATACTGTTAATAGAGTATCGTGGCTGGAGCTCTAAAGTCAGGGAGCTCCACAAAATTGTAACTTTCTAGATAAGCATATATATCGAGGATAAAGTAGAGGAGAGCAGGAAACAAGAACAGTCTGTTAATTTCTGTCAACTCAAGTACAGCCTCCTATTGACTCCCAGGAGTGTGCAATGTGTTCATATTTTTTGTTCATTTATCACATACCATAATGATAATCATTTAGGGAAAAGCTTATAGCCACTGCTTTATAAATCCATATAAATAATAAAGGTGTGTGCATTAGGCCTCATCGTTACCAATTTTAGATTCTGCTAAAAAATGTGTTGTGACTTCTGTTCATAACTGAAGAAACATGATGCATTGGGTCTATTATGCAACAGTTTCCAAAAGGTTCCTTGAAACCATGATTTTTGGATTTCATCATGGTTTCTGTCATTTTGATGGCAATAATAGCATGGCATACTACGGTAATACCATCAGTTAGTGGCGTAACTAGAGTCCTATGGGACCTGGTGCAAAATTTGGAGAATCCTATATGGGCCCCTGTACTAATGTCCTCCAGCCTGGAACCTATCCTATAATAATGTCCCCCATTCTGTAATAATGTCACCCCGTCTTGGACCCTTCCTGTAACAATGTTCCACATTAGGTAATAATGTTCCCCATCCTAGCCCTTATTCTGTGATAATGACCCCAGTCTTGTCATAATGTCACCAGTCCTATAATAATGCCCCAATCTAGTAATAAAATCCCCCATCCTGGCTCATTCCTGTAATAATGTCCCCAACCCTGGCCTGTAATATTGCCCTCTGTCCTGGCCCCCACCATGTAATCATTTCCTCTGTCCTGGCCCTTATTCTATAATAATGTCCTCTGTCCTGGCCCTTATTCTATAATAATGTCCTCTGTCCTGGCCCCTATCCTGTAATAATGTCCCCAACTCTGGCCCCTTACTGGATTAATGTCCCCCATCCTGTACTAATGTCCCCTATCCTGTAATAATGTCCCCTATCCTGGCCCACATCCTGTAATAATGTACCCTGTCCTGGGGCCTATCCTATAATAATGTCCCCTGTCCTGACTGCTTCCTGTAATAATGTCTCCCATCCTGGCTCCCATCCTGGCCCCCATACTGTAATAATGTCCCCTATTCTGGCCACCATCTGATAATGTCTCCTGTCCTTGCCCTTTCCTATAAGAATGTCCCCCATTCTGGCCACCATCTTGAAATTATGTCCCTTGCTCTGGCTCCCATCCTGTAATAATATCCCCCGGTCTGGTCCCTTCCTGTAATAATGTCCCTCATCTTGGCTTTTCCTGTAATAATGTCCCATGGCGTGGCACTCTTCTTCAACACATTAAAAAAAATAAACAATTCTTCTAACCTGTCCTCTTTCTGTTCTAAAACCAGTGTATTGTGGTGCAGGGAGCCGGTGGTTTTCTGCGCCGCAATACATTTCAGCTTAATATGCGTCCGAGGATGCACATTCAGCTTAAAATGTTGCTGGCTTCGGCAAGAGGCCCTTGACTCCACGGGCCCAGTCATGGTCGCACACTCTACGATCATTACACCCTTGGGGCTGCTAACAGAGGTTGTTAAAAACCTAAAATAGGAGGGTGAACGTAGTCTAATTATTGTTTCCTTTACATCTTGACAGAGTCCTGCACATTAGTTTCAACTGACCTTGTACTCTTTCCATTTTTCGAGCAGCAGTAAGAGTGTGTTTATTAAGTACCCCTTCAAGGGGTTGTCCAGGCTTTGGGCTCAAGTCTGCAGTCAATCTATGTGACTGCAGATCTGTAAATCCTCACAGCACGCACAGTGCACGCTGTCAGGATTCTCTGGCGCCGCTAGCGAGAACGGTGGGTCATGTGACCATGAGTATGCAATCTGCATACTTCTAGTCACATTTCAACTAGACGTGCCTGGCCTCGACTAATACATCTGTATTGAGAAAGGTTGATCACGTCTAGTTCGCACGTAACTGCATTTTACCATTAATTGTGATAACCTTTTCATATTACAGATTGACATATTCCTCTTTCTCCTAGGTAAAGGATGCATTCAAAGAGCTGAAATAAGAGGCACCCCCCACCCACAAAAAGTTATGTTACATATGTAAAATTGGACATGGGTTTAACATTAATAAGATCTAATAGTTGTTTGTGAATCAACCCATAAGAATCAGAACCTAGTGGCAAGTGATTGGCTACAGATAAGGTTGACTACTCCTGAATCTTTGGGAACCATAATTGTTTTCGAGCCTGGATCCTGTCTTGATTCTTAGATACTCTGCAAGCTATGTACAAAAAGAAAGTAAATTCAATTTTGTAAATCAACCAATGGATTTGATACAGTTAAAATCTCAGTGCACGTGAACAATAATGATCAAGATGTCGCTGGAACATTTATTGAGTAATTAGTCTGAAATGATAATTCTGAGACAGTCTTTTATTTTTCCCTAGGTAATTTTAAGGGTGTGTGCAAACAGATTGACCACTTTCCAGAAGATGCAGACTATGAAGCAGACACTGCCGAATATTTCCTACGTAAGTCTTTACATCTATGTTTGTTTGGCTGCCTTATCTTGTTAATTAGTAATGTAATTTATTATTACTAGCTATTATAGACAAATTCAACCAGAATGACCCAAACAGCTTCATTTTGAGAAATTTCAGGCTTTCACCCAAATAAGCCCTTATTTTAGATTTCACACAATGACAGCATTTACATGGCCATATCTGGGGTCCCGTATTGATTTTCCACCAAATCTAAATTGGATCACACAAGTGAGAAGAAAGAAAATATGTCATTATGGAAAAAAGTGTCAATGTCTAGATCAGGTAGATTCCGTCCGGAATCCACCTGAAAACAGCTCGCAAAAGCATCCCATGAAGTGAACATAGTGCACAGCAATATCAAAAGGACATTGCGTCTTATGCCACTTCTTTTAACTGTTAGAGGGTTCGGAAGTTAAAAGAAGTAACCATGGTCATCTTTTGGGTGGCTTCCGCTGGGAAGAAGCCTACATTCTATACTGAGAATATAGAACCAGAAGGTGCTTTCTCTTTTTGGCTTCTTGTGTTCAAAATGTTTTTTATTGAAAGTTTTTTCAAATATTATGGGGGAAGGGGTTTTTGGCTTCTTGTTATGCTGCTCTAGGTGGCAAAAAACCTGGTGACAGATTGCTTTTAAGGGAGTCTGACAGCAGTTTTTGACCCAGCAAATCTGCCAACAGTTCTACATAGGAGACGTATAGAGGTGTTTAACGTTACCTTTACTGTATGTCATGTTGTAGTAGCAGCATAAATGACTGGATACAATGGAACAGTGGATACAATTACTCACTAGTATAACTCTATCATCATTCTTTATCCTTTTACTAGTTAAATAGCACCTGACAGCTGATTCACGCTACCGGAAACCATGGGCAGCATGAATCAGAGACCGGCTCCATTATTGCATCCATTAATGTTTCACTCTGTAGCATTTCAGAGAAAACTTACTTCTTTGAATGCCAGCTGAGGATAAAGTGACTAGGACAACTAGTCACAGAGGTCGGTCCCTGTTAGCTTCTCCCTAACCTGTTCCCTTGGCAGGTCTATCCCTACATCTGTGTATAGGTAGTCAGTCTAAGGCATCGGGGCAGGGAGAAGCGGCCGGGAACCTCTCTTTAGGATTAGTCACTTTAATCACCTTTTTCCCAGCCAGTATTCAAAGTATATTTTTCCTGTAACGTATGGATGCAATAAAGGAGCCAATCTCTGACTCACGCTGCCTGTGGTTTGGGCAGCATTAATAAACTGTCAGGTTCACTTTAAACCCTGGTATTAGAATCGTAACGTTCTGAAAACTGAAGTGCATACAATCATGGCTGAAAGTGTTGGCACCCTTGAAATTGTTCCAAAAGATTAAGTATTTCTCCCAGAAAATTATTGTAATTACACATGTTTTGTTATACATATATTATTGCCTTTGTGTGTATTGGAACAACACAAAAAAAATGAGAAAAAAAGGCAAATTGGACATAATTTTACAATAAAAATAAAAATGAGCCGAACAAAATTGTTGGCACCTTTTCACAATTGTGGGTAAACAACTTTGTTTCAAGCATGTGATGCTCGTTCAAACTCACCTGTGGCAAGTAACAGGTGTGGTCAATATGAAAATCACACCTGAAACCAGATAAAAAAGGGAGAAGTTGACTCAATCGTTGCATTGTGTGTCAGTGTGTGCCACACTAGGCAAGGAGAGCACACATAATCAAGAAGTTTACAACCCATGGCAGTGTAGTTAATCTCCCTGGACGTGGACGGCAGAGAAAAATTGATGAAAGGTTGCAACGCTGGATAGTCTGGATGGTGAATAACGTTAAACCAAACTCAAAAAAATCAAGAGGTCATAATACACATGAGAGGGTGATAAGAAATCAAAAAAACTTAAAAAGGAGAAATAGTAAGTGTTCAACAGTGTGTATAAATAAATCGTAATTAGGGTACATGTGTAAATTGGACTGTACTGACCAATCGGTAAATGAAGCACTGGAACCAAAGAAATAGAAGCGAAAAAAGGCCAAATATTGTAAAATATATAACGGACTTTATTTGATCAAGCTAAAATGTACATGTTAGGGAGGTGGGAAAGAAATAACCAGAAAGGAGGCGCTAGACAAGCATGTGTTTCCCGCATGTACATATATATCATAGACAAATGTACAAGATTAACATGGATACATCAAAGCAGGATATTGCAAAGTATATTTTTAGCATAGAGAGTATATAACATGTTAAACAGCGAAGATCTCTCAGATCAAGGCAATAGTAAAGTGCTGTAGTGCAAGGAAGCCTCAAAATGAAAATAAAGTGCTCTGATGAAAGAAGCTCCTGACATATATGCTGAAGTGGAGCAGACCCAAATAGAGGTGAATGGTTTAGGTGAGATTAGTATATGTACCTGGGTAGGAGTCTGGAGCAAGGGGACACACGATGAAGCGCCCACCCCGACGCGCATTTCGGCGTCAACCTTCATCAGGGGGTGGCGTCATCTAGGGAAGGGGAAGTATAAAAAAGGATGTGAGCCAATAGGAGACAGCGGTGGGTGTGGCATCACACAAGCGAGCACAGGAGGACATCGAGCAGCGCCGCGCCCCCTCCACACGTGACCCCCTCTCGCATCATTCCCCCGGCACCGCGTCACATGACTGCAACTTCTGGGGTCACGTGCGGAGGGGGTGCAGCGATGCTCGATGTCCTCCTGTGCTCGCTCATGTCATGCCACAACCACTGCCGTCTCCTATTGGCTCACATCCCTTTTTATACCTCCCCTTCCCTAGATGCTAGATGACGCCACCCCCTGACGAAGGCTGGCGCCAAAACGCTCCAGACTTACTAATCTCACCTAAACCATTCACCTCTATTTGGGTCTGCTCCACTGCAGGATATATGTCAGGAGCTTCTTTCATCAAAGCACTTTCTTTTCATTTTGAGGCACTTTACTATTGCCTTGATGTGAGAGATCTTCACTGTTTAACATGTCTCTCTATGTTTGTCTATGATATATATGTACATGTGGGAAACATATGCTTGTCTAGTTCCTCCTCTCTGGTTGTTCCTTTACAACCCCCTCACATGTATTTTAGCTTGATCCAATAAAGTTTGTTATACAGTACAGACCAAAAGTTTGGACACACCTTCTCATTTAAAGATTTTTCAGTATTTTCTTGACTATGAAAATTGTACATTCACACTGAAGGCATCAAAACTATGAATTAACACATGTGGAATTATATACTTAACAAAAAAGTGTGAAACAACTGAAAATATGTCTTATATTCTAGGTTCTTCAAAGTAGCCACCTTTTGCTTTGATGACTGCTTTGCACACTCTTGGTATTCTCTTGATGAGCTTCAAGAGGTAGTCACCGGAAATGGTTTTCACTTCACAGGTGTGCCCTGTCAGGTTTAATAAGTGGGATTTCTTGCCTTATAAATGGGGTTGGGACCATCAGTTGTGTTGTGCAGAAGTCAGGTTGATACACAGCTGATAGTCCTACTGAATAGACTGTTAGAATTTGTATTATGGGAAGGAAAAAGCAGCTAAGTAAAGAAAAACGAGTGGCCATCATTACTTTAAGAAATTAAGGTCAGTCAGTCCGAAAAATTGTGCAAACTTTGAAAGTGTCCCCAAGTGCAGTTGCAAAAACCATCAAGCGCTACAAAGAAACTGGCTCACATGAGGACCGCCCCAGGAAAGGAAGACCAAGAGTCACTTCTGCTTCTGAGGATAAGTTTATCCGAGTCACCAGCCTCAGAAATCGCATGTTAACAGCAGCTCAGATTAGAGACCAGGTCAATGCCACACAGAGTTCTAGCAGCAGACACATCTCTACAACAACTGTTAAGAGGAGACTTTGTGCAGCTGGCCTTCATGGTAAAATAGCTGCTAGGAAACCACCGCTAAGGACAGGCAACAAGCAGAAGAGACTTGTTTGGGCTAAAGAACACAAGGAATGGACATTAGACCAGTGGAAATCTGTGCTTTGGTCTGATAAGTCCAAATTTGAGATCTTTGGTTCCAACCACCGTGTCTTTGTGCGACGCAGAAAAGGTGAACGGATGAACTCTACATGCCCGGATCCCATCGTGAAGCATGGAGGAAGAGGTGTGATGGTGTGGGGGTGCTTTGCTGGTGACACTGTTGGGGATTTATTCAAAATTGAAGGCATACTGGACCAGCATGCCTACCACAGCATCTTGCAGCGGCATGCTATTCCATCCGGTTTGCGTTTAGTTGGACCATCATTTATTTTTCAACAGGACAATGACCCCAATCACACCTCCAGGCTGTGTAAGAGCTATTTGACCAAGAAGGAGAGTGATGGGGTGCTACGCCAGATGACCTGGCCTCCACAGTCACCAGACCTGAACCCAATCGAGATGGTTTGGGGTGAGCTGGACCGCAGAGTGAAGGCAAAAGGGCCAACAAGTGCTAAGCATCTCTGGGAACTCCTTCAAGATTGTTGGAAGACTATTTCCGGTGACTACCTCTTGAAGCTCATCAAGAGAATGCCAAGAGTGTGCAAAGCAGTCATCAAAGCTAAAGGTGGCTACTTTGAAGAACCTAAAATATAAGACATATTTTCAGTTGTTTCACACTTTTTTGATAAGTATATAATTCCACATGTGTTAATTCATAGTTTTGATGCCTTCAGTGTGAATGTACAATTTTCATAGTCAAGAAAATACAGAAAAATCTTTAAATGAGAAGGTGTGTCCAAACTTTTGGTCTGTACTGTATATTTTACAATATTTGGCCTGTTTTGGGTTGTATTTCATTGGTTCCGGATGGTGGATAAGCAGCCCTAATCAAGTTCCAAAGAAATTCAAGCTGTCCTTTAGGCTCAGGGTGCATAAGTGTCAGTGCAAATTATCCGTTGACATTTGAATGAAATTAAATGTTATGGCAGGAGACCAAGAAGGACCCCATTGCTGACACAGAGACATAAAAAAGCTAGACTGCAGTTTGCCAAAATGAACGTAAGCCAAAATCATTCTGGGAAAGCATCTTGTGGACAGATGAGACCAAGATAGAGCTTTTTTGTAAAGCACAACATTCTACTGTTTACCAAAAAATGGAATGAGCCCTACAAAGAAAAGAACATAGTACCTACAGTCAAATATGGTGGAGGTTCAAATATGTTTTGGGGTTGTTTTGCTGCCTCTGGCACTGGGTGCCTTGACTGTGTGTAAGACATCATGAAATCTGAAGATTAGCAAAGGATTTTGAGTCACAATGTAGAACCCAGTGTTAGAAAGTTTGGTTTTGGTCCTAGATCATGGGTCTTCCATTAGTACAATGACCCCAAACATACTTCAAGAAGCACCCAGAAATGGATGGAAACAAAGCGCTGGAGAGTTCTGAAATGGCCAGCAATACGTCCGGATCTAAATCCCTTTGAACATCTGTGGAGAGATCTTAAATTTGCTGTTGGGAGAAGGCGCCTTCAAATATGAGAGACCTGGAGCGGTTTGCAAAAGAAAAGTGGTGCAAAATTCCAGCTGAGAGGTGTAAGAAGCTTGTTGATGATTATAGGAAGCGATTGATTGCAGTTATTTATTTCAATGGGTGTGCAACCAAGTATTAAGTTGAGGGTGACAACCATTTTGTGCGGCCAATTTTTTAGGTTTTGTGTGAAATTATGTCTAATTTGCCTTTTTTTTTTTCTCTGTTTTTTTGTGGTGTTCCAACACACAAAGGTACAAAACGTGTAATTGCAATAATTTTCTGGGAGAAATACTCCATTTACAGGAACAATTTCAAGGGTGCCAACACTTTCAGACATGACTGTATATATATATACATATATATATATATATGCAGTGGGTATGGAAAGTATTCAGACCTCTTTAAATGTTTCACTCTTTGTTTCATTGCAGCCATTTGGTAAATTCTAAAAAGTTCACTTTTTTCTCATTAAAGTACACTCTGCACCCCATCTTGACTGAAAAAAAAATGTAGACATTTTTGCAAATTTATTAAAAAAGAAAAACTGAAATATCACATGGTCATACGTATTCAGACTCTTTGCTCAGTATTGTGTAGAAGCAGCCTTTTGAGCTAGTACAGCCTTGAGTCTTCTTGGGAATGATGCAACAAGTTTTTCACACCTGGATTTGGGGATCCTCTGCCATTCTTCCTTGCAGATCCTCTCCAGTTCCGTCAGGTTGGATGGTGAACGTGGGTGGACAGACATTTTCAGGTCTCTCCAGAGATGCTCAATTGGGTTTAGGTCAGGGCTCTGGCTGGGCCAGTCAAGAATGGTCACAGAGTTGTTCTGAAGCCACTCCTTTGTTATTTTAGCTGTGTGCTTAGGGTCATTGTCTTGTTGGAAGGTGAACCTTCAGCCAAGTCTGAGGTCCAGAGCACTCTGGAAGAGGTTTTCATCCAGGATATCTCTGTACTTGGCCGCATTTATGTTTTCTTCATTTGCAACCAATCGTCCTGTCCCTGCAGATGAAAAACACCCCCATAGCAAGATGCTGCCACCACCATGTTTCAATGTTGGGATTGTATTGGGCAGGTGATGAGCAGTGCCTGGTTTCCTCCACACATACCGCTTAGAATTATCACCAAAAATTCTATCTTTGTCTCATCAGACCAGAGAATCTTATTTCTCATAGTCTGGGAGTCCTTCATGTGTTTTTGAGCAAACTCTATGCTGGCTTTCATATGTCTTGCATTGAGGAGAGGCTTCCGTCGGGCCACTCTGCCATAAGGGCCCGACTGGTGGAGGGCTGCAGTGATAGTTGACTTTGTGGAACTTTCTTCCATCTCCCTACTGCATCTCTGGAGCTCAGCCACAGTGATCTTGGGGTTCTTCTTTACCTCTCTCACCAAGGCTCTTCTCCCACGATTGCTCAGTTTGGCTGGACGGCCAGGTCTAGGAAGACTTCTGGTGGTCCCAAACTTCTTCCATTTAAGGATTATGGAGGCCACTATGCTCTTAGGAACCTTGAGTAATGCTGAAATTCTTTTGTAACCTTGGCCAGATCTGTGCCTTGCCACAATTCTGTCTCTGAGCTCCTTGGGCAGTTCCTTTGAGCTCATGATTCTCATTTGGTCTGACATGCACTGTGAGCTGTGAGGTCTTATATAGACAGGTGTGTGCCTTTCCAAATCAAGTCCTATCAGGTTAATTAAACACAGCTGGACTCGAATGAAGGAGTAGAACCATCTCAAGGAGGATCACAAGGAAATTGACAGCATGTGCCTTAAATATGAGTGTCTGAGCAAAGGGTCTGAATACGTATGACCATGTGATATTTCAGTTTTTCTTTTTTAATAAATTTGCAAAAATTTCTACATTTCTGTTTTTTTTCAGTCAAGATGGGGTGCAAAGTGTACTTTAATAAGAAAAAAAATGAACATTTTAGAATTTACCAAATGGCTGCAATGAAACAAAGAGTGAAAAATTTAAAGGGGTCTGAATACTTTCCGTACCTACTGTATGTGTGTGTGTGTGTGTTTGTACATTAGACAGTTTGTTTCTTTCTGGAGGAAAAACTAATTTGCATATTTTTTGTCCAATGGAGTATTACCTGCAAATTGCAATTGTTAGCTGTGTGTCCCTTAAAGGACGTCTGTCACCAGGTTTTTTCTACCCCATCTGAAAGCAACATAAAGTAGGGGCGGAGACCCTGATTCCAGCAATGTGTCACTTACTATTCTGCTTGATGTAGTTTTTATAAAATCCCTATTTTCTCTGCTGCAGATCTAGCAGTTCTCTGAATGCTGAGCTCTGTATAACCCCGCCCCCACCACTGATTGGCAGCTTTCTGTTTACAAGGGGCATATGCAAAACAGAAAGCTGCCAATCGGTTGTGGGGGTGGGGTTATACAGAGCTCATGAATATGGCGAACTACATGGCAGCAGGTTTACTAGTCCTCTACTGCTGATTAAAAAAGTGAAAACTGCAGCAAGCAACTCAGTAAGTGACACAATTGCAGGAATCAGGGTCTCTGTCTCTATATCATGCTGCTCTCAGATCAGTTGGCAAAACCAGGTAACAGATTGCTTTTAACCCCTTTACAACCCATGCCGTATTAGTACGCACATTTGCGATCCCCCCGTTCAGTGAGAGCTGCTGCTCTGAGCCCTCACTGAACCGAGCACATGTCAGCTGATTCTTACAGCTGACATGTGCCCGCAACAGCCGCGGGTGGAATCGCGATCCACCCGCGGCTGTTAACATGTTAAATGCCGCTGTCAATCTCCGACAGCGGCATTTAACGCGCGCTTCCGGGTAGCGCGTCATAAGCCCCGCCCATCGGCGACCCTGTCACGTGATCGCGGGTCACCGATGGGTGGGCATGACAACCCAGGGTCTGCAGCAGATGCCTGTGGTTGTCATGATCTGGTCGCTATGAGCGCCACCTAGTGGTCGGCGCTCATAGCACAGGACCATTTCTGCTGCATGCAGGGGATCTGCTGGTCCCCTGTATGTAGCAGAGCCGATCAGACAACTGCTGCGTCTAGTCTCCTATGGAGACTATTGAAGCAAGCAAAAAGTGAAAAAAAAAAGTTTTTAAAAATATAAAAAAATTAAAAAAAATATAAAAGTTTAAATCACCCCCCTTTCGCCCCATTCAAAATAAAATATATAAAAAAAACAACCCTACATAGACATATTTGGTACCGCCACGTTCAGAATCGCCCGATCTATCAATATAAAAAAATAATTAATCCGATCGGTAAACGGCGTAACGAGAAAAAAATTCTAAACGCCAGAATTACGTTTTTTGGTCGCCGCAAAATTGCAATAAAATGCAATAACGGGCGATCAAAACATCAGATCTACCCTAAAATGTTATTAATAAAAACGTCAGCCCGGCGCGCAAAAAATAAGCCCTCACCCAGCCCCAGATCATGAAAAATGGAGACGCTACAGGTCTCGGGAAATGGCGCCATTTATTATTTTTTTTTTTTACCAAATTTTGGAATTTTTTTTCACCACTTAAATATAAAAGAACCTGTACATGTTTGGTGTCTACGAACTCGTAATGACCTGGAGAATAAGAATGGTAGGTCAGTTTTAGCAGTCAGTGAACGTGGTAAAAAAAGTAAATAAAAAACAACTGTGGTATTGCACTTTTTTTGCAATTTTACCGCACTTGGAATTTTTTTCCCGTTTTCCCGTACACGATATGGTAAAACTAGTAATGGCGTTGAAAAGTACAACTCGTCCCACAAAAAATAAGCCCTCACATGGCCATATTGAACAAAAAATAAAAACGCTATGGCTCTGGGAACAAGGGAAGCAAAAAACGAAAAAGCAAAAACGACAAAACCAAAGGTTGCGAAGGGGTTAAGGGAATCTGACAGCAGTCTTGACCCTGCAAAACTACTCAAAGTTTTAAATAGGAGGCATATAGAGGTGTTTAAGTTACCTATGTGTAGTTTTGTAGTTTCAATCCGACATTTGCATCTCTCACAAGAGTTCTCTGAGCATTACCTAACACGTAAGTGCTCTCTGCAGTAAACGCTCCACAAACCCTCCCTTCATGCTTTTCAGTGAAGGCTATAGTGACTCCTGGATGGGCAAACTCACAAGAGGTTCTGGATCACATACTGTAACACCAAGGAGGAAAAGTCATTGAATGCTAGAAATCACAGGATGGATAGACATGTTAATGATATGCAAATGGTGAAAAAATGCAAACAAAATTTTCAGAACACCTTGGTTTATTCAGTATAGAGTGTTTGCGCCATGCGCAGAATCCTCACACTTACAACCATGGCTGCTATAAATGAGGTTATTAATGGTTTTTTGAGGAATGTTCTACAGCGTTGAATGCATTTGGGCAGCAAATTATCAAAATCCAATGGTGGCAGCTCCTTGTTCAATTGCCAATCAATGATGTCCCAGATGTGTAGACAAGTCCAGAGACACTGCAGGCCATGGTAGCATGTTAAGGCCGTGCAGGCTACTCATAGTAGCACGAGCAACATGTGGTCTGGTGTTGTCATGTTGAAAAATGGCTCCTGCAACACTTTGGAAAAATGACCACCCACTAGTTGAATGACCAAATCAATGTAGTGCACCAGAAATGAAGATTAGAGGGGTCTGGCTACAGTACATTATGCCAACCCACACTATAATCCCGGGAGTAGGACCGGAGTAACGTTTCCTTGTGAAGACCTCTTCATGGCATTGCCCATGCAGTCTCCAGACCAATCTCCAGCTATCATTGTGTCCAAGACAAGAGTGAAACTCATCGCTGAAGAGGATAGACCTTCATTCCAGCCTCCATTGCTTCATTCTAACCTAGGGTCTCCACCTGGAGACCATGTGGGCAAGGCCATGAAGAGGCCTTTACGAGAGAACGGTGACAACTGTCTTACTCCCGGAATTATGATGTCGGGTGGCATAATGTAAAGTAGCCAAACCTTCTATTCTTTATTACAGATACACTATTGACTCGCCTTTACATTTATTTGGTCATGGAACTAGTGGCACGGCCATTTCTCCAAAGTGTCAAAGGACCCATTTTTAAATACAACAATGCCAGATTGCATGTTGCTGATGCTACTGTGAGCAGCCTGTGTGGCCTAAATGTGCTACCAAGGCCTGCAGTGTCTCTGGACTTCGGCATTATCATTAGTTGGCAAATGCAAAAAAAAGCTGCCAGCAGCGGATCTTGATCATTTGTATGTGCCCAAGTCCATTCAACGTAGCAGAACATTCCTCAGACAATCATTAATAACCTCAATGATGCCATGTCAAGGCGTGTAAGTGTGTGTATTAACCTGCAGGACTGCAGGCTATGTAGAAATCACAGTAGAATTGCAAGATACCTGCACAATGTGAACAGATGGTGGAACACGCTAAACAACAACTGAGCTCTAGAGTCTCAATACTAAGACACAAGTGTGACTCTAACTTGCCTTAAGAGGCTTAGGAAGATGATGTCAGAGTGAAACGTCGGGTAACTTGTAAAATCTGATGTGTAGCACAGCAAAGGGCGGCAGCCATAGGAAAAAGGAGCCGAACCAGTGTGTAAAAATTAACTTTAATAGAGTAGTGATTTAGCCCTCCTCCTCATTGTGGTCGGGGGACTGTACTTATTCAGTAAATAATTGATAAATGTTTGTTGCTGGATTACCCCTTTAACAAATGTATACTGAACACCAATATTAGATATTTATACGCTAATTAGACAGTTTGGATATTTACGTGTTAATGAGCATCTTGTATTCATCTGTTAATGAGCTGAGCTTTCCTAACTATTCACATAAGTCACAATTAGAATAGAATACAGCCACAATAAGATCCATCAGCAGCCCCTAGCTTGCTTGTTGATGTTTTCCACATTGAAGCACTTTTTTTCCTGCATAGAGGAAAAACAAACTGAAAAATAAGACAAAACAGCACAAACATTAATGAAGATGTATTATAGGGACAATGTTAATCAAAGGCAGAGCTTCACATTAGCTCCTGATTGTTGTATTGCATTATAGGAATGCAATACTAAATACACTGCATTATACAAGAACATATATATATATATATATATATATATATATATATATCATGGAGGACCCTTTCAGAGAGGGTTCATACCATCAATCTCCATGTGTGACAAATGCTGCTCCCACGATGATCTTCACTGCTATAGACAAACCTAAACTGAAGCTCTTCTCCTCTCCGGAGGGTGTAATAACAGGGAGAGATCATGCTGACAATGCTTGTTTTGACGTTTCTTTTTTTTTTTCCCCCCTTTAAGCCGCTGCCTTCGTATGATTGGGCAGCAGCATAGAGGAGAAAAAGTAAACTCACCCAGAGAATGAGTTACCACTGTCTTGGTTGAATGGGAAATTTGTATATTGGAAACCCTAAACTGTAGGAGCCTATAGCTCCACAACGCAGTGAAGAAAATAAAAAAAAACAACAAAATTTTGATTAGCCCTTCAGCCACTTTCTAGTGAGCAAGTGGGCTGTATAGTTTAAAATGAAAAATGTAGTGAAAGCTCCTCTTTAACCAGAACCCTTCACACACTCAGGTCTATATCTCCAATCGGCGCCTCGTTCTTCAGCTAGTTCCTTCAGGTATCTCTCCTTGGTATGGTCCAATTTGAATGCATGGTCCCCCCTTGGAATGCCCCCTTTTCTGAACCATGCTCGGGCATTTTATATCCCTGCTGGATACAGTTATCTGTTCTCCTCCAATTGAAGACACACAGTCTGATCATCCTGATCAAAGAACTTTTGATGTTGACGTTGGACTTTCCAACACATGCAATATGCCAGAAAATGGTGGTGTCAGTTTCTATCAACCAGAAATATTATTCTCACTCCCGGCCACATTCCGACTAGATGTGTGCTGCCTTGCTCAATGCAAATGTATCGAGTGAGGCTGGAAATAGTCTAGTTGGGATGTGGCCGGGAGTATGCATATCACATACTTATGGTCTCATGACCCCCGTTTCTGGCGCCAGCACGGGAGAATCCTCACAATGAGCAGTGCGCGCGATGTGAAGATTCACAAGTCTGCAGTCAGAGTGAATGCAGACTTGTAGTTTTAGACCGGACAACCCCTTTAAGAAGAAAAATATTTTAACCATATTTCCAACCCTGAATTTTTTTTGCCCAGAATTTCTGCTATATCTATCAATTAGAGCCAATGAATGGCTTCTATTCTATAAAAAGTATGTAAAAAATGCGAGTGCATTTTTAAATCCAGAACCCCTACATTTCTGCACTAAAAATGCATAAAAAAATTATATTAAATTTACATCAAAAATGCATCAAAAAGGTCAAAACGTATAAAAAAAATGGAGGGGGATGCAATAATCAGAACAGATTGCTATTGCTTATTTTGCAAAAAAAAAAAAAAATGCAGCAGAAAATACTCATTGTACTTGGAACAACCGGGGTAAGTGACTATTTCTGAATGACCCTTCTGGGGTGATTTTTCTATAAACCCTTCTAGCTTTGACCTGGACCTTTCGCATATTGTGGTTTTCTGGATGGTGTGACATTCTACCTGACTATATAGTGGAAGAGTGTAATTAAAAATGTATGTCACCATCATCGCTGTGAACTGATAGCGCAGCTTCTGTGTACCAAAAAAATCACTCCAAAATCAATAAGATGGTTATGTAAAAAGCCTCGGGCATGTTGCTGATCACGTTACATAGTTACATAGTACGGATGAAAAAAGATACACGTCCATCAAGTTCAACCGAGAGATGGAAAGGCTAAAGGGAATGGGGTATAGGTACACCCATACGTTGCTATAAGGTCCTGTGATCAGAAGATTTTGCAGTATCATATTTTCATGCAGCCCCCTGGATTTATTGCGAGTTCTGCATTTTTAGGACAATAATCTGACAACCGAGTTTAGTGGTGTCACGTTAAAGTAATAATCTCACCAACACATAGAAATATTGCAAGTTTTTCCAAGGTGATATAACCTGTGCAAATCCATTTGTTAAATGTTACACAATCCTCACTTCTGACAGCATACTGAGTACAAGCAGTACATTACATACCCTGGCACATAATGGCGTTTAACAAATATGACAATCGGTTCATATGTTTATTGTAACGCCTGGGTTGTACAGAGTATCAATATTTTAGCAACAATTTACAAAAGAGTGATATGTCTTGGATAACTGTTATTAAAGAGACTTTGTCATTAGATTTTTCCCACTTCGTCTGAGAAGCGTATGATGTAGGGACAGAGACCCTGATTCTAGCGATATATCCATGGGTGGATTAAGAGCAGCCAGGGCCCCGGGCAGTTTAGAAGGTGTGGTCCCCCAGGCACCTGATGTATCACGTGACATGTCACATGATCCCCTTTGATAGATCATGTGATAGGTTATGTGAGCAAAACACAGGTGCTCTGGTTCAGATCTGTAGATGGAAAACGGCAGAGATAGCGGCACGCAAATTTTTTCCTTATGTACAGCACTATACATAAAATAGCGCTATATAAAATAAAGCAGGGTGGGAGATTAATTTTACCGAGGGGCCACATGCGAGACCATGACTTTTTGTGGAGGCCGCATCAATAGGCTGAAATTAATTCTGCTCAATATTAATTATATTTTTTTTTTATATTAATTGTATCACTTAATATTGAGCAGAATTAAGTATGCTGACATCCTCCTATACAATGTATGAGCCCCAACATAGCCCTCTACATACAATATGAGCCCCCACATAGCCCCTACATACAATATGAGGAACCACATAGCCCCTACATACAATATGAGGACCCACATAGCCCCCTACATACAATAGTAGGACCCAAATAGCCCCCTACATACAATATGAGCCCCCACATAGCCCCCTAATAGCCCCCTCAATCAACAACCAAAATGATCAACCTATATGGCCTTATACATGTAACCATAACAAAAATACCCTTATAAAAATCTCTTTATTTAGTTAATTTTAAAAAACCCATACACAAAGACATAAATGCCCCCACTCCTCATCCACTGCCCTTATGTATCCCTACCACTACTGTAACTGACCAGGCCTCCTCAATAGGGGATCAGACAATATGTAATGAACATATATAAATATATAAAATATAGATACTAGTGGGCTGAGGGGTATATATGAGAAATATTATTCAACAATCTGACCAGAACAAAACCCTAACAAAGTCCAAGAAGAAACATATATGATGTCCTTGTCAAACAAAGAATAACCCTTCAGATCATAAATAGCCGGTTAAGTGGCAGCGAAATTAATATCACAAAACATCCATATACCTCAGTCACGTTTTATGGACTATCTATCTATATATACACACACACATCCTATATGTCCTGAGCAGTTGTATACTTAGCTTAATGACATCTTCTTCCGACGCTTTTCCCCTCTTTTGGTCATTCAGGGGTACATCAGGGAATTCCTTCAATCAGATCAAGAAAAGGAGACCATAATGCATCCCCATAAACATCCACATTAGTATAATGCACCCCCATAGGCATCAACAGTAGTATAATGCACCCCCATAGGCATCCACAGTAGTATAATGCACCCCTATAGACATCCACAGTAGTATAATGCACCCCCATAGGCATCAATAGTAGTATAATGCACCCCCATAGACATCCACAATAGTATAATGCATCCCCATAGACATTCACAGTAGTATAATGCACCCTCATAAGCATCCACAGTAGTATAATGTACCCCTATAGGCATCCACAGTAGTATAATGCATCCCCATAGGCATCCGCAGTAGTATAATGCACCCACATAGGCATCCACAGTAGTATAATGCACCCCCATAGACATCTACAGTAGTATAATGCACCCCCATAGACATCCACAGTAGTATAATGCACCCCCATAGACATGCACAGTAGTATAATGCACCCCCATAAGCATCCACAGTAGTATACTGCACCCCCTGCAACCCCATAGGCATCCACAGTAGTATACTGCACCCCATAGGCATCCACAGTAGTATACTGCACCCCCATAGGCATCCACAGTAGTATAATGCACCCCCATAGGCATCCACAGTAGTATAATGCACCTCCATAGGCATCCACAGTAGTATAATGCACCCCCATAGGCATCCACAGTAGTATAATGCACCCACATAGGCATCCACAGTAGTATAATGCACCCCCATAGTCATCCATAGTATAATGCACCCCCATAGGCATCCACAGTAGTATAATGCACCCCCATAGGCATCCACAGTAGTATAATGCACCCCCATAGGCATCCACAATAGTATAATGCACTCTCATATTTAAAAAAATAAATACTCACTGTTCTTTTGCACCTGCGCTGTGCGCTTCCTTATAAAGCCAGCAGGACTTGGCGTGTGACGGGAGTGTGACGTCGCTGCCATGCACGTGTGTCACTTCAGCTTTTGAACAGACGCGCCCGTGCTGTGTATGCTGGGTCCTGCTCTGCTTGACGTCATTCGGCAGGGCGGGCCCAGCATCATTACAACAGCCTGCGGCTGCAGGCCCGCGGCCGTGACAATTTAAACATGCGACTGCGGCGGTGATAAAAAACACTTGATTGCGAATTAAAATGGGGGGCAATTCATGGGCCCCCTGGAGCCTCGGGTCTTGAGCGGTAGCCCAAATTGCCCTCATTATAATCCGCCTATGGATATATCACTTACTAGGCTTCTTGCTGCAGTTTTGATAAAATCACTGTTTTATCAGCAGGAGATTATCATTAGAGGACTTTTATGTAGTCATCATCGGAGGGGATTTAAGTGGACCCACCAGAGGAATAGATTCCTAGGGCCACCTTCACCTTCCATTGCAACAAAACCAATGCACGGTCAGTTTGAAAGCCAGCTGAGTTATAGGAGCTGACATCTGCCTCTATCTGCAGTGATCAATGTCAGAGCAGATCATGGCCTTTTATAGGGAACCTGACAACTGATACATGCTGCCCGATCCACGAGCCGCATGTATCAGGCACTGGCTGTATGATTTTGTTTGTTTCTGAAACACTGCGGCATTTCAGAGAGACACATACTTTAAAAGCCGCTGGGGACTAAACCGCACAGGAGACTAGTCGAATAGGCAGGAGAGACCTGTCACTCAAGGGAAGCGGACAGGGAGAACCCGCCGGGGATCCGCCTTTTCAACTAGTCACCCATGCAGCTTGGTCCCTGGCGGCTTTTAAAGTATGTTTTTCTCAAACATACATGGCTGAAATCATACAGCCAGTGTCTGATACATGCTGCCCATGCATTGGGCAGCATGAATCAGATGTCAGTACAATCTAACTTAAACCGTCTGTATGGGCATGTAGGTCATAGAAAGCTGAATAAAGTGATACCTTAATATCTGCAATCCACATCTTATTCCAGAGAAATCCATGTTTTTCTTAATATGTAAATGAGCTCTTAAGAATTCTGGGCCGGACATAGATCTCCCTGAGAATCTGCCTCCAGAGATTATTTACAATGAAAGGAAGTGTTATCAGTGTGAGACACCCTCTGACGAAGCTTGATGCAAAACATGCGTCGGGTGCATTTTCTTTGATCGGTAAAGTGTACTCCATGCCACTGTGCATTACTATCATTATTTGAACGTTTATGTGATATCACTCTCTCCCTGTTTATCTGTAATGCAGTGTTTTTCTTTCTCCAAACATAGAGCTTCTTGGTTAAATCAAACCGCTCCATTTCGGTTTAATCCTCCATAAACTTTGTTCCAACAGTCTTCGGGCTTGTTCAGGTGATTGTTTGCAAACTGCAGACAAGCAGCAATATTCTTTTTGGAAAGCAATGGCAATCTTACCATCATGCACACCATTGTTGTCCAGTGTCCTCCTTATGGTGGACTCATGAATATTAACATTAGCTAATGAGAGAGGCCTTTAGTTGCTTAAAGATTACCCTGGGTTCCTTTATTATATGCCTTACTCTTAGGGCCCCGTCACACTAAGCGATGCAGCAGCGATCCCGACAACGATACGACCTGTCAGGGATCGTTGCTGCATCGCTAATACATCGCTGGTGAGCTGTCAAACAGGCAGGCTCACCAGCGATCAGGGGAGCAGCGATATCGTGGAAAGAATCGTTCCACGATGTCCTGCTCCCGTTACCAGCCTGCTGCAAGCAGGAGCAGGCTGGTAACTATGGTAAACATCGGGTTACTAAGTGCGCGTGTGCCCCTAGTAACCCGCTGTTTACCATGGATACCACTCTGCTACGGTGCGCGGGAGCCTCCGCGCACCGTAGCAGAGTGGTATCCATGGTAAACAGCGGGTTACTAAGTGCGCGCGTGCCCCTAGTAACCCGATGTTTACCATAGTTACCAGCCAGATCGTTGGTCCCGCTGGTCACACACAGCGATGTGTGCTGGCCAGCGGGAGGCCAACGACCAAAAAATGGTCCAGGACACTTTGCAACGATCAGCGACCTCACAGCAGGGGCCTGAT
The DNA here is from genome assembly GCF_046119375.1 of Phyllobates terribilis. Taxonomy (NCBI): domain Eukaryota; kingdom Metazoa; phylum Chordata; class Amphibia; order Anura; family Dendrobatidae; genus Phyllobates; species Phyllobates terribilis. The sequence goes on along the minus strand of NW_027362768.1, from coordinate 289,124,418 downwards.
CGTTGCAAAGTGTCACACACAGCGACATCGCTGGTGAGGTCGCTGGTGATTCACCAAAACCGTGACTCAGCAGCGATATCGCTAGCGATATCGCTATGTGAGACGGGGGCTTTAGAGTGATCTTTATTAGTCGATCACTGATAAAGAGGGTAATACCTGGTCTTGATTTTTTTCCACTTGAACACAATCTGTCTGACTGTGTTTGGTGTTGAAACTCTTTAGAGATAGTTTTGTAACTTGATACAGCCTGATGAGCTTCAACAATTCTTATTCTTAGTTCCCCAAAAATCTCCTTTTGTTCATGCCATGATACACTTCCACAAACATGTTTTGTGAAAATCAGATTATAATAGATCCCAGTTCTTAAAATAAAACAGGTCACCCATTCACACCTGATTGTCATCCTATTGATTGAAAACACAAAACTCTAATTTCCTCTTCAAATTATCTTTTAAAGAGATGGTCCACTACATTATATAATGCTCCCATTGATTTACACCTTTTAACTAATATTTTTGTAAATACCTTCTGTTGCCATATGTGCTTGTGAGCAGCACTATTGCTGCTAGCTCAGTCTGTATCTTGTGACCCCAGCTGTAGCTGCCGCCGACATCTGATGAGCTCACGTCAACTTCAGAATATCCTGGATTCACCCAGGTGTAACCCAGTTGCATGCACTGATTGACTGGACTGTGGGCGGTGTTTCACCGCACATCACTGCCCAGTTTCCAGCGCAAGCTTTCCATCTCTCCTCTGCTTTCATTGGAAGCAAGTGCGCGCTGAATACTGGGCTGTGACGTGCATTGAAACATCTCCCACAGTCCAGTCAATCTGGGGGGTTCATGCGACTGGGTTACGCCTGGTGGATCCAGGAAGTCCAGAAGTTAACGTGATATCAGCGGATGTCAGAGGCGGCTGCAGCCAGAGTCACATGATGCAGACTGAGCAATCAGTGATAGCGCCGATCACAGGCACATATGGCAGCAGAAGGTATTTACAAAAATGGCTAGTTAAAAGGTGTTAATCGATGGGATCATTATACAATGTAGTGGACCACTTCTTTAACACAAAAGGTTAACATATTTTCGCAACTCACAGACATGTGATATTAGATAATTATCCTCAACAAAAAGAAATGAGAAAGTCTTTTAGGACGTGTATGAAAACCCATTGTAGTTTTAGGTCAATTTATACGGAAATATGGAAAGTTCTTAAGCGTTCACAAACTTTCAAGTACTACTGTATGTATAACTGGAAGCCAATACTAAGGCCAGTTTCACACGTCCGTATATTTCTGGTACCGGGAAAAAACGGTACCAGAGATATCCGTGTCCCGTGTGTCCGTGTGTGTCACATGTGTGGCAACCGTGTGCCGCATCAGGATCACACGGATCGGCGCCTGGGAATCAGCGCTACAATTAGCGCTGTTCCCAAGCGTCGGGTGCTGAATGCTGCCCTCATCATGGTTTCTGCTGGCGCTGCGATCAGCACCAGCAAGGGATAATGATGAGGGTAGTAGTAGTCTGCTCCCGCAGTGTCCCTGTGTAACAATAAGAATAAAATAATAAAATCCTTATACTCACCTGTCCTAAGTGTCCCCCGCTGTAATCCTCTGACCTCTGATGCCGGGGAGAATGAGTCGCCGCAGTGAGTGACTCCGGAGCTGAGCTCAGTGAGTGACAGGGCACCGCTCCTGAGCTCTGCTCCGGGGCCCGATCGCTGGAGTGGCTTATTCTCCCCGGCTGAGCGGTCGCATGGATTACAGTGGGGGACACCTACACTGTGTTCCAAATTATTATGCAAATAATATTTTCTCAGATTTTCCCAAATTACCTATATGAATAGCAGTCATTGTAATTTTCCAGTCAAATAACTATTAGAGTACAACTGAAAGGTTTTTGTACAAACTGCCTATGATAACGATATATTTTTAAAAAAATAAAAAACTCAAACTGCACTCAAAATGCATGTTCCAAATTGTTATGCACAGCAGAGTTTTCATCCTTTTCATTTTAATAAAGAACAAAAAAAATGGTCATTTTTGAAATTATAAGCATTGGCAGGTTATTACAAACTGAAATCAAACAGTTTTCAACTCAAAACTTTATTCTAGGTGATGTTACATTTGCGCATAGGACCGCTTGTTCGAAAGGAGCTTCTGAACTCTCTCGTCCATTGAATTTGTCAGGTTTTGGATGGTTTCTGCTTCAATTGTTTTGCATGAGGACAGAATACCCTCCCAGAGCTGTTGCTTAGATGTGAACTGCCTCCCGCCATCATAGACACTCCTTTTGATGATGCTCCAGAGGTTCTCAATGGGGTTGAGGTCAGGGGAGCATGGGTGCCACACCATAAGTTTGTCCCCTTTTATGCCCATAGCAACCAGAGATGCAGATGTGTTATGTGCAGCATGAGACGGGGCATTATCATGCATGAAAATGATCTTGCTGCGGAATGCACGGTTCTTCTTCTTGAACCATGGAAGGAAGTGCTGTTTGAGAAACTCAACATACATTATGGAGTTCATCTTTACCCCTTCAGAGATCATAAAAGGGCCGACAATCTCTCTCCCCATGATTCCAGCCCAAAACATTACTCCACCTCCTCCTTGTTAGCACCGTAGCCGTGTTTGCATGGTGTGTCCATCAACCAGCCATCCTCCACTCCATCCATCTGGACCATCGAGATCATTTCATGCATGATAATGCCCCGTCTCATGCTGCACATAACACATCTGCATCTCTGGCTGCTATGGGCATAAAAGGGGACAAACTTATGGTGTGGAACCCATGCTCCCCTGACCTCAACCCCATTGAGAACCTCTGGAGCATCATCAAAAGGAGTGTCTATGATGGCGGGAGGCAGTTCAAATCTAAGCAACAGCTCTGGGAGGGTATTCTGTCCTCATGAAAAACAATTAAAGCAGAAACCATCCAAAACCTGACAAATTCAATGGACGAGAAAGTTCAGAAACTCCTTTCGAACAAGGGGTCCTATGTGCAAATGTAACATCACCTAGAATAAAGTTTTGAGTTGAAAACTGTTTGATTTCAGTTTGTAATAACCTGTTAATGCTTATAATTTAAAAAATTACCATTTTTTTTGTTCTTTATTAAAATTAAAAGGTTGAAAACTCTGCTGTGCATAATAATTTGGAACATGCATTTTGAGTGCAGTTTGAGTTTTTTATTTTTTTAAAAATATACTGTTATCATAGGCAGTTTGTACAAAAACCTTTCAATTGTACTCTAATAGTTATTTGACTGGAAAATTACAATGATTGCAATTCATATAGGTAATTTGGGAAAATCTGAGAAAATATTATTTGCATAATAATTTGGAACACAGTGTAGGACAGGTGAATATAAGGATTTTATTAATTTATTCTTATTTTTACACAGGGACACTGCAGGAACAGAAACTACTACCCTCATCATTGTCCCTGCTGGTGCTGATCACAGCGCTGGCAGGGAACCATGATGAGGGCAGTGTTCAGCACCGGCGCTTGGGAACAGCGCTAACTGTACATTGATTCCCAGGCTCCAGTACGTGTCACACTGATGACACACGGATGTCATCCATGTGTGTTCAGCGTGAGACACTTATGCGTGAGACTGTGCGTCCAAAAAAAACGGACATGTCAGCATGTGGCTCACACGGACACACGGTCAGTGGAAACACACTGACATGTGCGCAGACCCATAGATTTGAATGGGTCTGCAAGTGTCAGTGTCTCCGGTACGTGTGGAAACTGTCACCACACGTACTGGAAACTCGGACGTGTGAAACAGCCCTTAAATGGTATAGTCCAGAATACACCTAATGACACGTTGTTACAAATGTCAACTTAGAATTTACAGACTGGTTAGCAAAAAAGTATAGAGAGCAAGAAAATTATCACTAACACTGACCAACAGAAATAACGACATTCAAATTACCATCAACATCAGTGGCCACTGATCGGCTGCAGCGTTTACATTTTGTTCAGTCTGGAAGAAGCAGTGTTTTTTTCTGCTTGAACAAAATGTGATGTATCCTGCCAACAAGTGGCTAGTGATTGACTGCAGCGCTGAAGTGACGACCCCGCCAGATGCTGATGCCACAAGACCAGTGGGGGACAAAATCCTGAGTATGGAGAGCGGTGCTGGTCCAGAAGGTTAGCATTCATTTTTTTTACATCTTTTTTTCACCTGCCTGGACTCAATAGTTGACAACCCTTTTAACACATACAAACACATACACACAGGGGACTCGGCAGGGAGGTTGTTCTAAACATCTTGGAGAACTATCCACAGATCTTCTGTGGATGTCGCTTGTGCAAATCCTTCTGTCTCTTCATGTAATCCCAGGCAGACTCAATGATTTTGAGATCAGGGCTCAGTGGAGGCCATATTATCACTTTCAGGACTCCTTGCTCTTGTATTCACTGAAGATAGTTATTAATGATATTGGCTGTATATTTGTGGTACTTGTCCTGCTGTAGAATAAATTTGGAGCCAATCAGATGCCACCCTGATTGGTATTGCATGATGAATAATTATCTGCCTGTATTTCTTTGCACTGAGGACACCACTAATCTTGATCAAATTGACAACTCCATTTGCCGAAATGCAACCTCAAACTTGCAGGGACCCTCCACCATGCCTCACTGCTGCCTGCAGACACTCATTATTGTGCCGCACTTATTAAACTGCTTTCCATTACAGCCAAATATTTTCATACATACAATAACTTCCTCTTTTGCTCAATATGGCTGGTTCTAACAGAAGAGTTTAGAAATGGATAAGTCATCATATCAGATCGGTGGCGGTGCAACACTCGACACCCTCGCTGATTAGCTGTGCTTAATTGTGGAGCTGCACAGCTCCTTCAACTGCGTAGTGGTGGATGTGCAGTACCGGCTACTATGCAGTTGACTGAGTGCTGTGCAACTCCACAACTGATCACATCCTGCTACCTCTGGTATCGGGAACAGCGGATTCAGGATGTCGCACCCCCACCGATCTGGTACTGGTGACCTATCCTAAGGCCATCAATACTGAAATACCGGGCAACCCTTTTAACTAAATAAATTGCTGATGGTGACTATAGCCCTTATTTCAAGAGCCATAGCATGTATTTTGTCAGGTCTGCTGTGACCATAGTAAATCATGTGCTCTCCATTACTGCATTGCGGGGATCCGATGGACTGACAGAGGGAGCTGTTTAACTCTGTCTGCAATCTTCTCAATCGCTCCGATATAAAGGTGGCATAGCAGAGGTAGTCCCTTAAATGCCCGCAGTAAAATCTTTTTATTAATTATGTAAAGAAACCCATCCCAGCAAATTCTACAGCCATATCCAATGGGCACTGGCATTAGTTTTGGTGTCCACAATAATTGTGCCTTCACAAGGTCAATACAGTGCCACTGTTTTTTTATTGTGCATGGTGCCACCAGGAACAGGAGCCATCCATGGTTGTATCTATGCAGCTGAATAGGAATATGCAAAATCTAACAGCTATAAAAGTACTGAGAGGCTTAGTGATGACACTTCACCATTTAGATGGGAATAAAACTATTGATTCTTGTCCAAACCAATTGTTCTGTGCTTCAGGTAACGCCACCTAGAATTGATTTCATAAACAATGTAATCCATTTTGTTACTCCATAATTATTTTTAAATAAACTGGATTAAGTTGAAACACGAATATCAAATGGATATTGAATTTCAAGAATCAGTTGGATGCAAACAATGATCTGATCATCACTAATGTTTCTTTTTTCTGTTGGAAAACAAACAGATACAGTACATTTTAATATCAAACCTTTGACTTTTTCATCTGTTGATTGTAGGAATCTTTATAATAGGTAACATAGTAACATAGTTTTTAAGGTTGAAGGAAGACTAAGTCCATCTAGTTCAACCCATAGCCTAACATATATTGATCCAGAGGAAGGCAAAAAAACTCCATGTGGCAAACACTAAGCTCCACATTGGGGAAAAAAATTCCTTCCTGACTCCATACGGCAATCAGGCTAGTTCCCTGGATCAACACCCTATTAAGGAATCTAGTATATATAACCTGTAATATTATACTTTTCAAGAAAGTCATCCATGCCCTTCTTAAATTTTAATAGTGAATCACTCATTACAACATCATGCGGCAGAGAGTCCCATAGTCTCACTGCTCTTACAGTAAAGAATCCCCGTCTGTGATTATGATTAAACCTTCTTTCCTCCAGACGTAGAAGATGCCCCCTTGTCCCCGTCTCAGGCCTCAAAGTAAAAAGATCAGTAGAAAGGTCTTTGTACTGTCCCTCATATACTTGTACATAGTGTGGCAAGACGACTCGCTCGGCTCTCCTGTAGGCAGACTCAGGACACACGTTCTCAGGTTTCCTTTCTGCTGGTTTATTATCAGCCATAAACTCATGCAGGTTTCACAGAAAAAACAAACATGACCCCTCTGGGTTAAACGAAAAAAAACAAAAACAAAGTATAACTCAGTCCATAGATGAGCAGGTTCCGCCCACTCTCGGTAGCATAAACTGCACTGCTAAAGTCCATGTGAAAAGCTCTGCAGCTTCCACAATACTGTCTGGAGACTTCCCTCTCCAAGACCACACTCCAGAGAAAAAAAAAAGGGACTGAGCTTTTACACATTGCTCAGCCACACCCTGAGGGGAGGTAGGGGGAATGGCGTCCCGCCCTCTTTGCCATTCCCATAAAACCGCACACCCTTTAACAGAGTAAGCCTACCAGCATATAACACGCTGGCAGAAAAATAAAGTAGGTCTAAGTTCACACAGGAGAGCATCCTGAGTGACACATACCTCCCCTCACATATAAAACCAGTGACACTGTCACATATTCCCCCCCTCTGCCCAAAGGCGGGGGTTTGGGCACCTTCTGACACCAGGCAGGGAATCCTAGAGAGGGCATCTGCATTCCCATGTAACTTCCCGGGCCTATGCTCCACGTGAAAGTTAAACTCTTGAAGTCCTAGGAACCATCTAGTTACCCTGGCATTTTTACCCCTCTTCTCCCTCATCCATCTCAACGGGGCATGGTCTGATATTAATCTAAACTTCCGGCCTAGTAGTTAATATTTCAGTGTATCCACGGCCCATTTTATGGCTAAACACTCTTTCTCTACTATGGCGTAGTTCTTCTCGCAGGAGGACAGCTTTCCGCTTAGATAAAGAATGGGATGTTCTTCCCCATTTATCTCTTGGGAGAGTACAGCCCCTAGAACAACCTCTGAAGCGTCCGTCTGGACCACAAATTCTTTCTTGAAGTCTGGCGCGACCAGGACCGGCTGCTTGCACAATGTTAGCTTCAACTGTTGAAACGTGGTCTCCGTTTCTTCCGTCCATTTCACCATGGTTGATTTGGTGCCTTTTAGAAGATCCGTTAGTGGCGCGGCAATCATGGCGAAATTCTGGATAAACCCCCGGTAGTATCCTACCATTCCTAGGAATGCTCTCACCTGCTTCTTCGAGAGTGGTTGCGGCCAGGTTTGAATTGCCTCCACTTTCTTGATTTGCGGCTTTATTTTGCCTCTCCCAACAACATAGCCCAGGTACTTGGCCTCCTCCTTCCCAATGGCACACTTTCTTGGATTTATGGCAAATCCTGCCTTCCTTAGCGCGTCCAGAACGGCCTGTAGTTTAGGTAGGTGACTAGCCCAGTCTGGGCTAAAGACCACAATCTCGTCGAGGTAGGCTGCGGCATACTTCTTATGTGGGGCTAGGATCCGATCCATAGCCCTCTGGAAAGTGGCTGGGGCCCCCTGTAGTCCGAACGGCATCCGCGTGTATTGAAAACACCCATCAGGTGTTGAGAAAGCCGTCTTCTCCTTAGCCATCTGGGACATGGGGATCTGCCAGTAGCCCTTCGTCAGGTCGAGAGTGGTGATATACCTCGCCGGTCCAAGCCTCTCGATGAGTTCGTCGACGCGGGGCATCGGGTACGCGTCACACTTGGATACCTCATTCAGCCGGCGGTAGTCATTACAAAACCTCCGCTCTCCATTGGGTTTCGGCACGAGGACGATTGGGCTCGACTACCCACTCTTTGACTCCTCTATTACTCCGAGGTCTAACATCCTCTTCACCTTGGCCGAGATCACCTCCCGGCGTGCTTCCGGAATCCGATATGGCTTCAGATTCACTCGTACGTGCGGCTCTGTCAGCACATCATGCTCTACCACTTGAGTATGCCCCGGCAACTCTGAGAACAGCTCCCGATTCCGCTGTAGTAATTCTCGACACTGTTGCTTCTGGGCCGATGATAGAGTCTCTGCAATAGTGACCTCCTCCACCTTGCCTTCTCGTGCGGCTCCCAGGCAAGGAGTTTCCACAGGTTCACGGTCCCGCCACGGCTTGAGCAAATTTACATGATATATTTGATGCGGCTTTCTTCGGCCAGGCTGGTGGACTTTATAATTAACCTCGCTGACTTTCTCCACCACCTCGTATGGACCTTGCCACTTGGCGAGGAACTTGCTCTCGATGGTAGGGATCAGCACCAAAACACGGTCCCCGGGCTGGAACTGTCTTAGTCTCGCCGACCGGTTATAGACCCTCGCCTGGGCTTCCTGCGCCTGGAGGAGGTGTTCCTTCATGATGGGCATCACCTTTGACATTCTCTCCTGTAACTGGGCGACATGTTCGATGATACTCCGGTGTGGTGTGACTTCAGCCTCCCAAGTTTCCTTGGCGATGTCTAGGAGACTGTAACGGGTCTGGGAGGCGGAACCTCTGAGCTACTATACAAGGGGGCGGTCCTTGTAAGGGAGCGGGTGGCGACCAGGGAAGACGGGCAGGCAGTCACAGCAGGTGACCGGGACAGTCTCTGAGTGAACGGGCTGGAGGTCACGGCAAGTGACCGGGGCAGTCTCTGGATGAACGGGCAGGAGGTCACGGCAAGTGACCGGGGCAGTCTCTGGATGAACGGGCAGGAGGTCACGGCAAGTGACCGGGGCAGTCTCTGGATGAACGGGCAGGAGGTCACGGCAAGCGACCGGGGCAGTCTCTGGGTAAAGGGTAGGTACGACCTGTGATGGCAGAGCCTCCAGGTAGGCTAGCAGGCAGATGGTTGATGTGTGCTCCCAGGTGAGCAAGCGAGAGTCTCTGGAATGGCAGGTGGTCACAGCACGTGACGGCGGAGCCTCCAGGTAGGCTAGCAGGCAGGTAACAGGTGTGCGCTCCCAGGTGAGCGGGCAGGAGTCTCTGGAATGGCAGGTGGTCACAGCACGTGACGGCGGAGCCTCCAGGTAGGCTAGCAGGCAGGTAACAGGTGTGCGCTCCCAGGTGAGCGGGCAGGAGTCTCTGGAATGGCAGGTGGTCACAGCACGTGACGGCGGAGCCTCCAGGTAGGCTAGCAGGCAGGTAGCAGATGTGCGCTCCCAGGTGAGCGGGCAAGCTGGTCCATAGACAGACTGACAGGAGTTGGAGGGCAGTCCATCGGACCTCAGGCTAGCAGGCAGGTAGCAGAGGAGCGCTCCCAGGTGAGCGGGCAAGCTGGTCCTTAGACAGACTGACAGGAGTTGGTAGGCAGACCGTCGGACCTCAGGCTAGCAGGCAGGTAAGCAGAATATCAGGCAGGAATCAGACAGCAAACTGGCAGGAATCTGGCAGGTAACTGGCAACGGGACCTGAGGGCTGGAGCAGAGTAGTGAACAGTGCAACAACATTGCTCGGGCACCTCCATTTTGGAGGAGGTGCCTTATATATGGTGAAGTCCTCCGGCCATTGGCCGGGGACTCCTTAGGACGGCGCGCGCGGACCCTTTAAGAGGGAGGGAGCGCGCGCGCGCCCTAAGCACAGTGGCCGGGAAGGAGCGCGCGCTGCCAGCAGAGCGGGAGGAGGACGCCGGGCTCGGAGCAGAGGGGTGAGGGGAACAGCGTCCCTGCCTAGCAGAGGGCAGGGACGCCGGCGCTACAGTACCCCCCCCTTTAGCCCCCCCCTTTTTTAGGCCAGAGAGAAATTTAGCTAGGATGAGAGGGGCATGGATGTTCTCCCGGGGCTCCCACGTTCTCTCTTCAGGACCAAACCCCTTCCAATCTGCTAGAAAAAAGGTCTTCCCTCTTACCCTTTTGGTGGCCAGAATGTTCTCTACCTCAAATTCGTTTTCAGCGGAAACCGGAGCAGGAGGCGTACCTGTAGACTTGGAAAAAGAGTTAAGTACCACAGGTTTGAGGAGAGATACATGGAAGGAGTTAGGGATCCGCAAGTTGGCCGGGAGTTTCAATTTATAGGCCACCGGGTTGATCTGACTGATGACCTCCAGAGGACCGATGAACCGAGGCCCTAACTTATAGGAAGGAATCTTGAGCCGGACATACTTGGACGAGAGCCAGACCTTATCTCCTGGACGGAATTGAGGAGGATCCAGACGTTTTTTGTCAGCATGTCTTTTCATACGCTCGGATGACAGAAGGAGTGCGGATCGGGTACTCTCCCATATGGAGGAAAATTTGTTAACAAGAGATTCCGCAGCCGGATTGTCCACCGAGGTGGAGACGGGAAATGGGATCCGAGGATGCTGACCGAAGACAACAAAAAACGGGGATTTGGAGGAAGATTCGCTCTCGTGATTGTTGTAAGAAAATTCGGCCCATGGCAGGAGATCCACCCAGTCTGAATGGTGGGCATTAACGAAGTGCCGGAGGTAACTGGTCAGGTTCTGATTGATCCGCTCCACTTGACCATTAGACTGTGGGTGGTAAGCGGAGGAGAAGTCCAGGGTGACGTCTAGCAGTTTACAAGTGGCTCTCCAGAAGCGTGAGGTGAACTGTACCCCACGATCCGACACGATGTGGAGGGGCAGGCCATGAAGACGGAAGATGTGGCGGATAAAGTCTTTAGCCAGCTCGGGTGCAGACGGGAGGTCTGGCAGGGGAACGAAATGAGCCATCTTGGAAAAGCGGTCAGCGACCACCCAAATGACCGTACAACCGGCAGAGACGGGGAGATCAGTTATAAAGTCCATTGCTATATGCTGCCAGGGGGCAGCAGGTACTGGGAGCGGAAGGAGGCGACCGGCTGGCAGATGTCTCGGAACCTTGTTGCGGGCGCAGGACACACAGGCAGAAACAAAGTCTATTACGTCCTTGTGCAGGGTAGGCCACCAGTAGTGCCGGGTAATAAGCTGGAGGGTCTTTTTCTGACCGGCGTGGCCAGCTAGTTTAGACGAGTGACCCCAGTGTAGGATCTTCTCCCGATCAGGTACTGATACGAACGTCTTACCGGGAGGGAGACGATTTAGACTCACGGGAGCCACCTGCATTACTCTGGCGGGATCGATGATGTGTTTCGGTTCCTCCTCGAGATCAGACACCAGAAAGGATCGGGACAAGGCGTCAGCCTTGATGTTTTTGTCAGCCGGGCGAAAATGAAGAATAAAATCAAAGCGAGCAAAAAACAAGGACCACCGAGCTTGGCGCGGGTTAAGTCTCTGGGCATGCTGGAGGTAAGCCAAGTTCTTGTGGTCAGTGTAAATTATTACCGGGTGAAGAGCCCCTTCGAGCAGGTAACGCCATTCCTCCAATGCCAGCTTGATGGCCAATAACTCTCGATCTCCTATGGAATAGTTGCGCTCAGAAGAGGAGAAGAGTTTGGAGAAGAAGCCACAAGTTACCATTCTCCCGGAAGATGATTTTTGGGTAAGTACCGCTCCGGCTCCAGAGGGGGAGGCGTCAACCTCCAGGAAGAACTGCTTGTTGCCATCTGGGCGATGCAGCACCGGGGCGGAAGAGAAGGCCTGTTTTAAGGAAAGAAAGGCCTCCTCTGCTTCGGGCGGCCACTCTCTGGGATTAGTGCCCTTATGGGTGAGCGCGGAAATTGGGGCAGTCCGGGAAGAGAAGTGCGGAATGAAGAGGCGGTAGTAGTTGGCGAAGCCCAGGAACCGCTGAATGGCCTTCAACCCCTCCGGTCGGGGCCATTTCTCGATGGCAGACAGTTTCTCTGGATCCATTCGAAGGCCGGTCTGAGAAATAATGTAGCCCAAAAACGGAAGCGAGGTCTGCTCAAAGAGGCACTTCTCATATTTAGCGAAGAGGTGATTCTGCCTGAGCCTGAGCAGGACCTGACGAACGTCTCTCCGGTGAGTCTGGAGATCCGGAGAGAAGACCAAGATGTCGTCCAGGTACACCACTACGCAGGAGTAGAGAAGGTCCCGGAAGATGTCATTGACCAACTCTTGAAAGACGGCAGGAGCGTTACAGAGACCAAAGGGCATTACCAGATATTCATAGTGGCCGTCCCGGGTGTTGAATGCAGTCTTCCATTCATCCCCTTGACGGATACGGACCAGGTTGTACGCCCCACGGAGGTCCAGTTTGGTGAAGATTCTAGCCCCCCTCAGACGATCAAATAATTCTGGAATGAGCGGAAGGGGGTACTTATTCTTCACCGTGATCTGGTTAAGGCCTCTGTAGTCTATACAGGGACGGAGAGAGCCGTCCTTCTTTTTTACGAAAAAGAAGCCTGCTCCCGCCGGGGAGGTAGATTTCCGGATGAATCCCCTGGCCAAATTCTCCTCAATATATTCGGACATCGACCGGGTCTCAGCAGCGGACAATGGGTAAATACGCCCACGGGGAGGCGTAGTACCGGGTAACAGGTCGATAGGACAGTCGTATGGTCTATGAGGGGGTAATGTCTCTGCCTCCTTTTTATTAAAGACATCAGCAAATGACCAATAGGGAATCGGAAGTCCAGGTAGATTAGTTAGGGTAGGAGAAGGACGGGCGGGATGAACAGGAACCAAACAAGTCTTATGACAGTCCTGTCCTCAGCGAAGGACTTCTCCGGTCTGCCAGTCAAGCACGGGTGCATGTCTCTGGAGCCAAGGTAGACCTAGTAAGAGGGCGTGAGAGAGTCCAGGCAGAACATGAAAAGAGATGCTCTCAGAATGCAGCATTCCCACCTGCAGAGTTACGGATTCGGTGATGAGTTGGATGGGACGTGGTAAGAGGCCCCCATCCACAGCAGTGACAGATAATGGTATAGCCAGAGGTTTGGTGGGAATGCGGTATTTTTCTACCAGGGCCTGTGAAATAAGATTCCCGGCCGCTCCAGAGTCAAGTTGGGCTAGTTCGAAATAACGATTCTCCCCGCAGATAATTGAGACTGACAGCAGCAGAGATGGAGAGGATTTATTCTTGTCTAGGTCGACCTCTCTGAGCGAACCTAGACGCAGGCGTTTTCCGACCTCTCCGGGCAGGTACGGATCCGGTGCTCCTTACTGCCACAGTAGAAGCAGCTCCCCTCGGCACGGCGTAAATTCTGACGGTTTTTGACCATCTTGGTCTGGTCGACCTGCATAGGCTCAGGAGAGTGTACCTGGGGAGAAACGGAGGGAGTGACGGATTTCTGAAAAGTAGGAGCTAGACGTGGAAACCTCCTCTCACGGGTGACTTCTTTGGCACGTTCCTGGAACCGTAGGTCAATCCGGGTGGCAAGAGTTATTAGGTCATCGAGAGTGGTAGGAATGTCTCGACCGGCAAGTTCATCTTTAATACGGCCGGACAGACCCTCCCAGAAGACAGATACCAGAGCGTCGTTATCCCAGGCCAGCTCCGAGGCAAGGGTACGGAACCGTATGGCATATTGGCCCACGGTGAGACTTCCCTGACGGAGGCGTAGCAGAGATGACGCGGATGAGGTCTTCCGTCCAGGTTCGTCGAAGACTTTCCGGAAAGCCGTGAGAAAGGCAGGCAAGTCGGACACCAGGGGGTCTCCTCTCTCCCATAGAGGATTTAGCCAGGCCAGGGCCTCCCCGGTGAGATGGGACATGATGAAGGCAATTTTGGCCCGGTCGGAGTTAAACTGGTGGGACAGGAGTTCAAAGTGCAGGGTGCACTGATTTATAAAGCCCCGAGCCTGAGCGGAGTCGCCTCCGCAGCGAGGAGGTGCGGAAAGCCGGGGTCCGGGGTAGGATACCATAGTATTGGTGGGCAGCGGAGCTGCCGGATTGCGAGTCATGGCTCTGGCGGTGGTTGCTGGTGGAGCACTCAGAGTGTCCAGGCGAGTATTCACATTCCGCAGGTGACCCAGGATGGACTCCTGTTGGGACCTCTGACGGGACAGTTCATGACACAGGTCCGAGAGTGAGGGAGCTTGGGTGCCACCGGGTTCCATGGCCCGAGCAAACTGTAACGGGTCTGGGAGGCGGAACCTCTGAGCTACTATACAAGGGGGCGGTCCTTGTAAGGGAGCGGGTGGCGACCAGGGAAGACGGGCAGGCAGTCACAGCAGGTGACCGGGACAGTCTCTGAGTGAACGGGCTGGAGGTCACGGCAAGTGACCGGGGCAGTCTCTGGATGAACGGGCAGGAGGTCACGGCAAGTGACCGGGGCAGTCTCTGGATGAACGGGCAGGAGGTCACGGCAAGTGACCGGGGCAGTCTCTGGATGAACGGGCAGGAGGTCACGGCAAGCGACCGGGGCAGTCTCTGGGTAAAGGGTAGGTACGACCTGTGATGGCAGAGCCTCCAGGTAGGCTAGCAGGCAGATGGTTGATGTGTGCTCCCAGGTGAGCAAGCGAGAGTCTCTGGAATGGCAGGTGGTCACAGCACGTGACGGCGGAGCCTCCAGGTAGGCTAGCAGGCAGGTAACAGGTGTGCGCTCCCAGGTGAGCGGGCAGGAGTCTCTGGAATGGCAGGTGGTCACAGCACGTGACGGCGGAGCCTCCAGGTAGGCTAGCAGGCAGGTAGCAGATGTGCGCTCCCAGGTGAGCGGGCAAGCTGGTCCATAGACAGACTGACAGGAGTTGGAGGGCAGACCGTCGGACCTCAGGCTAGCAGGCAGGTAGCAGAGGAGCGCTCCCAGGTGAGCGGGCAAGCTGGTCCTTAGACAGACTGACAGGAGTCGGTAGGCAGACCGTCGGACCTCAGGCTAGCAGGCAGGTAAGCAGAATATCAGGCAGGAATCAGACAGCAAACTGGCAGGAATCTGGCAGGTAACTGGCAACGGGACCTGAAGGCTGAAGCAGAGTAGTGAACAGTGCAACATTGCTCGGGCACCTCCATTTTGGAGGAGGTGCCTTATATATGGTGAAGTCCTCCGGCCATTGGCCGGGGACTCCTTAGGACGGCGCGCGCGGCCCCTTTAAGAGGGAGGGAGCGCGCGCGCGCCCTAAGCACAGTGGCCGGGAAGGAGCGCGCGCTGCCAGCAGAGCGGGAGGAGGACGCCGGGCTCGGAGCAGAGGGGTGAGGGGAACAGCGTCCCTGCCTAGCAGAGGGCAGGGACGCCGGCGCTACAGAGACCTCTTGGATGCCGCCCATATAGGAGCTCAAATGGAGAGAAGCCAGTGGAGGCTTGAGGAACTTCTCTGACCGAGAAAAGCAGAAATGGGAGCAGGTAGTCCCAGTCTTGCCCATCCTTTTCAACGACCTTCTTGAGCATCGCCTTTAAGGTCTTGTTGAAGCGTTCCACTAGGCCGTCCGTCTGTGGATGATAACTCAGCTTCGGACCTCAGTTTATCTGAAGGACTCTGCAAAGCTCCTTCATCATCTTGCTCATGAAGGGGGTTCCTTGGTCTGTCAGAATCTCTTTTGGTAGACCTGTCCGAGCAAAAATATGGACCAGCTCTCGGGCTATACTTTTACTGGACATGTTCCTTAGGGGAACCGCTTCCGGATACCGAGTCGCATAGTCCATGATGACCAGGATATATTGGTGGCCCCGAGCTGATTTAACTAAGGGGCCCACAAGGTCCATGGCAATCCTCTCAAAGGGAACCTCTATCACAGGTAGTGGGACTAAGGGGCTACGGAAGTGGGAGGAGGGAGCGGTTATTTGGCAGGTGGGGCAGGACCTACAATAGTTTTGAACTTCTCGATAACACCCTGGCCAATAAAACCTTCTCAATATCCTCTCCTGAGTTTTCTCGACCCCTAGGTGTCCCCCCAGAACATGTGAATGGGCCATATCTAGCACCCGCCGTCTGTATGGCCCCGGTACTAACAGCTGTTCCACTATCTCACCGCCCCTCAGTTTGACCACCCGATATAGCAACTCCTCCTGCACTGCAAAGTGGGGGAATCTGGTGTCGGCCCCCGGCTCTTGGGCAACCCCATTACATACAGTAACCTGGTCAAACGCCCCTTTTAAGGTCAGGTCTCGAACTTGAGCAGTCCCAAAGTTCTCTTTGGACATATCTAACGCAGGGAGGTCGGCCTCCTCGGTCACCGTCTCACCCTCATCCCCGACAAGGACGCACAGTGGGAACTCCTCCATCTGAGACTTCGTTGGGGCTTTTTCTTCAAGGACCTGGCTTTTCCCCATACTACTTAGTCCAGTTCCCTTCCCCCACAAGTACCAGAATAAGGAAAAATCGCGGCCCAATATGACGGGATGTATCAGGTCCTTTACTACCCCGACTTCATGGGACTGGGCACCACAGTCTGTCCCCACTGCTACTGTGGCCACGGGATAGTCCTTGGCATCACCATGGATGCACCGAACGCCCAGGGTTTTGAAAGGGATCAACAGGTGGGGAAGGGATGCTCTGATCAAGGTCACCAGACTCCCGGAGTCCAACAGCCCAAGCACTTTTACTCCATTAATGGACACTGCACACGCCTGCGGCCCCTCGCCGGGTTGACAGTCCACGCTACAGGCTGGATAGGCATAATAGGAGACCCATCTGCCTAGGCTGCAGTCCATGGGCTCAGGGGATATTTGACACCTGGCGGCTACATGTCCAGGGTTGTGACACCGCCAGCAAACTATATCTTTACCAACTGTTCTAAAGGCATCTTCAGTAGGAGTGGAACGTCCCCCAGTGGTGGCTCTAGACCCCTTCCGTGGTGAACCCGCCCCCTTTTGGGTATCCCAGAAGGGAGAAGTGACTGCATCCGGTTTCCCAAGAGATCTCTCAACTACCTGGTACCTCTCTACCAGGCCGATGAAGTCATCTGCGTTCTGGGGATCACCCTGGGCAACCCAGGTCTGTACTGGCTTGGGAAGGGAATGCATGAACCTGTCAATCACCACCCGCTCAACCATCTGGGCCGGAGTGGAGGACTCCGGTTGTAGCCACTTCTGAACAAGATGCAGGAGGTCAAACATCTGCGAGTGAGGGGGTTTGTTGCTAGCATACGCCCAGTGATGAACTCGCTGGGCTCTTACCGCCATATTTACTCCTAGACGTGCTAAGATCTCTGTCTTTAGTTTGGCATATTCCTTAGCATCTTGCAGCGCCAAGTCAAAATACGCCTTCTGGGGTTCACCCGATAAATATGGCGCCAGAACCTCTGCCCACTGTGCTGGAGGAAGTCTCTCACAATCAGCCACCCTCTCAAAAACAGTCAGAAATGCTTCTACATCATCCCCAGGGGTCATCTTCTGCATGGCCCGCCTTACCGCCTTCCTGACGTGAGAATCATCTGTCAGCCCTGGGGGTGGGGCGGCTGCCCTGCTCTGGATGGCGTCCGCCAAAAGCTGTATCTGCTGTTGCGCCTCCTGCTGGTGCTGCTGCGCCTCCTGCTGGTGCTGCTGCTGTGACTTTTGCTGCAACTGGATCTGCTGAAGCAATAGTTTGGTTGTCTCCTGGTGCTGCTGCTGCATGCTCCACTGGGCCTGCTGCATACTCTCCTGGTGCTGCTGCTGCATGCTCTGCTGGGCCTGCAGGTGTTGCTGCTGCATGCTCTGCTGGGCCTGGACCAGGTGCTTAACGAGCTCCTCCATGCTGCTGGACTTCCCTGGCTGGCTAGCGGCCTTCACCCAGGACATCCACCGATCTTTGTAGCAGGTACACTTGTTCCTGGAATCCTGCACGCACTCTCACACCAACTGTGGCAAGACGACTCACTCGGCTCTCCTGGAGGCAGACTCAGGACACACGTTCTCAGGTTTCCTTTCTGCTGGTTTATTATCAGCCATAAACTCATGCAGGTTTCACAGGAAAAACAAACATGACCCCTCTGGGTTAAACGAAAAAAAAATAAAACAAAGTATAACTCAGTCCATAGATGAGCAGGTTCCGCCCACTCTCGGTAGCATAAACTGCACTGCTAAAGTCCATGTGAAAAGCTCTGCAGCTTCCACAATACTGTCTGGAGACTTCCCTCTCCAAGACCACACTCCAGAGAAAAAAAATAAGGGACTGAGCTTTTACACATTGCTCAGCCACACCCTGAGGGGAGGTAGGGGGAATGGCGTCCCGCCCTCTTTGCCATTCCCATAAAACCGCACACCCTTTAACAGAGTAAGCCTACCAGCATATAACATGCTGGCAGAAAAATAAAGTAGGTCTTAGTTCACACAGGAGAGCATCCTGAGTGACACATACCTCCCCTCACATATAAAACCAGTGACACTGTCACAATAGTAATAAGATCACCCCTAAGCCTTAGTTTTTCCAAAGTAAATAACCCCAAGTGTAATAACCTGTCTTGGTATTGCAGACCCCCCAATCCTCTAATAACCTTGGTCGCTCTTCTCTGCACCCGCTCTAGTTCAGCTATGTCTTTCTTATAGACCGGAGACCAGAACTGTGCACAGTATTCTAAGTGTGGTCGCACTAATGACTTGTATAGAGGTAAAATTATGTTCTCCTCATGAGCATCTATGCCTCTTTTAATGCATCCCATTATTTTATTTGCCTTTGCAGCAGCTGCCTGACACTGGCCACCAAACGTGACCTTGTCGTCCACCAATACACCCAGGTCTTTTTCAGTGACAGTTTTGCCCAGTGTTTTACAATTAAGCATATAATTATACATTTTATTTCCTCTGCCCAAGTGCATTACCTTACATTTATCCCCATTAAAGCTCATTTGCCATTTATCAGCCCAAGCTTCTAGTTTACATAGATCCTCCTGTAATATAAAATTGTCCTCCTCTGTATTGATGACCCTGCCGAGTTTAGTATCATCTGCAAATATTGAAATACTACTCTGTATGCCCCCTACAAGGTCATTAATAAATATTTTAAAAAGAAGCGGGCCCAATACTGACCCCTGTGGTACCCCACTGTTAACTGAGACCCAGTCTGAGTGTGTTCCATTAATAACCACCCTTTGTTTCCTATCACTGAGCCAGTTCTTAACCCACTTACATATATTTTCCCCTATCCCCATTGTTCTCATTTTATGTATCAACTTTTTGTGTGGAACCGTATTGAAAAGTCCATATACACAATATCCACTGCATTTCCTTGGTCCTGTCCGGAACTTGCCTCCTCATAAAAACTGATCAGATTAGTTTCACAGGAACGGTCCCTCGTAAACCCATGTTGATATTGGGTCATGAGGTTATTCTTCTTCAGATACTCTATTATAGCATCTCTTAGGAAACCCTCCAGGATTTTACCCACAGTAGAGGTTAAGCTTACTGGCAAGGTAAGGTGTATACAGATAATACTTTTTGTGAAGAATGACATAAGAGGAGAGTGTTGAAGCATGAAAAGCACATAAAGTTGAACCAGCCATGCTCTAAAATGTATTTATTCCAAAAGAGTAATAATTGCAGTTTTAGGAAAAAAACAGTAAGTAAAGTTTGGCACCTAAATTTGCAAACTATATACTGACATTTTATTTAAAGGGAGTCTCACCTCTAAAACTGAAATTAAATCATTTATACATTCTTATGGGAGACATCATACTTGTGGTGCAGATTTTACCTATTTTGTTTTGTGTACATACAGTTTTACTGCATAAGTAAATGAGGGCGCTTTGGTGCACCCTTGGCGTGGCCAAGTGCTTGGTGCACCCTTGGCATGGCCAAGTGCTTGGTGCACCGTTCTGCCTCAATTACAGTACCATCCTCCGCCTCTCCCCTTATGATGATTGACAGTGCCCCAAGGAGCACTGCCTATATTGAATCCTTAGCTCTGCATGTACTAACATATCAGGAGCCGAGAGCTCACATTAAGTCAGGTTATGCATTTGATCCCCAGTCCTGTCTGCAGCAGCCACCTGCTGGTGTGCGATCCTTATGCAGCGAGTGGCCGCTTCAGACAGGACCGGGGGTTTAGAGGGCCTGACATTGTGTGAGCGCTCGGCTCCTGCAATGTCAGTAGATGCATTGCGGAGGATTCAATACAGGTAGCGCTGGGTTAATTTCAGATTTGGGGGTGACAGTATGTCCCTTCAAGAAAAGATAGCAGTTAGCTAAAATGTCTTTCCGATGTTTAAAGCTTAAGCAGACTTATTCTCTATGTGATCTTTGTCACTTTCTTTCTACAGGGGCTGTGAGGGCTTCCAGTATATTCCCTATCCTCAGTGTGATCCTACTCTTCATGGGAGGACTGTGCATTGCTGCCAGCGAGTTCTACAAAACTCGACACAATATCATATTAAGTGCTGGCATCTTCTTTGTGTCTGCAGGTAAAATAAGTTAATCCTCAAAGTGAAAAATGTGTTATACAAGAGTAGAGCTCGTTTAAATAACAACTTACATAATTATTTTGAGCCTACATTGTTCATGAAGCTGAAAATGTGATTCATTTGTATCATTTATCTGTGCAACGGTTAGTGCTCGCTTTTCTCGATACAGATCTCCAAATTCTCTGTCTAGCCAAAGAGTTAAAGGGTTATTCCCAGAATCGCATTATTTTTCATAAAGCACAGTAAATGCATATTTATTGCTTTATAAACAGACTAAGCCCAACATAATGTTTCTTACTTGTACTTTAGCATCTTTTTTCTTCACTATCATCCCGTCTGTGCACGTGAACTATACATGACTGAATGGGCATTCCTAGTCGTTTCTGCTTCTCCTCAGTGCTGCAGGCCCCTCTCCCCTCTCCGCTGTGCTCCTGACTAGCCCCACCTCTCTGAGTTATCATCGAGCTATGCTAAGTGTAGAATTCACCTGACACTTATGTACATGCTCTGTGCCTGAACAATACCCTACAGGGACAAATTTATATTCTACCATGTACATCAGTAAAGCTGCCTGTGAGGTTTTACATCGTTTGCTATTTTTTCTCAGGGCTCAACTCTCTTTCAATCTTCCACAATGGCAGTGTAGTGTTGTGTTTGTTGCCTGCTGCTGGAAAATCAGCTTTGTGAAACTGCAAATACTCTATTGATGCATATAGCAGAAGATAATCACTGGTTTCTCAACTGCAGGCAACAAACACAGCTCAACTAATTGTAGCCCTTGTATTCACAGCCCCATCCTGCAGCATATCTCTCCTCTTATCTCCTCTGTACACAGCCCCATCATGCATTATATCTCTTTTCAGTTACTCTATATACACTCCTATTATATCCTGCAGTATACCTTTCATTTCAGCCCCTCAATACAGAGCTATGTTCTGCAGAATATCTCTCCTTTCAGCCCCACGTTGAAATTTATCACTCCTCTCAGCCCCTTTATATGCAGTTCATCTGCAAAAAATCCTGCAGAGTTGTGTTTGTTGCCTACTGCTGAAAAATCAGTTTTGTGAAACTGCAATTGCTCTATTAATACACATGGCAGAAGATAAGCCTATATCATATGCATCAACAGAGCCTCTTTTGCAGTTTTATATCACTGGTTTCTCAGCAGCAGGAAACAAACACAGCTCCACTAATTGTAGCCCTTATATACACAGCTTCATCCTGCAATACATCTCTCCTATAAGCCCCTCTATACACAGCCCCATACTGCAGTATTTCTCTCTTTTTACTTCCTCTATATACAGTCCCATCCTGCAGTATACCTCTCATTTCAGCCCCTCAATACAGAGCAACATTCTGCAATATATCACTCCTTTCAGCCCCGACCTGCAATATATTACTCCTTTCAGCCCCTTTACACACAGAATCATTCTTCAGTATGCCACCAATTGCAGCATTATGCACTATATTTCTCCTCTCAGCCCCTCTATATACAACCCCATCCTGAAGTACATCGCTCCTCTTGGTTACCAGCGTACACGCACACCGCTGCTTCCTGGTATGAGCTCTCTGCACTGTAATGAAGGAGGATCAGACCCTTATCATTGCATCATCCTTCACAGGACCAGCTCCGCTCTAGACACATCCCAGAGCACAGCTATGCTGGCTTGATGCCAATTCAGGGGTACTGTACTGCAATGGAAGTCAACAACAGGATGATTCCAGGGGCAAATGGAGAGTGAATAGAACCTGGAGGGACATCATTTTGGAGGGGTTATACACTTCTCAAAAAAATAAAGGGAACACTCAAATAACACATCCTAGATCTGAATGAATGAAATATTCTCATTGAATACTTTGTTCTGTAGAAAGTTGAATGTGCTGACAACAAAATCACACAAAAATCATCAATGGAAATCAAATTTATTAACCAATGGAGGCCTGGATTTGGAGTCACCCCCAAAATTAAAGTGGAAAAACACACTATAGGCTGATCCAACTTTGATGTAATGTCCTTAAAACAAGTCAAAATGAGGCTCAGTATTGTGTGTGGCCTCCACATGCCTGTATGACCTCCCTACAACGCCTGGGCATGCTCCTGATGAGGTTGCGGATGGTCTCCTGTGGGATCTCCTCCCAGACCTGGACTAAAGCATCCGCCAACTCCTGGACAGTCTGTGGTGCAATGTGACGTTGGTGGATGGAGCGAGACATGATGTCCCAGATGTGCTCAATCAGATTCAGGTCTGGAGAACGGACGGGCCAGTCCATAGCTTCAATGCCTTCATCTTGCAGGAACTGCTGACACACTCCAGCCACATGAGGTCTGGCATTGTCCTGCATTAGGAGGAACCCAGGGCCAACCGCACCAGCATATGGTCTCACAAGGGGTCTGAGGATCTCATCTCGGTACCTAATGGCAGTCAGGCTAACTCTGGCGATCACATGGAGGGCTGGGTGGCCCTCCAAAGAAATGCCACCCCACACCATTACTGGCCCACTGCCAAACCGGTCATGCTGAAGGATGTTGCAGGCAGCAACGGCATCTCCAGACTCTGTCACGTCTGTCACATGTGCTCAGTGTGAACCTGCTTTCACAGGGCGACTTTGCCAATCCTGGTATTCTGTGGCAAATGCCAAGCGTCCTGCACAGTGTTGGGCTGTGAGCACAACCCCCATCTGTGGACGTCAGGCCCTCATACCACCCTCATGGAGTCAGTTTCTAACCGTTTGTGCAGACACATGCACATTTGTGGCCCGCTGGAGGTCATTTTGCAGGGCTCAGGCAGTGCTCCTCCTGTTCCTCCTTGCACAAAGGCGGAGGTAGTGGACCTGCTGCTGGGTTGTTGCCCTCCATGGCCCCCTCCTTGTCTTCTGGTGTACTGGCCTGTCTCCTGGTATCGCCTCCAGCCTCTGGACACTACGCTGACAGACACAGCAAACCTTCTTGCCACAGCTCGCATTGATGTGCCATCCTGGATGAGATGCACTACCTGAGCAACTTCTGTGGGTTGTAGAGTCCGTCTCATGCTACCACGAGTGTGAAAGCACAACTGACATTCAAAAGTGACAAAAACATCAGCCAGAAAGCATTGGTACTGAGATGTGGTCTGTGGTCCCCACCTGCAGAACCACTCCTTTATTGAGGGTGTCTTGATAATTGCCAATAATTTCCATCTATTGTCTATTCCATTTGCACAACAGTATGTGAAATTGATTGTCAATCAGTGTTGCTTCCTAAGTGGACAGTTTGATTTCACAGAAGTTTGATTTACTTGGAGTTATATTCTGTTGTTTAAGTGTTCCCTTTATTTCTTTGAGCAGTGTATTTTGATTCCGGGACAAATTTAAAAATTGGTTGTATTGGCACAACTGAATATATGTATGCATTATTATAAGTCCACATTGTGATTTGGGGAATAACCCTTTAAGTTAACTAGTTAATATGAGGCTCACAAATAAAATAAATAAAAACTTCTATGTGCACATCATCACAAATCAAATCTTACTCCAGCCCCTGCTGGAGTAAGATTTGTGGCATAGTGAACACCGCAATTCGTCATGAATTTAACGAGCTGGGCTCTCCACACCTTCGTCCTCATTCTGCCCCAGCTCCGACCACTTTATCACGTTATTTTGTGAAATTTTGCGTTTGCGCAAAAACTGCAACATTTCAAAGCTTTTTTTGCTAGAAATCTGGTGAAAAGGCATCGATGACTCGGCCCCAATATGTATTTTATTTAATTGAGAAATCCTGAAATATATTTGGCATTTCTCATGCATTCTGAGTAATAATAATTTAAAATCACTATCATGTTGTTCCCCGCTCAATCTGATACCAGGCGTGTTGAGATGCAGAAATCCTGCTGGACCAAATGATGTAACAATACAACAATGCGATGCCTGAAACGTCTTGTACAATTAAAAGAGGATCTGTGATTGAGATTTTTAGGCTGTGTTCATATAATGTGGCTGTATTGCGGGTTTTTTGGGGAGGTGACTACGGTAAACTGCAGTGTATTTGCCACAATCAAAAAAAAATAAGGAAAATTTGCCACAAGGCAGCCTAAGGGTATGTTCACGCGTTACATGTTTGCGGCGTTTTTTTGATGCATTTTTTAATGAAAATTTTTACCTGCGTTTTACAGTACCAACAAAGTCTTTCTTTCAGAGTTTTTGCAGTGTTTGTCACTTATTAAAAGCAATGGGCAGTGCAAAAACGCAGCAAAAAATGCAGGTGTCAGGATTTGCTGCGTTTTTGGTGCCAAAACCTGAGAAAGTTGAATCAGGTTATTTTTTTCTGCACTAAACTTTATCAGCAGGCACAAGAAACAAATGTACCCTGACAAAAACGCACGAAAAAAAACGCACCAAAAAATGCAGTAAAAACGCACCAAAACCTGCTTTTTTGAAGAAGCTTCTTTACTGCCAAGAGAGAAGATTTTGCTGCAGAAAAAAAAAAACGCAGCAAAAATGCAAAATGTGAACATAGCCTCATTCACACATCCAAGTGTCATCAGTTTTTTTCATATGAGGAAACAAAAAAAAAAGTTTCTCCACCTTCTTCTTAGGCTATGTGCCCACGTTGCATTTATGAAGCAGAAAATTTCTGCTGCATAAATGCAAGTTCTCTCCCGGAAAAACGCATGCGGAATTCCGCACGCGTTTATCGCGCATTTTTCGCGCGTTTATCACGCGTTTTCAACATGCGGAATTGCCTTGCGTTTTTTATGCATTGGACAAAGGCAATTCCGCTTGCAGAAACGCAAAATTAAATGACATGCTGCTGATTTTTGAACGCGGCATAAACGCTGCGGAAAAATCCGCAGCATGTGCATAGAACTTGCGGAATCCCATTGGGGACCATGGGGTGCGGATATACATGCGTTTTTCAAGCGTTTACGCTGCGGAAATTCCGCAGCATATACGCTTGAAAAATGCTACGTGGGCACACAGCCTTACTGACAGTCCATGAAAACTGGACATCTGAGTGCTGTTCAATTTTTTCACAGACCCATAGCGTTGCATTGTCAATTATAATCAAACACTAGGATCAAAATTGGACGTTTCTGCAATTTTGCGTGAAAAATCACGCGACGAGTACTATCCGTAAAAATCCACGGATAGCACTCATACAAGAACAACCGACATGTGAATGAGGCCTTAATCGTGCGGTTGCTTGTGCAACTATGCTACTCAGTGTATCACCTGTGTCTCTCCACACCTCATGTCTTAGCGTATGATCAGATAAAGTTTTTTGAAGGTGGACAAAACTGAAAAGTTTTTTCTAGTGGAAACTGACGCGCCCCTGGGCCTGTGTCGCGCTGCGTTGCGCACGCGGGAGCTTACCCGGAGCCGGATCTGTTGAGGTTTGTAGTCTCGTGGCGGTGACCCGGTCCGTGCCCAGGGAGTCAAACTGAGCGGCGATGTATCAGCGGTAGATGTTGGACGACTATGCCACCCGTTGAGTACAGCTAAGGAGCTGCTGCTGCAGGGCAGACCGCTGAGGCCGGTGGTAGGATTGTGCAGCGTGATAGTATAACCCCCAACGGGAGGGGTATGGCCTCAGGGCAGCCGACGTGGATGATGGGGGTAGCAGGAACCACTCGGAGACGGTACGGTGTAGTTCAGGGTCTTTACTGGTGACAAAGATAGACCCTCCCGGAGTACTGGCTAGCGATTGGGGCCTGGTCAGTCCTTGAGCAGATGGGATCTCCCCTGGCCAGGCGGAGTTGTAGGCCTCCCAAACTAACTGTACTCTTCTGGCTACCTTGCTAGAGGCGGGTATAAGTAGCCCACGTCCCTGAGTGTACCGTGTGGTGCTCACCCGTATGGCCGGTGACTCGGGGCCTTCTAGTAGCTTCCGCTCCACGACGGCGGTGCTGGTCCCACGCGTGTGACCGTGCCTTCGGGTTTCTTGGCCAGAGGACCTGGAATCCCCTGCCTGACGGATTCTGCTGCTGGGTAGGAGTTAGTCCCCACAGCCTCGGACTCCGGGTCCGGTAAGAAATCTTCTCAGTCAGGGCGAGCTCTGCAGCTGCCAGCCCCTGACTCCTTGTAACACTGCTCCCACAGAGCTCCTGATGTTCTGTTCCTATATTTGCTTCTTTTCTCTGTCTCTACTTCTTCTCTACTCACTAACCCTGCCTCAGCCCTAGTTTTATATAGGGGAAGTTCTTCCCCTCCCAGGACTGGGCAGGAGGTGTGGCATGCATAGGATTCCTGACCAAGAGACCTCCCACCTGCTCTCAGACGTAATATCTCTATCACTGTGGCAACCAGACCCCTGGGGTGTCACATTCCCCCCTAGTGAAATTTAGTACTCCGGGACTAAACATATTTTAGAAAAACATAACAAGATATAACAATAACAATACAATAAAGAAACACATAAAGGTGGTCACGGCATGTCCGTAACTGGGTGCAGTCCTTGAAGAAAGCAAGGTGTCCATTTCACCAAAACAGGGAGACGTAACCAGGTAGGGGTCTGTCCTGCCCCGAGTCCTTAACAGTCTTTAGTCCGTCCTGGGTTACGCTCCAACTATGTACACAGGATTCCCGGTAAATCCACCAAAGACTCCTATAAACAACTAGAAACACATAATTATACACAAGCAACAAGAAAAACAGGTAACCACAAATAAAACAATTTATACACTTCAAATCCTCCAACGTGCGGGTAACTGGCCTCTAGTGGCCCTAGTGGACCTACGGAGCTGACTGTCTGGCCCTGAACTACAGGGTGTAGGAGCTGTCAAGGGTAAATTGGGCAGCTGTCTACGGGCCCTTTGGCTCGCTAGGGATATGGCAGGCTCACTGCAAGCAGAGGGTTGATCCTCCTGATCTGCTGGTGTGGGGTCTTCTGCCTCCTGGACCGGCTGTTCTTCCAGCTCTACCTGTTGCTCCGTAGGTGCTTGGGATGCTGGTTGGAGGAAGGTGAGTACGGGTACCACAACTGCACCATTGACTTGAGTCCAAGACCGAGGGAAGTCTCCGAGCACAGTACTAACCATATCTTCCCTTTCCTCTACGGGTCGATGGTCTTCTTGTTCCTCTTCAGGGTTCCGTAGCTGTTCAGGACACTTCTTCAGGTGATCCCGGGATACAATGGCTGTGGTCTCCCCTCCGTCTTTACTGATGGTACAGACCTTCGGGTTCTCGTGGCTTGAGGGCAGTACGGTGTACGGGTCCTTCTCCCACTGGTCGTCCAACTTGTGGAGCCGTCTTTTCCTCTTCAAGACCTGCTCTCCGGGCACCAGGGGAACAGCGGGAGCATACTGGTTGTAAGTTTTCTCTTGTCTCTCCCTAGCCTGACAGAGACTTCGCTCCACGCTCTCCTGTACTTTCCGGTACTGCTGCTGCCTCTCTGTGTCCCAGTCTGCTTCTGGTGAAGTGTCCTCGGGTGTCAGGACTCCCATTTCCAGGTCAACAGGTAACTTACCAGGTCTCGCCCTCATTAGGTAAGCCGGGGTACAGTTGGTGGAACCTACCGGGATGTGGTTGTATAGGTCCACCAGATCGGGCAGCTTCTCAGGCCACAGACTGCGTTCTTCCAGGGGCAACGTTTTCAGAAGATCCATTACCACCTGGTTCATTTTCTCACAAAGTCCATTAGTTTGCGGATGATAGGGTGTCGTCCTTATCTTCCGGCAGCCATACAGATTGCAGAATTCCTGGAAGACCTCCGCTTCAAAGGAAGGTCCCTGGTCCGTCAGCACTTGGTCCGGGTACCCGTGTGGACGGCAGAAGTGCTGCTGGAAGGCTCTAGCTGCTGTTTGAGCCGTTAAGTCCTTGACAGGGACGACAACCAAGAACCGGGAGTAATGATCCACGATGGTTAACGCGTAGACGTAGCCACTTCTGCTTGGGGTCAGTTTTACATGATCCAAGGCTACCAGTTCCAACGGCTGCCGGGTGACGATGGACTGCAGGGGAGTCTTCTGGCTGGCACGGTCCTTCCTCCTCAAGTTGCACGGGCCACAGTCTCTGCACCACCTCTCGATGGTTCCCCTCATGCCTACCCAATGGAACCGCCCGCGCAGCAGGAACTCCAGCTTCTTCCATCCGAAATGCCCAGCTCCATCGTGGTATGCCTCCATCACCATGGCTGCGTCTCGTCGTGGCACCACTACTTGCCAGATTAGTTCATGCGTCCGGGAGTTAACCATCCTGCGGCACAACTTCCCCTTGTAAAGGAACAGTCTACTCTTTTCTGCCCACAGTTGCTTGGCTTCCTCCGGAGCGTCTGGGTCAAGGCGAGCCTCTGGCCAAGTCAGCATCTCCTTCACCAGCCGGACGGCAGGGTCACTGTCTTGCGTTTCCGCCCAGTTGTAGTGAGGTAAGGGGTTAAGCGTAGCGCCTTGCTTACTCCTTACCCGATGGGAATACTGGATAGTCCCATGACGGTGAAACGCGGGGAGTTCGACTTCTTCCAGTCCCTCTGGATCTTCTCCTACGTCCGGTAGGTTTGGCATCCTGGACAGGGCGTCCGCGTTGGTATTGGAGCGTCCTGCCCGGTATTTGATGGTGAACTCGTAGTTGGACAGGCGGGCCATCCATCTCTGCTCTAGGGCACCGAGTCTTGCCGTGTCCAGGTGTGTCAACGGGTTGTTATCCGTGTACACGACGAACCGGGAAGAAGCGAGGTAGTGCTTAAAGCGTTCGGTGACTGCCCACACCACTGCCAGGAACTCTAGCTTAAATGAGCTGTAATTCTCAGGGTTTCTTTCGGTGGGTCGCAGTTTTCGGCTGGCGTAAGCGATTACTCGCTCTTTCCCCTGCTGGATCTGGGACAGCACGGCTCCTAGCCCGATGTTACTTGCGTCGGTGTAGAGGATAAAGGGCTGGCTGTAATCCGGGTACGCCAGGATTTCATCCCCCGTGAGGGCCATCTTCAGCTGGCGGAAGGACTCTTCTTCCAACTTCTCCCATCTGAAGGGCGGCTTCTGGTTCTTGGCCTTCCGGGACTGGCCTATCAGGAGGTCCTGCATAGGAGCTGCCTTTTTGGTGAAACCGGGGATGAACCTGCGGTAGTAGCCTACCAACCCGAGGAACTGCCGCACTTCCTTTACACTGGAGGGACTTGGCCATTCCTTAATTGCGGTGATCTTATCAGGGTCGGGAGCCACTCCGTCAGCGCTCACCACGTGTCCCAGGTACTGCACCTTTGGTTTCAGGAGGTGACACTTGGAGGGTTTCACCTTTAGGCCGTAGCTTGCCAGAGTTTCGAACACTTCCGCCAGGTGTTTCAGGTGGTCCTCATAAGTCTTAGAATATACGATGACATCGTCCAGGTACAACAGGACCGTCTCGAAGTTTCTGTGGCCCAGACAGCACTCCATTAATCGTTGGAAGGTTCCTGGTGCGTTGCAAAGTCCGAACGGCATACAGGTAAACTCGCTAAGTCCCATCGGGGTGGTGAATGCGGTCTTCTCCCGGTCCGCCTCTGCTACAGGAACCTGCCAGTACCCACTAGTGAGATCCAAGGTAGAGAAGAAGTTAGCAGATCTTAAAGCAGCCAAAGACTCCTCTATCCTTGGTAAGGGGTACGCATCCTTGTGTGTGATACGGTTGATTTTCCGGTAATCTACACACATCCTCATGGTGTTGTCTTTCTTTTTGACTAAGACTAGTGGAGCTGCCCAGGGGCTACAGCTATCCCTGATCACCCCAGCCTCCTTCATGTCTCTAAGCATCCCCTTGGCGTGTTGGTAGTGTGCAGGGGGTACGGGTCGATACCTCTCTTTTATGGGAGGATGGTCTCCCGTGGGGATGTGGTGTTCTACCCCCTTGACTCGCCCGAAGTCTAACGGGTGTTTACTAAACACTCTCTCGTACTCTTGAACCACCCGATAGACTCCCTGTTTCTGGTGTGAGGGAGTGGAGTCAGTACCCAAATGTAGTTGCTGACACCAGTCCTCCATTGTTTTCTTAGAGCCGTTACCTTCCTCCGGGTGAGATGGAGGCAAGGGTTCCACAGATTGTATAGCATTTTGGTTAATGGTATATAATTTGGCTAGCGTGGCATACCGGGGCAGGTACACTTCCCTCTTCCCGATATTGATTATGCGAACGGGCACCCTCCCATGGCGTACATTAACCACCCCCCGTGCTGTCAAGATGGTGGGCCTACTGTCTGAGTAAACTGGTTCTACCATTGCCTGGTAATCTCTACCTCTCAGACCAATAGCTGCCCGGCACCAAATCATCATTTCACTTTTTGGGGGCATGGCAATAGGGAAAGGGTCACACATTCTCACGCTACCAATCTCACCGCCGGAGAGTTCCACCTGTTGCCGTCGCATCAGTGCCCGGATCTCTTTTTGGAGCACTCGCTGCTCGCCGGAGCTGGCGTTCTTGGCAACCTGCTGTAAAAGGAAAATCACCTCTGCAAGACAATTTTCAATTACATTAGTTCCTAGAGTTATCTTTGGGTGACTCTCGTGTTTGTCAATGTCTACAATGATCAGTCCCTGTGCTGCCAGTTCAACTCTACCAATTTTAATGGTCACCTCTTTAAATCCGATCTGTGGCACGGGCTGACCATTGCTGGCGATGATACTCAAGTCGTCGTCAGGGTAGCGGGTAATATCCGAGTCATTCCAGTACTGCTTGAAGAGCACGTACGGGATGGTGGTGACCTGTGACCCGGTGTCCAGTAGGGCACTCATAGGAATGCCATCCAGTACCACAGGCAAGACTGGACGTCCTCCCACGTATTTGTCGCGCCAGTTCGATGGGCCTGATGATCTTTTTCCTAGGGGTTGGCCCTCTACCCTAGGTTGTGCCAGTTTAAAGGACAGTACCTTGCCATATGTCCGAGTTGATTACAGCGGCGGCAGATGGGTCGTCCGTCCTCGTTGTATCGGTCGCTGGGTCTTCCTCTGGCCGGTGGGGTCCTCCTTGGTCGACGCCACGGGATGTCCTCCGGTCCGGATGCCAGCTGGATCTTCCCTGGAGTAGAAACCTGTAAAGACTGCACAGTTCGGGTTAGCGCAGCAACGCTTTTAGCTAGCTCTTGGACCTGATGGTGCAGGTCTGGAGCCGGGTCATTGTTCAAAGCCTGCGCATCAGCTCCCACAGGCCCTGCCGACAAGGGCGCCGCCTCCTGGTGGTAAGTGGTAGTGGGGCGTCTGGGGGTCACAACGCCACTTGGTGCCGGTTCTCGAAGCACCCGGATGGCTCTGTCCTTGAACTGTGCAAATCCCAGATGAGGGTCCTGTAAGGCCATTGCCCGCAACTGGGTTCGGTGGGCATTGCAATATAAACCCTCTATAAATTGTTCAGTCAACAGCCTGTTCTCGTCTCCCACGCCGTCAGGGTCGGTCTGCTTAATGGCTCTCAGGGCCTCTTGTAGGTTCAGGGCATAGTCTCTTATACTCTCATGTGCCCGCTGTTTGCACCCGTAGAATCTAAGCTTGATCTCGGCTGAGGTGCGGGTATCAAAGGTGTCCCTCAGCCGGGTTAGTATCCCTGCGACAGTCCTCCCCCCAGGTGGCCAGGACTTTACCTCCCTTCGGGCTGCCCCAGTTAATTGGGCCACCAGGATGCTCACTTTTTGCTCTTCTGTGAGGGGGTACACCTGGAAGAGGCTATCCAGCTTTTCTCTAAAGTCATGCAGGGTATGTGACTCCCCTGAGTACTGGGGTAGCCAGGCCGCTCCCGGGATATAGGGCATGGTGAAAGGCATGACTGCAGCAGCGGTGGCGCTGGCGGGGGTTGAGGTAGTGAAGCTCTCCTCCGTATCCGACATCCTCCTCCCCCCTAGTGGACTGTGGCCTACCTTGCGATGATCCTCTTCCGTAGGCCGCGGCTCCGCAGTAGATCATCAGGGTTGAGGACCTTCCGTCGCGCTCCTGTGACGTCGGCGTCTGCTGGGCTCCTTCCAGGACCTTACGCGACGTCCGGACGTGAGGCGGGGCTTCAGTTCTCGCGCGCTTTCGGAGTCCACGCCCCTCTTCTTCCCACGCGACGTCTTCAAGATGGCGTCCAACGGCGGGAAAACTCCACGGAAGGCGGGAAGAAGGCTGGAAATGGCGCCGGATGGCGGGAATCTTCACCGATGGCGGGAAGAAGGCTGAAGATGGCGCCGGATGGCGGGAATCTTCACCACAGGTAAGTTTGAACAGTCTTTTTCAGGCACGCAGTACCCGGTGGTTGCGGGCACGAGATCCTGCCGACTACGCCAAAAGTTGACGCGCCCCTGGGCCTGTGTCGCGCTGCGTTGCGCACGCGGGAGCTTACCCGGAGCCGGATCTGTTGAGGTTTGTAGTCTCGTGGCGGTGACCCGGTCCGTGCCCAGGGAGTCAAACTGAGCGGCGATGTATCAGCGGTAGATGTTGGACGACTACGCCACCCGTTGAGTACAGCTAAGGAGCTGCTGCTGCAGGGCAGACCGCTGAGGCCGGTGGTAGGATTGTGCAGCGTGATAGTATAACCCCCAACGGGAGGGGTATGGCCTCAGGGCAGCCGACGTGGATGATGGGGGTAGCAGGAACCACTCGGAGACGGTACGGTGTAGTTCAGGGTCTTTACTGGTGACAAAGATAGACCCTCCCGGAGTACTGGCTAGCGATTGGGGCCTGGTCAGTCCTTGAGCAGATGGGATCTCCCCTGGCCAGGCGGAGTTGTAGGCCTCCCAAACTAACTGTACTCTTCTGGCTACCTTGCTAGAGACGGGTATAAGTAGCCCACGTCCCTGAGTGTACCGTGTGGTGCTCACCCGTATGGCCGGTGACTCGGGGCCTTCTAGTAGCTTCCGCTCCACGACGGCGGTGCTGGTCCCACGCGTGTGACCGTGCCTTCGGGTTTCTTGGCCAGAGGACCTGGAATCCCCTGCCTGACGGATTCTGCTGCTGGGTAGGAGTTAGTCCCCACAGCCTCGGACTCCGGGTCCGGTAAGAAATCTTCTCAGTCAGGGCGAGCTCTGCAGCTGCCAGCCCCTGACTCCTTGTAACACTGCTCCCACAGAGCTCCTGATGTTCTGTTCCTATATTTGCTTCTTTTCTCTGTCTCTACTTCTTCTCTACTCACTAACCCTGCCTCAGCCCTAGTTTTATATAGGGGAAGTTCTTCCCCTCCCAGGACTGGGCAGGAGGTGTGGCATGCATAGGATTCCTGACCAAGAGACCTCCCACCTGCTCTCAGACGTAATATCTCTATCACTGTGGCAACCAGACCCCTGGGGTGTCACAGAAACCATTTCAGGAAACTCTCCTTTTTGGGAGAGTTTTTGTGATTTTTTTTTCCTGGAGTGTTCGCAATGTGTCTTTGTGCCACAGATTTCTGAAAACGTGGCATTTTTTACTGCCTCTTTCTGAAAATAGTGGCAAAAAAGACACTGGGAACATTGTGAGAACATGGCCTTAGGAGGTTTTTGAACTGTGCTTTTCCTAAAACGTTTTTTTGCAGCCGTTTCTACTAGATTTGGCAGGTTTGGAGTGGATTCCAGGAAGAATCCACTTCAGAAAAGTGACCTGTCATTTCTTTTTTATTCTACCAGATGTTTTTCAAAATGCCCCCAAAAACTTCTCATATAAATAACAAATGGGATTTCGAAAAGCAATGAAAAGGAACAGTATTCAAAGATTTTTGAGGTTGTTTTTGCAGCGGATCATCTAAATAAAAACTCGAAAAACTGCAAATGAATCCAACTGTAGAATATGTTCACAAATATTATTATTATTTGTTATTATTATAGCGCCATTTATTCCATGGCACTTTACATGTGAGAAAGGGGTATACATAGCGAAAACAATTACAATAATCTTGAACAAAATGTGACAGCGACTGGTCCAGAAGTAGAGAGGACCCTGCCCGCGAGGGCTCACAGTCTACAAATAATTTAGTGCTTGAATGAATTAAAAGTTAAAGGAGTATTCCCATCTCCAAGATCGTATCCCAATATGTAGTAGGTGTGATAATAATAATATTAGCAAATAGCTGCTATTAGAAATGTAGTATAGATCTTCTGATTCACTATGTCTCTTTCCTCATGTGCAGGGCATTACAGTAGCTTAGCCATTGATGGTTACAACTACTAACAACTAACTACTGTCAGTATATGAGTGGTCGTAACCATGGCTACCTAACCTACTGCAATGCCCTGCACATGGGGTAAGGCTGAGTGCCCATGATGCGGATTTAATGCGTTTCTGTGGCGGCATTTCCGCTCCGGAAACACATTAAAATCACTTGTTAAGAGGTCTGGGGTGTATCCCAATGATAATCCGCATGTGCACATGCTGCGAAAATTTCTGCTGCGGATTATCATTGCAGAAAAATCCGCAGCACTACCAATTTGGGCGCGATTTCGCAGCGAAATCGCGCCCATTGACTTGCATTGAACCGCATGTATACATGTATACATGTGGATATTATGCGGTTCAATGCGCGGATGGTACCCAGGTCTGGAGAAGAGGAGACTCTCATCCGACCTGGGTACCATGGTACCTGCAAGTAAAAAGAGAATTATAAAGTAAAAAATAAAAAAAATTATTCATACTCACCTCTCCGGCGGCCCCTGGTCTCCTCCCGGCCGCGTCCTCTCTCCTCGGCATCCCGCGGTGTACTGGAAGGACCTGCGATGACGTCATTTAGTCAGCTGATGGTCACACAACCACTGACGTCAGCGGTCAGGTGATGGTCGCGTGACCATCAGCTGACTAAATGACGTCATCGCAGGTCCTTCCAGTACACCGCGGGACACCGAGGAGAGAGGACGCGGCCGGGAGGAGATGAGGGCCACCGGAGAGGTGAGTATAAGGTTTTTTATTTCCTTTTACTTTTTAATTTGTTTTTTTTTTTACTTTAGATGCAGCATTTGATAGTAGAAATGTCCTCTAAGTTGGTCACACAATATAAATCCATGCCGATTGCATGGATTTATATTGTGTGAGCAACTTGTCAAGCCCTTTTCCAAGTGATGCTCAAAATCGCTTGGAAAAATGCTTGAAAAAAATGCATGTAAGGCTGTGTGCCCACGTAGCATTTTTCAAGCGTATATGCTGCGGAATTTCCGCAGCGTAAACGCTTGAAAAACGCATGTATATCCGCACCCCATGTTCCCCAATGGGATTCCGCAAGTTCTATGCACATGCTGCGGATTTTTCCGCAGCGTTTATGCCGCGTTCAAAAATCCGCAGCATGTCATTTAATTTTGCGTTTCCGCAAGCGGAATTGCCTTTGTCCAATGCATATAAAACGCAAGGCAATTCCGCATGTGGAAAACGCGTGATAAACGCGCGAAAAATGCGCGATAAACGCGTGCGGAATTCCGCATGCGTTTTTCCGGGAGAGGACTTGCATTTATGCAGCAGAAATTTTCTGCTTCATAAATGCAACGTGGGCACATAGCCTTAGGCTGTGTGCCCACGTAGCGTTTTACAAGCGTTTTTGATGCGGAATTTCCGCAGCGGAAACGCTTGTAAAATGCTTGGTAACCCGCACCCCATGATCCCCAATGGGTTTCCGCAACTTCTATGCACATGCTGCGGATTTTTCCGCAGCGTTTATGCCGCGTTCAAAAATCCGCAGCATGTCATTTAATTTTGCGTTTCCGCAAGCGGAATTGCCTTTGTCCAATGCATAAAAAACGCAAGGCAATTCCGCATGTGGAAAACGCGTGATAAACGCGCGAAAAAAGCGCGATAAACGCGTGCGGAATTCCGCATGCGTTTTTCCGGGAGAGGACTTGCATTTATGCAGCAGAAATTTTCTGCTTCATAAATGCAACGTGGGCACATAGCCTAACACCTGAAAAAACGCATGCATAAATACATGTAAAAACGCTTGAAAAAACGCATGCAAAACCACTTGAAAAAATGCATGCATAAATACATGTAAAAACACTTGAAAAAAACGCATGCATAAAGGCTATGTGCCCACGATGCAGAAATGAAGCAGAAAATTTCTGCAGCATTTCTGCATCTCCCTGGCAGAAAAAAACGCATGCAGATTGTGCATGAGTTTTTCCTGCAGAATACATGCGGATCCACATGCGGGTTCACATGCGTTTCCGCATGCAGATTGACAAGCACTTTCCAGGCGATAGCATCACTTGGAAAGTGCTTGACAACTAGGTCACACTGTATAAATCCATGCAAACAGCATGGATTTATACAGTGTGAACCGTAAAAATTAAAACAAAGCTATACTCACCCCCGAGGCCCCGGCGTGGCTGCAGCGCTGCTTCCTGGCTGGTTCCCGGCTGCCGGCATATCGCGAGACAGAGCGGTGAAGGGCCTGCGGTCACATGACTGTGACGTCACCGAAGGTCCTTCAGCGATGCCGGCATTCAGAGAGAAGACGCCGGACAGGTGAGTATAAACTTTATTTGTTATTTTATTCTTTTTTTACAGGTACAATGGTACCCAGGTCTGGATGAGAGTCTCTTCTCCTCCAGAACTGGGTACCATCCGCACATAGAGACGCATAGAAGCCGCTTGTAAAAATGTACAGATGTGCATTCTATGCGTCTCAATGCAAGTCAATGGCGGGAGTTCCGCTGCGCTTCCGCAAAATTAAATGACATGCTGCGGATTTTTGTACGCAGCATAAACGCTGCGGAAAAATCCGCAGCATGTGCATAGAACATGCGGAATCCCCTTGGGGACCATGGGGTGCGGATTACCTAGCGTTTTACAAGCGTTTCCGCTGCGGAAATTCCACAGCATAAACGCTTGAAAAACGCTACGTGGGCACACAGCCAAATACATGTAAAAACGCTTAAAAAAAACGCATGCATAAATGCGGGTAAAAACGCTGAAAAAATGCATGTGAAATCCGCATGCGTTTTTTTCTGCCAAGGAGATGCTGAAACGCTCAGTAAATTTCTGCTTGAAATCTGCATCATGGGCACATACCCTAAGGCTGTGTGCCCACGTAGCGTTTTTCAAGCGTTGAGGCTGTGTGCCCACGTAGCGTTTTTCAAGCGTATATGCTGCGGAGACTCTCATCCAGACCTGGGTACCAAAGAACCTGTAAAAAAAAGAATAAAATAAAGTTTATACTTATCTTCTGATGTTTTCCTTCCATCGCGCTGTTGTCTGAAGGACCTGCCACGTCATTGAGTCATGTGACCCACCACATGACTCAATGACGTCACCGCAGGTC
This sequence comes from Phyllobates terribilis, assembly GCF_046119375.1. Lineage (NCBI taxonomy): Eukaryota > Metazoa > Chordata > Amphibia > Anura > Dendrobatidae > Phyllobates > Phyllobates terribilis. The sequence continues at coordinate 289,086,984 of NW_027362768.1, read as the reverse complement.
CTGCACACAACAGCGTGAGCCGCTCAAGCCTCCGGACGGGGCAGAGAATGCATCAGAAGGTGAGTATAAAGTTTATTTTTTTATTTTTTACCATTCTGAACAAGTTGTCAAGCACTTTTCCAAGTGATGCTTGGAGAAGTGCTTGATAACCCGCATGCGGAAATGCATGCAAAGACGCCTCACAAACGCTTCTACCTGGCGGGAAAACCGCATGTAATATCCGCATGCGATTTTCCCGCCAGGGAGAAGCGTAAAAAATATGCTTCAGGTCCGCAACGTGGGCACATAGCCTTATGCTGTGGAATTTCCGCAGCGTAAACGCTTGTGAAACGCTAGGTAATCCGCACCCCATGGTCCCCAAGGGGATTCCGCATGTTCTATGCACATGCTGCGGATTTTTCCGCAGCGTTTATGCTACGTACAAAAATCCGCAGCATGTCATTTAATTTTGCGGAAGTGCAGCGGAACTCCCGCCATTGACTTGCATTGAGACGCACAGAAACCGCGACTGTACATTTTTACAAGCGGCTTCTATGCGTCTCTATGTGCGGATGGTACCCAGTTCTGGAGGAGAGGAGACTCTCATCCAGACCTGGGTACCATTGTACCTGTAAAAAAAGTATAAAATAACAAATAAAGTTTATACTCACCTGTCCGGCGTCTTCTCTCTGAATGCCGGCATCGCTGAAGGACCTTCGGTGACGTCACAGTCATGTGACCGCAGGCCCTTCACCGCTCTGTCTCGCGATATGCCGGCAGCCGGGAACCAGCCGGGAAGCAGCGCTGCAGCCACGCCGGGCATCGGGGATGAGTATAGCTTTATTTTATTTTATTTTTACGGTTCACACTGTATAAATCCATGCTGTTTGCATGGATTTATACAGTGTGACCTAGTTGTCAAGCACTTTCCAAGTGATGCTATCGCCTGGAAAGTGCTTGTCAATCTGCATGCGGAAACGCATGTGAACCCGCATGTGGATCCGCATGTATTCTGCAGGAAAAACGCATGCACAATCTGCATGCGTTTTTTCTGCCAGGGAGATGCAGAAATGCTGCAGAAATTTTCTGCTTCATTTCTGCATCGTGGGCACATAGCCTAAGTGACATACCAAATCAGAACTATACTACATTTCTAATTGGAGGTATTTGCTAATATTATTATTACACCTACTAGGTATTGGGATTAGTTCTTGGAGATGGGAATACCCCTTTAGGTTCGGAGTGTTTTACAAGCAGAAACGCCACAGGAACTGACACTGATTTTTTTTTTCCATGTTGAAGAAAAAAGCACAATGCATGTGATAGACGTGTTTTCCCATTTAAAATAATAGGAAGCTCATTCGAAGAAGTGCTTTTTTACTTTTGGATTTTGGAGCAAAATCTCCTGTAAAAAAAAAACTCCATGTGAACAAATCCTTAATGATTGGGAAAACTGCTTACACTTAGGCCACGTTCAGACGTTGAGTATTTTGCCAGTTTTTTACCTCAGTTTTTGTAAGCCAAAACCAGGAGTGGGACAATCAGAGGAAAAGTATAATAGAACCACGTCACCACTTCTGAATTTATCACCCACTCCTGGTTTTATCTTACAAATACTGAGGTAAAAAACTCACCAAATACTCAACGTAGGCACTTGGCCTAACAGCCACAATAAGCCCACGTGCACACGCTGAGTATTTGGTGAGTTTTTTACTTTGGTATTTATAAAATTAAACCAGGAATTGGTGATAAATACAGAAGTGGTGACGTGTTTCTATTATACTTTTCCTCTGATTGTTCCACTCCTGATTTTGGCTTACAGATACTGAGGTAAAAACTCACCAAAACCTCAATGTGTGCAGGTGGCCTTAGCCAGGATTTTTTAGTGTGAACATCCTTAATTCATTGGTACTACTGAAGTATGGAGGTTTTTCTGCTGTTTTGTGCCACCTAATGCATCACTGACAGTGAAATACGCAGAATATGAGAAAAATGCACTGTGCTCAATAATGAATGACTCCGGTCTCCATTACATATTTATTCTCCAGCCTCACTAGGTGTATTCACACCCCTATCATTAGCGATATTAGTGGAGTTGTAGTAGGAATGGGTGATACATTCCCCTCCTCTGACACAACTCCATCCAGGCGATGGCCATTGATCGGCTGCTCTGACCGCAGGAGGGATGAGTCATGATCGTCTAACCTACAGGAAATGAGGAATATAATTGTGAAGCAGAAAGCTGCTTAATACTGACAAACACTAATATTTCCTGGGGCAAAAAAGAAAAATTCCGGGGACAGACCTATAAAACTAGGAACCCAAAGCCAAGGGCATAGGGTGAGCATGCAAGACACCTTGGGTGTTATGCAAAGTGGAGGAGGGGGGATTAATCCAAGACATGTTCATTTATTGAGGTGCTTGTGGCCTACTCTCACCCAGCTACAGCTCAGAGTAGCCGTGGGTTATTAATATCATAATACATATAGCAATTGAGGTTTAATAATGTTTAAAGGGAATCTGTCAACAAGTTTTGCTATGTAATCTGACAGCAGCATGATGTAAGAGCAGAGATCCTGGTTCCAGTGATGTGTCACTTAGTTTACTGGGTGCAGCAGTTGTGATACAAATACATTTTTTTCTGCTGCAGATCTAGCAGAGCTCTGAATGCTGAGCTCTATATAACCCCGCCCACACCACTGATTGGCTGCGTTTTAAGTAAGTTGCTAATCAGTGCTGGTGGTGTGGTTGGACCAGGAGGCACGAGAGACTTAGTCCTGTAAGTGATAATCCCTTGCTGATAAAATACAAATTTTATTGAGACAGCAAAACAGCCCAGTAAGTCATACAACACTGGAATCAGGGTCTCTGCCCCTACATCATGCTGATCTCGGATTACATAGCAAAAACTTACTGATTGATTTATTTTAATAATACCGAAAAAGCGGCACCAAGTTTGCCAAAAGGCCATAAATTAATGAAAGTCGGTAATAATCGGTAACTTTTGGCCAGTATAATTAAAAAACCTGATGGATCTGTGATCTCTTTGAAGTTGGAGGAGCTTGCACAGGTCATTATGACTGTAATGTAACATATAAATCTTGTTGATGCATGTGGCCATCTATGATTTTTGACTAAATTGTCAAAAAAATAACATTTTAGAAACACGTAAAAAGGCAACTTACTGTACATGACAGTGCACTTAATAGAGTTATCAAGTCTTGATGCTTTGTATTGCAGCTTTGTCCTGTTTAAAGATAATGGGGCCGATATATTAAGACTGACATAGTACACGCTAGTCTTGATGGAGTACAAGAGACTAGCTGCCCAGTGCCTCCTGGTCCAATCACACCCCCATCACTGATTAGCAGCTCTCTATCAATATACATGGTACATAGAAAGTTGCTAATTAGGGGTGTGCAGCTTTCTGAGCACTGCTACATCTACAGCAGAGAAAACTCTGATTGGGTCACAACAACTGCGGCACCCAGTAAACTAAGTGACACATCGCTGGAATCAGTGTCTCTTTCTCTACATTATGCTGCTCTCAGATGAGGTAGCAAAAAAACCTAGTGACAGATTATAAAGCACCTTTACATACAGGTCATTAGTTGGGGTTATAAAATCCTGATGACTGAATCTCTTTAACCTTAGAACAATAGCTTCCTACAATAAATGCTAAGCAGTTTTCCCACTCATTAAGGACACGTTCACATGGATTTTTCTTATACCTGAATTTTAGAGGAGATTCTGCTCCAAATTCTACATGAAAAAAAGAAACCTTTTGAATAAGCTTCCTATTAATTTCAATGAGAAAACGCCTATAACGCACAAGGTGATGTTGTCTTCAATGTGGAAAAAGAAGCAACCCGTCAGTTCCTGAGACGTTTCTGCTTGTAGAACATTCCAAACTTAAATTCTGAAAAATTTCAAGCAGAAAAACTCCCGCACACACAAAAAAGGTAAAATAAACACACAAAATAATGTGCGCAAAAAACTCAGTATAGCTAAAACGCAATAAAAACGCTTGTGCATTTTTTACCTGTGGATTTTCCTCATCTCATTGAAGGCTATGGGAAAAATCTGCAAATAAAATGCGCGTATCGGCATGAGATTTCTATAACTCCCATAGCATTTGCTGACATTGTACCACGCTACATTTTTTACACACGAAAATATGCAGCAAAAAAATGCACCAAATACTGATCATGGGAACTTAGCTTAAATCATCTACTTAGGCTAAGTTCCAAATGATGAGTATTTGTGCGTTTTGATGTTGCAAATTTTCTGCAGTATTTCGTCACCTAATATGTAGATTAGGTTACTTTTTGGATTTTTTTTTCATTACATTTTTGAGTGAATTTTTACATACATTTTTATGACGTTTTTGTCTCTTTTTTGTATTTCATATTTTATCTTTTATACTTCTTTGACAAAACTTTATTGATACAGTCATGTGCAGATTACATGGGTTTTTAGTGCATTTCTGCAGCGGAAAAGAACTGAAAACACATGTGCATTTTTTACCTGCGGGTTTTTGGCTTCTAATCTAATTCTATGGGGAAAATCTGTATAAAAAAACTCAGCGTATTCACAAGAGAAATTAATATGTTGATTTCAATATGACACCTAAGGTCAGTTTACGCAGTGTAAAGGCCATCCACTTTGCTGGAACTGTAAGACACTGCGTTTTTTGCACACAAAAAATGCACAGCGTCAAAAACTCCTCAAAAACTCATTGTGGGAACTTAATCTTACTTTGCCAAATAGCTTTCACCTATTCTATCTAGAAGACAAATTCACATTGCTGGGTAAGAGCCACCAATTTCAGCTAAGCAATGCAAAATACCTCAACAGTTCTTTTTAGGGCTCGTTCAAACTAACGTATTTTCGGCCCAAGTGCGATTTCACAAAACATCGGATCACACTTGGACCAATGTTATTATATGGGGTCATACACATGTCCGATTTTTTCTTCAGACTGACCTTGTCCAAGGAAAAATACGCAGCTTGCTCGATTTGCATGGGATCGCAATCGGTCCATACAAGTCAATGAGTCCGTGGAAAACATTGGATTGCACTCGGATGACATTTGAGTGCAGTCCAATTTTCACGGATTGACAGACTGAAGAAGATGGGAATTTTTTCCCATCTTCTGCTCATCCGAAAAAAAATGGATCACACTGATCCAACTCTGATCCAACTCTGATCCAACTCTGGTCAGAGTCTGATCAAAGTGTGATTAGCATAATCGGATGAGAGAAAATACAGTGATGTGACCCTGGCCTAAGTGTTACTCACCAGTAAGCCCCTTAAATGTGTAATACATTCAATACGCAATGTGTGTGGACCTCTAGGGTGTATTTGTTACAGATAGTTCCCACCCTAGAGGAGCCTATTTCAAGTCACTATTAAATTTGTCAGATGTGAAAATACTGTTACTTTTTTTTTCATACAGACATGCCGTATAAAATGTATTGCTATTTTCCTGTTTTTACTTTTTCTTTTTTGTCTACCATCCACAGGCCTGAGCAACATCATTGGGATCATTGTGTACATATCTGCCAACGCTGGTGATCCTTCAAAAAGCGACTCAAAGAAGAACAGCTACTCATATGGCTGGTCCTTTTACTTTGGGGCCCTTTCCTTCATTATTGCTGAAATGGTGGGGGTGCTTGCTGTTCACATGTTCATTGACCGCCACAAACAGCTGAGAGCCACAGCACGGGCAACGGACTACCTCCAGTCCTCTGCAATCACTCGCATTCCAAGTTATCGCTACCGTTATCAGAGGCGCAGCCGCTCCAGCTCCCGGTCCACGGAGCCATCCCACTCCCGCGATGCCTCTCCTGTGGGCCTCAAGGGCTTCAACACCCTCCCCTCCACTGAGATCTCCATGTACACGCTGAGCCGCGACCCTCTCAAATCGGCCGGGACCCCCACAGCCACTTATAACTCGGATAACAGCTTCCTCCAAGTTCATAACTGTATACCCAAAGATAACAAGGACTCTGCGCACACCAACACAGCCAATCGCAGGACCACCCCAGTATGAAACAAGACGGAGGAACAGAAGAAAGACACAGACAGATAGATCAACGAGGGTCAGAAAGTTAAAGGAAATTGGTCTAGATAAAGGGATCTGTGTATCAAGCTTTGGACATGGCCCATTTCGGTTCAAAAATAAGTTCCAAAACTTTTTTTTTTTTATTTGTTTGAATTAAGGCAAACAAATCTTAAATGCAGAAATTTCAAGTTATCTAATAGCTTTCATGATTCAACATAAAAAAAAAAAAAATGAACTGAAAATGTTACAATCATGAAAAAAAATGAGCTCAGAACAAACTTGTCCGCGTGTACAGAGCCCAAATGCTGCATTGGAAATGACAAAAACTGCAGAACAAAAATTTTTTTTTTTTTTTTTTTTCAAAAATTCTGAAAATAGCCATGGTGCCAAAATAATGGGATTTGTACAACACCAGACGCCTGAGTCTGATACACAGATCTGTATGTGTGAAAAACAAAAAAAAAGTCTTCATCCTTGAGAAAATATCCTCAGAGTGGTTTACTGGGGTTTTCTTTGTTTTTTTTTTTTTGTTTTTTTTGGAGTAGTATGTAAATCTGTTCTATCTGGCCTGTATGGTTTGTCTGAAATCTTAAACCGGCTGCTAAATCTGACATTCATGGTCTAGAACCACATCGCAATTTACCTAACCCTATAAACACTGTGAAATGGCATCATGGTTTTGGGGCTCCTCCAGTAAGTAGATCTCATTTTGGGGTGATATTTTATTGAGGATGCAGACTACGCTGAAAACAGTGTTGCTTGTATAGGAGAAGAATAAAATAGGAATAAATAAAAAAATAAAAAATAAAAATGAGAATATATTGTACTAATGAATAATAGTGGGTATCCTTCAATAATAACCATTGAAAACACATTATATAATATAGCATATTAAAAATTGGGGGAAAAAAATAAATAGGTAATTATACATGGCACATTAAATGACATACTGTATTAATTGTACATAATAATGTACAATATATTATATTAATTGTACATATAATGACTTTGCATAAATGTACAGTGTATTTCCCAGTGTATAGCGATTTCACAATCTCATAATACCATACAATATGTACATCACCATCATATAATCCAATGTAGCTAATATATATATGTATATTTATATATATACAGTATATATATTATAATATATGTATGTATATATAAATAAACATATATATGTATATTTATATATATACAGTATATATATTATAATATATGTATGTATATATAAATAAACATATATATGTATATGACTATATGTGTATATATATGTATATGTATAATATATATATACACATATAAATATATATCTATATGTTACTATATGTAATATATATGCACATTCATATATATATATTATATATGTGTGCATATATATACAGTAATATATACATTAATATATAAATATATATATTTATATATATATATATTCTTCAGGATACTTATTATTACTCAATTTAAATAACTTTTTTTAATAAATGACTCGGAGACTCACTATATTTGATGCAAAATGTATTTTTTTTTTCCTGTACAAGCAACCTGTTCCATTTAACTCCTCCATTGAGCTCACCTTGTAACAGTGAAGGGGTTAAATAAGTGATGTTGGTACGCAAAAGACTGAAAGGGCTAGAGACCCAAACAGGAAAAAAAAGAACAAGCAAGCTTACCGAGAAACAAAGTACTGAAATAAACGAAGAATTTCTTAAAAAAAAAAAGACGAAAAAAAAAAATCAAAACACATTTAAAAAAAAAAAAATTCCCGAAAAAAGGATAGAATGAACCAAACGAAAAAAAAATGCATGAATCCCTCTATGTACCCGTTCATTTTACAGATTCATTTAAATAACTAAAAAAAAAAAAAAAATGAAGCAAAAGGACGAGAATATTGGGGTTTAAAAAAAATGTGGGAGGGGATGAGAAAAAAAAACAACAAAAATGGGATGAGATTTTCAAGAACACAAATGTTGGGATTGCGGGGTGGGAAGAAATGGGGTGGGGACTATGATTTGCTTATTTTAGTTCTGTTTTCTTTTTCAATTCTTTTTTTTTCTAATACGCAATTTCAGCAGGGCCAATATAGGACTGAATGCAGAAAGTGCCAAGCCAGGTTTTTAGTCCACATCTCTTAATATTTGCACTGTGGTAAAAGTCAGTGCCACATTACAGACTTGAAGAAAACAATATTCCAAAAATTACTGAAAAATATTTTTTTGTTTGTTCCGGAATGTTGTGTCGGTGACTCCAACAATCTTAAGGACTAGCAGATTGAAACACATACGTAGAGATGTTTATATATATAGATATATAGGTATGACTATATCTATATATCAGTGTATATATTTATAGCGCTCTATATATATATGTATGTGTATACAGAGTAAAAGATATATTTATTTTTCTATGTCGGTCATATAGTGTTAATATATTTAATTTAAAGGGATTGTATCTGTTTAGCCTTTTACTCTTTTTCAATATAAGGAGCATTTTTAAAAATATATATATTTATTTTTTGTTGTCCGTAAATGGGAAGGCGTTTAAAGAGCCCTCGTCATCATCCTATAGCCGGATGATGGTGAACTTGGGGGTCTCTTAGAAGCCAATTTCTTTTTCTTCCCAGTGCACTATATAGACATTTATTTTGGACCTGCTAACAATTTTCAGTAGCAGCTCTCCGCAGATGGTAAAATATACAGTATTAAAGATTATATTATAATACTTGGCAGTTCAGTTGTTGATGGCAGATGACTACATTGGATGTAATAGGAAGCAGCAGGTGATACAGGACTGTGCGATTATCTGTGGATAGATCTCATACAATTTATGAATTTCTAATTGATCTAAGAGATAACAATAATAATATTTTTTATTTCTATAGCGCCAACATATTCTGCTGCACTTTACATCACATAGAGACAGATCTCCTCTGTGCATCAACACATTTATTAGGAAGACTTGTAAGGAATTAATATAGAGGGTCAAAAAGTATTTTAAAAAAAGCAATTAAAGGGAATCTGTCAGCAGGTTTTTGCTACCTCATCTGAGAGCAGCATAATGTAGGAAAAAAGACTATGAATCCAATGATGTGTCCCTTAATTTACTGGGTGCAGCTGTTGAGACACAATCAAAGCTCTTAGATTTAGCACTGCAGCAGAGCTGAGAAAGCTAACCCCGCCCACAAAAGGCTCTGTATTTACATTGTCTATTGACAGTGAGCTGCTTATCACAGGAGGGGGCGGAGTCGGACTAGTGCTCACGCAGCTAGCCAGTCGCAGCAATGATAATCTCCTAGTGATTAAACCTTCAGTGTAAGTAAACAACAGCACACAGCCTGACATGTGACACATCGTTGAAATCTGTGTTTTAACCCCGACCTCAAGCTGTCCTCTAATTACATAGCAAAAACCTACTGACAGATTCCCTTAAAAAGAGGGAGGACTTGATGGTGTGGAATAGCTGGTTGGCCTCAGAGACCACCGACTTATGGATTATAACATAAAGGGAAGTTACATAGTTATAAGGTTGAGAGGTCCATTAAAAGATAACAGTAAGTTGGAAAATTTTTTTTTATATATCATAGGGGCTGAAAAGTGCTCTTGATCGCGGGTCACCGATTGCTCAAGTGAGAAGCTCTTGCATGAGTCAGGCACACAGAGCGGTACACCGGCTCAAATAGTAAGTCTATGGGTCCGTTCACCAGAGCGGTGCTGTATGGAGCCATATACTTATTATTGAGCCGCTGCCATACCGCTCTGTGCATGCGGCTCATGCAGGAGCAGTAATTTGAGCAATCAGTGGTAACATAGTAACATAGTTTTTAAGGTTGAACGAAGACTAAGTCCATCTAGTTCAACCCATAGCCTAACATGTTGATCCAGAGGAAGGCAAAAAAAAACCATGTGGCAAACACTAAGCTCCACATTGGGGAAAAAAATTTCTTCCTGACTCCATACGACAATCAGACTAGTTCCCTGGATCAACGCCCTATCAAGGAATCTAGTATATATAACCTATAATATTATACTTTTCAAGAAAGGCATCCATGCCCTTCTTAAATTTTAGTAGAGAATCACTCATTACAACATCATGCGGCAGAGAGTCCCATAGTCTCACTGCTCTTAGGGTATGTGCACACGATGCAGAAATGCTCAGGATTTTTTCCTGAGCGTTTCTGCATCTCTCTGGCAGGAAAAAACGCATGCGGATTGTACATGCGGTTTCCTGCCAGGGACATGCGGATGTGAAGCGTTCTTCACTTTCATTTCCGCATGCGGGTTGACAAGCGCTTCCCAAGCGATTTTAGCATCACTTGGAAAGTGCTTGTCAACTTCACACTATATAAATCCATGCAGCCGGCATGGATTTATATAGTGTGTGAATGTCAAAAAATAAAAAATAAATCTATACTTTACCCTCTGATGGCCCCCGGTGTACTGCTTCATCGGTCCCGGCTGCCGGCAGTGAAGACTGTAGGACCTTCCGACGTCAGCGTCACGTGACCCGTCACATGACTCTGACGTCAGCGAAGGTCCTTCATTCAACCGCGAAGTGCGCGGGAAGCCGGCAGGACGCAGCGCGGGCCGTCAGAAGGTGAGAATATATATATTTTTTATTTTATTCTTTTTTTTTTAATGGTACCTGGGTCTGGATGAGAGTCCTCTCATCCACACCCGGGTACCATCCGCACATTAGACCGCATGAAAAGCGCATCAACATATACAGTGATGCGGATTCCATGCGGTCTAATGCAAGTCAATGGCGGCAAAAGAGCAGCGTTTCCGCAAAATTAATTGACATGCTGCGGATTTTTGACCGCAGCGTTTACGCTGCGGAAAAATCCGCATCATGGGCACAGCACATGCGGATTTCCATTGGGGAACATTGCTGCCCTTCTACCATGCGTTTTTCATGCGTTTCCGCGGCGTTTACGCAACTGCAAAAACGCCGCGGAAACGCATGAAAAACGCATCGTGTGAACTCAGCCTTACAGTAAAGAATCCGCGTCTGTGATTATGATTAAACCTTCTTTCCTCCAGACGTAGAAGATGCCCCCTTGTCCCCGTCTCTGGCCTCAGAGTAAAAAGATCAGTAGAAAGGTCTTTGTATTGTCCCCTCATATACTTGTACATAGTAATAAGATCACCCCTAAGCCTTCGTTTTTTCCAAACTAAATAACCCCAAGTGTAATAACCTGTCTGTGTAATAACTGGTGTCTCAGCACCAGTCCCCCTACAGATTAGCAGCACTTTACAGCCCCGATGATATATAAGTAGTTTTTCAAAAGGATAATTAGAACGATCAAATTGATCGCCTATCCTAGGTCATTAAAGAAAGATTGGTGGGGGTCCGACACTTGGCTGATATCGGCTCCCGCTGGATGTAAGCAATGTACATAGCGGGAAAGATCAGCTCTGTACATTGTGTAGTGGCCACTGCCGAGTACTGAGGTTTATCGACCATTCACTTTGAATATTAAGTTTTGAGTTGCGCTGTCTTACACCAACGCACCAAAGTCCTGAGATGAAGCACTCAGATCGGTGTCTGTAGCTACAGTCTACAGTATTAGGCCACAAATGCAATGGAGCACTTTTCTACGATTATATTATGGCTGCAAGTTTCAGGACGGCACAGCTCTTACCCTGCAGTTAGGCTGTAACACTGGCAAAAGGTTTATCCAAAAGATTAAAAAGCCTGTACATGTTATTACCTCCCCACTGGAATAGTGTTATATCATTGTATCACCACTGAGACACCCACCAATGGCCAGAATGGTGAACTTGTAGCCCTTGTTCTCCCCGGCTATGCAAGTCATTGAGTCCATGGAAAACATTGGCTGCACTCGGTTGACATCTGACTGCAGTCCGATTTCTACACACTAATACAATGGAGAAGATGAAGACATTTTTTTCTCCATCTTCTTCACATCTGAGAAATTCAGAGCACACTATGATCAGAGTGTGATTAACATAATCAACCTGATTCTCTCGGATGAGTGAGTATATGCTGGTGTCACCCTAGCCTAATATAGCACCATGAATTCCACAGCACTTTACATCATCACTGTCCCCATTGGGGCTCACAATCTAGATTCCCTATCAGTATGTCTTTGGAGTGTGGGAGGAAACCAGAGGAAACCCAGACAAACATGGGGAGAACATATAAACTCCTTGCTGATGTTGTCCTTGGTGGGATTTGAACCCAGGACCCCAGCACTGCAAAGCTACATTGCTAACCACTGAGCCACCATGCTGACCATGTCTATGACACTATGGCACAATCTTTGGGTATCTTCAGTGTCATAGACTGGTATGGAGCGGCAGGGCACATGCATGGCAGGAATAATCAACTTTATCAGGCTCCATATTCAAGCAAACAGGCAAGTGATGGAATTAAACATATTACAGCTCATATTTGTTGCCCGTCTTATAAATTCAGATGCGTTTATTTGTATATTGTGATAGAGCCTGATCATTGTACAATCATGCATTTACCCATGCTGTTCTCTTATGTAGCAGAGAGGCCTACGTCTCTCGAAACCAAGTGACCCAGTTACGTCTGCAACCTATTACTTGCTGGATGCAGCCAACGAGACATGTGATTACACTGTGCAAACCATTCACAAATAACTTTTGCATTTACCTTCATTTCCATGGGGGGAGATAGTATTCATTTTTTCACTCTGACATCTAGTTTTCCATCAGATCTGACACTTGGGCCAGACAGGTGGCCATCTTTTTAACTAGATTCATGAGCATAATAGAATAAATAGCATTAGTTATTATTGATCGTGGTGCTAATCGATCTACAGCAAGAGGTTAAATGCTTAGTCCGCTTTATGCCTTACTGTATCTCATGGCATAGTGTCATCACGTAATACGTAATATACCGGTCTATAATTGTAGCTACGGCCCAAATAACACGGCTGTAGCGGTCATGACTATGCTGTAATGTGTAGCATGGGCAGTATTGTGCTGTGCCTTTAAAGAACATGGCAGGAAAAAAATTAAACTGGCAAACTGTGCAAGTCCGGAAGTGGCGGCGCATGATTTCTGTCTTTGGCGTTCTTTAAAGTCTTTGCTGTGGTTTGGAGGCAGCATGGTCATTGAAATATCATTAGATTGCCATGGGTATTGTGGAGCAGGATATCTGGTAGTCTACCGGCTGCCAAGGCCATTTGTAGGAAAGATACTCATCTGTCCACCCTTTTTATTCCTAGACACATCACACAGTGTATCAGTTGTTCCTGGAGTGTTTCTTCAAAGGAGTTTTCTCTCTTCTGCATCGGGAGTGATCGGTGCCTATGACGTTACGTCCCCACGGACCGGCAGAGATATGTTCACAATTGGGATCGTAACGTTATTGGTATCTCTCCCGTCCAATGCGGAAATGAGCAGCGCCAGCTAACCCCTTTAAATAATGAAGCCATGATCCTTATATGATAATTGTTGACTATATATAGAAAGGAGCAGAAAAAAATAACGATGGACTTAAACTTGTTTGGCCAAAAATGATGTCTAAGACAGATAGAATTGAGCAAAGAGATTCACAGGACCCCGGTCTGGCTTCCACATTGGTACTCCATTGGAAGCCGTATCAGGGCAGCGTGAACTTCTTCCTCCTCCGGCCCTAGAATGCCTTGAAAAGTCCGGATATCACGTGACGCCTAGTGACATCATGGCATTACTGGGCCAAGTAATCAGAAGAGACACCCACCATGCCGGCAGAGGATGTTAGCACTGTCATGGTCCAAGAGCAATGGTGTAACGACGGGGAGCCGGAGCAGGGTCCTGCAAATCTTTTTTTTTCCTACTGTCCACCCAACCCTATCATATACATGCACACTGGGCTCTGATGACAATATATGTGGTCTCGGTAGGAAAAAAGAAAAAAAGCCACCGCCAAACACTTCTGACGGTAGCCTATGACCCCGAGAACTAAAGGATCAGGAAGTTTCCTTATCCTTATCCTTATCTCCCCAAACATCTGCCATTAGGGAAGAGTTGGGTGGCCACAATACACGTTACATGGACTTTGGGTCTCAACAACATCTATCGTTGGCGAGTCCGGACGACAATTATCTAATCTGTATAGTCAACATAGGCTGAACGATCCACAGTTCCTGTAACGATCAATGCAAGGGGTTAAATCCAGAGACGTAAATATTGTTTGCAAATAGATGTAGGATTATGACATTTACGGAGAAGTTATAGGGAGCATTTATTCACAGTATAGTAAGAGGAATTATATTTGCGGATTATGTAGTATAATAAAAGGATTATAGAGAGATGAGAGAGATGTTTAAATTGAGTAATAAGTTATAAAGAGCAGAGTATGAAACAATAGGATGAATTATATAACATCATGCATGGATTATAAGTGGTTAGAAGAAACCAATTTTGGTGTTTTCATGCAATTTTGTTAATATATTTATATTTTGTATTTTCATTTCTACTACAACCTCCCTCATTATTACCACGCCTCAGATCTTTGTTTTATTTTATCCATTGGGGCTTCAGGGAGCGTTTTCAAAAAATTTTTTTAGACTCATTGAAAATGAGTCAGAATGTGTATAACTGTCTGAAATTGTTATTATTCATTGTATTTATTTGCTTTCTTATTTATTTAATAACTATGCTGAAATAAGGTGGTCCTAAAAGCCTGGCCTGGCAACGTCTGTCCAATTATGTATCGTTCTAAATCTTAAAATGTGACTGCAAACCTCAGTTGGAGGAGTGTTGGAAAAAAAAATGGCAACAGTCCCACCTCAAAACCTGGGGGAGAAAATAAGAGATTTTTTTTCCAACTACAATTTAATTTCTAATTAAAGAAAAGGTCATTTTTTTTTTTTATTATTTTATTTTTGTTCTTTTTTTAATAAAAAAAAAAAAAAAATAACGAAAAACTCAGATATAAATAAATGTAAATATGTAACTGACGTCCTGAGGAGAAGATGGATATGGTGAATTATTTCATTACGGGATCTTGGGATATAACATGATTGTTATTTCTTTATTTTTTGTCTCCGCTAAACACTGTGACATCCAAACAAGAGATGAGTTTAAAAGTTGCCTGTGATGTGTATATCTGTCATGGTATAGCAATGTCCCTGAGAGAGAACGTGCAAGTGAGAGAGTCTGCAAGAAAGAGACACACTGAGAGAGTGAGAGACTGGTGCTGAAGGAGATTAATGATACTTGAATTGTGTCTATCCATTGTAACAGTGCAAAATGACAACCGATTTTGTACCCTGGTCTCTTTTTGTGTCTATAAGGTATATCTATCTATCTATCTGTATATATATATATATATATATATATATATATATATATATATATATGCTCTTATAGTATTGTGCCAGGTTCATGAAGTATAACCAAATAACCAAGAGAAGCAAGAAAACCTAACATATTAAGGTAAGTGGATAAACTGGAAAAAAACACTTAAAGGGACATTACATCTTGGGATATTCCAAAGACAAAAAATTTTAATTTTTGCACTAAAATTTGTTCCATGAGTTTTAATAAATCTGTTGGACTGATGGTTGCCTCGTCCATTCCCGGGTAAACGCTTTTTCCAGGACTGTAAAGGGAACATAATCATCAGAAAATGATTTATTGTTTAAATTAGGTTTTGTTTTTTCTAATGTAGCAATTTTTTTTAGATCTGTCTAGAAAAAAATAAAATCTTGCAATTTTCACACTGGCCACCAGGGCTAGT
The DNA here is from genome assembly GCF_046119375.1 of Phyllobates terribilis. Taxonomy (NCBI): domain Eukaryota; kingdom Metazoa; phylum Chordata; class Amphibia; order Anura; family Dendrobatidae; genus Phyllobates; species Phyllobates terribilis. The sequence goes on along the minus strand of NW_027362768.1, from coordinate 289,071,218 downwards.
TTAGAGTTATGCTTCCTACAAAAGACTTTTCAGAAGTCTCATTGTCATCAGAGGCAGGATTATAGTGTCAGGTAACACCTCTATACACAGCTGATAACACAGGATCCACTGGTCACAGTAAGGGATGTTTTAGCAGACGCTGCTCCAATTCCCTTTAAAATGACCTTTGCTCACGCGCAATAGATGCTTTAATACAAAAGATAGGGTCGGGGTCAATTTGTTTTTGCTAATGTGTATGTGGATTTCCTGAAATAACTGGAAGTATGAGTCTAGTGGCCAGTTTGATCAATGAAAGATTTTTTTTTAATACAGATTTTTATTAGTGATGAGCGAGCATGTTCGTTACTCGAGATTTACGAGCATGCTCAGGTGTTTTCCAAGTATCTTCAGCGTGCTCAGGTGTTATGTTTGAGTCACACCAGTGCGCTTGATTTGCGACTGTTTGACAGCTTTAATACATGTGAGGAATACCTCTTTCTTAGGCACTCTTCACATGTATTCAAGCTGTCAAACAGACGCAAATCATGCACACGGAGTGACTCACACATAAGACCCGAGCACGCTGAAGATACTCGGCGAGCACCTGAGCATGCTTGCCGAAAGGGTTAACAGAACATACTCGCTCATCACTAATTGTTATATGAAAAATAAGAAATTACCCCCCAAAAGAACAAACACATTTAACATTAAAAAACCCTTAACTTAAAGAGGATTTTTCACCAACTTCAACATGTTAAACCGCTACATCATGGAATAGTGGCTGCAGAGCTGAATAAAAACATAGTTATTATTTTTCAATTTTTCATCTCTGTTGCAGAGATATTAGCTTGTAAAATTTACATTTTAGTTTCCCTTTCAACCAAGAGACTGTTAGTTTTTCTCAGTATGACATTGTCCAATCATAAGTAAGTGGCATCATGCAAAGGGAAAAAATAACATGTCCCCAGAGAAGGTCAGAACAGGCTTTCTCTGTGTGAGTCATCGGCCCTGCTCTCCTCCATGATCTCCGAATCTACTGTGTATAGTACAGCAGAGGTATATGTCATTACAAACAATTCTTGCAGCTTTTATCTCACAGCAGTCAGTGTGAGGGAAGGTAGAGTAGAGTAGAGCTATATTTCACTACAAACACTTCTTGCTGCTGTCATCTCAGAGCACTGTGAGCTCTGCTTTACTCCCACTCCTCTCTCTCTGGCTGCTGAGAGTAAAGCTGCAAGAAGTGTTTGTAATGACACATAGCTTTGCTCTACACAGTAGGAGCAGAGATCACAAATGAGAGAAGAGCTGTGTAGCATTACATGTCTCACTGCAGAAAGTCTCTTCTGACCATCTCTGGGGGGGCGTGTTCTTTTTTTCCTCTGCATGACACCACCTGCTTGTGATTGGACAACATCATGCAGGGGAAAACATAGATGCCCCCAGAGAAGAATCTTTGATAATGCCCCCTTGGATGAATGAGAAATTAGAATCTAAATTTCATAAGCTAATATTTCTGAAACAGAAATGAGAAACTAACAAATAAAAACTACATCTTATTTAACTCAACTCTACAGCCACTATTCCATGATGTGGTCAGTTTAGCATGCTAAATCTGGTGAAAGGTCCTCTTTAAACAGTAGGTCATTTTCTGATGATACATTCCCTTTAGGCCACGTTCACGCAACAGTATTTGGTCAGTATTTCATATCAGTATCTGTAAGCCAAAATCAGGAGTGGAACCATCAGAGAAAAAGTATAATAGAAAAACGTCACCACTTCTGCAAATTTACCCCCTCCTGGTTTTTGCTTATAAATACTGATGTAAAATACTGACCAAATACTGAACGTGTGAACGTGGCCTTAATATTGATGTCCTATCCACTGATTAGCTGATCAAAGAGGTTATGCACCCAAATTGGCCCAGTGCCGTACATTGTGCAGTGCCCATGAGTGATACTGCAAGCTCTCTCCTATTCACTTGTCTGAAAAAGAACATGCAGCACCATTCACCTCCATGACACAACGACTGGAGCTGTGCTACTTCTGATGCACCGCAGTCCATTCAAACAGCTGATCGATGGGGGGCGCCGGGAGTCGGACTGCCAATAATCTGATAAGGATGACATAGTTACATAGGTTGAAAAAAGATACAGGTCCATCAAGTTCAACTTTTCTTAACCAACTATCTTGAACAATTACCTATCACTAGAATATTTGTAACCCACCATACCATTGGTTATTACAAAAGCATCCAGCCCTTTTTTTAAATGTTGTTATAATATCTGCCTTATACTACCTCTTGTGGTCGGCATTCCACAGTCTGACTGCTCCAACTGTAAAGAACCCTTTCCTATTTAGGTGCTGGAATCTCCTTTTCTCCACACGTGATGAATGTCCTCTGGTCCTTTGTGAGGGCTTTGAAAGGTATAAGACATGTGCCAGCCATTTGTATTGACCACACATTTACTTAAACATACACAGTGGGTACGGAAAGTATTCAGACCCCTTAAAATTTTTCACTCTTTGTTTCATTGCAGCCATTTGGTAAATTCTAAAAAGTTCATTTTTTTTCCATTAAAGTACACTCTGCACCCCATCTTGACTGAAAAAAAACTGAAATGTAGAAATTTTTGCAAATTTATTAAAAAAGAAAAACTGAAATATCACATGGTCATAAGTATTCAGACCCTTTGCTCAGTATTGAGTAGACGCACCCTTTTGAGCTAGTACAGCCATGAGTCTTCTTGGAAATGATGCAACAAGTTTTTCACACCTGGATTTGGGGATCATCAGCCATTCTTCCTTGCAGATCCTCTCCAGTTCTGTCAGGTTGGATGGTGAGCATTGGTGGACAGCCATTTTCAGGTCTCTCCAGAGATGCTCAATTGGGTTTAGGTCAGGGCTCTGGCTGGGCCAGTCAAGAATGGTCACAGAGTTGTTCTGAAGCCAGTCCTTTGTTATTTTAGCTCTGTGCTTAGGGTCATTGTCTTGTTGGAAGGTGAACCTTTGGCCAAGTCTGAGCTCCACAGCACTCTGGAAGAAGGTTTTCATCCAGGATATCTCTGTACCTGGCCACATTCATGTTTCCTTCAATTGCAACCAGTCGTACTGTCACTGCAGCTGAAAAACACCCCCATAGCATGATGCTGCCACCACCATGTTTCACTGTTGGGATTGTATTGGGCAGGTAATGAGCAGTGCCTGCTTTTCTCCACACATACCGCTTAGAATTATCACCAAAAAGTTCTATCTTCGTCTCATCAGACCAGAGAATCTTATTTCTCATAGTCTGGGAGTCCTTCATGTGTTTTTGAGCAAACTCTATGCAGGCTTTCATATGTCTTGCACTGAGGAGAGGCTTCCGTCGGGCCACTCTGCCATAAGGGCCCGACTGGTGGAGGGCTGCAGTGATAGTTGACTTTGTGAAACTTTCTCCCATCTCCCTACTGCATCTCTGGAGCTCAGCCACAGTGATCTTGGGGTTCTTCTTTACCTCTCTCACCAAGGCTCTTCTCCCACGATTGCTCAGTTTGGATGGAAGACTTCTGGTGGTCCCAAACTTCTTCCATTTAAGGATTATGGAGGTCACTGTGCTCTTAGGAACCTTGAGTAATGCAGAAATTCTTTTGTAACCCTGGCCAGATCTGTGCCTTGCCACATTTCTGTCTCTGAGCTCCTGGGGCAGTTCCTTTGAGCTCATGATTCTCATTTGGTCTGACATGCACTGTGCGCTGTGAGGTCTTATATAGACAGATGTGTGCCTTTCCAAATCAAGTCCTATCAGTTTAATTAAACACAGCTGGACTCCAATGAAGGAGTAGAACCATCTCAAGGAGGATCACAAGGAAATGGACAGCATGTGACTTAAATATGAGTGTCTGAGAAAAGGGTCTGAATACTTATGACCATGTGATATTTCAGTTTTTCTTTTTTAATAAATTTGCAAAAATTTCTACATTTCTGTTTTTTTTCAGTCAAGATGGGGTGCAGAATGTATTTTAATGAGAAAAAAATGAACTTTTTAGAATTTACCAAATGGCTGCAATGAAACAAAGAGTGAAAAATGTAAAGGGGTCTGAATACTTTCCGTACCCACTGTAAATGAGATCTCTGAGGGATCTCTACTCTAAGCTAAACAAGTCCAACTTTTCTCAACTTTTAAAGTCCTGAAAATCCCCTTTAACACCAACCATTTCTTTAACCACTTTTCAGAGAAGTACAAATATTAAAACAAAAATGGGTAAAATCTGCTATATTCCTCCTTATTATGTCTTCTAATGAGCCAAACACGTGTGTCTATAACATGACGAGATTTTACAACCTGAAAGTAAACTAGAAAAGTTCTTGTTAATGAAAGGAGCGATATGAAGATCATGAAAACTACGAGGAACTTATACAGAAAGTATAGTAGAAAATTGTATTGTTATTCATTATACAATGATTATGCTTTTTTTTTGTTAATACTCTTCAAAGTTTTCCTTCATATTAAAGGGAATCCGTCAGCAGGTTTTTTTTCTGTGTAATCTGAGGACAACATGAAGGTAGAGATTAAGACACAGATTTCAGGGATGTGTCACTTATTAGGATGTGTGCTGTTGTTTCAATACAATGAGGGTTTTATCACCAGGAGCTTATCACTGCCTGGACTACAGCTCATGTGAGCCCTGATCTGACCACATCCCTCCTCTGATTAGCAGCTCACTGTCAACAGAGTACACAGAAAGCCTGGAGCTACATCTAAAAACTCTGATTGTGTCACAACTGTTGCCCCCAGTAAACTAAGTGATACATCGCTGGAATCTGTTTTTTTTTCTACATTATGATTAGATGAGGTAGCAAAATCCTTGGACAGATTCCCTTCAATAGGCAGACAATAGCAGGATAACCTGTACTGGATAATGACGGCAATCCTGATCTCTTCCTACCAAACCGTTCAACAGGAATTCTTAGGCTATGTTCACACTAGGCGTTTTTTCAGCATATTTTTATGCGTTTTTTTATGCAAATTTTCAGCTGCATTTTACAGTACCAGCAAAGTCTATGAGATTCCAGAAATCTCATGCACACACCTTGGTTTTCGTTAGATCAGAAGTTTGTGCTTTGCATGTTTTTTTGCATGTTTTTTGGCAGAATAGAGCATGCCACTTCTTTCAGCGTTTTTCACCCGTTGAAAGTAATGGGTAGTGAACAAACGCTGAAAAAATGCCTAGTGTGAACATAGGTTTTGCTGCGTTTTTAGTGAATAAAAGCAAGTACAACAGTATGTGCAAACCCATATATTTTTGTGATTTTACCATCTTGTCTTGGTCACCTGAGATAGCAGCTTGGATTAGAACAGTTTAATTAAATTAGTGATGTGTCCAATGTAAACATTGGCTGAGCTAGGTGTGAGCTTGAACAATACCTGTGGCCCAGGGAGGTGTGAAATTGAACAATGCTTGGCAGACCATAGTGTGAAAATAGTGTCCTACAAGCTTAGTGCACTACCAATGTCTTAGTTAAACTATTCCTGAACAATTCACCTCCCCCCACTGTTACATTTGTAATTTTGGTTAATATGGTTTCATATATGTCTTGCATTGGTGACCTGTGTTCATGCTTCTGTGGTGGAAGCAAAGCTGAACATTGGGATCGTGGAAAACGCACCAAAAACCGCACCAAAAACTGCTTTTTTGACAAAGCTTCTTTCCTGACAAGAGATCAGGTTTTGCTGCATAAAAAAACGCTGAAAAAAACAATGTGTGAACATGGCCTTACAGTCTTACATACATGAACACTTGAAGCAAAAATTGAACCCATGCACATAAATTATAAATCTCAGACAAAATTATTTTTACTCCTGGCCTTATCATTTCTTATCCTACCTATACGCCATTATTGGATATGTTCAGATAGCTATTGTAGACTATTTCATTTACTGTCGATTTTCTTCCAATAATTGGCCCGATAATGTATCTTAAAGATACCAGTAGATTATCTGCTGCAAATTACTATCTTGTATCTATCAGATACTCCGCCATTTGCGCTGTTTGCACTGGTTGACGTGCAAAATGCTTTTAGGAATGTGAGTGAAATATCTTCACCGAGGGATTTATATTTGCCCATCATCCATCAGGCATTGGGTACAGTGGATGCTTTGTACATTTTTTTCTGGTGATATCTCCAGAATCCGAACAATATGGAAAGTAATCGCCAAAATCCACAATATGGATCATATGTTACATATGGATCAAGCCTTCTGCGTGCACAAAGACAAGGGTCCAGCATAGCCACACAATTGGGTATCCGATTCACTGAAGCTGATACACAAGCCATAAATATACCTATGACATCTTGTAACCATATAGTCATAGATCAACAGTATTAATACTCATTTATTAAAAAGTTTTTCAGATTATGGGGGTTGCACTATTAGGAGCCATTGTAATCTGCATTGTTAAATGGCTTGTCCTCTTTCACCTATTTTTTTTTGTCCATATCTTCAGTGATAGGTAAAATAAACTGAGTTTCTTACCTGGGTCCAGCACTGCCACTCCGCCACTGCCCCGGTCTCTGTTGATCGGCTGCAGCAGTTATATCACATCAGAGGCATCACTGGACCTGGGGAGGGTTTGTAAATCATAGTTTGTTAATTTACATATCACTGACCCTTTGAGCTAAAAATAGGGAGAGAGGATAACCGCTTTATAGGGGTTGTCTAATCTTCATTTTTTAGGCATCTCCCACTCTTCCGCCTCCCGGCTTCCTGATTATTGGGGAGAGGGGCACTCCTGATTATTGACAATTTGGACCAGAAAACTGTGCACTCTCCGATGCAATAAGCAGAAGCAAGGGCATATTTTTCTCTACAACATTGGTAGAGTCCAGGGGAGCTGAAGCTGGCCGGATCCATTTTTGGCTAAGTTCACATTAATACAGTGTTCTCCATTGAGCACTACATCGGGGCTTGTTGAAATCCCTGAGGAACTGTATTGTGATGGGAAATATGATTAGCCGATGGAGTGGACACTGTCTGGCCTTCATCTTGGCAGTAATTACCTTTTTAAGAACGTGATCTGCCATGTTTTTGTGGGTGTCTCAAATAGATGAATACGGCCAGGAAGAAGCCCAGACAGTGTTCAATTTGACTCAGACAGCTTCATTCAAGTGAGTGTTCCCATCAAAATACAGTTTTTGGGGAATGCCGTTGGTAGTGCTAGCCGGAGAGTACTGTGTGTGTGAACCTACCCTTATAATGTATTCAGTTTGTGTTGTGAAAACTGGCGACAGATCCACCTTAAAGGGGTTGTCCACCACTTAGACAACCCCTTGTCAGTTGCTATGTTCCCACTTGTAAAATAAAAACAGCCTATACTCACCTCCGGTACCAGTGCCATTCCAGGGATTAATCAGAGAGATAGAGCTGCACTACCGGAAAGGTGCTCGAGTATGGTCCAAACCCGAACTTGTATGAGAGAAACCTTGGCACTCAAAAATGTTAATGACGGGCCCCCTGGGCCGTGGGGTACTTGGTGCCGGGCCGGTCGATGCTGGGGGATGTCACAGTGGCGGTGACCCGGTCCGTGACCCAGGGCGGTCAATAAAAGGGGATATATTTGAAAGGGGATTATAGTTTTTATATAAATGTTCGTGACGCCACCTGTGGTATGCGGCTGTATGGAGCCGCCGCTGCGGTGCAGATTCTCTTGAGCTGTTGGCGATGCAGCAGAGTTGGTTCAGCTCTCCACAGGTAGAGCTAAGCTCCAGGGCGGTGCAGTGATGAATAATGAGGTAGATATACATAAGGGGGCCTTCATTTTTAAATGATCGTGGCAAAAACGCCAGTTAAAGAATGCATGGCTAGTAATTACCACAAGCCTACTCAGCATTAAATATAATAATAGGAGAAACAGAGTACGTATGGGCATAAAAACAGTATAGCTTTATTAGATATCAAATATAAAAAGGGCCACGACAGGTGGCGACATAAAGTAGTAATAGATTACAAAATGCAGCACATAGTCATATAAATACAGGATATATATACTTTGAGAAAAATTTCCTCAGGAAAAAAGAGGAAAAGAGGGCAAGCACAAAAGGATATAAGGCCTACGATGCGGTCACGTGACCTGTTACCAGCCTTTAAAAAGGTCCTGATCTTCTACCCATCTATGCCTCTTGAGAAAGCCCTCTATCTAGGGGCGAAACGCGCGTCGAGGCTCTAATTAGGGCCACCTGGTATCTCTGTCTCTCCTGGTCCTTGGCCTGTCTCTCACTTTTATCCATTATTGCGTTTGGTAAGCGACATCTGATATTTACATTGACACTGCATATTTACCCGTACACTTGTATGGAGCTGTGCATTTGCATGGTGTGTTTTATATCCTTTTGTGCTTGCCCTCTTTTCCTCTTTTTTCCTGAGGAAATTTTTCTCAAAGTATATATATCCTGTATTTATATGACTATGTGCTGCATTTTGTAATCTATTACTACTTTATGTCGCCACCTGTCGTGGCCCTTTTTATATTTGATATCTAATAAAGCTATACTGTTTTTATGCCCATACGTACTCTGTTTCTCCTATTATTATAATGAGGTAGATGTAGCTGTGCAGTGTAGTGCAGGGGATGGCGCAGATAATAATTCTAGGACACAGTGGGGTGCAGTCTTCAAGGTTTACTCACAGTTGTTGCACTCCAGGTTACCAGGATCAGGGTAACCTCAAACGTCGTCCTGTGTTTACCAAGGGAGGGGTTCAGCAAACTCCCAGGTGTTTTAGGAGTACATAACAGGACCCCATTCTGTGTGCCGTCCTCGGTCGTCTTCCTGAGCTGGCTCTCACCCTCCTGCCCTGCGCCTCGCAACCAGTGTCCCAAGCCGGTAACCTCGGATCTTGGCGGGCAACCTGCAGTCCTCTGAATCCTATGCGGCCACCTTTTTGGCGATATAGTTGCGGCTGTGAGCAACTGCACCCTGAAAGTACAGAAGCCTCCATTTTCTAGCTGAGCCTTGTAGTTCTCCACTAGTTAGGGGCCGGTCCCCTTTGCGGCCTGATCCCTCCACGTTCCTGTAGATTCGGGCGCACGGGTGGCATCCGCACTTCCCGTGCCCCTGGGATCCCCTCACTCCTGGAGCCTTCCTCCGCTCCATTCCTCGTCCTGCCAGTCCTCCTGGGCCTCTCACTCTAGGCTCGCTCCTCTGAGTAGAGCTCCTACAGAGCTCCTGCTCCTTCTCCTCAGACTGAACACTTCCAGAACCTTCCACCCTCTCTTTTATACTGCTACCCTCTGTGCTCCACTGAACTTCTTCCTCCACCCACACCCACTACATGGTTCCCCCTCTCTTGGTTCCCCCCTTCCAACCAGAGACAGGGCTCAGCATAAGCCAGTGCATCTTGCCCGTCCTGCTGGTCTGGAGTGGTGTAGTGTTGGATGCAGGTGGGTGGGTCCCGGGCAGTACTCCCTCCTTACCTGAGAGTAGGGTACCACACCTCTGGGTGAGATGCAGTACCTCTGTGGCGCCACATTAACTTTGCAACAAAATTTGAATGCCGTCCAAGGAAACAACAAACGTTTTGGCCAATTTAGGCCTTCATCAGTGTAATCTAAATAAACAGAACAAAACCAATGAACAAAAATAAAAAATGACACAAATAAAGTATTTACATAGGTAATCATTAAAGTGTCTAATTCATGGGAAGATCTCCAAACAATGCATCAGAAGACAGACCAGTAGCTAAACGTGAGCTAATTCCATTGTACAATTTTAGATCTGTGATCCTCACACCTAAAGACACTACGTCCCTCCTCCCCCACTACACCTGATTTCTCCAGCAGTCGGGTAGGTTTTTCTATTCACGTTTAGATACTGGTCTGTCTTCTGATGCATCGTTTGGAGGTCTTCCCATGAATTAGACACTTTAATGATTACCTATGTCATGATTCGGCAGTCTATTCACATAGAGTGATGCAGACTTTTTTTTCTTAGCCTGGAAAATACCTTTAAATTCATCAAACAGCTCCATATTTTGGGGAACCTATACGAAGCTCTGCTACAGTGGTGAATCTGCACCAAATAAATGTGTCAACGGTAAGCAGTGTATCCTAATGCAGGAATGTGCACTTGTATCTGGTTGAGGGAGCACAGACGATGCCTACTTTCTGTCTGAGGAGCCCCCTTAACCAGAACAGAATTGCCTGTTGCTACCTCTGTGCTCCAAATTACTGCCATGTTGTGTGTCTGTTTCCCATAACTCTATATGTGTAACTTTGTGTGTTGTTGAATGTCTGGGTAGTAATGGAATTATAGTGTACCTGTGATAAAAGAGGTGGAATGGCAGCATTGTTACTGTCCATTACCCAGATTATAGTCACTGAATTGTACATGCTGCTTTTGGTTATTGCCATAAGGAGAATTTCAACCCGAAACTTACAGAGGACCTGTCACCTGTACTGACATGTCTGTTTTACTAAATATTTGCATTTCCCACAATATAACCATTCTGGAGCATCTTTTCTTAGATTATGTTCCTCTGTTATTCCTCCAGAAATGTCTCAATAGATTGACTTCTGGGTGTTACCAGTTGGGTGCATGTCCCTACAGAATATGATACTATCCAGTCAGTGTTGACAGTGACAGACTGTGTCTACATCACTTTGACAATGTTGAAGTTATCAATTTTTTCAATGCCGAGTTCTAAGATAAGACACTTCAAAATTGTTTTTTACAAGTATTCAAAGAGGTTTTATTTTACAATGTGGCTTAAGACTAACAGGCAGGTAATTGCTACCTACCCGCCTGTTGTGCTCGGCACCAATCTTTGCCGGCACAGAGCAATCACAGATCGCTTCTTTCGGTGATTCAGTGGCTGGTCAATACAGAAGCGTTTTCTCTTCTGCTCTGCTCTGTTGACAGGGCATAACTGCCGATGTCTTCCTGGCTGACAGATGGCTCCCCGCTGCCAAACTGCGGGAAGCCAGCGGTCAATCAGCAAGATGTCGACAGTCACGTCTACAGAGCAGAGCAGAAGAAGAAGAGCTGATTTGTTGACGTAGATCAGTTGACCGCTCTGAGTCAGCGCCGGGTACAACAGGCAGGAGAACAGAGATGTCCTCTTTAAAACAAAAAAATGGCCATTAAATCAGACATCAGAAAAACCTTTACAATTACGATATAGAAAAGTGGCAGCATGTAAGTTTATAGTTTAAGTGAAGCGGCAGTGGAGCTAAGGATGTGCTGCGCCATTTGGTCTCCTGTTGGCTTTATTGGATTATTTCCGGGGAGTCATCTGGGTGTCTGTGATAAGACAACTCTTTTTAAAAGGATTTCCAGGACTATAATATTGATGGTCTATACTTAGGATAGGCAATCAGAAACTGATTGGGGGGGGAAGTGCAGAACCCGTCACTGATCAACTAACTGAAGGGTCCATGACCCCTTCATTGTTTGTCAGGCATAGCTCTGTACTTTTGGAAGTGGCTGTGCTCAGCTGAATGCCACTCTGCTGCAGTGAAAAGCATAGGCCATTAAGGTTTTAGTCCAAGAAAACCTGTCAGCTCTCCTGACACATCTAACAATAATCTTTTTATTTATATAGCACCAACAGATTCTGCAGCACTTTACAATTCAGACATTATCAGTGCTGTCCCCATTGGGGCTCACAATCATTCCCTATCAGTATGTCTTTAGAGTGTGGGAGGAAACCAGAGAACCTGGAGGAAACACACGCAAACTCAGGGAGGACATACAAACTCCTTGCAGATGTTGTCCTTTGTCGGATTTGAACCCAAGACCCCAACGCTGCCAAGCAACAGTGCTAACCACTGAGCCACTGAGCTGCTGTCTTAGTACATACTTATATTCCTCACACTATAACAATTAGTTTTTTCTTAGATCTCTGTGTTGTGACATTCCTCTTTTTCTCCTCCTAGAAATTAATAAATACCATTTTAAGGGCATCCCTACACAATATAACACTGTCCCATAATGCCTCCGCCATGGCCACTGTCCAGGGATTCCACCATCAGAATGTTAGGGACAAACCCCTTTGAGAAAGTGAATGGTATCACATAGTTGGCAATTTTTTTTCTGCATACATTTCTAGGAGGAATAACAGATAAAAAAAAAAAAAGGTTCCAATGGGAAATACAAGTATTCCCTAAAACAGACATGTGAGGGGAGGTGACAGCTCCTAGTTATGTCAACCATACACTTTGCAATATTGCGGAGGATCCGATGAAGGCTCAGTACATGAAATGACTCTTCACCTTTACATAACAACTTTTTTTTTTGTCAAACAACAAGAATACCAGCCATGATGGGGATCAAAAACAAAAGGATCTGAACAAACAGTTTTGAGACAGATGCCAGTCCAAGGGATCATTACCATGAATAGATTATTAATGCACAATAATTAACGGCGTGAGTTTAACATCATCTGCAAAAATGTCGACCTCTGGAAAACGAGACATTTTCTGTGAATCTTTGGAAACAATTGCACTGTATATGGCTCGCTATAGGATGTTATGTAAAACCGGTCAATATATAAGACTTATGTTGAAACACATGAGCCGCAGACAAGAGGTTAACCCCCTCCAAATCTTATGTCTCTCCTGATCCCTGTCCCCCACTCTCTTAGACGTCGCCCCCTCTGTCTGTCCTTTCTCTCTCCTTTCTCTTCCTTCACTGTTTCTATCCTTCCTTTCTCTCTTTCTCCCTCCCTTTCTGTCTCTTTCCCCCTCCTTCTTGCTATCTCTCCCTCCTCCCTCTCTCCTTGCACTCCCGCACTGCAGGCCTGTTTATCCCCTGCAGTCCACTATCACAGTGAGAAATGTTCTGCACCTAGCATCTCATGTCAGGCTGCAGTAGGAGCTGTGTGGGGGCAACTCAGCGTCCACCCACCTGCAGCATTCGCTGCCATTAATTCCACGCGTTCAGTACCCTACATACCGCCACTTCTGGCCCAGCTGCATTTACAGACACCACACAGATACAATGTGTCTGCAACATTCTACAAGTACACATTATTTGTAAATACAAACTATTAATCTGTAACATTCTTTTCTGTATCATTACATGGCAAATAACGGTTTTATATCACAGCGATAGGTACAAAGCGACTATTAATTTATTGTAATACACACCATGAAGCATAAAGTAGCCCCAGTAGATACATCAAAGGATTTTTTTTTCTTTGTCTGTCTTAAGGGCAAATACATCATTGCATCAGTTAGCTTTATTTAATAAAGGATGCAAAGTGCTGACAAGATGAAGCCTCCATTTATAGTTTTGCACCATATTTGCACTAAGAAGACTTTATTAAATAAGTCTGCTAGCTGCACGTCTACTCGGATCTCCGTGATTGAGTCTATGCCTTTGGCAGCTTGTAATACTCTTGGAAAATGGAACATGCACATTGTGAATATAGGGGCTATTATTTTACCATAGAATTGCAGTGTATTCAATACACAGCCTAAGGCCTTTTGTACACTATATATTATTAATATTTGTATTATCAAAACCATGATGATGTAGCGGTATTTCACCAAGTTTTTATTTTTAGGGTCTGAATAAAATAATGAAGCACAATTAAAGTGCAGCAACCTCAAAGGCCAAACCATCAGGATACTGCTTTTCCTTTTCTTCCTCAGGTGTCACGCAAGGTGTGGGAAAGACTTAGTGCAACACAAAGGGAAGAGGGAAAGGGAGCCCAGACACTAGGTAAAGGGGAGAGTGGAGACCTCCTAGTCCTGTCTAGTGTCACCCTGTCTCAACTACCGTCCCTATATTGGCTCTTCACCAATCGCTGTACGCGTGCTTCGTCCTGACTTTCCCTGGCGTATGGCTAAGGCTAGGGACAGGAGGAGATGAGCACTAGTCGATCTCCACTAAGCTCTATAGACAACAAGCGTAGACAAACAGAGAGGATTGCTTAGCTTTAGACGACTCCAGACAAATGCGCACATAGTGTCAAGCTCCAGAGAGGACGAAGTACTTCTCCTGCTAAAGCCTCACAAGTAGTAATGAATATCGCTGGCACCTCCCTCTCAGGCACACCAGGTATATATACACCCAGGCCAGGGAGCTAATTAGCCAGAGGGAGATAGCCGCTGGGTCATAGAGACAGCCAGCCTCTAAGAAGATGTCTGTAATGACAAACGCAGAGATCTCCTGCAACCAACTGAAGGCGACTGTCACCTCTGACACACCCGTGACATAAGGTCTGGTTTTCTCATACGTGTTCCATCAGTGTTTTTCGCAGATAGAAGACGTACCCATGCTGTTCACATGTACATTTTTTGCACATCGATTGTCCTAAAAGAAATATTTAAAAAAACAGAGACATGTCTGATCTTGATCCGTTTCACAGATCAACGTTGACCATTCAAGTCGTTAGATCCGTTAAAAAAAAAAAAACAGAACGCACGCAGGTGCCATCCGGGTGCACTCTGTTTTATTTTTACCTGTTTTTTTTCTTTTAGCTTTAATCAGTAGGAGAATCTTCACAGAAAAGAGCATCGTCTCTATGAGCCCCAAGATTGGACAACCCTTTTAAGTTCAACCTATAATTTGTGTTGATTCAGAGAAAGGCAAAACACCCAAGAGGCAGATAATGATACTAATTGATTCATATTAGCGTAAAAATGTCTTCCCAACGTCAAATATATCAGAATAAATTCCTGGATAAGCGTCCTATCTTTAGGATTCAGTACCTATAACTAGTATTTCTCAAAAAAGGCACCCAGGCCTTTCTGTATGTGTTCAATGAACCAGCCATAAACATGGTGCGGAAGAGCGTTTCATAGTCTCAATGCTCTTTGGCCTTATTCAAACATACAAAATTTTCATATGAATAAACCTGACCAATTTTCATCAGTATTTTGGATCAGATTTTCATCAGTATTTTGGATCAGTGCATCAGTTTTTATCATCAGAGATTCACCATTTTTTTTGCATACAAGAAGTTTTCTCAAGCTCCTCCAATCAAATGAACCTGAAAATCGGACAGCACAAGAATGGCAATCGAGTCCGATGTCCGCCATCCAATATTTTCACGAGCCCATAGATTTGCATTTGGAGAGTTTGATCAATGGATCAATGAAATTCAGACTTGTCTCTATGTTTTGGTGCGAACCATTCGATCTGCAAAAATACACGGACATGGGAACAGCCCCATAGACTATAACGGGTGTGGGTTCTATTTGTGAAAAATACGGAGAGAACTCGTACGTGAAAAACTGACGCGTGAGTGAGCCCTAACTGTAAAGAATCCTTGACTGTGATGATAAAAGTCACCGGTGATGTCAAAGCTTTCCTAGAAGGAGTAAAAAGACCAATATTCAGATCACTGGCATGTCCATTCATATATTTGTACATAGTGATTAAATCGCCCCTAAACCTTCTTTTTAGGCTGCACGGTCTTGCATAATACAACACTCATTGAGAATTGTGCAATGCTTCATCTTGTGGATCTGCAGGTTTGCTGGACACTTGTTGCACAACTTTCCATCACATTTCAGCTGACAACTGAAGAATCCAGCAGTGATCATCCTGTAATGAGATTACTCTTAGGAGATCCTTCCAAGAAAATAGCGTTGTCCAAAGTTCATACAAGTTCATCAGAAATACATACAGTTTTTATTTCAAACACAACAAAAATGGAATGGAAGCCAAGAAGCTCGGAACATTACTGCTTTACATGTTTGCTCAGTGGTGCAATGGGTTAAAGGGTTTCTAGAGTTTCAACCTTTTTATATGGTAGTAGTGAAGCTCTGTAAAACACACTATCTGAGGTCAGTCTAGTTCACAGATCCTAGTAGCAAAAGTCATTTAAAGGGGTTGTCATCCTTAAAAGGGTTGTCCAGGCTTGGGGTGCAAGTCTAAAGATTTGTGAATTCTCACAGGGCGCACAATGTGCGCTGTCATGATTCTCCGTTGCTGGGAGCAGGCAAGCGTGTTACCACAAGTATGCGATTTGCGTATATGTGGTCACATACCGAGTAGATATGCGTGGCCTCACAATACAAATGAATTGAGCGAAGCTGGACACGTCTAGTCGGATTGTGGCTGTAAGTAAGCGAATTGCATCTTCCGGGTAATCCTGATAGTGTGCACCACGTGCGCTGTGAGGATTCACATGTCTGCAGTCACACAGCTTGGACAACCCTTTTAAGGTCCATTTACAAATTACTGTGAATGTGTGTTCCTAGATACACTCGTTTCACTATAATCTTACAGTCTAAACAGACTGTCGATCACCGGACCAGCAAGCAAAATGCTTGTTTGGTGAAATGATATTTTATGCTGTACAAAAAAATTATCGTTCTCAGCACCACATCTTTCTGTGTAAACAGGACTTGCGCTGCCAAGAACAATGGCACCTTATACTAAACAATCTACAGTATTTCAGATCATTCAGGACACATCTGAAGATGGTCGGCTTGTGCAAGAACATTAAGCAAATACCGATCAGCAAACAAGCAGCTGATTGGCGTCCTTTAGGGCCCAGGTCGGCCCGTGTAAACAGACCCTTTGATAATCCTCGGTTGTATGCAGCCACTTCATCCACATATCTGCAGGGCGCTAAAAAAATTGGATCTCTTTCAGAGAACATATTCTAGACAAGCCCTTTTAATGGGTTGTCTGGTTTAAACATTTTTTATTCCATTGCCTTCTTGTAGATATAGATAACGCATTCAGCTGTCTACCGCTCTAGTGTCAGCTCATCACTACTACTCCAGTCTTTGAGAACATGCTTGCATCCATGACATCACATTAATATTATATGACCAATGCAGCCAATCACTGGGCTCAGGGGTCTGGTACTGTCTACATTGGCATCACCGCTGAGTCCAGTGATTGGCTGCAGTGGTGAAGTGATGTTGATGTGATGTCACCGCTGCAGACATATTAAAAACAAGAGGTGGAGAGTGAAAAATGGAGTAAGTACAGCTGTATTTTGTAAAAATAATTCAAATTGGACAACCCCTTTAAGTCTGGTTGTATATGCAGGAAGCTCTATATGGATGACGTAGGAAAATAGTTTTCCAATGACATACCCTATATTACATATGGTTTCCCTATGGAATGTTAATGTTAATGAAAAGAGAAATTTGGGACCACAACTTCGCACAGTATACTAAGGTTTAAATTATGATTATCTTTGCACTTTATCAGGTAAAGGATTAGTCCAAATACTTGTGCCAAGTGCCTCGTTAAAAGTGTTTCTTATAGTCTGGATCTCTTTCTGGCCACATTCTCTACCCAAGCCACTTCTGGGCCCTCTGAGTGTACATTTCGGCACTGCCAAACCTGCAGAAAACCTGCTTTCCAGGAGGTTTAAGAAGATTTAAGCAGTGTCCGGAAGGTTTAGCAAGTCTTCTGTGATTTTGGGAGGTTCTCCCTTTTTTAGGAGCTTTCCAAGACATTACAGTATAAGAGAGTTGGCAAATCTGGTTAGCCCCATCATAGACAGTTCTGGCATATGGCTTCCGCCTCTTCATTCTTGGAATCAGTAGGAGTCCCGAAGATCAGACTCCCATAGATCATGAAGCGATGACTTATCCTAGCAATAAGTCATCACATCATAACATGGAAATAAATTTACTGATTTATTATTTTAGCTTTTAAAATATGTGTAACACTTTAATTTATGCAGATTAATTTCCAGGCAGGAAGAATGGGTCTTACAATGCCTCTTCCTTCACCATTTAAAAATATTAAAGGGAATCTGTCAGCTCACTCTGCCCCCAAAACAATATGTGGGCGGATTATAAGAACACAAGTGAATTCATGCCTTTATTAAACATAGATGCTGCTCTGTTGCCGAGAGATCCACTTTAGAAATGACATGCAAATTGTACACATTGGATATATGCCCATCTACTGTACAGGTATTCTGTGTGAATTAAGCACTAGTGGGCATGTACCACATTATTCACTATCAATAGGAATATAAGAATGGTGGTCACATGTGTTCACTACAGCTCCATTCTCATACAGTACTGTGAACTCTTGTTCTTGGGATCGGTCTAGGGATTAGCAGCCAGACCCCTAGTTTTAATAAATTTATCATCTATCAACGTAGAGTTGGAAGGGACCTCTAGGGTCATCTGGTCCAACTCCCATCCTACATTGAGCAGGGAGTTGGACCAGATGACCCTGGAGGTCCCTTCCAACTCTACTTTTCTATGTTTCTATCCTGTGAATAGGTAATATTATTTATAGTACAATACCTTTAAAGAGTTATTCTCATGTTCATTAATAGGTAAGATTGCAAAGTTCCTGCAACTTTGCAAATTACTTATTAAAAAACCATTGTATTTACAAGAATAGAGACGTTTTTAATTGTATTGCTGTTTGCGCCTACAAGCTCTTTTCTACCTTGGCCAGCTTCATCACCACTGCGCTAATCTGATGCTACAAACGCAAGGATACTTTATGTAGCAGCATCTGTAGGGCACTGTTCAAGCTAGAAACGGTACATTGCCGATGCCGCTAGTGTGAATCGTCAATCAAGCAGGAGCACACTGTCCCCCCAGCAAGCAGGAAGCCTAGGGAGTGATGCGCTCCTGCAGGAGACAAGACAACTAGAGATGAGCGAACCCAAACTTAAAAGTTTGGGGTTTGTACTGGCCAATCGTGTCCGGTGCTAAACGTCGAACACAAACTTCTCCCGGAAGTCCGTTGCAATGTTCAGAGTTCCGGAGAAAGTTCGAAAGGAGAGAGAGATAATTTCCCAGCTCAAAAGTTCGGGTTCCCATTATTTTCAATGTTCTGGTACAATGTTCGAGTACAGTTCTGGTACCTGAATCTAACTTTCGAAGAAAAGTCCAGATCGGGTGCAAGAACCTGAACTTCCACGGGTCTGCTCATCCCTAAAGACCATCCTTTAAAGGTTTGCTGTGTCTGATTTCTGTTTCTTTTTGACAACCAGAATACTTCAGTCTGCTGTCATCTTCTTTATGGTAACAAAATTGGAAACCTCATAGTCCGATTCTAAGTCAATAGAATTGTCACATCTCCACCTGTAGCTGCTCTTGTGATGTCTCTTTCTGTCACCAGGCCATGCTGTAATCATTCTGTAGGCAGCTCTGGAGGAGACGTATTGGTCAGAAACTCTGAGCGGCACAGGTACTAGGGTTGCAGTATTGGTGAGTGTGCTGTCCAGCAGGAATAATCAGCATAATGCTGGGAGTTACCAGTGATAGTTTATACTTACTCTGGTTCATGCCTGTGTGTGCTGTCCAGCAGGAGTAATCAGCATGCTGCTGGGAGTTACCAGTTATAGTTTATACTTACTCTGGTTCACCGCTGTGTGTGCTGTCCAGCAGCAGTAATCAGCATGCTGCTGGGAGTTACCAGTTACAGTTTATACTTATTCTGGTTCATGCCTGTGTGTGCTGTCCAGCAGGAGTAATCAGCATGCTGCTGGGAGTTACCAGTTATAGTTTATACTTACTGTGGTTCATGCCTGTGTGTGCTGTTCAACAGGAGTAATCAGTATGCTGCTGGGAGTTACCAGTTATAGTTTATACTTACTCTGGTTCACACCTGTGTGTGCTGTCCAGCAGCAGTAATTAGCATTCTGCTGGGAGTTACCAGTTATAGTTTATACTTACTCTGGTTCACGCCTGTGTGTGCTGTTCAACAGGAGTAATCAGCATGCTGCTGGGAGTTACCAGTTATAGTTTATACTTACTCTGGTTCATGCCTGTTATTCAGCTCTTGGTAGAACCCCATTTCTGAAACCCTGTCCATGTTTAGACTGTCCTTCTGCCTGATTATTCTATCCCTATCCCTGACCTCTTAATATTGATGCTGTTTTTTGACCGCCCCCTGCCACTTCATGGACTCAGTCCAGTGGTCCCTGTCTAAGTCAAGATCCCGGTACAGTGACAAAAAAATGAAGACTGGAGTGCCCCCTGGTATCTGCTAGATGAAGTGGCTTACAGAATGCCTGTCCGTGAAAGCACTATTAAGAGCTGTCAGCCAACCCTATTAAGAATGTAGCTCTGCAAAAAGATTGGGAGGTCAAGAAAACTCCCATTCATGGAAGTGTTAATGTTCAATCACGCGTCTTTGATTCGATCTTGTGGTAAACGAGCGGTGTAGGCACAGCAGTGTCTCTATCTCCTCTGTACAAACAATATCTAAATATTGGGAGCCAAGTCAGATGCGAGCCATTAGATTGCCACGGCCAGTCGGACAGATGACTTCATTTTCTGCTCCTGTGATGGAGACATATCCTAGGTACAGCCTGTAAATGACATTACTAATGCAAACGAGAAAATGCTTGTGTGCATCTGCATTTAATTAGAAAGACAGATGGATGTGCATGTGATTGAACGTACACAGGGATCTCTAATACATGTAGCATTTACATGTGTACGTCTGTGTCTGTGCAGCCCTAACAGCCGAGCAGTGCCGCTATTGCACACACATCAGTTTACAAGGCTGAAGTATTTGATGTGAAGGATGTAACAATAAGGCTGCCTTCTGGTGGTTGCAGAAGAAAACTGCAAGCTAGGCAGCTACAATTCTGCCTAGCAGCCAGATCCCTTATCCTATTAGTCTGTTACAATTAGCTTCAATCCCTTACTGCCAATAAGACACACAACCCTACAGTGCACGGGCTCTAAAGCCCTCTGATTACAACGTGACCAAGAGCGCAATGGAAGCGGAGCCCGTGCTCACATAAATCAGCCAATCTTGTGTCAATATAAATCATTCATCACAAGGGTCACACGGCACAGAACGGGGTACGACCTTCAGGACCGACCTTTATCCTGATTTTGGATATCCTTATTGTTACTTCCTTGAGATGTCCGGCATTGGGTCCACGGTTATTATTGTTGCCAGGTTCACATCATGGGGCCATTTCGATACAAGGAAAGGATCCTAAACTATTAGAACTATATGGAAAAAAGCATAAAAACTACACAACGTTAGTGGCTCACAGCAGCTCCTAATTGTAGCATAATATTGGAGAATGACACTTGCCGCTGTCCGTCTTGATACCCAGCTTTCCCAGGAAATGGATAGGATTGTTTAAAAGGATTTTGAACAGCTTGGCAGAAAAAGACATCTCAAGGACATATTTACAAGGTCATTACAGTTTCGATGCAGGGTTTGCAGGTTTTAATGCATTTTGTTTAGGGAATAAATGTAGCAAAAGACTAGTAAATATTTTTCCTTAACCTTTTCCTGTAGGAGCAATTTTTTGTTTTTTTCTTCCATTAGCTTTTTTTTTTTCAACACCATACTAGGGCTTGTTTTTCATGGGATGAGTTGTGCCTTTGAAGACACCATTTACTTTACTTTGTAATTTAAATACCCACAAAAACATTTTTTTTGGGGGGGGGGGCTACGATTACGGCGATACAAAACTTGTAAGAAAGTAGTAAAGTTTGACTGATTTAAAAAAATTAAGAACTTTGTTAAAAATATAATTGGTTTGTGTCATTTTATGAGACCCGTAACTTTTTTTATTTTTCACCTTGAAGGACCTGTGTCAAGGTTTAGTAATTGAAAAACAACAATCTTGTAATTTCTATTTTTTTTGTTCTTTTTATTCTTTAAATCATTTTATGTTGTGATAGATCTGACTTTTACAGATACAGCGACAACAATTGCATTACTTTATTTTCGGATTGGAAAAAAGGGGGCGATTTAGAAAGTAACCGACATTTAAATTTTTATTTCGTAAATCAATAGTACACATGAAAATAAGAAAATTTGTAATATATCTTATCAGAGAAATCCGCTTCTTCATTCTCCTGGACTGATCATTCACTCTTGACAGATTTTCCCATTACTGAGAATGCTCATTATATTCTATGGAGAGGAGGCAGGAGGAGCTAAAGGCAGACACAGACACTCAACTGTTCTCCTGAAACAAGTTACAATTTAAATTAGGGGTTTTGTTTACATTTTTAACTTCTTTCTACATATTTTTAGTCCCACTAGGGGACTTGAACTTATGACGTTGGCATTGCAGTATACAGTGCAATTAAAGAGCCCAGGGTGGGCTTCAAGATGATAATGATGGCGACCCCCAGCTACCATTGTAACTTGTGTAAGGAGGTGGAAGTGTCGCCCAGCACTAGGTAGCCTTTAGAGACAAAGTTAACAGGTGGGACTAGCCCAGAGAAGAGGAGGGCTAAGTAAAGGTACAATGGAGCTTAGCCCGGGTAGAATCATAGAATGTTAGAGTTGGAAGGGACTTCCACGGTCATTGTGTCCAACCCCCTGCTCAATGCAGGACTCACTAAATGTCAGATAGGAATGAGCCTGCAGTAGTAGCAGACCTCAGTCCTGATTGAGAAGCAGAACGGCGTGCAGTGGGTGTCCTGTGGCAAAAAGAGAGAGATGACCAAGCAGATAGTAACATCCTACAGAAGAGGGTGTAGCTGTCCGGAGTTGGTTCAGAGTAAAAGAGAGGAAAGTAAGAAGTATCAGGGCCTGGGGCAGGAACCCTAGCGGAACGGTACAGAGCTGAATGCATGTGGGGTACCAGGACAGAGTGACGGACGGACGAGCGAAATGAAGAGACAAGCCCCATGTTGTGGTCAAGAGGCGTGAATAGAGCGAAAAGCTAAGTAGCAGCCATATTGGCATTGAAAACTCTCATAAGGGGAGTAAGACGCGGAACCACAGATGCAAGTATAGGACTCTTGCTTGCTGGACTGCAGTGCCGTTATTGAGGACGAGGAGACTCCCGGGGTAGTGTGTTGGGCTGTGTTGAGACAGAAGAGATAAGAGAAGCAGAAAGCGAGAGTGACTCCAGGAAGAGAGAGGAAGAAGTGTATGATAATGTACCATGTCATAACTGAAACGTCCACGAAGATGAATGCCTACTATCTGCTGTATATAGTTCCTCAGAAATTATTTTTCAGTAAAAATATGTTTATTTATAGACTGTGGTCTCTCTCATTGAACTCTGCAACACCTGGTCCTAGCTGGCCGAAAACGATGGCACCATGTGGTCTGCAAGGGCGTCTCGTCATCACAGCCAAGGTCCACACACCCAACCAGAACCCCCATTTTGATGTAGCATGCTGGGTCGTAAAACACGAGTTCCTCGCCCACAGCTCCCATCCCATGCCACATTACATTAGAGTTGAAAAAAACGATTCGCAGGATCCTTGTCTAGCAGCCAAGTTGATCCTCGATGCCCGAACCAGAGCACTGTGAACTTCCTACTATCTGCTCGTATCCTCGGTCCCTCTTCTCCTTAGTAGGTCCCGTACTGTCATGACAATGTGGCGCAATGCACTTCATGACATAGTCAAGACATTGAGTGGCCTTACTAATCAGAAGAGGTGCTCAGGATGATGCTAGTAGCAGGAAGTTCGCATCAGTCTGGTCTGGTCGTAATGGAGCACAAACATGGCCACTGGACTAGGGTCCTTTGAATCATCTTGTTCAACACTAATGGTAATCCACCACCACCCTAACGATTGCATTTTGGGGGAGCAATTTGAAAACAAATGGGACCCCATAACAGCACATACAGTCATTGCCGAAAGTGTAAGCACCCTTGAAATTGTTCCAGAAAATGAAATATTTTTCCCAGAAAATTACTGCAATTACACATGTTTTGTTATACCCATGTTTATTGCCTTTTTGTGTATTAGAACAACACAAAAAAAAACAACAGAGAAAAAAGGGCAAATGGGACATAATTTCACACGAAACCTAAAAAATTGGCTGGGCAAAATTGTTGTCACCCTCAACTTAATATTTGGTTGCACACCCTTTGGAAAAAAATAATTGTAATCAATCGCTTCCTATAACCATCAACAAGCTTCTTACACCTCTCTACTGGAATTTTGGAGCAGTCTTCTTTTGCAAACTCCTCCAGGTCTCTCATGTTTGAAGGGTGCCTTCTCCCAATAGCAATTTTAAGATCTCTCCACAGGTGTTCCACTCTCTAGCGCTTTGTCTCCATCCATTTCTGGGAGTTTCTTGAAGTATGTTAGAGGTCATTGTCCTGCTGGAAGACCCATGACCTACGACACAAACCCACCTTTCTGACACTTGGCAATACATTGCCACCTAAAATCCATTGGTAATCTTCAGATTTCATGATGCCTTGCCCACAATCAAGGCACCCAGTGCCAGAGGCAACAAAACAACCCTAAAACATCTTTGAACCTCCACCATATTTGACTGTGGGTACTGTGTTCTTTTCTTTGTAAGCATCATTCCCTTATCGGTAAACAGTAGATTTATGTGAATTACTAAAAAGCTCTATCTTGGTCTCATCTGTCCACAAGATGCTTTCCCAGAAAGATTTTGGCTTACTCACGTACATTTTGGCAAACTGGAGTCTAGCTTTTTTATATGTCTGTGTCAGTAGTGCGGTCCTCCTGGGTTTCCTGCCATAGCGTTTCACTTCATTCAAATGTGAACGGATAGTTTGTGCTGCCATTGAGCCTGCAGGACAGCTTGAATTTCTTTGGTACTTGATTTGGGGCTGCTTATCAACCATCCGGATTATGGAACAGGCTCAGATCCTGAGCCACCCAACACGCGACATGTCGAGAAGGGGTTAATCAAGGTATCTATGGAGGGACTCTGTGAAAATGGAGACAAGACTCATTTATGCCATTAAACAAGTTTTTATAGTACAAAAAAAAAAAAACTTAAAAATACACATATACCATCATATTAGCACCACGCTAGAGAATAAAGTTAACTCGTTACTTTTACTACAAAGTACACAGCAAAAAAAAAACAGTTTTTCCCACATTCTCTTGAAAATAGTTAATAAAAAAATAAAGTTAAGTATATTAATTGCTAATTCTGTGCCTTAACTGACCTATTGTTTAAATCTTTGATTTTTTTTTTAATTTTCAACATCACTATCTATATTACATACCCTTTAACTCCAATAACGATGGGTCATCAGTACGTACAGTTGCAATAAAAATTGTTCAGTCCACATTGCTAATCAGTTTTAGGCGGCAATTCCGCTGCAGAAACGCTTAAAACACGCTTGGTAGAAGGCCTGCCATGTTCCCCAATGATAATCCGCATGTGCTGTGCACATGCTGCGGAAATTTCCGCTGCGGATTATCATTGCGGAAAAATCCGCAGCACTACCAATTATTTTGCAGAATCGCTGCGTTTTCGCCGCCATTGACTTGCATTAGATCACATGGAATCCGCATCACTACATCTGTACATGCGGATTCCATGAGTTTCAATGTGCGGATGGTACCCGGGTTTGGAGAAGAGGAGACTCTCCTCCGGACCCGGGTACCATAGTACCTGTAAAAAAAGAATAAAATAAAAAATAAATATTATACTTACCTTCTGGTGGCCCCCGGTGTCCTTGTCTCTGCTTGCCGGCAGCTCGCGGTGGACTGAAGGACCTGCGGTGACGTCATTTAGTCATGTGACGGGTCACGCGACCGCTGACGTCGGCAGGTCCTTTAGTCTACCGCGAGCTGCTGGCAAGCCGAGACAAGGACACCGGGGGCCATCAGAAGGTAAGTATATATTTATTTTTTACCATTCTTTTACGGTCACACTATATAAATCCATGCCGGTTGCATGGATTTATATAGTGTGATCAAGTTGACAAGTACTTTCCAAGTGATGCTAAAATTGCTTGGAAAGCGCTTGACAACCCGCATGCGGAAATGTATGTGAAGAACGCTTCACATCCGCTTGTCCCTGGCAGGAAAAACGCATGTACAATCCGCATGTACAATCCGCATGTACAATCCGCATGTACAATCCGCATGTGTTTTTTCTGCCAGGGAGATGCAGAAACGCTCAGGAAAAATCCGGAGCATTTCTGCATCGTGGGCTCATAGCCTTATCAGCAAAATTGACAAACTTTCTGCTGTCTGCAATAAACCAATAGACCAAGATCATTTGACATACCAGAACTCGACTAATATAACAAAGTGGTTTCTCCAAATTCAACACAAAGGCCCCGATTAAGACTGGCGTTTCGTGCACCAGACTTAATGAGGGGCATGCAGCAATAAGATACACTGAATTCAATAAGAGACACACAGTACTTAATGAATTTGGAGTATATTATCAGTGGCGTGCGCCTCGTCAGAAATGTTACTCCAGTCAGCCACTGGAATAACATCCCTGGAGTAAGAAATGCCTGCAGTTTTGAAGAATTTGATGGTTGGGCGTAGCCATGCCTTGTCCTGGCTCCTCCTCAGCTTTGCCCATTTTGGAGGAGCTGCCCAAAACTGGTGTGAAAATGCCAAAATTTTGTGACACTTCAAGGTGTTTTACACCAATATTCTGGCATAAACACTTTGATGAATCAGGATCAAGTTGTCACTTTTAATTACTGCAGTCTCAGATTTATTCCACCCCCTTCATGACAAGTGTCTTTATACTTAATAGAACACCTCTGGCTGTTATAACCTGCTGCAAACATGATGAATAGCCAGAAACCACTTTCTGGCAGTGTTCCTGAGGAATCTTAGCCGATTCCACATAGGCAATGTCCTCCAGTTCACTAACATTCTTGGGTTTGCATGCTGCAACAACCTTCTTCAATTCCCGCAGCGCCACTTAGGGGAAACCTTTTTTGCCCCTTAGTGGAAATTTATGAACCTCTGTTCCCCCTGAAGACTCAATCTGAAGAAATGCGTCGGGGTGGTTCGCACAAGATGATGCTCACCTCAATTGAGAATGGACATTAGAAGTCTCTAGAGCTATGGATGAGATCATTCCATTTCTTGGACATATGTGTGACACCCCAGGGGTCTGGTTGCCACAGTGATAGAGATATTACGTCTGAGAGCAGGTGGGAGGTCTCTTGGTCAGGGATCCTATGCATGCCACACCTCCTGCACAGTCCTGGGAGGGGAAGAACTTCCCCTATATAAAACTGGGGCTGAGGCAGGGTTAGTGAGTAGAGAAGAAGTAGAGACAGAGAAAAGAAGCAAATATAGGAACAGAACATCAGGAGCTCTGTGGGAGCAGTGTTACAAGGAGTCAGGGGCTGGCAGCTGCAGAGCTCGCCCTGACTGAGAAGATTTCTTACCGGACCCGGAGTCCGAGGCTGTGGGGACTAACTCCTACCCAGCAGCAGAATCCGTCAGGCAGGGGATTCCAGGTCCTCTGGCCAAGAAACCCGAAGGCCCCGAGTCACCGGCCATACGGGTGAGCACCACACGGTACACTGAGGGACGTGGGCTACTTATACCCGCCTCTAGCAAGGTAGCCAGAAGAGTACAGTTAGTTTGGGAGGCCTACAACTCCGCCTGGCCAGGGGAGATCCCATCTGCTCAAGGACTGACCAGGCCCCAATCGCTAGCCAGTACTCCGGGAGGGTCTATCTTTGTCACCAGTAAAGACCCTGAACTACACCGTACCGTCTCCGAGTGGTTCCTGCTACCCCCATCATCCACGTCGGCTGCCCTGAGGCCATACCCCTCCCGTTGGGGGTTATACTATCACGCTGCACAATCCTACCACCGGCCTCAGCGGTCTGCCCTGCAGCAGCAGCTCCTTAGCTGTACTCAACGGGTGGCGTAGTCGTCCAACATCTACTGCTGATACATCGCCGCTCAGTTTGACTCCCTGGGCACGGACCGGGTCACCGCCACGAGACTACAACCCTCAACAGATCCGGCTCCGGGTAAGCTCCCGCGTGCGCAACGCAGCGCGACACAGGCCCAGGGGCGCGTCAACTTTTGGCGTAGTCGGCAGGATTTCGTGCCCGCAACCACCGGGTACTGCGTGCCTGAAAAAGACTGTTCAAACTTACCTGTGGTGAAGATTCCCGCCATCCGGCGCCATCTTCAGCCTTCTTCCCGCCATCAGTGAAGATTCCCGCCATCCGGCGCCATTTTCAGCCTTCTTCCCGCCTTCCGTGGAGTTTTCCCGCCGTTGGACGCCATCTTGAAGACGTCGCGCGGGAAGAAGAGGGGCGTGGACTCCGAAAGCGCGCGAGAACTGAAGCCCCGCCTCACGTCCGGACGTCGCGTAAGGTCCTGGAAGGAGCCCAGCAGACGCCGACGTCACAGGAGCGCGACGGAAGGTCCTCAACCCTGACGATCTACTGTGGAGCCGCGGCCTACGGAAGAGGATCATCGCAAGGTAGGCCACGGTCCACTAGGGGGGAGGAGGATGTCGGATACGTAGGAGAGCTTCACTGCCTCAACCCCCGCCAGCGCCACCGCTGCTGCAGTCATGCCTTTCACCATGCCCTATATCCCGGGAGCGGCCTGGCTACCCCAGTACTCAGGGGAGTCACATACCCTGCATGACTTTAGAGAAAAGCTGGATAGCCTCTTCCAGGTGTACCCCCTCACAGAAGAGCAAAAAGTGAGCATCCTGGTGGCCCAATTAACTGGGGCAGCCCGAAGGGAGGTAAAGTCCTGGCCACCTGGGGGGAGGACTGTCGCAGGGATACTAACCCGGCTGAGGGACACCTTTGATACCCGCACCTCAGCCGAGATCAAGCTTAGATTCTACGGGTGCAAGCAGCGAGCACACGAGAGTATAAGGGACTATGCCCTGAACCTACAAGAGGCCCTGAGAGCCATTAAGCAGACCGACCCTGACGGCGTGGGAGACGAGGACAGGCTGTTGATTGAACAATTTATAGAGGGTTTATATTGCAATGCCCACCGAACCCAGTTGCGGGCAATGGCCTTACAGGACCCTCATCTGGGATTTGCACAGTTCAAGGACAGAGCCATCCGGGTGCTCCGAGAACCGGCACCAGGTGGCGTTGTGACCCACAGACGCCCCACTACCACTTACCACCAGGAGGCGGCACCCTTGTCGGCAGGGCCTGTGGGAGCTGATGCGCAGGCTTTGAACAATGACCCGGCTCCAGACCTGCACCATCAGGTCCAAGAGCTAGCTAAAAGCGTTGCTGCGCTAACCCGAACTGTGCAGTCTTTACAGGTTTCTACTCCAGGGAAGATCCAGCTGGCATCCGGACCGGAGGACATCCCGTGGCGTCGACCAAGGAGGACCCCACCGGCCAGAGGGAGACCCAGCGACCGATACAACGAGGACGGACGACCCATCTGCCGCCGCTGCAATCAACCCGGACATATGGCAAGGTACTGTCCTTTAAACTGGCACAACCTGGGGTAGAGGGCCAACCCCCAGGAAAAAGATCACCAGGCCCATCGAACTGGCGCGACAAATATGTGGGAGGACGTCCAGTCTTACCCGTGGTACTGGATGGCATTCCTATGAGTGCCCTACTGGACACCGGGTCACAGGTCACCACCATCCCGTACGTGCTCTTCAAGCAGTACTGGAATGACTCGGATATCACCCGCTACCCTGACGACGACTTGAGTATCATCGCCAGCAATGGTCAGCCCGTGCCACAGATTGGATTTAAAGAGGTGACCATTAAAATCGGTAGAGTCGAACTGGCAGCACAGGGACTGATCATTGTAGACATTGACAAACACGAGAGTCACCCAAAGATAACTCTAGGAACTAATGTAATTGAAAATTGTCTTGCAGAGGTGATTTTCCTTTTACAGCAGGTTGCCAAGAACGCCAGCTCCGGCGAGCAGCAAGTGCTCCAAAAAGAGATCCGGGCACTGATGCGACGGCAACAGGTGGAACTCTCCGGCGGTGAGATTGGTAGCGTGAGAATGTGTGACCCTTTCCCTATTGCCATGCCCCCAAAAAGTGAAATGATGATTTGGTGCCGGGCAGCTATTGGTCTGAGAGGTAGAGATTACCAGGCAATGGTAGAACCAGTTTACTCAGACAGTAGGCCCACCATCTTGACAGCACGGGGGGTGGTTAATGTACGCCATGGGAGGGTGCCCGTTCGCATAATCAATATCGGGAAGAGGGAAGTGTACCTGCCCCGGTATGCCACGCTAGCCAAATTATATACCATTAACCAAAATGCTATACAATCTGTGGAACCCTTGCCTCCATCTCACCCGGAGGAAGGTAACGGCTCTAAGAAAACAATGGAGGACTGGTGTCAGCAACTACATTTGGGTACTGACTCCACTCCCTCACACCAGAAACAGGGAGTCTATCGGGTGGTTCAAGAGTACGAGAGAGTGTTTAGTAAACACCCGTTAGACTTCGGGCGAGTCAAGGGGGTAGAACACCACATCCCCACGGGAGACCATCCTCCCATAAAAGAGAGGTATCGACCCGTACCCCCTGCACACTACCAACACGCCAAGGGGATGCTTAGAGACATGAAGGAGGCTGGGGTGATCAGGGATAGCTGTAGCCCCTGGGCAGCTCCACTAGTCTTAGTCAAAAAGAAAGACAACACCATGAGGATGTGTGTAGATTACCGGAAAATCAACCGTATCACACACAAGGATGCGTACCCCTTACCAAGGATAGAGGAGTCTTTGGCTGCTTTAAGATCTGCTAACTTCTTCTCTACCTTGGATCTCACTAGTGGGTACTGGCAGGTTCCTGTAGCAGAGGCGGACCGGGAGAAGACCGCATTCACCACCCCGATGGGACTTAGCGAGTTTACCTGTATGCCGTTCGGACTCTGCAACGCACCAGGAACCTTCCAACGATTAATGGAGTGCTGTCTGGGCCACAGAAACTTTGAGACGGTCCTGTTGTACCTGGACGATGTCATCGTATATTCTAAGACTTATGAGGACCACCTGAAACACCTGGCGGAAGTGTTCGAAGCTCTGGCAAGCTACGGCCTAAAGGTGAAACCCTCCAAGTGTCACCTCCTGAAACCAAAGGTGCAGTACCTGGGACACGTGGTGAGCGCTGACGGAGTGGCTCCCGACCCTGATAAGATCACCGCAATTAAGGAATGGCCAAGTCCCTCCAGTGTAAAGGAAGTGCGGCAGTTCCTCGGGTTGGTAGGCTACTACCGCAGGTTCATCCCCGGTTTCACCAAAAAGGCAGCTCCTATGCAGGACCTCCTGATAGGCCAGTCCCGGAAGGCCAAGAACCAGAAGCCGCCCTTCAGATGGGAGAAGTTGGAAGAAGAGTCCTTCCGCCAGCTGAAGATGGCCCTCACGGGGGATGAAATCCTGGCGTACCCGGATTACAGCCAGCCCTTTATCCTCTACACCGACGCAAGTAACATCGGGCTAGGAGCCGTGTTGTCCCAGATCCAGCAGGGGAAGGAGCGAGTAATCGCTTACGCCAGCCGAAAACTGCGACCCACCGAAAGAAACCCTGAGAATTACAGCTCATTTAAGCTAGAGTTCCTGGCAGTGGTGTGGGCAGTCACCGAACGCTTTAAGCACTACCTCGCTTCTTCCCGGTTCGTCGTGTACACGGATAACAACCCGTTGACACACCTGGACACGGCAAGACTCGGTGCCCTAGAGCAGAGATGGATGGCCCGCCTGTCCAACTACGAGTTCACCATCAAATACCGGGCAGGACGCTCCAATACCAACGCGGATGCCCTGTCCAGGATGCCAAACCTACCGGACGTAGGAGAAGATCCAGAGTCGAACTCCCCGCGTTTCACCGTCATGGGACTATCCAGTATTCCCATCGGGTAAGGAGTAAGCAAGGCGCTACGCTTAACCCCTTACCTCACTACAACTGGGCGGAAACGCAAGACAGTGACCCTGCCGTCCGGCTGGTGAAGGAGATGCTGACTCGGCCAGAGGCTCGCCTTGACCCAGACGCTCCGGAGGAAGCCAAGCAACTGTGGGCAGAAAAGAGTAGACTGTTCCTTTACAAGGGGAAGTTGTGCCGCAGGATGGTTAACTCCCGGACGCATGAACTAATCTGGCAAGTAGTGGTGCCACGACGAGACGCAGCCATGGTGATGGAGGCATACCACGATGGAGCTGGGCATTTCGGATGGAAGAAGCTGGAGTTCCTGCTGCGCGGGCGGTTCCATTGGGTAGGCATGAGGGGAACCATCGAGAGGTGGTGCAGAGACTGTGGCCCGTGCAACCTGAGGAGGAAGGACCGTGCCAGCCAGAAGACTCCCCTGCAGTCCATCGTCACCCGGCAGCCGTTGGAACTGGTAGCCTTGGATCATGTAAAACTGACCCCAAGCAGAAGTGGCTACGTCTACGCGTTAACCATCGTGGATCATTACTCCCGGTTCTTGGTTGTCGTCCCCGTCAAGGACTTAACGGCTCAAACAGCAGCTAGAGCCTTCCAGCAGCACTTCTGCCGTCCACACGGGTACCCGGACCAAGTGCTGACGGACCAGGGACCTGCCTTTGAAGCGGAGATCTTCCAGGAATTCTGCAATCTGTATGGCTGCCGGAAGATAAGGACGACACCCTATCATCCGCAAACTAATGGACTTTGTGAGAAAATGAACCAGGTGGTAATGGATCTTCTGAAAACGTTGCCCCTGGAAGAACGCAGTCTGTGGCCTGAGAAGCTGCCCGATCTGGTGGACCTATACAACCACATCCCGGTAGGTTCCACCAACTGTACCCCGGCTTACCTAATGAGGGCGAGACCTGGTAAGTTACCTGTTGACCTGGAAATGGGAGTCCTGACACCCGAGGACACTTCACCAGAAGCAGACTGGGACACAGAGAGGCAGCAGCAGTACCGGAAAGTACAGGAGAGCGTGGAGCGAAGTCTCTGTCAGGCTAGGGAGAGACAAGAGAAAACTTACAACCAGTATGCTCCCGCTGTTCCCCTAGTGCCCGGAGAGCAGGTCTTGAAGAGGAAAAGACGGCTCCACAAGTTGGACGACCAGTGGGAGAAGGACCCGTACACCGTACTACCCTCAAGCCACGAGAACCCGAAGGTCTGTACCATCAGTAAAGACGGAGGGGAGACCACAGCCACTGTATCCCGGGATCACCTGAAGAAGTGTCCTGAACAGCTACGGAACCCTGAAGAGGAACAAGAAGACCATCGACCCGTAGAGGAAAGGAAAGATATGGTTAGTACTGTGCTCGGAGACTTCCCTCGGTCTTGGACTCAAGTCAATGGTGCAGTTGTGGTACCCGTACTCACCTTCCTCCAACCAGCATCCCAAGCACCTACGGAGCAACAGGTAGAGCTGGAAGAACAGCCGGTCCAGGAGGCAGAAGACCCCACACCAGCAGATCAGGAGGATCAACCCTCTGCTTGCAGTGAGCCTGCCATATCCCTAGTGAGCCAAAGGGCCAGACAGTCAGCTCCGTAGGTCCACTAGGGCCACTAGAGGCCAGTTACCCGCACGTTGGAGGATTTGAAGTGTATAAATTGTTTTATTTGTGGTTACCTGTTTTTCTTGTTGCTTGTGTATAATTATGTGTTTCTAGTTGTTTATAGGAGTCTTTGGTGGATTTACCGGGAATCCTGTGTACATAGTTGGAGCGTAACCCAGGACGGACTAAAGACTGTTAAGGACTCGGGGCAGGACAGACCCCTACCTGGTTACGTCTCCCTGTTTTGGTGAAATGGACACCTTGCTTTCTTCAAAGACTGCACCCGGTTACGGACATGCCGTGACCACCTTTATGTGTTTCTTTATTGTATTGTTATTGTTATATCTTGTTATGTTTTTCTAAAATATGTTTAGTCCCGGAGTACTAAATTTCACTAGGGGGGAATGTGACACCCCAGGGGTCTGGTTGCCACAGTGATAGAGATATTACGTCTGAGAGTAGGTGGGAGGTCTCTTGGTCAGGAATCCTATGCATGCCACACCTCCTGCACAGTCCTGGGAGGGGAAGAACTTCCCCTATATAAAACTGGGGCTGAGGCAGGGTTAGTGAGTAGAGAAGAAGTAGAGACAGAGAAAAGAAGCAAATATAGGAACAGAACATCAGGAGCTCTGTGGGAGCAGTGTTACAAGGAGTCAGGGGCTGGCAGCTGCAGAGCTCGCCCTGACTGAGAAGATTTCTTACCGGACCCGGAGTCCAAGGCTGTGGGGACTAACTCCTACCCAGCAGCAGAATCCGTCAGGCAGGGGATTCCAGGTCCTCTGGCCAAGAAACCCGAAGGCCCCGAGTCACCGGCCATACGGGTGAGCACCACACGGTACACTGAGGGACGTGGGCTACTTATACCCGCCTCTAGCAAGGTAGCCAGAAGAGTACAGTTAGTTTGGGAGGCCTACAACTCCGCCTGGCCAGGGGAGATCCCATCTGCTCAAGGACTGACCAGGCCCCAATCGCTAGCCAGTACTCCGGGAGGGTCTATCTTTGTCACCAGTAAAGACCCTGAACTACACCGTACCGTCTCCGAGTGGTTCCTGCTACCCCCATCATCCACGTCGGCTGCCCTGAGGCCATACCCCTCCCGTTGGGGGTTATACTATCACGCTGCACAATCCTACCACCGGCCTC
Source organism: Phyllobates terribilis (assembly GCF_046119375.1). Lineage (NCBI taxonomy): Eukaryota > Metazoa > Chordata > Amphibia > Anura > Dendrobatidae > Phyllobates > Phyllobates terribilis. The sequence goes on along the minus strand of NW_027362768.1, from coordinate 289,037,022 downwards.
AGCGGTCTGCCCTGCAGCAGCAGCTCCTGAGCTGTACTCAACGGGTGGCGTAGTCGTCCAACATCTACCGCTGATACATCGCCGCTCAGTTTGACTCCCTGGGCACGGACCGGGTCACCGCCACGAGACTACAACCCTCAACAGATCCGGCTCCGGGTAAGCTCCCGCGTGCGCAACGCAGCGCGACACAGGCCCAGGGGCGCGTCATATGCCCTTCCCTTCTCCCTTGTCTAGTTAAACTGGGGATATGTGTTGTAGGGTTAAGAAGTAGTCGGGTCTTTTTCCTGCCCATTGGTTTATTTGTGCAAATTAAGTATCATAACCATGAAGGAGCGCTAATTATGAGAAGACCCCAATATTACTATATGCTGCGTTTTAGGTAAATAATTGTTACCTTTGCATTTTCTCCTGTCCAACAAGCATCTTTCATTATTCTGTTCCTCACAGAAGTCATGGGTCCTGATTTATCAAGACCAGCGATCTTCACGTCGGTCTTCATGAGGTGGCATGCTGGAGTTAGGCGCTCAATTCATTAAGAGGCGTATACCTTTATTGAAAGGGGCATGTAACTCTCCACAAGTCAGAGACTGGAGTAAGACTTCTGGCAAAAGGAACGCCACAGCTTGTCATGAATTACGCAAGCTGTGGCATTCTGCCCCGGCACATCCTTGTCCCGTCCCTCCCATTTTAGCTGAGATGGACAAAACTGACATGAAAACTCCATAAGTCACAACATTTTTGTGCAACTCCACATTGCACAAAAAATGTGTGACCTTTAAAGCGATTTACGCCAGAATCAGGGCTATGATGTTTTCTCCTAAGATGTAAGTCCAAGACAACCCCTATAAATATTATGACCTATAAAATAATAATAATTAAAAAAATCAATGTATTTGATTACATTTGCAAACCAGTTTACAAAGATATACAACATATATATATATATATATATATATATATATATATATATATATATATACACACAATATTTCTTTAAAAATGTAGACCTCAGAAGTGGTCCAGCATATTTAACCTCTGTCTGATCCTTGCACTTCTTTTTATTGCTGTAATCATACTGACCTTCACAATAAAGTTAACAAATAATTTGTACAGGAAGAATATAAAAGCCAAGACATAGAACCACAAAAATTGTGATATTGCTGTTTTCTTCCAGCCTCAAAATCGTGTAACTGAAAAATAGCTGCCTTCGTGCAGCTACGTCAATGGAAAATGATGCCTCTTTAAATGAAATAATACAAAAAATGAAAACAAAAATTGCTTGGTTTGTAAAATGGTTGTCTGGGCATATAATATTATGACTACTGATGATCAGATAGGTGAGTCTGCGGCACCAAACACCCCACATTCAGCTTGTTTAGTTCCAGTGACGGTCAGATATAATTATTGAATAGAGCTGTTGTCGCTGCCAAGTATTACAGTTTAGCTGCTATTCTCTTTAAGGAAATCTGTCATCAGGTTTTTGCTATGTATTCTAACAGCAAACACCCAATCAGGTCAAAGAAGTATAGATGCACAAGTTTGATAAAAAGGTTTGGAACTTTTATTGAATTATTTAAAAGAAATTTATAAAAACATACATAAAGGGGAAGTGAACAAATGAAGGTGCCTGCAGTGCTAGTAACAAGGATAATCAATCATTTATTCTGTTTAACAAGACTAACAAAAGGAGATCATATCAATGAACCCAGTAATAAATATATGAAGAATTAAATAAATAAATAAGTAAAAGGATCAGTATCCAAAATTCATTCATCTAATAAGCATTAGTGGATAACAAGTACACACCTTAAAGTATTCAGCATAGAAAAATATAGTCAAAATGCCATGAAAGTATATATCTATAAATATGTCAATAGATCATATAGAGAAAAGCCATAAAGCCCACAAGTGGTAGACAAGTGTCAATATAGGGCAAAGTCAATTATGGCCCCCAAAATACAGATGGCATCACCGAGCATGGAGATAAGCAGATGGTGTCATCAGGCATAGAGATAAACAGAATGTAAATAAAGACAATACAACCTTTCAGCTGCAGGTAAGGACAGCCCCAATGCGCATTTCGCAATCAGCTTCTTCGGGGGGAGTAGTACCACACCATGGATTGGCAGCTTTCTGTGTACACTGTGCATAGGCAGAAAGCTGCAAATCTGCGGTGGGGGGTGGGGTTACATAGAACAAGTTGACCAGTTGGCACGAGACACTTAATCCTGTAGTGATAATCTCCTGCTGATAAAACATTGATTTTATTGAAACAGCAACACACAGCCTAGTAAGTGACACATCTTTGGAATGGTTTCTGTCCCTACATCATGCTGCTCTCAGATAACACAGCAAAAATCTAGTGACAGATTTCTGTTAAATAGGAGCTGATCACTGATGATAGTGAGGGTGATCAATGAGTGGAACAGGCGGCCACAAGAGGTGGTGAGTTCTCCTTCAATGGAAGTCTTCAGAGGCTGGACAGACATCTGTCTGAGATGGTTTAGTGAATCCTGCATTGAGCAGAGGGTTGGACACGATGATCCCTGAGATCCCTTCCAACTCAGGCAGGGGAGATGTTCAGCTTCAATCAGGGGCGGACATATCATTGGTGCAAACAGGGGTTAAAGAGGTAAGGGGGCCCATTTCTACCTTCAAAGCAGGTGCAATTTTGCATTTTTAGGAGTTCTTGGGCTGCAAAGGGCTCATATATATTGTTCTTGCACAGGGGCCCTTTTCTGTCTGTGTCCACCAGTGGCTCCAGTCACCTTTTACTTTTGCCTACTGCTGAAGGTGATAATGGTTGGTTGGTGGAGGTGTGGTAATCAGACCCCCATAGGTCTGATATTTTGAGATGTACCCTATGGATAGGTCATCTTTATATGCTGTGAAGACCCTGGGTCTTCCGTGGGAGTGACACTACTCAGACAACACAGGGTGAGGGTAAAACAGTGTGGCAATACTTTATTGAACCACAAAGCGGACAATAAACAGATAGAACAGTCCCAGCAAATACCCAAGATGGTACAACATTACACAGTCTCATCCTTCTGATGCCCCGCCTGGGATAGAACAGCTGTGACTTTGGGACTTCAAGAGCCAACTACCTCAACCAGTGGCCCCCCGCTTCTGGCGGCCCCCACAGAGAGAAGGTAGCAGCAAGCTTAGGAAGCTAGCAGTCCATCTAGGTACAAGGCCAGGAGACCCAAGGGTCCCACCCTGGACTCTCTGAGAGTTTTCATGGGGCCAAATGACCAGCTGGTCCCAATCTGGTTTCACCGAATGTCTCCATGGGTTCCAGGCGACTGGAGGGTCCCACCAGGCAACCCCAAACAATATATCCATGGGGTCAGGTGATTTAATGAATCGAGCGCCTAACTCCAGCATGCCATCCCATGAAGACTGATGTGAAGATCACTGGTCTTGATAAATCAGGACCCATGACTTCTGTGAGGAGCCTGCAACTTGGGTGCCACTGGACCTTCCAAGATGATAATGATCTCGAGCATATGGTCTCTATGATGGTCAATGGAGCAGATCCACATCTTTCCAGTCAGGGCCATATACAGTAGGGCTCAAAAGTGTACATAGGGCAGCACGGTGGCTCAGTGGTTAGCACTGCAGTCTTGCAGCCCTGGGGTCCTGGGTTCAAATCCCACCAAGGGCATCAGCAAGGAGTTTGTATGTTCTCCCCATGTTTGTGTGGGTTTCCTCCGGGTTCTCCGGTTTCCTCCCACACTCCAAAGACAAACTGATAGGGAATTTAGATTGTGAGCCCCATTGGGACAGTGCCAATAATGTCTGTAAAGTGCTGTGGAATTAATTGCGCTATATAAGTGAGTAAAATAAATAAATAAATACCCCAGCAGAATTTTTCCTTTCTTGGCCTTGTTTCAGAGAATATGAATGATAACAAAAGACCTTTTTCTCCACTCATGGTTATTGGTTGGGTGAAGCCATTTATTGTCAAACTACTGTGTTTTCTCTTTTTAAATCTTAATGACAACTAAAAACATCCAAATGACCCTGATCAAAAGTTCACATACCCCAGTTCGTAATACCGTGTATTGCCCCCTGTAACATCAATGACAGATGGAAGTCTTTTGTGGTAGTTGTGGATGAGGTTCTTTAAAAGGGTTGTCCAGTTCTTTTAAAAATATGCCAATGTGTTTTAATGATAAATAGAAGCTCTTTCCTGTGGAACGCGGAAAAGGGACCCACGGTTGCAGCCTGGACTTGTCGTGACGTCACCGGAAGTCAGAGCTGGCTGCAGCCGGGGGTCACGTGCTGCCTGTGAGCGGCCACTGATAGTGCCGCTCACAGGCAGAAACAGTACCAGGAGGTAATTAGAAAGAAGCTTCTAGTTATCATTAAAACACATTGGCATACTTTTTAAAGTACTGAACAACCCCTTTAATTTCTCAGATGGTAAAACTGCCCATTCTTATTGGCAAAAAGCCTCCAGTTCCTGTAAATTCCTGGGCTGTCTAGCATGAACTGGGCACTTGAGATCTCCCTAGAGTGGATCAATGATATTGAGGTCAGGAGACTGAGATGGCCACTCCAGAACCTTCACTTTGTTCTGCTGTAGCCAATGACAGGCCGACTTTGCCTTGTGTTTTGGATCGTTGTCATGTTGGAACGTCCAAGTTCGTCCCATGCGCAGCTTCAGGGCTGATGAGTGCAAATTTGCCTCCAGTATTTGCTGATAATGTGCTGCATTCATCTTTCCTTCAACTTTCACCAAGTTTCCTGTGCCTTTGTAGCTCACACATCCCAAAAACATGAGCGATCCACCTCCGTGCTTTACTGTAGGAATGGTGTTCCTTTCATCATAGGCCTTGTTGACCTCTCTCCAAATGTAACGTTTATGGTTGTGACCAAAAAGTTAAATTTTGGTCTCATCACTCCAAATTACCTTGTTCCAGAAGTTTTGAGGCTTGTCTCTGTGCCGTTTGGAGTATTGTAGGCGAGATACTTTGTGGCATTTGCGCAGTAATGGCTTTCTTCTGGTGACTCGACCATGCATTTTTCTTCAAGTGCCTCCTTATTGTGCATCTTGAAACAGCCACACCGCTAGTTTTCAGAGAGTCCTGAATTTCAGCTGATGTTATTTGGGAGCTTTTCTTTGCATCCCGAACAATTTTCCTGGCAGTTGTGGCCGAAATTTTTGTTGGTCTACCTGACCGTGGTTTGGTTTTTACAGAGCCCCTGATTTTCCATTTGTTAATCACAGTTCGCTGCTGACTGGCATTATCAATTCCTTGGATATTTTTTTGTATCCCTTTCCTGTATTATACAGTTCAACTACCTTTTCCCGTAGATCTGTTGACAATTCATTTGCTTTCCCCTTGACTCACAATCCAGAAACGTCAGTGGCTGGATGAAGGATGCAAGAGTCTGTCTGGATCTCAGATACTCACTCAGCTTTTATGCACACACACTGATTATAAGCAAACAGGTCAAAGGTGAGGATGTTAACTTTAGTAGCCATTCAAACCCATTTGTGTCAAATTCTGTGCATGTTATCAGGCCAAAATCACCAGGGTATGTGAACTTTAGATCAGGGTCATTTGGATGTTTTGGTTGTCATTAAAATTTAAAAAGAGAAAACACAGTAGTTTGACAATAAATGGCTTCACCCAACCAATAACCATGAGCGGAGAAAAAGTTTTTTTTGTTATCATTCATATTCTCTGAAACAAGGCCAAGAAAGGAAAAATTCTTCAGGGGTATGTAAACTTTTGAGCACAACTGTATCCTTAGGCTGGAATCATGTAGAATCCAAATCTGTGTCTCTTTGGGTAAAGTCATGCTACCAAGCTAGCTGATGGTCTGAGAGAGTCTGTGTGATCTTTTGCTTTTCCTTGTTTCTATTTGCAGCAGGATAGAAAAACCCTTTTTATATTTACATATATGGCTAAGGTCATCAGTCACAGGTTGGTGGGAAAGGGCAGCGCTCAGGTCTCATTGTTTGAGCATTTAATGAATTTGCGTAGTTTGTCCTCCTGTCTTTGGAGTCAATAAGGGTCCCCATAATGGTTAATCAACAAAATTAGCAAACCTTCATTGATCCACTGACCAATAGAAGTCAACATTCAGGGTCCAACAAATACTGGTCTGTCCTTCCCCAGCCATAGAAATACACATACATTCATAAGTCAACAGAAACATAATAGTGTATTTCTCTTGGCTTAACAAATCGAATCATCTGGCTGATAAAGATTATAGGCTGTATCGTCACATATGCCCGTAACCCCTTCGGGGTCCAAAACACGTGCGATATTAGGAGGGTAACTCCTGAAGGATACAGCCTGCTTTGGCCTTCAGGAAACAGTGATTTTTTCCCCACATTTTAAAGCAGACTGTTTTTTTTTTCTCATGGACTTATTGTTTGTGGTTCATCTGAATGGCCAGCATTTAATACTCTCCTGTACCGCATCTACGAGTGGTCTTAATAACAAAGTCTATGGGTTGTATTAATCATGTCTGAGTTCAGTTGTGCAACCAAAGTCAATTCTATTAACCCATGAAGTTTCAGGAAATGTAATTTGTGGAAGAAATACTGACAGTTCCAACAAGAAATAATGTGACTTTGTAGCTGCACAGCAGTGATGAATGTATCGAAAGTTAAAAAGCCCTGGAAAGTCATTTTTCCAGAAAGACATATTTCACAGAGGTGGAATAAGACAGGATGGCGGGTGGTGGGCTGCAGTGAGAACAGCTGATCTTCACTTTAAATAAGACAGCTCTGGAAAATTGATGGCAAAACAACCAAATGTTAGATTAATGACTAACAGCAAACATGTCTGCTGATGGCACAGATTGAAGTCAAGATGTAGCAGTGTGTGCACTTTCATGGTATGTGTCAGTCCAGCAGGAGCTGTCTATTAACCCCTTTACTTTTCAGGACAAAGATCTGCATCAGGAATGGGCTCAATCATCGGGCCACCTTCTGGTCACACCTTGCATAGGGCCTCTTCCAAACCCCAAGTGAAAAAATGGCAATCGAAATATTCCCTTCCCTATCTCATTACCATAAGTCTCAGTTCACAATTTTTTTTCTAATTTTCATCCAGAAAAAAAACGGATTATTTTTCATCTGTATTGTCATCCATATTGTCTACATGAGCAGTGAATAAAATTTACAAGACCAAAAACAGTTTCCTATATTAAAAATTGCAATGGATCCATAAAATTTGGCTGTTATATTGCTGAAATTTATGGGATCCGATTTATTTCATACGCGCATAGACTTGAATGGGCGAGTTTCATCCAAAATACTGAACACACTTGCTGTGATTTTATTTTTCCACGTGGACTTTTGATCCTTTTAAGACAAAAAGGGTCATCTGAATAGCCCTATTGAAAAACACTGGTCTGAATGCTGTCGACGTGAGGTCAATTTTTTTTCTATGGATCACACTCAGACCGAAAATATGGTTGTGTGAATGTCCCCTAATAAAGACTCTAGTACAGATGTATGACTCCATTCAGAAGGCAATAAGGTTGTGCCAGGAGCCATATAGTTAGGATGGGATCCATCCTGTATAATCAGAAAAACATTTCCCAAAAGAAATTCTCTTTTCAAGATGATCCAATCCAGTTGTCTGATCCTAAATAACTGGCTGCCCACCAGGACACATTCACACTTGAGCATACTGTCCATAAGGAGTCCTGACTATAGGTCCTAACTATTACGATAATATAATCCTATGGAGCGCCTTCCTCACCAGCATCTTAGAACTTCTTTTCCCATACAGACTCGATTCCTCTACCAACAACTCCTATAGCGATTTTTCTGATGAAGGTCTAATGTGGACCAAGACGTTATTTTTCCGCATTGCACCATTAAAGATTATTCAGCACTACAAGGAGTTGCGGGTTTTTTCCTCTTGATTGATGGTGATCCATTTCCCGTGCATCCTCAGAGAAATGTCACTCCGTATCTGACACATCGTACTAATCAGAAGAAGAGCTGGTGATTCCGGCAGGGCTCTGGTTGGAGGCCACGGACTACCAATGTAGCAGCCTGAAGATCTTTTTGATCATTAATAGCGTCCCAGAGATTAGAAGTTGGTCAACCACTGAGTTAATGGTGTAACCAGTCCTGAATTAGTTCATGACAACAGGAACAACCTTATTGTACACCATTTACAGCAAGAAGAGGTCACTAGAATCTGACGTGCCCTCCCTGAGCGGTGGGGTACCCGGAGCCGGGCCAATGTAGGGTGGCGGTGTGGGATGTCGTCGTGGCCGTGACCCGGTCCGTGCCCAGGGCTGTTACATGAAAAATAATGGGCTTCTTTTAGGATGAGTGGTTTGCTCGACTACGCCACCTGTGGTCTCTGGTGAAGGCCACCAGCGCTGCAACAGTCCACTGAGGCTGGTGTTATGGGCAGCTAAGATGGAACGGCTCACCACAGGCGGAGCGGGCCTCAGGGCAGTGTGAGAAGGGATGGTGGGTGCAGTGCCACGCAGGAAATAACAGGCTGAGGCGGTGTGTGAAGTCATCCGGGTCTTTACTCACTTTAGATGAACTTTCAGCCGCAAAGCTTCTCTCTGCCACACACGGCGCACTGCGGCCACCAGGAAGGGGGTCCAGCACTTCCCAGATAGATCAGGAGCACCTGTCGAGACCCCTCTGGTGTGTGTGTGTTCCTCTCCTTGGTAAGGCCTCCCACTAAGTCTTCTCCTGACTGTGTGTGGTTCGAACGTGGTGTAAGGCCGGGTCCTACTGTATAAACGCAGTGTGAGAGATACAGGTGGCGACTCCGCTCTGTCCGTATCCCCCTGGGATCCACTAAGCCTCCGGGCTTTTCTGACTGAGACGTGAAGTAACAAAGTCAGATATCGGGGGCTGGTCACCCCTCTTGCAGCAGGAATCCCTCTGACTAGGCCAGAATAAAGAATACAGGTGGCGACTCCGCTCCGTCCGTATCCCCCTGGGATCCTTTTGCCTGTGGAGCCTATCTCCTCTGCTCCCCTCCAAGGCCTTCTTAGAATGGGACCCTGACCCAGCAGAGACACTGGTTAACTCCGACCCGCTCCTCGTCTCGAGGCCTGAGAACGAGGACCTTAAATCTTCAGCCAGCTACAGACTCTTGCTGGACCCTGACAGAAGACCACAGTCAAAGGACCTTGAACTAAAGATGGCCGTAGATTAAATATGAATCAATAAGTGTTTCCTAAAAGTGTTTCCTCTACCCTCACCCATTACATGGTTCCCCCTATCTTTGGTTCCCCCCATCTCCTCTATCCCGGGGCAGCACCCTGGTGCATTTAGGCCCCCTACAGGACAGGAGTGGTGTAGTGTTGAGTGGTAAAGTAGGGTCCCGAGAATGCTCCATCCTTACCTGGAAGAGGAGATACCACACCTCTATCTGAGGTGCAGTACCCCTGTGGCGACTGAACCCTCAGGGGCGCCACAAATCCATTTTCTTGAGCCATGTCTGCCTAGGGTATACATGTCAAACTCTGGCCCGCAGGGTGATTATATTTGGCCTGCGACACCGGCACCACACTTTCAACTGTATCGGCATCCTGGATGCCGATGCAGTTGAAAGCAATGATAGAGGAGAGGGCCGTCTGCTCCCTCCCCCATCATTCTCCCACTGCGTCTGAAGTCTCTTGCATAGTGGCCTTTTTCTGTCTGTGTCCGCTCCTGAAAATTCTGAAACGTCACAAACAACATTGTGAGCTGGGAACTAAGTTGTTCTCTAAAAAAGGCAGTGTCCCATATAGAGGACTGACTGTGGACATGAACTATGTTAATAAGGGACCACTCTCTGTGTAAGACCACGGCCCCACTATCAGTATTTGGTCAGTATTCGATCAGTTTTTTTCTCAGGAGTGGGAACCAAAACCAGGAGTGGGTGATAAATGCAGAGTTGGTGACTTGTTTCTATTATACCTTTTCTATGATTGTTCCTCCCTTGGGTTTGGCTCCCACTCCAGAGAAAAAATACTGACCGAATACTGACCAAATACTGATAGTTGGGCCATGGCCTAAGTGTGAAGTACAAAGCTTGAATGGCATTGGAAGTGTATTCTGGAAATGGGCTTGTCAGCTGCATACACCACTATGGTACCCTATACAGGTAGCTGGTGCAGCCACACAATTCAACCCCTAGGCAGGATATGCTGTGGACTGGAGCCGACTCTTTTAGAAACATAGCAACAAGCAGGTTTGGGCGGCAGCCATATTTGGGTTCTTCCCGATCGTTAGGACTCAATCCAAGAACTATAACACTTTGTGCAACTGTTCCGCTGTTCAAGAGACTTTGTCCATCACACACAAAACCTTAAAGAAGGCTATAAACTGTATAAATTCTTAAAAAGGTCTCTTAGACATGATAAGACTGGTGTGATTACTTTGCAAAATCATATCAAAATAGCTGTATAATTCTGATATTAAAATGAGCATTCAGCTATAGACCGAGAGACCTAATGAGTCCAGGTGAATTTAGCCACTGACTGGCCACAGATTGTACTGAGCAGTGTGAGATCTCAGCAGGGAGGAGGGACACTGAGGAGCTGTCAATCAGGCTAGCTGGGCGGAGATTGAGTTTTAACTTTTAAAGGATTCTACAGCCTTTCCGACATGGATTTTCTAAGGAAAGTATATATATACCAGCCTAATCTCAAGGGATCTATTTAATAATGTATGCAGTTTATTTTTTGAAAGTTGGTAACAGATCAGCGTTAACCTCTTCCCATCGCAGCACTAGTTTTTCACGTCCTAGTGGAAGTACCGCTTTCCATTGGGATGTGAAAATCTATTAAATCTTCTCCACAGGCTCCCGCTGGGTAGCAGGGCTCATTGCCTCCTGCTAATTGAGACAAAGCAGTGGCTCAATTAACTGTTTACTTGCCGCAGTCAAAAGCGACCATTGCATATAAGAGGTTTGACAGAGAGAGATGGCTCTCTGTCACTTCATTGGCTCCCAGCTGCGTGATCGTAGGGAGCCAATGGTTTCTACAACAATCAGAGGCATTATAATGGTCTCTGGGTCTGACATAGATAAAAGTCCAATAGATTGTGCAAAACCTATGATGTATTAAGCAGCTTACCTGTATAAGGCCAGGTTCAGACAGGCGTATTTCATGGTCCATACATGGATTGCAATGCACGGAGTGACTGCAGGTCTCACAGCCAGAACTTACAGCCTCATATGTGGCAGAAGACTTGCGGTCAATTCGGACATTGTGGTTTGTATATGGAATGAGAAATATGCTAATATGAACCGGGGCTAACACTAAATAATGCATTGTACTACAGTACAGACCAAAAGTTTGGACACACCTTCTCATTTAAAGATTTCTCTGTATTTTCATGACTATGAAAATTGTACATTCACACTGAAGGCATCAAAACTATGAATTAACACAACTGAAAATATGTCTTATATTCTAGGTTCTTCAAAGTAGCCACCTGTTATGGGAACGGTTGCAAACAACTTTATTAATAATGGAAAGCAACCGAACCCGGGGTCCGCGATGCAGCCTAGAAGACTGCTGCCGAACACCTTCCGGGTAAGAAGGTAAAACAACCAACTAATATATAAATCCCTCCAGTGTTACAGCACACCGAGACGGGAAAAGGGATTCGCACTATCTCCGTTAACTGCACGAGAGATGTGCGACAAATAACGTAGCCTTAGCCCTGTTAACTGCACAGAGGCTACGCAGCAGACGCTAAGAAGTGTGTGTGACTCACGCCGGCGTATACGTGCTCCCAGCCGGTGTGCGACCGGACTGCGGAGTAACTCCCCACGTGGCTAACAGGCGGTGCCAGGAATGCGGAGTCCGTAGTCTGCTCGGGGTGTATAGCGACCCCCTTGTCGGAGCCAGACTGTCAAACGGAACTACCTGCCTCCCTTCAGCTAAGAATGCCTATCCCCAGCTAAACCTGCCTGTCCGAAGCTAGAGCAGCAAGAGAGCACGTGGAGCTCAAACAGACAAGCGTCCAAACATGAACACAACCTTAGCTCAATGATCAGAGCGCGCCATGCTTGTGGGTGGCCTATTTAAAGACTAAGCCCTGCCCACTGTCGCATTATTGGTCGCACTACTGATGACGTCACCCGCGGCCAATCAGGCGGTGCCAGGTCACCGGATCAGCTGACACCAAAGCACCAATCACGGTCCGCCATGTCACGGGCATGCTCAGTGCAGTGCATCCTGGACTTAGGCTGTAGCAGCCCTTGTTCCCCTCCGCAACCTATGCTTAACACTACTAGGAAAAAGGACCCGAGAAACAGCCTGTACTTCTTGTGCACTGGCTAGGTGTTGGGACCGATGGCAATGCTAAGCAGCATCCACCCCAGCTGGACCAGAAGGGGAGACCACAGATGATTCTGAACCAATTTCAGGTCCAGCAACCACCTAGCACCACCTTTTGCTTTGATGACTGCTTTGCACACTCTTGGCATTCTCTTGATGAGCTTCAAGAGGTAGTCACCGGAAATGGTTTTCCAACAATCTTGAAGGAGTTCCCAGAGATGCTTAGCACTTGTTGGCCCTTTTGCCTTCACTCTGCGGTTCAGCTCACCCCAAACCATCTTGATTGGGTTCAGGTCTGGTGACTGTGGAGGCCAGGTCATCTGGTGTAGCACCCCATCACTCTCTTTCTTGGTCAAATAGCCCTTACACAGTCTGGAGGTGTGTTTGGGGTCATTGTCCTGTTGAAAAATAAATGATGGCCAACTAAACGCAAACCAGATGGAATAGCATGCCGCTGCAAGATGCTGTGGTAGCCATGCTGGTTCAGTATTCCTTCAATTTTGAATAAATCCCCAACAGTGTAACCAGCAAAGCACCCCCACACCATCACACCTCCTCCTCCATGCTTCACGGTGGGAACCAGGCATGTAGAGTCCATCCGTTCACCTTTTCTTCGTCGCACAAAGACACAGTGGTTGGAACCAAAGATCTCAAATTTGGACTCATCGGACCAAAGCACAGATTTCCACTGGTCTAATGTCCATTCCTTGTGTTCTTTAGCCCAAACAAGTCTCTTCTGCTTGGTGCCTGTCCTTAGCAGTGGTTTCCTAGCAGCTATTTTACCATGAAGGCCTGCTGCACAAAGTCTCCTCTTAACAGTTGTTGAAGAGATGTGTCTGCTGCTAGAACTCTGTGTGGCATTGACCTGGTCTCTAATCTGAGCTGCTGTTAACCTGCGATTTCTGAGGCTGGTGACTCGGATAAACTTATCCGCAGAAGCAGAGGTGACTCTTGGTCTTCCTTTCCTGGGGCGGTCCTCATGTGAGCCAGTTTCTTTGTAGCGCTTGATGGTTTTTGCAACTGCAGTTGAGGGCACTTTCAAAGTTTTCCCAATTTTTCGCACTGACTGACCTTCATTTCTTAAAGTAATGATGGCCACTCGTTTTTCTTTACTTAGCTGCTTTTTTCTTGCCATAATACAAGTTCTAACAGTCTATTCAGTAGGACTATCAGCTGTGTATCCACCAGACTTCTGCACAACACAAGTGATGTTCCCAACCCACCTCCCTCCCCCAGCTAACTGTGCTTAGTGGAGATATTTTCTCAGGTGGAACCCATCCCCTGGGTTTGCATGTGAGACTACCTGTGGTGACGGACAGAACAATGGCCCAAGGTCTCGGAGATATGGTCACTGAATGGAATAGATACCTGAGGCTGAACTGATGAGCAAACAAATCACTAACAAAACACAGCAAGCAAATTTCTAACAAAACACAAAATTAAGATTGACGAAAAAAGGGTGCTCAGTGCTGGAAAAGTATTTAGAAAGTGGCCAGGTCCTTACACTCCTCCCCCACTTTTCCAGCACGGCCAGCGCTGGTCTCTATTTCCTGGGATTGACTATCCACCTTCTTCTGGCGGCAATTACCGGAGTTCAGGGCTTCCTCAGTTTGTCTCGATAGGCCATCAGCGTTGCCATGGTCTCTCCACTTTTTGTGAGAAATGGTAAAGTTAAACGGTTGCAATGCCAGGCTCCATCGTAATAATCGCCCATTCTCCCCCGCCACCCGGTGCAGCCAGGTCAGTGGATTGTGTTCCGTTACTATGGTGAATTCCCTCCCATACACATAGGGTAATAGTTTTTTCAGTGCCCAGACAATAGCCAAGCATTCCTTTTCTATGGTGGCATATGCTTTCTCTCGGTCTAACAGTTTCCTTGAAAGGTATACCACTGGGTGTTCCTGCCCTGTGCCATCCACCTGACTAAGGACAGCGCCCAACCCACTGTCTGAGGCATCAGTCTGCACCAGGAACCTCTTGGTGTAATCGGCCGCAGCCAGTACGGGGGCCCCCGCCAGGGCTTGTTTAAGCTGCACAAAAGCCTGTTCACATGGTTCAGTCCATTCTATCTGTCTTCGGAATTTCTTTGTCGTCAGGTCAGTCAGAGGCTTTGCTATAGTACTGTACCCTGCAATGAATTTTCGGTAATACCCGGTGTTACCCAAGAAGGCTTGCACTTGCTTTTGGTTGCGTGGTCGGGGCCACTGAGTTATTGCTTCCACTTTGGCTGGGTCAGGCTTTATCATACCACCCCTTACTCGATGTCCTAGGTACTGGACCTCAGCCATCCCCATTTGGCACTTGTCTGCCCGGATGGTTAACCCAGCCTGCTGAATGCGCTGGAGTATCTCCCTCACATGCTGCAGGTGCTCCTCCCAGGTCTTACTGAATATGGCAATATCATCCAGATAAGCCTGGGAGAACTCCTGACAGCCTGCAAGCATGACATCCACCATTCGTTGAAAGGTAGCTGGTGCATTCTTCATCCCAAATGGCATGACCGTAAATTGGAACAGACCAAAAGGAGTGAGGAAAGCTGAACGCTCCTGGGCGTCTGGTGACAAAGGGATCTGCCAGTATCCTTTACTGAGATCTAAGGTGGACACAAATGTTGCTCCCCCCATTTGGTCTAACAGATCATCTATTCGGGGCATGGGGTAGGCATCAGTGATGGTTATCTCATTCAACCTCCTGTAGTCTACGCAGAACCTTGTGCTCTGGTCCTTTTTCGGAACAAGGACTGCGCTGGCCGCCCAGGGACTGCACGAGGGAACCACCACTCCCAACTCTAACATTTCTTCCACTTCCCTCTGAATCATCTGCTGAACCTCGGGTGCCACTTAGTACATCGGCTGTCGAATCGGCCTTGCTGTCCCAGTGTCCACTCGATGCGCAGTCAGAGTGGTCCTGCCAGGCTGGTTAGAGAAGAGCCCACAATACTGGTCTAATAACTCCCGTAGTTGGCTGGATTGGGCAGGGGAGAGATGATCCCCTAAGGTGACTTGCTCCACCCCTCCCTTTTCTTTGGTGTGCTGTAATAAGTCCAGCAGGGGATCAGGTTATGAGGCATCTGGAGGAGGACAGCATATAGCTACCGCACATGTATCTCTGGCCTGGTACGCTTTTAATCGGTTAACATGAATAACCTTGGTTTGGGTGTGGTGTGTGTCGAATGCTACCCGATAGGTGACTGCACCCTTTTTGTCGACTATGGTATAAGGACCCTCCCAGTTGGCCTGTAACTTGTCATGGCGGACGGGAGATAGTACCAGCACTTGCTGGCCTACTGTGAATTCTCGGGGCTGGGTGCCCCTATCATAGTAGGTTTTCTGTTGCCCTTGTACCTCCCCTAGATGTACCCGTGCAAGACGCCCAAGGTGTTGTATCCTCTCTCGCAACTGCCTCACATAGCGGAGCACTGGACCCCCCCAGAATCGGATCGGTTTTCCCAGTGTTCTCGCACCAAGTCTAGCGGGCCACGAGGTTGCCTGCCATATAATAGTTCAAATGGTGAAAAACCGGTAGTAGCCTGTGGCACCTCTCTGTAGGCAAACAGGAGCTGGGGCAGAGCTTCTTCCCAGTCCCCCCCCCCTCTGCCTCCAAGTTTGCGCAGATCAACCGTTTCAGGGTCCCATTGAACCACTCACAGAGTCCATTTGTTTGTGGGTGGTATGCAGAGGTGAACACTGGTCGGACCCCGGACCGACTCCACAGGGTACGCAATACCTCACCCGTGAACTGGGCTCCCTGATCTGAAACAACCTCCTTCGGGAAACCCACCCTGCTAAATATTTCAACTAATGCGTGGGCCACCCTTTTTGCATCTATTCCTCGGAGAGCTACCGCCTCAGGGTATCGGGTGGCATAATCTACAACCGTTAATATATATCTCTTCCCTGAGCGACTGGGTCGAGGCAGGGGACCTATCAAATCCACCCCTACCCGTTGAAAAGGTTCTGCTCTTAACGGCATGGGTTGTAAAGGAGCTCTGCGCGGGGGGCCTCCCACTCTTTGACAAGTCTCACAGGGGCTTACAAACTTTTTTACTTCAAGGGTCACCCCGGGCCAGAAGAACCTGCTCATAACCCTGCGTTGGGTCTTCCTCACTCCCAAGTGTCCCCCTAATGGACCTTCGTGGGCTAAGGACAGAATCTCCCTTCTGTATTTCTCCGGCACCACCAACTGCTTGTTATCTCGTCCCGCTGTGTCTCGTGTCACCCGATACATCAACCCCCGTTCCCATATAATGCGGACCCCCCTCTTCAGACCCTTCGGCAGCCGCTGCACTCCTCAATCCCGCTAGGGATGAATCTCCCTGTAACTCCTCCCTGATGTCATTTACCTCCCCCAGGTGACATTCTGTCATGCTAACAGGCGTTGTATTTTGTGCATTACTCACCACTGGCGGGGGGGGGTTGTCAGCATGTCGAGATCACTCTGTTCCCTCTCGGCTGATGCAGTGTGAACTGGTCCTTGACTTCGGGTTACAACATTGGCCCAGTGGCAAACCAAACCTGCTCCTAGGTTGTTTCCCAGCAACACATCTACTGGTAGGTGCCGAACTACTCCTACATCCACTATTCCATGACTGTGACCCCAGTCTAAATGTAGTCGGGCCCTTCGAATGTTCAGAGATTCTCCCCCAGCTACGTGGACTAACATCCGGCTGGAGGTAACAATATATTGGTCCGGTATTAGGTGGTCTTTTATCAATGTGACTGAGGCTCCGGAGTCACGGAGCCCCACAGCCTCCACGCCCTCTACCCAGACCGGCTGCAGATGCTGGTTCAAGGATGCGGAGGTGTCCCATCTAGTCCGAGACACTTGTCCTTGTACCACATGTGCCTCTTCCTCTACTGGTCGGGGTAGTGGAATCCTCTCTCCCTCAGTATTCCAGCCCCATTGCTGTACAGTGTTCACTTGTTGGGGACGTGGATGATGTGAGCTAGAACATACCCGGCATTCCCTGGCAAAGTGTCCCATGCGTCCACAGTTATGGCAACTTAACCCTCGTCGCCCTGACGTGGGCCATACTTGGGGGCTTGGGAAACCTCCCCCTCTTTGTGAAGTACAAAATCCCTGCAGAGCCACCTCTCGGTGGTCCATGAGTGTCACTGGCCTCCGTGTAAGCCCTGGTTCCCGACTCACTGGGGCTGTACTTCCACGTTGCCCAGGTCGATTTGCAGACCAATCATCAGCCAATCTGGCAGCCTCATCCAGGCTGAGTGGTTTTCTATCTGCCACCCATTCCTTTAAATTACCTGGGAGCTTTCACATAAATTGTTCCAGCATGATTATGTCCATTACATGTTCTGCTTCCCGAGCCCCCAGTCCTTCTATCCACCGAGTGCATGCCGTACGTAGCGTGTTGGCAAACTCCCGATGTGTGTGTGCAGTGGGCTTGTCAGTCTCCCGAAACTTCCTCCGGTAGGTTTCCGGCGTGACGGCATACCTCTCTAGTAATGCGCTGCGAATGGTAGAGTAACATCTCTGATCCACCGAAGACAAGTTATTAAAAGCTTCTCTAGCTTTTCCGGTCAGGCCAACACTCAAATATCTGGGCCAGTCACTGACTGACACCTCATGCAGCAGGCAGAGGTTCTCAAATAACCGGAGATGTTCATCAATATCTGAGGTGTCCTCATTAAACTGTGGTATATCTCGGTACCTTAAAGATGTAGGCCCCTCTCTCCTGTTATCCATTGTCCTCTGCGCTGGGGCGTGTGGGGGTATCGCTACATGAACACCCAGATATTTGCTTAGCACTGCCGCCCGCACCATCTCCGTGGCCTGCTCTCCTAGCGCATCCAGCATCTGCCTCAACTGTCACGGGTGTGTCGCCACGAAGATTGTCACGATTACACAGCCTGACTTCTCGCAGCTGACTTTATGGTGCTTTGTGTTTTTCGGCAGTGAGGGAGTTAATTCTCTCTCTCTCTGTGCTAGACGAGGTCCAGCCTCGCCCAGCTGCAATCAATGCTGCTGTAGTGAGACTCCTTCAAATGCCTGCTGGTCTGTTAGGGAAGTGTCGGTGAAAGCATTTCATGCAGACTAACAGAGCGGATCGTGGTATTTGGAGTTTCAGAGATAAGTGTATTTGGAGTGTTTTTTCCCTTCCTCGCTTTATCATTTATCTCCTTTCCCGTTGGTGTTCCCTCTGTTGTAGTTGTGTAGTTTTTGTATGCAAGGTGGTTTTGGTTTTTCCCTTGTACTGTCTCGTTCGTCTAAGTACTGTGTGTGGGCATATTATTACTTGTCCCCTTTTGTTGTGATCGGGGTCCTTCTCAGGACTAGATTACTTAGGTGCAGGGATCCTCAGGAGGTAGGGGTTACGCTGGCGGCCTGGACCTCTGTACCTTTAACAGTACCTCCAGGTTGAGGGATTAGTCAGGGCCCCAGCTTAGGGTCAGCTTAGGCCCCCTACCTCCAGTATACAGAGACAGCGTGACATTTTCACCGACCACTTAGTTTTTCTCCAGCTACCATGGATCCAGTAGCCGGTCTAGCTCGGCAGTTGCAGAGTTTGTCCATGGAGCTGGCGGACGTTAGGTCCAAGGTTTTGTATCCTCAGGAGCAAGCCGGACCAGAACCTAAAGTAGCTCTCCCTGACAGGTTCACTGGGGGGCGGGACAAGTTTTTTGTTTTCCGGGAGGCATGCAAGTTGTACTTTCGGCTGCGGCCTCGGTCATCGGGGAGTGAAGAACAAAGGGTGGGAATTGTCATCTCGCTCCTGCAAGGGGACCCACAATCTTGGGCGTTCTCTCTTCCCCCGGGCTCCCCGGCTCTCCAGTCAGTGGATAGGTTTTTCGCTGCTCTGGGACTCGTATATGATGACCCAGATCGGATCTCCCTTGCTGAGTCTAAGTTACGTAGGATCCAGCAGGGAGATCGTCCGGCGGAGGAATTCTGTTCGGAGTTCCGTAGGTGGGCCACGGACACCCAGTGGAATGACCCGGCTCTTAGGAGCCAGTTTTGTCAAGGTTTATCCGACAAATTACAGGATGTGTTGGCACAGTATGACTCTCCCGCGTCACTGGAAGCCGCTATGGCCCTTGCTATTCGCGTTGACAGACGGCTTCGGGAGAGGTGCGGGATAACTCTACCCCCTGTGATGACTCCACCTCCTACAAGGTCCCCTCATATGGTGGTTCCCCTGGTCAGTCCAGAGGAGCCTATGCAATTAGGAGGGACATCATTTCGGGGGAGGGGACCGGTGGTGCGCCATAAGACAGGAAGGTGTTTCTTCTGCGGGAGAAAGGGACATTTTATTGGGGGGTGTCCATCCCGTCCCTTGCAGAGTGAAGAGTCGTCGGAAAACTGTTGATCCCAGGTTGTGTGGTGGACGGCAATCTGGGAGTAGGTATTTCGTCCCTAGGTTCGTCTCAGTTTCTTGTACCGGCGGAGGTGGTGGTGGGTACGAGAACTGAGAGGATATCTGTTCTTCTGGATAGTGGGGCCGGGGCTAATCTGGTTGATGCTCGGTTTGCCTGGGTTCAAGGTATGCGATTGAGTGAGTTGGCTAAACCCATCCCCATATTCTCGATCGATGCCAGGCCTCTCGGTCAGGGAAGTTTTTTGCAAGCTGTGCATGACGTAAAACTTCAAGTGGGGGCGATACATAAAGAACTGTTGTCTTGCTACGTGTTGGAGGGTCTTCCCACTCCTATAGTGTTGGGCCTTCCTTGGTTAACTAAGCATAACCCGGTTATTAATTGGCAAACCAGAGAGATAAGCCAATGGAGTAAATTCTGTAATAAAAACTGCATGAACACGGTCATCGGTGCGGTTACTCCTTGGGTCTTACCTCCATTTCTAGCGGACTTTGAGGATGTATTCTCGGAGAAAGGGTGTCAGGAACTACCTCCTCATCGCGAGTATGACTGTTCTGTAAAACTGCTCCCTGAGGCCAAGTTACCTAAAGCTAGGTTGTATAACCTTTCTGGTCCTGAGAGGCAGGCCATGAAGGATTATATTTCAGAAAGTCTGGCTAAGGGGCATATTAGACCTTCATCTTCACCGGTGGCTGCGGGGTTCTTTTTTGTTAAGAAGAAAGATGGAGGCCTACGCCCTTGCCTGGATTTCCGTGAACTTAATCGGATTACGGTCCGAGATCCGTATCCGCTCCCACTTATTCCCGATCTCTTTAATCAGATCGTGGGCGCCAAATGGTTCTCTAAGTTGGATCTCAGGGGGGCGTACAATCTGATTAGGATGAAGGAGGGGGATGAGTGGAAGACGGCGTTTAACACTCCGGAGGGGCATTATGAGAACCTTGTCATGCCATTCGGTCTGACTAATGCCCCGGCGGTGTTCCAACACTTTGTTAATGACATTTTTCGCCGCCTGGTGGGACAGTTTGTTGTCATATATCTGGATGATATCTTAATTTACTCGCCGGATCTGGTGTCTCATCAGGAGCACGTTAGGCAGGTGTTACAGATCTTGCGGGATAATAAACTGTATGCCAAATGGGAAAAGTGTGTGTTCGCCGTACAGGAACTCCAGTTTTTAGGCTTCCTGGTTTCAGCGTCCGGTTTTCGTATGGACCCTGGGAAAGTGCGGGCAGTTCTTGAGTGGGATCGGCCAGAGAATCTTAAGGCACTACAACGTTTCCTGGGGTTTGCTAATTATTACCGGAAGTTCATTCGTAATTTCTCGTCCATGGTTAAGCCTCTCACAGACATGACTAAAAAGGGGATGGATTTTTCTAGGTGGTCTGACAAGGCTTGTCAAGCATTCTCCTCCTTGAAAAAATGTTTTGCCTCGGCACCCATACTCATTCAACCTGATGCGTCACAGCCATTCATTGTAGAGGTAGACGCTTCCGAGGTAGGGGTGGGAGCAGTATTGTCACAAGGTTCGTCCCCTGGTAAGTGGCATCCGTGCGCATTTTTCTCTAAAAAATTGTCGTCCGCTGAGAGGAATTACGATGTCGGCAATAGGGAACTCTTGGCCATTAAGTTAGCTTTTGAGGAGTGGCGCCATTTTTTGGAGGGGGCAGTCCATCCGGTCACCGTCATCACCGATCACAAGAACCTGCTATATCTGGAGTCCGCGAAACGTCTGAATCCCAGACAAGCTAGGTGGTCATTGTTTTTTACCAGGTTTAATTTTGTCGTTACATATCGTCCTGGGTCAAAAAATGTAAAGGCGGATGCCTTATCTCGTAGTTTCCCTGGGGCCGGGAATACGGACGACCCGATTCCTATCCTTCAGGAGTGGGTGGTGGTTTCGGCAGTATGCTCTGAGCTGGAGGAGGAGGTATTGGAGGCTCAGGGGGACGCCCCTGTTGGACCTCCGGGGAGACTGTTTGTTCCAGATCAGTTGCGACAAAAGGTGATCGAGGCACACCATAACTCAGTTTTTGCAGGACACCCAGGGAGTAGAGCAACTGTGGATCTCCTCTCGCGTCGGTTTTGGTGGCCTAACTTACATAAGGAGGTGGTAACTTTTGTCGCGTCCTGTGGGGTTTGTGCGCGCTCTAAGACCTCACATACCCGTCCGTCTGGGGCCCTCTTACCTTTGAAGATCCCGGAGCATCCTTGGACTCATCTGTCTATGGACTTTATTACGGACCTCCCTCCGTCTTCGGGTAAAACGGTCATACTCGTTGTAGTGGACAGGTTCAGCAAGATGGCACATTTTATCGCTCTTCCGGCTCTCCCTAATGCTAAAACTCTTGCGCAGGTGTTCATTGGGGAGATTGTGAGGCTTCACGGGGTACCCTCCGAGGTGGTGTCTGATCGGGGGTCTCAGTTTGTGTCCAAGTTCTGGAAGGCGTTTTGTGCACGGCGGGGGATGCATTTGTCATTCTCATCGGCTTTTCATCCTCAGACCAATGGTCAGACGGAACGTATGAACCAGAGCTTGGAGACATATCTCCGGTGTTTTCTGTCAGAGAACCAGGAGGACTGGGCTTCTTTCTTACCTCTGGCAGAGTTTGCTCTTAATAATAGGCGGAGCGAGTCCACTGGTAAGTCCCCGTTTTTTGGGGCATATGGTTTTCACCCCCAGTTTTGTACTTTCAGTAGGGGGGGCTCTTCGGGGGTTCCTGAGGAGGAACGATTTTCCTCATCACTCGCTTCAGTATGGAGAGGGGTGCTGAAGAATCTGAATACTATGGGGAACCGATACAAACGTATGGCTGATAGGAGGAGAGTGTCTGGTCCGGACCTTAGTGTGAACGATCGGGTATGGTTGTCTACCAGGAATATAAAACTTAAGGTTCCCTCCTGGAAACTGGGTCCCAGGTTCATCGGGCCGTACAGAATCAGTTCTATTATTAATCCGGTGGCATTCCGTCTTGACCTCCCCCCTATGTTTAAAATTCACAACGTGTTCCACAGATCGTTGCTTAAGAGGTATGTGGCGCCGGTGGTACCGTCACCTTTACCTCCCCCTCCAGTGGTGGTCAAGGGTAACTTGGAGCTCCAGGTATCGAGGGTCATCGATTCACGCTTTAATCGCCGATCCCTTCAGTACCTGGTTCATTGGAAAGGGTATGGTCCTGAGGAGAGGATGTGGGTTCCTGCGTCGGATATTAACGCAGACCGATTAGTTCGGGCCTTCCACACGACTCACCCGGATAAACCTGGCCCTGAGGGTCCGGAGGCCCCTCGTAGAAGGGGGGGTACTGTCACGGGTGTGTCGCCACGAAGATCGTCACGATTACACAGCCTGACTTCTCGCAGCTGACTTTTTGGTGCTTTGTTTTTTCGGCAGTGAGGGAGTTAATTCTCTCTCTCTCTGTGCTAGACGAGGTCCAGCCTCGCCCAGCTGCAATCAATGCTGCTGTAGTGAGACTCCTTCAAATGCCTGCTGGTCTGTTAGGGAAGTGTCGGTGAAAGCATTTCATGCAGACTAACAGAGCGGATCGTGGTATTTGGAGTTTCAGAGATAAGTGTATTTGGAGTGTTTTTTCCCTTCCTCGCTTTATCATTTATCTCCTTTCCCGTTGGTGTTCCCTCTGTTGTAGTTGTGTAGTTTTTGTATGCAAGGTGGTTTTGGTTTTTCCCTTGTACTGTCTCGTTCGTCTAAGTACTGTGTGTGGGCATATTATTACTTGTCCCCTTTTGTTGTGATCGGGGTCCTTCTCAGGACTAGATTACTTAGGTGCAGGGATCCTCAGGAGGTAGGGGTTACGCTGGCGGCCTGGACCTCTGTACCTTTAACAGTACCTCCAGGTTGAGGGATTAGTCAGGGCCCCAGCTTAGGGTCAGCTTAGGCCCCCTACCTCCAGTATACAGAGACAGCGTGACATCAACTCAGTTGATTGATCCTCTGCCATCTGGATGACAGTCCTGGGCTGTGGTCCCTCCAGGGAGATGCCCTCCTCCACATCTGAACTGACCTTCTCCTGTGGCTGTTCACGGTCCCAATCGTCCAAGTGTTGTATTAGGGTCGCATGGTTATCCTCTGGCAACCACTCTAGCTCTCTCCCAGAGCAAAGAGTTCTCAGCTCCTCCTTTTTGAGCCTCTTGTAGATGGAGTCTGCCATCTCTTCTGCCAAGTCACCGCTCAGTAACTTTCCCTGGTATGCTGTCCAGAGATAGGTGATCCCACCGCTGCCACCATTTGTAAAGATGTGCGGTTGTGGATTTTAATAATCACCTAGGCAGGTTATCGATGCAATTAGTTTTATTCCTTCCGAACACGGTGAACAGCAATTCCAGGTAAATGTCCAACAGGCAATTCTCTTAGTCCTTGAGTTTCCAACCTGGGATCAGTAGTTCCACTGCCCCATACCAGGTGATACCCACTGTCCCCCAACTTTTGGTTGGCCCACAGCTTTTTGTATCTCCCGCCGGTATATTGGCAGTCACAGCATATGTTCCTTCGGATGATGGATATCACGACCGCAGCCCGTGATACCACCCAGCTCTCCGTCCGACCAGCAATCCCTGTTCTCTTTCTCCTGCACAGGGTTCAGCCCCCTGAATTGGCAGAAGAGCTCACACCTCCCTCCCCCAGCTAACTGTGCTTAGTGGAGATATTTTCATAGGTGGAACCCATCCCCTGGGTTTGCATGTGAGACTACCTGTGGTGACGGACAGAACAATGGCCCAAGGTCTCGGAGATATGGTCACTGAATGGAATGAGGTTGAACTGATGAGCAAACAAATCACTAACAAAACACAGCAAGCAAATTTCTAACAAAACACAAAATTAAGATTGACGAAAAAAGGGTGCTCAGTGCTGGAAAAGTATTTAGAAAGTGGCCAGGTTCTCACACCAACCCCATTTATAAGGCAAGAAATCCCACTTATTAAACCTGACAGGGCACACCTGTGAAGTGAAAACCATTTCCGATGACTACCTCTTGAAGCTCATCAAGAGAATGCCAAGAGTGTGCAAAGCAGTCATCAAAGCAAAAGGTGGCTACTTTGAAGAACCTAGAATATAAGACATATTTTCAGTTGTTTCACACTTTTTTGTTAAGTATATAATTCCACATGTGTTAATTCATAGTTTTGATGCCTTCAGTGTGAATGTACAATTTTCATAGTCATGAAAATACAGAAAAATCTTTAAATGAGAATGTGGCGCCCCTGCGGGGTTCAGTCGCCACAGAGATATTGCATCTCACCCAGAGGTGTGGTATTTCACTCTCAAGTATGGATGGAGTACTGCTCGGGACCCTGACACCTGCATCCAACACTACACTACTCCAGACCGGCAGGAGGGGCAAGATGCGCTGCTCCTCTGCTGAGCCCTGTTCTTGGCTGGAGTGGGGGGAACCAAAGTAGGGGGAACCATGTAGTGGATGTGGGTGGAGGAAGTAGTTCAAGGGAGCTCAGTAAGAAGCGATATAAAAGAGAGGGTGGAACATTCTAGAGTCATAAGAGAGTCTGAGAGGGAGTCTGAGTCAGAAGACGAGTTGGGAGCAGGAGCTCTGCAGGAGCTCTGCTCAGGGGAAGCGCAGGCCTGGGTGAGGAGGCCCAGGAGAAGGAGAGGAAGAAGGAATGGGAGCAGAGAGAAGGCTCCAGGAGTGAAGAAAGGATCCCAGGGGTACGGGCAGTGCTGGAGGCCACCCGTATGCCCGAATCTACCAGGCGGTGGAGGGATCGGGTCGCAGAGGGGATCGGTCCCTAACTAGTGAGAATTGCAACGGTCAACTACGTAACTGGAGGGTGCAGCATTTCAGGTGCTGCAGCCAAAAGCAAAAGCCACATCTACCTCACCAAAAAGGTGGCCATAGAGGACCCAGGGGACAGAGAAGATGTCGCCCGACAAGGTCCGCGGTCACTGGATTGGGACACTGGGTGTGAGGTGCAGGGAGACAGCCAGAAGGAACACACAGAAGGGGGTCCCGTTATGTACTCCGGAGGTACCTGAGGGTTGGCTGAACCCCTCCCTGAGTAAGCACAGGACGACGTGGGAAGTTATGATCTGCCGTTGTAACCAGGAGCAAAGTGAGAACTGTGAGTAAATCCGGAAGACTGCACCCCACTGTCTCTGTGAATTATTACTGCTACGCCATCACCCCACTGCACTACACGGCACCACAACCGCTACCTCAATATCTACAACATCTACACTGCCCTGGAGCTAAGCTCTACTTGTGGAGAGCTGAACCAACTCTGCTGCATCAACAACAGCTCCAGAGGACCTGATCCGCAGCGGCGACTCCCTTTAGCCGCATACCACAGATGGCGTCACAAACTGTATATAAAAACTATAAATTCCCTGTAAATAATCCCCTTTTTACTGACCGACCTGGGTCACAGACCGGGTTACCGCCACTGTGACATCTCCCCTAGCAACAACCGGCCCGGCACCGAGTACCCCACGGCCCAGGGGGGCGCGTCAAGAAGGTGTGTCCAAACTTTTGGTCTGTACTGTACATAAGTAGTGCATTGTATTATCAATGCAATCAAAGGATCGGTTCAAGTCCTCTTGTGGAACTAACAAATATTGTAAAAAAAAAAAAGATTAAATAAATGTTATTAAGAGTTTAAAAAAATGAAAAAAAAATAAATAATTTTTTTCAGAATAAAAAGTTTTAACCCCCTTCTCACATTAGGACGTAAATAAACATCTTGGGAAGGGGTCCGCAAGTTTGGAGTGAGCTCAGGAGATAGATGCCGACTATATTACAGCTGTTAACCATTTAGATGCCACTGTCAATCTCTGTCAGCTGCATTTAAGTGAAGCAGTTGCCGGTGTGCGATCACGGGGAACCGATGGGTTACCATGGCAGCTGGCAGGGGCGTACATAGAAATGATGAGGCCCCATATTAGAAGTTCTAATTGGCTCCCCCACCCCCCTCACCCCCCCCCCCCAAAAAAAAAAGAAAAAGAAATCTTAAATAATTGTTGAGGTCACAGAAGAGAATGTCTCACAACTTTCCAGCCTTTACATAGTAATTTCCCTCATGCTGAAGTCTTAGATTCCTCTTTCGTTGCCCCATAAAGTATGATGATAATAATTTTTATTTTTATATAGAACCAACATATTCCGCAGTGCTTTACATACAGTACAGACCAAAAGTTTGGACACACCTCATTTAAAGATTTTTCTGTATTTTCATGACTATGAAAATTGTACATTCACACTGAAGGCATCAAAACTATGAATTAACACATGTGGAATTATATACTTAACAAAAAAGTGTGAAACAACTGAAAATATGTGTAATATTCTTGGTTCTTCAAAGTAGCCACCTTTTGCTTTGATGACTGCTTTGCACACTCTTGACATTCTCTTGATGAGCTTCAAATGGTAGTCACCGGAAATGGTTTTCACGTCAAAGGTGTGCCCTGTCAGGTTTAATAAGTGGGTTTTCTTGCCTTATAAATCGGGTTGGGACCATCAGTTGTGTTGTGCAGCAGTCTGGTGGATACACAGCTGATAGTCCTACTGAATAGACTGTTAGAATTTGTATTACGGCAAGAAAAAAGCAGCTAAGTAAAGAAAAACGACTGGCCATCATTACTTTAAGAAATTAATGTCAGTCAGTCCGAAAAATTGGGCAAACTTTGAAAGTGTCCCCAAGTGCAGTTGCAAAAACCATCAAGCGCTACAAAGAAACTGGCTCACATGAGGACCGCCCCAGGAAAGGAAGACCAAGAGTCACCTCTGCTTCTGAGGAAAAGTTTATCCGAGTCACCAGCCTCAGAAATCGCAGGTTAACAGCAGCTCAGATTAGAGACCAGGTCAATGCCACACAGAGTTCTAGCAGCAGACACATCTCTTCAACAACTGTTAAGAGGAGACTTTGTGCAGCAGGCATTCATGGTAAAATAGCTGGTAGGAAACCACTGCTAAGGATAGGCAACAAGCAGAAGAGACTTGTTTGGGTTAAAGAACACAAGGAATGGACATTAGACCAGTGGAAATCTGTGCTTTGGTCTGATGAGTCCAAATTTGAGATCTTTGGTTCCAACCACCGTGTCTTTGTGCGACGCAGAAAAGGTGAACGGATGGACTCTACATGCCTGGTTCCCACCGTGAAGCATGGAGGAGGAGGTGTGATGGTGTGGGGGTGCTTTGCTGGTGACACTGTTGGGGATTTATTCAAAATTGAAGGCATACTGAACCAGCATGGCTACCACAGCATCGTGCAGCGGCATGCTATTCCATCCGATTTGCGTTTAGTTGGACCATCATTTAATTTTCAACAGGACAATGACCCCAAACACACCTCCAGGCTGTGTAAGGGCTATTTGACCAAGAAGGAGAGTGATGGGGTGCTTCGTCAGAGTGACTGGCCTCCACAGTCACCAGACCTGAACCCAATCGATATGGTTTGGGGTGAGTTGGACCGCAGAGTGAAGGCAAAAGGGCCAACAAGTGCTAAGCATCTCTGGGAACTCCTTCAAGATTGTTGGAAGACCATTTCCGATGACTACCTCTTGAAGCTCATCAAGAGAATGCCAAGAGTGTGCAAAGCAGTCATCAAAGCAAAAGGTGGCTACTTTGAAGAACCTAGAATATAAGACATATTTTCAGTTGTTTCACACTTTTTTGTTAAGTTTATAATTCCACATGTGTTAATTCATAGTTTTGATGCCATCAGTGTGAATGTACAATTTTCATAGTCATGAAAATACAGAAAAATCTTTAAATGAGAAGGTGTGTCCAAACTTTTGGTCTGTACTGTACATCATCATCGCTGTCCCCATTGGGGCTCAAAATCTAAATCCCCTATCAGTATGTCTTTGGAGTGTGGGAGGAAACCGGAGAACCCGGAGGAAACCCACGCACACACGGGGAGAACATACAAACTCCTTGCAGATGTCGTCCTTGGTGGTATTTCAACCCAGGACCCCAGCGCTGCAAGTAAACAGTGCTAACCACTGAGACACCGTGCTGCCCTACAAACAAAAGTGCCCCCCAAACACAGTATGAAACCCCGTGGTGAATTTCTCCACATTAGCCTGCACATGCACAGTATAATGACCCTACCGTACCCCACCTCAACTCCCAACGCAAGTATAGTGACCCCAACACAGTATGATACCCCAACTGTGACTCCCACACAGCCCTCCATGCAGAATAATGGGCCTACATACAGTATAATGGCCTGCATTAGCCCCCCTCCAAACAGTAAGATGGACCCCACACAAACCTTCACACTGTATAATTGCTTGCACACAGTATAGTAGCCCCACATAACCCTCCAAATATTATAATGGCCCCACATAGCCTTCCATATAGTATAATGCACCCCCTATGGTCCTCCATTCAATATAATGCACCCCCCATTGTCCTCCACGCAATATAATGTGGCCCTCACGGTCCTCCATACAGTATAGTGCGCCCCCCAAAGGGCAAAGTGCAGCCCCCATAGGCCATAGTGTGGCCCCCATAGGGCATAGCGCGACCCCCATAGGGCATAGTGCAGCCTCCATAGGGCATAGTGCAGCCACTATAGGGCAAAATGCAGCCACAGTCCTCCAGTAATATGGGCACCACATACTCACTTATTTAAAATAAATAAATACACACTTACTGGTCGCTCCTTGCTCCCCCGCTGCTCCAGTCTCTGCAGCGCATCTCCTCAGCTCCACTGTCTGACCCAGTGGCGCGATGAAGTAACGTCATTGCTCTGCTGCGTCAGACGCAGAGGAGGAATGATGGGAGAGGGAGTGTCACATGATGCTTCCACCTCCGTTATTGCTTTCAACTGTATCCCCGGCATCTGCCGATTCAGTTGAATGCGGGTCAGGGTGGCCAGATGCGGGGGGAGCCCCATGCGGGTGCTGACATCGGTCCCCCCTGGCTCACAGGTCCCATAGCAGTTGCGTGACCTGCGGTACGCCACTGGCAGCTGGGGACCCGCTCAAGGCCCCCATGTCTGTCATCATGTATGGCAGTATATATAAATCAATCAAATGATCGCAGGTTCAAGTTCTTCAAGGAAAATAAAAAAATAAAATAAACATTTTTAAAAAAAGTTTTAAAAAATATAAGTAAATTAAAATGTGTAAAATTGTAAATCCCCCAATAAAAATAAAGGAAAAATAATAATAATAAAAAACAATTGGTATCGCTGCACCATTAAAGTCCAATTTATAAAAATATAAAATAAATTAACCCATATGGTAAGCATCATAAACAGAAAAAAAATCAAACTCCAGTGTTATGTTTTTTTTTGGTCACCTCACCTCCCTAAAAACATTCAGTAAAAAGCGATCAAAATGTCGTATGTGCTCCAAATTTATATGACTAAAATGTCGGCTCCGCACACAAAATCCTGTGGTATCAGCTGTATATAGCGATGTTACCTGACACTGTAATCCTGCCTCTGATGATAATGAGACTGCTGTAAACTCTTCCTGAAAGGACAGAAAGTAAGAGACTAAAAAAGCCCTAGTGGCTAGTGTGAAAATTACAAGATTACTAATTATGTTTTATAAAAAGGTTGTGATGTGAAGAAAAAAATAACATTTTTTAAAATATGCACGTAACGCAAAAACCTGATTTAAGCAATAAATCATTTTCTGACAACACATTAATGCACGATCCTGGTGCGGCATCTGTTTGGGCGCCAATTGCTTTGCCCCCATAACGTTAGCACAGGGTGCCGATGGGTTAATTTGGCAGCCGGGTCCTTCTGAAGGCCGTCATTGTTTCCATCTTGGTGCTTCTGCGGGCTTTATAGGAGATTGATTTCCACTATATATTGTATGGGAGACTAAAAAATAAAACGTAATGTGCAATAATAAATGTTTTTCAAAATATAAAAATAAACAAATGTTTGTATCTTCCCTCCTTAGCCCCATCCAAAAATTATTTTTTTTTTTATAAAAGTATCTGGAAAAGTCTGATCTATCAAAATATAAAATGATTAAACGGATAAACACCATAAAGAAAAAAATGTAAATATTGTCATTTTTTGGTAGTCGCATTCCCCCCCCACAAATGCAATAAAAAGTGATCAAACCACCGGCGTTTGTTACCAAAAATGGCCACATATTAAAAACTACAGCTCGGTACACAACCCCCCCCCCCCCCCCCATCCAATAAAAAAATAAAAAAGTTCTGGGGCTCATAAAATAGCGACACAAACTAAATTTAACATGCAAAAAAAAAACTAATTTTTTTTAAGAAATTTCAGAATTTTTTTCACCACTAAAATAATAAAAAAAAATCACTATATAAGTTTGGGATCACGTAACCATACTGGCCACATTACCGGGACACAATGAACACCAGAAATATGAAACCCAAAAAAAAACAATAGAGGAATTCTGTTTTTTTGTTTGTTTTTTTACCATTTCCCTTCACTTGGAATTTTATTTCTGTTTTTTGAGCGCACTATGCAGTAATATGAATAGTGTCCTGCATGAAACAAGTCCCCATACGTCATAGGTCTATGTGGACGGAAAAATTAAAAAAAAGTTATGGATCTTAGAAGAAAAGGATGAAAAAAAAAAAAAAAAAATGGCTCCAACGTGAAGGGGTTAATGTAGAAGCCGGTTACACCCGGTGCAGTTACATCAGCCAATGAAGGGTACAGCCAGCACCGCTCTGCGCTCCTCCTGCACACTGACACCTACTGGCGGCCCGCTGCTAGATGGTTTTCTTCTCTATGGTGTGTACGCGTAGCGTCATCACGTTTTGGTTTACGCCACTCCTGGCACGTTCTGATTATGTGGTTTTGCGACAGTGCTGGCGGAACATCGTAATCCGTTCCTTTCCGGCTCTCCTCTGACCAGAGCCGGTTCCTGAGAGAGGGTTCGTGTGGCGCCTTGGAGTAATCCGCTGCCATCCGGCTGAGAGAGCGGTGATAACAGGTAGGAGGAGGGTGTGTGAGGATGTGGGGGCAGCGGGGACGGGGCGAGGAGATTATTTGTGGTGTATATAGGAGAACGACATTAGGACGGAGCGGGGAGATCCGGGGCTTATACCTGTGTAGGAGAAGCTCACACAGGGGCGGCGGGGGGAGTGCAGCCTGCCTGGTACCACCTTCATGGGGGCAGGGAGCAGTGGCTGCCCCCGTGGCCGGCCCGGTGGTGCATGTCTGTAGGACTCTGGACCCGCTGCGATTACATGGCTACCATTCATATGCCCAGTGCCACATCATAAAGCAGTCAGACCCTGGGGGATCTGCTGACTGTGGGGGTGGGGTGCTAGTCCCTCCCTGCACTTTATCAATCTATAACCTTATATTTTACCCCCTGTTAAAGGGATCCTGTCATGTAACATAATTCTATTAGCCTGTAGATATGGGGTTAATCTGCAGGCTAATAGCGTTCGGACACTGTGTGGTGCTGGCACTGAGAGCCCCGGGGAAAATTGTACTTTATTCCCCCGGTAGTGTTCAGCTTCCAGTCATAGGGGAGGCACGGACAGGGGTTCAGCCAATGCTCTCTGTATTGAGTGGTGGCTGTATCTGCACCCCCAGCACTGACTGATAGCCGTCCTTAAGGCGTTATAACCAGGGCCGTGCAGTCAGTCAGCGACACCTTCGACTCCTCAATTTCCCTGACTTCTGACCCCACAGCCCTGGTCACTACTGAGCGTGTACATAAAGTGCAGCACAGATTCATCTCTACTAACAGCCGAGATCCTTAGATCAGGAACAGAACAGACATTTATAGGACATTTCACAACTTTCCCAAACTCTTATCAAAACATTTCCAGCACATCCTGCATTGTACTACTGTATCCAATTTATTATATATTTTAGGAGTCGAAGTCGGTCCATTTTACTGACTCCACAGCCCTGGTTACAGCCACCGTTCTCTATACACAGTGTTGGCTGAACCCGCGCCGCTGCCGCCCCTATGACTGGATGCCAAACTCTGCCGGGTGGAATAAAGTTAATTTTCTCCCAGCAGCGGGGCTCTCAGTGCAGGTGCCACACAAGGTCAGAACGCTATTAACCTGCAGATTAACTTCATATCTGCAGGTTAATAGCGTTATTTTACATGACAGGTTCCATTTAAATAGTTTTGCTCAGTGGGGTCCATGTCCTGAGGCTGAGACCCCCACTGATCTCAGCAAACAAGAGGCAGAAGCCCTCAGCTTTTGCTTGGTCTGTGCATTTCTAAGCTCGTGCACGGCTGCGCTTATGTTCCTTGCTTTGAGCAATCAGTAGCCCCTGACTGACCAACACAACTTCGGCTTCTCTGTTCACAAATGGAATAAGTAATGCCGTGCGTCAGTTATGCAGAGCGGCCCATTGATTATTATCTGGTCCTTTTGGGTTCCAGTGGAATGGAAAAAATTCTGAGCTCAGACCTGATGTCAGCAGGGGGCGCCTCTTTCCGTCTGCATAACTGATGCAAGGGGTCACTTACACAAATAGATGTCCAGACAGACTTGTGAGCTGAGCCTTAACGGGGTTGTCCCCAAAAGCAGTTTATTTAAAAAAAAAAAATCCTGTTCTTTTACTGTGCTCTCCCTGGGTCCAGCTTGCAGTCGCCACTACTGTTTCCAGTGTCTTTTATTGCCTGCCGCACTAACATCACGTTGACAGCGCTGCAGCCAATCACACTAGGTCTGAGCATAGCATTCCATCTACACATTCAGAGCCACTGAGCTCAGTGATGGGCTGCAGTGCTGCCAATGTCACGTCAACGCTGCAGGTAACAGCAGAGACCCAGCGCTGGACCTGGGGAGGAGGAGTAAAGAGAAGTTTGTTTTTCTTATAAGGGCTTTCCTTTAATCAGCTACAGCATATTAAAAGTTTAGTTGCCCTTTAAATATCTATTGTTCTTCAGGGCTGATTACAGAGAAGTCTATTACCTCTTACATCTGTAGAACTGCAGGGCGCATATATTCAACCCAGTAATGGATTGCAGGAGTATTTCCGTGCCTGGGGGGGGGGGGGGGGGGTAATGTTCAATGTCAGACAGAAGGATGAGGCCATCTTACAATTCTCAAGTACATTGGTTCATGTTTCAAAATTCTTTGTATAATTTATGTAGCCAATGTGATTATGATTTTTTTTCCAGGCCTCTCAAAATGGCGAAATTCAATGCGCCAGCGATAAACGACAATCCTCTGGGCTGGGGGCCCTGCGCCGTACCTGACCAGTTCAAGGACATGCCCTACCAGCCCTTCAGCAAAGGAGATCGCCTGGGAAAGGTGCGTCCTTCTGCTTATCCGCTGTCTCCATATAAAATGAAGCCCAGGTTGTTTTTTAAGATATCAATCAATTTTTACCTTTTTAATTTTTTCCTCCCCTCCTGCCATGAGCCATAACTTTTTTTTTTTCTGTCCACATGAATGTATAAGGGATTGTTTTTTTGCAGGACGAGTTGTGCTTTTGAGCGACACCATTCATTTTACCACATAGTATTTTTTTCCCTTTTTTCAGTACACTAAGTGTGGTCAAATTGTGAAAAAAAAATGCAATTCTGACATGGTTTTTTTTGGGGGGTGTAAATTATGTGGTAAAAATGACCTGTTAGTATGATTGTTCTCATCAGCACAAATACGCTGATACCAAACGTGTCCAGTTTTTTAAATTATTTTAGTGGTTAAAAAAAATATTTTTTTGAGTGTGTCACCATTTATGGGGTGTGTGATGTGACACTTTTATTGATTCCATTTTGGAGATAGATATGACATTTTGATCGCTCGTTACAGCCTTTTATTTTTTTTTGTGGTATTGAGGTGACCAAAAAACCCCACAATTTTGGCGGTAGAAGGTTTTTTTCTGTTTGCTGATCGGGTTAATTATTTTGATCTGACTATTCAGGACGTGTGTATTTTTTTTTTGTTATCTTTATTTTTAATGTGGTAAACGGGGGTGATTTAAGCTTTTTATTTTTATTTATTTTTTTACTTTATTTATTAGTCCCCTTAGGGGACTTGAACCTGCGATCGTCTCATCGATTGTGCTATGTACAGCAATGCCACAGTGTAGCCGCATATACAGTAAAAATCACGGTCTCCTTTTATGCCCGGCCATAGGCTGGGTTTCAAGGGAGCTCTATAATCACGTGCATGGAGGTCTTCAATTGACCCCCAGCTGTCAGTCACCCATCGGCGAACCGGGATCACTAATGGGTGCGTAGAGTGACACGCGCCCAATGCCGCCACTCTGTTAATGCCGCTGTCAGAAATGGATAAATTGCGATTTTGGGGGAAAACCCTTTAAATATGTAAGTCATCTTTAAATGATGTCCAGATGCTTGTAACTTTCCTTGAGCCCTATAGTAATGTATCCCACTGACTAACAGGGTGTGTCCTCTCTGTTTTCATTGATAAGGTTGCAGACTGGACCGGGGCCACCTATCAGGACAAGAGATACACCAGTAAGTATGGGAGCTCCTTCATATCAGTAGTGCGCCTGGAGGAAGTCTTAAAATCGCAGCGTACATGAATGCCACAAAAGTGGAGCATGTCATCCCACAATTTTTGAGGAGATACTCTTGGTTATATTTTCCCCATTAGGAGGGTTCTGGTTATCGAACAGTGAATGTTGGAATTGCTCATATAGGTTGATATTTTTTCATTTAGACAAATATTCCTCCCAGTTTGGCGGTGGCAGTCAGTACGCCTACTTCCATGAGGAGGACGAGACCAGCTTCCAGCTCGTGGACACCACCAAGATGCAGAAGACTGCGTACCAGAGGAATCGGCTGCGCTTTGCTCAGGTATAGGAGGCTTTTTGGGAGGAAGGATTCTTGCCAGAGGGTGATTTTGTTGGTCGCACATGAAGGGTTAAAGGTTTCCCCACTATGTTTTGCCTACAGAGAAATCTGCGTCGTGATAAAGATAGAAGGAACATGCTGCAGTTTAACATGCAGACATTACCGAAGAGCGCCAAGCAGAAGGAGAGGTAGGAGGAGGGCGCGGGACTGAGCGGTGCGGGTCTAGCACCGAGGCGGCAAGACTCGGCATAGTACATGGTAATCGCACAGCTCCTCTAGTAAAGATCTGTTTGATATTGTTCCAGGGATCGTCTGAGACTCCAGAAGAAATTCCAAAAGCAGTTTGGTGTTCGCCAGAAGTGGGACCAAAAATCTCAGGTACTCTGTTCTTAAAAAAAATAAAAAGTTTTTTTTTTTTAATTATTTTTTTTCCTTTAAAAACTTGCCAGGAAAGTGCAATAATCAGAATGTGACTTTTTTCCTGGTCTAATAGGCTCAGCTGAAACCAAGAGATTCCTCTGTGGAAGTCCGTAGTGACTGGGAGGTTAAGGAAGAAATGGACTTCCCCAGGCTGATGAAGATGCGTTACCTGGAGGTGGCTGACCCGTTAGACATGTAAGACGAGTAATTCTGATCTTAAACCGTCCCTAAAGCCATTTTGGATTGGATGCTTTTGCAAGTTTGCAGCATTGTCCTCATGATGTTCTGCCGGATTTTATCCAGAACTTGCTGCTCGTGTCGCGATTCATCCTAATAACTGTGATGTGCTCTTTTTTTTTTTTTTTTTTATATACATCTCCTGTGTATAATATTCAGGATAGAGATACTTGAAAGGTTAGAAAATTGAATTGCACGGTGTAAACCTGTCTGACACACACTCACAGATACCAGGAATGGCCACAGTCAGTATGGATGCCGATGCCCCATTGTAAGCATACTCTATAGCAGGGGTCTCAAACTCGGCTGGGTATATGGGCCGCACATGGAAAAAATTTGAATTTGGGGGGCCGCATTCTTTGTTCAATGTGACATTTTTAGTGATACCATTTTTTTTTTGTATACACCTTTTGAACATTTTTTCCGTGTTTATTTTTTTATGGCTTGGGTCGTTATGGATGTGGCGATAATAAACGTGCACTTTTTTGTGTTTACTTTAGTTTACATATAAAACAGCATTTTTAGTGCACAATATTTTTTCATGCTTTATTTTTATTTTTTTGATTTTTACAATTTTGTTTCCCCCAATTGGCCACATTCAGTAATATTGTCTTACAATTAGCATCATATAGTAATAATGGCAAACATCTTGTAGTAATGTTCCCCATCCAAGTCCCCATCTTGTACTAATGTGCCCCATCCAGGTCCCCATCCTGTGGCTATGTGCCCCATCCAGGTCCCCATCCTGTGGCTATGTGCCCCATCCAGGTCCCCATCCTGTGGCTATGTGCCCCATCCAGGTCCCCATCTTGTGGCTATGTGCCCCATCCAGGTCCCCATCTTGTGGCTATGTGCCCCATCCAGGTCCCCATCTTGTGGCTATGTGCCCCATCCAGGTCCCCATCTTGTGGCTATGTGCCCCATCCAGGTCCCCATCTTGTGGCTATGTGCCCCATCCAGGTCCCCATCTTGTGGCTATGTGCCCCATCCAGGTCCCCATCTTGTGGCTATGTGCCCCATCCAGGTCCCCATCTTGTGGCTATGTGCCCCATCCAGGTCCCCATCTTGTGGCTATGTGCCCCATCCAGGTCCCCATCTTGTGGCTATGTGCCCCATCCAGGTCCCCATCTTGTGGCTATGTGCCCCATCCAGGTCCCCATCTTGTGGCTATGTGCCCCATCCAGGTCCCCATCTTGTGGCTATGTGCCCCATCCAGGTCCCCATCTTGTGGCTATGTGCCCCATCCAGGTCCCCATCTTGTGGCTATGTGCCCCATCCAGGTCCCCATCTTGTGGCTATGTGCCCCATCCAGGTCCCCATCTTGTGGCTATGTGCCCCATCCAGGTCCCCATCTTGTGGCTATGTGCCCCATCCAGGTCCCCATCTTGTGGCTATGTGCCCCATCCAGGTCCCCATCTTTTGGCTATGTGCCCCCTGTGCTGTTCTTCACACACACAAAAAAAAAAAAAGATGATTCTCACCTGTCCTCCGTTCCCTCGGCGGCCTTCCTGCAGATGTGGCGCAGGCACCACAGAGTCCGACCCCTTGACGATCCCGACCTGGTCCAGGAGGAGCCGCCGACAGCAGCGCTGCATTGCCGCACAGAGACTGTCTCCCAGCACTGCATTTCCAATGCCAGCCGCCGGCCAATCAGAGGCCAGCAGCTGATAGCTGCGTATGACAATGACGTCATACTCGCGCCGACACGCAGATATCAGCTGCTGGCCTCTGATTGGCCGGCGGCTGGCATTGGAAATGCAGTGCTGGGAGACAGTCTCTGTGCGGCAATGCAGCGCTGCTGTCGGCGGCTCCTCCTGGACCTGGTCGGGATCATCAAGGGGTCTGTGCCTGCGGGCCGCATAAAGGAGCCTCAGGGGCCGCGTGTTTGAGACCCCTGCTCTATAGGAAGGCACAGTCTGCTGCTCTTTCCTATATGGGGAAATAAACAATTTGCAGGCACATACCTGCCAGATGGAGGACAAAGAGCTCCTGACATATACCACAGGATCTATCCATCCATCCAGTCGTGGACAACCCTTTTAATTCCATTCCGTTCATCCTATTTTGCTGCATTTGTTAAAATTCCTCCTAAAACTTGCTTTGAATTGCTCAGAATGGTGTCGTATAATAGTAAATACATTCTCCTTCCTAATGTTCCAGTGAACATGTGGACAGTGAGAGATTGGCTGCAGTAATAATGCAGGAAGTATAGGGAATAAAAAGTGTGAAGCGTGGCATCAGTGGGGTGATTACTACTGATTATTTTACACCAGTCTGTGTTTTTTTTAATGAGTTTCCAGCGATCCCCTTTAGTAGGACATATTACTTGGGCTTACGGAACCTGATATATTTCCCTCTGCTCCATACCCTAGAGAATGCTGCGGAGCCCTGGAATACTACGATAAAGCCTTCGATCGAGTCACCACAAGGAATGAGAGATCTTTGAAGAGCATCAAGAGGATCTTCCACACTGTGACCACCACAGACGATCCAGTCATCAGAAAGGTGGGCTATCATTTTGCCTGCAGCTTTGTGACCCCTTTTCTATAAATGTCTGTGATACTTGTCTGTCCACAGCTGGCAAAGACTCAGGGAAATGTTTTTGCCACCGACGCCATTCTTGCCACACTCATGTGCTGTACCCGTTCTGTCAACTCTTGGGACATTGTGGTCCAGCGAGTGGGATCCAAAATCTTCTTTGACAAGAGAGACAACTCGGACTTCGGTGAGGATCATAAGTTCTTGGTGACGTTTTAGTTATACATTTGACTGCAATTTTCCAATGTGACAGTGTGGCACGAAGGGAAGCTTTCTCTTTATTATGGTGGTCCGGCCATTGAGTTTGCTAGAATAAAGGGGCCATGGTGCAGGAATCTTAGTTTCAGTATTAACCACAACTAATGGATGGGTGGTGTCATTTTAATTTTCCCTTCATATTAATTACACCAATGAAACAACCTTGTAAATAAGTCTTAATGTGGCCATAAATAGCTGGAGGCAAATGCTCAATCAGACAATCTTTTTGAACTCCACTATAGATTTGGGCAAGTGTTCATGAGTTTTCAGGGGGAAGAGGGGAGTAAGCCGACACCATATGTCGGGAGGAGTTGAGAAGTTCCATACACATTATATGGTACGCCCTATTGAAATAGTTTCCTTTATTGTGCATGGGGGAAGCCTTCAACTAGAAATATCTTACCGTTTAGGTATACAGCTCCTGTGCAGACTTAGATCAGTTTCACACTTCCGACATTCATGATCGGAGTATGGAGCACGATGTCCGGATCAACTGCGGGTCTCCTGACCCCAACTTATAAGTCACATATTTGCCTATGAAGCAGTTGAGTTTAGGTCAAGCAAACCGCGGCCGCTCCAGACATCAGTCCATAATCGCTTCGTGAATGACAGATGTGTTAAACCAGCCTATTTCTTAGACACTTCAAACAAGCTCTGGTCTGGTCCTTTTTCTACATGAGATTTTCTTCATCGTATTGGCCATCTTTGAGATGACCACCCTTCTGGAAAGTCTTCTTTTTTTTTTTTTTTATTGTAATTCTGAGTGGTTTTTTATATATAACACCTCTGCTTGTCCTCATCTAAATTTAATGTGACCTATTAACCCTGGTTATCCTCATCTTTATGCATCTAGATTTGCTGACTGTCAGTGAAACGGCCAACGAACCCCCTCAGGATGAAGTGAACTCTTTCAACTCTCCAAGAAACCTGGCCATGGAGGCAACGTACATCAACCACAACTTCTCCCAGCAGTGTCTGCAGATGGTGAGCGTGATGGTCGTGTTGTGACTGGCAGACGGGCACTCTGCTATATGTCATAACATTAAAAGAAAAAAAATGTGTAACGTTTTCTATATGGACGTATACAAAGCTGGTTATACAGATGGAAAATCCTCTGCGTGTTATAGTATCGGTGTGCTTGGTGATATTTTACAAAATGTCGGAAAAATCGGCAGTGTGGATCTAAAATCCATTGCCTAATAATTTGTTTTCACTGGACGACCCCTTTAACCCATACTGCAAATACTTTCCAAAAAGTACTGTACTAGGCTCAATAAGCAATGCCATGAAATCGGAAAGCATCATGTTTATAACATGAAATATCAAGTTCAAGAAGCCTATTGCTCCTAATCCATATGCTCATTGATTAAAAAACTAATTTTGTGACTTTATACTAAGTTATTACAGCATCTAAATCTTCATACAATGCTTAGTAATATCAATAATGAGGGGAAAAATGTATCCGGTTGGATATTATTGTTAAAGCCTCTACCTATCCAAAAACAGTAAGCCACGTAGGAACTGAGGACCATGAAAACGTTCAGTTCTGTCAGTCTATTATTAAAAGGACCAACATGGGCTCATGTAATGTACTGATGTAACTGATATAAAGCAGCGAGTTCTCACACCTGCTGTCGCCCAACACGGTCACTGGTGAACGCCCGGCTGCTTCTATGGTACTTGGAGAAAATCTTTAGCCAAGCCCTTAAGGCAGTTTTCACCATTATAGTCCAGAGCTGAAATCTCCCAGTATTATTTGCTTGCTCAACTATTAAGGATGCATCACTCAACAAGTTTGTCAAAAAGTTTCTAATACTAGGCAGCAGCGCAGTGAGTGCAGCTCTGGGCCGTAATATGGATGGTAACTGTTAAGATTTTAATTGACTTATCTCAAAGTCTGTTGTTCCCTGATTTTCTGTAATAAGTAGGAATCTTTATGGAATAAGTCTACTCACTACTGTGTCTCCTGCAGGGCAAAGAAAAATACAAATTTCCAAACTCAAACCCCTTCATGGAAGACGATGTGGACAAAAATGAGGTGGCCTCTGTAGCCTACAGGTGAGTTGGCTTTGTTTTGTTTTTTTTCGATTAGATGCCAATTTAACAACAAAAAAAAACAACCCATGTGCTTGTCTTTTTGCTGGCAGGTATCGACGATGGAAGTTAGGAGATGATATTGACCTGGTGGTGCGATGTGAACATGACGGAGTGATG
Source organism: Phyllobates terribilis (assembly GCF_046119375.1). NCBI lineage: Eukaryota > Metazoa > Chordata > Amphibia > Anura > Dendrobatidae > Phyllobates > Phyllobates terribilis. The sequence continues at coordinate 288,996,015 of NW_027362768.1, read as the reverse complement.
ACCGGTGCAAACGCTGAGGTTTCATTTATAAACGTCAAAACCCTGAACGAGTGGGATTCCCGAGTAAGTGATGGCACATTTGTAGATTAATTGTATGGCGCACGTCATGGCCTTGCTGATGTTTTGTGTGTTGGGTCATTTACAGCACTGCAATGGTGTAGACTGGAGACAGAAGCTGGACTCTCAGAGAGGCGCTGTGATTGCCACTGAGCTGAAGAATAACAGCTATAAGCTGGCACGGTGGACGTGCTGCGCTCTGCTGGCCGGCTCTGAGTACCTTAAACTGGGGTAAGTATTAAAGTAATATATTCCTCTCGTGTTACTTGCTGGCACTTTGGATCACTCTTCTAGCATCTAATGCACATTTCTTCTTTTAAAGGTACGTGTCCCGGTACCATGTAAAGGATTCTTCTCGTCACGTTATCCTCGGCACACAACAGTTCAAACCCAGTGAATTTGCAAACCAAATTAACCTGAGCATGGAGAATGCTTGGGGCATCTTGCGCTGTGTGATTGACATTTGTATGAAGCTGGATGAAGGCAAATACCTCATTCTGAAGGACCCTAACAAGGTATGAACAGGCCAGACATGATGGTGGCTTTTTACAACTGCTTGTTGAGCACATCCAGCAGGACGGAGGCACAAAATGGAGTACATCATAGCAGACTAAATCCTTATATGATTAACAAACTCGAAAATCAGCTGCTCTCGGTATAATCTCCAGAGCTGCGACGTGCACCCAAAGTAAATCTGGTCCTGTTGAGCCTCTGATATCTTATGGAGGCAGGCATGTTTCACCTAGTGGTCAGCGCTCATAGCACAGGAGCATTTCTGCTACATAGAGGTGATCTGCTCATCACCTCTATGTAGCAGAGGCGATCGGACAAGTGCTGCTTCTAGTCTCCTATGGAGACTATAGAAGCAAGCAAAAAGTGTAAAAACAAAAAACACATACACATTTTGTATCGCTGCATTCAGAATCGCCCGATCTATCAATATAAAAAAAGAATTAATTGCCAGAATTACGTTTTTTGGTCGCCACAACATTGCAAAAAAATGCAATAACAGGCGATCAAAACATCCTATCTACCCCAAAATGGTATCAATAAAAACGTCAGCTTGGCGCACAAAAAATAAGCTCTCATACGGCCCCAGATCCCGAAAAATGGAGACGCTACGGGTCTCAGAAAATGGCGCCTTTTTGGGGATTTTTTATTTTTTTTTTAAGCAAACTTTGGATTTTTTTTTTCACCGCTTAAATAAAAAAGAACCTATACATGTTTGGTGTCTACGAACTTGTAATGACCTGGAAAATAATTATGGCAGGTCAGTTTTGCCATTCAGTGAGCGTGGTAAAAAACAAACATCTGTGGTATTGCACTTTTTTTGCAATTTCACTGCACTTGGAATTTTTTTCCCGTTTTTCCAGTACATGATATGGTAAAACCAGTAATGGCGTTCAAAAGTACAACTCATCCCGCTAAAAATAAGCCCTCACACGGCCATATTGACCGAAAAATAAAAACACTATGGCTCTGGGAACAAGGGGAGCAAAAAACGAAAATGCAAAAAAACCGAAAATCCCAGGGTCCTTAAGGGGTTAATGGCACTTCACACAATATATCCAAAACATGTTTGGGCTGAAGGTAGCCAGCCAGAGTAAGGAAGAGAACCATTATGCTAAAACCAGAGTACCTTGTATGGGGGACGCCACTGTATCTTGACTGGTAGATGGATAAACTGCTACAATGATAGGGGTGTGATAATCAAAATATGAGACACTTAAGATGGAGCCACATGACTCCCCATATGATAAATCACAGAGAACCAAATCAATAGAATCCCTAATATTATTACATTTATATTAACTGGTACAATCACCAAGAGATATATGAAGTGGGGAGGGGAAGAGTATCTAAATCAAGCAGTGTAAATTGACACCTGAATCCTATCGGCAGTATAACAGGGGACAAAAAGTAACAGGAGAAAAGCCCTGAAGGTAATAACTGTACAGTAGGTAAGATAGAGATGACCGGAGAAATCAGCACAGCGTCCCCACACCCGGACACGCGTATCACCACTTGCTTCTTCTGGGGGCGTACCCTGACGTCACCTGTCATCTCTAACCTACCTACCACACAGGAATTCCCTTCAGGTCTTTTCTCCTACACTACACGTGGGATGTTTTCGGCACTTTCTTCTGCACACTGATAAGTAAAGTTGTCACCAGTCTATGTGTAGTGTGTATGTATATATTCTACTATGGTGTATTCATTTGTTGGTTGCTTTACTCTTTGTCTCCTGCTATACCGTAGATAGCACTCAGCTGTGAATTTATACTATTTGATTTAGAGCAGGGATATCGAACTGAAACACACAAAGGGCCAAAATGAAAAACATGGACCAAGTCGCGGGCCAACCAGTAAACAGTATAATGGGCCCCACATAGCCCTCCATACAGTGAATAATGGGGGCCCCACATAGCCCTCCATACAGTGAATAATGGGGGCCCCACATAGCCCTCCATACAGTGAATAATGGGGGCCCCACATAGCCCTCCATACAGTGAATAATGGGGGCCCCACATAGCCCTCCATACAGTGAATAATGGGGGCCCCACATAGCCCTCCATACAGTGAATAATGGGGGCCCCACATAGCCCTCCATACAGTGAATAATGGGGGCCCCACATAGCCCTCCATACAGTGAATAATGGGGGCCCCACATAGCCCTCCATACAGTGAATAATGGGGGCCCCACATAGCCCTCCATACAGTGAATAATGGGGGCCCCACATAGCCCTCCATACAGTGAATAATGGGGGGCCCCACATAGCCCTCCATACAGTGAATAATGGGCCCCACATAGTCCTCCATACAGAATAATGGGCCCACATAGTCCTCCATACAGAATAATGGGCCCACATAGTCCTCCATACAGAATAATGGGGGGCCCCACATAGCCCTCCATACAGTGAATAATGGGGGGCCCCACATAGCCCTCCATACAGCATAATGGGCACCACATAGCCCTCCATACAGCATAATGGGCCCCACATAGCCCTCCATACAGCATAATGGGCCCCACATAGCCCTCCATACAGCATAATGGGCACCACATAGCCCTCCATACAGTGAATAATGGGGGCACCACATAGCCCTCCATACAGTGAATAATGGGGGCCCCACATAGCCCTCCATACAGCATAATGGGCACCACATAGCCCTCCATACAGTGAATAATGGGGGCCCCACATAGCCCTCCATACAGTGAATAATGGGGGCCCCACATAGCCCTCCATATAGTGAATAATGGGGGCCCCACATAGCCCTCCATACAGTGAATAATGGGGGCCCCACATAGCCCTCCATACAGTGAATAATGGGGGCCCCACATAGCCCTCCATACAGTGAATAATGGGGCCCCCACATAGCCCTCCATACAGTGAATAATGGGGGCCCCACATAGCCCTCTATATAGTGAATAATGGGGGCCCCACATAGCCCTCTATATAGTGAATAATGGGGGCCCCACATAGCCCTCCATACAGTGAATAATGGGGGCCCCACATAGGAGTGGTGGTTCTGGTGTTGTGGGCCAAATATAATCACCCTGCGGGCCAGAGTTTGACATGTGTGATTTAGATACTCTCCACCCCCCATCCTCGTATATATCTTGGTGATTGTACCAGTTAATATAAATGTAATAATTTTAGGGATTCTATTGATTTGGTTCTCTGTGGTTTATTGAATGGACAATCACTTGACTCTATCTAGTATCTCCTTTTGATTATCACCCCCCTATCATTGGGCTACAATTGCTATAGGGTACTGATAATTATAATAGTGAGCATATGAAGTAAATATGCCAAGAATCAAGTGTATTGGAATGTGCAATGACTGAATGAATAAGTAAGGTGTCCTGGGCGATAACAGAGCACCAGATAGAGTCCATTGAATAATAGAGCACTGCCAAAAAGCAAACTGTATTAACTCATAGTGGTGGGCACTGAGTGTAAGGTGCTAGAGAAGTGTGGAAACTAGTGGTGATATCAAAAGGAAAAATAAAAGCCATCTAAACCTCTACAATAAGTGCCGATGCCAAGCACCAACCGGCAATACATCTGCTGTGTTCCACAGCTACTGTAGGTGCCTAAGTGATACAGCAGCAACAATACAGTGCTGATATGTATCAGATTGGTTTTAATAACATAGGTACTTTTGTGTCTATTTTGGATTTTAGTATGAATATATATTAAAAGTTAAATTTTATAAAAATATTACTCCAATTGGATTTGACAGTGAACAAAAAAAACCACACCCCTATCATTGTAGCAGTTTATCCATCTACCGGTCAGGATACAGTGGTGTCCCCCATACAAGGCACGCTGCATTTTTTATATGTTGTTTCTAATAAAGATTGATTTTAGCATAATGGTTCTCTTCCTTACTCTGGCTGGCTACTGTTAGCCCGAGTATGTTTTGGATTCTTCATCCTAGGCCACGGCCCCACTATCAGTATTTGGTCAGTATTCAGTCAGTATTTTTTCTCAGGAGTGGGAGCCAAAACCAGGTGAGGAACAATCAGAGAAAAGGTATAATAGAAACAAGTCACCAATTCTGTATTTATCACCCACTCCTGAGAAAAAATACTGACCGAATACTGATAGTGGGGCCGTGGCCTTAGCGCTAGCTACTCAGAGACAGAACTTCAGGCCAAATAGTGCTCCAAGATGGTATTCAAAAGAGTATACTATAGTAGGCAATGGTGACAGGACTTAAGAGATGTAGGGCTCATTCACACACCTTATTTTTTCATGTACGAGAAAACCCATTAGGCCATGGCCCCACTAGCAGTATGCACCAATTCTGCATGTATCGCCCACTCCTCGTTTTGGCTTCCACTCCTGAGAAAAAATACTGACCGGATACTGATAGTGGGGCTGTGTCCTAATGCTGCATTACAGAGGGATAATCGGCTCTATAATATAGTGCTGTACAAAGGCGCCATGTGGGGTTACAGTGCCTAGTACGTCACAGTATGAAGCCATAGGGACTCCACATGCGTCCACTTAGGATCCGTGCTCTACTATGTGCACAAGACCCAGAATCCCGCATACTGAAGTCTCAGCAAAAACTGCCGTTTGGCCCAAGCCTAAAGGTAAATGCACACCTAACAGATTTGATGCTGGTTTATTTTATTTATTTTTAAGCAATACTCGCGCACATAAGGGACTGCACCAAAATACATTTGGGTTTTGTTGCAGATTTTTCCCTTTTGTGTTGCAAGGGATGAAATCCACAATGAAAGAATTGACATGCTGCTGGTTATAAAATCTGCACTGCAGGACAATTCACACATGGCAGATTTTTGCAATGTGTGGAGGAGTTGTTTTAGCATCTCACCTGGTACTGTGGATTTTCTGCACACATTTGCACCCAGTGCTTTCACCCTAAGGATTCCTAGACTGTCTACACGAGAGCTATGAGCGTTCTGTATTCTTTTACAGCAAGTGATTCGGATATACAGCCTGCCTGACGGCACATTTAGCTCTGATGAGGATGAAGATGATGAAGATGAAGAGGAGGAGGAAGAAGTTGAAGGTATATTCACATGTTTATCCCAAGTAATGGTTCTGCCCTTATCCATGGTCTGGGACTTCATCTGAGTCACTGCTGAATGTAGCTGACTAGCAGTACCAGACCCCGACCATGGAGAACACAGGGGCTGTTTGGGGGTATTTGCTACTTTTTTGTAACAAAGGAAGTAAATGCCCAACTGTTCTTCCAGCATAGAAACAATCAGAATAACACATAGTCCCGTTGTTTGTCTTCTATATATGACGTGTGCATTCAGGGAAGACCCCTCTAACTCCTCTTTTTCTCATTACAGAGGAAGAAGGCTAAGTGCCTGGATGTGTCAGAGTTCATATTCTTACTGTGAGATCCATCACACATGTTTTATAAGATCTATTGTCAGAAACCAATAAAAAATTATGCACAGGCCAACACCCATCTCATGTGTTTTTGTGATTTCTAAGCTTAAGATTTGTCTGTTTATTTTCCCTTTTAATGGTCCCAATTCATAGAACGTGTTACTGCACAAATGGGCAATAAACTTTATGGCCCCGACTCATCAATGGTCATGATAAGGGGGTGTATTCTATCCACCCATCTGTCCCAAAAAGTTTCATTGCAAGCTAACCCTGGTTCCCCAGTTAAGATGAGGCCTGTCTGGGCACATGGAGAGGTCGGACATTAGTGATGGGGACCATCCATTTTGTTGTGGTTGGATGACTTTTATGCTTATTGATCAAAAAATGTTAAGTACCTCATCTTTTTCACGTGTATAGCAATAATTTAGTTCATGCATTAATCAGTGTGTGTATATATAGTTTTACAGCATGTGACCACTACAGCCATTGTGTGGGCCCAACGGTCACATATTGTACTACCGGCATAATGATGCTGAGCTGTGGTGCCGGCAAAGTACGATATGTGCCCGTACTGCGACCACTGACTTGTAGCAATCACATACTAGATGCTTATTCACACACACAGAGTACCACCATTTTTAAGGGCCATAATTCTGGCTTCTTCAGGGTTATATATGCCCAAACTAACAGTGCACCAGTTTATCACGCAGAACAGTGCGTGCCATTTTCATGAACAGGAGATATACTTTTCCTCTGATTGTTCAACTCCTGATTTTGGCTTAGAAATACTTATGTAAAATACTGACCAAATACTCGTGTGAACGTGGCTATAGGCTGATTTCTGGGGGTGCTAAGAACAGAAGACCCTGTGAAAGTCTTATCACTGAGAACTTTAAATACGTCTGCAACTACTTTTTGTTGTTTTGTTTTAAATGTTTTATTTAAAGTGAATCAAAAACAATAACAGGCAAGAAAATGGAATTCCAGCGGAGGAACAACATCTGGAAGTACAAAGATGCAATACATATATATTTAAAATAACGTAAAATAGGTTATAAAAAAAAAAAAAAAAAAAATAGGGCTAGGAAAGGGAGGGGAACGTTGCTGGAAGAAAGAAAGGTGAATGATTCAAGTTTTATTTTTTTTTTTGAGGAGCGAACGAGGGAAGAGATGAAAGGAACTAGAAGGGTTGAGGGGAAGAGGGAAGGTCCGAAAGCAAATCATGATTTGATGACATGTTGGTAATTCTAGGAGATTGAGGAGATAAAATTAACAGATTTCCTAAACTTTTCCCAAGGGGCCCAAGTTTGAGTGAAAATGGGGAGGTTTCCTTGTGCCAGAGCTGCTGCTACTTCAATGAGGAATAGTTGATCAATTTTAAGAATAAGTTGTTTTTGGTTTGGGATGTTAGTTGTGCGCCAGAATGTAGGAATAAGAAGTTTACCAGCTGATGAAATGAAAAAAAACAACTTTGACTCAATTTTCCTGCTTGTGTCTAAAGGGAGGTTCAAGAAGATGTGTTCTGGTGTTAAAGCAGTCTGAAAGTGGAGGACTTCGTAGATAATTTGGGAAACTACTTTCCAGAAAGTTTGGATGACCTGACATGACCACCATATATGAAGATATGAACCTTTTCCAGTTACACAACGCCAACATAGATCTGAGGTGGTGGGAAACCATCTGTGCATCTGAATGGGGGATGTGTACCATTGGGAAAGTATTTTGTAATTATTTTCCTGGACTCTTAACGCATTGTGAGGGGCCATGGGAAAATTTATAGATCCGCTTAATTTGAAAGTTAGTAAAGGTAGAATCAAGTTCCTTTTCCCAACTCAATAGGTAGGCTCTTTTCAGAGAAACATCCCTTGTGTTTAGAATATTATAGAGTGAGGAAAGCAAATTTTTGGGGGATTTAACCTGTGAACACATGGATTCAAATATAGTTAGCGATCTTGTCAACTACTTTTTGTTGTGAGATCTTTTCCCATCCTTCTGTTGCATCCTAGCACAATTTTTGGCTCATATTCCCCAGGGATCAATATAATTTGAGAATGGCTGGAATGTCTGTAAATTACAGGACTGGCATAACGATCGTGATAAACATTCAGTGCGCCAATCACTAGGTATGATAAAAATAGAAGCATGGGAATTTACTTGGAGAGATTTGGGAAGGTTGTTTTTTTTTTTTTTTTTTTTTTTTTTTTTTAATTGAGGAGAGGTTTATGCAATTTCTATGTAGGGATTGTGTGTGTGTGTGTGTGTGTATACAGTTGAAACCAGAAGTTTCCTTACACTATATAAAAAGACATCTGCATGTTTTTCTCAATATCTGACATGAAATCAGAATAAACCTTTCCCGTTTTAGGTCAATTAGGATTACCATAATTTTTAATATTTGCCAACCTGAAACTCACTGCTTCTTTGTTTAGCATCATGGGAGTCTAAAGAAATCAGCCAAGATATCAGGAGGAGAATTGTGGACTTGCACAAGTCTGGCTCATCCTTGGGTACAATTTCAAGGTACCTGAAGGTGCCTCGTTCATCTGTACAAACAATTATATGCAAGTATAAACAAGATGGGAATGTCCAGCCATCATACTGCTCAGGAAGGAGACGGATTCTGTGTCCCAGAGATGAACGTGCTTTGGTCCGACATGTGCATATCAACCCAAGGACAAAAGCAAAAGACCTTGTGTCAATATCCACAGTGAAATGAGTACTGTATCAACATAGGCTGAAAGGCCACTCTGCCAGGAAGAAGCCATTACTCCAATAGAAACCTAAAAAAGCCAGATTAATGTTTGAAAATGCACACAGGAACAAAGGAGACGGGTTCTGTGTCCCGGAGATGAACGTGCTTTGGTCTGACATGTGCATATCAACCCAAGGACAAAGACCTTAATTTTTGGAGACATGTCCTGTGGTCTGATGAAACTAAAATTTTAACTTTTTGGACATAATGACCATTGTTACATTTGGAGAAAAAAAGGGAGAAGCTTGGAAGCCTAAGAACACCATCCCAACTGTGAAACATGGGGGTGGCAGCATCATGTGGGGTTGTTTTGCTGCAGGAGGAACTGGTGCACTTCACAAAATGGATGGCATCATGAGAAAAGAAGATTATGTGGCAATACGGAAGCAACATCTCAAGACATCAGCCAGGAAGTTAAAGGGGTTGTCCACTACTTTATATGATCCACCAATGTATTCCCCCAGGGCCCATAAGTGTTTCTCTAAATACCTTGTGGTGCCTTTTCTGCCTGTGAGTTGCGCTATCACTGGCCGCTCACAGGCACCACGTGATCCCCGGATGCAGCCGGCTCTGACATCCGCTGATGTCAAGTTCCGGCTGCAGCAGGGGATACTCACTTCTGTGTTCCACGGTGGACTGTGGGTGGGGTCCGGCATCCACCACGCTCTCTCCCTCTCATTCACTGGGAAAGCGCGCAGTGGATGCTGGGTGTGACGCACGGGGTAACCCTGCCCACAGCCAGCATCCACCGTGGGGAGCGCATCACTGATGTCACGCCTCACTTGACGTGACATCAGTGACGGGTCACGTGATGCCTCTGAGCGGCCAGCGATAGCGCCGCTCAGAGGCAGAAAAGACACTGCAAGGTATTTACAAAAAAACTTCTGGGCCCCGGGGGATACATTGGGGGGTTCATATAAAGTAGTGGACAACTTCTTTAAAGCTTGGTTGGAAATGGGTATTCCAAATGGACAATGACCCAAAGCATACTGCCAAAATGGTAAAGTGGCTTAAGGATAACGTCAATGTTTTGGAGTGGCCATCACAAAGCCCTGATCTCAGTGCTATTGAAAATGTATGGGCAAAGCTGAAAAGGCAGGTGCGAGCAAAGCGACCTACAAACCTGGATCAGTTACACCAGTTTTGTCAGGATGAATGGGCCCAAATTCCGACCAACTATTGTGAGAAGCTTGTGGAAGGATATCCCAAACGTTTGATCCAAGTCATTCAGTTTAAGGGAAATGGAACCAAATACTAATGAAATGTATGTAAACTTTTGACTTTGCAGTAAGTAATAAAAATGCCTTAAAACATTCTCTCTCTCTCATTATTCTGCCATTTGGCAAATATTAGAAATGATGGTAATCCTAATTGACCTAAAACGGGAAAGGTTTATTCTGATTTCATGTCATATGCTTGTTTTTCTCAATATCTGTGTCTTTTTATATAGTGTATGTAAACTTCTGGTTTCAACTGTAGGTACAACAGTCAGTGGCTACATTAATTAATACGGTCCTTTTAAAACAGCATTTCGGCAGAGTGTTTTTTTGTATTATTTCAATCCCGGAGTGGTGTCAGAAATCTAAGATTCATTCCCTTAGTAATATACTTACCAGCTGCCATTTTCTTCAGCTGTTGGTGCCGCGCCTGTCATCTAGTTGTGACCCGGCGTTACTTACCGGTAACGGGATTTCTCAGAGCCCATGACGACACCACGGAGAGAGGGGATCCGCCCTTCAAGGACAGGAAACCTACAGATAAAAGGGCGGTACGTCTCTCCCGCATCAGTTGTTTACAGAGCATGAGAGGACCGCCAGATTAGTAACACAAAATGTAACATTTTTAAGAAACTTATCAGAAACACCTTGTGAGGTAACTGGTAAGTGTGCACACCCACACGTGAAGGGAGGGAATGTACGGGTGCCATCATGGGCTCTGAGAAATCTGTTACCGGTAAGTAACTACGTCTTTCTCCTTCCCTCATGACGGCACCACGGAGAGAATTACAGAGAGGTGAATCATTAAGGGGTACCACAGCTTCCAGAACCCTTCTCCCAAAAGTAAGGTCTGAAGAAGAGGTTAAGTCTAGCCGCTAGTGATTGAAGAAAGTAGAGAAGTAGAGGGGGAAGACCAGGTTGCCGCTCTACATATCTGCTCTATCGTGGCACCGGCCTTTTCCACCCAGGAGGCTGCCACCGCTCTTGTTGAGTGGGCCTTCAGTTTCTCCGGGGTGGCTTCCCCACGTGAGGAGTACGACGGTGTGATGGTTTCCCTTATCCACCTAGCCAGTGTGCCCTTAGAAGCTTTTTTTCCCCTTTCGAGGGCCCTGAAAGCAAACAAAGAGAGACCTATCCTCCCTACACTCTTGTCACTTCTAGGTATCGGATTAGACACCTTCTAACATCTAGTGTATGCAAATCTTTCTTGTTCCTAGGATTGGGGCAGAAAGAAGGGAGGGTGATTTCCTGAGACCTATGGAATCTCTATGCCACTTTTGGTAGGTAGGCAGGGTCGGTACTAAGAGTAACTCTATCCTCCAAGATTTGTGTGAAGGTCTGGGAGCTCCGGAAGAATCCATGGGTCGGAGATTGACATCCTCCTCCGCCAAGAAAACCACGTCCTCTTTGGCTGGAAGGGGGCTATCAAGATTATTCTTGCTTTCTCTTCCCTGATTTTCCTCAGAACAGCCGGAATCAGGACAGTCCGAGGAAAAGCGTAAGCTAGAGGGTGACTCCATGGGATCATGAAGGCATCTAAAGCTATGGGGTTCCATTTAGGGTCTAGAGAGCAGAATGTGTCTGTTTTCTTGTTCTGACTGTTGGCGAACAGGTCTATGGAAGGACGTCCCCACATGTACAATCTGATTGAAAACTGACTGATTCAACTCCCACTCGCCCTGTCTTAGCTGTGTCCGGTTCAGGAAGTCGGCCATGCAATTTTCTATTCCTTATATGTGTAGGGCTGATAGGGATTGTAAGTTTTCATCGGCTAACTGAAAGATGACTTCCGTCACTTGCATCAAAGAATGGGACCGGGTACCCTCGTGTTGGTTGAGGTACGCTACTACTACTCGGTTGTCCGAGAACACCCTCACGTGGTGACCTTGAAGTGTGTGTACGAACTCCCGGAGGGCAAACTCTACGGGTAGAATCTCCATGTTTGAGGAAACTGGCTTCAGGTGTTCTGTCCAGACCCCCTGAGCTACAAGATTGTTGGTGAGCCCCCCAGCGCCCGGGGCTTACGTCTGTGGTTAGGATTTGAGATGTAGGGATTACCCATGGAATACCTCGGCCTACATTGTGTATCTTCTCCCACCACCTTAGGGAAAGTGTGGTCTCTGATGATAGCGTTAGCTGCCCTTCTAAATGTCCTTTTAGAGATTTTTCTGCCTCTAAGATTTCCCACTGCAAGGCCCTGGTATGTATTTGGGCCCATTGGACGGCCGGGAAACACGCAGTCAAGGAGCCTAGAAGGGACATGGCTTTCCGTAGAGTCAGACGGGTGGGTCCTTGCCCGCGATATCTGGCCTAGGATCTTGTGAATTTTTTCTGTGGGGAGACGACACTCTTGTCTTTTTGAATCCAACACGATGCCCAGATATTCCTGTACATGGCATGGCTCTGTTTTGGATTTTTTCAGATTCAAAAGCCAACCTAAGTTTGTCAAGAAATCCATGACCTTCTCTAGTTGAGTTCTGCAGTGCAGGAAGGAACTGCCTATTACCAGAAAGCCGTCCAGGTATGGAACGACTAAGATATTCTGTTCCCTTAGATGTGCCATCACCTCTGCAATAACCTTGGTGAATACCCTTGGGGGTATGGCAATACCAAATGGGAGGGCTGTGTATAGATAGTGTTTGACCACTCCACCTATGGAAACTGCTACTCTGAGGAATTTCTGGTAATCTTTGTGTATGGGGACATCCTTTAAATCCAGAACGGTCATGAAACAATCCAGAAACAGCATTTTCACTGATGTTTTTATTGTTTCCATCTTGAAGGCTTGCACCTTCAATAGCCTGTTCAGTTTTTTTAAATTTATGATCTTTCTGTAAGTCCCCTCTGGTTTCTTCCTCAGGAATAACAGAGAGTAGAAGCCTTCGCTTTTTTCCCCCGTCGGGACCTCCTGAAGAACCGCTTTCCCTATCAGGCCTCGGATTTCTTGCTCCAAGGCCAGCTGCTCCTTGTTTGAGGTCCTTTTGGGTGTTAATATAAAGTTTGGATGTGGAAATGAGAGGAACTGGAATTTTAGACCTGATTTTATTAGGTTCAGAATCCATGAGCTGTTGGATATTTTTTCCCAGGCAGGGAGAAATTCTGATAGCCCTCCCAATGAGGGTTTTCCTCGGGTGGGGGGAAGGCTTTCTGCTGTCATTGGTGGATTTGTTGAACAGGAACCCTTTGGTTTTCCTTCTTCTATCCTCCCACTTATCCTGGTCTTTATGGAGCTTCCTGCGGATAAACCTTTTGCTCCGAAAGGGCTTCCTGTAATCAGTGTTAGATAGGATAGGGAAACGCTTTTTATTGTCCCCGGCTTTCTCTAAGATGTCACAAGGGTGGGCCCAAACAGAAATTCGCCCTCACAGGGGATGGAGCATAATCTTGATTTCGTTTGTAGATCCCCGGGCCAACATTTAAGCCAGAGGGCTCGCCTGGCCACATTGGCGAGCCCTGTCACCCTAGCTCCTAATCTGACAGAGTCCGCAGAGGCGTCAGCTAAAAAGGCAGCCGTCCCTTTCATTACCGGAATGGATTCTAATATTGTGTCTCTAGACGTTTTCTCTAGCAGCTGCGTTTCAAGCTGGTCTAGCCAGACCATTATTGACCTGGCCGTACATGTAGCTGCTACTGCAGATTTGAACCCTCCCCCAGCGGCTTCCCAGGCCTTATAAGAGAGGGGGAGGGGGGGACCCTAGTTACAAGGTAGACTTTCACGAAGATCACTTACCAATCTGACGGAAGAAAGGGCATCGGGTCAAGACCTCCTTTTTTTTGTTCTAACCCGCTGAACATCACGTCTTGGATAGATCTTTTGGGCCGAGGGTCCGCCAGGCCCATGGTGGATCTGACGGCCTTAATGAGACACTGTTTCCTCAATAGGAAAACAGCTCCGTCCTCCCCTATCCCTAGATGAGGAAGAGGATGACGAAGAATCGGACGTGTCTGAATTTTCGTCATTCTCCAAACTGCTAGATTCGGGGGGGGGATATGTTTTTTTTTAAAGTCGCCCCCCCCCCATCCCCCGCCGAAGGGACTTAACACTATCTTCAACCTGCGACTTTATCAGGTATCTAAGTTCTGAGGCAAATTTTGGAGTTTCCTCACATATGGTCTGCTCTATACAGGAACTGCAGTCTTTTATCCCATGTAGTGGGTAAATCTTCCGTGCAAAGTGCACAGGTCCTATTCTTAGTTTTGCCTGTACTCTTTCTTCCAGCTGGCCATCAAGTTGTTTTTTTTTTCCATAGCGCCTGCAGTGTCTTCCGGTGCGTCCCTCCTTCCCCGCACCTGGGGGGGGGGGGACGCTCGCGCCTGTGCAGACTGGTTTCCCAGTCATGCCTTGCGGCGCCACGTCATCCGGAGGCACCCGGCGCACGTGCGGTGGAACCCGGAAGTTCCGCTCCAGACCGCTGCCGGGCAGCGCCATGATCACGCCGCCGCATCCAGGGAGGTCCAGCGCAGCAAGCTTCGGTGGGCCCCAACCGGCGCCGCTCCCATCTTTGTCTGGACCCCCCCTCCGCACACCCTAAAGGCTTCTGACCCCAGCGATGGCGCATCAGGACACCGCACCAGCTTGAGTCTGTCTGGCTGGGCCTGGCTCCAACGATGATCTCACTCTTCTGGCACCCCGCAGGTATGCCTCCTCCAGGTACTGTAGTCACTTTGTGACTGCAGACTTCTGAACCCTCACAGTGTGCACAGTCAGGATTCTCCGTTGTCTGCAGCAAAACCAAGCGGTCATGTGGCAGCAAGTTGTGTGTATTCTGGCCACATTCCGACTAGACATGCTCGACGTCACCTTAATACAAGTGAATTTAGCGAGGCCAAGCCAATCTAATTGGCATGTGTTGTATGTATGGAAATCACATAGTTGCAGTTACATGACTCCAGTCCCACTGCAGACAACGGACAATCCTGACAGTGTGTAATGCAAGCACTGTGAGGACTCAAAAATCTGCAGTCATATAGAGTGACTTCAGGCTTTTAGCAAAAGGCCGGACAACCCCTTTAATTCAGCTTTCTTCCTTTTTACGCTCATCATCACATCCTGGCTTCAACTAAGTGTAAACAAAAACAACTGTCCAATTTTCATCCAGAAAAATGGACGATTTTCATTTTAATTGTAACCCTTATAAGTACTTGTTTTTATACATCATCCGTTATTAAAATGCTTAAGACCAAATACAGCTTCCTATGTTAAAAAATTGCATGGGCAGGGTGCACCGAGTGCCGGTGCTTGGTTTGAACAGACCGTTCAGTAAACCTTCCCACCTACTTCCTTTGCATCTATCTTAGCCCTCCTTCTTCTTCCATGATTGACAGCTCTGGGTTTTACAGGAGCCAATAGATTGGGGAGATTAATGGAAAACAAGTAGGTGGGAAGGTGCACTCAACGGCTTGGCCACACCAAGAGTGCACCGAGGTCCTGTGCTTGGTTTGAACAGTCATTTGAGAATCTGATATAGTACACATTTCTCTGCTCTCAACTAAACTATGACACAACAGGCATAACACAAGGGCCTATGCAATACCCAAGATTTCACACCAACCATAGTTTTGGATAAAGTGTTTAAGGACTATCAAACACCCTGTTTCTCAGGGTAAAGGCTCATGCAAATGACCAATTATATCAGACGAGTGTTATCCATGGTTTTGATAGACAGCACTTCTATGCATGATATTCTATGGGGCTGTGCACATCTCCGATTTTTTTTTCCTCAGATTGAGGGGTCCAAGGAAAAAAAAAAATCTAAGACTCATCCAATTTTGATCTGTTTGTCGGCTCAAAATCGGCAAGCTCTGTGAAAAACATCGGACCGCACTCTGATGACATCAGAGTGCGATACTATTTTAACAGATTGACAGAATAGAGAGGGTGTAAAAAATAAAATAAAATTCTCTCCACCTCCGAGAAAAGTGATGCCATTCTGATCAACCTCTGAACCGAGTCTGATCAGAATAATTGGACCGTCGTTCTTATATGGAGAGAAAATAGCCTTGTGCACCTAAAACTGACCCTAAAGATAAAACACAGAGGATAAATCTCATCCGAACATAACTAAAATTACCCATAACATGGGGAATTAAGCACAACTAATCTGTTCCAGATGAGGGGAGACTTGCATGAACCATTACGCTTGACTATGGCTATGTCCCCAGATACAACTCTTCCTCCTTGCTCTTACTTTCCCACGCTGAAAATACTTCTGATATCTTACTGGTGCATAGGCATTTTTTGGACACACAGCAACAATCCACCAAGCTAGGAATATATACACATCAGCCTGTAAATATGTTTTGCAAACTTTGCTGTCTCCCAATACCTTGCTCTTCATGAGCATCAGCTGGGTAGATGCACCCTAGCAAGTAAAAAACAAAAAAAAAGAGCTACAAAGTTCTTTCACATTGGACGCTGATCTTTACAGCACACAGAGGGGGATTGAGAATATTTTCAGGTGACCATATGGTTTAAACAAATTCTGGTGGGCGCCACCTCCCAGAATTAACTCACGTTCCTCTTTTAGATAATCACATTCCCTTAACTTTTAGTGAACTGGGTTAAGGTATACAATCTGTCGTACAATCTCGCAAAATCCAGTAAAAATAAATAATAAAACGCTAAAATGATGGATGGCATTTGTGGAAAGATCTGCTGGATATGCTTTTTTTTTTGTCTTAATGGGAAACTGAAGTTATATTCATGCTGCCCACACCACAGCAGAATGAATCAGAACCCGGATGTGTTATTGCAGCCACGTATGGCTTTATCTAAAATGCTGCAGTGTTTCAGAGAAAACACAGTTTGGAAAGTCCATCAGGGACCATAGGGAGAGACCTGACTAGTCCAGTGAGGTCCCCATCCGGCTTCTCACCGCCCCACTTCAATTGATTGATAGGTCTTTTCCTGTGTACATATATGAGAGAGACCGGTCAATCAGCTGAAGCGGGACAAAACCAGGTGGGAAAGTTCAGACCAGTCAGGTCTCTCCATATATTCCCAAGCCAACTTTTCAAACTGTTTTCTCCAAAACCCTGCAGCGTTTCAGAGTAAAACATATCTGGCTGCAGTGGCACAGTCAGGCTCGGATTCATGCGGTCCATAGTTTGGGCAGAATGAATCCAATGAGAGGTTCCCTTTAACATCTTTCACTCTTGCGATTTGTCAGGTTCAGGCCACATTCCCACGATGAGTTAAATAAATCAAGAGACCTTTAATCTTAAACCAATCACTTTGCTATGAGGCATCCATAGTGGATTGGATTATTTTTAGATTTGATAATTTTTAGAACAAGTCATCAATATTATCGAGAGAGAGAGAGATATAATCCTGATGACTTTTATTTTTAGATTATTCAATAATCCTGATGACTTAATACCAAAAACAAGAGAGGATTAACAATAGCCCAGAGGGATGTCTATTAAATTATTACCCAAATGGGGGAAACCCCATATAATATCTCTCACTATAAGTCTATAAAATGTAACTTTTATTCATCATCTCACTAAAATATAGAAAGGGTATTAAAAGGTTGCCCCTAATCTACCCAATCATTATATTCATATGACCATTTATATATGTTCTGATGACACCATTGGGTGTCCTGATTTATGGTAGAACAGGACGAAGTCAAATGGCACACATCCCCCCCCCTCCAACATGTTTCACCGCTTTAGCGGCATCATCATGGAATGGGTGAAACATGTTGGGGGGGGACGTGTGCCATTTGACTTCATCCTGTCCTACCATAAATGGAGGACACCCAATGGTGTCATCAGAACATATATAAATGGTCATATGAATATAATGATTGGGTAGATTAGGGGCAACCTTTTAATACCCTTTCTAAATTTTAGTGAGATAATGAATAAAAGTTAAATTTTATAGCCTTATAGTGAGGGATATTATATGGGGTTTCCCCCATTTGGGTAAAAATCCTGATGACTTGTTCTAAAAATTATCAAATAATCTAAAAATAAAGTCATCACGATTATCTCTCTCTTGATAATCCTGATGACTTGTTCTAAAAATTATCGAATAATCTAAAAATAATCAAATATACCACTATGGATGCCTCATAGACACACACACACACACACACATTCATATATATAGACCCAAAAAGTCTGAGTAAGTAACAATTGTACCATTTTATTGATTTATTAACAGGTAGAAAAAAAAAAACAAAACACAACACAACCTGGACATGAGTAAGATCTTTGTATCATAATAGTTACATTAAAAGGAACCTGTCGTGCTGAAAATGGCATCTGACCTGCAGGCAGGATATTATAGGGCCGGAGGAGCTGATCAGATTCATATACATTTTTGTGGGAAAAGTTTCAGTAAAACTTGCATTTTATTCATTGAAATCCCTGGTGTTTGTATGCAGGAGTCCAGAGGGCTGTGTGATTGACGGTTTTCCCTGTATAATTGACATATGTCTCTACAATCACAATTATACAGGGAAGACTGTCAATCACTATTAGGACCGCCCACTGGACTCCTACATACAGACATCAGGGATTTTCATGAATAAAATACAAGTTACACTGAATCTGCTTTAACAATCCTATATATTTTCTGCTCCGCTTCATCTCTATAACCTTCTGTCCACAGATCAGACTGTATGTACAACATGACGCTACACGGTGAAGCATTATGCTACATACAAATAAATGGAATTGCATTGAGGTCCTCAAAGTGCTACAAGATATAATTCACAAGAAGTCACAACCAGTTAAGATTTTTTTGTGGCTTGTCAGATGTGGTACTTTGTGGGTCGCAGTGTGCCCCCATTTAGTTACATTACGTAGTGCTGTACAGTGATCACTGACCGGGCGACCTGTGTCATGGCCGAGGTCTCTGTGTAGCTCCAGCCTAAGGCTCACTTGTATAAAAAATTACAAAGTGGATGTGTCGACCATAACCAGATTCCAGATATCTTTGGCATTGGAAATGCTTTTACAATTGGAGTAGACCTATAGCCTGAAAAAAAAATGATGGTTGAAAAGCAAGACAAAGCCAGTGGATGTTTCCGCGCCTTGTGCTTATGCGGTAAGTAGCTCAACAAGTGGACTGCTTAAAGGGAATCTGTCACCAGGTTTTTGCCCCCTAATCTGACTGCAGCATGATGTAGAGGCAAAGACCCAGATTCCAGTGATGTGTCACTTACTATCCTGTTCCCTGTAGGTTTGATAAAATCACAGTTTTATCAGAAGGAGATTATCATTAGAGGACTAATAAACCTGCTGCCAGGTGTCCAACCCCGCCCCCACGTCTGATTGGCAGCTCTCTGTACACTGCATGGCAGACAGCGGCCAATCAGTGGTGTGGGCGCGGTTATACAGAGCTCAGCATTCAGAAAACTGCTAGGTCTGCAGCAGATAAAACAGCAATTTTATCAAAACTACAGCAAGCAGCCTATCAAGTGACACGTCATTGTAATCAGGGTCACTGCCTCTACATCAGGGTGTAGCAAAATCCTGCTCACAAGAAATATTTAAAAAGTTTTTCAGGACAGTTAATTATCTATTAAAGTCTATAAATTGGTGGGGGCCCAAATGCATTTTATTGTCTATACATTATTCTAAGCACACTTCATTCATTTTCTAAACTAAAACAATATTCAGTTTGATGGTTCAGAATAAAAATAATTTTCCAGAACATTAAATATGATTTTCCTTTAGGATTGATTTTGCTGGTAGATCACCATTTGGGGGCCATGGAAAGAGGCGATCAATCATAAAAAAATGCATTTACATTCATAAGCAAAAATTACAAGCTACAGCAAAAGCAAATGGTAGAAAATTGTAGAGTGTAAGACTGTGCACACGCTCCATTCTGTAACGCATCATCCAAACACACTTTTTGCTGGGGCTTCTTTTGGCTTCTCAAAGGCCGTCTCTGTTCCTGTTCTGGTCTGACTAAAGACAGATGGGGCTGAACCTCCGGCTTGTTCTGCAAATAGGACAAAAAAAAATAAATATACATATCAATATCTAAAAAGTCAGCATAGTCTTTCAGCTTCAGCCATTATAGGGTGTTATTGTGTCCATAAATCAACAGGACAACAACACTGTCACAGCTATGTGTAGAATATGCAACTTTTATGTAGAAATGCAATCAGACATGTCGTAATTCCGATAGGATAACCATGTCCCCTTTTCTCAATATTTTTACATTTTGGCATAGATACTGATAAATGGTGTAAAGTGTATGGGGAGCTTGTTGATGCTCTTGAATTATAACTTCCTCCGCCTCCTTTTTTTTTGCTGACTTACTGAATGAATGTAAATGGAAAGTAGAATGGTTGCGAAATCTGACTACATAGGGTTTGTTTGTGGTCTGTTACCATGGAGACAAGCCTCTACATGAGATTTGTCAACACCACAAATTGGGGTATATTTATCAATACAGTGCAAATTTAACACTAGACAGTCTGAGAATTTATCATAGTGGTTCATAGCTGTTGGATAAATCTGACGTATTTTAAGACTCTATAGTCAAACTTAACCACTCCTATTAGTTGGCCAACTTTTTTTGCCAGAATATAGCCTTTTTTTTTAGCTTTCATAGCTTCATATTAAGCCATTACCCTGTTCAGCGAGGCTATGCAAAGTAGTCCGACAAGGTGCAGAAAATGTCCAAAACACACAATAAATATGGTAAAAGTCATAAAAGATCGAATTCTTGGGCATTTCTTTCTGCCTTAACAGTGTCTATTTATTACAAAGATACTGTTTTTACATTTAAAACTATTACAACAATTAAACATTTGCTTCAGATGACTACTCCAAATACATACTGATTGGGAATTTAGATTGTGAGCCCCAATGGGGACAGTGATGATGATGTCTGTAAAGAGCTGTGGAATTAATGGCGCTATGTAAGCAAGCACAATAATAAGACTGAAAATATAAAGTTGTAGGATGATAAACCAGATCCAGTGCTCAGATTATTAGACACCACTTATCACACAATGTTTATGATGACTAGACAGGTTGTTACACTATATGACCGGAGGATTGATCGGTATGCATTATGATGTCTACACGGCTCATACTTACCACATTCTCTCATAACTTGGTATGTTTTAGATTTGATTGGTGTTTGTTTCCCAAGCTTATCTTTGGCTCCTTTGAGATCTTCCTCCTTCACCTTTGGTCTCTTCTTTTTAATTGGGGCATCCTGGGAAAAAAAAAATATATATATTGTATAATCAGCAATGTACACATATTAGTCTGCATCTTTTACATAACTGCCATCTTGCAGGATAAATAGTGACACAAGGCAGTGGTTCCAGCATGTAATGGAGACTTCATTACTCTGAATTATGTTCTAAACAAGACGTTCATTCCCAACAAATAGTGCCATGGTTATAAATAGGCTCTAGTCTTCTGCTGAAAATCAAGCTAAGGCTGAAGGAACCTTGGAAGCTCGCTATGCTTCATACAAAGCTGCACGGAATCCTCCACTTCTGCGTCTTTACTTATGTCTATAGGAGAAATACTACAGCTTTTATTATTTAAAAAATGAGCACTTAGAAGATCAGATGGGACATTTTATACCTTTTTTAATCTCATTCGTTTCTGAAAAAAAGATTACCGTACTAGTTTATTCCTTACTAATTATAATAAAAAAAGTTCTCACCTTAATCATTTAGAATTTATAAAGCAGATAACTGGATAAGAAAAAAAAATTAAATACCCAATTAAGAAAATGTTGAGTTAATAGTCTCCCATACAGGAACCTCTTATTTAAAGGCCCCTTGTACACAAGCTAAAAGTCGGTGGGACCGGCAAGCCATCTCATATTTATGGGTGGTGTCCGGATTTAAATTTTTTTCATTGTTAGTTTTATTTAAAAAAAAAAAAAAAAAATACATGTGATTTTACAAAATGTGTTAAAGTTTGACCCCTGAAACAGTTGTACAAGAGTTTAAAAGAATGGCTACTTTCTTCCAGAAACAGTGTCGGACCTTATCCGGACCATTGATGTGAGTAGGTCTGAGCTTCAATAGCACACACTGCCATTTTTTACTATTCCTGTACCACCCCTTTAAATAGTGGACAGAGCACTTATGACCACTTCTGACATGGCTGTTTCAGTAAAAATCTGTTTTGACAACTGGGAGTTACCAGTTGGGGACATGTCCCTACACAGGACAGACAACCAATCAGTGCTGACTGTGTAGGGACACACCCAACAATAGTAACGCCCAGTTGTCACATTATTCATAATATTTAGACTAAATAACTGAGCAACAGCACAAAGCAGAGGTCTAAGAGAAGATGTACCAAACACTTATTCTATGCGGAATGCAAGTATTTTCTCATTTAAAAAAAAATAAATACATTTTAGGGCTTGTTCACACACTGAGCTTTTGCCGAGTTTTTTGCTGTGGAAAAAACACAACGTTTTACACTACAAGCAAAGTGAATGAGATTTCTGAAATCTTACGCACATGCTGCTTCTTTCATCCTTGCGGAATTGAGCCATCAAAGCGTTTTTTTCATATCTACAGCGTGTCAATTCTTTGAGTATTCTGCTATGCTTTTATACAGCATTTTTCCTGGCAGCACACTAGTTTTTGCTGCAGAAAAATCTGCTGCAAATCCTTAATGTGTGTACATACCCTTAGGATTGCTGCCAGGTCCTCTTGGGGTGTATAGTACACCTTCCCACACATCTGCTGGAATGCAGATATTTTCCGTGCAACACAACAATTTTGTAGCGTCTTGAAAGGGAACATTCTAAGCCATTTGTAGGTTTGCTGAAAGCTCTTCATGCCAGTTAAAGCCATGGAGAATACTGTATTATCGCCCTCTTAAGATTCTTTTCTAAAATTAGTTCACCTTCTCAGTATGGTAGACCCCCATCAATGCATATAATGTCATTCACCTTCAAGTCCAGGCTATTTTCTTGAAAGAACTAGACAATTTGCCTTTACATGTTATTTCAGTAACTTAGAATTTAAAATGTTTCAAAAAGTAACTTGGACACATTTTTGAATCACAGGAGACAAGATTTAGTATTTTAAAGGGGTTGTTCGTTACTTTAAGACAAGTCTGATCGGTGGGGGTGCGTCACCCAGCACCCCACCCATCAGCTGATTTGGCGGCAGCCAGAACTTCTCAGTTGCAGAGCTGCACAGCACAGCTCTGTCTAAGGAATAGTGGCCTCGGCCAGGTACTGCACATCTGCCTTTATTGATTGGAGGTGGCGGATCTGCAGTACCTGGCCACGGCCACTATAGAGTTGCTGGAGCTGTGCTGTGCATTCAGCTCCACAAATGAGCAATTCCAGCCACGGACACAGGGAACAGCTGATCGGCGAGTGCTGGGTGTCGCACCCACACCAATCTGAGATTGATGACCTATCCTAAGAATAGGCCATTAATGTTAAAGTCCCAGACAAACCCTTAAATGGAAAGTCACAGTAGAGGCCTTTCTCATGAGTCCCACAACAATATAATAAATATGTTCAGAACATGTTCGAGTTAAAGGAAAAACTCAACTAATCTCCTCTAAATACGGGTTGAGTCTGCCATTGCAACTGAGTTCTAATAAATTGATTGGTTGTGAGCTACAATACTGCACACAACCTGTGGTCAGGTGTGGCACTGTTTTAAGAAGCATACATTTATAAAAAAAAAAAAAAAATGCACATAAAAAGCCAATTTTTTTAATGATATAAAAATGTCTCTTACTGAATACTTCAAACAATCAGATACAATCAATTGGTAAAAATAAGTCACTTTTTTTTGTGTTTGATTTATCAATCTTGTATGCCAGAAAACTGAAGAATTGTGCAAAAATGTAGCACATTTATGCATTTTCATGCCATGCCAGAATGGGCAGAGCTTGGGAGGGGCATGGCTACCCCCGCCCGCCAAATTCATTAAAAGTGTCACATTTCTTATGCTAGAAATACTCCGGTCATTGCCACAGAGAAGATGCCCCAAATTCATTAAGTGGTGTGCGCCTCTTAATAAATTCAGCACATCGCTCTCTAGCAAGCCCTTCATTAAGACTGGCGAGCACAATGCCGCATACTGTACAAAGTCAAGATACTCGATTTTCGACTAAATTTTCAAAGTGGCATCCACATCTTTCCCCTGGGATGCTGCACGGTGGATGGAGTGTCTGCACACCTTTTTTTTTCAACAAATGATTTAAAGGGATCTAGAGATCCTTGATGTCACACGCCGGGTGTCTTATCCTATTAGAGTCGCTGTGATTGTTTGAAACAAACCTTCAGAAGTAAGCAGAAATGTCTTCTAATCCTGCATGATACCCTATAATGGTGGCAGTATTTGTTCTAGTGACCGTATTATAAAATCTGCTTCCTATTTCCTCATGATGTCTTATTTTATTAAACAAGTTAAAAAAATATATATGGAGTGAAAACTAACCAAAAACTAAATCCAAGTCTAAGCAGCATCCGTAATTACATAATCATTCCTGGAAAAGCCTTTAAATCAGTGATATAGGTTAATATTTCTATTACTTTAAAGAAGTTATTAAAAGAGTAAATAAACTTTTTTTTTTATTATTTAATTACCGATCAGCCTTTGGAAAGTTATTAATCTCTGTAATATAATGTATTATCTTATTTTGCTTCCTTTGATCTCTAAAATCATGCTGAAAGTGCTGGCTTATCTGCCTAGTACTTGCTGTCTTAGTAGCTGATTTGAACTGCAGATCTAGCAAAATCCCTGCTCCTGTGTAGGCTTCTATGCTCATCTCACTATTTAGAAACTCTCTCCCTGACTGAGCATGGGAGAAGTGAGCAGAGAAGCGGACTCTGACAAATGATCTTTGCTAGACCTGCAGTTCAAATCAGTTTCTAAGACAGCATGAACTAGGCAGATAAATTAGCACTTTCAGCCTGGTGTTAAAGATAGAAGGAAGAAAAATAAAGTAATGAAGTATATGACAAAGATTCATAACATTACAAAGGCTGATCAATAGTTAAATAATAATAAAAATCAGTATAGAATATAATCTGTGTAGTTGGATGAGAAGATTCACTACAATAAGACAAATCAAGTTCAAATGAACTATGATTGCTGTCCTTTGCGGGTTTGACTGTCTTTTTGAATGAGCACAAGGACATAGTTGACGGAGTTCTTGTGCACCTTTTAAAGGGAATCTGTCAGTAGGTTTTTGCTATGTAATCTGGGGACAGAATGAGGTCGGGGTTAAAACACAGATTTCAACGATGCGTCACATGTGAAGCTGTGTGCTGGTGTTTACTTACACTGAATGTTTTATCACCTGGTGATTATTATTGCCAGACTAGAGCAGCTATAGCAGTGTGTGCATGCTAGTCCGACTTCGCCCCCTCCTGTGATAAGCAGCTCACTCTCTATAGACGACGTACATGGAGAGCTTGGTGTGGGCGAGCAGGGCTGGCTCCAGGTTTTTGTGGGCCCTGGGCGAAAGAGTCTCAGTGGGCCCCTTTAACACATGCCACGATTCATGATGCACAGATACAGCAGAGAAATATATAGGTATAGTACAATGCCAAAGATTTCACTTCTTACATTACATGAGGGATATCTATTGTAAATTCTACAAAAGCTCAGAAACCGGCAAATCCTCGCAGCGCACAGTGCAAACCGGACAGTATAGTCCTCCATACAGGATACTGGCCCCCATATAACGCTCCATACAGGATACTGGCCGCCATATAACGCTCCATACAGGATACTGGCCCCCATATAACGCTCCATACAGGATACTGGCCCCCATATAATGCCCCATGCAGGCTGTGCCCCCACATAATGCCCCATGCAGGATGTCACTTTCCCCCCATATAATGCCCCATTCAGGATGTCACTCCCCCCCCCCCCCCCCATCATATAATGCCCCATGCATCCATACATAAAGAAAAAATAATAATAATCAAATACTCACCTCACTTCTCACCTGCTGCCGCTGCTCCGGACTCCTCACCCACGCCGGCGTCTTCCTGCTCTGCGCTGTGACGGCTCAGCAGAGGGCCCGGCAAAGGGGCGGGCGCTGGCACCGCTCATGGGTCCCATAGCGCGCAGGGGTGCCTGACGGCGACTGGGCCCCCCCGCCTGCTCAGGGCCCAGGCACTTGCCCGGGTGCTGGTGCCGGGCCTGTAGGCGGGGTTAGCTTTCTCAACTCTGCTG
The DNA here is from genome assembly GCF_046119375.1 of Phyllobates terribilis. Lineage (NCBI taxonomy): Eukaryota > Metazoa > Chordata > Amphibia > Anura > Dendrobatidae > Phyllobates > Phyllobates terribilis. The sequence goes on along the minus strand of NW_027362768.1, from coordinate 288,969,944 downwards.
CGTTGCTATATCCAAAAACTGTGTCAGAACGGCAGCACCCAGTAAACTAAGTGATACATCATTGGATTCAGAGTCTCTTTGCTTACATTATGCTGCTCTCAGATGAGGTAGCAAAAACCTGCTGACAGATTCCCTTTAAAAGTTGGGCATGTCTGCAAACAGTGTATTTTTCAGTCCATTTGTCTCACTGTGATAAATGGCTCTGTCGGGGAGACGTCTAAATCACGTTTTTAAGGGGTTCAAACAGAAACCCCAGAAAGAACCCATGAAAGTAGTTCTGAACACTATGTGAAGCCTTGCTAAGATGCTTTAAAAAAAAAAATAAAAAAATGTCTATGCCAGAACCTCAATTCAATGTACCCAATGCGTTTACATAAAGTGAGTGACAGCAATATAAATACAGGGAGAGAAATCTGCATGTTGTTGGATTACAGAAACCACTCACCCTTTACAAAGCCATTATGGCATGCAACAGAAATTTCAATGGGGAGGGGAGGTCATAGTTATACTCTCCAGAGCTGGCACGAATCTGCTCTGTAAACTGCCAGTGACTCTCATCTCAGTAGAAAGATCCAGAGATTTTGTTGTCACACTACTTGGGATGAAGAGTGGCACAGATGTCAGCCGCGTCTAATTTGGACACAGTGAGTCATGAGGTCACCTTGAAAATGTTTATTACTGCCATTTACATTGAGGAACGAAAAAAAATAATTCACTGAAAGTAGCTATACTGGGTAGTTTACTTACGGGACCTTTTTTTTTTTTTACTTAAATTCATATAATTGGGACTAAAAACAATTTTTTACAATTGGGTTTCATTAAAAATTTTGCATCATTTACTTTTTATAGTCTCTGTTGCAATGGCTGCAGAATGAGTTAACTGAGAATCCTTCAGTCAGCCCACTATGAGGATCCATAGACTCATGTCTTTTTTTTCTGAGCCCATCACAGCTGATTTATGACAACAGACCACATCAAAGTTGATTGTTTCTCTGCACTATGAGCCTGTACTTTTTTTTTATATATATATATATATATATATATATATATATATATATATATATATATATATATATTTAAAAAAAATAAAATGAATCAAAAATTGTCCCAAAAGATGGAAACCCCCAAGGTAAAGCCCCCTGTCATTTTCGGTTCCTTTAGTAAAAGCAGCCTCCTATTAATTAAAATGATGGATATATGGCTCCTTCCCTGGGAGATGCTCAAGGAGGGTTCCATGTCCAGTAGATAAAGACGTAAAAAGCTACTTCGTACTCCAAGGTGAAAATTATATTTTTTCAGACTCAGTCAGGAAATCCAAACAAAACTAACGTTTCGGTCCGTATAATTGGACCTTCATCAGACGCGGATTCCTGTAGATTATCCAATGAATTAAATGCCGCATGTGAATCCTTATAATTGAGCATCTATTGATCTTCTTTCTCAAAGGGAATCTGTCATTAGATTTTTGCTGTGTAATCTGAAGAGAGCAGGAGATAGGGGTTAAAACACAGATTTAGTTTATCATTGTTGAGACACAGCAGGTGCATGCTAGTCCGACACCCCCGTCCTGTGATAGGCACCTAGTGTATATACAAACCTGGTGTGGGCGGAGTTAGGTTCCTCAGCTCTGCTGTATTGCTAAATCTGAAAGCTCTGATTGTGTCAGAACGGCAGCACCCAGTAATTTAAGTGATACATCATTGGATTCAGCTTCTCTTTGCCTACATTATGCTGCTCTCAGATGAGGTAACAAAAAACTGCTGACAGATTCCCTTTACATATTCGTAAGAGAATGTGAAAGCATTTTACTACAGGATATGAACCAGCAGGACCAGAGGCTCAAGTATAGTTCAGAAAGTAATTTTTTTTAACCGTTTGTTCCTACATTGGATATAAATAAGGGAAGTTAAAGACTCTGAAATACTGAAAAATTGTATCCCTCACAGTAGCAAACATTTGGATGCTGTGTTTTTAGCACCAAAAACAAAGCTCTTAAAACAGCAAGAAAACCTGACCTGAAAGCTATGAATCCAACCTTATAGTCTCTCTAGGCTCAAGAAAATTCATTATTTTTCCTCTATGTCACAGAGGAAATGCTTAGACCCAAATATGACCTTTCTTCACCAATCAATATGCCACTGTACCACCGTATTCTCACTACAAAATCTTCAGAGACTCACAGAGGTTACAGTATGAGCCCAAAGAATTCTGTAACCACTGAATTTGGGATCTGTGTGACTCTTCGGTTATGACATGGTGCAATTGCCAATTTGGCCTAAAGGCCGTTAATCCTAAATGATATACTTTTTCATAAACATGTAAAATAATTTTTAATTCTATGTATAATTGTGCCGTCTCCGGTTCTATTTGTGTATTCACGACAAGAAGGATATACTCAGACATCTGCACTACGGAGAAATCACAATGGAACAAGAGGGAGAAAAATGGTCTATATTAATCCATAATAGTAGAAATATATTAAAGTTTCAGAGGTCTATACATTGTAATGGCCAACTGAAGAGATGGTAACAAATAGCAAGTTTTTGAGACTGCTCAGGTGTCTTCATCAGGCATAATAGGAAGAATACAAAATAAACAATAGAAACGTATGTTGCATCGTATAGCATAAGTGAAGGAGATAAGCAAATGCATTAAAGTAGCAGCAATGATAGAAGATAGCCGTGGCAGGAATAAAAGTCTGAGACACAGTCAGTCTTCAGAGCAGACTTATCACATCTTGCATCCAACAGATCAATCTTATACATAATAGTTCTATAAGGTTTCTCACCTGTGGTTGGGACATCTCAGCTCACAACTGGTTAATGACGACAGAAGACAAAACACCACAGAGGTCTCTGCAGTCCAATCCTTGACAGCTGCATCTATATATGTAGGGGACGGGTGACGTGGGGAGAGGGAGTTTCTACAGGCAGAGCCTTATCCAGAGAAGCAATGCTCTCAACGGGTTTTTTCTGTAAGATGACTGGAGTACAAAGAATCCAAGCAACTGTTGTTTAAAGGGGGAACATGTTACAACAGCGGCCAAATTTATAGAACAGATCATCAATTGCTGTAGAAGACGAGGATGCAAAACACCAATTTTGCCCTATTCATCATCCATGCTTTTTCAAGTCATTTTTCTCTTTTTGTGTTGTTGGGTTTTTTTGCAACATGATGCACGCGGTTCAGGAATTTTGTGCACTTTATTTTTTTTTTCACTCATTTTCACAGGAAAAAGTTGCATGGTTCACGCAAATGTCATAATTTGAATAAATGCTGTGTGTTTGATTCTTTTTATATACCCATAGTTTGCCTTATCGATCAACAATTGATGGTACCCCGGGTGATATCTCTCTATATTCCAACCTAAGCAATATATATGCTGTACAGAGTTATACAATACATGTATACAGTACATTTGCGCAAACATTTTTAAAAAGTCGCAACTAATGGATCGGCCACAGACATCTGGATAATAAACATAATGTACACATTGGCAAACAACGAAAAACAAATGAACACATAAAATAGACTTAAAAAGAGGTTGTCTACTACCAACCCCTTCTGAATCCCTGTTTCCCCCAGTAAAAAAACAAAGCAACACCTGTACTCACCGATGCCATTCCAGTGGTGTTAGCACTGGCTCCCCCGGGGAACGTGTGACATTGTTATATCACGCAATCCCTGTGGCCAATCAGCTCTGGCTCCACTCTCCTTTCCTACAGACACAATCGACTTCCAGAGGAAGGGAGAGCCGTGGCTGCTCGATCACTTCCTCCAGATGTCTTGATTTGTCTGAAGAAAGCCAGCGCTGATTGGCCGCAGGGGTTGCCTGACATAATGTTACGTAAACCCCAGGGGAACCAAGTGAACGGAGGTGAATATAGCTGTTATTTTACTGGAGGGAAAAATAGGGATTCAGAAGGGGTTGCCTGAGTAGTTGACAACCCCTTTAATATTTGGTCATATTATGCTACTGAATTTTTTTTTTTTTTTTTAAAGGGTTGTCCGAGTTCAGAACAAAAGTCTATAGTCACTATATGTGACTGCATGTATCATGCCTATATGGTAAATCCAATTGTGAATAACTATCCCACATTTAAGTGAAATGTAAAAAAATCTGTCCAGTAATGTATTTTATTATGGCCTTAAAAGGGGTTTTGGCGATTTTTTTTTCTGCGGCATGGCAAGCTGGATGGCAGCGTTCTGTTGTGATCCAGCCTGTCATGTCAATGTAGCAGAGCTGAAGCGGTCGTGGGAACCATGGACAGGTAAGGATGAGATTGCTTTATTATTTTACTTTTATTGCAGAAGACATTGGCTTCAGCTGGAATGGGCGTGACGGTAAGCATGGTTTAATTTAGAACATTAAAAAATTGTGCGTTTATTTCAAGTAAAGGACTTTATTCTGGGTGTTTGTGGTTTTTTTTAACTTTGACTATGGGGTTAGTAATGGGGGTGTCTTATAGACGCCTCTCCATTACTAACCTGGGCTTGATGTCAGCTGGCATTATAAGCTGACATCAACCCCAACCCCATTACCCCACTGCCACCGCTACAGGGCAGTGGGAAGAGCGAGGCTAAGTGCCAGAATTGAAGCATCCTATGGATGCGCAATTTCTGGGGCGGCTGGTGTTTCTAGCCTGGGAGGGGGCCAATATTCATGGCACCCTTCCTGGGCTATTAATATCAGCCCCCAGCTGTCTGCCTAGCTTTTGCTAGCTATTAAAATAGGGGGGACCCCACGTCATTTTTTTGGGGGGTCCCCCATTTTAATAGCTAGTAAAGGCTAGGTATTCAGCTGGGGGCTGATATTAGTAGCCTGGGAAGCTCCGTGGGTATTACCCCCTTCCCAGGCTTCAAACATCTGCCCCAGCTGTCTGCTTAACCTCCGCTAGAGACTAAAATTACGGGGAACCCCACGCCAATTTTTTTTTTTTAATAAATACTTTATTTTAACACTAAATGACAAGTACAGTAATCAACACTGTCAATGTACTTATTATATATGTGACTGACATGTTTCTATCTATCTAATCTATGTGTGATTCTCTATTCTTTCTATTCTAAATTGTCGGGTACCGCTGCTGAATTGCCGGCCGGCTTTTTTAAAGAGACTGTGCATGAAAACACTATTATTTTTTTTAATAAATCCTTTAACACTAAATGACAAGTACAGTAAGCTGAGCGCTGCCATCCAGCTTGTCATCCTTCAGAGACACTGCAGAGCGCAGGCATTATGGGAACTTCTGATTCCGGTATTCGATATTCTAAAAGTATCGGAACTCAGTATAGGAACTTTGATACTGAAATATCGGGTATCGACCGATATTCGCGGTATCGGAATGCTCAACACGACTGGCTACTTTACCTGGAAAAATTGCTGTAACTTCTAAAAGAGACGGTAACAAATTTGGACTGTACATACTTTGGTTCATGAGAAATGAGAATGCAATGAACCTCAACGACGAGAAACATCCTCGCACCGAGTGATCTCGCCGACTTGTCGCCCGCTAGTCGTCTCCACTATGATAGACTTGCTGCTCACCTTTCTGTGCGTCGGTAGATAATGTGGTGCTTGCATTTTACGCCTGTCAAATTCCTTCATTTGTTCATGTACAGATGCAGTTTGGAGGAGCGTGTTCCAAAACTTATTGGAACAAGAAGTCCTTAAACAAGTACCAAAGTGAGTTTCTAAAGAAGTTTGGAGGTCGAAATCCATCATCCAAACTGTCTTGAAGACAGAGTAATCTCCAAGTAACTGTGGCCACAAAAATCGCCTGATTTAACACAGCCGGATTTTTTTCCTTTGAGGCCATTTGAAGGGTTGGGTGCACAGTAACAAGCCACGAACATTACAGGTACTCCGAGAGAACAAACAGTGAGAATACAGAATTAGACCTACCAGTACTTCCATTTCTAAGAACCTTCCACGACAGCATAGGAGGATGTCTCCACGCCCTAATGGGGGACAGGAAGCACAAAGAGGTTAAAAACCCCTCCCACCTCCCCATTGCCAGTGTCTTATAACGAATCACCATAGCATAGAGACTTATAAATCTAGGAAAAACAAAAAATTAGAAGCAGGGAGGAATATGGTGCTGTCGTGGAAGGTTCTTAGAAATGGAATTACCAATAGGTCTAATTCTGTTTTCTCCAATCACCTTCCACGACCGCATAGGAGGAATACCAATCTATTATCTTAGGGAGGGACTACGGCCTGAAGCACTTTCCTGCCAAAGGCCAAGTCTTGAACTGATGAGAGGTCCAGCCGATAAAATTTGATGAACTTGTTAATGGAGGACCATGTGGCAGCTCTGCAAATCTGCTCGATCGAAGCGTCTGCTTGTTCGGCCCAGGATACTGACATTGATCTTGTGGAATGAGCGGTCAGTTTTTTTCGGAGGGGGTAGGCCCTGACTGATATGGGTCATACGAATAGTTTGTTTAATCCAATTGGAAACTGTTTTTCGACACCTTTCTACCCTTATTTCTACCCATGGGCTGGATCAACAGATTTTGGTGAGCTTAAGATAGTGAATTACCGCTCTACGTACGACTAGGGAATGAAACTCTTGTTCCTTACTATTCGATGGGTTTTGGCAAAAGGACGGCAAGATGATCTTCTGAGATCTATGGAAGGGGGAGACAACTTTTGGCAAGAAGGCAGGATCAAGTCTGAGAATAATTCTATCCTCTAAGATTCTTAAAAAGGGTTCCTTTATAGAAAGGGCTCGAAGTTCTCCCACCCGTCTAGCCGAGGTAATGGCAATAAGGAAAGTCATTTTGTAGGAGAGATTCTGGGTGCTACAGGCTGTTAAAGGCTCAAATTGGGGTTGAGAAAGACCCTTGAGGACTATATCAAGATCCCAGGATGTAACTAAAGACGGAAGGGTAGGACAGAGTCTAGAAGCAGAAGTCATAAAACATTAACCCATCTGTGTCCTGCTAAGTTACAATCAAAAATAGAACTTAAGGCAAAGACCTGTACTTTCAGTGTACTACGTCTAAGACCAATTTATAGACCCCTCAGAAGGAAATCCAGAATCTGAGCGATATTAGGGTGAAAGGGGTCCAGAGGAATAGGAGCACACCAGGAGGAAAATGTTTTCCACACTTTACCATATATAGCGTTGGTTACTGGTTTACGAGATTTCTGCAAGGTTGAGATCACGTGTTCTGAGAGCCCTTTGGCTCTCAACACATTGGCTTCAGTAATCATGACGCTAATTTGAGGTGTTGAGGGTCTGGGTAAAACAGAGGACTCCGAGAGGATATTGTGTTTTCGAGGTAGGGGGATTGGACCGTCCAGCTTGAGACTCAATATTAGATAATACCAGCTTCTCTTGGGCCACATGGGTGCGATCAAAATTGTCCTGACCCGATCTTCTCTGATTTTTTGGAGAGTTCTGGCTAGCAACGGAATCAGGGAGAAAGCATAAGCTAGCTGGAAGGACCACGGATGGGAAAAAGGCATCTATCCCTAAGGAGCCCTTTTTTGGCTCCAAGGAGAAGGTGTCAACCTTCGCATTCCTGCGAGTTGCGAAGAGATCGACTTCTGGTAAACCCCATCTTGTTACTAGAGAGAGAAAAAAAACATCCTGGTTCAGGCACTACTCTCCTGGGTGAACGTCTTGTCTTGACAAGAAGTCTGCCTGAGTATTGGATAATCTTTTCAGATGTACGGCTGTGAGAGACAGCAGGTGTATTTTGGCCCAAGAGAATATTCTTTTGGATATTGATTTTAGATCGTTGGACCTCGTACTTCCCTGATGACGAAGGTGTGCTACTACAGTCATGTTGTCTGAGAAGATTCGAAGATTCGAACGTGGGTTCCCGATACCAGGTCTCTTGCCGTTAGGCTTCTATCGCTTTCAGTTCTCTGAAGTTGGAAGATTTGGACATTATGAGAGGACTCAAGAGAACCTGATAGAGAATTCAGGATACCACTGCACCCCAACCTCTCCTGCTCGTGACGGTTGTCATAAGTAGAGGGGACTGGACTCAGACCACCCCTCTGCAAAGATTTCTGGGGTTCAGCCACCAGGCTAGGGAGGCCTTCACATGACCAGGAGTCCGAACATCTGTTCCAGGAAGTAAGAATGTGATTCTGTAGTTCTCTGGAGTTGGCCTGTGCCCATAAGACAGACTGGATACAGGATGTCCTGGGGTTCCCAGGACCGACATGGCTGCTTTCAATGTAGGTGACCGTTGATCCCGGAATGACTATATTTTCTTCATAAGGTTTTTCTGATGATCCTCTGGTAGAGAGGACATCTGTTGCACCAAATCTAGAGTAACACCCAGAAACTGTCGACTTGTTGATGGAATCAGCTCGGATTTTTTTAAATTAGGATCCAACCTAGACTCTGAAGGAGTCAAAGGGTCTCGGAGATATCTCTGAGGACCGAGGTAGTCTGTGCAATTAGAAGGAGATCGTCTAGATAGGGGACGATACATATCCCTTGTTGACGAATATAGGTTACTACTTCGGCCATGAGTGTGGCGAAAACCCGAGGGGCCGACGAGATGCCAAAGGGAAGTACATTGAATTGGTAGCGTTGAACCTGATGGTTCTGAAAAACTGCGAACCTCAGGAACTGTCTGTGGGCCTGGTGGATTGGGACATGAAAGTATGCATCCTGTAAATCTATTGTGGCCATAACATATCCCTGGCCGACTAAGGGTATTGCAGACTTTACAGATTCCATCTTGAATTTTCTGTATACCACGTGTTGATTCAATTCTTTCAGATTTATAATTATCCGGGAGGCCCCAGATGGTTTCCGCACAATGAAGAGGCGAGAATAAAGTCCTCCTGATTGTTCCGCCAGAACGAGAGATATTGCACCTGCCTACAGGAGATTTTGAATTTCTGCAACAAGAATGTCCTGGGCCCCCTTGGAGAGAAGGACGGTGACCTTTATTCCCTGAGGGGGGTCGGGGTTTGAACTCTATAAGTAGGCCCTCCGAGAGGATATGGAGGACCCACTGGCAGCGGGATATTGTCTGCCACTAGAGATAAAAGTTCAAAAGACAACTCCCAACCGGGACGGAGTCATTGTTTATCCGGTGATTGTTGGGGAACCAAGATGTTCCTGGTTTTCCCCCTTTTTGGAAACTCCAAAGCCCTGCCTTCCCTTTTCCCTTACAATGGGTAGATTGTGACTGGGAGGGGCAAAAAAAACGCTTTCTAGGGAAGGACCAAAGGACGTATTCACCATGGAAAGGGATGGCGCAAAGCTTGGATTTTGACGTTGCGTCCCTGCTCCAGAGTTTGAGCCAAAGAGCTCTCCTTACGGAGTTAGATAAAAAGGCTGATCTGGCAGCGAAACGGACTCCTTCAGCGGAGGAGTCGGCCAGGTACCCAGTGGCTTTTTGGAGTAGGGGCAAGGAGTCTAGGAGCTCTTCCCTGGAGGTACCCTGAAGCTAAGTGGTCAATAACTTGAGTCAGCCACTTGAATAGGGATCTGGCCACACGTGGAGGCGATATTGGAGCGTAAAGAGGCCGAGGAAGACTCCCTTGATTTTTTAAGGAGGCTTTCAATCTTTCTATCCATAGGATCTTTCAATTGTGAAGAGTCTTCAAAGGGAAGGGCCGTCTTTTTAGCTACCCTAGCCACCTGTACATCAACCTTGGGGACTTCCCATTTACCAGTATCTCCTAAGGGGAAACAATGTTTAAACTCAGAAGGAGTCTGTAAACGTTTTTCTGGAACTCCCATTCCTGCGAAATTAAGGATTGTATGTTTTTGTGGATAAGAAACCCAATAGGTTTGAGACCCCCGAACATTTCGTCCTGGATGGATGGGGCTACCTGTTCCTCTTCTACCCCCATAGTGCAGTGAACCCCAGATAACAGGTCTTCCAGATCATCCACAGAAAAATAGAATTTTTTATTTCCCGTTATGTGATAGGTAGAACCCTCTCTCCCCATCAGAAGTAGAGCCCATGTGATGGGAGTCCCCGGAGTCCTGACTTGACAAGTCTACCTGAAATTTTCTCTCTTTTGAGGGGAGAAAAATCAGGGCCCTGGACTGGAACGGGAGTAGGGGCAGGACGGAAGGAGGACTGAAACTCCTGTTTCACCATATTACAGAGCTCGTCAATTAGGGAAGGCTGTTCCTCCCTGACAATTGCATCTGTACAGGGCTGACACAACTTTTTGTTATGAGAGGGGAGCAGTTTCTTAAAACAGACCGCACATTTTGGGGATTTGTCCTTTTTGGGACCAGTTTTTTTACCCTATAGGAAGAAAAGGACGCTGGACTTGGACCCAGTTTACTGACCCGACCCCAGAACACACACAGTGACCGGAGTAACACTGGGATCAGTAGAAGCAGGAGCAGACATTCTAACTGGAGGAGCAGTACTCACCACTGATGTCTTCAGATCGGGTCTTTATAGAATAAAGACCGGATCACCCAGCGAGGAACAGGTGTTCCCTTCTACTTCCGGGTCAGGACAGGTCCCGATAGCAGAAACGAATCCAGCGCGCTCCCCAGACTGACGCATGCGCTCCAGGTGGAACGCATAACCTGGAAGTGATCACGTCGTCCGAATCGCGCTGACAGGGGAGCACGCACGAAGCAGGAGAGGACCGGAGAGCTCAGGGAGGCCTCCGCTCCCAGTACTCTGGCCCACTTTACCCCACCAGGGAGCACAGGAAGGCCAGAAATGGTCCCAAGTCCAGAGGAGACAGGAGCAGCATGGAGGAAGAGGGCAAGCAGACGACCACCGCTGCCCGGCAGGTAAATCTATCCCTGCTACATAAGCCGGCCATACAGCAAGGAATAAACTCTCCATGCCCCATGGGGGTCAGGAAAGACACTGGCAATGGGGAGGTGGGAGGGGTTTTTAACCTCTTTGTGCTTCCTGTCCCCCATTAGGGCGTGGAGACATCCTCCTATGCGATTGTGGAAGGTGATTGGAGAAATTCGAGCTATTACTCCAGACATCCTGAGGAATACATTCACCAATATGGAACGAAGCATGCAGGGATTCAAAATGTGGACTTTTTCAACACCTGCTTTAAAACATCAGTTTCTCATGAACCCAAGGTATGTACAGTCCAAACTTCAGTAAGATAGACCATCTTTTAGAAGTTACAGCAATTTTTCCGCGTAAAATAGCGAGTGAATCCCCCTGTATTTGCTAGTACAGATGTAAGTAATACACTTAAACTACATTAGACGCTCAGGAGCAAAAACCTGAGCACAAACAGTGGTTTTAGTCCATCAAAAGTGTTCTATCCCTGTAGAGCACAAAGGTGGCTCCAAATCACAACTGTTACCACTCTGATCTCCTCTTATTTTTATGTATCCACTTTTACCTTTGCTCAAATTTAGTTAAAAGGATTATTCCCAGAATAATTAAAAAAAAATAAATGGAGCAGAGATGCACTTCATGCACGAGCTCTGCTCCATGCATTGTCTATGGGAGTGGGTGAGAGAGTATAGCGTTCCTGTATTTCCAGCAGCCCCAAGACAGTGGAGGTGGAGCAGAACCATCTCTCTCTGTTCCACTCAAGTCAGGGAATTTGCAGAGCCTTAGTTTCAGGATCCATAGCTCCGTTCTGGGTCAGGCAGGGGATAACTATACAAATTTAATACAATATCATTACATGCTGGCAATCCTATAGGTTGTAGTCTCCATCAAAACCACAAGGTGGCCAATACAGACCTGTATAGCATAGACATCTTGTGACAGAGTATCACAAACTCATGCATTTTTATTTTCCCTGAGGCAGTAGCTCATCTAGGCATAAACTGAGCCAGGAAATAACATATCTAAGAATTGTGACTTGATTTCCCCTTTAAATCATTTTTTTCCCACATGATTTCCACTACAGGCGCTGATACGCTCCTACAGCTTTCACTATGCAGCAGGAATTTCTCCAAACTGACCAACCTAAAAGCAGGTGTGAAAAAAAGACAAAACATAGGATGAATATTTGGAAACTTGTATTTATGGTAAGGAAACAAAAAAGGGGGAAAACATTTAATTGCAGCCCCCAATCTCACCCACCAGTTATTAAAAAGTGCATACATCCAATACACTGATCCTATGTAGGAAAGCACTTAGCAATGTAACACATTCCTTTAACCTCATGTCTGCCATATCACCACCGATGATGCTTTACTCCAGGTTTGTGGCTTTTGTGGCCAGGACATGGTTAAGAATCCCTGAAAAACATCATCTACATACTAAATGGTGTCCTTGTCCATGTACGATTATGTGCAAATACCAGACCAAAACTGAAATACTTGGAGAAAAAAAAATCTGATTTTGCATCTCCAGCGTATTCCACGTAACACAAGATCATTTATCAAAGAATAAAACAAAACCTCTTTTTCACCCTTTTTGACCTTTTGCAAAAAAAAAAGTATTTGTAAAAAAATATAAATTAAAAAAGGCTCAAAACGACACTAGACATACTGCAAAAACCTCCACGCTGCCAGAAGGGAGAACGACGCATTGCCCAGCAATAGCTCGCACTCACCCCCACCGAGAGCAAGGGGGTCTGGGAATGATCTAACTCGGGGGACTGTAACAGTAAAACAAAGTTAAGGCAGAGTCTTCCGTATAGGATCACAAGGGGTTACGCCATACTGTGGATTTCGTTGGCGGAAGAAGTCATACATGTATTTACTCCTTTGTTCAGTAGGTCCATTTGATCTGGCAGTTCTGTATCAAGTCACTTGTATATACAGATATGGGAGAGAATCAATTTTCTTGAAGAACGTCAGTGTTTGATGTATAAAGATGTGACACTTAAGCCATGAATGTCTGATAGATGATGGGCTCCTCGTCCATCTTGAGGAAGGGGCCTCGCTGCCTCCAAGAGCGTAGAGGTGGTCTGAACGCACAGCTCTCCATTCATCATTTGTAGAGGAGTCTTGAGATTTGCCAAGCGCTTGAGAAATATGAATACACCTTTAAGGCCTACAGGTAAACTAAGAGGGGTTTTCTCATTTTCTTAAACTTGGTAAAAGGTCAAAGTGCTTGTAAAAACAAGCACAGTTCAGTCCGGTGCCGCAGCCATGCTCCGGTGCGCTCCTGAAGAAACAGCATGAGAAAACCCCTTTAAAAGGGAATCTGCCAGCAGGTTTTTACTATGTAATTTGACAGCAGCATGATGTAGAGGCAGAGACCCTGATTCCAGTGATGTGTTACTTACTGGGCTGAGTTTTGCTGTTTCAATAAAATCAGTCTTATCAGAAGATTATCACTACAGGACTAGGTGTCTCGTGCCTCCTAGTCCAGCCACGCCCCCATCAAAGATTAAACACAGGAACTGCCAGTGTTGGGGGCGGAGTTATACACAGCTCAGCATTCTGAGATCTGCAGCAGAAAAAACTGTGATTATATCATAATTGCTGCACCCAGAATACTATCAATGGAGTCAGGCTCTCTGTCCCTACACATTGCTACTCTCAGATTATATAGCATAAATCTGCTGGCAGATTCCCTTTAATGTATTAAACCTACACTTGAATATTAGAATTAAAGGCAATGAACATATTTGTATAAGGATATTGGGATTGTGGCGCCAATACCATATCTGTAACAGGGACCCATTTAAAGAACTGTTGCATTACTATGTGAAACAGGGGTTTCATGCCCCCCTCAAGTACCAGAGTCCATGTGCAAATGCATCCTCTACTTGAAGGTCATTTAATGAAGACCTGTAGAGCCTTGGAAATTTCCAAACTAGATGATCAGAATGACATAGCTTTGATCTTACTGCCATTATCAAATGCAGACTGGTTATAATGTAGTGTAGGCACAAGCTGAGATGCTGCCTTGAAATGTAATAATGCATAGAAAAGAATATATTGGAATGGACAGACAAGGTTATGCCTAGTGTTCCTGCATTACTGATACAATGGTGGATCTGGGATTAGATTTCACATTCTGCATCTTGATACAGATCACCGCAGACGGCATCAAGCAATAAAAGCATGCCCCCACCATACTGTGATGTGTAAAGTCAGTAACGGGCATGAGGTTAGAGTTAAATGGGCAAATAAATTACCCTCTTTTTTTCTGATAAGTAAGAAATCTAAACAAAAAAAAATTATGGGAGAAGCAGTCAGGTTAGAAAAATGCCAATGAACAGTTATTAACCTTGATCTCTATAAACAGCAGCAGGCATCTGCAGGACCTGTGCCGGGTACAAGTGGGCAGTATCTTGTAGTTTGCAGTGTCCAATACCCACTCTGCAATGTTCTGACTGCTAATAACACAGTCTTGTATCACCTCTATCTCTGAATGCTGACAACACAGCAGAGGTATCGGCTCAAAGTTTCCTGTGCCAAGAAGCCAGACCTTGTTTACTCCTGTAAACCTTAGTTCAGTGGAGGCATAATTGTGCAAAAAAAAAAAAAATCTAGCGGAACATCATACGGGCAGGCCAAAACGGTGTTTCTTTTTCTTAACAGATTTGGAATTTGTTAGCCTGCGGAGGTCCTCGTCGCCATCAGACTCTTCCATTTCATCATCTGCTGAAATGAGGATCTTTTGAAGAAAAAAAAATACATGAAATATTTTTTTCGATTAATTTATACACTTTTTTTTTATTTAATAAAATAAACACACACATATACATACAAGTGCTTCTCACTAAATTACAGTAGAATATCAAAAACTTAATTTCAGTTCTTCAATACAAAAAGTGAAACTCTTATATAGAGTCATTATAAACAGAGTGATCTATTTCATGTGTTTATTTCTGTGAATGTTGATGATTATGGCTTACAACCAATGAAAACACAAAAGTCATTATCTCAGTAAATTAGAATACTTTATAACAACAGCTTGAAAAATCTTTTTTAAAATCCAAAATATTGTCCTACTGAAATGTATGTTCAGTAAATGCCCTCAATACTTGGTCGGGGCTCCTTTTGCATCAATTACTGCATCAATGCGGCGTGGCATGGAGGCAATCAGCCTGTGGCACTGCTGAGGTGTTATGGAAGCCCAGGTTGCTTTGATAGCAGCCTTCAGCTCGTCTGCATTGTTGGGTCTGGTGTCTCTCATCTTCCTCTTGACAATACCCCATAGATTCTCTATAATAGATTCTCTATGGGGTTAAGGTCAGGCGAGTTTGCTGGCCAATCAATCACAGTGATACTGTTGTTTGTAAACCAGGTATTGGTACTTTTGGCAGTGTGGACAGGTGCCAAGTCCTGCTGGAGAATGACATTTCCATCTCCAAAAAGCTTGTCAGCAGAGGGAAGCATGAAGTGCTCTCAAATTTCCTGGTAGACGACTGCGCTGACTTTGGCCTTGATAAAACACAGTGGACCTACACCAGCAGATGACATGGCCCCCCAAACCATCACTGATTGTGGAAACTTCACACTAGACCTCCAGCAGCTTGGATTGTGGCCTCTGTACTCTTCCTCCAGACTCTGGGACCTTGATTTCCAAATGAAATGCAAAATTTACTTTCATCTGAAAACAACAACTTGGACCACTGAGCAACAGTGCAGATCTTTTTCTCCTTGGCCCAGGTAAGACGCTTCTGGTGTTGTCTATTGGTCACGAGTGGCTTGACACAAGGAATGCGACACTTGTAGCCCATGTCCTGGATACGTCTGCGTGTGGTGGCTCTTGAAGCAATGACTCCAGCAGCAGTCCACTCCTTGTAAATCTCCCCCAAATTTTTGAATGGCCTTTTCTTAATCCTTTCAAGGCTGCGGTTATCCCAGTTGCTTGTGCACCTTTTTCTACCACACTTTTTCCTTCCACTCAACTTTCCATTAATATGCTTGGATACAGCACTCTGTAAACAGCTAGCTTCTTTAGCAATGACCTTTTGTGGCTTACCCCCCTTGTGGAGTGTCAATGACTGCCTTCTGGACATAGTCAGCAGTCTTCCCCGTGATTGTGGAGCCTACTGAAACAGACTAAGGGATCTTTTTCAAACGCTTCAGAAGCCTTTGCAGGTGTTTGTTAATTATTGTAATTTACTGAGATAATGACTTTGGCTGTAAGCCATAATCATCAACATTAACAGAAATAAACACTTGCAATAGATCACTGTTTGTAATGACTACATAATATATGAGTTTCACTTTTTGTATTGAAGAACTGAAATAAATTAACTTTTTGATGATATTCTAATTTTGTGAGAAGCACGTGTGTATACATACAGTACAGACCAAAAGTTTGGACACACCTTCTCATTTAAAGATTTTTCTGTATTTTCACGACTATGAAAATTGTACATTCACACTGAAGGCATCAAAACTATGCATTAACACATGTGGAATTATATACTTAACAAAAAAGTGTGAAACAACTGAAAATATGTCTTATATTCTAGGTTCTTCAAAGTAGCCACCTTTTGCTTTGATGACTGCTTTGCACACTCTTGGCATTCTCTTGATGAGCTTCAAGAGGTAGTCACCGGAAATGGTCTTCCAACAATCTTGAAGGAGTTCCCAGAGATGCTTAGCACTTGTTGGCCCTTTTGCCTTCACTCTGCGGTCCAGCTCACCCCAAACCATCTCGATTGGGTTCAGGTCTGGTGACTGTGGAGGCCAAAGTCATCTGGCGTAGCACCCCATCACTCTCCTTCTTGGTCAAATAACCCTTATACAGCCTGGAGACGTGTTTGGGGTCATTGTCCTGTTGAAAAATAAATGATGGTCCAACTAAACGCAAACCGGATGGAAAAGCATGCCGCTGCAAGATGCTGTGGTAGCCATGCTGGTACAGTATGCCTTCAATTTTGAATAAATCCCCAACACTGTCACCAGCAAAGCACCCCCACACCATCACACCTCCTCCTCCATGCTTCACGGTGGGAGCCAGGCATGTAGAGTCCATCCGTTCACCTTTTCTGCGTCGCACAAAGACACGGTGGTTGGAACCAAAGATCTCAAATTTGGACTCATCAGACCAAAGCACAGATTTCCACTGGTCTAATGTCCATTCCTTGTGTTCTTTAGCCCAAACAAGTCTCTTCTTCTTGTTGCCTGTCCTTAGCAGTGGTTTCCTAGCAGCTATTTTACCATGAAGGCCTGCTGCACAAAGTCTCCTCTTAACAGTTGTTGTAGAGATGTGTCTGCTGCTAGAACTCTGTGTGGCATTGACCTGGTCTCTAATCTGAGCTGCTGTTAACCTGCGATTTCTGAGGCTGGTGACTCGGATAAACTTATCCTCAGAAGCAGAGGTGACTCTTGGTCTTTCCTTTCCTGGGGCGGTCCTCATGTGAGCCAGTTTGTTTGTAGCGCTTGATGGTTTTTGCAACTGCACTTGGGGACACTTTCAAAGTTTGCCCAATTTTTCGCACTGACTGACCTTCATTTCTTAAAGTAATGAAAGCCACTCGTTTTTCTTTACTTAGAATTTGTATTGTGGTAAGAAAAAAGCAGCCAACAGTCTATTCAGTAGGACTATCAGCTGTATATCCACCTGACTTCTGCACAACACAACTGATGGTCCCAACCCCATTTATAAGGCAAGAAATCCCACTTGTTAAACCTGACAGGGCACACCTGTGAAGTGAAAACCATTTCCGATGACTGCCTCTTGAAGCTCATCAAGAGAATGCCAAGAGTGTGCAAAGGCAGTCATCAAAGCAAAAGGTGGCTACTTTGAAGAACCTAGAATATAAGACATATTTTCAGTTGTTTCACACTTTTTTGTTAAGTATATAATTCCACATGTGTTAATTCATAGTTTTGATGCCTTCAGTGTGAATGTACAATTTTCATAGTCATGAAAATACAGAAAAATCTTTAAATGAGGTGTGTCCAAACTTTTGGTCTGTACTGTATACACACACACACACACGTACGTACATATATTATGTATTTTTATTATATACACACACACAACAATATTAAGCAATATGCTGGTCATGCCACTCCATTCCAAGAAGCAGTGATGAAGAACAGGGTACAGAGGGACCCCTGCATCCACACTTTCATTATCTGGGTTGAGATGGTTAATAAATGTGTTTTGTGCATCAAAATAGCTTTAAAAAGGCATTTAATATTTTACTTTCTACTTATTTGAATTATATGAAGTAGCAGAACACAAAATATCAATTTTCTCTGCACTGTTAGGCTATGTGCACACATTGTGTTTTTGCAGACGTCACAAAGCCTGAAGGGTTTCCTGATGCCAGCAAAGTGAATGAGAATCCTGAAGTCTCATGTACATGTTGCTTATTTCTGACTTGCAGCTTTGAATCTGCAGTATGTCAATTCCTTCAACATTTTCGTTGCATTTCACCCATATTAATGAGTGGGGAAAAATCTGCACCAAAAACGCACAAAAAAAAAAAAACGCATCAAAAACGTGCATATTTTATATTGCATTTTTCCTGCCAAGAGATGCAGAAATTTCTGCACCAAATTTAACGTGTGCACAAACCCTTAGATATTCTTCCAGTGCAGAGTCTGTATACTGTTTGGCCACTAGATGTCAGTAATGCTGAAAACTCTAATATAGTGGAGCGCATATACAAGACCATCTTACTTGATCACCTTTGATCTAGATTTCCATTTCTCTTATACCTGATGCAGACTGACCCTCCAGGAAACCATTTTTAGTGATTCAGTAAAAACATTTTTCAGGAGCCTTCCTCATCAATATGGCAATCATTCAGAAAAATACAAGAAAGCATTGTTACCGGAGAGGACGAGGTGTTCTTGTGGCTTCATCAGCCAGTTCTTAGTAGCGAGGCGGAATCTGTAATGTTTCCATACACATGACATACAGAACATTAAACCTTTCTCTAGGCCTTGGACCATCTTACAAAGTGGAAACGCATAAACTTCTGCCAGGCGTATTGTGCCTCTAGCTATGCCACTGAGTGACACAACACTGATGCCATTGTTTTCTGGGCTTGATTTTAATTTTACTGCAGATTCCTACTATGAATAGAAGCGCATATAACCAGCTGTGACATGGTCACTGAGAATTAAAGGGGGTTTTTAGTACAATGGAGCCCATCCACAGGATAATGTCACACATGTGCACTGCCATTGCAGTCAGCTGTAGCTTTGAACGACACTATTCACATCATGACATGTGCGGAGCAACAGGAAAAATGATGCAGTTCCTCCATTATTTCCTAGGTTTCATTTTTACAGCTTTTACTGCGCGGTAAAGATGCCCTGGCAATATGATTCTCCAAGTCAGTAGGGTTACAGCCATATCAAACTTGTATAGCGTGCTGGGGTTTTTACATTTTTTTTTTTTTTTTTTTAGATTTTAGTGGCTGAAAAAAAAACACAAGATAAAATTAACCCGTACAATAAATGCTGTAAAGACAAAAATTGAAGCAGCCAGAATTGGTGTTTTTTTTTTCTCTTTGTCACCAAAACTCCACTGAAAATGAAAAAAAAAAAAAAAAAGTGTAGGATTGCAGTATAAAGAATAAGTGAAATCCCCTAAAGGGACTTAAAAATAAAGTAATAAGTTATAAATAAGCAAATAAAAAAGTGTCATTTATATTATTTTATTATTCGTTTTTTTACAATTTATTATTTTTTTTTTAATTCCCCTTAGAGGATTTATCTCGTTCTTTATACTGCAATACTACAGCATAGCTGATTTTAGCGGTATAAACGGTGCTCGTGAGCCCGATCCATACACCTGCATATGACGTGTGACGTGCTATGATGTCACACATCAGGAAAGGGGCTAATGAAGGAAATAATTCCAGGACTGCCCTTTTAATTGCTGTCTGTTAGGAGGTGAGCACAATCAAGAGAAGTCATTGGAAATCTTGAAAAGACGAATCGCATAGGAAAACACTCACTTCAGATTCAGAATCATCATATGAGGCCGCCCGCCGGTATCGGACCTTATTTCCGTTGCGAGATTCTGGGCTGCCTGCTTTCTCTTCCATTTTGGCTTTTGTCTTGCCCTTCTTCATCAGAAAGTTGTCCACCACCCAGAACATTAATGCCTGTTGTAGAAACAACTTATTTATGGAGTTATATACTGACCAGTACAAAATTCAGAAATGAAGCAGCTTGAAAAAGTATTACACGTCAAAAAAAGATAAAAGTCCCTATGTTGATTCATTTTGAACAGATTCTGGACCGCCCATAGACTTTACACATCCGGGTGGTTCGGATCCTACTCTGCAGTCTTGTTCTAATGGAACAGCTACATGTGACAGTGTAGCTGCAGGAGCAACAATCCAGCTGTCAGAGACAGCCGGAGTCCACATAGAGAAGGCAGAGATGGTTTATTACCGTCTGCGCCTTCTCTCCTGCTGTGTACACAGTGCAAAAGAGCACAGCAGTCATGTGATGTGTATAAAGAGGGAACAAGAGCTGCAGGGTCCTAGGAGACCCAGACACATATACTCTGCATTTAAACTGTAGCTGGAGAAAATATAACAATTTAGTGGTCCTCTGTGGTCATAAAAAAATGAAGTAACAAATATGGGAAAAGCAGACACTGATCTTGCCCAACATCAGCAAGAATAAACAAAAAAATAAATAATAATAAATAAAATATGACCGTGACATAAAAATGAATCCCCAAGTATCTCAAAAAAAAAAAAAAAGACTTGAATATGTGAAAAAGTTAAGTGGGAGGAAGTGGCCCAGTCTTGAACTAGTTTGTTAAAGATCATTAATAAAATAAAATAATAAATGTGATGTCAACTCACATTAACAAAGAAAGGTACAATAAGCATGACAATGGCTAGTTCCAACTGCGGGTTTGGAAAAGCAGGCTTTATCATGGCCACCTGCGGACGAGAGGGACAGGACAAGCATTAGTGTATTTCAGACAGTGCAGCGTACATTGTACAACGGAAAGGTATATATAACATGGCGTACATTAATCAACTGCATATATATGTGGACTCCATCAACATTCTTCCTGCAAGTGTTAGTTAAGCAACTCAATTTTATAATGGTCATCCAAGCAGCAAAAGCTTTAGGCAAGTCAGGCAGTCAAGGTTCTCAGTTCTGTGACTAATGGGGCTGAGATCATGGCTCTTTCCAGATCCGTCGTGTTCTTCCTACAGGTAACCTGGTAAGTGGAGACCTACATTTTTCCCATGGAGCATTGGCTGTATGTAAAGTAGCCCTCCTAAAGAAGGAAAAAAATCCTCCAGTGCCAGCTATATCTAGCCATCCTATAAAGGAACTATCCAAGCTTGGGACAAAAGTCTGCAGTAATTTATGCCTGCTGAAACGCGACAGCATATGGTCTACACACTGTCACGATTCCACGGGGGTCACGTGCAGACTAGACTCCTTCAGTTTCTCTCAATAGAAGAGAATTGAGAGAAGCCGGATGAGACTAGTATGCAGATCTCAGATATGTAAGAGCACTGGGAATACTGGGAAATGATGACAACACCAGCACCGCATGTTAGTATGATTCGTCAGTCTGCAGTCATGAAATGACTATACACTTTAGTCCCAAGCCTGGACAACCCCTTTAAACTTAAGCCCGACCTAATAATAGCACTTGATGGTCCTGTTTCTACAGCTTGTAGGGACTCAGCTGCTGTTTAAGGATGCTTCTACCGCCCCACAACCAACCATGTCCAAAGAGAAAAATATGATGAACGGACTGATGGGAAATGATGAAGTTTATCCAACCGATCTCTACAAATACTTTTAGCCACTTTGTGCATATTTATTCAAGGAGGATTGTCATCATTTAGTCTCTGTACACCAGTAAAATGGATTTGAAACAAAGCCATAAAAATAATTGCACTAGAGGAGTTGCTGCATGTCAGACATTTATAGCAAATCCTGGAGAGAAGCCATATATGTATAATAGAAGCCAGTCTCACATTTCTCTAAAGATCAGGGTCCCCGGTGGTCTTATGCCGCAAGGATGGGCACAGTTCTGTCTATTTTCTTGTATAGGAGTTTTAAAAACTGGCAAACAAGTGGTGGGATAAACCATACATGTGCTACCCCTTTAGCTATTCTGGAATTACAGAACAGTCCTTGCATCATAAGCTCAAGAGTAATTGGCCATGAAATGGCTTATTGTCCAACATGGCCTGTGATTTCAGTAAAACTCTTTGAATTAATAGGGTTATCACTACTGAATCACTTCAGAGCTCCATATACAATAAAAACCAAAAGTATACTCATCTCCCGCAGCCACGTCAGCTCGGCTGTTGTGTCCGGTGACCTCTGCAGCCAATCAGGGGCCGCTGATAAGCTGCAGCCCTTCGGTATCATCTGCCCTGAATGTAGTGAAGGCTGCAGCAATCACGGGACCCATCCGACATTGCAGGACATTGCTTTTATTTCATATGGGGCACTGAAGTGACCAAGCAGGGGTTGTCCAGTAGTAGACAACCCTGTAAGATGAAGATGTAAACTTCAATCACATCTTGATGACTTTCTTCCAAATTCATTGTACTGAGCAACAGGCAAAACTAAAGCTCTTGTGCAGGAGCGAAATCAAAACTTTGGTCATCTTTACTGCTCATAGGTGAACCTGTTGCCCAATGGATAGTGTGTAATATGTATGCCAGGAAAAAAAGCGGCACTGTGACAGTGTAGCAGACTGCAGTATTAAACAACAATACATGACTACCCATAGACAAGGCATACATGGCATCCTGTCTATGGGAATGGTGCCTTTTACCACAATGTGGAGGACCCCTCACCTCTTTCAGATTGGGGATCAGAAGGACAAGGACTATTGCCGTCTTCTCGAACATCATGATAAGGATGTAGAGTGCACACTGCCCGACCCAGGCGTTACACTGTATGGGATCCCCTGCAACACACAAAAAAAACAGAAGGTAAAAATGGACAAATAGAAAATAATGTTAGCTATAAAAACAAAACGCACTATTACCTAATTTCTGATCAATGTCTAGTCTACATACCAATAATATTACATATTAATATTTCTTTGTGCTGCTAACTAACAATCTCAGAATTTTAATTAATTATTGTGAGACTGAATGTTGACAAAGCATGAAAAGTCAAGTAAACTATTATTTAACCAGGGCTGTGGAGTCGGTATAAAATGGACTGACGCCAACGCCTAAAATATATAATAAATTGGGTACAGTAGTTCAATGCAGTTTGTGGGGAATATTTTTTCATAAGGATTTGGGAAAGTTATGAAATGTCCTATAAATGTCTGACCTATTCCTGATCTAAGGGTCTAGACTTTTAGCTGAGATGAATCTGTGCTGCTGTAAATTTATCACTTAAACATGAGCCATGTATGAGGGAGTCAGAGTCGTGGAGTCGGTGTCACGGAAATTGAGGAGTCGGAGGTTTGGCTTACCACCTCCACAGTCCTGTATTTAACTGACTTAAAGGGAACCTGACAGCACTATTTTCCCCTATTAACTAATTACAGCACTATGCTTAGGTCAGGTCATCAATATCCGAGATGAGCTGCAGTATCCAATATTTACAGCCAGCTGCAGTATCCAATATTTACAGCCAGCTGCAGTATCCAATATTTACAGCCAGCTGCAGTATCCAATATTTACAGCCAGCTGCAGTATCCAATATTTACAGCCAGCTGCAGTATCCAAAAATGGCCACTTCATAGTGGATGGCGCTGTCTGGATCTGTACACTGTGCACATTCAGCAGCTGCAAACAGCTGATCCCTGGTGGCCTCCCAGGTGTCACACCCCGAGTAATCTGTTATGGTCTATCCATCCGAAAGAGACTTTATCCATATATAGAAGTCCTGGAAAATCTCCATAGGGTTAACAACCCCCGCTCTATAATAAGTTACCCATCTTACAGTAAACCTCCCCTATTACACTGGCTTAGTTTACAGCAGTTGGCGCAGGGCCAAAAGGTGACATGAAATGTACGACCCAACATGGCTTCTCAGAAAACATTCTCCAGCATTGTCACTTTAAGCGGTACAGCAGGCAGGTCCACTTTACAAATGTACCATCTGCAATTCTGGTAGGACACCTGAGCTTTGCCCCACATTCAATTTCAGGAACCAGACGTCCACATTTATTATCACTGAGCGGTTGCGGTGGAGGAGCGGGACACAGGAGGCAGCAGCCGCCTGCTGCAGCCTACACGGTCCCTGCTGCTAAAGAAAATAAATATTCACTGCTCCCCACGCCCATAGGCGTGGGGAGCACTGAATATTCATGCTCCTTAATAGCGGGACACAGTGTATCAACAGCGCGGCTCCTGCTGCTGCCGGGCGATCGCATGTGCCCGCTATTACAGGGCATGAATATTCACCCCCTCCCTACGCCCATGGGCGTGGGGAGGGGTGAATATTCATGCCCTTTAACAGCAGGGACAAGCGATCGCCCTGCAGCAGCAGGAGCCGCACTGCGGCTACGCTGTGTGCCGGCTATTTAGGAGCATGAAGTCATTGCTCCCCGCGCACACAGTTCTGGTGTGGGGATCAGTGACTTCCAGCAGCTGATCTTTCCTTGTGAGCCGCGCATGATGCCACTGCCATGTAGAGATCAGTGTAGGCAGACAGGATGCAGGGCTGGAGGAGAGAGAAGATCTGTTGTCGGTTCTCCAAGATGTTTGTAACAATCTTAATTCAAAAACTGCGTGCACGTGTCCTAGGAGAATTGATTCAGTTTTGAAGGCAAATGGCGGTCACACCGAATACTCATTTGATTTAGATTTCTCTTTTGTTCACAGATTAAATTAAACTTGACATTTCTATTTTTTTTAAAGCATTCTTACCCTGCAACCTGACGCAAACTTTTTGCACAGTAATGTACATCACATGTTGAGAAGGGATTAATGACATCTCTTAAAGTTTAAGAAGTTTTGGCAATACAATAATGACAGGAGAATCTGAGGAAAATGAGATGGACAGGACCACCTGAGTAAAAGCTATGTGGTCCATGAAGGTAGAGAAAGGAGAGCCGTCAGCATCATGCACGGTCCTCAGAATCAAACTACATTATTAAAACCCTATTGTACCCCAGAAACATTTGCTAGTCTGCCATCATCAAATGTTCAAGAGACGTAATATGTATATATACCACATACCATATTCTCCAAATCTTAAGGCGTCCCACTGCCCCCATTCCACCACACAGCTCACTGCTCGGACACCGGCATAAATAAGCAGCATGCCCAATGTGGCATCCAGGAGAAAGTTGATTAAATAGCTGTATAAGTAAAAAAAAAAAATAGAAAAGTCAATAAATTTGCAGTTATACACTAAAGCATCAATATAAATTTTCTATATACAATGTGAAATAGCATTCTGGCAATAATGATACTTTCTTTTTACGAAACACAGCAATGTTGATTGCGTGAAGTACTGCAGGTTTTAATGTAACATAGATGCTTAGTCACATATACAGTGGAAATAAAAAGTCAACACACCCCTGTTAAAATGCATGGTTTATGTAAAAAAAAAAAAATCATACAAAGAATCATTTCAGAACTTTTTCCACCTTTAATGTTCCCCATAATCTGAACAATTCAACTGGAATTCCGGCCAAATAGTTCAGCGACAAAGGTTTCAAGAATTACTGACTACAAAACCCTCCACTCCATGTGTCCCATCCATTTTGCTAACCATCAGACAGTAAAGGAGTGGGCAGATGGACTGGAGTTAGTTACATGACTGTTACATAAGATTATATAAGCTTTGCACTCAGTAATTATGTATACACACATAGGTCCGACTTTTTGTGACAAAAGTTTTGAAAATTGCACCAAAATGTTGTAGTACTGAGAACTACACCAGGATGGGGGGGGGTGGACTGGAGTTGTGCCAAATTATGTGACGTTTTAATGAGTCGCAATTTATGAATCAGCTGAAAATATCAGGAATAGTTAGGACTGCCTACAAAGCGGAGAGAAAAAAAAAAAAACAGGCGAGTACATATAAAATAGACTTAAAAAATGCATAAATAGAATAATGAATTGGGTGCAATAGAAAAAAAAAAAGGCGCAAAACTAGACAAAGAGCAGGCACAAGGGCACTGATGAATCGGGGCCACTGTTTATATCTAGTAGGTATATCTTTGTTAGTCATTTAGCTCCCCACCAACTGAGCACTTCATTTTTATCATGTGTAAGCAGCATCTGATACTGAGCCCTGATATATGCAGGTGTAGACTGATTCACACTCCTGTAGAGTATATTGTACTGGCACTGATTATTTATGATCATGGTTGGTAACTGAAAAGTAAAGCCACAAAAGGTCTTATATCAATGTACAATTCTCTACTAACAATTTGGGCGATCCCATTGCTTTGGTCAAAAAAAAAGGTGGGAGAGGGATGTAGGTCATATCTCTTTACAGTATTTCAGGGTCTTCAAGAAAGGTGTCAAGTAACGTGGCTCAAAGAAGATCCCAAACTTTTTCTTATACACCGAGTTCATAGAACGCCAAAGGGTTTACATAGGATGGGCCATAGAACGGACGACTGTCCAAGATGCAGGGAGGAGGGGGCAGACTTGGTCCATATATTCTAGTCATGATCTCGAATTAATGGGTTGTTGTGGGCTAGTGTTGGCAGACTGATTAAAGAGGTTTACAATATCCAAATCCCTTTAATGACATATGATGTCATTATGAAATAATGTAAATAAAGTAACAAATGTTGATTGATTGTGGCAGTCATTTCTACAGGTTCATTGTTGACATTTGGTGACTACAACACTGGCATCATATATCCCATAAAGAGCTACAATTTTGTTTTTTCTGTAATGATAAAGATGCAATGAAGCAGTAGGGCAAATTGTTGAATAAGTGTGACCAACGTTTAACTCCTTTTCCCCTGTATTCGTCAGTGAGCGACAGACTAGCACCATTATTAGTTGCTAAAATACCAGCCCCTTTCATAAAAGATGTTTTGTTATTTAAAAGCAGAATACTTGAAAAGAAACGTAATAAAAAGATATGGATACCACAAAGAATGGTAAGAAATGTAGGAGCCTTACAGTGAACACGGGTCTTCTCTTGTGAGCTCGGATAAGTAGATATTTGCAAAGTGGATGAACAGCATTCCTATCGCCTGTTTGGACGTATCTAGGAACCTACAGACAAAAAGGATAGGATTACCAAAATGTGAGGAAGAGTAATTAAAAAAAAAAAAAAAGTCATATCATAACAACCGTCTATAATTTCTGCAACATTAACCGGTCACTAATACTTTGTTTTACATAGAAAGAAATAGGGACATTGCAGGAGGAGAGATGCACGAAAATGGTCACAATATAGATTGTCCCACAGGAAAGGCCTAGAGGGACGAGCTCAGCATTTTCTATTTGTGACCTGCCATTCAGGGTGCTGCATAAACAAAATAATCACAGATACAGACGTGGATATTGAAGTATCTCTGAAGATTATATGACTGGAAATCAGGCGAGCCAGGAGTCTATAAAGACAGAGTTCGATCGCAAAGTGCACTTTCATCAGATCCCTGGGGACTCCTGGCCTCTCCGAGAGCATTAAATGGGCTTTTAGTCCAGCAATGTATGCACTTATTCCATAGGACATCCCCTCCACACTATAGACCATGTAATACCAGTCCCATGCAATCTAGAAATAGAAGATTGTCAGGCGGACATTTCTACCAAAAAAAAACACAAATATTCGGATAAGCTCTGAAATGTTCTGGATTTCCCTGGGTGAACAGTAAACTTTTTTCCCCTTTTTTAAACTTATAAGTTCTTTCTTTTTTTATTGCATTTTTAAAGACACAATAAAAATGTACAAAACTCAAAACCACAGAAGAAAAAACCCTGCTAAGCGCAGACCAGAACTGCATCATATACATGTACAGTCCTAAGCAGATAGATCGATGGAGAAGCAGCACGTGGCTCCATGCAAGCAGCAGCATCTGCTGGGTGGTCTTCATTTAGGTGTTTGACTGATACCCTAGTCTATAGGGACTATATCACCCAGCAGGTGCTCTCTTTTTAAGCCTCATCAGTGAGTGCTACAGTACAAAGTGTAATATTAAATTTAAGGTGCCTCTTGTGCAAGAAGCATCACGTGGTCTTGGTTCCTTCGGGCACTAAAGTGCTAACACCATGACCAAGTGATGCCAGTAGCACCCAGTAGTGTGATTTAAAGGGAATTTGTGAGCAAGTTTTTTCTATGTAATCTGGGAGCAGCATGAAGTAGGGGCTGACACCCTGATTCCAGCGATGTGTCACTTACTGGGCTGTGTGTTTTAGTTTCAATAAAATCAGTGTTTGATCAGCAGGAGATTATCACAACAGGACTAGGCGTCTCAAGTTCTGTCCTGTATAACCCCGCCTCCACCACTGATTGGCAGCTTTCTGGGCATAGGCAGAAAGCTGCCAATCAGTGGTGGGGTTATATACAGCTCAGAATTCAGAGCACTGCTAGATCTGCAGCACAGGAGACAGTGATTGTATAGAAATGACAACAAGAAGCCCAGCAAGTGACATCCCTGGAATCAGAGCCTCAGCCACATCATTCTGCTCTCAGATTACATAGCAAGAAAACTGCTGACAGATTCCTTTTAAAAGGTTCATCTAACAGGCCTCATATTTGCCAATCAGGCACTTATTCCGTATCTCATGGATGTGCCATATATGATGAAGATGGGAATACCCTTTCTAAAGTAGTACATTTCCTACACATGCATGAAAACTTA
Organism: Phyllobates terribilis; assembly: GCF_046119375.1. Lineage (NCBI taxonomy): Eukaryota > Metazoa > Chordata > Amphibia > Anura > Dendrobatidae > Phyllobates > Phyllobates terribilis. The sequence goes on along the minus strand of NW_027362768.1, from coordinate 288,941,369 downwards.
CCATATCCTCCATGGACGTCGCTCATGCTTTGGTTCTCGGAAACGTTTTACTGTGAATGAAAATACACATATCTGTTAACCGAGGTGTCTGTACATCAGATCAGACTTTCATTACAGTAAACGTTGGCACAATTTCAGTATTTATAGGGGGTCCTCAAGATCCACTTTATGGCGTCCATTCACACACGCACATTCATGTAGCGAGTCCATGTAGCAGTTCTGAACACTGCTGAGAAGCTCAATGAAGTCCAGTCACTGAATGCCCAAATCTAAGGACGGGGGCGAGAGACGGGGGCGAGAGACGGGGGCGAGAGACGGGGGCGAGAGACGGGGGCGAGAGACGGGGGCGAGAGACGGGGGCGAGAGACGGGGGCGAGAGACGGGGGCGAGAGACGGGGGCGAGAGACGGGGGCGAGAGACGGGGGCGAGAGACGGGGGCTCCAGGTTACTAGGATGTGTCTTCTGTATCAATTTCTACCAACATTTTCTTGACAGCTGATGATTTTCAGCGATCAGATCCGTCCTACACCTAACAACTGCATACAACTACTCTTCCAGTGTTCGGGTGCCATCCCATAACTTCTAAGTGGGGCACATTTTCTGGGATTTCTTACAAACTTGTAAGCGGGTACAGGCTGAACTCTGAACGAAATACAAACCACTTCTTATAACACCTTTCCCAACATGAAGATTTTCCATTTTTGCATTTATTTTTTTTTGTGACAAGCTGCCATTTTTATTTATAACATTTTGGGGTACGTACAATGTTGTTATTACCTTTTATTGCATTTTTGTTTGCACAATGTTGCGGTGACCCACAATTTTGCCATTCTGTTTTTTTTTTTTCCATTTAACAGCGTTTAAAGATAGGGTTAATTAACTTTATATTTTGATAGATCGGACTTTCACAGGTGCAGCGATACCACATATGTGCTTTTTCTTTATTTTATATGGAGGAAAAGGGGCCATCTAAATATTTATATATAAAAAACTATATATTTTTTTTTTTTATATGTCCCATCAGGGCACTTGAACTAGTGATCGTTTGACCACATGTATAAAATACTGCAGTGCCACAGTATTGTATTATATAATAGAGATCACAGCCTCCTATGAAGGCCAGGCACTGGAAAAATGGCGGACCCTCCAGGACTGCAAACATTTATTGCCGCTGGCAATTTAACAGCAACTCGGGATCGCTGCTGTCTGATGTCTGTTTAACAGCTCCTGAGCTTGCACTAAAGACAGGGATCACCCGGGAAGTGGTTAAAGGGAGTCTTTTGAGAACAAAAAGACCGTTCAAACCAAGCACAGGTAAGTCGATGTACCCTGTGTGTGACCAAAGAGTTTGGTGCACTCTCCCACCTGCTTGTTTTGCATCCATCTCCACCCTCATCTAACTCATAAAAGACAGAGCTGTCAAACAAAGGAAAACAAGTAGGCAAGAAGGTGCACCGAACTGTTTGGTCACACCAAGGGTGCACTGATTGCCTATGCTTGGCTTGAACAGTTATTTTGTGCTGAAAGACTTCATTTAACAGGTCTCTGAAGCAAGAGCAGGGTGTGACATTCCTTGTAGCCTCATATAAGGTTGTAAACTGCAAACTACATGGTACAAGGGTTTTCTCAATCACATTTTTCTTCTCAAAATGCTTAAAACAAGTAAAAAAAAAAGTAATAGTCACCTCACTCTTGCCCCATCAATACCACTAACTGGAAGTACAGACAGGCGGGGAACCGGGTACCCTCAGAAAGAGCAACCAGGGATAAATGAGGTGAAATGCTTTATTTTTTAGCCCACTGGAGTGGAGTTTTTGTCCCCAGACACATACATATTCTACAAAAGGTAGGTCCAGCTTATCCATATATTGCTTAGCCAACATGTAATACTATAGCCAGAGCTGGACCCACGTAGGTCAAGGTGGGCTGAGTCGTGTGTTATAGGGCTGTGGACCTTTACTATTGCCCGACTGTAGCCAGAGCCTCCTTCCCCATTTACCTGCACAAGACCATTCTCCTTAGTGTGCATTCACATATTTGTGTTTCATGTATGTGTGCTCTCCATTCATTTAAAGGGAATCTGTCACCAGGTTTTTGCTAGCCCATCTGAGAGCAGCATGATGTATGGGGAGAGACCCTGATTCCAGCGATGTGTCACTAATTGGGCCGTTTGCTGTAGTTTTGATAACGTCACAGTTTTATCTGCTGCAGATCTATCAGTTCTCTGAATGCTGAGCTCTGTATAACCCCACCCACACACCACTGATTGGCTGCTTTCGGTGTATACTATGCATAGGCAGAAACCTGCCAATCAGTAGAGGGTGTGGTTGTACTACATGGCAGCAGGTTTTCTAGTCCTGTAGTGATAAAATCAACTGTTTTATCAGCAGGAGATTATCAAGACTAAAGCAAGTAGCCCAGTAAGTGACAACGTTGGAATCATGGCCTCTGCCCCTACATCATGCTACTCTCAGATTAGGTGGCAAAAAAACATATGGACCATTGCAAATGCCTGATGGTCCACAATAAAACCAGAGTCCAAGTTTGGTTTGCGACCCAAACTCACACTGTAATGAATGGATCTTTAATTTGAACGGACATCACGTGGTTGCATCAATGCACGGTTTGTTTGAAACACGGACGTGTGAATTCGACCCTACAGGTAGTGCAACATTAGCAAATGAGTGGGAAGAATTGTCCATGGAAAGGGGGTAAATAGGCACCAAATACTCCTGCTGCCGGTCTGGAGAGTGCACTGATTTCTTTCAGTGGCACTAGATTTTTGCTATGGTGCCTTCTCTTTCATGTACTCAAGGTGGCTCTATTCTAATAGGAGGTAGATGAGGCATCATAACACTGAAACACCCAAGTCTGCCCTCACCCAGAGGTGCTTGTATTGCCTGTGCTTTAGTCAGTTTCATTCTGCAAGTCAGATCACTAATGCAGGACAATGAACCACTATAAATAATGGCACTGTGGCCGGCAGTGACTGTATGAAGTGGTCAATGATCACTGGGGGCTAATGCATCCCCTGGTTGTAGGGACCAGAAGGAGACTTAACAGTAAATATAGTCACGTTATTTGCCATTTGGGGAATTGTCAGAATCTCACATAGCTCCTTTCTAAACAGTCTGTCACATAACAGATGTAGTGTAATCCGCAGTGTCACTTGGGCCTTTTACTTTCCACCCATGAGAAAACAGAGCAGTAATTCAGCGAGCCAGGACAAACTGGTTACATTACATAGCAAAGAGCATAGCACGAAGCCGCTCACATATCCAGCTAGTTAATAATTTAGTGATAGCATGAACAACACTCGCTGGGGTTCACCATGATGCCCTTAGCTTAGGGTATGCTCACAAAGGATGGATTTGTCATAGGCAAACCCAGCACATGTACTACAGGATTGGTGGCAGAAGTCAGAGGCTTACACTAAAATCCACCAGATTTTCCACAGTGCAGGGAAAAACCTGTGTGAAAGTTTTTTTTCGGTGAGTGTGAACAGGGTTACAAAATCCTCATTCATATAAACAGAAAAATGCCCAGTGCCATTAATTAGATGGACTTCAGTGCAGATCTGCGTTAAAATCCGCATAGAAGTCACTGGATCCTGAATGTGGATTATTGCAAATCCGACACGAACTGCATCTGAAATCAGATTTACATGAGTATTAATCCCATTACCTTTTAATTTCCCATGTAGAAAAGCAGTAAAAAACAAAACGTGGACGAAATTTTATATATCGTGTAAAAAAAAAAAAGTGTGGCAGACCGGGCATTTGATTACTGCAAGATTAGACACAAATTTAATTGCACAACTCACACTGAAATTGGAAATGTGAGACTGGGGCTTTACAGTTCCAAGGGCGTTTAATAGATCACCTGATAAAATGAGATGTATGACTAAATAATAATAACATAATAATCCGCCAGAATAGAAAGAGGAAGAGCTGGACGCAGCTTTAAAAAAATCACAGCGAGTGTCAACTATGCAAAGAGAAAACTACAGAAGAGGAGGAGAACATGGAAACGAGAACTGACTCCCTCTTTTGCTAATGTTGCAATACCTGTATAGAAAGGGTAAAAAAAAGAAGAGAGACAATCTGAGCTCTCTCTGGGGGGCCTATGGCATTGCCTTCAGGGGGAAAGCCAACCATTCCCTTCCAGCTGTGACAATACTGTGTACAGCTCAGCACAGGAGGGCTCCCTTCTTACAGCAAACATCAGCTGTTTTCCCAAGGACATGGCTCAGAAGGAAAAGTTCCAGTAGCTCAGTGCACAGGACTACACCCTTATAACAGCTGCTCCAGGGGACCCAGAACTGTGAGCCTGCAGGAAGCATGCAGCATACGTGCCAACGGGGCAATCTCCAGACAAGAATTACTATTTGCTTCATTAGAATATTCATGTAGTTCATTTCCAATTGTAGACAGCAGCAATTATGTGGAATCATAATGGGATTTATTCTGCATAGAAAGAAATAACAAAAGACACATTGGAAAAACAACAGTCACCCACGGGATTACACTAAGTAGTGGCCTGAAGGGAACGCTGCACACATCTGGGGTAACCACATACACCAAGGGAGCAGTAATGCACTACTATAGTACTGCATGTGGGTACCGGAGGTAGAGAGCCCACCTATGCCCTGGGCTCCAAGTGCTCAAGCAAGACCCCTTATTGACAGTGTACACAATAAAAAAAAAGGCAGTCAGATCCAGAATAAAACTGAACAAGGCTATGAAGTGGCAAAAAATCTAGTGATCGGGCACTACACAGCACTCAATAAAAGTAAATGGTGAGAGAGGAACCCCTGCCATCCCATTCAAGCAATGAGGGACATAACAAGTACAGCTCATATTTAGCAATTCCCTGGCAGACGTCCAGTGTCTCCAAGAGCTCACTCCTTTCCCATTTACACTCTCAATCTGACACTAAACTCACGCACTTTAGACAAATACTTGCACACGCGTCCACAGGACAGAGCTGGCATCCATGTGTTATGTCTCCAATTTAGCCACTCGCCGCTGAACGTAATACATCAGCAGGCTACAGAAGGGGCACAATGTCACGGGTTTAATGTGGCATTATTATGGAAGCACTATGGGTGGCAGCGACAAGTGTCAGGTGTATAGACAGTAAGCAGTACTGGGCCTGTGTGACCCCTCAGTATTAGGCAAGGTGGGAAGCAAACCATGAAAAAAATCTGTGAGCAAATCTGCAGTAACATGCACAGTAAATACAGAAGGAGTGGGACAGGTTATAAAAGGCGACCTGTTACCAGACCAAAACTGACCAGTTTGTGCCCATATTTTATTCCCGGCTTTTATTTTTATTAAATAGAATCTATCAGCATGTTTTGCTATTTAATCTGAGAGCAGTATAATGTAGGGGCAGAGACCCTGTTTTCATGGATGTGTCACTTACTAGGCTGTGTGTTGTAGTTTCAATAAGATCAGTGTTTTATCAGCAGGAGATTATCATTAGAGGACATCATCTAATGTGCAGGAAAGTCGGGCTTTTTTGCTTAACCCCACCCCCAACAATGATTGGCAGCTTTCTGACAATACAGTGTACAGTCATGGCCAAAAGTATTGAGAATGAGACAAATAGTAATTTTTCCAAAGTTTACTGCTCCATTTTTTGTAATGGCAATTTGCATATACTCCTGAATGTCAAAGAGTGATCAGCTTAACAGCAATTACTGTACTTGCAAAGTCAATATTTGCCCAGAAAATGAACTTTAACCCCCAAAACACATTTCAACATCATTGCAGTCCTGCCTTAAAAGGAGCAGCTAGCATCGTTTTAGTGATTGATCTATTAACACAGGTGTGGGTGTTGATGAGGACAGGGCTGGCCATCAATCAGTCATGATTAAGTAAGAATGACATCACTGGACACTTTAAAAGGAGGCTGGTTCTTGGTATCATTGTTTCTCTTCAGTTAACCATGGTTATCTCTAAAGAAACACGTGCAGCCATCATTGCACTGCACAAAAATGGCCTAACAGGGAAGAGTATCGCAGCTACAAAGATTGCACCTCAGTCAACAATCTATTGCATCATCAAGAACTTCATGGAGAGAGCTTCCATTGTTGTCAAAAAGGCTCCAGGGCGGCCCAGAAAGACCAGCAAGCGCCAGGACCGTATCTTAAAACTGTTTCAGCTGCGGGATCGGACTACCAGCAGTGCCGAGCTTGCTCAGGAATGGCAGCAGGCTGGTGTGAGTGCTTCTGCACGCACTGTGAGGCGGAGACTCTTTGAGCAAGGGCTGGTTTCAAGGAGGGCAGCAAAGAAGCCACTTCTCTCCAGAAAAAACATCAGGGACCGACTGATATTCTGCAAAAGGTACAGGGAGTGGACTGCTGAGGACTGGGGCAAAGTCATTTTCTCTGATGAATCCCCTTTTCGATTGTTTGGGACATCTGGAAAACAGCTTATTCGGAGAAGAAGAGGTGAGTGCTACCACCAGTCTTGTCTCATGCCAACTGGAAAGCATCCTGAAACCATTCATGTGTGGGGTTGCTTCTCAGCCAAGGGAATCGGCTCACTCACAGTCTTGCCTAAAAACACAGCCATGAATAAAGAATGGTACCAGAATGTCCTCCAAGAGCAACTTCTCCCAACCGTCCAAGAGCAGTTTGGCGCCCAACAATGCCTTTTCCAGCATGATGGAGCACCTTGCCATAAAGCAAAGGTGATAACTAAATGGCTCATGGAACAAAACATAGAGATTTTGGGTCCATGGCCTGGAAACTCCCCAGATCTTAGTCCCATTGAGAACTTGTGGTCAATCATCAAGAGACGGGTGGACAAACAAAAACCAACAAATTCTGGTAAAATGCAAGCATTGATTATGCAAGAATGGACTGCTATCAGTCAGGATTTGGTCCAAAAGTTGATTGAGAGCATGCCAGGGAGAATTACAGAGGTCTTGAAGAAGAAGGGGCAACAATGCAAATATTGACTTGCTGCATTAACTCATTCTAACTGTCAATATAACCTATTGGTACTCATAATATGATTGCAATTATATTTCTGTATGTGATATAAACATCAGACAAACACTAATAAAAACCAGAGGCCAGCAGATCATGTGAAAATATAATTTTGGTGTCATTCTCAAAACTTTTGGCCATGACTGTACATGGGAATCTGCCAATCAGGGGTGTGGGCGTGGAGATACACCACTCAGCATTCTGAGCACTGCTAGATCTACAGCAGAGAAAACAGGGATTCTAGCAAAACCACACTAAGGTGCCCAGTAAGTGACATCACTGGAATCAGGGTCTCTGGCCCTACATCATGCTGCTCTCTGATTGCATAGCAAAAAAGCTGCCGAGATTCCCTTTAAACAGTGTCTGTCAAAAATCAATAGTACACCTGAAAATATGCAACTTTGTAATATATCTTATAAGAGAAATCTAATTTTTTCTCCACCAGAGCTGATCATTAATCACCAATTCATAGGTAAAATCAGTATTCAGTGAAGACAGATTTTCCCATTATTAAGATAGGAGATGACATCTGGAGAACATGCAGTAGGTTGCTCCTTCCTAGAATTTTATAAACACCAACTGTCATCACCTATCTCAGTTCTGGGAAAATCTGTCTCCCCTAGATACAGACTTTATCCATGAACTGAGAATGCATGATAAATCATGGTGGAGAAAGAAGCAGATCTCTCTAATAAGATATATTACAAAGTTGCTTATATTCATGTGTATTATTGATTTATGAAATAAAAATTAAAACAATAGTCACCCTTTAAATTCGTCATACGATGCTGGAGATATGGACCTTTATATTTAGTGCTAATATCTATGGTCTTTTCCAAGGGGGTGTATCTCACAGGATTCCCTGGGGAGGTGTCTTTAGGTTGTTTTACATTATTACCAAATCCCCTTAAAAAGACCATAAAAATGGACACTAAATAAAGTGTGTCCATAGCTCTAGAACCGTATGGTGGACTTACAAAAAATATATATAAGAAAATGGAATATTCAGGGAAGCAGAGGGAATAAGATAAGAACACAAACTGGACAGCTCTGACCTGGTGGCGGGTTCTCTTTAAAAAGTTGGGAGGGTGTGATGACTATGACCCCAGCACTCACAGGGTATGCACATCATACAGATAGTAAATATATCTATATATGAACCCTATAATCTAATACCAAGGAACATATAATGGCACCTGCAGGGGTGGGTCACGTGTATATGCCCCCAGCATTGGTATAGATACATATTATTACACACAGGATAGCATATAGAGGTGACCATGTCCCTAGCGCGTGTACGTGTGTGTGTGGATAGTTTATACATACACACTAATTATATGTTATACAGATACACACATTATATATCTTACTACAAACACATTTTATATATGTAATATATATTGCACGCACACACACACTGATATAACACATTTTATATATTACACACACACACACTTTATATGATATAAAAAAAAAAGAGAGATCACACACACACACGTAGATACATACACACACACGTATATACATACACACACACACACACACACGTATATACACACACACACACACACACACGTATATACATACACACACGTATATACACACACACACACGTATATACACACACACACACACACACACGTATATACACACACACACGTATATACACACGTATACACACACACACGTATATACATACACACACACACACACGTATATACATACACACACACACGTATATACATACACACACACACGTATATACATACACACACATATATACACACACACACACATATATACACACACACACACATACAGTCATATGAAAAAGTTTGGGCACCCCTATTAATCTTAAGCTTAATGTTTTATAAAAATTGGTGTTTTTGCAACAGCTATTTCAGTTTGATATATGTAATAACTGTTGGATACAGTAATGTTTCTGCCTTGAAATGAGGTTTATTGTACTAACAGAAAATGTGCAATCTGCATTCAAACAAAATTTGACAGGTGCATAAGTATGGGCACCTCACCAGAAAAGTGACATTAATATTTAGTAGATCCTCCTTTTGCAAAAATAACAGCCTCTAGTCGCTTCCTGTAGCTTTTAATGAGTTCCTGGATCCTGGATGAAGGTATTTTTGACCATTCCTCTTTACAAAACAATTCCAGTTCAGTTAAGTTTGATGGTCGCCGAGCATGGACAGCCCTCTTCAAATGATCCCACAGATGTTCAATGATATTCAGGTCTGGGGACTGGGATGGCCATTCCAGAAC